>NC_139617.1:41042506-43442506 GCF_964270895.1 Podarcis filfolensis
TCTGCCCACTGGAGGGAGGCAGCGGTGCTTTTTTTAAAAAAACAAACCCCGTGCTCACCTTTCAAAACCAAAACACATGGGCTTGAGAGACAGGAAAGTGAGTTGTGATGGGGAATGTGGCTAAGTTCTCTCTATGTAGGATCAAATATGTGGAAATGCTTCACCCTCGTCAGTTGATGCTGAATGCCTTTGTTAATTTTTAAAGTGCCAGGAGGCTGCATTTTGCTAAATCAACACAGAAAATTGTGATCCCTTAATTTTAAAGGCTAACAAATCTGCTCTTCAGGTTATGCATGGATATTCTGACTTCCTGGTACACACACACACACACACACACACACACACATGGGTGGGGAAAGTTGTAAACAGCAACATCAAGAGGAAACAAAATGCAGAAAAACTCCAGATGGTGATAATTAAGTTATTAATGGTAGCCATTTGCAGGCGCGCACACACTTAATGATGTTGTTGATAACACAGCCATCTTGGCACTGGTAATCCTGTTGACACCTGTAGTGTGATTTTAAAGAAACCTTTATCCCAATTCAATCCACAACTGAATCCAGGACTGAACCTAAGAGGAAATCACATAAAGGTATCATCAAGCAGAGATGGGAAACTCTAGGCTGTCCAGATGTTGTTGGACTACAACTCCCATCATTCCTGGAGATGCTGAGGCCAATGGAAGTTGGAGTCCAGCAGCATCTGGAGGCACCCCCACCCCCGCCATCACTTTCAACAATCAAGAGTTTTGTATGTTTGCCCAATACATTTCAAGCTTTTTGTTCTATCTCCCAGCAGGGGAGAGCAGGACTTTTGTTGGGGGTGGCGGAACTGACATGATTGGTCAGTTTGTTAAGTACCATATTTTTTGCTCTATAAGACTCACTTTTTCCCTCCTAAAAAGTAAGGGGAAATGTGTGTGCGTCTTATGGAGCAAATGCAGGCTGCGCAGCTATCCCAGAAGCCAGAACAGCAAGAGGGATTGCTGCTTTCACTGCGTAGCGATCCCTCTTGCTGTTCTGGCTTCTGAGATTCAGAATTTTTTTTTCTTGTTTTCCTCCTCCAAAAACTAGATGCGTCTTGTGGTCTGGTGTGTCTTGTAGAGCAAAAAATACAGTATTTCTATTGTTTTACTTGATCAAGGGAGCAGCTGCCTGCCCCACCCTGCCCCCTTGGCTACACCCATGCAGGGATGGGGATTCTCAGGCCCACAGGCAAAATATGGCCCTCCAAGTCTCTCTGTCTGGCCCTCAGGACTGTCCCCAGGCCACACCCCTCACCAGCCCTGCTTCTTACCCTCCTTGAGTGTTTTTGCCTGGCTGGGATGTGTCCTTGAACTCTGATCATGCCTATTGCTTGCCTGAATAGAGAACAGAGAATATGTGAGTTTTGGAGGAGCTAGCCCACTGCACAAAGGTAAGGTGTGCATTCATTGCTTTACCCACTTCAGTTCATAGCCCTGCTCACCCCGGTATGTGTCCCCCTCCCAAGGGATCGAGGCCCTCTGGCTGAAGCAAGTCCCCCAGCCCTCTTCTCTACCAAGAAACAAAAAATACATGAGCATCCCTGAAAGATGGAGACATTATTCTAGTTATCATGCCTAAAGAATGTGTTCAGTATATCAATATTTGTGTTTTTAACTAATTATGGTCACTGCAACAACAATTATAAAAAAATAAAATGGATGATCAACAATACTCAAGAACACTCTGTCTGTGGAACAGAGAGAATTGAAGTCAATATGCTTCACATTCAAGATACACAACAATCAAGGCATCTGCATTGATTTAAAACAAAAACAAAATGGATTTAAGGAGAAGTTATTAAAATGACTGGATCATTTTTATTACAGTGAATGTTATAAATACATACCTATTGATTTGCACATACATTGGAAGCTTCTTTAGACGTGATAAAGGATATTCTTTCAGCTGTATGTATTCATTTTGATTCCATGGAACCCTCATTAAAGAGCAGAAAGCTTTTGAAAGAGATGTGGAGCATGTGTGTAAATTAACAAATTGTCCTTGTTTTGCCCTCCAGCACATTCTGGATGTCCTCTTCTCTTTATGAACAGAAGGGTGGGGTGGAATTTTTACTCCCAAATTGGCATTAAAAAGGTAAAGGACATCTGACAGTTAAGTCCAGTCATGAACAACTCTGGGGTCATCTTGCTTTACTGGCCGAGGGAGCCGACGTTTGTCCGCAGACAGTTTTTCTGGTTTATGGGGCCAGCATGACTAAGCTGCTTCTGGCGAAACCAGAGCAGCGCACGGAAACACTGCTTACCTTCCCTCTGAAGGGGTACCTATTTATCTACTTGCACTTTGACATGCTTTCGAACTGCTAGGTTGGCAGGAGCTGGGACCGAGCAATGGGAGCTCACCCCATCACAGGGATTCAAACCGCCAACCTTCCGATCGGCAAATCCTAGGCTCAGGGGTTTAGACCACAGTGCCACCCACCTGCCCTTTGATTTCACCACCAAATTATGCCTATCCGTCTCACGTAAAGAATACCTGAACTCAGAGCCATTCAATCAGTGATGTAGTGTGGGTTGCTGGTGCCCACAGCACGGCAAGTGTTGTGTCCCCCTGGTGGACTGGGCAGCTGGGGGAGCAAGACAGGGTGGTGTGCCAGGGCAGCCCATGCGGAGGGTGAACTGAACCCACCTCCAACAGACTCCTTGCCCGTTGCCTCCAATAGGGATTGGGTGGTGCTGTGGTCTAAACCACTGAGCCTCCATCATGAGGACTACAGGATCCAATAGGGCTCTTCTTACGATTACTTTAGTTGGTGGGTCGGGCAGGAGAAACCTTTAGTGGATTCATGGAGGTTAAGGCTATTGGTGGCTAGTAGCCACAGTTAGTATGTTCCCCCCACCCCACTGTCAGAGGTGGTATGCCTCTGAATGATGGGAACTGCGGGTGGGGAAAGGACAGAGGTTGGACGGCCATCTGTCAGGGATTCTTTAGTTGTGACTCCTGCATTTCAGGGGGTTGAGCTAGATGGCCCTTGGGGTCCCTTCCAACTCTACAGTTCTGTGATTCCACATTACCATCTGAAGAAGCACACATACTGCCTTGAAGACCGTTAAACTCTTATCTACTCTGAAACTAAAATCACCTAACTGTAGCACTGGTTCTGAGTTCCCCTTTGAAGGGAAGGGCTCTCATTTTGTAATAGCCTAATAACAGTCCTTTCTGCCTCCCAAAGCCGGCCTTATCTCACCAAACGCTAGAGGATCACCTGTGTTGAATCATCAGGGTCATATCCTGCCTTCCTCAGTAGAATCCAATGCATTGAGTTGATCATGAGACTGGACACCAGGAGGTGCTACTCAGCAGTCTGAATCACTCTGCAGGCTTGGGGGAAAGATCATGTCTCCTTTGTGTCTCATCCTTCCTACCTGGGAAATGGGGAGAGTAGCATTTGTCTGTTTCATAACCTGGGGTTGCAGGTTATTCATGGCCATCTGCTTTGGTTCCTGACTCATAGGGGTTGTTTTAAGGATCATCCTATGTGTGTCCCAGCCCCAGCACCCACCTCCCAAGGACCAGATTCAGGTATCTAACTGGCAATATGAAAGGTGTTTTTCCAAAGCAACATTAGTTTATTTTTCAAAATGAGCAATTCATCACAGTAAGCTGTAGTTTGGTCCACCAGCTCAAACTTCACAGATCTTTCTGAGTTGTCTACAACCAGTGCTATTTTTCTAGAGAAAAAGATGCTGGAACTCACAATGAACACCTCCCTTGTTCTCTTAGAATGGCAATGCCGCCCACCTGAGAGATGCTGGAACTGAGTTCCAGCTGAGAAAAAGCCCTGTCTACCACCATTTAATTTAATTGATCCTTATTAGTCATGTCCATTAATTTTAATGGGCCTGCTCACGGAAAACATTGGCTACAATCCTGTTTTTTGAAGAGTAAGTGCTGATGTCAGCCTCAGTCAGTGCCCTTTAGCCCTTCAGGTAGGAATTAGGTAGGAAGATGAGGCAGATAAGAAAAGGGACCACTTTGATTTTGCTATATTCCTGCCGTTACAAAGACAACTGCAACAATTTACAAGCAGAGGCAGCAGCATTCATATATGATATTATGAGGTTTGGGGGGGACTAGATCTCCCTAAATGTGATTTAGTAAAAATTAGAATTAATCGAAGTTTGATTAAACTTTTTCGAGCAGGGAAACCCCCTGGATTTATGCTAATGAGCCAAGCCAGCTCCTAGAAGTATCTGAATGAGCCATGATTAGACAAAGTCCAATAATGGTCCATCCAGGAAACCATCAGAGGACAACAGCCAGGCAAGGGGGAGTTGGGCCCCTTCTTTGCAGGGTGCTAGTTGTTGTTGTTTAGTTGTTTAGTCATGTCCGACTCTTCGTGACCCCATGGACCAGAGCACACCAGGCACTCCTGTCTTCCACTGCCTCCACAGTTTGGTCAAACTCATGCTGGTAGCTTTGAGAACACTGTCCAACCATCTTGTCCTCTGTCGTCCCCTTCCCCTTGTGCCCTCCATCTTTCCCAACATCAGGGTCTTTTACAGGGAATCTTCTCTTCTCATGAGGTGGCAAGAGTATTGGAGCCTCAGCTTCAGGATCTGTCCTTCCAGTGAGCACTCAGGGCTGATTTCCTTAAGAATGGAGAGGTGTGATCTTCTTACCATCCATGGGACTCTCAAGAGTCTCCTCCAGCACCATAATTCAAAAGCATCAATTCTTCGGCAATCAGCCTTCTTTATGGTCCAGCTCTCACTTCCATACATCACTACTGGGAAAACCATAGCTTTAACTATTCGGACCTTTGTTGGCAAGGTGATGTCTCTGCTTTTTAAGATGCTGTCTAGGTTTGTCATTGCTTTCCTCCCAAGAAGCAGGCATCTTTTAATTTCGTGTCTGCTGTCACCATCTGCAGTGAGTCTTTGTAATACATGGTTTTATTTACACATATATACAACCTGCACCTAGATGGAGGGATTTCTGAGCATTCACGTGCTATGAGGTTCTGGCTGCTTCTCCCATAAGTGCAGCATTTACTTCAAAGGACAGCAAAAAGCCATCTTCTGTATCTCATTGTTCAAGCCTCTGGGGATATATCATCCCCAGCTCACTTGGAGTTCTGCCTCTCCTTCTCCTTCTTGCTGTTAAGTGACTCCCAGGACCTCCCTTCAGCATATATCATTAAATGTTGGAACACTAAACCTGAAGATTTTTCTTCATAAACCTCCAAGAAATGTTGTCAAAGGCTTTCTCCGCATCTATAAAAATTAAAACTGCTTTGGTATTTATATTCACTTGCAGCTTCTCCAATATGTTAATTATATTCCTCGTATTGTCAGACAAGTGTCTACCTGGGAGAAAGCCAGCTTGGTCCTTATGAATCTCTTCCACTAATACTTTTTTTAACCTATTAGCCAAAATATCAGCAAATATTTTGTAATCCACATTAAGCAGGGATATGGGGCGGTAGTTCTTAAGTTGCGTCTTTGCAGACTCAGTTTTCGGTATAAGTGTAATATAGGCTTCCTGCCACGACTCCGGTGCCTTTTTCCCCTCTAAAATTTCATTGCAGACCTCCTTTAGTGGCCGAATTAACCAATCTTTCAAAGATCTATAGTATTTGGAGGTTAGGCCATCCGGCCCTGGAGATTTGCCCAACTGCATATTCTGAATGGCACCTTCCACCTCCTGTTCTGAAATTTTATGGCTCAACATTGTCTTATTTTCTTGAGAGATTTTTTGTAGTCCATTTTTTCTCAAAAATTGGTCTAGGTCAGTCTCTTTCCGTGGCCCTTGTGTGTATAGTTGTTTAAAATATCTCTGGAAACACTTTCTAATTTCCAATGGATTCTGTATGTTCTTTCCATCTACATCCAGATTTGTAATAGTATTTAATTTCTGTCTTTTCTTCATCTGCCAAGCTAGCAGTTTCCCACATTTATTAGCCAATTCAAATGTCTTTTGTCTCATCTGCTTAATTTTCCATTCCACTTCCTGGTTTATCATTTTCATATATTGTACTTGATATAACTTGATTTCTCTCAGAATCTCTTGCGATTTTGGTTTCACTCTTAGTTTCTTCTCTCCTTCTTTTATTTTTTCCAAAATTTTACAAGGAGAAGGGGTCCGGCAGAGGACGAGATGGTTGGACAGTGTTCTGGAAGCTACCAGCATGAGTTTGACCAAACTGCGGGAGGCAGTGGAAGACAGGAGTGCCTGGTGTGCTCTGGTCCATGGGGTCACAAAGAGTCGGACATGACTAAACGACTAAACAACAACAACAACAACAACAACAACATTACAAAGACACCACAGTCTCTGTTGCACCTCATTCTCCAAAAGGGAACACAGACCCTGGCAAGCGATTCTGCAACCGCTGGAATCTTGCACTGATCATGGAGCTTGGGGTTGCAAGTAGCAATACACACGCACATGCCTGCAGCGCATTCATCTAAAATCCTGTGTCAGGTAAAATGCACTTGTGCAACAAGTACTAATTAGCTAAACTTCTGCTAATTACAGGGAGGAGCTATGACCACCCCTCCCACGAGTGTTGGTGATTTCATCAGTGACAGCTCACACATTTCTTTCACGAGGGCCAGAAACTTGAGCAGTGAGTTTCTCAAGATTGCTGAATTCTCAGCTTGGTATCAAATGCAGTGCTGCCCTGACCCGTTGCATGGGCAGAACAACTTCTGTGGGTCCCCTTATCTTGCAAGAAGCAAGGGGGGTGCCAAATGAGAATGCGCCTAAGCTGCCTCCAATCTTGAACAACCCTGTGCAAAGTTAGAATCACAGATGGTGGGTTGGAGCACTGGTTTCGTAGCCTCAGTTATTAGTATTGAACCTGTTGGCTGATTTGAGAAACCTTGATTAATCACTGAGGATCATATTCAAGTAAGCTTCACTCAGAGTCAAGCCATTGAAAATTATGGACCAAACTTTGTCATGTTCATTAACTTTAATGGGTCCACTCTGAGTAGAACTTAGTTGGGATACTACTCTGTTTTAGTTGATTAACTGTTTCATTGATTAATCCTGTATCCCTTTTTACCTGTCAAAAACTACAAACGGTCCAAAGTGAGGAGAGCATCCTTTGTTTATAAAAGATGGACACATAGCGGCACTTACCGTAAGTTGTGGGTCAAGACAACAGTGTTGTTAATTAAAGGTGTGTGTGTGTGTGTGTGTGTGTGTGAGAGAGAGAGAGAGAGAGAGAGAGAGAGAGAGAGAGAGAGAGAGAATATAATGCCTCTTTTCATATGTCACCAGTCACCCATCTCCCTGTGTTGCACAGTTATCCATGCACATGTGAGTGCAGGTATCATATTAGAAGTTTCCTCTCTGCTAAAGGAAGAGGGAATGTCTTTTCTTGGAAGAGACTGTGCTGAGTGGGGTTCTGTGTATGTGTCACAGCCTGCATCCTATCTCTTCAGATAACACCCTCCACCACCACCCCTACATTGCCTGTAGGTCTTACAACAAGCCTTGTCTATGAAGAAGCATTCTCTCTTCTGAGGGAATAAAGCCTCTAAGACAGGGCTTGTCGCCTGAAGCTCTTTCAACTCACAATAGTCAATTAATTTTGTCATTAATTGATATGGTTGCATGTTTATTTTATGATTTATTTATTTTTTTTTTTGCTAGGGGCTAACAGCTCTGGTTGCATCACTTCCCATGAACGTAGCCAGGATTTTTTTTGGGTGGGGTGACAGGCCCTTTGTTAGAGGGGGCAAAAAGGTAAAGGTAGAGGGACCCCTGACAGTTAAGTCCAGTTGCGGATGACTCTGGGGTTGCAGCGCTCATCTTGCTTTACTGGCTGAGGGAGCCGGCATTTATCCGCAGACAGTTTTTCTGGGTCATGTGGCCAGCATGACTAAGCCGCTTCTGGTGAAGCCAGAGCAGCACACGGAAACGCCGTTTACCTTCCCACCAGAGCGGTACCAATTTATCTACTTGCACTTTGACATGCTTTCATACTGCTAGGTTGGCAGGAGAAGGGACCCAGCAACGGGAGCTCACCTCATCGCGGGGATTCGAACCACGACCTTCTGATGGGCAAGCCCTAGGCTCTATGGTTTAGACAACAGCGCCACTCGCGTCCCAATTAGAGAACCTCAGTTTGTATTTTTTTGCATTGGCGGGCAGCTGCCCCTCCCTGCCCCCCTTGGCTGCACCCTATCTCTTTGCTGTCCCCTCACACTTGGCCAGACCTTGCTCCCTTTACACCTTGCCCCCTTCCTCACCTATTCCCCCATTGCTGGCTTGGCTTGGCCCAAGCTCCACCACCCAGCCTACCTTTAAAAGACCTGGAGGTGCTTCACAGAGTGGCTTGCTAAACGGGTGTGCGTAGTGCCCCCCCACTCACCCTGCTGCAGGCATATTTAACAGAGGTTTGGAAGAGGCACATCTCAGCATGCAAACCACAGAGCATGATGGCACCTTAAATTTAT
Organism: Podarcis filfolensis; assembly: GCF_964270895.1. Classification (NCBI taxonomy): domain Eukaryota; kingdom Metazoa; phylum Chordata; class Lepidosauria; order Squamata; family Lacertidae; genus Podarcis; species Podarcis filfolensis. The sequence continues at coordinate 41,050,965 of NC_139617.1, forward strand.
ATAGTAAGATAAGAATATTTGTATACTGCAATTTCATTTATTTTTTTAAAATGTGGCTAACAACAATTAAAATAAGAGCAATGCAAAAATTAAGCAAGCCACCAGCTGACTGTTACAGAACAGTATGTTTTTCTTAATTGTCCTCATAATGGTCATATAAATCAAACCGAGTTGTTTGCTGGATTGTCGAATTAAAGTTTCAAAATGATTTAGTATTTGAATGTTATTGTAACAATTGACTTGCATTTTTATTGCTCTGTTGTCAGTCACTTTGAGCCTGTTTATAGGGAATGTAGCATTCAAATTTAAATAATAAATTAAAAGTTTCCCACATTCATCTTAATCATTTGGGGGGTTTTTTAAAAAAAATGTTTATGATTATCTGGGAGTGATTTTTAGCTGACCAAAACTTTTAAAAAATTGATGTTGTTGGACAACAACTCCCATCATTCCTGAGCTCTGGCCTTGCTGGCTAGGGGTGATGGGAGTTGTAGTTCAACAACATCTGGGGACCCATGGGTTGAGAAAGGCTGGCTAGCTGATGAGCCAGTTCCAACATGGCAGCTTTCATTCCTTTACGTGTCCCATGTCACGACACTGACTGATAGCAGACCGTTCAGAGCTGACTCAGGTGAAGAGATGACATAATCTGCCATCTCTTGTGGGTCACTGTCTTGTGGGTTGTGACATGGTAGGAGTGTGCCCTTCGTAACTGGGCCACGCGGAGAAACAGGTTCCTCCTGCATCACCTCACGAGAGCCCTCTGGCAAACACAGTTGTGAGCTCTGGAAATAGACCCGATCATCCCTAATTGTTATTCCATGTCTACTCCCAGTCCCAGTTAGTCCTACCTAAGGAAGAGCTACTGAAATTTATGGGCAACTAACTTAGGTTCGTAGGACGTGGGTGACGCTGTGGGTTAAACCACAGAGCCTAGGACTTGCCGATCAGAAGGTCAGCGGTTCAAATCCCCATGACGGGGTGAGCTCCCGTTGCTCAGTCCCTGCTCCTGCCAACCTAGCAGTTCAAAAGCACATCAAAGTGCAAGTAGATAAATAAGTACCACTCCAGCGGGAAGGTAAATGGCATTTCCGTGCGCTGCTCTGGTTCGCCAGAAGCGGCTTAGTCATGCTGGCCACATGACCTGGAAGCTGTACGCCAGCTCACTCGGCCAATAAAGCGAGATGAGCGCCACAACCCCAGAGTCGGCCACGACTGGACCTAATGGTCAGGGGTCCCTTTACCTAACTTAGGTTCATGAATTCCAGTGGGTCTGCTTTGAGGAGGACCTAGTTGGAATACAAATCACAGCTGCTCTGGAAGACGAGGAGCCTTGGTACAAAACCGAACCGTTCTTCCAATGTAGGCACAGAGAGCCTGAATTCAGATTGAAGTCATAATCTCTCTGTGTGTCTGTGTGTATGAGAGAGAGAGGAGGAAGGATGAAAGCTCCCTACCACCTGGGACCTGATATACATTGGGGTTTGTCTACCCCCACTACTTGCCTTTTTAAAATTCCATGCAGTTGCCTTGCATACATTGGTGGAAAGGCAGGGCAGAAATCTATTTTTGTTATTAAGTAATATTAAGGTTGCTGCTGACCCATGACAGAGCCTTCTCAGTGGTGGTTCCCTGGTCGTGGAATGTCCTGCCTAGTAAGATGTGCTTGTTTCCATTACAGTCATACCTCGGGTTAGATGTGCTTTAGGTTGAGCACTTTCGGGTTGCGCTCCGCGGCGCTTCTGGGCAATCTCCGCTTCTGGGCAATCTTCTGAGGGCCACATGCCAGGGGTTGGCAGAGCAAAAGGCAAAAGCGAGTGGAGCAAATTAATGCTAGGACCAATGGGTGTGGCCTAGCAAGAGTTCTGAGGGATACACAGACAGGCTTGGAAGACCACATCCAGCCCTTGCCCTGAGCTTCCCCACTGCTGCTCAGTACTGTGCTAGCTTTTCACTGATCACCAGAAAGCTTTCACACAGCTGTTTCTTTCGGACATGTGCATTTATTTTCACACTTTGGTCACAGCCACGTTAATTGTGGTGTCCGTTTACGTTCCAACTGCTTGTGATGCTCCTCTCAGATGTGTTGTCATTGAGAGCAATCTTCAGGGGCCAGCCATAGACCTGATGTGCATATCTGCAAGTTTTTGCTTTGTGTGTTCAGTCAGATGATTATCAGCTACTTTCATCACTTGACGTGCAGAGGTGACTAAGGAGGAGAGGCGTGTAACCGTGTACTTGACAAAGAGCCTTGGAGGCTCAGGATTGATCCGCAAGGCTTCGGTCCTGCATTCCTGGACTTCCCCCTGCTTTGTTTGTGTTTTGTAAGGCAAACCTGCTTTGTCACCATTCCTGATCACTGATCATGTAAAAAAAAATTCCTGGAATCATAAAATCAAAGGCTGTGAAATGTCTTCTCAGCAGAAAGGAAAGCACGCTGGTTGCGTCTTTTAAACAGGCACACCTGAGTGTTGTAGAACAGCGGTGGGGAGTCCTCAAGGCCACGTCCCTCACCACCTTTGCCCCACCCACTTTTACATCTGGCCCTGCCCATCCCTGGATTGCAGCCCCCAGTCTATAAAAGTACAGAGGTATCTCGGGTTAAGTACTTAATTCGTTTCGGAGGTCCGTTCATAACCTGAAACTGTTCTTAACCTGAAGCACCACTTTAGCTAATGGGGCCTCCTGCTGCCGCAACACTGGAGCCCGATTTCTGTTCTTATCTGAAGCAAAGTTCTTAACCTGAAGCACTATTTCTGGGTTAGCGGAGTCTGTAACCTGAAGTTTATGTAACCTGAAGCGTATGTAACCCGAGGTACCACTGTACAGTGGTACCTCGGGTTAAGTACTTAACTCGTTCCGGAGGTCCGTTCTTAACCTGAACCTGTTCTTAACCTGAAGCACCACTTTAGCTAATGGGGCCTCCTGCTGCGGCCACGGCGCCGGAGCACAATTTCTGTTCTCATCCTGAAGCAAAGTTCTTAACCTGAAGTACTATTTCTGGGTTAGCGGAGTCTGTAACCTGAAGCATATGAAACCTGTATTCCATCCCTGTTGGGTTGAGAGGCTGTGTTTGTTTCCCCCATTATTGCATCTCTCCACTGCAGGGGGAATGTCACTGTCAAATAATCTATGCCTCACTGGAGATATAAGAAGAGGCAGTGCGGTTTAGGGGTTGGAGTCCTAGGCTATGTTTGTGGAGTCCTTGATTCACTGCTGCACTCGGATGCAAAGTTTGCAGGCTGTACGTTGCTGAGCCAATCACTATCCTTCAGCCTAGCCTACCTTGGAGGACTGTGGTGAGAATAAAAGGTGTATGGGAATAAAAAATGAGGTGTGTGCACACCTTCCCACAGTCCCCCCCCCCCACATTATAATCCTTCAGCAGGAAGGAGGATGGGGGCAAAATTAAAATTAGTTGGCTCTGCCTATTCTCGGCTGTGGCTCCACTTCCTGTTGGCTGCCCTGCCTTCTGCCCTTATCAGTCCCATATAAAACTGCAGAGTCACCCGTCACTGAAAGCCCTCTTGAAAAATAAGTTCTGCAAAACTAAAAGCAAAAATGTTAGACAAACTTGTCAACGCTTGACCAGGAGCTGATCCATAGAAATGGAGCCACCACACCGAACCCCCAGTTTACAGAATTCTTAACAACACTGCTATGGAAGCGTACAATTGCAGGACAGGTGCTTATACAGTGGTACCTCAGGTTACAGACGCTTCAGGTTACAGACGCTTCAGGTGACAGACTCTGCTAACCCAGAAATAGTACCTCGGGTTAAGAACTTTGCTTCAGGATGAGAACGGAAATTGCACAGCGGGAGGCCCCATTAGCTAAAGAGGTGCTTCAGGTTAAGAACAGTTTCAGGTTAAGAACAGACCTTCAGAATGAATTAAGTTCTTAACCCGAGGTACCACTGTAGAGACAAGGGGGCGCTTCAGGTAACCTGGCCCCCAAGCTGCACTGGGCTTTAAAAATACTGTGCTGAAAACAAAACATTGAATTGAGCCCAGTAAAGTAGCCATTTAAACAAGCAAATGTTTTGCACTCCTCTGTAAGTGTGCAAAAGGCAACAGGTTGTATATAAAGCTTGTTGTATGCCGCAGAGAGCCATTGATAAATAATGGACATGGCCAACTTAGATCAGGGTCTACTCTGAGTAGAACTTAGTTGGCGACACCCCTAAGTTTGCAGTGGAAAGGGCAGTCAACAGTAGGCTATTAACACACACACACACACACACACACACACACACACACACACACACACACACCCCTACATTACCAGTTTGTTTCCAGGCCAGGTTCAAGGATTTTGTGTTAATTCCAAAAGCCCTAAGCAACTTGGATCCAGAGAACTATCTAATCCCTTATATTCCACCTTAATTCTCTGATAGGGCACTTATGGGGTTCTCCATACTCTTCAGGGTTTGGTTGACCTTTACTACGTAGGTGCCCTGTGGAACTCACTGCCACTAGAGGTTAGGGCAGGAACCGTCCCTGCCTTTTTTCAGACATCTTCTGAAAACTATTGTTTAGACCTGCCTTTGCTCTATGAATTTCTCTTTTTGACCAACTGGTATCTACTTATCATTTTTTGATGTTTTTTTTTAAAATTAATTTTACAGGTATTTATGTATCAATTTCATTCTGTTTTGTAACCTGCCTGGAGATTATAAAGGTGAGATTATAAACATTTAAATAAGATATAGAATATATAAATATAAACTTAGGGATGCTGGGGTAGTGGAATTCCTACATTGGCTGGGGGGTTGCTAGATGACCTCTGAATTCCTTCCAGCTCCCTTATTCTGTCTACCATGTGCCTAGCTGATCTCTTTTCAATCTTTGCTTCAGCTGGGTTCCACTTCGGAGAGCTATGAAAAAGGTCAGAGGGTGGGAAGTGAGAGAGGATGTCCTGACCCACAGGCCCAAAGGAGGTGGTTTGGTGCTTGGAAATGAAAGAAGGATGTCAAAACCACCAGAATGGCCAGTTCTAGTGCTTTATTAATGAAAGGTGTAAACTTACAACACAGCCCTTTACAGACTCCAGAGGGATGCCAAAGCACCAAGCTGTCGCCATGACTTGTCTGCTAGGTGCCATTAAAGATTCAGGGAGGTAGCCGTGTTGGTCTGACGCAGTCTAAATAAATTAAAAAATTTAAAAAATGTCCAGTAGCACCTTACAGACCAACTAAGTTTGTTCTGGGTATAAGCTTTCATGTGCATGCACATTTAGGTGCTGTTAAGTTACTCATTAAAAGGTAAAGCGACCCCTGACCATTAGGTCCAGTGCTCATCTCGCTCTATTGGCCGAGGGAGCCGGCGTACAGCTTCCGGGTCATGTGGCCAGCATGACTAAGCCGCTTCTGGCGAACCAGAGCAGCGCACGTTTACCTTCCTGCCAGAGCGGTACCTATTTATCTACTTGCACTTTGACGTGCTTTCAAACTGCTAGGTGGGCAGGAGCAGGGACCGAGCAACGGGAGCTCACCCCGTCACGGGGATTCGATCCGCGACCTTCTGATCGGCAAGTCCTAGGCTCTGTGGTTTAACCCACCGCGCCACCCGCATCCCTTAAGTTACTCATTACTTATACACAAAGGCTGGCATCATTAGCCCACCCCTGGCTTAGAGGCCCATTCCCAACTCTTCATCCATCTCCCAGGTAAGGGAGTAGCTACTGGCTCCTCCCCCACTTACCTAAAACTAAGGCTTCAAAGCAGGTAAACGTATATGAGCTCATTCTTGCAGCTCTTAACTATTAAGATGGCATTTATAGGCCTTCTGGAACATTTTCACCATTTGGTTCTACACAGGGGACCACTTGCTTCTGTCAAAATTAAGTAATTTATCCATAGGAGGGGGGTGTTATTTCACCCACTCCTTGACTTACATCTTGTCACTGCAGTAAATGAATAGAGAGAGACAGAGAGACAGACAGAGAGAGAGAGAGAGAGAGAGAGAGAGAGAGAGAAAGAGAGAACACATGCGCTTGGCTGCCCTTCATGTGGCTAAACACTCTTGTTGCCGATAACCACCAGCCACTAAGTTCCTGGAACATGAATCAGTGCTCTGAGCTCAGGAGCCTGTCATTAACCGTGACAGAGGAGACAGCTCTGGGACAATGTGCAGCAGGCTAGCTTTTCCCTTTAATAGGGTTATCAATGGTTTGTGTGCCATTATGGTTTACTCTAGGGGTGTATGGGGGGGGGGAACCTTCTATCAATCCCTTCCAGGTGAAATCTACATTTGTTGCTCCACCCCACCTTTGCCCCTGGCTCTGCCTATTATTAGCATATGGCCCCCAGTCGGCTGCCCAGAAGGGAATGTGGCTCTCAGGCTGAGAAAGGTTCCCCACTCCTGCATCAGGAGCTCCTGTGCAGAGCAACATGGGAACAGGGAGGAAAAAGTGCACCCCCATAGCCACAGCTCTGGCATCACGATTGGTGTGTTTCCCTGCTTCCTGGTGTCCATTCTCACAGCCCTTATCGCGCATGGTTCCAGGTTTCGTGGAAACTTCCACATGTACAGCTGTATGCTCTAAAGCTCCCCTTCCCTGCAGTACTCTGCACTTTGCACATGACACGAGAAGCATGGCTGCTTGGTCTGGTTGCGTCCAAGCACTCCTCTTTGTGAGTGCTATAGCACTCCACTAATGCTTAAGCCATTCTAATGCTTAAGAAGTAATTTTAGAAGTCATTCTAAGGCTGGGGATAACAAGTTAAAGGTAAAGGACCCCTGACAGTTAAGTCCAGTTGCGGACAACTCTGGGGTTGTGGCACTCATCTCGCTTTACTGGTCAAGGGAGCCGACGTTTGTCCACAGACAGTTTTTCTGGTTTATGGGGCCAGCATGACTAAGCCACTTTTGGCTAACCAGAGCAGCGCACGGAAACGCTGTTTACCTTCCTGCTGGAGCAGTACCTATTTATCTATTTGCACTTTGACGTGCTTTCAAACTGCTAGGTTGGCAGGTGCTGGGACCGAGCAACGGGAGCTCACCTCGACGTGGGGACTTGAACTGCCGACTTTCTGATCGGCGAGCCCTAGGCTGCACAAGGGCATGAATAATTCCCAAAATATAATTACAAATGAGCCTCTTAAATATGTAAAAGTATGCATTCAATGAGAGGCGTGAACTTGCTTTTGCTGTGTTATCTCATTTATATTAGGTCTAACTTGAGACAAACAAACTCTCATCTCCTCATCAACACAAATAAACCTTTCTATTTTCTGATCTTTAATATTTGTCAGAATTGAAAATCCCTGTTCCCAACAATGCATCGTGGAGAACTATAGAAGAATAGCCAATGCTCTTGGAAGGAGGCATGGTTACTGCTTCCATACTACATGGAAATCTTTGATGTTTCTTTGATTGTCCCTGAATCTTCCTGCCCCACTTACCATCCTCTCCTTCCACACCAGTGTGGGGCATTGCACCCTTAAAAACCACTATAAGTTTATAGTATAGAGAAACTTCCAGCTCTGAATGGCTGGAATGTAGTCTACTGTAGAAAGGGAAGAGGCATGTCCATTTTCCTGCCCACTTTTGCCCTTGACCCTGTCCGTCCACGGGCATATGGCCCCTGGAAGGTAGTTCACAAGTGAATTTGGCCCTCGGACTGAAAAAAGCCCCCACCCCCAATGCACAGGATATTGACTAGAGGGACCGATGGTGTGACTCAGTACTAAGGTGCCCCCAACCCCCGCGCAGAAGACTGGGTGAGATAGGATGGCAGGCTTTGCTTCTGTTAACTTGTTAATTCTGTGGTTTTCTGAAGCTGTGCAAGGGTGATGATTGAGAGATTCAGCAACTATCTTTTGCACTGGACTTGAGTGAGAATGGCCCCCAAAGCCCTGTCCTGACGGCGCTGCTGCTTGCGGCCGGGCGATAGACTGCCTCCGAGTCGGGAGGCTCTATCCTCAGCTCTTCTGTCTGGAAGATAAACCTGAACAGCGTCTTATGAATGCGGCCGATCCTCGTGTGTTAAACACACACAGACCCAAGCATAGACCCAACTTCCAAGATAAATCCATCATCACATCTCGCGGGGATGAAATCCAAGCGCGTAAATAGCGGCGGCGGCGGGTTAGTGTTTCCTTGACTGGCTGCCTCTGAAGCTGAACACCAGGATTAAGGAAGGCAGGAGGAGAGGAGGCGGGGCCACGGGATGGCCCTTTAAGGGGCCGGCCATGCGCAGGCCGTCCCCTGAGCAAGCAGGTAGAGAGCGAACGAGAGACGAGCTGCGCCTTCCGCAGTTTTGCCCGGAGAGGCGGAGAGAGCAGAGCGGAGCGTAAAAGCGCAGCAGGCATCAGCCGCCGCCGACCGTCGTCCCGAAGTAGGAAAAAAAGAGGAGCCCGTAGCTACAGCAAGAGCGCAAGGCCTCCATCGTCCGACCCCTTCCAGCCCCGGCTCGGCTATGGGGAAGATCCAGCTCTTCGAGATCCGCCTGGGCGACAGCCGCGTCGTCTACAGCCCCGGCGAGCCTCTGACTGGCACGGTCACCGTCCGCCTGGCTGGAGCGCTCCAGTACCGCGGTGAGCGAGCAAGTAGGGAGGGAGCGCCGGGCGGAGGGGAGGGGGACTCCGTTTCCCACGTCCGTTCCACTACCCTCTCCACGTCTTCCTATTCACATTAACCCTCTGCGCGAAGCCTGCCTGCGAATAGGTGCAAGGGTTCACAGCTGTCGGGACACTTTTTTGGGTGGGTGGGGGGAACCTTTCCACCTGTCGTCCATCTTCTATCACTCTCTAAGCCCCCTTGCAGTTAGGTGCCGAGGCTCACAGTCGCACCGTGTAGCGCCAGGATTACTTTCTTCTTCCCACTTTCTTTCGTGGGGGAGAAAGAGGAGTGGCTTTGATGTGCGCGCAGCGGGGGGAAGTTTAATTACGGTTGAGGGAAATATCCTCTGTCTATGCTCAGGGACTGTGTATTGTATCTTTGCCTGGTTTGAGCAGCGAGACTTGATTTTGGGGCGTTGAAGGAGGCCTTATCGTCAAATAAGCCACACCCCACAACTACCTGTCTGAAATGATAACTTTTTTTCTGTTGTCTGTGGCTCTGTCTCCCTCTGTCCCATGTCTTTGCTGCCATGTAGGTGTATTTCTGTCTGTGTCTCTTCTGTAGACCTATGGTGGTAAAAATCCGCTGAAGTGGGGGGATGAATCTTAAAATACTTTAGGACCTACATTTTTATTATTGTAAGTTGTTTTAAACTGTTGTTGACATTTCTTTTTAGTGTTATAACCTGCTTTGGGACCCTAGGGTTAAAGGCAGGTAATAAATTAATAATAGTAATAGCCACACACAAGGAAACCCCCCCCCCCCCAATTGTCTGGCTAACTCTTCAGCATTCTTTCGGAAAGGAGTGCCCCAGAGGCTTAACTCCTGAGTGAGTGGTCAGGTCTGGTAAAACCACTTTCTGTATGCTTTGCCTTGTGACGTGATTGTGTTAGGAGCTTCTGAACATGTGGAGAGTGCTTCAAGTTCTTGGTGCTTAAGTAATCTTAAGCATCTGAGCTTAATGGGCTCAGTGCTTCCAGACTTGGTGGAATAGGAGAGTGACAGCACCCCAGAACTCTCTTAGTAGAACTTAAGTGTGTTCAGCACAGTTAGGGAGTTTGTGTGAACTTGGGTGGGGAGTGGTCTTCTGGAAGGGGACAGTGTTCTGTTTGTTTTAAGGCGGGTTGGGCAGGAGACAACCTGTGGTCCTTCAGATGTCACTGAAGTCCAACTCCCACCAGTGCCAACCAGCATGGCTAGTAGTAAAGGATTATGGGAGCTGTGGCTCAGCAACATCTGCAGTGCCTCAGGTTTCCCCACATGTATAAGAAGCAACCCTGAGCATTCTGAAATATTGGTTGCAGGGGAGACAACTTTTTCTATATTCAGCTGAGCCAGAATGAATCAAATATACCAAAAGTCCAAGTTGCATCCCTCCTTGTTGATGGTTGACTGAGGCCACAATCCTGTGCATGTTACCTGAGAGTAAGCCCTACTGAGCATAAAACAACTTGTTGTAGACATGTATATCATTGCTCTATCTGTGGCATAAACTCCGGACAAACCTTTTTCTGCACGAGGAGAAAAAGGCTGGGTGAGATATATTATTACATTGACTTCTTGAATTTTATGGCTTCCCACCAACCTTGCATGGTAGGTGGGTGACTGGCCCATAGTGACTAGGTGAGTTTTGTTGAGTGAGGATTTGAACCCAAAGCTCCCTAGCTCTGATCCAATGCTCTTAGTCACTACCCCAGAGGTAGCCAATGTGCCCGCCAGATGTTGCTGAAGTGCAACTCAACCGTGACCATTGGCTGCACTTGACTGGGCCTGATGGGAGCTGGAAGTCTTGAAACATCTGGCAGGCACCAGTACACCACTAGCTATACCTGCACTATTAGACGCATGAATAGCCTCTGGAGGCAGAGTGACTTGCTGTGCCCTTTGCGTGGATGCGCATAATGTGTGAAATGTATATAGCATTGACATCTGGAAATTGGAACATATGGTGGACTTGGATAAGCAGGTTAGGCTTGCGTGTTGTGTGGCCAGGTGGTGGTTGGGGAAGGTGTAGAGCAGAGCTTTCCAAACTTTTCATGTTGGCGACGCACTTTTTAAGACATGCATCATTTCGCGACACAGTAATTCAGTTTTACTAGCAAACCAGAAGTTAAACTAACCCCTTCCCAGCCCTAGAAGGGAGTGTGGGGAACATTTGCGTGACACACCTACACACTGCAGCCTGACACATTAATGTGTCGCGACACACAGTTTGGAAAGCTCTGGCACAGAGGAACCTGGATAAAACAGATGCCTACTTTGGGAGTGGATGTGGAAGTAGATTTCCTTCAACGGTGCGGATCTGCAAGGTAGGGATTGAAGCTTCCAGTTTTCTTGTTTTCAGCCTCTCCCAATGAGATATAATGCCATGATATTCATCAGCAGGTAGGGAGACTTCTACCAGCCTGAGGTCCGCATTCCTCTCCTAGGCAGTGTTCCAAGGGTTGCATGACAATGGCGGGCACAACCAGAACCCAAAAGTAAATGGAACAATGGCTTGTACAGTAGGCTATAGTACACCAAAACCAAGATCAAGTTCAGTCTATAATTTTTATTATGATGACCCACCCTTTAGCAGCAGGTCCCAGGGCAGGTTACAATAATTTAAAATCCAGTATTAAAAGCAGTGAAAACAGACTGCAGTCACAGGAATGGGGTGAGCTTTAAAGTCACATAGTTCAGGTTTGTCTGCATATACACACAATCTTCCATTCTTCAGTCACACAGAAGCACTCAAGGAGGACACAAAGTGGGAGTGGAAAGGGGTGTGGTCTGAGAAGAGGGGTGTGGCTTGCAGAGAAGGAGTGGCCTAGGAAGAGACCCAAGGGCCACATCTGGCCCTCTGGTCCTGAGATTTCCCCCTTCCTGATACTTGTAGTGCAATTCTTGAGCGCTCAAAGTGATTTTCTTATATCTCCAGTTGTTCTCACAGTAGCCCTCTCAGGTAGGCTGATGATATTAACCACATGGTGCAGCTTGTGTAGGTTGGACTTGAGTTGTTATTATGTTATTATTATTTATTAAGTTTATATACCTGTACCCACGCTTCACAAGATAAAATCGCAATATAAAAACGCAAAATGCATAATCAAAATAAGGCAGCTCAGTGAAGTCCCTGTTGGAGGTAAGGTTCCAATGGGGAGGGTACTTCTTCATCATACACAGCAAATACTTCCACATGCTTACTGGGGGAGTAAGTCCCCCTGGGGCTTAGTAAATTGACTTGGTATAGCTCAACCTCAGCATGTTTACTCACAAGTAAGCCCCTCTAAGTTCAATGGGAATTCCTAGTAGGTGTACTTCAGGCTGCAACCCTAATATCTCTTGGCCACCTTTGTTAGAACTTTTATTGCAAAATATAACCTATATATCTTCTGAGTATGCCTGGTATCTGAAATGGTAAGTATCATTGCAATGTCCTTGCAAAGAAGTAGGATAGACTGAGAGGTGGTGATTTGCCCAAGGCCACCTACTGAACTTCAAAGTTGAGTGGGCATTTGGACCTGGTGTGACACTCTAACCGGAATGGCCCATGGTCAGAGAGGATGAGAATTTTAGTACAACAGCCAGTTGTGCTGTGGTCTGTTGTCAGAGACCTGTTGCTATTTCTGCAGCAGGGGCCCTGCTTCTAGCATTATAGAGCCGCTCCATCAGCATGAAAGGGGGCTTTTTAGCCACTGTGTACTCCAAATCGGGATGCAGGTGGCCCTGGGATGCAGGTAGCACTGTGGTCTAAACCACAGAGCCCAGGGCTTGCTGATCAGAAGGTTGGCGGTTCGAATCCCCATGATGGGGTGAGCTCCCGTTCTCGGTCCCTGCTCCTGCCAACCTAGCAGTTCGAAAGCACGTCAAAGTGCAAGTAGATGAATAGGTACTGCTCCGGCGGGAAGGTAAATGGCATTTCCGTGCGCTGCTCTGGTTCACCGGAAGTGGCTTAGTCATGCTGGCCACATGACCCGGAAGCTGTACGCCGGCTCCCTCGGCCAGTAAAGCAAGATGAGCGCCACAACCCCAGAGTCGTCAGCAACTGGACCTAATGGTCAGGGGTCCCCTTTCCTCCTTACTCCAAATCTAAGTATTTAGGATTACTGAAAACACAAGGAGCTCCATTTTCAAGAGCATGGCATGCAAGCTCTTTTAGGTACAATGGAACTCCACAGGAATCACAGTTCAAGTCATTCTGAAAGAAGATATTGGATTACATGCCTACTGCCCCAGGAAATTATTTTCTATGAAACATTCCAAAATTACACCAAGCTTAACTCTGCATTGTCATGCAAGACAATGTCAAGAATACTGCCCTATGCCAATCATAGTGTACATAGGGTGGGGTTTATACTCCCAGTGCCTTATATATTTCTAAATACACTATGTTTTGGGCAACCAGAAACCATACACTTGCAGAGCTCAGAGAGTGCCTTATATATTTCTAAATACACTATGTTTTGGGCAACCAGAAACCATACACTTGCAGAGCTAGGAGAGTGTTTCCTCTTAGATGTCCCAGTGTTGTCTCTAGGTCAACACTAAGTTTTCTTTCCAGGGTAGGGAACCTTTTCCAGCCTGGGTGCCGCATTCCCTTCTGGGAAAGCTTCCAAAGGTCAGTGGTTGGTGGGGTCAGAGGCAAAAGTGGGTGGAGCAAGTAATGTAAATCATTTAATGCACGGTCGCCAAAATTCTACACTCACTTGCATACCCTTCTCCATCCTTCAGCTAAACAAGGAAGAGGCATGATAAGAATTCAAGGACATACAGCGGACACTTGGGTTGCGAATGTGATCCGTGCAGGAGGCACATTCACAACCCGCAGCGCCGCGTCTGTGCACTTGTAGATCGTGACTCGGTGCTTCTGCACATGTGCAAAGCGCAATTTAGTGCTTCTGTTCATGCGTGAGTGCCGAAACCTGGAAGTAACCTGTTCTGGTACTTCTGGGTTTGGTGCAGTGCGCAACCTGAAAACGCGCAACCTGAAGCGTCTGTAACCCAAGGTATGACTGTATTCTAGCCAGGCAAAAACACTGAAAAAAAGGGGTGAGGCATGTGATCTAGGGAAAGTTCTGAGGACCAGATAGAGAGGTGTGGAGGACGACAATGGGATTCTGGGTCTCTCTGTTCCTTATTCCTAATGGTTCCTGGGTCTGAAAAGGTTGACGACAACTGTCCTGAAGGATACATTCTTGGTTGTGTCATTGTAGGATAGGATGTTGTTCAAAGCTATGGGACAAGGATAACTGTGACTTTAAAGGTGAATGGGAACCCTTTACAAAGTATTTGAAGACGCAACAAAGCGAACTGGACTCCTTGGCTGGCTTTGAATAAACATTCACAAACTTTTTATTGATAATAATCAGCTAAAGAGTTTGAGGATCTATACCACTTTGTAACATGCAGAAAACAGCATTCTCAGAGAAATCAAAGATTGGAACTGAGGGAAGCCGGGGGGGGGGTGAGTGGGGGGGAGGGAGAAAAAATGGGGGGGGGGATAAGGTTGATATGTTTCTGGATAATATGTTTTGTTTTAATTTTGAATTTTTTTTTTAAAGGATGATGTTCAAAGCTTAGGGTGCATCCCTCCACTTCCTTACTTTTAAGTGTGTTTTGGGGTCACCCCAGGTTTAATAGCATAGAACTAACAAACAGGCTCTTACTGAAGATTGTTCTTCTGCATTGCACATGGGACAGGTCCTCAATCATGGAGGTGTATTGGCTATGGGAAAGTTAGGTCATATAAGCATCAACTTCTTATCGAGCCTCTGCACTTTTAAAAATGTATTCTTGTTATTTCTGAAACACATGCAACAGGCAAACATAGAGAACAGCAATCATATTGTGGCTGATCCCTAAATGGGGATGCATGGAGAAAATAACAGTCTTGAAAGGTATCAGACATGTATATTCATTTCTTAAAGAATTCAGTCCAATAAGTCTCTCCACAGGTTATAGTGGAGAGCGTGCTTTGTTTTGAACTTATGTGGGAATCTGGAATGGAGAGCTAATAACCCACTTTGACCTTGTGAAAAGTGAACTATTTTGTTGTTTTTAAAGTTATCCACTTCTTGGACATAAGGTGACTTGAAGGCAATTCTCTGTAGTTAGCAGATAAAACCGTGCTACTATATATATATATATATATATTGCAAAAAACCAAAACCACCATATCTTCTTGAGTTTTCCTCTGTCCCTATAAACAGGTGGAAAATCTGTGGCTCATCAGGTGCACAAGAATATTAAGATTTGATTGGTAATTTTGCTGATGATTTTATAGTTTATATTCTTTTTGTAAATTGATTTGAGATATTTATTATTTATTTATTTTTACAACCAAGTGGCATATAATTGTATGAAACAAACCAAAAATCCACATGGCTGGGGGAATGCCTTGAGTCTTCCAGAAATCTTCATCAGGTGTGATCAAGGTTAGGGAGCCTCAGTTCCAGGGGCCAATTGTGGCATTTCCAAACCTTTCTGCTTGGCCCTGGGATGCACCCCAGGACATCATCATCATCATCATACCCCGCCCAACTGACTGGGCTGCCACAGCCACTCTTGGGGGCTGTGGAGATGCCTTATGCTTTTCTGGAAGGAGGAGGGTGAAAGTATATATTTAGCTGGTGGTGAAGCCATCACTGTCTGTATCTTGGGTTAAGAACATAAAAATAGCCCTGATGGATCAGGTCAAAGGCCCATTTAGTTCAGCCACCTGTTCTCACAATGGCCAACCAGATGCCCCAATGGGAAGCCTGCAAGCCAGACCTGAGGGAAACAGCAGCTTGTGATTCCCTGCAACTGGCATTTAGAGGCATATACCATATTTACCAGGGGAACGCAGGTGGCACTGTGGTCTAAACCACTGAGCCTCTTGGGCTTGCTGATCAGAAGGTCAGCAGTTCGAATCCCTGTGACGGGGTGAGCTCCCGTTGCTCGGTCCCTGCTCCTGCCAACCTAGCAGTTTGAAAGCATGTCAAAGTGCAAGTAAATAAATAGGTACCGCTCTGGCGGGAAGGTAAATTGCATTTCCATGTGCTGCTCTGGTGTCAGTGTTCCAGAAGCGGCTTAGTCATGCTGGCCACATGACCTGGAAAAACTGTCTGCGGACAAACGTCGGCTCCCTTGGTCTGTAAAGCAAGATGAGCGCTGCAACCCCAGAGTTGTTCGCGACTGGACTTAACTGTCAGGGGTCCTTTACCTGTACCTTTTTACCGTATTTACACAAATCTAATGCACCATCGAATCTAATGCACACCTTGAAACCAAAAAAGTATTTGCTGGCGAATGTAAACACGTCCTAAAATCTAATGCACACCCTAATTTTCATGACATAATTTGGCCAAAAAAGGTGTGCATTACATTTGAGTAAATATGGTATACTGCCTCCAGTACAGGAATTGGTCCACAGCCATCAGGAATAGTAGCCATTACCCTCCTCCATGGGTTTGTGTAACCCCCCCACCCCCAATCCTTTGCTAAAGCCATCTTAAGTTGATGGCAATCACCTACATTCTGTGGCAGCAAATTTCCAGTGTATAATTCTGTGTTGTGTGAAATATTTCCTTTTGTTTGCCCTGGATCTTCCAATATTCAACTTCATTGGATTAGTGCAGGTTCTAATACAATGAAAAAGGTAGGGGGAGAAATGTAACTCTGTCCGGTTTTATATACCTCTGTCTTGTCTCCTTACTACCTTTTTATACAGACTAAAAAAGCCCCAACTGTTCCTTGATCGGGAGTTCCTCTCACCCAGTGATTATCTTGGCTGCCCTTTTCTGAATCTTTTTTCCAGCCTTACAATGTCCTCCTTGAGATTCAGTGACCACAGCTGTACACAGGATTCAAAGTGTGGTTGCACCATAGATTTGTATAATGGTGTTACAATATTAGCAGTTCCTTTTCAATCCTAACGATCCCTTACATCGAAATTGTCTTTTCGGCAGTGGCTGTACACAGGACCAGCATTTCTGCCAAGCCACCCACCGTAACGCCATAGCCCCAATATATTTCCTGTGAGTCACACTGCCCTTTGCAGACCCTATCAGTGTATATTTGAAACTGGGGTGTATTCCCCCCCAGCATGCATCGCTCCACGCTTCCTTACATTGCATTGCATTTGCCTCTTAATGCCCATTCACCCAGTCTGGAGAGATCCTTTTGGAGCTCAACACCAGGACAGTTACATATATGTTGGAAAGCACAGGTCTCAATACTGATGCCTTACTCCACTTTTTAACATCCCTCCTTTGTAGGCACCATTAACCATGCTGGTTGGGAGCTGGGAGTCAGATATAATGGAGGGGCCCTTGATATGGCCGGCTGTAATGACAGATAAGCCTTTCTCAGTAGTCACACTCAAGGTAGAATTTATTTCCCTTTTGAGTTTGGATGGCTTCCTCTTTAACTGCCTTCCAAAGGCTAGTGAAGGCAGAATTAGTAGTAGATTTTGCCCAGCCGGGCATATCACCATCTTTTTATCTTAGAGTTTTGTTTGTAATCAGTTTTGCCTACTCGTGTTCTGTATTGTATGGTTTTAAAAAATACGTGTGTGTGTATATATGTGTTTGTTTTTATAACGATTCTGTGAGTTTAACTGTTATAAGCTACCCTAAGTGATGCATCTGCATTAACAGGGTAAAATTTTACAAAGATACACATATATTGCATTTATATCCCACTTTTCTTCCAATGAGCTCAAAGTGGCATACATGCTTCATCACAACCCTGGTTAGGCTGAAAGACAGTCACTCACAAGAGGTTACCCAGTGATCTTCAGTATAGCTGACTGGTGATTTGAACCCTGGTCTCCCAGTTCCCAGCAGGGGCCTGTAACCACCATACCACTGGCTAATAAATAGGTAAATACACTTGGGGTGTTTCCGTACCACAAATCTACATGAGTTGTTCTGCCTGGCTTTGCATCTGGCCCACCCACAATTGGCATATGGCTCCTGAAAGGTTTCCTAGAAGGGCATGTTGCCACAGACCGAAAAAAGTTCCCCATGCTCTTGATTTGGAGCAATATGAATGGGCTTCTGAGTTCTCAACTGGCTAACGGGAACCAAGGAACCTTTATAAAGCAAGCTGCCAACTGAGGCAGGGAGCCAGGACCACCCTCCTCTCCTACACAGGGATGGCCTTGGACAAATGCAGATGCCTTGAAGTTGGGAAGGGACTGTTGACTCAGCAGCTCCTGGAACATCTTGGTCTTTTCTCTGGCTGGGGGCTGCAAAAACAAGGGAGCAGGCTGGCTTTGCCTCTTTCAGCATGCTATGTTCTGTTTCTCTCTCTAGGATCAGAGCTGTGAATATTAACACTTTGGGTGGTGTGGTGGTGAGAGAAATTCTCTTGGGTAGGCTTGGTGAGAAATCGCCAAAGCAGGCAAGAGAAGCCCTCACCTCATACCCTGGCTTCAGATTTTTGCATTCAGTTTGCATTTCTGCCCTGCCTTGTAGCATAAACAGAGATGGCAGCCTTGGCCTGAGGTCATGCATGGGGGGGGGGCTGAACCCCTGTCCCAAACCAGCATGGTTCACTCCTCTTGTCGCAGCAGCTAAGGCAGTGTCTGGTTGGCTAGGGTGAGGTGTGCCAAGTTGCCTTGGCAGTGGTGTGTGTGTATATATGAAGGTGTTTTGGAAAGAACACCCAAACAACTGCCAACTTTTTGGGGGGTGGGAATGCTGGAATTGCTTTTATAAATAGCTTTTTAACGCTGCCTGTGGCAATTATTCTGGAGTAAGAGCTAGCAAAGGGACACGGGTGGCGCTGTGGGTTAAACATCAGAGCCCAGGGCTTGCCGATCAGAAGGTCGGCGGTTCGAATCCCCGCGACAGCGTGAGCTCTAGTTGCTCGAGCCCTGCTCCTGCCAACCTAGCAGTTTGAAAGCACACCAGTGCAAGTAGATAAATAGGTACCACTCTGGCAGGAAGGTAAACGGTGTTTCCGTGCGCTGCTCTGGTTCGCCAGAAGCGGCTTAGTCATGCTGGCCACATGACCCGGAAGTTGTACGCCGGCTCCCTCGGCCAATAAAGCAAGATAAGCACTGCAACCCGAGAGTCGGTCATGACTGGACCTAATGGTCAGGGGTCCCTTTACCTTTACCTTTAAAAGCTAGCAAGAAATTGGTAGCAGATTCCAATTTTAATACCTCACCTCTTCTCCCCATGATCCCTTGAGCTGGAACAAAGGCCTTATGTCAAGTCAGACGACTGGCCCCTCTAGGTCCCTCTATACTGACTGGCATCAGCTTTCCAGGATTTCAGACAAGAGGTTTCTCCCCACCCTATCTGGAGATGCCAGGGATGCCAGTGGGGGGGGGATGAGTGTTTAGACCCCTGGGCTCTCACTTGTGGGTTGCCTCAGGGTTCTGTCCTCTCCCCCGTGCTTTTTAACATCTACATGAAGCCGCTGGGGTGTTTGGACTGGTACGCAGATGATACCCAGCTCTACCTCTCTTTCAAATCAGAACCAGTGAAAGTCCTGTGTGAGTGCATGGAGGTGGTTGGAGGATGGATGGCAGCTAATGGATTGATGTTGAATCCTGACAAGACAGAAGTACTGTTCTTGGGGGACAGGGGGCGGGCTGGTGTGGAGGACTCCCTGGTCCTGAATGGGATAACTGTGCCCCTGAGAGACCAGGTACGCAGCCTGGGAGTCATTTTGGACTCGCAGTTGTCCATGGAGGTGCAGATCAATTCTGTGTCCAGGGCAGCTGTTTATCAGCTCCATCTGGTACATAGGCTGAGACCCTACCTGCCCACAGACTGTCTCGCCAGAGTGGTGTATGTTCTAGTTATCTCCTGCTTGGACTACTTCAATGCGCTCTGTGTGGGGCTCCCTTTCAAGATGACCCAGAAACTGCAACTAATCCAGAATGCGGCAGCTAGACTGGTGACTGGGGGTGGCCGCCGAGACCACATAACACTGGTCTTGAAAGACCTACACTGGCTCCCAGTACGTTTCCGAGCACAATTCAAAGTGTTGGTGTTGACCTAAACGGCCTCGGCTCAGTATATCTGAAGGAGCGTCTCCACCCCCATCGTTCTGCCCGGACAATGAGGTCCGGCTCCGAGGGCCTTCTGGCGGTTCCCTCATTGCAAGAAGCAAAGCTACAGGGAACCAGGCAGAGGGCCTTCTCTGTAGTGGCACCCACCCTGTGGAACGCCCTCCCATCAGATGTCAAAGAGATAAAGAACTACCAGACTTTTAGAAGACATCTGAAGGCAGCCCTGTTCAGGGAAGTTTTTAATGTGTGACATTTTAATGTATTTTTAATCTTTGTTGGAAGCCACCCAGAGTGGCTGGGGAAGCCCAGCCAGATGGGTGGAGTACAAATAATAAATTATTATTATATTATTATTATATTGAACCTGGGATTTTCTCCATGGAAAGCAGATGATTTGTCACTGAGCTGCAGTTTAGGAAGGTTGTTGGCAAACTGGAAGGTGTGCAAGATGATAAAAAATCTGGAAACCAAGCCTTATGAGGAAAAGTTGAAGGAGCTGCGTATGTGTCAGAGCTGCCCAAGGTCCCAGCTCACAAAGGACCAACGCTGCTTCGTTGTTAAGTACAAAAGTCTTTATTGAAGTTCAGTTTCACTTCCAGAGCCGCAGCGCGCAGCTCTACGTCTCACTGTCAGACCGCTGATGATCCCTCTGAATCTCCTCCCCCTGTACACCAGTTTAAGACCCTCGCCTTGCTCCACCTTTTCCGCTGCTCTTTCCTCCTCTGGGTCCGCCTGCCCGCCGGGGTCTCGCCCTTTCTAGCCTCTTCTGACGCTGATTCCCCTGAGCCTTCTCCCTCCCTCCGGCGGGCTTTAGGAGCTGGTTCCCCATCCGGGTCTCCTGCTGTCCCCCGCGCCTGCACATTTGAACTTGGCGCGCGCGCCCAGCCAGCAGCTTTCCTCCTGACCGTTTCACTGCTGCTGTCACTGCTTCCCCCTTCGGGGGGGGCTAGCTGCAACTGACCTCCCCTCCATTCCCCCACTCTCCGATGGAGGCGTGGTCAGCCCTGACTCACCTCCTCTGCCGGCTGGAGGGGACGCTGGCCCTGACACATGTGACTCTTCCCCCCCACTACGCTCTGGTGGGGAAACTGGTCCCAATCCCCCACTGCTGCTTTGGGGTTCCCCTCTGGCTCCTTGTTTCTGGTGCGTCCCCTCTGGGACCCCCCTTGCTCTGACCATCGGCGCCCCCTTCTGGGAATCTTCTGATTCGCTGGAGAAGCTCATGGAATCTCTCGGGCCACTGTCATACTCCCCTACGCTTCCCTCGGATTCTTCCCCTTCGCTCTCCAATTCCTCTCTCCCCAGTGCTCCTGCTCCTGATTCCCTGACAGTATGTTTTGCCTGGAAAAGGGGGAGACAGAGGAATTATGATAGCTGTCTTCCAATGTCTCATGGGCTTTCACATGGAAGATGGAGCAAGCTTGTTTTCTCCTGCTCTGGAGGGTAGGACTCAAACCAAGGGCGTCAAGTTACAAGGAAGGAGATTCCAACTGAACATCAGGAAGAACTTTCTGACAATAAGGAACGGACTTCCTCCCTCGGGAGGCTGTGGACTCTCCTTCCTTGGAGGTTTCTAAGCAGAGGTCAGATGGCCATTTGTCATGGATGCTTTAGCTGAGATTCCTGCACTGCAGGGGGTTCGACTAGATGACCCTCAGGGTCCCTTCCAACTCTACAATTCTATGATTCTAAGACTTTTGCTGCAGAAAGGTTTGTGGTTCTCTGTGCCCAACCCCAAAAGAAATCAATGGCTAGGACATTTGGGTAGTCAGTGGAGAATTAGTGTGATGTCCCAGGATGTGGAAACTTGTTGAAAGCTGCATTTAAATGGGGGGGGGGGCAGCACTCAAACATGTGACTTGCTCCACCTGCATTCTAAAGTAGGGTTGTACCACATGCTCTATTCCTGATTGTATGAGTCTGCTTGCTTGTGCATCATCTGAACATGGTGCTAAGCTGATGGGGCAGCAACACTTAACCATTCTGACAGTGGGGGAGGAATTTGTGATGACTCCACTCACGTTTACCATTGGTGACTCATGAACATGCATGATGTGTGAATTGGACCTTGGAACCTGTGGCAGAAGAGTGACTCAGCTGCACCCAAGTTTCCAAAGGTGCTTACAGGTGTGGACGTTGAACAGTGTCCCAATTATTGCTGCTCTCCTTTAAGCTGTGAGTGGAATAGCTACTCTAGTTCCATATTTCTTTAATTCAAATAACAGCCTTCCCCTCATTAGCCAGTGTGGTGTCCCCAGTCACGTAATCTGGGGAACCGGGTTCGCGTCTCCGCTCCTCCACATGCAGCCCCACTCACCTCACAGAGTGTTTGTCGTGGGGGAGGAAGGGAAAGGAGATTGTTAGCCGCTTTGAGACTCCTGAAGGGGAGTGAAAGGCGGGATATCAAATCCAAACCCTCCTCCTCCTCCTCCTCCTCCTCCTCCTCCTCCTCCTCCTCCTCCTCCTCCTCCTCCTCCTTCTTCTTCTTCTTCTTCTTCTTCTTCTTCTTCTTCTATACATTTAAATCACTGAACAGGTGAATATGAGGGGGATGATTTGCTCGTGATGTCTTGCAGAAAAAAGGGAGCCTGGCAATTCTGTGTTGAGTGCCCAGTGTAGAAGTAAACCTAGACTGTGGGTGGAGAACCTCAGTCCCAAGGGCAAAATGCAGCCCTCAAGGCCTCTCTGTTTGGTCCTTGGAACTCACACCTCACCAACCTGGCTTTGCAACCTGAGAGCTCTTTTGCCTGTCTGGAATGTGTCCTTGAATGCTGTGCTTGCTTGCCTGGGTGGAGAATAAAGAGGTGTGTGTGCATGCATTTGCATAGAAAGTAGCCGACTGTACAAAGGTGAAATTTACATCCCTTGCTCAACCCATTTTTATCTCTGACCCCACCCACCCTCAGGCACTGAAAAAAAGACTTGAAAAGATTATCCAAATCACCAGTCATCACAATTGGGGCAGGATAAGAAACTGCACTCCATCCTAGCTACATGAACAGGCTTACGAGTGTGTACAAAACAGTTTCCTTCAGACTTGCAAGATAATCAAGGGTGGCTGGGGAGCTTGATCTGTCCTGGTGCTAGGAACTGATAATAGGAGTAGATGGGTGGGGGTGTGTGTGTTTCTCTTTAGAGCAGTGGTTCCCAAACATTTTTGGGCCACCGCTTCTTTGGTTCCACAAACTCATCCCCTGTGTCCTCTGCCCAATAAAAAGCATTGTTCAGAATAGCAGCTTGCATGACCCACTAAAGACGATAGCAACACAAGAAAATACAGTATTTTTCGCTCTATATGACACACTTTTTCCCTCCTAAAAAGTAAGGGGAAATGTGTGTTCGTCTTATGGAGTGAATGCAGGCTGCGCGGCTATCCCAGAAGCCAGAACAGCAAGAGGGATCACTGCGCAGCGCTCCCTCTTGCTGTTCTAGCTTTTGGCTTAGCTGCGTGAAGCCTCTTCAGGGCATGGGGAGCCTTCATCCCGCTGCCCTGAAGAGGCTTCGTGTGGCTGTTGCTGGCTGAGGGCCGCCCCTCATTCTATTCCCCCACCTCCCAGAAAAGCCCGCAAGAGCCGTGCTCTCTTTAAAGAGCCACGCGGAGCGTGTGTGTGGCTCTTGGGGGCTTTTCCCCGAGGAGGGAGAAGCCTGCAAGCACCGCACACATGCTCCTTGCGGCTCGTGAAAGGGAGTGCTGAGCAGAGCCTGGGACGCATACAGGCTCTGCTCAGTGCTCCCTTTAAAGAATATTTTTTTCTTGCATTCCCCCTCTAAAAAGTAGGTGTGTCTTACGTTCAGGTGCGTCTTATGGAGCAAAAAATACGGTACTAAACAATAACCAATAATCATAGATTTATTCAAAATTCAATTAAAACTATTCAGTTTAATTAACTCAACAAAACTGATGAACTTGACCCAGTCATACCAGCTTTTCAAAGCCTGATAGTCACTTACACCTCCAGTGGCCTCTTGCTGCCCCCTTGCCTTTTAGCTCCCCACCCCACAAGGTAATCCTACTGTCCCCCATGGGGCAGTACCACCCCTTTCGGGAACCAATGCTATTAGACCTTTGTGACTTCTAATGTCATGTTGGATTAATGTTTTGTTGTTAAAGCTGCACAATGGTGTCAGTGGAGCCGTGGTGTCTTGCAGTGTTGGTCCTGCTGTTTGAAGATAATCTCTCTCCCATTTGCTCAGTGGATTCTGAAAGGTGGGGGGAGCTTAGGCAGAGAAAGAGAAGCCAAATATCGAAGCTGGTCAGCAGATCTGTTCTGTGATTGTGCCCTGTCCCTTGTGCTCAGCCTCAGTTTGTTATTTTGCTGAGATTTGAAGTGGGTGAGTGTGGAATCGTAAGCTTCTGGCTGCTCATTGCAATCTCACAAAACCCCTCCCGTGTCTTGTGAATGCTGGTCATCCAAATAAAAATGAGTTGATTAAAATTGAGGAATAGCAACTTAATATTGAGGCGTTGCAGGACTAGACAATTTATTCTGTCAAAGAAGTGGCAAGTTTTTAGGGAACTAAGAGTGCATTAGATTAATCAGCTCCAGTCTACCAAAGCTGGTGCCACAATAAATTGCTGTGTGTTTTTAAGAGTGTTTTATGGGTCCTCATTGTTAAGCTGCCATTTCTCATGTTTTTATCTACTCTCGTTTGACTGTAGCTTAAAATTTATTTCATTCATATAAACTGACGCATGCCACTGTCCTGGACCCTTGCATCTTATTTATAACCAATTGTTGTTAAGAACATAAGTAGAGACCCTGCTGGATCAAACCAGTGCCCATCTAGTCCAGCATCCTGTTCTCACAGTGGCCAATCTGATGCTTATTATGGGAAGCCCACAGACAGGACCTGAGTGCAACAGCCAGTACTTGTGATTCTCAGCAACCTTGGTAGTTGTGATGATTTAGAGTTCCAATCTGTTAAGTATCTGGTGAGGACCTTCCTCTTCCAGTGAGCCTTTTAAGTAGATGTTTTCCCCAGTCTTTATCTGTACTGGAACTGTGTTTAGATTAATAATAAAAACAATTTGTTACCTGTCCTTCACCCTAAAGTCCCAGGGCGGGTTGTAACATTAAAACACAATATTAAAAATTGTTTTCAAACAACTTACAATCACAAATGTTGCATGATATAAACTTAACTTATATAGGGTGATAACTTATACACTACAGGGGTGCCCAAGCTTTTTCAAAGAGGGCCAGATTTGATAAAGTGAACATGTGTGAGGGCCGACCAAAGTTGAGCTTTTTTTTTACAATTTTACCCTAAAGTTGTTGAGCTTTTTCTAGGATTTAACCCCAAAGCTGTTGAGCTGTTTTTTAGGATTGAAGCTGTTGAGCTTTTTTACCGCAGGACATATATTGCCTGTTATGCAGGGTGTCTTTTGGGATGGTACCCAATCTTTGTTCTACTCAGAGTAGACCCAATGAGACCAATGGACCAAAGTTAGCCATGCCCATTAGGAATAACTATTGGATTCAACTCTTGGAACCAGCACTCTCGAGAGGACTTATTGAAAAAGCCTTTGGGGTACAGCCGCAGAACAGATTGTTTGGGGATCAGACCTGAGTGGCACATCAAACGCTTGATTGGTTCTCTTATCTGGCATAGAATTGGTATAAAGTTGGTCTGCTCCCTGTTTGGTTTTGCACAATGAGCTCTGGCTCTCTGTGATCCCCCCTGTGCCTGCTTTCCAAAGACAGCGGCAAACTAGACCTTCAATCAGCATTTTCCATCCCTCTAACATTGTCCTCTTGCTTGGGGAGGGATGGAGTGTCTGCTGCACTGGCTTTGCCCCAGAGGCACCACACAGTTCCCTGTAGCCATTGCACACAATCCAGAGCAGCCTGCTCCACTGCTTTGTGTTGCAGGCTGGTATGAAGTGCATTACTCATTTTGGAATGAAGTGCCTAGGAGGGAGACTTTCAGAGGGTTTGCTGTGGTAAGTCTGTTGTTGCCAAAAAAAAGAAAGAAAAGAAAAAAAGGTCACACAGCACCTTTTTATGAACTAACAGGTGTTGTGGCATAATGTTTGTGGAGTAGAACCCATGTCATCAGATGTATGTCTACAGCACTGGAGGCTGCTTCATTAAGGCGAATGGGGCACTGCCCCATATCCTCAGTCCTCCCTGAGTCACCCCTTGCCTGCCTGCTATTCTTACTTACAAACTAGCTCAGGGGGTGGCCAGCTTCCTTCTCCTCCTGAGGGCTCATCCAGACTTCTGCTTCTCCTGCCACTTTCCCCCAAGGAAGACCCCATCTTTACTGCTGATTTGGAGCAAACATCAGTTGGGTTTTCCACAGATTCATATTTGCTCCAATTCAGTGCTTAAAGAGCAAGGTTTCCAGGGGAAGCAGTGGAGCAAACAGAAAACTGCTTGGACCTGTTCCTTCTAGAACTAGAACAAGCGGAAGTGTGGAAGAGTGTTAGTCCTGGTAGAACTCAGCAGGGAGGAAGATGGGGACAAAGCTAGGATTGGTTGGCTCATTGACTCTGGGTCCTCCTATCATTGGTTCTGGCACCAACAACTTTTGGGCTCCTTGCTTTCCACCCTACCAGTCTAGTAGCCACCAACTGATACTGTACCCTATCTACCAGGGAGTTTCTCTTCCTCCCCTCTTCCTGTTCCTTTATTTGCCTTGGGTGGGGGGTGCACCTTGTTTGATACCACTTTAAACAGTCATGACTCCCTACCCCCCAAACATCAGGGAGCTGGAGTTTAAGGATGCTGAAAGAAGCCCCCCATTATTTGAAAGAAGCCATGACTGTTTAAAGTGGTGTCATAGTGCTTTAAACATATTGTGTGAATGTGGCCTTAGCCGTGTTTGATGACAGAGGGGTAGGACCAGCTTGCAGGTGAGGGTAGCCCTTCCTGTCTGAATGTGAGCGTTGTCAGAATACCATCTGCAGGGAGCAGCAGGGTCACAGTATGGCTGTGGCTCTTCAAGTTTGCTTTCTTGTTAGCACATAGACGGGCGGGTGGTCTGGTTCTGGGCTCCAAGCCAGCCATGCCCTTTTGTACTTATAGCCATTTGAGGTGGTGGGACGTCGTCACAAACTCGAAGGGTCTCTGTGTCTGTTGCTAAGGAACTGTAGAGTTGACTGTGGCAGTCCTTTCTCTTTGAAAGGCTGCGTGTCCCGCCCCCCACCCCACCCCCCATTTCTGTCAACCCTAATCTCATGCCTACCCTACAGGACTCAAGGCTTGCTGTTTTGATCATGCATGTAACCCACCGCTCTGGTGAGCAGCAGCAAAGATTTGGCAAACCATCTTGAGCCAGGTTGGGCCGCCTGGCACATTTCCAGGTGGCCCGTGTGTTTGTTCCCCCTCCTATTTGCCTGAATGCTGAATAAAACCCCATTGGGTTAAAAATAATGGGTGAATTCATGCACCTTGTGCTGGTGCTGGCTTTCCATCGTCTTGGAAGGGGTGGGTGATGTAGAGCCATTGCTGCCCACAACCCAGATGCTCTTTTTAGTGCTGGAAGTGAACGAACATCGGTAGCTGCCTCCTATTGAGTCAATGCTATCTCTAGCTTAGCATTTGCTACACTAGAAGATAGCAGCTCTCCAAGGTTTAAGGTTGCAGACTTTCCTAGCTCTACCCAGAGATGCCAGGGGGAATTGAACCTGGAACTTTCTACCTCTACCACTCTACCCTCTACCACTGAGCTATAGCCCTTGTTGTGCTCAAATGTGTTTTTTTTGCCTGCACTTCAAAATAGTAACAAGAACACCATCTGCACTGTACTTTCAAGCAGTGTCACACCACTCTGGCTTTCCCCACAAAGATTCCTGGGAATCGTAGTTCACGAAGGGCGCCAAAAGCTGCTAGGAGATCCCGATTTCCTTCAAAGAGCTACAAGTACCTGTGTGGTTCATAACAGCCAGTTGCTCTTCCCAAGGAACTATGGGAACTGTAGCTCTGTGAGGGGAAAGGAGGGTGCTCTCAGCATTGTTAGCAAACTATAGTTCCCAGGATTCTTTACAGGATGCCAGAGCTGTTTAAAGTGCTATGATGATGCTTAAAATGCATAGTGCAGATGGGGCATTACTGAAACGCTGTCTTTTATTGCCAGAGAATGCCGATATACAGCATAACATAAATCAGTGTAAAACACACTGTCCCTGTGAAGGTATATTAGAGATAGGCTTCAAAAGAGAAATTAATCAAGGAAATCTTTGCTATTTGGGTTGCAGAAGTCTGGAACCAGACTTGATATTCTTCTTACAGATTAAAGGAGAGCAGCAAAAATTGGGCACTGTTCATCACCCACACCTGTAATCCTAAGACTCAGAAAATGGGCTCAAGGTGTATAGTGGTTGACAGCTGGGTGGAAGATTTCTCAGAAGCCCCTTATAAGTTGCAGCAGGATAGAAATACATAAAGTAATACACAAGCAGAATTAAAACAAAAAACAAAAACCAGAATCCCACTTGAGAGGCAGTGTGGTGTAGTGGTTAGGCTGAGTATTGGAGGTGGTTGAGAACAAAATGGGTTAACCCAGTGATTTCCAACCAGTATGCTGTGGCACCCCAGGGTGCCTTGAATGATGGTCAGAGGTGCCATGGGCAACACTGGCCTCTGCCACTCTTAGCTTCCCTGCTCTGATGCCCTCTCTAGTCTCTGCTTCCAAAAGGCCTGCACAGCTGTTAGTTGCAGCAGCCCTGGCTACAAGCTCCCTGGGTGAATAGTGCTTCTGGGGATGGCCAGGAGGTGCTTCCCAGGCCCCTGTGGGGCAGTGTGAGGAGGCACCTCTCTTTGGGGTGGGGAGGGCAGCTCAGATACCAGGGGTGGCAGCAGTGCCTGCCCAGAGGACTCCCAGGGAGAGGGGAGAGGAGGTTGAGGAAACACTCCACAAAGGAGGGTGTTCGAAAAGGGGTGAGAGGCTGCCAGCTTGGCTGGCAAAGGGTGACATAACTGGGTTCCTGAGCCCCACAGGGGTGCCGCAGAAAGCATGTAGTTGGTCAAGGAAGCTGTGGACTCAAAAAAGTTGAAACCCTATGGGATAACCCCATGGCTCCTTGTAAGAAGGATGACAACACGACTTCAAAACATTCTCTCTTTTTCATTTCTTTCAGTACCATTGACTATGGTATCCTTCTGGAGCAGCTGTCCGAGTTAGGAGTAGGTGGAACTGCTTTTTGGTGGTTCTGGTCTTACTTGTCTGGTTGTTTCCAGAGGGTGATGCTTGGGGAGTGTTCTTCAGCCCCGTGGAGCCTTCAGTACAATTTTATTCCTCATGCTGTTTAACATCTATATGAAACCACTGAGTGGGGTTATTCGGAGGTTTAGAGTATGTTGTCAGCAGTATGCTAATGACACACAGCTCTACTTCCACTTTACCTCTGCAGGTGAGATAGTGGATGTGCTGGATCATTGTCTTGCCTCAGTAATGGACTGGATAAGAGCCAACAAACTGAAACTCAGCCCAGATAAGACTGGAATAGCGGGTGGTTCACTAGACAGGATGGAAGGGAGGTTGCCTGCTCTTGATGGGGTTACACTCCCTCTGAAGTGCTGACCTTTAAAGCCCTAAACAGCCTCGACCCAGTATACCTGAAGGAGCATCTCCACCCCCATCGTTCTGCCCAGACACTGAGGGCCTTCTGGTGGTTCCCTAGCTGTGAGAAGCAAAGCTACAGGGAACCAGGCAGAGGGCCTTCTCGGTAGTGGCGCCCGCCCTGTGGAACGCCCTCCCATCAGATGTCAAAGAGATAAACAACTACCTGACATTTAGAAGACATCTGAAGGCAGCCCTGTTCAGGGAAGTTTTTAATGTGTGACATTTTAATGTATTCTTAATCTCTGTTGGAGAGATGGGCCAGATGGGCAGGGTACAAATAATAATAATAATAAATAATAATTATAATTATTAATCTGTAGGTGCCAGACAAAACAGTTCCTCTTTCCCCATGCCTTTGGCTAATTAAATAATCTATGGTCATTTAAACTGTATTGGGTGGTGTTCTGGTTTTTGTTTGTTACTATGCTATGTATTTTTGTGTTTTTATATTTAAAACATTGTGATCCTCGAATGAAGGGCAGTATAAAAATTTAATTAATTTAACAAACAAACAAAGAAATAATGAGGTGTATGGGTTGTTAGGCCGCGTTCAAAATTATCCTGCATCTCTAACTAAGAAAGATCAGGTACTGAGAAAGGCTTCTGCCTGAGATTCTGGGCAGCTGCTGCCAGCCAGGGCTGGATGAACCAACTATGGTATGTGGCAACCCTCTGTGGTCCTAGGAGACTCTGGTAATCAGTTCCAGTTCTCCTTTTTAAAAATCTCCTTTTGTGACTGGATCGAAATGTCCTGGCGCCACCCTCGGTGCCTGGCACCTTCACTTGCCTGGCTGCAATCAGCTGGTCTGTCGAGCACAGCGGTAGCAAAAGACCTTGCGCCTTTTGCTGTCGCGCTACCCCCACCAAACCTCTGATTTGCCTGGCAGCATAAATGAATAAATAAATTGCTGCTACCCTGCAGACCCCCTGATTTGCCCAGCAGCAAGTTAAATAAACAAATCCCCTTTCCCCCCGCTGCCGGGTGAATCATGTTTTTTGTGCAGTAGTGCCATAGCAAAAGACGTGGCAAAATCAGCAGACCACCTTAATTCACCCAGCAGCATTTGGGGGGGGGTGTCTGCATGGCTGCCTGGTCTGGTAGCAGGGCAAAAGAAGAAGAAAAATACATTGTTTTGGCGCCAGCAACCTAGGTCCCTTGAGCCCCATGACTCCTATCAGTCCTATCCCAGTTTCTAACACTGGTGTTAGGGGAGGGGTCGTATCTCTGGTGGGGAGCAAATTGTGCTTCTTCTGGGGCAGTTTGCTCACCTTTGGTCCCCACTCTGCACTCAGCTCTCACCTGGGGCTCCTGGAAGCTGTCAGCTTATAGCAACAGCCACACCCTAGGAAATGGCTTTGACTGGCTGGCTAAACCAGGTGAGGGCAGCCGATGGGTCTGAAATCCTTGTTGAGTTAGGGTCTTCCTGTGCACATGAAGACAGGCTCTGGAAGATTGAGTGGACAAAAAGACCAAGAGTGGCTCCAATGGTCAGGAAGGCAGTTTCTGCATGTGCTGTAGAGCAGGGGTCACCAAACTTTTTCAGCAGGGGGTCAGTCCACTGTCCCTCAGTCCTTGTGGGGGCCGAACTATATTTTTGGGGGGAGGGAGTGAACGAATTCCTATGCCCCACAAATAACCCAGAGATGCATTTTAAATAAAAGCACACATTCTACTCATGTAAAAACACGCTGATTCCTGGACCGTCTGCGGGCCAGATTTAGAAGGCAATTGGGCCGGATCCAGCCCCCGGGCCTTAGTTTGCCTACCCATGCTGTAGAGCAGTGGTTCTTAACCTGTGGGTCCCCAGATGTTGTTGGACTACAACTCCCATAATCCCTGAGCTCTGGCCATGCTTGCTGGGGCTGATGGGAGTTGTAGTTCAACAACATCTGGGGAGCCACAGGTTGAGAAAGGCTGCTGTAGAGGGAAGTGCGGGGCAGATGGGGCTCACCAACCTGGGAAGGTAGCCCCACTAGGAGAAGGAAAACTCTGATTCTAAACTTCTGCTGCCTTGCAGGAGAAGATTGGGTGGTTGGGTGGAGCCTTGTATACCTCCTTCTGGCAACTCTGCAGCCAAGCTGGTGCCAAATGTATCGCTCTGCTTTCCTTTGGACCATGTCAGTGAGGCTGAGAGGGGTGTCTTGTCATCTTGGCAGCCCAAGACCTCCATACACACTGCCCAGGCTTGCATTCCAGGGAGGTCATTTTAGTGCTGCTAATGCAGAGGTTTGGTTTCATCCCCAAAGGCAGACTCTATCGTCTCTCAAGACAGACAGTTGCAAACAATAATTATGGGTGTGATTTTTTTTTTAAAAAAAGCATAATTTCTTCATAACTGATTTCTGTGTTGTTTTCTTCCTGCTTTCGCTTCCTTGCAATGAGGGTGTAGCTTGGCATACATTTCCTGGCTATGTGGGTGAAGAGCTGCAGCTCAGTGAACTTGGCATGCAGTAGGTCTCGCTTTTAATCCCAGACATCTCCAAGAAGTGCTAGGAATGCCCTCTTTCTGAAGCCCCAGAGAGAACTGTTGCCAGTCAGTGTATATACTACTGAGCTGATGGGCCAAGGGTCTCACTCTGTGTTAGGCAGCTTCCTATCCTTTTTAGTTGACATGGCATTCACTGAAAGCAGTGGGTATCTAACTTAAAAGCTGATTTAATTCATTGGGACTTTGGAGCTGGTTTGCAGACTTAGTTTGGAGCACAATTGGTGGCTTAGATACCTACCTTGCTTAACTGAAACTCTGTACTAAGCTTTGTCTGCAATGGGTGGCATTATTGACAGATGGCTGTCTGGTCCAGCGGAGGATTCTGTCAGCAACACTGCAGTGGGAAGCCATTTTTTTGCCTATTCCCTCTGTCCCCAGTCATGCTGTTCTGCCCTACCACCCATCTGCAGCAGATTTTGGAGGGTGCAGGGGCACGTGGACAAAATATCCCCGTGGTACTGACAGAACCCTCTATTGGGTCAACAAGCTGCCAGGACACTGTGAAGGACATTGCTATTGGATATGTGCTAAAAACTGCTTGGTTCCACCCTCCCAGCCTACCCCCGCCAAGAATAGCATAAGAGAGAAAGGCGTTGCTAGGAGACGTACCTAAATCATAAATTGGGTGATTGCTTTATAGAGAAAAGATACCGTATTCTAATATTTGGGTTGCAAGTACAGTGCATGTTTGTTTGTGTGTGAGAAAGAGAAAGGGAGGGAGGGGAGGGGGGGGAGAGAGAGAATCTCTTCCAGTGCCAAGTCTGTATGTTCATCATTTGGGGCAGGACACAAGAAGAACATTTTGGGCAATATGGAACTTCATTCTGTCCCACTCTTAACATGGCATACAGACATGGTATTAGGGTAGGGTGGCCCAGCACAAAGCCTGTGGGGACTTTTTTGGTGGCCGTTGGCAACATTTGATGGCCCACTGCCCTCACACTGCCTTCCCAAAGCCTGGTTATTGAGATGCTGGGCTTTGGGAAGGAGGCATGAGGGCTCTAGGACCGTGCCAGAGCCTCAGGCCTCCTTCCCAGAGCCTGCTGCCTCACTTACTCAGCTTTGGGAAGGCAGCACAAGGGCTGGAGGGGCATCAAATGTTGACCTCACTCCTGTCCCTCCCCACAAGGCAGTTATTGTGGCCCACTTGGTATGAAAAGTTGGACAGGTCTGTATTAGAGGAACCTTGGGTATATTTGTACCACTGCTTTAAAACACCGAGAACACCCTGTCACCAGTGGCGTAGCGTGGGTTGTCAGCACCCGGGGCAAGGCAAGTAATTTGCGCCCCCTAACCCGTGGATTTTAGTAGGGGCAGAGAGCTGCCAGTGCGAGCGCCCCCCCAGATGTTGCGCCCGGTGCGGCAGGCCCCCCCTGCACCCCCCACGCTACGCCACTGCCTGTCACGGCTCGGTGCCAGCAACATCTGGACTTCTAACAGAGCATAGTTAGGGAGCCACAAGGTTCCTCAACTTCAGAGAATTGATTGCCTTACTCAGCACTGGGCAGCTTCTTAAGTTGATATGCTGATAAATACTGATACTCTTTATTTTGGCTTGCCAAGAAAGCTAATATTTTCTCCTCCCCTCTTCTTCTTCTCTTCTCCTTTCCAGCTATCAAGGTGAGCTGTGTGGGTTCCTGTGGGGTCTCCAGCAAAATAAATGACACTGCGTGGACTGTGGAGGAGCAGTACTTCAATACAACCCTTTCAATGGCTGATAAAGGTATGATTGGAGGAGGAAACTCTGGATGTAGATGGGTCTGGTTGTTGAAACACTTGTGTGGCAGCAAGGACTTGTATTGTCTCCTGAAGAGGTCTCAGACTCTTTTCCTGGTAGCTGGTAAAAGTCAAAGCACAGCTATGCATAAGTCTCTAACTCTGCCTTTGGAGTGTCAGACTTGGACCTGGAAGACCTGGGTGCAAATCCCCACTTGGCTATGAAGCTTGGTGGGTGACCTTGGGCCAGTCACTACCTCTCAGCCTCACCTACCTCACAGGGTTGTTGTGAGGATTAAATGAGGATGGGGGAAACCAGTAAGGCTAGCTCTGAGCTCCTTGGAGAAAAGAGGGGGGAGGGGTAGATATGCAATGGGTCAATCTGTTTTCCCCCTACCCCGGTATTATGAGGCCATTGTGCTTCTCCCCTTATATTGAGTCAAACCATTGGCCCTTTTGCCTTTTATTAGAAGATGCTATAAAACCAAGTGTCTGCTTGGCAGGGGGGAAGAGCTTAACAAGTGGAAAATGCTCTTCTTGCCTTTCCCCTTCTAGTTGCCACCTGCCTTGCATCTTGCAGGGCATCCTGAATACAGCATTGGCAGGTGACCTTGGTTTGCAGGTGGGTTGGTAATGGGAGTGGGCAGGTCCCAAACCATGTGGGATTTTACAGCAGGTGCAAGAAGCATATGGTCCTCCAGGTGTTGCTGAACTTTGACTCCTGTCATCCCTGGCCACACTGACCATGCTTGCTGGAGCTGATGTGAGTTGCAGTTCAACAAACTCTTGGAAGGCCAGAGGTTCCCCGCACCTCCTTTAGAGATGAGCACCAGAACCTTGGGACTGGAAACGGATTGGAAGCCGGAGGAACTATTGAGCGTTGGCAAGGTTCTGTATTTAAGAGGGTCTTCCTCTGGTGCCCATGAATCTCTTGAGTCCCCCACTCCCCTGTGTCCTCTTGGTCATGAGTGATAGCCCTTGAGGTGTTTCACTTGCACCCACTCCCCACCTACTATCCTCTTGGTGGTGAGTATTGCTTTTTAACTTCACAGTACCAGCCCCTTTTTCTTCCAAATGTTAAAAGTGTAGCACTTGCTGTAACAGCTTCGTGGTGAATACTGACACCTTTTCTTCTTTTTTTAAAGCACTGGTTTTGAGGGGCGTTACCTCTCCACCACCACACTTGAGAAGTACATATTATTATTATTATTATTATTATTATTATTATTATTATTATTATTATTTCATTTATACCCCACCCTTCCCGGTTTAAAAATCGGGCTCAGGGCGGCTAACAGCAAATATAAAACAATGATTAAAAATAGCATAAAATACAACGTAAAATGCAGCATCAATATCAATAAAATTCAAAAATTCTGGGGTCATTTTGGGCGGGGGGGGGGAACCCAGGCAGTAGACATCAAATGATCACCAGGGTTAACTGGCCAAGTTGGTCCTACTAGGGCCAGCAAGGAGACCAGGGAAGAATTTAAATGTGGGGTCCCAAAAAGGGTTTCTTCATAGAAGAGAAAAGGGAATAGAGGATCAGGCTAATTCAGATTGAAGGCCAGGCAGAATAGCTCTGTCTTACACGCCCTGCGGAAGGAGATCAAGTCCTGAGCTGAAGGAGGAAGTTGAGAGAGTGACACCCTTTCCCACTTCCACTTTCGGCTCTATATGCTTTTCAAGGCTCAGATTAATTCCACTGGGTATACAGCTTTTAACAAGAACTCTTGGAAAAAGCAAAACGTTTGTGCGCTTTAAATTTAAAATTCCTTATAATACTGTGCTTTAATGCTGTAACCTGTGCTGGGACCTTAGGGTGAAGGGTCATACCTTGGATGAATACGCTTTAGGTTAAGCATTTTCGGATTGTGCTCCACGGCAACCCAGAAGTAACAGAACGTGTTACTTCCAGGTTTCGCCGCTCGCGCATGCGCAGATGCTCAAAATGACGTCACGCTCATGCGCAGAAGCGGCAAAACGCAACCCGCATGCGCGCAGTTGCATGTTACATTCACTTCAGGATGTGAACGGGGCTCCGGAACGGATCCCGTTTGCATCCAGAGGTACCACTGTAATCATTTGTCTCTTGCTAGTTCAGAGAAGCAGAGAGAAAGGTGGCTGGGCTGGTGGCGCCTACAGAACTTTCCCAAACCCCCAAATGTGCTCAAGTGGGCCTTGGAGGGTTGGTGGCCCCTGCTGTACTAACTGCAGTTCCCCTGCTGCCTTCAAGGGCAGCCCCATGTACAATGTAAGGCAGTATCATATTAAAGAGAACCAGTGTGCTCCCAGCAATAATGCAAACTCTCCTTTTTGCATGCATCCTGTCCCCCAGAAGGAAGGACATTTAACTAGTACAAAAAAATCGCTTTTCTGGGCACAATGGCTTCCTCCCTGGTGGGAACAGCATCTTTCTTTGGGGGCTGCCTCCTCTTGAAAAGAGCCCCAGCCCACCTGAAAGATTCCTGTTAATGAGCCACTTGGCACAGATCCATGGTGTAAGGTGGATGGGGGACCTGGCCACGTTCCAGAGACTCTCTAGGGTTGAATGATCGGCGCCTTCCACTGGCTGGCAAACAGGTTGCAAAGGGCACAGATTAATTTTGAGCATCGAAACTAGTTGGTGAAAAACAGCAGCAGCCACTGCTGCACAGTG
This sequence comes from Podarcis filfolensis, assembly GCF_964270895.1. NCBI lineage: Eukaryota > Metazoa > Chordata > Lepidosauria > Squamata > Lacertidae > Podarcis > Podarcis filfolensis. The sequence goes on from NC_139617.1 coordinate 41,086,956, forward strand.
GTGCTTTGTTAGTAAATGTACACTGGAGGGGAGGGGAAGGGTGTGTAAGAGCAGAGGAATTTCAAATGACGTACTGAAAAAAATGGGATATGTGGCCGAAGGGAGCAGCCAGACTCGCTTGGCAACTTCTGCTTGACTGCGGACTTTGAAGCAAGGTGAGGGGAAGCTACTTGTGCACCCTGAGCCGAAGTGTTGCTCCAGCTTCGATCCTCAAGCCCCACAAGGTGGTGTTCCTTTGCTGTTGCAGGTGGCCTTGGGATCTTGCTTAGAGCCCTGTTTGTGTGTGTGTGTGTGTGTGTGTGTGTGTGTGTGAGAGAGAGAGAGAGAGAGAGAGAGAGAGAGAGAGAGAGAGAAAACAAACTTCAGGTTGTTGCTTTCAGTAGGAGGTTCCTCTTCTGCCTTTAAATGCCCAGAGCAAAACAGAAGAAACCAGCTGAGGATTTCATCCCTCCAAGTGTTTTGGCAAGTTCTGCAGCAGACGCATACTCCAGTCTGAATCTGGATTGCTGGGCTATGACTCTTTAAAGGGCACTGGTTCTTGAGAAGCTATAGGACATATTTCTGCTGATAATTTGTCAGTATGCTGCCTCTGAACGTGGGGGTTCTACCTGGCTATTGTTTGCCAAAAGCTATTGATTAGACATCTCGTGTATGGATTTGTCCAACTCCTTTTGTGTCTATCACACCTTGTGACACCAAGTTCCTCTATAAATTTATTGTTTCATGAAGCAATTTATTTTGCTTTCCCTGAATTTACCTGGTCTTTAGGTTTTCATTAGGTAACCTCCAAGTGCTAGTATTATAGTGAAAAACAGCCTCTGTGGCCACTGTCTTCTGGTTTTGTAGGGAAAACATGCCGTAGTGCTCACAAACTACTAGATAATTCGGAGCATTGTTGCTTACGAGAGGAGGTAAGTTTAGATGAAAATGTAGGTGGTTTATCTTAACCAGGCTTAGTGGTTACATTAGAGGGAATGGATGGCACTTTGCTCTAAACCACTGAGCCTCTTGGGCTTGATGATTGGAAAGTCAGCGGTTCAAATCCCCGCAACCAGGTAAGCTCCTGTTGCTCTGTCCCAGCTTCTGCCAACCTAGCAGTTCGAAAGCACATCAGTGCAAGTAGATAAATAGGTACCACTGTGGTGGGAAGGTAAACGGCATTTCTGTGCACTCTGGCTTCCGTCACAGAGTCCTGTTGCAGCAGAATTGGTTAGTCATGCTGGCCGCATGACCTGGAAAGCTGTCTGTGGACAAACGCCAGCTCCCTCGGCCTGAAGCGAAATGAGCACTGCATCCCATAGCTGCCTTTGACTGGACTTAAACGTCCACGAGTCCTTTACCTTTTTTCTTTTTCTTTTAACCTTTAATGGTTACATTAGTCCTAGCTTTACTGCAGTTCTGCTAATTGACATCAGGACCTGGGTGGGAGCCCAGATCAGTGTTAACCAGGCATAGGCAAACTCGGCCCTCAAGATGTTTTGAGACTACAACTCCCATGATCCCTAGCTAACAGAGCTGATAGTCAGGGATGATGGGAAATGTAGTCCCAAAACATCTGGAGGGCCGAATTTGCCTATGCCTGGTGTTAACCATTGTTAACTTGATGGAACAAGTAGCCAGGGATAACTAGCCAGTTAGGCAAACAGAGGGAATTGGATATGTGAGCAAGGGGAAAGTATGTGCAATCACGTGACCCTCTTAACCACAATTAAGACACATCCCTAGCACAGCCTCATTTGCAGAGCTAAAGGAACCTTTGGCCCTCTAGATGTTGATGGGCTATAGCTCCCATGATCCCTAACAATTGGCCACGATGGCTGGAGCTGATGGGAAATGGAGTCGAAGTACTGTACTAGTTTTATGGGAAAGCAATGCAGTTGATGGGTCCCGGAGAGGCAAAGACCGCATAGACTGGTATAGGTGTAATTGTTCTTTTTAACATTTTAAATGTGGTTTTTCTTATATGGTTTTATGTTTTATTTGAGATATACAGTGGTACCTCTACTTACGTGCCCCTCTTGTTATGTATCCTTTGGGATACGCACGTGGCAAACCTGGAAGTATATTTCCAGGTTTCGCCACATGCGCAGAAGCGCTCTACCACGCCGTGCGCATGCACAGAACAGGCACCTCCAGTTGCAGAAACCGTGGGATCCGACTGGAGTTCCCATCCACAACCGGAGGTACTGCTGTATATGATGATGTTGCACTAGATAGATAGATAGATAGATAGTAAGCCAATAAGCCCAACATTAACTTTTAACTATGCTCAAGACCGCACACCCTCCCCTCTCGTACAGAGATCCCTCCCCAACCTCCAATTGACTGCACAATTTTGGGGACCTGTCAAATAAAATGGGCCATGTTTGCATGGGGCAGTATGCCAAACCTTGGCTATGGGCAAAAGTGCAACCCTGCTGGCTGCTAGAGAAGGGCTCTCTCCTGCTTTCTCCTCCTTCTCTGTTGAATGCAGAACTGCAGCTCAGACTAGGATTATTTGGGACCAAGAGGTGGTGATGCCATACAGGAACAGGAGGTGCAAGGCTCTGGAGCTCCCTTCTTGCTTCCACTGGGTGTTATACAATATATGTATAAACAATTTTTTGGTATGGAACTACCTGCTGCAAGGTTCAGTGACCATAGGCTTAGATGGTTCTCAAATGGGATTAGAGAAGATACCTGGTCAACAGCTTTTGGCAACTGAGGATTGGAATTAAGGTCCCCCAAGCGCAACCAGCAACTGCGGGACAAAACTTGGTTACAGAATGTGGCACCTAAACCATGACCTCGAGATTGGATGACACATTAAGTCAAACCTTGAACACAGTTAAAAAAGCATTTGCTAACCATCACCCACCACCCAGTCCCTGGAGTCCTTCCCATTCTGGCCTGAAGGGGCTGCACTCTCCCACTTCATCTCATCAGATTTATTTTGGAGCCCCTCCTGTCAGTTTTTTCTCTGCCATTTTTTCCATCTGGTTGCCAATACGCACCTGGAATGTGGCTTGGTGAAACAACTGAATTTGTCCATTTTGGGTGTAGCAGAACCACAGATACATGGCCCCATAAACCTCCTTGAAGGTCACTTCCCTGACTTGCTCTGCACACTGCAATGGTTTCGTCTTGGGCTTTTGAATTGGACTGCGGGAGGAGTTTGCAATACCCCCCCTTTCTTATCCACTTCTTCCTACCTGTATGTGATGACACCAGAACACTCTGTCTGCCATTCCCTTGCCATATAACTTCCTCATGACCCGCCTGGGGGTGGGGAATAAAAGTAAAGGTAAAGGTACACCTGACCGTTAGGTCCAGTCGCGGATGACTCTGGGGTTGCGACGCTCATCTCGCTCTATAGGCTGAGGGAGCTGGCGTTTGTCCGCAAAAGGCTTCCAGGTCATGTGGCCAGCATGACTAAGCTGCTTCTGGTGAACCAGAGCAGCACACAGAAACGCCGTTTACCTTCCCGCCGGAGCGGTACCTATTTATCTACTTGCACTTCGACGTTCTTTCGAACTGCTAGGTGGGCAGGAGCTGAGACTGAACAACGGAAGCTCACCCCGTCATAGGGATTTGAACCGCTGACCTTCTGATTGGCAAGCCCTATTTCCTCCCCTGCCCTCACCCCCCCATGCACAAGTGGCCACCCTCCAAGGGATTGTTCCCCACCCCTTAACTTTAGTTTTTGGGGACTGCACCGCTGGTTCTTCTTTAATTTTCTTAAAAAGGTTGCTGTTTTCTTCCCTACTTTTTGCTTTTTTTAATGCTTGGTAATTTTGTGTTTTTATGGTGAGGTGTTTTTAGTTGCTTTTGAAGCTGCTCTAGTTGCTTTTGATGTGCAGGGTCTAAAAATATTGTTTTTATTTTACGAGAAGTGCTTCCTTTGATGGTGCTGTTGTGATCCTTTCTGGGTGGTTATGAGGCTGCTGGTACTTATTGCTACTAATACCGATAATGATTATACATAATAACAGCGATAATTTAAAAAAGAGAACTGGAATTGATTACCAAAGTCTCCTGGGATCATGAGGGAGTTGCCACATACCAGTAGTTGGTTCATCCAGCCCTGACTGGCAGCAGCTCTCTGGCAGAAGCCTTTCTCAGTACCTGATCTTTCTTAGTTAAAGATGCCGTGGGCTGAACCTTCTGCCACTGAGCTCTGGTCCCTGACTGTTCTCAAACTTTATTTTATTTACTTATTTCATAATTTTTTTACTACTACTGTACTTGATTGCAAGACAAAAACAAAAGAACCTCAAAGCTGTTTACAAAAAAACAAGAAAACCAGTTTTGTTGATTTTTTTTTTAAAACCAACTCAGTTAGAAACAAGAAAATTTAAACTTGCAAAAATGGTTAAAACCAGATTAAAATACAGGTCAGCGTTCTACATGTCTGAGTAAAGATAAAGGTAAAGGGACCCCTGACCGTTAGGTCCAGTTGTGGCCGACTCTGGGGTTGCGGCACTCATCTCACTTTATTGGCCGAGGGAGCTGGCGTACAGCTTCCAGGTCATGTGGCCAGCATGACTAAGCCACTTCTGGCGAACCAGAGCAGTGCATGGAAACGCCGTTTACCTTCCCGCCGGAGCGGTACCTATTTATCCACTTGCACTTTGACATGCTTTTGAATTGCTAGGTTGGCAGGAGCAGGGACCGAGAACGGGAGCTCACCCCGTCGCAGGGATTCGAATCACGACCTTCTGATCAGCAAGTCCTAGGCTCTGTGGTTTAACCCACATGTCTGGGTAAGCTTGCCTATACAGAAATGTTTTTAGCAGGCACTGAAAAGAGTATGGTGGAAGTCTATGCTTGATGTAAATAGGCAGGGAGTTCCAAAGTGCAGGTGCTGCCGCACTAAAAGATTGATTTCCTACAAATGCGGAATGAGTGTTACGTGGCACCTGCCTGCTCTGCAGAATGGAGCGGTTGGACAGGCCTTTATGGGGTAAGGTGATTTTTCAGGTAAACTGGTCCCAAGTTAATGGGAAGTTGGTAGTTCTGGGTGCACCTGGACCTCCTTAGTTCCTGTAACACATTTCACAGAGTCTTTGGGGAAGCAACACTGACCCACTGGCTGGGTAGTCTGTCTGCACTCCAGAAAGCAAGCCAGAAAGGGCCCTTCCTTCTTCCATGCCTTCAGACAGCAAGCTGAAGCCACGTGTGCAGATAAAAGCCTGGCTATGTCTAATCCTCTGTGTCTGAATTCCCATCTTTCCTCTGACATCACCTCCATTTGCAACCAGGTGTTGTTCGTGCGTCACATAAACCTCTCAACAGCAGCTTACTACATGCACAAGAGCTGAGTCACCAGACGGACTCAGACCACAGAGGTCCATCAGCAGACCTTCTCGGAGGCCCAGAGAGGCCTGTGCCACTTCCAGCTTTCAATGCCCCTGGCCATTTTTTAAAAAAAGTATTGATGACTCACGGGGGTGGGGGGAAGAATGCATGTCTCTTGCATGTCTTCTTGCTGAAATTTGGAGCTTTAAGCTGAAAGAGTGCATCACGTTTGGGCTGATGTGTATAAATATATAACAAATGTCTAAACTTGTGACTCTCGCCCAAAGGCCCTCCTGGCTCTCCCTACCTCACTCCCACCTCCTCTAATTGGCACCTGGATCTAGAACAGGATGCAGGCCTGACCCAACAGGTGGTTCTTGGTTTCTTGTATAAACAGGTGGATCTTCACATGTGAAACTGGGTAGAAGTCTCCCTCCATCCCTCGTGTCAAAAGTAAGATTGGCTGGGTTGGTAGCAGAGGGAGTTTTGTATTGGAGCTGTTTGCTCCACACACAGCTATCCCTTTTGACTTTGCTGCATCGTCATTTGTGCCAAGTTTCTTTGTGTGTGTGTGTGTGTGTGTGTGTGTGTGTGTGTGTGTACCTAATGACACACACCATACACTACCAAATTGGTTTCCAGTAAGGTTGTATGCTTGTTAGTTCAACTAAGCCTTTGGTTTATTCACTCGTGGAATGGAGAATGTAAGACTGCTTCTTTTCAACCCTTGATTCTGTCATTCCACTTTCCTCAAAGAACCCTGAGAACCATAGTTCTGAAAGTTGTCAAGAGACCCCTATTCACCTCACCAGTTGTTTTTCCCCTGAAAAATAAGGTGGGGGAACTCACCACAAAGTTGCTTGGTTAGTTTATTGTGGGGCCAGTCATAGTGCCACCCCCCTACCTGGTCAGTGGCTAAATGTAAGATATGAATAATAAACTCAAGCAGACAATGGTTTGGATTAGAAACGGCCACAACTTACTGATTATTGATATAAGTGGATTTTTGGCTTTGGGAGTATATCCATTCCAGCCCCCGGCCCCATACAAAAAATAATTATTATTTAATTTTTAAAAGGTAAGGGGAAAAGGTTACCTCAAGTTTAAAAATAAATAAATTGCACCTTTCAGAGGTACAATTTCAGGATAGGTCATCACACTCAGTCCCTCTTCCCAAGGAACTGTGGGAACTTTAGCTCTGTGGTGGAGATACAGAGTCTCCAGTCAATTCTTGGGACCCTTAATGAGCTATACTTCCCAGGATTCTTTAGGGAAGCCATGACTGTGTGATACAGGAGTGTCGCAGTGGATACGACCAGCTTGCTTTTGCTTCAAATGATAAGCTTTCTATCTCATTCTCCTTTTCCACCTTCAGATGTAGAAGCCAAAACAGGTTTGAATATATGCAGTCTTAACTGGTTGGTGGGCAGATGACTAGTGAATAGTAAGACTGGAAGCTGCCTTATACTGAGTCAGACCATTGGTCCATAAAGCTCAGTATTGTCTTCATTGACTGGCAGAAGCTCTCCAGGGTTTCAGACAGGGGACATTCTCAGCCCTGCTTGTTGTTGTTTAGTCGTTTAGTCATGTCTAACTCTTCGTGACCCCCTGGACCAGAGCACGCCAGGCACTCCTGTCTTCCACTGCCTCCCGCAGTTTGGTCAAACTCATGCTGGTAGCTTCGAGAACACTGTCCCACCATCTTGTCCTCTGTTGTCCCCTTCTCCTTGTGCCCTCCATCTTTCCCAACATCAGGGTCTTTTCCAGTGAGTCTTCTCTTCTCATGAGGTGGCCAAAGTATTGGAGCCTCAGCTTCAGGATCTGTCCTTCCAGTGAGCACTCAGGGCTAATTTTCTTAAGAATGGATGTGTTTGATCTTCTTGCAGTCCATGGGACTCTCAAGACTCTCCTCCAGCACCATAATTCAAAAGCATCAATTCTTTGGCGATCAGCCTTCTTTATGGTCCAGCTCTTACTTCCATACATCACTACTGGAAAAACCATAGCTTTTACTATACGGACCTTTGTTGGCAAGGTGATGTCTCAGCCCTACTAGCATCATGTAAATATATGGTAAAGGATTAAGCAGTGGTTACCCAATGCAAGCTTGGGTTAAAACTGGGTCCTGGGGCTGAAACAGTTGGGACAAGCCTGCTCTGTACTGAGCTAGAAGGAACATAATAAGCTGCTTTGTTCCCAAGTGGGTGTTCCAAGCCGCTTGACTGTTGCTCCACGGAATGCAGTTCCTCTTCTCTAGCAGACAGGATCTGGCCACTCTTGGCTCCTTGCAGCTCCCAAACAGCCTCCCTCACAGAAAATGATGAAGTTACCTTTGCTGCTCATGTTTCGAGTGTCTCTTCTCCTCTGAAACCAGATCGCCTCCTCCAAAGCATCCAACCTGTGCCTTGTTATTATATTCTAGAGAACAATTCAGCAGTGTGGCCAGTGAGGCAGGTAGCAGCCACCTGGATGGGATGGGAAAGGCGCAGAGATATGCTTGCATTCAAAGCCATGGAAACTTGGCCTCTATCCCACAGACTTATCTGCACCTCAGAGGGGAGAGGGTGAAGGAGGTAGTACTAGGGGAGAGGGTTCTTGCTTATTTAAGGGTCTTACTTATATTTCTTGCTTATATTTTGACCTTCAGGGTCGAAAGAGGCCAAATATTTCTATTGCCATTTCAAAAGATGGATAGCAAGTTTTTGTGTTTTGTTAGCTTACTATCAGTGTGTATTTTACTATTAGTATTTTAACAAAAGAGAGATTCCGCTTAACTGCATATAAGTCCTCTAAGCAGTTTACAAAGTATATCAACATTGGAATTATCAGCAAAAAAAAAAACTCGTAAGAAGAGCAGAACGAGTAAACTCAACAATTAAAAGTATGCGTTATAAGGTAAAAATACGGATTAAAATATATGTCAACTTCACATGTCTGGGGAGGCGTGCATAAACAGAAGTGTTTTTAGCAGGCACACAAAACAAGACAGCAAAGGTACCTGCCTTATGTCAATGGTAATTGGGCAACAATCAAACCAAAAACTTAAAAGAGTGGGAAAGTATGGAAGAATATATTATAAAACATTGTTCCCAAATCAAACCCTTGATATGCATTGACTAAATTTCACAAAGTAAAAATTCAGATAGATATGTTATTTATTGTGTGCAAATGAGATAACAAAGGTAATCAACACAACTGAAAAGAAAATAGAATAGAAGAAGCTGCAGTGTGGTTGTGGGAAGTCACGGGTGAAGAAATGTGGATATTATTTGGATTTGTTTTACACTTAACATAAGTTAAAGCATAGATTGGAATATGTAATTGTATAACGAAAGAAAATCAAATAAAAAGCATCACAGGAAAAAAATGTCATGGGCAGAGAATTCAGAGCTTAGGATTTTTTGATTGTTATTTTATTGGTTAATTGCGTTATTGTGGGGGAGATGTTTCAGTGACACTTAATAATGAAATAAATTAAAATAGATAAAATTAATTAAAAGCCAAATTAAAATGATATACAACACAAAATTCCCCCCAAAACCCCCAACTCTCATCCAGCTGTACATACAATAAAAAGAACAAGCTTTCTCCTGTCACACTCCCAACAATTAAAGGAAAACAAAGCTGGGAGACCTTTGACCCCTCTTGATGCTGATGGACTCCAGTTCTTACCAGCCCCAAGTTTTAGAGTTGATGGGAGTTATAGGTCAGAGTTTCCTCAGCCTTTGGTGTGTTTTGAGTTGGCATCTGTTTGCCTCAGGAAACAATGGAGGAGTGCATCTTCGGGGGTCAAGTCAAACTGTTGGGCAGTTGCAGCGCCTGCTGTGGCTGTAGAGACTGAAATGGGAGAGACATGTTCTGTTGCAGATGGGGCAGGTGAAAGTGGCTGGTTGTGCTGCTGCAGATGCATCATGGCATTTTTCTCTCTCTGCTCTCCTCCCTGTGGTCATTTCTCCTTTGGTCACTGCTGTGGATTGAATGATTGTCTCCAAGCCCTGTGGTAATCTGCAAGGAATTCCCACTATAACTATTGAGGCTGTGTACACACCACACATTAGAACGGATTCCTGGGAACTGTAGTTTAGGGTTACTGGGAATTGTAGCTCTGGCATGTTCAGTCTTTTTAAACAATCTTTAAAACCTCTCCTTTCCTGATCTTGCTGGCTGGTGAAATCTGTGCAAGTACAGTGGTACCTCAGGTTAAGTACTTAATTCGTTCCGGAGGTCCGTTCTTAACCTGAAACTGTTCTTAACCTGAAGCACCACTTTAGCTAATGGGGCCTCCCGCTGCTGCCGGAGCACGATTTCTGTTCCCATCCTGAAGCAAAGTTCTTAACCTGAAGCACTATTTCTGGGTTAGCGGAGTCTGTAACCTGAAGCGTATGTAACCTGAGGTACTACTGTATCTCAATTACCTCAACGATAAATTAGTGTGTAACTTGACGAAAAACCAACAAATCATCCTTCAAAATATTTGTTGCTTTTATTGTCTGTGCCTGGAGCAGGGGGAGGGGCTCGACCGGAAAATCTTGCTCTAAGCCTTGCTTACACTGGCAGACCATCAATATATACTGCTCAGTTTTCTTTTCTTTCTAAATGAAAGCTCCATATGGCTTTCTGCAGAAATAAGGCATGACGCTCTCCAAGAGGTTTCCTAGCTATCTCTCCACAGAGTTCACTGCTCCCACCTAAGCCCCTGCCTGTCTCCCTCCCTGGACAAAGGGGACAATGGGAGGGGGCATTTACAGGTGGAATCTGACCTAGCAGCCTCTAGGCATAATGACTTTCTCTCAGAGGTATTTTTAGCTGTGAACAAATTTCAGGAAAAGCTTTTGTGTGGGGAGACACTGAGCCCTTTGTTCAGGCTTCTGGGAATGAAGTAAGCCCTGAATGGTTTTTAGAGTTTTATACACTGAACTCCTGTCTGCCATGATCAAGACTTTTTTTTATTTTTAATGGGGCAGAAATGGCATTTTGAGCAAATCTTGGAGGAAAAAAGGGCTGTTTCTCTGATCAAGACTTCTTGGACCAAGGTAACTTGAGGAGAGTCAAGGTGACTTGGGAAGAGTCTAGCCCAATAGTATCTGCTTGAGTTTTGAACTTCTTTCTTAGGCCCTGGGGATGAAGTCAACCCCCAGCCTTTGTGCTTGATGCCCTTAGCTGGAGATGCCAGGGGGTTGACAGTGGTGCTTTATGCATGCAATGCCAGGGGCTTTTACCCACTGAGCTATGGGCTTCTTTACAGTCATACCTTGGGTTACAGATGCTTCAGGTTGTGTTTTTTCGAGATGCGGACCGCCGAAACCTGGAAGTACCGGAATGGGTTACTTCCAGGTTTCGGCGGCTGCGCATACGCAGAAGCTCTAAATCACACTTTGCGCATGCACAGACGTGCCAAATCACAACCCGCACATGTGCAGACATGCCGCTGCGGGTTGCGAACGTGCATCCCGCACAGATCACATTTGCAACCCAAACGTCCACTGTACATGGATCCAGCATTTCCTGCTGCTAGCTCACATTACTTTTATAAGCATTTTACAACAACCCTCTAGGATAGGTCATTGTCATTATCTCTCCCCCCCCCCCCCATAACACAGACAAGAAGCTGAAAGTGGCTTTGTTGCAGACTTCCTAGTGAGAACATAGCAGGAGTGGGGTTCAAACCTCAACCTCTGAGAACAACACCAACCGAGTATTGCTGTTGGCGTCTAGCACAGCACACTTTAGAATGTGTGAAGAACTTGGCAGACATTCATTCATCTTTGCAACAACCCTCTTGTAAGGCAGGCTTGCATTCCCCTGTACAGTGTGCAAACCTTGGCCCATCACCCCAAGGCATCTCTCAAATGCATCACTCCCTGGGCTCATCCAAACTTCCACTTGTCCTATGCTTTCCAGGCATGAGCTTGAGTGGTTTTTCATTTGCCCTGCTGCTTTTTAACCCGCTGATTAACACTGAATCAGAACAAACATAAAAGGTAAAGGGACCCCTGACCATTAGGTCCAGTTCCAGGTCATGTGGCCATAATGACTAAGCTGCTTCTGGCGAACCAGAGCAGCACACGGAAACGCCGTTTACCTTCCCGCTGGAGCGGTACGTATCTACTTGCACTTTGACATGCTTTCGGACTGCTAGGTTGGCCGGAGCAGGGACCGAGCAACGGAAGCTCACCCCGTCGTGGGGATTCGAACCGCCAACCTTCTGATCAGCAAGTCCTAGGCTCTGTGGTTTCACCCACAGCGCCACCCGCGTCCCATAAATGCACCCCACTGATGTTTGGGGACAGGCAGAATTGTGGATGAGCCCTCTCTGTCTGCTTAACCCTCCTTGACTGTGACGTTGCCTAAAGTCACTAACCAGCAAGTCTCTTTTTATTAACAACTCTCAGTGTTTGAGAGCTGCTGCTTCACATATTGTGAGTGCTGTCAATTGCATCTTTTCCTCTTCCCCCTCTGGGGTGGGGATTAGGCTTTTGTTTGCGCTGTAAACAGAATACACAGTAGACTGTAGACACCAGGTTTTATTCTGTTCTCTCAACAATCAAGGAAATATTTTGTTGGGGAGTGGGGAGAGAGAGAGAGATTTTGCTGGGCTCAGTATGCAAATAATGGGTGGTGGAGAGAAGGTACCGTAGTTGTCCTGCTGTAAGCATTGACCTCTGCCACAGCAAGGAGATGCTAAACTTCCTTGTGCAAGGCTCACACTAAATGCCAGAAGAGAACAAAGATACAGTGTTGGGGAGGGGAGGGGAGGGGAGCAGAGCTCTAATGTTGCTTCAGCAACAGCCAGCCTTATACTGGGCCCTATATAGGAGCAAGCAGTTCTTCTTAAGTTGTATAACTTGGGTTAAGTACTTAATTCATTCCAGAGGTCCGTTCTTAACCTGAAACTGTTCTTAACCTGAGGTACCACTTTAGCTAATGGAGCTTCCAGCTGCCGCCGCGCCGCTACTGCATGATTTCTGTTCTCATCCTGAAGCAAAGTTCTTAACCCAAGGTACTATTTCTGGGTTAGCGGAGTCTGTAACCTGTAACCTGAAGCATATGTAACCCGAGGTACCAATGTACTCTACTTTCACATAAAGGTACTTCTTCAGTTAAATAGGGGCCACCAGTGCCGGATTTACGTATAAGCTAAACAAGCTATGGCTTAGGGCCTCACTCTCTTGGCCCCCCCCCAAAAGTTTAAAGGAAAAAACAAACTGGATGTACATTTCCAAAATACAGTGGTACCTCAGGTTACATACGCTTCAGGTTGCATACGCTTCAGGTTACAGACTCCGCTAACCCAGAAATAGTGCTTCAGGTTAAGAACTTTGCTTCAGGATGAGAACAGAAATTGTGCTCCGGCGGCCCGGTGGCAGCAGGAGGCCCCATTAGCTAAAGTGGTGCTTCAGGTTAAGAACAGTTTCAGGTTAAGAACGGACCTCCGGAACGAATTAAGTACTTAACCTGAGGTATCACTGTATAAGATGAAAAACAAATAAAACAAAACCTACATATAGCAACAGTGTTTTGTGTTCTGTAGGCTCCTATGATGTAAGTAATGGGCCCCCCGCCTGCTAGCCTGCTCCCTAAAATATCACATTTAAAGGGCCCCATTACCTTCGGTAGCTTAGGGCCTCATCGAACCTAAATCCGGCCCTGGGGACCACCCTGTTCTAGCAGTCTTTGCTCAGCTGACCTCCTTCACATGCTTTAAAAAAATCTTAGCAGTTTATTTTTCCTTTTACAGTTGTAGGGGATTTGCATTCCCCAGTGGTTACAAATTTGGAGTCATGTTGGGATGCATTTAGCACAGCGCTGCAGCTGTTTCCTCCACAAGTTGCACAGAGGTCAAGGGGTGGCTTCCCCTTTAAGCTGTGCTCCTCTATACACCTTTCGGAGGAGGAGTCATCGGTGCCATCAAGGAAGGCCTCTGGGCTGGATGTACAGAGTTGCACTAAGCAGAATGAGCAGGAGGGCCCCCAGACACAGCAAGGCTTCAGCAACACAGGAAACTGCCTTATACTGCATCAGGCTATTGGCACATGTAGCTCATTATTGTCTACACTGGCTGGCAGCAGCTCCTCCGGGGTTTCAGGCAGGGATCTCACCCAATCCTACTTGGAGATGCAGGGATTGAACCTAAGACCTTCTGCGTGCAAAGCATGATGCTCTGCCTGTGAACTATGGCTCTTCCAGCTGTGAAGCAATATGCATTACAGTGGTACGTTGGGTTACATGCGCTTCAGGTTACAGACTCCGCTAACCCAAAAATATTACCTCGGGTTAAGAACTTTGCTTCAGGATGAGAACAGAAATCGTGCAGCATGGCAGCAGGAGGCCCCATTAGCTAAAGTGGTGCTTCAGGTTAAGAACAGTTTCAGGTTAAGAACAGACCTCCGGAACGAATTAAGTACTTAACCCGAGGTACCACTGTACTGTCTAAGGAGGGGATGGTGTGGTGTACAGGTACAGTTAATTTTTCCAAGTATGCCAGAACTAGACAATAGGTGACTGCACCGAGCTTAATTTATACAGGGTGAGTCTTTTAAAAGAGGCCCCGTGGAACATGTGTACTCTGTATCCACAGGACTTCTTTTAAAGGACTCACCCTGTATTTATACCTATATTTGAAAAGCTACTGCTGATCCCCCTAGTGGCCAGGCAGGGTATTATATTTCAGCCAATTTGTAGGACAAGAAGAGCCTGAAGCTGAGCACACTGGGGTAGCCAACATTGTTGGATAACAGCTCCCATCCTCCCATCATGGGATCCTTGGCCATTGGGCATCCTGTGCGGGGCTGATGGGAGTTGGAGGGATGAAAAATCCACCCATGCATGAAGGCCTTTTAGCTTCCTGCCCAGTCTCGTAAAGGTAAAGGGACCCCTGACCATTAGGTCCAGTCATGGCCAACTCTGGAGTTGTGGCGCTCTTCTCACTTTATTGGCTGAGGGAGCCGGCGTACAGCTTCCGGGTCATGTGGCCAGCATGACTAAGCTGCTTCTGGCAAACCAGAGCAGCGCACGGAAACGCCGTTTACCTTCCCGTCGGAGCGGTACCTATTTATCTACTTGCACTTTTGTGCTTTCAAACTGCTAGGTTGGCAGGAGCAGGGACCGAGCAACGGGAGCTCACCCCGTCGCGGGGATTTGAACCGCCGACCTTCTGATTGGCAAGTCCTAGGCTCTATGGTTTAACCCACAGCGCAACCCGTGTCCCACATGTCTGGGTCCTAGGGGGACCTCATCTGCATCACTGCTCCAGGACAGTCCACTCTGCTCTATCAAGGAATTCCTCCTCTTGGCCAGTAGCTCAGAGTGTGGCTAAGTGAGCTCAAGCTGCTGTGCCTTCTCGTTCAGCAAGGCAACCGAGTGTAGTTTTGCACCTTCTCGGGCAAGAAGACAAACATGGCACAGGTGTTGCTGGTCACTGCAGCAGCTCCCTCACCACCCACGTCTCTTGGTCCTGGGTACCCCCTGAGGCAGCACTTGGGACCTTCACCTCAAACCACCCTCACAAATCCCCCTGTTTACAAGTTCATATCATAATATCACACAATAATGATATTATACAACCGTATTTTGCAGCCATATCATTAAATCATGCAACCACAAGATCACATTATCATACAATCGTAAGATCCCAATACAGTGGTCCTTCGGGTTAAGAACTTAATTCGTTCCGAAGGTCCGTTCTTAAGCTGAAACTGTTCTTAACCTGAAGCATCACTTTAGCTAATGGGGCCTCCTGCTGCTGCCGTGCAATTTCTGTTCTCATTCTGAAGCAAAGTTCTTAACCCGAGGTACTATTTCTGGTTTAGCAGAGTCTGTAACCTGAAGCCTCCGTAACCCAAGGTACCACTGTATCTTACAATCATAATATCATACGATCATACAAATACAACACCATATAGATATCACAACATCACAAGGTCATACAATCTTAATATCACAAATCACTATATCATAATATCATATCACACAATCACATCATAACATCATCAGATATAATAGCCCTCAATGATACCCCCCACATATGATTGGATGAATGTGTGACAGTGTGATATGATTTTATGATATTGTTATTTTGTGATATTGATTGTATGATATGATGATTGTGTGATAATCATATTTGTAGCGTGTTAATTATTTTTATAGAGACAAGCTAACCAGATTCATTTTGCACATTTGGCCATTCTGTTCCCAGGATGGACCATGGAGTGGTTTGTGGCTTTTCCTGACCACGAATATACAGTCTTGTGGGACTGAGTCAGTTGTGAAGTCTGTCTGGTTGCCATTCTCAGTTTAAATGGGAATAAACTCCATTAAACATATTAGGACTTAGTTTGCATTTCCTCTGATGTATGCAAATTGTGTGTAATTTTGTCTAAAATTTGCACTTTTGCAGCCAGTTTCCCCTAATATAGTATAGGTAATTATATTGCTTTCATCAGTATTTTTATGTACACTTTCCCCAAGTATATACTCTCTTTTTTTACATACTTTTAAAAATTGGAAATCCGCCCTGCAAAATTTGGAGGGGTGTGAATTTCAAATGATAGATGCATTGGGTTCATCTGCTGCCTTTGGGAAGTGTTAATTGGGTAGAGTCACAATGAAATGGGAACTGATTCAGTTTCTCACATGTCTTCATTTGCATCCCAAGCTATGAAGATCTACAAGCAACATTTAGAGTGTACTTGTATTACTAAAGGGTATGCTGGTGACAGCATTTATCCTAATCTTTTTTTTAAAAAAAAAAATTTGAACAGTGAGAAATACATTTTTAGTTGGTGTTCTTTTTATTTTTTTTAACTGAGCTTCCTTCACCCTCGTCGTATGAAGTCAAACATTTTCATGTGAGATGTTGAAGGCCTGTGGATTATTAATTAACTTGAAGTAGCAACTAGTAAATTTCCTACAGTCATACCTCATGTTACGTCCGCTTCATGTTACGTTCTTTCAGGTTACGTCCCACAGCGACCCGGAAGTACCAGAAAGGGTTACTTCCAGGTTTTGCAGCTCCCGCATGCGCAGAAGCGCTAAATTGCACTTCGCGCATGCACACAAGCACCAAATCGCATCGTGCACCTGCGCAGATATGGCGCTTCAGGTTGCGCTCTTTTGATGTTGCGAACGGGCCTCTGGAACGGATCCCGTTCGCAACCAGAAGTACCATTGTACTCTATGTAAGAGGCAGAACGTAAAAAGAGACCTGCAGCTGGATGAGGCCAGGGGCCCATCTGGTCCAACATTCTATTCCTACAGTGGCCATCTAGAAACCTCAATAGGGAGCCCACAGGCAGGACCTGAGCCCAACAGCCCCTCTCCCCACCCCCTTGTGATTCCCAGCATCTGCCACTCAGAGGCAGACTGCCTCCAACAGCGGAGGTGAAACAGAGGCATCGTGGCCAGCAGCCTGTTCCTCCATGAATATATCTAATCCTCTTTTGAAGCCATCCAGGTTGGTGGCCCAAATTTGATTAGGGTTGATAATCTAATCAAAATCCATCTTACGGGAGACTTGTAAGCAGGACCCAAGTGCCACCCGACTATTCAGAAAATGAAGAAATGGGACAGATTCCGTCATACACGTGCTGTTACAGCTAATGTCTTGAAAGGTAAAGGGACCCCTGACCATTAGGTCCAGTCATGGACGACTCTGGGGTTGCGGCACTCATCTTGCTTTATTGACCAAGGGAGCCGGCGTGCAGCTTCCGGGTCATGTGGCCAGCAGGACTAAGCCGCTTCTGGTAAATCAGACCAGCGCACGGAAATGCCGTTTACCTTCCCGCCGGAGTGGTACCTATTTATCTACTTGCACTTTGACATGCTTTTGAACTGCTAGGTTGGCAGGAGCTGGGACAGAGCAACGGGAGCTCACCCTGTCGCAGGGATTCGAACCGCCAACCTTCTGATCGGCAAGCCCTAGGCTCTGTGGTTTAACCCACTGCGCCACCTGCATCCCATCTCATATATGTATTGCAACATTAATATATATATATAAAAGGTCTCCAGTAAGATGGGGCATCTGGTTGGCTGCTGTGAGATCAGGATGCTGGACTAGATGGGCCTTTGGCCTGATCCAGCCGCAGGGTTCTTTTTACATTCTACCCCCCACCCTCTCTGAATAACAGTTCCTGGGATTGCAAGTGCAGAGCATGCTCTGGTCCTGCCTCTGGGCTTCCCACAGGTATCTTGTTTGTCAAGGTGAGAACAGGATGCTGTACTAGATGGGCCACTAGCCTGACCCATGCTCTTCTTTCGTTCTGTCTCCTCTGTTGGAGGCAGTATATGCCTCTGGATAGAAGCTGCTGAGAATTACTAGTGGAGAAAGGGTGTTTGCATTCAGGCCCTCCTTTTGAGCCTCTCACTGAGGCCACCTGGCTGGCCACTGTGAGGCCAGGATGTGGGTCTAGATGGGCATGTGGCCTGTTTCTTCTTAAGTCCTGTTTTACAGTTCCCTGCTGACTTCTTCTTTTACCTACACTTATTCTGCATTTATATTTTGCAGGGGTCCTGGCAGCTGGGGAGCACACATTCCCTTTCCAGTTCCTGCTTCCAGGTACAGTGAATTTATTCTTTTGCTCTCTTGTTCCCATTGATTTCCAGGACTGCGACTGAACAGTGACTTCCTATAACCTTGGTTTTAATGTCCTGTGAGCACAATCACAGGGTTGCCTGGGGTGTCATTCAAGTGCTTAACTGCTGTCAGATATTGCTATTATTATTGGTAATTTTATTTGGATTTCTTACCTGCCTTTCACCCTAACTTACCATGGCAGGCTGCAATGATTTAAAATACACTGTTAAAACAGCTTACAACTAAGTTAAAAATCATAGGAGTGTGGTGGGTCTCAGCTGCATCAGCGGACAGAAAAGGAAGGTTTATTTTCAGCATACGACAAAAACTATGCAACAAAGGTGTCAGATGCACCTCTGTGGGGTGGGAATTCCAAAACCTGTGCAAGAGCTAGCCATGGTTTTGTGTCAAGTGAATGAATGTGAATGAGGTGTTGTTCTGATGACCCCAGTCTGCTTTCAGCAAGCCCCCACCTGTCTACCTTGCTGCTTACTGCCCAGTCCAGTAGCTGTCAGATTGCGCCGCCGCCTCCTCCATCTCAATGTTGCCTTTGTAGAGGGAGGAGGAGGAGGAGGAGGAGGATGGGGACAGAACTAGAATGGGTTGGCTCTTCCTCCCCTTTGGCAGCACCTCCTGTTGGGCTCCCTGTCTTATTTATTGGTTTATTTATTAAATATATATATATATACGACCCTTCATCTGAGTTCACATGGTCACAAGTCACTATGGGCTCATACACACTAATGGTTCACTGTGCTTTTTAGGCACAGTTCTGTGCTTTTCCAGTCTGTGTCGTAGCATATGTATTTTAATTTTTTCCTCCTCAGCCGCTTTCCTCACAGAAACCCACTCTTTAAGGCACTTGGCAACTTGCAGAAAAGCCCAAATTGTCATTTGTTCCAATTCGGCGTAAAAGATCAGGTTCTCTTGGGGAAAGTGGTGGGGTTGGGGGAAAGTACTCTAGCGCAGACCAGGAAAGTGCAGGTCTGTTGCCTAGAAAGCACGGGGCAAAAGCTAAGTGTGAATGAGCCCTACAGCTGAATATGTGGAGCAGAAGCTGATCTGCTGTGCTCCCCCCCCCCCCAATTTGCACCCATCGGGGTCTTAAGGTTCAAATCATGCCCTCCATTCTCTCTCTTAATTTTTAAAATTGGTTGTTTCTATATAAAACTGTGAAACATTAAACAAGAACATTATTCCCCCCCTCCAAAAGAAAACCCTGCTTATTCATCATAGGGTTTTTTTGTTTGTTTGTTTTAATTGAATGGCTGAACTTTGTGTGTGTGCATAAGACCATCTTCTCTGTCATGAAGCTCACTGGGTGGACTTTGGGCTGGTCACACCTTTCCTGCCTAGCCTACTTGAAGAGTTGTTAGGCTGGTGTCCATGGGGGTGTTTACAGTTTGTCTTGTTGTTTGTTTGTTTGTTTAAAGGAAGATTGGGATATAAAGAATAAACAGTTAACTAAAATAACTAGTAACTTCTAAATCAGTAACTTTCTAAATCTCTTTGAAAAAGAGAGTTTAAAAATGCTTAGAAAGCGGGGCTGTTGAAGAACGTGTCTGTCTGGGGCTGTTCATAGTCCATGCAAACACCAAATTAAAAACAGACTTTGATGCAAAGCACAGAACTGAACATTCCTAAGAATATTTACATTCTGAAATTTGATATCTATACTAATTATGGATGGTATGGATTTCATCATGCCGTTTCTGGAACACCAATTTTATCATGTCCCTTTTTTAAAAAAATGCTGTACCGTTTTTGGTACTATGTATGTTCCATATATTATTCTGTAATGTACATTGCTTAGAGAGCTATGATTGCAGGTGATTCATGAATATTTTAAACAAATAAAAACAATTGGCATTCGTAAGGCAGCTTACAATATCCGCCTGCTTTTCCTTTTTTTAAAAAAGAAAGCAACAATTTTCTAGTCCTTATGACCTGCACAACATACGGCCCACTTGCAGCTCCCCCAAGGATGGCCTGCAAAAAATGTAAAAGAAAGTAAAGATGTAATGAGTGCTTTTCCATGTGCCACTTGAACTGCCTTCTGCTATTGTGCCCAATGTTTTTCTTCTAGGGGAAAAAGGTGTTGGTACTGCATGCCCCTGAGTAACCCCAGAATATAAGCGCTGATTGTGCCCATCATGTAATTTGGTAGATGGGTTGCCACTGAACATTCTCTCCTGTTTGTCACGTAACCCACGGCAACCAACCATTGCCAATCTATCTCTAGTCCGAGAGGAGTGAGAGTCATATATTTCCGCTGTGTTTTTGGTCGTCAGGGACCAACGCAGCTGACACCTGCTATGCGGTGAGCGGCAGCAACATGAGGGCTTCTTACCCCACCCTTGCTGCGCAGCAGCCCACCAAGTTAATTTATCTTAATTGAAATTTCCCTTTTTAATAATATGGTTTATTTGCAAAACAGTTTAATCATTAATTATACCTTTACTTGGAAATTGGTCCGAAGAAGTTTAGCCTATTTTAATTTTGGCCCCTACCTACTGCCAAGTTGTGCAGGTCTGCCTTATGGTCAGGGCCGGCTCAGCCGTGAGGCGAAGTGAGGTGACTGCCTCAGGTGGCAAGATCCACCAGGGCAGCAGATCCTGATGTCAACCTTTCCTCCCACCCCCACCTTATTCCTGATGTAGATCTTCCCTCACCATTTCTTCCCTGGTGGGGAGGGAAGTGCCATTTTGGGGTCTGCCTCAGGTGCCAAAATGTCTTGGATTAGCCGTGCTTATGGTTGTAAAATGCCCCACATCACCTTCCTCCCCAAAACCATCAGAAATCAAGAAGATGTACGGTTTTGGTTTTACTTCTAATGTTTGCAAAACATATGCATGTCAAAACCTTTTCCTAGAGTAGAATGAGATTTTGGCAAAATATTTTTGTTGTTCTTTTCTAGTGCAAGTCATAAGAGAGTGTGTTTGTGTGGGTGTTTAAAAGGTGGGTGGAAGTACATTATATGCCATTTGTCTCTTTTCTCTTTGGAAAACAGCTTCAGCTCCTACATCCTTTGAGGGTCCCTTTGGGAAGGTCTTGCACCAGGTCAAAGCTGTGATAGAGACACCACGGTTTTCCAAGGATCACAAATGCAGCAAGATATTCTATGTCCTGTGCCCGCTGAACCTGAATGATATCCCTGAGATTGAGGTAAGGGTTGGTGGGAAGGAAGGAAGGTGGTAGGCACCCCCACACCTTGCTTTTCAATCCCAAGGAATAGATCATTAAACCACTTTGGGAATTCCGTGAGGGGAATAGGAATCTCCTCGCCATCTTCAGCAACCTTAAACTATAGTTCAAAGGTTTCTTAGAGGAGGAGCCAATGGCGGTTAGTGCTTTAAATGAATAGTGCAGGTGGGGCCTAACTCAGTGGGAGGCAGGCTGTGTTTTCCCTTCTCATCCTAGTGTTCCTTTTCTGCAGCAGCCAAACACAACGTCGATCACAAAGAAGTTCAGCTACAAGCTCGTGAAAACTGGCAACGTGGTCCTGACAGCCACCACAGACCTCAAGGGCTACGTTGTAGGGCAGGTCATCCAGTTGCGGACAGACATTGAGAACAAATCAGGCCGGGACACCAGCACCATTGTAGCCAGCCTCATCCAGGTAACCGGGCTAGGCTTTTGATAGTGTATTGTAGGTGCTCAGCTTTGCTTGAGGGGCACTTGTTCATTTTTCGTTCCCTTGCTGCAGATGCAATCTTAGGAACTTAGGAACATAGGAAGCTGTCTTTATGAAGAATTAGGATTATCTGTTGATGAGTCCAAGGCAAAACTATAGGGTTGTATTCAACTGAGTTCTTCTCAGAATAATAGGCCCATTTTGGAGTACTTGGAGTAGGTCTGGATGTTGTTGTTTAGTCGTTTAGTCGTGTCCGACTCTTCGTGACCCCATGGACCAGAGCATGCCAGGCACTCCTGTCTTCCACTGCCTCCCGCAGTTTGGACAAACTCATGCTGGTAGCTTCGAGAACACTGTCCAACCATTTCGTCCTCTGTCGTCCCCTTCTCCTTGTTCCCTCAATCTTTCCCAACATCAGGGGCTTTTCCAGGGAGTCTTCTCTTCTCATGAGGTGGCCAAAGTACTGGAGCCTCAGCTTCAGGATCTGTCCTTCCAGTGAGCACTCAGGGCTGATTTCCTTCAGAATGGATAGGTTTGATCTTCTTGCAGTCCATGGGACTCTCAAGAGTCTCCTCCAGCACCATAATTCAAAAGCATCCATTCTCCGGCGATCAGCCTTCTTTATGGTCTGGATACAACCCCTTATTTTCCCCTTCTCTTCTCCCCAACCCAGAAAGTTGCCTACAAATCCAAGCGGTGGATCTATGACCTGAGGACCATAGCGGAAGTGGAGGGTTCGCCCGTGAAGGCCTGGAAGCATGCAGAATGGAGAGAGCAGATTCTCGTCCCAGCGCTGCCTCAGTCCATCCTGCAAGGCTGCAGCCTCATCCATATTGACTACTACATCCAGGTAAGGTCCAAGTTCTGCTGAGGATTATGAACACAGGTTGTGGGCTACCAATATAGCAGAGGCGGCAGCAGGGGGTCTTTTTCAGCCCGAGGGCCACATTTCCTCCTGGGCAGCCTCTTGAGGGCCAGAAGCAAAAGTAGGCGAGGTAACAGGGAGACAGGGGTATCAAGCAGCACATATATTTTGTAAATAATAAAAAAGCCCTTCCAGGCACCAACATCCCTAGGGAGGGATGAAATGTAGCCCTGAGTAGAGTCCTGAGGGCTAGACAGAGAGGTCTGGAGAGCCATATTCAGCCACTAGAACTGACACTTCCGTACCCCTGATGTATGAGTCCTTGGTCTGACCCCACAGGACTGCTCCTTATAGAGTCATAGCATTGGAAGGACTCTAAGGGCCGTCCAGTCCAAACCCCTGCAATGTCCTCATGCTTGCTGTCATATTGTTGTCTCCCTGCCCCTAGGTTTCCCTGAAATCTCCTGAGGTTTCTGTTGCTCTCCCGATCTACATTGGCAACATCGCTGTGAACAGGATCCCCCTCAACCCGACCCGCTCGGTCCCTCACGTCCCGTCGCCCGTGATCCCGAGTGCACCGCCGGTGGACGAGGAGGCTGCCGGTGGCTACCACCCCATGGACAACATTTCCATCCCAACCAAGAGCCACTCCCAGCAGCAGCCTTTCAGCTATGCACCAGGCTTGAGCTTCCCGGAAGCAAGGCTGGACTCTGAGCAGGGCAGCTTGCCCAACCACCCCACACTCTGCCTCTCGACAGGAGCAACGGTCCCTTACTATGCCGAGGGGACGGTGGTTCCGGTTCCCACAGCCAGCTCCCTCATCCTGCCTCCAGAGTATAGCACCTGGGGTTACCCCTACGGTAAGCGCCTGCCTAGCCTCAGATAGGATTCCCTGGCTGGGGCAGAGACCCCAGGGGTTGCGCTGTTTCCCATATGGGCAGCAGTGTGTGGTGCCTATGGGGACTGGTGGGGCAGAAGGGCAGGGAGGTCAGCAGCCACTGGCACCAGAGCAGATGACAGACAAAGCCAGTATATTCTATCTTTGTCTCCTCCTCTCTGCTGAGTTCTGAAGGGCAACACCAAGACTAAAAAGGAAGGCCCACAGCTCTGTGACAGAGCACCTGCTTTGCATGCAGAAGATCCCATGTTCAGTTCCCAGCATCTCCCAGAAAGAACGGGAGAGTCTCTTCCCTGGGGAATTTGCAACTAGGCAGCCTCAACAGCACTGAACTGAATGGACCACTGGCAGCTTGTTATGTTCCTCAGGCTGCAGACGGTTAGAGCTCATGGACCACTGATCTGTGGACCATAAGAACATCAGAAGGCCAGTGGCCCATCTAGTCCAGCATCCCATTTTCGCAGTGGCCAACCAGATGCCTGCAGGACCTGAGCTCCAGAGCCTTCTCCCCTTGTGTAGGTTGCAGCAACTGGTACTCAGAATCATTGCTGCCATGGAGGATAGCCATCATGGCTAGTAGACACCATTAAATTTACTCCTCTGTTAATTGGTCTAATCCTCTTTTGAAGCCTTGCAAGTTGGTGGCCATCACAGCCTCCTGTGAAGTTAAGTTCCGAAGAATGACTAGGGAATGACTAGGGACTGACTGTGTGACCACAGTTTGAAAACTCTGAACTAGATGGCTTTCAACTTCTCTCTCTCTTTTGCTTCCTTCCAGAGGCACCCCCTTCATATGAACAAAGTTGCAGCAGCGCAACCTCCAGCCTGAGCAATGGCAACTAGCCACGAGCTCACAACCTGATGTCTGGCATGCCAAGCTGGGAGAAAGGACAGTACAAAACATTGCCTGGAGGGGGCGCTCTCTCCCCCAGCAATAGTTCCCTGGGCCATGGCTGCCTTGCACAACAATCTCTTTCCTTGTGCTGTACAGTTCATCATCTTACTTGCTGCTTTATAATCCGAACACCCGTGATGCCTTATCTGAAATGTGGGAGTCATCGTGTATGGAAAGATAGAGGTGTGTGCAGATCAGTGTGTGTGTGTGTGTGTGAGAGAGAGAGAGAGAGAGAGAGAGAGAATGAACGAACGAACGAACAAATGAATGAATGAATGTACATATGTATATATTTTGAGTGCCACCCCATATCTGTTGTGTTCTAACCAGAAAAGGTGTGTGGGTGTAGACAAATTGCTTCTCTGCTGGGCATCCCGTGATTTAAGCCCAGTGCGCCCTTTTGCACTAGCTTGCCCTCTAGAGAACAGTACAAGCAGTGCAGGAAGAGCTGCTATCAACATTCCTTCTGATGTAGGGCAACTGGCATTTCCCTGCCATTTTTTTAAAAAAATGTGGCATAGCACATCTGATTTTTACTCTGGGTGCTTGTAGTAGTTCCCTTTTTGGCTCTTGAGTGCTTGTAGTAGCTACCATTTTCCCTCTCTCTGCCACCCCTGTAATCCACAGACTGGAGACAACTGACAATCACAATTCTAGCCTAACTCTACCTCTTGACTTTGCTTCTCCCAGGAAGTGAGTCCAGATGGAGGAGGGGAAGGAGGAGAGCTTTTTGGAAAAGAAAAGAAAAACATACAGTTTGTTAAGCAGAATTCCAAATAGTTAGGAGCTTTGGGTAGTGATGCACTTGATCCATTGGATAACAGTGGGTGGGAACAGGTCTCATGCTGTGCTCCACAGTGAGTGCCTCTGCAGCTTTGCAGCTCATGGCCAGTGGAGGTGGGAGGCTGGTTGGCTATATTCCTTCTGGAGTTTCTTGCCTCCTCCTTCAAATAGAGAGTTCTGCCTGCTTACTAGCATAGCAGTTTTAAAAGTGGACTAGCTGTTGCCCAGAGAGGCTCCCGGCCTCTGCAATCTCAATGTTACAGAACAGCCAATGTCAAAGTACTTTTAAAGCAGGGCTTCTGACACACTGTGTGTGTCTGTGGGCTTGTGGGGGGGTTATTTTTTCCATGGCTATTTACCACATTGGGCGTTAGGTTTTTCTGTGTGTGCAAGTCTGATCTGCTAAGCACCACCTCTGGAGTAGTGAAGCCTTTTTCCTTTCTCTCGGCCAGCCTTTCTTCATGAGCTCCTTCAAGTTTGCTGGGTGGCTGATCCAGCAACATGGACATGCAAACGTTCACATTCCCAGCACCACGTGGTTTTTATAGGACAATTGATCCTCTTCCACGACCCTTTTTATTTGTGTCTTTTTCCAATCAGCTTTGTTTAAATGGTGAAACTTTGAAAACACAGATTTTAAATGTATTTAATAAATTATTCTGAGACCTTGAATGTAAAAATGTCTTCTTTGCTTCACTCGCACGCCCCCCCCCCTGCACTCCTCTCAGCAGCTCTGATTGAATCAGGAGTTGGTCCTCTAAGTGCTGTTCCGAACAACTGCCGGCCTCATCCTGCCTGTGTGTGACAAAGAGTTTTCCAGCAATAGAGGGCCAGAGGTTCCCCATCTCTGGATTTAACCATAAATGTGAAGCAGGAGTCATTCTGCCTGTCTTGGCTTATTTTGCAAATCCCCCCGTTTCTGAAGGGATGCAGGTGGTGCTGTGGGTTAAATCACAGAGCCTAGGACTTGCTGATCAGAAGGTCGGCGGTTCGAATCCCCGCGACGGGGTGAGCTCCCGTTCCCTGCTCCTGCTAACCTAGCAGTTCGAAAGCACATTAGAGTGCAAATTGATAAATTCGTTACCACTCTGGCAGGAAGGTAAACGCAATTTCTGTGTGCTGCTCTGGTTCGCCAGAAGCAGCTTAGTCATGCTGTACGCCGGCTGCCTCGGCCAATAAAGCGAGATGAGCACTGCAACCCCAAAGTCGTCCGCAACTGGACCTAATGGTCAGGGGTCCCTTTACCTTTTACTGTTTCTGAAACAGAAGAATGCTGGTGCTAATGTAGTCAAATCAGCAACACCCCCCAAGAGGGGGTGTATCAACAGGAGGTATGAGAATTACCAAAAGTTGGCAGCCAGTGTAGGGTGGAGAGGAGAGAGAGAGACAGAGAATCTAGGTGCCCACGGTGAGATCTGGGTATGTTCAATGGACAATTGAGTGTCTGTAATGGGGATATGATGGGAAATGATTCAGGATAGATAATGGAATGGAGCAGCTGGAATTATGGAGAGGGAGCCCTTGAAATACTGTTGTTCCATTGCAAGCCGTCACCTGTCTTTAATTTGCAATGAAGTAATTCATTTGATGTATTTCATTTAATGAAAAGGCATATACACTCCTTGAATGTAAGAAAACCTTGAAACAGTTTAAAACATTCAAATTATTGCTTGAAAAGGAGCATTGTTTTTAAGACAAACAAAAACAAAAGATGATTGAAATCAACAGGTAAAACCAAACTCAGCCTTCATTTGCTACAGTGCTGAATGGCAATCCTGTACAAACTGTACAATTTCAGCTGAGGCATAAACCCAAGATGTGCGTGTCTGATCCACGTCAGATATAAGGCTCGTGCCGGAGGACTTGATTTGCTTGTGAGGCATCTTCTGGTATCTCTTCCCTGCCATCGTCTCCTCTGCCAGTGTTGTGGCATTTCCAAAAGCCAGTTCTTCGTCTCCAAACCAGACGCCTACCAATCACAGCTGTCTGTCTGTCTTGCCCTGAAGGGGCATGGAGGGCATCCTTCAAATATTCATAGGAAGTACCGTATAGGAGGCAGGGCTGGCTGATGTTCAGAGAGAACCAGGCAGCGGCTGGATGGCTGGATGGTCTTGGCTTCTGCTTCCTGTAGTGGGAAGCTCTGCAAAGTCTTGTGTCAGCCATTTCCTCTTCTGGTTTTAATCAAGTGGATTCTGTAAAAGCAAGACCCTATTAAGCACATATCTGGCATCTCTGAGCTGGGGTCGCTGCTAACACTTTCCCTGGCATTCCCATTAATAAATATGAATAGTCCAGCTTGGTGATTTGAGCAGTGTTGGGTAGCTGGGTGTGGTGGCCATATATTTCACAATGTCCCTGATCTGAAGGAGGGTGAGGAGAACTTTATCATAATGGGGGCCACACGCCAGTCTTGGGCAGGGCCACAACAATGGGTGTACATTACCTTTGTAAACCATAGGCTAATTTCTACATACACAGACACAGCCCTCTCTGTACCCCAAACAGGCTACCAAGAGGTGTTCTCAGAGTTTAAGGATACATTCCAGCCAGGTAAATACCCTCTAGGAGGGTGTGAAGCGAGGGTGGTGAAGGCATGGCTGGGATGCCACATTTGGCCTCTGTTCTGGATGTGGGTGGCGCTGTGGGTTAAGCCACAGAGCCTAGGACTCAGAAGGTTGGCGGTTCGTATCCCCGTGACGGGGTGAGCTCCCGTTGCTCGGTCCCTGCTCCTGCCAACCTAGCAGTTCGAAAGCATGTTAAAGTGCAAGTAGATAAATAGGTACCGCTCTGGCGGGAAGGAAAATGGCATTTCTGTGCGCTGCTCTGGTTCATCAGAAGCAGCTTAGTCAAGCTGGCCACATGACCTGGAAGCTGTATGCTGGCTCCCTTGGCCAGTAAAGTGAGATGAGCACCGCAACCACAGTCGTCCGCGACTGGACTTAACGGTCAGGGTCCCTTTACCTTTACCTGGAGCATTCTGGGAAATTAAAATGGCCATGTAGCTTGGCCATGCAGTGCTCTTTAGTATTCAGGCAAACCCTGCACAAAAGCATATTGTATTGCCCCTGCTTCTGGAAACTGCCACACCGCTGGCTTCTACCTGTGCACATTCCTATGTGCACTCTATTATCTAGGCTCCTAATGATGCCCAGGTAGCCTTTTTTTTTTTAATGCACCTTCTAAGTCTTCCACTTGTCAATGCACTGTGTTTTCTGATATCGCTCAGTGCTAAATCACTACCGTGTGTGTGTGTGTCCGTGTGTGCCTCCATGTGTGCCTCTTATGAATGCCTTTTAAAACATTTTGTCAGCTGTGGTGACTAGCAGCAATCCCCCAGCTAGGTTCTACCCATCTCCAAGCCTAACTTCAGCCCTTGAAGGTGGCAGATTCATCCTGACCCTAGTATATGTGCAATGATTTTATCCACAATGATTAAAGAAGAAAGCCCTCCTTAGTGTCTTTGGGGGGGGGGTTGGGTGGGGGGAGTTCACAATTGGATAAGATCAATTAGCAGAGCACCAAGAGAGCCCTCCTGGATCACACCAAAGACTAATCTAAGAGAGCATCTTCTTTCCACTGCAGTGGTAAACCAGATACCCCGGAAAGCCCATGGCCAGGACAATGGTTCTTTCCTGTTCCTCAGCAACTGATCATCATGACTAGTAGCAGTTGATAGCCTTATCCTCCCTATAAGCTAGACATGTCCAAAGTCCAAATAGGGGCCTAATCCCTAAAAAAAAAAAAAAAGCTCAGCAACTTTGGGGTAAAATCCTAAAAAAAAAACACCTTCAGTCCTAAAAAAAGGTCAACAACAAATCTGGCCCTCTTTCAAAAAAGTTTGGACACCAGTGCCTAAGCCACTTCAGCTGGTGGTTCCCACATCCTGGGACTTCCATACTTTAAATGAACAATGTGACAAATTCCTTCTGTCTGTCCTGAATCACCCATCATTCAGCTTCATCAGATGGCCTTGGGTTCTTGAGTTCTTACAGAAAGAAAACACCATCACCCGATTTCTCCACAACATGTGTAAAACTCTACATCATGTATCTCCTTAAGTTAAATTAATATATTTAAAAGTACAAAAAAAAGTTGGTAGTTTTAGCTAACGTGGCTGAAAGCAGGAGCTTGGAGGCATGGCGGAGAGACTCATTAGGTGCAGAAGAAAATATAAAAGATTGCCTCCTTTGTTACAGAACTCCCACCTAGAGGAGGCAAAGAAAGTGACCATACACAGAGCATCCTCTTTAGGAAGTTGAAGAACTCTGTAATTGTCTAGCAAAACATGCACTTGTGATTTTGGCTGCAAACCCCACACCTTCTGCATGCAAACCAAGTGTACTACAGTACCACTGAACTGTGGCCATATCCTTGAATCTATTAAAACCGAACTGAACAGCTGAAGACCAGTGTTCTAGGATCATATGTGGCTATGCACTGCTGGAAACAGAACACTAAGCTGGAATGGATCTTCATTCTCATCTAGGAAATCAGTTCTCGTGACCTGGAAAACAAGCATGTCAATATCTTTGGGCTCAGTCATGTACCAGCAAATTCAGGATGTGCAATTACAGTTAAATTGGGAGCTCTTGTACAGCACACCTGCTTCCTCTGAAGATCAGACTTTTTCTGATGAGGAAACAGGTGAGGAAATGATGCAAAGGTCCTCTAACCTCCCTGCAAACAATTCAGAGGGTTGTAGCCTGCTAAGTTATACTCACGAGTAGCCCCTATGAAGCTAAAGGATCTAAGTTAGGTACATCCATTATTTTCAGTGGGTCTACCCTGAGCAGGACTAGCAATTGGCTCAACCAAGAGCTACCAGCCCATGTCATCTTATCTCCCTGCAAACAAATCAGGAATACAATAAACAGGACATCCTGCAGGCGCCCCCCCCAGATGATGCAGTCATTCCAGGGTACCATTGCCCACTGTACCCTAAGTCAAGCGTCCTGGTAGGTGGGAGGTGGGCAGCCTGGTGAAGGCATATATCTCTTACCAATGGATTTTGCAGTCGGGAAAGACTTTTATTTTGGCAGCAGCTTTGGGATGGGCCGTTCTGCAAAGCCACCATTGGATGGCAGCAGCGTATTGGTTTTTTTTCCTCCTGCTTGCCTGCAAAGGGTTGGGCTGATGGCCTACTTCAGCTAAGAGCCAAGGTCTGCAGCCTGGTGCCTTTTGTGGGGGACTCATGGTTTTGCCAAGAGATCTAAGGCGGGCTCTCAACACCCTCCTCCCCCACCTCTGGGGTGTGCAGTATTTGTTCCCGGAACAACCTCTTAGGCATCCCCTGTTGGATAAACCCAAGGCAGTCAGCCACAGAGGCCACCATGCCTGCGATGCAGAGCTATAATGGGCAATGGGTGATCATGGCTGCACCAGTGGCTTCTTTGGGTTATATAATTTTTAACATCATAATCGAGTTTGGCAATTTTATCTGCTTAGCAATGTTGCTACGTCCCTATTTTGCATAAAAAAAATTAACATTTCATATTTTGATTTAGTTTGGTAATTTTACCTGCTCAATAGGCTTTCCATATTAGTATTTTAAACTCAAATTGGAAAGTTCCTGTGGCTGATGCAAACATCTACCGATCTATCTAATTTATTTATTTATCATCTCTTCTTTATTCTTCCTTGTGCACACCACCTAAAATCAAACTCCACTTTGGCTAACACAATCCTGACGAATGCCATTTCATGCCTGATTTTATGCTGCTCAATATCATTATATTCCCCTCCCCCCCCCCCCCCGATTGTCACCATCACCATTCGTTTATTTTGGCTGTTGGACCAAAAATAAGACTACAAATAAACCAATTAAATCTTAAATGCAGGACAAATACTATAAAATGTATTTTGTTAAAAAGGGGCAGTGGCGGCTGCATACCATACATTTAAAGCACATTCCCTTCCCCAGGAAGCCTGGGAACTGTAGTTCACAGCGCTACAATTCCCGGCAGCCTTAGCAAATGGCCAGTAGTTTCTAGGATTGTTCCGTGGGAGGATTGGGGGTGTCCTTTAAATGTGTGTGATGCCATAGTAGCAGCCATAGCTCAGTTATATACAAAATAACAAATAACCTCAGTTGTCCCTGGAAATCACTCTTCCAGCTTCAAGTGGTAAACTACCTTCTTTCTCTCTCTGCCAGTACGTAATAGATATTTGGTCACTGTCAACCACCCCATGGGATTTTATATCCCAGCAAATATTTAACTTAGAACTGAGCTGCCCCTTCTGGTAGTTTTGGCCAGTAAAGGTAAACTGACCATTAGGTCCAGTTGCGGACGACTCTAGGGTTGTGGCGCTCATCTCGCTTTACTGGCTGAGGGAGCAGGCATATAGCTTCCGGGTCATGTGGCCAGCATGACTAAGCCATTTCTGGCGAACCAGAGCAGCGCACGGAAACGCCGTTTACCTTCCCGCCAGAGCGGTACCTATTTATCTACTTGCACTTTGACGTGCTTTCGAACTGCTAGGTTGGCAGGAGAAGGGACCGAGCAACGGGAGCTCACCTCGTCACGGGGATTCGAACCTCCGACCTTCCGATCGGCAAGTCCTAGGCTCTGTGGTTTAACCCACAGCGCCACCCGCGTCCCTGTTTTGGCCAGTAAAGCACCAATAATTTTGCTGAGGAGCTGCAGCCTAGAAACTGCAGAACAGAAGAACCCCTTCCACAGATGCCACCTGCTGGTTGTTGTTCTTTTCTTAAACGCTGGTACATATTTTTTCTTGCAAATAAATAAATAAAACACATGAGGGCTGCAGTCCTGCAGGCATGCCAGAGGCTGGCTGAGGCCACTGGTATGGTACTAGCCATGATGGCTATCTTCAATCTCCACTGTCAGAGGCATTATTCCTCTGAATACCAGTGGCTGGGAGTTTTGGGTGGGTGGAGGGCTAGGGAAAAAAATTACGATTAGTTTCATCCACCTGTCATTAGCTGTGACTCTGCCTACCTTTGACTCTGGCGCCACCTCCTGATGGCATCCCTGCCTTCTGCCCTACCAAGTCCAATGGGCACCAGCCACTAGTGATTGACTGGCAGTGCCTCTCCAGGGTCTCAGACAGGGGACATTTCCCTGCCCTACCCCTGCATGCAAAGTCTCCGTTTTTATTGCAGAAACACCAGGACAATATCAACAATTGATAGCAGAGTATGTGAAAGAAAGGTTAAAACAGAGTAGGTCAAATAGGCCTCACAGGGGAAGGAGTTCCACGAAGCTGAGGCCTCGCCTGTAAAAGCCTCATCCTTGGTGCCCGTCAATAAAACCAACATTGTTGTTGGCATCTGTCTGCCTAAGGAGACAATGGAGGAGTGCGCCTTTGGGGGTGGAGTCACACTGTTGGCAGGTTACAACGCCTGCTGCGGCTGTAGAGACCAATACAGGAGAGACATGTTTTGTTGGAGCTGGGGCAGATGGAGTGATGGGGGAAGGGTAGTACCTCTGGTGGGGGCATGTCATGCTCCATCTCAGGGTAGTTTTTCCACCTTAGGTCCTGACCCTGGAGAGGTCATTTAGGTGCTGCAAATGCAGAAAACCAACGTCAATGGTGGGTTTTCTTGTGCATATCCCTTTGCCTCTACCTTATCACCCATCTCCTAGCTAGTGCTACAAGGACAGAAGCAGGTGGTGGGGTTAGGGGTGGTGTATGCATCATCACTTATGAACCATGGCTCCACTATTTATTTTGCTGCAAGTATATTTATGTCAGGGCAGGATGCGGAGGGGGTCTGTGCAGTATCTGAGGCCCCACACAACTGAATGTGGAGGAGGATACCATATGCAAAAGACAGTGCTGGATTAAACCCTGTGGAGGCCCCTAGGCAGTTGAACTCTTGGGGGTGGGGGGCCTTGTACCTGTGCTCTAGAGGGATAGCATTGATCTAAGAAAGCTTGATTATAAAATTATTTCAAGATCAAATCAATATTATTTTGATTCATTGTTGCAGGGCCGCTAAAAGGCACGGAGTTCATAGGCTGCTGCCTACTCTGCCTATATGGCACTGATGAACCAGAACCACCTGAAGGGCATGCCAGAGCCCTCCCGCCTCCTCCCCAAAGCCTGCTAAGTGCTTGCCCAGCTTTGAGAAGGGTGAAGGGCTCTAGGACCCAGAGCCCTGGAGCTTCCTTCGCTGAGCCAGGCGCCTTATTACTTAGCCGCAGTGCGGGATTTAGGGCGATGGCGGCAATTCCGCGGAGCTGAGGTGGCGCAAAATTGAGAATATCCATTTGGGGGCGCCAAATGTCCTCCCACAAGGAGCCATTTTATAAAAGACTACAAAAGTTCCACCATTTTGTCTGGCTTTTGGGAGGGCGGTGCTAGGGCTCTAGGATGCTGCCAGAGCCCTGGCACTGCCATTCCAAAGCCGGGCAACCTTGTGCAATCGCAGCTTTGTGCAGGTATATGTGGGGATAAATGGGACAGTGGGTATCCCCTGCTCTCCATTTATTTTTAACCCCACCCCCATAAAGATGCAATCACGTAAGTAAAATAAGCGTAGGATGTGAGTTACCTGTAGTGCTGCCATCAGGGCAGGATTGGGGGTGGGGGGTTCAAATCTGGGGTTCAATTCCACACAATAAGCTGGAGGGTTCCTCAAGCACAACCAGACTGGCCTTTTGAAGTTAGTGAAGTACTGTAATGTAGCCAACCAGTGTGTGTGTGTGTGTGTGTGTGTGTGTGTGTGTGTCTGTGTGTGTGTTAAAGACCCTTTTACAGATTCTAAAACAAGCTTTGTCAACCTAGCACCCTCCATATATTGCCAGGTGGCATCTTCCACCATCCCTAACCATTAGCCATTCTAGCTTCATCGTGAGGGGGGCTGGACTAGATGACCCTCGGGGGTCCCTTCATACACTACGATTCTGTGAAATAAAATAGAGATCTGGTGGTGGTGGTGTAGTTAGAGTGCTGGACTAAGAACTAGGAGGTTGATGTTCTATTCTGCATGCAACTATGAAGCTCACTGGGTGTCTCTCAGCCTAACCTATCTCGCAGGGTTGTTATGAGGATGAAACAGAGAGTGGGGGAGAATGGTGTGCACCACCTGGCGTTCCTTGGAGGAAACGTGCAATACAAATATACACGAATAAATAAATATCTAGAGGACACTAGGGTTGGTGAAGGCCTGTCTTAAAATTACCAACCTGCACCATTGATCTACGTAAGGAAAACATTGTGCACACAAAGAAGCCCACAGTGGGATTCCGGAAATTCAGGTTCTTGGTCTGCATGTTTTGGGGGTTAAACATCCGAAAGTGATGAGCTCGCCCACTGGTTGCTGATTAATAGGTCTGATTATGAATATTCCTTTCTCCTCTGTGAGTCCTGCTGCTATCCTTCTCACCTAAGCACATCTTCTCTTGATTGGCAAAGGCATCAATCAAGGCTGGATGCTTCTGATAGCAGCCCACTATATGGAGAATGAGAACCACCCTCTTTGTCTCGGTTAAGGCTGTTAAGAGGATTAATTGCTGCCCTATTTGAATGGCTGGTGTTTATTGTTCTCCCCAGAGGAGCTGAAGGATGGAACGTCATTTTTAATTTATTTTTTTAAATTTTGCAATTAAATCAAAACACTTCTGAACAGCAAGAGAGGTTTGAGGGTGCTGCAGAACATAAACCTCATTTCAACATTTGCAAGAGTAGGATGGAGAAGGCAAAACCCTTTTATTGGGTTAAATTTGTTTTGGCCGCAGATTTTCTGCTGGGCATTTACAAGCTTAGGACTCAATTCTGGCCAAATTAGCAGCTGTTCCAGAAATCTTTTATTAACCCAGGAAGTGTTAGAAAAAAACACGATGTTTTAATAAACACCCTCCCTTGTAGGATTTTACAGCAGTCTTATGGCCTTCTGGTGGGTTTTCCTTGTATTTTGTTATTAAGAGATTTCTATACTTCCCTTCACCAAAAGACTGTCACTGTTTTTTTTTAATGATAAAAAGTAAGGTATTATGAAAACATAATAAATATGATTAAATAATCTATGGCCTTTAAATCTCTGTGTCTTTTTGTTACTATGCTATGTATTTCTGTGTTTTTATACTGTAAACTGCTCTGTGATATTCAGTTGAAGAGAGGTATATAAATTTAAATTGTAATCATTTAAGTAATTCTCATAAATTACATAACTGACATCATATAAATGACTTAACCCACCAGTCCCTAAAAGCCTAACAAAAAAGGTGGGATTTTTACAATTAAAAGGGTAAGAGGTTGGGATAAGATGTGCTTCAGTGAGGAATTCATTCTACATGTGTGGAGCTGCCACTGAAAAGTCTCTTCTGTAGACCCCCCCCCCATTTACAGTCATACCTCATGTTACGTCCGCTTCATGTTACAGTGGTACCTCTAGATGTGAAAGGGATCCGTTCCGGAGCCCCGTTCGCATCTAGAAGCAAACATAACCAGTGATGGCACGTCTGCGCACGTGCGCGTCGCTTTTCGTCACTTCTGCACATGCGCGTGATGTCATTTTGAGCGTCTGTGTATGCATAAGCGGCGAAACCCGGAAGTAATGTGCTCCGTTACTTCCAGGTTGCCGTGGAGCGCAACTCGAACACGCTCCCAAAGCACACTCAACCCAAGGTATGACTACGTTCTTTCAGGTTTGTCCCGTGGCAACCCGGAAGTACCGAAAAGGGTTACTTCTGGGTTTTGCCGCTCGTGCATGCGCAGAAACGCAAAATGACGTCACGCACATGCGCAGAAACGGCGAATTGCAACCCGCACGTGCGCAGATGCACTGCTGTGGGTTGTGCTCTTTTCATGTTGCGAGTGGGCCTCTGGAATGGATCCTGTTTGCAACCAGAGGTACCACTGTACTTCATTTAGTGGAGGGAAGCTCCCTGATTTTAACGCATGGGCAGATTATTCAGCCATATTTTAGCATTTGAAAATTTTGATATTGTTTTAAGTGTATTTATTACGATCATGTCTTGCACTAACCTGCTGTTGACGGATTTAGGTGGGACAAAAATTATTATAAAAAATTAAACATATTTACTCAGAAGCATGTCCTATTGAGTTCAGTGAGACTTAATTCTCACATGAGTCCTTCTCAACTCTATATGGAAGGCCACGGATTGAACCCAGGACCTTCTGCACACAAAGCATATGTTCTACCACTGATCTTGGTCATTCACTTAAAATACAGCAACAAGGGAAGCCACCATACACAGATTGGTTCATCTAACTCCTTATTATCTATGATGACAGGCAGAGGCCTTTTTGTAGTTCTACAAACACTGGGATTCCGTGCAGCGTTTCCATACTCACTTGTTGTGAGCGGGTGGTACTTACGCACAACCCCAACCTCTGAGCAGTGCGAAATGGAAGGGGTACCAGGTTTATTTGCACATATATACAACATGAGCCTGTGATGGAGGGGTTCAACAGCATTAACACCCCAAGAGGTTCTGGCTTCTCCCATAGCCACAGCAGCCTTGGACTTTAACAGATGCCAACCACTGCTCTCATATATTGCTCTCTGATTCTCTCTCTCTCTCCCTCTAGCCCACTGCTTCATATTTCCTTTGCGTTGTTTTAATGGCTCATCCCCAGGCTATCACCTAAAAAGCAAATTAGGCAGACTTAATTAGCTTTTCACACTTCTTTATTCCCTGGGATTAAAGAGGTGTCTGACACAATGCTTAAAACACATGGGTCTTGATTAGATACTAGCATGTGGGTTTCTGATATGCAGTTTTAACACACAAGCCTTAATTAAATTCTAACACTAGCTTGATTTGGAATAGTGGTACCTCGGGATGCGAACAGGATCTGTTCCGGAGCCCCGTTCGCATCCTGAATGGAATGTATGATGCGACGGCGCGTCTGTGTGGGTCGCGTTTTGCCGCTTCCGCACATGCACGCGACGTCATTTTGAGTGCCTGCGCATGTGTGAGCGGCGAAACCCAGAAGTAACGCGCTCAACCTGAAAAAGCGCTCAACCTGAAGCACATTCAACCCAAGGTATGACTGTATAGGGTGTATTGGACCCAGCAACTCATAACAGTACTATTTTGCCTGCACAAGTATCCAAAGTTAGAGAGTACGCTGGCTCCAATTTATAGTATACAAAAACGTAAGAACCCTGCTGGATCAAGCCAAATGCCCTTCTTGCTTTAATTTCTTACTTCCAGGCATGGGGAAGGAAGGGCCTCCCCCCCCCCCCCGGAGAATACCAGAATTGTGTACAACCACACTCCACATACCTGTACAACAAAAACAACACCCAAATGCTTTTATATAAACAGGAACCCAATACTAAGAATTTGTCAAGAATGTATAACTTGCTGTTGAAATGGAATACACAGGATGAGACGGTTAAATCAGCTATGATTAAATGGGCACAAGACATTGGTCATAACATTATGTTTGCTGACTGGGAACAGTTATGGACTACCGGTATAAAGTTTACGGCATGTAATGCCTTAAGAGAGAACATTATGAAAATGATCTATAGGTGGTACATGACCCCAGTCAAGCTTGCAAAAATTTATCATACGCCCAATAATAAATGCTGGAAATGTAAGGAAACTGAAGGTACTTTCTACCACCTTTGGTGGACGTGCCCAAGGATCAAGGCCTTCTGGGAAATGATCTACAATGAAATTAAGAAGGTACTTAAGTGTACCTTTCATAAGAAACCAGAGGCCTTCCTCCTGGGCATGGTGGGCCAATTGGTGTCAAGGAAAGATAGGACGTTTTTTATGAATGCTACAACAGCAGCAAGAGTTCTTTTAGCAAAGTATTGGAAGACACAAGAACTACCCACGCTGGAAGAGTGGCAGACGAAAGTGATTGATTATATGGGATTGGCTGAGATGACTGGCAGAATCCGTGACCAAGGGAAAGAGACGGTGGAAGAAGATTGGAAGAAATTTAAAGTTTATCTTAAGAACTGTTGTAAAATTAATGAGTGCTAAAATGTCATGGGTAATGTAAAACAGAATTGCAGTGATAAGTAATTGGATAAGAGGAAAAAGATCAGAAATTGTATTACAAGTATTGAAATTAGGGGTTGCTGGGAAAATTTAAAACAGGGATGCAGAAAAGGGAGGTATGGGGAAGTCGTTGAAACAGGGTTTAAGAAAGAGAGGTTAAGAAATTATATGTGTTTACATGTTTGTTTGTTAATGTGTTATGTTGTGAATTGTTAGTTGTCTTGTGTGTTAATATATGTTGTAAAACCAATAAAAATTTATTACAAAAAAAAAATGCTTTTATATAAACTTTTTTTAAAAAAATAAAAAACCCCATTTCCCATAGGTGCATAGCTGTCAACGTTTCCCTTTTTTTAAAATTCCCTTATTCCGAATAGGATTCCTCGCAAGAAAAGGGAAAAAGTGACAGCTGTGCATAGGTGAGATCGATTTGGGAAAGCAGAACAAAAAATGCAACTTTTTTTTAAAAAATGCGCTTTTTAAAAAATATAAAAATGCATTTTTAAAAATTTATTTACAAAAATGCACCCCACGCTGTGCAAGAAAGCACGTAAGCTAATTCTGTAGTATTACATCCCTCCTCCCCTCTCCTTCAAGAATTTCCCTTTCTCCCGGATCTGTGGGCATTCCTGGCCCGGCGCGGTACTGTACGGACAAACGGAGTTTTCATGGGCGCCGCCATGACAGCCAGAGAGGAGCAGTGGGCGCTGCCATGCCATGCAAGGCGGCGCAGGCGCAGCGGGAGCCTCCCTAGCGAATGAATGGAAGGGGGCGGGGCGCGCGCGCCTGAGAGCGTTCAAAAGGGAGAAGGGGGGAAAAACTAAGTGGGCGGAGTTTCGCTCTAGGGTTGCTCCGGCCACGGCCACAGCGGATGCCGAGGTTGGTAACACTTTTGGGGCTTCACTGGGGAGGGGTGCTGTGGGAGGAAGAGGAGGAGGGAGCTGGGAGGAGTAAGAGGAAGAGGTGTCGAGGGGCAGACCCGGGGTGCGGGGAAAGAAGGGCCGCTCATGGCATTGCCCCAAGTCAGGCGCGACCTGGCAGCGAAGCTTCCACACGCGCTGTTCTGTACTCGCACCCACCCTCCGGCACCCCATGGTTCGGTCCAGTCCCTCCAAAGGAAAGCCGGCGTGCTCGCCGCTTCCATTGTGGGCGACGGGGGGGGGGGAAGGGGAGAAAGCAGCCCGGGAGAGGATGCCCACCCCCGTAGCCCTGCATAGAGCGCTTGGTGGAATAGAGGGTGGTGTGGCTGCTATGCAGGTTCCGGGGTTCCTCCGGCGGTGGCAGACTATGCAGAGTCCTGGGGTCGGCGTGGAGAGGCCTCGGGCCCGGGTTCTCGCCGGAGGGGCGGGGCCAGCCGAAGGGGAGGGGGCGGAGCGTGTGCTTGTTTGCGTGTGGCCTTTGGGATAGCGCACGCAGGGCCGCCTTATGCCTGAATTCAGGGCGCGGGGTCCACGGGCTGTTATGAGGTGTCCAGGCTGCGGGGCTCTCAGTGGGTCAAGCCGAGGGCGGGAAGGGTTGGGGGAAGCCAACCCTTCCCCGCTCCCCCTCGTTACTATTGGTTGGAAAAGCAAGTTTTTTTAAAAAAACCAAACACGTTTAATCTAAATCTTACGAAAAATAAAATGTGTTTGCGGTTTTTTTTTTAAAAACTTGCTTTTTAAGACATACAAAAAGTTTAAGACGCGTAAGGCACATTAAAGTCACTTCAGCCATTTCTAAGCACCTGAGTGGGGTTGCCGAAACGGGAACGTTTTTAACAGCAGGCGCCGAAAATAGCACAGCGGAAGCGGCCGCTGGGTATCAAGGGGCAGGGCGTTCCGAAGGTGTGGGAACCACCGCGCTATAAAGAATTGTGTCCTTTATAGGTGTGTCCTTCACAAGCGCACTTGCAACGGTGTGGATTCCGCCAATGGAGTTGAGGCTACACCTGCATCAGATTCTCTTAAAGCTGTTGCTCCGCCCCCTCCTTTTAATGGGGTAGAACTTGTATTTGTGTATTTATTTATTTTAATTCAGAGATTTATTTACTTTAATTCAAAGGTTGTTGTTGTTTTCATAGCATAGAGTGGTTAAAACCATTTCCATTTCCACCACTAAATATTTCACCTCCTGGGGTAAAGTCAAACTGCTGCACCCCGGCAGCACAGAAGGGACTTCCCTGGGGTCAGTTTGTGGGGAGTTCCTGGGCTGCCCTCACCAATGTTGTCCAAAGGAAAGCAGAACAATATGTTTGGGACCATCTTATATTCAGGAGTTGCAGGAAGGAGGCATACAGGGCATCATCCAACTCTTTGGGGGGCTCCACTCTGGAGCAGCCCCATCTGCCCCTCATTTCCCTCTACACTACAGCAGGTGCAGAAACCACCTTCTTAACCATTGGATCCACTATTGCTTTCATCTGCTCAATCCGTGGGATTGTATGCAGTCTTTGTATGCAGGGGAAGGATTTGAAATTTACTAATTACTTTCACCTGGTTTAGCTGGCCAATCACAGCCATTCCTGGGGTGTGGCTGCTGTTGCATGCTGAGAGCTTCTAGAAGCCACAGGTGAGAGCTGAGTGCAGCCCATACACACTCCAGTTAAGTGTTATTAACACTACTAATATTTATTAGTCACTTTACTCATAGAAATAACCAAGAGCAACTTCTAACCGCAACAGGAATACTAACAAACACAGCAGGGCCACTTAATAGAAACAATTGATTGCTCTAATTTTTCATAATCACATAAAATAGATTAATTCTGTTTCCATCCAAATCAGTCAGATTTTATATATATATATGTCAAAAAATTAAGGTTAAAAAATGCTTTGAGGGTGTTTTTTTTAAAGCGGTGTGTAAATTTTATGAAACAAGCAAACAAAATAAACAAATCCTGTTCTCACAGTGGCCAACCAGATTCCTGTGAGACGCCTGCAAGCTGGACCAGAGTGCTGCAGCCACTCTTCCCTGCACTATTTTCCAGTAACTGGTATTAAAAGCACACTGCCTCTGACAGTGCAGGTAGTAAGTATTGCAAAAATATTTTTGTTTCATGCTCAGGTTCAAGAAACTTGCCCAAGATCTTCTGTTTCAGTTACAGGCCTGGCTTAGTAGGAGCGTTGGAACCACGATTCTCATTTTAAGATCCAGTGCCTCTGCCTTG
The DNA here is from genome assembly GCF_964270895.1 of Podarcis filfolensis. Taxonomy (NCBI): domain Eukaryota; kingdom Metazoa; phylum Chordata; class Lepidosauria; order Squamata; family Lacertidae; genus Podarcis; species Podarcis filfolensis. The sequence continues at coordinate 41,127,977 of NC_139617.1, forward strand.
GATACATTTAATTTGATAAATAACAGAAGAAGGACATGCCAAACTGACCGCTAGAGAAGGGTGTTTCGCTGCCAATTTTAGATGGGGCTGCTGTTCCTTTGACTTTCTCATTGTGCCCTTTTTGGGAATAATTCACACAGCAGCACACGCAGATCAGGTTTTGCCAGGCTTCGGCTTTGTAGATTTAAAGCATGTGTCTTCTCCCAAAGAATGTATTGGGAACCGTGGTTGGTTAAGAAAGCTGGGAGCTGTAGCTGTAGCTCCCAGCATGGGTTTTTTGGGGGGGTGGGGAAGCCATGTGCTTTAGATGTATCTTGTGTATGCAGCTTAAGGAAGAACATGTTAAAAGTTGCTTGGCTCCTGAGCAGGAGTGGAGGAAATTGGCCGAAAAGGGACTTATCTCAAGGTGAAAGAAGACTATGCATCTTTTTACTAGTGGTCTTTACAGGGTTTTCAGCCACGAGGAGGCTTTGTGTGTGTGTTCTAAACATACTGGTACCCATTTATAGAACACTCAGAAACACTGAAGAAGATGCTACATCTGGGTGCCAAATCTTTCGAGAAAACTGTGCTTGCCAACTTCCTTGAGCGCGCCGTCTCAGTAGCTGTCACAGTCATAATTCTGAGCATCTCTGGAGATTAAAAAGCGCAGCTTCTAAATGTAGCACCAGGGACAGGAAGTTTAACATGCACAAAAGATTCCTTTCCCTCTGCCTTCCCCTTGAACTGGAGGCTAGGGTTGTAGTACAGTCATACCTCATGTTACGGACGCTTCAGGTTACGTGTTTTTGGGTTGCGGAGTGCAGGAAACCTGGAAGTACCGGAACGGGTTACTTCTGGGTTTTGCCACATGCACAGAAGCGCTAAATTGTGCTTTGTGCATGCGCAGAAGTGCCAAATCGCACCTGCGCTGACGCGGCACTTCAGGATGCGAATGCTGGAGGTTGCGGACGTGCCTCTGTCACAGATTATGTCCACAACCCGAGGTTCCACTGTACTTGATACTTTGCAATATAGAGCATGTCCACTGAAGTTTGTGCAACTGTTGCAGTGATAAAAGTGGGAATGTACAGATAATTGGTGGCGGATTTAAAGGTATGTGCAGTATGCACAGAATTGGGGGCCCCCAGTGGTTTAGGGCTCCCCATGTTATTAGTATACATAGTTAGCAGAGAGGATACCTTTGAAACAAGATGGCAGACAACTGCTAATACTTTTTAGTATTTTAGTGTATTGTGGTGTTTTCACTTTTCATTTCTCCTACTCCCCAAATAAGCCAGTGGGGTCCTGCTCTGTAAGGGCAGGGGTTGCCAGTAGATTAGTCAGCTAAATCAGAGGTTTTCAACCTTTTTGAGTCCACGGCTCCCTTGACCAACTACATTCTTTCTGCAGCTCCCCTGTGGGGAAACATGTTTCAAAATTCAGAATCCTAGTTATTTCAACCCTTGCCTGCAGAGCTGGCAGCTTCTCATCCTTTTTCAAACACCCTCCTTTGTGAAGTGTTCCCTCAGCCTCCTCTCCTTGGGAGTCCTGCGGGCAGCCACCATGACCACCCCTGGTCCCTGAGCCTCTACCCCTGCACCCCAAAGAGAGGTGACTCCTCATGCCTCCTCACAGATGCCTGGGAAGAGAATGCGCCCAGCGTTAGCGGCCAAACGGAGACTGACAGAAGGTGAATGCGAGGCCACCATCTTACTCACCTTGAGAGGTGGCAGTGGTAGCTGCAGGCACCGCTGGGCCTGTGTGGCGAAAAAGCTCCCCTTTGGTGCCAGGCACTCAGCTCCCTGGCAGGCCTTGTACACAGCAAGCACAAGAAAGGCTAGCACAGCGCTTGCCTGCCTGGCCTCCCAGTTGTCTGTCCATTCCCAACAGCAAGGGCTGGTGGACTGGCTGGCTAGGCTCCCTCACCCACGTGCTTGCTTAATCTAAGGCCGCTTCAGCTCCTGGCAACCAGCACCCCCTGGCCAGCCCCAGAGGCACCACTCGCCTGTGGAGCATGTAGCCATGGCTTCAACAAACAGCCGTGCAATCCTTTGGGAGGCAGAGACACAAGATGGCATCAGAGCAGCGAGGTAAGGAAAGAAGGACAGAGGCCAGTGTTGCCCGCGGCACCCCTGACCATCATTCAAGGCACTGCAGGATGCCATGGCACACTGGTTGAAAATCCCTGAGCTAGATAGTCTGATAGTCTACATTTGAGAGGGGCAACTTCTAAAGAAATAAACCGCTTGCTTACTTTGTTCCCTGTCCTCTCCATTCCATTGTTCTTTCATTTTTTGGATAGGGTGGGGCTTGCTCAGGTTCGTGTGGCAGCAGGCCTTTGGTTTTGATGATGCGTATTTGTGTCATAGTTGGCCTCATTGTAGAAAAGATCCATCCCTGTGGGAGATACTGGGAAACTTGGTATTACCTACTCTGACTGTCAGTGGCTCTCTAGGGTTCACGGTAGAGGTCTTCCCTGTTCTTTCACCTTATCCTTTAAGCTGGAAATCCCAGGAATTGGTTTTTTTATTATAAGATTTTTATTAAGATTTTTACATTACAAAAAATAAAAACAAACAGAAAAAGAAAAAAAAGTCTTTCCATCACATTATTTTTCATTTACTTGTTTCTTGGACCTCCTCATACCTTTCTTTTTTGTATTCCAGTTCAATTTATTAGCTCAGCAATTTGTTTCCCTCTTTATTCTACCCAAATCTTTATTCTTAAATTATTATGATCTTGAAATTTTACTTTTATAAACCCATTTTTTTCATATTCTTTTAACCCATTACAGCTAGAAACCTCTTAATTTTAATCCAACATTATTCTAAAGTTCATTAATTTTACAATATCTCTGTAAATAATCTTTAAATTTCTTCCAATCTTCTTCCACTGACTCTTCCCCCTGATCTCGGATCCTGCCGGTCATTTCCGCCAATTCCATATAGTCCATCACCTTCATCTGCCATTCTTCCAAAGTGGGTAGATCTTGTGTCTTCCAATATTTTGCAATAAGTATTCTTCCTGCTGTTGTGGCATACATAAAGAAAGTTCTATCCTTCTTTAACACCGATTGGCCGACCATGCCCAGAAGAAAGGCCTCTGGTTTCATCAAGAAGGTATATTTAAATACCTTTTTCAGTTCATTATATATCGTCTACCAGAAAGCCTTAATCCTTGGGCACGTCCACCAAAGGTGAAAGAATGTGCCTTCATTTTCTTTACATTTCCAACATTTATTATCAGGCAAATGATAAATTTTCGCAAGCTTGACCGGGGTCATGTACCACCTATAAATCATTTTCATAATATTCTCTCTTAAGGCATTACATGCCGTGAATTTCATACCTGTGGTCCACAACTGTTCCCAGTCAGCAAACATTATGTCATGTCCAACATCTTGTGCCCATTTAATCATTGCAGATTTAACCGTTTCATCCTGTGTATTCCATTTTAACAGCAAGTTATACATTCTTGAAAGTATCTTAGTTTTGGGATCTAGCAGTTCTGTTTCTAATTTTGATTTTTCCACCTGGAAGCCAATTTTCTTGTCCAGATTATATGCCTCCATTATCTGATAATAATGGAGCCAATCTCGCGGAAATCCCAGGAATTGAACCTCTCGTCTTCTGAATGCAAAAAAGTGCTTTACCAATGAGCTTTGCTCCCATTCCTCACACCTAGTTAGTCAGATATAGGTTTTAACTCTTCAGAGATAACTGAGCTCATTGTGGCATAAAAGTCTTTTTTTCTTTTTTAATTTTTTAAATTTTCTTCCATATTACATCACAGTGCAAATATACCATTGTGGCATAAAAGTTTCTTACGCATTAAAAGTGTAATAAGATTCTGTTGAATGAGGTCAGATTCATCTAGTCCTACATCCTGTTTTCACAGAGGCTAACTAGATACACCTGTGGGAAGCCTGAAATCAGGACCTGAGTGCAACAGCCATTTGTGGTTCCCAGCAACTGGGATTTAGAGACAAACTGCCTCTGGAGGTAGAATATGGCTAATTGCCATTGATAGCATCATCAACCATGAATTTGTCTAATCAACATTTAAAGCCATTTAAATAGGTCACCACTGCTACCTAGTGAAAGAGTGAATTCCATATCTTAACTATGCCCTGTGTGAAGAAATATTTCCTTAGCGTGGGGAATAGTTCACATGGAGTTCAGTGCTTGGGGAGGGGGTCAGCCTAGCTGATCAGATAAGAGCTGAGTTTGTCAAAGGCCAAAAGCCTGAGCATGCAATGTTGAACCAATTCCTTTTATTTTCCCTTTCAGTTATGTCAGGTGGAGTGGTGCATCTCCAGGCCAATGAATGACGATTTATGTTAAGGATGGGGCGGGGGGGACAGAAAGTGGATTGAAATATAAAAGCAGCAGAAAAAGACCTGTCTTTTTCTGTGGATGTGAATAGCCAGCATGCAGCTTAAAGGGATGAAATTTGGAGTAGTGTGGCTAGACTAGGATTATAGCCAGGTAAGTGGCTTATTCTATGCTTTGCAGACGAATGCAGGAGAGGACAAAAACACAGGAATGCATTCCTTACTTGTCCATACAGGAAAGGAGAGGGGTTTGGAGGGTCAATTGTTTTGAGTGATTGGCATGAAATCCCAGGGCTCACCAAGTGGATGCAACTTAAATGAGGAGATCTCCATCAGATTTGGAGGAGGCCAGGAGAACATGACTGCTGAGCTCCTGACTCATTTTGGAATTGTTCTTTTTGGAGATGGATTGCATTTGCCTCTAGTCCAGATACTGCAGGCTGTATTTTAACTGGCATTTGCAAATCAAGGCTCAATACAGATTATTTTCTCCAGTTGTAGTTCTCAGATCTTTTGCTGTGATCTCTTGCTGGACCATCAGAGGAACAATGTCCCTTTTTTTATATAGCTTGGGATATGGAAGCTGTGGCCCTCCAGCTCCCATCATGCTAGTCAGCATGGCGATTGGCCATAGTTGACTGGACTCATAGGTACAATAAATGTTGCTGCCTGAGGCAAAGGAGCAAATGGTACCCCACAGTCAAGGTGCACAGTGTGATTATGAGTTTTAAGCATCAATCCTCTGGGAACGATAGCTCTGTGAGGGGAATAGTGGGTATTCCAACAGCTCTCAGCATGCTTGATAAGCCACACTTCCCAGGATTCTGTGCAGGGAGCCATGGTTGTGAAAAGGTTTGTGACAGTGTGGATGTGGCCAATTGGATTTACTTCTGAGTTAAAACACAGGGTTGCCCTGAGCAATAATCAAGCTGGCTGGCTCTAAAAAAAAACCCCCAGTAATTTCGCTACCACTTACCTGAACTGTGGCTGATTGTGAGGGGGATTCCCACTTTCCCACATCACCCTCCTTTTAACTTGACTGGTGATCTCTGATGGGGAAATGCTTGAACTCCTTGCCTTTTATTCCTTTCTAGTATTTTAACTTGAGCCTGACCTGCTGTGAGGTAATTTATTGCTTTCTCACATTTTGACTTCATAAAGAATACCTGAGCCATTTCTCTTCTCTTGTCTCGGTTTAATGCTTTATGTACGAGGAAGCAGCTTTGGACACCCCACTGGATGACCTGCTGCTTCCCTTGAAAATGGGACCTGATTCAAAAAAGGACCTTCTCATCCCAAGACCAGACTTTGGTCACATTCACAGCATACATTTGGAGCACTGTTTAATGTCACTTTTATGGCTTTCCCTAAAGAATCATGGGAACTGCAGTTTAAGGGTTCTGAGAGGCATTAGAAGACAATTCTCGGAGCTACAGTTCCCAGCAGCCTTAACGATCTACAGTTCCTGGGATTCTTTGTGGGAAGCCATGCTGGTAAAGACTGTTTTGGGTGTGGGTTAAGACAGTGTTCCCCAACCTTGGGCCTCCAGCTGTTTTTGGACTACAACTCCCATCATCCCTCGCTAGCAAGACCAGTGGTCAAGGATGATGGGAATTGTAGTCCAAAAACAGCTGGAGGCCCAAGGTTGGGGAACACTGGGTTAAGAGACAGTGTAGCGGCAGGGTGACCAAACATACTTTACTTCTCCCTCTCCCTCTCTCCTTTGCCTACAAAAGTGGCAGCCTTCACATGCACCCAAAAGCTGATAAAAGGGGTGAGTGATACGTGAGGGTGTAAAACCTCTAAAGGTTGCCTACATTGAGCCCTCAAGATGTTGTAGTGACATGTCCACACCATGCATTTGAAACAAATATAACCCCTGGTAAGAGCTGCTTGACAGTGATACACACTACCTTGGAAGGTGGTAGATTCTTCTTCATTGGAGGTTTTTAAGCAGATGTTGGGTGGCCATCTGCCAGGGACTGTAAGCCTGGCCATCACATGGGTGGAATTGGTCCCTCCCCAGTATCCATTTCTGTGGTTGTATAACAGACCTAACTTCTCCTACACTCTTAAACCACTGTGTGTGTCTCCATCGCCTTTCTTTGTTATCCCTTCAAATTTGTTATTTGGAAAGGGAAAAGGTGCTAAGCTGTTTCTATTCTCGCAGTTCCCTTGGAAAACCACAAAGGTGAGTTCAGTGGTTGAAGGCTGCAGTTCTGTGCACAGCTGCCTGAAAGTAATCCTCGCCGAAACACAGTGGGATTTCTTCCTGAGTGAACATGCACGGGTTTGCGTTGCACAGGAAATGTTTATTAAGTTGGATAGTGCTGGTGTTTAATGTGAAGTGTATCACTGGGATGTGGGTCTGAAATTCCCAATGCAAAATCAAGTGGGTCATAGTGATTGGGAATTAATGGTGACAATTTAAAAATATCCGTAGTCACTGTCATTTCATTTGTCCTCCTAAACCTGTCAAGACTATTACTGCTATTGTTGTAATTTATTCAGTTTATTTCTCAAGAACACTTTATGCAAAGATACTTGGGCAAACAAAAGTTTTCTTTTACCTGTCTCCTTTCCTTGCAAAGTATTGCAGTTACGAAGTGACAACTATTAGTGCGGCTAATCTTTATTAGACAAACAAACAAACAAACAAACAAACAAACAAACACCACCAGTGGTTTCTAGCCCTGCTTTTAAGGTGGTCGGGGGAGAATTTGCTTGCATTGGCATTATAAGATGAACGTGGGTTTTAATGTTCCAATTCATTTCCTCTGTGTCTAGGCCTGCAAGTGGTGATGGCCATTGTCACGCAATCACGTATTATCGACTGCTCATTTAGGCCAGTGTCTTTGAAAAAGGAAATCCATAGGAACCAATTTCCAACTTTCAAGGAGGGAAGCTTGTTCTAGATGGGGATTAATGGGCCAGCTCATCTTCTTATTGATGTCCTGACTTCTGACAGGTTACAATCAAGGGTGGAGCCAGATCTCTTGGGGCCCCTGGCATGACATTGCTGATGAGTGCTGCAACCTCTCCCCGTTTCCCATCTATCTAGGCTATAATAGGCTATCTAGCAGAAATTTCCAAACTGTGTGTCATGACAGGTTTAGTGTGTCAGCTGCAGTGTGTACGTGTGTCATGCAAGCTCTTCCTGTGCTCTTCCTGGAGCTTAAAAGGGGTTACTTTAACCTCCAGTTTGCTACTAAACCTGAATTACTGTGTCACAAGGTGATGCATGTCTAAAACGTGTGTCACCAACATGAAAAGTTTGGAAAGCTCTGCTACAGAGCTATGAAATCAATAAATTTCATAGATCTATTGGCCAGGGCATTACATTTGAGGTAATGTAAAATGGTGAATGCACACTATAAATGGGAACTAAGCTTGGCTCTTGTTCAAAAGTGACACTGCTGGACTGCAGCACAAGAGTTTATATGATTTCTGCAAGTGAAGTTTTTAGTATTGTGATGGAAAGCTTGGAGGACCCACCTGTCAGGAAACCAAATCAGAACTTTATTGTGTCTCTCAACAAAAACAGGAAATTCAAATACTGACTATACCCAGATCTGATGTATAGTGATTAACCCTGTTTTTTCAGCGTAACTCACCTTAACTCAGTTCCGGCACCTCTCACGTGGGCACCATTGCCATTATAAGAGAACAAGGGAGGTGTTCATGGTGAGTTCTGGCACCTCATTTTCTAGAAAAGTAGCACTGCCTATTATGTTACTAGCCACACAAATTGGAATAAGGTAAAATATTGTGGGTTATATGCAATGTTAGTGCTACTCAGTATTTGTTGTTGTTTAGTCGTTTAGTCGTGTCTGACTCTTCGTGACCCCATGGACCAGAGCATGCCAGGCACTCCTGTCTTCCACTACCTCCCGCAGTTTGGTCAAACTCATGCTGGTAGCTTCGAGAACACTGTCCAACCATCTCGTCCTCTGTCGTCCCCTTCTCCTTGTGCCCTCCATCTTTCCCAACATCAGGGTCTTTTCCAGGGAGTCTTCTCTTCTCATGAGGTGGCCAAAGTATTGGAGTCTCAGCTTCACGATCTGTCCTTCCAGTGAGCACTCAGGGGTAATTTCCTTAAGAATGGATGTGTTTGATCTTATTGCAGTCCATGGGACTCTCAAGAGTCTCCTCCAGCACCATAATTCAAAGTTCACCTTGATGTTCCTTAGCACAGTATAGGCCCATTGAAATTAAGGAAGCTATTGAATCCAGCATATAAATGTCTTCCAGATTTCATCACCTTTCCCCCCAAAGCATTGATGAGTCAGGTTTTTAGAGATCTTTAATTTAATATATATGGGTCTTCTTAAAAGATTATCAGTTCTGCAGTTACCTTTTAAAGAGCAAAGAGAAACCAATATAGATTAGAATAAAAGAACAGAGAAGGAAAAATCCCATTGGCCCAGGGACTGGGAGGGGAAAAACCCCCAGTTCCTTTTCCCAGAGTTTGCAGTGTGTCATACTGGGCTCATAACGAGGTCCAGAAATAGGCGTCAAAGGGAGCAGCCCATCAATAGCTCAGTGGCAGAGCATTTGCTTTGCATGCAGAAGGTTCCTGGTTCAATTCCCGGTACCTCCAGGTAGGGCTTTGAAAGTCTCCCTGCCTGAAACCCTGTAGAGCTTGATTGGTGTGACTTCAGTTTCAGATAGCTTCCTATGTTCATCAGTTTTTTAAAAATCCCCCAAAACAACAAAAACCTCACCTTTCTGTGTTTAGTGAAAAAGTCAAAGGCAGACAAAATAATCACCAGTCTCCTAGAGGGAGAGAGAAAATACAGAATTATATCGAAAGACATACAGCTTTCATGAGACGGAAAGCACATCTGAGACTGAAGATTGTTTTTTCAGTCCTTGGGAAGTAAATAGCACATGGTGCTAAGGAACATCAAGGTGAACTTTGGAATTGTTTATGGGCTGATACGTGTTGTGTGAACTCTATTCTTGAAATGGCATTTCTTAATGTCCATGGCTGCAGTTCTCATTTCATGAAATGGGTGCAATGTCTGAAAGGAGAGAGAAAGAGAAAGAAATCTTGCGGGAGCATGCACACTGGAAGACTAATCCTTCAGAGGGAGTTGGCAAGTTAAGCCACTGTGTTTCTCTGCAGTTGGCTGCAGTAAACAACTGTTCAAAAGACATGGGGGGTGGAAATGGATGGACAGATTGACATACACTGTGCATATCTCCCTGCGTTTGCTTTTGATGTGGAGAGCTTCAGAAATGCCTTTTTATTTAAAGAAGAAAGCCATTAAAACATGGGTAGGCAAACTAAGGCCCGGGGGCTGGATCCGGCCCAATCCCCTTCTCAATCCAGCCTGCACACGGTCCGGGAGTCAGCATGTTTTTACATGAGTATAATGTGTCCTTTTATTTAAAATGCATCTCTGGGTTATTTGTGGGGCATGGGAATTATTTCATTCCTCCCCTCACCCCCCCCAAAATATAGTGTGACCCCCCACAAGGTCTGAGGGACAGTGGACCGGCCCCCTGCTGAAAAAGTTTGCTGACCCCTGCATTAAAAGATCAGTGCAGTATTCTCTTGGGTGACCTTCGCAATGTATTTGTCTCTGTTTCTAGGCCAATCTAATCCTATTTTATAGGACGGCCATGCTAACACTCTGGAAGTAGCAGGCAATGCAGTGTCAGGCTCCAGCTGCAGTCTTAATCATTTCAACAGTGCAAACCTAACCGTGTCTACTTAGAAGTAAGTCCTTAAATGGGGCTTGGTCCCATTTATGTGGGTTTAGGATTTCAGGCTATGGTAGGAAGGAAGCCCCATGGAATGCATGGGGACTTTGTATCTGAATACATTTGCATAAGATTGTGCTGTGCAGGACATTTCTAGGTACAGTGTGGTACCTTGGTTTTCAAACGTTTCCGTTGATGAACGTTTCGGTTTTCGAACTCTGTAAACCCGGAAGTAAATGCTTCAGTTTTCGAACACGCCTCGGAAGTGGAACATGCCACGTGGCTTCTGCTGAGTACAAGATCCTGAGTGCAATAGCTGTCGGCTCATGAGTTTTCGGTTTTCGAACATTTCAGAACTCGGAACAGTCTTCCGGAATGGATTACGTTCGAAAACGGAGGTACCACTGTAATGCCTATCAGACAATGTTCTGTAGTGGTGGTGGCGCACCTGTAGCACTTGTTAAAGGTAAAGGTAAAGGGACCCCTGACCATTAGGTCCAGTCGTGACCGACTCTGGGGTTGTGGCACTCATCTCACTTTATTGGCCGAGGGAGCCGGTGTGCAGCTTCCGGGTCATGTGGCCAGCGTGACTAAGCCGCTTCTGGCGAACCAGAGCAGCGCACGGAAACGCCGTTTACCTTCCCGCCGGAGCGGAACCTATTTATCTACTTGCACTTTGATGTGCTTTCGAACTGCTAGGTTGTCAGGAGCAGGGACTGAGTAACGGAAGCTCACCCCGTCACAAGGATTCGAACCACCGACCTTCTGATCTGCAAGTCCTAGGCTCTGTGGTTTAACCCACAGCGCCACCCGCGTCCCTTTGTAGCACTTGTTACTACTTCCTTACAATTTTGTGTTTTTAAAAATAAATATATTCCCTTCAGGCGTTGCTGACAAATATGTAAAGAGATAGACATGGCTGTTTGGAAAGGAATTCAGTTTTTACTTATGCTTAAATAAATTCAAACTTACTACTTCAGTTGGGAACAGCCTATGGGAGTACGTCAGTTCTCCTGTGTGCATACTTCACACGCCAAGGTTTATTTTCCTGGCCTGGTTGAATTGTGTCCTTAAACATGGATAATGCCTCTTTCTTGCCAGGACAAGAGTGTATGGTAGAAACTAGCCTACCATACACATGTAACATTTAGCTTTCTTGCTTCACCCAGTTTAGCCTCTGGCACTGACTGCCACTGGCATTTTGCCCTTGGAAGGTTTCCTAGAAAGAAAACCAGCCCTCTGGCTGAAAAAGGCCCCCCACCCCTGCTTCTAAGAAAAGCAAATTGTCTTTCAAGTTTAAAGTGAACTTTAAAAAATAAAATACATAGTTTGGTTCATTCTTGTTCTTGATAGGGATGGAGAAAACTATGAGGCAATCTACCGCTAATGAATCCTTCCGGGAGATGATGAAATTGGAGTGAGCTGATTGTCAACTGAAAATGCTGAGGGATTTGTAGGGAACGGGCATTGAGGGTTATAGTTTTAGCATAAACTAGTGGTATCTGGTACCCACTGGGGCCTGTGGGGCTAAGCATGGTGCAGAGGGCAGTTATGGGGCTAGTGGGTAGGCAGAGCCAGAGATCACATAAGGCATGTGACACACTCGACAATCCTGCAACTCTGATGGTGGGGTGGGGAATCAAGCAACTGAAATGGGGGCAGTGGGTCTTTCCCCTCTATGAGGTCAAATCAGAAATAGGAAAGGGGAAAAAAGGTTTGAAGTTTGATTATGGAAGGGAACTTTATCAAATTTGGGGGAGTAAGTGCTTTTGCCTCTAGGACTGAATCATGAGACTGGTTTGATGCACAAATTTACAATAGCACACAAGGTAATTATTTGCTGGAGAAGCTGCAAAGCAAAAAAAACAACAACAAAAAACATAGGAAGCTGCTATGTTGGTCTGGCTAGTTTAGGATTATCTAAGTTGATAAGGGACGCGGGTGGTGCTGTGGGTTAAACCACTGTGCCGCTTGGACTGGCCGATTGGAAGGTCGGCGGTTCGAATCCCCACAACGGGATGAGCTCCCGTTTCTTGGTCCCTGCTCCTGCCAACCTAGCAGCTCGAAAGCACGTCAAAGTGCAAGTAGATAAATAGGCGGGAAGGTAAATGGCATTTCCATTCGCTGCTCTGGTTCACCAGAAGCGGCTTAGTCATGCTGGCCACATGACCTGGAAAAATTGTCTGTGGAAGCGGACAAACGCCAGCTCCCCTCGGCCTGTAAAGCAAGATGAGCACCGCAACCCCACAGTTGTTCGGGACTGGACTTAATAGTCAGGGGTCCCTTTACCTTTATCTTTAAGTTGATATAGCTGGATGTTGAGGGAAAAGAGCTTTTGGGATGGGGGGTAGATATAGGGAGAAAAGTATATGATTTAAAACAGTGAGGAAGAAAGGCTGATTTAAATTGAAATAGTTTCCTATTTCTATTTCATATATTTCGTAAACAGTGTTCGAAATCTGACCACTCAAGCCATGTTAATTTGCAATGAAATAGAATATTATTTAATTCCCACGTTGTTGTTGTTTGTCTGACTGAACACAGGTTGCATAATTTCTTTTTTTAAAAAAAGCTATAGAGTGAATGTCTTAAAAATATTCTCCTACAGATGTTTCTCATGACCAGGTATCAGATCATTTGTGAAGTTAAATATGGGAATACAGGACCTGGGTTGTTCTTCTACTGTTCCTCCTCCTAGTTTTTCTCCTTTCTGCTTCACTTTGCCTTGGGCCCAGTCACACCTTTCCAAAAACAAAGTTGTGAACAAAACTGTAATGGCAATGAAATTAAATGCATGGGATGAGGGGGGACTTGGTTTGACAGTATTATATGTGAAAAGAATCTTGGGGTTGTACAATGTGATGCAAAAAAGGCTAATGTAATTTTTAGCTGCATTAATAAGAACCATAATTTCTTAGGTCACAACAAGTAATAGATTATTATTATTATTATTATTAGCATGGGGCTTCCCCCCCCATTGTATTTTTCAAATTGCAGTACATTTTTGATCATTTGTCACCTCAAGACATCAAGCAATTGAAATGAGTAATAGCAATGGTGATGATGATGAAATTCTGAAAAATGATGATGAAATCCATAGCAATAACAGCTCCACTTTATCCTACAGTAGCTTAACCTCTCATTAAATACTGGGTCCAGTTCTGGGTGCTGCAGTTTGAGAAGGAAGTAGGCAGCTTGCACACCATACACAGTGGTACCTCGGGTTCCAGACGCCTCAGGTTCTGGACTCCACTAACCCAGAAATAGTACCTTGGGTTAAGAACTTTGCTTCAGGATGAGAACAGAAATCATGCAGTGGCAGCGGGAGGCCCCATTAGCTAAAGTGGTACCTTAGTTTCAGGTTAAGAACGGACCTCCAGAACGAATTAAGTTCTTAACCCGAGGTACCACTGTATTTAAAGCATGTGACTTCCCCCCAAAATTCCGGGGAACTGAGTTGCCCTCTCACAGAACTATGATTTCCAGCATGCTTAGCAAACTACATTTCTCATGATTCCTTGGGGGAAGTCACATGCTTTAAATGTTTGGTGGCCTTACAGAAATTGGAATGGGTTCAGAAGAGGGAAAACAAGGATGGTATGGAAAGCAAGTCCTATTAGGAAAGGTTGAAATAATTGGATACACTCAGAAAGTGCGTCATTCCAGTTCCGTGACATTTCCTTACCTGGTAATTTTTGTGTATTTTATGTGATCTTACACATGACATAAAATCCACTTATGGAAAGCTAGCGGAATCTAGCTTAGCAATCATTTTCCTGTTAATTGATTCCAGGAAAAATCCATTTGTAACCCCATTAGCCTGGGAAATTGCATGAGTTTTAGACTCCTGCAATTTACCCATGCTTTTCAAAGGTCTTGACATGACAAAATTTGGAGCACTATTTGAACATGCAGTTCTTTCCTGCTCTTTTTCTGGGTGAATCATAGGGGTACGAAAGTGTACATGCGCACAGTGGTGACATGTCCAGCAAGGCCTGCTTGTTGTGTCACATCGTGCCTTCTGGTGGGAATGAAACGTGAAAGGTGATGGTGGTATGTTGATCAAAAAGCCATAACCCAGAAAGAAAGAAAAAGAAAGAGCCATAACCCAGTAGCTAACGCAGCATAAAATGGATATCTGTAACTGGGGTATTGTAACCAGGAAAAATAATGCAATAATCCCCTCATCTGCTTGCACCTTTATTCTCCAGAAATAAGAACTAGAGCTAATGTGTTAATGTTACAGGAGGGTAGAACTTGGGAGCAGAAGCTTGACTATGGAACCAGTTGTCTAGAGGGGTGAGCTCTGTGAGGTCGTCTCCAGGTTGACTGGAGAACTGGAAAATCAGTTGAGGATGCCTTTCCTCTGAGTTTCCTGCTTCAAGCAGAGAGATTTGGACTGTAAAATGACCTACAGGGTGGCCTTTTATTGGTGGCTCCCTGCTTGTGGGTTACCTCTCCCTGGGATGTTTGACTCGTGCCATCATCCTTAAATATAGGTGCCAGGCAAAAACTTCTTTTTCACCAGGCCTTTGATTCTTAACTATCTGTGATGCCCTTAGTTGGGTGGAATGTTTTAACCCTGCCCTAAAAAGCTAAAGGTAAAGAGACCCCTGACCATTAGGTCCAGTTGTGGCCGACTCTGGGGTTGCAGTACTCATCTCACTTTATTGGCCAAGGCGGCGTACAGCTTCCGGGTTATGTGGCCAGCATGACTAAGCTGCTTCTGGCGAACCAGAGCAGCACAAGGAAACGCCGTTTACCTTCCCGCCAGAGCGGTACCTATTTATCTACTTGCACTTTGACCTTCTGATCGGCAAGTCCTAGGCTCTGTGGTTTAACCCACAGCGCCATCCGCATTTTAGAGTTTAACTCTAAAACTAGGATTTTAATGTACATGTTTGTTTAATATATTTTGTAAGTCACTTTGAGTAACTTTGGCAGTGAAAGCGACCAATACACTTAAGTAATAGTAATAGCATTTTTCAGTTTTCCCCCTTGAGTTTTAATAATGACAGGTAGGTATTGATAAAAGAAACGAAAGAAAAATTCAGGTTAGTTTCTAAAAAAATAAAAAAGTTTAGTTGTTACAATTGTCAATGAAGAAATATAGGACACAGCTCTGCGACTTTATAAATAATATAACATTCTATCTCAATACTTTGCATCAACTCTTTTTTTCTCTTCTTCCTTCAAATTTTTAACTAATAACTTAGTTTTGTTTAAATTAAATCCTGCCACTTCCCCAAATTCTTGAATCTTTTTTATAACTCTAGGGAGAGAGTTTTTTGGATCCTCCACCGTAATTACTAAATCATCAGCCTAAGCTTTCAATTTAAATTTATTTTTTCCAGTTTTTATCCCTGTGATCTTGTTATCTGCTCTTATATTTCTTGCAAGTACTTCCAGGACCAGAATAAACAACAGCAGTGATAACTGACATCCTTGTCTAGTTGCTTTTTGTATCTTACATTCATTCATTATCACCTGATTTACAATTAGCTTAGCACTTTGTTTGCTTGTATTCCTTAAAAAAATTTAAATCCACAATTAATTTCTTCAACCAATTTTTTCATAAAAACCCAAGAAACATTGTCGAAGGCTTTTTCAGCATCTATAAACATCATTGCTGCCCCCCCCCCATTTTTTACCTCCAGATATTCTATTACATTCAGAATATTCTCTTTCATTTGTCTACCTGGAAGGAATCCTGCCTGATCTTGATGTATATACTCGCTTAATATTTTTTTCATTTTGGTAGCTAAAATGTTTGCAAATAATTTATAATCATTATTTAATAGAGAAATAGGCCTATAATTTTTTATTTGCAACAAATCTGAATCTTGTTTTTGGAATTACTGTAATATAAGCTTCTTTCCATGTTTCTGGGATTTCACCTGTTTTTAAAATCTCATTCACCACATCTTTCAATGGGTTTACCAATTGTTCACTTAATTTTTTATAATATTTTGCCGTTAGTCCATCTGGTCCTGGAGACTTGCCACTTTTTGTCCAATTAATTGCCTCTAGTACTTCTTGAGCTGTTATTTGAGTATTTAAAATCACCATTTTTTCCTCTTTTATTTTTGGCAGATTACTATTTTTTATATATTCTTCTATTTTACAATCCCCCCCCCCTTCCTTTGTTATACAATTCTGAGAAATACTTTACAAATGCTGATCTTATTTCCTTCATCTTATCTGTAATCTTTCCATTTATATTAATTTTATTTATGGAGTTTTTTGTTCACTTTTTTTCAGTTGCCACGCTAGCAGTTTTCCTTATTTATTGGCATTTTCAACAGATTTCTGTTTCATTCTTTTTATCTTCCAGCTAATTTTTTCATTAACTATCATAGAGTATTGGGTTTATAATATTCTAATTGCCTGCTTGACTGACTCTTTATTAGCTTTTTTTGACAATTGTTTCTCCTTTTCCATAATTTCATCTAAGATCTCTTTTTTCTTTTTTTCTTTCAATTTCCTTTTGAATGAATTTTGTTGTACAGTAGTACCTTGGGTTAAGTACTTAATTCGTTCCGGAGGTCCGTTCTTAACCTGAAACTGTTCTTAACCTGAGACACCACTTTAGCTAATGGGGCCTCCAGCTGCTGCCGTGCCGCCGGAGCACAATTTCTGTTCTCATCCTGAAGCAAAGTTCTTAACTCGAGGTACTATTTCTGGGTTAGCGGAGTCTGTAACCTGAAGCATATGTAACCTGAAGTGTATGTAACCCGAGGTACCACTGTATATAAGTGTTTTTACTTTCTACTCTGCCAAAGTATCAATCTGTCAAATTCTGTCCAGCTGGCAATGTGTATCCTACCTT
This sequence comes from Podarcis filfolensis, assembly GCF_964270895.1. Lineage (NCBI taxonomy): Eukaryota > Metazoa > Chordata > Lepidosauria > Squamata > Lacertidae > Podarcis > Podarcis filfolensis. Next base: position 41,144,830 of record NC_139617.1, read on the forward strand.
TATCCAAAGGACAACTTGACACAGTTGTAGCCAATATGTACCCAAGAGAAATAGTCTCTCAAAAGTCCAAAGTCAAACTGTTACAAAGTCTCCAAAGCTGCAAATACTATGTTCTGCTTCCATTCATAAAAAGTCCCCTTGCAGAGCCTGTCCGCAGAAATCGGAAGCTGACTTCCTTTTTGGCTTCCATTTCACCAAATCAATCAATTTAAACCTGGTTTCTTCTCTTATTCTTATTTGGTTTTTACCTCTTAATTGGGAGATCCACTGCTTATGGTGGCGGTGTGTGGCTCCGGCTGTAGAGTTCGCTGGAGCCGTGAGTGGACTCAAGCCTCTTCCTTTCCCCCGCGCAAAAACGGCAGCTGGGGGATCAGGGCCAGCGGGTTTGTACACTCTGCTGGACCCCTAGAGTCCCCACTCTTTTGTGGGGAGTTTTTTTGGGGGGCACCTAGCCCTGGTGTGCGCCCCCAAGGCTCTATCAGCCTGAATCGTGTTTAGACAGATGACACAGAGTGCACCACCATTGCCTCTGCAGCGAACCGGAAGGTCAATTTACCAAGTCTTGGAATTCCAGTCCATAGCACCTGTAGCACCCATATTGCTGAACTATATGTCACTTACCTTAAGGGAAGAATACAAGGAATATATACCCTTGTCAGTGGCTCAAAACTGGAATGTTGGTGGCTCAGAACTGGAAAGTTACATTACTCTTATTGGAAATAATGGCTTAATAAAGTTTGAGATTTGTCATAATGGCAAAAATAGCTGAGAATTGCAGCTGACTATAGAAATTAATTCTGGGAAAACTGGTTGCTCCATATACAATATTGTCAATAGAACAATTACTTCCTGCAAAAGCAAATTCAAGTAGGGTTCTGTTTGTTTTGAATTTTGAAATTTTATATTAAGCCATATTTTTTGCAGAATATTATGATCTGAAGTAATTTTATCTGTGCCGAGTTTTGTGGTGGTGGTTAATCATTGTCAAATGATTAAATTAAAAAAGTTCAGAAATTAATGGATCTAAGTCAGTCATGTGCATTACTTTCAGTGGGTCTACTCTGAGTAAGACTAGCATTGGCTGCAACCCACAGTTAGCCACCTGCAGGTTAAACCCACTTAAATTACTGGGCATGGCTTACTTAGGTATGATAATTTCACCCTATGGTGAAATTACCCTATGGTAACAACTGGTTGAAGCAAGGTCTAAAAGCTAACTGGGCAGACTTCAGAACATGAGATGAAAATGAAATGCAGGTAGAGTGCAAATATTCATACTCTTGTTTTTAATTGTTTTCCTAAGTCACTTGGAGTTTGTTTATGGACCGAATTCAAGGTGCTCATGTTAATGTTTAAAGCCTTAAACGATTTAGGCCCCAAATATCTGAAAGACCGTCTCCTACACTATAGTACTAAGATTGGCAGAGGGGGCCCTCTTGGTAGTTCCACCACCCTCAGAGATGGCGGCGGGGTGTGTGTTCCCCAGGATAGGGCCTTCTCTGTGGTAGCCCCTAAATTGTGGAGCTCCCCACAGAGGTTCATCTGGCACCTTCATTATACAGCTTCCAGTGAATTCTGAAGGGGCACCCACTTAACATGTGTTTTTGCACTTGAGTATGTTTTTAGGAACGTGGGTGCTGCTGTGGGTTAAACCACAGAGCCTAGGACTTGCCAGTCAGAAGGTCGGCGTTTCGAATCCCCGCGATGGGGTGAGCTACCGTTGCTCGGTCCCTTCTTCTGCCAACCTAGCAGTTCGAAAGCACGTCAAAGTGCAAGTAGATATATAGGTACCGCTCTGGCGGGAAGGTAAACGGCGTTTCCATGTGCTGCTCTGGTTTGCCAGAAGCGGCTTTGTCATGCTGGCCACATGACCTGGAAGCTGTACACCGGCTCCCTCAGCCAATAAAGCGAGATGAGCACCGCAACCCCAGAGTCAGTCACGACTGGACCTAATGGTCAGGGGTCCCTTTACCTTTACCTATGTTTTTAGGACCCACCTTATCCTTGTGATGGTAAGTTGTTTTAAACTGCTTTTAGTTTTGTAACCCACACTAGGAAATTCACACCGGCTTATTTATTCCGAATGTTTGCAAGTCATGCCAGTAAAGGTTTGATGAGGACAATGACTAGGACATTAAAGTGAAGGGTGGGATAATAATAATAATAATAATAATAATAATAATAATAATAATATAATGTAACAAGATGATGATTGTGTCCATCAATTTCTGTTAGATTGCGCTGAGTAAGGCACATGTGAAAAATGGTAATGTTCCCTGATTCACTCAAGGTGAATCTCCTGAATAGCCAGTCTTGCCAAGATTATCACCCTGAGCAAGACAGGATAATAGGGTGCTTAAAACACCTAAGGAGAAAGGGAAAGTGGCAAATAGGCTAGGCGATGCCTTGTCTTCAGTCATTACTTGTCTAATAAGGACCATTGGAGGCTTGTGGCCTTTTCTGCAGTCCCTTAACTCCTTTAGCTGCTCATTATCCAGTTGATGACAATCTTAAATTCTTACGTTATAGCTCTGAGGACTGTAATTATGAGTGGTGATGAGTCCTCTTTATGCCAAGAGGGCTTTAAAAAAAATGTCTCGAAAACAGGAGCTGTAGTCATCTCCCTGGCAATTTTATCTCCCTCTTACACTCCCCACCCTTTTGCTTTATGTTCCAGGAGAAAAAGTCAGTCTATCTTGCTAGCATTCCCTAGCTCAGAGTGTTCCAACACAGAACCTTCCTCTTAAAGTACCTCTGGTTCTCTAACCTTGTTCAGTGCCATGGATGAATATTTAGGGGGGAAATGTTGCAAGGGAAAGAGCTGAAACTTTTGAAAGCTTTGCTTCTCTTTTGTTCCAGGGACACATTATCTGTATGCTCCTTGATGATTTTTACATGTTCCTTGATGACTTTACGTTGAAAACTGCCCTGAAATCTATAGATGAAGGGTGCTACAAAATTTTAATAATAATGATTTTCATCTGAAATATGTAAAAACAGGGAGATGTCTGCAACAGAAAGACATTTATGTGAGGGAGGCATGCTTTTTGTTTGCCTGCTGAAGGGAGCTAAACAAGGATGCTAATAAATGCACATGCAACACATAATTATTCTGAATAAATCCAGTCTTTGGCTAGCAGCCTGCAGGAAAGTGACCCCAAATTCACACTTAACAACTTTATTAAGGGATTATGATTCCTGCCGTGATTCCTACGTCATGGAGAGTGGGCTTAGTTCACTGCTGGAGCTCATGCTAAAGGCCTCGGGCTCAGTGCCTACCACTTTCGGGTACTCCTGGGAAAAACTTCTGTCTGCAGCTCTGGAGCACCACTGCAAGGCAGCATGGGAAGTCCTGAGCATGAGGGACCTCATGGCCTGACTCAGTCTAAGGCAACCTCTTCAGTTTCCATTTAGATACAGCGCTTTATTTGCCTCCAAGACGACTGAACTTCTATTTTTAGGTCAAGGACAACAGTTCAGTGGTAGAACATGTCTGTTGGAATGCAGGAGGACCTAGGCAGTGTTTCTCAAACTTGGGTCCCCAGCTGTTGGACTACAACTCCCATCATCCCTGACCACTGATCCTGCTAGCTAGGGATGATGGGAGTTATTGTCCCAAAACAGGTTTGAGAAACACTGACCTAGGGTCACTCCTTGGCATCTCCCAGGTAGGGCTGGGAAAGGCTCCTGTCTAGAACCCCAGAGAAGCACTCCTGATCACTGTAGACTTGTGCTTCTCAAGATCCACCCCCCATGGTCCGCTTGAAAATTGCTAAAGGTATTGCTGGACCATATAGTGATTTTTCTGCCTGTTGGAGCAATTGTAATACACTGTGCTAGGTGCTGTATGAATTTTAATTTGTATTGCTTTATTTCATTACAATTTGCCTTCCATACATAGAATTCAAATTGTAATACACTCCAGAACGAATTAATTTCTTAACCCGAGGTACCACTGTACAATACAAGAAATGCAAGAAACAATAGAAATATAATTAAAACAGATATTAATATTTTAATGCAAACATACAGTGGATCCCAGGTGGTCTACAGACCATGGTTTGGGAACCTCTGGACTAAACAATACACAAGTAGATAAGCCAGTGGTCTGACTAGGTATAAGGTAGCTTCCAAAATAGAAAAGCTGTCTGTTACAGTACACAAGGAAACTCCTCAGTAGCCCCATAATGTGTTATTACTATCAAATACTGTCCATTTTTATCTAGCTGCTAGCCTAATGCATGTGTGCTTTAAGCACATAAGAATAGTCTGTTGAATCAAGCTAAAGACCTATGAAGTCCAGCATCCTGTTCTCGCAGTGGACATACTTGTGGGAAGCCTGAAAGCAGGACTCAAGTGCAATAGCACTCTCCCCACTTACAATTCTCAGCAGCTGTCATTCATTACATCCTCTGACAGTGGAGTGAGGAAATCTTCTCATTGGACTTTACTCTGGCTACCTTCATTGGAAGCAGTGTTAGAAACTGGGATATGAAACTAGGCGCCATGTGGCTCCTGGGACCCGGGGCTTGGCAGTGAGTTGCAAAAAGGACTCACTGGTGAATGCGTTGTCGTGGTGGTGGGGAGTCCCCCCCCCCGATGACTACTGTGTCCTAAAATCCCCTCCATGAAAACAAAAATGTTCTGCATATTGAAAACTCATCTAAGCTGATTAATTTGTTTACTCCTATGATCCTCTCCTACACATAAAACAATGCCTTTTTTTTCTGAAACCCAGTTGCCCTTCGGATGTTGTTGCTTGCAAAATGCTGAACTTGGTTGAAAAGATGGAAGCTGCACATTGAAAACGTGCTCTTGCTGTAAGCGATGATTTATATTTCAACAGAACTAAGCCTCAGTAGGGTCAAAGAGGACCCACTGATCTTATAATCCTTCTACAGATGAAGAAGGGATGGGTGGAAGGGGTTGAGCCTGTTGTGAAAGTGATGTGCCTTCTCAAGTTGGAATTTGCACAAAGCAGTGACAGACTAAATAGGAATCCTTAAAACTACACAGTGCCAAATCTAGACATAAAAGAGATAATGTTCTTGGGACCAGCCCAGCTGCTTGACGTGAAGGACAAGATGGTGTTCCCAGTTCCATGTATAGAAGCCAGCTAGCCTAGGTCCCATCTGCGCCATATTTTTAAAGCCTGCCATTGTAAACAGTCATGACTTTCGCCAAAGTTTCATGCGAACTGTAGTTTGTTGATAGTGGTGTGAGTTGTTAATAAAGGTAAAGGGACCCCTGACAATTAAGTCCATTCGCAGACGACTCTGGGGTTGTGGCGCTCATCTTGCTTTACTGGCTGAGGGAGCCGACGTTTTTTACGGGTCAGGTGGCCAGCATGACTAAGCCACTTCTGGCACAACAGAACACCGAAACTAGAGCAGCGCAACGAAACGCTGTTTACCTTCCCGCCAGAGCAGTACCTATTTATCTACTTGCACTTTGACATGCTTTTAAACTGCTAGGTTAGCGGGAGCAGGGACCGATCAATGGGAGCTCACCCCATCGTGGGGTTTGACCTTCTGATTGGCAAGCCCAAGAGGCTCAGTGGTTTAGACCACAGCGCCTCCCGCGTCCCTGGTGTGAGTTGTGAGACTCCTATTCCCCTTATGGAGCTATAGTTCCCTAGGAAGAGGGATTGATTCCTAAACTTGTTTGTTTACTTTTGCAAAAAGTGTAAGTCCAAGGGAACAGCATCTTGCAAAATAAAACCATGCTGGATGTTGGAAATAGCTTCCCCAGACAATATTTTTCTAGTCTACTTTGCACCAGGTGCTATCTGTAAAGTGACATAAGATCATAGCTTCGTTCAGAGATATGCTGTTGAAAAGTGGCAAACACCTGAAAGTGACCTCGAAACTTTAAGCAAGCTGAATTGCATGCTCTTGGGTTTTGTTTTGTTTTTAATACTGTTTCCCTCTCCCTCCCTCTTAAAGAATTACAAATCCATGTTGTCATAGAAACTACAGAGGTTGATTGAAACACCTGAATTTAGCTTTTTTTTTGGGGGGGGAACCATAAAGAAAGACCCACCGTCTTATGTCACAGAGAAAGCTGGCTTGATTTATATGACTGATGCTCTTCTTTTTACACAGGAAGAATATTTATTCGCATATTGTTGGGGAGTTGACTTTGTCCTCAAATGTCTGAGCTTTTCCGTTTTCATTTGAGGCTCCAGAAATAACCTTGATTTGGTTCAGGGATAAAGAGCATGGTGGAATTCATTTGTTTCAGCCTTCCTCACTCAGGGAGGAATGCATATTGTGTAATTAACTTGAATGGGTTTTGTTTCTTGACAAGCTTTGTCTTTGTGTGTAATTACAAGTGTGCATCACGATTTGGCTGTCTGCTTCTTTTTAAGATGCATTTTAGGGTCTGTGGGGGTATAAGAACCAAATACTCTATAATGTGTATAAAACTACCCCTCCCAACTCTTTGCAAGGAATACTGTCTCTCCTGTTCCTTCAATTTCCTTCCTCCTTTTTTTCCTCTCTGACTGGTAATGCAATCATTGGGCCTCTGGGGGCATTGTGAGATTGCACTACAGAGCATGCTCCTGAGCACCTACTGTGGCTTTGGTTGGAACGCGTGGAGGGAGTAGATTAGGCCTCTGAAACGCCTTGACAAGAATCCCAAAGGCCTGCACAGACAGACTTGAGGTATGAGCACTTCCAAGTTATATTTTAAAGGGCTGGTTTCTCTCTCTCCCCCACCCTTGTCCTTGGGAGGGTATTTCGGAAGGAAATGCCTCTGTACTGAAATAACTCTAGCAGCAAAGCAGTGCCTTTCTGTTATCAGATCCTTTTATCTACTCTGCTGGAAGGGGGTCCTTGTAGCCTGGAACCTTTTCCATTTGCACTGAATGGCAGAGCGGGCTCTGAATTATGAGGCATGCTTCTGTTTTACTTGAAGGCAAGCTGCTCTTGCAAACGTTTATGGAGTCATGCCTCAAAGCAGGCAATGCCATACTCAAAGCAGCAAGTTGGTTGCTGCTCCTGCTGTTCTGTCTGCCCAGCTTTTCTCATTCTTTGCTATAACCTTTTCCTTGTCCATTGCAAATTACATTGTTCTCAACCTTTTGTGTAAGGGGCAGCAAGAATGTATTTCGAGAGCTCCAAAGAGTAAATAGCACAAGGTAACCAAAACCAACCAGCCAGACAAACAAACTAGGGCTCTAGGGGATTTTGTGGCTACTTTGTTAGGCATGTTGCTTTTTAATGCAGGATTTTGACATAATTGCTTTAACTGGACCTTATCCCTTCAAAATGGCTTCTGTGTGTTAATTTTAAAAGTATAAATGGTCTTCTGTTTTACTCAAACAATAATTCCAAATATGCCCAGTATTGGAGATGGAGCAGCAAGCTCTTATGGTGCCAAACATTTTTATTTGAAGTTGGTTTATTCTGGATGAGGTTTGCAAGGCTACCTTCTTTTGTATGGTAAATAGTTTTCCTCGCATGAAGGTAAATAAAAGGTAAATTGTGTGTACAATGACTTTTAATGGGCCTGTCTTGGCTTTGATTTCCTGATTGTATTGATAGAAGTGTAGTACACTTGAAGTTAGAATCTGTTATGTTTAGAAAACAATTCTAAATGTACCTGGCTTTGAAGTCAAAGAGGACCTAGTTTAGAGCTGAGCAATGTTGCCACCAAGTCATCTGTGCCTTTTATACAGTTCACAGTTGATTGTATTTCAGTCACACTTAAAATTGATGCTATTTTAGGCTGGCAGGCCCAGGTGAAACTAACACTTTTAAAAACCCACGTGCTCCTCTGGATCATCTGGGGTAATGGTTTTCTGCAGGGTTCCTGTGCAAGACTGCTGGGAAAGCACAAAATAAGGAGGGAAATTCACTAGCACTGTCCAGGCATTTGTGAGATGCTGTCCATTCACAAATCCAGCCTGTGAAGTGTTTGGTTTCAGCCTTTTGTTTTACTTTCATGAGTCTCCCAGGTGCCTGCCACCATAATCAGGTCAATCACCTTTGGATAACATACTGCGGTTACAATAAGGTGAAACAGAAGTAACTGTGCTTTCATTTTGTTCCTTGTTGAAACAGGCCTCAGCCTCTGGCATCCATCTTGGAAAAACAGCCTGAGTGCTGGAGCTTGTTCTGTTTTAACTTCCTAGACAAAATTATTCACCTCTTCGCCTGCTGTGTTGCATTCTTCACCCTTTAGCTTATAACAGGTATACATGCATGAATTAGAGGAGCCCGGGGGGAGTGGGGAAGAAGAGACAAAATGAATAGAGTATAAATGAACTCAGTATATACTGCTGTACATGCAAAATCCATTTAAAAAAATGCCTGCCTTATATAACAGAAAACTATTGTGTTTATAAATCCATTCCTTCTCTAGGTTTGGGTTTGGAATAGTGTAGTACAGGCTTTGCCAACCCAGTGCCCTCCTGATGTTTCAGACTACAACTCCCTTCAACTCATGCAAGCAGCAGTCTTCTGCAAAATAACACAAAACCCTCTTCCTCATAGCACATAAGCCAGTATGGTGTAGTGGTTAAGAGCGGTAGTCTCGTAATCTGGGGAACCGGGTTCGTGTCTCCGCTCCTCCACATGCAGCTGCTGGGTGACCTTGGGCCAGTCACACTTCTTTGAAGTCTCTCAGCCCCACTCACCTCACAGAGTGTTTGTTGTGGGGGAAGAAGGGAAAGGAGACTGTTAGCCGCTTTGAGACTCCTTAAAGGGAGTGAAAGGCGGGATATCCAATCCAATCCAATCCAAACATACGCACTGGAGTACAATGCTGTCAGATATTTATTCTCTTATTCAGAAGACCTATAAACCTCTTGATCAAAAAAGCTCCCTAAACAGTGTGCAAATAAGATTGGAGATAAACCGCAGCTGAAATCCATGGTCTTGATTGAAAGCGTATAGACATAATACCATCATCATTAAAAACAAACATTTTTGGCACAAAAGCCCATACAGCAGTGAATAGCACATTAATGCAAAAATTATTGATTGATTCCATTCTCTCAAAGGAGCCTAGGCTAGCAAAACGCATAAATGATACACATTTAAAAGATGTAAGAACAATTTCAATATAGCCCGGGAAATATTTATTCTTAAAAGGCTTGATAGAAGATAAAGGTCTTCAGTAGGTGCTGAAAGGGCAACTGAGATGGCACCTGTCTTAATATTTAATGGGGGGGGGGGAATTCCAAAGGGTGGTGCCGATAACACGAAAGGCCCAATACAAAGGGTAAACCTATCTTTCATGAATCCTGGTCCCACGCTCTCTGGGACCTTATATACCCAAACTAAACCACCCAAACCAGTACCTTGAACTTATAATAATAGTACAACCCCTTCGGCCCTCCATTTGTTGCTGAACTCCCATCATCCTTGGCCATTGAACTATCATGCTTCCTAATACTCTGAACTTTGAAATTGTAACCACATACAGCAGAATGAGGCAGAAGAGTCTTTAAGGGGCAAAACTGAAGGTTACAATACAGACATTTGCATGCAGAGCAGATGCTATACCACTGAGCTACATACAACACTTATTTCAGAGGGAGCAAACTATTAGGGAAAATGAAAAGGAGATAAAAGCAGCAAAATGCAACAGACTTCAGGGAATATGGAATTCTAGTGAGTCACAAGGCTCAGGATGCTTAGCGAAAATCAAAGTAGAGATGGTGGTGATTGGCTATTTGAAGGAATAAGGGGAATTTGAACATGTACAAAGAGAGAGAGGAGAGGAGACATTTTTGCAATAATGCTGAATGTTGTGTTGGTATTCAGGATCTCTAGCAATGCACATAAAGAAAGATGGCCATGGAGGTTCTTGTTTGCTTATTGCATTGACATCCATCTTTACTCCAAGGAATTAAAGGTGTTATATGTAGTTCTCATCCTCCCCATTTTATCCTCCCCACAACCCTGTAAGGTAGGTTGACTAGCCCTCAAGTAAATTTTCCTCAATTCTAAAATTGAAAATAGACTGAACTGAAAGCTGCTTGTGACCTGGAAGTCCATCTTTTGAGCTTCTTCTCTGCTAATTAGCACAGTGTCACAGTCTGCTTTTATCTCTCTCAAGAGGTGCTCTGGTGTTTCCATTAGTAACTGCCATTGCGATACACAGCAGTAGGAGATCTGGATTTGTGGAGAGTTTGTGGCACGATGATTTTTGCAGTAGTTGGACAACGGGTTTACGTTCATCTTTTCTGAATGATTTGGAGTACCAGAGCAGAGCAGCACTGGATGTGCTGGACTGTTGTCTTGCCTTGGTAATGATCTGGATGAGAGCCAACAAACAGAAGCTCAATCCAGATAAGTCTGAGGCACTATTCGTGAGTGGTTCCCTAGGTCAGATTGCCTCATCTTGATGTGATTACACTCCCTCTGAAGGAGCAAGTGAATAGTTGAGGGGTACTCCTGGATCCTTTGCTGCCACTTGAGGCTCAGGTGGCTTCAGTGGCGCAGAGTGCTTTCCATCATCTTTGGCTGGTGACGCAGCTGCGTCCATATCTAGACAAGGGATAATCTTAACTACTGTTGCCTGTTCTTTGGTAATCTCTACAATGTGTTATGTTGGAATCTCAAGCCATATCAGTCAGAGGAATGGGTCTGTCTTTGAATACAGTTTGGAAACATCAGCTGGTGCAGAATTCATTGGCTAGGTTGCTCACCAGTTTGAGCATATTACACTGATCTCAGCCCAACTGCACTGGCTGCCAGTTAGTGTCTGGTCCCAGTTCAAAGTGTTATAAAGCCTTAAATGGCCCAGGACCACAATACATCTAGGACCGCTTCTCCCCATAGGAACCAACCCGGATCCTGTGATCACCATCTGAGGCCCTTCTTCATGTGCCCCCTCCATGAGAGGTCTGGAAGGTGGCAAAATGATAACAAGCCTTTTCTGTGGTGGAATTCTCTCCCCAAGGTGGCTTGCCTGGTGCCTTTGTTACATATCTTTAGGCACCAGGCAAAAACGTTCCTCTATAACTAGACCTTTGGCTGATTAAGCATTCTATGGCCTTTAAAGCTGGAGGAGGAAGACTATTGTTTTTGTTCGTTTTTGGTTTTTATTTGTTTGTAGACCTCATCGGGAGACTGACTCTTTCCTGCATATTTGTCAGATCAGTAGAAAGGAAATGGCATTAATAGGCTGCAGATATGCTACAAATGTGCCGTATTTTTCGCTCTATTAGATGCACCGGACGATAGGACGCACCTAGTTTTTAGAGGGGGGAATGCAAGAAAAAAAGTATTCTTTAAAGGGAGCGCTGAGCAGAGCCTGTATGTGTCCCAGGCTCTGCTCAGCGCTCCCTTTCATGAGCCGGGTGGGGCGTGTGTGTGGGGGGGGGCTTGCAGGCTTTCAGCCATGCGCTCTGTCCCTTCCCCCACCTGCCGCAAAAGCCAGGGATAGCCGCACGAAGCCTCCGCAGGGCAGTGGGGTGAAGGCTCCCCGGTGCCCTGCAGAGGCTTCGCGCAGCTAAGCCGGAAGCTAGAACAGCTAGAGGGAATGCTGCATAGCGCTCCCTCTCGCTGTTCTGGTTTTTGGATAGCCCTGTGAAGCCTCCGCAGGGCAGTGGGATGAAGGCTCCCCATGCCCTGCGGAGGCTTCGCGCAGCTAAGCCAGAAGCTAGAACAGCCAGCGGGATCGCAGCACAGCAATCCCGTTCGCTGTCCTGGCTTCTGGCTTAGCTGCGCAGCCTCTCCCGGGCAAGGGGAGCCTTCATCCCCTGCCTGGGAGAGGCTGTGCGCGGCTAAGGCTCCCCCAAGAGCTGCGCTCCCTTGAAAGAGTGCACGGGAAAAGCCCCGAAGAGCCGCACACACGCTCCACGGCTCTTTAAAGGGAGCGCTGGGCAGAGCCTCCCGCCTGCACTTGCTCCATAAGACGCACACACTTTCCCCCTTACTTTTTAGGAGGGGGAAAGTGTGTCTTATAGAGCGAAAAATACGGTAAGTGCAGACTCCTGGATGGGTTGAATCACTATGCTTTGGGGGATTTAGCCAAAGCTCTTTTTCTTTACAGATTAGTGCATGCGAATTCTGCACATGAATAAGATTTGTGTTGTTATTTATTATTTCTATAGCACCATCTGTGCATGGTACTTCATAAAGAATAGTTTCAATAACACACACTTTGTGATCAGTTTCACATTACCAAATATAGAATGCAAACTAGTTTGGAATGGGATGGGTATAATTAGATAACTTCCATGATTTGACGAACTTCACAGTTCTTTGTTTTCTTGAGCACTGACGAAAAGTACCAAAACTTTGCCTCCTTTTAGTTTTTCCTGTTAAATCAGCCTTTCAAAGGGATAAAAATAGAAAAAAGGTTGAGCACAAGGTTTATTGACCTGTAATTTTTTCTCCTCCTTGGTTTTATACCAGCGTCCAAGGGGATGTCAGAATCTTTTCCCACTGTAATTATGTGAGCTAGTAAAGTTGTCAGCTTTTTGCACTCAAGTTGAGGCTTCCTTATTTTTATCTCAAGTTGAGAAAATCTCACACTACTTTCCTTTGACAGAAAGACCTGCTGCATGGTTGCATTTTTGCAAAGTCAACCTCTCTGCAAGGCTGCACAAGTGTATACCATATTTTAGTTTGCGTCCACCACGAGAAATGCATTGCAGAAATGCATGCAACTTTTTAAAGGTTTTTTGCTGATAAGAGTGTTGGGGTTCCTTTGAGTAGCTTGATTCTATGGGCACTTTGCAATAAGGTTATGTCATGCTCAACTTGATCAAAAGTATGAGTCACTTCTGTGTTTCATACATAGCTTAAGGCTGCAATAAGCCCCACCCAAGGTCATAAGAGTGACCTTATTGGTGCTATTTGGTGACAGTCATCAGAAGCAAAAAAAGAAGCATGTTGGCCATCCTTGGTAGAGTATTGGTTCTTGGCATACTGATAGATCTCCGGTGATTTGAAGTGGATTGGCAAAGATGCCAGAATCCTGATACAGTGAAGACAATAACAAAATGATCTGGAGGTATTCTACTTGTGCAACCTCACCCTGCAGAATATACAGTGGTACCTCGGGTTACAGACACTTCAGGTTACTTACTCTTCAGGTTAGAGACTCTGCTAACCCAGAAATAGTGCTTCAGGTTAAGAACTTTGCTTCAGGATAAGAACAGAAATCGGGCTCCGGTGGCTTGGCAGCAGCAGGAGACCCCATTAGCTAAAGTGGTGCTTCAGGTTAAGAACAGTTTCAGGTTAAGAACGGACCTCTGGAACGAATTAAGTACTTAACCCGAGGTGCCACTGTAATAGGTTGTTGACTCCCAAAAGGATACAGTCTGCATTTGTCCCTGAACTGTGGAATGTCCTCCTCTCTGTCACACGTGAAGCAGTGACCACCAGTTGCTTCAGATGTCTTGCAAAGATCTTGCCTGTTTGCCCAGGCTTTCCCTGGCTCTTAAAACAGGACCCAGTTTGTGTGTATGAATCCCCTGAACTCTGTTTCATTTGCTTTTATATCTTTTCATACTGTTGCATTGGTTTTAGGTTGCATTTTTGTTTTAATGGTTGTTGCTTTTACATTGCTTGCAGTGCACACCTGTTTAGATACTGGTTGTTTTTGGAAAACACTAAATGTTTTAGAAATGCTTTTAAATAAAATGAATAAACTAAAATGACACTGACCCCACATTATATTACCGAAGTGAAGAGTGGGGGATAACCAGGAGTGGATTTGTGTGGGGGAGAAGTGCTGGCTCAATTCAAAAACAAAGTCCTGGCTTCAAAAGGATTTAGTTCTAAGTATGCCTTTTGCAGCTTTTTTACACTTGGTGGATCTTGAGTTTCCAGTTAAAAAACCCAAAGTAGACCCCACAAGCCTGATACCTGCCTGCTCTGACTTTAAAGCAGCTTCTTTGGGCGAATAGCACGTAGGCTCAGAACTATTCTGCAGGCCTTTGAAGGAGTTCAGCATTCTAGTTTCTTCAAATCAAATAGTTCAGCCACAAAACAAGAAGAGTGTAAAAACAATTTAAACCAGTTCCACATTAAAAAAAACTAGTTCCAGAGCAGAACCAGATGGGGATAAAAGAATTCTGCACATTAGGCTGGTTGGAAGAGGAAGGTTTTTCCAACAGATGCTGAAAAGATAACAGAGATAACACCTATTATGTAGTTACAGATAGGTAGCCGTGTTGGTCTGCCATAGTCAAAACAAAAAAATTTTTTTCTTTCCAGTAGCACCTTAAAGACCAACTAAGTTAGTTCTTGGTATGAGCTTTCGTGTGCATGCACACTTCGTCAGATACACTGAAACAGAAGTTGCCAGATCCTTCTATATAGTGAGAAGGTGGGGAGGGGTATTACTCAGAAGGGTGGTGGGAATGGGTGGTTGGCAGATAGCTGAGATGAGCCTGTTGACGGCTCTTAACGACTGCAATAGGTCTTACAGGAAAAAGCAAGGGGTGAGAAGGTGAAAAATGGCTTTGTTATGTATAATGAGATAAGAATCCAATGTCTTTGTTCAGACCAGGTCTCTCCATGGTTTTAAGTTTGGTAATGAGTTGCAATTCAGCAGCTTCTCTTTCCAGTCTATTTCTGAAATTCCTTTGTAGTAATACAGCTACTTTGAGATCTTGTATAGAATGTCCTGGGAGATTGAAGTGTTCTCCTATGTAGTATAAGAGCAGGTGCTGGCCACACTAAAGGTCTAATTCCTATATCACCTGGAATTGACCTCCTTATAAGATGGTACCTGCAGGAAGTCCTCTCCTGCAGAGCACAGGGATTGGCGGGGTCTGTAAAGGGTGACACAGTCTTTCTGGTTCTTAGCTTATAGGGCTTTATAAACAAATACCTGCACTTTGGTATTATCTGGGTCAGTATGGTGTGTGGAACTTCATTGAACATGCTACAGCTGTGTTCCAACTCTGTATGCTTCTTTGCTTCCATATTTGTCTGTTCTGTGTTGCCAACTGTAGGAACTAAGTTATTTTGATTATTAGTATACCTTTTGGTTAAAGCCTTTGCTTATTTAAATGAATATCTGCACTTGTGGGGTGTGTGAGAGCAGCCTTTGCCTGCTTGCTAAATCTAATCTTCTTCTGAAGACAACAGAATAAATGGATAAAAAGCCTGTAGGCTGATATTGAACAAATCAACAGAATACACAGCAGTCTCATGAAGGGCTGGTTCTGCTTTTGTGGAAAGCTAACTAGATGATGATGATGATGATGATGATTATTATTATTATTATTGTTGAATTTATATAACTGAACTCAGGGGGACCTTGCAATGAAGGTTGCGCAACAGCTGAAGAAGAGCATCATTTGGCTTCAGTCAAATGTGAAATTGCTTAACTCTGAACAGAAACACACATCTTACCCCTAAGATCAGCCTCTGCAACAGAGGACTGGAAAGTAGCCAATGTAATTTTTAGAAAGAAATCAGAGAAATTTATATGCTTGTTAGCTTGAAATGGTAGAAAACACAATTTTTTAAAATCAAGTGTATAGAAGAACAAGTCTTGCTGAAGAAGAATCAGCATGGCTTCTGCGAAGGTAAGTTCCAACTCGCTATTTTGTGAGTGCTAGTAGGCATATGGATGAGGTGTGATCAGGTGGACATAATGTATTTGGACTTTTGAAGAACTATTTGCAAAGCCTCTCACCAGAGGCTCATGAGTAAAGACAGCTGTCATGGGAGAAGAGGACCAGCCCTCTTATGGATTTAAAATTGGCTGAAGAACAGGAAGCAGAAAGTATAATGGACAGTTCTCCCAGTCAAGAGATAGAAGAAATGGGGTTCCCCAAGGCTCTGTAATGCCTTCTTTGCTTGTTCATTTATGACTCAGTTGGGGCAAGCAGTAAGGTAACCGGGTTTGTGGGCAGTGTTAGAAACTGAGCTATAAAAACTATTTGCCATATGGCCCCATAAAGCTGAAAATAATTTGTGTGTATTGCCAGCTCCAGCTAAGATCTGACCCGTGCCATAGCATGGCAGCAAAAAAATGCTTTTGTGCACCAGCTAGCCAGATGGTGGAGGTGTCAGACGCCATCCTGGCGCCCATGCTCCTTCACTTGGTCACAAGTGGTCGATAGTCAGGTGCAAAATGCGCCTGCTGCCTGGCTAATTTCGAACACCGTTTGCAGGTGGTTAAAAACAAAAAGGAATTGTGTGGAATCTCCAAAGGGATTTCTTCAAATTGGGTGGATGGGCAAAAAGGAGCACTAATGGGTTCTGAATGTCAGTGACTAACCAGGAAAACTTTTTTCTACCTCTGGGTTGTGGATAGTTAAATGAAGACATTGACCCCAATGGCTATGAAAAGGCAAATTGTGTGCTAAGGATCATTGTGAAAGGAAAGGAAAATAAAACTGCTAATAACATAGTGCCTTTATAGCAATCAATGCCGTGACCACGCTTTGAATACTGTGTGCCTTCCTGATCACTCAAAAAGAATATTGCAGATCTGGAAAAGGTGCAGAGAGGTTGCTGGAGAAATTCCCCCACGAGAGCACAGTGTTTTGCATGCTTTAACTTAGGAAAAAATGTGAGAAAGGGATGTTTATAAAATAATGTACGCTGTGGAGAAAGTGGACAAAGAGATGCTTTTCACCTCCATTTATAATACGGGAATCTGAGCTCATCCACTAAAGCTGAATATTAGAAGTTTCCAAAAAGACAAAAGGAAATGAGTTCTTCGCTCAGTGCCTAGTTAAACTATGGAACTGACTTCCACAAGGCGGGAAGATGGCCACCAACATGAATGGCTTTAAGAGAATATTAGACAATTCACGGAGGAGAAGGCTACCAGTGGCCGTGGACATAATGGCTATGTTCTCCCTTCACAGAATGCCTCTTGAGTAACAACAGCTGTGTATCGCAAATGGAGGGAGGATTGTTGCACTCTGGTCTTATTTGCAAGATGTGGCGACTGCCAAATTAGACAAATTAGTGGATGATAAGGCCATCTGTAGCTACTAGCCAGCTACCTCCAGGTTCAGAGGCACATGCCTTTAAACACCAGGTGCTGATAATTGCAAGAAGGAATATTGTTTTTGTTTTGTTTAGGTCCTTTGGCTTTGTCATAAAAGGGATTGGACACGTTCCCAATGAGGAAAGGCTGAAGTATTTGGGGCTATTTAGCTTGTGGGAGAGGCTAATAAAATTATACATGGTAGGAAGAAAGTGACTAGAGATACGATGTTTTCCTTTTCATAGGGCTGGCACTTGTATCAGGGTTGGTCACTGAATAAAGGAGGGTGGCTGGATGTTCAGAACAGACCAAAACATGCACTGTGCTTCTGTGCAATGCAAAAATAATTTATGGGATTTGCTGCCCCAGAGTGTGATGATGGTCACTGCTTCAGATGGCTTTAAAGTGAAATTAGACAAATGGCATTGGCCATAATATCTAAATGGGGCCTCCATGTTCAGAAGCGGCATATTGTGGAATAACTTCCTGGGCAGGGAAAGGGCATCAGTAGAGGAGCGGCTATTATTGTTAAGGAGTTTACAAAATAATATTAAGATCTTCAACCTGACCTGGTAGTGTAGGGGCAACCAGCGCAAACTTTTGAGCACTGGAGTTATGTGCTGATGGCAGCCTGTCGCTGTCCACAGTTTTGTTGCAGCTGGAGTCTCCAAACCAGGCCCAAGGGTAGCCCCACATAGAGCACATTGCAGTAGTCAACTCTCGAGATTATCAAGTTCCTGCAGAGGCAGCCTTAAACTCTGGAACCTGACCTTTTAGCAAAACCCACCTGGGAAACGGGAAAAATGCTCTTTGATGCATCCTTTCTCCACTCTGCAGTTCAGGCAAATCTGTTTTTCAAAAAATGGTGTGCTAATGTGTAACCTTTGATGTTAAAAGGCCTTTACATGGTTTTCTACTTAAATTGTTCATCCACTGGAAGCAGAGTTCCTGCTCTGTTATAAGCAACAGAATCTTGACTTGCATGCTTTCCACCTCATCCCCGAATACCACGGAAGAAAATGCTTTTGGGCACACATCTTCTGAAAGAGGTAGCCCTAATCAGCTGGCTGGCTGCTTTAATCTATATACAGTGGTACCTTGGGTTACAGACGCTTCAGGTTACAGACTCCACTAGCCCAGAAATAGTACCTTGGGTTAAGAACTTTGCTTCAGGATGAGAACAGAAATCGTGCGGCGGCGGCAGCGGGAGGCCCCATTAGCTAAAGTGGTGCTTCAGGTTGAGAACAGTTTCAGGTTAAGAACGGACCTCCAGAACGAATTAAGTTCTTAACCCGAGGTACCACTGTATTTTAATAATTCTGTTGGTACCTAGCTGGTTTTCCAAAAAGGTTCATTCCAACCCCGCCCCCGCCCCCCCGGCCGCCCTGTACTGACAAGAGTTGAAAGCTTATTTTCATTATGTAACCATTAAAAAAGAAGCCCTTCTTGCAAGATTTGCAAGAGCCCCCCTCCTTGGTTTCCAAGGAAACAAGCTGGAAATGCTTGAGCTAGGTGTACATATAATCATCAGATGTGCCAGTTTCTTATGGGATCCAAATATATTTAATATGATATTTTAGGGTTGAAAAAGGAGAGTGCTAGTTTTGTGGTGGTCTTTGTCAGCAGGACCTATGAGGTTTAACATAAGAGGGGCTCTCCTGGATAAGACCAAGGGCCCATCAAGCCCACATGTCACAGTGACCCACAAGCAGGACCTGAGTGTAACAGCTCTGACCCCAATTGATATTCCCAGCACCTGTCACTTATTGCTTCTGACAGCGGAAGCAGAACAATAGCCATCTTGTCTAGTAGACTTGTCCTTCATGAATTTGTCTAACCCACCCTTAAAGTCACCCAGTTCAGTGACCATCACTATATCATGTGGGAAGATTTAGGCTGGCAGACTATGTATTTTGCCCAAGAGAAAAGCCTATGTCCAGATCCTGAATTTGGAAGTAGATGACCTTCCCAGGAGAGGTGGCTTTGTAAGACCCAAATGACTGCCTCAAGGCCTCTGCATTGCGAACAGGATAAATAAGCTTCTTTCGGAGAAATAAGAGGCCCCACAAAGTGCACATTTTAAATACCATTATGGTTGACCTTCCAGCGCTTGGCCAAGTACAAGGTCTGAAGATACCTGGTAAAGGTGTATAGCCTTGGTCTTGACATTTTCCTCTGATCAGGAGTGTGCTGTGAGATGAACGGCTTTCAGAAAGAGGAGCCAGCTTTAGTGTAGGATACTTGGGGTCACTTGGGGGATGCAGAGTAGCTGCCTCTGGCCAGGACTGAATTTTGCTGTTTTGGTTAGTTTTGTCTTTAGAAAACGAAATGAAAATTGAGCAATGGTTGCCCTGGCTTGAAATGAAGAGGAAGCAGTGCCCAAGGTGCTCAGCCCAATCTTGACACATGTGCTTCAATTTTAAGCATCTAGTTCAGGGGTCAGCAAACTTTTTCAGCAGGGGGCCACTTCAATGTCCCTCAGACTTTGTGGGGGGCCGGACTATATTTTGAAAAAGAAGAACGAATTCCTATGCCCCACAAATAACCCAGAGATGCATTTTAAATAAAAGGACACATTCTACTCATGTAAAAACACGCTGATTCCCAGACCGTCCGCGGGTCGGATTGAGAAGGCAATTGGGACGGATCTGGCCCCTGGGCCTTAGTTTGCCTACCCATGATTTAGATTGAGTACAGAAATATCCTCATAGCGTTACTAACGCCCTGCTTGCGTGCATCTGGCATGCGCATCACCACCAAAGCGCATTGTTTTTGGCCCTGGAAGGGGGTGGGGTGGGGTTTATGTGCACTCTGCTGAATGCAATCCCTGTGCAAATGGGAGTTGCCTGTATCCCCTAGTGCAGGCTTCCTCAACCTCGGTCCTCCAGATGTTTTTGGCCTACAACTCCCACAATCCCTAGCTAGCAGGGCCAGTGGTCAGGGATGATGGGAATTGTAGTCTCAAAACATCTGGAGGGCCGAGGTTGAGGAAGCCTGCACTAGTGTGTCTTTGCATTGCATACTGATGATCTTCCCCACCAGCACCTGAAATGTTTTGTTACCTAATAGGAGAAACGAGTAGTAGACAGAAAGGGGCAGAACTTAAACAAGTATTGGATGGATATTTCTGATTGCCCAGTAGAACTTGGAAGAGGCAAAGGGAAGAGTGGGGCAAGTTGCATTTTAGAGAATTGATCACAGTAAAACGCTTTGATTCTTAATTCTCCTGTGGTTTCCTTCTTTGCTCATGTAAGTAGCGCCATTGATTCTAAACAGCTACTCATGTAAACTGGAAAGATGTCTAGCATTTTACTGTGGGAATTGTTTTGTGTGTGCACGCGCATGTGCATTATCTTTTGACACTCGGGTTCCTTGATTTGCTTTTTGGCATTCTGAGAAGGCATGTGGAATACAAATTAAAAATGAAGGAGTAATTGTATTGTGAAATCCCCTCCTCTGTTATAAAGATGGTTGCTAGCAATAGCTCAATTAACAAATCATAGGCTGGATCTTTATTTAGTAGTTCTTTTTGTGCTTCTGTACATTGCATGTGTGTCCCCCTCTAAATATGAACATGAATTGGCTTGGGATGGGTTTCTAGGCATCGTGTGAAAGATTCCATGCTTAGGGTTAACACGGGAACCTCTCTCACTATCTGCATTTTGAAATGTTTGTATCAGTTGGAACATTCTTTAATGGCATCTGATGAAACTTGTGGCCTAGGGTTTCAAACATTTTCTTCTAATGGATGTGCATTCTTTTGAACACAAGTTCTTGAACTCATTCTGCTGGAGATGCATGGCTGCTTTTTGTTGCCTTCTGCCTGTCACAAGTAGGGAGCTGAATCCTGCATTTTTATATGCCTGAACAACTCACCTTGATAGGGGCTGTGGATGTAACAAGGCGAGGTTGGCTGAGTCCCTGAGTCTTTCTGAGCTTAATGGCACTTGCTTCTGCTTACGTTTCATTAAAGCTCTGAAATGGCTGAAGATCAGCTTCTACTGAGCATGCTCTGTTGTGGAAACTGCACCCATAGAGGGAGATGGAATTGTGAACGAAGGAATTAGAGGCCTGGAAGGAGATTTCGCAGCTTTCTCCAGACAGAACCAGAGGTAGGGGTTATCTGGCAGCTTCATTCTCTTGCCAAGGGGGCTTCAGCTGACTATGGGGCTCTAATTGCTTCTTTTGAAGAAGCTGGAATCGGTTTTGAAAGCAGCACAGCCAAGCAGTTGACACGAGATGGCTTCAGACTGCTTCCTGCTGATGTATGTGTGTGTGGAGGACTTGAACACAAATATATGTAGTTTGGCTGGCCTGTTCAACCAGCGCAAAGCAAGGACCTGCTTTTCCAGTGTTTTGGAGCGTGGGCTGGTAAACTAGGAGAGGGAAAGAACTGGCAGAGATGGCTTATGATGTGTTTCTGAGCTGGGCCTCTACATCTCACATGGGAAGCCTTCGTGGTCAAAGGCACGAAAGCAATTTAAGTTTCACACCAAAATCTGCTGACTGTTGTGAAGCTACGGAATGCCATTGCAATAATCTTCTTTTCTTCTGCAGATGATTTATACGATTTACTGACTTATTTATTTATTTTAGCATTTGTTTTGCTTTTCATGATGTGGTCAATAACATTATACCATGGCAAAGCATGCAGGCAGGTGAACAAAAGGAGCCATGCAGAGACATGGGATGGTATATTTGTGTGTGGTGCATGTGGCCTTGGTTTGATGCATTGTTTCGCTCTGATTGGCATGTCAGTTCAAGGGGAAAGAACAGCTTTGTCACTCCAAGGCTTTGCCAAAAGGTGGTTTCTGTCATGGCTGGGTTTCTGCTGTTGCACTAGACTGGAAAGGGAGGTGGTATCCTAAAAAGAGAGGTCCATAACTCTAGGCTTGTTGCTCCACAGTTGTTCTTTTGGATTATTTTGATTTTGGCGTAGGGTTTTGGATTAGCAAAGATTGACACAGGGTCCTGTGTGGCTTCCCAAGCAATCAACCTTCCAGGCAAACAAAAACCCTCTTCACCGAAAAAAAGGCCTTAACTGGGGTTAGTGGTTTATATGCTGTTTTGTGTTTGATTCCCAAGATTGCGCCTGCTGCTTGGAAATGTTGCTTGTGTGTAGATCAGCAAAGCTTGCCAATTTGCCGTGCATTCGCAAATGCAAGCGCAGCAGGGGATTTGAAAAGGACAAGACATGAAAATCTTTCAGTTTCTAGACAGCGCCTACCTAACCTAAGTCAGACGTCATGGTTCAAAGAGGTTTCTCTTGCAGTAGCTCTGCCAGAAACAGGCTTTATTTCAACTTTCACAGGCAAAAGGTTCACCAGCTGAATCTGGAATGGAAGAGCAGTTTTGCAGACTTGGCTGGGAAGAGTTTGGGATATAATTGACCTAATTTACTCTCTCTTATATAAATGGTAAAAGAGTCGCAAGAGCTGTCTGGAAAAGTTGGCAGCCCTAGGCCATCCCTAGGGCTCAGACCATCCTTCGCCATTGTGGTGCCCTGCAGGTGTCTGTGGACAACAGCTGTCATCAGCCCCAGCCAGCATGACACAACTGCCTTGTGTGGTTAAGTCTTTCATGTTAGGCTAATCAGTAGAGTTACCTGGATTAATCTATGTGGGGCAGTGTATATAGATTTAAAGTCTCAAAGTCTCTAGCTATGTACGAGGTGACACTCCCTTACACTGATAATTGTTGTAAGTCAGGAAACGGCACAGTCATTCATAAATGTATTTTGAGCTGTGAAAATAAGGCTAAGCACGAGGGTCTGTGAACAGAAACTAGATCTGAAGTCAATGCAGGAGGCGAGACTTTGCTTGTGTACAAAGATCTATTCTTTACTCAGGTCATTGGCTTTTTATTACTTTGCTTCAAAATAGTTTCCGCCCACGTTTTCCTGTACATTTGCCTTCATGGAAAGAGGACTTTACAAGATGCTCGATGTTAAAATCTTATGAAACCATTTTTGCTTTTGCATGAAAAAAAAAAGTGAGCTAGACTTTCACTGGTTCACACTGCCTCCTTGCAATTACTTCATCACTTTTATTTTTGGAAATTGCAAGGGTGAGTTGCAGTCCCCACCCATGGGTGTTTTTTCTGCTCATTATATGTGGAGTAGAGGCCTCACCTTTTGCCTGGCAGAATCCATTGCTTGGTTGACTAACAGAATCAACGCCACTCAAGCCAACTGCAGGCATTACAAATGTCAGCAGACAATTGAGAAGTTTTTTTTTTTTAAGGGGGCGGATTGCTAGGACAGAAACAAAAAAATCAGGGTTTTCTGCAAAGAGCACAAGAGTGTACAAAATTTAAGTGGTTGAGATAGGAAGGGAAGTGATGTGGGGCGGGGGAGACACCTTAGAGCCCAAGAGAATTGGAAGCAGAGCTGTTGCTCCTGTTATCTGCAGTGTTTTTGTAAAAAGCAGCATGGAGGAAGCCATTTTGTCTGCCTCTTTCACTGTCAGAGTTAAGATCACATCCAACATGGCTATGCCTTTATCTCACTGTACAACACCTCTGATTATTTCCATCTGTCTCCTCCTCCTTAGGTAGTAGAGAAACAAATTCCCTTGGCTGAATGCAGTCCCATTGATTTAAAGCAGTATTCTTGAAGCACATTCTTGGAAGTTAACAAAGAGTGTGTGTGATTCAGATAAATAAAGTACTCTATTTAATGTGTTGTTGTTTGGTGAAGTTCACAGGTTTTGCACGTTGAGCCTTGCCTATAGTTTGTTTTTCAGATATAGTATAGCAGTTATATATTGACCTGATTAGGTTTCATTGAGTTGACGATTCTCAACTTGCATTGTCAGATCAGAACAAGAGCATTGTACACCAGCAGATATTTATTATGAATGTTTTAAGAGTGCAATCCATTGTATTGTGCGCACACCATTCATTTAAAGCACATTACTTCTTCCCAAAGAATCCTGTGAACTGTAGTTTGTTAAGGATGCTGGGAATTGTAGCTCTGGGGCAGGGGTAAACAACAGCAATTCCCAATATTCTTTCGAGGAAGCCATGTGCTTTAAATGTACTTTTAAATGCATGGTGTGTACAGAGCAGAAGCATTGCTTAAAACTGCTGAAATGAATAGGACATAGGTTTTCTTAGCAGTGACCCTGATAACTTCCCCATCTTCCTTTGCCCTCCCAACATTTACATTTCTGGTGGATTGAAGAATTAAGCAAATGCAGGTCTTGCCAAGCTTTGACTTCACCTGTAAAAATGGGTGGCCTTTGAATGGGGCAGAAGTTTGGTTCCTCAGTCTCAGATGCTGAATAGGAACGTAGGAAAGCTGTCTTAAACTGAGTCAGACCACTGGCCCATCTACAGTAGCTCAGTATTGTCCACAATTACTGGCACTGGCTCTAGGGTTTCAGTCAGGAGACCCCACGTCTCTAGGGTTTCAGGCAGCTATGACACTTACCTTTCAAAACGGTTTGTGGAGCCTTGTAGGTTTAGAATACCAATCTCCTCCTGAGAGTTATTTCAATGGTAGTAAACAATGGCACTCAGTTTTTTTTGCAGGGATGGTCATCTACACACCACCCCCCCCCCCCCGAGTATACAGAGGAAAATGAGGTTTCTGTGGCATGGGCTGAGTAGCTTTAATTTAATGGGAAAAATAAAAGATGCAGGAAAAATGAATTTTTCTCCCCTTGGGAGTCCTTTGTTTGTTGCAGTCTCTTTATGTACGTTGTGCTGCATTATAATTTCAGTTAAGACTTGAAAAGTGACACATAGGTCTTGGAAGAGATAAGGTCAAGAGGGAACTGAGAGGTTTGTGCAGGGTGTGTGCAGAAGGCTGGATTTGGGACCTCTCCCCTTTTATACCTGCCGGGAAGGAATCTCTGAAAATTACGTATTATTATGATGTAATTAACCAAAAGCCCTTAAGGAAGAATGTGTCCTTTTTGGAAAGGAATGTTCTTGTTTTTTCCTTTCTTTCTGAAAATGGGAGATCTTGAAAGGAAGAAAGAGAAAGTAAAAGAAAGAAAGAATTTCATGCACCACTTTTCAGATTCTAAAGGAGCTTGATAGCTATATGGCTGCTTTCAGAACACATTGTGAAAAGAAGCTGTACAGTGGTACCTCGGGTTAAGAACTTAATTTGTTCTGGAGGTCCATTCTTAACCTGAAACTGTTCTTAACCTGAAGCATCACTTTAGCTAATGGGGCCTCCCACTTCCGCCGTGCCGCTGGAGCACTATTTCTGTTCTCATCCTGAAGCAAAGTTCTTAACCCAAAGTACTATTTCTGGGTTAGCAGAGTCTCTAACCTGAAGCGTCTGTAACCCGAGGTATAACTGCTTTTCTTGAACTGAAACTTTCCCTTGATAGTAGCAACTTCCAGGAAGGTTGCCCTGTTTCTTTGGTTGCAGCAAAAGCAACTTAGGTTGCATACACACTGTGTATTTAAATCACACGGCCCCAAAGAATCCCGGAAACTTGTTGTTACCCCTCACAGAACTGCATTCCTTAGCAATCTAACAAATCACTCTTCCCAGGGTTTTTTGGTAGGTGGGATGGGGAGACGAGCTTTAAATTTTTGGTGTGTGTGTAGCCAAAGAATCTTGTGGCACTTCAAAGACTAATAAAACTGTCATGCATTTGAGGCTCCATTAGGCCCCATTCTTACCTGGAAGCCTATTTTGGAGGTGTTGAGGCTTTAGAACAGAGCTTTCCAAACTGTGTGTTGCAACACATTAGTGTGTTGGCTGCAGTGTGTAGGTATGTCACGTGAACGGTCCCTGCGCTCCTCCCAAGGCTGGAAAGAGGTTACTTTAACCTCTGGTTTGCTAGTAAAATGGATTTACTGTGTTGTGAAATGATTCATGTCTAAAAAGTGTGTCACCAGCTTGAAAGGTTTGGGAAGCTCTGCTCTAGAGGCTTCTAAAATAGGCTGTCTTCAAGTCAGAACAGAACCAAGGGCAGGCATAGGCAAACTCGGCCCTCCAGATGTTTTGGGACTACAACTCCCATCATCCCTAGCTAACAGGACCAGTGGTCAGGGATGATGGGAGTTGTAGTCCCAAAACATATGGAGGGCCGAGTTTGCCTATGCCTGACCTAGGGGATATCTTAGTTACTAGTTTCTAAGGCCAACTCGCTTAACACTAACCGTTGTTTAGCCAGTACATCCAAACTAATTTCATCCCTCTTGAAGGGGAAGAGTTATATTTCTCTCTCTGGGAGGAGGAGAGCAGGAATGAATTCACAAAGTCACAAAGCAGATTGAATAGTTATAACCTACTCAGCCTTTTTCCCTAAAATGCCAGTAGTCTCCCACCACCCTGCCACCTCCTTGTGTGTGAGAGGTGATCATTGAAGTGTCGTGGTGACCTTTGTTTTAAGAGCATGGTTTGTGCCTATGAAATGGCTGCTGTTTCAGCAGCAAGGAACGTTGGAAGGGAAATGGATCTCCTTCCTGGACAGACTCACTGTGGTGCAAAAGGCCTGTAGAGGGAGCCCTGCCCTGTGTGGCCTTAGCTATGTCTGTTTGCTCATGTATTCCTCTTCTGCTACAAACAGCCTTTGTCCTGGGCGTCGGACAATGAACGCAGGAACATTTGGGCCATGTTCAGGAGGACACAGCTAGAGCTGAATGTAAAGACTGGTGATGAGCTTCACTTCTGGGTATTGCAACAGATCATTGTAGTAAGTCATGCTTGCAGTGCTCCACTGAATGAGGGTTGGTGGTGTTGTTTTTTAACCCCTCTCCTGTCAACTGTGCACATTAAAGCTTTGGGTTTAGGGCAGTAGCCATTGAATGGCAGGGCCTGGAGCTAGCAACACGTCTTAATCTTTCCAGGGCTGCTCTGGAGCAAATGCTTTGCATTTCGACTTTGTGAATTGATCATGCTTTCAACACCCAAAGCTGGGAATCATGCACCTGGCAAAGTGGGCTCTAGTTCACCAAAGCTGGTGCTGAAATAAAAAAGTGTTGGGTCTTTAAGGTGCTATGGGACTCTTTCAGTAAGGAAGGGAGACCTGTTGAATTGCTTGCAACTTGCATCTTGCTTAGAATTGGGCTATTATAACATAGACCAAGATATGACGGGCCTGGGCAGGGAATCAATAAGAGGTTAAAAAGGGCTTAGGATGGGAAAAAAGTTTAGTGTGGAAAAATTAATTAGTGAGTCTCAGACATAAAGGGCATAAGCATGTACAGAGTGCACCTTCTTTGCCAACGAGGAATTCCTCTATTTAAAAAGATTACTCCATAATACAGCAGTATTTCTTTATTTTTAACATTTTTTGATTCCTAGTAATGGTGACTGATGAGGATGATCGATTCTTTATAAAAATAATAAATATTATTGTTTACTAGCTCAGTATTGTCCTTCCTGAGGTCTCATTTGCACTGTAGAGTGGTACCTCGGTTTACATACGCTTCAGGTTACAGACTCCGCTAACCCAGAATTAGTACCTCAGGTTAAGAACTTTGCTTCAGGATGAGAACAGAAATTGTGCTCCGGCGGCACAGTGGCAGCAGTGGGAGGCCCCATTGGCTAAAGTGGTGCTTCAGGTTAAGAACAGTTTCAGGTTAAGTACAGACCTCCGGAACGAATTAAGTACCTAACCTGAGGTACCACTGTACATTTAAAGAGGTAACACGCCTGTCACTGGGTTCCCCCAAAGAATCCTAGGGACTGTAGTTTGTTCAGGATGCTGAGAGTTATTAGATGACACCCCCTAACCCCCCCCCACATACAATGCCCAAAGTTCTCTGCGAAGAGGGATTGATTGTTTAACTGTAGTTCCAGTTCCACAGATTGATGCGGTTGATATGGTTGGGCATATCTGTGGTAAGGCAATTGCTCAGGTAAACTGGTCACAAGGTATTAAGGGCTTATTGATAAAGAATAGTTGTGCACCTTTCTATTGCCAAGAGAGCACCAAAATTGATAGATTCCGCCTGTTCCATTTAAAATAAAAAATCATAGCCCCACAGCATATCTCAGCTCTGTCCTTCCCATCTCCTCTTTCTGGTATTTGGAGAAAAGCTAAATCTTTAGCATCACTGCAAATACATGTTGAATTTTCTTTTTTCATTTGTGCTTGTCTTTAGCCTTAGCTTTTTCTTTGGTAGCGTGTGTGGATTTTTATGTATATATGTAGGTAGTGCTTTGACTGTCACGAAGGATTGCAATGATACGAGCTTTAACAGTGGAAACGGTGGGAGAACTGCCTGCGATTTAGAAGCCGTGTTTATTCCGAATTCCCATCCAGTTTGTTTGGTTGAATTGTGCGAGTTGCTGAAGCATTCTGTGGCTGTTTACATTTATATCGTGTTCTGCTCGTGTGTCCTCATTAACCCCCCTTTAAAAAAAAGCATATGTTTTTGAACCTGTTGGTGATTGAAACAAAAAAAATTCAAACTGAGAACAACTGCGGCCATACAACTTGATGCAGCTAAAATACACTTCAAGCTGGAGTTTGCAAACACCTTTTTTTTTGCATTTATACTCATGTTGGGAATCTTAAATTCGAAGCTCCTCCACCATTTTGCTTGTTGCAGTTGGGCCACTGGCATAAAGAGCTTCTCCATAAAACCTTTTCACTGTACTTTCCTTCTAGGCGAGTGTAATCTGCCTCGAGTTTGGCATAGTGTTAGAACGTGTGCCGATTATCTTGGTTAACTGCATATCATATCTAGAGAGAAGGGCAGTGTCCTTGTATCTGTGTTGCCTGAAATACCAGCAGCTACCAAGAAGCCTGCAAGTTTCTCTTTGAAATGGCTGGAGCTTTGAAGGGTGAAATAGTTCTCTACCGAGCATGCTCACTTTAGAGGGAGCTTTAATCACATGAGCAGCAACTGAATGAGGATCTGGTTGAGTCTTCCTCAAAATAAGAAGACATTTGCTGTGTTGACAGGTACAGTATCTTGTCACTTCAACCCTTTCCTTGTGCCTTCACTAGTAGATTCCTTCCTCTTGCAGGAATACTGCCAGCTGCTAAAAGGAGGGAATCTTGGACACAAGATTTAAAAGATGATCATGGCTGGATTTAGTTACTGTATTTTTGTACTGTCCGTTCCCCTACTCAAGAAGTGAAACAGCAGAGCAGAATGCTGCCTCTTGCAAATCGGTGCAGGATATTTTAATGGTGTCTGGGACTTGGGTTTTAGGGTTAAAGAGGATGGAGTGTCTGGAGAGTATCGTAGTAAAATTACCTGCTGGACTTTTGTTGTTGCTGCTGCTGCTGTTCAGTAGAATGGTATTTATAGTTGAGTGAAAAAGTACCAGTTTTAGAATGGTTGTGCTGAAATTCTGTAAATAATTGTGATTTTACGTTTTCCTGCCTCATTTAATGTACATTTTGGGGGGGAGTGGGGGAGAGGGCTGGGAAGGGGTCGGTTAACAGGAAGTTATAAACTATTCCTTAAGCATGTTGTTTCTCACTGGAATGGCCAGTTTTGCCCTCAAACCCTTTAATACACACACACACACACACACACACACACACACACGGATAATGGGAGGTTTGAGTCTCTTGGAGGACTGGGGAGGGGGAAATGGCCAGTAGTTTGATTTTCACTTGCCTGATGTGAAGTGTTAAAAAAAGAAATAACATTTCTTTGTGTCAAGAATACCCACAGTTGTGTGTTCGGAACAGTGTGATGTAGACCTGGTGTCTTTGCTTTGAGAAAGAGCAAGCCGGGTATCAGTGGGGCTTGCCTTCTCTGGGGCAGGTGGCGTAATATCTCTATTCAAGATGAAAGGCCCAAGCATAGAGAGCTATGTACAAGGTGTGACTGGAAAGTTCAGTGAATCGTCACAGAAATCGGACAGCGAGAAATAATTGAACATACATTCGGCATCGGAAACCCACGAAATACTCACAATTGTGTATGGAGATCAAGCTGTAACTTGAAAGACAGTGTATGAGTGGTTTAAGTGTTTCTGTGAAGGGCGGCAAACCATCGAAGATGACCCTCAGTCTGGCAGACAGTTGATGAGCAGAACGGCAGCAAATGTTGACAGAATTCGTTAGTTACTGATGTGGGATCAGCGTTTGTCCGTCCAAATGGTGGCGGAAGAATTGCATATTCCGCGTGAAATTGTTACTGAGGTTGCTGAGTTGTCACACCCTCCATATTCTCCTGACCCGGCCCCACCGGATTTCTTTTTCCAAAACTGAAATCTGCACTGAAAGGGTCTGGTGCGTCTTATAGATCGAAAAATACGGTACTTTAGTGGAAGAATTGTGGAGTTGGAATGGTGGCGGAAGAATTGCATATTCCGCGTGAAATTGTTACTGCGGTTGCTGAGTTGTCCCACCCTCCATATTCTCCTGATCTCGCCCCACCGGATTTCCCCACCGAACTGGGGAGTCAGAAGGGACCCTGAGTGTCATTAGTCCAACCCCCTGCAATGCAGGAATCTCAACTATATCATGCATGACATTTGGCCATCAAGCCTCTGCTTCAAAACCTCCAAGGAAGGAGAGTCCACCATCTCTTGTGGGAGTCTCTTCCACTGTTAAACAGCTCTTATGGTCAGAAAGCTCTTCCTGGTGTTTAGTTGAAATTTCCTTTCTTGTAACTTGACTAGGGCTGGGCAATATCTTGATTTACAGTCCAAAACCTATTTGAAGTCCATATTATGATGTCAGTTTCGTAATTTTTGACCTGGCAATATATCATGAATCATGACATGTGTGTGTGTGTTTGCATGCATTGCGAAAACCACAATGCAGGAAAAACTGAAGCCAGCCAATACTTCTACATAGCTCCATCTTTATTTCAGACATCATGATGTACTTCTGTTGATGTAGCCTAGAATAGCATTTCTTTTTGCTGCTGCATCACATTGCTGACTGATGTTATGTTTGTGGTGTGCTAAGACCCTAGATCATTTTAACATTAAGCACAGGTATGCTTCCTAAGTCTAGATCCTGAGATTTGTCCCTGTTGAATTACATTCTGTAGCCAGTAAACCAATCTAAGGTTTTGAGGGAAACATTTCCACACACACTTCATTTATATTCTTGCCTTCTTTAATGGTTTCATGATCTGTCCATATGATCCGCAAGTCTATCTTTATAATCTTTTATAAATAATTTTTTATTAAATTTTACAATTTTATTATCATCACAATCATTATTTCAAAAACAAAATACTTTATAAATCCTCTGCCCCCCCCCCCGTGACTTCCTTCAACTTCCTTTTCTCTTCTCATGAGGTGGCCAAAGTATTGGAGCCTCAGCTTCAGGATCTGTCCTTCCAGTGAGCACTCAGGGCTGATTTCCTTAAGAATGGATACGTTTGATCTTCTTGCAGTCCATGGGACTCTCAAGAGTCTCCTCCAGCACCATAATTCAAAAGCATCAATTCTTTGGCGATCAGCCCTCTTTATGGTCCAGCTCTCACTTCCATACATCACTACTGGGAAAATCATAGCTTTCAACAATATATCTTGGAAATTTATGAAAAAAACCATAAAGTTAATGGGATTAGGAGAAACTTTTAGCAGAAGCGTAGAAGCATTTTTCAAAATCAGAAAGCAAAACTGATCATAAACAACGAAGTATCTGACAGCTTCAATAAAAAGAAAGGAACTAGACACAGCTGTCCATTATCCCCATTGCTATTTATTGTAGTCCTGGAAATATTGGCAATGATAATTAGAGAAGATAAGAAATTAGAGATTAGAGATAAAAAGAATAAGAATAGGAAAGAAAGCCTTTAAATTAAAAGCATATGCAGATGATTTAGTAATAACAGAAGACCCATTTGAAAGCTTACCAAAAATCTTAGAAAGAACCCACGAATTCGGCCAGGTAGCAGTATTTAAATTGAATATAGATAAAACTAAGGTCTTGGCTAAAAAATATGAAGGCTCAAGATAAATTACAATTGCAGGCGTCGCCTGGTCTATCAATTGTCAAAAAAATTAAATATTTAGGAATCTGGATCACTGCGGAAAGCATAAATTTATATAACAACAATTACATTAGGACATGGAAAGAGATGAAAAGAGAATTATTAATATGAAACAGATTGAATCTCTCATTTTGGGGGAGAATTTACACAATCAAAATGAATGTGCTGCCCAAAATGTTGTTCCTATTTCAGGTGATTCCAGTGATAGGCAGGGCAGGATGCTTCAAAGAATGGAAGAGACACTTTTCAAATTACATCTGGCAGGGCAAAAAGCCCAGAATAAAACATAAGTTACTTATAGACATTAAAGAAAGAGGATCCTTTGTCCTACCAGATTTGAAGATCTATTACGAGGCATCATGTCTATGCTGGTTAAAAGAATGTTTTTTTTTTTAACTATATAATAAGGAAAACACTATACACAGTATGGGATAAATACAGAGGCCTATTGGAACAGAAAACTCCCTGATGGCTTTCACCGTTAAAAGTCATTTCGGTAAAGAAAAAAAGCATTAAAAAAAATTGGGCAACCTATAAAGAATTATTGAAAGAGGAGGCAAATCAATTGACGTTAAAGAAATTTGAAGAAATTAGGCATTATATGATAGACTGGCTGCAATATCATCAATTGAATGAAACCTTTAAATTAGATAAGAAAAATTCAACAGAAAATTCAAAGCTAGAAAAAGAATTAATACAAAATAAAAGCAAAGTGTTATCCAAAATGTATAGATTATTATTTGATTCGGAAGTAAAGGATGAAGAGGTAAAATAAGTCATGATTAAATGGGCAAACGACTTTGGGCATATGATACAGATGGATGCATGGGAAAAATTGTGGACCAGAGATTTAAAATTTACGGCGTGCTACACACTAAAAGAAAATGTTATGAAGATGTTTTACAGGTGGAATTTAACACCTAGTAAACTAGCAAAGTTGTACAAAACAAACTCAAATAAATGTTGGAGGTGTAAGTAGGTAGAAGGAACACTTACATATGTGGTGGGGATGTAAGAAAATTAGAAACCTTTGGGATAGTATTTATGAAGAATTGAAAAAAATGTTCAGACAAACCTTTGTCAAAAAGCCCGAAGCATTTCTCTTGGGTTTATTATCATCAGATATCCCAAGCGATAAAAGGAGGATATTTTTATATGCCACTACAGCGGCAAGAATGCTTATTGCCAGAAAATGGAAAGGCGAAGAGATTCCAACAAAAGAAGAGTGGCAAATAAAGCTATTTGAATGCATTGAGCTGGCCAAAATGACAGAAATTATTAGGAACCAAACAACCCAAAGGTTCAGTAAGGAATGGGAGTGTTATAAAAATTACCTAGAAAAAAATTGTTCTCAAATAAAACCCTTACTATGCTTTGATTAACTTTTGCAAAAGACAAAACAGTTGTTATAATTGAATAACTTATAATTAATTGAATAACTGAATAACTTAATACCAAGAAATGAAAAACATCTACAGAAGGCAGTTAAGGAAAGAAAAGAATAACTCAAATTGAGGTGGTGGACGGAAGTCAACACAAAGGACTAGAGTGCTTAGGTTTGATAATTCAGAATAGTAATCATGGGTTATTGATGGAGGGAAAGATATTTAGTTGTTACGTATTTTTATGTATTTGTTTATTCTTAGTTTTAGTTTGAATTTTGGATGGCATTTTTCTGCGTATGTATGTAAAGCAAAATTCAGTAAAAAATATTAAAAGAAAGAAAGAAAGAAATGTAAAGTAGCTACAAATCCAAAGAAACCTTTTGGCATTATTTTTAACCTCCCTTGCAAGCCTGAGCTGATTCTGAGCTTTGACCAACCTGGTTTTCTCCATGCATCTGTGTATGCTGGAACTGGAAGTCTATAACAGACACTCACAGTAAGGTTACTGTTATTTCTCTATCCTACAGTTTTTACCCATATACAGTGGCACCTCGGGTTACAGTCGCTTCAGGTTACAGACGCTTCAGGTTCCAGACTCCGCTAACCCAGAAATAGTACCTCAGGTTAAGAACTTTACCTCAGGATGAGAACAGAAATCACGCGGCAGCAGCTGGAGGCCCCATTAGCTAAAGTGGTTCCTCAGGTTAAGAACAGTTTCAGGTTAAGAACGGAGCTCTGGAACGAATTAAGTTCTTAACCCGAGGTACCACTGTACTCTCAATCTGCCTTCCACACTCTAAGTGTGGATTTCTCCACAAGTGTACACATTATTTACATATAATTCTTCTACTTCTCCCTTCCTGCTTGACCTATTCCTTTTAAGCAGATTGTACCCCTCTGTTTCTACATTCCAGTCATGAGTTTCAGTAATGCTTATTCGGTCATATTTTCCACCATGTATTAAGAGGTCAAGTTTTTGCTTGCTTATTTATTATATTCTGTGCATTTGTGTAGAGGCAACTGAAATGCACACTGCTGCCTCTGTCCCACTCCATAGGGAGTCACCTGCCATCACCACTTGATGCAGCAACACTTGAGGGTGAAGAAACTGGACTCAGAATTGGGAGTCACTGCACACATGATGGGAATTGTTAACCCCAACTTGGTGCAGCCATTTTATCTATTTATCTTCAACTCTGTTGTTGTTGTTTAGTCGTGTCCGACTCTTCGTGACCTCATGAACCAGAGCACGCCAGGCACTCCTGTCTTCCACTGCCTCCCTCAGTTTGGTCAG
This sequence comes from Podarcis filfolensis, assembly GCF_964270895.1. Classification (NCBI taxonomy): domain Eukaryota; kingdom Metazoa; phylum Chordata; class Lepidosauria; order Squamata; family Lacertidae; genus Podarcis; species Podarcis filfolensis. The sequence continues at coordinate 41,179,327 of NC_139617.1, forward strand.
ACTCATGCTGGTAGCTTCGAGAGCACTATCCAACCATCTCGTCCTCTGCCGTCCCTTTCTCCTTGTGCCCTCCATCTTTCCCAACATCAGGGTCTTTTCCAGGGAGTCTTCTCTTCTCATGAGGTGGCCAAAGTATTGTAGCCTCAGCTTCAGGATCTGTTCTTCCAGTGAGCACTCAGGGCTGATGTTCAACTCTGATCTTCAACTCTTTTAATGTGATTACTGATCTGTCTTTCCTCATTTATCCTTATAATGGTGCCCTCTGAGATGTGAATAGTACTGTACTGGAGAACGAAAGAGATCTTGCAGAGAATTCTTTTTTTTTCTTGCAGAAGATACCTTGTTCCTTCTGCCTGAAATGTGGATGTTCTGCTACTGAGCTGTGGCCTTTCCTCAGTGGTCAGGGTCAGGGAGTTGCAGCCCAACAGCATATTTGGAACCCAAGGTTGCAGAACTCTGTGTTAGGGCAAGGGATATAACTCAGTGGTGGATTCTATGTTTTGTTAGCAAAAAGTTCCAGGTTTGGTCCCTGACATCTTCAGTTATAAGGATTGGGCAATAGATGATGTAAAAGACTTCTGTTTGCCTAAGACCATGGAGTGGTCCAGTGACCATCCAGTGAGGCTATGTAAATATTAGCAGCTGGAAACGCTGTGAAATTTATTCCCCCCCCCCCATGTTTCAATTTGTTTTTCTTTACTTTGCTGCACATGTCAGAGAGGTGGCAAGGTTGTCTTCACCCAATGCATGTTACCCTATTCATTTCCTTGTGCCAAACTTCTATTTGCTGAAGCTGGCACCTGCGCAGGTATACTGGCTGCCTGAAATCTACTTACCTCAGCTGCGCTGCAGCTTCCGTTTTCTAAGTGTATGGATATTGATTTGAGGAGAGTGCATGAAAGAGGAATCCTGAAGAAGCTTATGGGAGACAGGTAGATAACAGCTAACATCATGCTTAAAACAGCTTAAAACACCAAAGGTTGGGAGGTGGCACAAATGGTAACACAACTTCTAAGGAGATGATTGTGGGCTAGACAGACCAATAGTCTGACCTGTTGGAAGGCAAACAGCTCTGTGTCTAGACTAGTGCTTTTCAAACCTGGGTCCTCAACTGTTGGACTACATCACCCATCTTCCCTAGCTAGCAGGACCAGTGGTCAGGGATGATGATGATGGGAGTTGTAGCCCAAAAACCGCTGGGGACCCAGGTTTGAGAAACCCTGGTCTAGATCATAGAATCACAGTGGATCATTTCCTCATAGTTGTCTTGTGCAGCACACAGCACACCCTGTAAATTAACCATCCAGGTAGGTTTCTCCATGTTATCTGCTTCCTGGTCCCTTTGAGCACATTCTGTTAAAAAGCCAAGAGCCTCCAGGAGTCCTATAGAGGATGAGGATTTTAGGACCTGCTGCTATAGAAAATTTCCTTTTTACTCCAAGCTCTTACTGTCTGTCCATCCTTCTTGTGTCCAACAAGGGCTCTTGGGTGTTCTGCTGATGCCAGTTCTGTTTGTTTTTTTAAAAAAGCAAAAGCTGGTTCCTTGGTGTGACAAGCTTTCGAATTTAATGTCTTGTGGAAGAGCAGGGCTGGCCAGGTGTGGTGTTGACTGTCTACCTGGGGGTGCAAGAAGCTACCTTACACAGAGTCAGACCGTGGTTCCATCAAGCAAATTACATGGGTAGGCACTCTCCAGGGTTTCAAACAGGGAATCTTTCCCAGTCCTACCTGGAAAGGCCAGTGACTGAATCTGGGACCTTCTACATTCAAAGTATTTGCTCTGCCAGTGAGCTACAGTCCTTAACACAAAAGAACTAGGAGCATAGTGTTATACAGGGTCATACCATTGGTCCATCTAGCTCTGTATAGTCAGCACTGACTCGCAGTGACTCTTCGGGGTTTCAAAGAGGGAAACGCCAGAGAATTTAATCTTTGCATGCCAAGCAGATGCTCTACCCTTGAACTGTTCCTCTTCCTGTACAGCTACTCCCCTCTCTTGAACACAGCTCTTGGGTTCTGTGATGGAAGAAAGGCAAGATATAAAAGTAAAAAAACAAGCTGATAAAACAAGCATTTGCCTGTTTCTAGAAATCAACCCCCAAAAACATTTGAAGTAGGGGTTTTTTTTGGGGGGGGAATCTATCCCTGAGTCTTCAAAGATGCGGTGTTAAGTAAGTTCGAGAATTCCTTCCCTTTTTAAAAGTCACCTGGGGGCTTTAGCAAGCTTTTGTTTTTTAACCCTGTATTGAAGTGTGTGTGAGACACACGCTAGCAATTTTGAAATTTCATTTGTACAGATTTGGTTGCCGCTAATCGCTGTGTTTGAATTGCTTTAAGAGGGTGGCAGATTCACTGTGCCTAACAGTCTCCAGAACATACGATAATCTGGTAAATCCCTCTGATCTAACTGCACAGTATATGCCTGCACGAATGTGCTTTTAAAAAAAGAAAAAGAAATCGTTTGCACAAACTATACATGCCCCGGAAAATTGCTGCTTTGGGGTGTCCTCAACCTTCTCCTATTGCAGACAGTACTGCTGATGTCCAAATTATTAATGCCCAGAAAGAGGAACCAGAATGGTGCTAAGAGGGAATTAAATGGGAAAACCACCCCCCTAAAATGCACATTCCTGTATCTTTTTTAATTTTTGAGAGGATCTGTGCTTTCCTCCCTTCCTTTTGGTTTGGGGCTTTAGTTTAAGGTAATACTTGGTAGGCAGGTGGGTTACCTGTGCCCAGAGGAGATGGCTCTTGGCTACCTTGTAGGGCTTTTTTTGCACCATCCACATTGGGGATGCCTTCTTTTGTTTGCCACTGCCTCTTGCAGACGTGTGTGTGGGCTTGCATTTGAAGATGGAAGTAGCTGTTTTGCTGGAATTTAGCAACTCCATTTGTTGAAGGGAAATAACACATAGGCAACCCTTTCTTCCTCTCTCTACTCCCCCCTACGCCCCAAAAGAAACCCCCCACTGGAAGGCATCAGAGAGGATTGGCATTCAGTCACAAAGGAAAATGCCACCTGGAAATCTAGCTTCCCATTTCAAGGGCAGCTCCTGCAGGACATGTTTTCTATTGGGCTGGATTCTTGCATTCCTTTTCTTCCTTTTTTAAGAGCCCAAATAGCTTTAGACCTGAAAACGTGGAACCCGCCCTGTTGTTTCTTAGCTGGCTTTTTTTTTAATTTTTATAAAAAACAAACAAACCAGCAACTCAGACCAGGATCTTCTCTACTTTTTCAGAGAGAGGTGCCTTTCTAAACTGGGCCGGGGTGTTGAACAGAGAGAGAGAGAGGCTCTCCTCACGTTGCAAACACTAGCTGCTTCTTCTGGCAAAGAAAGAAAGAGAAGGGGGGAAAATGGCAGGTCGTCGTATGTCTGTAAACAATGCAGTTATGAAATGGCAGTCCTCAGCTGAGCCGGAGCATGCTCACAAAGCAGCCTGTAGGGGGAGGTGATCTGAGAGGAGATGATCTAATTCAGAGCAATTTTGGGGATTGAAGGGAAAGGCCAGGCTCCATCCCCCATGACAGAGCAGAAACGAGACTTCTGGGAGTAGGGCCTTGTAGGCTGTGTCTGGGAGCTTGTAAAGGGGTCTGCTGCTCTTCCTGGGGTCTTTTTTGGCTACTGGGTGGTGAAGATGCCTTGTTTTCTGCTTGGGTTTTGTTTGCTTTGAAATGCTATTCCAAAAGGGACCAAGTCTTAGCTGATGACTTTATCTGGGCTTAGTGGGGATATAGACCTTTGGGTGTAGTTCCTTCCTCTTAGTCCTCCCCCTCCTCACAGCTTTTCTCTCTCTGTTCCTCATGCTGAAACCCTCCCCACCCCCCTTTAGCTAGAGTGCCTGGTTTACTTTGGCCTTTTCCTCCTACTGGCTGAGTCTCATTTTGAACATTTTTTTGCACTCCTTGGTGGGGAGGCCTTGCACACTCCATTTCACAAGCACATGTTTGGGGGCAATGGGGATGGGCACCCATGATTGTCTTTTATCTCATACCTGTCTGAATTCTCTCCATCTAATCTTCTGAAATTTAGAATCAGCCAGGTACAGGGGAAGGAAAGGAGAAGGGCAGTTCTGATTATTTGGGGGTGAAGGGGGGCAACCTTTATTCAAAATGGTAACTTCTGGGAAGTGAATATTCTCTCTCTCTCTGTGTGATCTTTATCTATCTAACATCTATCTCGCTATATATTCTCATATTCATTATTTGTATTTCTATGGGCCAACAATCCTAGTTGGGTTTGCATTGCCTCTTCTCTTCCTTTATAATGCTTTGTTCTTGTTACTCTTGTAGGTCTTCTAGTGGCCTGAGGTTTTCGAAATGGACTGTTTCCTGCCATCAAGAAGGTCCTAGTTTGCGAGACAGATCCTAAGCATGTTTACCCTTAAGTAAGTCCCATTTTATATCCTTGAGACTTACTTCCAGGTAAGTGTGCTTAGGATAGCACCTTAAATGCTCTTCTTTCATCTCCTCCCTTCCCGATGTGTCTTTCCCTTACCCTTAGGGTTATGAGACCAGAAGTTCAGGATAATACTGCAGTATTTTTTGCGAGGGAGGGTAGCAATGACAGCCTGAGCAAAGAGACATTCTCCCTACTGTGTGTTTGGGCATGGAGTTCTGCATTGACCCTTGCAATTAATGCTTAATAGCTCAAAGGGCCTCTGTGATTCCTTTCCTTTTATGTGTGTGAATGTGGGAGGGGGGGTTTAGTAGCTGTGCTAGACAAGAGGTATTGTCTTGGTGAGCTGGCCTTATGAAATGGTTTTGAATATTAAAAGGCACACCTGAGAACAATAGGGAGGGAGATTTCTTTGTTTGATTGCTGTGGGCCCCATGCTGCAAAAGGGCCTCAACCTGCAAAGAGGCAGTGGGGAAAAATGATGATGTAAACCAACGACCTTCCCTTTTTTTGCATCCTCCATTTTTTTGGTCTTATTCAGGAATGTGCAGCATCATTTATGGGCATCTTCGGTGTGCTTGGGGTATCAAAAATCACGCCTATAAAATGCTTTTCAAAATATCCTTCTCTGGAACTGCATCTGCATTTTAATTATTTTAAAAAATAAATCAATAAAATTAATACTGGTTAATAATTGGCAACGAAAACACTTTGCTTCCTTGTTTCCCTTCCTGCCCTGCCAGTATTAAGGAGGCCAGTTAAATAATAATCACCAAGGTATAAAGGATGCTGCGAGGTTTTAATCTCTATTTGTTGGGAGTTGCATTATTTTATTTATTATTAAGGGCTTTCGTCTACCAGTTTTGCCTCCTATACATATTGCATGCTTAGGCTGTTTTTCCACAGTACGTGAATAGTTTCTTTGGCGAAACAAAATCCTGGAGTACGTGATTAGAATGCGGTGGGTTTTTGTGTTGGTGTGGGGTTTCTTTTTACTAGAAATTGAGGTGTGACGTTGTGACTCTAGAAAGCATTACACCCTTGTGTTGGGTGGGATGTGGGGCTGTGTTGCAAGAGATGGGAAGGGCAGCCCCGCTCTTCAGAATCATGTTGCTCCATGCATCTGTGTGTGCTCTATAGGCCTTTCAGAACATTCCTTCTGGTTGTTTTTTGGGGGGGTGGGGGTCCAATTTCCTGCATGCAGATTTTGCTCTGGCTGGGTACAGTATTTTAATACTAGCATAGCTAGATGTTAGCCTCCCCTTGATTTGTTTCCTGCATGTCTTCTGTGGGTTGACCTATTTCAGTTGAAATAAGAAGGCGTTGCTTCTGGGTTTCCCTTTTGTGTGTGTGTGTGTGTGTGTGCGCGCGCACTTCCAAATGATAATTTTAAAACAACATCATCAACAAAACCACAGACCAAGAGAAGCCCAGTTAAGGATGGCACCTTAGCATATTGAACACCTCCTCTGTGTGAGGAAGAGTGTGGGGAAGAGTAGGAGGAGTGAAGGCCGAAGGAAGCTGTGCTTTGCTGTTGAAATTCATGTGTAGTGGTTCCTTTTAGTACGTTCTCATTAGATAGATGCAAGTTGCTTCAGGATAGGGTTTTGAGGCTTTGCTCTTAATGGATCTGGTTCAGCGTTTGGATAAGATGCTCATCCTTGGGGTTTGGGGTCTTCAAGAGCATTCCTTGCAGGCACCTTCTGTCATTCCAAGGTAGCAGCAGAGAACGGGACTCAGAAATGGAATGGAAAACCATTCCTAGCTTGAGCTCTTTGGATTGCCATACCCCCCACCCTCTTTCTTTAAAAAAAAGCCTCTACAAAGGGGCCTCACCAGCTCTAGGCTTTGAGATGCAATGATTTTTCCACTGTGTTTCTGTGTGTGCATGTCATATAAATGCATATGTATGCCTAACCTTTGTGATGAATCTCCAGCAGCCGAAGATTAATAATCACTCTGTTGTGGGCAGGGAGAATGGAGGAAGACAGCTGTAGGAAAAGGGAGGGAGGAGAGTGATTAGGAGACTCTTATTCTGAAGCAGTCTTTGCTTGGCCGTTGGCTTTTGTTTGGGAGTGCTGTTAGAGCAGACATTTCTCTGCATGGGAGGGTTGGGTATAAGATTTCTCTGCCAATCAGGAGCCGACAGATTGGGGCATGGTGGAGTGTGAGCAGAAGGGAAGTTTGCTTTGCATTTAAGTGGGTGTGGGAGGAGAAATGGAGGTACTGTCACAGTTGTTGGGGGAAACATGTTGGGGTGGGCTTTGGTGGGTGTTTGGAAGGAGCTAGTGGGGCATTGCAGTCTGTGGCTGATTTGTGGGGAGTAGTGTGTGGCTCGAGTGTCGTCTTTGGGGCAGGGTGTAGGGTTCTCCATGGCTCTGTTTTGTGAGAAATACCATTCAGGCTTGCAAACGCTGGTTGCAGTTCATATTTATGATTTGATCAAGGTGGAGGGAGTTTGCATCCTTGGCATTTTCATGGAGTTGAAGCAAGTGCCTCCTTTGGTTATAATACACTTCAAAACCTGTCGTTCCCCACTCCCCTTCTCCCTACAAGACAAAGAGATAAAATAGTGCTCATTTAAACACCACTGTTGGATTTGGGATGTTGTCTTTTGGTGGAGTGAAACTTAATTCTAAAAGAAAATAAGGAGCTTTTGGAAGAATGGCTGCAAATGGTGCTCAGTGCATACAAGGCTGGCAAAAGTGTCTAATGGGATAGCTGATTTTGCATTCCTGGAGGTAGGGATCGTGAGCACATTGTGCATTGTCTTTGAAAAGCATTGTTGCATGAACTTTGTGGAAGTGTTCAAACTGTTGGTTACAGCTTGCTCTGTCTTCATAGCCTACTCTGTTGACTACCTGCAAAAGCCTTTGCCAGCTGTGTTGGCTGGGGCTGATGGGAATTATAGTCCACAATATCTGGAGAGCACTAGGTTGGTGAAGGCTGATCTACAGTATGTTCTGGTTTCCCAGGAACTTCAGAGAATTCTGAATTTCCTCTCTGTCCCTAAACAATACCTACCTTGTTTGATAGGGGTATCTGTTTCAAAGATCCTCAAGTATAGCAGTCAAACCAGCCACCTCAAACCCTGTGGCGTTTTGCTGGAATTGAAGCACACAAATGAAATGCCTGCTGCCAATTTTTATTATGGGGCTGGGATAGTGAGAGAAATTGCTCTTGGTGAGCATAGATGCAAAAGGGCCATAGTCCTGTGTTAGAGCTCTTGCCATGCATGTTGGTTGTCTCAGGTTCAATCCCTGGCATATCCATTTGGAGCTGAACATGTTCCTTGCCTGAAACCCTGGAGAGCCTCTGCCAGTCAGTGTCTATACAGTACTGAGCTGGATGGACCAATAGGTCTGACTCAGTATAAGGCAGCTCCCCATGTTCCCTGTTTTTATGCTAACATGAAGTGCCCTGGTTTTTCTTTTTCGTGGCTTGCACTTTGTTCGCAGCCATGAAAAACACCTCTTAACAGATGAAATATTGGATTAGTTTCTAGGATTCTGGGTCTCCCTTGAAAGGGAGCTGCTTCAGTATATGCTGCACACCTGATTCATGTTTGCTCACCCTCTGATGCTGCGCCTGTTCAGTGTGTCCCAGACGGACACTGGGACTGGCAAAAGGGGGGCCTCTTGGAAGGCAAATTCATGGAGGACAAGGCTAGCAGTGACTATTGGAGACATTGACTGTGTTCTTCTTCCACTGTCAGAGGCGTTTTGCCTCTGAGTGTCAGTTACTGGGAGTCTCAAGTGAGAAGAGAGTGCTGTTGTGCTCTGAGGTGCTGCTTGCAGGCTTCCTATTGGCACATCTGGTGAGAGGGAAAAGCAAAATGCTCACTGACTGTAGCAGGAAGGATCTGGGGGGCAAAAGGACACATACCTTCTTGTCTGCAAGAATTCATTTAACACAGTGCACTTGCTTCTGAGCACAGCCAAGTAGTTTACAGTTATAACTCGGGTTACAGACGCTTCAGGTTGTGTTTTTTCGGGTTGTGGACTGCCAAAACCCGGAAGTACCAGAACGGGTTACTTCCGGGTTTCGGCAGTCGTGCGTGTGCAGGAGCGCTAAATCGCGCTTTGCGCATGCACAGAAGCACCGGATCGCAACATGTGCAGACGCGCCACTGTGGGTTGCGGACACTGCGGGTTGCAAACATGCATCCCACACAGATCATGTTCGCAACCCGAGTGTCCACTGTACTCTATCAGGAGCATAAGAAGCTGTCTTTTGCCAGGTGGAACCATTGGCCCACCTACCTCAGACCTCGCCCAGCCCTACTTGTGGCTGCCGGGGATTGAACCCGGACCTTTCTGCAGGCAAAGCAGATGCTCCAGAACTGAGCTGTGGGCCTTTCCAGGAACCTATGAACCAGCGTTATACAGAGTCACACCATTTGTCAGTCTTAGCCCAGTATTGTCAACTCGGACTGGCAGCAGCTCTTTGGGGTCTTGAGTGGAGACAGGTTCATTTCCCACATTTTGTTACTTCATCCTATTATTTATTATTATTATTTTTTGTATAAACACAAAAAACTGGTGATGCCAGGGATGGAACTTGGGTTTTTCTGCAGGCAAAGCATATAATATTCTCTACCACTGGGTTATAGCCATTCCCCCAGATCTCTGGGAGATAGGGAGGATTACTTATATTATTTCTTCGTAAGGTACCTTTGCCATAAGATCCCAAGGTGGTTTGCAGCAATAGAATACAGTGGATGCTCGGGTTGCGAACGTGATCCGTGCAGGATGCACATTTGCAGCCCAGAGTGGCATGTCTGCGCATGCGCAAAGCGTGATATAGTGCTTCTGCGCATGCGCAACTGCCGAAACCCAGAAGTAACCCGTTCTGGTAGTTCCAGGTTTTGGTGGTCCGTAACCTGAAAAAACGCAACCTGAAGCATCTGTAACCCGAGGTATGCCTGTATAAAATTATAAAAGCAAATGAAACCATTGCAATTATAAAACACACAAATGGAATGGAACAATACAAATTCAAGCAGAAGAGTGGGTTCTGCAAAACAAAACGCTTTAGCTTTTGAATTTAGTTAATAGTTGTATTTTGTTTTTCCAGTGACAATCTTCAGCTCAAAGCAGCTCACAATAATAGCAGTGACATTAAAGTTAGCCAGCATTACAATAGCCACAACCACGTCATAAACACAATAGGATATAAATACGGCAGAAAGTGAATGAAGTAAACAGTGCCATTCAATACAAGCTCAATAAAAGAAATGGCTGCTGAGCACTAGCCTTGTGCCAGGCGACATATGGCTTTTGCTGCACTGGACGCAGAAGCAGCGCATGTCCAGGCAGCAAAAACCTTTCATAGTTGTTCGTCTAGACTTCTTTTTCACCTTCGAAGAAAGGAATCAGTTGCTTCTGTGTTGTTTTTGGAGGAGTGGAGCAACAGGTTCCGAAGAGGAACCAGATTGTCTTCCTGTCCATCAAAAAACGATAAAGGGTATGCAGCAGTTCACCTCGCCTGCGGTGCCTGGGACTTTGTAGCTTAGAGGAAAGGCAAGTCAGAAGTGACATGGTTTATGAAACTTTGCAAGGCACGGAGAAGGTGGATAGAAAAAAGCTTTTGCCTCTCTCTCCAAACACTGGAACTAGCGGACATCCAATGAAGTCCGACGTTGGAAGGTTCAGGACAGGCAAAAGAAAATATATTTTTTTTACACCGCACGTGGAACCCTCTCTTACAGGAGGCAGTGATGGCCACTAACTTGGGCTGCACAGATTAATGGAGAATAAGGTTGATCAGCCACTGCTAGCCATGATGGAGGCTGTGTTCTGCCTCTGTGGTTGGAGGTAGGGATGCTTCTGAATGCTAGTTGCTGGAAACCACAGGATAGGGCAGGTGGGCTCTTGTGCTACTTTAAGGGTTCACACAGGCATTTGGTTGGCATCTATGAGAATGTGATGCTCTACTAGATGTGCCATTGACTGATTGAGCATGGCTCTTCTTAACGTTAATTACTTGGAGGTTTTGAGTTGGATGCGTTGTCTAACTTTTAGATCGCCAGAGTTTGTTTCAAACACTTAACTCTGCTGCACTATAGGACTTAAGTGATTATTTTTACTGTTAGCTTAGTCTTGCTTTTTTTGGAAATATTTTTTGTCGTCGTCGTCATCCCCACCCCCTCCGGATACTTCATTTCATTTTTATGTTCCTATATTTGGCCTATTATTTCCTGTATTCCTAAGTACAAAGACTGGAGAAAAAGTTATATGGAAATGTGAAGCTGCTTTATTTGTTTATTTCTGGGTTAGATAATTGGTCTACAAAAGGTAAAGGTAAAGGGACCCCTGACCATAAGGTCCAGTTGTGGCGCTTGCGGCGCTCATCTCACTTTATTGGCCAAGGGAGGCAGCGTACAGCTTCCAGGTCATGTGGCCAGCATGACTAAGCCATTTCTGGCGAACCACAGCAGTGCACGGAAACGCCGTTTACCTTTCCGCAGGAGCGGGACCTATTTATCTACTTGCACTTTGACGTGCTTTCGAACTGCTAGGTGGGCAGGAGCAGGGACCGAGTAACGGGAGCTCACCCCATCGCGGGGATTCGAACCGCCAACCTTCTGATTGGCAAGTCCTAGGCTCTGTGGTTTAACCCACAGCGCCACCCGCGTCCCTACGTAGCCCAAAACTATTGCTCTGAGTGGGAGCAGCTTTTGAAGATCGGAGACTTCTTAGCAGAGACTCTTTTTACATCAGGGGTAGGAAACTTCAGACCTAGAGGCCAAATGTGGCTCTCTAGGACCCTGCCTCACCCTTGGGAGCCTCCTCAGACCAGTCTTTCTGAACCTTGGGTCCCCGTATTTTATTGGTCTACAACTCCCATCATCCCTAGCTAGCAGGACCAGTGGTCAGGGATGATGGTTGTTGTAGTCCAACAACTTACAGGGACCCAAGGTTCAGAAAGGCCGCCTTAGGCAATGGACTCTCCTCAGCCACATATCCTCCATGAGTCTTTTTGCTTGGCTGGCAAGCATCTTGCTTTCCTGGCTGGAGGATAGACATATAAGGAACACCAGGTTAGGGTGAGAGTTCTAGCTTGAATTAGACCCATCTAGTGAAGATTATATGGGAACGTCAGAGCATGCCGTAAACCCTTATATAACCAGTGGTCTGCAGGTGAGTTTGTCCTGCAAGTTCCAAAGATCTCAGAAGCCCCACTCTGCAGTAACTCAGAGCAGAGCTTTTGAAGTGGCTGCCCCCATTGTGTAGATTAGCATTCCTATTGAGATACCCACTATCTTCACTTTCCAAAAACAGTTTGCTTCTTGTTTCCCCAGCTGGATAAATGGATCTTTGCCACATGTACCTAGTTTATATTGGTTTGGTTTTGTTTTAAATGTGTCGGCTGCTTTTTTGTACTTTTAACTGTTAGTTTGTTTGTTTTGCTGCTTTTATTGTGCATCATCACCTTCAGACAATTTTATAGAAGGCAATTGATAAATTAATGGTGATAACAGTAATAATAATTTGAATCGAAGTTATTCTACTTCCCAGCAGTGGGAAACCACTAACTCACTTTCCTAATTAGTCCCACCAAGCCTCTCCATGTGGCCAAGCCATGTTTATATATGATGTCAGGGTTGATGGGAGTTGTGGGTCTTGCACAGTTGGCATTTGTCAATGTCAACAATCAGCTGATCGTTGTTGCTTCTATCCATTCTCCAATGATCATCTGGTCAGGATATAACCACTACACTTCCTTGTAACTTTCTGGCAGTTTCTTGTTGCAGCTACTTGGGAGTAATTTTTTTTCTTTTTGCCTATGAGACTCAGCTCTGGTTTGGGGAAGAAAGCATGCCCTACTCAGCAGTGTCTCTTGCTAATTTATAAGCATAAAAGAATCTGAATTTCCTCTCCTCCCTTCTATTCCATTTAGCAAGCTCTAATGAGTAAAGGAGAAGCCAGAAGAGAGATTTGTATGAAGACAGAGCTGCTGAAAGATATCACCAACAGCAAGGAAGAAGGTAAGCAATGCATTCTGCTTGAGGCTGACCTTATGGGCATCCTTTTCAGGCCAGAACACTTGCACTTCTGGGCCCTCTTGTAAACCTTAGGGTGCCTGGTGTTTAAGGGAGGAAAACCTTACATTAAAGCAAGAATGCAGGCAAACAACCATGGTATTTGACCTGGTGAATTCGTTATCGGCATATATTCAGGCAGTGTGCAGAAGACACCCCAAATAAATGTAACACAATCCTACGCGGGTCAACCCAGAAGCAAGTCCTATTGAGTTCAGTGATGCTTATTCCAAAGCAAGTAGAATGGCGATCTAGGTCTTGGAGCTATGGAGTGGGTTTAAAACACGCATTTTTTTTCCTTTTCTGAATCTCATTGGTAAAAAAATACGTTTTGGGTCTGCACTGGTCAAGTCCCTAAGAGAGGACAATGTAGATCTTAGATTTTTAATTGTAGCAAAAATTCCTTTAGCAGGAGTGTTCAACCTCTGTGTCTTACAATGCTCCCTGTCAAGGGGAAACCATTTAAAAAATGAATATAAACCACCACAGGTATACACACAACTTGAAATGTTTATAGTGTTACTTAACAGCTGCAATACTCTTGCAGTTCAGTGACACAGATATCTATCAGAATTCCTCAATGAAATGTGAATTTGAAGAAACCACCAGAATGTTTGTTTTCTGTTGAGAATGTCCACCTTGTTTGTCTACTTACAGTTGCATACTATCTTAAATTTGAGGCAGCATGTGTGGAATTAGCTCATTTTATATCCCCGTGACCCTGTTGTGGCAGGGTAGACTTGCCTGAGATTAATCTTGAGGGACAAATTGATAAATGTCCTTTCTTATAAGCGTAAGAACTCCCATGCTATAAGGTGGACAAGAGTGTTGGCTTTGAATGTGGGAGATTTTGGTTGAGCTAGTTTCTGGTCATCTGCAGAAATAGTGTCTGTAGAAAAGGTGTGAAATTGTTGAGAATATTTGTGCTCATCCTTGTACTTCATCGATCCTCCCTCCACAAATATACACACAATGAAGATCAAGATAGTTATGAGCAGCACCCGGTGATAAAACAGACTAACAAGGCCCTGGAGGACGGGCCATAATTTTCATAATACTGCACTGGTTTTTGATGAAAATGAGGATTGTAGTGCAAAAGGGGTGTGTGTGTGTGTGTGTGTGTGTGTGTGTGTGTGTGTGTACCCACACCCACACCTGTATACATAAATACACACACACACACTCACACACACACACACACACACACACACAGACAAAGAGAGTATTCCGGAAGGGCATTCATTGCAGTAGAAAAGTAATACTATGGTTATTAAAATAATGAGTTGCTTTATGAACTTTGCTTTGTAGAACAAATAAAATAAAGTTGATTAAAACCATATTTGCAAATACTGTATACCATAAGTAACCCATATTGTGGAAAGGCATTCTTGAATAAAAATATCTTCAGTGGGTGCCTAGACAAGTTTCCCCCTATATTGGTATAGTTATCAAAGGAGCCAACTAGTTTGTGCGTTAAAAGAATAAGCAATACTAGAATCATTTTAATAAACTGTTAAATAGCACTGCCTTTACAAATTCTAAGAATAATAAAATAAATTCTTCAGATGTATATTTGAATTGTTGCATAAATGACTGGGGCACACTTTGGGGAAGTGTATATTTAAAATATTTCCAATATAGATCCAGATTGGAATATAAAGATCACTTATAAAAGGCTGGGTGAAAGAGGAAGGTCTTTGATAGGCACTGATAAAATGACAGAGACAGCGCCTGTCTGACATGAAATGGAAGGGAGTTCCAAAGAGCAGGAGCTCTCTCTTCCAGGATGCTGTTGAAAACCAGTAGCTGGAAGTCATAAGTGGGGAAATACTGTTGCACCAGGTGCTGCTTTCAGGTTCCCAGAGTCATCTTACTTTGAGAATTGGATGGTGGAGATGTGCTTTTGGCCTCAAATAGCCAAGGTTTCCTTATGCTTGGAAGAACATAGGAAGTTGCTGTATATTGAGTCAGACCAGTGGTCCACCTAGCTCACTATTTTATACACTGACTGGCTGAGGGGATTGTACCTGGAGTTGCTGGAGTTTGAATCTGAAACTTTATATGCATAGAAAGCAGGTGCTCTGCCACTGAGCTGTGGCCTGTATGTTCCTTTCAGCCTTCACTCCATCTATCCCCCTCTTTTTCTGCCTCCAGGATTTAATGCTATGGCAGCAGATGAACATGCCATAGAGAAGCAAATTGGAGAGCCAAAGATGGCCCCTGGAGGTGAAACCAATGGCTCCTATGAAAGCAACGAAGCCAAGAGCCACACAAATGCAGCTAAGAACCCTCAGGACAGTGTAAAAGTGAGCCAAGGGGCCTCCACTGCGAAGCTGAGCAGAATAGCAGAGAATGGCATTTCTGAGAGAGACAGTGACACTGGGAAGCAGAACCACATAAAAGCAAACGATTTCATGCATACTTCGGTCACGGGGAGCAATGGCTACATTTTGCCGAAGCAGATGGCTCATGGGCCGCCCAAACGGACTTCTAGTGGGGCTTTTGCCACGAAGACACTTCCCGCAGGAGGAGGCAAAGCAAAGGCGATGAGCACCTTCTCCCAGGCACAGGCTGCTCTGCCGGCTAAGTCTGGGGAGGGTGGGAATGAAATGGAGGCTAAGAAATCAGCAGCGGCGCCTGCCAGCGTCAAGATCCACAGAGCTCGAAAGACGATGCCCAAGCCGTCCTCTAGCCTGGTAAAGTATACATAAAGTATGGTGGCGCTGTGGGTAAAACCTCAGCGCCTAGAACTTGCCGATGTTCAGGTCGGCGGTTCGAATCCTCGCGGCAGGGTGCGCTCCCGTTGCTCGGTCCCAGCGCCTGCCAACCTAGCAGTTTGAAAGCACCCCTGGGTGCAAGTAAATAAATAGGGACCGCTTACTAGCGGGAAGTTAAACGGCGTTTCCGTGTGCTGCGCTGGCTCGCCAGATGCAGCTTGTCACGCTGGCCACGTGACCCGGAAGTGTCTTCGGACAGCGCTGGCCCCCGGCCTCTTAAGTGAGATGGGCGCACAACCCTAGAGTCGGACACGACTGGCCCGTACGGGCAGGGGTACCTTTACCTTTAATAAATTGTGGGGCGAGGTGTGTGTGGGGTGTGTAGAGGTTGGGTGTGTGTGAGTGTGGGCTAGTGTAAGCTTGAGGCTGTTGTGCAGCATTTATTCTCTCCCCAGGTGTCTGTCAAACTTGAATGTCTCTGTAGAATTCTGGGGGTTCCCAGATCCTGAGAAGAATGACTTCTGGGGCAAACTCAGTCTAGAGTTACTTTATCTGTAACTTTGATTTAGAAAAAGATTTTGTGATCTTCTAGGACAGGAGTTGCCAATGTGGTGCCAATGAACACAACAGCAGCCTTCAGGTCCTGCCCTGGTTCCCATTCTCTGAACACACACATACACTGTCCCCTTGGCCATGACGAGGTGAGGTGGTTACTTCTTTTCTCGCTTGAAAAGTGCATAGAGCTGAAGGAGGAAGTTGGAAGAGGGGCACTCTTTCCCACTTCCTCTTCAAGCTCTATGTGCTTTCCCAGGCTCAGGTTAATGGGTCCAGCTTTCAAACAGATCCCTTGGAAAAGGAAGTGAATGTGTGCACGTTTTCTTTCTGCCTATTGTTTGAGGAGCGGCGGCTGATTCAGGGTCAGTGAGAGAGACTTGATCAGAAGAGTAATATCTGTAGTACTCCCTCAAAAAATCCAAAGGTGCCCACAGATGTTGCAAAGGTTGAGAACCCCTGTTGTAGGAGCACCGTGACCAGCAAGTGTCCTTGAAGTGGTTTTTTTTTGCATTCACCCATTCATTTCCTTCATTAAATTGTATAGCTGGAACATTCTGTGCTCATCCTGTAACAAGAGCAGTTGAGATATCTCTCCCTCCTGCTTCGGAAGAGGATGATACCTGTGTTTCTCCCATCGCTTGCAGACAGTGCACAAGGAACTGGCTTGATGGTTTCATGCCTTTAAGATCTGCCCTGGTGTAATTGTATCTCTATTTGTATTTTTTATATACAAATATCTGTCTATCTATCTCTAGAAGATCATGTGGCTGAGCTTTATACAGCCAGGCACCCAAGACATTGATCGATAAACATTTACACAACTTACACATGTGTGATTCTTGCATGAAGCTCAGGTCTTCTTTAAGCTTGCCAGTAGATTCTTGGTTCTTGGATTTATTGGCTCATCAGCAATCCTTCCACATTTTCCAGAGCAGCTGCCCTGGGGCAGGCTGTAGATATCTGGCATTGTGTTCGGGAGGCTTTGCTCAGAGTGCATAAACAGCTCTATAATTCTTCCACCTGGCATTGATTTTTAAAGGCTCCTGCACTTGTGTGTTGTTAACAGGGACCTAGGATTGTGGTAGTGGTGGTTCACCTTTCTGAAATGTGTTTCCAACAGCCTATTCTCACCTGATGCCTGGCAAGTGTATTTAAGGTGCAGGAAGGAATTGCTTGAAGTTGTATAGTCAGAGCACGTCAAAGTGCAAGTAGATAAATAGGTACCGCTCCAGCGGGAAGGTAAATGGTGTTTCTGTGTGCTGCTCTGGTTCGCCAGAAGCAGGTTATATTTGCTGGCCACATAAACCGGAAGCTGTACGCCGGCTCCCTCGGCCAATAAAGTGAGATGAGCGCCGCAACCCCAGAGTCGGCCATGACTGGACCTAATGGTCAGGGGTCCCTTTACCTTTACCCTTACCTCATGTTATGTTTGTTTCAGGTTGCACGTTTTCAGGTTGCGTCCTGTGGCGACCCGGAAGTACCAGAAAGGGTTACTTCCGGGTTTCGCCACCCACGCATGCGCTGACGCACAAAATGACGTCACGCGCATACGCAGAAGTGGCGAATTGTGATCCGCGCGTGCACAGATGCGGGTTGCGTTCTTTTCAGGTTGTGAACGGGCCTCCGGAATGGATCCCATTCGCAACCAGAGGTACCACTGTATATATAAGTCATTCAGGTAAAAGGCTGCTGAAGATGCCTTGATTCTTCCAGCAAATCATGAGGGTAAGCAGAGAAACTCACCAGCATTGAGCCAAGGTTTAGAATGGAGAAGGGCTATGTATTGTAGATGTTAGTGCATAGGTAGGGAACCTCAGGGCTGGAGGCCAAGTGCGCCCCTTGAAGCCTCTCTTTCTGGCCCTCGGAACTCCCCCCAAGCTACTGATCCTCACTGATACTACTTCCACCTCCAGTGTTTTTGTTTATCTGGAATGTCTCCTTGAACTCTCATCGTGTCTCCTGCTTGCCTGGATGGAGGGTAGAGAGGGATGTGTGTAGAAACTAGTTTATTGTACGGAAGAACAAATTTACATTCGTGCCCTGCCCACCACTGGCATGTGGACCTCTTAGCTGAAAAAGGGAACTCCAGGATGGAATGCGGTACTTGGACAGCTGCCAAAATCTCCCCACTGCCTTGTTAGCTGAAAATAGTGGCAGCTAGGGATTTGTGATTTTTCTCTTCCCTGGAACAGTTATGGACAGCCCCCCCCCAATTTATGCACATTCAATAAGCGCATGACCATGTATATGTGAATCTCACTGAACCTGGAAGTCACCTGGAAACACCATAAACACATCACTGAAACATCATTTGGTGCATAGCTTATTATATATCTGAGTTTCTGGGTATACCCCCTTCACCAGCAACTTGTGAGTCTGCAGCCTGTTTGAGTTACATGTCTCTGCATTGACCTGTGTAGAAAGCCTGTTGGTTTTCATAAGAATCACCCAGGTTTTCATGTTTTTTTAGGCTGCCTTTTGAAGCAAAGGCACTGTGTGTAAACAAAGGGTTGTATCAAAATGTTCGTTTGCTTCAGATTAGACCTACTGAAATAAATGTGCTTTTAGAAGTACCATATTTCTCGCTCTATAAGACGCACCACAAGAAGCACCTAGTTTTTGGAGGAGGAAAACAAGGAAAAAAATATTCTGAATCTCAGAAGCCAGAACAGCAAGAGGGATCGCTGCGCAGTGAAAACAGCAATCCCTCTTGCTGTTCTGGCTTCTGTGATAGCTGCGCAGCCTGCATTCGCTCCATAAGACGCACACACATTTCCCCTTACTTTTATGGAGGGGAAAAGTGAGTCTTATAGAGCAAAAAATACGGTAACTGACCCAGCTATGGGTCTTATAGAAGAACAGGGATAATGTGCTTTCTGCAGCGAAAGCTTCTGTTTGGGCACTGTCATCATTGGAGGTTAACGCTGAACCTGAGAAGAGTGTCACATTTATATTTTCAGCCACAGATTTCTGATGGTAAAGAGGGAAGGGAGGAAAAACCCTGACTGCAACCCTGGAGAGCCACTGCCAGTCAGCGTAGACCGGCAGTTAGATGATTTGATTTGCTATTAAACACTTTATTATCTTCCTAGAATGAACTGTACTGCTTCTGTTTCGCAGGTGCGGATCAGATTTTTAAAGTTCTCACTATGTTAAAAACACATCTCCAGTAGGTAGAAATGAACAGAGCAAGGGATTTATCTGATTATCAAGAAGTTTTCTGGTTCCTGCGGGTTTAATACTTGAAATGTGAATTAGGCTGGAAACAAATGAGGCATCAGATTGTCTGGTTATGGCAAAAATATTATGCATGATCTTTTTCTTCCATTTGATTTCGAGGCCAAATTAGCTGATAATAATAATTTCATTATTTATACGCCACCAATCTGGCACGGTTGCTACTTAATTTTTGGTGCCTGAAAAAAAAGTTAGGGTAGTTAATTCATTATTTTCACCCCTTTTCTGTTTTCAGCAACTTTCCTCTATTATCCTGAAGGGTTTCCTTGGATGTTTATTTTACCGGGAAGCAAATTGCCTTAAAACACAGGTGGGGAAATTCAGGCCTGGGAGCCAAATCCATCTCCCTGAACCCCTCTATCTGGCCCTTGGAATTTCCGCCAGGCCACACCACTTACTGACTCTGCTCATGCCCTGAGTGTGTTTTGCTTACCTGGAATGTACCCTTGAACATGTCTGGATGAGGTTTAGGAGAGCAGAGTGTGTAGGAGATACTCAACTACGGTGGTACCTCTCGTTGCGAATGGGATCCGTTCCGGAGCCCTGTTCGCAACATGAGCAGAACGCAACCCGCGTCTGCGCGTGCTGCAATTCGCCGCTTCTGCGCATGCGCATGATGTCATTTTGAACGTCTGTGCATGCGCGAGTGGCAAAACCTGGAAGTAACCCTTTCCGGTACTTCCGGGTCAACCGCCGGACGCAACCTGAAAAGATTTAACCTGAAGCAAACGTAACAAGAGCTATGAAAGTAAAATTGCTCCAGCCACTTTTGTCTCTGGCCCTACCTACCTACCCCTGGCATGCAGCCCTTGGAAAGTTGCCAGGAAAGAATATGGTCATGGAATTGTAGTGTTGGAAAAGGGACCCTTAGGGTAATCTAGTCAAACCCCCTGCAGTACATGAATCTTTTGGCCATTGTGGGGCTTGAACGCTTAGATTAAGAGCCTCATGCTCTACTGACTGAGTCTTCTCAGTTCCTCGGGCAGAAATTAAGTTCCTTACCCCTGGCCTTAAAGAAAGGGAAGATTTTGGGAGAAACGTCCATCTGTTTGGTTTTTTCCCCTTTCCCCCTGCAGCATTTTAGGACTTAAAAATAAAGGTGTACGTATGTAAATGTCTGTGTGTTACAACTGAGCTTTCCATAGAATCGTAGAATCTTATGAGTTGGAAGGGACTCCAGGGGTCATCTATTCCAACCCTGTGCAATGCAGGAATCTCAACTAAAGCATCCATGACAGGTGGTCATGATCTTGCAGGTTTACTTCCTTTCTGTTATATAAGGACTATCTTCTTGTTTTTGTTTTCGATCTGGGATTTTTTTTGTCTCTTTGGCATCTGTTGCATTTGCTTCTTCCTGCGAAATATAAGTCTCCTTGCACTGAAATTGCTGTTGTCACTGTTTTGGCTCTGAACTGGCAGCCAATTTGAAACTCTTAGTTGAGAGCAAGACTCCAGGAAAACACTCCAGGGACTTTTCTTTAATCAGTTCATATAACAGACTGACATGTATAAGTGACCCGGTCTTGTCCCTGGCTATTGCAATGCTGGTGGAAGACAGCTCTGTTGTTGATTTTGCTATTATATTATATTATTATATTATATTATATTATATTATATTATATTATATTATATTATATTATATTATATTAATTTGCTGGTCACTTGTTATGCAAAAAGGTCTCTAAGTTAGGGTTGCCATATTTTAAAGAGCAAAAAGAGGACACATTTGATAATAAAAAGAAAAAATGGGGGAGGGGTGGTATTTAAGAGATACCAATGAAAGTAGAGTAAGAGCAAAAAGAAGATATAGTTAAAAGAAAAGTATTGCCCCCCCCAAGAGAAAGAATTAAAAATAGAAATAATAAGAGGGAATTATTGTTTTTAATAATATTGAAAATAACAACAGCAACAACAATAATGATGATGATGATGATGATAATAATAATAATAATAATAATAATAATAATAATAATAATAAACCAATATATATGTGTATATATGTGGAGAATAAAGAAAAAGAAAAAAGGGGGTAGAGGGAAGGGTGTGTGTTTGTATATAAAAATAATATATATCTGAATGAAATCGAACTGTAGGGTCCAATCGATGTCAGAAATCGAAAGTTAAAGAAAATTTAAAATAGAGAATTATAAGGTCAAATTAATGTTAAAGATCAAAGGGGGGGAAATAGACATAAAATTCAAACCCAAGGGTGGTCCAAACTGCAGAAGCAACAACAGCAGGCTTGCGGGGTTCAGCCATGTGTGAGAGAGTTTGGGGGTGGTGGCAATCTTGGGGAGTGGGGTTGGGTTAGACTTTTCCCCTCTGCCCCCACACGGGTGGGCTCTGCTCCACGGTCCCGGGGGGTGGTGGCTGATCCCCCGCAAGCAACTGGCATGAAGTGGGAGAAGGAGGGAAGGCCTCTCCGGCCCCCTCTAAATGTTGCTCAGAGGCTGCAGCTGTGGGGGGCCTCCTTTCAGCGTTGCCCTATTCCCCAACGCTTGCCCCTGGTCGTGAAGGCCACAGAGATCCTGCTCGCGAGTAGTGCCCGGGAGCGCTGCTTGCCTGCCGGTGTAGAAGCAGGCCCTTGCCCGGGCAGCTGCTCTGTCTCACTGGCCTGGCAAGCTGGTCTTGCCGTACCTGGAGGTGGGCTGAGGGAACCCAACAAGCCTGTCTCCTGCTGCGTACCTCTCAGTTGGGTGAAGGTGGCGGTGCCAAGCAGAATAATAATAATAATAATAGTAATAATAATAATTTTTTATTTACAGTGATACCTTGGGTTACATACGCTTCAGGTTACATACGCTTCAGTTTACAGACTCCGCTAATCCAGAAATAGTACCTCGGGTTAAGAACTTTGCTTCAGGATGAGAACAGAAATTGTGCTCCGGCGGCACAGTGGCAGCGGGAGGCCCCATTAGCTAGAGTGGTGCTTCATGTTAAGAACAGTTTCAGGTTAAGAACGGACCTCCAGAACGAATTAAGTATGTAACCAGTGGTACCACTGTATATCCCGCCCTCCCCAGCTGAAGCCGGGCTCAGAGCTGCGAACAACAATAAAAGTAACACAGCATTCTAAAATCAATTCATTTTAAAATCAATTCAAAAGCAAATTAATGGCAACCATTGGGCTAGAGTTCTGTGAGGATTACCAAAGGAGGGGAGTCAGGCTGTGCCCTGGCCAAAGGCTTGGTGGAACAGCTCTGTCTTGCAGGCCCTGCGGAAAGATGTCAAGTCCCACAGGGCCCTAGTCTCTTGTGACAGAGCGTTCCACCAGATTGGGGCCTCGGCCAAAAAAGCCCTGGCTCTGGTTGAGGACAGCCTAATCTCTCTGTGGCCTGGGACCTTCAAGATGTTTTTGTTTGAAGACCGTAAGGTCCTCCTCTGTGGGACATACCAGGAGAGGCGGTCCCGTAGGTACGAGGGTCCTAGGCCGCATAGGGCTTTAAAGGTTAAAACCAGCACCTTAAACACACAGATCGAGAACGAAGGTGGTAAAAAGAGTGTGTGGATTGGGCCCGGGTGGGTGGGAGAAAGACTTCACGGATGTGCTGCTTTCCTGTCCTGAAAAGTTGAACGGCATGTTATTCAGAAATGCCGCTTTAAAACCCGGACTTTTGGGCGATTTCTAAGAATTTCTCCCCGCCCCTTGGATGGTAATTCCACCTCTGAAAAAGAGGACATATCTGAGAAAATCCGGACGTATGGCAACCCTCTATATGTGACGTGCAGTGAATTTACATTTGTAAGTGTAAGTGAAAAATACATATAATAAAAAGCACATATAAACAAAAACACTCACAATCCATTAAAAAAACCCACAAGGCAATCTGCAGCAACAGCAGCAGAAATCTTCAGTTGCAAAACACCACCAGAGTCCTATAAGATGCCTAGGAGTTGTATTCCACATTAGTTCTACTCAGAGTAGACCCACTGAAATTAACAGACGTGACTGAGGTCTGTTAATTTCAATACTCTTAACTTGATTGAATTAATACTATGGGTTTTTATCACTCTTTGTTTGTTGGTTTACCTATGATCCACTACCATTCTTTCATGTGAATTGCTGCTCTTAATAAGATACTTATCACTGCCTGTACTTTTCTGGTTTCATTTCCTGGTCTCACAATTGATGATTCTGACTGCATGCCCCTCCCCAGGCACCCCAATATGTGTACATCCTTGAAACTCAGGACACTTAATTGATTTGATGAAGCATACTCTATAAAACCTTATGCCATAATAAATTAATGTGAGACTTTTTTGAGACTCGATGTGAGACCTAGTTTGCTTGCCTAGTTTGCTTGCCTAAAGAGGAGAGACACAGAGCTTGCCATTCCATACTAGAGGTAGAGAAGAAGGCTGCTTCTCTGTTTGATTGTCATCATGGGTGCAGTGAAGGATAATCTCTCTTCTGTCTGCCCACTGACCTGCCCTCATGGAATTCCATACACTCTGTCCGCATGCATTTAGTGTTCTCCTGTGGCAACCAGGCTACCCCTTATATACCATGGGTTGTATCCAATACTCAGAATAGGACCCGTTTAAATGGATGGACATGACTAACTTAGGTGCATGAACTTCAGTTGGTGTACTCTGAAGTTTGATGCAACCCAAAGCATCTGGTTGGCAACTCTTAGAACCCAGTGTTGGACTCGATGGACTGCATTGGTCCAGCAGACTCCTCTTCTGTTCTTAAGACTGCTTAAATAGCTCATTCATCTCCCAGATTGTTCTGAAGCCATTAACTGTAGTTTTCTGGCTTGGACGTAACAGGAAACTCTTGTTAGCTGAAGGCTACCTAGTTTGTTTACTTTCTTATGCAATGGGTAGGGGAGCAGAGCAACTCTGTTCAAGACCATTAGTTCCGTTCATATCTTATTAACCTGAAATATGAGCATCCAAACATAGCCCCTGCCTGCCAGGTTCATAGACTGCCATTCCCCATTCCCTCTTCTTGAGGCCTTAGCACAGGAGTAGCCAACATAGTGCGTGCTAGATGTCGCTGGGCTGCAGTTTCCACCATCCATTGGCCTTGTTGGCTGGGGGCTGATTGAACTACAGTGGCACCTCTGGATACGAACTTAATTCATTCCAGAGGTCCGTTCTTATCCTGAAACTGTTCTTAACGTGAGGCACCGTTAGCAAAAGCGTGTCTGCCGCTGCGTGCACTCAATTTCCGCTCACATCCAAGGGCAAAGCTCACAACCAGGAGCAACTGCTTCCGGGTTAGCACAGCTCATAACCTGACGCATGCTCAACCAGAAGCGATCGTGTCCAGAGGTACCACTGTAGTTTCCAGCAACATTTGGGAGAGTACCACATTGGCTGCTCCTGTCTTACCACACTCTGCTCCAGTGCAAGCCACGAGTAGCTGCCTGATCCGTCAGTCCAGAGGCCCATCTATTCCAGCATTCTATTCTATTCTTAACCACACACCCTGATGGAACGACCCACAAGCAGGACTTGCATTCTCTTGTGCTGGCAGTGGAAATTCTGCCTGATCACCTGCGCCCTTCAATATCAAAACACAGTGCAGGGTCATAACCTCTATTCATATGGTGCAGTAAGGATTGTTTGTCCCAGTATTCACTGCCTTGGACTATTTTCTAATGGAGGGGTGTTTTAAGCAAAATGAGTCTGAAGTGTGTCCGTTCCTAGCCCAGTACATGTGTGTTCCATTAAGCAGATGTACTGAGTGCCTAAACCTCTGCCAATAGAACCATCAACAGGCACTTTTCATTATTGATGGCTGCTTTAGATGAGTGCCTCTTAACTGCCTCCTGTAATTTCACTTTGATCCTTCATGCATTTTTTTTTATTTAAAAAAAATGAAAACAAAAAGAAAGAAGGGCACCTTATGTGGCTGAAAGAAAGATTGTGGGCTTTAGGTGTCTTTACTCATCGGTTGTGCTCAAGTTCTTTGCTTTGGATGGGGGGGATTCCATCTCTCTTTGTGCAAGAGAAAGGTTTGGGAGCCGGGTTTACATATTTACAAGAATATGTGCCTTTTTAATGAGGATTAAACATCCTTTCTTTCCTTCCTTCCTTCCTTCCTTCCTTCCTTCCTTCCTTCCTTCCTTTTTAAAGTAATGTTTTCTTAAGGTAGTTGATTTTCACCAGAAAAATATAAAGAGTTCTTTTTGATTTCTGTTCCCAGCACACAAGTAGAGACCCCAAAGAAACACCCAAGGAAGATGGAAGAAGGGAACTTTTGGAATTTGGGAAGCCCCCCTCTTTGCCCCCTGTTCCTGGCCTTCATTCATCTCTACCTCAGAACCAGAGCTATGTGGCAGCATCAAAATCACAGACAGGTAAAGAATTAACAGAGCATACCCCCCTTTCTATGTTATTTTTGTGGGGAAGCAAAAGCTCAAGTTGGGAGTCTGCTGGCCTTTTCTGTAACCCAGGGTTTCCCAGATTGTGGTCTGCAGACTACCAATGGCCCATGAGCTTCACCAGGTGGTCCACAGGGTGTCCACAGGGTGTCCATAAATTAAAAATTATACCACATCTAGCACAGAGCATTATAATTGCTAAAATGGGGGGGGGGAATGTAAGTGGTCTGTCAAGACCCTCAGCAATTTTCAAGTGGGGTGGGGGAACCACTGTTGTGGCCACTTTCACTACCGCCATCTGCCCCCTTTGATTGGATTATCAGCCCTTGCAATTTAAGCAGAAAATTGCTGGAACATTGTGGAGGTGGAGCTGAAGTTCCATGCACCTAAAGCTTAAATGAGGGACAAATTTGGCTTAACACACCAATAAACAGAAGGTCAGGGGTTTGTCTGCTGTTGTTTTTTAAATGTAACAGTGTTTGTGTCTTGTGTATTTTCAAATGAACCATAGCATGCAAGAAGGGGAAGCTTAAACCCTTCCCTCCCCAGCCAAGATCCTGACAAATAAGAACTGCCATAAGAAAATAAGTAGAGACCTGCTGGATGAAGCCCTTTAGTCCAGCATCCTCTTCAAACAGTGGCCAGCCAGATACCTTTGGGAAGCTTGCAAGCAGAACCCAGCGTAACAATGCTCTCTTCACACTTGCAGTTCTCAGCAGCTGGCATTGGAGGAGGGGTGAAAAACAAAGCACATCTAATCCTGTTACCTAATGCTTGTTTCTTTTTACTCCTCCACCAACTCTTACATGCGTGTTTCCCCAGGAAACAATCAGTTTTCCCTTTCCTCTATGCAAGGAGCAGAGGTGCCCCAGTAATTCTCAGAACCCTTAACAAACTACAGCTCCCAGGATTCTTAGGGGGAAGCCATTACTGTTTGAGTTGTACATTAGTGCTTTAAAAGTATGATGTAGATACAGCTTTGGATTCTAAGGGCCCATATATACCTCACATTAATGTGGACTGTGAACCTTTTGTGTCTCCTTTAATTGCCTCTTGTATATGGGGCATTCTCCTCCAACTTCTTGGAAGGAATTCAGTGGCGCTGTGGTCTATAAACCACTGAGCCTCTTGCGCTTGCTGATTGTAAGGTCGGCAGTTCAAATCCATGTGACAGGGTGAGCTCCCATTGCTTTGTCCCAGCTTCTGCCAACCTAGCAGTTTGAAAGCATACCAGCAGATAAATAGGTACCACTGCGGGGAGAAGGTAAACGGCATTTCTGTGTGCTCTGGCTTCCGTCATGGCCTCCTGTTGCACCAGAAGCGGTTTGGTCATGCTGGCCACATGACCTGGAAAGCTGTCTGTGGACAAACACCGGCTCCTTCGGTCTGAAAGCAGAGATAAGTGCCACACTCTGTAGTCAAATTCTACTAGACAACCATCCAAGGGTCCTTTACCTTTAAAAGTAAAGGTAAAGAGACCCCTGACCGTTAGGTCCAGCCGTGACTGACTCTGGGGTTGTGGTGCTCATCTCACCTTATTGGCTGAGGGAGCCGGTGTACAGTTTTCAGGTCATGCGGGCAGCATGACTAAGCTGCTTCTGGCAAACCAGAGCAGCGCATGGAAACACTGTTTACCTTCCTGCCAGAGCGGTATGTATTTATCTACTTGCACTTTGGCGTGCTTTCAAACTGCTAGGTGGGCAGGAGCTGGGACCGAGCAACGGGAGCTCACCCTGTTGCAGGGATTCGAACCGCCAACCTTCTGATTGGCAAGCCCTAGGCTCTGTGGTTTAACCCACAGCGCCACCCGTGTCAAAATTCTGCTAGACAACCGTCCAAGGGTCCTTTACCTACCATTAACTCCAGCTTCTGCTATCCCACTCTTTCTCCTCCCTAAATCCAAGGATCCCCTATGCCAGTGTTTCTCAGACTAGCCAGCAGGACCAGCGGTCAGGAGTGATGAGAGTTGTCATCCAACAACAGCTGGTGATCCAAGTTTGAGAAACACCACCTATGCTTTCACCTATGCTTTGAAAATCTCGAGAGGAGAGCTGCATCAGGGAATCTCTGGATTTGGGGAGGCAGGAAATACTTTGCATCACAGCCTAATTGCTATTCTGCATTGGGGAAACTTTTTGGTGGTGTGGGAGGAGTGAAACTGCCATTGGACGCAGCCTGCATCTTTATCATGAAGAGGCTTGACATCACCCCTAAATGTGCACTCCTCCATTGTCTCCCAAGACAGATGGATGCCAACTGTATGATGCAGATTTTCATTAGTTGGATGTTGCCTTTTAATAGCTTTTAATCAGTTGCTTTGCTTGTCCTCAAGGCCGTATTTACATAAGAGTGCATTTCAAGCACTGCGAGATCACTTTAAGCAGTCATTACTTCCCCCACAGAATTCTGGGAACTGTAGTTTCTTAAAGGAGCTGAGAGTTGTTGTATCTCACAGAGCTACAATTCCTGGAGTGGTAGAACAGTCTTTTCCTCTTCCCAAGGGATTCTCAGAATTGTAGAGGGGGAATGGCAAGATCAGTATAATGCAAAGAAACAATGCAGGGCTCCTGACCTCCCCACTTGCCTCCTAATCTCCTGGTAAGCAGCTGCAGTGCAACCAAACAGAGGCCAGGTGAGCAGTGCAGCTCCACCAAGCGCTCTTCTTCTCCTTATAACTAAAACAGGGGGAGTGAAAATGGGACTTGGTGTTTGATTGTGTGTTCCTTTGTACTTACCGTATTTTTTGCTTTATAAGACTCACTTTTTCCCTCCTAAAAAGTAAGGAGAAATGTGTGTGCGTCTTATGGAGCGAATGCAGGCTGCGGAGCTATCCCAGAAGCCAGAACAGTGAGAGGGGTTGCTGCTTTCACTGCACAGTGATCCCCCTTGCTGTTCTGGCTTCTGGGATTCAGAATATTTTTTTCTTGTTCTCCTCCTCCAGAAACTAGGTGCGTCTTATGGTCTGGTGCGTCTTATAGAGCGAAAAATATGTTAGTTAGCTGTTTACTGAATTAAATGTTGGATACTGCATCTGATCCACCCACCCTCAGGAAGGCTCATATACCTTCTTGTGTTTCTGCACCCTACTTTCTGCCTCCTGATTATTTTCTCTTTTGTCCCTCCCGTCCAGCTGCTTCAGTATCTAGAAAGAAGAAGCGAAGAATGGGAACGTACAGCCTGGTTCCCAAGAAAAAGACCAAAGTTTTGAAACAGAGGACTATGATTGAGATGTTCAGGAGCCTTGCCCATTCCACTTCAGGTGGCAAGGTGAGGGCTGTGGAAGAGAGCGAGGTGCTTGGTGGATGAATGGAAGGTGGTGTCAGCCACTCTCGTAGCCGGAGATGGTGGTCCAGATCAGCAAGGAACTTCTCTTTGTGCGGTGTGGCTGTATAATCCAGGGAATTGTTTCTTTTAGAAGAAATGTGAACAGGCGATAGACTGTTTTTGGGCCTGCTTTCTTAAGAACCCAGTGGTTCTGCTGGATTGGAGCAAAGGCCCATCTAGGCCAGCATCCCTCCATCTCACAGTGATGCCCCAATGGGAAGCCTACATGTAGTTTGTGAGGGTTAACAGCCCCTGCAGATATCTGTGGAGAAAAGGAAGACAGGGGAGCACCCATGGTCAACCCATAAAATGATTATATATATTCAGTAAGCCTAGTTATAGACCTCTTCATTTTTAATTACTTCACTATTGCATTTTAAGCTTACCCTTTCTCCAGTTTGCTCAGGGCAGTGTGCATAGGCCCCGTCCCAACTTTATTTGTTCAGTACAGACAGGGTAGGGGGACATCTGTGGCCCTCTGCTTGTCATTAGGCTCCAACTCCCCACCAGCATCAGTTAGTATGGGCAATGGTGAGGTGTGATGGGGGCCCACTGACATTCCCTGCCCCTGGTTTACAGGACTGCAGCCTGAAATAAGCAAACAAGGAGTGGGAAACCTTTAGTCCTCCAGATGTGGTTGGACTCCAGTTCCTATCATGCCTTGCTGGATCCTTTTTTGATGGGAATTGGAGCCAAACAACATCTGGAGGACTACAGGCTCCTTGTCCCTGGTTTAATGCAAAGTGGAACCTGTATATATTTGTAGCAGGGGAGGGAAACCTTGACCCTGGTGGCCAAATTGAGCCCTCCTGACTTTTCTGCCTGGGATTCAGGGCTCTCTGCAAGACACAGTCCTCGCCAGCTCTGCTCCATGCCTTCCTCAAGTACTTTTGCCTGACGGGAATGTGTGATTGAACTGTGGTAAGGCCTCTTGCTTCCTGCATGGAGAGGTTTGTGCAGGGGTGTGGCGTTCTGTGTTGCTGCTTGAAGCCACTGCGTCTTCACCGTGGCCCTCAGAAGGTTCCCACCAGTGAATGTGGCCTGAAAAATGTGTTCACTTCCCTTTCAATTTAACTGTTTGTCCACATGGGTGCATTCAGGTTGAAAAGGGTGATTCTAGCCCTCATGTGAACGGGGAGAGCTTAGATGCGGATTCTGAAGATGAGGACTCAGATGAACTGGAAGAAGACAATGAACGTGGAACTGAGCAGCAGGCTGCCTTCCCTGCAGAGGAGAACAGAATGGCTAAGGAGGGAGTTGTCGATGGCAGCCGTGCCAGAAAGGTGATTTGAATGCTTGTTTGAGATGCTTGAGGACAACTTTTAACTTTGATTAATATAGGTGGGAGTACGCGGGTGGCGCTGTGGGTTAAACCACAGAGCCTAGGACTTGCTGATCAGAAGGTTGGCGGTTCGAATCCCCGCGACGGGGGTGAGCTCCCGTTGCTCAGTCCCTGCTCCTGCCAACCTAGCAGTTCAAAAGCACATCAAAGTGCAAGTAGATAAATAGGTACCGCTCTGGCAGGAAGGTAAACGGCGTTTCCGTGCGCTGCTTTGGTTCGCCAGAAGCGGCTTAGTCATGCTGGCCACATGACCCGGAAGCTGTACGCTGGCTCCCTCGGCCAATAAAGCGAGATGAGTGCTGCAACCCCAGGGTCGGTCACGACTGGACCTAATGGTCAGGGGTCCCTTTACCTTTACCTTTAAAGGAAGCGACAAGGTGAAGCAAGAGTTTGTGGTGTAGCACAAAGGTGCTTTCCACCACCACCTTCAAGATCTCAGGTGCCTGAGTGTTCTCCAGATGTTGTTATATCCAGATGTTTCAAGGAGGAAATGGGAGCTGCAATATTATGTCAGTTAATTGGGTTGATGGGTCAGTTAAAATATTTTGTTCATTCTGTTTTAAAAGTCCTGGATAAATTGGAGCACAGGCTCGTTATTTTTAAATACTTGTTTTAATTGCCATATTAAAAAAACAATGTTTTATTAAAGAGTTATATTATATTTGCAAGCTGCATTTCTCACCCCCTTCCATGCCATCACTTACTCCTCTGCATAGTCACCAGTCTGATTAGCTTAAAGTCCTAGAGATTCACGGGGGGCATAAATGACAAAAACCAATCTAATAGCCCTTAAACGTTTCCAAAACAAGTGCACATTTGTAAATCATCATTGTGGATGGCAGCTGTCCATCTTCACATTGCTTCGTTTTCAAAATGTATTCTGCCCCTCAATGAGAAAGCAAAAGTTTTCCCTGGGTGGCTTTAAAGAAATTTAAATAAAATGCCAGAAGTCTGCTTCCACCTTAAAAAAGAAGCCCTTATACGGGAGGCAGCCATTCTTCTCTGAGAGTTCCCACTGCAATATGTGGGGTGGGGGCATTATCTTAAAAAAAATTAAATAGAAACTTGATTCCACTCCCCACCTTTAAGAATTTCCAATTTGCATGCAAACATATGCAGATTTAATCAGCGAAAACCTGTACAATAAATTGACAAAAGGCTTCTTTTAATCAGGAGGTTAAAAAGTTTATGGCAGATTTGATCTCTCTATTTTTCTCTCCTCCTTCTCCTTCAGTTGGATCTTTTTAAAATTTGAAACATAAAGCAGTAAAGAGAGATGTATTGGTGATTATTGGTTCACTTGGACCCAAATTTATTTACTCATTTATTGCATTTATGTCCCACCTTTCCACTCCAAGGAGCTAAACATGGTGTACACTGTTCTCAACCTCCTTGTTTTTTATCCTCACAACATCCCTTTGAGGTAGGTTAGGCTGAGTGAGCTTCACACCTGAGTGGGGATTTCAATCCTGGCCAACCCAGATCAAATTCCAGCACTCTAGCCAATACAGCATCCCTAAGGAACATCCATTCTTAACCACTGCAACACCCAAAACGACTATTCATTCCATGCACCACAACATCTACAGTGGAGGTGAAAGGGGCAGAAGGCTCAGTGGCTCAGTGCTGATTCCTTCCCCTGGTTTTGTGAGGGCGTGGGGTGGGAAAATAACACCCATATACTCACATAGAATACCAAAACCAAACCAAAACAGAGCTCATAAACATTACAAGCTTGTTACTGTAGTTAACCTACTTTTAACCTAATACAGTGTTTATAAAAATAAGTTCCAAATATCGTTAAATTTGCCCATGTGTGACAGATGTGCCCAGTAAGGTGCACAACTTGCTACCCGGTCCGTGGCATTCTGTAGCAGCTCTGGCCTCTGGGCTATTCTGGCTCCACTATCTAATCTCTGAAGACCAACGTACAATGCAAAAACACAGCTGCCCGCAAAATGCAACAAGGCTTATTTTGCTGATGGGAATTAAGCATCAAGACCACATCAATACTGACCTGTTGCCTAGATATAAGCTTCTGCCAGCGGGAGTGAGCCTTGAAACTTGGTGCTTCTGTGTAGGAGTTGCTCTGGCTTCTTCCCTGGAATGGAATCTCTGCCTTGGGAGTATCTGTGGTTTGGTTTCTGGTGTAAACTACAGATAAAGGGAGGAAAACAGTTCCTCAATTAGAACTGCAGTGTAGATGATTCATGGCTGCCACATGCCACACGAGCCTGAAGGTGCATTCCAAGCTGTGTGCTGCTGCTATTATTATTATTTAATAATTTTATTGCTTATGCCCCACTCATCTGGCTGGGTTGCCCCAGCCACTCTGGGCGACATACTGCACATACATAATAAAACATCAAACGTTTGAAACTTCGCGATGCAGGACTGCCTTCTAAAAATTCTTTATAGTGTAGTTAATTTATCTCCTTGATATCTGATGGGAGGGCATTCCACAGGGAGGGTGAACAAAACGAATAAAACAAAAACCTAGGAACCAGAACCAGGGACCATGAAACCTGCTTTGTGTGTACAAATTTAAGGAGAACACCCAATTTAGGGTTGTAGCCAACTAAGGTCTACGAACACCCAGTGGAACTTAGTGAATCTATGTTAGTCATATGCATGAATTTCAGTGAGTCTTCTCTGAGCAGGACTAAAGCACAAACACAAGGAACTTCTATTGCAGTAGTCCTTCAACCAAAGCAGAACAAAGCAAGGTTACAAAATCTAAACCAGGTAACAGAATTTACGTAAACTTAAAAAAACAACTCTATTCACTATTTAAAAGTAGAGATTAATAAAAGTAATAATTAAGACTAATAAAATGACAACATATTCCTATTGAAACATACTAAAACACATTTTAAGAAATAAAACACTTTACTTAGTATAAAGCATAAATCTATATTAAGGTGTGTTTTTCATAATACTGGATGCAGCTGTTGGTTTGCTGCACCCAGCAAGTTGCTTCTGAGTCAAAACAAATAATCTGACCTAGCATAAGCTAGCAGCCTTGGTTCTTTAAGTGGGTGACAGCTTTTCTCATCTGATTTACTTTCTTGCTCACTTTCCTTTGGCCACCACAGATTGTCCATGGTGAGTCCGAGGATGAGCAAGACTCTGTAGACTCCGGGGAAGATGAGGAAGACGGTGACGAGTCTGACTTGGTGAGCTGTTCCTCCTGTATGCCTTCCCACCTCAGTTTATGTGTGCAGCAAGAATGATGGTGAGGAGCACCCATGCAAGGCTTAGCATTCTTCCTGATAATAACATTTAAAAACAAAACAAACGTATTTTTTTGTTACCCAGTTGCTCTGCCTGCTTTTATGGGTTTCAAACAATGTTTTCACCTTCTAAACAGTTCTGTGTTACAATAAAAGTTTATTGATTTCTTGTTAGGCCTCAGCAGGGGTCTGCCCTTGCTTGCCAGATGCCAAGACAAGGGCGTGGTCCAGACAGGCATGGTCGAGGCTGGAGCAAGCAGGACAGAAGCAGGGGCTTGGTCCAAACAGGGACTATCCAGGGCCATCTTTCACGGGAGGCAAGGCAAGGCACCAGGAGTCTGCTGCTACTGTTGTTGTTGCTGCTGCTGTTGCTGCTGCTGCTGCTGTTGCTGCTGCTCATAGTGACCCAAATTGCTCAGACTGACGAGGGAAACCCTGTGGCAATGGCTTTTATCAGCCTCAGAGAGCCAGGATTGGCCTGTAGATGATCAGCTGATGCTTACTGCAGCCTAGGGGGTAGTTCCCTTGTACTGTGGCACTTAGACAGGTTTGTAGGAGAGCACTAGATGGCATAGCACCAGGGATGCAGGAGGTAAGGCTCTGGTTCCTGACGACTGGGTGCTTCAATTCAAGACACAAACACACAGCATCACAGGCACTGCACTATACTGCACCACACCCCATATATATGCACAATTTCCCCATGTGCTTTTCTTTCTTGTGTTTCAAATTCTGCTTTGGCCTTTGATTCAGCCGTTTTCCCTTTCTTCGCCTTCTTTGCTGATTTCAAGCGATGGGAGCTGCACTGGAATCCCGAAGCATAAAGACTTTTGTTGGGTTTGGATACAGGGGGTCCCAGGTTTGAATGCTTGCTCTGACACAGAGCCTGTTTGGCTTGCATTGGGCAAGTTGCTGTACCTTGATAAAATCAGTGGTAAGGCATATTGCTATGCAAAGTGGTAAGGCATCTTTGCTATGCAAAGATGAATATTGTCCTGCTTGCCTCAAGCCATAGTCTGCAGCTATATCTGAACCAGTCAACTGTGGTTTGGGTATGGATGTACATCCCCAACAAAATACTGAGAATGCACTTCTGGAAAAGATTTCCACTGTGCAATCTTATGCGTGCTCCCTCAGAAGTAAATTCCATTGTATTCATTGGGGCTTACTCTTAGGAAAGTGTGCACAAGCTTGCAGCCTTGTTTTTCCAGTTAAGTTCTTCGTTTGATGTAGTGTTAATACAGGCACAAAAAATGCATTTGCCACTCAGTGTTTGTAACAGATCTAAGATCTGTCAACTGATTAAAGAATTACTAGTGAATCAGTAAGCTGGTTTTAACAATTATTAATTAGTGACCTTCTAAAAATTTGCACAAATTAATATATTACCGAAACTGTTCATGGAAGGTGATAAATACTTTAGTTTTGCAGGAGGATATTAAAAATGAAACAGCATTTGTTTCCATTAGTTGCACACAAGTTGAACTGTTAAAATGTTCTCTTGTTGAACTGGTATTACGTTACCAGAATCTAATCCACTAGATACATATAGGCTTAACATTTCCAGTTCCGTGGTTTGGAGGATCAGACCTGAGACCAATCTTGGCTTACTGAACGGTTTAAACAAGCCCTCCAAACCAAGATGGCAAACCACAGTTTGTTCCTGGTTTAGAGGACTCACGGAAAGCAGACTTTACGGGTTCTGGTGTAACTGTAAACTATGGTTTGATTAAATCCTTAAATTATTAATTAAGCTGAGTAAGTGATGGGAGGAGACAGCACACAAACACAGGGCTTGTTTCTTGTCCTCCTAACCACAGCTGAATGATCTCCAGGAATTTTGTTTTATCTCCCCCCCCCCTTTGTGTTGAATGTGCTGATTAATTGAGTGGTGGGGTGGATTTTCATCTGGTATTAAAAGTCTTGTTGATTTTAATCAGTGAACTCCTTCAGCCTTCCTGGCTTAGTGAAATGCACAAGTATGAGGGCTCCCAGAATGCAGTTTTCAGCCACTTTGCTCCTCTGTGGACTTTTTTATTGTTGCACTTTGCTGAGCTAATCCAAGGTTTGGCTTAATATGTCTCCTGAACCTGGGACTTGTGGTTAAGCGCTTGCCTCTCAAGAAAAAAACTTGGCTGCAGCTCATGATTAGCAAGCCAGAGACCTTAGCCAAACCATGGCTTGGTTCAACATGACATGGGAACCTGAAAGGAGCAGAGAGGAGCAGAACCAGAGGGGTGTGGTTGAAAAGGAGATGTGCCCTGGGGAGAGTCTCAGGGGCCAGAGGAAGAGGCTTGGAGGGCCACATTCAGACCCCAGGCCTAAGATTTGCCACCCTTCATTTAAGCATCAAAAGAGGTTGTAATCAGCCCATCCCGAAATATTTCGGCTTCAGTCCTGCACAGACCTGGGCTTTCTTTTTAAAAAATCTATTCAGTGGGACTTAAGTGCATATAATTGTGCAACAGGATAACACCTTGTTCCCAGGAGTTAGCTGACAGACAGTTAAGGATTTTCTTTTTTACTCCTTTGGTTTAGCCTTGTTTTAAACAGTTATAAATGCAGATAGGATACCTCTAGATACCATATTGTCTTACATTCAGTGTAACCAAAAGACTTTATAATCTGAACAAAAAAAGAGAGACATTGCACATTCTTTCGCAATTCATGAAAATATTTAATAAAAATTATTAGTAAAAAAATAATAAATGTAGATATGAGATAAATGTCCTATTTGCAAATTTTTGTTCCAATGGGACAGAGTCCTTTGCCCATGTGAAAACACCTCAAGCTTCAATTTCTCTGGAAGGGCGAGTTTTGCCTATTAGTAAGTTGAGTCAGACTGTCCAGTATTGAATCCCTGCTGTACTGATGATCAGGCTGCAGCTGTAGTCTTCCCTTTCAGTACAAAGCCCAGTCTGTGCTCATAAATATGGGCAGGGATAAGCAGAGCATAGATTAGGATCTGCTGGAAAATAGCTGGGTGATCTGCGGTACAATAACAACAAGAGGTTCTCCTCTTACATTTTAAGACATTGTTATTTCAGTGTTCTTTTTTCCTGGGTGGTAACCATCTGGCCTGTTCCCGACATGATGATCCTGGCTTCTTAAACTGTGGTTGGGAATTAATAGGTGCCTATGCACTCCTGTTGCTTACTGGCTTTAGTGCTGGAATCCTTGCTCAAACTTCATTTCCTCATTGCATTAAAACCAGGGATCTGTGGTTTAATGGTGGTTTACCAGGATAAAAGATCCCTTTAGGTGAATCAACATTAAACCACAGTTTTGGGTATCAAGACTTAATCGAGAAGAGCAGTTAAAAGAGACATGGATCTAAACGCTGAAGGTGATAAGAGGTAAGTGAATGACCTTCATAAACCATGGTGCAACCCAGTATGGCCTGGTTGACACATGATGCTAAACCATAGCTTTGTGTGTATGCGCTATGCACAGGCACAAATGAGCCGCAGTGACTCCTGGGATTATTCTCCTTTCCCCTCTCCTCCCACACACATACAAGGGGAGCAGTTCAGAATCTTTCTTTTCTGCTTTTGGTTAACTGCAGTTTGTTGTATTGTTTTGTTTGACAAATTGTGGTTAACATTTACTGTGGCTAGTTTAAAACAAGTCAGTTTCAAACCATAGTTTCTGAAGCAAGCTTTTGAAAATTAAGCAATCTAAAAAAAATAATGTTAATCACAGTTCTGGGTCCCATTGTCAGGGCAAGCTGGGGTTCACCAAAAGTATGTGCACCTGAATTTTCTGGAGGCCCCCTGTGATTTATTCCTGCTCATGCACATTTTGCTAAATGAACACATGAAGACAGATTGTCTGGATTTGTTGCTCTTTGGTTTTGCTCCTTTCTTGTGCTTTCCTGATCAGCATTTTATTTGTAATGATTATATCTATCATCTCTCTGTGATTACTTTTGATTATTGGGTGCTTTATAAAGTTCTTTTTCAGCAGAAGAGTGGGGCAAAAATATTTTTAAAGAAACAAATATGCGGCTAGAAACCAGAAGTAAAATGCTTTTATACTATGTGCCTGCCCTGAATAGTAAAGATTACATGATATAATAAAGTGCAAAATAAGTGAGGTTGGGCAAAGTTGCCTACATCCCATCATATGGATCAGGCCAGTGGCCCACCTAGTCCAGCATCCTGTTCTCAAAGTGACCAGCCAGATGCCTCTGGTAAGCCTGCGCGAGCCTTACTTCTCCGGATCCATCACCATCCACTTCTCAGCCCAGGTAGATATTCTCCCAAACCACCTTGCAGTTAAAAATCTGAACAATCATAAAGTTCCAAGAGAGAGTCTTCAGGTCCCTGACAGGTGGAGCTGATCTTCTCATCAAGAAGTCCCTGATAAGATTCTGAAGGACCTCAAGATGCCACAGAAAGCAGTTTTAGAACTTAAGAAAAGCCCTGCTAAATCATGCCAAAGGCCCACCTAGTCCACCATCTTGTTCTCAGAGTGGCCAACCAGACTTCCCCCTCCTGTGATTTCCGGCAGCTGGTGAGAAGAGGCATACTCCCTCTGACAGTGTAGGTAGAACATAGATGTCCTGGCTAGTAGCCGTCGGTAGCATTGGGTTTCTCTTGGCAGAGAAGTTGGATTGGCTGGATACACACAGGTTTGGCTACAAAGGAAGCAGAATACAGGAATGAGTCTGAGACTATAGTGATTTCTTTCCAAGCTTGCAGATCTCTTTGTACTACCTTGGCATGTGGTGGCAGTTCTGTGGTATTTTCGTGGAAGGAGCTATATTACGCAACACAAGACGTGCCAGTCTCTGTGGCTGACCTAAAAATGGTGAAGGGAGAGGCAAGTTCAATAATAATAATAATAATAATAATAATAATAATAATAATAATCAGTATGAATATTGAATATAGTCAGGCCAAGGACCAGCTGAATGCAGCTCCAAGACCACCGTGTGGTCCGTGGGCCACAGCTTAGGAACCCCTGATCTAGGCAAGACTCAAGAGGCTCAAGCTTTCATATTGCCCCTGGTGGGTAGCGGGGAGAGTAGAGGATTGTATTTCTGAAATACGTTGGGCTTTTTAAAAACTCAGGTGCTTCTGAGAGCATTGCCTCTCTCCTGTTGCCTTCTAATCACAAAGAAAGGTGAAGGGCATAGCTTAGGATCAGTCAGGCCACTGCTTTCCTGAAGCAGATGCCTCCTGTGGTTTTTGCAGAGTTCGGAATCCAGCCTCAAGAAGAAGGTGATGAAGAAGAAAGGCAAGATGGAGAGTCCCTGGCTGAAACCCACCCGGAAGAGGAGGCGGAGGAGTAAAAAGAAACAAGCTGGTGCATTGGGTAACAGGATCAAATGTGTCTTATTTTCTGTCCCTTCACCCCAGTAGCTTTTGTTCAGGGGAGACTGAGGCCCCAGTCATACTATACATTTAAAGTAGCATCATGCCACTTTAAACAGCCATGGCTTCTCCCCCAAAATATTCCTTTGAACTGCAGTTTATTAAGGGCGCTGAGAGTTGTTAGGAGACCCCCTATTCCCACCGAAGAGCAGTTTTAACAATCCATTCCTTTTCCCAGGTAACTAGGAATTGTAGCTCTGTGATGGGAACAACTCTCTGCCCCCTTAACAAACTACAACTCCCGGGATTCTTTGTGGGAAGCCATGACTGTTTAAAGTGATGTGATGTGGCTATAAGTGCATAGCACAGATGGGGGCTGAGCAAGTTCTTTCCTCCTTCATTTCCTTTGCAGTGGGAGCACAAGCAGATTGGCTTAGGATAGGGGATCCAAAACTGAGACCGCAGAGCCATCATGAGGAGTACCACCTGACTCCTCAGTTTCCAGCCAAGATGCAAGAGTAGTAATGTTCAGAAGGAGATGAGATAAGACTCAGCCTTTCCCATTTGCCATTTCTCCTGTCCCCAAAACTTCAAAGGTGGCTTTCTAAGCAAAGTAGTTGCTGCTCTGGGACTTGCGCTTAGGAACCAGGGGGTCTACTCTTTCATTCTTTTTAAGGAACATAGGAAGCTGCCTTGTACTGAATCAGACCAATGGTCCACCAACCTTGGTATTCTTGCCTACATAGACTGGCAGGGGCTGTACAGAATTTGATGCAGGGAGTGTTTCTCAGTCCTAACTAGAGACGCCAGGGATTGAACCTGGAACCTTCTGTGTGCAAAGCAGAAGCTGTTCCACTGAGCTAAGGCTTTTGCTTCCCAAATCGTGTTGCTTTGACTTTCCTCTCCTGGGCTGAGAAGGGCAACTGGTGTGTCTGGCAAACCTTTGCTTATAGAGAAATGATTGGAAGAGGTAGTATCCTCCATGGGTGAGGGCAATACTCCTCTCCCAAGAGGCTCAAGATCTTACAGGGCTTAAGGGAAAAGTTCTGCAGGCCCTCCTCAGTCTGTCTCTTATCCTTGCACCAATGCTTGGTAAAAACAGCTTTGGTCGTTCAGCATCTGATCCGTGACCCTCAAGTAGCTCAGAGCATTTATTCCCTCCTCATACTGGCTCTTGGACAGTGACACAATTTTAGGAGAAAGAAGAGGCTTTTAAAAAACCATGCAGGGTTAATGTCTGGCTCTAGATCTCCTGACTCACTAGGCTGGCATTGTGCTTTGTTGGAGGGAGGAGGGCAAAATATTTTGGGGTGAGGAGGGGAGTGTGTGTGTGTGTGTGTGCACTTGTCTCTTGGAATAGGAAAAAGAGGCATGAACTAAATCCCTGCTAGAGGTTCTCACATTTGTTTTCATTAGCAAACCCTGCTTTGCTCATTGAGAAGCTGTACAATTGGCTCTGAACACTCCTTTTTTTTTTTTGCCTTGAGCCAGATGTCTCCTGTCCCCTTCATCTTGTTTTCTACACCATTGGGTCTCTTTTTAAGCATTGCTGAGATCTAAAGTCCTTTTGCATCAGGGTGTGTAGGGTGAGTCAAGGCAAGCCCAGGTCCTTCTCCCTTCCTCTTTCTCATCCACGTTTCTGCTGCTAATGCAGTGCAGCAGCAGACAGATGTGTCTGAAAGGGAGGACCTCTCTTCCTGGTAGCTGGCACCTTTTTTTTCCTCTCCCAAAAAGCAGTGCAAGGGTGGGGTGAAATCTGCCTTATTCAGGCAGAGAGAGTAGGAAGAAGGGCTGAAAAGATCAATTGGCCCAGTTGTTGCATTTTAATTATTCTATTAGCATCTGTATTTGCTAGAGATCCATCAGCCTGTAGCCTGCATACAGTCTGCTAGAGATGAATGTGGCCTTTAAGAGAGAGAGGGAGAGAGACACACACATACATGCATAGTTCTTTTCTTTGCTATATAAATATGTGTATATTTTAAACCCAGGTTCGGAAGCCTACAAGTCTTCCTTAGACAGTGGAGAAGGAACTGGGGTGGAGAATAACATGGAGTACATGGAAGTCTCTCTGGATTCCTTGGATCTCCGAGTGAAGGGAATTCTATCTTCGCAATCAGAAGGTGAGTGTCAGCGTTCTAAATATGGCCATGTACCATTTTGGTTCTTTGTTTCCTTGGATTTCATTTCTCTGTATTAAGATGATGCCCCCTGGTGGCTGCCAATATTGAGAATGAGAAGAGGCCAAAAAGGCATATCAATGGATCAAATGGAGAGTGAGACTAGAGCAAAGGAGAGCAGCTAGTAGATCACCTTTGACCCAGCAGTGTGTGTGTGTATTTGTGTGGATATTGCAGGAAATAACGCTGATGGGAATATCCTGGGGAGTGTTACGGCTTTAGAACACTTCTGGGTGCAGTTGTGATCTAAGACAATTTGACTAATCCCTGTGGCTTTGTCCCCTTGGTCATGTCTTTGGTTTTTTTGCTTTTTATTTTCCCCTTGCCAAGAAAAGAAAAAGAGTTGTTCTCCCCTTCCGGTTTCCTCCAGTGCTGCTCCCTGTTCTCAGGCAAGAGGCATGTGACAAAATTCCAGAAGGGCTCCTTCAGAGAAGTAGAAGGCGGCACACAGCTGACACATGCCAGAGGACCGCTTTGTAGAGCAGATGGGAGATTCCTGGCAGTCTGGCTGGGGCGTCACTGAGCCACTGCTCAAGGCAGTCTGGCAATCCAGCCTTTTCATCTGGGCAGGAGCTGTGCCATTCCCGCATAGTATTGGCTGTGTGCCCCCTTTTGCATTTAAGAAGGTCCGTGGCTCTGTGATGCAGCACCTGCTTCTGGACCAGTGGGCTGACTCTGCAGGAAGCAGTTTCCTATGTTCCAGAGGGCAGGACCTGGGTCAACAGGCTCAAATTACAAGTTCACAGCTCCAGTAGATAGGAATGCACTTGCTTGTGTCTCACAAAAAGGCCGCAGTGCCGCAGTAGAGCACCTGTTTTGCATGCTAAAGGTCCTGGATTCAGTTCCCGGCAGGGCTAGGAAGCAGCCCATCTGAATTCCTGGTGAGCTGCTGTCAGTCAGTGTAGACAAAAACAAGATGGACAAAAGGTCAATCTTGCAGGATTTGTTTGGAGAAGTACAATGACAGTGCAGACCATGCAAGAAGGTTCCCAGTTCAATCCCCAGTACCTCCAGGTTGGACAGGGAGAGAACCCTGTCTGAAATCCTGGAGAGCGGCTGCCAGTCAGTGTAAACAAGAGGTGGACCCAGGAGTCTGACTTGTTTATAAGGCAGCTTCCTACATTCATAAGAACTTATGGATGGGTTCAGAATTCCATTTGGACCTTCACCCTTATGTTTCCCATGTTCTTTTGTTGATGATGATGCTTGTTTGTAACCTGTTCACCCAGTTAGGCTGCAGTAGGCTGAGCAGACTCTTAACGATGCATGCTCCACAATGCTTTTATGCTTAAGAAAAGCGATTCAGAAAAATCTGCCCTCTCCTCTCCTCCCTCCTCCTCCTTCCTGCAGTTGTTACCTCTGGAGAGGAGCTTGATGAGACAAATAACATTGATTTCAAGAGGGGTGATTGCACCAACACTGCGACCAGTGCATTGATTTCAAGTGGCAGCTGTTGAAAACCTGATCCAGGAAATGATGGACCGGTTTAACAATTCATTTTTTAATGGCCTCTGTATCATCCAATTGCAAACATAAAGAGTCCTCAAAAACAAATCTAGTTTTGAGCATTGTTCGGATTAGAAAAAAACCCAAAATAAAATAAAAGGGGAAAGAAAGGCTGTATAAGAATGTAAAAAGTAGTCTTGCTGGAGCGTGCCAAAGGGCCAGCATCCTGTTGTCTCACTGGCCAACCTGATGTCTCTGGGAAACCCATAAG
Source organism: Podarcis filfolensis (assembly GCF_964270895.1). NCBI lineage: Eukaryota > Metazoa > Chordata > Lepidosauria > Squamata > Lacertidae > Podarcis > Podarcis filfolensis. The sequence continues at coordinate 41,221,726 of NC_139617.1, forward strand.
CAGGACCTGAGTTATCTCATGCTGGCACTGGAAACTCCGCATGGGTCTAGGCATTCTGCAGAGCATGAGACTGAGTCACCAGGCCTATTTTTGTAGTGTAGGTGTGTTGCCTGCAGGGAAGGCTGTAGCTCAGTGAATCATAGCTCATCTGCTTTGCATGCAGGAAGGCCCAGGTCGAATCCCCAGCATCCTCAGCACTGGGAACATTGGTTGTCTGAAACCCTGGAGATGTGCTGTCAATCAGTATAGACTGAGCTATATGCACCAATGGTTCTGTCTTGTTATAAGGCCACTGCATAATATAAGGCAACTTCAAAGCCAGCAAGCAGGACCTGGTTTTTGCTCCCTTAACAACTGGTATGCAGGGGCATACTGCCTATGATAATGAGTGTAGCATGCAGGTATCATGATTGTCAAGGCCCTTGACAAGCCTTATGCTTCATGTGTTTTTCCAGCTTCCCTTTTAAGCTGTCGAAGCAGGTGGCCATCACTGCGTCTTGCAGGAAATTCAGTTCAGTGGTGAATAGTGAAGGAGAATAGCTTTCCCCCCTGGGTTGCTTCAGGTATCCCGACTTTGATTGAAATAGGCTAGAGTTTGGAAGACTGTAGAGACTTAAGTGGAACCATAGAATTGTGGTATTGGAGGGGATCCCAAGGGTCATCTAGTCCAGCCCCCTGCAGTGCCAGAATATCAACTAATGCATACATGACAGATGGCCATCTGATCTCTGCTTAAAAGCCTCAATCAAAGGAAGGAGAGTCCACCACCTTCTGAGGGAATCCATTCCACTGTTGAACAGCTCTTGCCATCAGAAAGTTCTTTCTGATCTTTAGTCACAATCCCCTTTCTGTAGCATGATGCCATTTGTTTGGGTCCTACCCAAACTTGATTCCCACCCCCCTTAGGGAGCTTATACACCTAATCCAAAAGAAGTGAGTGTGAATCCACACTGAGGGAGGCAGATTATGTACACCCATACATCTGTGTAGGTCAGAGCTGCTGTGCTAGGCTCTCCACAGGTGGGCCACTGTTGCTTATCACAAGGGAGAGATGACAAGAAGGTTGGTGGTGTGCTGGTTCACCAACAAAAGCTCCAGATTGTCTCTGCGTGGTGCATTTGCACTGCACTGTCCCCTTCTCTTCCTTCACTTAGTTTTGTATATCCTTTCCATCCTGTAGGTCTGGGAAGGACTGCCAGCCTGCCTATGTGAAGATGCAGGCTGAAAGAATTGTAAAACGCTTGGGGTGTCTTGCCTATATGGGGCCTTCAGAATGTCAGACATTCTTACACAGCCTTGACCAGGCTTCCTCAACCTCAGCCCTCCAGATGTTTTTGGCCTACAACTCCCATGATCCCTAGCTAGCAGGACCAGTGGTCAGGGATGATGGGAATTGTAGTCCCAAAACATCTGGAGGGCCGAGTTTGAGGAAGCCTGGCCTTGACCAAAGAATAAAATAAAAATGAAGTTGCCAGCTAGTGACTGTTTACAGCCTGTGTTACCATTGTGCTGAGGTTTCCCTCCCTTCTCAGTCTCCTTATGTGGATTGCAGGAGAGTTGGGTGGTTTACTTACTCTTTGTGTGTGTTATTTTTTCCTGCAGGTCTTTCCAATGGCCCTGAAGCAATGGAATCAGACAGCCTTCAGGAAGCGCCTCTCTGTAGCTGTCGAATGGAAACTCCCAAAAGCCGGGAGATCACCACACTAGCCAATAACCAGTGCATGGCAACCGAGAGTGTGGACAAGGAGGTAGCGTCACCCTTCTTTCTCTCTTTTTCTGTTGATCGTTGTAGTTGGCACATGGCACCCTCCATTGGAGTGTCATCTCTGCTTGGCAAGGGACTTGGTTGGCATGTCCTACAAAGGCACATGCTAATCTCCTCCCCTTCCTCAAAATAACTAGTGCTTGCTACACACAGACTTGAAAACAGTCCACACATGGGGCTTCTTCCTTGCTCAGGTTCTGAAGTGTGCAGCTCATCCGCAAGGACCAGGGTGGGTGGGATCCCAGGCAGAGAGGGCATTGAAGTCTGGTTCCAGTGAGTGGGGTTTGGCATAGGATGTGGAAGAGAGGTAGCTATTATTGGGGGATGGAAGCAGTCCGTAATATCCAAAGATAAGCCCTGCCAGAACTGGCCAAAGTGCTTTCTAGTCCAGTATCCTGTTCTGGCCAACCAGATGGAAAGCTTTGCAAGCAGGACCTGAGTGCAACAGCACTCTCCCCACCTGCAGTCCCCAGTAAACTATTCAGAGGCACCTCCAGCAGTGCAGGTATTACACAGGGACAGAGAAATCTGCCTTATATGACCAGATCATTGATCCATTTAGCTGAGTATTGTCTACACCAGGCATAGGCAAACTTGGCCCTCCAGATGTTTTGGGACTACAGCTCCCATCATCCCTGACCATTGGTCCTGTTAGCTAGGGATGATGGGAGTTGTAGTCCCAGAACATCTGGAGGGCCGAGTTTGCCTATGCCTGGTCTACACTGACTACCAGTTGCTTTCCGGGGTTCAGGCAGGGAATCATTCCCAGGCCTACCTGGAGATGTCAGATTGAACCCGGGACCTTTTGCATACAAAGCGTTGGTCTTCCACTGACCTCCCCCGAGTCATTGACCTTACTAGCGTGTTGAGAACAGAAACTTCCTGCACAGAGGTAGCTAATGCTTTAGCTCACTCTTAAGAGCATGAGACACGCCTCTTTGCTGGAATTTGCTGTTTTGTTTTGCCAAATAATAATGATGATGATGATGATGATGATGATGATGATGCCTCCCATGTTTTGTGCATGGGTGCATAACCAAAGCACAACAATTTAAGTTGGGGTGGAATGTGGATGCCTTGGTTTCTTCTGAATTGTGCAGCCCATGAAGTACGTCAATATCTTACACTTTTCACAAAGTGGAATAATTGTGGTTTGCACAGGGATTGTCTCCCCAACCCCCAGATCTTGCATATGTCCTATGCTTGTGTTTCCTACCTCCCCTCCCCATTCTTTCCCTTTCTAGTGCTGTCTCTGATGAGCTCCCTCCATTTAGTCCGCTGCCACTGGCTGTTCTGTAGCCCAGTAAAGTTCTCTGATGCTGTTGCAGACTGCATGCCAGCAGCCGCCACCCCGTAGCTTCTCAATTAGCCACCGCTGGGGGAGCCAAGATCTAATGAGTGCCTGTAGTCAGGAGATAACTGGCAGATTCTTCTCCTGCTACTACGGCTTGGATGGCATCTCCTCAGGACTGATAAACAGGGCCAAAGAGTCAGGCTGGATGCTTTCTCAGATTGATGGCATCCGTGTTTGGGAAGAAGGGTGGCTGTGTTCTACCTCTACTGCTAGAGAGAGGGTGCCTCTGAATGCCAGTTGCTAGGGAGAGAGTGTTGTTGTTCTGAGGTCCTTTTGGGGGGCTTCCTATAGGCATCCAGTTTTCCATTGTAAAAACAGGACACTGGGCTACATGGATCTTTCTCTTCTTAACAGCCTTAAAGAGTTCCAGTTCTAATCCCTGATGGATGAAGTCCAGATTCTAATGGCTTTTGTATACTTAGGAGGAGTGAAGAATAAAGGATTATTACGTTCTTAGGAATGCTAGTTACATCTTTTCCTCCTCCCCCCCCCAATATTTTATTAGCCATAACTTCCCACCTTAAAATAGGGTGTTTCCAGGGGGCACGTTATGTTCAAACAGAGTGGACAGGAAAACACAGAGGGTTTTTGGAAGCCCAAGTGCAGGTGCCCTTCTTGTACAATTTCAGGCATATTAATGTTCAGGAAGGAAGTGCTAGGGCTGGTTCATGTGTGCACAGTCATCACTTGATGACTGCAACAGGTACAAGAGAAAACTGCTCTTAAGGGAAGGGCTGTGATTCAGTGGTAGAGCATCTGCTTTGCCTACAGGGTCTGATCCCAGGTATGGGATCCCAGGTATGAGACCCCTGCCTAGAACCCTGAAGAGCTGCTGTAGGCAGTAGATGAGTGAATGCTTTGGCTCTGTATGAGGAAACATCCTATGTTCCAGGCATCTCCAGGTAGGACTATGAGATTCCTGTCTGAAACCCTGGAGAGCAGTTACTGGCCAGCATAGTCTTGAGTCTACATAAGTTTCCTGTGTTCCTGACATCAAGTGATGACTTGCATGAGCGATTAGGCTATAACAGACTGTTTTGAATTTGAGCTCACCTGTTCAGGTGCCAGACATCAAATGTAGAGAAATGAAGTGATGTGCAGTGTACAGTCCTGATCGCCTCAACTCAAAAGAAGATACTGTAGAGTTGGGAAATGTTCAGGAAAGGGCAACCAAAGTGATCAAGGGAATGGAGTGAAAAGGGACTTTGTAATTTTGATTAAAGGCGAGTAAGAGGTGACATGATGGAAGGCGAGTAAAGATTAAAGATGGATTAAAGGCGAGTAAGAGGTGACATGATGGAAGCCATCCCACCCCACCCGAAATCCACCCTCATCAATTAGGAAAAAGGCAGCTACATCCGTCACCACTGCACTCACTCACAGAGAGAAGCTCTTTGCTCCTTTCCCTTGTTTAGAATGGGAGGGAGGATGTGTGCCCAGACTTGGCCCCCCGTGAAATGTGGGTGTGTTTAACAGGATGTTCAGTTCAGGAAAGGCAGGGCCAATGCGAACAGGAACTGAATAGAAAGAGCAAATGGGGGAGATAAATGGTGAGGCCTTTTGCAGGTGCCATAAGGAGGTACTGGCAGACACACTTGTTCCTGCAGGTGCTGCTTTGGTAAGTCTTGGTGCAATGCACCTCTTCTTTAAACTGGACTGAGCAAGAAGTAGAAGACGTTGCTCCCACGTGGCTTGCCTTTGGTGATTCTGGAACTGTGTTTAGTCCTCGTCCTACAGCCATGTGCCAAAGAGAGTAAAGTGGAACATTTCTTGTGCTGATATGAAGTATTAAGCTGCTTGGTGTGCATGTCTTTGAAATGGGGGCTTTCAGTTCAGTCAGTTCAGTGTGTGAACTCTCAATGCACAGCACAGCATAGCAGAGAAGAAGAGTTTGTCCCCCCCTCTTTCTGGTGCACTCTCCAAGAATGACGTCTTTTCCTCCTCCAGCTAAGCCGTTGCACAAGCCAGGTGCTGAAATATGAGCTGATGCGCCCTTCTAACAAAGTCCAGTTCTTGGTACTTTGTGAGGACCACAGAGGCAGGATGGTGAAGCATCAGTGCTGCCCAGGTTGTGGCTTCTTTTGCACTGCGGTAAGTTTCTCTTTTGGGCCGGAGGGTGGGTGGGCCAGGGGTGTTTGTGCTGGGCTGGCAGGAGAAGAATGACAGTGGCCTTTGTAGGAAAGGGCACTTTGCTCCCCACTTTTGTTGCATTCTTTAAAGAGGACAAAAAGAATTATTGAAATGCAGGCAAGGTAAAAAGCTATGTGGCAGTTGTGGGGAGCCTGTGACCCTCCAGGTTCTGCTGGAATACCACTTCCACCAGCCGCAGCCAGCATGGCCAGTGGTCAGGCATGATGGGAGCTGAAATCCAATGGTGTGTGGAAGGTCACAGGCTTCCCATCCCTTCTCTGTGGTATGGGTTTGCAAACTCTATTGTAGGAATGTAGGACTCAGTCAAACCAAGAGTCAGTCTAGCTCAGTATTGCCTACAGCAGGGATAGCCATTACGGTGCATCACAGATACTGTTGGACTACAACTCCGATTGTCACTGACCATTGCCTGTGCTGACTGGGACTGATGGGAGTTGTAGTTTAGCAACATCTGGAGGTTACTACATGCTGCTTCTGATCTGGCAGTGACTTTCCAGGATTTCATATTATGTATGAGGAAGTTTTCTTAAAACACAGGTTCAAAACCTCTCCTAGTTGTAGGAGATCGTTGCATTCTGAGGTTGCAGCATTCTTTAATGTGGTGGTGGGGTTGGGGTGGCAGGAGGGGCACACACTAATGCAGGTTTGGAGAACCTGTTGCTGGACTGCAGCTCTCGCCATCCCTGACCACTGACCATGCTGGCTGGGAGTCCAGTAGCATCTGGAAGTCTAGACCTTACCTATCCTTGACCTTTGAGTGATGGAGGGCTGTCCCTCAGCTCACTGTAGAACTACAAGCAGAGCATGAGAAGCCACCTGTTTGGGGATGGTCTAAATCTTTGGATTTCCTGCATCCACAGGGAGATTTGACTAGAAGCCCTGCCTCTGTTGTGTCATATGACTCTTTTCTAGCTTTCAATCTGGCAGTCCTACAGCCCAAACAATATTTCTTTCTGGCTCAGGGTGAATTTTTCCCCATTGCTGTAAGAGATGCAGGAAGCTGTGGGCCAACCACTCTCATCATCCCTGATAATTGGCCATGTTGGCTGGGGATGGTTGGAGTTCGTTGGAGCCCAGCAATGCCTGAAGGACATTTCCTGCCCTATTGAAATCAAAGGGTGGCATCCAGTGATACTTGTCAATTCATCGAAAATAATGAGCCTGTGTTACTCACACCAATAAATGTCAGTGTATCAGCTTTGGATGAAAGCCAAAACTTTTGTGTAGGATAGAGGCTTTGATTTGTGGCACTGACCACTTCATGACAAGGAATAGGGCATCTAGTTGTCTCTGTTGCAGGGATAGGGAACGTGTCCCTCTGTATATTGTTAAGAGACCCCGGCTCCTTCCATCCCTGACTATTGGTCAAGCTGACTATGGTCCATGGGTGTTGGAGTCCAGCGACACCTGGAGGGCACCAGGTTCCCCATCCCTGCTCTTACGAGGCAGCTCCCTCTCTCAGAAGGGAGTAACTCAGTGCTAAGTAGACCTGTTGGCCACTGTGGGAACAGAACTTGATGGGTCTATGGCCTGATCCAGCTGGGCCCTTCTTACATTCTACCTCCGCTATTGCAGGCACTATGGCTCGGGAGGCCAAGTAAGGAGTGCTGTTGCACTTGGGTCTTGCTTGCAGAGAACAGAATGCTGGACCCAGGTGAGCCTTTGGTTTGATCCAGCAGGGCTCTTCTTAAGGTCTTCTGTAAAAACTGCAATCAAAGGACGATACTCTCCAGAAGGTAGAGGTTGAAAAACCTCAGCCAAAGGCGAAGCACCACTTGGAGATGTGTAACTCACGGAGATTCCTTCTTTTCATTGTGTCTCTTTCCTTTAACCAGGGCACTTTCATGGAGTGCCAGCCAGAAAGCAGCATCTCCCACCGGTTCCACAGGGATTGTGCCTCCCGGGTCAAAGGCACAAGCTACTGCCCACACTGTGGGGAAGAGGCCTCGAAGGCCAAAGAAGTGACTATAGCAAAGGCGGACACAACCTCCACGCTTCCGCTGAGCTACGAGCTGAAGAAACCTGGGACTTCTGAGGGGAGGGCAGACACGACAACTGGAAGGTGAGTCCAGAGGATGGCGGTGCTGAGCATGTGTTGGGGCCCACTGCCCACCTCCCCAGCCACACTCAGCACTGTTGTTCCTTTCTGTTCATTTTCACTCTTTCAAGAATGAGAGGGGTAGGGGGGTCTCAGGTCCAGGGCAAAATGTTCCCTGGTACCTGCTGCACGACACACGTCCTCACCAGCCCTACTGTACACCCTCCTTGAATGTTTCTTCCCTTGCTGGAATGTGTACTTGAGATCTGTCCAAATGGAAGACAGAGAGGAGTGGTTTTGTGTGTGTCTTTTTTATGATGAGGATGCATAGAAGCAAGCCGACTGTGCGAAGCTAACAATGTGCACTTTTTGCCCCGACCAATTTTGCCTCTGGCCCCACTGGCACATGGCCCCTGGAAGGTTGCCCACGTATGAATGTGGCCCTTTGGGGTGGAGAAGGTTCCTCACCCCAGGTCTGCTTTGTGAAGTGCTACCCTGTTTGGTATGCCTTGCCTTGCTGCTCACAGCCAAGGCTGCAACAGCTGGCAGCCGTCCACAGAATCCACTTGCAAAGCTGTGACCTCAAATGCCATCCTCTCTCTGGCCATTAAGTCTCTCGTAGGATGCGCTATGCACTTGGCTCTCTTGGAATGCACCACTTCATCCTGTAGGAAAGCGGGTTGCATGTTTTGTCCCTACATTATAAACTCAAGCTTGGCAAGTCACAGGGAGAAGACCTATGTGCTTCTGCCTCACACGTTAACTTTCTGCTGTGAGAGTTATTATTTTTTAATAGGGAGGGACGGATCTAGGTAAGCTGCTTCTCCTACCTGCAGCCTGAAGGGAAGCAATCCAGTGAGGGTTGTACTGTCCATTTTCTCTGCCTTTCTGCTAAAAAGAGAGAATGGAGAGAAGGATTTTAGGTGGAGCGGTTACAAAACAATGGTGTGATGCTACTGAGTATTTGCGAACTATTTGCCTTTAAGCCTACATCTTTTCCCTTGCTTGATGCAAAATGCGAGAGTGTTATTAATGGTTTGTGAAGTGTGCATTTAACAGAGAAAGCATCCTCATACTGAGTCATCACTGGTCCATCCAGCTCAGGATTGCCCACACTGACTGGCAGCAGCCTTCCTGGTTTCTAGGGATGGAACCAGGGACTGAGCGAGGGACCTTCTGAATGCAAAGCAGATGCTTGTCTTGCCCCTTATATTTATTGAATTGATTCCTGCTGTCTTCAGGTTAGATTCCTCTGCAGATACCATCTTATCAGAAAGTCCATTCCACACAATGCAGGAAGGCGGCCTTTTGTGCTCCCTTAAAATACACAAGGAGCTGCCTTATTCTAAGTCAAACCACTGGTGCACATAGCTCAGTGTACTGACTAGCAGTGGCTCTCTAGGGCAGCTTTTCTCAACCTGTGGGTCCCCAGATGTTGTTGAACTACAACTCCCATCACCCCTAGCTAGCCAGGCCAGAGCTCAGGGATGATGGGAGTTGTAGTCCAACAACATCTGGAGACCCACAGGTTGAGAACCGCTGCTCTAGGGTTTTTGGACAGGGAGTGTTTCCCAGCCCCATGTGGAGCTGCCTGGGATTGACCCTGAGACCCTTTGCATTCATTCATGCATTCATTTCATAAAATTTATACACCACTTGGCTCTGAAAAATCTCAAAGTGGTTTTTAAAAGACAAGACAGTAAAACCAAGAAAAACTCACAACTATGCTTTAGAACATGCAAAGTTTAAAGTATTGAAACAGATAAAATCACCTGAGCTTTCTAAGCCACCTGGGTAGGCTTGTATAAGTAGGAATGTTTTTAGCAGGTGCCAGAAAGAGAACAGTGAAGGCACCTGCTTGATCTCAACAGACAGGGAGTTCCAAAGTGTAGAGCTGCCATACTAAGCAATCAAGGGCTTACAAATGTGGAACAGGTGTTATGCGGCACCTGTAGCTGTGCCCGTTCCACCAACCGAAGCAGTCAGGTGGGCACATGTGGGCTACCCACATCATGCAAAACAAATGCTATGGCCCTCCCTTAACCCTTCCTCTTTTTTTGGTCACAGTGGGACTGGAGCACAGCTGTCTGAAGAAGTCCGGTCTGAGACTTCGTCTGCTGAGGGATTTGACTTGGCCGGGACATCTGCCTTTCCCAAACCTGCCCCAGCCTGTCTCTCCCAGGGACCAGTGAAAGAAACCTTGGAAAGCGCCTTGATCGCTCTAGATTCCGAAAAGTAAGAATCGTCTGGCTGTCGGCCCATGGGAATTGTCCTTGTAGTTTTTGTGGATGTTACCTGGGTGTGGGCCCAGTCAGTCTCTTGGAAGCCAGGACATATTCAGCAGTAACTCAGAGAAAGGCTTTTGGTGTGGCTTCTTCTGTTCTTTTCTTTTTTCTTTTAAAAATAATTTTTATTAAAGATTTTCACGAAGTACAAAAGATCGCACAATCTCTCTCTTTTTTGTTCAGATTATAACAAATTATAATATAACCATATAACAGATTATATGGTTCCATTCAGTATAAGACTATGGTATCCGGGGACAATGGTGTGGACAATAACATGGGGGAGCTGAGTTCAAATCTCCACTTGGCCACCACTGAGCTCACTGGGTTACTTGGGGCCACTCACTGTCTCCTCAGCATCCCTAGCTCATAGAGTTGTTGTGAGGATTTTTTAAAAAGCTGGGGTGGGGGGCAGGAGGAGATGTTAAAAACTCTTCAGTCATACTAGTAATGACTGTTTCCTTTTGACAGACCCAAGAAATTACGGTTTCACTCAAAGCAGCTGTACTTCTCTGCCAGGCAAGGGGAGCTGCAAAAGGTTCTTCTCATGCTGGGTAAGTGATTCCCCCCATGTTTTTCTTAACTGACGGATAACTCCCATCACATGGCAGAGGCGAGTTTTGCTCCTGCTGAGAATGTAGCCTTGATTGATGCTACAGCCTTGGAAGAGGAAGGGACTGCACTTTCGAAGAGAGTATTTGTGCTAAGACTTCACCAGAAGGCTCATAGAACGAAACCTCAGTTGAACCCCTCCCAAAGTATTCAGTTATGTCAGGGCAATTATATCAGGGCTAAATAAGCAGATATATTGTTCTGCCTTGTGGTGGAGCAAGGCTCAACCAGGGTGTAGAATAAAAGTGGGGTTCAGGTAGGCCAGGCCAGTGTTCTGGTTGTGCTCTGGGGAACCCCAAGCTCTGTAGTTGCACCAGCAGCAAAAAGGCTGAACTGAAACTTTTCATAGCCGTAGCTTGTTTGCATTTCACCTGAACTGGGAAACCTGAAGTTAACAGTGTTGGAAGAAGCCAGGATGTTTAGCCAGCTTCAAGGTACAGGCTAGTCTTCTTGCAAACCTTAGCTTATCAAATTTGGACAGCATGGGTAACCATAGAAAGCATAGTGGTGTAGTGGTTAGAGTTTTGGACTTGGTACCTGGGAGATGAGGGTTCATCTCCGCACTCAGCCATGAAACTTCTTGGACCAGTCGTCTAACCTACTTCCCAGGGTCCTTATGAAGATAAAACAGGGAGGGGGAGAAGTTTTTGTGCCACCTTGAGCTCCTTGGAGGACAGGTGGGCTAGAAATGTAATAGCAAGTAAATAAAATATAGTCAGTAGAAGGCTTCCAGGTTGATTGGTGGTCGATTTACTTGCGTGTGTGGCCAAAAGAGTAATTCATATCTCTGCTTATTAAGCTGAGGTGTGATGATCCCAGGTGTGCTCTGTTCCTTTAGTGGGATGCTGCCTCACAACCGTGGCAGAATCCCGAGCGAGAAAAAGTCTTTGCTGTCATCAGGACCGTCTCCTGTAGGTCATGAGACTTATTTGGTATCCCAACTGTGTAATGGAGCAATTCTGTTTGCCTATGGAGGCTTCGTGATAATCACCTCCAGATACAATCTTGCTCCAGGTGCCCCATCAGAAACAGCCCTACTATGACTCCGTTCCCCTTGACTTTACACTGTGGGCCTGTGTTTGTTTTGTAGTGGACGGGATCGATCCGAACTTCAAGATGGAACACCAGAACAAGAGAACTCCTCTCCATGCAGCAGCGGAGTCAGGACACATGGACGTTTGCCACATGCTGATCCAGGTTTATCCCAGTTTTTTGGGGGGGGTGTGGGGGGTGTCAAGAGGGTGGGTGTGTTTCCTTGTCACTGCTCCTGCCAGTGCATCTCTCTGCCAACTCCCACTGCAGAAGCCCTGTCCCTGTCCAATCAACCAGTGGTTTCGGGTTTTCTATTCTTCCACTTAAACAGATGCTGAGCCTGTTCTAGTTTAGAAAGAACGTATTGCGAAATCCTGCTAGGGATGAGTCATGCTGATCTGGGACTTTAGTTAAGTGTGAATTGATAGGATGTTAAGGACCCCTCTGAGGTTTTCACAGGGTGTTTTGGCTGCCCTTTTAAAAGAGAGAATTAATTAACCTTTCAGCCTGTGTGGTGTAGGTTAGAGTGCCAGACTAGGACCTGAGACATACAGGTTCAAATCCTCATCTGGCCATAAGGCCATGATTTTGTGTGTGTGTGTGCGTGTGTGTGTGTGTGTGTGTGTGTGTGTGTGTGTGTTTGTCCAAATATTATAGTGCAGTTTACAGTATAAACCCCCAAAAAGTATAACATAGCAACAACAAACACACCCACTCCCTGACAAATATAAAAAGTCAAAGATTGCTTAATCAGCCCAAGGTAAAGAGGAATGTTTTTGCCTGGTGCCTGATACAGTGGTACCTCAGGTTAAGTACTTAATTCGTTCTGGAGGTCTGTACTTAACTTGAAACTGTTTTTAACCTGAAGCACCACTTTAGCTAATGGGGCCTCCTGCTGCTGCTGTGCCGCCGGAGCACGATTTCTGTTCTTATCCTGAAGCAAAGCGCTTAACCTGAAGCACTATTTCTGGGTTAGCAGAGTCTGTAACCTGAAGCATATGTAACCCAAAGCGTATGTAACCGGAGGTGCCACTGTAATAGGTAACAAAGGCTCCAGGCGAGTCTCCCCAGGCAGAGAATTCCACAAATTGCAAATATGGAAGGCCACAGGTTAGCCTCCCCAGTGCACTAGATGAATGACAATGTGACTTGCTCCATTTTGCGTTGATGAACTTATCTGGTTTCGGGTCGCAGTGGCCCAAGCCATAGGCTCAGGGGAACAGGAAGCTGCATATTTCTTAGTGACACAGGATAAGCTGTTAATCAGCCATAAGCCCAGCTGTGTGACTCTCTGCAGTAACTGTTACCGTGTGTATCTGTCTTGGCACAGGCTGGCGCTAATATAGACACCTGCTCTCAGGACCAGAGGACCCCCCTTATGGAAGCAGCAGAGAATAACCACCTGGAGACTGTGAAATACCTCATCAAGGCTGGAGCATTAGTGGATCCCAGGGTACTGATGGCATCTGGATTTTTTATATCTAAGGTGGCAATGGTCTCATTGGCATGTCAGATTATGACTCAGTGCAAATGCACAGGAAACGCAGGCTCTGAGAGGAGAGAGCGGACACTTTGCTGCTCAGGTTGTTTTGCTGCTGAGCTAAGCAGTGACTTTGCTATGTCATCATCAAAACCTGGGTTCATGGTTTACATTTATCCAGACTAACCACGACCCATAACCAAGGTTTGTCATATGCTTTGCAGCTTGTGGTCTGTCTGGAAGAGCTAAAGCACAATCCTTGGCTCCGATGACGCGCTAAACTGAACCTTATCTTTTGTCAGCAGAGTGACTGGGAGGAGGAAAGCAGATGCAATCTCCTTTCTGAGAGTCCACGCACTCATGTGTTTGTGCTGAGACACTAATTGGCTTAGTGTGACGTGCAAACCAGGACATGGTGCGGTGTTCTGCCCTCATTTGCAATGAGCTATTTGTTGCAAGATTGCAGGTTGTTTGCAATCTTTTTTTAAAAAAATGTCCTAGGACAGAGAATTTTAAAGCAGTTCCGGGGCTGTATTGGCTGATTCATAGAATCATAGAATCATAGAGTTGGAAGAGACCACAAGGGCCATCGAGTCCAACCCCCTGCCAAGCAGGAAACGAATTCAATTTCTATACCACCCTTCATCTAAGGATCACAGGGTGGTTTACAGTATAAAAACACAAAAATAAATAACATAATAGCAAAGAAAACAATATGCTGTCCCCCTACAAGGTTTGAAAGGCCATAGGTTGTTTAATTAGCCAAAGGCCAGGGAGAGGAAGAATGTTTTCGCCTGGTGCCTAAAGATATGTAAAGAAGGTGCCAAGCAAGCGTCCCAGGGGAGAACGTTCCACAGATGGGGAACCACCACGGAGAAGGTCCATTCTTGTATTGTTACCCTTCAGTCCTTGCATAGAGGGTCCTAAGAAGGGTCCGAATCAGTTCATTTGGGGAGGGTTTTGCCTTGCGGTTTTGCAGTCCTGAGCCATTTCAGGCTTTATAGGTCAAAACCAGCAATTTGAATTGGACCCAGAAACCAATTGGTAGCCAGTGCAGTTGGGCCAGGATTGGCCTTATAGGCTGAAACCATTTTGCCCTGGTGAGTAGCCAGGCCGCTGAATTCTGTACCAGCTGAAGTTTCCAAACCATCATCAGAGGCAGCCCCACGTATAATGCATTGCAGTAATCTAACCTAGAGGTCCCAGAGCATGGACAACATATCAAACACACCTCTCATTTTCCCCTTTGCTGTTTCTTCCTTTTCGCTTGTGGCAAGCTGTAGCATGGATGACAACAGGCCAGTTTCTGCTCGCAGCCATTCCCTCCAGCCTCAAGATTTTGAGATTTAGTGTGTGGGATACACCTGGGGCCATGGTAAATGCTAAGGACAGAGACCTGCACATTCCACCATGTTACTCTGCTGCTGCAAGAATTGCACTGGCTGTCAATTAGCTACTGAAGGATAGCCTGATGTCATCCTCCACCAGCTCAGCCTGAGCAGAAAGGTCTGCCCTGGCAGGACATGAAAATGGATACAGCAATGAGGCCAGACAACCTCGGATGGGAGGGCATTTTGCACCATAGGGGCCACTAAAGAAAATGTCTCGCATGCAATGTTGCCCCACAAACTTTACAGGGCAGCAGACCTGCTAGCAGGACCTCCTTCTTCCTCTGAGTGGGAAACATCTAGCCATTACTAAACTACGAGCCCATTAACCCTGACCATTGGCCATGCTAGTTGTGACTGGTGGAAACTGTGGTTTGGGATCACTGGCTGCCAGTAAGCCACCAGGCTAAATTCAAGGTGCTGCTCTTGCCCCGTATATACCCAGCCAATCAGGGTGCTCTGCAGGGGAGGGCCTCTCACAGACACCAGGCTTTCTTGCTCACCCATATGATAACAAGGAAAGTGGGGGGAAATCAACATCTGTTACCCTCACCACTTTTACTTCTGGCCCTGTCCACCTCTTGCATGTGGCCACTAGAAAGTTGGCTAGAGAGGAGCACGGCCATCTGGCTGGCAAATCTTCCCACCCCTGCTATATAACAAAACCTGAATCTAGACTGGTTTATTCATGTACAATCCCTGTAGCCTATTAATCATCCTTGAATGGTGACCTGATCTCTCTCTCTCTCTCTCTCTCTCTCTCTCTCTCTCTCTCACACACACACACACACACACACACAAACGCCCTGCAAAAAAGCAGCCCATATGATTTTAATTGCTAATGAGCAGGAGTTAGTAGGAGAGCCAGAGATAATAGATTTCAGACAGGGGCAGTGTGCCATGCCCTGCAGGTGGAGGTGAGCCTCTGAGGGATAGGGTTTAAGTTCCCTGGCAATCAGTGGATCAGTGCTGCCAGAATGAGGTGGGCATGAGGAGCTGTGCTACTGAAGTGGTAGAATAGTCTCGTGTCACTTCAGGCTAAGAAGTGGGGGAAATCACATTTTTAGATGTGCCAGCTTAGGCTCGTTGATTTGGAAAGCGACCTTAGAGGTCCTCTACTCCAACCCTCTTCTCAACGCGAGATGCATCTACAGCATACCCAACAGATGACCATCCAGCCTCTGCTTAAAGAACCTTCACCACCATACCCTTAAACCAGTGCAGCAAGGGGAGACTGGCCTGGAACCTTTCTCCTTGGAAACCAGTGCAGCAAGGGGAGACTGGCCTAGAACCTTTCTCCTTGATATACTGTACTACTTTTGTAGTAGAAAAAAAGGAAAAGAAACTAAAAGACTGGTGCACAGTAGCACTTCTTGCCTGTGTTTCTTCTCTTTTCCTGCTCATTCTCTTGCCTGTGTTTCTTCTCCTTTCCTGCAGGATGTCCCGCAATACTTCTTTAGCAAAGGGATTACCAAGGCATTACAGTCAACAGCCCCACCTCCTTGCTGTTTCCAGCCCAACAAGTATTTATATTTGCTCTGGCAAAAAATGAAGTGTGACCAGTGGTGGAGCATCCACTTTGCATTCAGGAATAGGGCGCGTCAGATTTTTAAGCTTTCAGATTCCCGAAATGAGGGATGCTAAAAGGTTGTAACATGACCTGGGAGTTCAAAATGTATTTTAGTTAAATTAATATAGTTTAGTTTTGCTTGCTAAGTAAAACATGTGTAAAATTGCATAGGAATAATTTAAAATGATTGCCAAGTACCTGCAGTTATTATTATTATTATTATTAAGCATTACCTGATATTCTCAGAAGATAACATTAAAATTCTTCGGTTTTCTGAAAGCAGTGTGTGTTCCTCCATCAAACGTAGACTTACCAGCTAAATGTTGTCCAATCACCAAAATAAAAGATTAAAATTCCTCACACCCCAAAACATATTTTTAAGACCCCTCCCTGAATAAATTTGCAAAAAATTAAGTTTTGCCCCTGATTGCAAGAGGGTTTCAATCCCTGGCATCAGTAGAGAAATCGGAGTCTGAAATCCTGGAGGGCTGCTGCCAGTCAGTGTTGACAATACTGAGCTTGATGCACCAGTGGCCTGGGACTGTATTGGGCAGCTTCCTATGTTCTCTTTGGGATGGGTCTCTAGCTCAGTGGTAGAGCATCTGCTTTGCCTCCAGAAGGTCCCAGATTCAATCCCTGGCATCTCCACGTAGGTCTGGGGCTGTTCCCTGCCTGAAATCCTAGAGAGCTTCTGCTAGTCAGTGTAGACAATACAGAAATAGATGGACCAGTGGCTTGACTTAGTACAGAACTCTGCGGTTTCTACTGCAAACGTATTGGGTCTCCAGCGTGCTTTCTTCCAGAAATCCACACTGAAAACATACCAGTAACTTGAAGTGATACATATTCCTGCTTTTGTGTGTCCTTGTTCAGGATGCGGAAGGTTCCACCTGTTTGCACCTGGCAGCCAAGAAGGGCCATTATGACGTGGTGCAGTACCTCCTGTGCAACGAGCAGGTGGATGTCAACTGTCAGGTAAGTTGCTGCCCATGTAGTCCTTACAAAGCATCAGGACAATGAGCCATGTGTGGCAGACACTTGCACACTCAGAAAAATGCCCCCTCCCTAGACTCCCATATACTGGGATGGGGGACCCTTTCAACTTCAGGGCCACACTCCCTTCTGGGCAACCTTCCAGGGGCCATGTGCCACTGGTGGGCAGAGCCAGAGGCAAAAGTGAGTGGAGCTACTAATGTTGGTTTTACCTTAGCACAGTAGACTAGTTTCTACACAAACAACCTCTCTGTCCTCCAACCAGGTGAGCAAGAGGCGCTATTAGAATTCAAGAACGTGTTCCAGCCAGGCTAAAACACTCAAGGAGGTTGCAAGGCAGGGCTGGTGAAGGGTGTAGCCTGGGGGAGAGTCCCAAGGGGCAGGACCTGAGGTTCCCCTTCCCTGCTCTGGGGTCTGGAGCTACGCAAGATAGGTATGGTAACACCACATTCTGCTGCTGGTGGAAGTGCAACATATCTGCGGACTGCAGCCCATTAGTAGTAATAGAACCTGGAGATGTTCTGCATAGCCAACATTCTCCACTCCTGGACTGTCTTAATGCAGTACGGGAGCACACTTGTTTGGAGTGATTAGTGCAACAGCCTGAAGTTTGCAGGCCTGAGGTTCCCCACACCTGGGCTGCCACCAGATGGAGCTTGGGGTCTGATCAAGCTGGGTTCTTCCTACATTCCCAGGATGATGGAGGCTGGACACCAATGATATGGGCCACTGAGTACAAACACGTTGAGCTGGTGAAGCTGCTGCTGGCCAAAGGGTCAGACATCAACATCCGGGACAATGTAAGTCTTGGGCTCTGCTCTGCTTAGTATTTGGTAGCAGTTTAAATTGTCAGGCCTGATCAGACTGCAGTTTCCATCGTTGCTGGGGATGGTGGGGGTTGGAGTCTAGCAACATTTGGAGGGCTCCAGGTTCCCCATCCATACTCTTTAAGAGCCCCCTGCCCCGCCCTCAGGAGGAAATGCATTTTCTAAATAGGGACATTCTCCATTCCTTGCATGCAGTATAGAATGCTGCTCCTTAGACCCAGGGTGGGAAACCTGTGATCCTCTAGGTCAGTGCTCTTCAACTTTGGGTTGGGTCCCCAGATGTTGCGTTTATCATTCCCTCAATCTCCACCCAGTTTAGCTAATGATGAGGGATTATGGAAGTTGCAGTGCAACCCCTGGGGCCCCAGAATTCATGAATACTGCTCTGCGTGTTGCTGGACTATAGTTCTCGTCATCACTGGCTGCTGGTCAATCTGGCTGCTGGGAGTTGTAGGCTGGGAAACCCTTCCCGATTAACACTCTTCCTTGTATTGAGAACCAGGATTGGCCCAGCGATTGTGGTTCAGGGAAGAGGGGAACATTTTTCAGCTCAAGAGCAGTGTTGGGCATTATAACAAGAGCAACTCAGAGCCTTTTTACTCATGAGTAACTTTTGCCATGTTTGGCGAGGCTTACTCCCCAGCAAGGGCTATAGGTTTGCACAAATCTTTCAGGTGGAACAGTGAGTGGGTTGGCATTTGCCTCTGATTCAAGGGTGGGGATTTTTTTATCTCGGCCAGAGGTCCACATTCCTTCTAGGCAGCATTCCTGGAAGTATATACACTAGTGGTGAGTGGGGCCAGATGCAAAAGTAGGTGGAGGGACAAATGCACATTTTCCCTTTGCACAAGAGGCTAGATTCCACACAACTCATAAACTCCTTCTCTGTCTTCCATGCAGACAAGCAAGAGGCATGATCAGAGTCCAACAAGGCCCCTGGACTTCAAGTTCCTCACCCATGACCTATACATATGCATTTGTCTGTGCACAGGTCTCTCTTTAGACTAATGCCAAACAGACAGGTAGTAAGCTGGCGGTGACACAAGTGTGTCAGGGATCCTGGTCATCGCCAAGGTCCTACTTCTCCCATGTCCACAAGAGCATTTGTCTGGAAAGCCTGTATTTCAGTATCAACAAGGTTACGCCTTGAACACCAGGCTGCCAGAGGCAGCACAGAGCAGACACAACCACTTCTGTTGCCATTGCACACCTCTGCAGGATGAGGTTCATTTGCTGAGTCTCACTGCGATGGGGGAGCAGAGCCCTCAAGGAAAACACCCTCTCGCTCCAGGGCAGCTGCTAACAGCTTTGGCCTGTGATGTGAATAGGGAAGACGAGATTTGGTCTTGTTTCTGTTCCTCCACTCCCACCCCGTGAAAGATTTGTCCTAGTAGAGCCCTTAATAATAGCCCAGGAGGGGCTCCAGGCTGCTCTCCAGAGCTGAGCAACAGTAGAAAAATCCACAGGCTCAATTGATAAAAAAAACCCCTTTTCTGCAGCAGGCCAATCAGTATTCAAATCTTTCCAGATCTGGAGGGAAACTCTACAGCCAGGAGCAATCAAGGGTTGCCCAGAGGCAGCCTCTAACTGAGTATGGTGGAGGCACTGCTGCCTCGCTCCATCCCTCTACAAATTTGCCAGCTGCTGGCCCCCCTTGGGGGACTTGTCTTTTCGAGACTTCCACGGGTGTCCTACATGTCTGGGTCACACAGTTCCTCTGCTAATACCTTCGTGTCTGTGGCAGCGTCTCCCCATGGATTCACCCAGATCATGCTGTGACCTGCAGACAAATGACTCATCTGTCCTTATAAGGCAAGGAGGGCAGCCCTCGCTTCAAGCTTCCCCCTCCCCCACCATCCTCAGTGAACTCGGAGGCGGCTGTTGCTGGGAGCTCCCTGCCTCACATGCCTGAAAGCACAGCTTGAGCAGCCTAGAAAAGGCAGCCCACGTACTGCAGGGAACAAGAGCTTAAGGACAGGGTAGTCCCCCCGCTTCCCTGGTGCCAAGGATGAACACACTAAACTTTCTGTTCTCCCCCCCTCCCCCCTGCCAAATTTCCAGGAGGAGAACATTTGTTTACACTGGGCTGCTTTTTCGGGGTGCGTCGACATTGCGGAGATTTTGCTGGCTGCTAAGTGTGACCTGCACGCAGTGAATATCCACGGAGATTCCCCACTGCACATCGCGGCCCGAGAGAACCGCTACGAGTGTGTGGTGTAAGTACGCCCCACCCCCCAGGAGTCCCCCCCCTCTCCCTTCATTGCCCTCCTCATGGGCGGGGGGGAGGCTCCCGGGATGGATGGGCAAGGGGAAAGGTGATGCCTTGTGGTACCTTCCCATTTCTTCCACTCAGCCTCTGCTGAACATGATAAAGGTAAAGGGACCCCTGACCATTAGGTCCAGTCGTGGCCGACTCTGGGGTTGTGGCGCTCATCTCGCTTTATTGGCCGAAGGAGCCGGCGTACAGCTTCTGGGTCACGTGGCCAGCATGACTAA
The DNA here is from genome assembly GCF_964270895.1 of Podarcis filfolensis. NCBI lineage: Eukaryota > Metazoa > Chordata > Lepidosauria > Squamata > Lacertidae > Podarcis > Podarcis filfolensis. Next base: position 41,241,717 of record NC_139617.1, read on the forward strand.
GCCGCTTCTGGCGAACCAGAGCAGCGCATGGAAACGCCGTTTACCTTCCCGCCGGAGTGGTACCTATTTATCTACTTGCACTTTGACGTGCTTTCAAACTGCTAGGTTGGCAGGAGCAGCTGAACATGATAGAGGTGTATAAAAGCTTTCCCCAAATGCACAATTTTGTACACTAAAAAGTTTTTCTTAGTCTCACAACCCTGGAAAAGCTGAGCATTGAAGAAACAGCTTTTATCGTGCCATGCCTACTGTACTTCTCTATTTCTTTCACGGCCAAACCAAAACTCCTTTAAATTTCTTGCTTATTGTTGCTTTAAAAAGGGTTGGGGGATGACACAGCACATAACTGGAATTCGCTTCCACAATAGGTAGTGATTACCACCAGTTTGGATGGCTTTGAAAGAGGGTTAGACAAATCCATAGAGGAGGAGCATGTCAGTGGCTGCCAGCCACAATGGCCACGTTCTCCCCTCCACCGTCAGAGGCAGTGTACCCGAGAATTGCAAGTTGAGAAACCACTGTTGCGCTCAGGTCCTGCTTGTGGGCTTGTTGTCAATCTTTTTTATTAAATGATTGCACATAGGGCAGACGTTCAAACATTAGATCTCGGTCTGAGAATTGTGCATTCAAAGGCCAAGTGCATGGCCTCAGGCAAGCTACTTGAATCTGAGCATGAAACGAGGGTATTTATGTAATATATACTGCTTTCACTGTCAGACGCAGAATGCCCATGAATACCAGTTGCTGGGAATCGCAAGCGGGGAGAGTTCTGTTGCACCCAGGTCCTGCTTGCAGGCTTCCCATTGAGGCATCTGTTTGGCCACTGTGAGACCAAGAGGCAGGGCCAGAGGGACCTCTGGACTGATCTGGCAGGGCTCTTCATACGTTCTTAAAAATGCCAAAAGTCAGGAAGAGAGCAGTGCTTTGCTATTTCCTTTTGTTAAAAAACTCTGGCATTGGAGCAGTACATTTGACTGCCATTCTGCAAACAATTGCAACCAGTGATGCTGCGATTTCTGCCACTGGAGGGCAAAGCAGCCTTAGGTTGCCCCCTAAGTGTTTATCAAGCAGGCAGACCTCCAGATGCCAGCGTTATTGCTCATGTATCAGGTCAGACTATCTGGGCCTTTAGGGATGGGGAGCCTATGCTCCCTCTGCCCCCAAATGCTGTTGGACTACAGCTGTCACCATCCTAACCATAGAGCAGTGGTTGTCAACCAGTGCTCCTCAGCACCCTGGTGTGCCTTGAATGATAGTCAGGTGTGCTGCAGGCAGCACCGGCCTCCATCCCTCCTCCCTTCCTTCCCTCCTCTGATGCCCCCTTGTGTCTCTGCCTCCCAGAAGCTCGCACAGCTGTTCATTGCAGTGGCCCTGGCTGCAAGCTCCCCAAGTGAATGGTGCCATTGCTGCCTCCTGAGATGAGTAAGTTGCTGGCCTCACATTCAGCTGCCTTTGATCAGGGGCATCCATTTCCCAGGTCCCTGTGAGGTGGCGTGAGGAAGTGCCTCTCTTTGGGGTGCCTAAGGGGGTGCCTTAGAGATTAGGGGCTGCTGGTGTAGTGGCAGCAACCACCACCACTGCTGCAAGTACTCCCAAGAAGGGGAGAGGAGAAGAGGCAAAGCTACAAGGGAAAGAGGCAGGAGGCTGCCAGCTCTGCAGGCAAGGGGCAACATAACTGTGCTCCTGAGGCGTGAGTGTGTTTCTTCACAGGGGAGCAATAGAAAGAATGTAGTTGGTCAAGGGAGCCATGGACTCAAAAGGGTTGAGAACCTCTGCCCATAGGCCATGCTGACTGTGGTTCATGGGAGTCAGGCGTCCAATAACATTCAGAGAGCCTCCCCTGTGATAGAGCAGTTGGCCACCTAAAACATGGAAAGGGCTTCCTCTTAGACAGGTCCACTTCAGCTGTGTGAAGGGAAATGGCTGGAGCACAGTGGTGGAACACATGCTTGGGATGCAGAAGAAGGTCCCCCAGGTTCAAGGGCTTAGTGCAGCCTCCCCCAATCTGGTGTCTTCCAGATGTCGGAATGCAACCCCTCTCCCATCATTCCTGGCTACTGGCTCTGATGGGAGCTGCAGTCGAGCAGCACTTAGAGAGCACCAGGTTGGGGAAAGGTGGTGCACATTTTGAAGTCCAGTGCCTCTTGATGACTACTCCTCTAGCCACCCAAGGAGAGTTAGGCAGGCAGCTGTATTGATCCATTAGATACATTGATAGGCTTCATTGTGTATAATATACAGCAATTCTGCACAATCCTGTGAAGAGTATCTGGGTATATGCTCCATTGAATTCAGTGGTGATTCCTTCTGACTGCACAATTCAGAGTAGAGGGACCTCACTCCAGGCCTCTCTGTCTGACTGCTGGAACGCTTTCTGCGTCATTCCATTTTTAAGCTGCCTTCTACTGAGTCAGACCATTGATTCATCTAGCTTGGCATTAACTAAGCTGACAGCTCTCCAGGCTTTCAGACAGGGAGACCACCCCAGCCCTACCAGGAGAGGCCAAAGATTGAAACTGGGACTTTCTGTGTGCAAAGTAGATGCTCTAACCACTGAGCTATAGTGGTGGTGATGATGACGTTGATGTTAATTTTATTTGTACCCCATCCATCTGACTGGGTTGCCCCAGCCACTCTGGGCGGCTTCCAACAAAGTAAAAAAACACAGTAAGATATCAAACATTAAAACTTCCCTATACAGAGCTGCCTTGAGATGTCTTCTAAAAGTCATATATAAAGATAGCTGCTAGATGACTTAGGGCTACATTAGTTTCACATCTTTTTGGCTCCCACCCTCTTCCCCCCCCCCAATCTTGCAGCCTCTTTCTTTCACGTGGTTCGGACGTTGCCCTGAAAAACAAAGAAGGCGAAACTCCCCTGCAGTGTTCAAGCTACAACACTCAAGTCTGGGTTGCTCTGCAAATGAACAAGACCCTCAAGGATTCGATGCCTGACAAGCCCATCCCGGTGGAGAAGATCCTGAGCAGGTGTGAGAGGTTTGCCTGCCTCACGCATAGGCCACTGCCCTCTGCCGATGCAACTCTAGAGCGCCCTGGTGACAAGCTTAATGTTGGGCAACCAAATGTGTAATTCAAAAAAACCAGGGATCTCTGGCGGCAAAGGGTCATTCAGAGAGTCTTGGCAACAGATTTTCGAGATTGGAAACACCAAGATGAAATGTCAGTATGCTCTGCCTCCCCAGTCAGAGACAGCAATGCTTCTGAATATCAGTTGCTGGAAACCACAGTAGTGGGAGCGTGCTCTTGTGCTCTGGTCCTCCATGCAGGTTTCCTACAGGAGTCCAGGAGGCCACTATGAGAAGAATATGCTGGACTAGATGGGCCATTGTCCTGGTCCAACAGGGCTCTTCTTCAGTAATTAAAAGCAATGTCATACTGGTTCATTTATTGCTTTAGGACAGGCATAGGCAAACTCGGCCCTCCAGATGTTTTTGGCCTACAACTCCCATGATCTCTAGCTAGCAGGACCAGTGGTCAGGGAAGATGGGAATTGTAGTCGCAAAACATCTGGAGGGCTGAGTTTGCCTATGCCTGCTTTAGGATGACTCTGAGTTGTACCCAACTAAGTTCTATTAGAGTAGACCCATTGGAATGAATGGATTTGTGTTAGTTGCATCCATTGGTTTCAGTGGGTCTACTCTAAGCAGCACTAGCACTGGAGACAATACACAGGGAAGTGCTCTCGCTTTGTGTATCTTTTATTCTTGTAGTTTAAAAGTGATTATTTTCTTCTCCCTGCTGCGACAGAGACATTGCCCGGGGTTATGAACGGATCCCGATTCCTTGCGTCAATTCTGTCGACGTCGAGCCCTGTCCTAGCGACTACAAATACGTTTCGCAGAATTGTGTGACGTCCCCCATGCACATTGATAGGAACATCACTCATTTGCAGGTTAGACAGGCTGCTTGCAGCTACCTTTTTGATCTTCCCTTTTTCTTTTCTCTATCCTGCTATTTATATGATAGCCCACTTTGCATGAATTTCTTGGGGTGGCTTATGAAGAAAAGAAAGGAAGGCATACAATGTCCAGAATGAATGAATGAATCTTTAATTGCATCAGCCATCGGCCATAGCAATAAAACAACACAATATACAGTACAGTGTCCAGAGTTTAAAACATAGGTTGAAAACCCCAAAGCAGCATTCATGGTGCAAAAGCCCTCCTGAAATAAAAACTGTTTGGACTTGAAATTTCTCCCCTTTCTCCTCATCGTGAAAGAGGGTGCTCTCTGCTCAGTTCACACCTGAGCAGGCTGCTCAGTCTCCCCCTCTTCTTTCTTGTCTACTCCCTTTACTCCTTCGCAATTTGTGTGGGAACTGATGCACTCAGTTTTTCTTCCTCTGTCATCTCCTTTTGGAACTTAGGAGCTCATCATGGAATGTGAATATAGAATAGCCAGTTCCACCTACCCTACTCCCAATGTCTATTATGGCTGAAGCTGTGGAGCAGCTTAAGAATGGGACTGGAGCAAAACGGGGCTTGTAGACAGAGGATTGGCGGCAGCTGCATAACCCTGCGCACTGCACTTTGGAAATGCAGGCAATCAGCTGATCATTGGGAATTGTGGAGTGCTGTGCCCTTGCAGCCCTACATAGTCTGGTGAACAGGCAAAGATGAGTCCTCTTATGCCATTGCAATGTCAGGTGATTGGCAGGCAGTTTTACACCACCTGCCTTTCAGACTTGGGCTGCAGTCGGTGAAGGAGCTCAGGATCCACTACCACTTTGAATCCAGCTCCTCAGCCCTGATCTAGAATAAGATTGCAGAATACAGATGTCCATCCTGACAAATGTCCATTGCCTTCCTAAAACCCTCACCCCACCAAAGGGGCCCCAGATATTTGGTATTTCCCCCTCTGACAGAGAGCTTGAGCTCCAGAACCTTCGCTGGCTTTCACAGCAGGATCCCTCCTCCTTATAATATCCTTTTATCCAGCACTACACACTAGTGACATGCAAAGCCTACATGATGCTTCTTCGTAGATCAACTAGCTGGGCCCCACAAGCCCAGTGGTGGATCAGCTCCTTGCATGCCAGCATCATGCAAACCTTTGGATTATATGCACACACACACACATGTGTGTGACTTGCTGCTTCTTGCTGTTTTACTTGCAGTACTGTGTGTGCATAGACGACTGCTCCTCCAGCAACTGTTTGTGTGGACAGCTGAGTATGCGCTGCTGGTATGACAAGGTGAGGACGTTTGCCTGCTTTCTCAGCTTTGTGGATTTGGAGGGTGTGGGTAGTGGGACTGCGGGGGATCACTACTGCTCAGGCCTAGCGGGGAGCTCCTCTTCCCTGTTAAGAGAAGGGGAATCCTCAGATGAGTTATCTCTCCCACTTGCAAATTAAGTTGTTCTTACCCCTCCAAGTTCCACCCTGCCTAGCACAATGTGCAGGGTCAGCTGAAAGACATAATCCTTTCCCCTTGAAATGCATAGTTTGATTTCCTAGGGGATTCACAGAGGGTTTGAGGCTTGATTTGGACTCATTGCTTCTGCAGAAGAATCCATGAAAATGCTTGTGGGCAGTATGGAGGGGGAAGGAGGGAGACATACAGGTGAGATGTTGGGGAGCAACAGCAGCACTGTAGCTCTTTGGGGGAAGGGGAGCAGAAGCTTTTTCAGAGGCAGGGCTGTAGCTCAGTGTCTGTGCTTCTGCTTTGCCTGAGGAAGGACCCAGGTTCAGTCCCCAGCAGCAGCTCCAGGTTAGGCTAGAAAAGTACCCCACCTCTGAAGGCTTGTAGAATGACTACCAGTCAGTGTGGACAGTACTGAGTTAGAGGGACCAATGGCCTGAGTCAGCATAAGACAGCATTATGTGCTCCTATGTCTGTAAGTACGCTATGACTTGAGGGAAGGGATCAGTGGTAGGACATCTGCTCTGCAAGAAGAAGAAGAGGATAAGTTTGGACTTGATATCCTGCTTTATCACTCCCCTTAAAAGGTTGGGCTGGCAGCGGCCATGGCATGCAGAGCAGCCTGCGCCCAAGCTAATAATAATAATAATAGTAATAGTAGTAGTAACAGGAGTAAAGGTAAAGGGACCCCTGACCATTAGGTCCAGTCGTGACTGACTCTGGGGTTGCGGCGCTCATCTCGCTTTATTGGCCGAGGGAGCCGGTGTACAGTTTCCGGGTCATGTGGCCAGCATGACTAAGCCGCTTTTGGCAAACCAGAGCAGCACATGGAAATGCCATTTACCTTCCCGCTGGAGCGGTACCTATTTATCTTGCACTTTGACGTGCTTTCGAACTGCTAGGTTGGCAGGAGCAGGGACCGAGCAACGGGAGCACCCCCCGTTGCGGGGATTCGAACTGCCGACCTTCTGATCGGCAAGTCCTAGGCTCTGTGGTTTAACCCACAGCGCCACCTGCGTCCCATATCACTCCCCTTAAGGAGTCTCAAAGCAGCTAACAATCTCTTTTCCCTTCCTCCCCCACAACAAACACCCTGTGAGGTGAGTGGGGCTGAGAGACTTCAGAGAAGTGTGACTGGCCCAAGGTCACCCAGCAGCTTCATGTGGAGGAGCGGGGAAGCGAACCTGGTTCACCAGGTTAACAGTCCACCACTCTTAACCACTACACCACGCTGGCTCAAGGCCACAGGTTCAATGCACGGCATCTCAAGGTAGAGCTCGGAGTGACTCTAGTCAAATGCTGCAGAGCTGCTGCCAGTCAGTGTAGACTTCTGAGCTACGTGGACTAGTGGTCTGACTCAATATAAGATTAATTCCTATGCTTACTTGAGGAGCAGGCCGGATGCCCTGGACCAGGATAGACCAGAGCTGTGGCATAAGTCCTCATTCCTCATTAAACATTGCAATCCTTCCTGTGCACAGGTGTGCACCTAATGCATCCCTTGTCCACTTGCCCTCTCTGCAGGATGGCCGGCTCCTGCCGGAATTCAGCACTACCGAGCCGCCTTTGATCTTTGAGTGCAACCATGCCTGCTCGTGTTGGAGGAATTGCCGGAATCGTGTGGTGCAAAATGGACTCCGGTAAGACAGTGAACATTGTTTTTTGTGGCGGGGGGGGGGATGACTGCTCACCCTGTTCTGTGACTGAGAGGCAGTGGGGTATAGTGGTAAGAGCAGGAGAGCCTGCAGCCCTTCAGATATCATTGTACTCCACCTCCTTTCAGCCCCAGGCAGCGTGACCCAGTGATCAGGAATGATAGGAGCTGTAGTCCAGCAAATATTTGTGACTGCTGGTATGCAGTGCTGGACTAGGACCAGGGAGACCCAAGCTCAAATGATGCGCTGGGGGTAGTAGACACATTGAAACAGATGGACATCACTCACTTGAATGCTTCAATATCATTGGGTCTACTCTGAGTAGAACTTGAATGGGCACATCTCTCAGCCTTGGGATTTAGAGAAAATTGCTTATCATGAGGGAAGTATCACATGCAGCATCCTGAGTTCCTTGAAGGATATAAATTGAATTAATTACCTAAAACCCAAGGAGAATTTTTGAAATGGAAAGGAAGTGGGGACCAGGAAGCCCAAATGCCTTGGATCACTGTTGTGAACCAAAGCAAATTCCGAAGGTTGGCTAGGATGAGGAAATGAGCGGATTGTTAGAGCTGCTGGGATATTCTTGTCATGCCTTATGCTGACCCCACTTAGCCATTTCCTCTGACAGGGCCTTAACAATTAACAACAATAATTGCAATAATTGTATTTTTATGGTACAGTGGTACCTCGAGTTACATACACTTCAGGTTACATACGCTTCCGTTTACAGACTCCGCTAACCCAGAAATAGTGCCTCGGGTTAAGAACTTTGCTTCAGGATGAGAACAGAAATTGTGCTCCAGTGGCACGGCGGCAGTGGGAGGCCCCATTAGCTAAGGTGGTGCTTCAGGTTAAGAACAGTTTCAAGTTAAGTACAGATCTCCGGAACGAATTAAGTACTTAACCCGAGGTACCACTGTGTATGATGTGAACTATGGTACAGTGGTACCTCAGGTTATATACGCTTCAGGTTACAGACTCCGCTAACCCAGAAATAATACCTCGGGTTAAGAACTTTGCTTCAGGATGAGAACAGAAATCGTGCTCCAGTGGCACGGCGGCAGCGGGAGGCCCCATTAGCTAAAGTGGTGCTTCAGGTTAAGAACAATTTCAGGTTAAGTACATACCTCCGGAACGAATTAAGTACTTAACCCGAGGTACCACTGTATATTTGAAAGTTGCACTTTCATTCCATCTGAGTCTATGGTGGAATTTGTAACCTTTTGCTCACTGTTCTTTTGATACTTGCCTCTGTCAGCTGGACGGATGCCCTCAGTATTACTATATGTAATTGGATCACTACTGTATTTTGATCACCCTGTTGAATGTGTGCTTTATCACCTCCTGATGTATATGATTTCCCTTGCCTTTTTTTTTTTTAAAAAAAAGGGGGGAATCCCGGGTGCTTTTAAATGGAACTGTTCTATCACGGGTATTTTAATTATTTGTTTAATTATTATCTCTCCTACATGGTCGATTTAGGCAGAGGGAGGGAGAGCAGCCATCCCAAGAATCACCCACTAAGCTTTGTAACCGGGTTGAGATCAGAAGCTGTTGCAAGTCCAGCACCTCCAGCCTCTACTAGTTGCTTATCTCATCCTAACCTTCGTTGCCAGGTTTTGAAGCCCTTTTTGTGTGGCTTTAAGCTGTACTTTTGCCATCTTCATTTCCTGTGTTGATTCGAGAAATGCCCTGGGCCTTCCTTTTAATGTATTTTGAAGGCGTTTTCAGGGCTTTGGTGTAGGAATGCTTAAATTGAGGTGCCGGCGGCGGAGGAGGGGGGACTTCCAGTTAGGCTGGCGCAGCAGGTGTATTCTAAGGTCTTCTTGGGATTTCTACAAATCCAGCGGAATAGCTTAAAATGCATTAACATTTCCCCTTCATCCCTCTGCTCCTTTCTCCAGTTATAAAAATGTAGCTTTGAAGCAGGTCATTCCACAGCATTCTGTTCATGTTCTGGCCACCTTCTTGATAGTGTGGTTTGTTTTAAGCCAGCACACTAGACTGCTAGGGACTGATGGTTTGACACCCTTCTCAAAACAATCATCTTCATAGAACCATAAGAGTTGGAATGGGTCCCAAGGGTCATCTAGTGCAATGCAGGAATCCCAACTAATGCATCCATGACAGATGGCTGTCCAACCTTTGCTTAAATACCTCCAAGGAAATAGTCCACAGCCTCCTAAGGAAATCCGTTCCTTTTCTTCCTAATGTTTAGTCAGAATCTCCTTTCTTGTAACTTGAAGCCCTTGATTCGAGTCCTACCCTCCAGAGCAGGAGAAAAGAAGCTTGCTGCATCTTCCTTGAGACTTTGGAAGATAGCTATTGTATCTCCTCTCACCTCTTTTCCAGACTAAATATACCCAGCTCTTTCAACAGTTCCTCATAAGGCTTGGTTTCCAGACCCTTCATCATCTGGGTTTCCCTCCTCTGCCAGTTTGTCAATATCCTCTTAAATTGTGGTACCCAGAACTGGTTGCAGGACTCCAGGACATTATACTTCTGCTGATACTGTCTAGAATAGCAGTAGCTCCCCGCCCCCTTTTTATTTTTGCTGCTGTATCACATGTTGACCCATGTTAAGCCTTGTGGTCTACAAAGACCTCTAGATCCTTTTCACACATACTACCTGACGAGCCAGGTTTCCCCCTTCCTGCATTTGTGCAGCTGGTTATTCCTGCTTTTAATTCTTGCAATCTTTTATCAGATTGTAAATATTGCCTTTTTACTTGGAAGTGAGTCCCACTGAGTTTATTGCATAGGATTGTGGCCTTAATGAACAAGGGAACCTACAACAAAACGTTACAGTGTAAGGTTGCCAGCCACCATAGAAGTGGATTCTGGAAGTGCTGATGCTAGGGAAGCCATATCGGTTTCCTGCAATGATCTGCAAATATTTGAAGAATTTCAAGCTGGGGAGGGGGGAATAGATAAAACCAAGAGAAAGATTGTGTAGGTGGCACATCAAGAATTATTCCTTGAAGGCAGCCTACATGACTCACCTGAATTCTGATCGGTAGCAGAGACTGGATTCTGTTTTGAGTGTTTGGCTGGGAGAGTAAACTAGTCTGAAATGAGTCCTGTGGGCTGCAGGCTGGCAAACAGCTTCAAGACATGTTGAAGAAGAAGAAGTGTCCAACTGAGTTCAGCTCAGAGTAGACCCGCTAAAATGAATAGATCTAAGCAAGTCATGTTCATTATTTTCAGTGGGCCTTCTCTGAGTAGGACTGGCATTGGATGCAGTCCAAAATAAAATGAAAATGATTGGTTTCTGCATAAAACATTCAAGTTACTTTCAGTTGGAAACACAAGTCCATAGAAATTAATCTGGCTGTGTCTGTGACACACATCGCCCCTGTTCCATGTAAAGCTGATAATACTTTATGCTGCAATTTTAGCTCGTGGGATAGTTTTTAAAACAGTTGATTTTTCTGATATTCCAGTTTTTAAACATGTTGACTTTTATTTTACAATTTTTCATATAAATTTTACATTCTTTAGGTTTCATCCAATGCTAGGCCTTTTCAGAATAGGCCTGTTGAAAATAATGGGCACAACTAACTTACATCCGTTAATTTCGGGGCATGTGCTCTTTAAGTAGAACTTAGTTGGACACAACTTTGAACCCTCAGAGGTTTTGTTTGCAGCTAAGCAGGGAACTAATTCTGTTAAATCTACAAATGCATTTTTAAAAAAATTGAGTGGAGGTTCTCACAGGCTTGATCTTTGCCTTCCAGGATTCGATTACAGCTTTATCGGACGCAGAAGATGAGCTGGGGCGTGCGGACAATGCAGGACATTCCACTGGGGACCTTTGTTTGCGAGTGAGTGCCTTGCCTTTAGAAAAAAACTGTTGGAAGTGTGAGCCAGTGTGGTGTGAGAGCCAGTGTGGTGTAGTGGTTAAGAACGGTGGACTCGTAATCTGGTGAACTGGGTTTGATTCCCTGCTCCTCCACATGCAGCTGCTGGGTGGCCTTGGGCTAGTCACACTTCTCTGAAGTCTCTCAGCCCCACTCACCTCAAAGAGTGTTTGTTTGGGGGGGGGGAAGGAGATTGTTAGCCGCTCTGAGACTCCTTAGGGTGGTGATAAAGCAGGATATCAAATCCAAACTCTTCTTCTCTTCTCTTCTTTCAACATAGTAGGAAGAGAGAACTCTCCTTAAAGCTTGTGTCACAAGGGCTTAACCTTGCAGCCCCCCCCCAAAAAAAAACCACACACGCTTGCTTACTCAGTCTCTGACCCTTCCGTATGTGGACCCTTGAGTTTTAGCCCACGTGCCATTAGGCTCATATCTTGGAAGAGGCCATGGAATGTGGGTTCATATTCACCTTGGGCTCAGGTTTTATCCAGTTGAGATTGTGTCATATGGACTTGGAAATATCCCAGGCACAAATTCATTCCCCATAAGAACTGTTTTGTGTGGCCGTTCTCTCCCCTTTCTTAACGATCAGGCAATCAATAGGAATGCTGTTGAAATAAATAAATAAATTCTGCAAGGTTGCCAAGTGCCATTCACCAGCATCTTACGTGATCTGTTGCACTACCTAGTATGTGACAGTGACAAACACCTCGTGTGGTGGGTAGTGATGCACGTGCACACTCACTCACTCACTCCCCCCCCCCCAGTTCACTGCAACTAGTTGCCCATGGGCTTAAAACGGGTAGGCAACATGCTGAACCACCCCTGCCCTGGTCCACTGCTAACCATGCTCCTCATTGTCCCTGTTGCTTTCTATTCGGCTGCTCTCTGAAAGTAGGGCAAGTGCTTGGGCACCTCAGGCCTGGGGGCCAAATGCAGCCCATCACATTTCTCTATCTGGCCTTTGAGACTCTGCAGGCTACACCCCTTCTGGCCATGCCCTGTGGACTGTGGTAATGCCTCTTCTTTCTCTACACGTAGAGGTGTATGAGAGTGGAGACCTTTAATTTTTGCATGGCTTTGAATGTGGCCTGATTCATAAAGGCATACCACCTCTGGTTTGTGGCCCTCGAGAAGTCTGCCCATGAGGGTATGTGGCCCCCGGGCTGAAAAGCATTCCCTAACCCTGTCTTCATTCAGCCTTGCTTCCAGAGCCTCCTTTTCCCCCCACAGTAAAAAGAAATATCAAGAGCCCCTTGTGAAACCTGGTTCTTCAGCACAGCGTTAGGGAGGTTTGCTGCATTAGAAATTGGCCATGTTTTTACCCTGGGAGTTTCAGAAAGCTCTTCCTGGCCATCATTTGTTTCCCTTGGACTATCTTAAGTGGAGAGGAGATTAATCACGTTGATGTCTGGAGCCTGCCTGCTCTGGTGATTAATGAGCCTTCCTGGTTCTGCCCTTCACATCAGTGCAGGGCGCCTTTGGTTTTAGCGGCTAATCGCTCTCCCGCATTTGATGTCATAATCCTCTGTATGACATCACATCTATTTCTGTGGAAAAGAAAAGGAAGCACAGTGCCTATGGTGGAAGTGTGGGCCTTCAATAACAGAAGGGGACAACTGGCTGTGAACTCATACATGTGGACTTCATACATACAATACTTCGTGGAGTTAAGGGAGACCGTTTGCTTCCTTCTGTCCTGTTTTATGAATAAGAACATAACAAGAGCTCTGGTGGATCCACATCTGCTCCAGCATCCTGTTTTCACAGTGGCCAAGCAGATACCCCAATGGAAAGCCTGCAAAGCAGGACCTGAGCACAGCAGCAGTACTCTCCTGACAGTTGGCAGTCAGATGCAGTAGAGGTAGAGCATACCCACTGCAGCTAGTAGCAGTTGACAGCCATGAATTTGTTTTACTCCTTTTAAACCCACCCAACTTGGTGGCAGGATTCTATTAGCTTCCAACATTCAGCTTCATTGGGTGGTCCCAGGTTCTGGTATTTTGGGAGAGGGAGAAATGTTCATGTTCTGCTTTCTCCACACCATGCATGGTGCCATACGCTTCTGTCATTGCCTCCCCCCCCCCTAAATCAGGTGGGGGGGGAACCTGTGGCTCTCCAGATGTTGCTGGACTCCCATCTCCTGCCGTGCTCTAGCCAGCATGGCCAATGGTCAGGGATGATGATAGTTTTCAGTCCATCAGCATCTGGAGGAGCACAGGTTCCCCATCCCTTTTCTAAACTAAAACGAAGAGCACATAAGGTGTCTCCTCAAAGGGTTAGTTTCTGCAGCCCCTCAATCATTTTAGTTGCCCTTTTCCTGTACCCTTTTCAGGTGTGCAGTCAAGCTCTCACTTGAAGTCACAACAGCTACAGAGAAAGCCTATCCGAAAAAGCATTCCTTAAAACAAAACAAAAATGGCCACCTAAACATCCCTAATTGATTCCAGAGGGCTGGAGGTGCAACACTAAAAGCCTGGTTACTAGTACATAGCTAAATGAACCTCTGGGGTATGTCACACTCTCAGCATTACCCCGTCAGAGGAGCACAGTTGCCAGGCAAGAGTGTCCCTTAGGTCTCGTATATTTCTTAATAACCTTTGAACAGCCCAAGGCAGTTTGAACCTCCAGAGCAAGCCTGATGGATGTGACTTTTCCTCAGCAGCCCAGGTGAATTTTTTACAGCCTCTGCAATGCTACAGAATCGCTTGATGAGATGCAAAGTCAGAGGCTCAAAAGACCTGAGAAAGGAGGTATGCAGCGTAAAGGCAGCCTAGCTAGCAACCTTTAAAGTGTGTGTCTGTTGATTTCATATATTTACTGAATCTATATCCAGTCCTTCCTCCGCAGAGGAGCCCAGAGCGGCAAACAGATACACAATTTAAAAACAGAAACATTCTAAAACAGATTAACACATTCTAAAAACAATTACAGCTAAAAGTGATCTAAAAGCAATTACAGTTAAAAATGTTCTTAAAGTAATTACAATTAGAAATGTTATTCCTAGCACATCTTGTTAGAGTTGCTCTGAACCAGATTATTAATTTCTAATTAACCTGGAATGACACATTAGCATTATTTAGGAGAAGGTGGGTGGAAACAGTTTCACTCTTAAATGTGCCCATATGTTTAGGAGGCTCACCTTTTAACCACACTCACCAATGGATCTGGAAGAGATTGTGATGCAGGAGGGACACTCCAGAGTGGAAGGCTCCCGACTCCCATCAGCCCTGGCCACCATAGCAAATGGTCAAGGATGATGGGAGTTGTAGTCCAGCAGCACCTTGAGGGCCACAGGACCCCCACCCCAGCTTTAAAGGATGCTAGGAGGCAACTCTGTGAAGTGGTCTCGCTGTGTCTTGGAAAAGCTGCAAACAGAAGAGGTGGAGCCTTTAGGGGTGACCAGATACCTCTGCAGCCAGAGCAGGAATGGGAAGACCCTCTGGTCTCTCCCTAGGCCACACCCCTCACTGGTCCAGCTTCACATTTTTGAGTGACTTTGTCAGACTGAAAATGCTTTGGGAGCATCTCTAACAGACTCGTTGGTATAGAGCAGGCATCCCCAAACTTGGCCCTCCAGATGTTTTGGGACTACAGTTCCCATCACCCCTGACCACTGGTCCTGTTAGCTAGGGATGATGGGAGTTGTAGTCCCAAAACATATGGAGGGCCGAGTTTGGGGATGCCTGGAATAGAGTAATGGAGGCTGCTCTGCTGGGAAAATGAAGCCCAGGCTAAGCAACACTCGTCTGCCCTCAGCCAGCCATCACATGCCTGTCATCCTACTTACAACCAGCCCAGGATGTGCTGGCCTTGCCTGTAAGCTTCCTCTTGTTTAGTCTCAGTGCTGTTCCCATGTAGAACTCAGCAGGGCAGAGCAGGACAACATGTTGGCATCACTTGTCATTGCCTCTGGACCCACCTACTGTTGGTCTCCCTGCCATCTGCCCTACCAGTCCCAATGGGCACCAGCAAATGCCTTCAGCCTTTTCGGACCCAGGACCCTATTTTAACCCAAATATGCATTTGGGGACCCATTTATTGATCTCTTTCCATGTAGTCTAGCTCCTCCTACAGTTCATTAAAGGCCACTGCTCTGGAGTAACATGCCAGGCTGTGGCTTTTTGCTTCTGGGAACAGAGTGCAAGCTGACCCCTTGAGGGGAGCAGTCATTCAGGTCACCCAAAACTTGTCAAAATGGAGAGGACCGGGTTTTGGGATGTTAAGGAAGGAGGTTCTTTTGAATGCATCAACTACCATATGTCCAAATCTCTTGCAAAAAAAAGGTCATTAGTCTCCAATTCTGGTTTCTCATTTCTCCTGCAGGTATGTTGGAGAGCTAATTTCTGATTCAGAGGCAAATGTACGGGAAGAAGACACCTACCTTTTTGAACTTGGCGACCAGGTAGTAAATTTGAAGGGCTCGTAGGACAAGCAGAAAGCGCTAAAACAAATTCTGCCTCTTCCCCCCGCCCCACCCCCCATTTCACCATCTGTAAGTTGGTGTGACAGGAAGCTCTTCTCGCCTTTTAGGAAAAGCAAAACATCCTGTAGAATTGGGAAGGGGAAAGGGCTGAGAGACTCAGGGGACAGATGATGGGGGAAACTGGGACATCTTCTTCTGGGCCACCGGCTTGTAAACAGCCTCTGCTGAGCACGACTCTTTGCCCAAAGGTGATTGGGGGGGGGAGGGGAACAAAGATTAGTTACCAAGGATTGTATCCCACGCTAGTCCTGCTCAAAGTAGACTCACTGAAGAATAACAGACACTATTTAACTTGGATCCAGTAATCTCAGTGGGCCTACTCTGAGTAGAACTTAGTTGGGTACAACCCTGAAAGGCAAAATGCCTCATGCAGAGCCACTTCCACCATGGGGCATTAGTT
The DNA here is from genome assembly GCF_964270895.1 of Podarcis filfolensis. Classification (NCBI taxonomy): domain Eukaryota; kingdom Metazoa; phylum Chordata; class Lepidosauria; order Squamata; family Lacertidae; genus Podarcis; species Podarcis filfolensis. The sequence continues at coordinate 41,257,501 of NC_139617.1, forward strand.
GGAAGCTGCCTCTTAATAACTTTTAATTTAGCTGTTTTGCTTGTTCTTAAGGCCATATCTACACTATGCGTTTAAAGCAGTGCGACACCACTTTTAAACAGTCATGGCTTCCACCAAAGAATCCTGCGAACTGAAGGTGTTAAGGATGCTGAGAGCTGCTAGGGACACCTACTCCCACTCACAGAGCTACAATTCCCAAAGTGTTTTAACAGCCAATCCTTCTTCCCAAGGAATTCTGGGAATTGTAGAGGAGAAAGGGTCAGCATAGTGCAAATGCATCTCCTCCGCTCACAGGGTACTCTGGGGATTGTACCTCTGTGATGGGAATAGGGAGTTCTCCTAGCAGTACTCTGCACCCTTAACAAACTATAGTTCCCAGGATTCTTTGGGCGAAGTGGTATAAAGATGCTTTTATTGTATACTGCAAATGGGACCTTGATCTCTATTGAATGAAAAGTATTCAGTGGGGGGGGGGAATGGAAAATGAGACATATTTGATCCTGTTTCCCAACTCTAGGAACTGTAGCTCTGTGAGGAAGAATGTGGGGGGTAGGAGAGTTTCTTCTAGCAGTACTCTGCACCCTTAACAAGCAACAGTTCCCATAATTCTTCAGTGGAAACCATGACTTTCAAAGTGGTATAAGAATTGATTTAAGTACATGGTGCATACGGGGCCTAAGTGAGTGGCTAAAATACCTGCACAGGATAACTCTTCAAATAATTTCCTCCAGCTCCAGCAGAGATTGATTTTACATAGAACAAAAACTCAGGTCTAATCAGAGGTTCTCTCTGTGTCTCCCCCCCCCCCCCCCCCCGCCAACTTCCTCAGAACAAAGACGTGTACTGCATAGATGCCCGCTTTTACGGCAACATCAGCCGCTTCATCAACCATTTCTGCGAGCCCAACCTGACCGCCGTACGAGTGTTCATGTCCCACCAGGACCTGCGCTTCCCCAGAATTGCATTCTTCAGTACCAAGAATATCCAGGCGGGAGAAGAGATTGGGTATGTGTAAGAGGAAGAAGAGGAAATGGCAGGAATGGAAAGCAGGAGGAGGAGGGAGGAAGAAGAGTTGCTTAAGCACAGGGATGGAGGTAGCCCTTGGTCTGTCAGGGACAGCCATTCCTTCAGGGATAATATTTGTGTGGTGGGGGGTCAGATTGTGGGCATCTGTGGGTATAGTGCCTGTACATCATGTCTAATCTCCAAGTGCTAGAAACTCACTCTTTGGGGGAAGGGAGTGGATAAGTGCTGGGAATTGGGATTATGGTTCATCAGTTCACGGGGAGGGGAATTGCTCCCCCTTGACCTCCTGCCCCATCTCCATGGACGCCCATGGGTCACATGCTAGCAGTGGGGAGGTCTGAAACCAGCAGAGGTCTGGGTCAGAACCTACCCATTTCCATCTCCCTGTTCTGCAGGCTCCTTCTCTTTGGGTTGCATTCAACAAAACAAGGTCACACTCGGACCATACATTCAATGTGCATTTCATTGAATCGTGGAACTGCGGAGTTGGAAAGAACCACAAGGATCATTAGTTCAACCCCCCTTGAACCCACAACCCCAAGATTAGAGTGTCTCATGCTCTATTGACTGAGCTATATCAAAGCTCATGGCTTTTCATGGCTTTTCTGGATCTGCTTTCAAGCGTTCCTCCAGCTCTGTGCATGTGTTGGCCTTCTTCAGATCTGCGCATGTGTGTTCACGCCCTCACCCCTTGCCCCAGCTTACTCGCACAGAAGCCATGAAACAGATGTTGAGAAGTAACACTAAAAAGCAAATCAATCTACATAAGGAGGCGTCTGTAACTTCCTGCTCATGGGAACCCATTGCACCACAGTAACAGACTGTCGGCTATGCATTCTGAAGGTCACAGGCAGCGTTCGAATTTAGCTGGGTGCCATTTGCACTTTGTGACCAGCAACTGGCCTTTTGAGACTGTTCGGATGCCACCCTTGGCCCCTAGCATCTCCACCTGCCTGGCTGCAGCAAAAAGATGCACGTTTTTTGCTTCTGGACTACCCCACAAAACACCTGATTCACCTGGCAGCACAGCAGCAAAAGACGTTTTTTTTTTTTTTTTTTACTGCCAAGCGAATCAGGTGTTCTGCACTCATCTTTTGCTGCTGCCCTGCCCTGCAGAACACCTGATTTGCCCAGCAGCAAAAAATAAAAAATACTTTTTTTGCCATCACCGCACTGCCAGGCGAATCATCTGGTCTGGTAATGCGGAAGAAGGAAGAGAAAAGTGCCTAGACATTTTGTTTTGGTGCCCACAACCTAGTTCCCACATGGCTCCTAGCTTTCCTATCTCAGTTTCTAACACTGGTCAGAGGTTCTAACCCCTGGTATCTCCAGGTAGGACTGGGAGAGACTCCCAATCTGAAAGCTTAAGGAGATGCTGCCAGTCAGTGTAGACAATACTGAGGTTGATGGGCCAATGTTCACATTATAAGGGGCCATGACTCAGTAAATGCAGATAGTTGCTTGTTCAACTATTTTTTGTGGTTGAGGTATGGGCTTGGTGTGGGGGAAATGAATTTTGAAGGTGTGGGGGTCATTAATAAGCTTGAACTGAGCTTGATTAAGCTTTCCTAGCTTTCTGCTGGCTCTTAAGATTCTGTTTCATTTTTAAAATGTATTTTGCACTTCCCTTTTAAAAAATCACTGTATTCCTTGTTTATACTGGAACCCAACTTGGAAAGTTTTTCTTTTAAAAGTCAGTATTATAGGAACAGACAAAGCTGCCTAATTACTGATTCAGACCATTGGTGCACTCAGCTGATTACTGTCTACACTAGGCATGGCCAAACTTGGCCCTCCTGCTGTTTTGGGACTACAACTCCCATCATCCCTAGCTAACAGGACCAGTAGTCAGGGATGATGGGAATTGTAGTCCCAAAACAGCTGGAGGGCCAAGTTTGGCCTTGCCTCGTCTACACTGGCTGGTGTAGTCTTCAAGCTGTGCATATTCCATCAGCTTAAGTTGCCATTCTTCTTTAATTGGAATCTCGCTCATTTTCCATTTTTGGACTAACAAAACACGGGCCACAGTAGTGGCATACATTTTTTGACACCTGAGAAATTCTGTCTGAATTATCCCCAACAAAAAGGACTCTGGTTTTTGAGCGAAGGTCCTTTTAAACTTGTTTTTCAATTCATTATGGATCATTTCCCAGTACCCTTTTACAAGTCCATCACAAATGGAAAAAATGTTCCCTCGACCTCCTTGCATCCCCAGCACTTATCTGATTCAGTCTTATACATCTTAACAAGTCTACTCGGAGCTAAATACCATCTGTAAATCATTTTCATGTAGTTCTCCTTCAAAGAATTAACATGCCGTGAACTTCAAATAACTTTTCCAAAGTTTCCCCCCAAGGTTAAAGTCTATACCAAGGTCTAGTGCAGGCTTCCTCAACCTCGGCCCTCCAGGTGTTTTTGGCCTTCAGCTCCCATGATACCTAGCTGGCAGGACCAGTGGTCAGGGATGATGGGAATTGTAGTCTCAAAACATCTGGAGGGCCGAGGTTGAGGAAGCCTTGTCTAGTGTTTCCATCCAAGCTGATCCTTATAAGAACTACTAAACCCTTCTTCAGGCAGTCACCCCCACTTTGGCTTTTGGCCCCACCCACTTCATACATGAGTGGGACGCGGGTGGCGCTGTGGGTTAAACCACAGAGCCTAGGACTTGCTGATCAGAAGGTCAGTGGTTCGAATTCCCATGCCGGGGTGAGTTCCCGTTGCTTGGTCCCTGCTCCTGCCCACCTAGCAGTTCAAAAGCACGTCAAAGTGCAAGTAAAAAATAGCTACCGCTCTGGTGGGAAGATAAATGGTGTTTCCACGTGCTGCGCTGGTTTCGCCAGAAGCGGCTTAGTCATGCTGGCCACATGACCCGGAAGCTGTATGCTGGCTCCCTCGACCTATAGAGCGAGATGAGCGCCGTAACCCCAGAGTCTGCCACGACTGTACCTAATGGTCAAGGGTCCCTTTACCTTTATACCTGCTTTATTCAGCCTGCTTTCTACCACAGTCTATACATTGGTCTACCTAGCTCTATCTTGCCTACACTACACTACACTAGCTCTATCTTGCCTACATACACTACACTACACTTGCCTACACTACACTACTCTACACTATAGAGCGAGATGAGCGCCACAACCCCAGAGTCGGTCACGACTGGACCTAATGGTCAGGGGTCCCTTTACCTTTACCTTTACCTTTACTTCATACATGTAGCCCTTGGGAGACTGCTTCGAAGGGAGTGGGGGCCTCAGTCGGTTGGTGGGGGAGCCCATTCCCCTGTGTTGTTTTTGGTGGTGTTGGAATCAACTGTGCAGCTTCCTCCTGTGTATATTTGCCCAGAAATACAACTCACCCTCTCTCTCTCCCTCTCTCTCCCTCTCTCTCTCAGGTTTGACTATGGCGATAGGTTCTGGGAAGTCAAGGGCAATTACTTCAGTTGCCTGTGCGGCTCTCCCAAGTGCAGGTACACCAGCGCCATCCTGGCTCAGAGGCAGGCCAGCACTTCCTCATCCCAGGAGGTGTTGGAGAGCAGGCTCCCTGACACGAGCTCTACAACAGCAGTGGCAACAACCTCCTTTTGAGGGCTTTCTACCCACATAGAAAGAAAAACAAAACACCACCACAGATTGTAAGATATTTTTTTTTATATATTTTCGAGAAAGGAGACTTCCCCCTCCCGTTAAAAAACCCCAACACAAAATACCACCCCACAGCCCTGCAGCAGTCCAGCGTCGAGGCGCTGCTATTGAGTGTTACTGGAGAAAGGAACCAGGCACCTTGTGCTTCGTCACAGATGACGCAGGTCCGCCCTGCTTTCTTCTTGCACCCACAGCAGACCAGGAAGTAGCTGGCTTGTGAACCAGGGGCAGCTGCTCTCATCCTTCCATGCCGAGAGGCCCTTTAGAGGCCTCTCTTAATGTGATCCCTGTTCTCCGAGCCAAGGAAGAGGTCTTCCGCCCACCCACTTGACTCCCCCACCTGAAAGGACAAGATTTGAATGGACTGCTGATGTTGCATCTCTCCAGTTGTAGTAGAACTCTGAATACTTGATGAAATGTGATGATGATTATGGTGATGACGATTTCTTGAAGCCAAACCCACCTCCTTGGCACAAGCACCGGGGCCAGCTTAACCTTTGCAGGCAGAAACTTCCTTTCTCGCTCATCGTCCGAGGATTGAAACGGAACTTCTTTCGAACAAGGTGCCTGCCTTAGCCAGCGTATTTGCTGTTCTCCGTCACAACCTCTTAATTATTTGTCCGAGCCTCCCAGAGGTTCTCCCAAGTCCAGATAGGGGCTTCTCCATTACAGAGAGTTTTCGTTTTTTTCCAGTGTTTCGGCGCATACACCCCTATCGTGCAATGGGAGGCTTGGAAGGATTCCTTATGTCTTACATAACACTAACTCTGGAAAAGGAATCGAGGATTTTTTTTGTTTGTTTTCCCATATGGAGAAACTGGCACTTACAGAGAGGCCCTCTTCCAGGCATTTCCTGAAGCAAAAGCTCAGCCTGGGCACCCCTGAGAACATGGTGGCAAATGTGGTCTATCTGTGCCATCGCCGTTTTTCCGATTTCATTCATTTCCTCCCCATGACTCCCCATGTAAAGCTACATATTTGTGAGGTTGACGGTTGGATTGAACTGATTTCTCTTGTACCATACTGGGGGGAGCTGAACAGAAAAGCAACTCACCCGAGCAACTCAACGGTGCTGATTTTAGTGTGATTTTTTTCTCACTGCTACGTAAAATGAAATTTTCAATTGTATAATAAAAAGAAGAAAAAAAGAAAAGAACAAAGTGATCTTAGTATAAAATGCAGGGACGACAAAACCCACAAGACCTTTTGTTAGTATTGTAGTGGGAATAAAATCTGTCATCACCTTTTGTGCGGTGGTAAAGCAGATCATCTTTTTCCCCATTTATCTCTTAAATACTGTAATTAGTGCAGTACCAGGTTTGGGGACTTTTTTGTTTTGTTTTTTGTGGGGTTAATTTTTCTTTTTTGGAGGGGGAGGGGTGCATCTCTTCTAAACCGTTCATATTGCTGGGTGGTCTTTTCCCCCCATTTCCTTTCTGTTAAATGTTTTTTTTTTTCCTTTTTTGTTGAGTTTCAAAGGTTCCCACCTTTGGGCTCCTGTCATTTCCTTGTTCTGTTTTCAATGAAATCAATAAAAAGTGCATTAAACATTTTGCCCCCTTTGGCCTCTTTAGTCTTTACTAGATTAAATTTTTGCAATACTTCCCCTTGCGTTCCCTAGTATGCACAGTTTTATTCTAGTTTAATTAACCCAGGAACAATATCATCCTCAGAGCAGGGTTCACTGTGCAGCTATATCACATGTTTATAAGCAGCTCAAAAATCAGGCAATAACAATGGCATTTGAACATTTCTGTAACTTTTTTTTAGGTGCTCATAGGACTTTGTGTTACGTTTTTGTATTGTGTTCCCAACAAAAACCCTGAAAGGCAAGTCACTCATGGCTGTCCTCTAAATCTGAGGCTGAGTGGCTAGTCAGACACCACCTCCTCCTGCAAGTGGGATTCCAAGTCTAAATTAGAAAGTGAAGAGAGTTGCAGGTGGGTGTGCACACATATGCGACTTTATAAGAGAGAGACAGGCAAAGCCCCAGACCTTAACGAAATGATTACTTTTTCTGTGCCTCTGAAAAGGGCATAAAGCTTTTCTTGCCTGTTATTTACCTTCTCCATTCATTGCCTTCTCCAAACCATAACTCAGTGCATCACAATCTACAAGTAACAACCGCTCAGTGGTGCGGCATCTACTTTTCATGCAGAAAGTACCAGGTCCAGTCCCTGGTATCTGCAAGTAGGACTGGGAGAGACCCGTGCCTGAAACCCTGCTGCCAGTCGACATAGACAGTACTAAACTAGACGAATCAACAGTCTTGTTAAATATGAGGGATATTTCTATGTTCCCAACAGCTGCACCTGATGCACATTTTCCCAGGCGGTTTGCCTTCCTTCTGTTTACCCAAACCTTCCTATTACCCATATAGGATTCTCTATTTCTGCCATTTGTATAATTCTTGTCCTGGCTATAAAATGTGGATCATATGGGATTTAAAAAAAATAAAATAAGTAGCCCCACTAAAGACTACTCATCCACATGCACCTTGGCCAACTGGAATGAGCTGCTTACGTTTCAGTGGGGGTATTGGTGCTACTTAAGTGGAAGAAACTGAATTTAGGGAGATTTTATACTCTGCCACTGATGCGGTTGCAGGCAAGGGAGAATCCTAGTTATAGGAAGCTTTGCAGTAGGGGTGGGTAAACTCTAGGCCTGAAGGCTGAATGTGGCCCTCCAGACCTTTCTGGCCCTCTGAGCAATCACCACCACCTCAGCCACACCCATTCTTCCCAGGCCACACCCACAACCAACCCTACTTGAGTGTCCTTTGCATGCCTGGAATCTGTCCTTGAACTCTTGCCTCTTGCTTCCCTGGGTGAAGGAGAGGGAGGGTTGTGTATAGAAACTAGCCTGCTATATAAAAAAAGAGAGTAACATTTGTGGCCCCCAGAAGGCTGCCCAGAAAGGGGATGTGGCCCTATCCTGGCATGTAAATAATACTGAGCTAAACTGGACCCGATGGTCTGCCTCTGTCATGGTGCTTTGCAGACTAAATAGTACAGGTTCCAGTTTGCCAATGGATGGTTCCTATCTGCTGGTTTTCCTACCACCATTTCCCAAAACTAAAATATATCAGAGTGAATCTGAGGCTGGTGGGAGACCAGACCGCTGCTCTGCAAATGTCACTGGCAAAAAGCATTTTCACACACCAAATGGTGATGCTCTGGGGTGACAGTGGAGGCGGAGGCCCTGCCAGTCTGTGATGGCTTCCCCTAGGAGTAGCAGCCTCTTCCCATTGGCAAAGCTCAGGTTTGAGGAGGCCGCAGGCTATTCACAGCTGACTGCCCTCCTGCGCAGCCTCAGTCCGTGCTTGTTTACCTTAAGATAGGAGGAAGTCCATTTGAATTACAGCGAGTGGGATTCTTGCAGTGCTTTTCTGCAACTGCTCTCAGTGTGGGGAAGGCACAAAGCAATAAATATCCTGCAACTCAACTAAAAAACCACCCCGTGTTGTCTATAAGCAAAACAGCAGCAAGATCTGCCTAGAGGATCAGCCTTTTGGTGCTGTTCTCCCTTTGCTACTGGTGCCAACTTGGGGTGGTGAATCGTTTCCCACCTGAGGGCCCTGTTTTCCTCTGGGCTGTCTTCCAGGGGCCATACACCGGTGCTGGGTGAGGCCAGATGCAAGGGAAAATGGATGCAAAAGCAACTGGAGTTGTTATCCTTGTGCAGTGGGCTAGTTTCTATACATAGGCACACCTCTAAGATACAAGCAAGCAAAAGTCATTATTACAGTTCAAAGTCCACATTCCAGGCTTGCAAGAACACTCAAGGAAAAAGAAGGCTGGTGATGTAAGTGGTCTGGGGAAAGAATGTGGCCAAGGAAGGGGTGTGGTGTGGGGAGAGTTCCAAGGGCCAGATAAGAGAGGCCTGGAGGGCCACATTGAGCCCCTGGGCCTGAGGTTGCCAAACCCTGATCTAAAGACTCGAATGCAGGTTTCCTCATCCACTAGGAGGCTGGTCCCATTTTATGGAATAACAACAGCAAGGCCAAATAAACTCATACAAAGCCCGTTGCAGATCTCTGATAATTTGTCGTTCCCAATTCGACATCCCCATAATTTGAAGGAAGGCTTAAATGCCAGCCAGTCTTAAGTTTAAAAGCAAATTTAGGATTGCATATAACTCCGAGTCAGCCCATTGACATGAATGGACCCAGGCTAGTCATGTTCATTAATTTCATGGGGCTACTTTTGAGTACGATTGGCTTTGGTTGTAGGGGGAGGAGGACACTTATTGAGAGACCCAAACCCACAAATGTTGACAATGATTCCCCCCTCCCCAAAATGACCTGGGAATTGTAGCTCTGTGTGAGGAAAACTAGAGTTCCCACTGTTCTTGGGGATAAGGACACCATGTGCTTTAAATGAATGGTGTAGATTTGCCTACAGTTTTCCTCCTCTACCTCCCACCCCACACATATGTAAATCTACATTGACTGGAGGCATGAACCAAAGGGTGAGAGCAAAAGGACTCTTGGATGAAGGCAGAAAAGAGCACAAAGGGGGTTTCGGCCTGAGGCTCTCAGCAATGGGCCAGAGGCTGCTGTGCAAGCCATGAACCAATTGGAAGAATGGAGAGGGAAATGGTTGCATGCCAGTTAAGAGAACCAACCTTCCTTCCTTCCTTCCTTCCTTCCTTCCTTCCTTCCTTCCTTCCTTCCTTCCTTCCTTCCTTCCTTCCTTCCCCTCCTTTGCAGGCATTATAGTAGATGAGATGGAATTGATAAATGCACTCTGAAAATGATACTTGAATTATAAGCAATACACGCTGAGGCAGGATCCCCCTGTACCTGCAATTAACAGCAACTCTTTTCCCCCCTCCATTGTTTTCAGTACAAGATGGTTGCTGCTTTCTTAAAATTGTGGTTTTCATCCTTACAATAACTCTGTTAGGTAAAGTTAAGAATATGCTCAAGGCCACAGCATGAGCCTCAGGGATTTGATCCTGGCTCTCCTGCAAGCCAGGCTTGAGACTGGATTTTGACAAGCTGTGTTTGTGAAATTGTTCCCCGGCCCAACCCCAGCTGATGACATTTCTGGCAACTGACTGCCATGGAGTTGAATTAAACTGGTTCAATTAACAGTTAATGGCAGCAGTTCATTGTTGATAATAAGGCTGTCAGGCTCCCGTCCCAAAACATGACAGAGACTTTTACTTAAGTAATAAATCTTCACTGCTAATAGTATAGATTCAAGGGACGCGGGTGGCGCTGTGAGTTAAACCACAGAGCCTAGGACTTGCCGATCAGAAGGTCGGAGGTTCGAATCCCTGCTCCCGTTGCTCGGTCTCTGCTCCTGCCAACCTAGCAGTTCGAAAGCACATTAAAGTGCAAGTAGATAAATAGGTACCACTCCTGCGGGAAGGTAAACGGTGTTTTTGTGCGCTGCTCTGGTTTGCCAGAAGCGGCTTAGTCATGCTGGCCACATGACCCGGAAGCTGTATGCTGGCTCCCTCGGCCAATAAAGCAAGATGAGTGCCGCAACCCCAGAGTCGGCCACGACTGGACCTAATGGTCAGGGGTCCCTTTACCCTTTACCTTTTAATAGTATAGATTCAGTCCTGAGCAAAAGGCCAGAAGCGAAGATCCCAAGGTATGAGCAAGGCAAGATGTTCATAACCAAATGGAAGTGATGAAGTTGTCCCAACAGTTGGCATACCCTTCCAACCAAGCTTTTAAAGACAAGATGTAGTGAGCTCACTTACTGGACTCTCTTGCCCTACAAGTCTCTTGTGCATGCACACTCATGCTCTGGGTAGATGCAGCTAATGTCCCCACTACAAAGGCAGTGTCTGATCCTTGGCAACCAAACTTATGTCTGCCTCTCTGCCTCCAGCTCCACCACCACCTCCTGTTCAGCCCCTCCCCCTGGGTGGTCCAGATCCTCCCTGGTGGTAGCTCTGTCCTGAACCCCGGTGTACTTATTGACCAGTGCCATGGGTGTATACAGTCCCAAAAGTAAATGCTAGCAAGTAGTCTGGAACTCCAGCAGTCAGGAAAGACAGTCAAGGTTCAATACAGCAAACCCAAATCAAAAGTCCCAACAGTCAGGTCAGGTCAGGTCCTGCCTCTGCAGCCAGTCCAGGGGCAGGGAACCTGCAGTTCAGTTCGGAAAAGCATGGTCCTGTGGAGCTCTTGGACACCCAGGCCATGGTCTATTAACATGGGAAGTTGAGCAGACACAGTACCTCATCTTTGCTTTGAGGATCTAGGCTTGATGAGACGTGACCCTCACCTGTTCTGAGCCTACTCCAGCTGAGGAATCACACACCACCGCCCTGAGCTAACGAGCCCCACCTGGCCAGCTAGGGAGTTGAGCTGTGGGCCCATACCTGCCTCAGCCACCTAGAGCATATCTCCCGCTGCTCCCTACGCCTCAGAGCCCACTGTGTTCATGCAGACTGGGGCCCCTCTGGTTCCCCATCCCCTCTGTTGCCCCATGGGTACTTTCTATGCCCCCAACTTCTCCATCCCCAGCTTGCCATGGTGTGTACCGGTCGCAGCTACAGCTCTCCCCAGAATGCTCTTCCTCCTCCCCCTTGTCTTGCCAGTTCATGACACTCTGCTTCTCCCTCTCTGACATCTAGAGCAGCAAGGGGAGGACATCTCCATCCATGTGTGCCAGCCTTTCATCCCCATGTCTGTTTCTTCTTCCTCTTCCTCCTTGTCTGTCTGGGACTGCCAAGGGACCCATGCACCAACACACAACTGCTATTTACTCCAGGTTTGGATTGCTGCCCCACCACAAGAGCTGAATTAGCATTGTGGCATCCAACAGGCATCAACTAGGATTGCCATATGTCCGGGAAATCACAGACGTGCTCTCTTTTGGGGGGCCAGCATGCCCATCTGGGGGATTTTTAAATTTTAAAGGGAATGTCTGAGTTTGGGGGAGATTACTATTATTATTATTATTATTACTACTACTACTGTTACTAAAGGACGCGGGTGGCGCTGTGGGTTAAACCACAGAGCCTAGGACTTGCTGATCAGAAGGTCAGCGGTTCAAATCCCTGCAATGGGGTGAGCTCCTGTTGCTCGGTCCCTGCTCCTGCCAACCTGGCAGTTCGAAAGCAGGTCAAAGTGCAAGTAGATAAATAGGTACCACTCCGGCGGGAAGGTAAATGGCGTTTCCGTGCGCTGCTCTGGTTTGCCATGAAGCAGCTTAGTCATGCTGGCCACATGACCCGGAAGCTATATGCCTGCTCCCTCGGCCAATAAAGTGAGATGAGCGCCACAACCCCAGAGTCGGCCACAACTGGACCTAATGGTCAGGGATCCCTTTACCTTTACTCCTGTTACTACTACTATTACTATTATTATTATTAGCTTGGGCGCAGGCTGCTCTGCATGCCATGGCTGCTGCCAGCCCAACCTGGGGGGAAAGGCGTGTGGGTGCGGTGGCCACCCCACACCTGCACCTGTGTGCCTCTTTCCCCTGCTCGGGCTGGCAGCGGCTTGGACTGTCCTCTTTTTTGCTCTTCAAGATATGGCAACCCTACATCAACGAGAGTTCAATGACATATTCCAGACAGACAGAAAGCACTTGGAAATGGTGCAAAGCAGGGCTGGCGAGGAGTGTGTAGTTTGGGAGAGTTCCAAGGTCCTGACAGAGGGGCCTGGAGGGGCTGCAATCAGTCTCTGCGCATGAGGTTCCCCACTGTTTTTCCATGGAAAAAAACTGCAACACTGGAGGCAAGGCTGGTCAAAGGCTGCAGATGAACCACAGACATCTTGAAGTGAGCAACTTGCTCTGGGTAAGGCTGGGAGCAGACGGAGGCCTTCTGTCTCCAGACTTCCTCCTCCAGGCTGCACCCCATTAAGAGAACTTCAGAGCCTTATAAGTCCAACCTTGTGGCCTAAAGATGGACACTCCTCCTCTATTCCTATTGTGCTCCCTGCCCTGCCAGACCAGTGATGTGCAGTGGGAGGCATCTGGTGCTCATGAGGGTCCAGAGCTTTAGTCCCACAGACCTTGGTGGTCTTGGTGGTCTCCAGCTTTCTAGTAGCCTTTGGCACAATTTTCTCCCCATCTTCAGCAGCTGGCTCTGAGCCCTGGACCTGACCCATCTGCTACCTCTGCATCTTTGGACTGTGTCCAGATCACTACTAGATTCAGGGGTCATGACACTTAACCCTGCTGTCAGGCATACTTAGATATGACTCCAGCAATGCCCACCATTTGCTGTGGCTTCCTCCGCTGTTGGCTGAGGGCCCCTGGTCAGTGGCCCTTTCATAGGAAAAAAATAAAAGGGTCCTCCCACCATGGACATAGCCGGGGGGGGCAGCTGCCCTCATCAATAAAAATCAAAAAGACACAGCAAACTGAGGTTCTGCCCCCCAACAAAAGGCCTGCCCCCCAACAAAAATCCTGGATACACCCATGCTCCCCACTGCTTTAATCGCATGGAAAACAATAATTCTATAGCAGGAAGCTTCTCCCTGACAGATTGATGCCCAAAAGCTGGTTGACCACTGTTGGCTGACTTCGAACTGATGTTTTTTTGCCTTGCCATGGCAATAGGAAAAATGAAATGAACATATCTTCTTGCCACTTCTCTTTCTTCTCTTGCTGGTGTTGATCAAGCTGCAAGCTAGACTCTTCCCTTGGGAAGGCTGTGACCCAACACTAGGCTGTAAGCTTTTTGAACTGGTGTCTTGTTCATTGATTTCCTAATAGCCTGGTTTAGATTAAAGCCTACCCTGGCCTTTTTGTCTCATTAATTATCCTCTTCAGCACTTTGGGGAGTTAGCAGAAAGGAGGTTTGGTGAACTCTGCAAAGCTGCCCTCCTTTGGGGAGAAAGTTGCGGTTGGATTGGCAAGATCAGCTCTTCACCTTGAGGAGCAGGGAGGAGGAAGGGTAGCTTGCATGGGGGTAAGCTAAGTCTTTGGGTAAGCTGAAGATAGGTGGGAGTCAGCCTACTCCTCTGTACCCCTGGGGATGGAAGATCACTTGTGTGCTCTGCCAGCAGATGATCATTTCTATTGCTCTCTCCAAGTTTATGCTGTTCTTTAAACAGTGGGCTTTGAGGAAAAGGTGACTGCCTAGGCTCATAAACTTCCAGGTGTCCCTGCCCTGTGAGGGGTGCATTACAACAGTCATGGCCAGAGCACTCTGGGACTGGTAGGGAGGCAAGGAGTCCAGCAGTAGGTGGCACCAATGAGAGGCAAAGGCAGCTCCTAGTTTTGTTTTTTTTAAAAAATGATATTTATTCAAAATTTCATCAATACATAAAAACAAGAAAAACAGAAAAATACAGCAAAAAATAAATCAAAAAGAAAAAACCAAAAAGGAAAAAAGAAAAATACAAATCTCAAATTACAACTTTTCATTTGCTTATTTCTTGAACTTCCTCACACCTCCCTTTTTGTATTCTAGTTTAATTCATTATTCCAGCAAATTCTTCCCATGTTTCTCAATTTTAATTTAAATGATTAATCTTCATAATCTATCTTATTTATTAATTCAGCATAACCTTTCCATCTTTTAATTTAATCTGTTATTCAATTTACCTTAATCTCTTTAACCTTATCTTATCTTAAAAATCTTAAAATTTCAAAATTTACATCATATTCATTCATATCTCCTTAAATCATTTCTTTTAAAGCCAATTTAGTTCCTTTCCAGCATATTCCCTGGTATTTCATTAATGTTGCACTAATTCCAAAATTAACAAAAGAATTTCCCTTGGTATCTCTAATTTTTATCCAATGTCCCTTCTTCCTGCTTTCGGGTCATGTCAGTCCTTTCTGTCCATTACATCCAGTCCATCAATCTGGTGTTCTTATGTCCGAGGCCCTTAAGTCTCTTCTAGGCCCCTTCTGCACATTTTCTTGTCCTTGTTTGTGCTTACGCACTTCTTTGTCTGTTGTTGGTTTCTTGGGGAGTGGGTCTCCGGAGGGTTCCATCTGATAATTTCCATTTTCCTTCGTCAGACTGGCCCCTTCCCCCCAGTCCCACTCCCTGTCGTCATCTTTGTAATCCAAAAAGTATTTATCCGAAAGATGGTTGTTCACCTGTTTCATAGTCCCATTAGAGTTAAGAGCTTCCTTGACTTCAAACACATCCCAGCACTCTCCAAGTTCAATCTTCCAGCGCAGTAGCTTTTGTTCCTGCAGGACTTTGAATCTCTCCATTAGTGTTGTTTGAGGAGTAATCACTGCCTCTTCCTTCTTCATCTGCCCTTGGACTTGCCTTGTCAAACCAGATTCTTGAATTGGTCGCTGTATAACTTCTTTATCCTTATTCCCTGTTAAATCATATTCACTGGCCACAGCACTCATCAAGTCCAATTTTTCATGCATCAAATTCATTTTCTCATGCAGCTGCTCCAGCAAGACATTTGTCATGCCAAGGGCAGACACCAAACCTTCCTTCCAACTCATTTCTGTTCAAGGTCAAACGGCTGGTCCCACGATCCAAATCTCGCAGCTGTAGAGTCCAAGTAAATTGCAACAACAAACTGACAGGCTCCCTCTAGGGGACACAATTTCTATTTGTATCCACTTTTAAAAAGTATCCAACAAAGGAGATTACTTTCGATTTCAAATCCTTTCGATTTTCAGATACTTTGTATCTTTAAAATACAGAAATGCAGAAGGTAGCGTTGAAGTTAATTTGTTTCTCTTCTTCTTTTTTTACTATCTGTCAAAGTACTCCACTTTCAATCAATGGACGTCACAAACAATTTCTGTCCCGACACCCCGTCCCCAGGTTTGGGACGATGGAAACTTAAATTCCTTTACTCTCCTCCTGCAGGATTAAACAGTCAAATCCCCCCCCCTTTTCTCCTGCTTCCAAGGGGGTTTTATTGGTTGTAGATGCAGGAAATTTCCAACTTTAAAGCAGTTTTCCAGGCTATTAGGTTGCAAGGTCTTTGCTTCAGTCTATATACAAAAAGCGGAAGGCGGACTTCCTGTTTAAACCTTCCCGCTTGTGCCTAATTCATAAATTTTGCGAATTTCTTGATCCAATTCTCCGTTTTTACTCACGGGTACTTGATTTAGAGTCCGAATGTCATCAGGAAAAAGTCAGCGCTCTCCGGCGATGGCTGTGCGGCTTCCCTCCATGGAAATAGCGATCGGTTCGCAGCACCGTGCTGCTCACCCCACTTCACTCCGGAGCCCCGAAAAGGGGTTTCCTCGTGAGTAGGGGAGGCGCTCTTGGTGCTCTGCCGAACCCCATGTTCCCAGGCTTCTCCGCCTGGGATTTCTAGCGGGCCCCCGCCTTCGCCGCGGCGGGAAGACCCAATTTCCACGGAGCCCGTTCCTCCAATCGGAGGAACTCCGCCATTCATTGTTGGCGCTAACCCGGAAGTGGCAGCTCCTAGTTTTGCCCCCATTCTTCCTCCCTGCCAAGTTCTACAAGGAAATAATAATAATAATAATAATAATAATAATAATAATAATAATAATAATTTATACCCCGCCTTCCCCAGCCAAGGCCGGGCTCAGGGCGGCTAACAAGCAATAATAAAAACAAGTTGAATGAATACAACTTAAAAACAAGATTAAAATACAACATTAAAATATTGAAACATTAAAATATTAAAATGCAGCCTCATCACGGGAGGAGAAAGGAAAAAGAATAAAGAAAGAGGGGGAGGGAATCAAATTGGTTCCAAGCCAAAGGCCAGGCGGAACAACTCTGTCTTACAGGCCCTGCGGAAAGAAATCAGATCCTGCAGGGCCCTGGTCTCATGAGGCAGAGAGTTCCACCAGGCCGGAGCCAGTGTTGAAAAGGCCCTGGCTCTGGTTGAAGCTAATCTAACTTCCTTAGGGCCCCGGACCACTAGGGTGTTGCTATTTATGGACCTTGAGGCTCTCTGTGGGGCATACCGGGAGAGGCGGTCCCGTAGGTACGAGGGTCCTAGGCCCTGAAGGGCTATTAAGGTCAAAACCAGCACCTTAAATCTGACCCTGTACTCCACCAGGAGCCAGTGAAGCTGGAAAAGCACTGGGTGAATATGCTCCCATGGCAGAAACTAAGGAGAGGATGCTGACAGCCACGACTATCCCCTGCACTGGGAAAGGTGGGGATGGTGACCCATTTGCCCTCATGGACCAATCTTCACTATGTAAGAGAGGAATTTAGACCTCAAGGAGGCATTGGGAACGGTGGCCATGCAAGACATTTGCAAGAAATTACTGAAAGAAAATGACTCCAGCAGAGATTATAGTCACCAGACAAAAAGGCTTCTTGTAGCCAACCAATCACAGGCAGAGCCCACTAACTCCACCTGTGTCCCCACCCTCCTCCCTATTCAGTTCTACAATGGCAACACTGAGGCTATGTGCACACTAACCCTTTCATAACACAAATCATGTTTCTCAATCCAGAATCATTCATGCTTGCCCTCCACATGCTGCTTTCAATCTAGATTGGTTTTAGATCCAATTGTCCACAAGGTTGAGCAGTGGTTGGTTAAGACACATTTGGTAAAGCCGCCCTGGATTAGGTTACCTGTGTCTTTTCCTACCTGCGAGTTCCCCCAGGTGAATGAAGAGGAAAGAAACGACGACTGCAGTCTGGGTCTACACTCACCCACAATGTCATGGGCAGGTGTGGATACAACCCCCTCCCCCTCCATTGCCAGGACCACATGTATCAGTTTTCTAATACACAGGGGGGTAATGCAGAATTGATTTGCAACAAGATAGATGGTGGGTGTACCACATAGGAAAAAAACCAAGTACTCTATTGCCATTTACTCCAGAATAAAATGCTGTGGGTGTGCAGCCTGAGACTAAGGAAGAGGGAACTGACAGTCCCCCCCCCCCGGACTGCTTATAAATAAGAAGACAGGCAAGTGGCAGGGCTGTGTGTGTGTGTGTGCGCACACGCTCTTCTTACATTCATACTCTGTGGACAGAAAAGGGGGAAGTGTGGGTACAGCTCGCAATGGGGCGCTCCAGATGTTGGTGCTCCAAACAATGACTCACATCTTCCCTGACTATCCTGGCTGGGGTTGATGGAAGCTGCTGTTCACCTGCGTCCAGAGGGCCACAGATACCCCATCCCTGCTTCACAGTAACCCCCCCCCCAAGCTTTATGGGACTAGAGTGAGCAACATACAGTGCTACCTCAGGTTACATACGCTTCAGGTTGCAGACTCCGCTAACCCAGAAATAGTGCTTCAGGTAAGAACTTTGCTTCAGGATGAGAACAGAAATTGTATTCCATTGGTGCGGCAGCAGCAGGAGGCCCCATTAGCTAAAGTGGTGCTTCAGGTTAAGAGCAGTTTCAGGTTAAGTACGGACCTCCGGAACGAATTAAGTACTTAACCTGAGGTACCACTGTACATTGGAGCAGGCTTTTAAGTTTCTTTTTTTTTTTTTATAAAATATTTATTGAAGTTTTCAAAAGAGTTAAAAAACACACACACACACACACACACACACACAAAAAAAAAAACAACCAAAAGCAAACATATATCTTTCATTAACATTTTTCCTTGACTTCCCCACATCTCCTCTTCTTGTATTCCAATTCAATTTTTAATTCAACAAGTTCCTATCCCCAAATTTTACCTTATTATATTTAAATCCTTTTGTTTAACCAATTTTGACATAATTCTCAATCTTGATACATCAAATCTTATTCTTAATATCTTTTTCTAAAGTCGACCCTAATTCCATTTCACGATTTCCCCATTTTAATCTAAAATAGCAAAACAGATTATTTACAAAAAAGAATATATTTATACCGCCTTTGGATACCCAAAACCCCACTCCCCACTTTTCCCGGTTTCAATCCCCAACCAATGTCCATCAATCCATCTGGTATCAGCCTGGTGATCTCACATCCGAGGCCCTTAAATCTCTTTCCTTTCCTCTCTGCCGGTTTTTCTGATAGTCCTTTATGTTAAACGCCAGATCTCGGAGAAGCTCTGTCCCCATAAGGTCCATACTTCTTCCTGCCAGGCCACCATATTTAAAATTGTAATCCAAATCTTGTTTTTTACTTCTTTTAAGACCAAATGTCCCAAAAACTCCTGCTTCCACTTTGGTCAAATTTATCTTTCCCTTTAAGTCCATCTTTACAGGCCTCTGGCCTGCCAGGTCTCCATATTTATGATTGTAATCCAAATCTTGTTTTTTGCTTCTTTCTTTGATCCTCTGCTGCATTATAGCTCCTCCTTCCTTTCCCTCTAGGTTGTCATATGTAGCTTCTTCAAATTTCTCAAGTTCCTTTTCTTGTTCAGCTGCAAGGGTTTTTAGTTCAAGGGCACAGTCTTTTTGTTCTGGTACAGAGACTTGAATCAAGTCCCTTCCAATTTCCACAGGTTTGTTTGCTTTTTCATTCAATATTATGACATTTTTAGCCAAAACAATGCTTTGTTCATGAAGTTTTCCCAAGCTTTGAAATATCTTCTCAAGTGCCGTCTGTATTTTTCCACTTACAGCCATTCTGTAATGTCCCAGAGCCCCCTCTAGGGGAGTGCTGGTTACTTAGTATTCCTTCCAGTTGTAAATCCAAAAGTCCTTTATTTTCCTTGGTTTTCGACAATTTGTTACCTATATGTAACCAATATAACCAGCCGAGGCAATAGAAACAAAGTTCTCTCTCTTTTTTCCCTTTCAGCTTTGACAGCTAATTTGACAGCTGTCAAAGTCTTTTAAATCTCTCCAACAGGCTCCCTCGCGGATCGCTCCCAGGTCCTGGGGGAGGGGTATCAATCCACTTTCAAAATTAATTCTTATCCTCCAGCACATTCACTTATACTGCCAAAACGTGAAATTAGTTACTTTTGACTTCCCACGAAGAAAATGTTTTTTTTTTCAACCTTAGTTATCTAGTCCTTGCTTTAAAATGTTTACAAAAGGGGGAGACGGACTTCCTCTTTACGCCTTCCCCGCTCGTGCCGAATAAAAAAGGGGTGATTTTTAATGTCCAATTTCCGTAATACTCACGGGTTGTTACTTTTAGTCCAAATTTCAAAGGAAGAAGTCAGCGCTCTCCAACCATGGCATGCGGCTTCGCTTCGCGGAGACGGGTAGACAGCTCTCAGCTCCGCGCCGCTCACCCCCGGTCTGTTCCGGAGCCTTTAAAAAGGCTCCTTTGCAGCGGGGGGGGGGGATGCAAATGGAGCCCGCCGAGCCTTCAGTTCACAGGCTTCCCCGCCTGTGATTTTTTTCGGGTCCCCGCTTCGCCGTAGCGGTAGAACCCTAGCTCCACGAAGCAGATTTCCTCCGGAGATCGGAGGAAATCCGCCATTACAGTTGCTGGCGCTAACCGGAAGCCTGAGCAGGCTTTTAAGTTTCATGCATGACCATACCCTTGTCTTATTTAGAAGTCAAAGGATTTTTATATTGTTATTCCAGAGATGGGGAAATTGCATCCTTTATTACGTATGATGTTGGACACCAAGCATTGTTGACCATGGGGCTCCCTGGGATTGGTGGGAATTATTATTTTCTACACTGACTGCGTGTGGCTACCATCCTTCCCTATAAATATAGGAATCTGCCCTACACTGAGTCAGGCCACTGGTCCATCTAACTTAGTACTGTTGACACTGACTGGCAGCAGCTCTGCAGGGTTTCAGATAGGTGACAGTCCAAGGCCTACCTGGCAATGCCAGGGGCTGAACTTGGGATCTTCTATATCAGGCATGTCCAACCAATCGATAACGATATACCGGTTGACCTCAGGACATCCCTGACCGATCCTGATTGACCGCCCAAAACAACAACAACTTTGGGTCTTCCTCCCCAAAAGAAGCTCAACAACTTTGGTGGAGGGTCTCCAAAGAAAGCTCAGCAACTCTGATTAATCATCCCCCCCAAAAAAGCTCAACAACTTTGGTCAATCCAATGGGTAGATCACTGCCAGTTTCTTTGTTTTTTTTATTGTGGGAGTAGATCACAGTCTCTTGGGAGTTGGACGTGCCTGTTCCATGTGCAAAGCAGATGTTCTACCCTTCCTTTCTGCAGCCATCCCCTTAAGGCATAGGAAGCTGCCTTGTACTCGGACCATTGGCCCATCTAGCTCAATATTGCCAACACTGACCAGGGGCAGCTCCCCAGCGTTTCGGGCAGTGTCTCTCCTAGCCCTACCTGGAGATGCTAGTGCTTGAACCTGCAACCTTCTGAATGCAAAGCAAATGCTCCAACCAGAGCTACAGTCATCGCTCCAAGGCTCTGGAGGTTCGAAGGTCCACTGTTCTTGCGTCCTTGAAATGTATTCCACCCCCACCCCATCCTTTCCCTCTCCCAGTCACAAAGTAGAGGACTACTTTGATACCTTTGCTCATTTCGCATGTAGACAGAGGCTTCAAAGAGTTTCTTGGAAATTAAAAGCAGTTGCTTTAGAGGTGTGTGTGTGCGTGCATGCGCTTGCGTGTGTGCAAGCAATGCCTGTGAAAATGTCTTTGAGCCCAGGCTGCCTTATGCTGATTTCAAGCACATATCCAAGCGGAAGTGTTGCTGGAGGATCCTTATCTCTCTCAGGCTGACATATTATGAGAAAGCTGATGAGGAGGGGGCGATAGGACAGCTGCCTGCGCAATTGGCAGGTGAGGATGGTTCTGCCTATACAAATGTGAGCCATTTCCTCACACAAGAGGCTTTGCAGGGCTCCTTGAGAAATATTAGCTCATCTTCGCCCCGCACCCTCCGCATAGTAGCTCATATTCCATCTCCACCCCTCACCCCCGAAAGAGAGACTGGCTATCAACTTTTTAATTTCCTTTCGTGACAGTGCGTGCACATTGTCTCGGCTGGGTAAGTAAAACTGAGGGGATCGTTATCTTTTATCAGAAAATGAAGGCCCCGCTCTGGAGGCATCCGTAGTCTCCCTTGCCATGCAGACATCTGCTCCGAAAATGGCTGTGATCCTTGGTTTGAAGATGGTTTGCCGAGCGCTGGGTGAAATTCAAGCAAGGCAGCTCCCCTCCTAGAATCTTCGTTGGTCAGGGCTTGGCTGCAGGCGGCAATCTGATGTGAGTCTGGAGCCATAGAAAAACTAGCAAGCAGTGTGGTGTAGTGGTTAGAATGGACTAGGACCTTGGAGACTAGGGTTTAGGACCCCCCCCCCCACTTAGCCATGAAGCTCACTGAGCAGGGCCAGCCCAAGACATTTTGGCATCTGAGGTGAAGCTCAAAATGGCACCCCACCAGGGAAGAACAGGTAGGTAAAGATCTACATTGGGAACCAGAGGTGGAGGGGGGTGGGAATCAAATCAAGCTTCCCTGATGGTTGAAATCAAATGGCAGGGGGAGGGGGCAGGGAAAGGGCCTGCTCTGAATCATGATGGGCAGGTGTAGACCCCAGAGGGCAGCCCCAGCCATTCCCTCCCTAGGGGTGGGAGGAGACCAGCAGGGGGCTGCTGAGGAGGGAGCATATCTGGCCCTCAAGGAGTGTTCCAATGCATTCCTTGAAGGCTGGATCTGTTGCCCCGTGGAACCTGCTGCCTGAGGTGGTCACTTCACCTTGCCTGGCACCTGTGATTCAGGCCACAAGTTTAAAATGCAACAATACCACTTTAAACAGTCATGGCTTCCCCAAAGAATTCTGGGAGTTGTAGTTTGTTAAAGGTTCGGAAAGTTGTTAGGAGACCCCTTATTTCCCTCCTAGAGCTGCAATTCTCAGTGTTTAAGAATCGATCCCTCTTCCCTGGGAACTCTGGAGATTGGGCAATAGGGGGTCTCCTAAGAACTCTCAGCTGCCTGACAAACAACACTACCCATGATTCTTTGATTCTGTTTAAAGTCAGTCATGCTGCTTTAAATGTATGGTGTGGATCTGGCCTAAGCGATGCAGCCAGATTCTACCAGTGATCGCTTGAAAGCTAATCCAATTGTATTCAGTGGTGCTTCCTCTCAGGTGTGTGTGTATAGGATTGTGCTCTTAAAAGTTTGATTAAACTGCTTTAAAAACCAGGTTCCTGCTGCTCTTCTTCTTATGTACAGTATTTCTTTTATTTACATGTGAGCTGCCTTTAAGTGTGATCATTTGGGTAGAAAGGATTTGGGTTGCATCTTTGTCTTTACCATCATTTTTCTCTGTAAAAACCAGACTTTCCACCCTTTGTCTGAGGACAGCACTGAGGACAACTGTTACCATTTTGTGAGTTCTCAGTCTGGAACATTATTGCAAACATAAATTTCTTGCAAAACTTTGTGTACTGTGATAGTTTATTACCACCACTGCTGTTAAGCATGGAAGCATTCTTTGTAGGCAAAAAAATACCTGGAGGGGTGAAAGGAAAGGAAGACTCATGGCCGGTGTGTGTGTGTGTGTGTGTGTGTTTCTTATATCAAGTAACTTATAACTAAGGAAGATGGGGTATTAAGAAGGAAAAGAGATTCAACATGGGCAGAAAATGCAAAGGGGTCAGAAACCTCTTGCACATGGGCCAAATTTAACCTATGATGCTGTTTTCTAAAACCTGCATTCACCTGCTCCACACTCATTGTCATATGAGGCAACAGATGTGGGACAGGTAAAGCTGTGGGTGATGAGCTGGGGGTTCCCATCTTCCTTTGTCAATATGTCCCTTACATCTCTGTGGGTCACCTGCTACCTACCTGCCAAACAGGGCCAGAAAGGTAAAAGAAGATAAACATCTGGCTCTTAGTAAAGGTAAAGGGACCCCTGACCATTAGGTCCAGTCATGACCAACTCTGGGGTTGCAGTGCTCATCTCGTTTTACTGGCCGAGGGAGCCGGCGTACAGCTTCCGGGTCATGTGGCCAGCTTGACTAAGCCGCTTCTGGCGAACCAGAGCAGCACACGGAAACACCGTTTATCTTCCCGTCGGAGTGTTACCTATTTATCTACTTGCACTTTGATGTGCTTTTGAACTGCTAGGTTGGCAGGAGCAGGGACCGAGCAATGGGAGCTCACCCCATCGTGGGGATTCAAACCGCCGACCTCATGATCGGCAAGTCCTAGGCTCTGTGGTTTAACCCACAGCGCCACCCGCGTCCCTTCTGGCTCTTAGAGCACAACATAAAAAAAGAGAACACAAGATACATAATAAAACAAAAACAAACCAATAATCCACCCTCCCACAAACACATTTAAATGGCCATAGAATGTTTAATCAGTCAAAGGCCTGGTTATAAAGAAACATTTTCACCTGGCATCTAATGAAGGAGCCAGGCAAATTTCCCTAGGGGAACATGCCACTAAATGGGGAGCCACTGCAGAAAAGGCTTGTTCTCATGTTGCTACCCCCTGGACCTTTCGTGGAAAAGGCACATAAAGAAGGGCCTCAGACGATGAGTGCTGGGTCTGGGGCAGTTCATATAGGTTGAGGTGATCCTTTAGGTTTTGTGGTCCTGAGCCATTTAAGACTTTATAGCTCAAAACAAGCACTTGGAATTGGGTCCAGAAACTAACTGCATACCCTCCAAGTGTCCCTATATTCCAAGGACAGTCCCAGAATTATGAAAGCCATCCCAGATTTGATCCTAGAATGTCCCTATTTCTCCTGCCAGCACTGCTACCACAAAACCCGGGGAGGAGGATGAGCTGGCAATTATCCTGAGTGGTGGCGGTTGCAGTGGCAGTGGTGAGAGAGCACCCTGTTCCTTCTCTATGTCTCTTCATAGCTCCTTCTGCAGACCTCCTCCATTGGGCAGCTCATAGCAGCTGCTGGAGAACAGGTGAGAAGGAGTAGAAGAGGGTGCCACTGCTGACTCCCATCCCCGTGTAATGCATTACCTCTGAGGGGCGGGCAGAGGGCAGGGCCACCCTGGGCAGGAAGAAATGGGGAGCAGAGCAGAGTGCAATAGTCTTGATTATGGACTCACAGCTGTCCATGGAGGCGCAGGTTAATTCTGTGTCCAGGGCGGCTGTTTACCAGCTCCACCTGGTACGCAGCCTGAAACCTTGTCCCTTTAAAAATTTTATTTATAAAATTGGATTTAAGGGGTTTTCTCAGGACTGGGGTGTGTGTGTGCTGTAGCCCGTTGGTGTAGTGGTGGCGGCACTTGCCCTTATCCCGATAGGAAATGCTCTGAGGGGGGTGGGGGTGTGTGATTGGCAGCCAGTGCAGGATCACCAGGATTGGTGTCATGTTCAGACGTGGAGCTGCCTCTGAAGGCAGTTTGTAAACTGGTGCAGAATTCAGCAGCCAGGTTGCTCACTGGGGGACAGCGGGTTGAACATCTCATGCTCCTCCTGGCCCAGCTACACTGGCTGCCAATGGCTCAGGACCACTACCAGAAAAATAATTAATTAAAATTAATTAATTAATTAATTAATTAATTAATTAATAATTAATAATTAAAGCAGGGTGGTACAATGAACAAGCCTTATTCTGCAACAATATATTTTAAGGAAACCATGTTAGCTTCAGTCTTAGCTTCTGTATGAAACAGAATTTTCTCACCACCATCCCCTTGCCTGTAAAAATCTGATTATTGTCGGGAGGCCATCTGGAACAGAATGGCATTGGGGTCTGGGGGCTGCAGCAAGAGAAGGGATCTCTGAAATGGAGACTTCCCTTCCATAAAGACATGCCTTCCATTTTTTCCAGTATATTAACCATTGGATCCAAACTATAAGCGAAATGATTTCCAGCAGTGAAGTGGAAGTAAGTCTAGCTTTTCTTGTCTGCATTTTCTTGAGTGAGCCAGAATCCCAAATTATAATTTAATATGCTCACTCACAAGATTCTTTTCATCTAATTCTGCCTCTCTGCAGAGGATGTCAGCTGCTAGCTCCATGTCTTCATCCAAAATTATGATGGAAGCAGTAGTTTCTGGTCTGGTTCTTTGATGGCCCAGTTTGGCAGACATAGTCTCTAATTGTTGTACATTGCTCATTTGCTATTGAGATTGACCTCATAGTTTTTATTCATCTTCTAAATGTATTTGCCACTTTTATCACAGCAGTCTATTTTAACAGACCCATAAAGTAACTGTAAAACAAAAACCAAACTGTTAAACACAGTAACCATAAAGTTTATATGAAACTTATAAATCAGAAAGGAAATATTTCAAATAGAAGCTCAGCAGTTTCATAGGTTAGTTTTATAAGAACTCATTGGCATCTTGATGAAATTTACAGTATAACCCAATGCATGTATACTCAAAAGTAAGACTCTGTTTAGTGAAATTTTTCCCAATTTCACATAGGAATGCAGCCTCAAAAGTATTAATGGCTTAGTTTTGTATCACGATATGTGTGTCACAGTTGTTTGATGAAAGATGAAAACGTCAACCCCAAATGAGGGACCATGCCAGAATGATAGCAGACACAGGATACCTGCTTCTAGTATATGAAAACTAGACGTAAGGTCACCAGACAAGGACAAAGAATGAGAATGCCTAGTGCACTTTTCTCATGGAGATGGAATGTTGTACAAGTGCAGAAATGCACCTTGGATCTAAGTGTGTACAGAGGCGCCAATTTGTGAGGGTGTTAACATTGTGCATGTGATGTCACATCATGCGTGTGATGTCAAGATCTTGGGAAGAACTAGGGGCAGAGCCGAACACGGTGACTGTGCAACTTCAATGGCCAGCAGCTGCTCCTCTACCTCCTCTTAGTGCCGCCACCAATGGGAGGCTGCTTCAACTCTTTCCCTTCTGCAGCAGCAGGAGGGGAAGGGGCCGGCCACTGGAGCCATGCAGTAGTTGGTGCCACACTTTGCCTCCATGCTTTTTGAATATTGGGGACCCCAGCCCCCACCCTTAAAATATATTTGGGCCTAGAAATTGATGCCCCTGGTGTTTTACATGTCTATACAGGTCACTCACAGCTTTAACGTGTGCACATTCAGATTTTTGGGAAGGAAGGAAGGAAGGAAGGAAGGAAGGAAGGAAGGAAGGAAGGGGGGTGGAAGGGGGGTGAGTTTCTGGTGAAAATAATCTTGGCAATTCCACCTGACACTGAACCCAATGTATATATGATTTTGGCTTTACACACGATCCCCGGAACATAACCCCCACATAAGTTGAGAGTCAGTTGTATGGAGGAACTATTATTGTAGATTGCCTCAAACATCTTCATGCTAAACATTCTACAGTCAATCATTCCAAAACAGAGAAAATTCATCTGAGTTCTTCAAAATTTTCATTTTTTACTCTTGAAAAAGCTGGAAAAAGAGTATGCAGGGAGGAACAGGTTTGCACCAAATTTTGGGTGAGTTTGGATGAGTGGGGATTAGTACAATCTCTGTTACAGTGCCATGTAAACAGTTACATTTACTTAATTTTTATCACACTTTGTGATAAAACAATTGTTGTCCCAAAGCTGCTCACCTCAGTTGAAAGGAAGGAAGGAAGGAAGGAAGGAAGGAAGGAAGGAAGCTCTATGCCAGGGGTCAGCAAACATTTTCAGCAGGGTGCTGGTCCACTGTCCCTCAGACCTTGGGGGCTGGACTATATTTTGAAAAAGAAAAGAAAAGAAATGAACGAATTCCTATGCCCCATAAATAACCCAGAGATGCCTTTTATGTGTGAAAACACATGTGTGAAAACATGTGAAAACACCAGGCAGGCCCCACAAAGAACCCAGAGATGCATTTTAAATAAAAGGACACATTCTGCTCATGTAAAAACATGGTGATTCCTGGACCTTCCGTGGACCGGATTTAGAAGGCGATTGGGCCGGATCCGGCCCCCAGGCCTTAGGTCGCCTACCCATGCTCTAGGAGATGGGAGGAAATAGATTTGTCCTTTTGGTCAGCATAAGCATGTATTTACATCCAGTTTGGGCCTAGTTGATCTTCACTTGCTGGTACTGTATTCTTGCTTGAACAGGTTCAGAATGTCACTTTGCCTTCCTTCTGAAGGGGATAACTGGAACCTGGAACAAGGTGTTCTTTCTGTCAGGGAGGGGAATTATGCATTATTTTGCAGATTGCAATTTTAATAGAAAGAAAGAAGCTAAAATATGTTTGAAAATGGCTTGTTAGAAAGCAGTCTTTAAATCCTGCTCTTCAGCTTTATTTTAAGGGACAAAACAACAAAGTAGGCATTTATGCATGAATTTTGGGAGTACTTCACATAGCCACTACAAAAGAAATGAGAGAGCACGTTATTTTGTCAAACTTGCTCACCTTTTGGTGTGGCATTGTTAGCAAGGTCAATGAATCTTTATAGAAGCCAACATTAAGGTGTGTACTGTATTGTTATAAAGGGGCACAAAGAGGATCATACAATCATGTCATACAATCATCAGTCACAATATCATACAATTATAATATGCAATCATAATATAATATAATATAATCATGATATGTGAAATTGTGCTGTCATATCATATGGTCATGATGTTATAATATTATACAATCCTGACCACATGTAATAATCCAATCCTGAAATACAATTATATCACACAATCATACAATACAATCATGCAATACAATGCAAACATGGCATTGGCTACCCCTCCTATTCTGAATTCTGTAGCACTCCACTTGTCACTTTTATCCAGGATGATGAGGAACCATTGGTGACTTCATTAGTAATATCACAATATTGTACAATCATATCACAATATAGAATCATAATATCATACAATCATAAAAGATAACACCCTACAATTACACAGTTACACCACAATATCACACAATCATAACTTCATATAATCGTTATATCCTATTACACAATCATATATTATCAACACCAAATATCATAGCCCTGAAGGACATGCCACACACAACCTACACACCCAGGCTGTTCAATGCAAAGTTAGTTTCAAGGAGAGGGAAAGGAAGCCTCTCCCATTTTATTCTGGTCATCAGCAACATTTGTTGGGGTAGCTGGATAGAGGAAGGAGTAATTTTCTTCATTAACTTTTATGTAATAAATGATTGACATGATATGATTATTAATGTATGTTATTATTGTCTGATATGATATGACCGTATGCTATATTATGTTTAGATGATTGTATGATATTATTGTGTGGTATGGTATTTTGATAATGTGATATGCTTGTATGACTGTGCTTGTGTGATATTAATTGTATGATTGTGTGATCCTATGATATTATGATTTGGTGATATGATATTATGAATCATTGTATCATTGTATCATATTATGTTATGACTGTATAACATATTATGTTATGAGATTGTGATTACTGTATATGGTATTACATTGTGATTTTATGAATGATCATATATTATAGTATGATTGTATGGTTTGATATAATTGTATACTATGATATTCTGATTATATTATAACATGGTTGTACAATATTGTATGATGACTGGGGGCAGGGAAAATGGCAATTGGAGTGCAACAGAATTCTGTCCTTGGCCCATTTGTTCAACATCTTTATAAATAACTTGAATGAAGGAATTGAGGGGATGTTCATCAAAATTGCAGATGACACCAAACTGGGAAGGGTAGCCAATGCCACAGAAGTCAGAATCAGGATACAAGATGACCTTAACATATTGGAGAACTGGGTCCAAAGTAACAAAATGAATTTCAATAGGGAAGAAAGAAGCAGCTGGACAAATATGAGATGGGAGGCACCTGGCTTGCCAGTAATACAAGTGAAAAGGATCTAGGGGTTTTAGTAGACCACAAACTTAACCTGAATCAACAGTGTAATGCAGCAGCAAAAAAGCTAATGCTATTCTAGACTGCATCAACGGAAACATAGGGTCCCAATCAAGGGAAGTAATGGTACTGCTCTGTACTACCTTGGTCAGACCACACATGGAATACAGTGTCCAGTTCTGTGCACCACAGTTGAAGGAGGATAATGACAAGCTGGAATGCATGCAGTGGAGGCAACCAATATTATCAAAGGTCCATACCATTGTGAGGAATGGTTGAAGGAGTTGGGTATGTTTAGCCTGGATAAGAGGAGACAGAGACAGAGATATGATAGCTTTCTTCAGATATCTAAAGGACAATCACATGGAAGATGGGGTCAGCTTGTTTTCTTCTGCTCTTGAGGGTATGACCCAAATCACTGGGTTCAAATTACTAGAAAGGAAACATTGGGATGAACTTTTTGACAGTAAAAGCTGTTCAACAGTGGAAAAGATGTTGACACACAAACTACGGGACGATGTAACTGTGATTTTAAAGATGAACGGGAACCTTTTACAAAGTACTTAAAGAAACAACAGAGTGAACTGAACGCTTTGGCAGGTTTTGAATAAACACTCACAAATTTCTTATGGACAATAATCAGTCAGACAAATTAAGGATCTATACAGTTTTGTAACACTTGTTGATAAACTGGAGATTGGAGCTGAGGGAAGTCAGGGGGGGTCATTTTATGGGGGGAGGGGAAAAAATGGGGGTGGAAATCAAGGATGATATGTTTTAAGATAACATGTTTTGTTTAAATTCTTAATAAAAATATTTAAAAAAAAAACAGTGGAAAAGATGCCTTCAGAACATAGTGGCTCTCCTTCACTGAAAGTTTTTAAGCAGAGATTGGATGGCCATCTGTCAGGGATGATTTAGCTGAGATTCCTGCACTGCAGGGGGGTTGGACTGCATTACCCTCAGATTTCCTTCCATCTGTACAATTCTATGATTCTGCATCTTTAGGCACCAGGTGAAAACATTGCTCTTCTCCCTGGCTGTTGGCTAATTAAACATGCATGCATGCATACATACATACATACATACATACATACATACATAAAGGTAAAGGGGACCCCTGACCATTAGGTCCAGTCGTGACCGACTCTGGGGTTGCTCATCTCGCTTTATTGGCCAAGGGAGCCGGCGTACAGCTTCCGGGTCATGTGGCCAGCATGACTAAGCCACTTCTGGCAAAGCAGAGCAGCGCACGGAAACACCGTTTACCTTCCCGCTGGTAGGTAACAACAAATCCCTGATCATTATTTCCACAGGAGTCTCTTCACTGTGGTCATATATTAAAAGAGTATTCCATAGATATTTACTTCTTATATAGTCATTAATTCACACCCAGGTCCATATCTTCCTTTCCCATTTCCATTTCCTCTTCTTCCAAGAGTGTTTGGATATGTGAGTGAGGTCATAAGTACCAGCCCCCACCCACAGTTACCAATCCATGCACATAAATGCATCAATATGGCGCGGGTGGCGCTGTGGGTTAAACCACAGAGCCTAGGACTTACCGATCAGAAGGTCGGCGGTTTGAATCCCCGCGATGGGGTGAGCTTCCGTTGCTCTGTCCCTGCTCCTGCCCACCTAGCAGTTCTTAAGCACGTCAAAGTGCAAGTAGATAAATAGGTACCGCTCCGGCGGGAAGGTAAACGGCATTTCCATGCACTGCTCTGGTTTGCCAGAAGTGGCTTAGTCATGCTGGCCACATGACCCGGAAGCTGTACGCCGGCTCCCTCAGCCAGTAAAGCGAGATGAGCACTGCAACCCCAGAGTTGGCCGTGACTGGACCTAATGGTCAGGGGTCCCTTTACCTTTACTATGTCTCCTCAAAGCACTACATCCCATTCTCACACCCTGAAAGAACCCTGAAAAACCCAAGTCATTTCCATAATGACTCATGCCCACAAGGTATTTAAAGTTTAAAGAGACAAACTGTCCACACCTCTGCTGTCAAATGTAAGTTGTGCCACAGCTCCTCTAGCAGCCATTCTGGGGTAGTAGCAGGCAAGACCACTGATTTCATGAATGAAACCTCCCACAGCAAGCAACACAGAGACTAAGCCACTTCTGGCAAAGCAGAGCAGCGCACGGAAGCGCTTCCAATATAAATGCTTCCAATATAAATTATTATTGTTTGTTATTTTGGTACATTTTTGTGTTTTTATATTGTAAACCACCCTTTGATTTTTGGATGAAGGGTAGCATAGAAATAATAATAATAATAATAATAATAATAATAATAATAATAATAATAAATCATATTGCCCCTTTGAGCATCCTAATGGCTGAATTTTGCACCATCTGAAGTTTCCAAACCATTTTCAAAGGTAGCTCCATGTATAACACATTGCAGTAATGTAACCTAGAAGGTTATGCATGGTTTCAAAGGGCCATTTGCCCACTTTTGGGCACATGGCATTGGATGAGTGATAGATGGTGTGGTTGATTGAGGACGGCTGTGTGGAACAAATGATCCAGTCTGAGCCATGCACTTCAGATTTTCTAATGCTTGGGCTGGCCTTGTTTAGGGGAATAAGTCATTAGATGGACTGGCAGGGGGTTAAAAGAGCTGTCTGTATTTTTGTTCTAGACACTGATAATCACAAGGGGGGGGAGCTTAAGGATGGAGAGGCCTCTTGTTTGATTAAACATCAGCTCCCCACTTCTCTCTCTCTCTCTCTCTCTCTCTCTCTCTCTCTCTCTGGCTCGGGAGCATGTGAAGCAATAAACATCAGCTGAAATGGATTTGGTGCCCAGGGGAAGTTCCTCATTTTCTGCAACTCTCCTCCCAGATGAATTGTGGCTTCTGCCGTCTGTGTGATCTCATTGTCTGCCACTGGACCATGAATTCAGCCCCCAGAAGCAAAATTGTCTTATCGCACAGACAGGCGGGTTTTGCTTGCAGCGATTTTCCCAGAAGAAGAATGGGGGTGGCAGCAGGTAGCCTCATTAAAGGCTACTCCATCCGTAAGCACCTTTGCCAGCTGGGATGAGCTGTTTAGGTTTCAATGGGGCATTGGTGCTGCTTAAATGGAAGGAATTCAATTTAGGGACATTTTATACCCTGGCACAGATGTGGTTGCTGGCAAGGGAAAATAAATCCTGATGTCACAGGAAGCTTTGCAGCCGAGTTGGGGGAACTCAGGCCTGCGAACTGAATGTAGCCCTCCAGGCCTCTCTGTCCGGCCCTCAGAACTCTCCTCAGGTTATGCCATATTCTCAGCCCCACCAACTCTACTGGTCCTTGTTCAAACCCTCCTCTTGCTTGCCCGGATGGAGGGTTGAGAGGGGTGTGTGAGAGAGAGTATGTAGGAGAAATGAGCCTGCTGCACAAAAGTAGCTCCTCCCACTTTTTTCTCTGGTCTCACCTACCATTGGCATGTGGCCCCCAGAAGATTGCCCAGAAGGGAAAAAGGGGTGGGTGTGTCTGTTTACATGGCAATTCAGTGGGATTAACTTCCAGGTAAATATACAAAGGCGGAAGCCATGCAAATAATAATAATAATAATAATAATAATAATAATAATAATATAATATTATTTGTACCCCGTCCATCTGGCTGGGTTTCCCCAGCCACTCTGGGTAGCTTCCAACAAAGATTAAAAATACCTTTAAATGTCACACATTAAAAACTTCCCTGAACAGGGCTGCCTTCAGATGTCTTCTAAATGTCAGGTAGTTGTTTTTCTCTTTGACATCTGGTGGGAGGGCGTTCACAGGGCAGGTGCCACTACCGAGAAGGCCCTCTGCCTGGTTCCCTGTAGCTTAGCTTCTCACAATGAGGGACCCGCCAGTAGGCCCTTGGCGCTGGACCTCAGTGTCCGGGCAGAATGATGGGGTTGTGGATAATTTATTATTATTTTAGATAGCCCTGGTGGATATCCCCACCCCCACTGATGGATGGACACATTCCCTTCTAAGCAGCCTTTTGGGAGCCACATGCAGGCAGTAAGTGGGGCCAGAAGCCAAAGTGGAGGTGAATGCCTGAAGAGGGCTTTAGTAGTTCTTATAAGGGTCAGCCTTGGGTAAGGAGCCCCTCTTCAGGCCAAAGGCCACATTCCCTTCTAGGTAGCCTACACCCATTTACAATGTCCCTCATGATCTCTTATCTGTTTCAATGCAATAGTAATGAGTCAGTCTTAATTTATGCAATGTCTTGGCGGCGGGGGATGAGGGGATGAGGATGACCTGCTGGACTCAACAATTTTGGTCATCCTCCCCCCAAAAAGCTCAACAACCCTGGTCAATCCAATGGGTAGATCACTGCCAGTTTATTTATAGTGGGAGTAGATCGCAGTCTCTTGGATGTTGGACACCCCTGGTCTAGACTATTGGTTCCCTTCTCCTGGTTGCAGGCATCAACACCTCCCACAGGGTAAAGAGCTGTCAACGAAGATGCGGAGAAAAAAGTTCTGCACTAGGAAGAACTATAGTGTTCCAGGTATTTCTCTTGGTTGTCCTTCACCTGCACTTTAACTGTATTTTTGGGGGACGCGGGGGGCACTGTGGGTTAAACCACAGAGCCTAGGGCTTGCCGATCAGAAGGCCGGCGGTTCGAATCCCCGCAATGGGGTGAGCTTCCGTTGCTCAGTCCCTGCTCATGCCCACCTAGCAGTTTGAAAGTACGTCAAAGTGCAAGTAGATAAATAGGTCCCGCTCCTGCGGAAAGGTAAACGGCCTTTCTGTGCGCTGCTCTGGTTCTCCAGAAGTGGCTTAGTCATGCTGGTCACATGACCCGGAAGCTGTGTGCCGGCTCCCTCAGCCAATAAAGCGAGATGAGCACCGCAACCCCAGAGTTGGCCATGACTGGACCTAATGATCAGGAGTCCCTTTACCTATTTGGTAATAAGTTTTGTGCTTCTCTCATAATACTAGAACTCAGGGCCATTCATTGAAGTTGAATGCTGGGAAATCCAGGACAGGCAAAAGGAAGCACTTTTTTTTCAAAGTATAATGATGTCTCTGCAAGAGGAGTAATGGACACTCACTGAGATGGTTTTAAAAGAACATTAGATAAATTCATGGAAGATGAGGCTAATAATAATTACTAATCATAGTAGCGATGTTCTGCCTCTGTCAGAGACAGTATTCCTCTGAATACCAGCTGCTGGGAACTGCAAGTGGGAAGAGTGTTTTTGCATTCAAGTCCTGCTTTTCAGCTTCCCACAGGCATCTGGTTGGTCACTGTGAGAACAGGATGCTGGACTAGAGGGGTCTTGGCCTCATCCGTTAGGCTCTTCTGATATTCTTAAAAAATGCCTCCCAAGAACTTTGATCAAGCTTGTTTTCTGCTGCTCCAGAGGGTTGGACTTGAACTAATGGATTCAAATTATAAGAAAGGAGATTCTGACTGAACATTAGTAAAGACCTTTTTACAATAAGAGCTGTTCAACAGTGGAATGGGCCACCTCCGAAGGTGGAGGACTTTCCTTCGCAGGACGTTTTCAAACAGAGGTTAGATAGCCATCTGCAAGAGATTCTTTAGCTGTGACACCTGCATTGTAGGGGGTTGGACTAAATGACCTTTGGGCATCCTGTCCAACTCTATAATTCTTTGATTATAAGTCAAGGGCCTTAAATATGCAACTGGTTAATACAGGTATGAGATAAACGACACTTGTTTTGCACATTGCTTCAATGGTGAGAGAACAAGATCCATTGATTTTCGCTTTTCTTTCCCCAGCCAGCCCAGAACTGTGCCTCCCGCATGAGCCTCGCCTGTGACTGGGTCTCGTCTGCTCCTCATTAAGCCATTGAAAGCCCTCATCTCCTTTCTGCTCCATGGCTGCTCTTCCGGAGTAGGGGAAAGGAGGGGGAAGAACAAGCAGCTGCCTGCTTTGTGAGCTGAGCCAGCGTCTGAATGGAGGGAAAAGGGGAAGAACATGTTGATGCTCTTCGCGCTGACATAGAGGGCACTAGAGGACAATGAAATTGTCGCGGCAGCTGCAAGGTGAGGGGGCTGAGGGCTGTGAAATGTGCTGCTACGACTCTGCCTCCAAAACTTTACCTCCTGGGTTTGTATTTAGATTCTGGACTTGTGGAGACAGGCACTTCAGAGGCAGGAAAGGCGAAGAGGGAGGGACTTTTTGACCACCTGCTTATAGAATAGGAAATCACATTTGTTTGTTTGTTTGTTTGTTTAGCTATTAAATTTATGTCCTGTCTTTCCTCCCAAAGGAGCTCAGGGCAGAAAACAAGAAATTACAAAAGAAGAAAAGTATGACTGTTATTATTATTCCAATCTTTATTAAGGCATCATGCATGTGAATAGCTTAAGATTGGACAAATGCATGGAGGACAAATGCATGAGAAATGCATGTCAATAGCTCCTGGCCTCTATGGCTATGCTCCAAGGCCCTCTGAGACAGTAATGCTTCTGAATACCAGTTGCTGGACATCACAGGTGGGGAGAGGGCTTTTGTGCTCAGGTCCTGCTTGCAGGCTTCCCACTGAGACATCTGGGTGACCACTGTGAGAATAGGGTGCTGGAGTGGATGAGCCATTGGCCTGATCCACAAAGGCTCTGAGAGCCAGTGTGGTGTAGTGGTTAAGAGTGGTAGACTCGTAATCTGGGGAACCGGGTTCGTGTCTCCGCTCCTCCACATGCAGCTGCTGGGTGACCCTGGGCCAGTCACACTTCTCTGAAGTCTCTCAGCCCCACCCACCTCACAGAATGTGTGTTGTGGGGGGGGGGGAGGGAAAGGAGAATGTTAGCTGCTTTGAGACTCCTTCGGGTAGTGATAAAGCAGGATATGAAATCCAAACTACTACTCCTCCTCCTCCTCCTCTTCTTGTTCTTCTCTTCTGATGTTCTTAGATATCCAGAAACAAAAAGGATCGCTGCATCTATTGTAATAAATCTTCCAATAAACCTAAAAACATGTAAGGCTTGCTCCACTACTCCATAAACAAATTGTTTTTTCTCCTATCATATCTAACCCCTTTTGATAATTTAAGCATATATACTATATCCCAAAGTTTCACAATCTATTCCTCCATCACTGAGGTTCTTCCAGTCTGCTATCATTAACACGAGCAGCTGTTAAAAGATGTAGTTGTATATCTACTGGCAGCACCAAGTCTTTTTCAAAGCCAAAGGGTATAATTAGGGGATCTAGTAGTAGTCTGTAACCTGTTATCATTTCAATCTCATTTTCCAGCTCCTTCCAAAATGTCTTCATCTTGGGACAGAACCAAAATAATGCGGGTCTTATCTGCTTTTGCTAACTTACACCTCCAGTGTGTTATTAGCATTTGCATAAATATGGTGTCAGATATATATATGTATGTGTGTGTGTGTGTGTGTGTATTGGAATTGCTTTAAATATTATTTTAACACACACACACAATTCCAGTACAAATCCAGACTGTGAAAGATCTCAAAAGTCTTGTTGGAAATGAAGGTCTTCAGTAAGTGCCCAAAAGACAAAAGATAGAGTGTTTGTCTAATATTTAATGGAAGGGAATTCCAAACAGCGGATGCCACAACATTAAACATCCAATTTCTATTTTGTGCAGGATTGACCTCCTGATAAGATGACATCTGCAGCAGGCCTCACCCACAGAGCATAGTGATCAATTGGGCAACCAAGGGGTTAGGTGATCTCCCTTGTGAGTTGGGAACCCTGAGATGCTGCAACTCCCATCATCCCACACCATTGACCGTGCTGGCTGGGGCTGGTGGCAGTTGGAGTCCAGCAACATCTAGAGGGTCATAATTCCCCCTCATTGCCATATAAGTACCAGTACATATCTCCATCCAGGCAAGCAAGAGACATTCTCATGGTTCAAGGAAACATTCCAGCCAAACAGAAACATGGGAGGAGGACATGGAGCAGGATCAGTTGATTGTGTGACCTGGGGAGAGGAAATGGCCAACTGATTGAATGTCCCTCTTTCTTGGTTGATTGAGTCTGATACCCAGCAGGCTTTGGGATCATTTAGTTTTATTTTGGCAGTGCCAATGCTGTACAATAGGGATGAGGAACCTATAGTCCTCCAGATGTTCCTGGACTACAACTCACATCATTTCTGAGTTTTGGCCATCCTGGCTGGGGTCGATGGGAGTTGGAGTCCAAAAGTATCTGGAAGGAACCAGGTTCCCCATTCCCCTTCTAAGAAGCATCCCCCCTCTCTCCAGAGGGAATTAATCTTCTAGACATTCCTTCATCTCTTCCATACAGTAGGGAATTCACCTTCTTAGAGCAGGGGTGAGGAGGCTGTGGCCCTCCAGGTGTTGCTGGATGGCTACTCCCAGAATCCCTAATCATTGGGCATGTTGTATGCTGCTGTGGTGGGAGCTTGAGTTCAACAACATCTGGAGGGACACAGGTTTCCCACTCTTGAAGGGAGGAACTGGAACCTGGACTGCATCACCAATTGCCTGGCACCAGAAAGCCTCCATACCCACCTATGTACATATCCTCAATAACATTGTAACCTTGTTTGGATTTTAATTGTAAACCACAATGTGGGTCTATCTTGGCAGCAAAGTAAGGTGTACAAAAATGTGGTATATCTACAGTTCCAGACGACAGTAGCTCCTGAATCATTGCTGAATTTGGAATGGGGAAACCTGGGCAGGTCACTCTCCTCAGCCTAGCTTAAGTAAAATAAGAACTCCATGAACTTCTTGGATACAGGAGTGGAATAGAAATGGAACCAATTATCACTAGCCCAAAGCATTCAGAGACCTCTGTATGCTCTGCTCCTTTGTTGAAATCAGGCGCATTGCAGACATAGTCCCCCCCACTGCTTAGGGCTTTCCCCCTATTTATTTTGTGTAGTTCTCTGAACACTGGTATCCCCCAAAATCTGCTGATGCTACATTTTAGGAGCTGCCCAGTTGGTGCTCACCCATTTATTTACTGCATAAGATTTTTATACTGCTTGATTAAAAAAAGAACAACCCTCAAAGATGTGCGGTGCCATTTCTACAAAATCACTGGCACTCAAAACCTGGACATTGGAAATAGAAGGGATGGCAAGGCCAGCCAAAGACAGTTTGGCACCTGAGTCAAACCACAAAATGGTGCAAACACCCCTCGCCAGTGAAGAAGAGGGGAGTGATGACGTACATCAGAAACATGGGGGGGGGGAATAAATAAATAAAGATAAACATGTGGGAATGGGGTGGGAGGAGACCAGCATTGCCTCCTATCCACCAAGAGGTCACTGTAGAGGCGATATTGGGAGCAGGGGCTGCCAAGGAGGCAGCAGATCTGGCCCTCAAGGAATGTGTTGCAGCTGTCACTGGCACCATGGCAGAAGCAGCAGCGGGCAATTTGGCATTCGTTGGAGGCTGGATCTGCCACCTCTGTGGATTCTACTGCTTAAGGTGGCCACCTCACCTTGTCTCATGGGTGGGCTGGCCCTGAGGGATAGGGATGGTGATGTGTAGTATTAGTATGAGCAACTGAGTTCATTATGTTGTTGTTTAGTTGTTTAGTCATGTCCGACTCTTTGTGACCCCATGGACCAGAGCACGCCAGGCACTTCTGTCCTCCATTGCCTCCTGCAGGGCACCAAGAGTTCATTATACTGGCCTTAATGAATCATGAGTGGGGAAGCTTTTTCATTTCAAGGGCCACATTCACTTCTGAGCAACCTTTTAGTGGGCCACATACAGTGGGGGGCATGGCCAGGGGCGAAAGTATATGGGACAATGAATACTTATTTTGCCTTTGTAGAATAGACTAGTTCTACACACACCTCTCTATCATTCCTGCAGGCAAGCAAGAGTTGTCATCAGAGTTCAAAGGTGTATTCCAGCCAGGCAAAAACACTTGTGAAGCCAGGCAAAAATATGTGAAGTATGGCTGAAGAAGGGTGTGGTCTGGGGAGAAACCTGAGTGCCAGGTAAAGGGGCCTGGAGGGCCACGTTTGGGTGAAGTTCCTCACTCTTTCTATAAATTAATGAGTGGCTTAATCTTTAGTTTTGTAGCTAGGTGGGGTAATTTGGGAATGAAGGAAAAATAGATCAACACTTTACTTTCTATTTTGTTCTAGGTGCTGTTATGTGGCATTTTGGACTCCAGAGTTTGAGCAAGATCATTCTGAGCTACTGAAGCACACTGTGAATCAGCTTGTTAGGTGACAAATGGCTGCCCCAGGGTTAGATGCTGGCTTAATGAATGTATTTAGCCTGCTAGCAATCAGTCTTCTCACAGGAGGAAAATAATAAAAAATATAGATGTACACGAAAGACAATAGTCTATGCTGAAAAGCTATACTCCTTGCTCAAAGGTTAATGACTAATCACAAAAACATGAACCAGCAGCAAACACAATGGATTGAGAACAAACAAATCTTCAAACACAGAGAAATTGAAATCATTAAAATGGGGGAGGGGGAGGAAGCCAAAAACATAATTACCAAGTATCAAAGAATTAGATGAAAATATCCCATTTGGAAGGATAAAATTCAATTCAATTGTTTTGACTTTTGCCTTTGCCTATGGCAGTTCTGGGAACCCCTTTTATCCCGAGGGCCATATTCTCTCCTAGACAACATTCCAAGGGCCACACGTCACTGGTGGGTGGGGGTAGAGGCAAAAGTAGGTTGAGCAATGAAGGCAAATTTTTGTACTGTTTTCATACAGTAAGCTACCTGCCCTCCATCCAGGCAAGCAAGCAAGAACACACTCCAGTCAGGCAAAACCCCTCCAGGAGAATGTGAAGCACAACAGGTCAGATGAGGCCTGGGAAGGGAATGTGTTTTGGAGGGGAGAGACCTACGGGCCAGAGGAGGAGACTTGGAGGGCCACATCTGGTCCTCAACCCGAGGCTTCCTATGCGGGGTGCCAACTTGAATAAAATATTGTGGGGGCCCAGGTAAGCCCTGCCTGACATAATCCATCTCATGACACAGTGCACACACGCAATCTGAATGGGAATAACTTTGTGGAGGCCTGGCCCACTCAAATATTTTATTATGGGGACCGAAGCCCCGTGGCCCCTAGGAGTTGGCTTCTATGCTTCCCATACCTGGCATTGGACTTGAACCAGCAGCAACAATCTGTGAAACAAAAGGGCACTGCCAATTCTTGATGTGAGCATTCTATAAACATAGATCTAAAAATGAGGGAGTGCGATCAGTATGATTCAGTAATGCCATAAGGAATATCACCATAAGCTTAATTTCCCCCCCAAAAAACTGCAGAGTCATGCACATATCACTGCTTACTGCATTGTTCTTTCTGCTGAATGTGCCTCTTCTAATTTCCCTTTCCTACGGAATTTATCAGTTTGGGAAAACTAATATATTTTAATTTGTAATCTGTTTGAACTCCCATTTCATTAAGGCTGGCACCTGATTATCAAAACTTCAAGCTGCAAGTCTATGCATGTCAACTCAGAAGGAAATCCTGTCGAATTCAATGGGGCCTGCTCCCAGGTAAGTGAGGATTGCAGCCATAAATCAATGAATCATATACAATCAACAGCGCAAGCTGATCCGTGAATACTCAGAAGCCTCACCAAGTTAAATGGGACATACTGTACTCTCACTCGAGTGCACAAAGGATTGCAACATGAAAGCACAGTCCTATACATATCTACTTAAAAGTAAATTCCACAGAGTTCAATGGGGCTCACTCTCAGATGTATAGGATTGAAATCTTGGGGCCCGTCTGCACTATGATAGCACTGTAAGCAGTCATTGCTTCCCCCACAGAACCCTGGGAAGTGTAGTTTGTCAAAGATGCTGTAAGTTGCCAGGAGGCCCCAGTTTCCCTCTCTCACACAGCTATAATTTTCTGAGTTTCTTGGAAATTGTAGTTTTGTGAAGTGAATCTTGCATGAATCCTGCAAATACACTTGCAGTTATATCGTTGCTATTAATTTAAAAACTCATCATTCAAGAATTCTAAAATAACTAACTAACTAACTTGGGTTGTATCTTATCTCTTTGCCCTATGCACAATTCTGAAGGTGGTCCAAGCAGGAAGAAAGGAAATTTATTCCAGCAGCTTGAAACAGAAGGACATTGTTCTGTTTGCATGTGTGGAAGGTGGTCTCTTGTTGCATGCCAGGCAACCCCTTGGCCCAAAGGTAGCCCACTCAGTGCCTTCCAATTGTCATCATGGGCAGTGGTCAGGGATGATGGGAGTTGGAGTCCAACAATATCTGGCTGTCATTGTGTTGTCTCCAACACTAGTCCTACTCAGAATAGACCCACTGAGTATGACTAACTTATGGCAATTAATTAAAACGGGTCTCCTCTGTGCAGGACAAACGTTGCCTGCAGACTTTTAAGCTGAGAGTCTCAGGTGGGCCACTGAACTAGCTCCAGAGCTTGCCTAGGCAGGACGAGGTAGGGAGGGTGGCTGTGCCTATCGGGAATGGTGGGTGTGCAGTCAGGGAGGCCAACAGAAGGTGGAGCGGGAGCCAATGAGAGGCAGAGCCAGTCTATGATGGTTGTAATAAGGCAAGCAGGTGAGGGCAGGCTGAGGGCAGTGCCCCATTCTCCCTCAAGCCCAGACTCCACTGGGAAGGCGACCCTCATCTTGAGAGACTCTGGGGAGTAGTTGCTAATCGAAATCGCAGACAGCACTGGCCCAAACTGAGTAGATATCCCACTCTTGTCTAATGTAGCTACCCTGCAGAGCTGGCTTGCGCCTCCAACATTGATTTCAGCACCTGGACAGCTCCTAGCGCAAGAGGAACGCGGCCGCCTCGCTGCCTGCCTTTCTTTTCTCGCACAATGAACTTCGCCGCCACTGACGTTGGCGGGACGCCTCCCTGGCGCCCGGTCTAACAAGCAAGCCAGGAACCCGATACGCTCGCAGCAACCCCCCGCTCGCTCGCCCCACACTTTCTCCTCTCCTACGATCAATAGAGCTCATCAACCACCTTCTCTGCTTAGGCTGAAAATGCCTAGATGCCTGGCGCTTTGCTCGTAAGCGTTAGCAACCCGCTCCCGCCAGCCAGCCCAATCCGCCCCTTTTCTGGACACCAAGCCCTTGGGAAGGGGCGTCTCCCCTCCTCTCCCCCTCCCTGCTGATTGATACGGGGCTTGGCTGGGAATCCTTGTAGCGCTGGGTGGAGTAGGCGCCGGTGATTGGCTACCCGGCAGTCAGCTGCCTGGGCTTTTTGTGCGCTCGCGTGTGCGAGTGTGTGTGAGTGTGGAGGGGCGAGGTTCACAAACCGGTTGCTCTTGACGCTTCCATTTCATTTTCTCCAAGGCTGGAGATCTTGGACGGAGGAAGCCCTGGAGGAGGAGGAGGAGCGGGGCAGCCGCAGCTGCTGCCCCGTCTCTGCCTCATCGCCGTTTTCTCTACCCAGCAATAAAGGGAAGAAGCCCCAGAAGCACAAGATTTTCTCCTCCTTCACCCTGCCGGTGCAAAAAAGAAAGAAACAGAGAATGAATAACCCCAGGGCGCCGGCGGATCAGGCAGGCTGAGCCTCGGGAGGGGAAGCCCTTCGTGCCTCCTACGAACAGCCACGGGCGAGACCTGAAAAGGGCCGTTGCGGGAAGTTGAGCCCTTCCTCCAAGGACTGAGCCTCGCCCTCACCTCCATCGCTTGACGGCTCCCTCCCTTTTCCTTCTTCTCCTCCTCTCCTTCTCGCCGAGCCTCGCCCCTGCGTGGCGGCGGCGGCGGCGGCAGCAGCTGCTTAACCGCCTCCTCCTCCTTTTGCTGCCTTCAAGCTCCAGCCGCAGCCAGCCAACCTTCGCCAGGATCGCAGCAGCAGCAGCGGCGGCGGCGGCAACCCAGTGAGCCTCGCTCCCTCCCTCCTCCTCTGGCGCTGGGATGCGTCTTCCTCCTCGCGGCTCGGCTGCCAGCTTGGAGTGCTGCGACGCGCTTGGAGCACTATGGCTCGCTTCGGAGACGACCTACCCAGCCGCTATGGAGGTGGTGGCGGGGGTGGCGGCGGCGGCAGCGGCGGCGGGCCGGTGGTGGGCGGCGGAGGCCGCGGCAGTAGCCGCCAAGGACCCCCGGGCCAGCCCGGCCAGCGACCCCAGGTGTACAAACAATCTAAGGCCCAGCGGGCCCGGACCATGGCAATTTACAACCCCATCCCGGTCAAGCAGAACTGCTTCACTGTCAACCGCTCCCTCTTCATCTTCAGCGAGGACAACGTGATCCGCAAGTATGCCAAGAGGATCACGGAGTGGCCATATCCTTTGCTTGGCGGACGGTGGGGGAGAGTTTGGAGGGAGGCGGTTGGGGTCCGAGACTCCAGTAACGCGCGGGGACCGTCCTCCTCCTCCCGTCCCGTGGCCTGAGCACAGGGTAGGCTGAGGGTGCCTCTGATGAATCTGGACCGCTCACGTGTCGAGGGAATGGGGTTCAGGGACAGTTGCAGGTGTTCTTTCAGGCGTGGTTGTATTGGGGAGGCCGAGGGTCGCATTTCATGTGGTTGGGCGTGCCTGGTCCTCTGGGTGAGCCAAGGCCGGACTCCTCGCCCCCATCCCCCAACTTTACATCAAACTCTTCTTAGACTAGATAAATGATTTTTTTTAAAGTGGGAAGGGGCTTCTCGCTGCAAGCCGCCCCCCTCGCCGTGTGTCTGTATAGATTCCCTGAGACACTTGAGGAAACATGAATGGGGTCTTCCTGTCCCCTAGGGAGAACTAAGAGGTTTGCGGCACAGTGTGCTCTCCTCTCAGTCTCTGGAGTATTTTCTGTCACCTGAAGCGACAGGTTAACCTCCCTAAACGTTGCCACACCTGACTTGATTCACTTTCCTTCTTCATCCCTCTCTCCAGCTGTTTGTGTGGGTGGGTGGGTGGCAGAAATCTGAGGGTGGGGTGCTGGTTTATTGCTGTCTCCTTTAGGATCAAGAAGGCTGATGAAACTTCCCTCTCTCCCCTTCATTTCAAAGCCTTAAGTTGTTACCACCCAAAATAAGTTGGTTCTTGATACCATACATTTATTAGGATTTAAAGAAGTTGGTTCATGTCTCTTAATAAGCCACTGTTTTGAGTAAACTGTGTGTCACACAATATCTGCATTTGGGACAATGCAGTTCAAAGCCTTTCTTGAAAAGACTGGTGTAGCTGTTGATTTTGCTGTGGAGTGTGTGTGTTTTTATATTATGTGGTGTGGCTCTACTTCAGTTTTGCACATTTCACTGTGGCATT
This sequence comes from Podarcis filfolensis, assembly GCF_964270895.1. Taxonomy (NCBI): domain Eukaryota; kingdom Metazoa; phylum Chordata; class Lepidosauria; order Squamata; family Lacertidae; genus Podarcis; species Podarcis filfolensis. Next base: position 41,301,793 of record NC_139617.1, read on the forward strand.
GTAGAAGCAGTACCTTTCTTCAGAATTCCTGCATGCTCTTGTTAGTTTTAGCTTGTTCTTTTCATTTGTGTTATATGTCAGGATAATCTCACCAGTGCTGCCAAAGTACTTAGATTCTTGTCCTGATAGTTGGGCTGTGGAAGACTTTCAGGGTGATCATCTCACTAGCTAAGAATATCACCACTGAATTTTTTAAACCAGTTCTGGTATTTGGATTAGATCCATCTTCTTCTTTTTTTAAGAATTGGGCATGTTTCAGTATATTGTCACCAATCGTGAGTTGTAAATTGTTGACATGTTATTGATGTCTGAAGGGGATGCATTTTGGCAAAACTTACATCAAGCCAAAATCCCTAACTGAAGAAAGCTACACAAGTGTGCCTGCCTTCTACTATGTAAATGTGTGTGTACACAATTGTATATGGACAGAGCAAAAGCTTCTGTGTACACACACACATTGTGCCACAGCCAATTAAATTTTACTAAGAGCAGACCCACTGAAAATAATGGACTTAAATTAGTTATGTCCATTAATTTCAATGGATCTGCTCTGAGTATGTTGAAACACTGGATGCAACCTGATGTGTGCTATGTCAGCACATATGGCAAGCAAAATATCTCTGTTTTTACACCATCTGAACCTTTTGCACAAGTAAATAGCCCTTTTTGCTATTTCAGAAGCCCGCTCAATTTTGTATATCAGGCGTGCCCATGTCTGACTTCTATGGAGCTGAAAGGACCACAGTCTGTGCACATTTCCTCTGTCTCTCCACTTGACCTGACTCCAGAGGAGTCCCATCCTAGGAACAAGTCAGACTGTCAGTTCATCTGGCTCATTGAACATGGTTGAACATGGGACCTTCTGCATGTGAAGCAGATGCTGTACCCATTGAGCTATATGGCCCTTTCCTGTGCCTTTCTTCCTTTCATGTTGTAAGCAATTGTGGCCATGGTAGTGGAACTGTCTGTAGCAGAATGAGCAAAAAGGAGGTTCTTCCACCCTGAGCTTAGGGTTAGGTTGCTAAGTAATCCCTCCCTCCCTCCCTCCCTCCCTCCCTCTGTGTGTGTCCAAATATGTATTGGCAGATCTGTACTAGTGTCAGGAGTGTGCTTTCATGGCAGCATTCCCAGGGGGGTCTCCTGTTGTTTTCTTTTTATCTGAAATCATATAGCTAATAATGCTCGCAGAACAGCAACCAGACCTGCCCTTAGCAACATGGCAAGCTGTTCCCCTTCCCAGTTGAAACTGTGTGCATGCAGGGGAAGTATTGACAGGGCAAACAGAATCCACCAGATTGCTGGAAGAGGCGAATTGGAAGGCATCTGTGCTGCAGCCAAGCTTGGGATAAATGTACCTCAAAGAAAAGCCTTGTGGCAATTCAAGTGTTGCATTTCTGCAAGGCTAGATTCTTTCATTGCATGGTGGTGGGGGTGGGGTGCAGAAGCTTATTGGGAACTTCAGAAGCTCTCTAGTAATGCATGGTGACTGTAAGGCAAGCTTCATTTGGAGTGTTTTGGTTGGGGGTGGGTAAGTCTGTTCCAGCACAAGCATCTAGGAGGGCGGGGTGTGTGCTAGTGTGCTGGTGTGCCTACGGCGGTGACTGGTGCAAGGTTTAAATCAAGCCGTCTCTGGTACCCAGGGGAGCTCTCTGTGCTGCTGAAACACTTCCCTGCCATCTGGGCCTTGGCCTAGAATTGGGCATGGATCCAGTGATACACACGCTGCAGAGAAGGGAGGGAGCTCGCTATAGAGGCACAAGGCTACTCTGACATAAATCCTTGCTTGGAAATGAATTAAGATCCATTCTCTATGGTCCCCCCCCCTTTCTTTTAGTCAAGCCCTTCTGCTACAAGGCAGCACAGATTTTGCTTTCTATCCTGGCTTGGCAAGGCTGTTGTTGTGTAGTGATTCAAAACATGATCTGATATGTGCTGGTTCACATTTCAGCAAAACGCAGAACTTGTTGTGTGGCCTTTTTGGACAAGCTGTCTGCTCTTAACTTCAGCTCTTTCCCAGAGAGGATAAGAATAATGCCAGGCTACTTTACATGGTTTGTGCCAGGATTTGGCCAATGAGTTACTTTTAAAGCTGTTTGTCAGCAGAATGGACTCCCTTGGGAGGTGGTGGACTTTCCTTCCTTGGGGGTTTTTAAGCAGAGGTTGGATGGCCACCTGTCATGAATGCTTTAGTTGAGATTCCTGCATTTGCATGGGGTTGGACTAGATGACCCTTGGGGTCCCTTCCAATTCTACAACTCTATGAAAATGGCATTTGAAAGAATTGGATACACATACACATGAGTCCAGTTCTCTTGCATACTTCTGTTGATCAGTTTTTTTCTTTAACTCTTGCTTCCACTCCTTTTGAATATATGATCTTGGCTACAATCATTGCTAATTGCATCGTCTTGGCCTTGGAGCAACACTTACCAGTTGACGACAAGACGCCCATGTCAGAGAGGCTGGTGAGTACCATTTATTTTGTGGGGGAGGGCAATGTTGTCATTCTTACCCTCTTACTTAATTGTATTTATCTGATTCCACTTATGAAGCACTTCCTGTAAAATCTGTGTCTGTTGTTGGCATCTGTCTGTCAGTAAAGGCTTCAGCCATAAGAAATATTATTATTATTATTTATCTACATAGCAAGAACAATCCCATAAATAAAAAGGTTTAAAGCAATAAAAAAGAATAATTTCCCAGTCCTGTATACATGCAGACTAAGACAAAAATCTCCACTTAAATGGCTCATTGGAAAAAAAAGAAGGTCTTCAAAAGGCACCATGCCTGATGTGTAATGGGAGGTAGTTCCAAAGGATCGGTGCCTACTACACTCAAAGTCCAGCATCATGTAGAATCAGGAGTGCCAATTTGGCCCTACGACTGTGGGTGTCCAGGGTCTTGGGTGCCATGCACCCAAGGCTCTGGCACCAAAATTTGTGGGTGCCTTGCACCATCATGGGATTTTTTGTGGGTGTTTGGGCACCCAGAGCCCCAGGGAATCGGCACCAATGTGCAGAGAGGACCTCCTGATGAGATGGTGTTGTGAGTCACAGGGGATACTGCTATCAGATGGCTATGTTCTGCCATCACCATTGGATGCAGTATGCCTCTGAAAGCCAGTTGCTGTGAATCACAAGAGGGGAGCATGGTGTTGTGCTCAAGTCCTGCTTATGGGCTTCCCAAAGAAATCTGGTTGGCCCCTGTGACAACAGGATGCTGGACTAGATGGGCCCCCTTTGGTCTGATCCAACAGGGCTCTTCTTATTTCTTAACCAGATCAATGTTGAAAGCCTTATCCAATGGATAACCTTATGTAATGGAGGATAAGGCTATGTTCTATCTCTACACCCACTGCTGGAGACAGCATGATTCTGAATACTAGTTGCTGTGAACTGCAGTTGGGAGAGCACTGTTGACCTGTTTGCTCGTTTCCCAATGGGACATCTGGAAAAACAGGATACTGGACTAGATGGCCCTTTTGACTGATCCAGCAGAGCTCTTCTTATGTTCTAACTCTTTATTAGCCTACAGAGAGTAAGCAAAGTACAGTGGGAGAATGAGCAACTAACTGGTTATGAAGCCACCAGAGTAAGCATCTGGGGAGAAACAGTCCTAAGATGGAATGCAGGAAGGGTCAGTGTTTTGGGTAAACGTTGGTTGGGGAGCTGCATTGTGAAGTTCAGAGACGTGTGAATTTCAAAGGATGTCAGTGTTTTGGTTCCTGGACTGTTTTGGAAAATGCGAATTTGATTGGTTCACACTCAAATGTGAACGGAATGTCATTCTTCCTCATCCCTATACCAAGGCCACTGGCTGGCTGAGGCTAATGCAAGTGGTGTGGTCCAGGGCAGTGGCGGAGGAAGCCGCTCGGGCGCCTGGGGTGGCGCACCCAGGGGCAGGGTGAGTCGCCCATAGGGGCGAGGCTCACCATGGGGCCTCTGGAGTCTGCCTGCCTCCTCCCACTCAGCCGCCCTACAGCTGGGGGAGAGGCAGCGGGTGGACCGTTTGGTCAGCAGGGAGCCTGTGTACGCCCAAGCCACTGCATCTCATCCCAGGAGAGATGTGTGGCTCAGGTGCGCTGCAGGTCCTGCAGTGAATGCTGCCTGGCATTTTGTCACCTCAGTGGTGACACCCGGGGTGGCCTGCACCCACCACACCCCCTTCCTCTGCCCCTGGTCTAGGGAGGGGTGGGTCTATGTTTGAAGGAAGCACCAATTCTGTTTTCTCAAACAGGGTCACATAGAGGCATTTGATAGTTTTGAACTGCTCATGTGAAGGAGAGAAGAAGGGGGGAGGGGGGGTCTTCTTCTGAAGATGAAATTTGATGGATTTACCATATTCCCTTTAAGAGAAAACAACACTGGGAGCAGCCCACTCACAAAGAAAATAACTTACCAGCAGGCTTTATGGTAATGAGGCAATTATAATATTTCAAATGCAAAGCAGAATGATTTTTGGGATAATCTCTTCATTCTTTATCAGCAGGCAGGGAGGGGGTGGAGGAGAGAAGCAGGCAGCCAGGGGTAGACATTTTCCTTGTTTTTTTAAAGGATGCTTTGGAATGTTTCCGAAGCTCAACCTGAGTGGGTATGGCTGCTCCTAGCACAGGGAGATGAAACCTTGAAACCTCCCTCCTTTGAAACATGTTAAACCTAAAAAAAGAACATTGGGGAATGAAGTAAAAAGCTGAGGGTTTTAGGCTATTCCTTTTGCCTGTTTTTAGATGGTTCATTCCATATTTCACAAGTCAGTTAAGATAACAGTTCCTGGATTTCATCTACTATCCTAATGTGAGAGTGTATCCAGACTGCCATGGGTGAGGGCCCACTCTTCCCGTGGGTAAAAGGTAAAGGTAAAGGACTTCGGGATGGTTAAGTCCTGTCAAAGGCAACAATGAGGTTGCGGTACTCATCTTGCTTCAGGCCGAGAGAGCCGGCGTTTGTCCACAGACAGCTTTCCGGGTCATGTGGCCAGCAGGACTAAACTGCTTCTGGCACTCGGAGGACTGTGACGAGTGCCAGAGTGCATGGAAACGCCGTTTACCTTCCCGCCACAGTGGTACCTATTTATCTATTTGCACTTTACCTTACCTTTTTTCCCATGGGTAGACCAGGTCTGTGGACCAGTTACACCTGGATGGACAGTTACACAAGGCCCTATTGAAGCCCTGGTCTACAGCCCATTGGTCACAATGGGTAGACCAGGTGGCCAAAATTCCCAATGTGTTTCAATTGAGAAAGGGTCTTAGCTCATGGATAGAGCATCCGCTCTGAATGCAGAATGCCGCAGCTTCAATCTCTGGCATCTCCAGGTAGGACTGGGAAATAAGTCCTGCCTGGAACCCTGGGGAGTTACTGTCAACCAGTATAGACAATACTGAGCTAGATGGACCAATTGTCTAATTCAAAATGAGGTAATTTCCTACATTGCTGTGCTCTGTGGCCCATACAAGGGCTCCTTCACATATTGATACTGATCTGGAGGTCTGCACATGGACCACTTCTTTAAAAGTAAACTGATTCACTTGCCTAGCATGAAATTTTAAACCATGTGGTTCCATAAGTTTATCTCTTGGAAGAATGCATTAAAGGTGAAATCTAGGGCTTTTAAAAAAATATCCAAAACCCTTAACTGAGTATATGAGTTACCATCAGTTAGTTGATTATAGCTGTATAAATGTGCATATCATTAGAACAATGTTTTGAAGTGGAATATCATACTTTTAGATGGTGGGCATTAAGAGATGTTGTAGCAGGTAACATCTCAGAAGAAGCATCTCCTACCTGTGATCTTAGAAAAGGCATTCTTCCTTGTATGTGAGAGTTAAGAAAATATGCCTTTTCCAGGTACATGTGTGTGTGTGTGTGTGTGTGTGTGTGTGTATGTATATGTATATATGGGTTGTATTCAAAGTTAATCTTACTCAAAGTAGAGCCATTAAAATATTGGACACGACTAACTTAGGTGAATTAATTTCATTGGGTCTACTCTTGGTAAAACATAGTTGGATGCAACTCTATACATTTTTTGAAGTGTTGCCAAATTAATTGAGGGTGTATGTTTAGCCAGTCATCTGTCATCTGTCTTCTTTATTAATTTATTAATTTTATTAATTTATTAATTTTATATAAAGATGTCTTTCTCACCCATCTGCTGCCACTTAGGGAAGTTACTAACAATTTAAAATCACAGTGCAATAAAAAAAAGTTTAAAAGGGAAAAAAATGAAATTAAATACCTAGCATTTAAAATACACAATCATACAAAATATAGAGGCAAGAAATATAGAAATCTACAAGCGTCTTAAAATGTGACCGCTAGATTGGTTATTTTTTGGTTTGAGACATATTGCTATGGTTGCCTTAACTTAGTTCCCTGAATTATGGTGAAAAATTTCTTATGATTAATAATCATTAGAAAGAAGCATGTTGTTATTAAAACAATTATTAGTTTTTAATAGTAGACTGATAACTATATAAGCCCTCCTCTACAAGCTTTTTTGTTATTTGTAAAAAATCCTACCCTGCCAACAATAAGAAAAAAAAATATCATGGTGGTTAATGTGAAATCAACATTAAAATTATTATTAGTATTGTTATTTATAAAATTTGTATAATGCCCTTCATCTGAATATCTCAGGGTGTTTCACAGCATAATTAGAGTGGCTTGTGAATAACATTCATGAAAGAAATCCCAAATATATCACAAATCAGTAGGTCAGATTAATAGAGCAACATGGCTGGATTACGCATCAGAAAAAGCCTGGAAGAACTGTTGCATATGTATTGGATACAGAATATTGTCAATTTTACAATATTTTGGATGAGAAAAACCATACTGAAAGCCTTGATTTGCCATCTTATTTGCCTGTCTGAAGTAATGAGAATATAAAATCATGATTATGATGAGAATTAAATACGTATCTCAGTCACCTTTCATCAGAAGGTTCCAGGGCAGTATATGAAAGTGTGAAAATAATTCAAGCATATAAATATGATATATTTGGAACAAATGCACATAACAAGCAACAAAACAAAGAGCAGATGAAAACTTATAACAAAAGGAACAAAAGTAATTTTATCCAACGTGTCATTATTTTGAGAGATGGATTCAAGAGCATCATTGAAGCTCCTAATTTGCACCATTAAAGTAAAGCACTCTGCCTGCACTAGAACAAGAAAGGGGGGAAATGCTAAGAAAAAAGGATCTGCAATGAAAATCTTGGGATGAAGGCATTTTAAACACTGCCTGAGCAAACAGGGATGAATGCTTGTTGTCACATAATGACCCTATTAACAAATCAGAATGAGTGTTCAATAAAGGCCAGATATAATCTAACCTGCGTGTGAGCTTTGTGCAACAGATCAGGATGAATGCTCAACAAGTAAGTCATCTGGGAGAGCCCTGAAGGTCCCAGCCCTTCTTAAATCCAGTTGATCCACTATTTGGCACAGAAAGTGAGTAGGAAATGACTTCAATTAGCATATAAAAAGAATCACAAAAGGAGGCTAGAGAGCTTTGGAGATGGAGATGGTTGCCAATGCATTTCAGTAAAACTCTTTCGCAAAAGAAGGCAGTGGTGGCCACCAATTTGGACAACTTTACAAGGTTAAGTCCAGTTGCGGATGACTCTGGGGTTGCGGCGCTCATCTCACTTTACTGGCCGAGGGAGCCGACGTTTGTCCACAGACAGCTTCCGGGTCATGTGGCCAGCATGACTAAGCCGCTTCTGGTGAACCAGAGCAGCGCACGGAAACACTGTTTAGCTTCCTGCCGGAGCGGTACCTATTTATCTACTTGCACTTTGACATGCTTTCGAACTCCTAGGTTGGCAGGAGCTGGGACCGAACAATGGGAGCTCACCCTGTTGCGGGGATCCGAACTGCCAACCTTCTGATCGGCAAGCCCTAGGCTCTGTGGTTTAGATCACAGCGCCACCTGCGTCCCTTTACAAGAGCACGAGACAAATTCATGGGGGGGGGGAAGGTTATCAGGGTCTTCCTGTCATGATGGCTATATTCTGGCTTCACAGAGGCAATATGCCTCTGACTATCAGTTGCTGGAAACCACAGGCGGGGAGAGTGTGCTTATTCCTGCTCCTTCTTGTCAGATTCGTACAGGCATCATCCATTTGGCCATTGTGAAAACAGGATTCTGGACTAGATGGGCCATTGGCCTAATCCAGCACACTCTTCTTATGTTCTTAAAATAAACTTGCTTTAAAAAACAAATCCAATAACCAACCATCAATATAATACTTAGAAATAAACACAACATTATCTAACCATAATATACACAGCTTACAGTTCACTCTTCTGTGTTTATTCAAAAGTAAGCCCCACTGTAGGCAATGCTAGTCCTACTTGGAGTAGAGCTGTAGAAATAGATGCACAAGACTAAGTTAGGTGCCTTGGATTGTATTCAGCTAAATTCTACTCTGAGAAGGGTAGACACTGAAATCGATGGGTCTAAGCTATTGGATTGTATTCAGCTAAATTCTACTCTGAGAAGGGCAGACACTGAAATCGATGGGTCTAAGCTATTTATTCCCTTTAATTTCACTGAATATACTCTGAGTAGAACTAACATTGGGTACTACCCATTAACTTCAAAGGGTAAACTCTGAATTGACCTTAGTTGGGTACAACCTGTTGACGTTAATGGTGTTTACACTTGAGTAAGCAAATACAGTGTTATGGCCTTAGATCAGGCATGGCCAAACTTGGCCCTCCAGCTGTTTTGTGACTACAACTCTCATCATCCCCAGCTAACAGGACCAGTGGTTAGGAATGATGGGAATTGTAGTCCCAAAACAGCTGGAAGGCCAAGTTTGGCCATGCCTGCCTTAGATGCTCAATGTTTAAACAATTCAGTGACTGCTGAATTGTTTAAATGCTGAGTGTTTCAGCTATGTGCACTGTGTATTATGGTTAGATACCTGTTGATATTTTTTCTTATTTTAATAATGGCCAGCTGCTCTGAGACTAGTTTTCCACAAATAAGGAGCTTTAAATTCCCCCCTTTTGTCATATTATGTGTGCTATTTTCTCTTCCACCTTAAGCTTGGAGGATATAATATCTCAGGAAGCCTGTGTCATTATATCTTGATTGAATAGCTTAGTCAGGTCATTAGTGAGTATACCAGGATTTGAAAGTGCCAATTTGTACCCAGGTGAGACCAGCGGCGTAGCAACCGCCTGCAGCACCCCACACACTAAACAACTACTGTGATCCCTCAAGCTCCCCTGCCACCCAGAATCCAAACCCCCAATGCACAGAATCCAAACCCTCAATGTGTCGCAGTACAGACCCCCCATGGCACCCTATGACCTGCCCCCCCACTGGCCTGGTGCGGACCTCTCCTGGCTAGCTACACTACTGGGTGAGACCAAAACAGTTGTTCAGTAGCAACTTCTGCAAAACCTTTATTGATAAAGGTTTAAAGATGGGAGTTTTGTGAGGAAATTACATTTTTCTTATGCCTTTTGGTTTGATGTAAGACCAAATCTGCTTCTTGAACCAATGATACAAGCATAGCATATTTTCAGGTGTGCTTAAGAATTCTGCATCTGGTATATGGTGCCATTAGGGATAGAAGGAGCTGTCATTTTTTGTCTGTTTGTTTCTCTGTTCCTCTCCTTCCAAACCTTACGTTCACTTCTCCACATTCTCACAGCAATTTTGAAAAGTCCTTATTTGTCAACATTTTAGTTCAAACTTCTCCTAATGAGCACACTATTGTGTGCAGTTTTGACTAATATCCATGCTTTACACACAATTTTGACTAATATCCATGTTTTATATGCAATTTTCTGCAGAATGGATGTATTTTTGTATGGCATTCAAATTTATGGAGGGGGAGTAATTTTCAATTTGGGTGTTCCTCTTCTGTCAGCAAAATGTCTTTGGTCCAGTTCTGATGCTGCCCTGTTGACTGATGGTTCCATTCACCCTTGTCCTACAGTAACTCTTGCTAGACTCATCTCTCAGGAAGGGAAAGGATTAATTTGCCAAAGTTGTTTTCTCATCCCCACTCCCAATCTTGAAATCCAGTTCCTCACACTTCTGTAGCATCTTGCACTTGTTGGGCGGGGGCAGCGGGGCAGGTGGGTGGGGATCTTAATGAAAACTTACAAGCCTTTTAGAGTCAAATTCTTTCTAATTTTCATCTGTGGTTTTGACTAATAGACACATTTTATTTTATTTTTGCAAAATAGTTTCCCCTAAAATGATACGCATGCTTCCTCTTAATTTTGGCCCATGTTCTTTGCTTGGAAGATATGCACAACCAAAACCACAAAACTGTAGATTTCAAAGGGTAGCTATACTTTGTTTTGTGTATTGGTTCACAAAGTGGGAATTGATTCCTTCCTCTTTAAAATGCAAACGGTATGGAAATTTCTCCCCCATCCCTACTCCCAGTGGCATCCTGCTTGCTTGCGCATGCTGCCCATCCCCTCTAGACCAGAGAAAAGATTGGAGCACATGGTCCTCATTGTAAGTAATCCATGCAGAAGGCTTCTCATTTACCCAGGATGTGCTGCTTGTTGGTTCTGACATGGAGGCAGGGCATAGCAGCTTTCTCCCTTATTTAACATGACAGCCTTTTCACTCGGCTAATGGGCCTTGTTCTGTATCCTAACCACAGGCTCTTTAAAAGCAGCGAGGCATGAGCCAGTCATATTAACCTCTGTTGAAAAGAGGAAGTCTTTTCTTTCGCATGGCACACCTAAGCCTTTTGGGATGGTCTTTTTAGGGGCCCAGGTAGCCAGCTCTGGGATTAGGTTGTGAGGGATGCTAATGAGATTTATTCTAGGCTGCATTGCTTTGCTGCAAAGAACACCTCCAATGAGACTTTTGTTTTTGTTGGGGGGGGGATAAGTGTGTTTGTGTCTTGTAGCAAAAGAAGTGGCACCATAAAGACTGACAAATATATTATGACATCAGCTTTTGTGGACTACAGGAAAGCTTATGCCATAATAAATCTGTTAGTCTTTAAGGCTCTGGAAGACTCTCTGTAGGACTCTAAACTTTGAGTTGTTCATCTTTAAGTGAGATGGGCAGGCATTGCTCTTTTGTCATATGATTTTGGATTAGCACTTTAGGTCTTCTTTGTATGCTGTTTTTACATGGAGTAGACCTACTCAAGTTTATGAGCTTAGCCATGGCCATTAATAAATGGGTAGAAAAAATACTAAATATAACCCAGTATTTCTTATTGCCCTTCTTCAGAGGATCACAGGTCAGTTTACAATATAAAAACAGAAAATACACAGCATAATAAACAAAACAACGGTCCCCAACACTTGTTTTTATCCTGGACAATAGTATGATATATTATGATTGTATGATATTATGATGTCACAGTTATGTGATATTATGATTTTATATTATGATTGTATGGTATTGTATCATGATTGTATGATATTATGATTATGTAAGATTGATTGCAGCCTCCGGGAGCTCATAATCAGGACTTGTAAACAGGGGCATTTGTGAGGGTGGTTTGAGGGGAAGGTCCCAAGTGCTGCCTCAGGGGGTACCCAGGACCAAGAGATGTGGGTGGTGAGGGAGCTGCTGCAGTGACCAGCAACACCTGTGCCATGTTTGTCTTCTTGCCCGAGAAGGTGCAAAACTACCCTCGGTTGCCTTGCTGAACGAGAAGGCACAGCAACTTAAGCTCAGCCACACTCTGAGCTACTGGCCAAGAGGAGGAATTCCTTGATAGAGCAGAGTGGACTGTCCTGGAGCAGTGATGCACCTAGGGAGGTGGAAGATCTCCCCATGCAGGAGACGAACCTCTGGAGGAACATGACACGCGGATGCAAGACTGCCAGGATCCATATATTGCTGGAGCTGCAAGGTTGATTCCATGCCCTCACCTTGGACTGCCTACGGGCCTCCACAGGGTTTAATCTGGAACTGCAGACATGCATTCTGGACCTTAAGAAGGCTGATTTCAAATACCTTAAGGAACTACTGGGTGAGATCACATGGTCAGAAATACTTCAAAGATTAATGGGAGTTTCTTAAAGGTGAAAGATGGAAGACACAGATGCAGACAATTCCAACAAGAAAGAAATTGAGAGGCATCTAAAGAAACCAGGGTAGCTGCATAAGGAGCTTACAGATGAGCTTAGATTTAACAAGGCCATGAATAAGAAATGAAAGAAAGGGGAAATCACGAAAGAAGAGTATACATGAGTAACTAACAGTCTCAGAGAGAAGGTCAGGCAGGCCAATGCTCAGAATGAGTTCAGGCTTACAAGATACATTAATAATGATAATAAAAGGTTTCTTTGGCTGTGTTAGAAACAGGAGGAAGAATGAATAATAATAATAATAAATTTTATTTATACCCCGCCCTCCCCGGCCAGAGCCAGGCTCAGGGCGGCTAACACCAGTAAAATTACAGTAAAAAGATAATAGGAAAAACAAACAAACGAAAACAACCACTTTAAAATACAGGTTAAAATACAATTTAAAATGCAGCCTCATTTTAAAAGTAGCCCATAGATCAAAACCGTAAGGGGAGGGAAACATAAGGGTCAGACTGAGTCCAAACCAAAGCCAGGCGGAACAGCTCTGTCTTGCAGGCCCTGCGGAAAGATGTCAAGTCCTGCAGGGCCCTAGTCTCTTTTGACAGAGCGTTCCACCAAGTCGGGGCCAGTACTGAAAAGGCCCTGGCCCTAGTTGAGACCAATCTATCCACCTTGCGACCTGGGACCTCCAAAATGTTGTCCTTTGTGGACCTTAAGGTCCTCCATGGGGCATACCAGGAGAGGCGGTCCCGTAGGTACGTGGGCCCTATGCTGCATAGGGCTTTAAAGGTCAAAACCAGCACCTTAAACCTGGCCCTGTACTCCACCAGGAGCCAGTGCAGCTGGTAAAGCACTGGATGAATGTGATCCCATGGCAAGGACCCTGTAAGGAGCCTCGCCACGGCATTCTGCACCCATTGGAGTTTTTGGGTCAGCTTCAAGGGCAGCCCCACATAGAGCGAGTTACAATAATCAAGCCTGGAGGTGACCGTTGCATGGATCACTGTGGCCAGATCAGGGTGAGAAAGGTAAGGGACCAACTGCTTAATATAGCGGAGATGGAAAAATGCCACCTTTGGTGTGGCTGCAACCTGCGCCTCCATGGAAAGCAAAGTTCTCTGATTGGAAAAGACGGAGAAATGCTATTAGGTGATAGAGAGAAGGCAGAAATGATCAATGCCTACTTTGCCTCTGTCTTCATCCAAAAGGAAAGTGGTGCCCAAGCTGGTGATAATGGAATAAACAAAGCAAGGAGGGAGCTGCAGCCCCAGAAAGGAAAAGAGGGGGTAAGGGAACATCTAGCTACTTTAGATGAATTCAGATCTTCAGGGTCTGATGAGCTGCATCCAAGGGTACTAAAGGAGCTTGCATAAGTAATCTCAGAGTCTACAAACTCTGAGAATTCCTGGAAACAGGTGAGCTCCCTACAGTCTGGAGGTGGGCAAAAGTTGTATCCAACGTCTCAAAAAAGAGGAAAAAGAAGACCCAGGTAACTACTAACTGGTCAGCTTGAAACTGATACCAAGAAAGATCCCCGAACAAACAATTTAATGGTTGGTCTGTGAGCACTTAGAAAAGGATGTTGTGATTACTAAGACCTGGCATGGTTTCTCAAAAACAAGTAATGCCAAATGAGTCTCATTACTTTTTTTGATGGCGTTGCAAGCAGTGGCGGACTTTAAGCTCTTCAGCCAGGCCTCTACCATTGCACACACACACACATTTGCACAAACAACCTTCCAAGTTGTCCTAGCCAGTTGCCTGAATCTAAGAAAATGAGGGAGGGGGGCACATCTAGGGAGACAGGTGCTGTTGTTCTTTGCAACTTCACAGGTGGTGAACATGGCTGTTGTCAAACAGGTATCTGTTCAGAGCTGCTCTGAGTTGCCCTGCAACTTTCTGCAACAACTTCATCGTGAGTTCTGGCACCTTTTTATCTTGGGGTGGGGGGGATACTGATGACAACTCCCAACATTTCTGAGTTCTGTCCATGCTTGCCAGGGCTGATGGGAGTTGGAGTCCAACAATACCTAGAGCGAACAAAGTTTCCCACCCCTACTCTAAGAAGCAACTCCCTTTAGGAGGGAATCCTTTCATACGGTGGGGAATTCTGCTTCTTTGAACAGGGGTGAGGAGGCTGTGGCACTCCAGATGTTGCAAATCCCAGCATCCCTGACCATTGGCTGTGTTGCCTTCTGCTCTGATGGAAGCTGCAGTGCAGCAAGATCCACCTGCTTTATTCCTGTCAAGCTGCTAACAATACTCCCTCTTTGCTTCTTAGCTGACCTCAATTCTGGCTCAAAACGGGGAGAGTGATTGTGTAGATTCACTCTGCAAAGGGGGCAGAATCAATGAGGAAAGTAGGAAATCAGGAAGGATTTCGGGAAATGGGACACGAGGTAGTGATTCCAGTTTCAACTCATAAAAAGGCCTCAGATTATATGCAGAAGACACTGGATGACTCTACGATAACATAGGCTTGGAGGATAACACACTCTCCTTTCTTTTCAATCTTCATTTGCTTCACTATTTCATAAGTTTGAACCTAAAACACAAACATGAGTTTGAGGTGACTCACAGGAGAGGAAATGCAGGGTAGGATGGCTGAGGGTGAAGTTTACAGTCTGTACAGTGTAGAAAAACCAAACCAAACAGTGAACTCTTGATAGCAAGAAATAAAACGTGAATTGACTATCCCAGCACCTGTAGAATTGTAGCTCTTTGCCTGACATTGCTGCTCTTCCCCTTCCCTCCTCTTCTTTTTAGGATGACACTGAGCCATATTTTATTGGAATATTTTGCTTTGAAGCTGGCATTAAGATCATCGCGCTGGGTTTTGCTTTCCACAAAGGCTCTTATCTCCGAAACGGCTGGAACGTGATGGATTTTGTTGTCGTCCTTACAGGGTAAGTGATCTCCCCCTCTCCCCGCTCTCTCTCGCCCGTCTCCACAATTCGTAGAAATTATGCTGAGAGTGAGTTGCTTTGATGCTTATTATTATCATCAGCAAGGTGAAGAAGAGAGTATGATGCTATTAAGATTCTATAGTAAAGCTATATTTGAAGAATTACAGAGGAGCTGTTGTGGAGGTGAATTTGGGCAAGCCTTTGTCTAGCCCAAGTTTATGAACACACTTAAAAAATAATAGATGGTTGGCAGATCTTAACTCTGAAGGCAATCCTTTTCATTTCTTTCTTCTTCTTTTTAATGCCAAATCGTCTTCTGAAAAGTACAGAACAGTTTTAAAAGCAGGAAATGTTTTAGAGGTGGATTAGATTGGACAATATGTGAACAAAAGGAGGTTCACTTTGCCTTAGAGACCAAGAAGAATGCAAAGGGGTAGGAGTCACGAAGTAGCAGAATACTGAATAAAAAGATCAATATGCTGGATATTTTGGAAAGATGATGATTTGCTCTTCAGTTATGAAACATCTATTTGTGCCCTATTTTGAGCTTCTGGATATGGTATAATAAGGAGTGGGTGTCCATTTTCCTCCTTGTACCTTTACAGTTATTGACTGGTATAAACTGAGAAGTACCTCAGGCGTGTTGATGAGCTGAAATACCCAACTGGCATCTTTGGATCATTTGGGGGATTGGGTAAAGGAGGGTGAGGGCTTGGCAAGGGGAATGGGGTTGTCCTAAGTAGGGTTGGCAAGCAACATAAGCAGGGTCTGCATCTCCAAATATTTATATAGATGGCAGACTGGCTTAGAGCTATTCTTCCTTTACTCATGGACAGGCCTGTGTGTTTGTCTGCTGTAACATGTGCCATTGTACTGAAACTAAATAAAGTGTACACCTGGCTCTTCATAATAATTGTTTTATTCACATGTGAAGTGATTCAAAGTGGCTAATCAGTTAAACTCGTATGTTCAGACAGTTTAGTCTTAAGCATGCTTGCTCCAAAATAAGATTAGCATTCATGTTCAGTTAAGGAAGCTATTGTATCTAGCTAAGTTCTACTCAGACCAGTACAATCATACCTCGGGTTACAGATGCTTCAGGTTGCGTTTTTTTTGGGTTACAGACCGCTGAAACCCGGAAGTACTGGAACAGGTTACTTATGGGTTTCTGCGCTTTGCGCATGCGCAAAAGTGCTAAATTGTGCTTTGCGCATGCACAGAAGTGCCGAATCGCAACCCCCGCATGTGCAGATGTTGCGGACGTGCATCCCACATGGATCACGTTCGCAACCCGAGCGTCCACTGTACACAAATGAGTCATGTCCATCCATTTCAGTGTGTCTGCTCTGAGATGGGATGAATAATGGTTACAAACCTTAATTCTTAATGTAGTTAAAATAAGCACACTAAACCAGAAATACCTAATAATGGCCTAGTTGGATCAGGGGAGTGCTGTGAACATAGCGTATCTTGCTGTCAGTAGGTTTTTGACTAAGTCCCCCATGATATTCTTACGGAGATATGTGGGCTGGACAAGGTAACTGTTATGCGGATTTGTAGCTGGTTGACTGACCGAACCCAAAGAGTGCTCACCCACAGTTCCTAATCATCCTGCAAAAAAGTCACGGTTGGGGTGCCACAGGGTTCTGTCCTGGACCTGTTGTTGTTCAACAACTTTATAAGTGACTTGGATGAATATATGGAGGGGATGCTCATCAGATTTGCAGATGACTGGAAGGGGATGCCAGTGATGCAGAAGACAGAATCAGGATTAAAATGATCTTAACAGGTTGGAGAACTAGGAGAAAACTGACAAAATGAATTTCAATAGGGACAAATGTCAGGTTCTACACTTAGGTAGGAAGAACCAGCTGCCCAAATCTAAGATGGGGGGCACCTGGCTTGCCAGTAGTACATGTGAGAAGGATCTAGGAAACTTAATAGATCACAAGCTTAACATGAGTCAGCAGTGTGGTGCAGCAGGAAAAAAAGCTAATGCTATTCTAGGCTGCATCAATAGACATATATTGTCATGATCAAGGTAAGTAATATTACCACTCTATTCCCCCTTAGTCAGACCACACCTGGAGTACTGTATCCAGCTCTGGGCACCACAAGTTATGAAAGATATCGATAAGCTAGAACGTGTGCAGAGGACAACCAAGTTGATCAGGGGTCTGGAAATCAAGCCTTATGAGGAATGGTTGAGGGAGTTGGGTATGTTTAGCCTGGTAAAAAGGAGACTAAGAGGAGACAGGATTGCATTCTTCAAATATCTAAAGGGCTGTCACATGGAAGAGGGAACAAGCTTGATTTCTCTTGTTCTGGAGGCTAGGACCTTAGTTTACAAGAAAGGAGATTCTGACTAAATACAAGGAATAACTTTCAGACAACTATCAGCGGAACAGCCTCTCTTGGAAGTTAGTGAACTCTCCTTCCTTGGAGGTTTTTAAGCAGAGGTTGGATGGCCATCTCTCATGGATGATTTAGTTGAGATTCCTGCATTGCACAGGGTTGGGCTGGATGCTCCTTGGGGTCCCTTCCAACTCTACAGTTCTGTGGTTCTAAAAATGTCAATAATAACCTCATCATGTTTATATGAAAACATCTAAGAGTGGAAAACATATTAACCCAAACAGGTCTTTCTCAATGGTAATATATTTCCATTTACAGCTGAGTGGAGGAAACTGGTGACCCTTCAAATGTTGCTGAACTTCAGTTTCTGTTGTTGCCAACAATTATGCAGGTGGTAGTCCTACAAAATCTGGAGAGCTGCATCCCTTTATTTAAGACATTTCTATGCTGCTTAATTGGGATGTGGGTGGCGCTGTGGGTTAAACCACAGAGCCTAGGACTTGCCGATCAGAAGGTCGGAGGTTCGAATCCCCGCTCCCGTTGCTCGGTCCCTGCTCCTGCCAACCTAGCAGTTTGAAAAGCACATCAAAGTGCAAGTAGATAAATAGGTACTGCTTCAGTGGGAAGGTAACTGGTGTTTCCGTGCGCTGCTCTGGTTTGCCAGAAGCGGCTTAGTCATGCTGGCCACATGACCCGGAAGCTGTACGACAGCTGCATTGGCCCATAAAGCAAGATGAGCGCTGCAACCCCAGAGTCGTCTGCGACTGGACCTAATGGTCAGGGGTCCCTTTACCTTTACCTTTATGCTGCTTAATTATTCACATTTCTAAGCAGCGTACATGAATACAATCCACAGAAATGGGTACAATTAAATAATCAAAAATTATAGGAAAACCAAACACTTCCTTAAAATGCCTGCTGGAACAAGAAAGTCTTTGCCATGTGCCTGAAGTTCACCGAGGTGTGTGTGTGCCTGTTTAATCTCAGTTGGGAAGGAGTTTCAAATGCACCTTTTCTAGTAGTTACAAGCCAGCCATCTGAGCCATGGTAGACCACCAACAGAGATTCCTCCAAAAATCATAGTGATCAGGCATGGAAATAAGGGATCAGGTGGTCCCAAAGATTTCCTAGACTCACAGTGCAAGGTGCATTGTAAATTACTACAAGAATCTTTACTACAATAATTTTTTTCCTAAACCGTATGTAGTTCTTGGTGCTCTTATTTGAGGATATTCCCTTTTGCAAGACTCATTGAGTTTGAGTGGACTTACTTCCAAGGAAGTTCAGTTGGGGTTGCCATTTTAAGGTTTATTTTCTTTGGATTACAGCCCAGACTTAACTCAGAGTAGAGCTTTCTCAGAGTTAACTGAAGCTAGTAAATTTCAACTGAGTGTTCAGTGGCTCAAACTCAAGACTGCTTAATGCCAATAAGTTTCTCTTCAGTGCTCCAAGTGAGTATATTATGTTCATAATCAAGGTGGATCCCCTCCCTGTTCTTTTAAATATATACCTATAGGTAAAATGGGATTCTGATCTGTGTCTATGACAACGAGAACAGCTTGGTTATGTTTGAGTTGTTCCAGATTGATTTTCTGTTCTGAACTATGCTTTCATGTATGTGGCATAAAACTTAAAATACTGTATTTTTCCATGTATAAGACTAGGTTCCCCCCCTAAAAAATAATGTCAAAAATTAGGGGGCGTCTTATACATGGGGCCATCTCCCCCCATTTTCTTAAATCTGAGTCCCCCAAAATAGGGGGCGTCTTATACATGGGGGCGTTTTATAGACGGAAAAATACGGCGGTTGCTCTACCTTGTGGAAAAATCATGAGTAATGGGATCTATTGGGAAACCCTCCTAAATATTATAGTAGGTTGTGTGTCTTCATAGCTTAGGGTTTTATTCAAAGTTTGACCTGCAGCAGTAGACTCATTAAAATTGATGGGCATGACTGACTTGGAAAGGACACTTGCTCTAGGCTTAGAGCATTTGCTTTGCATGCAGAAGATCTCAGGTTCAATCTCTGCTATCTCCAAGTGGGGCCATTGAAGCACCATCAGGAAGTTCTTCCTATTTAGTCTAAATCTCTTCCCTCTTGCGATTTGAACCCATTAGTTAGGATCCTACCTTGGCGGAGGGACCATAGCTCAGAGCTAAAGCAGCTGCTTTGTGTGCAGAAGGCCCCAGCTTCAATCCCAGGTATCCCGAAGTAGGGCTGGGAATGTCTCAGCCTGAAACTCCAGAGTTGTTGCTAGTCAGTGTTGACAGTACAGTGGAAGCTTGGGTTGAGAACGTGATCCGTGCGGGAAGCATGTTCGCAACCTGCAGCATTCGCAACCTGCAGTGCCATGTGTGTGCATGCGTGGGTTGCAATTTGGCACTTCTGCAAATGTGCAAAGCGCGATTTAGTGCTTCTGCACATGCGCAGCCGCCAAAACCTGGAAGTAATCTGTTCTGGTACTTCCGGGTTTCGGCGCGTCAGTAACCCGAAAAAACGCAACCTGAAGCGTCTGTAACCCTGGTCACTGGTCTGATTTGAGTTAATATTAGTAGGTCTGCTCTGAGTAAAATTTAGTTGGATACAACACTTTTATTGCATAGGGGACTCTTAAGAGAAAGGAGCCTGGTGACGTGTGGGGCAAGGGTATTTTCTGTTCCATTGCTTGAAAGAAGTTAATTATTTTCTGGGGTGCTGCTGATGGATGCTGTCTTAGTCATAGGATCATAAACAAAGATGTGATGTTACATATGCACACACGATGTAAGCGATTCGTTTTAGAAAAAAATGCCAGCCTTTTTTTTGGTATCATTATTGCAAGTAGTTTTAAGTGCTGTTTGATCTTTGAATATAATTGCACAATAGCAAGTTTGATTAGACAGCTGTAATAAGAAGCCTTGTTGCTCTCATCAAACACATGCATTCTTTTGAAGTGCAAGAGTGTTAATGTCAAGGCTTCTGGCTTCTCCTGCTGATCCTAGCTGGGATGTATTGAAAGTGTCTTGTACATGGGGCTTCCTACCAGGCGGGCAGCAGGGAGAGGACTTTGTATAGATAGTTGGTGACATTTCTTCGCAGAGAGGCTCTCTGCGGGAAAGAGGTTGCTACATTAACTGTAATGCCTGCCATTTCAACTTGCAAGACCAAGAGCAAAAACCAAACAAACACCCCTCCACAGCTTTATTTCAACACCACCACATATTGCTGAAACATCTAGAAATTTATAACTGGTTCACTGAATGATCATTACCTAAATACAGTGGATACTCAGGTGAACGTGGGATGCATGTTTGCAACCCACAGCATTTGCAACCCAAGTGGGTTGCGATTCGGTGCTTCTGCGCATGCACAAAGCGCAATTTAGCACTTCTGCGCATGTGTAACCACCAAAACCCAGAAGAAACCCGTTCCGGCACTTCCGGGTTTCGGCGGTCCGCAACCTGAAAAAACGCACCCCGAAGCGTCTGTAACCCGAGGTATGACTGTAGTGGGCAAGGGTCATTATATTCAAATATCTAAAGGGCTGCCACATGGAAGATGGAGGAAGCTTGTTTTCTGCTGCTCTAGTCTAGAGGGTAAGACCCAAGCCAATAGTTTCAAATGACAGCAAAGGAGATTCTGACTAAACATTAGGAAGAACCTTCTGACAGTAAGAGCTGTTTGACAGTGGAATGGACTCCTGTCAGGAAACTGACTGTCAGGACGCTGACGAGTGTGCACCAGGGAAAGGGAGGCTGGAGTCTGACTTGGGAGATGGGGCCTGTACCAGGCAGGAGGCAAGAGGCAGAGGCAGGAGAAGCTCCATAGCTGGAGGGTGGAGCACAGGATGGGTTGGTAAAAGAGGAGGAATAGGCAGGCCAGGCAAGTGAAGGGCCAGGTGTTCCTCAACCCTTTCTTTCACCACTGTCTCTCGGAACCAGGAGAGGATTGAAGTGGGAAGAGCAGAGGCAGCGTCCATGCAGGCAAAGCCTCCAGCTATGTGTTTTAGCCCCGGGGGGGGGGAGGTAAATAAATGAGTGGAGGGAGAGTGCCCCCCAATTGTTGCAACTGCTCCATAGAGCACAGACTGGGGATTAGCTACCTATACACTAGACAGGTGTGCCATAGAAATGATTGTAAGGGTCAGCTTGGCAATAAACTTTCTGTCCTGTTCATTCCTTTGGCAGGGGAGTGCATTTCATAATTCCCTAGAAAGGCAGACCCTCCAAGTGTCCCTATTTTCCAGGGACATCTCTGATTTAGAGAAGCCATCCTGGTTTCTGATTTGACACCGGAATGTCCCACTTTTCCTTAGGATGTCCCTGTTTTCATTTGAGAAATGTTGGAGGCTATAGAGTTATCTGACCCCTGAACTGTCTGAAGGCAATCCTGTATAGGGAAGTTTAAAAAAAAATATTCAATGTTTTATTATGTTTGTATATACGTTGGAAGCTGCCCAGAGTGGCTGGGGCAACCCAGTAAGTTGTGTGGGGTATAAATAGTAAAATTATCCATATGGAATGGGACGTTCCTATTATCGAAGAAATGTTGGAGGGTATGGGAAGGTGGTGGAATCTCCTTCACTGGAGGTTTTCATACAGAGGTTCGGTGGCCATCCGTCAGGGTTTATTTAGCTGTGATTCTTGCATTACAGGGGGTTGAACTCTCCAAGTCTATGATTCTATGATCATCAAAGGTTGCTACTAGATGGTCAACATTTTCCAGGAGGGATTCAAGACCATAGCAGAAGTTTACATTTGCACTATTAAAGCGTTTTAAAGTGCTTGCCATGGTGCAAAAACTCAACTTAAAATGCAATTGATGGCAGGTATGGCCTGTAGCTCTACAGTTGTAGGATCCTTGTTTCTATCAGCCCCAGTAAGTTTGGCTAATGACTAGGAATGATCATTGCTGAGCAGATGCATAAACACCCAATGAAGAGATTAGGATGAATGCTCACTGTCATATAACATGCCTGTAAATAAATTGGAATGAATGCTCAGTGAAGAAGTCCAACGGTAACCTCTGCATAAGCTTTGTCCAAGCACATCTGGATGAAGGCTCAATAAATAGTGTTTGATGGAGCCCAAAATATCATGATAAGCCAGGTTTTCTGGTTTACCATGGCTTATTATGTGTAAGCAGCAAGCAATTACCGTATTTTTTGCTCTATAAAACTCACTTTTTCCCTCCTAAAAAGTAAGGGGAAATGTGTGTGCGTCTTATGGAGTGAATGCAGGCTGTGCAGCTATCCCAGAAGCCAGAACAGCAAGAGGGATTGCTGCTTTCACTGCGCAGTGGTCCCTCTTGCTGTTTTGGCTTCTGGGATTCAGAATAGATTTTTTCTTGTTTTCCTTCTCCAAAAACTAGGTGCGTCTTGTGGTCTGGTGCGTCTTATAGAGTGAAAAATACGGTACATTCTGCCTGATTACTCTTCCTTGGTCATGAGAAAGAGAAACTAACAGGAATCTACAATGAAACTTAGCTTCCCATTACAGCTAAGCCTAGAATGGCAGTTTCCTTCTCCCAAGCCAGTTGGAATCACAAACCAGACTTCAATAAACCATGGTGGTTTTTTTAGCTTAGGAATTCTGGCTTATTAAGGAGAAACAAGCCACTATCTCAGAGCCATATATAATGGAAACCCAAGCAGTAGCGAGGAAGTAAGTGCTGGTGCATGAGAAACCATGATAAGCTGGGAACTCAGGTGTGTAAATAAAGTGCATTGTCTTGGAACAGACGTAATTCTGACATGCTGAACCTGCAATTGCTTCTTTGCATGACTATAGAACACAGGAAGCTAACTTATTTTGAGTAAGGTAAAAGGTCCATATAATTTGGTGTTCTCTATAACAAGGGTGGAAAGCCTCAAGCCTCAAACACTCTGACCCTTGAGACGCTTTCTAGGTCACACCCCTTTCCTCAGGCTAAACCTCTCACTAAAAACTCCTTCCCTACAGTCCACCAGCCCTACTTTGCATTCTCCTTGAGTTTTATTGTCTGGATGAAATATGTCATTGAATTCTGGTAGTGCTTTTGGATGGAGGACAGAGAGGAGAGTGAGTGAGAAACTAGCTGAATGTAACAAAGTAAAATTTACCCTGTTGCTCCATCCCTTTTGCAGCTGGCCCATCCAACCACTAGCATGTGGCCCCCAAAAGGCTGCCCAAAAGGGAATGTGACACTTGGTGTGACCTCTGTAGCAGCTGCTCTCCATGGTTTCAGGCAAAAGTCTACCCCAAGTGTACCTGTACAATCCTGGCTATTGAAACTGGGGGCCTTTCATTAAAGAGAGAAACCATGAAAGGAATCAAGTCAAACCAAAAAAGCTTTCTTCTTTTTTGCAGAAAACTCTGAACAAAGAGGACTGGATTAGAAAGGGATGAGCATGGAAATATTTGGCTCTGGCTACTTTTGAATAGAGCCTTTGAGAAAATAGCTTTGTTTGCTGGTGTGATGGATTCCATTTTGATTTCTTTTCTAAGACAAGGTGTCATTAAG
Source organism: Podarcis filfolensis (assembly GCF_964270895.1). Lineage (NCBI taxonomy): Eukaryota > Metazoa > Chordata > Lepidosauria > Squamata > Lacertidae > Podarcis > Podarcis filfolensis. The sequence goes on from NC_139617.1 coordinate 41,325,578, forward strand.
CCAATTTCTTTTCAGCATCTCCAGCTGTGTGAGAGAAAACAGCAAAATACCGTATTTTTTGCTCTATAAGACTCACTTTTCCCCTCCATAAAAGTAAGGGGGAATGTGTGTGCGTCTTATGGAGCGAATGCAGGCTGCACAGCTATCCCAGAAGCCAGAACAGCAAGAAGGATTGCTGCTTTCACTGGACAGCGATCCCTCTTGCTGTTCTGGCTTCTGAGATTCAGAATATTTTTTTCTTGTTTTCCTCCTCCAAAAACTAGGTGCGTCTTGTGGTCTGGTGCATCTTATAGAGCGAAAAATACGGTAATCTACAGTAGTGAGGTTACTGTGGATACAGTATTTAATGTATGGAACTTTGATGACTTGGTTATTCCCAACCCTGACTTCCAACTTTGAATTGCATTGAGTACAGATTTGTAGTGGTGCATATCAGGGACGCTGACTTGCCCCCCACATTGAGGGGCCCCGGTGTCGCATGACACGTCCAGCCCTCACCCAACATGCCAGCACTCTCCCGGTGGCAGTGGGGGATGGGGAACACGGAGCGTGATCTTCACCCTCCATGTATCCTGCCCCTGCCCAGGGCACTAGTGCTTGCCCAGTGGCAGCAGGGGATGGCACCCCCATCAATATTGGGCAGGAACTCAGCCCCTGTCCACAGATATTGAGGTGGTCGCAACCCCTTCCACCCCTTATAATTTGCACTCCTGGTGCATATACGTAGAAGCCGTGTTTTTAATGCATTGTTATTGTAGCAGATTAGAGACTAAGCTATGACTCAGGAAATCCTTGTTTTGACTTTGCCTCTACCATATGCTTGGGAGCTGGTCTTGCAAAAGGGTTTCAGCGACCTCCCGAAAAGCAATTAAAGTGGCCACATTGCATCATTAAAAAAGAGGATACAAATTTACAAAGGCTGATCTGTGTTCAGATGCAGTTTTATAAATTCCTATAATTTAAGTAGAAATGCAATAGATCCTTTCATCATAGTGGGGGATGACTGTAGCCAGTATCCCTGCTCAGTCTGCTGACCAGATGCTACTCTTGTTGGGCTGCTTCAAGGCCCCTTCCTGCTCTCCATTCTAATGGTTCTTTATTTTTAAACCAGACTTAGGCTGGACTGCCCTTCTAACAGAGAACATCTTCAACCAGAAGAGTGTAAAGCAGAGCACATGGCCATCTATTCTAACTGAAAGCATTTTATGCCCAGGGTTGGTTACAGACTGAGCGTTAAAAAATATATATATTTGACATATGCTTTGGTCTCAGTGTTGTCTTCAACATTTCATTTTAATGGATTTTATGTTTTAATGCAGGATTGGGGAACCTCTTATCTCTAGTCTAGGCCAAACTTGGCCTGCTGGGCTTCCCCATGCCGAGCCATGACCACCCACCCTACACATGGTGTCATACAGGTAAGGGTGGAGCTTGGCCAAATTTGTTCGAGTGGCCAGAGGCGTACGAAGTGGGGGGGCAGGCCACCCTGTGTACCACTCTGGGTGTGTATGTTACAAGATGCCCCCTGCCTCCCCCCAGCTGTAGAGTGGCCGAGGGTGCACACAGTCCATATGGGCGCCGCTCACGCTGTGTCCATACGGGCTGCCACTCTTATGCGCCGTCCATATGGGCTGCTGCTCTCTCACTCTGTCCATATGGGCTGCCGCGTGTACACACTCCGTATGGGCTGCCTCTCTCATAGCCATCATACGGGCTGCCTCTCGCATGGCGACCGTATGGACAGTGCATGCGAGCAGCAGCCTGTACGGACTGCGCATGTGCGGCATCCTGTACAGAGTGTGCATGCACAGGATGCCGCACATGCACACTCTATACAGGCTGTCCCGCTCTGGGTCCCAGAGAAGGTTCCTCCACTGCTGTGAGTGGCTTCTCAAGTACCTTGTTTGCTAAAAGCTTTTGAAGTGCTTTGCAAAGCAGGAACCCAACGGTAAGCAAGATCACCCCTCCTCTTGTATTGGCAGCTGTGAAGGTAGGGTGATTCTGCTTGCTCTGGGTGTCCCCCTTTCCTTTGTCTCAACAGCTGTTGAAATGAAGGTGGGGGGAGGGAAAACCTTGTTTTTAGCAGCCCTCAGCAGCAAGTCGCTTGATTGGACCTGGGACCTTCTGCATGCAAAACGAATTCTCTATCACTGAGCTAAGGCTCTTTTCCAAAATAGTGTAGGGAGCTGCTTTATACACAGTCTGCCTGCTTTATATTTGTTGTTTAGTCATTTAGTCATGTCCGACTCTTCGTGACCCCATGGACCAGAGAATGCCAGGCATTCCTGTCTTCCACTGTCTCCCGCAGTTTGGTCAAACTCATGCTGGTAGCTTCAAGAACACTGCCCAACCATCTCGTCCTCTGTCGTCCCCTTCTCCTTGTGCCCTCCATCTTTCCCAACATCAGGGTCTTTTCCAGGGAGTCTTCTCTTCCCATGGCCAGAGTACTGGAGCCTCAGCTTCAGGATCTATCCTTCCAGTGAGCACTCAGGGCTGATTTCCTTCAGAATGGAGAGGTTTGATCTTCTTGCAGTCCATGGGACTCTCAAGAGTCTCCTCCAGCCTGCTTTATACCTGCTTTATACCTGCTTTGGGATGTGGGTGGTGCTGTGCGTTAAACCACAGAGCCTAGGACTTCCTGATCAGAAGGTCGGCGGTTCAAATCCCCGTGACGGGGTGAGCTCCCGTTGCTTGGTCCCTGCTCCTGCCCACCTAGCAGTTCGAAAGCACATCAAAGTGCAAGTAGATAAATAGGTACCGCTCCGGTGGGAAGGTAAACGCCGTTTCCGTGCGCTGCTCTGGTTCGCCAGAAGCGGCTTAGTCATGCTGGCCACATGACCCGGAAGCTGTATGCCGGCTCCCTTGACCTATAGAGCGAGATGAGCGCCGTAACCCCAGAGTCTGCCACGACTGGACCTAATGGTCAAGGGTCCCTTTACCTTTATACCTGCTTTATTCAGCCTGCTTTCTACCACAGTCTATACATTGGTCTACCTAGCTCTATCTTGCCTACACTGTCTGGCAGCATCTCTCCGGGATTTCATACAGGAAATTTCTCCTGCTAGACATGGAGACACCAGGGACTGAACCTGTGATACTGGGGCTTTGTCTGCTGCCAACTTAAATAATGGTTGGTGTGACTATCAATGCCACTCATTTCCCTTTATCTTGCAACTAAGTATATTTGTATAAAACACCAGTTACTGCATCACTGATCCTGGGGTGTTGAGAATCTGCTTTGTCACAATGGAAAATTCTTTATGCTCTAAGCAGTCAGTCCCCTGCCTAGTCCAGGTTGTTGAAAACCAAAGAGTAAATCCTGTGGAAGGAATACTCATTTGGTGAGAATGCATCTGTACTGGAGAAAATTGTGTGTTAAAACATGGATACTAGTCAAAACTGCACACAAAAGTGTGCTCATTAGGAGACGTTTGTAATAAATAAAATAAACCCTCCCATGGTTCTCCACAAAATTAGTTTGGAATACGCCAAGCTATTTCCCCTTTTATTGTTTGTGGGGGTGGGGGGTGGGGAGCCATAGGAGGAAATAAGCTGGTTTTATTTGGGCTCCTCTCTCTCCTCATCAATGCATAGCACTTGATTCCAAAACTGCTCCCCTCCCAAATGCCCCCTATCTCTCTTCATCTTCCCTGAACCCCCAGTTTGAATCTTAAAACATTTGCTTTGGCCATTGCAACATAATGACCACGGGTTTTATTTTAATTTTTTTGGTCTGTCAATCTCAGACATTGGAACTTGTTAATTAGAAAAATAAATCAAGAGTTCCAGCGTCTTCTGCCAGGATCAATATAGCATCAAGCTGAACAGAAGCCTAATACATTGCAGCTGAAAGCAGCTTGTTCCAGAAAGCATTCGCTTGGTGTCTTAGAGCAAAAGGCTTTTGGTGCTGCTATCTTCTCCACTTCCCGGGAAACCTGGTGATTTGCTGTTAATAACAGAATGAGGGACATAGGCTTGTCTCCTCTTGACAGAGTATCTTTCCATCAAATGTGCCTTTTAAAATTCCTTTGGGGCAGCTGTGCACCAAGGCAATGGCTCACCCTGGGGGAAGCCAACTTCCAGGTGGAGGAGAATAGGAGGGGGCTATTAATTTAGTGCCTGTTCAATTTACATGTAAACTGCTTAGAGGTTTTTGACTTGTCATTGTTCTTTCTCTCTCTCTTTTTTACAGTCAAGTGGCACATAAATTTTACGAGATAAGTAAATGATAAACACATATATTTCTACATCTTGGGATTTGGGTGGACCAACTCATAGGAACATAGGGTCCTGAGTCAGAACTCTGGCCCACCTAGCTCAGTATGGTCTGCACTGTCTGACAGTGGTTCTCTAGGGTTTCATACAGGGGTTGTCTCCCAACCCCACCTGGATTGGGATGCTTGGGATTGACCCCAGGGCCTTCTGCATGTAAAGCAGGTTCTCCACCCTTAAGTCGTGTTTTGCCTTTTTGTACCCTGAAAATTCAAGTATGCAACAGGGTGTCAGAAAGGTGGTGGTGGGGCTTGTTGAACTTGTGGGCCAAGGGAGAAATAAAATTGGAGTCTGAATTTTTTCCCCTAACCCTGCTGTTGGACATCAGCAAGCTTTATGCTGGGCAAAATACAATAGTTGAATTGCTATTGGCCATGGTAGGGGGAGGTTGTTGGGTTCAGCTGTAATGCCAGTGTGAACAGGAAGCCAGGATGATGCACTCAGCTCTTCTGTTTCCATACTTACAATTCATCCAATCTTGGTTCCATCCAAGATTATTATTTGTGTTTGTCTGCAAATAGGGTAGTTGGGCATTGCCAAAACAAAAAGTACAAAAATAGAACACAGGGATTAGCATAAAATGTGCATGTGCATGGATTCAAGCTTATAAAATATCTGTCATGTAAATAAAAGCACAAAGGGAGGGTATTGAATGTTAGTCGTACTCAGAGCAGACTCATTGAAATTGATGGAGAAGGCTAACTTAGATCCATTAATTCAAATGGTTCTTTTTTTAGTAGAACTTAGTTGGATGCAGCCCAGCATGTCTCAGGATAGTGAGGGAGACTGTTGATCTTTGTAGTGGATCCCAGTGCTAACCACCAATTAATACGTAGTGGATTTACCCTGCTAACTGCCCCAATCAAATATAGCGGACCCACCTAATGGTATAACAATTAAATGAATGTCTACAATTTACTACAAGCTAGCTGACTGTGTGTGTGGGGGGGGGTCTTGTGTGAGTGAAACTGTGATTCAGGGAGTCTTGAGCAGGAGTTAATCAAACAAGGGAAGTTTTATTTACAAGAAAGAAAGAAATTGGTGAAACAAAGTTGGGTCAGGAGATTAACATTACTAAAGTAATTACTTAAACTAAATATAAGGATGTCACAGGCTTAAACACAGTATTGCAAGCACAGCTGCTCACAAATTCCCTTTACTCAAAATCACTTGTTTCACTTCAGTTTCTGTTACTCCTTTCTAGTCCCTTATGCTTTGTTCAGGCAGATACTTCAGGTCAATGCTTTTAACAGAGTTTATTATTTTGGTTCACAAGCAAAGGGTCACTTTTTGTCAGTTACCCACTCTCTTAGCAATCCTACTCCTGAGGTATTCCATTTAGTATAACAGACCCAGGGGATCCCCTCACCCCTTGTTACTGGCCTGGGAGTCTTCTTTACCTAGAAGATCTCTCCCCTCCTGGCTAGAATGAGACTCAAAGAGTCTGTATTCACACAGCTATACCTCTCCTGGCTCAGACTGAGCCCTCCAAGTAACTCCTGTTTGTATACCTTCCCAGACCCTCAACATGGTCTTAATACCCAAGCTATGAGACTCCTTCCTCTAGCTATCGATATTCTCCTCAGTGTGGATGTTCAACTCAAATCAGAACCAGTTTTCCCTCAGTCAAATCGTATCTCCCATTCAGTGCTATTTTTCTAGAAAAAGAGGAGCTGGAACTCACAATGAACACCTCCCTTGTTCTCTTAGAATGGCAATGGCGCCCACCTGAGAGGTGCCGGAACTGAGTTCTGGTAAGTTCCAGCTGAAAAAAGCCCATCTCCCATCTCAAATCAAGCCCTATCTCTGTCCCTATCTAACTTGCTCTCTCAGAAACTGCTCCTTTTATTCTCCCTCCCAAAGTGCTCCTCCACTAGGATTGCCACCTTTGGTCAGGCAAAGTAAGGGACAGCTTGGGCAAAGTATGGGACAAGTGGGGGTTGGGGGGGTTGGGGGACTAAACATTACTTTACCAGGTGCAGAAATGGCTTCAAAACAATCCATTACAATGAGTTGTTTCCAGTGCTGGTCATACTAATAGAGTAAACCCAATGGAATTTATGGATCTAAGTTAGCAATGCACATTAATTTCAATGACTCACATCCTCCCCACCTGCTGGATTTCTGCTTGTCAGTAAATGTTGAAACCCAGCCAGAGAAAGAAAGGTGGAGATAGCAATAAATTCTGTTTCCTAACAGAGTTTTGCCTCCAACATCCTGTTCCATATAACTGCTAATGCCAATTCATTCACACACACATGCATCATATTCAGACAAGTTCTTCCAACCACTAGGGTTACATCTTCTCCTGTCACATATTTGAGGCATTTTAAAAAGAATTCATCTGTTATCCATAGGCTTTCATAGTAGCATTGAATTGTAGAGTTGGAAGGGACCCTGAGGTTCATTCTAGTGCAACCTCCTGCAATTCAGGAATCTTAAGCATCATTTAAAGCACGCTTATACCACTTTAACCCCAAAGAATCCTAGTTTGCTTGGGGACCCCCTATTCCTTTTCCAGAGATATAGTTCCTAGAGTCCTCTGGGATAGATTGCTATGCCACTGTTCTTTCTCAGGTAGAAAAATGTCTCGGGCCAGCCCTATCCTGCCTATTTAAACAGACAGGAATGACTTCCTTGAGCAGGTCACCACGTGGAGTTTCAGCATTTGTCTAGGCAGCCTTTCTCAACCTGTGGTTACCCAGATGTTGTTGAACTACAACTCCCATCACCCCTAGCTAGCAAGGCCAGAGCTCAGGGATGATGGGAGTTGTAGTCCAACAACATCTGGGTAACCGCAGGTTGAGAACCGCTGGTCTAGAGGAATGTCACCAGACTCTGGCCAGGCTCTGCTCTCCATCACAGTCTTCATCTGAGACTTTCCTCCAGGCGCTTCCTCTGGCGAAGGCTTGGATGGTGGTGATAAGGAAGAGGGTATTTTCGGTGGTGGCTCTCACTTGTGGAATGCTTTCCCCACGGAAGGCTGTTTTTGGCACCTGTTAAAAGCTTCCCTTAGGCACCTAATGGATTATGAGGCTGTCACTGTTTACTGGTTGTATGTTTTTGTCGCTGTTTCATTGGGTTTTAAAAAATGGTTTGTGGTATGGTTTACATTGTAATTTGCTCTCCTTTGTGCTCTAATTCTTTTGCAAGCCACTTCCAGCATCAGCCAAAACTCACCTCTCCCCCATAGCCCTCCTTCACCTATTGTTTTATATCCTAGGATGATGTGGCATCCGGCCAGGCGAATTGGAAAAGGCCTATCTATTTGTCTCTATGGCAACGGCAACCTCTTTGGACATATAAATGGAAGTGCTTAAGGGTCAGCTAAGTCTATTATCTTGCAAAAAGACTGGTCTGACTGGTTCAACATTTTCTTCTACTAGATTCTAAACCTCACTGGTTACAGAATCACAGGCTTGGAAGGGACTTGCAGATATCCCAGGTGATCCCCCTCCAAAGAATATAACAATGATATTGTGAGTTTGGAGGCGGGGGTTCCCTGGATCCTGGAGGCATTAAAATCTAATGGAAAATTCAATTGTTGAATTAGCCAGGCCAGCTTCTAGTTAATGGGCCCGAAGTATGGGTCATTAGTATAATAAAAGAAGTTGCTTTGTGCCAGAGGGCAAACGAGTGAGCCCTCTCCCTCACCAGGCTGGAAGTTAGAAGGACAAAATCCTGTGTGTGTGAGATATATATATCTATATCTATCTATCTATCTATCTATATATATATCTATATATCGATATATAGATATATAGATATATAGATATATAGATATAGATAGATATAGATAGATATAGATAGATATATCTGGGCTAGAAGTAGGCTGCAGGCAGAAATCTGAGAGTGAGAGCCATGCTTGGTTTCTGCTTGAATCCAAGGCTGTGGCTATGGGAGAAGCAAGACCTTCTGGGGTGTTAATGGTATGAGTATATCCATCACAGGCTCTGGTTGTATATATGTGCAAATAAACCATGTATCACAAAGACACCACAGTTTCTACTGTTCTTCCAAGGAAACTGAACCCTGGGTAAATGCCTGGAATCCCTGGAACCTCGTGGTTGGAGTAGTGTGCAACACTAATAATGCATCTCCCACCATAGTGGACTGCGGATAGATGATTCATGTGCCTGCTCAGTCTGCTGTCAAGGTTCTCACTGTTGGCAGGCAGCTTCAAGGCCCCTCTTCTGCTCTCCCTTCCTTAAACCAGACTTGGACAGGACAACTTTTCACATAAGAGGACTGTCCTCTCTAAGGTAGGGAAAACAGCCAGTCTCCTTGCAAAGCAGATTGCAAGATGAAGTTGAAATAAATGAATGACTATTAGGGATAGGGGAGAAATTTGGTTCAGTTTGCATCTAAAGGAAAACCTATCTAATTTCTGCTTCTCAAAATAGGACACAGATCAAAAGGCAGACCTCTTTCAAAAAGTGCATTTCTCCTTATTTTGGAATGCAGTTCTTGTCAAGTAATAGGTACCCCCTCCAAAAAAATACAAACACTAGTGTAAAGTGTGTGTAAGAATGAATATATTAGTGAAAATAACACATAGCAATGCATTTTTGTAGGTAAATTTAATTGTTATTTGCTTTTCTCCACTCTTCGACCAAAAAGGCTCCCATAGCAGCTTACATACAATCAATTAAACTAAGACAGTCCCTGACTGTCATCTTATAATATAAAATCAGAACGCACAAGGGAAAAGGGACAGGAGGGAAAAAATCAAACTCAGGCATGAGTTGTTCTTACAATGACCAGCTTGACTAATTTAGGGGTAGGATGTGACTGATGAAGCTGGTCTGTCACAGCAAAGCTGATGGAGTGAGCGCTGATTCCCATTTCTTCCACCAGTGGGATGAAATTGGTTGCCAAAAATGTGTTTTAGTCAAAGCTGCCTACAAAAAGAAAAGAAAAAGTATACATTAGGATAAATTTGCATGAAAATGCTGACAGATCTTCATGGCACCTTAAAAAAATCACAATCCCAAACTGATGTGGAAACATGCAGGGGATTTTATGAATGAGGAATGTTTGGCGGGAATGTGAAACTGAAATGGGCAGCTTGGCCCATCCTTAATGAAAACTCAATTCTTCCTATGTGCAAGGAGCCTCTGTACGTAATTCTATACTGAGCAAAAAACACAGGAGAGGGAAGTGAGTAATTTTATTCCCTCTCCTTTACCATTTATTTCATTCCTGTCTCCCTGCCTGCTGTGATCTAGCAACAAGAAATGCATATTGAGCTTGAACAGCAAAGAGTCTGCAGCACTCAGCATGTTCTCATCATTCGTGTTGTGTTTTCCATTTTATTACCAGAGGTTTAAAGATGTTGTGTCGCTCTAAGTGGGGAGAGGATAAATAAATGGTCATTATTCAGTGAAGGACGAAGGGAGAGCTGCTTCCCCAGCAAGGCGAGAGGAACCTGATGCAATCATTCCCCCGTTGGGTTCCCTGGTTTTATTTTCTGTGGGTTTTTTTTGTTTTACTGCATTTATTTATTTGCATTGCAGAAAGGTGGGAAATAAATCTTGATTCCTGAACAGCAATGAAACATAGGAAAGTTGTCTGTTTTGATGCTATAAGGGTGTTCGTCAACAAATCACTGTAGATCCCAGACTTCCAATACGGGCAGGACCCACACAGAGATTGCATGAAATGGAAGACCTCCTTTTCTGGTTTGTTTGGCTCCTCTTGGCACCTTCGGGACCACCTTCCTTCCTTCTTCTTTAATTCCAGAAAGAAAAAGTTGTTGGTGTTTCACCAGTGATATTATTGGAGAGTGTTTGTAAACAGTGGTGGAGCTTCATCCTCCAGCATCGGGGGGGTGGGGGGGGGTGGAGAGCAGGTGGGGGCCATAGCTGTCAACGTTTCCCCCTTTTTAAGGGAAATTCCCTTATTCCGAATAGGATTCCTCGCAAGAAAAGGGAAAAGTTGACAGCTATGGTGGGGACGTGGCTGGCATGCACCCTGGGGCGTGGCACATGTCCCAGTGGCTTGGCTCTCATCCTGGGGGAGTGGCACACCACCCTGGGGGCATGGCACACTGCCCACAGGGGTGTGGTGCCCAGAGCGGGTGGGGGGAACAGCCGCAATGGCACCCCACCGGGATCGCGCTCCCCCTGCTCCCCTCTTCCTCCGCCAGTGTTTGTAAACTCTGCATGGAAAAAGGAGAGAGAGAATTAGAATTAGAATTAGCCTCCTCTTAGTGGCAGGCTCCTTCCACAAAGCTGGTAACCCAAAACGCACTCATTAGTTAAGGCATTGGTCTTGCATGATTTGGTGCTATTTAAAGTGGAGGCTGGGGGAAGGGAATTAGCAGTGGTGTAGCGTGGGTTGTCAGCACCCGGGGCAAGGCAAGTAATTTGCACCCCCTAACCCGTGGATTTGCGCCCCCTAACCCGTGGATTTGCGCCCCCTAACCCTAACCCCCAGATGTTGCGCCCGGTGCGGCCGGGCCCCCCTGCACCCCCCACGCTACGCCACTGGGAATTAGCAGCCATTCTGGGCTACTTAGTCCACAGAAGTGACTGCTCATTTTTTTTTTTGCAGCGGTTGCAGGGAGGTTGGGCCAGTGGCGGAGCTTCATTTGTTGCCTGCGGGGGCATGGCGCCCAGCGCGTGTGTGGGTGTGTAGCCGCGTTGACACCTCACCAAGATCATGGTGCCAGGCCGGTGCGCTCCCCCTGCCCTTCTCTTCCTCCCCTAGTGGGTTGGGCATCCCGCCCTGCTCATTATGCCTATTGTCTATTTGCCTGCCTCCCCTCTTTTTTGAATCAAATTCACAACACTGTCCAGGTTGGGGGCAGGAGATCTGTGGCGCTCCAGCTGTTGGTGGAAGATGGCAATGCTAATTTAGGAGTTTCTTCCTGGGAATCGTCTCAAAGCAACTTCACAGTAAAATAAATAAATGTGTATCATAAAGTCATTTGTAAAGACAGCTAAAACAATTTCATATAAATATAAATGATTCAAATGGTGACTGAGCATATGCTGTCTAGGTTGGGGGCAGGTGGGTGCATCCCTGAGGGATGCTAGGGCATGGAGGGAGTCTGCTGCAAAGCGGCGCAGGGGGTGCGCTTGCGTGTCACAGTCCGGGGGAGTGTGTGGCAGCGTTGCCGCCCACTCTCCTCTCTCTATCAGAGAGGGCCTGTTGTGAGGAAGCGGCAGCTTCCTTGTGTGCCACAGCCTCTCTCTGTCACTGGTTCTGGCTTGACTCAGGGATGGAACTGCTGCTGGTGGCATTGGGCTGCCACAAGGAAGCTGTCTCTGCAAATGCCAGGATCCAATGAGAGAGCCTTTTGTGGGGGTGCCTGGTCATGCTCTCTCAAAAAAATGTGCTCAGGGCCACACCCCCGGTCCCCCCCTCAATGCTACACCACTGGATTCAAATCTATTACAGTCATATCTCAGGTTACAGCCGTTTCAGGTTGCGGTTTTTGGGGTTAAAGGTAAAGGGGCCCCTGACCATTATGTCCGGTCGTGACCGACTCTGGGGTTGCGGCGCTCATCTCGCTTTATTGGCCGAGGAGCTGGTGTACAGCTTCCGGCTCATGGTTGCCAGCATGACTAAGCCGCTTCTGGTGAACCAGAGCAGCACACGGAAATGCCGTTTACCTTCCTGCTGGAGTGGTCCCTATTTATCTACTTGCACTTTGACGTGCTTTCGAACTGCTAGGTTGGCAGGAGCAGGGACCGAGCAACAGGAGCTCACCCCGTTGCGGGGATTCGAACCGCCAACCTTCTGATTGGCAAGTCCTTGGCTCTGTGGTTTAACCCACACAGACCACCAAAACCCGGAAGTCCCGGAACAGGTTACTTCCAGGTTTTGGCAATTGCGCATGCGCAGAAGCGCTAAATCGCAACCTGCACATGTGCAGATGCGGGTTGCGAATGTGCATCCCGCACAGATCACTTTTGCAACCCGAGCGTCCACTGTACTTTATCCATGGGATAAAAAACTCTCAGAAGGCTTATTGAAAGAGAAAGGCTTCAGTAGGCACCAAAAAGACAAGCAGCCGCAGCTGTCTGATATGCAATGGGAGGGAGTTCCAAAGGGTTGGTGCTACCTCATTAAACACATTATTCCTATATCTTACTGATAAGATGGTATCTGTATGAGGCCCTCTCCTGCAGGTCACAGAGATTGTCTGTGTATATAAGGGATGATATGATCTTTTAGCTATTCTGAAACTAGACAGAGCTTTGCACACCAGTACCAGCACTTTAGATTTAGCCGGGTAGCTAACTGGCAGACTACCCAGACTACCATTCCCATCAGCCCCAGGCCAATGGTCAGGGTTAGTGGGACTTGTAGTTCAGTAACCACTAGAGGGCCTGAGGTTCCCCATCCCTTGGCCCAGAGGAAGCTGTAAGAAGGGAAGATACTCAGAGGAGACCCTCCTGGCAGGGCTGTTGCCCTCTGCATATCATGGGGCAGCGTTTCATGAGAGGGGCTTGTACTGTGGTGGCCCCAAGTTGTAGGATACCCTTCCATCTGGTGCATCTGGCCTCATCATGGTATCCATTTTGATCACCTGTCAGGATGTACCTTTTTGCTCAGGCTTTAAGGGAGAAGGATGAGATGAAATTATCGCTCCCATTGAATGTTTATGCATGGCATGGTTCAATGGCACTGAGTTGTGTGAAACTTCCCCTCTGATTAATTGGTGAAGGGTGGGCTATAAATAAGGAAAATGAGAGTCCTGCTGTGTGCAGAATCCTTTTTCAGCCTGATGGCAGCATTCCCTCTGCCAACAGTGAGCAGAGCAAAAAATGTACATTTACCTGTGTACAATATGCTAGTTTCTACACACTCAAATCTGAATCTTCCATCCAGGGGACACAGGAGGCATAATTAGAATTCAAGAACACATTCCAGCCAAGCAAAAATCACTCAAGGAGGATGTGAGGCAGGACTGGTGAGGGGTGTGTCCTGGGACGAGTTCTGGGGGCCAGATAGAGAGGCCTGGAGGACCACATTGGACCCCCAGGCCTGATGTCCTCCAGCCCTGGTCTCTCTGATCCAGCTTCCTGTTTCCCACAGTAGCTAGCCAGATGCCTCTGTAGGAAGCCCACAAGCCAGCCTTGGGGAAATAGCTTCTCTCCTACAACTGGTATGCTGCCTTTGATCCTGGAGAAAACTCACTGGATGCTTTATCTCCACAAATTTCTCTAATCACCTTCTGAAGCTCTTCAAGTAAGCGTCCATCACTATATATTGTGGGATGGAGTTTCACAGAGCAACTGTGCAAGATATGAAGAAATATATGCAATGGTGCAAGATATGAAGAAATGCAGCTTGCATTACTTTGCACTAGTTTCTTAGGGTGGCCTTCTGTTGGATCAGACCAAAGGTCCATCTAATTTCTGACTCCAACCCACCCACCTTGGAGCAGCCAAGCTGATACTTCTAGGAAGTCCACAATCTGATGTGTGTGCATGTATTGTTGTTGCTATATATATAAAAACACACTTTTGGTTTTATCAAGCTTAGCTCCTGGTCAATATACCTTTTTTAAAAATGGGCAGTAAAGTTGCTTAAGAAACTTAGACTGTCTATGTGCCATACATTTAAAGCACACCCCCAGTCACAGGAGTTGTAGTTTACCCCTATCTAAACTAAGATTCCCAGCACCTTTAGTTCACAACCGTTTCCAGGAATTTTTCTGGAGGGGGAAAATGTGTATGTAGACAGAAAAAACCTAGAGAGTGAAGTTGACTAGACTACAAGGCCAAGATCAGCTCTGCAACTAGGAAGGAGCACCTTGTTAATCTCAGATTAGGATGAAATGGCAGTTCTGGTGCAAGGTTAATAAAGGAGTGATCCCTTGCTCTGCAGCTGTTGTATAAAGCTCCTGTCTCAGTGGAGCGCCAAGGAAGGCAGCAGGGTGAGGCTTCATTTCAGAGATCCCTGTTAAAACATTAACATCATCACTTTGAAGACACCGTTAAAAGTCAATTACATTAATGGGGCTCGGTTGGAATTGTGCTAAGTGTGGCTCTGGTCAGAAGCAAGCAACTTTGCAAAATTGGCCCCTTGATACTGCAGCACATTCACCCTCTTTCTCATGTTTTCTCTCACTCTTCCCTTGATTTTGGCATCTTAGTCATACTAGCTCATTTTTTCACTCAGTCAAGGTTATAATTATTACTGTTGTTGTTGCTATTACTGCTACTATACTGGAGAGACACAAGATTCAAACTGCATTCCCAGGGCAGGATGGAATTTCCTCCCTTCTCCATAGTAGCAGTTGTAATAATAATATTACACCATAATCCACTGCGTCTTACTCATATATAATTGTTTTTGGGGATACAGCAGTGAGCCCTTTTGCTGGTTCCAAGATTCTGCGCAAGTGCACAAAATCTGCAGAATTTTGTTTTGAGTACAGAATATTCCTGGGAATCTTAGTTTCCTTTAAAAAAAGAACAGAGCCCAAAACCCAAGTTTCTAGACCACATGGCTTCCATCATAGGCTTGAAACTTTGCGGGTAATTCCTAGTGAAATCTCTGAAGGCAGTGGAGAGTTTGATTTAGCCTCACAGTGGTATTTGTAGGGGTCATTGCCTTGCATAGCACATTACAGTTCCTCAGAACTACATGAAGTAGATCACATTATACACCAACACAAGTGGGGTCTACAACAAAATGTTGCAGTGTGGAGTCAGTTGATGGGTGGTGTGTGTGTGCTTTATTCCAGCAAAGGAATGACCGGGAGATTGGATTTGGCAACTGTGAAGTCCTGTCTTTACTTGCCCCATACATGACATCATGTATGATTTACGGATGATGTACAGTATGTATTATGTCAAATGTAGGGTGTAGCTTACCAGAAATGGCCTTGTGGGACAGGCGGACAGGTAGTCCTGGTGGGCCAAGACTGGCCTGCAGCTCAGAGGTTTTCCACTCCTGATTTGTTTAGACTCCAAATTTGTTGTTGCTGAAGAAGAGCAGCCCATGTTCATTTGCAAAAGAGCAATAAAGCAGTTGGTACTGTGATGATTTAGAGCAGGTCTTTAGGTTCTTTTTCAGCCAAGGGCTGCATTCCTTCCTGAGCAATCTTCCAAGGGCCGTATGCCAGTGATGGGTGAGGCCACAAGCAAAAGTGGGTGGAGCAACAGATGTAAATTTTACCTTTGTGCAGTAGGCTTGTTTCCACACATACATCTCTCTTCCCTCCTTCTGGGCAATCAAGTGGCCTTATCATTCCAGCCAGGCAAAGGACAGAGCTCTGAGGGCCAGAATGTGAGGCCTGGGGCAAGGCAGGTATTAATGAGACCCCAGGCTGCTGTGCTACATCTCCTCTTCACAGGGGGCCTCCAGTAAATATTTGCTAACCAGAGATCCCATTGACACTCTGGTTTCAAACCAGGACAGTTCTCACTGTTCCCAGCTCTTACAGGACCTTGCCCTTTGAAGAAACCCTGCTCTTTCCAACCACGAATTTTCAATTATTGCTGTGCTGAATTTTAAATTGGAGAGGTGCTGAATTTTCAGTTTGCGCTGTGCTGAAACTTGTCCTCCAACTGGCCAATTCTTCACTCATAAAAGGCTTCTGTTCTGGGTTGCCTTAGGATTTTGCTATGTTTCTGGGGTGTGAGACTGAGCTTGCTTTTATTATTGTGAGGTAGCTGCATGTTATGAAGGGTGCATTTCTGCTCTTTCTCCATTTTTTGCTGTAAATATTTAAATATTTTTTTAATAATACAACTGTTTTGGACAATTCTGTATATTCAATACAATAAGCTTTTTTTTAAAAGAAGTTAAAATATATAGACTATAAATATTTCAATCTACATCAACCAGATATATACTTTTACTGTTTCTACTTGAATATATTACTAATCATGTGCCCTCTAACCTGCATTTGTATTTGAATTTTTTTAAAAATAGCTATTTTAATTGTTTGTGTATTTGGGCTCCTTAGGAGAACTGGTGGGATTTAAAATTGTTAAGGATAACAGCAGCTTTATTTTTACTGTTAAAAATTTATACAGCCTGGTCTGTACTCCCCATTGTTAGTTAATTAAACAACATTAAACACACCCCAGCAAAGAGTACAGATTGGCCATGTCCTGCACTTAATTGTTCCAACACAAAATAAATAACCTCAGTTCCTTGATGAAGTTGTTGTATCTTCTCTCTAATTTTTTTTAGTTTCATCATAAAGTGATGCCAAATGCTAGGGGGAAAGAACACATAAGGGGTTGTTGCTGTTAATTACATGTCCTTCACCCTAGAGTCCCAAGCGCTAGTCCTACTCAGAGTAGAGCCATTAAAATGAATTGACATGATTAACTTAGGTCTATTAATCTCAATAAAAGGGACACGGGTGGCGCTGTGGGTTAAACCACAGAGCCTAGGACTTGCCGATCAGAAGGTCAGTGGTTCGAATCCCCGCGACGGGGGTGAGCTCCCGTTGCTCGGTCCCTGCTCCTGCCAACCTAGCAGTTCGAAAGCACGTCAAAGTGCAAATAGATAAAGAGGTACCACTCTGGCGGGATGGTAAACAGCGTTTCCATGTGCTGCTCTTGTTCGCCAGAAGCGGCTTAGTCATGCTGGCCACATGACCCGGAAGCTGTACGCCGGCTCCCTCGGCCAATAAAGTGAGCATCGCAACCCCAGAGTCGGTCACGACTGGACCTAATGGTCAGGGGTCCCTTTACCCTTTACCTTTATTAATATCAATGTGTCTACTCTGAATAAAACCTAGATGGCTACTACTCAAATTTTCAGCACAGCATTATTTCCAATATGAGCAGCAAACAACCATTAGTTATTGAGGGAATCACACCCCTTCGCTGCTTATCTTTTATTGTTAAAATTATATATTGAATAAAATTATATACTGAAATTGTTGATATTGGGGGAATATGGTGGGTGTAATAATATTTATTGTTTGTTTGTTTGTTTATCACTTCTCTATCCCACCTTTCCTCTAAGGAGTTCAAGGTGATGTGCATAGCTGTTCCCTTCCTGTTTCATCTTCACAACAGCTCTGGGAGATGGGTTAATCCATGGGTAGGCAAACTAAGGCCTGGGGGCCGGATCTGGCCCAATCGCCTTCTAAATCTGGTCCATGGATGGTCCGGGAATCAGCGTGTTTTTACATGAGTAGAATGTGTCCTTTTAAAATGCATCTCTGAGTTATTTGTGGGGCCTGCCTGGTGTTTTTACATGAGTAGAATGTGTCCTTTTAAAATGCATCTCTGGGTTCTTTGTGGGGCATAGGAATTCATTCCTTCCTCCCTCCCCCAATATAGTCTGCCCCCCCATGGTCTGAGGGACAGTGGACCGGCCCCCTGCTGAAAGAGTTTGCTGTCCCCTGGTTGGTCCATGACTGACTAGTGCATGATTTCTAAGTGAATGGGGATCTGAACCCTGGTTTCCCACCATCTCGACTATCCTCTTTCTCTTTTTTTGTAAACATGGTGCCTTCCTATGGATTTCTGTTCAGAAGTGTCTCACAGCATTCAATGTGTCCAGTGTTTGTTGAGTTGCAATCTTATTTGTTTGACTTCCAAGAATGCTTCTGAGATGTCAACAAAAGGTGAAACATTCCACCACCAGATATTATATTCTCATTAGATGTCCTTTTTACAGTTCTGGCCATCTTAATATGATTATGCTGGCAACTATTATGGGTTTGTCAAGCCAAAGTCTAAAAAAGAGAACAGAGAAAAAAAATTCCTTTGGGTAGCATTAAGGACACAGTTGCTGCTAAAATGGTTTGCATGCCAGATGGTTTTCAAAGCCAGGAACCAATATAGGAACTGCCTTTAGACTGAGGCAGACTATTGGTGCATCTAGCTCAGTATTGTCTGCACAGATTGGCAGCAGCTCTCTGGGATTTCAGACAGGAGTCTTTCCCTAGGGAAGTTGGATGAAGCATTGCCAATGTCCAGGGATGATGGGAGTTGGAGCCCAACAGAATCTGAAAGGCCACAGATTTTCCACTGCTGATTTGAAGGGTTTTTAACTTGCTGCATATGACATGCTCCCTGCATGAGGAGAAGTGGGGTGAGCAGAACCGTTTTGAGAGTTTCACATCAGCAAGTTCAGTTTTGCACAAAAATCAATTATGGCTTTTTTTTAAAAAGCTGCCCAATTGCTGGGTGGGGAATGGGGTGTGTGTGAGCATCTTCTGGTTTTCAGCAAGAAAGCCCTGAACTCACTGGTGAATGACTTCTGATTATCCAGATCTGAAGCTAAAGAAATGGAGACTTCAGTGTTGGGCGGGAAAGGAATCTATTTTAGCTTTACAGTCATTCCACATTCAGACAGGATGAGCTGCCTCCTGGCTGTGGAAACACACAGGGCTTATACTTCCTTTTATGATTTTAAAAGCAGCCTTGGCATGTGTTTTATTCAGAAAATAGTGGCCAAGGGAAGTGTAATTTTTATGCTGAAGATGCAACAGCAGCACAAGATGGGCCTATCTCTTGCCTGTAGAATGCCTTGATTCTTTTCAATTCAGGGGCCTATCTGTTCCGAACTTAAAAATGGAAAGCGTAATGCTGGTGGTCAACAAAAGAGGTTTAAAGACTGTCTCAAGGCAAATCTTAAAAAATGTAGTATAAACACTGACAACTGGGAAACACTGGCCTGTGAGTGCTCCAGTTGGAGAACAGCCTTTACCAAAGGTGTCATGGGCTTTGAAGACACTCAAACTCAGGATGCAAGGGAGAAACATGCTAAGAGGAAGGCATGCCTGGCAATTCCACACCATGGTCAACTCCCGCCCGGAAACCTATGTCCCCAGTGTGGAAGGACATGTGCATCCAGAATTGGCCTCCACAGTCACTTACGGACTCGGTTATGAGTGATCGCCGAAGATGATGATGATGAAGAAGAAGATGCTTACTTTGAAATCTTCTGTTCCATTTCCCCACTGATCCCAGTTGGGATGGGAGAGGTATCCTCTTACAAGGCTGAAAGATGTTGGAACTGATAGGTGTGTCATAAAAGCTCTTTGGTGATTAGTTGTCTACTGAGTTTTGCTCAAAGTAGAATAATTGAAATTGATGGACCTGGGTTAGTCATGTCTATCAATTTTAGTGGGTCTACTCTGAGTGGAATTAACAGTGGAGACAACCTACTGTCTTTCTTTTATTTTCCCCAAGAAGCTCAGGGCAGCACCTATTGTTCTATCCCTTCCCCCACTTCATTCTCACAATGACCCTGTGAGGTAGATTAGGTGGAAAGAGGACCACTTGGTTCAAGGGTTGCCCAGTGAGCTTCATGGCTGAGTGAGATTTCAAACTCTGGTCTCCTAAGTCCTAGTTCAAAACTCTAGCCACCATGACTCTATAGTGCCTTAACCCAATGCTGAGTAGCTGGTTAGCTTTCTTTAGTGCACCATAGTGGTGTGGGACAAGGATTCGCACAAACATTTTATAATTTCACATACTGTATATAACATATCGCAGGATGGGTCTGTAATAGCAATTCTAAAAAGTAGCATCAGGATATAGACCAGGTACAATCTGGGCTGCTTACCAAGGTTTCTGGCAGGTGTTCGTCGAAGCTCCTTACGGTGTTTCTGAAAAATTCTCTGTACTCCCTTCCCTGTGGATTCAATGGCATCTCCAGGTACAGGAGGGAGAGACTCCTGCCTGAAACCCTCTGCCAATCAGAGTAGGCTTACCTGGATGGAGATGTCTCTGTGTTTGTGTAAAGGTAAAGGACCCCTGGATGGTTAAGTCCAGTCAAAGGTGACTTTGGGGTGCTGTGCTCATCTCACTTTCAGGCCGAGGGAGCTGGCCTTTGTCCACAGACAGCTTTCTGGGTCATGTGGCCAGCATGACTAAACTGTTTCTGGTGGAAGCCAGAGAGCACAGAAACACCATTTACCTTCCCACCACAGCGGGACCTGTTTATCTCCTTGCACTGGTGTGCTTTCGAACTGCTAGGTTGGCAGGAGCTGGGACAGAGCAATGGGAGCCCGCCGCGGGGATTTGAACCGCCGACCTTCTTATTGGCAAGCCCAAGAGGCTCAGTGGTTTAGACTACAGTGCCACCCGCATCCCGCGTGTGTTTGTGTAGAAGCTTCTGATTTCTGTGTGACTGGAATGTAACCAGTACTTGTGGTTTTCTCCTGCCATGTTGCAGAACTAGTTTTCATCTAATAGTAACACCGAGGCAACACTATGTCTACTGCTTTGTGAATTGCCATTCTAGGGTTAATAATGTGTGTTATTAGCACCTTTAAGTGTAAATCAAAAGTGACAATGTGAGAGTGGGTCCTATGTTGCAGCTAGGGAGTCAGAGGTGGCTGTCAGATCTGGATTGGCTGAAAAACAATGACAATATCATTAAAAAAAAAACCACACACACACCCATGCGTGGCAACAGACAGTTTCCAAAGGCTATAACAAAATACGACCACTGCTTACTAACACAGTGAAACACCAAAGTACTGGCACCAAAAGGAAATGATGTTATATATTTTAAACTGTCAACAATAAAATTAGTCGAAAGACTAATCCATTGAAGGAGAAGCGCCCTCAGTGGAAACAGTTTTTCAACAATACACTTACCCCATTGCACCCTCATTCTGCCTCCTAAGGCCACCTTCACACCCTACATTTAAAGTGCCATGTTACCACTTTGAAGAGCCACAGCTTCTCCTAAAGAGTTATGGGAGCTGTAGTTTGTACATGGGTGCTGGGAGTTGTTAGGAGACCCCTTATTCAGAGCTATCATTCTCAGAGTTTCCTGGGAAGAGGGATTGACTGTTAAACCACTTTGGGAATTGTAATTCTGTGAAGGGAATAAGGGGTTTCCTAGCCACTCTCAGCACTCTTAACAAATTACAACTCCCAGAATTGTTTAGTGGGGAGCCATGGTTATTTAGAACAGCACCATTCTGCTTTAAATGTATAGTTTGAATGTGCACAAAATCTGCTCTGGAGCATCCCCGGTGTGGCTGCAAGGAAAAAGAAAAGAATAACAAAAAAACTGCAAGCTAAGTGTCACCCTTCATTTGCTTTGGACCTTTTAAGTGTGTCAACAGTTTTGATTTGGAGAGGTGTGAAGTAGGAGATGTTGGAGAGGGTGGTTAATGCTAACAGGCCTTAGCTCCTCCCGCTTCACCGAAGAGGTTGGCGAACCATAGCAGAGTGATGTCTCTCTCCTCCTTTCCCCTCAACCCTGACTGCTTGGATCATTTTCCTTTTGTTGCTGAAAGGAAAGCACAGTATCAAGGGAAAACAAGTGTGATTCTCCTGAAGGACAGGAGAGGACACCCTCCAAACAAAGGGGATGCTGCCTCAAGGACTCTTCTCTGTTTCATTTGCTAAGCCACTTTTGAAAGGAAGGCAGAGGGGACAGGACTCTCTAGAAATAGAGCACACAGTGGTGTCTCTGCATCAGAAGCAGGGAATTTCAGGCCCTGAGGAGGGTTGGAATGAAGCTTTCCAGAACTCACTGTCCAGTCCTCTGAACTCTCCCAAAGCCACACACGCCACTCCTCAGGCTCCACTGCTCTCTGACCCTGTTTCATTCCCAGAGAGTTTTTGCCCGGCTGTCACATTGCATGCACGCATGCTGCTTGGCCTCTGCTGCCGCTGCTCTGCCCTCTACCTTACTTCCACTGGCTCTACGTCACTGTGGCAGCAACTTGGCTGGGGCCTCTGCCTCTGCCGTGGGGCCTCTGTTGGGGCCCACTGCTGCAGCCAAAGTGCTTCTAGGGCGTGTCTGCAGCAGTGCCCTTCCCAGTGGTGGTGGTGATGGCTAAAGCTTTGCCTTCTGGTCTGGCACGCAGTCAGGTGGTACCAACCTTGAGCTCCAGCAACTGGCAGTGCTGGCAGGAGACTACCCTTTCTGCTCCACCCCACCCTCCAAGGTGCATTTGCTGCTTGTCCAAGGGTATATTCCTTTTGCTAGAGGGAATGATAAGAAATGCCTGGAGAGAAAGCAGGGCTCCCATGCTGATCCCTGGAGGTAATGATGCGACTGATAAGCCTGGGGGTCAGAAGGAAACACAGTTTTTGTAAGAGAGGGTGAGTTTGTGCTCTGTTAGTATCTTATCTCACTTCCAGATTGTCAGTCTTCTGTGGGGTCAGATATCCAGGTTTTATATAATCAGTGTGGCACTGTGCTTAGAATGTTGGACTAAGACCTGGGAGACCAGAGCTCAAATCCTCCTGCTCAACTATGAACCTCAGTGGGTGACCTTGGGCCAGGGACTGCCTCTCAGCCTAACCTACCCCACAGGGTTGTTGTGGGGATTAAATGAAGAGGGGTATAACCATGTGTGCCACTTTGAGCTCCTGGGAGAAAAAGATGGATGATAAAAGCAGAGGATGGATGGCAATCTGTCATGGATGCCTTAGCAACCCAGCCAGATGGGCAGATGATGATGATGATGATGATGATGATGATGATGATGATGATGATTTGAGATTCCTGCATTGCATGGGGTTGGGCTAGATGGCCCTCAGGACTCCTTCCAACTCTACAATTCTAGGATTCTATGAAATATTTTTTTAAAAAATCAAAATAGTAAAAAAATTAATGCGTCTTTTAACAAAAACATACATTTTTGCTGTTTAGAAACAGACAGGGAAAGGCATTGAGAAGCATGGGGTGAACAAATGAGGGGAAGGTACACCCCACATTTAACAGTCCTATTTTAAAATAATTCATTGCAGTAACATTTGAGGGCAATATTCCACTGTGTTTTTGCTTTTTATGTTAAGCTTTTGAATCTGAAGCTGCATTCCCCTCCCCATGTAATTCCAAATATTCTTCATTAACATTTTAGCCTATCATATCCTTACCCATTGTCTAGCTATCTAAAGCAACAGCACCTGTAAATCCATCAGGCTAAACTAAACAAAATGATTGTGTATTTGTTTACATTTGTATGAAAGGAGTGCTCTGAGGTATGCAGTGCTTGTGTCGGGGCAGTTTATGAACACCCCACAAGCCGATGCTCATTGTCTGATAGCCACACTGTTAAATCAGAATGAATGCTGAATGAATGTAATCTATTTATTTAATTACATTTATATTCTCCAAGGAGCTCAAGGAGCTCCCTCTCCCCATTTTATCCCATTTTATCCCCACAACCAACCTGTGAGGCTGAGAGGCAGCAACTGGTCACCAGTGAGCTGCATTGTTGAGTGGGGGCTAACCCCCCCTCCCAGGTTGTACTCTATCCACCTTTTTTTAAAAAAAATACATACACCACTTTGATTTTTTAAAAATAAAAAACCCCACAAGGTGGTTTGCAAACAGCTAAAACAATAAAATCAAGAAAAATCTACAAACCTACTTTTAAACATGCGAAAGTTAAAATACTAAAACAGATTAAAATTACCCCAACTTTCTAAGCCATACTGCAGTGGCTTTCTAAATATGGGACATAGTCTCATCGCTGTGTGCATAAGCAAATTGGAATGAATGCTCAATATACGAGTCCCCTGGAGAAGGGCTTGGGGTGCTGCTTCCATAAAGAGAGCAAATGGGGGAACAGTGGACCTTAGCTGTCCTTTGGGGTGCTTTAAGCTGCCCTCCTCCACCTCTGCTCAACCTGTATAAACAGAAGCCAATAATATAATAGAGTTTGGAATGCAGAGCTGTATCCAGCACACTAGCGATCTCATTGTCAGGAGAAGCTGCGTTGTAGAGGAAGCCTACTGGTGCTTACAGAAAGAAGCCACCTACAGACAGAAGCACATTAAAATATTTTGCACATTCAAAATAATTTGAGATCTGGTTCTCCCAGCTCTGGGACTTAATAGAAAAATTGACAACCCATGCCCAAGAGAGCTGAATAGACAAGAAAACTACAAGTTTTTGACCAGCCAGGCATAGTATTATTACACCAATAAAATATAGTTATAGACAGTGTTTTTTTTTCTGGGGGGACGCGTACTCCTAAACATTTTGTGAATCTTTGTACTTTGGTCCATTTACTGTATTTATTTTTCCTGATTTGAACTATAAAATGGTGGTTTTCTTGAGTCAAAATGAGAGCACCCCTAAACATTTTTTTTGGTTATAGGCATCCGATATCCAATATCTTTGTTTAAAACTTAAATGATGTAAGAGTTAAATGCAATTAAACAGACATTTGCTGCCTCTGCTAGGGGTGGGTGGGAATGTTCACTGTTGGTTGCTTCTCATATAAAGAAGTGAAAACAATTTTTTTTGGGGGGGGGGGAATCTTTTGTGAAAATGAAAATTCAGCCTTCTGGGTTTCCTGCATGTCTTGGAGGCTCCCAGATGTCTTGGAATGCCCCACCCTAAATCTATTGAATCATCCTTTCTTCTTTGCTTTTGCTGGAAGAGGAACATCACCCTTGCCTAGTTTCTATGGTGATCTTCCACTTAGCTTGGGAGTTTGCAGCACGGATGCTTCCAAGCGGTGTGCTTTGTATCTGTTCTCTTTCCTGCACTATCTTTTCATTTCTGTGCATAGCTGTCAACTTTTCCCCTTTCTTGCAAGGAATCCTATTCGGAATGAGGGAATTTCCCTTAAAAAAAGGGAAACGTTGACAGCTATGTTTCTGTGTATCTACTCAAGTATGGGTCCTCCAAACAACCACGTCCTACAGAGGGTGCATTTCGCAAGAGCTTGGCAATTGCCTGCATTTCATCCTGCAGAATAATATTTTTGACTGTTGCAATGTGACCGGGTGATGTTTGTATGCTGGAAGACTGGTCCTGCCAATGGCTTTGGGAAGAATGCATGAGTGACAGCACCTGAATGTGTGTGTGTGGAGGGGCCACCCCAGAAGATAATGATAGGAAATGGAGAATGGGGTGCAATTTAAATAAGCAATATGTGATGTGCCATTCCTGGGCTGCAACCCCAAAGGAAAACAAGGGGCTTGGGAAGCTGCCTGTTGTTCCATGTAGCTGAGTATCTCTGTCAATAATGACTGGCAGCAGCTCTCTGGGATTTCAGGCAGGAGAGACATCCAGCCCTATTTGGAGATGCCCAGGACTGAACCTGGGATTTCCTCATGCAAAGCTCTGTCACTCTGTTACAGCTCTGAAATTGTGAGTAAGATCAATGTTTGTGAAATGTGTTCAGCAGGCGTGATGGGGCACTCTGTGGTTCAGGAGTTGTGCCCACGGAATTTTGGCTCTAGGTTTGGGAGCACCCTGAGCAGCCTCTCCTTTGCCTGCACTTGCCCCCATGTAAGTTCAGGCCCAGGGGCCAAATGCATCCCACCAGGCTTCCAGGCCACACTTGCCAGAGTGGTGCATGCTCTAGTTATCTCCCGCTTGGACTACTGCAATGCGCTCTATATGGGGCTACCTTTGAAGGTGACTTGGAAACTGCAGTTAATCCAGAATGCGGCAGCTAGACTGGTGACTGGGAGTGGCCGCCGGGACCGTATAACACTCGTTCTGAAAGACCTACATTGGCTCCCAGTACGTTTCCAAGCACAATTCAAAGTGTTGGTGCTGACCTTTAATGACCTTGGTCCTATATACCTGAAGGAGCATCTCCACCCCCATCGTCCAGCCCAGACACTGAGGTCCAGCGCTGAGGGCCTTTTGGTGGTTCCCTCGCTGCGACAAGTGAGGCTACAGGGAACCAGGCAGAGGACCTTCTCAGCAGTGGCGCCTGCCCTGTAGAATGCCCTCCCATCAGATGTCAAGGCAATAAACAACTATTTTAATTTTAAAAGACAACTGAAGGCGGCCAAGTTTTTAATATCTGACGCTGTATTGTTTTTAATATTCGGTTGGAAGCTGCCCAGAGTGGCTGGGGAAACCCAGCCAGATAGGCCGGGTATAAATAATAAATTATTATCATTATCATTATCATCATTATCATTATTTTCTTACCAGCCCTTTTTCACACCTTCCTTTGTGTGTATTTTGTGTCCTTGAGCTCTGATCATGACTCTTGCATCTCTGGATGGAGGATTGAGGGGAGTGTGTAGTAGAAACAACCCATACAAAGGTAGCATTTACATTCATTGCTCTGCTTTTGCCTCTGGCCGCACCCACCACCGGCATGTGGCCCTTGGAAGGCTGCCTAGAAGGGAATGTGGCTCTCAGAGTGTTAAAGGTTCCTAGCTCTGACTTTGAGTAAAGCGAGACTACTTGACTTCCAGTTTATTAGAGTGTTTTTTTTTAATAAATATTTATTCAATTTTCCAATTTTATACAAACACAAAAAGAAAAAGAAAAAGAAAAATATTAAAAACAAATCAATTTCAATATCAATTTTTCAATAACATGTTTCTTTGACTTCCTCATACCTCCCCTTCTTGTTTTCTAGTTCAAATTGTTAATCCAGCAAATCCTAATCTCTTAACATTCCTTTTAACTAACACCTTTTTTTCCAATCAACTTTTTAAATTTTATAACTTAAACAATATTAATCCCAGTTCTTTTTATCATAACAGCTGGAGACCACATAAGTTCAATCCAGCATCTTTCAAAGTTCATTAATTTTGCAATATTTCTGTAAATAGTCCTTAAATTTCTTCCAATCTTCTTCTGCCGACTCTTCTCCCTGGTCTCTTCTGCCGGTCATTTCTGCCAGTCCCATACAGTCAATCAACTTCATCTGCCATTCTTCCAGAGTGGGTAGATCTTGCGTCTTCCAGTGCTTTGCTATAAGTATTCTTGCTGCCGTTGTAGCATACATAAAGAAAGTTCTGTCCTTCTTTGGCACCAAATGGCCGACTATGCCCAAGAGAAAAGCCTCTGGTTTCTTCAAGAAGGTATACTTAAGTACCTTTTTCATTTCATTATAAATCATTTCCCAGAAAGCCTTAATCTTCAGTTTATTAGAGTGTTGCTGCCGCCAGCACCAGGTAAAGTCCTGCACTTGGTGAGAGGGAGGCTAACAGTTGCAGCTGCAATGTCACTCGAGGGACCAGGAGGCAGTGGAAATGGTATGAGTCCTACTGGGGTGTGTGGGCTCTAGCATTTGTCCAGCATGTCAGGTGCAGGCTCTGGCAACAAATATTTCTGGATGTCAGCTCCATCACTCATGGTCAGAGTGCATTTTTGTTTGCATGAATAAAGTCCCCTAGGATTTCCAGCAAAAGGATTTCAGGCTATTGAAAGCCCTTGCATGAGCCCTTGGAAAGTTGCTGCCAGTCAGAGTAGAGAGCTTGTGAATGAGGTGGATAATAATAATAATAATAATAATAATAATAGTAATAGTAATAATAATAATAATAATAATAATAATAATAATAATAATATATTATTTATACCCCGCCCATCTGGCTGAGTTTCCCCAGCCACTTTGGGCAGCTTCCAATCTGTTAAAAACAATACAGCATTAAATATTAAAAATTTCCCTAAACACGGCTGCCTTCAGATGTCTTTTAAAGAGAAGATAGCTGCTTATTTCCTTCACATCTGATGGGAGGGCGTTCCACAGGGCAGGCGCCACTACTGAAAAGGCCCTCTGCCTGGTTCCCTGTAACCTCACTTCTCGCAATGAGGGAACTGCCAGAAGGCCCTCAGCACTGGACCTCAGCATCCGGGCAGAACAATGGGGGTGGAGACTCATGGAGAAGGAGGCTACGGGTAGCTACTAACTATGATGGCTATTCTCTACCACCACAGCTGGAGGCGATAATGGTTCTGAATACCAGTTGCTGGAAACTGCAAGAGAGGAGACTACTCTTGTGCTCTGGTGCACTTGCAGGTTTCCCCAGGCATCTGGTCGGCCACAGGAAGAACAGGAACTGGACTGGATGGACTCTTCTCATGTTCTTATTGTAGCTCAGTTATAGGGTTTTGCTTTTCATGCAGACACTTAAGCATGCTTAGCCTCTCCCATGAAATTAATTTCAAATAGTAAGTTGGGAAAAGAATGCCTGGCAGAAGCTGCCAATCAGACTAGAAAAAGGGGTGGGTCTCATCACTCTCCTCATGCCCTCCCCTGGCACACCCCCTCTCACTAGTCCTGCTTTATTTTATTTACTTTATAAAATGTATGCACCACTTGATTGTGAAAAACCTTGAAGTGGTTTACAAAAGATAAAACAGTAAAATCAGGGGGGGGGGGAAGGGACTACAACATACAAAAGTTAAAATACTGCGGGATATAGCTATTTATGACAAATGCATACAAAAGTGCTATATGGGGGAATAAGCAGGAGAAATGATTTTGAGGAGATATGGAAGGTATTTGTAGAATTTGTACTGTTAAAACAGAAAGGGGTCAAAGCATCACAAGAGGTGTTGAAATTTTGGGAGGTTGCATAGTTACAATGGAATGGTCCCGGGGGTGGGGTGCACATTTTATTTATTTATTTATTTATTTATTTATTTATTTATTATTACCTTGTCATGTTAGGGATGCGGGTGGCGCTGTGGGTAAAACCTCAGTGCCTAGGACTTGCCGATCGTCAGGTTGGCGGTTCGAATCCTCGTGGCGGGGTGCGCTCCTGTTGCTCGGTCCCAGCGCCTGCCAACCTAGCAGTTCGAAAGCACCCCCGGGTGCAAGTAGATAAATAGGGACCGCTTACTAGCGGGAAGGTAAACGGCGTTTCCGTGTGCTGCGCTGGCTCGCCAGATGCAGCTTGTCACGCTGGCCACGTGACCCGGAAGTGTCTTCGGACAGCGCTGGCCCCCGGCCTCTTAAGCGAGATGGGCGCGCAACCCCAGAGTCGGACACGACTGGCTTGTACGGGCAGGGGTACCTTTACCTTTACCTTGTCATAAAAAGAAGAAGAGGAGGAAGAAGTTAAAATACTAAAACAGATTAATAGGAATGTTTCTAGCAGACACCAAAAAGACTACATTGAAGGTTTGCACCCTGCTTGCATGTTTTGCCTGGCTAATGATGCTTCCTGATTGCCTAGGTGGATAGAGGGGTGTGTGTGTGTAAAGACTAATTCACTGTAGAAAGGTGAAATTTACACCATTGCTCCACTCACTTTCACCTCTGGCCCTGGCATGTGGCCTCTACAAGCTTATTCAGAAGGAAATGTGGCTCTTAGGTTGAAACAGGTTCCCATCTCCCAGGGTGAGATGGACCAATGATCTGATTCACTAGAATGTGATACCACTAAAATATATGCTGAGTGCGCTCAACTTTGATTTATTTTTTTCATAGCCCTGGCAACATATTTGTGTCCCAGAAATGTATTTTCTTTGGTGCCTCCCTGACAAATTGCCCATAGTAGCATGCAAAACAAAACACAATCATTTACAGTGAGAGCAAAAGCAAATAAGAGTATAGTCAAGATTAAAGAGCAGACAAAAATCATATGAATGGCAAGAGCAGCAGAGAGATCAATTAAGCAGCCCTGCCAAACAGGAAAGCCTTTACTGAAAGGCAACAGAAGAGTGTCTGGCTTTGATTCACACACACACACACACACACACACACACACACACACGGGACTCAGAGGAACACATGGATATGGATGTGGCACCTCTCAGGGAGTCACCATCCCCTGCACCCTCCTGATCCATAGCTGTGTTGCCCATCATCAAGGGAAAACAATGGCTCAAGCCAGGATAGAGATCAGTGGGCCCAGAACAGCTGGAAAGCTAAGACAAAGCAAGATCAGGACCTTGGACAAGGAACAGGGTGCTGGTTCAGGACCATGCCCAGCAGCCTTGCAGCTGAGGCAGAAAAACCAGGTTGCATCAGCAGCATCTTTGGAGTGCCTAGCAGAGGGAGTCTCATGAAAGGTGCTGCATCTGGCTGGAAAAAGAGACATGTTCCGTTCCTCCCTGCATCTGTAAGCTTCTTCTAGGCTTGGGGTAGGGGACTAAATATCCTAACCTCCTCTACTCCCAAAGGGTCACTTTGACAGGTGGGTTCAAACCTGAAGGGAACCCTGTTGTTGTTGCTGCTGCTGTCTTCCCTGCCCATCACCATGATGTCCCTGGATGGGTCACAACAACTTAAAGATGCAATATGAGATTATGCATGGTGTAGAGAAAGTGGATCTAGAAGGGATTTTCTCTGTTTCACATAGTATTAGGACTTGGGGCCATCCAATGAAGCTAAATGCTGGATGGTTCAGGACAGGATTTTATATTTTTAAAATAAAAATTTATACTATTGATTTTGCTCCCACAAGAGGTAAAGGTAAAGGTAAAGGGACCCCTGACCACTAGGTCCAGTCGTGGCCGACTCTGGGGTTGCGGCGCTCATCTCGCTTTATTAGCCGAGGGAGCTGGCGTATAGCTTCCGGGTCATGTGGCCAGCATGACTAAGCCACTTCTGGCGAACCAGAGCAGCGCATGGAAATGTTGTTTACCTTCCCGCCGGAGCGGTACCTATTTATCTACTAGCACTTTGACGTGCTTTCGAACTGCTAGGTTGGCAGGAGCGGGGACCGAGCAACGGGAGCTCACCTTGTTGTGGGGATTCGAACCACCGACCTTCTGAACGGCAAGTCTTAGGCTCTGTGGTTTAACTCACAGCGCCACCCGTGTCCCACCCCAGAGGTAGTTATGGCCATTAATTCAGATGGTTTTAAAAGAGGATTAGACAAATTCATGGATGAAAAGGGTCTCAGTGGCTACTGGCTGCAATGTTCTGCCTATGTATGCCTCTGAATACCAGTTGCTGGGAATCACAAGTGGGGAGAGTTGCATCTGCACTCAGGTCTTGCTTTTGGGCTTCTCATTGGAGCATCTGGTTGGCCACTGTGAGAACAGGATTCTGAGCTAGATGGGTCCTTGGTCTGATCCAGCAGCCAGGCTCATCTTCTGCAATAGCAGAAAGATTTCATAGTAGATTCTGACAGCCTTGACTTGAATCCCTTGTTACTTATTTATTTTTAAGGGATTCTTCTTCTTCTTTTTTTTTTTAGGCTTGGCAAATAGACAGCCCATGAGCCATAATCAAATCTCATGCTCCAGGGCATAAGATAATTACCTGCAAGGACTAGGAAGGAAACATAGTGTATTCTCTAACAGCCCCTTCTCCCCGTTTACTTTAAGGAGGAAAGTCCTGGACTGAGTTTTTTTTTAATTGACATAACTATTGGCCCAGGAAGCTTGTGTATGCTCCAACTCTCCTTAATTATTTATTTGTTTTTATTTATTTAAAGTATTTATAAAAATATTTTGGGGCACAGCTCTCCCCGAACAGATACAGCACTGAGATGAGATATATTAATGTCTCTCATACATTTCTGATGACCTGTTTATTGAGCATTTATCCTGTTTTTTTTTGCACAAAGTTTTCAGGAAGGTTAGATGGGTTAAGCATCCATGTTTATTTGTTCACAGTGAGGTTAGACAGAGTTGCATCAAGCAAGTGCTACCCCTCCTCCATTTTGCAGTATATATGTATGTGTGTGTGTGCGCGCACGTGCGTAAAGGTAAAATGTAAAGGGACCCCTGACCATTAGTTCCAGTCATGATCGACTCAGGGGTTGTGGCGCTCATCTCACTTTATTGGCCAAGGGAGCCAGTGTACAGCTTCCGGGTCATGTGGCCAGCATGACTAAGCCGCTTCTGACAAACCAGAGCAGCGCACGGAATTGCCGTTTTACCTGCCCGCCGGAGAGGTACCTCTTTATCTACTTGCACTTTGACGTGCTTTCAAACTGCTAGGTTGGCAGGAGCAGGGACCGAGCAATGGGAGCTCACCCTGTCCTGTGTGTGTGTGTGTGTGTATATGTATATGTATATGTATGTATGTATGTATGTATGTGATTGAATCCACCCTGAAATTAGCAATTGTCTCAAAGTGCCCTAGATACACCTGGCACATCAAAATGCATTAGAATATAATATTGTAAAGAAGCACAGATTCTGAAGAATCAGGAGCAAAAACACTGTGTAGTCTTGAATAGATGCACATTACAGGCATAAAATCTGCACTGTAGGGGAAATTAGTAGTTCAGGTGGAAGGAAGCTACCATGATCAAACCACGCCAGATCCTGACAGAGTGGAGGGGCCCGTGACATATCCACAAGGGCCCTTTCTTCAGCCGAAATTGTGGGCTATGCACCCACTTAAAAAACAAATCAATGTAACCACACAGGCAGATGGGATCAGCATATTCTTTGATTCCTGCCCTGCAGTCCTTTGCAAGAAACAGAGACTCTTATAGCTTCCAGCTGCCTTCTTCTGTATGAGCTATAAATGTGTATTAATGAGAGAATATTGCCTCAAGCACTTCCTGTGGGAACTCACATCAGCAGAAGAGTTACTGTGAAGGTGTCAGCGAAAGGTAGTTGAAGGAGGGGGGCGCCACCAGTGTCTTGGCAAAAATAGAGGACACAGACTCGTATGAAATTTGCACCTGCAAATTTGTACCTGTAGATGCAAATGCAGAAACTACTACTACATTTTTTATTGGAAATACTGTATTTTTTGCTCTATAAGACTCACTTTTTCCCTCCTAAAAAGTAAGGGGAAATGTGTGTGCGTCTTATGGAGTGAATGCAGGCTGCGCAGCTATCCCAGAAGCCAGAACAGCAAGAGGGGTTGCTGCTTTCACTGCGCAGCGATCCCTCTTGTTGTTCTGGCTTCTGAGATTCAGAATATTTTTTTCTTGTTTTCCTCCTCCAAAAACTAGGTGCGTCTTATGGTCTGGTGTGTCTTATAGAGCGAAAAATACGGTACATCTCACTGAAGATGCACTAGGGGTGACCTGTGTGCCTGATCTGTCTGCTGTCCAGGAGGTGTTAAGTGTTTAGGGGAAATTTCCAGTCTCCCCTGCTTCTTAGGGTTCTTTAAACAGGACCTTAGGTATGTAAGAAACTTTCAGACAGAGAAACCTCTGACCCAGGGGTCGATTGTGGCCCTCCAAACCTCTCTCTATTCTCATAACTTTTCTCAGGGCCACAAAGTTCCCAGGCCCTACTTTGCACCCGGGCAGCTGGAACACATCATAGAACTCTGATAATGCTTATCTGAATGAAGGATAGAGAGGGTGATTACAAAGGTAAAATGCACATTTGCTGCTCTGCCCCCTTTTGCCTCTGGCCCCACCCACTGCCAGACATGTGCCCTCTGGCAAGTTGCCTAAAAGTTCATGTGGCCCTTGGGCTGGGAAAAAAGGTCCCTCTATCCTTGAAATAGAAGGCTGCCTTTTTGAAGCAGAACACATAGACACCATATTCGTTTGGGGGGAAAGGGCCAAACAGATGTAGCTGTTGGGGCTACTGCTTAGAAACAACTAGATTTCTGTCCAATGAGAAGCTATCCTTATTACTAACTGTATTTTAAAATGGCTTACCACTCCTTCCCTCAGACAAGGTACTTAAGGGACCAACAGAGCTCTTTAAAATGTGCTGGTAAAAACATAGCTTTGCAAAATGCATGATATGGCACTGAAGAGAAGCCTCACAGAAGCAGCCTAATTAAGCATGGTGAGTGTGTGCATATACAGTATGCTAGGAGAGTGGCAAAGGTTTCTTTCTATCCTGCTGCTCTGCCTCTTGCTCCTGGTCATACATTTGAGTCCAGATGGAATGTAGGAAGCTGCCTTCTATTGAATCAGTCCCTTGGCCCATCTAGCTCAGCATTGCTTACACTGACTGGCAGCAGCTCTTTAGGGCTTCAGGTTCAGACTTTCTCCCAGCCCTACTTGGAGATGCCAGGGGTTGAACTTCGGCCCTTCTGCATGCAAAGCAGGTTTAAAAGATAAAAACTTCGGCCCTTCTGCATGCAAAGCAGGTTTAAAAGATTAAAAGAATTCCCCCCCCCCCAACATGTAGCTTAAAAAATCATACATCAGTGAACAAAGCTTCATTCTGATATTAGAACTGAGTTGTGTCTTACACACATTTAATCTTTTAAACCCAAGGTCCACGTTACCTTGTTGGCAACCTTCATGCGACCACTTGCCATTTGTGGGGAGTGATAAAAAACAGAAAATCTGGGCTCTCTATCCTCCATCCAGATAAGCAAAAGGCCTTATTGGAGTCCAAGACTAGGGCCCTGCGGGACTTGACATCTTTCCGCAGGGGCCTGCAAGACGGAGCTGTTCCGCCTGGCCTTTGGTTTGGACTCAGTCTGACCCTTATGTTGCCCTCCCCTTATGGTCTTGATCTATTGGCTACTTTTAAAATGAGGCTGCATTTTAAATTGCATTTTAACCTGTATTTTAAATTGGTTAGTCCCCTCCCCCCATTATGTTTTTACTGTGATTTTATTGGTGTTAGCTGCCCTGAGCCCAGCTCTGGCCGGGGAGGGCGGGGTATAAATTATTATTATTATTATTGACACTCTGCAGGCAGGTGAAGAGAATGAAGCAGGGCCAGTGAGAGGTGTCGCCTGAAGAGAGCCCTGAGGGCCAGATAGAGAGTCTTGGAGGGCCACATTCAGCCCTCAGACCTTAGGGCTCCAACACAGAGTTATAGCCTATGGTTCTTATCATTAGTTAGGGTTTAGCGGCCCAGTAGGTCAATGTGCAGATTTTATCCCTGATTCAGACACTCAGTTAACAGGTGGGGCTTCCTTCATGCCTGGGATTTTGCTAACACTGTACAGAGGGAGGCAAGTGTTAAGCTCCAATATATTTCAGCATCTTTCTGCCTCTCCATTCTCTTAATTGCTGGGTTTTGAGAAAAGAAGTAAGTGATGTTTCATTTTGAGGGAGAACTTATCTGGAAGGACATAGAAGACTGCCTTCTCCCAGTTTATCTAAAGCTTCCTATTTTTAACATGGCACACTGACTGGGATAACAAGATTAGCAATTTGATCATTTATGTTAATTTTCTCAGTGCCAAAATATCTTTCATTGGAACTGTCATTCAGGAGGGATGTTAAATTGCCCATTCAGTATTAATCCCATGCTTTGACTGTGGATGTGGTGTCATTTCAGTAAATGGGTTCTGAGCCCATTCCCCTCCCACATCCAAAACTGTAGAGATAGCACTTTAAATTATGTCCCCAAAATTTATCTTTCTGAGCACACCTGGTTTATACATCAGGGTTTTGCTTTTGTTTTATTTTTTAAAAAAGCCACGGAAGATTAATAACTGAATTTGGGGAAAATAATGAATTTGGGAGTTTTGATACGGAATTTGTAGGTTGAAAGAAGCTTAAGTTTCAGTTTGATAAAGTCATAGACTACTTTTTATGACCC
This sequence comes from Podarcis filfolensis, assembly GCF_964270895.1. Taxonomy (NCBI): domain Eukaryota; kingdom Metazoa; phylum Chordata; class Lepidosauria; order Squamata; family Lacertidae; genus Podarcis; species Podarcis filfolensis. The sequence continues at coordinate 41,360,864 of NC_139617.1, forward strand.
ACCCCCCAGCAATGTACAATAAAATAAAAACAACCAATATAAATACCACTTAATACTTAGTGTTTCTTGATGAGTACGGCTATGTGTGGCACCCTCGATCTGGAGCCTAATCAGGACAATTTGGATTGACCCGGGATTCAGCCGCATCAAATTGAGGCAGCCCCAGCTTATCTGTCCTACTGTTCTACATCTGCTCTACAGAACCCCATACCAGATCAGGGAAGCTCATATACAGCCCTACTTAAGAAGTCAGCACACAAAATTAGTCCACTAGCCCAGCATAAATTCAGCATACAATCTAACAACTGGAAATGCAACTCTGCAGTCCAATTTAACTCAAAATTGCAGTGAAAAGACAATGTGGGTCTGTGGTCGAAAAAGGTTCCTTGCTCCTGATTTCAGGTTTCTGGTAAAAACAGCAACAGCCCAAAGTAGATCTCGCAATCCTGAAGTCTGGATGATCCCACTGTACTTCTGAGGAAGGTTGGAAGTTTCCTTAGAATTAGCAGCACACTCCGGTGTATCTGAGGTACCCACCGTGGTGTCCTTCAGAAGTTGTTGGAGTCCAGCAACTTCTGGGGAGCACCACATTGGATACACATGATATATTGGATAATGCAGTAATTTCCAAACCTGCTTAGAAGCAGCATGAGATCATTCAGTAGAGTGCTCCACTACAACTCTCATTGTCCATCACTGACCATGCTTGCTGGGGCTAATGGGAATTGGAGTCCAGCAATATATGAGAGAGTCACTATGTTGGCTACTTTTGCTGTAGATTCTGTGCTGGGGTGGGAATTTCAGGCTTGAAGGCTAAATGCAGCCCTCCAGTCCTCTCTTTCCGGCCCCTAGGACTCTCCCCAGGCCACACCCCTTCCTAGACCTGCTCTGTACCCTTATCAAGTGGGTCCACCTGGGCCCTCTGTTATTTAATAAACGAGTTGGAGGAAGGAATTGAGGGGATGCTCATAGAATTTGCAGATGACACCAAACTGGGAGGGGTAGCTAACACCACAGAAGACAGATTTGGGATTCAAGAAGACTGGACTCAAACTAACAAAATGAATTTCAATAAGTACAAATGTCAGGTTCTACAATTAGGCAGCAAGACTCAGCTGCACAAATATTACTTGCCAGTAGTACATGTGAAAAGGATTATGGGGTCTTAATAAATTACAAGTTAACATAAGTCAACAGTGTGATTCAGTAGAAAAAAAAGCTAATGACATTCTAGGCGGCATCAACAGAAGTATAGTGTTCAGATCAAGGGAAGTAATAATCCAGCTCTATTCTGCCTTTAATCCAGCTCAATTCTACCTTTAATCCAGCTCTATTCTGCCTTGGTGTCCAATTCTGGGCACCACAGTTTAAGAAGGATATTGACAAACTGGAATGTGTGCAAAGGGGGAAATCAAGATGATCAAGGGTCTGGAAACCAAACCTTTTGAGGAACAGTTGAAGGAACTGGGTATGTTTAGCTTGGAAAAGAAGAGAATGAGAGGAGATATGAGAGCCATTTTCAGATATCTAAAGGGCTGTCACATGGAAAATGGATCAAGCTTGTTTTCTCCTGCTCCAGATGGTAAGACCAATGGACTCAAGTTACAAGAAAGGAGATTCTGACCAAAAATTAGGAAGAACTTTCTGACAATAAGAACTGTTTGACAGTGGAACAGACTCCCTTGGGAAATTGTGGACTCTCCTTTCTTTGAGGTTTTTAAGCAGACTTTGGATGGCCATCTGTCAGGGATTTGAGATTCCTGCATTGGAGGAGATTGGACCAGATGACTTTCAGGGTTCCTTCCAACTCTACAATTCTATGATTCTATGATAAGTGCTTTTGCCTGGCTGGCCTGCATCCCTGAACTGTGGTAATGCCTCTTGCTTGCCTGGATGGGGAGTTGTACAGGTGGTGGTGATGGTGCAGAAACCTCTGGATTTTGCATGGCTACAGTATCATCTACTATACAAAGAGAAGAATTGAATCTGTTGCTCTGCCCACCTTTTGCTTCTAGCATGTGGCCCCTGACAGGCTAACCATGAGGCAATGTGACCCTCTGCCTGAAAAATCTTCCCATTTTTGCCCTGTTTCTGTAAGACAGTAGTGTAATTCTGAGGCTTTTGAACCTGCTGAAAAGCATAATGGGGTCACCCATGGTTATTGCATGACTCCCTCTAGGCAAATAGGAAGGTAGCCCTGCAGAGAACTTGCTGCCCCTCTCCCAAGAATTATTTCCCTTTTATGCACATGTAGCATTATCCACAGGCTCCTTTGATGTTCAGTGACTGAAGGGGGTTGGAAGCCATATAAAAGCCGTCTATGTGCCACATTGATGTGGGGGCATTCATATTTTATGTCTCTTACAGAGCTGCCTCTCTCGCTTAGGCTCAGCCCCTTGATTGTATATATTGAGAATGGTTCCCGCCCTTCCATTTTTTTCCCCCAGTGGCTGGGCCAGTATTTTTCAGGTCTCAGGCCACATATTACCAGAGAGGGCTTCTTTCTAGCTTGCCTGAATGATGGCCAAACAGCTCTTGAAAAGCGGTCCAGGTTTTGTTTTGTTTTTTCCTTTTTAAGCTGGATCGTTCTTCTTCTGTTCCTCACTCTCTCTATCCTTTTTCTTTTCGTTCATTCAGCAGCCTTAGCACAAAATAAATAATTCAGAACTAAAAATGTAAAAGGGAGAGCAGTGTTCATGCATGATGGAGGATGGGAAGAGACAAATGCTGGTAGTGGCAGAGCAGTGAGGCAATAAAAGGAATCTGAAGATGGAAGACATTCCCTTGCCTAAGGAGACAGCGAAGGCCAGGGTGTCTCCTGGCTAGGGGGTAGCACAGTGTCTCTCTATACATTTCCAGGAAAACTTGACTGCCTTCCAGAATTTCCATTAGTATAGCAAACCTGGTTTTTCCTGCATGAGTAAGAATACAAGAGCAGCCCTTCTGGATCAGGCCAAGGGTCCATCCTGTTTTTTTTTATATATGGTATTTATTAAAGTTTCAGAAAAAATTACAAAAATAAGAAAAGGAAAAAAAAAGAAGCAACAAAAAATACATAATACAGAAAAAATAAAAACAATTAAAAACAAATCCATCTTTCCATATCTTGTCTTTCATTTACTTGTTTCCCTGACCTCCTCACACCTCCCTTTTTTGTATTCCAGTTCAGTTAATTAATTCAGCAAATCCTTTCCCTCTTTATTTTTATCTTAATCCTTTATCTTGATATAACTTTACATTCTTACCTGTTAACAATCCATTTTTGCATACTCCTTTGTAGCATTACTGCTAAAACCAGTTAACTTCGTTCCAACATCATTCTAACATTCAATAATTTATACATCCTATCCATCTTTCACCATATTCTGTTATTCAATTTACTTTATCTAACCTTATCTTACCATAAAATACCTTAAAACTTAAAAACTTAACGCTTATTTATACATAACTCCTTATATCATTTCTACTAAAGCCAGACAATTTCATTCCAACATTCTCCCTAATATTAATTAATTTTACACTAATTCCCAAAATAAGAATTTTTCTTAATAAACTCTTCCAATTTTCATCCAACGTCCCTTCCTCCTGGTCTCGGGTTATGTCAGTCCTTACTATCCATTCCATCTAGTCCATCAACCTGGTAGTCTTATGTCCGAGGCCCTTAAATCTCTTCCATGCCCCTTCTGCGGATCTTCTTCTTGTTGTTTATATTTGCACTTTTCTTTGCCTTTTGTTGGTCTCTTTCTTAGTTTCTTTCCTTTCTCATTGAGGAGTAGGTCTCCGGGGGATTTCCGCCCATACTTATCTCCATCTCCCCTCGTCAGACCCATCCATTCCCCACAGTCCCACTCCCCACAACCATCAATATAATCCAGAAGATCTTTAACAGCATATTTCAAAATCTCTCCAAAGTTAAGAGCCTCCTCAGCTTCAGACTCCCTCTGGCCCATTCCAAGATCATTCTTCCAAAACAGCGGCTTATGCTCCTGCAGGGCCTCGGGTCTCTCCATTTGCATTGCTTGAGGTACCACCGTAACTTCCTCCATTATTATCTGCCCTTGCATTTGCCCAGTCAAACCAGTTTCCTGGATTGATCCCTGTATGATTTCTATGTCAGCATTCCCTATTTGTCCACATTCACTGATTACAACAGTCATCAAATCCAACTTCTCATTCATCAAATCCACCTTCTCATGCAGCTGCTCCAACAAAGCACTTGTCTTGCAAAAAGCAAGCACCAGGACTTCTTCCAAACACATTTTTATTCAAGGTCACAGTCTGGTCCCACGATGTTAATCTCACAGCTGTGAAGTCCCCAAGTAAACTGCAGCAGCAATTTGACAAGCTCCCTCTAGAGGATACAATTTCTATTTGTGTCCATCTTTTTAAAGCATGTCCAACAAAAGAAAGTTACTTTCAATTTTCAAATATTTTGTTTCTTTATAATGCAAAAGGCAACACTGAAATCAATTTGTTTCTCCTTTTTTTTCTTTCTTTTTTTTTTACTATCTGTCAAAATGTTCCGTTCACAGTCAATGGACGTCTCCGATAATTTCTGCCTCTGACACCCCGTTCCCAGGGTTGAGACGGTGGAAACTTATTTTCCTTTGCTCCCTCTCCTGCAGGCTTGAACAGTTAAATTCCCCCCCCCTTTTCTCCTGCTTCCAAGGGGGTTTTAGTGATTATAAATGAAGGAAATTTCGACCTTTGTAAAACAACTTTCCAGGCTATTAGCTTACAAGGTTTTTGCTTCAGTCTATTTACAAAAAGCGGAAGGCGGACTTCCTGTTTTGAACCTTCCCGCTTCGATGCCAAATTAGGATATTTCTTGATCCAATTTTCCGTTTCTACTCACGGGTACTTATTTAGAGTCCAATTGTCGACAGGAAAAAGTCAGCGCTCTCCAGCAATGGCAATGCGGCTTCCCTCCGTGAAAATAGCAGTCCGTTCGCAGCACCGCGCCGCTCACCCTACTTCGCTCTGGAGCCCCAAAATGGGGTTCCCTGCGAGTAGGGGAGGCGCTCCTGGTGCTCTGACGAACCCCACATTCCCAGGCTTCTTCCACCTGGGATTTCTAGCGGGTCCCCACCTTCGCCGTGACGGGTAGACCCAGTTTCCACGGAGCCAGTTCCTCCGGTCGGAGGAACTCCGCCATTCGCCGATGGCGCTAACCAGGAAGTCCATCCTGTTCTCACAGTGGCTGACCAGATGCCCAGGTGGCCTGCAAACAGAAGCTGAGTACAACAGCACTGCCTATCTGTGAATCCTAGCAGCTGGTATTCAGAGGCATATTGCCTCCAAAAGTGGAAAGGAAAAATAGCCATTGTGGTTAATAGCTAGGTAAAGGTAAAGGTATTGGGACACGGGTGGTGCTGTGGGTTAAACCACAGAGCCTAGGGCTTGCCGATCAGAAGGTTGGCGGTTCGAATCCCCGCAACGGGGTGAGATCCCGTTGCTTGGTCCCTGCTCCAACCTAGCAGTTCGAAAGCACATCAAAGTGCAAGTAGATTAATAGGTACCGCTCTGGCGGGAAGGTAAACGGCGTTTCCATGCGCTGCTCTGGTTCACCAGAAGCGGCTTAGTCATGTTGCCCAGATGACCCGGAAGCTGTCTGCGGACAAACGCCGGCTCCATCGGCCAGTAAAGCGAGATGAGCGCCGCAACCCCAGAGTCACCCATGACTGGACCTAATAGTCAGGGCTACCTTTACCTTTAAAGGTAAAGGGACCCCTGACCATTAGGCCCAGTCATGACCGACTCTGGGGTTGCGGCGCTCATCTCACTTTACTGGCTGATGGAGCCGATGTTTGTCTGCAGACAGCTTCCGAGTCATGTGGCTAGCATGACTATTGATAGCTTTATTACCCATTGATTTCAATTTAAATTGGGATTTTCAGCCTAGAACCCAAAATGCAGCCCTCAGGATCTTTCTGTTTGGCCCTTAGGACTCAGTCCAGGCCTCACCCTCTCACTCTAGGGGCCATGCCCCTCACCAGCTTTGCTTCACACCCAGTGCCAGATTACCAAATAGGCAGAAAAACGCATTACAGTGGTACCTCGAGTTACAAATGCTTCAGGTTACAAACTCCACTAACCTGGAAGAGTTACCTCGAGTTGAGAACTTTGCCCCAGGATGAGAACGGAAATGGTGTGCCGGCGGCGCAGCCGCAGCAAGAGACCCCATTAGTGAAAGCACGCCTCTAGTTAAGAACAGTTTCAGGTTCAGAACGGACCTCCGGAACGAATTAAGTACGTAACTAGAGGTACCACTGTAGGAGATAATTTGCAGGAGGGAGGCAAGATTTTGACTGCCTAGGGGCCTCCACAGGGTTTAATCTGGTACTGTCCATACCCCAAATATTTTTGCCTGGCTGGAAAGGAATCATTCACCTCGGATAACACCTCACACAGAAAGAGGGTTCCCAAATGAGTCTTCCATCCAGGCACTAACCATACCTGCTTAGCTTCACCTAGAATGCTGCTTCATGTTCCTTGAGAGACTGTAGGCTTAGTCAAGGGGTGGGAAACCTCAGGCCAGAGGGCCCAATGCGCCCCTCCAAGCCTCTGTAAATGCCCCCCAGGGCTCTTCCCAGCTTCACCCTCTACTGCTCCTGATTTGTACCTTCCTTGAGTGTTTATACTTGGCTCCAATGTATCCTTGAATTCTGATAATGCCTCTTGCTTGCCTGGGTTGAGGCTAGAGGAGGGGTGGGTGACTTTCTGTAGGAGCTGGCCTACTGTGCAGAGTTAAATTGGCATTCATTGCTCCACCCAGTTTTGCCTCTGGTTCCACCCACCACTGACCTGTGGCCCCTAGAAGGTTGCCCAGAAGGGATGCAGCCCTTTGACTGAAAGAGGCTCGCTGCCTGTGGCTTTAGGGACCACCCACTGGTGTAACATGAGGAACCTTAGACTGTTCCATCCCAGTTGTCAATATGGCTGCTTCAGCTTTCCTTCCGCTTCTCCACACACTCTCTGCTTCAAATTAAGATGTCCTGAGATCCTTTGTTAGCAATTCTATCCTTGGCATTGTAATTAGTTGTATAGCTTTGACTGCTTCTCAAGCACGATGAAATTCTGATTCAAAGTGAGCAGTGAAGGGGAGCTCCCTGGGTGCTCGCTCACCTCCGCTGTGCTTCGCTGAGTGCTTGACTGAAGCACTGTGGCCAGGTGGACTTTGTCAAATGCAAGCAATGTGTTGGGATTTCAGTGTTTTACCAAGGACCCATGTTTAAAACTTCATTCCTTTTCTGGGTGGGAAGGAACATATATCTCTACCCTGGTTTTTGACATTTGAGATGCATATTTCCAACATCCACTTTTCTTGTTGTTATAATCTTAAGCTGTTTATTTCAAGGGATGCGGGTGGTGCTGTGGGTTAAACCACAGAGCCTAGGACTTGCTGATCAGAAGGTCGGCGGTTCGAATCCCCGCGACGGGGTGAGCTCCCGTTGCTCAGTCCCTGCTCCTGCCAACCTAGCAGTTCGAAAGCATGTCAAAGTGCAAGTAGATAAATAGGTACCACTCTGGCGGGAAGGTAAACGGCGTTTCCGCACGCTGCTCTGGTTCGCCAGAAGCGGCTTAGTCATGCTGGCCACATGACCCGGAAGCTGTATGCCGACTCCCTCGGCCAATAAAGTGAGATGAGCGCCATAACCCCAGAGTCGGCCATGACTGGACCTAATGGCCAAGGGTCCCTTTACCTTTACCTTACTGTTATTTAACACTCTGTTTTAATATTCATAGTGCTTTTAATTATTTTTGCTAACCTGCCCTGCAGGTGTTGTGGTGCCCAAAGTGAAATGCTTCACTGCTGCCTGTTCAATTGTGTGTGCCTGTGTGTGAGGCTCTACAAGGACTTCCCCTCGAAGAAATCCCTTTGCAAAGCCTTGCCACACCACTGGCAAGGCTTTGCAAGGGGCTTTCTTTGAGGGGAAGTCCTTCAGGAAGGCTTCTCCTTAAAGAGAAGCTCTTGCCTAGTCTCCCTCCAGTTTGGCAGCAACCTTTCCCGCTGGCCTCCCGAGGGAAGCAGGGCACTGGAATGTCCCACTCTTGCCGAAACTCAAGGCACCACTCCTTACGCTTCTGCTGTCTGAAGCAGCTGATTCACCACTCCTCATCTGTGGGCCAGCTCTGCTGTCCTGGAACCTAAGGGTGAAGGGCAGGTAATAAATTATAAATAATCATTATAATGCACTTCTTCTCTATACAGCCAAGCAAGAGGCATTTACTGAGGTTCAAGGATACAGTCTAGCCAGAAAAACACTCAAGGATGATGCCAACCAGGGTCAGTAAATGGTGCAACTCAGGATAGTGTTATGGCCTGGGGAGAGTCTCAGAGGCTGGACAGAGAAGGTTGAGGGGTTCTTTTGCCGTCCTCCCTCCGGCATGAGGCTCCCCACAGCAGCTGTGCTTTAATGCCTTGTCCATCACTTGCTATGCCCCAGTGTCTACTACCTGAGGCATCTCCTTTTGCCACCTGGCAGGGCTGGCCCTGATGCCAGTGGATGAAGGAAGCAACATGCTGAGAGAGGAAGCCAGGAAGGAGCGGCGTTCTAAGCATGTTCCTGGTTTCCACAGAATTAAAATAACGTTAAGCAATGTTAAAACTGGAGCCAGAGTTTTGTCTGACAGCCTCTATGCAATGCAAAGGTTGCAAAAACATGAAGGCAGCACCACCTAACATTCTTCAAGTTGGTGGGGTGGGGCGGCCAATTAAAATTCTCCAGTGGTTGAGGGAGGAGTTGAAACAAGAAAATGTTTAAGATTGTTTCTCCTGTGAATTTCATCTCAGCTCTATTTTTGTGGCCTGCCAGGGCCTGGCTGTCTTCCAAGGCTGCTTAGCTCTGTTTAGCTGCAGACCTGGTTGCCCTCAGGGTATGATTAGCCAATGGGATTTTTGGCTAATGATGCAAAACTTTCATGGGGGCATCCCCCCCCCCCGATTTGTGAAGGGAAGGAGCAGAGAAAGAGAGGGAAGCACAGCACAAGCAGAGATAGAAACATTACAATTTCCCCTGTTATTTGCCCTTGTTTTGTTAGATTTTTGAATTTTATTTTTAAAGGCAAGCTTTACTGGGGGCAGTAGTTTTCAAATCCCGTGGGGTAGGAATGCTGAAGTGATTATAGGATTGCTGTGGACCCTGCTTTATGGACAACAGTCATCTTTTCGAAGGCGTCCTCTGTTTCAGGGGTGGGGAATGCATTTATCTCAGGAGCTGCATTCCCTTTTTGACATCATTCTGGAAAATCCAGACACAAAAGTTGTTGAGCTTTGCAAAATCTCCAAAACAATTAAGTTTTAAAGCTGTTTTTAAGGAAATTCGGCAATAAATCAATACTTCCGACATGGGTTGCCATACACCCAGGTTTTTGCCTGGACGTTATTCCCATTGGACAAATCCCAATAATGTCTGGGAAATCTCAGACACATGGCAGCCCTAATTCCGGGGGCCATGTGCTGATGAAGGGAAAGGGCAGGGAAAATACTATAATTTGCAACCATTGCACCATCCACTTTTGCTTTTGGTCCCCAGGTGGTTGCTTGGAAAGGGAATGTGTCGCTTTGGTTGACAAAGGGCCCTCATCCTTGCCTTATTGTAACCTGGCCACAGGTTGCTTTGGGCTTTCAAAGGCTATTGCCAGCACTTTAAATTAGCCCAGAAACAAATTTGATAACTGGCACAGTTGATGTAGGATTAGTTCAATGTGCTCTGACTATGCTATGAACCCAGAGTCTAGTAGCATCATGGTACAGCTCAGAAGGTGGTAAAGTCCTTTCTTAAGGAGCTGGACCAAGTTCAGGGCTCTTAGGGTGACAGACAGGAGGAGCCCACAGAAGGACCTGTCATAGCACCAGGGCCCATAGAGCCAGACTAAGAACCCTTCCCCCAAGGAAGCAGAGGACCCCACTAGTCCAGGGAGCATGCTGAGAGTGAGGCCATGGGGTGTAGGAGTGTAGGAGGTGGTCTGCCCTAGACCAGAAGGTTGGTCCTTTAAGAACCTGTATAAGAAGGCAGATCAGGGATGATGACCTGAGGCTTAGGAGCCAGTTGTGGCCTCCTGGCTTCTTGGTCTGGCCTTTGGAACTGTTCACAGGCCACACCTCCTCATCCCAGGCCACGCCCCTCACAGGCCCCACTACACACCCCAAGTGTTTTTGGGTGGTATGTGGATATTCTGATGACCGCCTGTTGTTCAGTCTGCATGGAGGAGAGAGAGGGGCATGTGTGAGTTTATTTAGCAACTTGTGTACCCTGCAAAATGTGACATTTACATCTGTAAATGTAGCCCCACCCGCTCTTGGTTCTCTTTGTGTTCAACCATTGTTGGAGGTAGCTTCTCACTTTCAGGGCTCTCTGTGGCTCGGCACACCTCACCCTGTCTTTCCACAAGGGCTTTGATACAAGGACAGAACAGAGTGGCTGGTGGCTTTTAAACAAACACAAAAGGACCTGCAGATACTGGGGAACTGAACCTGGGACATTCTGCATGGAAAGAGGGCACTCTGCTACTGAACTGTGACCCTTCCCCTAAAAATAAACTAGGGTACCTGGCCTCATGGTTCTGAATGAAGGACTGATTTAAATAGGAAAACACAGGAAGCTGCTCTATTCTGAGTCAGACCATTGGTCCATCTTGCTCAGTATTTTCTAGGCAGGAGTCTCTCCCAGCCCTTCTTGGAGATGCCAGAGATTGACTCTGCGACCTTCTGCATGGAAAGCAGGTGCTCTGCATTTGCAGTAAGTACCTCTTCTTTGTTTAGTCCGAAGAGGCCAGTCCCATGAGATTTTTCCTCAGAAGCAGATCCGCCCCAGGCGGCGAGTCATCTCTTGCCAGGACACACTGCACTTTATGGTTCAGGTGCAAGGGGGAGTCAGAGATCCGTACGGCTAATCTGGTTTGCATTTGTGTCTGAGCCACTCAAAATTCCTAGACATTTTGCAGCAGGAGGTGGAGATTAATTTCTGTCTTCATGGGTTAGGGGAGGTTTTCTGGATGAGTCTAATTAACTTCCACCCAGAAGGAGACCCCCTGAAATTAATGTACCTAACTGTATTGTGCCCATTAATTTCTGTAGGGCTCCTCTCAGTAGGACTAACATTGGTTTTAATTTGGAGTTGACTTTCTTGGAATTTCTTGAGAAAAGACTCAAGTTTTATAAGGAGTCTGACTGTTTTCTCTAGCAGTGAGTTAAGTCTCAGAATCTGCGGTTGAGCAGCTGCTTTCTGCATCTTTAGTTTTAAACTAAATAGCACAGCCCTCCTTTTATATGGGACGTTGTTTAGAATTATAGAATTATTTTATCATTTAAAAATATTTATATACTGCTTAGTTAGATAAAGGTCTACACACATTAAAAAAATAATGGAACATAAAAAGCTGTTTTATACTGAGTTGGGCCGACTGTCCATCTAGTTCAATATTGTCTACACTAACTATCAGCAGCTCTCCAGGATTAGGAAATTAACCAGGAAAATTAACTGGTTTTTTCCTGGTTTTATATGTAGATTTTTAAATACATTTTTTCATACATAATTGTTTTTAATCATTTTGAATATGGAAATGTTTCTAAATCAGGGGTGTCAAACTCAAATTCATCGGGGGCCGTGGCGCCGCTAGAGGGCAGACGTTCTCTGGCTTGTAGGCTGCCGCGCATGCGCTGAAGAGGCGGCTTTCTTGTGTAAAAAAAAAAAGCGAGAATAAAAGGTGAAGGCTGGCGGCCGGCGGCGGCTACACGGGCCACATGACGAGGTCTGGCGGGCCGGATTCGGCCCACGGGCCTTGTGTTTGACACCCGTGTTCTAAATGTTCTTACATTTTTCTTTGTTTGTGAGTTCAGTGATTGGATTTGTTTTATGAATGTACTCTCTATTGTCATAACCCACCCTGGGACCTTTTGGTTAAGGGCAGGTCAGAAATCTAATAAAATAAATTCTGAAATTCTTTCTATTTTGCTGTAACAAAAATTAAACAAAAATAAAACAAGGTTCTCTTAGGCGGCTTCTTTGAAACAAATTTGTAACCTCAGGAAATAATTTTCTCAGTGATAAGCCAGATAAATGATATGATTAATACAAACTGGTTTATCTGTAGTAGTTAACATTACTAAAAACATTGTCAGGCTACTTTTAACAGAAGAGCATTGGCCATATTGTTTATCATATGTTTCGTAGAGGTCGCCCTTGCAATTTAAAAAAAAGAAATCTTACATATTGGAATGGCATGTAAGAAGGGGAAAAATATGGTGTTACATCTTTTTCATCTATTATTTTAGGGGCATAGCTTTGTTATGGTTTACCATGACATTGCTAGAACTTTAATGGCCCCATCTTCTTTGCACATTCTCCCTTGCTCCATTGTTAGCATCTGTTACTTCTCATGTTAACAGTCCTGCAATTCAAACAGTACTTACCTGGGAGTAAGCCCCCAGTGGAACATCTCAGTAGGCATGATTTGGATTGCAGCCTTAACAGGTTGCCTGGATGGCTGGGTGCTGCTTCCCACAGTCCTTCTCATAATATATTTTCAAAGGAGCAGCTTGACTTCATGAAAGCTGAGCAGTAATATAGGGAGGGTGTTTGATCTACAAAGCTGGTTCTTTGCTGAGAATGAAAAATGCAAGGCCATTTTCTTTAAGTTGGCTTCTGATGTGTGTTCTTAGGGGCTGTTCCCTCCCTTCCCTCCATGCACCTTTGATGTTTTGCTGCTGTTGCCCTTTCTGAGTTGCCTAGATTGACACTCTCTGGTTCCTGCTCTTCTTCTGCGGTTCTTAGGGAATGTTTTGCTGCATCTCTGAATACCAGTTGCCTGAAGCCACCAGGACAGGGGTTGCTCTTGTGTTTAGGTCCTGCCTGAACGTTTCCCACAGGCATCTGGTTGGACCGCGTGAGAACAGGATGCTGGACTAGACAGGGCTCTTTTATGATTATTAGTTCTACTTCCCCAATGTTACTGAATCATTGCTATTTGGAGGGGTGCATTTGTAGTGTACCACAGTGAAAAGGGGACAAGAGCCTCCAGCTTGGACAATTCATGGTATGAAATATTGCATTTTGCATTATATATATGGGGGTGAGGGTACACTTCACGCTGTGCATGTGGGGTGGGGTGGGAATGAGAGGTTTTAGAATCATAGAATCATAGAATCATAGAGTTGGAAGAGACCACAAGGGCCATCGAGTCCAACCCCCTGCCAAGCAGGAAACACCATCAGAGCACTCCTGACATATGGTTGTCAAGCCTCTGCTTAAAGACCTCCAAAGAAGGAGACTCCACCACACTCCTTGGCAGCAAATTCCACTGTCGAGCAGCTCTTACTGTCAGGAAGTTCTTCCTAATGTTTAGGTGGAATCTTCTTTCTTGTAGTTTGGATCCATTGCTCCGTGTCCGCTTCTCTGGAGCAGCAGAAAACAACCTTTCTCCCTCCTCTATGTGACATCCTTTTATATATTTGAACATGGCTATCATATCACCCCTTAACCTCCTCTTCTCCAGGCTAAACATGCCCAGCTCCCTTAGCCGTTCCTCATAAGGCATCGTTTCCAGGCCTTTGACCATTTTGGTTGCCCTCCTCTGGACACGTTCCAGTTTGTCAGTGTCCTTCTTGAACTGTGGTGCCCAGAACTGGACACAGTACTCCAGGTGAGGTCTGACCAGAGCAGAATACAGTGGCACTATTACTTCCCTTGATCTAGATGCTATACTCCTATTGATGCAGCCCAGAATTGCATTGGCTTTTTTAGCTGCCGCGTCACACTGTTGGCTCATGTCAAGTTTGTGGTCAACCAAGACTCCTAGATCCTTTTCACATGTACTGCTCTCAAGCCAGGTGTCACCCATCTTGTATTTGTGCCTCTCATTTTTTTTGCCCAAGTGCAATACTTTACATTTCTCCCTGTTAAAATTCATCTTGTTTGTTTTGGCCCAGTTCTCTAATCTGTCAAGGTCGTTTTGAAGTGTGATCCTGTCCTCTGGGGTGTTAGCCACCCCTCCCAGTTTGGTGTCATCTGCAAATTTGATCAGGATGCCCTTGAGTCCATCATCCAAGTCATTGATAAAGATGTTGAATAAGACCGGGCCCAAGACAGAACCCTGTGGCACCCCACTAGTCACTCTTCTCCAGGATGAGGGGGAACCTTTGGGTTCGGTCAGTCAGCCAGTTACAAATCCACTGAGTGGTAGCATAGTCAAGACCGCATTTTACCAGCTTCTTTACAAGAATATCATGGGGCACCTTGTCAAATGCCTTGCTGAAATCAAGGTAGGCTACATCCACTGCGTTCCCTTCATCTACCAGGCTTGTAATTCTGTCAAAAAACGAGATCAGGTTCGTCTGACATGACTTATTTTTCAGAAATCCATGCTGACTATTGGTGATCACAGCATTCCTTTCTAGGTGCTCACAGACTAAGTTATCTAAGTTCTACCCAGAGTAGAATCATTTAAATTAATGGACCTAATATAGTCATGCTCATCTATTTCAATGCATCTACTCTGAGGGCTCATCTACATCGCCGTTCACCCTTCTGCTTTCCCCTGAGAAAACCTGTGGTTTACCACTGAATCAGACCAAATAGCAATCAGGTTTTGCACAGATTGTCATTTGTTCCCATTAAGCTGTAAAGAGTGTGCTTTCCAGGGGAAAGCTGTGGGTCAAATGCAAAACTGCTTGAACCTGGGCCTAGAGAGCATGGGACAAGTGGAAAACCACTCAGATCCATGCTTTCTGGGCGTGGGAGAAGTGTGGACAAGCCCTGAGTAGGACTAACATTGGTTACAACCCATGATCTATATTATTATATCTGTGAACTAGATTTATTTAAGTTATTGTGTTAGTGGAATCCAGCATGATTTGAATGAATGAATGAATCTTTATTGCTAAAAGCTATAAGCCGTCACAATGCGTAGGATACAAATAATTGATTTAAAACTGAACAAACAACAGCAGCAAAGCAAACATACAAAAATCACTCTTGCATAAGTTAAGCACCCCACATCTCACACTCCCCCTTAAGATACTTGTCTTGGTGCCTAGCTCTCAACTTACTTGCAGCCAAGGCAAATTTTGCAACCCGTGCAGTAATAAATACGTTATTGCCAGCCAGAAAAATGGAGATTTGCTTGAGGTGGAGTTCGGTTGGAAAGAGAGCAAAGGATGTAATCGAGGGGTTTTTGTCTAGGGGATGTATATAAAAAGGGCATCATAAGAAATAGTGTTGAGTGTCCTCCATGTCTCCGGACTCACAGAGGCAGAGTCTTTGGTGCACAGGGGCATTCTTGAATCTTTCCAATAGATATGCGGAGGGCATACACTGAAGACGCAAAGCTGTAAATGCTTTTCTAAGTGGTGCCATCGTGAAATTAATAAAGTACTTCTCCAGCCCAAAAGATGTTTTCTATATTGGATACCAGGATGAGAATGCCATCTGGGAAAGTGAGTCCAAATTATTTAGAGTCCAAATAATTTTTTTCTTTCATGAGTTGTTTAACATTGTTAGAGGCAAAATTTGGTAGGGAGTCCACATTAATCCCATAATCATGGAGAGTTTGGGGCATAAATTGCAATTGCTCTAGGAAGTATTTTTTTAGGGAGCCTAGTATTACTCATGCTAGCCAGCTTCAGCCAGTATAGGGCTAGCGCTACATGGACTCTGTAAGGAGATTAGCCCTGTTTTAGCTCTTAAAAAGGGGGCAGGTGTACCTTTGGGGACAATCAACAGTGATTTCAGGAAGGAGTTCTGCACCACTTCTAACAGGAGGACATTACTATATCCCCCAGATCTCTGCACCGCACAATAATTGTGGCACAATCTTCTTTTGAAATACCTCAACTATGCTGGCAACTAAACTCCCCTCCCCCACAGACTCTGGAATACTGTAAGAAAGAGTAGATAGAGTGAGAGGATTTCAATTTCAATTGTTTCCTGCTTGGCAGGGGGTTGGACTCGATGGCCCTTGTGGTCTCTTCCAACTCTATGATTCTATGATTCAATTTAGCTGCAAGCTTCCAGGACAGTTTTGAATTAAAACCCAAGCCCAGGGACCTATTATTGTTCAATAGGTTTATTGTCCAAACTCCATCTGTGAGGTTTTCCACTTCTTCGTCCAGCATGATTAGTTCTGCTAGTTCAACTTTCCACCATGTACTTCCTCAAACTGTTGGGGTTTGCAGGGGGTGGGGTGAAATCAGGGAGACAATTCGGTCTGGAAAGCAGAAATGCTTGCACTGATGGAAAGATCTTCTTAGTGAAACACTGGACTCCACTCTATAGGTTATATATAACATGCAATATGCGCACACCACTGGGGGACAAATGATAGTATTTTTGGTCTGCATCACTTTTATATAATTCTGTTCCATCCTGTTTTGCAGTTTTGCAGTTTTGTTTTAAATTCACATAAAATTTGCATTTAGATATGTATTATTGAAACCACACATTTTAAGCTTATTTTAGATAAAATATTTTTAGCAAAGAATTGCACTATAGCAGTGTGAAAGTTGATAGATTCCTGTCCACAAAGTCATCCAGTAGATGTGGATCAAGTTGGTTCATAATGGAATTTGTAAGGACCAAATTTCCCCAAGCATCGTGAAAACAAACACAAATTCACAGTCTCAAATTAGGAAGAACCAGCTCTCTTCAATAACATCATTAGATGCCTTGTAGCGTGGAGAAAAAGTGAGTAACAGGCAACAAGAGGTGTATAAGATTATGCATGGTGTGGAGGAGGTGGATAGGCAGAAGATGTTTCTCCCTCTCTCATAATACTAGAATTTTGGGTTTTGCAGTAATAGTAATAATAATAATAATAATAATAATAATAATAATAATAATAATAATTTTTATTTATACCCCGCCCTCCCCAGCCAAGGCTGGGCTCAGGGCGGCTAACAAGCAATAATAAAAACAAGTTGAATGAATACAACTTAAAAACAAAATTAAAATACAACATTAAAATATTGAAACATTAAAATATTAAAATGTAGCCTCATCGCAGGAGGAGAAAGGAAAAGAAAAAAAGAAAGAGGGGGAGGGAATCAAATTGGCTCCAAGCCAAAGGCCAGGTGGAACAACTCTGTCTTACAGGCACTGTGGAAAGAAATCAGATCCTGCAGGGCCCTGGTCTCATGAGACAGAGCGTTCCACAAGGCAGAGCCAGAGATGAAAAGGCCCTGGCTCTGGTTGAAGCTAATCTAACTTCCTTAGGGCCCGGGACTTCTAGGGTGTTGCTATTTATGGACCTTAAGGGCCTCTGTGGGGCATACCGGGAGAGGCGGTCCCGTAGGTACGAGGGTCCTAGGCCGTGAAGGGCTTTAAAGGTCAAAACCAGCACCTTAAATCTGACCCTGTACTCCACTGGGAGCCAGTGCAGCTGGAAAAGCACTGGGTGAATTTGCTCCCATGGCAGAGACCCCGTGAGGAGCCTCGCTGCAGCATTCTGCACCCACTGGAGTTTCTGGGACAGCTTCAAGGGCAGCCTCACGTAGAGCGAATTACAGTAGTCAAGTCTGGAGGTGACCGTCGCATGGATCACTGTGGCCAGTATGCCTCTGAATGCCAGTTGTTGGAAACTGCAGGGGAGGGGAGTGCTTTTGTGCTCAGGTCATGCATGCAGGCTTCCTGCAGGCATCTGGTTGGCCACCGTGAGAGCACAACACTGGATTAAATGGACCTTTCGTCTGAACCAGCAGGTAAGATGTGTTCTTATCTGCAGTCTCCTTGAAAGCAACCCAAGGTAGCCCTTGAGAGAAGGATGACATAGTCTCAAGATTATTTTCTTTTTGACCAGAATTCTTTTCTTTTTGTGTGCCACCATATTTGATATTTAAGATCTCATATTTGATATTCAAGCTGCCTGCTTGAATGAACATTCAACAGCCTTTCTAAGGGGTTGGTGGATGCTGAGGATGCTTTGAACTTCCACCGGACCTGCAGCACTGTCCCTATTTCTTTCTTCATTCTCTCTCTCTCTCTTTTTAAATTTATGGCGTGGATATTTTTAGGCCAGGGATGACAAATATAGTTAATGCATTCGGGTGCTGACGTCAAAGCTGGAGCGAGTGAGTAGGTGGAATGGCAAATGTTTGATCTATCATCTTCATACGGATACTTCCCCTCTGTTCTTCCTCCCTCTCTCCCTCTGCTTTTCAGCCAGAAAGTAAAGTTCTAGAGCTTCTGTGGTAGTCTGGACTTTTCTAGACGTAGATGTGATGCAGTTTCATATTGTGGTTTAAGTGGCTTAAGTGTCAATGCCTCTTCGCAGGGAGCACTGAGAAGTGTAGCTCTGGGAGTGGAATGGGTGTAGAGTCTCCTAACAAAGCCACTTCCGCCCTACAGAGGAGGTGGGGTTGTGGGCTTCATGGCTCCTCAACACACACGGTGGGTGGAGGCCAGCCCCCGCGTGATTTGGATTCCTGGCCACATCACGTGTGGAGGGGCCGTGAAGCCCGCAAACCAAACCTCCTCCGTAGGGCGGAAGTGGCTTTGGAAGCCATGACTGTTCAAAGTGGTACAACAGCACTTTAAATGTGTGGTGTGTGTATGGCCAAAGGCTCTGTGAGAGCTCTCTCCTGGAATATAGGAAGAGCCTTGCTGGATCAGACCAAAAGCCCATCTAGTCTGGAATGGTGTTCCCACAGTGGCCAACCAGATGCCTAGAAGAGGATCCACACCATCTGGCAAGAAGGGCTTCCCAAAATATAATGCCTGGTGTACATTAGGTTACTGTACTGGGCAGAAATGGAAGTGGAGGTGAGGAACATAGGAAGCAACTTTATAGTGTTGGACCATTGGTCAATCTAGCTCAGTATGACACTGACTGGCAGGTTTTCAAATTCGAGAACCCACCACTACCTTGAGATGCTGGATATTGCACCTGGAACCTTCTACATGCAAAGCAGATACACTGCCATAGAGCTATGGCCCTTCCGCTGAACGATGCCCCCATACATTCTGCAGGTGGCGAGAGAATAACGCCACACAGCAAAATGCTGCAGTGTGGAAGGTTTCCTGTTCAGAATTCCAGCCACTCCACTCAGTTCCATTCCTCCTCTCCAGCTTTCCCACTCAGCTGTCACTCAGCCTTCTTTTACCACTGAGCATGCTCACTCTGCCTTGGGCTGTTTGGGGACTGGTGCCCCCACCCTCAGGGTTGTGTATACAACTAAGGTATACACTGAAGTTAATGAACCTAAGTCAGCCATGCCCATTCATTTCCCCCCCAAGCCTGCTGGTGGTGTGTGTGTGTCAGAGAGAGAAAGAGAGATTGAGGAGTGCTATTTTAGCTAGATAAGCAATATAACTCACCTCCCAAGTACTGGAAATGGGGGGATAATGCACAATCAATTACTACAGTTGTTAAGCTGCCTCCGGCTATTGATGGTCAAGTGGTGCATTACATGTTAATAGATTATTTCTTGAGAGAAATATTCTGGATATTTGTGAGAAGCAGGGAGTGCTGTGAAACAAATTCTTCATTGTGAGAAGGTTCTAGAATTGACTCCATCGACAAAGTAGTGGTACTCTTCTGTGTTCTTCTCCCCCACCTGCTTTAAGGCAGCGTTAGTGAACCTCAGCCCCATGGGATGAATGCAACCCTCAAAGCTTTACTACTTTTACCACCATTATTATTATTATTATTATTATTATTATTATTATTATTATTATTAATTACATACCCTCCAACATTTCTCCAATGAAAATAGAGGGTGCCCTATTTAACAGCAGCAGCAGCAATAATTTTATTATTTATACCCTACCCATCTGACTGGGTTGATCGAACCATTCTAGATGGCTTTCAACATATATAAAAACAGAATAAAACAATAAACATTAAAAAAAACCTTTCCCTATACAGGGCTGCCTAAAGGTTGTATAGTTACTTATCTCCTTGGCTTGGGGTGTGTGTGTGCGTGTCACATAACTCCATAGCCTCCAACTATTAAAAGATTCTATACACAATAACTATAAAAAGCCTGAAAGCAGTTAAAAACACTCACAGTCAGGAAGCAAAGTTCGAGAGCTTCTGTGAAAGTCTAGACTTTTCTAGACGTAGATGTGATTCACTCTTTCAAATCACACACTGTTAAGCAGTGCTGTTTGTGAGGAGGTGTAGCCGATAGGAATTATGTAAGGAGTGTGGGCTTCCGTTGTGCTTTGCTAAGTGAAACAGTTAATAATGTGTATTTTCCTTTGTTAACAGATGCAGGATTCCCCCCCCCCCCCGCCAGTGTGGCTAAAAGCTGCTGACATCTCCTGTGCCTCTGCAGACACCCCCTGCGGATAATATTTTTATAGCATGTACTTGTGGGTGGTGGAATTTGTTTCCCCCCCTGTTTTACCCCCCTCCTTTTTTAGAAAATACTTTCATTCATGCAGGAGAGTGCTACGCATCGCGCTCATGAGTAATGATGTCAATCCTGGGAATAAAGCTGTGATGCATAGAGCTAAATGACCCCCCCCCACGTGTCTGAGCCAGTGACTGAAATAGGGCGGGGAGTGAAGATGGAGGGAAGTGAAATGGCTTTGTTAAAAAGGCTTTGATAAACTTCTTAATAGGCTGTCTTAAAAAAAATAAAAATCTATAAGTGGTTTGCAACATTTTTTAAAAAAACATAGACAATCAGTTATACCCATTGTTAGGACAGTGGTACCTCGGGTTAAGAACTTAATTTGTTCTGGAGGTCCGTTCTTAACCTGAAACTGTTCTTAACCTGAGGTACCACTTTAGCTAATGGGGCCTCCCGCTGCCGCTGCGCGATTTCTGTTCTCATCCTGAAGCAAAGTTCTTAACCCAAGGTACTATTTCTGGGTTAGCGGAGTCTGTAACCTGAAGCGTCTGGAACCTGAAGTGTCTGGAACCCAAGGTACCACTGTACTACTCAGAGTTATTATTCCAGAAAAAGTGGTGCCAGAGTTCACCATGAACACCTCCTTTAGAATGGCAATGGCATCCACCTGAGAGGCGCTGGAACTCAGTTCTGGTGAGTTCTATCTGGGGGGAAAAAAATGCCCTGGTTCTACTCAGAGTAAACACACAGAGATTCATGGGCATTACTACCATTGGTTCATTGGGTGGGACTCAACAAATGAACCCTGTCAGCAGAAGCTCATGCAGGGACTTCAGCTTATGCAATGGGGCTTTCCCCCCCTCTTCCTTTGCTCCCCCTGAAATTGGTTCAGGTGTGTGTGTCAGGAGAACCCCCAAAACAGTGCATGGGGGGTGGGGAGAGGGGGGCAATTATTCTCTCTGGCAAGCTGAATGCTTGCTCTGACTGAACCACCAACACAGCACAGTGTAGAATTCCTCCTGTTAATTTCCATGGGTTTACTTTGAGTTGAACTTAGTTGGAGACAACCTGCTATCATTCGAACAGAAATAATAAAAAAATCAGTAAAGCAGTAATATAAAAGTATACAAAAGCATGGATTCATTAATTCTTTGTGGTTGGGGTGGTGGTGGTGGGAAGCCTTGTGTTTTAAATGTATATAGTGTGGATGTGACCAAGATGGTGTATGCCGCTGTTTCTCCCACAAGTATCCTACTATCTAGCAACAGCTGCAGGGCACCACGTTGACTACACTCACCCTGTTTCCACCTTAGAACCTTGACCAGACTGGAGGTGTTTATGGAGCTAGGGAAGGCGGCAGAAGACAAAGCACTGCAGAGGCACTTGGGATAAAATAGCTCAGGAGGAGAGCACATGCCTTTAATGTAAAAGACCCCAGGTTCTGTTAGTTTCCAGTTGGTGTTTCTTATACTTCTGATTAATCTGCATTCCATTTTGTTTACCTCTTGATTTGTGATTTAAACCTAAGCTAAAATCCAAAACCACGTATTTTTTATGAGGTCTTAGGGCTAGCGATGACAAACCTAGAGATCATCTTAAAAAGCAGAGACATCAGCTTGCTGACAAAAATCTGTATAGTTAAAGCTATGGTTTTCCCAGTAGTGATGTATGGAAGTGAGAGCTGGACCATAAAGAAGGCTGATCGCCGAAGAATTGATGCTTTTGAATTATGGTGCTGGAGGAGACTCTTGAGAGTCCCATGGACTGCAAGAAGATCAAACGTATCCATTCTTAAGGAAATCAGCCCTGAGTGCTCACTGTAAGGACAGATCGTGAAGCTGAGGCTCCAATACTTTGGCCACCTCATGAGAAGAGAAGACTGCCTGGAAAAGACCCTGATGTTGGGAAAGATGGAGGGCACAAGAAGGGGACGACAGAGGATGAGATGGTTGGACAGTGTTCTCGAAACTACCAACATGAATTTGATGAAACTGTGGGAGGCAGGGGAAGACAGGAGTGCCCAGCATGCTTTGGTCCATGGGGTCACGAAGAGTCGGACACGACTAAATGACTAAACAACAACAACAAGGGCTAGCACTTCACACATCAGCATTGCTGACCACATGCTTAAGGTGGTAAATGATGTTGTCTACCTGGACTCTGCCATAACTAGCAACCTTTCCATCAACATTGAGCTGGACAAGCATTTTGGCAAGGCAGCTACGGCAATGGCTTGCCTCTCCAAAAGGATATGTGGGAATGTGATGATAATGTCCAATACCCAGATGAAGGTCTATCAGGCTTGCATGCTGAGCATGCTGTTTTATGGAAGTGAGATACAAGCAACTTACACCTACCAGGCTCAATGCCTTCCACACCAGTTGCGCCAGGAAGACTTTGGGCATTAAATGAAAGGACAGAGTCTCAAACAAAGATGTGGCACCCAAGCCCACAATCCCAACATGTTCACACTTCTGCCTCGGTGACGTCTGCACTGGCCTGGTCATGTCCACAGAGTGGAAGATGGCATATTCCCAAGGACATGCACCAGGCCTGTTGGCAGACCAACTCCGTGTTACAAAGACATCTGCAAATGTGAGAGGAAGTCTGGCAACATCAACCTTGCTGTGTGGGAATTCCTTGCAGACGACTGCAGTGCCTGGAGACGGGCAGTCAAGTCATGGATCCCTAGCAGTGACCAGAGAAGGAATGATGGCTGGGAAGAGCGCAGAGAGAATAAACGCCATGGTGCGTCTGCAGCAGCACAACCGGACACCTTCCTCTGCCCCAGCTGCAACAAAACCTGTCTCTCCTGCATCAGTCTTTATAGCCACAACAACTGTGCTGCAACTGTCCAACAGCTTGACCTCATCCCCAAAGGTGCACTCCTACTGGAGTGGCAGGGTCGGAGGCAAAATTGGATCATATAATTGAAGAATTGTAGAGTTGGAAGGGGCACCAAGGGTCATCTAGTCTAACTCCCTGCAATACAGAGGTCACAACTAAAGAATCCCTGACAAATGGCCATAGAATCTCTGTTTAAAAATGAACAAGAGTCCACCAACTTCTGAGGTAATGCTAAACAGCTCTTACCACCAGAAAGTTCTTCCTAATGTTTAGTTGCAATCTCAAAGCTTTCTGAGACTGTTATGGGGGCGGGGGCGGGGTTTGCATGTGTGTGTATGTGTGTGTGTGTGTGTGTACAAGAATGGTAAGTGTGTGCATGAGAATGATATATGATATTTTAATGGTATAATGCACTTGTATTTTTAATGGAAGTTGCTTGGAGACCTTGGTAGCAAGTGACTAATACTTCTAAGAAGTAATGACAATTAAAGATGCATAATGTCTGCTTTTTCACCTGACATCCTTACGGCCATTGCTTTAGCCATAGGATTAGCACCAAGGCTTGTCTGCTGTCACCCCCCCTCCCCCAGGGGGACACTTTTTGCAGAATTACTGTTTTGTTTTGTTTTCTTTTTTTTAAAAAACACCAACCCTAAAGAGTAATGCCGTCCTCAAAAAAAGAAGAAGATGAAGAAAGCAGAATGAGAACAAGACATGCTGAGTAGCTAGGAAGTGTTGAGTATCAGTTGGGGGCAATAGGAAAAGGAGGAGTGGAATGGAGTCTCCTGCAGGGGGTCATTGCTGACTGGCTGGTAGAAACCCCAGGCAAGAATCCTCCTGCTACAAGATGAGATTAGATCACAGCATTTTGTTCTGGGCCATTATTTGTGTGTGTGTGTGTGTGTGTGTGTGTGAGAGAGAGAGAGAGAGAGAGAGAGAGAGAGAGATCATCCTAATCATTAATGCAGGTGTGGGGAACATTTGGCCCTTCAGATGTTCCTGAACTAGAACTCCCATCATCCCTGGTCACTGCCCATGCTTTCTGGCGCTGATGGGAGTTGTAGTCCAGCAGCATCTGGAGGACCAAAGCTTCCCCGTAGCTGCTGTGTTATAACTAAGCCAAATGATGTCCATTGCAGGAAATTGCGTCATCTCGCCCTGCCTACCTGTGCTATCATTTCTCCCCTTCTGTTGCCTCCCTGTGCCTAGCTCAGTACTGTCTGCCCTGGTAGGTCTCTCCAGGGTTTCAGACAGGCAGCCTCTCCCAGCCCTTACCTGCAGAGGCTGGGAATTGAAGCATGTAAAGCAGATGCTCTACCAAATCTACCAAATCCCACTGAGCTACAGCCCTTGGGAGTAAGCCCTTTGGGGGGGATAAGGACCTTTCTTCACAAAGTGTCATGCACGTAGATAGTGCTCTATAAATAATAGATAGAGATTTGCCTTTGCCTCTGTTGTAGCTGACCCACTTCACCTACAAAGCTAACACTTCTTGAAAAACAGGGTGCTTTACTGCGACTCGTGCAATCGGCTTCTAGGCGTAAGAACAGTAAAATTAACAACCGTGGAGTTTTTATTTTATTTTATTTTGAGGGGAGGGTGTGTTCCTTGGCTATTTATTTTAGTCTGGGTGCTCCTCCAGTTTGTTGCCTATTCTACAGCGCTTCTTCTTTTCCACCACCCACTTCCTAGCATGGATTGGGCCTCTCCTGTTTGGAGTGTGGCATTGTAAACAGTCAGTCGCTGTCACTTTGCATCACTTGGGGCTTGATTGCTTGGGCGGACACGCCGTTTGCCGTGTTGGTGGTGTTCTATGAACAAACACAGTGAATCCGTTAAGTGCTTAAAAAAAAAAAAAAATCTAAGCAGCATTTCCCTCCTCTCCTTCTCCATATAGCAGACTTCTGAGTGCAGCTTTGCTTTTTTTATTTTTTAAAAAGTTACCTTGCCTTTTAGCTTTGAGAGCATTGCTGATTGAGGGCCCTTGGTTTGTGTGAGCCCTGGAAAGTGAGCATCTATTGATACTTTCCCACATCGGCTGGAGTTGGCAAGCTAGCTCTAGTTATTGTAGGATTAGTTGGTAACTCTGAACAGATTCATAATTGGAATTCCCCTGGAGGAGGCAAAATGTGCAGAATTCCAACTCTGAACCATAGGAGGTAGATACAGCACTCCTCATGAGAACGGAAGCCTTAGGAGCATATCCAACCTTATCTGTCTGCTAGTGCAAGGGATCTTGTGTTAGTGGAAAGGTGAATTTTAATTTTAATCTAGTGCAACAGTTGCACAACAGAGTGTGCAATCTTGGTTCCCAGAAAATTCACCAGCTACCTGCTTGCGCATTATCTTAACAATGTTTCTCTGGCATAAAACATTTCACCAGTGAAACAAATATACAGCTACATTGCAACAACCCATGGTGTGTGTGTGTGTGTGTGTCCCAAGAGATGGGTACAGGTGGTACAACTGTACCTGATTCCATGCTAGGAAGAGCAGTAGCTGCTGCCTGCCTGAGTTACTTGTGAGTAGATCAAAGGGAGCTGGAAATGGGTAGATTCTGATTTTCCTACCAGAGCTACAATTCACAGAGTGGTTTAACAATCAGTCCATTAGAACTGTAGCTCTGTGAAGGGAATAGGGGGTCTCCTAACAAGTCTCAAGCTACAGCTCCCTGAATTCTTTGCGGGGAAGTCATGTCTGTTTAAAAGGGCTATGATACCGCTTTAAATGTATAGTGCAGATGGGGCCTAAATCTGTCTGATCCATGACATGGATTTCAAGCCAGAGCCATGCACTGTTTTTCCTCCTCGTCCTAATTGCTGGTGTTCCTAGGGCAGGCTGGGAAGCTAATTGGAAATTCTGACAGCAGGCAGCTAGACTGACTCCACAGGGCAGGCAGCAAGCTGGAGATGAGTTCAGAGGTACATCAATTTTTAGCTGCAAGCCTGACCCATTTAGTGGAAGTTTTGGGCTCTTCCACCCACTTCTCACTTGTAAAGAGCCGTGGTGGAAGATGCTAAACTTGTTCAAGTACAGATTTTGTCTAGAGAGATGACTCCCAACCCACTCTCCCCTGCCCAATCTGAAAGTTTATCTCCTAATACCTAGATTGCTGAAAGGTCTTTGGAAATCTCATACCAGTTGCAACTGCAGCTTGTCTGACATGCTTGTTATTTCTTGTCTTCTTTAAAGCCAAATCCATTGCGTTACTACTTGTATAATATTACAGTACAATTATAATACATCATCATCATCATCATCAACAACAACAACAAAGGAAGCTGCCTTAAACAGAGTCAGACCATTGGGCCACTTAGCTCAGAACTGTTTATGCTGACTGGTGGAGGCTCACTTCAAGGGTGGAGATTTGCCCACTGTCTTGAACAAGGTGGTGATTTGGCCCTCCTCCTCCTCTTGAAGAAGAGGTCTTTCCTGGATCTAGATGTTTTTGAAAACTGCTACCCAGTTTCTAAGATTCCTTTCCCCAGCAAGGTGATTACAAAAAAGTTGGCCATACAGCCATAAGATGAGGAAGAAAAGAAAGATTATATTCTCCCACTGAAACAGATTTAAAAGGCCCTCATTTCAAAACACTTGTGGTTAGAGTCTTTCTTTCTTTCTTTCTTTCTTTCTTTCTTTCTTTCTTTCTTTCTTTCTTTCTTTCTTTCTCTCTTCCCTTTTGTTTAAAGGAGTTTTCCTCCTCCTTCTCTTTTCATCAGTCTGAGGAAAGCCCACTCTGTCTCCTCGCCCACTTTGGTTAGAAGAAAATGGAGACATCAGAGATCTTCAAAGCAAGAAGGGTGAAAATGGCTGGTGGGTGTGTTGATGATGGAATTTTGACAGGAGGGAAGGCAGACATGCCTTGGAAAAGGCAGCTTGCCATTGGAACATAGGAACCTACTGCATACTGAGTCAGACCATTAATCCATCTAGCTCAGTATTGCTTACACAGACTGGCAGCTCTCCAGGGTTCCAGGCAGGAAGCCTCTCCCAGCCCTACCTGGTGATGTTAGAGTTTAGATCTGGAATCTTACGCATGCAAAGCAACTGCTGTATTATTTAATCTATATATTTGTTTACAGTAAAATACATTTAGAGCTAGCAGTGGAATACCAGTTGGCCTTGATCACAGCTTTGTGATCAACATCATCTGCACATTAGTTTTCAAAGGCCTGTCTAAATATGAAGGTCTTGGCCTACTGGCAGAAGGCTAACAAAGAGGGATCCAATCTAACATCTCTTGAGAGGGGATTCCACAACATGGGAGCAGCCACAGAAAATGCTCTCTCTCATGCACCACCCATGCTTCGGTGTTAATCAGACTGAGATTAGGTGCTCATCCAAGGATCTTAGGACCTCAGCAGGTTCATAAAGGAAGATAACCTGGGCCCAAGCCATATTGCACTGTGAGAGCTCATGAAGGAAGAAGGAGCCTGTGTGTCTGCTCAGATGGGTGAAATTAGTGCTTTCCTATAGCTTGAATTGGTTGTGATGGATGAGCTGAGGAAACAGGTTCAATCTGTCTCCCTTCCCTCCAGCATTCTTGGTGCTTGGCTTAATCTCCTGGGCCTGATGGATGGGATTGGAGTATCATTTTTCTGTCTTCTGCTTTGGAGGGGGGAGGGGCTGCATCCCATTCTCCAACTGAGGAAGAGCTCCTTTGTTCTGACAACATAAATTGACTGGGGGGAGTGGGCACTTTGGGGGGGGGGAGGAGGGCAGTGAGTGTTTGCTTTCTTCTTACAAGGCAACCCTATGACAAAGTGTTAGACCTGTTCACCATGTGGCTGCATTACAGTGAAATATGGGTGTGTAGCAGCCACTGTTCATTAAAGCTCCATTAATAAGACACACTGGGATGTCAGTGGAAGAATCTCACTGTTGTGTTGCATGATTAAAAAGTGAAGTAACTGGGAGCCAGAGGTTCAGGACGTGTAAGAGCATTGCACAGGACACCCTGCTGCAATTAGAGGTGGAACAATAATCAAAGAGGAATGAGAGAGAAAGAGAGAGGGGGAGATCTAAGTCCCTAAACCTCAACATTTTTTCCAGAGAGATGTTTTCTTTCTAATCTGAAAGTTTGACTTACCTATTAATACTTGGATTGTTGAAAACTCTGTCAATTTCAAACCCTTAGAGATTGCTGTGCTTGTTACACGTTGTTCTCCCATAGCCAAATCTTTTGTAATAACTATTATTAGGCATTGTACCACTCCAGTGAGACAGTCTGCAAGCAGCTAGGGTCTCAGCCAGTGTACCAGAAGGAGCTGGTAGACAGCTGCCCTGGACACAAAATTGACCTGTGCCTCCATGGACAGCTGTGAATCCAAAATGACTCCCAGGTTGTGCACCTGGTGCTTCAGGGGTACAGTTACCCCGCTCAGGACCAGGGAGTCCCCCACACCTGCCCACCCACCGTCTCCCAGAAACAGTACTGTCCTGTCAGGATTCAATCTCAATCTATTTGCCACCATCCACTCCCCAATTACCTCCAGACATTCACCACCTTCACTGGTTCTGATTTAAAAGAGAGGTGGAGCTGGGTATTATCTGCATACTGGTGAACAGCCAGCCCAAACCTCCTGATGATCCCTCCTAGCAGTTTCATATAGATGCTGAAAAGCATGGGGGAGAGGATGCAACCCTGAGGCACCCCACAAGTGTCCAGGGGTCCAAAGACTCACTCACCACCACTACTTTCTGGACATGGCCCAGGAGAAAGGAGTGGAACCACTGCAAAACAGTTCTTCCAACTCCAAGCCCTCCTA
Organism: Podarcis filfolensis; assembly: GCF_964270895.1. Classification (NCBI taxonomy): domain Eukaryota; kingdom Metazoa; phylum Chordata; class Lepidosauria; order Squamata; family Lacertidae; genus Podarcis; species Podarcis filfolensis. Next base: position 41,389,772 of record NC_139617.1, read on the forward strand.
GATGGTTCAGGAGGATACTGTGGTCAACAGTATCAAAAGCTGCTGAGAGATCCATCAGGACCAAGAAACAGCTTTCATCTCTGTCCCTTGCTTGCTGGAGATCATCAACCAGTGCTACCAAGGCAGTTCCAGTCCCATGTTGGGACCTGAATCCCTATTGGAAGGGGTCCAAATAGTCTGCATCCTCCAGGCATGTCTGGAGTTGTCCAAATATGGTTTTTAAAGAAGTGGTGTGATGATAGCTTCTATAAGGGGGTCCGTCACAGACGGAAGCATTCACCAACCCACAGAGCCCATTGCCAAGCCCTGCCTGGCTCACTTTTATGAACCAGGATGAGCAAGGATCAAGGAGATAGGAGGTCGGTTTCACTTGTCCAAGCAGCCTGTCCACAACCTTGGTAGTAACAGGTTGAAATTGATCCCACACAACTTGACTAGACAGAGCTCTAGCACTCTCCCATCCTGGCCCTGCTACCACGGTGGAGTCTACCTCCTTCCAATTCTGATCTGCAAAAAAACACACCTTTGCATAACCGTTACAGGAGTCCTTATCGGACCTTTATGGTTTTAAATTTTAAACCACCTGAAAGAGTCTCCTGGAACTGTTTTCTGCAGAAGCAGACACAATACAGGCGGTGAAGAAGGTCCTCTTTGCTGTTGCTATTGCCACATGGTAGGTTCGATGTTGAGCTCTAACCCGTGTCCTGATTCAGAGTGAGTTTTTTGCTACCAGCACTTTAACTGTCTCAGCGATTGTTAGCTCTGGGGAAAACCACGGGGCCATCCGGGCTCCATGCAATTGAAGAGGACACTTTAGAGCCAGACAATCAGTAGCCCTGCTTAGCTCTAAATTCCAGCAGGCCACCAGGGAATTAGCTGAGGCCATCAACATGGGGTAATACATCCCACCCCCACTCTCTGGAAGCCATTTGGATCCATTAAATGGCAGGAGTGGACCATTCAAATTTATCTCACCTCCCTGCGGAGGGGAAAAGTCATGGAGAAGTCTAGTTGCACCAGGAAGTGATCTGACCATGGCACTTCTTTTGTTCTACTGGAACTTAGTGTCAGACCACTGATGTGCATAGAGGTAAATACAGTGGACACTCGGGTTGTGAACGTGATCTGTGCGGGAAGCACATTCACAACCTGCAGCATTCACAACCCACAGCGCCGCATCTGCGCATGCACGGGTTGCGATATGGCATTTCTGCGCATGCGCAAAGTGTGATTTAGCGCTTCTGCGCATGCGCAAGCGGTGAAACCCAGAAGTAACCCGTTCCGGTACTTCTGGATTCGGTGTGCAACCCGAAATCACGCAACCCGAAGCGTCTGTAACGGCATTTCTGCGCATGCGCAAAGTGTGATTTAGCGCTTCTGCGCATGCGCAAGCGGTGAAACCCAGAAGTAACCCGTTCCGGTACTTCTGGATTCGGTGTGCAACCCGAAATCACGCAACCCGAAGCGTCTGTAACCTGGGGTATGAGTGTACCAGGTTTAAAGCAAGCATAGAGTTCTGCTGTGGGGAATTTTCAACTGTACCAGACGGGTGGCATGAAAGAAGCACTCTCCCTGAGCATGGAGCTTTTTTCATGGTGTTTTTTCCGGGGGGTGGGTGTATTCTCACCCTAGGGGAAAGAGGCCCAACCCTCCATAATAATTATCTATAGAGCTGCAGGTGGCAAATTGCTGTACATGGGCATGTCTAGGAAGAACAGAGGGTTAGAGGAGAGGCTGGATCAAATAAGCACTCTGAAGATCACACAGCTAGTTACTTGGAGGTAGAAGATGGCAATTAAGCTACACATTCCGAAAATGAACATAATTAGTACAATTAACTGCCTCCAATGATAATTAATTGCCTTGAACAATAGTCACAGGGGATGTGGAAGGATTTGTTAAACAATCAATGCAACATCTGTAAATCTGCATTTCCTTATCTTGATTGGGACAGCCTGTCCTATCTTGAAATGGAATTTGCACCATTGGTCCTAGATAAATGGTTCATGATTATGTTGCTCTCCTCTCCCTGTTTTGGGGACCCAGAGGGGATTAAATGGGCCACCCATTTTCAGCATGCTACCTAAGGATGCTTCCAAAATTCAACTCTTCTGAATTTCTCCCCAGATTTCAAAGTTGTAATTTAACTGGCCTTGTTTCCAAAGTGAAAGCTTTGTGCTAGGAATATTCTGATGTTCTGAGGTCCTTTTCCCCAGAGGAATGCAGCACCAAAAGAGGGCATAGTTTTCCATACAATGCACATGCAATAATTTATACACAACCCTCTTTTACAGTTATTCATAAATACCATAGGAAGCGCCCTTCTTGACTCCACCTTTATCCTTTGGTCCTGATGTGTTTTTGCCTCACTGCTTCTGGTTCCTGGTTCCCCTCATATTGCAGTCCAGTCGGTGTGCATGCAAAGCCTTTCCCTACTTTGAATCACTTTACTGGGTCCACCACACTGTCCTATGACAGAAAAAGGCTATGTTGTTTAGGGGTGAGGATGCCTTTTCAGCCTGAGTGCTTCATTTCCTTCAGTGCAGGCTTCGGAGAGCCACATGGCGGGAGTGGGTGGAGACAGAGATGGAAGTGGATGGAGCAATGAATGTAAAATTTGCTTTTGCACAGAAAACTAGCTTCTATGCCCACTTGCACACCCCTCTCTATCCTTCACCCAGGCAAGCAAAAGGCCTGATCAGAGTTAAGGACACATTCCAGCCAGGCAAAAGCTCTCTGGGTGTGAACCAGAGCCTGCGAGTGGAATGGTCTGGCAAAAGTTCTGAGCGTGAGATAGAGATGCCTAGAGAGCTGCATTTGGCTCCTAGGCCTTCAGTGCCTCACCCCTGTTCTGCTCTGTTGCTTATGTGAGAAGAAGCCGAAAGACTTTCAACTAATATGGGTATGGGGAACTTTTGGCTCTCCAGATGTTGCTGGACTGCAACTCCCATCATCCTGGACTATTGCCCACACTGGGTGGGTCTGATGGGAGTTGGAGTCTTAACAATTAGAAGATCTCTTTCTTCTTTTAAGTTCCATATTGAATTTCCCTTAAATTCATATCTGTTGTTTGCTTGTGTGCACATCCACTCGTTTTGTGTGAGAGGCTCTTTCATTGCTGGAGACTGTCATCTGGAAACTTTAGTCTGCAGAGAGAAGAGCGCAAAAGTCTGGGGAAAGAGCATATAATTACCTTTCTAATATAATTACAGACAGGTCAGCGATCCTTTTATTTCCGAATGCATGTATTTCTGGTGCTAATCCAATAACAGACCAGATTTTAAATTTGCGAGGTTATCAGTTGCCTGGAGCAACCAACCCTCTTCTCCGTGGTTTAGAGAGATCCGTCATAGGAAACAACCTGCAAAAACATTATGGAAGATGATACCTCATTGTTGACTTTCTTCAAGCCACAATGGTGGGAAGCCAATTAAATAAATTGGCTTGCAATTGTTGAGGCTGCCAGAATAACAAAACTGGATGGATGGAATCTAGGCTTGCTTCTGAATTTGACATCCAGGACTCCACTTCCTTTGGAGGAAGAGAGGCCATGGCAGGAGAACATCTGCTTTGCATGTAAGAGGTCCCAGCTTCAGTCCCCAGCATCTCTAGGTAAAGGTAAAGGCAAAGGGATCCCTGACCATTAGGTCCAGTCGCGGATGACTCTGGGGTTGTGGCGCTCATCTCGCTTTATTGGCCGAGGGAGCCGGCGTACAGCTTCCGGGTCATGTGGCCAGCATGACTAAGCCGCTTCTGGCGAATCAGAGCAGCTCATGGAAACGCCGTTTACCTTCTCGCCAGAGTGGTACCTATTTATCTACTTGGACTTCGTGCTTTCAAACTGCTAGGTTGGCAGGAGCTGGGGCCAAGCAACGGGAGCTCATCCCACCACGGGGATTCGAACTGCCGACCTTCTGATCGGCAAGCCCTAGGCTCTGTGATTTAACCCACAGTGCCACCTGCTGTGAAACTGTCTGAATCTGGAGAGCCAGTGCCAGTCAGTTTCAACACTACTATGCTAATTCCCCCAGTAAAGTTGACTGAGCAGGATGAGATTTCTCCAGTTGTTTATCACTTAGGCATGGTAGAATAGGCATGCCTCTCTAAGGCCCTGGGCATCAGAGCTGTCTTGGCTCTATAAAATGATGCAGGGACATCTTGGCAGTGGGGCTGCTGCCCATTGGGGCAAGGCTGGTCAGAAGTTGCAGGACCACAGAAAGCTCCCAGTAAGCACTTCCTCAGTCAACACGTGGGAGCAAACTGAAGCCCTTCCAGCCTCTGTCTCTAGACTACTTTTTCTAGGTTCCAGCTGCTGGTGGAGAACTTCAGGGCCTTGAAGAGCCAACCCTCTGGCCTGAAGACAGGCACTCCTCCTCAATTCTATTGCCTTCCTACTGTTGTGCTCCCTGCTCTGCTGGACCGGTGAAATACAGTGGGAGGCATCTGGTTCCTCAGGGAAAGGTAGCCACAAGTGTTTGGCCTCTGGCCCTACAGACTGGTGGTCTGGGATGTTCTTCAGGGGACTTCTGTCTGGCAGCCTCAAGTGTAGTAGCCCTCTGACCTCCAGCAGCTGGCTCAGAGCCCTGAACTTGATCCAACTCTTTTGCTGGTGCCTCTTGCAGCCTCTGATTTTGTGTCCAGATTGCTGCTGGATTCAGGGGTAATGGCAGGTGCTGCCTCTACTGCAGAAGGTAATATATTATCATTATGGCTAGTTGGCATTGATAGCCTTATTCTCCATTAATTTGTCTCGTCTTTGAACTCAGTAGTCATCACCACATCTTGTGGTAGTGAGTTCCATAGTTTAACTATGTGCTGTGTATGAAGAAGTATTTCCTTTGGTCTGTCCAGAATTTCTGCACAATACACTGAGGGCTGCTGTGTTGTTGTTGTTGTTGTTGTTGTTGTTGTTGTTGGTTAATGTATTTATAGGCCACCCAAGTTGTGATTCAAGGTGGCTTACAACATTTAAAAACATCAATTATAAAATACACAAAAACAAGCTAGAGGGAAACAGTGATTAAAGTGTATCCGAACACATTTAGAACCAGCAATTAAAAGACATCTTGCCCAGATAGCAGCCCAGTTAGTGCTCAGCATCAACTGCACCTTAGCTGTCAAAAGCCTGTCTGCAGAGGAAGGTGGGAGACTGCCTGTGGAAGGATGGCAAAGAGGGAGCCAGTCTAACCTATTGTGGGAGGGAATTCAACAATCTGGGAGCAGCCACAGAAAAAGACTCTCTCTTGTGTCACCATCTTTTTTATTTATTTATTTTATTTATTTACGGCTATTAGCCCATAAAATATGTACAAACATAAAAACACAGGGACATAAAAACAGATATATCCGACAACGGGAGGTGAACACCACGATGCAAGGGTGGGTCATTGAGCAGAGCCAAGTGACAGCTTGGGGCCAGGAGAGCTCCAAGGGACGGATCACAGAAAAGGAAAACTGAAGACGAACTCCGACATGCACTCTCATCATAACAGTTCGATTAGTTTTGATGTTGTTGTTGGTTTTTGGTGGTTTTTGAGTGTGAGATAACCGCATTCAGAAATCTCGCCACCTGCAGAGTTACAGAAGGATCTGTATCCTGCAAAAGCAGTGTGGCGTGTGACTCAACAGGCCTGCCAACCAAGCGCAGTAAAGCAGGACCCAGGAATTTAGCCCTGGCTACGCTATGTAGGGGACAGTTGAACATTATATGTGAAAGAGATTCAACAGTTTCCCCGTCACACACACATAGCGGAGACACCAAACCCTTGGAAAATCTGTGGTTCAGCAGGTTCGATGGAAAGACATTGAACCTTGCACGAATAAATGCACGTCGGTGTGGTACTGATGAAAGAGATGACATGTATGATGGAAGGCCAAGTGGTGGGGTGTGTCACCATCAATAATAATAATAATAATAATAATAATAATTTATTATTTATACCCCACCCATCTGGCTGGGCCTCCCCAGCCACTCTGGGCGGCTTCCATAAAAACCAAAAATAGAGTAAAATATCACACGTTAAAAACTTCCCTGAACAGGGCTGCCTTAAGATGTCTTCTGAATGTCAGGTAGTTATTTATCGCTTTGACATCTGATGGGAGGGCGTTCCACAGGGCGGGCGCCACTACCGAGAAGGCCCTCTGCCTGGTTCCCTGTAGCTTTGCTTCTCGCAATGAGGGAACCGCCAGAAGGCCCTCGGCGCTGGACCTGATGTTGATGGAACCTAGAGTGGGTGCTAGGCCATGGATCTCAGCACCTAAGGAGGTAGCCTGGGCCCAAGCCATATAGATATATATTAGTCATTTCTACCAAGGTCTCTAAGTGACTTCTGCTTAAGCATAAATACATTTTCACCTGCTTTGTCCATGACATTTCAACCAAAGGAGCAGTTTTCTCCAGAACACCCCAACTGAGATCACAGTGGAGCCATAAAGGAACAGCACCAGCAGGCCACATTGTTCAGGCCGTGTCCTCCGTGTGTGAGCATGTTGGAGAGAGATGGTTTCTTCCTCCTTTTCAGCTGTTTCCAAGGGTTACCAGAAGGGAGAAATCTCTGTGATAATGAAAAATGAGAGGAAAGCAAAATGACAAAGCAAATGTCAGAATTGCTTGCTGTGGAAATGAGATGTTCCTCCACCTTGCTCCAGGCGTACACTTCATGCTCTCAGGAATGTACCATTTCCAAAAGTCATGCTCTGTTCTACAGGGATCTCCAGTTAGCCTTGGATCATGCTTGAAAGTCTCTGTTTTTGGTGAGAGTTGGGATGAAGTTCCCCAATGATCTCTTCCCCTTTAAGGGGATCAGGACAAAGGTCCATCTAGTCCAGCATTCTCTTCTCACATTGTCCAACCAGATGCCACAATGGGAAGTCCACAAGCAGGACCTGAGTGTGATTCCCAGCAACTGGCATTGAGAGACATGCAGCCTCTGACAGTAATCATGGCTTTTAGCCCCTGAGAGCTCTATCCTTCCCAAATTTGCCTAATCTTCTTTGAAAGCCATCCTGGTTGGTGGCCATCATTACCTCTTGTGTTAGCAAAGTCCATACAGGCCATGACCATTTTAGGCACGTCCCATTGATGCATGATCGCCAATGCACAGATCCTTTTCGACCCAAAAGAGGATGGGATGGGGCAGGGCAGAATGGGGCAGGGTACGCGAGGGGCTGGAAACAGAATCCCAGCGGAAAATGGTCACTGCCTGTAGTTTAATTGCACACCCTGTGAAGAAGTACTTGTTATTGCATATCCTGACTATTCCAAGGTTCTGCTCTGATTCCTTGAAAACTTTTCCTTATTCACTTTCTCCTCATCATGAATAATTTTATATACCTCTATCTCTCCCCCCCCTCCGTCTCTAAACTAAATAAATTCCTAATGTGGTAACATTCCCTGATGGGGAAGTTGCTCCAATACCTTGATCACTTTTGGTTGACCTTTTCTGAATCCCAAACAAGGAAATGGGGCAACACTTGTTGAATCCAGTGATTAGAACCCATATATCTCTTCCCTTGCATGCTTAACCAGGGTTTAAAACCTTTAAAATACATGCTTTGGGAGGGGGTGAGGGCTGAAGGAGGAACTTCATTCAGTTCTGCTGGGGGGCTACTTCACCAATTGAGATCATACTTCACCTATGGGGATCATGAAGCAGATCCCTGCAGAGACCAGAACTGACCCTTCTGCTCACCAGTTGAGACTGCCTGCCTCTCCTCCCCCCTGCCCCTGCCAACCCACCTTCTGACATTTCTACATTGCTCCGGGTAAACCACCTCAACTTGGAGTGATCTGGGACTGTCTAAGCCAAATCCATTGGAAGCCTGGATTGGTCTGAATTTGGCTGTTATGGTTCAGCATCTGGCCCTTGACTGGATTGATTGCATGGTCCAAGTGCTAAGTGCATACAAAATTCACTGATGTAAGAAAAGGAACCATCGGTAGCCTCTTTGAGCAAGCAGGGCTGAAATGTGGGGCTGGCCCTGGAGAGTATCCAGAGTCCCTTAAGTATCCAGACAGCCTTCTTCCTGGCAGCTCTCAGTTACCTTACAACAGGGTTAGCTCATTCCTAATAGCCTGGAAGAGATTACTGCAGAAAGTCTGGAAAGGATGAGTAGTAGGTTTTGACCTGCTGCTGCTGCTGTTATTTTACCATGGATATCACTGCTGGAAAGCTGAGATTTTCCTTTCATTTCTATACACTCTGAAAGTGCTGTGCTTAAAGCAGAAGTAACCACCAAAACCCACACAAGTGAATAAACAAATGAAGCAAAACTTTCTGGCACCCTTCATCAAGCCTGCAAGTCCCATCACTGCCCCCAAGCCAGCCACAATGGGAATTTGTCACCCGAAACATTGGGAGGGCACTGGTTTGGTGAAGGATGTTTTTGGGATGCTTTCTTTCTTTTTCTTCTATTTTGCCAAGGATAGCACTGGTGATTACATTGCTATCACTGGACCTTCAGCTGGGTGGGAGAGATGGCTTAATGGTTTTTCAGGAAGCGAATGCCATCGGCTAAAATGTATTATTGGTTTGCTCACTGTTACTTCCCCACTGCTGTCTGCTTGCTTGCATCTCCTCTGTCCAGGACCAGCTCCATGTTTGATCCTGCCTGCACCAAGGAGCCTCTGATGGTCCCTGTTCTTACACCAGTATATTTTGTGTGGTCTGCATTTTTTTTAGCAAAGTGACATCATTTGTGTATTGCCTGATATATGGATTGGAATATAATTATCCTTCAGATTGCACCAAAATGCATTAAACAAGCCTGTGTAGTTTGGGATGGACTATGTTTAAAGAGGGACGTGGGTAGCGCTGTGGGTTAAACCACAGAGCCTAGGACTTGCCGATCAGAAGGTTGGCGGTTCGAATCCCCACGATGGGGTGAGCTCCTGTTGTTTGGTCCCTTCTCCTGCCAACCTAGCAATTCGAAAGCACCTCAAAGTGCAAGTACATAATAGGTACCACTCCGGTGGGAAGGCAAACAGTGTTTCTGTGCGCTGCTCTGGTTTGCCAGAAGCAGCTTAGTCATGCTGGCCACATGACCCGGAAGCTGTACGCCGGCTCCCTCGGCCAATAAAGCGAGGTGAGCACCGCAACCCCAGAGTCGTCCACAACAGGACCTAATGGTCAGGGGTCCCTTTACCTTATGTTTAGAGAGGCATACATTGAGTTAAAATATGCATGGGAATGAATGGCTGGCAGATGCTTGCTCAAATAGTTTTTGGCTGATAGCTAGTGAATACACCACATGCATATCAGGATGTCTGTAGGCGCAGTGGTACCCTTAAGATATTCATATGGCACTGGATGGGCCTCTGAACTATCTCCATCCACTGCCTCCCTTGGTCATGCAGTGATGAGTACACAGAACTGAAGGAGGAAGTGGGAAGAGTGATGCTCTTTCCTCAAACACTTTTCAGCTTTATATACATTTCAAGACTCATGATTAATTTTACCTAATTTAACTTTTGGCACTTCAAAAAGTGAAGTGTGTGAGTGCACACTTTATCTTTCTGTGCCTGTGGGAGGCGAACTTGGGGGTGGAGGGAGAAAAGTCCCCCAGGGCCTAAAATGTTTGAAAACCCTTGCTGCACATGCTTGAGCACTTGTGAGTGTGGACTCTTGAAATTGTTTTCTACCAGAATTTGCTTATGTGAAATTTACATAGCAGTTGGACTGTGCATGTTCTTTATTAAGCATTTGTTCTGATTTGTTTGTGTGTGGAGCTTACATGGCAGAAAGCTGAATTAACCCAATTTGCTTGCATGGTGGTTCTGTGTCTCCCCATTAGTCATTTTGTTCACCCCACACTTTTCAGTGCGTTTCCCCATCATTTTCCTCACTACAAATACATCAGTTTCTTTTTAAAAGTGGGTTTGTTGCACTAGAGCAACAGAGCATCTTAATTCACATTAATTGCACAAAACTACGTTTCTAGTACAGTTATATGACTGAATTCGGCCTGCAAACAATGGAGGCACCCCGTGTCTCTAAAATAACAACAACCCCCGTCTTTATACTTCTGCAGAGTTTCTTTATGCTGAAGGAAACGTGTTGGGTGGAAGACTCCCCCCACCCCATTCCACCACATCGGAGTGAGATGAATGGTTGTTGTACGTTTTTGATCTCTGATCTTGGGGGAACGGAATACAAAATACTGTAGCAAACATGTGGGCTTGCCTGCTTCAGTGATTCTGTTGGTCATCACAGTTTTGCTGCAGAGCAAATGCCATCCTCTGAGAACAGGTTCAGCAGTTGTGTGTTAAAATCTACAGAATGGGCAGATCTCTTCACGGGCAGATCTCTCAACAGTTCCCATTGAGAAAGCAAATTTGAATGTCTGCTTTTTGCTTTCCTGGGATGCACCAACAGCAGGTATTTAACTGTAACATAGCCATGGCTTGCTAGCTCACTTTTTAAAGTGGTGTGTACATGGAAAGGGTGCATGCAGATGGCATACAGTGGTACCTCAGGTTAAGTACTTAATTAGTTCCGGAGGTCCGTTCTTAACCTGAAACTGTTCTTAACCTGAAGCACCACTTTAGCTAATGGGGCCTCCTGCTGCTGCCGCGCCGCCAGAGCACGATTTCTGTTCTCATCCTGAAGCAAAGTACTTAACCTGAAGCACTATTTCTGGGTTAGCAGAGTCTGTAACCTGAAGCGTATGTAACCTGAAGCGTATGTAACCTGAGGTACCACTGTACTTCATCTGGAAAGATTGGTAGGTGGAGCTGGGAAGCAACTGATGTTCGTGATTAGGGGTGGGTGAATCTGCCAATCTCAGTTTATCTCCATTTCTCATTATTCTAATCTTAAATGCGCCACATTTCCACATCAGTTTGCATTTTTTTTTATTCTTCATGACAATGAATCATTAATGAACTGAAGACGTTGTTAAACAAATTCATAGGCCGCCTCACCTCACATCATAGAGGCAATGAAGCAGCGTACATGATAAAAACAGAGATAAAGAAGAGAAAGAGAAGCTCTAAGAACAATAAAATCAATTCAACACACTCTAGAACAAGAGATCACCTTACACCCTATATGCCCACTCAACTTCCTTCTCTCTGTGGAACTCGCACTGTTACAAGTGCCACACGTTCTGCATTGGTAAGAGCTTGTTCTTTTATTGTGGAACTCTCAGCCTCTCAACAACAGGCAAACACCTTCATTGTGCTCTTTTTGGAGTCTGCTAAAGTTTTACCAAGCCTCTCTAGACATGCAGAATGTTGACATGTGTTTTAATCTGCCTTCTAGCTTATCATTGATTAAGATTTAAAAAAAAAACGTTTAAAGTTGTTGTTCTTTTTTAAACTGATGGTTTTATGGTTTTATTCTATTTTGCAAACTGCACTTAAAAAGGTATTTAAATATACTTTCCCCAAGAAACCAGAGGCCTTTCTCTTGGGTATTGTCGGCCAAGGGGTGTTAAAGACGGATATAACTTTCTTTATGTATGCTACAACAGCAGCTAGAATACTCATTGCGAAGTACTGGAAGACGCAAGAACTACCCACACTGGAAGAATGGCAGATGAAGGTGATAGACTATATGGGCTTGGCAGAAATGACGAGCAGAATCCGAAACCAGGGAAGAGAAGCAGCGCAAGAAGAATGGAAAAAATTCAAGGACTATTTAAAGAAATATCACAAAGTTAATGAAAGTTAGAATGATGTTGGACTGGAAAGTAAATGGTTACTATTAGCAATGGTTAAGACAAGGAGAATAAGGAAGAATAGTCTAAATTTAAATTAAAATAAGGGAAGATTTGCTGAACAATCGATAAGAATCTGGAATACAGAAAGGGGAGGCATGAGGAAGTCGGGGAAGATAGGATATGAAATTAGGATATGAAATGATACATGTTTTTTGTTTTGTTTTTGTTTTTGTATGTTTATGTTTGTTGTATTGTGTTTATATGGAAAAATAAAAATATTATAAAAAAAAACTATTTTGCAAACTGCTTTGAGGTTTTATTATAACCAAGCAATTTATAAATCTCTAAAAAAAACCTGTCCGGGAAAGCTCTAACGAAGGTGAAATGATTTAATCAGATATCAAATTAATTTTCCATAAATGATTAGGTAATACCTCAGAGAAAGCCTTCCTAAACAACAAAAGTCTTCAATGGGCATATGAACATGCTAGGCAATGGGTTAGCCTTGCCCATCGATTTCAGTGTGTCTACTCTGAGCTCTGAGTAGAACTAACACAGAATACCACCCTAAGTGAAAATTACAAAACATATAATTGAGATAAAATCAGTTAAAATTAACCATAAATCTGAAAATTTACTTAAAATGCCAGAAATGATGATGGTCTCCCATGGCTTGGATGCACAGCTTATATCCACCAGGAGCTAATGATGATGGTGGTGGTGGTGGTGGTCTTCACCAAGTCTTTATAGCTCAACAGGGAGGGGGCCTGTTTGATCTCAGCCAGGAAGGAGTACCACAGAATCAGGCCTACAATACTGAATGCGCAGCTCCTGGTGGATATAAGCTGTGCATCCAAGCCATGGGGGCCCTCCAGTGACAAAGATCGATCCAAGAACATCCAAGAACAGGATGGGTCCAAGATATTTTGGCACCTGAGATAAACCACAATATGGCACTTACCCCTGGCCTGGGGCGAGGCAAGATTTACACCAGGAACAAGTGGGGAATAACAATCTACATCAGGAACAAGGGTGGGAGGAGACCAGCAGTGCCTTTTGTTTGCAAAGAGGCCACTTTAGAGGCAGCAATGGGACCATCAGAAGCCAACATAGTAGCAGCAGAGGACAGTGCATTCCTTGGAGGCCAGTTTGCTGGGAGTTATATACCACATATTTAACATCTTCAAGAAATTTTCCTTTAGTGTATAACAGGCCATAAATTTCCATTCTTTATTCTTTATTCCATAATTTTTCCCATGCTGACAACTGGATATTCTTACCAAAAGTTTTTGCCCACTTAATCATTACTTCTTTCGTCTCTTCCTCTTTCACCTCCCACTCTAAAAGAAGCTTGTACATTCTAGATATTACTCTTATTTTGTATTAATTCTTTATCTAATTTTGATTCTTCTGTTGTAAAACTTTTTTTCCTGTCTGTCTAAAAAACCTCATTTAATTGGTAACATTGTAGCCAATCTGTTAGGTTATGTCTGATTTCTTCGAATTTTTTCACTATCAATTGATTATCTTCTTCTTCTAGGTGGCCTAGTTTGTCTCCATATTTTTTCTTTTCACTGCAATGGCAGAGGGGATAGCCACCAGGTTTTTTTTGTTTTTGTTTGTTCGAATAAATCTTTATACTTCTCATATATCTTATATAGTGGCTTCCTTATATGATTCAGGAAGCCTCTATGAATTTTAACTTTTTCACATCCCAGGTAGGCACGCCACCCAAAGCGATTATTTAAACCTTCCAAATCTAGTAAATCTGAGTTCTGCAATGTCATCCATTCTTCTAGCCAACATAAGCAAGCCGATTTGTAATAAAGTTTCAGGTCTGGCAGTGCAAATCCCCCTCTGTCCTTACTGGCTATTAATAATTTGTGTTTAATTCTAGGTTTTGCATTGCCAGATAAACCTCGATAAGTCTTTCTGCCATGTCTTGAAGCATCCCATCTCCCCTATCACCGGGATCATGTGAAACATGAACATCATCTTTGGGGGCACATTCATTTTTACTGTGGATACTCTCCCCCAAAGCGACAGGTTCAGCCTGTTCCATATTTCTAAATCCTTTTTCATTTCTTTCCATATCTTTGTATCATTATCGCTGAATAAATTACTGTTTTTAATTGTGAGCCAGATTCCCAAGTATTTGACCTTGTTAACTATTGTCAGACCCAAAATTATTTGCAATTCTTCTTTCTCTTGTGCTTCCATATTTTTTTGCCAACAGTTTGGTTTTATTTATATTTATTTTAAATCCCGCCACCTTCCCAAATTCATAAATTTTTGGTAAACTTTCTGCTGAGTTTTCGGTAGTTATTATAAGATCATCCACGAAGGCCTTTATTCTGTAAGATTTGCTATCCAGTACTATTCCTTTTATTTCTGGGTCTTTCTTTTTGCGATTGCCAGTGATTCTACCACCATAATAAACAATAGAGGTGACAGTGGACAACCTTGCCTAGTTCCTTTCATTATTTTAAAACCTTCTGTTATTTCATTATTTATAATCAATTTCACTCTCTGATTTTGACATAGTGTCCCTATGCCAGTACAGTGGTACCTCAGGTTACATACGCTTCAGGTTACAGATGCTTCAGGTTACAGACTCCGCTAACCCAGAAATAGTACCTCGGGTTAAGAACTTTGCTTCAGAATGAAAACAGAAATCGTGTGGTGGCAGCATGGCAGCAGCAGGAGGCCCCATTAGCTAAAGTGGTACCTCAGGTTAAGAACAGTTTCAAGTTAAGAACGGACCTCTGGAACAAATTAAGTTCTTAACCCGAAGTACAACTGTACTGAAAGTCTTCCCCAAACCTGTAATTTCTATGGTTTTTTCATATAGCTCTAGGATATATTATCGAAAGCTTTTTCGGCGTCCATGAACATCAAAATTGCTTTTTTGTCTGTTCTTGTCTTTAGATATTCTCCAGAGTGTTTTTTACTTAGCTGGAATGTGTCCTCAAACTCCGATAGTGCTTCTTGGGTGGATGATAGAGGTGGCCATATAGTAGAACGTAGTCCAGTGTACAGATTTAAAAGGTGTCTTAACTGCTCCACTCACTTTTGCCCCTGGCTCTGCCCACCATTTGGTTCCACAACCTTGGATGAATGCTTGTACTTTGGATCTTTGGAAAGGCTATGCAAATGTTAAATCCTACTATTGATATTGTGTTGCATTGTGGCATTGTGTGTGAAGAAAACCTTGTGGGTAAATGCAGACAACCAGACTGAAAGAGTCTTTGGGCAAATGAAGCTGAATAGAGTTAGGGCAGAGAAGAAGTAAGGAAAATGGCATTGTGAAGAACAGTGCTGAATGTGCAAGAATACAAATAAGTTTGCCACAAGTGTAGAAAATTGGTGGTGCTTTTCAATGTGGAAATGAACACAGAATGAGGTAGAGTTTTTTCAGCACAGCTCTCTGTGGAGCCCATTCAGGATGGCTACAATACATTTGCTGAAGTAGCTTTGCTGCAAATTGGTATTCATCTTCCTATGTCAATTTGCACAAACCAAAGCAACTGGTAAATTAGAATGCAGGCTGTCTCTAAAACCTTCAGTTACCCACCAAGAGGTAATTTTGCCTGACTGAAGCAATTTTTGGAAATAAGAAACTGAATCTGAGAGTGTAAAGGGCTTTTACTGTAGCTCAGTCAATTGGGGTATTGGCCTGTTTAAGTTTTGAAAACTCTCTAGGCTACAAAACCAAACCCAAAGAGAATCTTTGTTCATTGAGAGTCTACAACCAAGGGAAGTGATGAGTCTGGAAGTGATTTAGAACACAGATGTTGAAATTAACAAACACTTTTTAAAAGTTTATATTTAGTTAGCCAAATATATAATAAAGCTAATATTTAGTTTGGCTCTTTAGATGTTGTTGGACTACAATTCCCAATTGCCAGGAATGATAGGAGTTGTTGTTGTTGTTGTTAATTCAGTTGTATACCACCCTTCATCTGTAGATCATAGGGCAGTTCACAACATAAAAATACAAAATGAGAACACAAAATACATTATAAATCAAGAACAAGAATGAACCAATAAGCCCTTCACACAAACACAGTTAAAAGGCCATGGAATGTTTAATCAGCTCAACACCTGATTATAGAGGAATGTTTTTACCTGGCACCTAAAGATATGTAATGAAGGCACCAGCCAAGGCTGCCCAGGGGAGAACATTCCACAAATGGGGAGCCACCACAGAAAACACCTGTTCTTGTGTTGTCACCCTCCAGACCTTTCATGGAGGGAGTGCATGAGGAAGGGCCTCAGATGATGATCACAGGGTCTGGGTCAGTTCATCTGGGGACAGATTGCGGCTTAGCAACATCTGGAGGGCCAGAGGCTTCCCACTCCTGCAATAAAGTCAGCATCTGAAGGTGCATGGGCAGTGAATGTTGAAATCATAGAATTATAGAGTTGGAAGGCACCCTGCGGATCCTCTAGTCCAAACCCCTGCGATGCAGGAATATACACCTGTCCCATGCGGGGATCAAACATGCAACCTAGGTGTTAGCAGCTCCACACTCTAACCAACTGAGCTATCCAGGCAGCTTAATTATCAGAAACCAAAGTAATTCAAGCAGATGATGCAGAATAGTAAAACACAAGATACTGCTGGGTACTGTCCAGAGTTCCACCCAGCCTGGAAAAAGGGGGGCTTAGTCGATATTTATAGAATTATGCAGGCTGTAGAGTACTGAGAAAGGGTTTTCTCCCTTTCTAGAGTACTAGAACCTAAGAGTTAAATGGTGGGAAATCAGGAGAGATATACAGTGGCATTGTTAATTTTTGGAATTTGGTCTTACATCAGGCAGGGATGGCTGCCATCTTGGATGGCTTTTCAAGTGGAACCAGACAAATTCATGAAGGAGAAGGCTACCATGATGACTATGTTCTGCCTCTATGGTTGGAGACAGTAGAATCATAGACTTGTAGAGTTGGAAGGGACCCAAGGGTCATCTAGTCCAACCCCCTGCAATGCAGGAATCTCAGCTAAAGCATCCATCCAACCTCTGCTTAAAAACTTCCAAGGAAGGAGAGTCCACCACTTCCTAAGGGAGACCATTCCACTGTCAAACAGCTCTTACTGTCAGAAAGTTCTTCCTGATCTTTAGCTGGAATCCCCTTTCTTGAAGTCATTGGTTCAGGTCTACCCTCCAGAGCAGGAGAAAACAAGCTTGCTCCATATTTCATGTGATAACCCTTGAGATATTTGAAGATGGCTATCATATCTCCTCTCAGCGTCTTCTTTTCCAGGCTAAATATACCCTGCTCCTTCAACTGTTCCTCATAAGGCTTGGTTTCGAGACCCTTGATCATCTTGGTTGCCCTCCTCGGCACATGTTTCAGCTTGTCAACGTCCTTCTTAAATTGCTGAGACCATAATTGGACACAGTTATTACAGGTGTGGTCTGACCATGGCAGAATAGTGACGCTGTGGGTCAAACCACAGAGTCTAGGACTTGCCAATCAGAAGGTGGGCGGTTTGAATCCCCGCGACGGGGTGAGCTCCCGTTGCTTGGTCCCTGCTCCTGCCAACCTAGCAGTTCAAAAGCACCTCAAAGTGCAAGTAGATAAATAGGTACCACTCCAGCGGGAAGGTAAACGGCGTTTCCGTGTACTGCCCTGGTTCGCCAGAAGCGGCTTAGTCATGCTGGCCACATGACCCGGAAGCTGTACGTCGGCTCCCTTGGCCAATAAAACGAGATGAGCACCGCAACCCCAGAGTCGGTCACGACTGGACCTAATGGTCAGGGGTCCCTTTACCTTTACCTTATTACTTTCCTTGATCTGGACACTATACTTCTGTTGATGCATGATTCTATACATGGCCCTGATTAGTCAGCAGCATGTGTAGAGGTGGGGTGATTTCCCCTGTGATGTCAGAGACTGGTCCACAGAGACAGCTCCAGCCTTGAGAGGGCACTGGAAAAAGAGCCCCTCCGGTGCACACCTTGGAAATAGTCTGTTCCACTGCCGAGCCTCTTATTGACACATAATTCTTCCTAATGTTTGGTGGGAATCTCCTTTCCCCTCCTCATTTGAATCCATTCGTTCAGGTCCTACTCTCTTGAGCAGCTCCATCTTGCTCCATCTTCCATGTGACAGCAGACCTTAAGATATTTGAAGATAGCTGTCGTATCAAGTCTTCTCTTGCCCAGGCTAAACATATCCAACTCCTTCAGCTGTTCCTTGTAAGGCTTGATTTGCAGACCCAAATGCAATAAAGATAAATAAAATGAAGTGGCAGCTTGATCCAAGTGCTCAGCAGGCTATGTATCTTGCACGAAGGAATCAACTCAGGTTGCAGAACTGAATATCTAAATCTTTATTCCTCATATTGGTGCGTCATAAAAGTAGGCCAAGGATAGAGGACAGCTCAGGTGGCAGGCAAGGCTGGGCAAGCTAAAACGTTGATCCAGCAAGCTGCATTCCCCCTGTGCCTAGCAAATGGGATTGTGTTTTGGACTGGGCAAGCAAGTGGAAACTCTTCCGGGAAGCCTGAACCTGACCTGTCTGCTTTGTCTATGGGCAAGCCCTCCCCCTGCTTCACCTGGACCCAATGGTGTCTCCTCAGGGCCCTAGATATATTATTTTCTTTAAGCCAGGTAGGAGTTTGCTTCAGCAGTGGGCCCTGCTATGGCATTGGGGCCATGGCACTATCCAAGTATTCCAGATGCTGGCACAGGCTTTGGATTCCCACCCTTTCCATTCCCTAGTTGTCTTCTTGTTTAATCCTCAGTGGCTTCTTAGTGGTTAGTTCTTTCTTACATTTGCTCCCCTCCAAGCATTCTTGTCATTTGGCTCCTTTGATCTCTTCCATGCTTCTTCATCTGGTGTGTGTGTGTGTGTGTGTGTGTGTATGTTCTCTAGCTATGTTTGCTTCTTGAAAGAGAGGCTCCAATGGGATCACTGGGGGTGGGTAGGGGAGAAGGAAGCATGCTCCAATGAAAGGCAGCACTCGAATGTGAATTTTACCGAGTTAGCAGAAGCCCTTTTGGTTAATTACTGCTCCCTTCTCCCTTGGGGACTGGCATTATTTTTCCCGTGAAGGAGTTCAGAGCAGCATCCCAGTGAGAGCTAGCTGTGAAGGAGCTGCCTCTTGTTATGCAGTCTGGCAGGAGTAATGGCATTAGCTCTCGGTAATAATCTGCAAAATGTTTTCCAAAAAAAGAGAGAAGTGCTTACTCTCATTTCATTTAAAGGTAGGGTGGATGAGGCTAATGGCAGATCAGCCAATTCTTGTTCCTTGTCGGTTATTGCATGCATTCTCGTTTGGGAAGGGCTTAGTGGTAGAGCATTTGCTCTGTAGGCAGAGGTGCCTCATTCAGCCCCCAGGTTGCCCAGGCAGGGCTGGGAATTTCCCCAATCTGAAATCCAGATCAGCTGCAGATCAGTGCAGGCAGTACTGAGATAGATGGTCCAAAGAGCTGATTTGGTTTAAGGCAACTTCCTGCTTTGCACTATTCTTTTTCTGCAGGGGGAGGGGGGGTGAAGGTTACTGGCAGAGCATTTTCTTTGCATGCAGAAGATCTCCAGCATCTCTGGGCTGGGGGCTGGGAATGTCCCCTTTCTGAAACCCCAGAGATCAACTTCCAGTCAGTGTAGGCAATATTGATTTCAATACACCAGTGGTAGGACTTGGTATAAGGCAGCTCCCTATGTTTCTAGATCCATTCTGCACTTTTAAAAAAGCACCAAAATTGCATTTAAGTTGTGTGCTCTTTACCATAAAGTATGGATAGATTGGGACACGGGTGGCGCTGTGGGTTAAACCACAGAGCCTAGGACTTGCCCATCAGAAGGTCAGCAGTTCGAATCCCCATGACGGGGTGAGCTCCCGTTGCTCGGTCCCTGCTCCTGCCAACCTAGCAGTTCGAAAGCACATCAAAGTGCAAGTAAATAAATAGGTACCGCTCTGGCGGGAAGGTAATCGGTGTTTCCGCATGCTGCTCTGGTTCGCCAGAAGAGGCTTAGTCATGCTGGCCACATGACCCGGAAGCTGTACGCTGGCTCCCTCGGCCAATAAAGCGAGATGAGTGCCGCAACCCCAGAGTCGGTCACGACTGGACCTAATGGTCAGGGGTCCCTTTACCTTTTTATGGATAGATTGTCCTCTCATTGTTGTTTCTATCAGTTTCTCATTTTTCCAATCAGTGGCTGAGCACTTGCTTTGCATGCAGGAGACCCTGGCTTCCCTCTCCAACACCCCCAGAAAGAACAGGAACTGCCCCCAGTCTGAAACCCTGGAGTGTTGCTACCAGTCAGTGTGGACAGTAGAGAGCTCCTGTTTCCAATGAGCTAATGCACACAGGATCTGAGCATGAAGAACAGAGTGTCTCTCAGGGATTGTGAACTTTTAAGGGAATATTTACTGAGACATTCCACAGGTGACTTAGGAGGCACTGGTATGAACACTGGCCAATTCAGGGCTGACTTCATCATTTTCTGGTGTACTGAGTAGCTCCCCACTTCAAGCTGCAAGGAAGCCAATATTCTGTTCCAGGTGATGGCTCTAATGGAGTGTTCTGGTCAAGACAGGGTGTAGCATTCAGGATGGACAGCTCCATGTTGAGATACTTTAGAATGGTGCTTCAGCAACAGATAACCCCAGGATGAGCAACCGAGCATTAAATAAGACTGCAGCTCTGCCCCCCAGGGGGAGAAGGGGCACTGCCTGATTCAGCAGCCATAGGCTCCCACCATATAGGGGAAAACAATTGTTCCATTGGAGCTTCTCAACTGAAGTCCTCAGAAGATGGCAATGAGACCCCTTCAGACTAGAGAGGTGTTGACAGAATGGCCCCCTCCTGGATTAGGGCTGCTAAGGCAATGCGGACCATAATGACCATATTTTCTCATGCTGTCTGATTCTTCCACCAAATCCACAGCCTTGTAGCCTGAAGATGGAAAGTTGGACTTTGTGGCTGTGACATCTGGCTGCGAACATGTTTCCAGGAACATAAGAATCTGCCTTAAACTGTGTCAGACCCATTGGCTCCTCTTGCTCAGCATTGTCTGCATTGTCCATATTGATTGGCAGCTGTTCTCCAGGGTTTCAGAAAGTATACCCTCCCAGCCCTACCCGAAGACATCAGGGACCTTCTGCATGCAAGGCACATGCTCTACCATTAGCTATGGTCCCTCAAACATAGTAAGATGCTTCATACTGTATCAAACCATTGGTCTATCCAGCTCAATATTGCTCACATTTAATAGCAACAGTTTCCCAGGTTTTCAGACAAGTCTTTCTCCTGGCCCCTGAGACTTTCCGCATGCCAAGCAGATGCTCTCCCACTGGGCTATGGCCCTTCCCCATTTGGCTCTTGTGTCTCTGTAGTTGTGTCTGTTAAATCTAAACTTTGAGAGCTGATCAGCCTCCTTCACTGGCTCCTAAGTTTGGGTCCCTGGCAGAGAACAGCACAACTTCATCTCAAAAGCCACCAGAGACCAATTCTGTCATTGGTGAGAATATCTGATGATTAACTTTTCCAGTGAAGTGTTTGCTTCTGCCAGGCAACCGATGTTTTATAAATGAGCAATTAAAAGCAGGGAGGAAAGTGAGCAAGTGAGCTGGCGTGAGAATCTCAGAATGAGATGTCTGTCAGAGTGTGATCGTTACTGGTTCAAATGACTTTCAGTGGCTTGGGCTCATGTTTTGGCAGCTCACGCTTTCCTATTCATTCTCTCCAGGTTCCTCCCCACCCCCGCTAAATATAATTGCTTCCATTTATGGTGTACATTTGATCCCAGTGGAAAACTAAACACTGAGCATCTCGGCTGGGGATGGGTGTCACGCTGCAAGGGGCTTGGCTGCTCACACCTACCTCTTCTATTCAAGTTCAAAAGTAGGGGTTAGGAACTTCAGGCCTGTGGGCCAAATGTGGCCCTCAGAACTTCCCCCAGACACACAGATTCCCAGCTTTACCAGTCCTTGTGTGTTTTCGCCGGGCGGGATGTGTCCTTGAACTTTGATAAAGTTTCTTCCTTGCCTGGATGGTGGGTAGAGTGGGGTGTGTATGTGCGTAGAAATCTTATAGTGCAAAGATAACATTTACATTTATTGACCTGCCCATTTTTACTTCTGGCCCTGCACACAATTGGCTCCTCCTTTTTTCCTAGGAGCACCACTGGAAGACTTCATGGGTGCCACTGTGTCCTTGGGCACTGGGTTGGTGACCCTGGTCTATATTTACCAGGAACTGTCCCTATTTTCTGGCACCTACCTGCTGGGTACATCACGATTTCCCTTCCCACCGCTTTCTGCCTTTTTGGTTAAAAAGTTCTGGAATTTTCATTCTGCGGAGTTCAACTCTCCTCTTTTGGCCTCTACAAGTCAGATATTTGAGAAACACACACACACACAGAAACATGCATGAACATGGGGAGGAATATTGGCATCTTATTATACTGCTGCTGAAATACTTGCACTGGTTTCTAATTAGCTACTGATGTTGGTGAGCAAGGTGTTGATGTTGGTGAGCAAAGCCCTATATAGCTTGTGACCAGGACACCTAAGGTAAGGTTACCAGATTTTTTTCAATGAACCTGGGGACACTTTTCAACTTCAATGGATTTTGTATGGGGACTGATTTGTAAATATGGCGACTGTCCCTGGGAAACGGGGACGTCTGGTAACCTTAACCTAAGAGATTGCTCACCACTTACATACCCAACCAATCACTACGTTCTTCTGGAGAGGGCAGATATCATCCTATCAATAGGTTCATTCTGCATAATGCTGGAATCAGGCCTTTAGTGGTGGGCAACCAGTTTTCCTACCCCTGAAGTAGAGTCTTCAGTAGTGCAGAACAATTATTAGTTGGGGACTGAGGAGCAGTCTTTGGCCTCACCAAAGTGATACCAGGCTGCCTCTGAAATGATGGATGAGCAAAGGTTCCAAAACTGGGGCCTGGCTTAAGGTGCTTTTATATATAAGGAATATTGCATTAGTTTTCCTGCTAGTGCTTTTGTCCTGTTTTCTAACCCTCCCTTCACACTGCAGTGTCTGTTGCATTAAGGAATTCTGGCTTTTTGACTGAAATAGTGGAATGTTGCTTTCAATTTCATTCACATGTGGGGGGGGGGGGATTTGTGATGCAACAACCAATGTCACTGGGAAATGTTGCTATTCCCTCACCCTTCTGTTCCCCCATGATTCCCCCATGAAAACAGCAGGAAAGAACTGTATGCCATCTCACCACCCCACATTTTCATAGAATCATAGCCTGACCAGCAAGGGTCTTTATGCAAAAACTCCTAGGTTAGAACAGAAAGCCACTGCCAGTCAGTTTAGGCAATACTTGCTCTCAAGAGTTTGATCGGTCCAGACTTCTCCCAAACCCTTCTTTCCCCACCTACGCATGAGCTGAATTAAAATTTGAGCCAGCTCTTTCTGTTGGAAAGTATTTCCTGATGTTTAGTTGGAATCTCCTTTCTTGTAATTGAATCCATTGGTTTGAGTCCTACCCTCCAGAGCAGGATAAAACACACATGCTCCATCTTCCATGTGAAAGTCCTTGAGACATTGGAAGACGGCTATCACATCTCCTCTCAGTCTCCTCGTTTCCAGGCTAAACATACCCGTCTCCTTCAACCACTCCTCATAAGGCTTGGTTTGTCACTTTACTCCCATAATCTTTTGGGGTTTATGGGGTTGCCAGTGGATTTTTTTCCTGGAAATGATTAACGTGGAAATGAGTGCTGAACTTCCATTATATTCCACTAGAGTTCTGAAGGTGGCTTTTGCATTGTGTGGAAGCAGAAATTAACAGTTAGGGAAACATCAGGAAGACAGAATAAACTGCTTTGTGCACACAGCTTTAGTGAGCTAGTCGGCTCCAGTGGTTTAGGGCTTTTATTCAGAGCCCTGAAAACTCTCATCTTAACACAATTTCTTTCATTCTCTCTCCTTCTCCCATTAGGATTCTGGCTACTGCTGGGGCTCAGTTTGACTTGCGGACGTTGAGAGCTGTCCGAGTACTGAGGCCGCTGAAGCTTGTATCAGGAATCCCAAGTGAGTACAATATGACTTCCATGTCCCACTTTTGCCTCTGGCCCCCCACCAGGGTGTGTCCCACTCAAGGTTGCTCAGAAGGGGGTGCAGCCCTTGAGCCAAAAAAGGGTTTCTCAGCCCTGACTTTTCCAAGAGCTAGGGAATCTTTAGTCCTCCAGATGCTGCTGAACTACAACTCCCATCATCCCAAGCCATCAGCTTTGCTTGCTGGGGCTTATGCCTGGCCCTCCAGACATTGCTGAACTGCAACTTCCATCAATATGATACCAAATAATTATGGGAGCAGTAGCTTGTTGAGGGTGCTGAGAGTTGTCGGAGACCCCTATCCTCCACACAGACCTACAATTCCCACAGTAGTTTAACAGTTGATCCCTCTTCACAGAGAACTCTGGGAATTGTAGCTCTATGAGCGGAATGGGGGTGTGTGTTCCTAACTCCTAGCACCCTTAACAATTTACACCTCCCAGCATGCTTAGCGGGAGCCATGATTGTTTAA
Organism: Podarcis filfolensis; assembly: GCF_964270895.1. Lineage (NCBI taxonomy): Eukaryota > Metazoa > Chordata > Lepidosauria > Squamata > Lacertidae > Podarcis > Podarcis filfolensis. The sequence continues at coordinate 41,413,954 of NC_139617.1, forward strand.
AGTGGTATCACAGTGCTTTAAATGTATGATGGCTTAAGTCAAATTGAAAAGAGTTTGCTCAGTGCTAAATTGTTCCTATGGATTTCAAGCCTGTGCCTGGAGTTTTTATAGCCTGAGCGTCTCATCAGTGTTTCCTGGCACGCGAATGGGGTCCTTGCAGCCAAGGAGCTCCTATCCGCTGGCTGTGAAGGCAGCTTTGTTTCATTCTGCAATGTCTGCATAAAATTATCTGACTCTGCCGTCTCCTTGGCTTCATCTCTTATCTCCTGTGCTTTAATTTAAAGTGTCTTTTTTGTTTGGTGAAGGGCATGGGAGTTGAGTGACAGCTCCGCAGGTTTGTGTCTCCCCTTTGTGTGTCTAGGGATGGTTCTGTACAAGGGATAGGCAAGCAAAAGGAACCAATGAAATGGGGAGGAGCAAACATAACTTACTGCAGGGGTCAGGGACCTCAGTCCTGGAACCCAATATGGCCTCCAGACCCGTCTCTCTGTGGCCCTCAGAACTCCTCTGGGCCACGCCCTCTTTTCTAAAGCCAGAACCCTCACCACCCTTGTTTTGCTTCCTCCTTTATTTTAATTTTTTTGGGCTCTATTAATGACTCTATCTTGAATGTGTGGAATTTATCTTTGCTCCACCTACTTTTGCCTTTGACTCCACCTACTACTGTCATGTGACAACCCTCCCACAGAAGGCTGCCTAAAAGGGAATGTGGCCTTTGGGCTGAAAAAGGGGCCTCTGACCTTGACTTAGCCCATGTTCCCCCCTCTTAAATTGCTGATAATCATATAATTGTTGATTAGTGGGGAAATGGGGATTGTGGTCTGCAGAACTAGTTGCGTGCTCAGAGGATGGGAAGGGAGCCTTGATTTCTTTTGTCCCTGTGGCAGCTTTATGCTTCACATCAGCTGTATTTGCCTTGAGCCGTTCCCTGGCTCCTGGTCTATTTTGAAGCCTTGCTCTGTTTTTACGGGGTAGGATGTCACTCAGTACTAGAGAAGATGCTTTTCCATTGAGGATAAGGCTGTTCTACCTTCACTGATGGAGTGAATACCAGTTGTTGGAAATCACCAGTAGACGGAGTTCTATTCTGCTCAGGTCCTTTTTGTGGGCTTCCCAATGGGGCATCTGCTTGACTACTGTGAGAAGAGGATGCTGGACTAGTTGGGCCTTTGGCCTGGTCCAGCAAGGGCATTTATGCAAAAGGACCTAGGTTAAAACAGACCCCTGCCTGAATCCACAAAAAGCCACTACTTGTCAGTTTAGGTAACACCTGCTCTCAAGGGTGTGATGGATCCAGCCTCCTCCCAAACCCTTGTCTCCCCGCCTATGCATGAGCTGAATTAAAATCTGAGCCAGAGATTCAGTGGGTCCTATCGTAATGTGATGTTCTTTGAATTAAAACCACAGCAACTTAATGATGCTTAAGTCTGAGTCCCTGTATTCTTTCCTAGCTACAAATCAGGAGTGCTTATGGAATTTGATTCTGTGAATACTGAATCAGATGTATCTGGACTTGTGTATGGATTATAGTACACACACCATTATATAGTGCATACATAGTGCATACACCCCTCAGAATTTGCACTTCTCTCAATTATGTGATACAGTTTTCAGCTGAAAAAAGTATACCAAGGTTGTGTTTAAACTGCATATGTTAGGATAAAATGCATTAAAAAAATTGTATATTTGTAATAAGATACATCTTTAAATGCTAGAGGAGTGCAACAGATCTATATGATATCTGAGGCATCTGGTTGAAACAAGACACCTCAGGTGTTTCATTTTTTTTTACTTGCCCAACTCAGATTGGAATGTTAACAAAGCCTCCTGAGTTGGTGTGACAGTCCCTTTGAAGCCCCATGTCGCTCTGTCAACTTGTTCACCAAATAAAATTTCTGTAGACATTTTTGTTGTTGCTGCAGTTAAAAGCAAAACCAAGTTCCTGTAGTGGAAATGCTCTGGTGCAGCTCAAGTGGGGAGTTAAGGGGTGGGGGTAGTTTGTTTTGATGGACACATATAGCTTTTAATCAAGAGGGGAATATTTTACCAGGAATCTCCAATCATAGCACTTCAGCAGCAGATGAAAGTAGTTTCACTTGCTGGCTCATAGCTCTTTTCCAAGCTCTGCCACTCCAAAGCAGGAAAGTTTGAAGAGTGGTGGTCTGTTTGGGCTCCATGTCAGCCTTTCCAATTGCTTTCCGTTGACAGCAACCCCTTGTGCTCCAATATCTACATTAATTGTTATGGGTTACACCAGATGTTATCCCTGCTGAGAGTAGACTTACTGAAATTGATGGACGTAATTAATTGTGGCCCATTCATTTTAATGGGTCTGTTCTTAGCAGAACTTCATATCTTGTTTTCAGCTCCAGTTTGCATTTACTTGTGCAGCCTTTTTCAACTTTGGGCCCAGATGTTGCTGGACTACAGCTCCCACCATTCCTAGCCAGAATGGCTAGTGGTCAGGGATGATGGGAACTGGAGATCAAGATAATCTGGGGACCAAAAGTTGTGAAAGACTGGTTTAGAGCATAGTGTTATCCCCAGTCCTTTAGTTTAGGGCTGGTGGGTGATAATTCCATTTCACTTTGTGAAAAAAATATTATGTCTTCCCTCACTCAAACCAGTTTTCAAGACTTCCAGCACAGAAAACTGTGATTGGACATATTTGGCTGCAGTTTGACAGGTTTGCTTCCCGGGGGCAACCTAGCTCACATGTCAGCATTTTTCAGACTGATTGCCAACAGACACTAGGAGAGGTTAAGTGATTCCTGTTGTCCCCATCCCAAAATTTTACAGGCTGTCTTTGAGAGACAACTACTGCAATTGCCCTTCTGAGGATTGGTGGGGATCCTGCGACCATGGCTGCAAATTCCATCAAATTTCCCCCATAATTTTTTAAAAAATTAAATAATTAACAATCCACCTGACCCCAGCCCTCAAATCTCTGGATGTTTATGTGTATGCCTGTAGTTTGGCCTTCTGGAAGGGTTGTTACACCTGAAAATTTCACCTACTTCTGTCAAAATCTTCACAAATCAGCTTATTTTATTCTCATAATAATGAATGGTGGAAATATAGCTTGAATTGGACAGACTACAGAGTGACTTGGATGATCAGGCTGCCCTCTGAAGTGACAGATATGAACAGGATCTTGTGGCTAGTCCACACTGCTATTAATTACATATTTAAAACACATTTCCATGTTGTTATTTTTTAAAAAATGTAGATTAATGTGGAAAGAGTGTGGATGAAACTTAAGAGTGGAAATATTTAAAAATGTCACTGCCTGTAAATAGATCAACTCCCCTAGTTCCAATCTCTCTTCTCCTTCTAAATATCCCCAAATAGCTAACATTGCTTTCTGCTTCTTGTTCAGGTTTGCAGGTTGTTCTCAAGTCCATCATGAAGGCAATGGTACCTCTCCTGCAGATCGGGCTCCTACTCTTCTTTGCCATTGTGATGTTTGCCATCATTGGGCTGGAGTTCTACATGGGGAAGTTTCACAAAACCTGCTTCAACAATGAAACAGGTGAGATTAATCAATATCCACTAGGGGTGTGGTGGGGATGGGACTCAGAAGGCTATTTCTAAAATAAAAAAAGGCAATGGTTTTTGGGGATCGGATTGGGGCAGGAAGCAGAATTAAAACAAGTCTGTTAACCAGTCATTTTGTGGGTAAGGGAGCTTCAGTACCATGGATAGCTCTGTGCCCCTTGCCTTGCCTATCAGCGGCGGAATCTTAGTTTATTTTGCAGTGTTTCACATCCATCTTTGTGTTGTGTTAAGCTGTTCATGTTTCTCTGCATCATGGTCCAGTTCTCCACTCCATAACACATACTGGCAATATGCACATATTGAACACTTCATCTTTCAAATCTAATGAAATGTTTTTATTTTTCATTACAGGGCTGAGTTTTCCAACAGCCACCCACAATTGTTTTATTCTCATCTTTATTTATGTTGTTTGGTTCCCGCCCCCCCACCCAGTATGATTTTATGTCTTAAATAGATGTGTTCTTCAACTTGCTAGGTTTCTTTACCTTCTATATAATTGTCTTCATTAAACATTACTTTAGTCTAAGCTCGATTCATCTTCAGTCCTACATTTTTTAATTCTTCCAGCATTTCTTGCCGTTTTTGTTGACTCTTAGCTATTATAACTTTATCATCTGCATATCATAGATTATTTCAATATCTTTTGTCAACATTGATTCCTTTTTCTGACCATTCCAGCTTTTTGGGGATTAGGTGATAAGCTATCTCTTTTTCTTACGCTTCTTTTCAAAGGTATTGGGTTGGTCTTTATATGGAAATTATATGTTGCTGTCGCTTTCTTTGCTATTTCTTTGCACTTTTGTCTGCTATCAACTCTGCAGTTACATCATGCGTGTTGTATAATCCAGGTTTCAATAATATTGATGGCCTTTTCATAACCAGTGAATGCAATGTATACGTATGGGGATGCATATGGGAACATTTTTCTATCAATATTTTCATAGCAGATGATCTGCTGTAGAATATCATTTTATAAACACCACAATAGATTTTGCAAAAACAAGAGAAACCATGCAAATTTGCATAATGCACGCAGGCTGCAGACCAGCTTTAACCTTCGCAAGACTTGAGTTAAATGGTTATAGCCTCCCCACACCCTACTTTGTATAACTCTGATTACTGGTGCAGTTAGGTAAATTCAGACTCTGGGCTTGCTCCCTTCTCCTCCAAAATATATTCTGTTACTTAATTAGAAATGTGGTGAGCCAGCTTTGCTGCATTTGGGGGCCCTCCTGTTTATTCTTCAGAGTGGGGCATACAAATACAGGAACATAGGGAATTGCTTTAAACTTAGACCATTGATCCATATAGTTGAGTTCTCCATACACTTACTGGCAGTGGCTCTGCAGGATTCAGGCAGGAGTCTCACAACGTCTTACAAGGAGATGCTGGGGATTCTATCTTGGACCTTCTGTGTGCAAAGCAGATGTTCTACCATTGAGGCATGGCTCTTCCTCTAAAACATAGGAACCTTGAAAGCTGCCTTTTAATGAGTCAAACTGAGCTCAATCTAGCTCAGTATTGTCCACACTGGTCAGCAGGGACTCTCCAGGGTTTCATGCAGGTGCCTTTCTTAGCTCTAACTGTGCTTCATTCATTCCTTGAACCTCCCTGCACTGCCTCTGTTCTGACAATCTGTTGGGCACTGCCCCACCAACCTCAGTCTGCCCACCTGCCTGCCTTCTTACTTACAACTGAATGTCAGCTTCCCCCTCCTCCTTAGTGTCAGTGTTGTCCTCTTATTTAGTTACTTATATAAAATATTTGTGTACCGCTGTACCATAAAGATATAGCGCAGTGATTTATAACAATATAAACCCATAAAACCATACAGTAAAATCACAAAAAGTTAAAAGAAAAATAATTAAAAATGAACATCAATAGACCACCGGGGATGTACTCTTAATTGTCTGCAGAGGCCTGGAGGAATGGAAAAGTTTTCAGCAGGTGTTTAAAAGGCTCCTGCTGAATCTCTATTGGCAGGAGGTTCCACAGGACTGGGCCAAGGACACCAAAGGCTTGCTCTCTCGTTGTTGTCAAATGAGCCTCACCATCTCTGGGAGCAGCTAGAGATGCTCCTGCAGATGACAGAAGGCTTCAGGCGATCTCTGAAGTATCCCACACTCAAGATGTTCAGGGGGTTGTAAATCAACACAAGAACCTGGAACTTGGTTCGGTAGAAGATGCAGCTGCTCTAACAATGGTGTCACATGTTCTTGACCAGCAATCTGACTGCAGCATTCTGCACCAGCTGGAGCTTCCGAGCCAGATCCAAGGGCAGCCCCACATACAGTAATCTAGCCTCAAGGTTTTCAGTGCATGGACTGCAGTGGGCAGGCTATTCCTGTCCAGGAATGGACATAGAACTCAGCAGGAATACTTAGGTGGCTCTGCCTGTCCTTAGCTCGGGTGCCACCTATTGTTGGCCTCCACGCCTTCTGCCCTGCTAGCTGCTACCTTCTCCCTACCAATGAGAAGCACAGTAATGATATTCTTTAAAAGGCCACTGGTCCACTGGAGTTTCCTGGAGCTGTAGTCCCTTGTGCAACTGGGGAGGCATATGAACCCAACCTGCTCTCATTTGCTCAAGGCAACGGGAGCTGTCCTTGTGGAGAAGCAGTATTCCAAGCAGGAGCATAATTCACTCCTGCTTGGTGTTGGACTAGAAAAAGTGTGGCCTCCTGGTTTTGTAGGGATCCCTACAAGGAAATGAGAAGGGGTGAGGGATGGGGAGGAGTTAGACTCTGAGCTCACTTGTGAGAAGAACAGGTTTGTGTGTCTCCATGGAGATTTCCCAAAGAGGGAATGAAAGAGGTGCATCTGTTTTACACATAGAAGGTTCCAGGTTCAATTCCCAGTGTCTCCCAGAACCATGGACAGCTGCTGCCAGTCAGTGTAGGCAATACAAAGCTAGTGGTATAACAGTATTCTGAAGGGCAATATCCTGGCAGAATGGTAAAGTTTTCAGCAGGCGTTTAAAAGTTGACATAGAAGGCAGCCCACATTGGGTAGATCTTGTTCTCCCATCACCATCCCATTGTCCAAAATTTGCTCCTTGGACTTGATGTGCTCTTCAACTCTGCTCTAGATTACTTCTGTTCACCCACCACCCTTCTTTCCCCTTCCTTCTTCATAGGGGAGAGGCTGGGAGATTTCCCCTGTGGAGAGGAGAGGCCTGCAAGGCAATGTGAAGAAGGAGAAATTTGCAAGCAATACTGGGAGGGCCCCAACTTTGGAATCACCAACTTCGACAACATCCTCTTTGCTGTGCTCACTGTTTTCCAGTGTATCACAATGGAGGGTTGGACTGACATTCTCTACAATGTAAGTATCACCAGCCATGTTGGTGAAGCTTGTTGTTGCTATTGCGGGGATTCCATCACTCTGTTGCACTGCAGAACAGTCTTCCCTGGCCTGGTGACCAACCCAGGCTTTGGGTTGTATCAAATGTAGACCCATTGATGCATGTGACTGACCTAGATGGATACAACCCTAGTAGACACAATTAACTTAAATCCATTGATTTGACTCTGAATATAACTTAGTTGCATTTCATTTTCATTGGGATGGTTTTCGTTGCTGCCTCCTGTATAATGTTGCGAGCCTCCATCCATAGTTCTTCAGGCACTCTGTCCACCAAATCTAAATCCTTAAACCTGTTCCTCACTTCCACTGTGTATTCATAAGGGATTTAATTTAGATTGTCTCTTACCGGCCCAGTGGTTTTTCCTACTTTCTTCAGTTTAAGCTTGAATTTTGCTATAAGAAGCTGATGATCTGAGCCACAGTCAGCTCCAGGTCTTGTTTTTGCTGACTGTATAGAGCTTCTCCATTTTTGGCTGCAGAGAATATAATCAATCTGATTTCGATGCTGCCCATCTGGTGATGTCCACGTGTAGAGTCGTCTCTTGTGTTGTTGGAAAAGCGTGTTTGTGATGACCAGCTTGTTCTCTTGACAGAACTCTATTAGCCTTTGCCCTGCTTCGTTTTGCTCTCCAAGGCCAAACTTGCCAGTTGTTCCTTTTATCTCTTGATTCCCTACTTTAGCATTCCAATCCCCTATAATGAGAAGAACATCCTTCTTTTTGTGTCACTTCAATAAGGTGTTGTAAGTCTTCATAGAACTGGTCAATTTCAGTTTCTTCGGCACCAGTAGTTGGTGCATAAACTTGGATTACTGTGATGTTAAAAGGTCTGCCTTGGATTTGTATCGAGAGCATTCTATCATTTTTGAGATTGTATCCCAGTACAGCTTTCGCCACTCTTTTGTTGACTATGAGGGCCACTCCATTTCTTTTGCGGGTTTCTTGCCCACAGTAGTAGATATGATGGTCATCCGAACTGAATTCACCCATTCCCGTCCATTTTAGTTCACTGATGCCCAGGATGTCAATATTTATTCTTGCCATCTCATTTTTGACCACATCCAACTTACCCAGGTTCATGGTTCTTACATTCCAGGTTCCTATGCAATATTTTTCTTTACAGCATTGGACTTTCCTTTCGCTTCCATCCAACGAAAACCAATGAAAATGAAATGCAAGAAAGCAAAGTGGTTGTCCAGTGAGGCCTTACAAATAGTGGGGGAGAGAAGGCAAGCAAAATGCGAGGGAGATAGAGAAAGATACAGGAAATTGAATGCAGATTTCCAAAAAATAGCAAGGAGAGACAAGAAGGCCTTCTTAAACGAGCAATGCAAAGAAATAGAGGAAAACAACAGAATGGGAAGAACCAGAGATCTGTTCAAGAAAATTGGAGATATGAAAGGAACATTTCGTTCAAAGATTACCATAATAAAGGACAAAAGTGGTAAGGACCTAACAGAAGCAGAAGACATCAAGAAGAGGTGGCAAGAATACACAGAGGAATTATACCAGAAAGATATGGATGTCTCGTACACCCCAGGTAGTGTGGTTGCTGACCTTGAGCCAGACATCCTAGAGAGTGAAGTCAAATGGGCCTTAGAAAGCACTGCAAATAACAAGGCCAGTGGAAGTGATGGTATTCCAGCTGAACTATTTAAAATTTTAAAAGATGATGCTGTTAAGGTGCTACACTCAATATGCCAGCAAGTTTGGAAAACTCAGCAGTGGCCAGAGGATTGGAGAAGATCAGTCTACATCCCAATCCCAAAGAAGGGCAGTGCCAAAGAATTCTCCAACTACCGCACAATTGCACTCATTTCACACGCTAGCAAAGTTATGCTTAAAATTATACAAGGAAGACTCAAGCAGTATGTGGACCGAGAACTCCCAGAAGTGCAAGCTGGATTTAGAAGAGGCAGAGGAACCAGAGACCAAATTGCAAACATGCGCTGGATTATGGAGAAAGCTAGAGAGTTCCAGAAAGACATCTACTTCTGCTTCATTGACTATGCAAAAGCCTTTGATTGTGTCGACCACAGCAAACTATGGCAAGTTCTTAAAGAAATGGGAGTGCCTGATCACCTCATCTGTCTCCTGAGAAATCTCTATGTGGGTCAAGAAGCTACAGTTAGAACTGGATATGGAACAACTGATTGGTTCAAAATTGGGAAAGGAGTACAACAAGGCTGTATTTTGTCTCCCTGTTTATTTAACTTATATGCAGAATTCATCATGCGAAAGCCTGGGCTGGATGAATCCCAAGCCGGAATTAAGATTGCTGGAAGAAATATCAACAACCTCAGATATGCAGATGACATAACCTTGATGGCAGAAAGTGAGGAGGAATTAAAGAACCTTTTATTGAGGGTGAAAGAAGAGAGCGCAAAATATGGTCTGAAGCTCAACATCAAAAAAACGAAGATCATGGGCACTGGTCCCATCACCTCCTGGCAAATAGAAGGGGAAGAAATGGAGGCAGTGAGAGATTTTACTTTCTTGGGCTCCTTGATCACTGCAGATGGTGACAGCAGCCATGAAATTAAGAGACGCCTGCTTCTTGGGAGGAAAGCAATGACAAACCTAGACAGCATCTTAAAAAGTAGAGACATCACCTTGCCAACAAAGGTCCTTATAGTAAAAGCTATGGTTTTCCCAGTAGTGATGTATGGAAGTGAGAGCTGGACCATAAAGAAGGCTGATCGCCGAAGAATTGATGCTTTTGAATTATGGTGCTGGAGGAGACTCTTGAGAGTCCCATGGACTGCAAGAAGATCAAACGTATCCATTCTTAAGGAAATCAGCCCTGAGTGCTCACTGTAAGGACAGATCGTGAAGCTGAGGCTCCAATACTTTGGCCACCTCATGAGAAGAGAAGACTCCCTGGAAAAGACCCTGATGCTGGGAAAGATGGAGGGCACAAGGAGAAGGGGACGACAGAGGATGAGATGGTTGGATAGCATCTTCGAAGCTACAAACATGAGTCTGACCAAACTGCAGGAGGCAGTGGAAGACAGAAGTGCCTGGCGTGCTCTGGTCCATGGGGTCACGAAGAGTCGGACACGACTAAACGACTAAACAACAACAACAAAATAACTTAGTTGCATTCAGTGCTTTATTTCTTCATTGAGAATGGTTTATAGACCAGTTAATCATAAAACATTCTAATATCCACAAAACTGTTTACCATTTAACCTCCCTCCCTCCCTCCCTCCCAGTATACCTAAGATAATTATCAAGACAATGCAGATGATATAAGGAGAGTTTTACTGGATCAGGCCTGTGAAGCAACTTTGTTTTCTGCTGCTCGAGAGTGTAGGATCTGAACCAATGGATTCAAATGACAAGAAAGCAGAGGCCAACTAAACATTAGGAAGAACTTTCTGACAACAAGAGCTGTTTGGCAGTGGAATGGATTTTTTTTTTGGAAGGTGGTGGATCCTCCTTCATTGGAGATTTTAAACAGAGGCTGGGTGACCATCTTTCAAGGACTCTTTAGCTGTGATTGCAGAGGGTTGAAGTAGATGACCATTGGTGTCCCTTCTAACTCTACAATTATATGAAACTATGAATTTAGAGACCAGGGTTCAAATCTTCACTCAGCCAGGAAGGTTGGTGGGTTACCTTGTGGCAGTCACTATCTCTCAGCCTGAAAAAATTGAAGCTGAAGAAAGCTTTCTAGCAAGACTTTAGAGACGTGATTTATGCTGCAGGCAGGAAGATTGAAGCATTGATGAGGCAAAAGGGCTTTCAGAAGAAAACCTTGGAGTGGAGAGCTCCATTCTTGAAATGGTGATGTGATGAGCGGTATTTTGTGTGTGTGTGTTGGGGGGAGAGGAATAAACATTCCTGCAATAACTTCTGTGCTTGCAGCCAGAGCGTGACATAGGATTTTAGAGAGATGCATTCTGGAATGGGTCTTGAAGGGTCCAGTCCACTTACTGCAGTACACGATCACCCCCCATCCACTCTCTTGCAGCAGCATCAACATACAAAAAGGCAAATAAGAACATAGGACGAGCCCTGCTGGATCAGGCCAAGGGCCCATCTAGCCCAGTATCCTGCTCTCATAGTGGCCAACCAGATGTCTGTAGGAAACTGACAAAACAGGATTTGAGCACAAGAACCTTCTCCCCTCCTGTGTGTGGTTTGTTGTTGTTGTTGTTGTTGTTTTGGCAGCTGTTTTTCAGAAGCCTTCTGCCTCTGTGGAAGCAGAGCATAGCCATGACGGCTAGTAGGCACTGATAGCTATATCCACCATGAATTTGTATAATCCTCTTTTAAAGCCACTCCTGTGGTAGTGAGTTCCATAGTTTAACTTTGTGCCTTGTGAAGAATATTCCAACATTCAGCTTCATTAGATGTCCACAAGTTCTAATGTTATGAGCAAGGGAGAAAGAAAAAAACTTTTCTCTATCCACTTTCTCCATGACAGGTATGTTAATTCCACTGGGCCTATTGTGGATAGAACTTTTTAAAATACAACCCTGGAGCTTTAACTTTCTGACATTCTAGGGGATGGGAGAGAATCTTGACTTGGTTCTTACTTTATTGCAAAGCTACCTAATTCTCATTTTCTGAAACTATATGTGCACCAGAACACAGCTATCCTTTGAAGTTTGCACTTTGGGGTGCAGTTTTCCAACCACAACATGTGTGCAAAAATGCAAAGTGGATACCCTGTCCCAGAGTTATGGCCTTTGCAGTGGCTGGTGCAAAATAGCAAGACTTGGTGTGCAGCATTGGACAATCTTTCCTTTCCTCTCTGAGCTTATTTAGCATTGTGCTCCCAAAAAAACTACCATAAAGGGCTATTGGAAACCAGTCCATAATATGCTTTGGCACCTTAGTTGTTGTTGTGTTTTTTTTTAAAATGCAGTTACATTTGTCAGTGACACCAACATATTGTCAACAAGCTAGAAGGGGGTCTTATTTAAAAATCACAGACTCACAAAGATATTGGCTATAAGCATCCTGCTGCTATTTGCTTTGTCCCTAAGTGTATGGTTTAGAAGAAATGGCCAATTTAGTAGTTATTCTGGAAATGAAGTTGCTGGAAGTTGTTTTGTATGCCAAGAAATAATTTTGGGGCATATGACAGATCTGGCTGTTCCCAAGATGTGCAAATGCTGTCAAATTGTGAGTGAATTTCTTCAGCTCTACCTTCTGTTTCTTGGCAAGCTTTCGTTGGGTTAAGTAGCAGCACTTAATTGTGGATTAGCTTTTTAAAAAGAAGTTTCTTTGAATTGATTTGCCCCAAAGGCCACTGTCCTGACGCAAGTGTTGAGCTCAGGTGAGGTAACATCTGGTACAAAGCAAGGCTCATGCTGGATGCAGGGCAGGGCAGGGCAGGGCAGGACCAGGCATAAGCCTGGGCATTAGGCAGTGGCTTAGGAGAACAGTTCTCTGCTGTTGTTACAGCAACCACCATGCTGAGACCGAGCTCTATAAAGTAGCAGCAGCTGGAAATGTAAGAAGGCATCACTTTTCTTTTCACCCTGTATTCATCACATGCAGCACTGCTTCTGTTATGCTGCAGTTCTTCTTATTTCGGAAACATATTTATTAAATCTCAGGCCCAACTGTGCAACCTTCATAATTTATGTAACTAATTATGCAAGTTGTGTTGTCATTGTGCTATTCCACCCCGTTTTGTTCAGGGCGAAGGAAACAGTGTGTATGAGAAGATAAGTGTGGTTAATCATGTATCATTTGTGGACTGATCATACTCGCTGGATTGATTTCTGTTTTGCACACAGGGCGAATAACACTTTCTTCTTTTTTGGCCAAAACCTCCTCCCCTTCACTTCATTTTTAGGCAGGTCATGCTTCATCCTTGTAAATGCCCTTAAAGGACTCCTGTCTTTGCACCTGTTCGTTACTGAACTAAGGCAGATTGATAGAATCATAGAACTGTAGAGGTGGAATGGACCCCAAGGCTCATCTAGTCCATCCCTTGCAGCTAAAGAATCCCTGACAGGTGGCCATCCAACCTCTGTTTAAAAACCTTCAGTGAAGGAGAGTCCACCACCTTTCCAGGAAGCCTCTTCCATTGTTGAGCAGCTTTTATCATCATAAATGAATTGTTGCTGTTGAGTAGGTAAGAACTACCGACCCCTAAGGAGACTCGGCTAAGGATACAGGGTGTAAGCAATGAGATGCTTTCTATTTGGTTGGTTTGTTGTTGGGAATTGTTGTTGTTGGGAAATCTGCTTAACCCCTCTCTCACTCCACCCACCAAACATCTGGTTCTATACTTTCAATAAGTAACACTGTTTAGAATTGCACAACATGGAAAGCATGGAAAAACTAAATGAAGTTGCTACTCATTGGCCACACTGATATTTTTGGACGGGTTCTTGAATGTTCTAAAGTTTCAGTATAAAACAAAACCATCACCACCCTTTCCCTCCTCATACCATTAATTAGTCTCTGTCAGTGATTAATAATCAAAAACAAATCACAGATCTCTACTAATAAGCAGATATTCTCATGTAAACATGTGGTTGAATGCAACTAGATTTTGCATTTTCCAAGAACTCTATTAATGGTCACTAATTTTGTGAGATACTGTTTTATTTGCAGTCCAATTTTTACTTATTGCAAAAGCTTATCCACCATGAGAGTGCCCACAATTTTTTTTAAACCCACCAATAATTTCCAAGCCCATGTCAAAGTGCTGATTTTAACTTCTGAAGCCCTAAATCATTGGGGACCAGGTTAATGATGGATAACTTTCTCCTATCTATACAAGGCCAGCCTTAGTAGTGATGCCCAGTTTCTGGAATGCTCTGCCTACGGAGGTTCACCTGGTGTCCATGCCATAGTCTTTTAGGTGCTTTGAGAAGACTTTCTTGTTCTCCCAGACCTTTTTACCACAATCCATCTGGTGTTGCAGCATTTTTGTATAAAATTCCCTTTTGCTGGGCTGTAGGATGGTTTTAAATGGTTTAAATTAGGATAATAGGGAGTGGTGAAACTGGGACCTTCTGCAAGAAAAGCAAGTGCACTCCTACTGAGCTATGGCCTCAGTTTAAGGCAGCTTCCTAAGAGCCAGAAAACCCTTGGATCACTTGTGTAGTACAACTCCATAAGTAGGAGCAGACCATGCTCAGAAAGGTCTATAGACATTCAATTTAACCTGCATGTTTACACTGCAGTCTGTCCTAAGGCACGTTTCAGACCCACTTTGGTTTGAGAGAGAAGAACAGCGTCATCCGCATACATTAAAACTGGTGCTTTTCTGCCGTTAGAGAACAAGGGGGGTGGGGGTGGGTTTCGATTTCACGGCAACATGTGACCAGGGAGTTAACATAGATGTTAAATAAAAATGGGGCTAATAGGCATCCTTGTCTAACTCCCCTTTGGACTGGGATTTCTCTAGAGAGTCTGCCGTCCTGTGCGAGTCTTATCTGGAGGGTCTTTTTTTCTTTTCTTTTTTCTGATGTTGTTGTTTAGTGTCACTGGCTTTTGCCGCAATAAAACTTGAACTTGAACTTGAACTGCAGTCTGTCGGATATGCCACTGCATTTCAAATAAACTAAAGTTAAGATTTTGGTCCTCGTGGTCCTGAATAAAAGGCTGGATGAAACAGAAATTGGGTGGTCTATTTTGCATTTTAGTTAAAAAATGAAATAGGCATAGGGAAATAAAAAAAGAATTCCCTGGGTGTCTAGATCCAGGTCTGGAGTTAGTACTCTTTGGTGAGGGAGCCTTAGCAGAGATTTGAAATCATAATACATGCAGCAAGGTAAAACATAGAAATATAAGCTGTCAGACCTTTAAAATATCCCCTTCTATATTGCTTCCAAAGTTCCCCAATTTTCTAGACATAGAAAGTGACTACACATTTGGTAAGTTCAAAATTGTTTACTTACAAACTTTTCAAAGGTCAGATGTTCTTTTCCACACAGCAGCAAGAAAAGACGGGCAGTATAACTGAGGTTCTAAAATGGCAAATGTTTCTGAACTTTTTTTATAGAAACACAGAGATAGCTTGCGTAAGCCACATGGTCTAAGCTTGGAGCATACAGCTTAGACTTCCTTTCTGGTAGTGTTCTTGTGGAAGTCATTTCATATGAAGTGATCCAAACTTTTTTACCTCATGTCATCTAAATTTCTTAATATTTTCTATAATTTCTATACTTGTTGAGTGATCAAAACTAAGTTTAAATCTAAAATTTTAATTTTTCATCTCATCCCATTTTTGAGGGTGTGAATTATTGACTTTTAGGTCACTTGATATGGAATGACCCATGGTGGGATGTAAGAGAACAAAGTAAGCCTTCCTTCCAAGGTGAAGGGGAGTGACCTATCTAAGCCTGGCAAGGCAGACATGTGATCTCTATGCTCTTAACCCCTTCATTCATTAGAGTTAAGCATGCTGGTTATATGAGGCTGGATATCTCACAACAGAAACACAGGAAGTCACTTAATACTGGGTCAGGCCACTGGTCAATCAGCTCCATGGTTTCTGCATTAACTCACATTGCCTCTCTGGAGTTGTAGAGATGAGTCTTTGCCTTGAGATGCTGAGGGCCTTCTGCATGTAAAGCAGAGACTTTACCACTGAGCTGTGGACCTCCCCTGCTTTTTATGCCACCCTCCTCCAGCAGCAACTGATGTTTGCTTTGATAGTAGTTTATTCTTAATTAACATGTTAGGCGGTTAAAAAAAAGGCAGTGGGAGGAGAGGGAGAAAGATAAAGGAAACAGTTCTTAGCCAGCCTATAATTCCTGATGGTGAATTAAAGCTTAATAGTGGCAGGGAGGCAGTCTCATGAATACGGCAGCTTAGTAGGTCTGCAGGAGCACCAAGGTGAATGAATTTTGTATCATTCATCCTTGTTAGTGCCGGGGCGTATTAATGTATTGACACCTCCTAATGGTTGTAGCTTTCACTCTGGAAGGGTTTCCAGATGCCCCTTTTATTGTACATTCATGATAATTTGTGAACTGTGGTTTTATGTGATCCTGCATTGAGTACTATTTGCACGTGTAGAATTGTCACGGTACTCTCCACTATTTTTTGATTAAACCACTAACCTTAAAAAGGTAAAGGGACCCCTGACCATTAGGTCCAGTCATGACCGCCTCTGGGCTTGCGGCGCTCATCTCGCTTTACTGGCCGAGGGAGCCAGTGTACAGCTTCCAGGTCATGTGGCCAGCATGACTAAGCCGCTTCTGGTGAACCAGAGCAGTGCACAGAAACGCCATTTACCTTCCAGCCGGAGTGGTACCTATTTATCTACTTGCACTTTTATGTGCTTTCAAACTGCTAGGTTGGCAGGAGCAGGGACCGAGCAATGGGCACTCACCCCGTTGCGGGGATTCAAACCACCAACCTTCTGATCGGCAGGCCCTAGGCTCTGTGGTTTAACCCACAGCGCCACCCGCGTCCCTCACTAACCTTAGCTGGCTTTAAAAGAGGATTGGACAAAATCATGGAGGATACGGCTATCAATGGCTAGTAGCTGTGATGGCTGTGTTCTCCTGCCAGTGTTGCAGGCAGCATGCCTAGCAGTATCAGTTGATGGGACTCCCAGATGAGGAGACAAGCTGCTGTACTCACCTGTTGCTTGTGGATTTCTGATGGGCATCTGCGTGGCTGTTGTGAGAAGAGGATACTGGACTGGATGGGCCATTTAACACAATCCAGGAGCCAGGCTCTCCTTATGTACTTAAAATGCCAGCTCTGCAATGGAAAAGGGGTTATGCGAGGAGCCAGTGTAATTATTTCCATCTACCTGGCAGGAGCAAAAGCACTTCATTTGCTGGCTGGGTCATGTTGGGAAATAGAGCCTCTCTCTACAGGAAAAAATGTAAGAAATGTTAAATAAAACTGGCTAACAATAACACAACAATTTTTTTTTTTAATTATACCCCACTCATCTGGCTGAGTTGCCTCAACCACTATGGGCAGCTTCCAACATATATAAAAACATAATAAAACATTAAACATAAAACTTTTCCCACTACAAGGTTGTCTTCAGATGTCTTCTAAAAGTTGTGTAGTCTTGATCTCCTTAACATCTGATGGGAGGGTGTTCTGCAGGGAGGGTGCCAGTGTCAAGAAGACCCTCTGCCTGGTTCCCTGTAGCTTCACTTCTCACAGTGAGGGAACCAGCAGAAGACCCTTGGAGGTGGACCTCAGTGTCTGGGCTGAATGATAGGGGTCAAGGCTGTTTAGGGCTTTAAAGGTCAGCACCAACACTTTGTCTATTAGCCACAAAGACTATGCACTGCCTCCATGGTCAGAACCAGTAATGCTTCTGAATAGGACTTGCCAGAAACCACAGGAGTTGAGAGTGCTCTTGTGTTTGGGTCCTTCTTGCAGGATTGGTTTGAGAACACAATGTTGGTCTAGATAGGCCATTGGCCTGATTTAGCAGGCTCTTCATATGTTCTTTTTGTTTGTTCCGGCTGAAGGCAGATTCTGAGGAGTCAAAATGTAGGAATAACTTCTGATGGAAGGACACAAATGGCCTCAACCCATTTTAGAAGAAGTGGTTCCATCTTAGTGTATTTAGTAAAGAAGCAGGAGGTGTTGAGGAATCCATGTAGGATTAATATGGTGGGAGAAGGAGACCCTAAAACCAGCCTATGGGTCTTACATCTGGGCATCCAGGTTTCTTCTGTCTCAGCCTTGAGACTCTCCTCAGGCCACACCTCTCACCAGTCTTGCTTTGCAACTCACTGAGTATTTTTGCCTGGAAGGAAGGAAGGAACTCTAAGCATGCTTTTTTGCTTGTTTGGATTGAAGACAGAGGGGTGTGTGTGTGTGTTTGTGTAAAAACCTTACTGTACAAATATAAAATTAAATTCTACCCACTTATGCTTCTGGACCATCCCACCCCTAGTCTGCTTCCCCCATAAAAATTGTTAGAAGGGGATGTGGCCCTTGGCTACAAAGGTTTTCCCACTCCTTCTGCATTTTCATTGGGCACTCCCTTTGTTGTTCCTCTTGTCAAGACTCCTTCCTTTCTCTCCCTGCAGCTGGCATGCTGGCAAAACTTAAATCACATTAGCCGGGATGGATTCAGGACAGACAGTGTCAACCTCATGCCCCAATTTAGTATTTATAGTTGTGGGTTGTTTTCTTTTTCTTTAATACCTGATTTAATACTTGTGTTTGTCTGGAAATTTATAGAGCTTGTCTTTGCCCATTAGCCATGTTTACAAGATGATAAATTCTGACAGCACTATTAGCAAATTCATCTCCAGCTACTTGCATGGATGGCAGATGGGACTTCCATCGTGCTGCTCTGGGAGTTTGGAATAACCTCTGCTGTGCTGCAGATGAAGGACTTATCTCTCTTTCTTGTGTGCCCTACATTCCTGATTGAGCAAAACCTTGCTTTATCCATTGGGCTGGTCCAGTTAGAATTCAGGAGCTTGACAGTTTGTGTGTATGTGTGTGTGTGTGTGTGTGTGTGTGTGTGTGTGTGGTATTCTAGCTTTCTTCACTAACCCTGATGCTGCTCATATCATGATTAGCCCAGTCGCTTAATTGTCTTAGAATTGAGGCATCAGTAGTTATGGGGAGAGGGGGACAGACCCAGGATGTGGAAAAACAGGAGTTGAGTCAAAGATTAGAACTGGGAGGTCAAAGCTAGAGAACATGCTAAAAGCCAGGACAGACTGTTATTGGCCTGACAAATTCTTGACCTAAACAGAAAGCTTTTACAGCCTTTTCCCATTAAGGAGAACCAACAGTGGAGGCTGATCTGTTAGGACATGTGAAATGCTATCCCACTAACATCAGTCTGCTCTCAGCCAGCACCTGCCTGTCTGCTTCCTTATTTGCAAATCTGTCTAAGGATCTGGCCCTGGCTGTCAGCCTCTTCCTCCTCAGTCTCAGGGTTGCCCCTACAGAACTCAGCAGGGAAAGATGGGGGCAAAACTAGAATTAGCTGGCTCTACCTTTCATTGGCTCTTGCTGAGCCTATCTTTGGTTCTGGCACCAGCCACTGTTGGTGTCCCTGCCTTCCACCCTACAAGTTCCAATAGGCACTAACCACCAATGAGAACCATAGAACTGTAGTG
Organism: Podarcis filfolensis; assembly: GCF_964270895.1. NCBI lineage: Eukaryota > Metazoa > Chordata > Lepidosauria > Squamata > Lacertidae > Podarcis > Podarcis filfolensis. The sequence continues at coordinate 41,432,918 of NC_139617.1, forward strand.
TTGGAAGGAACTGCGAGGGCCATCTAGTCCAACCTCCAGCAATGCTGGAATCTTTTGCCCAACATGGGGCTCAAACCCAGAACCCTGAGATTAAGCCTCACGCTCTACTGATTGAACTAAAAACTTGCTTGGTTAGATGGTGCCACTCCAGTCCCCAAGACCACCACTGTCACCCTGCATAGTGGGAGGAAGGCAAGAAAGCGCCTGAGGGGGGAAGCCCCCCCAGTGTACACCTCCACCCCAGCTGCCCAGTCAACCAGCAGGGTGCAACATTTGCCCCACCCAGGGTGCCGGTAACCCATACTTCACCTATGTATTTGCATCCTGCCAGTTCCTCCAGGCTTCCTTGTTTGTGAGCCAGAATTCTGGTCTTGCTAACAGTCCAGACTGACAATGAACTCCCTCTAATAGTAAAATCCTCCAGGGACTAACATCAGCGGTGGATTTGTTTGTTTTTAGTATTGCTGCCCACAAAATAGAGTTCAGCACAGCTTCAGTGGTTGGCAGTTTAAATTTTCCATTTATTTAAATAAATAAAAACATGGATGGAACATGCAATTAGTTCAGCCACCTTGCAGGCTGATTGGCAATTGCTCACCTGCCCCAGGGGACATGTTCTATTCCAGCATCCTTTCTGAATGTGATTTGTTGCAGTCCTCTTTGGTTAAGCCCCTTTTGCTGCTGAGCACGGTTACTGGACACCGGGTGCCTGATGTTCTTGCTTCTTCTGTAGATGTGAAAAGGGGGGGGGGGGACCGGCCCTCTCAATACTCGGCTCTCTCTCCGTAGGCCATGCTTTTCCTTGTACCCTCCTCTTTCCAAAGAACATGGCTAGAAGGAAGCATGAATAGAGAAAATGACAGGCAAAGCATTTGCTTAGATTGGAAATGGTATCAGGGACTGGAGTGGTTCCATCTACCCAAGCAAGCTATTGGCTCTCGGTGGTGGCTTGTGCCAATTGGAACTGGTTGGGTGGAAGACAGGGAGACCAACAATAGGTTGCACTAGCACAAAAGACAGGTTCAGCCAAAGCCAATAACAGGTGGAGCCAACTAATTCTAATTTTGTCACCATCCTTCTCCCTATTGAGTTCTCTAAGAGGCAACAGTGAAACTTAGGGGGAGGAGTATCATTGGTATTTAACTCTTGAGAAACTATTTGGAATGTATAAATATGTTTTAAATGTTTGCTGGAAATGACAAGGGGGGGGGGAAGAATATGAAGGGACATTTTATCATGCCTGATGGACATGTGTATACAAATTTACCAACAGCAGCAGCAGCAGCAGCAGCAAATGCTTAAAATATTGGATGCAAATACGTACATTGATACAGCAAATTTTAAAGGTTAATATCCAATTGCAGTCAGAACTATTTCTTTTAGGGCTTATAGACATACAATTAGAAAAGGATTATGGAAGATTACTCCAATATATGATTACTGTGGTGAGACTGCTCTATGCACAAAGATGGAAAGATACAGCCTTATCCACTATAGAAGAATGGCTGATAAAATTACTGACCTTAGCTGAGAGGGCTAAGCTAACATATTTAATTAATCACTAACATTTGTTAAGGATTGGAAATTTCTTGTGGATTTTTTTTGCGTGAAAGAGAAAATGAACTTGTAATATCTGGATGTGAAGAAAAAATACTGGCTTATAGAAGATAGAATGGTTGAATTCTAAAGAATGAATATCATATGTAGGTGCAGACAGCCAGAAGTCCTTTTATTCTACTCTAGCTTTCTTTAGTTTTTTTCTTTCTTACCCTTCTCTCTTGCTTTCCCCTCCTTTAGATTTCTCATTTTCTTCTATTTTCTTCCTTCTGACTTTGCTCTTTTTTAGATTAAGTTATCTGTTTTATATCAGTTTATTATAAAAAGATACTTTGTAATGGGTATGTATTTCTGTATGTCTTTGCATAAATATCAACATTTTTTAAAAGAGACTTAGTGGGAGGAGGAAGATGACAGTGAGTGCAGCTGCTGGTTGTAAATAAGGAGGCAGGTAAGTGGGTGCTGGCTGAGGGCAGATGCACATTGATGGGACAATGACCCATTTGTCCTCATGCACCAGCCTCCACTGGCCTTCTCCTCTGAGAGCACACCTTGGTGTGTGTGTGTGTTTTGTTTGTTTGCAGAGTGCTACTGGTAGGAATGGCTGGGGCTCACACTGGCCACCTTTGGGCTACTGTATGGTCATCCTTTTCAGTGAGCTGCTGAACCTAGTACTCCCAGACCCTAAACCAAGGGTCACCAACCAGTGTTAGAAACTCAGATATGTAAGCTTGGTTCTAAATGGCTCCTTAAACCAAGCTTACAGTTGCCAAAACAGAATGTCTAGTTGCCATTTTGGGGCAAGGCAGCTCTAAAGTCTTATTTTTCAAAGGATGGACTGACTGGGATTGATTATCAGTTAAACATCCAGCTGGTTCAGATGGCAGCCTTGACCTAGGTCAAACTTAGCTCACTGCAGATTCTGGAAGCTCATGAACAGAGCTCGCAAACAGGGGCATTTGTGAAGGCATCTAGCGGGGGAAGCTCAGAGTTCTGTCTCTCAGTGTGCATAGGACCAGGAGACATGGAGGGTGAGGGAGCTGCTGTAGTGACCTGCAACACCTGTGCCATGTTTTTCTTTCTGTTGGAGAACAAGCAACAGTACACATTGTAGCAAGTGCAAGCTGGTTGTGTTGCTGGAGGAGAAGGTCTAGCAACTTCAGGCCCACCTACCCATGCATTGAGCAACAGGAAAACATGCAGAGTTTCTTGACAGAGCTGAGCAGCAAGACAGATGCAGTGCCCCCAGGAAGGAGGAAGATCACCCATTGCAAGAGATGAACCCCTGAAGGAATGTGACACAAAGAAGTAGGACAGCCACAAACCAAGCTTTGGCATTGGAGTTGCAAAATAACTTCTATGGACACTGATTCTGGGCCAGAAGAGCTAAGGCAGCAGCTGCTGACCTCAGAATACACCAGGGTGACTGTGAAAGGTACAGTGCACAGAATGATTCCTACCACCCCCCAGAGAAGAAAGAAACAGGAGGTGGACTTGGAGGAGTCTTTCTCCATTCTTGATCTAATCCCTTTGGATCCAAGGCTCCTGATTGTAGATGAGTATGCTGATAATCTCCTTCTACTTTCCATGGAGATTATATTGAAGAAAGGGAATTACAGTCTAGAGAGGACAAGGCAAGAGGAAGTATTCAAACAATAAGGTTCCTGCCATTGTAACTTATCCCAACAATATCAATATAATCTCCAACGGACAAGTAGGAAAGATTCAAGAACAGCAGGTGCAGATGTTAGAAAACCCCAAGCTTCAGATATCTTAAGGGCTGTCACATGGAAGAGGGATCTTCCTTGTTTTCTCCTGCCCTTGAGGATAGGATTCGAGGTAATGGCTTCAAGCTCCAATATAGGAGATTCTGACTAAACTTTCAGAAAAAAACTTTCTGATAGTAAGAGCTGTTCAGCAGTGGAACAGATTCTCACAAGAGGTGGTGAACTCTGCTTCCTTGGAGGTTGGGTGGCCATCTGTCATGGGTGCTTTAGCTGAGATTCCTGCATTGCAGGGGGTTGGACTAGATGACTCTTGGGTCCCTTCCAACTCTAAGATTCTATGAAAAGTCACTTGATCCAGGGACCATCCACATATATATTGGCCTATTCCTACCTCCTTTTCTTAATGGTGACATGGACCATTCATAACAAGAATATTTTTCACAGCTGTGAGCAGGGCAGTGGGGTGGGATAAGAGAAGACAAGCTACCTCAATTAACTATTATGTTGCTCACTGCTCCTGCTCAGGCTGCACAGAAAAAGCATTTGGTTCCTGAAATTCATTCCAGTTGTGCGGATTGGATAGAATTCTATAGAATTGTGATAGAATTCTATAGGATGTGATATTAGTGTATGTAAACAGTTCAGATCCAATGACCCCCAGGCATGCTTTTCCAGATGGTGATGTCAGGGGGGAAGACAGTCGGATAACACTCGCCCTGGGCTTTGGAGGGTTAGACTGGTCAGGAACCCCTGTCAGGGGCCTGCTGGCCTTATGTTGCCATGTCAAGAATGCCCTGTGCTACTTAATGGACGAAGTGGCCATGGGTAAAATGTCCATGCCTGTCTGTAGGTACTGCAAGGTTTCAATAGTAAAATCTGGACCAGTGTTACTGTGTACTAGTGTGTAGCATCAGATCAGATTAGGTGGTGCCACTGGAGCATGTCATGAACAAGACTCCTGACCTGGGCCTCAGACTGGGGTGCAAACTCAATGGGGCCAAGGTGTTTTGGACCCCAATATCTGTTGGGAGGGGGCTAAGCCCCCTTAATGTTGAGGTGGTGGAGGAGACCAAGCATGCTTTACCTTAATGTGTGCATTTCTATGTATGTTACTTGGCAGGAGAACTGCATTTCAAAAAGGGGAGAGGTATAAATTTTGAAAGATGGCTGTGTCTCAGTTTTTGTGTTGTTTCAGACAGCATACTTTAGTTAGGTTCACCCTTAATTGGATTTCTCCCCTGTAACTAGAAATAGCCCTACAAATGCTCATCGTAACTTACCAGTGAAACTTAAAAAATTTTGAGCAGAGCATTTGTGCTGAGAAAGTCCGTGGCCCACAAAATGCCTCCGATCTTGACTCTAGATAAATCTTTTGCAGCTTTATTGGTAAGGGAAAAAATCAGGGCAGCAAAGTGAAAACTTGGCTCTTTCTCTGAACACTGAAGTTGCCAAAGTTTTAAGCGGAGGATGCCAGAAATTATCCTCTAGTAAAAAATGTCACCGTGGACCTAGCTATTGGGAGTCCTATTAAAAAACAAGCAAGGGGGAAGAAACACTCAGATTATTGCTCAGGCCAATTTTAGGGAACAAAGACAGCAAGGAGCAAATCCTGTAATGAAAGGCTTTGTACACAGACTTGCCTCTGTGCCAAAAGGGAAACAATTCCCCAGGAAGAATGCTAAACATAAGGAACAACCCAGAAGCCTATAATAACTACCGGGTCAGGGACCTGCCCAGCACCTGCACTCATCCTACTTCAAGTACAACATCTCATGCTAGGGGGAACTAATTTAAAGGATTTGACCACCACAGCATAAGAAGTTGTTTTATAAGTCAAAGCCTTGGTTCCATCCAGCTCAGTAGTAGCAACAGCTTTTCAGGATTTCAGACAGGAGTCCTATTCTCAGCACTGTGTAAAGATTTCAGGGGTTGATCCTGGGCCCTTTTGTGTGCAAGGCAATTGCTCTACCACTGAGCTATGGCCCTTTCTACAATAAATATGTGGCAATAACTACTAGCTTAAATGCATTTTGGAGGGGATTAGACCACTGTCCCCCAATCTGCATCACTCTGAATGTTTTTATTCATTCATTTATTGTGCTTACAGAGTCTTTTATCCCAATGCACCCAAGGCAATTTACAGTTTTAAAGTTTGGAAACAGACAAGTGATTTCAGATGTGGAGTAACAAGAGCCCTCTCCAGTTGACTGGAAGGTGATGGCAGAAGTTCTGTGGCCTGGGCCTTCCTGCTCCTGTGTTCTCTCAGGGCAGACAGGTCTTAAGCAGCTGCAGGGGAGTTGCAGATGGGGCTGCCTCAACACGTCTCTCAGGCCCTTGACATCTCTTCAGGAGTAGATGGTTAGGCACTCAGTTTCATCTGCCTTCCCTCAGATCACATGGCTAAGATCATAAGAGCTTTGCCAGGTCAGATCAAAGGCCCACCAAGTCCAACATCTTATACTCACAGTACCCAACCAGATGCCTCTGGAAAGCCTGCAAGTAGGATCTGAGTTCAACAGTACACTCTTCCCACTTATGACTCTTGGTAACTGGTATTCAGAGATATACTGCCACTGACAGTAGAGGCAGAACAAAGCCTCCATGAATTTGTCTAACCTTCTTCTAGACCATTAAAGCTGGTGGCCATCACTGCCTCATCTGAGAGTGAACTCCATAGTTTGACTACCTATCTTAAGATCTTTCTTAAGCAGACCCAGAACAGGTTTGGCTGCAGCACCCTGCATTTCTGACCATTGGCTGTGGTGGCCAGGGCTGGCAAAGACAGGAGTCTACCTGGAAGGCTAGAGCCCAGAGAAGCCTAGGCTAGACATATTCATGGCTATGCACAATGATAGCCACGTGGAATTATCCAGGTTCAAAGGTGGTGTGCTGCTTACTGGCTACCAGTTTCTGGGCGCAACAGCAGGAGAGAGTAGTTGCATCCAAGTCATATCCTTTGGCTTCCTGGATACCTCTGGTTAGCCACTGTATCAGGGGAACTTTTTGCAGCCTGATGGCCACATTCCCTTCTGGGCAACCTTCTAGGACCCACATGCCCATGTTGGGTGGGGACACAGGCTAAAAGTGGGCAGAGCAACGCATGTAAATTGTACCTTTCTACAATAGGCTGTTTCTACACTCATTGACATCTCCCTTTCTGCCCTCCATGTAGGGAAGCACGTAGCAGGATCAGAGGTCCAAGGGCACATTATTCCAGCTGGGCAAAAGCTCTGAGGGGGTTTGCAAAGCAGGGCAGATGAGAGGTCTGGCTGGGAAGAGTATGTGGCCTGGGCAGAGTCCTGAGGGCCAGAAAGAGAGGGCTACAGGGCCACACCCAGTTCTTGGGCCCGAGGTGCCCTACCCCCAGAAAAAATGTAAGGATCTTTTAGTTCTACCCTGCAGGCAACTTCTTATGTATTTACGTTCTTAAGTACAAAGAAGGGTGTTGATTCCTCACCTCAGATGGAGTAACAGCTGCTTGTTATTTGCACTTAAAAATAAATAAAAAATTAACACCTGGGAAGTTCCCAGCATGCATGGTGATTTCTGGATTTACTTCTGTGTGGAGTTCAACTGGGATGTTACTTCTTTGTATATGTCAGGTCTGTGTGTGTGTACCCCAGAGCTATGTGTGGGAATAAGCTGAAATAAATAATGTGTAAATAGCTTTGCTAATTAGCAGAAGTGGCAAACAAACCTGCAAAAGCTCTGAAGCTCACAAGCGGGACAGAGCTCTTCCTACTTTTGATTCCCAGCACCTGGTATTCACAGGCATACACCAATTGTTGCAAGCATATAAGGGATACCTGTTGCCAACTCAAAATGTGTCCAAGAATCGACAGACGCAGCAGTGGAGAAAAAGAAGGCAAAGTTTATTGCTGAGTAATAAAGACCCAGTGGAATGTTTTCCAAAGCCTGGGCCCTGAAGCCCTTGTGCATTGGGTTTTTATACCTGAGAACAATCAGCATAAAACATGACATATTCATATATTGCAGCAAAATCAAACCAATGAGCGGGCACAAGCTCTTCCTCTGCCCATGTAAAGAATACTTCTGCTTTTCTCAGATGGTGCGTCAATTTGCCCTTTACCCTAATTTTCAGCAATAAAGAGGAAAAGAAACCTATTTGACTGTTAAAACCTGAATAACCCCCACCATCTGCTATCGGCTTAGAACATTGCATTGTGGCTGACTGCTTTTTCCTGTTCCCCAACTCACCCCCCTCTCATGAGCCCAAGAAGCCGCCTGGAGTAGGTTCCCTATAGAAAAATGCCAACACATCATATTTATTGTTTCCTTCAAGCACAATAGCAGGGCAGAGAGAGAAATAGGGCAGAGGGCAACTTTTGGATTTTTAAGATTTAAGCATTTTTGCTCTGCTGAAGCTTTAGCGATGCAAACATCATTAGGATACATGGATAAAAAAAATCACCATTAGGATATATGGTTATATATGGATATATGATAATATAGAAATCATAAAGGTAAAATTCTTCCAGGTGGTCTTGCCACACAATCTTTGGGGATAAGAGTGCATTTTCATTTTCCCTCCAATGCATCTGATGTGACTAGTGGTGCTGATCAAGGTCATGGGTTCGATCCCCTTACAGTCCTCCTCCATTGCAAGGGGTTGGACTAGATGATCCTTGGGGTTCCTTCCAACTCTACAATTCTATGATTCTATGAAGTAAATTGTCTGTTCACTGGAAAGCTGAACAACCTCAGAGAACCTTGTCTAGCTCTCTCTAAGTCAGAGGCTATCTTAAAAACAGCAAAAAAATTACCATTGGGTCAAGTAGATTATTTGATATAACAGTGACCGTTAAACAGATAATCTTTGTCTTTTGGTGCTCTCTGGATGTTCTGGGGTGGAGCACATTTCTGTTATTGGGCAGGATCTCCTCCATCAGTCACAGAGCTAGAAGGAAATGATGTTGTGGAGGGCAGGGTTTGCCTCATACAGGCCTTGTATGGCTGTGCTGCTCTCTGAGGTGGTGAACATCCCATGTGAGTGTCTGAAGGCAGTTGAAGGATGGATGGTAATTAAAGGATTGAGGTTGACTCCCAATAAGACAGAAGTACTGTTTTTGGGAGGCAGAGGGTGGACAGGTGTGGGGGACATCCTGGCCCTGAATGAGGTAACTGTGCCTCTAAAGGACCAGGTGAGACCCTACCTGCCCACGCACTGTCTTGCCAGAGTGGTACATGTTCTGGCTATCTTCCACTTAGACTCCTGCAATGCGCTCTATGTGGGGCTACCTTTGAAGGTGACTTGGAAACTCCAACTAATCCAGAATGCAGCTGCCAAACTGGTGACAGTGAGCGGCTGCCAGAGCCATGTAACACCAGTCCTAAAGGATCTACACTGGCTCACGGTATGTTTCTGAGCACAATTCAAAGTGTTGGTGCTGACCTGTAAAGCCCTAAACAGCCTCGGCCCAGTATACCTAAAGGAGTGTCTCCACCCCCATCGTTTTGCCTCGACACTGAGATCCAGCTCCAAGGGCCTTCTGGCAGTTCCCTCCCTCACGCCTTCCCACCAGATGTCAAAGAGAACAACAACTATCAGACTTTTAGAAGACCTCTGAAGGCAAAAAAATTATGCGCCTGTGAATAAGTTCTTCCTTTTCTCCATCCTGAATCTTCCAATATTCTGTTTCAGTGGATTGCCTTGCATTCTAGTATTATGGCAGAGGGACAAAAAGCACTTCCCTCTTAACCTTCACCATGCCATCCATACTTTTACAGACTCCTGCCATGCCACCTATTTCTCACATTTCTCTCCTCATAGGAGAGTTGCTCCATCCCTGATTTTACCTAGGAGCACTTAGCTCCTCATAGTGGAACCAGCTTTTGGTCATCACAGGATTGTGTTTGACTGGTGGTAGCGTGTGGATCATGGCAAGAAATTAGATGGCCAGCATTGAGTGAGCTCCAGTACAGCAATTATTTTTCTTAATAGAATGTTTGTTCTTAAGCAGCAAGGTGGTATGTAAAATCAATGAGATGTATGTAACTCTTAAATGCATGATGTAATTTTTTCCCCATGCAATGCAGATGTCCGGAGCCTCCCAAGTGTTTTACAATGTGAAACACCATCAGAACATTGAAAGTATTTCCATTTTCCATCTCCATTGTATCTGATTAGTTCTGTGGTTGGGTTGGGAGTTGAGTGACATAAACAAGTCACCCAATCATTAAACCATTAAAGTATTTTAAGGGAAGGCATAAAAATTGATTTTGCTTCATGGCTCCCAGCCCTTAGTGAATGAGACAGGAGTCAGCACAAGATCCCTTATCCATCACCCTCTAATGGGGTGAGGATGGAAGCTGGTCCTTAGAACCATAAGGTTGCCGCCAACTACCGTATTTTTCGCCCTATAGGATGCACTTTTTCCCCTCCAAAAATGAAGGGGAAATCTGGGTGCGTCCTATGGGGCGAATGCAGGCTTTCGCTGAAGCTTGGAGAGCGAGAGGGGTCGGTGCACACTGACCCCTCTCACTCTCCAGGCTTCAGGAAGACATCCGCAGCCTAGGCAGCCCTGCGGGAGTTCCCGCAGGGATGTCTAGGCTGCGGATAGCAGCCTGCTTCCCGGAGCGTCGGGCGCCCTGCAAGCAGAGTGCCCGGCGCTTCGGGAACACATCCGCAGCCTAGGCAGCCCTGTGGGAGGTCCCGCAGGGATGTCTAGGCTGTGGATAGCAGCCTGCTTCCTGGAGCGTCGGGTGCTCTGCTTTCAGGGCGCCCGGCGCTTCGGGAACACATCCACAGCCTAGGCAGCCCTGTGGGAGGTCCCACAGGGATGTCTAGGCTGTGGAAAGCAGCCTGCTTCCCGGAGCGTCGGGTGCCCTGAAAGCAGAGCGCCCGACACTCCGGGAAGCAGGCTGCTATCCGGAGCCTAGACATCCCTGTGGGAGGTCCCGCAGGGATGTCTAGGCTGCGGATAGCAGCCTGCTTCTCGGAGCGTCGGGCGCTCTGCTTTCAGGGCGCCCGGCACTTCGGGAACACATCCGCAGCGTGGGGAGCCCTGCAGGAGTTCCCCGCAGGGCTCCCCACGCTGCGGATAGCAGCCTGCCGCCGGGCGGGGCACCCTGAATCAGAGCGCCCCTCGCGCTGGGCAGACATCGGCCAGCCCCACAAGCTCGGGGGACAGCAGGGAGGCGCAGCGCCGCCATCCCGCTGTTCCTCTACCTGGTTCGGTTTCTCTGACCTGCTTTTTGGGGGGAAATAAAGGGGGAAAAAATTCCTTTATTTCCCCCCCAAAAAACTAGGTGCGTCCTATGGGACGGAGCGTCCTATGGAACGAAAAATATGGTATGTACTGCTCAGGGTTGACCTACTGAAATGTCCCTTGGTGAGTCATGGCCATAAATTCCAGTGGGTCTACTCTGAGTAGGACTAACATTGACTACTACCCACAGAGATTGGAAATAATCTGATCCAGCTAGGAGGCAGAAAGAGAAGTCTGGAGGGCTGTTATTCAGCCATCAAGCCTGAGGTTGTTCACCCATGGTCTGGGCACCCATCTGTCTCAAGGGACAATAGAGTGTACCTCCAGGCGTGAAGTCTAAATGCTGCATTAGCAGCACTGAAGCAATTTCCGTGGGAGGCAAGCCTGGGCAGTGTGTATGTGTGGAGGTCCTGAGCTGCCCAGACAACAAGACACCCCTCTCAACTTCACTGATGTGGTCCCAAGGAAATCAGAGCAATATGTTTGGCACCAGCTTAACTGCAGGAGTTGCTGGAAGGAAGTGTACAAGGCCTTAGGGATTCCACGCTGAATTTGTGTAGGGTTTACTCCTTAGCTTTTTCTTCTCCCGAATATGTCCCACAAGGCAGTGGAGGTTTAGTGTTAGAGTTTTCCTTCTCCTAGATGGGCTACCCTCCCATGTTCATGAGCCCCATCTGCCTCTCACTTCCCTTATAGCACGTACAAAAACTGCCTTCTTGACCACTGGACCGACTATTGCTCCCGTCCTCTCAATCTGGGAGAGCCTGGGAAGTCTCCTGATGTAACAAGTAGTGAAGTGCAGGGCTTTTTTTCATCTGGAACTCACCAGAACTGAGTTCCAGCACCTCTTTGGTGCATTCCAGCACCTATTTGTTGTGTACCAGCATCTGTATAGTGGCAAAGTGCCCAGAGCTGCGTGTCGGAGTCTTTGGGCTGCATGCTGCTCATGGCTTTGTGTTGGAGGCTGTGGGGCAGCATGTTGGAGTCGACATTGAAATGCGGCTGCAGTGATGCTGGCAGTGGGGTGATTGAGCGGAGAAATGTTCCTGCCCCCAAAGCGTTGTTTTTCCCCTAAACAGCTTTGGCTCTGTCAAAAAAACCCTGAGCGTTCCTGCACCTCATTTTCGAGGAAAAAAAGCACTGCTGAAGTGTAGTATTAAAAAAAAACAGTAAAAAAGAAATGCTTGTATGCTGGACATGTGGGTTTGGATTAAAGTCTCTTTCTCCTCTTCCCCTTTTCTCTGTCTTTCTCCAGACTAACGACGCAGCAGGGAATATGTGGAACTGGCTTTACTTCATCCCCCTCATCATCATCGGCTCTTTCTTCATGCTCAACTTGGTCCTTGGTGTCCTATCAGGGTAAGGACCCAGTTTCTTTTCCACTAATGATAAGATGGAGAAGGTAGGGAGCTGTCTTATATCGAGTCAGACCACCAGGTCCATCTAGCACAGTATTGCCAGCACAGGCTGGCAGTGACTCTCCAGGGTCTCTTGCAGCCTGTCTTGGTTATGCCAGAGATTAAACCTGGAAGCTTCTCCATGCAAGGCAAAAGCTTTACCTCTGTGCTCACACATAGGAAGCTATATTATACTGTAAGACCATTGGTCCATTTTTATTTATTTGCTTATTGGTAATCCACACTTTCCTTTAAAAAACACCACCACACACATCAGGGTGGTGTGCAACTTTTTTTTTTATTGCCTTAAGAAAATTATACAGACAGCAAAACGAAGAAGCCTAAATTAACATTGCCTTCTACTGATAAGAAATAATAATAACTATTACAATAATGAAAATACTAAAAATACATTTGCTTCCCCTTTTGAACTTCTATTCTGGTTGCAATATATTACTATTCTATAAGAACCTATTATATCCTTTGCTGTCCCAGATATTATTTTATTTCCCAAATTCAACCTAACCCTCCCCTCCTCCCCACTGCTTGTCTTCACCTGTGTGAGATCTTCCCATCATAATATTTGCTTTAACAAAATAGAATAACATGAAAACTGTTAAATTATAATTACTTCTTTTGTGCTTACACGCTTAACAAGTGCCTGCTAAGAGTTCTGCTGTGCAACTTACAAAAATAAAATCAGCATAAAAACATCAATAAAAATTGATTGGTTAAAAAAGAGAAATAAAGAAAATATATTGCAGAGGCCTGTCTAAAGAATATATTTTCAAAGGGCATCTGAAAAAAGGGAGGGGTGGCTTGCAGCTCTTTCTGGTTGCAGGTGAACAGGAAGGTTGAAGTGCCGCCAAAGAGGAGCAGGTCCAAAGGGCTCTTTTAAGTGAGCCCACAGCCTTAGGATGTGCTCTATCAAGCCAACACCTGGAACCAACTCAGTTATGCAGGATTCCATTTCCGCTACAGCTCTTTCCAGTTGCATGGTAAATATCTGGAATCAGGTGAAGCCTTTGGAGGAGAAGGCATTATTATTAAAGCTCTCAAGTACCCAGTTGGCCTGGGGGTGGAGAAGGAAAAAGATATAAGGCTGGAAAAATCAAGAGTGGGATTCAGATCCCCCCCCCCTTTTTTAGTGCATGTCGGACAAGTAAATAATGCTCAGTTGATTAATCCATTGAACGTTCGTTGACAATGAATTGGATCTGTATGTGCCTGCATTTGCGAAAAGGAACCAGAGGATGATCCAAGTGAACTGTGTGTGGGGGGGGGGGGGAGGGAGGCCGCTGGTGTTGTTCTGTAATTCAAGAGTTCACACCGTGCTCCAGTAGCCAGGGTCTGTGGCAGATAGGAATGAATGAATCTGCCTGTTTCCCTTTCTCTCAGTCTCTTGATTTTCCAGACTTTTAGTTTGGTTCACTGCATTTCTTCCTCATTTTGCAATTAAATGAAAAGGTCTTAAGTTTCATCAGCATTTTGGTGCAAATTTCTCTTGTTATACAGAATTTTGCACCCAGTTTTGGGTTTTGTCTAATGTGGTGCATTTCTGATCTGTCATCCACTAATGCAGTGGTGGGGAAGCCTTTCACCCTCTGGATGCTGCTGGACTGCAGCTCCCATCAGCTTTGGCTATTGGCTGTGACGGCTGGGGCTGATGGGAGTTGGAGTTCAATCACAAACTAAACAACTCAGTATGTGGTTTACGAAAATTCATTTAAAATATTGTATGACATTTCAATACCTTCTTTTACACGAAATCTTTAATAATATATACAAGTGCCAAAATAATCATGACATGCACAACTCAGTATCTCAAAGCCAAACAGTCCAAATATTCCTGAAATAAGTCTAGGAGAACAACTCTCTATGTGTATACTTGTGCTGGTTGCGATCCCAATGGAACTCCGGCACATACACATGGGAGATGTTCAGCAACATCTGGAGGGCCAAAGGTTCCTCCACCCCAGGTTAATGTGTGTATCTTTAGTCATGCATTCCCCTAGTATGTACATTTTTGCATGCATTATTTGGTTGGGGAACATCATCACAAAATTTGGAGATTTCATGATAGCCATCTTCAAATAGCTAAAGGGCTGTCCCATGGAAGATGGAGCAAGCTTGTTTTCTCCTGCTCTGGAGGGTAGAACCTGAAACAATGGATTCAAGTTACAAGAAAGGAGACTCAGATTAAGCGTTAGGAAAAACTTTCTGACAGTAAGAGCTGTTTGACAGTGGAACAGGCTCCCTTGGGAGCTGGTGGACTCTCCTTCCTTGGAGGTTTTTAAGCAGAAGTTGGATGGTCATTTGTCATAGATAGTTCAACTGATATTCCTGCATTGCAGGGGGTTGGACTAGATGACCATTGCGGTCCCTTCTAACTCTACAATACTATGATTCATCTGTCCTAGCCATTTTACACAGTATGATACCATTTTGAACAGTCATGGTTGCTCCCCAAAATCCTGGGCAACTGTAGTTTGCTAAAGGTGTTGAGGGTTGTTAGGAAACACCCTATTTCCTCCCACAGAGACCTACGATTCCCAGCATTTCCTGGGAATGGGGAATGATTGCTAAACCATTCTGGGAATTGTAGCTATGGGTGAACACTTTTTAACAAACTACAGCTCCCAGGTTTCTTTGGGGGAAGCCATGGCTGCTTAAAGTAGAATGATGCTGCTTTAAATGTATAGTGGCAGAGGGGCCTTAGATAGGTTCACATTAAAATCCTAATTGAATCAAATTCATCTTCTATCTCTAGTGGTGACGGTGGCAGAATCTCTAAGTGCCTGATTGATTGAGCCAGGGCCTGGTCCTTCCTGAGATAAATGCCAGCTATTAGTGAGTTCTAGCATCCAGGCTAGCAGGGTCTCTTCTTTCTAGATGCAACCAGGAAGCTGAACTAACCTCTCTTCTTTTCTCAACATGGGTTCGGATATTGTGCATGGATAACCAGCATGGTGCCCTCCAGGTTTTGGGCCACAGATCCCATATTCCCTAACAGTTGGCCACACTCCCTGGGGATGATTGTAGCTTTAGTTCAACAATGGCTGGCCACAGGTTCCCCACCCCTGGGGAAGCTCCCCAAAAGACACAGGTGTGGTATGGTTGCATCCAGTCTCAGCTTTTCAGTTCACATTCTTGTACACAGCTATTTTTCATGAAGTGATAAAACTGTCATGATATCTCAACTTCACACCCTCCTGCAGTCTTTCTACTCACTGTGATGTGTCTAATAATAATAATAATAATAATAATTTATACCCCGCCCATCTGGCTGAGTTTCCCCAGCCACTCTGGGCAGCTCCCAATCAAGTGTTAAAAACAATACAGCTTTAAATATTAAAAACTTCCCTAAACAGGGCTGCCTTCAGATGTCTTTTAAAGATAGGATAGCTGCTTATTTCCTTCACATCTGAAGGGAGGGTGTTCCACAGGGCGGGCGCCACTACCAAGAAGGCCCTCTGTCTGGTTCCCTGTAACCTCACTTCTCGCAATGAGGGCACTGCCAGAAGGCCCTCGGTGCTGGATTTCAGTGTTGAACTCTGATAATGCCTCTTGCTTGCCTAGATGGAGGATAGAGGGGTGGCAAGAGAATGTATGTAGAAACTAGCTTAATGTACAATGCTGAAGTTTACATTCATTGCTCCATTCACTTTTACTTCTGGCCCTGTCCTACCACTGGCATGTGCCCCCCCCCCGCAACGATTATCCTGAAAGGAATGCAGCCCTTGAGCTGAATAATGTTCCCCACTCTTACTGTGCATTATTTTCGCAAATAGACCACTCTACATTATTTTCTGAGCTTCAGAAATGAGTAATGACCTAAGGTAATGTTTGCATCCTGCACTTAGGTCTATAGTGTTCCTAAAACAGATTTATAATTAACCTCCCTCATCTCTATTCATTTCAACATCATAAACAAGACCTATGTTTCTCCCTCTGTTTCCTGGAACATAATTACTAACTAACAAGCATCATCCAGTGACCCATCCCGTCTAAGGCGCTGTTCTTTGTTTTCATCGTACTGAGATACAGGGCACTTTGACCTTGTTATGCTGATGGTGGGTGGTGGAAGTGGTAAGAGCGGGATGGAAAGTAGCAAAAAGCAGAAGTAAAGTTGGGCGAGGGGAAATGTGGCTCAAATGAGAGACAAAAGGTGACCTTAACCTATGTTTTTAAGTATCTGTGACGCAGGTATCCCCAAATATTTTCAGTCTGAACATACAGTTCCTACTGCTTTATTTAATAAACTTCCCCCATCTAACTCATTAGGCAGAGAACTTGACTTGCCAACTAATTTACTGCTTCTGCTTCTCTGCCTTTAGCAGCAGTTTGTCATGAAAATAAAATATGCATCATGGAAAAGTTTTCCTAACAGCAGTATAGAGAATGCAGACGAAGTGTCCCCTATCAAATGTCTATGTGTCAAGATGCTGTTAAAGGCACTGGAACATAGCTAGTAAAAACAAGCAGGCAACCATATAAACTGGGGTTGTGCACACCCCCCATACTCTGATCTGATAGAGGACCCAATCTGGCAGTTTGGATTGGTCTCAATTTGACATTGGCTGATCCAACCTAGAACTGGTCCCCAAACTGATTCAGGGGTCCTAATGCTCAATTAGGGTCTTAAACCCTATTGATAAACATGTGGCCAGGAGGGGTGGGAGAAGAAGGAGAGGCTGTTTCTCCTTCCCCTTCTCCTGACTGCAATACAGAGAGCAGGACTGAACCTAAGTTGGGGATTCAGTCCTCAGTTTGGCTACGCATGCGTGTTGCCTACTTGGAAATAGGCATATGCAACTGAAATGAAGTGCAGGGCTGTTTGAAAGCCCTTTTGCACACTGTTTCATGGTACTCTTTGCAGAGGCTGTCACCTGCCTCATCTCCCACACCCCTGTTTGCCTGTATGCCAGCCCTGAATCACTCTGGGAAGGCCAACCCAATTTGGGGTGATCCCAAGCTGTCTCAGCCTGATCTGGCCAAACTGCAAACCAATCCAAATCAGCCCAGATCTGATGCATAGCCCAAACATATACTATCCCCAGGACCTCTCTCAGTGTCCTATCCCGTCCAACATTTCCCAACCCAAATAGGGGGGACACCCCCCAGGCCACCTCCATCCTAGACCACCTCCATCCCCACTGCCACCCACAGGTGTGCCCAGGCCACACCACTATGACACCACCTGCAAGTTCGCTGCCCGCCTACCACGTTACCTTCACTGGCTCTCCTCTGCTGCCTCCACCATGACAAGACCGAGGCCCACTGTAGCTGCTTCCATATTTCCAGAAGTGTGGCCCGGCTTCTTTGAGTATGTTTGTGGCTGCAGCAGGCCTCAATGGAGGTCTCACAGCAGCAGTGGCAGAATAGTTGGGACATCTGAGATTTGAAACAGGATCTGAGATGTCCTGCTCAAAGTGGGACAGGTGGCAAGTATGTGTCTAGGAGGGGAAACGTTTTGTGTGTTCTTGGTGACTTCCTACAATACTCTTTTATCTTTACCTCCAAAGGAGGTTGTGCTAGTGGCTAGGGAATGCCCTCTTGGGATGTGGGGGGGGGGGGAATTTGTTTGAAAAATGTGTTGAAAAATATTGACTTCAAGCAGTGATTTGTCAACTTTTGGCTTGCTGGGGAACAGCATCACCAGATTTAGAGAAAGTTGAATTGCAAAGAATAGTTGGGGCTTGGTTTGCATATTGCATATGAAACCTCAAGCTTGGGGGCCAAATGCCTCTCTGTCTGGCCCCTGGGACTCTCCCCAGGACAGACCTCTTTTCCAGACCACATCTCTCACCATCCCTGAATGTTTTTGCCTGGCTGGCTTGTGTCTTGGAACTATGCCGATGCCTCTTCCTTGCCTGAATGGAGGATAGAGAAGGATGTGTGAATAAATTTATATTTGTGGTTCCACCCCCTGTTGCTTCTGGACCCACCCACCACTGGCACGTGCCTCCCCTCCAGATGATTACCTAGTAGGAAATACAGCCCTCAGGCTGAAAAAGATTCCCCGCTCCTCATGTATTTGTTCAGGAAGCATAAATTAGGTAGCTTCGCATGTAAACACAAACCAAATTAATCCCCCCATATCCCTAATTACTCCCACATCAAGTCTCCAGGGAGACAGTCTTTCTCTGTGTATCGTTCTTTGTACAGACCTCCAAATTGCAGCTGCTCTTCACATAAAAACAACTGGATTACATCATTCTTAGCTGGGATTGGAAGAGAGGTATTTCCTAGCCTTTCATGCAGTGGAGGCTAGTTTTGTTTGGGGAAATGGGGCAGTGCTTCACCAACCTCAGTCTGTCCTCAACCAGCCCTCACTTGCCTTCCTTCTTGCTTACAACCTGTCCATCGAGTTGCCTTCTTCCTTCATATCTTGGTGCTGCTGCTTGGAGAACCCAGCAGGAAGGAGAATGGGGGGAAAAGTAGAATTAACTGGCTTCACCTGCCATTGGCAGGCATTGAACTTTCATTCATTGGCAGTTTTCAAATTGTGGTTGGATGGCCACCTGTCAGGGATTCTTTAGCTGTGATTGCATTGCAGAGAGTTGGAGTAGATGGCCCTTGATGTTCCTTCCAATCCTACAGTTCTTTGATTCTGTGAATCTCAAACTGTTTCATATTAATTCTGGTCAACCCATGGTGTGGTGAGAGCAGGTTGAGATGGCCCCAGGTTGCACCTGGAGCAATCCAGGCTTGTCAAAATGGTGGCTAGTGGGTGGCCAGGGGCATGGAGAAGAAGATGCACACAGATAGTATGTGTGCATCTCCTACTTTTCTCTGGACGTGTGTTTGTGTGTGTGTGTGTGTGTGTGTGTGTGTGTGTGTGTGTAAGGGATGTAAGATGGCACTTTAAAAGAACTCTGTTTGCAAACAGTATGTGTCCATTTGAAATGACAATATGAAGCACTGGCACTGAGAACTTCATTCCCAGCTTCGGCCTATTCAAACTTCTGATTTCTCACCTTCACCATTACTATTTTTGCCAGCCAAGTGTTCTCCTGGCATACCCATCCCTTCTCAGCAGCTGCTTTTGTGTTGGAGAAGAAAGGCATTTCCCTGCTCCTTGTCTCCAGTATGAATAATTCAGCAGCTGTAGAGTAGCCCTTTGTTCTCCCAGCAGGACTTTCATGTGAGATGCCCAAAGGCTGATGTACATAAGATGGCAGGACCAAGGCTGTCCTGCTGAGCCCTGTGAAGGCAGGCCCAGGCAGGGGTCCCTCATGGCAATTGACATGACCTGATGCTTCAGCTTCCCTCACCTCAAAAGGGGACCCTCAGGTGGGGTGGCCAAAGCATGTGTGTTTCTTTCACTATCCAGCCTTGTTGAGAGAGAGAACTCCAAGGGGACTAGGACCTTGCACTTGGTTTTCAAGTGGTGCTTTCACTTCAGAAAAATCCACCAGTCAAAAGCCAAATGGACTTGAAATTAAAGGTTAGGCACTGTCTTGGGAGGGTATTTCAAACTGGGTTTCCATCCATCAGGTTTATGTGTGTGACCTCTTCCAAAAAAAAATATGAGACGGACTTGACCCTTCTTACCCCAGTATCCTGCTCTCACGGTGGCCAACCAGATGCCTGTGGAAAACCCATAAGCTGTACATGAGCACAACAGCACTCTGCCCACATGTGATTCCCAGAAACTTGTGTTCAGAGGCATAATTTCTCTGAGGCAGAGCACAGCCATCATGGCTAGTAGCTGTTTATAGCCTCCTTCTCCATGATTTTGTCCCATTCTCTTTTTAAGCCTTCCAGAGTGGTGGCCATTACTGTTTCTGGTGGGAGGGAGTTCCACAGTTTAACTATGTGTTGCATGAAGAAATACTCTTTGAATGTTCTGAATCTTCCAGTATTCAGCATCAATGGATGGCCGTGAGTTCTACTGTTATGAGAGAGAAGGAAAAAAGCAAAACACTTTTCTCATTAATTTTTTCCATGCCATGCATAATTTTATATATTTCTGTCATGCCACACTTACTCACATTTTCTCTAAAGTAAAAAGTCCCAAATACTGCAGCCTTTCCTCATAAGGGAGTTTCTCCAGCCCCTTGATCAGTTTTGGTCACCCTTTTCTGAACCCACAGTAGCAAGAACCAAATCCTCCTCAGGCCACACCTCTCATCAGCCCTGTTCCACACTCTTCTCAAGTGCTTTTACTTTGCCAAAATGCGTCCTTGACAAGCGATGATGCCTCTTCCTTGCCTGGATAGAGAGTCATGTGTGTAGAAACCTTTGTCTTTTGTGTGGCTGGATTGTACCCTTCTGTGCAGAGGTCAGTGTCACACCTGTTTCTCCACCCATTTTTTTGCCTTTGTACCTGACCACCTCTGGCATGCAGAAATTTTCCTACGAGCAGATGTGGGCCTTGAGTTGAAAACATTTGCTTACCATTGATCTATGCAGATGGATGCAACTGGAATAAGCTCTTCCTCTCTTCCCATACCCTCCAAATCTTGCCCTGAGTTTTCCCAAGCAAAGAGAGCACAGGTGCATTGGGCGGAAGTTAAAGCCCAGATTTCCTTTCAGTTGCATCAAAACAGCTGGAATTGCAAAGCATCTGCTCATCGCTGGAGTCCCAGGAGGAATTGCACAATACAAAGGATGGGCTATGCTAGGGGAAGATGAAATGTATGGCTCTGAAACCTGAGAATGAATACTCCCCCTGCTTCCTGCCCAGATGGAGGATTATCTTTTCATGAATGTGACAAACTGTTAATGCTTGAGCTGAAGCGAAGCAAGGGGAGCATTAACTCAGGCCATTTCTGGGTGTGTGTGTGTTGCACCATCAGGGGCATTAAAAAAAACCATGTTGATCTACATTTGTCGGGTGCCAGAATGGCTTAGCAATCCAGTGTGTGCCATAGAATGCCAAGCATCTTCCAATAGTCACCTGCAGCAAATGCCAGTCAGTGTTGTGTTAGAAAGAATGGGGATGGCATTATTAAACTCTGGAATTGGCTCCCACAAGGGATAGTGAAGGCCACCAAATTGGACAGCTTTAAAATAGGATCAGGGAGGATAAGGCTATCAATGGCTATTGAGCCTGATAGCCACTGCTATTTTTCTAGAAAAAGAGGTGCCGGAACTCACCATGAACACCTCTCTTGCTCTCTTAGAATGGGAATGGTACCCAACTGAGAGGTGCCAAAAGTGAGTTCCAGTGAGGTGAGTTCCGGCTGAAGAAAAGCCATGCTGATAGCTATGCTCTAGCCAGTGGCGTAGCGTGGGAGGGTGCAGGGGGGGCCGGCCGCACCGGGCGCAACATCTGGGGGGGTGCGCTCCACGGGTTAGGGGGCGCAAAATCCACGGGTTAGGGGGCACAAATTACTTGCCTTGCCCCGGGTGCTGACAACCCACGCTACGCCACTGGCTCTAGCTCCACTGTTAGAGGTGGCAATGCTTCTGAATAGCAGATGCTGGAAACGGCAGGAAGGTAGAGGGTGGTTGTGTTCAGGTCCTGCTTGTGGGTTCCCCTTGACTGTCTGGTTGGGCCCTCTGAAAACAAAATTTTGGAATAGATGGACCACTGCCCTGCCCTGCAGGGCTCTTCTTATGCTCCTATGATTATAACTCAGTGGCCGAACACATGCATACCTGGCACCTCCAGTTAATAGGATCTGGTAGCAGGGTAAAGCAGGGGACAGAGAAGAAATTCAATGTGGTTTGCATTTTAGTGATAAACTAACCAATTCATACTTCTCGAACCAAGACACAAAACCAAAATAGTTACCCTGTGAAATTCACACTCCTCTGGATTTTATGATGCAGTCCACTAACCAAACAATGTGTACAAAAATGCATATATTTGGGGAAAGTGTGTACCCAAATAAATGCACATTAGTGAAAATAACGCAACAATTCATTTTGCTAGGGAAAATTGATTGATTGATTGATTGAGAGAGAGAATATAACTCAAACCTCATATGAAAGGGGTGTATTTTTGGACAAATCTGCACTAAAATGGTCATGAATGGATTCAAGCTGATTGTTTCTGTTTTGTTAAATGTACCAATTGCTCATGAAATGTGCAGCACTGCAGCTGAGACTGGAAAAATGAGAAATTGAGGGAAACAGAAATGGACAGGTACACGCATTCCTAGCTCAGGTTGTCTGACGATAAGTCTCCATTTTCCCCAATGTTTCTCTTTTCCCATTGAAACAGCTGGCTCTTAGGGATGGGGAGATGTGTCAGGGTTCATCAACATTGTCCCACCACTTTCCCAGGGAAGCCCTCTCTTTACTTCCAAATCAGAGCAAATGTTAATCTGGTTTTCTGCATATTGAGGTTTGCTCCAATTCAGAGGTAAATAGTGGGTTTTCCTGAGGAAAGCAGTGGGTCAAGCAAAACACCAGGCAGAAGGCCTTCTTGGTAGTGGCGCCCTCCTTGTGGAACACCCTCCTTTCAGATGTCAAGGAAATAAAGAACTCCATAACTTTTAGAAGACATCTGAAGGCAACTCTGTATTGGGAAGTTTTGAATGCATGATATTTTACTTTGTTCTATATATGCTGTAAGCCGCCCAGAGTGGCTGGGGAAACCCAACCAGATGGGTGGGGTATAAATAACAACAACAACAACAACAACAACAACAACAACAACAACAACAACAACAACAACAAACACTTCTTGGACCCATGCTTTCTAGGTGTGGGACAAGCAGGTGTGGATGAGCCATCAGTTTTGGCTTTTTCCTTTTTTTTGCAAGCGGGACAGAGGAATGCTGATTGATTTGGAATGATTGGAAGGGTGCATGACTGTCACGTCCTCAGGCTGCCCTGCAACTAGCTCTGTGCCACTTTGCAATGGCAGCTGCATTTTGCTGCTGGTGAGCTCTGGTGAGCAAAGGGACAGCTAAAACCCTGGGAGAGGGTATAGGCTGGGGAGAACAGTGGTCGATACGTGGCTTCCCCCTTCTCCAGCTTCCTGGATTTTTAATGGCATTAAAATGGGGCAGAGGGAGCAATGGCATTAAAAACCTGGGAAGCTGAAGGTCTCTCTATCTGGTGGGTGAGCATCTGGGAGCTTCTTGAGGGCTGGAGTGAGTCTGATCCTGTGTGTGTGTGGAAGGCACCATCAGAGAGGCTCTTGCTTAGGAAAGCACATCCTTGCTGCCACCCCCCGCCCCAGGCTAATGTGATTATATACGCACCTTGATCCCATTATCAGAATAGCAAATAGTGTGGTGGGAGGAGGGCCTGGAGGTGTGGCGGTGCGTAATGGACCCATTGGGTGGAGGAGAGCATGGGCAAGCAAGTGAACACAGGTGACCTGAGTCCAGAAGGCACTTCAGGAAGCAGTGCAGTGGGCCCAGAGGGGAACCTTCCTCTCTCCTCCCTCTCCAGTGGGGAGCACACCCACGGCCCGCCTGCAAGCTCCCCCCCCACAGTGTATGCCCTTTTCTGACTCCAGCGCAATCTTCCTGTGCAACGAGGTAAAGGAACAGTCAGCACACAGCCCCCACACTATTGCAGCCCCTGCCACCATTCCCACCCTGCTTGTCTCCCATGCCAAGCCCTTCTTGCCATATTCATCATCTTCCCCACCCTACAGCAACTCCTGGTGGATCCAAGGAACTTGGTAAGTGAGGAATCAGGGAGAGAGAGAGGGAGAGAGAGAAGGGGCGGGCGAGTGGGCAGCTCAGGTATGGACCCAAAGAAGTTGTGGGGAGATTATCCCAGGACCTTGGCTGGGCGCTTGGCCACTGGTGGGGAGTTGCAAGCCCTGCTCCAGGTGTTGCTGCTTTTGTTGACTGTAGACAGAAAGTCCTTCTACCGACCTCGGCTTTGTGTGTGCGTGCACCATAGGTTAGATAAAATAGAGGCTGTAAAGCATGCCTTGATCTGGGCACTGGCAATCCACGGTATGCCACTGTTACACACACACACACACACAGAGAGAGATTTAGTCTTAAAAAAATGATCACTTCCCTGATTTTTGCAATGCACCCCTCCAACCAAGCAGCAGGTACTAAAATGTGTACAAAAGGGAAAACGTGCATATAAATGCACATGTCTGTGAAAATAACATACAAAAATGATCTATATTTGGCAAAAATGCACTATATCACTCGATTTATTGCATGGGCTTAACAGTCTTTTATTTTGGTAAGTGATGTATACATTTTGTTAAATGAAATCTGAAAAACTTTTTAAAAGAATATGGGTGACTAAAGGATTATCTTTGGGTAGGCTTGCTGAAATAAAATAGAGTGGTACATCGGGTGACAGACGCTTCAGGTTATAGACTTCGCTAACCCAGAATAGTGCCTCAGGTTAAGAACTTTGCTTCAGGATGAGAACAGAAATCGTGTGGCGGCAGCAGCGGGAGGCCCCATTAGCTAAAGTGGTGCTTCAGGTTGAGAACAGTTTCAGGTTAAGAAAGGACCTCCGGGAGTAATTAAGTTCTTAACCAGAGGTACCACTGTATACCTCTGATTTAAAATGAAGGCTGGTCCATTAGGGCAAATGTGGCACATCAGCTACCAAGCCCAGTCTGCCCTCAGTCTGGCTCCACAAGCCTAACTTCTTACTTATGACCATTTCAAAGGTGTGTGCATAGAATGTCAGACCCCTCCTCCTTTGCAGGGCAGTAAGGAGGAAGATGGGAATTAAAGGAGGATGAGGTGGCTCTGCCTGCCATTGGCTCTTACTCAATGTACTATTGGCCTCCACTGCCTATCACCCTATTAGTCCCAATGAGCACCACCCCCACCCTGTGCTGCCAATATATGCTTTATTCAGAGGTGTAGTTGGAGATTGGTGAAACTGGCCCCTGCCAAGCATTGCAGAGGATATTGGTGCCAAGGATTCCAGAGGTGTGTGCGTAAAAAATCACCATTGGAGATTGACAGGGAGAGGAAGTGACACTAGACCCCATTTGGATGTTGCAGGAACCCTTTTGACCTGGTGGGAGCACTTTCAAAATACAAGCCTGTGCCTGCTAGGAAACTGGAAGTGCCACTGCTCTCCCCCTCCCCTGTCCCTGCCACCTTTCAATCAAAGCTAGTGAGTTGGCAAATGTCAGCAGTCATGGGTCAGGAAAGGCTGCTGGCAACAATGAACCCAAACAACGAATACTTCCGCTGTTCCCACAAGCATCTCAGGAGGAGGTGGAAGGGCAGAGGCTATGCAGGAGTGCCCCCTGCTCCTGCTGACCAGGATTGTTGCTGACTCTGGGTGGGGTGCCCTCTCTCAAAGCCCACCCCACTCACAGGATACTGGTGCTCTCAGCACAAGAAATGCAGGGCCAGGTACAGTGGCGTAGCGTGGGTTGTCACACCCGGGGCAAGGCAAGTAATTTGCACCCCCTAACCCGTGGATTTGCGCCCCCTAACCCTAACCCCCAGATGTTGCGCCCGGTGCGGCCGCCCCCCCTGCACCCCCACGCTACGCCACTGGCCAGGTAGAAAGAGAGCAAGCACCTGCCGAAGCCTGCAGAGGTTTTTCCTCTGCCCTGGATCTGGCGCCATCCAGGCCAGGGGAACCCTGAGCCTGATTCAGCCTGGCAGTGGCCTACCAAGGTACATTGCTGCCCACAGTGCTCCTCTCCAAACCAGGAGGAATAGGAGGAGGAGTGGATCTTGCTGTTCTTTCCTGCCAGGGGTGCCTCAACTGGAAGTGGACATATTCCATTTGCTGCCCTTGCCTGAGCTCATGAAAGGGCTCATGTCTTCACATGTCCTGCCAGTTCCTCACTCAGAGAAGAGGGTCTCCCCCCTCCACACTTGTTACATGACCATTTAAATCACTAATTACGGCAACCATTTACTGTTAAATATCATTTCATAGGCAAGTGTAACCCTGTGCACAATGCGACCAGGACTTTAATAATAATAATAATAATAATAATAATAATAATAATAATAATAATAATAATAATACTTTATTATTTATACCCCGCCCATCTGGCTGGGCTTCCCCAGCCACTCTGGGCGGCTTCCAAAAAAATATATTAAAATACTCTAATACATCAAACATTAAAAGCTTCCCTGAACAGGGCTGCCTTCAGATGTCTCCTAAAAGTCTGGTAGTTGTTGTTCTCTTTGACATCTGGTGGGAGGGTGTTCCACAGGGAGGACGCCAATACCGAGAAGGCCCTCTGCCTGGTTCCCCGTAACTTGGCTTCTCGCAGTGAGGGAACCGCCAGAAGGCCCTCGGAGCTGAACCTCAGTGTCCGGGCCGAACGATGGAGGTGGAGACGCTCCTTCAGGTATACTGGACCGAGGCCGTTTAGGGCTTTAAAAGTCAGCACCAACACTTTGAATTGTGCTCGGAAACATGACATACTGGCTCTGACGGACTGGCAGAGGGCAGGGCAGCCTTGGTCAGGAAGAAAGGGGAAGTGGAGTGGAGCACAAAGAAGTCTTGGTTGTTTTTATATTTAAAAAATGCTTTGTGCATCCATGTTTAATCTTGCCCCTTTCTAGAATTTATTTATTGCTGTGTGTTTTTCTTTTTGTAAATCTCCCAAAGAATAAAACAAAACAAAACTGCGATTAAGGGGTTTCTCAGGACGATGGAGTGTGTGTGTGTGCTGTGTCCTATTGGTGTAGCAGTGGTGACAATCACCCTTCTTCAGATAGGAGGACACACACAAACATGGTAGGCTGAGGAGGGTCAGTTGTGGGGAGAGTGAGAAATGTCCCTATTTCATCTGAGGCATGTTAGGGGGGTTGGGAATTTCCTCCACCACCGGCTCTGCACCCCCATTTGGGGCTCTAAGCCCTTTTTTTTAATTTAGTGCCCCTGCCTTATTTCACCCCCCCCTTTCACCCTGCCATGCTTGTCTCTGTGCCATTGGGAGATGTTGTGTCATTAACATATATCAGCAGAGTAGAACTATGTCTCTGTTCTTGGACACCGTTCTACAGGCAGCAACAATAAGTTCCAAATTTAGCATCTTGCAAAACTCATCCATCTCTTTTGGCCTGCTTTAATGTCCCCACCTGGAGAATTTATTTCAGCTCAACACCTGCTTCATTTGCCAGTTCTGAATGAGCAAGGGGCGGGGGGTGGTGGTGTGTGTGTATGTGTGCGAGATCTGGCAAATGAGTCTTGCTGGATTTGTGCTACTGGCAGGGACACCTTGTACTCTTCTCCCTTTGGGGCCAATTCACAGGTCAAGTAACAGTTTGGCAAGGAAAGATGCCAGCGGAGGCTGCTCCATTAGGGCAAAAAGGGCACTCCTGTATCAGTCCCTGGGTGCCTTCAGCCACCCCCCACCTGTCTGCCTTCTCATTTACAACCAGTCCAGAGTGTAACTCTGCCTGTCAGCTTCTTCCTCTTTAGTCTCAGCATTGCCCCTTTGGAACTCATCAGGGAGGAGGATGGAGGACAAAACTGGAATTTGTTGCCTCTGTTTGTCACTGGCTCTGGTGTTGCCTAATCTGGGCTCCTTGCCCTACCAGTCCAGTGGGCAGCAGCCACCACGGAAAGACCCACAAGTGAGTCCTCTTACAAAATATAGCACTCTCCCCAACACCTGACAGGGTTCTAGTCACCCATTCCCTCTTCTTGGATACTCCATTCCACACACCCATGCTTTCCCATTTTTCTTTTCCAACTGATACTCAACATTTCATAACATTTTCTCCTTCTTATGTTCTTTTATTGGAGGGTTATTTTATAAGGTTTCCTTTCAAGCTTTCATCCCCTATAGTGATTATTTTAAAATTGTGCTTCTGCCTCCCTGGCATTTAGGGAATGGTTGCAGCTCAGCAGCAGAGCATCTGCTCTGCATGCAGAAGGCCCCAGTTTCTGTCCCTGGCATCTCCACATAGGGATGGAATCGCCCCCTGCCTGAATCACTGGAGAGCCACTGCAGTCAGTGTTGACAATACAGTAATGCTTCCGCGAACGTCCGTCTTATCTAGCATCCATTCCAGCAGATGTACGCGGCAAACCCGGAAGTACCGGAACGGGTTACTTCTGGGTTTGCTACTTGTGCATGTGCAGAAGTGCTACATCGTGCTTCACGCATGCGCAGAAGTGCAAACCGCTCCACGTGTATGCGCAGATGCAGCACTTTGCCCTACGTCCTTTTCGGCTAGCAGCTGGGGCTCTGGAACGGATCCCGGCCACAGAATGAGGTATGACTATACTGAATCAGATGGACCCAATGGTCTAGTTCAGAATAAGGCACCTTCTTATGTTACTCTGTGTATGGTGGTACCTCTCTCACAGTGGTCCAACTTGGGCACCCATTGCCTGAGTTTGCTGTTAGAGGGCAGGGCATGACGACTTAGTCTTCTGTTTTCTCCCACAAAACATAGTTTGACCCCTTGGATCATACCTGGGGCCTGTCTAGCTGCCTGACGACCTGCCTCTCTGTCTGGGTCTACTTCTCTGTTCCCCACTATCTGCCCTTTGGAATATTTGCTTGGCAATAGGCAGCAAAGTATTTACTTGGCAACACTTTCTGGCTTGGAATCTATGGGCATGCTCAGGAATGATGTGGCCTACTCTGAAAATGAGGGACATTTGGACGCCACACTCTACAAGCCTGCCTTCCAGAATCCATTTTGTATTGGGCCCAAGTCCCTCCAGAGTCTAGGCCAACCTGAAATGGATTTGTTTTGGCCTGTGCTTCCCTTGAGCCCCAAAGCTTGCTACTTACTAAAAGCTTAAATTTTCAAAAGAAACCCAAGGCAACTAACAAATCCAAATGTCACACAATACAGTCGTACCTCTGGTTGCGAACGGGATCCATTCCAGAGCCCCGTTTGTAACATGAGCAGAACACAACCCACGTCTGCGCATGCATGGGTTGCGATTCGCCGCTTCTGTGCATACGCATGACATCATTTTAAGTTTCTGCACATGCGTGAGCAGCGAAACCCGGATGTAACCCTTTCCGGTACTTCTGGGTTGCTGCAGGACGCAACCTGAAAAGATTTAACCTGACGCAAACCTAACAAGAGGTATGACTGTTTTAAAATATATTGCAGTCCACCTCTCTAGCCCCAGTTGATCTTCCAACTGGGGCTAGAGAGGTGGACCGCAATATATTTTAATAACCACCTGCACCAGAAATCAGTGGAAAAAAGAAAGTCAGCCAAAGTATTTTTTTAAGGCCACCTAACAATGTAGTGACGGGCCTTAGAGACACCTCACTCAGCCAGGCATTTTGCAGTATGGGGCCACCACATAAAAAGCCCTGGCCCCAGTTACTACTAGCCATGTTTCACAGAGGGATCTTGGCTTTTAATGATAGCCCTCTCCTTCATGCATTTGTGTAACCCACTTTTAAAGCCGACCCACTTTGTGGCCATCACTGCTTCCCGTGGGAGTGGATTTCGTAGGTTAACTATGCTCTGTGTGAAGAAGGACAATCTTTGATCTCTCCCGAATCTTCCAACATTCAACTTCATCGGGTGTCCACAAGTTCTAGCGTTAATGAGAGGGGGAGAAAAACTTTTTCGCTGTGCGATTTCTCCATGTCATGCATAAGTTTATACATTGTATCCAGTGCTCCCCTCCCCCCAGAAAAATACAGTATTTTTTGCTCTATAAGACGCACCAGACCACAAGATGCACCTAGTTTTTGGAGGAGGAAAACAAGAAAAAAAATATTCTGAATCTCAGAAGCCAGAACAGCAAGAGGGATCGCTGCGCAGTGAAAGCAGCAATCCCTCTTGCTGTTCTGGCTTCTGGGATAGCTGCGCAGCCTGTATTCTCTCCATAAGACGCACACACATTTCCCCTTACTTTTTAGGAGGGAAAAAGTGAGTCTTATAGAGCAAAAAATACGGTAGGTGCTGTTTCTCACCATGAAGTTATTACATTAAGTGACACACTTTTTAACAACAAAAGGAGGTGCTGGTACTGTGCACTCTTGAGTATCCCCTGGAAAATAAAATCACTGCTTGTATCATGTTACATCTTAATCACCTTTTCTGTAAACCTCATAGTGCAGCCACACTGTCCCCTTGATGCTGCCCTTTTCTGAACCTTTTCCAGCTGTACAATATCCTTTTTGATGCGCGGTGACCAGAACTCTATGCAGTATTCCAAATGTGATTGCACCATAGATTTGTATAATGGCATTATGATAGCGACAGTTTTATTTTCAATTTCTTTCCTAATGAGTCATAGAATCATAGAACTGTAGAGTTGGAAGGAACCCCAGGTGTCATCTAGCCCAGCCCCATGCTGTGCAGGAATCACAGCTAAAGGATCTCTGACAGATGACCATCGAACCTTAGGGGAAGCAATTTTTTTGGGAGGGGGGCGGGTAACAGAGGCAGGGTTCCACTCTTGAAACACATCTTAAGTGCTTTTAAATGTTTCTGGATTTCTATTAACAAACCTTCCTGGAAATGGGACAGGACTGAATTACCCCCTCCCTTCTGAAAACAGTACTGTTTCTGAAAACCAGTTTAAGCCATTTTTATGGTAAGTTTGTATATTGCTTTGAGATATATGTAAAAGGTAAAGGTAAAGGGACCCCTAACCATTAGGTCCAGTTGTGGCCAACTCTGGGGTTGTGGCGCTCATCTCGCTTTATTGGCCAAGGGAGCCGGCGTACAGCCTCGGGGTCATGTGGCCAGCATGACTAAACCACTTCTGGCAAACCAGAGCAGCGCACGGAAATGCCGTTTTACCTTCCCGCAGGAGCGGTATCTATTTATCTACTTGCACTTTGATGTGCTTTCGAACTGCTGCGTGGGCAGGAGCAGGGACCGAGCAACGGGAGCTCACCCCGTCACGGGGATTCAAACCACTGACCTTCTGATCAGCAAGCCCTAAAAGGTTATAAATGAATGAATCTGGCATACTGGTTAGAATGCTGGACTAGGACCTGGGAGGCTTGGGTTCAAATCCACCCCTCGTCCCAGTATGAAGATCACTGGGTGACCTAGGGCCAATTACTCTCAGCCTAACCTACCTCACAAGGTTGTTGTGAGGATAAAATGGGGAGGAAGTAGAGCTGCATGCACCACCTCGAACTCTTTAGAGGAAAGTTTGGATAGAAATGTAATAATAAATACTTATAATGTGGTTTTATTGGGTCCATCCATTCCTTTGGAGAGGTGTAGATGCATCTATTGACCTTTCCCTGTCTACCTGCCACAGTCCTGTCCCCGTCACCTGATTTATAGCAGGTAATGCAGGTCACTGGCACAAGAAAGACATCTCTCTCTTAACCAGGCAAATTGAGTATGCAGGCATTTGCTCCTTCCTAGCTGTCAGATCCCTTTCCTCTTCTCAACGGAAAATCAAAGCTGAGTGATGGAGCCACCATCTGAAGCACTGAACCAGAAGGGAGGGCATTCATTTTAAGAGAGTGAGAATGAGAGAAGGAAATGCTTGCTGAATGCCAAGTTGGGTGTTTCATGCTCAAGAGGCAATTCTGCCTTGTACCCTGAGCCGAGGGCCAGGGGTTAAAGGAAAGGGGAGGTGGGAGGCAGGTAAACACGGGGCCAGGAAGTGCTGGTTGCCATTAACAGAGTGCTGTGGGGTCGCTTGGAACACTTTGGAGCTGCTTGGGGGCAAACCCTCCAGGCTAAATGGAAGTGACAGTTTTGACAGGAACAAGGAAGACCATGATTAACACCCCTCCTACCTGCACACATACAATGGATGCATGTATACGTGTTTGGATCATAGGCTCAGGACAGGAGCCGCAAGAATGACAGTTGAGAATAGTTGTCAACCGGCCTCTGCAAAATAGGGGCTAATGAGAAGAGTCGGGATTTTAGGGTGGGTATTTGGAAAGCAGTTTCCTCCAGTGGTGTAGCAATTGCAGTTCCCTGTGAGTGGGATCTGGCCAGACTGGATGCAATGTGGGAAATATGTGAGCAGGGATCCTTCTGCCTCTTCTGCATTGTAGCCTCCAGCTAAAAATATAGGTAGACCCTTCTGAATCAGGCCAAAGGCCTATCTACTCCAACATCCTGTTCTTCCAGTGGCCAGCCAGTTGCCTCTGGGAAACTGTTAAGCAGAACCTGAGTGCAACAGCTCTCTCCTCACTTGCAATTCCCGCAATTGGCAATCAGAGGCATACAGCCTTTGAGAGTGGAGGAAGAACCATAGAACCATGCTGGCTCCGTTTGCAGAGTTAGACCCATGAGACTAAGTGCATGGCAGCTGGTACATGCCAGCCATGTGTCTGAGCCCGGGGGGGGGGCAGTGATGGAGGCTTTCCATGCATCCTCTGTGTTTGGGCAGGGATATCAAGCAGTCCTTGAAGTATCCTAGACTCAAGTCATTGTGGACTTTATAAATTTATGCAAGAACCTTGAACTATGCACAGTAATATATGGGCATCTAATGCAAGCTTTTAAGCCCTAGGCTGATGTGCTGCTGATAGCCTCTCCCCATCCAGAGCCTAGCTGTTGGAATAGTCCCCTGGAAATCTGCTGGGAAACTCAAAGATGGGCAAGAGTTGTATTGTTTTGTCCATTTCCTTCCCTGCAGTGAGTTTGCCAAAGAACGAGAGAGAGTTGAGAACAGGAGGGCCTTCCTGAAGCTCCGGAGACAGCAGCAGATTGAAAGAGAACTCAATGGCTATTTGGAGTGGATCTTTAAGGCAGGTAAGGAATCAAGGGTCTCTGGCTGTTTTGTGTTGGGATGCGGGAAAATAAATAAGAGCAACCCCCCCCCCCATCTATGCTGTGGGTCCTTTCCCCTAAAAATCCCCTGAAGTGCAGCTTATAAAGGAAACCAACAAACCACATCATAAAATGAACAAAGTCACATTTATCAGTGAATTAGATGATGTGCACTAATGCAGAACTCGATCTGACCCAGCGAGCCCAAATTAATACAAATTTAAAAGTTGACTTCAGCTCCCCCATCGATGTCCCCTCTATTTTCCTCCTTCCTTTGTTGCTCCCAATAAAACAACTTTTCCAGCTTTCATCCCTTCTCCCTATTAATAAATAAACATAATCCATATCTCTCTTCTCTGTCTGAAAGTCTCAGAAGCCATCAATATGTTACACGCTGTGGTCCATCCTGTCCCTTTCACTGTTCTTATTTCCAGCTTCACGCTTCAAAGGGGGGGTAGGGTGATATAATCTCAACAAAATCTATATCTCCTCTCCATCCTCCCCCCTAAGCTAATACATCTCCCTGCAGTCCATCCTGCCGATGATCAGTTCCATTACCTCCGACTCCACAGTTTACTCTCTTCAGAGTGTGTAACAGACAGTCCATACAGTTGTTACATATCTTTTTTACCTTTACTATTTTTATTTCACAATACGAAGTTCCAAGGGTGGTCAAAATCCCACAAAAGTCCCTCAAGGTTGTTACTGTCTGTCACCTTTCAGGCAAAGTCCTTAGTTATAAAATAAATCCATCGCAAAGAGGTATCTTTAAAGTCCACTCTTCCAGAAGACTTTACATTCCATTGCTTTAGGGGAGGGTAGATAACACAGATCCCAAGGAAAAAACGTGACTTAAAATACTGCCTACCCCTTGCCTTTCACCGTTCAAGCAAAGCAGAAATTAGTGTCTTTCATTCTTTCCAAACAGATGATTTTCTCCTGCAACATAAATCAGGATCTTTTTTTGGGAGGGTGCCTCTTTCCACAGCTCACTACAGTAGCTTGCTGAGGCTGTCCTTGGATGGAGCCATTGAGTCCAGCACCTTCACCTTCTTGCCTGGGAGACAGGGCTTTCCACCCCTGCTCACAAACAAAAAAAGGCATGGTTGGTTGGTATTGCTGGTTTTCCAGCTGCCTCCTGACTATCGTGGAAATCTCAATTTATTTCTGGTGTCATGCAGCCGCTGGGTTGGGTAATATCTCTTGTCACATGATGAGGCAGGAGCAGAGATTTCTGGGAAGTGGGTTGCCATATCTCCAGTTTTTTCTCCTGCCTTGTTGAGAGCAGTCAGCCTTTTGTTTGCTCCACACAACTCACAGCAACTCTTCCCAGTTGATCTTGCCCCAATGAGGCAGTTGTGAGAACTGAAGGTCCACACTTCCCACTCTCTAAGGACTATCCCCCGGTTCCTTCCCCAGCAGCCTAAGACTCTGTCATGTTGTCTCTTGTTCTTCCACCCTCTTCATTTCTCTGCATGTTCTGGGAGACCAGGGGGGAGGGGAGCTGGTCACAGCAGGAGGGGGAGACTCCCTGGATTCTTCAGCAGCCTGCCTCATCTCTATTTCCTGGTCCCTCTCCTCCCTGCCTCTGAGCCTGGACCGTTCTCTGCTTCATCCTCTTTCTGCTCACTAAACCCTGTTGCTTCTTCAGCTTCTGACATCTCCTCCCAGTCTGCTCCTCTTCTCCCTCTGACCACACATTGTCATCCCACCACCAATCCCCGGGGTTCCCTTGGGGGTTCCCCAGCTGCTGCCTCCTTCCACTCCCCTGCATCCAGCCCATCCATGACACCACACTTGCGTGAAGCCAACGTCTCCTCCACTCTTTCCATGTCTCTTCTGGTTCTGGGTGACAAAGGTTCTGGGTGGCTTGTCACCACAGGAGGGGGAAGACACCTGTAATTCTCCACCAGTCTGATTCATCTCTGCCTCTTGGTCCCCCTCATCCCATCCTCCTGCTTCTGATTCTGATTCTGGACTCTCTGTCACTGAATCTCCCAGCTCACTAAGCCCTGTTACCTCTTCAGCTTCTGATACATCCTCCTCCTGGTCTTCTCCTTCTCCATCTGACCACTCATCTTTTCCCACTACCATTCCCTGAGCTCTGAGCCTTCTTCAGCTGGTTCCTCCCACCATTCCCCTGTTTCCAGTCCATGACATCCACACTCCTTCTTCCCAGGACATGCCCCTCACCACCCCTGCTTTACCACTTCCTTGAGTGTTTCTGTCTAGCTAGAACGTGGCCTTGGACACTGATAATGCCTCTTGCCTGCCTGGATGGAGGAGAGAAAGAGGTAAATTAACATTTGTCACTCCACCCCCCTTTTGCTTCTAGCTCCACCCAACACTACTACATGACTCCCAGTAGGCTTCCCATAACAGAATAAGGCCCACAGACTGAATAAGGTCACCCAACCCTGCTGTACAGCCCAATTAGTGCTGCCCTTTCTTCCCATTGTTGTGTCTGTATATTTGTATATAAGGGACTGTCTGGCTCCATTCAGATCAAAAGCAGGTGGAGGGGTGCATATGGAATGGTTGGGCTATTGGAGCAAATGTCAGTTTATATCTTAAGTGGTCCTTGGAAATGGGCAGCTTAGGACAGCCTTCCTGATTGCTGTTGCTCAATGAGAACTGCTTATAATTAGCAAACCTCAGTTTATCTCTGCATGACAACTCTACAGTTTCCCGGCATTCAGGAAAAAGAGCCATTCATTTTATATTCACCATTCATAAAATGTACCTTTGGTTTGTTGATAGCTCTGGCTCTGTTTCCAGCTCAGAGTAATAGCCACTATTGCAAGTGCTTTATAATTTATATGGCAGTGTTTGAGGGGTTTCTGTTTGGGATGGGTTTTTTTGATGTGTTGTTTTTGTGTGTGTATTTTATTGCAATGTAATTTTTAGTCTTGATTGGGTTGGGTTTGTCCTTAGATCAGCCAGGCTGAAAGGTGGGTTACTGGCAGTTAGAGGCATACTGCCTCTGACAGTGAAAGCAGAACATAGACACCGTCGCTAAGATGCACACACTAGTCTCAACTAGGGGCAGGGCCTTTTCAGTACTGGCCCCGACGTGGTGGAACACTCTGTCACAAGAGACTAGGGCCCTGCGGGACTTGACATCTTTCCGCAGGGCCTGCAAGACAGAGTTGTTCCACCTGGCCTTTGGTTTGGACTCAGTCTGACCCTTATGTTTCCTTCCCCTTATGGTTTTGATCTGTGGGTTACTATTAAAATAGGGTTGCATTTTAAATTGTATTTTAACCTGTATTTTAAATTGGTTCTCTCCCCCCCATTATGTTTTTATTGTAATTTTACTGGTGTTAGCTGCCCTGAGCCCAGCTCTGGCCGGGGAGGGTGGGGTATAAATAAAAAATTATTTATTATTTATTATTACAGCTTGCCTTGCTAGATCAGTCAGGAAATTTTATTGTATTTTACTGGGTGGGGGAGGATTGCACTGAAGCCCATCTAAAGAGGGAGCCACATCAGTGTTAACAGTGAGGGGAACTGCTAATACTACACTGTGCACAGTGAAAAAGAAAATGGGGTCAGCTCCCTATGGCATCATCAACATTTTACCCACACATCCATCCACTGGGGCCATCCCTGCTGCAAACGTGCCACCTCCCTGCTTGAAATTAGACTTTAAAAGAAGCATTCCTTTGTAGCCAGCGAAACTGCTTGAAGTCATTGTATGGTCTCATGGTTTGGTTAAATTTGGGAGGAGTGCACCAGAGGAGGGGGAGAGGAAACATTCTGTTGCACCTATGGAACTCTGATTCCTCATTTTCAATATCTGTATCTTCTCAGCTGTTTCACATCTGGCTCATCTTCCCAGATACTCTCCATCAACAAGCCCTGCTGAATAATTCTCTGGTCCTGCATCCATACAAAGGCAGTCAAGGGAGCCATGCGACGGTTCCTTGCTGTCCTTCACATAGACCCAATACTTTTTGAAGTGTGGCTTCCATTAAATTGGACTTAAGAGTGGGCCAAACACTTCTCCTGATCTTGATAATGACTTTGCACGCAGGGTAGTTCACTGATGACTTTTTAGTGTGTGGCCTGTGACACCCATATATATAACCCCTTTAAGAGGGGGACCCCGGAATCGCCGCTGCGGAGGGGTGAGTCACTACTTCATGCCCCCTCCCCATATAGGAAAGAAAAGACTAAAGAATTCCACCCAAGGCCTTAACTGCCAAAGTTGTGACGAATTGCTGCGAGGAAGACAAAACCTGCCAATGCAGGAAAATTTCTTCCCGGTCCTTCAACAGCAACCAGTCGAAGACCGTAGCAGCACCCGCTAAACAGGAAGGAAAAGTTAACCTGCAAACAAGAAACATTAAACAAAGGGAGGGTAGGGAGGGTGAATCTCCAGAGCCGATTGCCTGGC
This sequence comes from Podarcis filfolensis, assembly GCF_964270895.1. Taxonomy (NCBI): domain Eukaryota; kingdom Metazoa; phylum Chordata; class Lepidosauria; order Squamata; family Lacertidae; genus Podarcis; species Podarcis filfolensis. Next base: position 41,469,794 of record NC_139617.1, read on the forward strand.
TATTGTCGGCTCCACCCCCTTTTAATAAATGGGGCTGGCCCCACCTCCCAGCAAGAAACTTGATTACTGAGGCTGGGCGTGAACCTCCAAAAATTAACACTGATAGGCAAGCCAGCCCCTGTTTGCTAGTAAGCTCCCTGGGAACTGTAGCACCGCATGCAAACCCACAGAGGGCACCCACAATGTAAAGTGTGAATGCTCATTAATGTAAATATCAGAATACAACATAAATCACCATAATGCTGACGTCTGTGACTGTGTGACCTGGGTGCCTGCTCCGGCTACTATGCAGGTGCTCAGAGCTGATGGGCAACTTCCCAGCCCATGAACAGAAAAACATCAGAAGAACCCAGCTGCACCAGGCCAAAGGCCCGTATAGCATTCTCTTCTCCCAGTGGCTACCCAGGTGCCCTGATGGGAAGCCCATCAAGCAGAACCTGAGCACAATGGAACTCTGCCCACCTGCGACTCCCAGCAACTGGTTTTCCCAACATGTCTTCTCTGGCAGGGGGACGTGGTGTGACACAGTAACGAACATAATCAGACATAGGCACTACTCCACCTCTTTCTGCACATGCATGCTTCTGTTGCCCCATGATTTCCCCATGAAAACAGCAGGAAAGTTCCGTATGCCAGTATACCACCCCAAATTTCATCACTTGACGTGATTTTCCAGATTAAGGAGGCTCTAAATGGATTTTTATTCTGGAATCAGATGACACAGAAATGAGTGCTCAACAGACACTATATTGCATTAATTTTCCAGAAGTGGCTTTTATGTCATCTGAGAGCTCAAATATAATGTGGATATTAACAGCTAGGGAAATGTCGGGGAAATGGAATAAGCTTCTGTGTGAATGCAGCCCTGGTCTTCAGTCTTAGGGTTCTTTATCTTTAAACTGCACTTGGACATTCAAACAGAGGACTCTTTCAAACAGAAGACTGGCCTGTATCAACCCTTCTCTTCAAAGAGAGGCTTCTGCTCTGTAAGGCAGGACAGTCTGTGCTCTGTTACACCCCCCACCACCAGATTTACTATGGATTTAGAAAATAATAATCATTGGCTATATTTTAGCTTTTTCGTTTGACACATATGCCCCCCGCTTTTTTAATGACACTGCTGTTGTTTTGTCTGGAGAGAAATCCACTAGTCCAATCTTTCCCCAGGCATTCAGTGTCCTTTGTTCCCAACATTTAATCTAAAATGTTGCTGCTGAGTCAATCTCTAAGAATTTAAAGATGCAAACAAATGAGATGAAATCTCGACATCCTTCCTTCCTAGAAAAAGGACACAAGCCTTAAAAGTACAGAATAAGCATAGTTATGACCTGAGAGAAACCCACAATCTTGCATTAATCGGAGCTCAGGGCAAAAGGGGGTGATGTTCAGAAGTCATTGTGTACATCTAGCAGTAGCACTTGATGATGTGGGAAGGCAACACCAACTGGGTGGCTTTAAAACAGGATTGAACAAATTGATAGAGGGTTAGACTATCAATAGCTAGTAGGCATGATGGCTATTCACAGTCGGTGACACTATGCATCTGGTGACCAGGTTCTAGGAATCATGGGTGGGGAGAGGCAGTGGTGTAGTCTGGGTTGCCAGCACCTGGGGCCACATGGAGGGGCTAGGTGGGAGAGAAGGAAATGAACAGAGTACGCACATGCATTCAACTGCCTAACAGCATCTGCGTCACCCATGAGATCACAGCCACAGAAATAATTAAAAAAGAGTTGTTCCATTGTCTGGAGAGGTCACTTCCTGGTTCTCATGGAGATGCCATTTTCAGTGGAGCCCAGTAACAAAAGTGCGCAGCTGTAATGAGGCAGCACCAGGTGTTGAAATTTTACGCCTCTAGTAATTTTGCATCTGGGGCAACCACCTGTCTGCCTCCCACGCTGCGCCACTGGGGAGAGGGCTGTTGCCACCAAGTTTGGTTGTGAATATCTCATATGGATCTTGTTGGCCACACTGAAAACAGAAATGATGTCACTCATTCGACAGGCATGGGGAATCCAAGGAACACCACATGTTACTGGACTGCAGCTCCTATAATCCCTGACCACGGATGGAAAGATCTATCAGTTTTGTCTTTCACATTTTTCTCATTTTTCCTATCTTAAATTTGGTTGTCCACATTGTTTGGCATTTTTAAAAAAAATTAAAAAATCCTCGTGTCATAAAAATTCACCGGTGTTTTAGTGCAAATATCACCAGATATGCGCATTTTTATATGCTGTTTTGACTACTGTGCAAATTTTAGCAAGTCATTCCCCACAATGCATTGCATCTTTATGTGCTATTTTCACCAATATGTTTGTTCTTATGGAAACTTTTCCCCAATATATGGATTTCCATAAAACTTTGGTTGGTGAACTGCATAGTAAAATGGATGGTTTAGTTAAGATTTTTGCATTGCAGTGGGTTGGTCTAGATGACCCTTGGGCTCTCTTCCAACTCTACAATTCTGTGATTCAATGGAAATGTCAAAGCTGTGTTTCAGTTTATATATCATTTGCAGAAGTGTGAATTTGATTCAGATACACACACACACACACACACACACCATTTTCAACATTGTAAAACATACTTTTATATCTTGTACATTTTTTTTTACTTCCATCGATCACATCTGAAAATTTTCTAATCTTTTCCTCTTAATTTACATTTCTTACTTCACTATTACTTTTGAATATCATAACTAATGTCTCTCTTCTTTATCTTCTTTGCAATATTTCATATATTCCTCCTTACAAAACTTCTTGTAGTCCTGCTAGCGTAATTTGTTGATTACAATTGCTCTTCAAATAGTTCACATATTTATTCCAATCTTCTGTGAATCTCTGGTCCTGCAGGTTTCGAATCCTTCCTGTCATCTTATCCAATTCTGCGTAGTCCATTAACTTTTATTTGATTCAGTGTTAAATGAGCTGGGAATCAAATATCTCCCTCCTCCCCTATCACTGGCCATTGGCCATGCTGACTGGGGCTGATGGGATTTGGAGTCCAACAACATCTGGAGGACCACAGCTTCTACATCCCTGCCATTGGGGAAGAGTGATAGTTGTTGAACTGACTTTGATATTCCCAACTAAGCAGGGTATATATATTTTTTACAGTGTGTGCACTTTTTTCTTTTACTGTTCTTTCTCTGTTTCCAGAGGAGGTGATGTTAGCAGAAGAAGACAAGAACGCCGAAGAGAAGTCACCCCTTGATGGTAGGTTGCTTTGTGGTGCTTTTGGCTTCTTTTGCATAAGGTTTGTATGCTCTGTGTGTGTCTCAGCAGCTTTTCATGAAACAAAAAAGGGTGGATGCTGTGTTTGTTGCTTGGAAGTGCAATAAAATAGTCCATTTCAGCTTCTCTCTGTTTCTCATTCAGCAACCCCCCCATCACAGATTCGATTCATCACATTTTCACAGCAATTTGTGTTTTTTTTAAAAAAGACTTATAATACCCCCCCCCCAGCATTTTAGTGTGAGTTTCTCAAAACGAACAAATTTTCACAAGCCATTTCCCCAGATATAATGCGCTTTTTGTAGGCTGTTTTCACAAATGTGTGCATTCTTACGCACACTATGCATTTAGTATATGTTATTTTCAAGAAAACATACACCCTTAGGCACACTTTGCCCTAAGATAATGCATTTGTGCTCACTTTTCTTGGTAAGAGAACTGCATTGCAAAATTTAGAGAAAGGGCAGATTTTGAAGGACAGCTGCGTTTCAGTTCACTTAATGGTTCGTGAAGTGCAAATTAGGCACTTTGTCATTAAAATGAAAACAAACTCAGATTTCTCCTCGCATCCCAAGCTGGATGTCCCAAGAGGCATTTGATGCAGCAGCAGTCAGGCTTGCTATGCTGGTGTTCCCAGCTGCCAACCCTGAAAACTTGAAGGATGGATAACAGTATTTGAATATAATGTGGACCTGTCAGTGACACAGAATCTGTAGTCCATCTCAGGATTCCTTGACATATGTATTCAGGCACTGAGAAGCAGACACCTGTGCATTTGCTGTGGGGAATTCTGGTCTAGCTGTAGGAGAGGCATAGGTCGCACCCACAGCATAGAAGCATAGAATTGTAGAGTTAGAAGGAACCCCAAGGGTCATCTAGTCCAACCCCCTGCAAGGCATTTAGAGCACTCACTATACATTTAGAGTTATCCCGTCCCTATACAGTCCCAGACAGCCATATTTACTTTTACCATTTCCCCAAGATAGAGAATCTCAAAGCTTTGGTGCTGTGGATGTAGTCCAGCAACATCTGTGTGCTTCTGTTGCTTCTGAAGCCCCTCCAAGATAACTGGGAACTTCTGTCTCCTTGCTGCTCTTGGCATCTGGCTCATAAGATGTTAGAATTCACTAAAGTTCCATTAAAAGACTTTTCCCTCTTCCTTTTCTGACTGTCTTTCCTCCTCTCGTGTCTCCTCTTCCTCCTCCCTGCTGTCTCCCTTTCCTCTGTTGCCTGTTCCCTTCTCCCCTTTTCTCCTCCTGTTCACTGTCAGGGAGGGCCACTTCTGAAGGCCCAATCCTGCGAGGCATGGCAGTGGTGGAGATTAGCGGCGGAGGCACCTATAACAGTGAGTGGACGGCAACTTGTCAGGGTTCTAGAGGGCATCAGTTGTGGCTTTAAGCTCCTGAGCACTATAGGTCATTCACACCTAGTTAGTAACATCATTGGTCTGGCTGATCGGTGATGAATCAGCAAAGAGTTCATCTTGAATGAGGATGACTGTGGGCCAGATTACATGAGACTTGGATAGCGCAGTTTTGTCCTTCAATGCAGGGTTATGGTTCACAAATTTCCAGTGTGGAGTGATCAGGGTCCTGGGATGGGTCCTTTAATGTTCCATTTCCCCCACTGTGGTCCTGATCTAGATTGGGATCACCTGCAATTACATTGCCCCCAAAACTCCCATTGAAACCAGTGAGTGGGACTGATCAAGACTAGTACTTCAGTGTAAGGCAAGAATGGGGGACCTGCGGCCCTCCAGATATTTATTTATTTACTCATAAAAATATTTATATACTACGATTAATAGAGGGGGAAAAACAGAGTGAAAAATCATAAAGAAAAATCATATAAAATTGTTAAAATCAGAAATCAGCTAAATACAATGGGAAGATGTATTCTTAATGGCCTGCGTAAGCCTCTGACAGAATAAAAACATTTTCATTGGGCACATTAAAGTTGATGCAAAACACTACTAAACCTTAGGTTACGTAAATACAATCCTGGTAACAACACACACAACATAACAGGCTGTTTTTGACTATGCAACTTCTATTTCAAACACAATTCAACATGTAATATCTCACAAAGTGTAATTCCATAGACCAACACACAATGCAAACAGAACATATCAAGATAAATTAAAGCCCAATGGATGGTCAGGAGATAAAGTCCATTCAGTTCCTAAATTGGCATATTGGCAATAACCACAATATGGTATGCTTATTTTATGATGTTCCACGTATCGCTGCTTTGAGGATTCTTATGTTCCTTGTATGTAGATATGGGTAATTTTGTTCTATCAGTTGAATTTATTTTGTTCCATGTTTCTGTCGTACAAGAATATGAGTTTGCATGGCTGACGAAGCACAGTTGGGCGAAAAAAGGTATTATCTCAGAATACTTGTCGTGCCATACCTTCAGGTTTTCCATCTGATTCTCTTGATATGTTCTGTTTGCATCATGTGTTTGTCTATGGAATTACACTTTGTGAGATATTACATGTTGAATTGTGTTTGAGATAGAAGTTACATAGTCAAAAACATCCTGTTACATCGTGTGTGTTGTTACCATGTTAAAGTTGAAACAAAAGGTGCCTGCTAAATCTTAGTACTGAGCCAATGACACTAAAGACTCAGTTTCTTGTTATCAAATGAGCCTCACCAACTCAGGGAACAACCAGTGATGCTTCAGCAGTTTATCTCAATGATTGAGGTTGGATATGAGGGTTCAGGAGGTCAGTGAGATACACTGGACCTATGTTATTCAGGACTTTGTAGATTACTACAAAGACCCTGAACCTGACTCAGAAGTAGATGGGTAAACAGTTCAGATGTTTTAATAATGGTGTCACCTGTTGTTGGCCAGGTGGCTTCATCAGAGGTCTTATCATGGCATCTGGACCAGCTGGAGCTTCCAAGCCAGGCCCAGGGGGTGCCCCACATAGAGTGCATTGCAGCTATCCTGCCTCAGGGTTGCCAAAAGAAGGACTACAGTGGTCAGGCTATTCCTGTCCAAGAATGGTTGTAGCTGCTGAACCAGAGTTAGTAAAAGGCACTCCTAGCCTCTAGTGACAAAGATGTATCCAGAAGTACAGATTTTGCTGGACTGCAAATCCCATCAGCATGGCCAGAGTTCAGCAATAAGGGAAGCTGTATTCCAGCAACATTGGAAGACCACAGGTTCTACATCCCTGTCCTACACTAAAGTACCTACCAGTCTGGATTGGGCCTCTCATGCTGGCAGTTTGTGTGTGTGTGTGTGTGTGTGTGTGTGTGTGTGTGTGTGATGAGCAAGTCTGACCCATGTGGTCTTTTGGGGCAAGGTTGCTGGTATCTCAAAGGGGTTTGAATCAGAGACTGAATCTCAGAAGCCTTGGGGGTTTTTTTTATCTCTGACTCTAACCTGGAGCTGAATGTCAACCTGACCTTCCACGGAATGAAGACTTGGAGGAGCACGGAGAGTCCTCCTTCACCAGGGCTGCCTCAAGAGGATACTCTTGAGCAGACCTTGGGGTGGGTTCCAACAGAAGAGCCCCCCTCAGAGGATCACGCCTCTGGATCATGTTTGGATTGGATTCATATCAGTTTTCAATGTTTGATGTTTCTTTGGCTTGGCTTGGCTTAGCTTGGCTTGGCTTCTATGGTTGCTTGGTAATATTGTGTGTGAGGCCTTAACCACAGTGGCCTCCACAGCTGGGCTGCCAACCCTGTGTCCCTCCATATGATGCTGGACTACAACTTCCACCATCTCCTGCCCATTGGCCTTCCTAGCAGAGGCTGATGGGAGTCAAAGTCCAATCACTTCTGGAGGGTCAGGGAAGGAGAAAACTCAGGCACTCCACATGTTACTGGACTGTAGCCCCAGAGAGCATGGTCAATGGTTTGGGAGGATTGAAGTTGGAGCCCAGAACCATCTGGAGAACCAGATGCTCCCCATCCCTACTGTAGGTGAAACTAGAAATGGGCTTGACTAGGAACATAAAAAGAGCTCTGTAGGTTGAGACCTAAGGTCCATCTCATCCAGTATCCTGTTTCCAAGAGTGGCCAGCTACATGCTTCTGGCAGTCCTGCAAATAGGACATGCATGCAACATCACTTCTGTATGGTTGCCTCCCAGTAGCAGGCTTCTGATATACTGCCTCACCATGGAGGGTCTTTAGAGTCATCATGGCAAATAGCAAATAGCCATTGGCAGACTTCTCTTCCTTCATAAAGTTGTCAAACCTCCCCATAGAGCAACTTGAGAGCAAAGATAAAAGCCACTTGAAAGCAATGGGCCACTTCTATATTTTGCAACAGCAAATTCCATAAATCTGTTTTGCATTGTGAAGAAGGAGTTCATTTGATTCACTTTGTTTTGTCCTGAAATTACTGCCAGTCATTTTCACTGGGGAAAGCTTATGGGGACACACAGGAGAGAACTCTCTTTAGATGTCATGTAGGAGATGAGCAGGCTTATTGTTCTCTGTTGTTCTGGGGAGCAAGACTTTTGGATGAAAATTGTAGGGAAGTAGACCATGGCTAAAAATTAGGGGAGAAATGTTTTAATGGGGTGAGCTGTTTGACAGGAGGTCTACCTCAGGAGGTGGTGGGCTCACATTTGCTTGCAGCATTTTAAGCAAGGGGTGCACAGTCATCAGTCAGTGATGCAGTAGTTGCACCCCGCATTGCAGTTCCTGAACTGAATGGAAGGGCTGAACTTGAAGACGTCTCTTCCAATTCAGTAGTTCTATGATGCACTCTGAGTTGCAGCGCTATGACAGAGGTAGTAGTACTATACAGATCTTTCTCTATTTTCTTCTCACCAAGCATACCTTCATAGCCATCATCTACATGAACAAAAAATACTTCTGCCTTTTATAAGAACATTAGATGTTTAGATCACCTGTTCAGGTTTCTACACAATCATCATTACTGAATATGTGGACAAATAACATGAAAGCCTGTCGCTCTAAATAACTTTTGATATGGATGCAAGTTGCAGCTAGGATTTCAAGAGTCTACTCATGGAGAACTTTGCAAAATCTATTTGTCTTTGTGGTATAAGAACTTATGGATTTGTGCTGTTGCAGAAGCAGTAGCAAATATATTATGGGTCCCTAGAGGAATGAAGGACTCAGAATGCTTCTGTGTCATCTGGTGAAATTTTAGTTCTTATGCTTCACATTTAGATGCCCAACATTCACCATCCACACCAGCTAGGGAAGTATGAATATCTTGATTCTTCTTCTTCTTCTTTTCTTTTCTTTTCCTTTTCTCTCTTCTGCTACTGCACTCTTGGATTTTCAGTTATAGTCACTATTTGTTATTACAACTTTCAATACAAATAAATATATTTTTCCTAACAGATATGAAGTGAACCTACTTCATGGCTTAGTAATACAAATTCATAAAGTATTACATCCTTCTCTCTCTCTCTCTCTCTCTTAAACATTTTTTTTATTAAATTTCAAGGAAAAGAAACATTTCCACATATACTCCTCAATACATTTTTTAAATACTTTCCATCCTGTTTTCCAGGGTGATTTTATTTTCTTCCCCTTTGATGCACTCTGTCTTCTAGCTCTTATAACAATATCAAAGTAAGTTCTAATTCTTTCTGTTGCTCATGCCTCAAATCCTCCTCGTGAATTCATCATACTATAATATTTCTTTAAATAGTCCAAAAAAGGCTTCCATTCTTCCACAAAGCTGTCATCATTAGGTTCTCTTAATTCAGCTGTTAACTTTGCCATTTCTGCATAGTCCATCTTCTTATAAGTTCTGCTTATCCATTCTTCTTTTGTAGGAGTTTCTTGTAGGAACATATAGAATCCTTGCTGCTGTCATAGTATACATAAACAATCATCTTTTATGGGACTTGTGTTCTTCTAATCCCACCCAAAAGAAAGCTTCAGGTTTTTTGGGGGGGGTATAATCACTTTAAACATCTTTTTAATCTCATTATATATCATCTCCCAAAATGCCCTTTCTTTCCTACAATTCCACCACATATGAAAAAAAGGATGTTTCAGCCCTTTTGCATTTCCAACAGTTATTAGAAACCTTCTTATATGTTTTAGCCCAATTACTAGTTGTTAAATACCATCTATACATAATTTTCATATAATTCTCTTCTATAGCAAAACATAAATTTTTAATCTGTTTTTCACAACTTTCCCCACACATTTATTTCTATGTTATGTCCTAAATCCTTGGCCCATTGTATCATTACTGGTGTATTTCATCCTTCTATCTCATTTAGTTTTCTGGTGAGATTTTAATTTTAAAATTTCATAATACGGTAAAATAAAGACTATCAAAAATACAAATGGAATAAATGGAATACGGGGTCTTCTCTTAGTATTTCATAGCCTTTGCCACCCACAGACGACAGTAACTCCTCCCAGCTTACCTGGGATCTTTCCTTGTTTTCCCAGCCTCAACCAGGGAGACCATCATTTCCCTGTCTGTCACCTAGGGTCCTCCATCAGCCATCTACAATCCCTGGACCTTGATATATAGGACTCCAAAGAAAGAAGAGAAACAAAGAAGAGAGACAGACAAAGAAAGTAAAGAACAATGAGAAGAGAGAGAGAGAAATACAATAGAAAAAGAAACATTACAAAAAGAAAACTTCAGATTTTCCATCTGCCGATTACATAAAAGAAGAAAAAAAGGATTATTTAAGATATTCAGTTCATGCTAGCGTCCATCTTCCTCCTTTCTGCTAAACAATATTTCTTTTAAGTCAAGGCGTCTCAGGTTCATTTCTTTTCCCCATGAAAAGTCCAAGATGAGTTCCCGAATTGTTATTACTATTGGTAAAAGTCAATCATATTTTTTTCCCTTTTGATTTACCTCTTGTCTAATTTTAATTGTAGACTCTGTTTATCAGAAAGAGGTTTATAATAGGGGCAATAGCAGACAAAACACCATGCATGTCTTTGCTCTCTGTTTCACCATTTCCCCCACATTAGCTGTTCCCAGAGTTTGCCCCATTTCCACGTCAATTCCCAGCTTGTTACTTTTGTTTTTTGTTAAAAAGAAGCCTGCCCAGAATAATACAGTGCATTTGTGTATGAATGCACTTTTCACTCATGCACACTTTTTTGTGTGATTTTGGCTTTTTTTGAGGGGGGGATAGAGGACACTGGAAAATTTGGAGGAGCAGAGGTAGATAGAACACATTCATAATGACCAGTACTCATAGACGGCCTGATATCACAAGTTCATTTTCCTTGTTGCACAGAAAGTCCCTAAGGAATGATGGATTTTTCTATGTTTTGAGTGGTTCTTGTTTTACCTGTAAGCTGCCTTGAATTCAGTCAAAGGAAAAGGCAGGATATATATTAACAACAACAACTCTTTCAAAGGCATCCAACATCTTGTGGGAGCAAACTCTATAGGTTAAGCTGGCATTTCACTGATCCTGTATGTCTGGTAAAGGAAGAAGTAACATGTGATGCATCTGCAAGGCTGCCCCACCCTCTCTTTTCATTTTAAGATGTTCATGGGCAGATGGAGAAGGCTGAGCATAGCCGAAAGGCTAACTAAATTATGACCCCTGGCACAAGAATCTGTGAGAGACGCTGTTGGCTGATTGATTTCTAATGGCTTAGTGGTGTGTGGCTGTTCTGGCCTCCAGGTGGAGAGGCAATTTGGGTCTCTAAGCTTGTGTGAGTTGAGAGGGTTTATCTGTTGCTGGATGCTAACCACCTTTTCTTGTCTTTTTCCCTCCCTACCCCTTTTGCATTAGTGCTGAAAAGAGCCACAATCAAGAAGAGCAAAAATGACCTAATCCATGCTGAAGAAGGGGAGGACCACTTCACAGATGTTTGTTCTGTTGGTAAGTTTATGGTTTAATATACCACGGTGTTGTTGTTGTTGTTGTTGTTGTTGTTGTTGTTGTTGTATAGATTGTCTCATGAAACAACAAAGCCAGGTAACCTCATGAGAATGTGGTGAAGCCTAAAGAGAACCCAAGGAAGTAGATTGAACCTGCAATCTTAGTCTCATAAGTGAGCAGAGTTTGCTACTGAATTGACCACTGGCATTCCACCTTGTTAATAGGAGATGGGTGTTGTGTAGGCTTCTTTTGAGTTCCATCATAAAATGTAACCATCTTAGAGCAGGCATGTAGAATCTCCAGCCCATGGGTCAATCTTGGCCTGTCCAGGGATCAAATCTCCCCCAAACCACGCACATTTGCCAATCAGCTGACATTACTGTAAGGGTGCAATCCTAACTATGCCAATGGCCTGGTAGTAGAGCATCTGATTGCATGCAGAAGGTTGCAAGTTCAATCTCTGGCATTGTCAGACACGGCTGGGAGAGACTATCTTTCTAAAACCCCTGGAAAGCCACTGCCAGTTAGTGTAGGGTTGCCAAACAAAACAAAACATATGCCTAGGGATCTAGGGCATGCTGTGACTTTAAGCAATCTGGTGGGTTTCCTCCTTGCCCGTTTGCACAAACGTCCCCTCCCAGCTCCTCACTCATTCCCTGCCCCATCCTGCTTTCTTCTTCCCCTTCTCCTTTTTCAGCTGTTCTCTCCCCTCTCCAACCCCCTCCCTTGCACTCGAAGTGGAGGCTGCGAAGGTCTCCCTTTAAGAGGGAGCCGGCAATGACAAATTGTTGAAATTTACACCCCAACTTTACCAGTGCCTCCCGGCTGCTGCAAGAGCCACGTCTCTCTCCCTCTCCAGCCTTTGTTTTCCACCATCCTGTCCAGTTTGCACCCTGATCTGCCCGATCTCCCACCCAGATCACCAACCCTGCAATCAATTAGGTGGTTGCTGCAGAGCCCACCATACTGCTGCCGGCGCTGCAGCTTGCAAGCTTGCAAGCTGCTGCCTCAGCCGCTGGAGCTTCCCTGGCAACTTCAGCAACCTGCCTATGATAAAGCTGCACAGCTCTCTAAAGCAGCAGCAGTGCTGCTGCCAGGTGCCCAGTGCCCCCCCTTCATCCGGAGCAGCCACCGCTGCCAACGTGCAGGGCCAGTGGCCTCATGGAGCACATGGAACAGACATAATCAGGCGGCAACAACAACAAAAACAAAACTGGACATTTTGCATAATTTTAAGAATCCACCCAGACTGAAATTGTGAACTTTAAAAAGAAGACAAATCTGGGGGAAACCAAACATATGGCAAGCCTAAGTTAGAGTAAACAATATTGAGCAATATGGAGGCGTGGTCTGGCATGGAATAAGGCACCTGCCAATGTTCCTATGTCTGCTCAGAAATAAGTTAATTCAATGGGATTCAATTCATTTAATTCAATGGGATTTATTCATTCATTCAGTTAATTCATTTATTCATTCATTCAGTTAATTCATTTAATTCAATGGGATTTATTCCCAGGCAAGTGTGTTAAGATTGCAGCTGTAGTGGTTGTTTTTTTTTAAGGTGCCACTGTACATGCCATTTTTTTTCACTCATGTTACCCACTTTTTAAAAAAGAGTCAATTATCATAATGCTTTGAAAAAGTGATTGTGAGGTGCTTGCAGACAATTTTCAGGGAATTACAGTGGTACCTCAGGTTACAGATGCTTCAGGTTACAGACGCTTCAGGTTACAGACTCCGCTAACCCAGAAATAGTACCTTGGGTTAAGAACTTTGCTTCAGGATGAGAACAGAAATCGTGTGGTGGTGGCACGGTGGCAGCGGGAGGCCCCATTAGCTAAAGTGGTGCTTCAGGTTAAGAGCAGTTTCATGTTAAGAACAGACCTCCAGAATGAATTAAGTTCTTAACCCAAGGTACCACAGTACTGAGCAACTTGTCTGGTTAACAACCAGCAAAAGGCTTACACCCCTGCTGGTCAGCATATTTTCATGGAAACTTGTAATTATATAAAAGTTTTCTATGAAGCCTTGTAACCAGCTCAGTAAAATTATCAATGTAAAAATGCTATGGAAGTCATTTCAGTGCAGTGTTCCAGAGAAGCATGGCTGGGCACATTTCAGGTGCCTGAATATCCAGATAGTTGAGCAGGTTCCTATGTATCTGGGTTGGGGTAGTGCAGCCTTGGTGGCCTGAAGAAAGGTCTCTCAGCTCTGCTCTAAGCTTTGTATCTTTCCAATGCTCACAGGTTCACCATTTGCCCGGGCTAGCCTGAAGAGCGGCAAGAATGAGAGTTCCTCCTACTTCCGTAGGAAAGAGAAGATGTTCCGGTTCTTCATCCGGCGCATGGTGAAAGCACAGAGCTTCTACTGGATGGTTCTCTGTGTTGTGGCTCTCAACACCCTGTGCGTCGCCATTGTGCATTATGACCAACCAGAGGGGCTCACTACTGCTCTGTGTAAGCAAAGCTCTGGGATTACTTTGGCCTTGAACATTGATATCATCTCAGATTGGGGAGCTAACCCAGGGGAACTATGAACAAATAGCTTCTTGGATTTTTCAAAAAGAATATTCAGACTCACTGATACAATAATCATATGATGCCCTGCCATTCTGCCCCCCCCCCATTGGACAGAAGTCAGCAGACCTTTTCAGCAGGGGGGCAGTCCACTGTCCCTCAGACCTTGTGGGGGGCCGGACTATATATTTTTTTTGGGGGGGGGAATGAACAAATTCCTATGCCCCACAAATAACCCAGAGATGCATTTTAAATAAAAGCACACATTATACTCATATAAAAACATGCTGATTCCCGGACTGGCTGCGGGCAGATTGAGAAGATGATTGGGCTGGATCTGGCCCCCGGGCCTTAGGTTGCCTACCCATGCCATTGGATATATATATATATATATATATATATATATATACACACACACACACACACACACACACACACACACACACAGTGGTACCTTTTCAGGTTACATATTGTCAGAGCTACCCTAGGTCCCAGCTCACAAAGGACCAACGCTGCTTCGTTGTTAAGTATAAAAGTCTTTATTGAAGTTCAGTTTCACTTCCAGAGCCGCAGCGCGCAGCTCCACGTCTCAAGTGTCAGACCGCTGATGCTCCGTCTGAGTCTCCTCCCCCTTGACACCAATTTAAGATTCTAGCCTTGCTCCACCTTCTCCGCTGCTCCTTCCTCCTCTGGGTCCGCCTGCCCGCCGGGGTTCCGCCCTTTCTAGCCTCTTCTCCCGCTGATTCCCCTGAGCCTTCTCCCTCCCTCCGGCGGGCTTTAGGAGCTGGTTCCCCATCCGGGTCTCCTGCTGTTCCACGCGCCTGCACATTTGAACTTGGCGCGCGCGCCCAGCCAGCAGCTTTCCTCCTGACCGTTCCACTGCTGCTGTCACTGCTTCCCCCTTCAGGGGGGGGGCTAGCTGCAACTGACCTCCCCTCCGTTGGAGGCGTGGTCAGCCCTGACTCCCTCTCTGGAGGAGACACTGCCCCTGACACATGTGACTCTTCCCCCCCACTACGCTCTGGTGGGGAAACTGGTCCCGATCCTCCACTGCTGCTTTGGGGTTCCCCTCTGGCTCCTTGTTTCTGGTGCGTCCCCCCTGGGACCCCCCTTGCCCTGACCATCGGCGCCCCCTTCTGGGAATCTTCTGATTCGCTGGAGAAGCTCATGGAATCTCTCGGGCCACTGTCATACTCCCCTACGCTGCCCTCGGATTCTTCCCCTTCGCTCTCCCAATCCTCTCTCCCCAGTGCTCCTGCTCCTGATTCCCTGACACATACACTTCAGGTTACCGACTCCGCTAACTCAGAAATAGTACCTCGGGTTAAGAACTTGCTTCAGGATAAGAACAGAAATCGTGCTCCGGTGGCGCGGCAGCAGCGGGAGGCCCCTTTAGCTAAAGTAGTGCTTCAGGTTAAGAACAGTTTCAGGTTAAGAACAGACCTCCGGTATGAATTAAGTACGTAACCAGAGGTACCACTGTATATATATAGGCCAACCAGATGCCTGCAGGAAACCCAAAAGCACAAGAGCACTCTCCCCCATTGCGGATTCCAGCAACTGGCATTCAGAAGCATTATTACCTACAACTGTAGAATTTACAGAAGGGCAGGGGAAAGATGAGGGCAGGAACCAAGTGCTCAATGAGTGTCCCCAAATACCAACCTATGCATGTGGGGCAAATTGAAATTACATCTATATTGTGCCAGAGACATAGAAGTCAAAGCAAGGCACATGTGTGAAGCAAAACAAACAAACAAACAAACAAACAAAAACTAACTAACAAACAAAAAACTTACCTCTTTTGTAAGGTTCAAACTAGAGAAGAGACTCTCTTGGTTTGTGAGCTTTCTGTTCTTTTTCAGAATCAAACAGCAGAAGTAATAAGGCTGTGGGGCCCAGACAGTTTGATATGATATGCTTCCTATTTCATTTGGGGCTAAGTGGGGTGGGGGTGTGGGTGCCACCATCCTTTTATAACCCCACCCACCCACAAAAGAAGGGGAACCATTAGTTTGCTTGTAGAGAAATGCTTTCAGTCTAGCTTTTTTTTTAAAAAAAAATAAATAACTTTTATGTGCTGATATTCATCTCCCAGCTGGTGCCAGAAAGAATGTTCTTGTTAATTACAAATTGAGTGAAAAATTAGACGGGCTGACATACGGGGCGGGAGGGGGGGAGAAGGGCCATTTTTATTGCAAAGCGGATAAAAGAAAAAAAGGAATTCAGCAGCTAGATGTGGCTGAAAGTAGATATTGCTAAAAGAGAAGAGCTAATGTGGGAAGCTTGTCGGTTCTTTGATCAGTATAGTGAGGAGGAAGCTAATACGGACATTCCAGCTCATAACTAATCAATAGAGCATCTGTTCTTCATGAAGAAGGTCCCAGGATCAATCCCTGGCACCTCCGGGTAGCACTGGAAGAGGACCCTCTGATAATCCTTGGAGAGTCACTTGCAATCACTGTAGACATGAACCAATGGTTTAACTTGGCAGCTTTCTATTTCCCTGTGAAGTGCATTTGTTGAAGAGGCCCAAAGAATAGCAACAGCTAAAAAACAGACTTCCCAACTACAGTCGAATGTTTTGGCTCCTGAACGCGGCAAACCTGGGAATGAGTGTTCCAGTTTGCGAATATTCTTTGGAACCCAAATATCCGCCACAGGTTCTGCACATTCCGGTTGGCTGCAGGAGCTTCCTGCAGCCAATCTGAAGCTGTGCCGAACTTTTTGGAAGTCGAACAGACTTCTGGAACAGATTCTGTTTGACTTCTGAGGTATGACTGTACAAGTTTAGAAGGAACATCTGGGGGGTGTCTGTCCATCAACAGGGTAGCCCTGTCGGTGTTCCTCAGCAGCAAGAACAGCTGAAAGATGGTTTGCCCATCAGTTGGCTTGGTAGAGAAATTTGAATTCAGTTTATGTGGGCAAACTTACCTGTAATGGTTATAGGGGTTGCTCGTGCGTAAGTTGCCGCCACTCCTGGCTAGGTTACCTGGTTAAACCCTTTCTGTCTGGACAGCCCTTCACTTCGTGGCTGTTTCAGTCGCTGGCAGAATCCGTCAGTGGGCGTTTCTTGAACTTCTTCCAGCAAAGAAGTTCTTTGACGCCAAGTCTCCGCCTACTCTCCCTGCGCGGAAGTCTTCTGCGCAGGGTGGGTGTGGGCAGCGGAGGACCCATGCTCTCCCCGCTGGTCTCCGGCAAGGAGTCCTGGAGCCCCTTCGCCGATTCCCCCATCTGCCCCCTTCACCCCTGGTGTTACACTGATTTCCTTCCCCAGCAGATGGGCTGCCTCTCCCCCTGCTGGGCCCCTCTCCAGCATCGCTCTGGAGCCTTGCCTCCGCCTCTGGCTCCGATGGCAGTTCCCTGACATTACCTAATCCACACTTTCAGAAACTGAAATGCGAACTGAAATTTGCTTTGCTTCAGATTATACCCATGCAGTTCTCAAACCAAGTAATTTGTATGAAAAATGCATCTAACTGGGGTAAAATGTATATGAAAATGCATATATTAGTAAAAATCAATGAATACTTGTTTTATTAGGGGAAATTGCATTGCAAAAATGTGTATATTAGGCAAAATTCCATACCGCTGAATGCATTAGGAGAAATTTGCACTAAAATGCTTATGAATTTCCACGAGGGCCTACAAAATCATTCCCACCCCCCAAGAACAGATGTGGAAATGTGGTGAGCTGAATTTAAGACTGGGATACTTAGAGAAACCTAAATTGACAGAGTCGCCCATCCCTATCTACAGTACCAGTCACCTGCTTTCCAGGTGGATTCTGTAACATACCTTACTTTTCCTTGTATGACAAGTTTGTTTTTTTTAAACTTTAAAGTAATGTTGAGAAACAGGGGTTGTCTTATACATGGATAGTGCATAGTAGTGACGGGTGATTGGTTGGAGCTGCGAGCAGTCGCTTGTCAGCCGTGATATGGTGGATGATTGGTGGCTGCAGCAAGGGCTGCTTTCGATTGGCTGCTGCTGTGGTAATTTGGTGGGTGTTTGGTTGCTGTGGCAAGGGCTGCTGTGGATATGCTGTTGCTGCGGCAAATGGGCATGCAATTGCTGGCTGCTGTTGGTGAGCGGGCAGACGCTTGTTGTCTTCAGCAACACAAGCGATTCTAAGCGTTTTATAGTCGGGTTAGTGATTTTTGGCATCCCCCCTGCAAAAAGCTCCACAACTCTGGGCAATCCCCCCCCAAAGCTCATCAACCCCAAAACTAGGGGTTGTCTTATACACGGGGGGTGTTATACATGGAAAAATACGGTAAATGGAAAGGATTTAAAGTTTTAGCACAGTTTGGTTGAAAAGTTTCCTGATTTGGTTAGATAAGTTCCAGATTGACACAGCTGATGTGACTTCCTTGCCCCCAAAGCCCATGAGGATCCTTTAGCTGTGTTTTGCAGAGCCTTCAAAACCAGTCTTTGGGGATCTCTTACACAGATTGAACTTTAGGTAGTTGCTGGAAACCACAAGAGAGGGAGAGTGTTCTTCTGCTCTGTTTCTCTTTGTGGGTTTCATACAAGCATCTAATCGGCCACTGTGAGAACAGGATGTTGGAATAGATGGGCCACTGGCCTGATCTACTAGAGCTCTTCTTATTTTTATGCTCAGTTGGGCCCAAAGCAGAGGGACACCATTTCATTTGTGCTATTTGCCCTGCTCTTTAGTGAAATATTTTCATTTTCTCAACACGAACCCTTTGACAGGAGAATCAAAATTCATTGAAATAGGTCCCAGCTCTGTTTATCTAACCTCCAAGTACTTCTGTGGGTTCTTTCTTTCTTTGATATTGATATATTTGAACAAAACCAAAAGGTTCATCCAGGTCTCTCTAATGTCTACAACATGGAGAAAATTAGTTGGGGTGAGGATGGTTCTTAATTACCTAGGTTCTAAGAGCCTCTATTGGAAGTGCCCTTTCTTTGTTTAAACATATGGCTTATAACTGGCAGTTTCATTTACACGCCTATCTGGACTTCCTTTTATTAATATATATCCTTAAATCAGGTTTGATGGAATATAATAATAATAATAATAATAATAATAATAATAATAATAATAATAATGATGATGTTTAATCCCCTTCTACACACTTGTTTCAAGGTGATGTAGAAAATATAATAGAGAAACCCAGCTAAAAACAGTTACAAAATAGCAGGGGGCAAATAACAGCAGATTTGTTTATTTTTTAATGGCAAAGAGTAGACATCCATGGCAAAAATGTATGCAACCAGCTGGGGGAGATTGGTAGGGGGAAATGTCTTCAATTGTTTCTGGAAAGTACAGATAGTGGGTACCTTTCATATCTTGACAGGAATGATGTTTCACAGCATTGCTTATTATTAACGTCAACTGGCAATGGTTGTTGTTATTTAATTGTTCTTAGTATTTTTATTATTTTTGTTCTATGTTTCTGTTTGCAAATAAAAAGAATGGTGAGGGTGGGGAGTGGGGAGAAATGGCTCTTCAGAGACTTAGCAGTGAATGCAAAAATAAAAAATAGAAATGTGCTAGCTTTGACAGTGTTAAAGACATGTGTTTTCCCAGGACAGTTTTTGCTTAGGCACAGCTTCAGAGTGATGTGAGCAGATTTGCCGTAGTCTGATTCAGACTATGGCAAATTCAACCCATAGTTTGCTTCAGCAGGATATTCTTATCTTCCAGTGGATTAAATCTGATAAAATATTAGGAGCCAAGAAGGGGAGAACATTTTTGCACAAGTAGCTTTAGCATCAGTGCCCCATAATGCTTTTCACTGGCAGCACATGGGAAGAGCAGGGGTGCCTCCTAATTAGACAGATTTCTAGAAAGTGATCGTAATTGGACTTTGGACAAGATGTGTGAACTTCAGCCAGGAAGGGAGCAGAGTTTGCTCTGGGAGGATTGGTAACACCGTACGCGTGATTTGGGCACCTCTAATTCAATCATGTCTCTCCCTCTAGGGAGAATTTAATTATGTTACAAATCAACTTCAATGCTGCTGAGAGCCTGTGGGTCTGCAGCGATTCCTCAGAACTCCCCGTCTCTGCCTCCTTTCTACTTTCTGCTTGTTGAAATGCCCTGATTAACTTTCTCAGCTTGACATTTCCAATGGTTTCCAAGCATTTGGAAAAAGGAACTGAAAAGGTGCTTAGCAAAAAAAGGGGGAAAGGGAGAAAGGAAAAATATGGCATGTGTCTCGTTTCATCTCTGTATAGCCAGCATGCTAACCCCACTGAAGAGAATCTGGTTTGCACATGTTTGGATTGTGTGGATTTCCACAATAGCAGAACACTGATTCCACTGGTGTTTATAAGCATGCTTTATGGAAGAAGAGACTTGAGTGTCTTATGAAGGAAGGCTAACAATTTTCAGAAAGAGTATTTAACAATCACCTGCCCCACATATGCCCACCTGGCTGCTTCAGTCTATGGAACTGGTACTTTTACAGATACCCATTCTACATTGAAAAGAAAGTGATTTTAGTGTGGCATCACCTACACTTTGGAACTCCTTGCCTATTGACATTAGGCAGGAGCCTTCAATGTACTCTTTTACGCACCTGCCGAAACCCTTTTACCTTTAGGCATGTCTACCCAACTACACTGAATGCTGATGTGTGTTTTAATCCGTTTTTATCTCATCATTGGTTTTAATTATTTTTAGAACTATAGCGGTACCTCAGGTTACAGACGCTTCAGGTTACAGACGCTTCAGGTTACAGACTCTGCTAACCCAGAATAGTACCTCAGGTTAAGAACTTTGCTTCAGGATGAGAACAGAAATCGTGTGGCGGCAGCAGTGGGAGGCCCCATTAGCTATAGTGGTACCTCAGGTTAAGAACAGTTTCAGGTTAAGAACAGACCTCCAGAACGAATTAAGTTCTTAAACCGAGGTACCACTGTATTTAAATAGTTTTCCACTGTTGTTGTTTTTTTTTTTACTGATAATCTCATTGTTTATTCTTTGTGCAAACCACATTGAGGTATATAAATTTTGTGAAATGAAGATTAGGATGAATAATGTGGCATACCTAGTGTCGTCCAGGGAAATCAATTAGTTGGAGATTCTGGACAGATGAAGGAAAGGTATCCTTCACACAAACCATGGTGAATAGAGTGGCCCTAATGATGGCATTGGACTCCAGCTCCCATCAACCCTAGCCAACATGGCCAAGGTCAGGCATGATGGAAGCTGTAGTCCAGCAACCACTTGAGGACCATGGGTTGCCCCCTAGAAACCTTATGACCAGAAGCCATCCCATTCAGCTGTGCAATCTATGCAGAGCCTACGTTAATGCAATTAGTTTCTTGATGATTTTGTGTTTGCCTTTGATGTCTCAGCCTGGTTCCCTGTGGATATCAGTATGCAGAGCACAGGGAAGCTTCAGAAACAAGCATGCTTATTTATGTCTGCTGAATATTTTAGGTGTCATTTCAAGAAGTGGGTCAGCCAAAAACTGGATGCTGATGGATCTCCTTCTCTGCACAAGTGTTCACAGTCTTTGTGGGACAGGAAAGACCTGTAGTACCATCTCTTGTGCCTGATCCTAATGACCATGGACTAAGTGACAGCATGAAAATAGAATTAGTCTGTCGCTGATTGACACACACACACACAAGATGCTAATTACCTAATTCAAATATATTGTGTAGGAAAGTAACCAGCATGGCCTTTGCCAGGAGCACAGGTTTCTAAATTAAGTTAAACTGTTTATCACAAACTCTCTCCCCTGCCTTCTGCCATGCACTCCCTTTTCCTCATCCCGTGGTTTTATGAAATGCTTCTGTTTAAGGTAGTTTAAATTAAATCTAGAGTAAGACCAGCAACCAAGAATTGCATTTTTCAATCAAATGGGCCAGGGCCATGTCAAAACAAATCCTCATCCTGACCTGTCAACTGAAGGAGAGGGTAGAAATAGGAGCCATTGGCAGGAGTAATGGATGGGTGATCACTGGAACCAATCTTTGCTCCCTTGATTTAAAATAATCTGCTTCGTAAAGGTTGGCCAATGCCAGGGCTCATAACAAATAGTGGTGCCAGGGATGCAGGTTGATCATGCAAACCAAAATTTTCCTAGAAAATTTTGAGATTTTTCTCTTTCTGAATGACTCTGTTCTGCTTCCACTGATGGAGGCTGCATGTCCCTGAAGTACAAGTGTGGAGTAAGCTGTTACACTCAGGTCCTACTTGTGGGTTTCCCATTAGCATCTGGTTGGCCACTGTGAGAACAGGATGATGGACCACTTGCCTGATCCAGCAGGTTGTTCTTATGTTCTCAGCCCCCTGGAGAAAGAATACCAATCTGTAGAATTTTAAGGACTTAAGAAGAGTCCTGTTTGATCTAGTCATTTAGTCTAGCATACAATTCTTTCCATGACCAACCATGGCAAGTCTGAAAACAGCTTGTGAATGCCACAGATTCCCCCAATCTGGTGCTCCTCAAATGTTATTGGACCTCACTTCCCACCAGTCCCAGCCAGCATGGCCAATGGTCAGGGATGTTGCAGGCTGTGGAAGGGAAGGGAATATTCAGATAATACAGTATGTCTCTGATTGTTCTCCAGTATATCTGTGAAGGAATTGGACCTTACTTGTATGGGATGCTTTGTTTTAGGTGGGATTCATGTTAGCAGCTCTTTATTCATTGGACATTGTAGGGCTGACTAGCTTCCAAATATCAAGGCATTGAAATGACCAGTGTGGATGGGAGGAAAATCACATCCCAGCCTGGGGTTTCATGTCTTCCTATAGTCTACTGCGAGGAGCTTATGGTTGACAAGGGGAGTCTATATCTTGGGATAGCCAACTAGGGAGGCCTGAAATTCAAGGTGGAGTGCAGCATGACAGATAATATTGGTGTGCCTGGAAGAGGCAAAAAAAGGAGGAAAGGCTGTTGCTTGAGAGTAAGAGCCTCCTGAAAACCTGATGAGTTTAGGGGTAGTTTAGTCCAGAGAAAGCAGCTGACATTTTAAACTGCCCCCCCCTTTTGCTCCGAAGGGAATATTCTGGGTTTCAATGACATTTGCATTGTGTATCTTTTCCTTAATCTTCACATCTGTTCCCCCACCCCCACCCCCACCCTAAGTAAAATCTTTACTGGTGTGTTCTCACTTTAAGGCTATCACACCTGGAGGCCAGTAACCTACCCTAATTGTGGTGGCTTCAGAGGGAACCCCGGGAAACTTGGAGACTGATTGATAAGGCTAGCTTTGTAGAAACTATTGCCCTCTAGTCTGGTGGCTGCTGTCCATCAGAGGGGGAGACTGAGCAGAGGGGTACACTGTGTTAGCCAGGAACACCCTCCCCTCAGTTGGCATGGAACTCAGTGCGGCTTGCGTATGGTTGTAGGGCCACACAGCAATGCTAAACACTGAATAGATTCGAATCTTTGACCAGAAACAGCAACATCCTTTTCTAATGGAGGACAGGAATTTGAACATCCCCGATAATTTGGATGGCTGGTGGACATCTCTGGTCAGCTCTCCATCTATGCTCAGTCCATCCCCATTATAAGTTGGACAGGATGGGTTCTTGGAGACTCAGCACATCCAGATTTGGGAGCTCTAAAAAATACTTCACCATTATGTACTAATTATCTGCTTTCCAATGCAGCAGAAAGTTATTTTCTGCTGGCAGGATCTGCTCCACCTCTAGGAAAGGTATCATCCTAATATCAGGAAATAATTTTGTGGATATTTATCATTGATTTGACCTTCTGCTGTTTCTTCCAGATTTTGCAGAATTTGTCTTCCTTGGCCTGTTCCTCACAGAGATGTCTCTGAAGATGTATGGCTTGGGGCCAAGGAATTATTTCCATTCCTCATTCAACTGCTTTGACTTTGGGGTAAGAAGTCTTGGGTGAGAATAGATGGGTTGAAGTCAACCCTTTGCAGGCCTGATATTCTGCATACTCTACTCCCTGGGTCACTCCTGATTCTCAGCATAGGAAGTTGTGTTATACTGAGCCAGACCACTGGTCCATCTAGCTCTGCAGGATTTCAGGCAGGGGACAGAAGCTGCTGCAGGATTTCAGGCAGGGGACACTCCCAGCCAGTCCTGGAGATGCCTCAGATTGATCCTGGCCCCTTTCCACTGAGCTATGTCTACAGAGGAAGCACTTGGATAGATACGCCATTGAGGGACTTCCTTGTTCTGTCATGTCATGGGAAGGCATCTGACCATGAGATCTCCTGCTCCTGCACCCGCACCCAAAGTCAGGGACAGGCAACATATGGCCTGCAAATGTTGTGGATTACCACTTGCATTATCCTCAGTCAGCACCATCCAACCAAACAGGAGCAGACTACGGTAATATGGCGCCCCATGCGAAACCAAAAACCCACCCCCCACCCTGCTGCAAGTGTTGGCCGACCAGTTGCACTCACGTAGTGGGAAGCTGGTGTGATCTCGCTCTCACTCTCACTCTAGTTCTCCCTCCCCTCCTCTCCCTTCTCCTCCTTTTTTTCTAGCCTGATTTTCCCTCCCAGGCAAACAAACGGCTAAGGGAGGAACGGCTAAGGGAGCTGGGCATGTTTAGCCTGGAGAAGAGGAGGTTAAGGGGTGATATGATAGCCATGTTCAAATATATAAAAGGATGTCACATAGAGGAGGGAGAAAGGTTGTTTTCTGCTGCTCCAGAGAAGCGGACACGGAGCAATGGATCCAAACTACAAGAAAGAAGATTCCACCTAAACATTAGGAAGAACTTCCTGACAGTAAGAGCTGTTCGACAGTGGAATTTGCTGCCAAGGAGTGTGGTGGAGTCTCCTTCTTTGGAGGTCTTTAAGCAGAGGCTTGACAACCATATGTCAGGAGTGCTCTGATGGTGTTTCCTGCTTGGCAGGGGGTTGGACTCGATGGCCCTTGTGGTCTCTTCCAACTCTATGATTCTATGATTCTATGATTCTATGAAACAAACAAACAACAACACTTGCAGTCATCAGAGAGGTCTCTCTGAATACCCTCCCCACTTTCCCTCATTCCTGCTCCCTTCCTTTACATCTTTCTCAGACAGAAATAAAAATTCAAGGCTTTAGAAATCCCCCCTTTTTTTCTTCCTTGTTCCCCCCAAAAAGTCAAAGGAAAAGGCCAATGACTTTTTTAAAAAATCCCTTCGATTTCTGGTCTCCAAACCTGCCTTACTGCTTTCGTGCAAAAGGAAGGAGGAAGGTATTGGGGGGGGGGGGGAGGCACCCTACTCATAACCTGGAAGGACAAACCTTTTGGATTTTCTGGACCTTCTCCCTGCTTCTTTCATTTTAAGACATATCTTACTGTAAACTGAAAGGTGGAGGATTGGGGGGAGACTCTCAAATACAATTTGCTGCTTTCTTCTCCTCTGCTCAGTTCAGTGCCCTGTGTGTGGGAGCCTCTATCACTGTTCTAAATCTGGCTCTTCGGATATTTCTTTTTTTTTTTTTTTTTTTTTTTTTTAAAATAATATTTATTGAAGTTTCCAAAATACAGAAAGAGAAGAAAAGAAATTATGAAGATACATTCAGAACCTTATTTTCAAACATCCACTTTCTGGGACTCCCCCCTTCCCCCACCCCTACCGTATTCCCCTTTCATGGCTCTTCGGATATTTCACAAGGTTTCCCCTGTGCACTTTTAAGCCCATATTCATCGTTAGCAATGAGGTCTGGAAGATTGCTGTTCTGCTTATTTGTATTTTATTTCCCCCCGCAAAGCTGCACTTCCGGATTTTGTAATGCAAACAACCCTGGCCTCTTGGTACCTCTTCTTTCTTCTTCCATTTTTCTTTTCTTTTTGCAGCTGACCTGCACGACGAGTGTCCACAGGAAGCAGACTGGCAAACTATTGCAGTTGCCTATTTGTGAGCTGTTGCACTCTGTCATTCTCACATTTCACAGTCATCTCTTGTATGCAAGGCCCGCAAAATAGCCTCTGGCAGGTGCCCACTTGTGCCAGCAAAACTGACATTAATTAGCTGTTTCTTTGCAGCCTTCAAAGGAGAAGGCTGCAACACTATCAGGTCCCACGAGGTTGGGCTGGCCCTGTTGTCAGCACAGATGGCCTGCACAAAATGGGAAGATGCCATTCTAGCTGGCCACAGTTAACAAAGGTCAAGTGTTTTGCTCTTGTCTGAGCCTCTGAATCTCACTTGTTAGGAATCACAAGTGGGGAGAGAGCTGTTGCACTTGGATTCTGTTTGTGGGCTTCCCATTGAGGCATCTCATTGGCCAGTGAGAGAACAGGATGCTGGTCTAGGTGGGCCTTTGCCCTGATTCAGCAGGGTTCTCCTGATGTTCTTATGTTCTTTACAGCCCCGGGCTGCCACTTACCTTTGGGAGTAAGCTCCCTTGAAAACAACAGAACTTCCTTTCTCTGCATACGATTTTGCTGTCGAAGAAGCTGGTGTTGCACAATGGAGCCTAAGCAACAAATCAGGGAGTCTCAGGTTCAAAACACATGTTTTGGGGTGCCGCATGAGACTGAAGCCCCAGAAAAGTGCTTATTTGGGGTGAAATCATGGTACTCAAAATGAGCACTGTGCTCTTGTGTGGAAAAAATGGGATGTCCCAGTTTTACCAGGACAGTTGAGGGGTATGCCTGCAGATATCCCAGAAGTCACCTGACTGTATCTCCTACCACTCTTACTCATCAGCCATGCTAACTGGGACTGATGGGAGTTGGAGTCTGGTAGCATCTGGGAGGCCACAGGGTTCCCCAGCACTGCCTTAATTAATTGAAATGCCAAGGGGGGTGGAGAGAAAGAGATGGGGGAGGACCTCCAGTCAATAGAGTTTTAAAAATTCTAGTATTTAGAGCTCCTGAGTTGCTCCTCTGGGTGCAGCTGTTTCTGTCTTGCTCCACTGCATGCAGAGCTGGTAATTAACTCTCCAATGTGGGCTTCCTATCGGGTAGGGAAGAGACATTTTATCACTTGCTAATTCATCATCATTTGCTGATCCCACTGGGATCAAGCACTATCTCCCTCTGTTATTCCCATTGCTCATATTATGTTTCCCCAGTTCTATCCATCTCCCAGTTGTATACATTCCCATTTGTTGCTTTCTTGTAGCCTCTCGAGGGCTGGCAGTATTTTGTAGTTTGGTTCAGTTTGACAAAGCAACATGATGGAAAATGTATAAGAGCACCCAGTGTGATATGAAGCAACAAGGCATTCCAAGGTGTAAACGCAAGAACATGGATATGCTCCTCCTAAGAGGTCTTCTTCTCCTTCTCCTTCTCCTTCTTCTTCTTCTTCTTCTTCTTCTTCTTCTTCTTCTTCTTCTTCTAATTTGTATTCCACTTTCCCACAAAATTTTACCCAAAGTGGCTCACAAGATGAATAAATAAATATACAAAAAATTAGTCCATGCAAGTTTGCATAAAAGAATACAAATAAACCAACCTAATTTATCACCATAAAAGTTACTAGAAGAGAATTTCTCAAAACAGCAATACAGGTAAAAGGTAGTTTCAAAGCATCCACATACTCCAGACGGATCTGTTTCCACTGGTTTGGAACCAAGACTCAACCTTCACACATTCAGGTGCTCTACCCTATTTCTCACCTGGGGTACTGCAGGCAGTCCCACTCTGGCTCTCAAAGTGAACCATTCACAGTGGGATCAGGCGTTAAACGGGGATGTATTATCATCCCAACTATTTCTTATTTTCATCGCCATGATCCTACCTATTGTCAAAGGGAAACTCCCCACTGGGGTAAAAATCATATATATATCGAACAGATGGAAAGCTCTTCAATTTGAGTAGGCTGAAAACAAAGAGTAAGGTTACCATAACCTCCATCATAGAGCTTCAATATGCTGATGACGTAGTGTGTGCACGCTCAGAGGACAACCTCTAAACCACCCTAAATATCTTTGCAGAAGCTTACAGAAAGCTTGGTCTATTGCTCAATATCCAAAAAACCAAAGTGCTGCATCAATAAGCACAAAACAACCCGTCCACTGTACCACAGATCCATCTTAACAGTGTAACATTGGGAAGTGTCAATTGCTTTTCCTACCTGGATAGTTATCTTTCCATAAGGGCCAACATTGATGCAGAAATCTAGCATCAACTGAGCTCTGTGAGCACAGCTTTCTCCCAATTGAAGCACAGAATGTTTGAGGACCAAGACATTCACAGGGAAACCAAAATGCTTGTTTACAAAGATATTGTACTTCCAACTTTACTGTACTCTTGTGAAACATGGACCACTTATAAATGTCATTTCCAGCTCCTCAAAAGATTCCATCAGTGGTGTCTCCAAAAATTTTTACGTATCACTTGAGAAGACAGGCAAACTAATGTTAGCGTATTGGAAGAAGCAAAGATCACCAGTGTCAAAGCAATGATTCTTCAACCTCAACTTCGTTGGGCAGGTCATGTTGTATGGATGCCTGATTATCATCTTCCAAAGCAACTACTCTATTCCCAACTTAAGAATGGAAAGACAATCTTACTCGGCTATGAGTGATTGCCAGAGAAGAAGAAGAAGACTTTTAGCCTTATGGAAGGACATAGGAACATAGGAAGTTGTCTTCTACAGAGTCAGACCATTGGCCCACCTAGCTCAGGATTGTCTACACTGGGAGGGATATCCCCAGTCTTACCTGGAAATGCTGGGGATTGAACCTGGTACCTTCTGCATGCAAAGCAGATACTCTGCCACAGAGCCACAACACTTATCCCCACTTCAAAAGACTAAGCAAAGGATGGTGCACCCTGCACTTGTATTACCTGCCCTCTTCCTTTGACTTTAAGACAATGGGAGTTCTAATCCACATTAGTGGTTGCAAGTTTTTCTGAGAGGCTTTATTGAGATTTCCCTCCCCTCTCACACACCTGGCCCTTCAGAAAGCAGACCGTTTTGCAGGGTTTTTGATGGTGGTGACCACCTACCCAACCCTTGTCACAATGGCCCTGGATGGTGCTAGGCCTGGGCATGATTGTGGAGGATGCAAAATAGTGCCTGGTTGCCAACACAGTTGCTACTGCTGCTGTCATTTATAGCAGCAAAGAGGGGAGGGGGCTGGAGGGAGGGGAGAAAGAAACAGTGTGGCTATTGATGGTGAGCCTCTTGTCTGCCTCCTAAAAAAGTAATCATAATAATGTTGGCAATTTCTCCTCTCCTTGAAGGAATTCAGTGGAATGAAGTGCTTCTTACCCACCCCAATCCTTTGCTCCCAGATCGGATATATAATTTACAGAAGGTCTTTCAAACCTGTGTTTATAATCTTAAAGAGCTAGAAACTTTAATTGTCACCATTTTTAAAGCTGAAATTTTTCTGGACACCAATAACCGTAGCAGGAAATAAACACCAAATCATGGACTAGATAGATACAGATAAGCATGTATGTACTCTTATTTATATTATTTATTTATATTATATATTTATATATTAGTTACATTGCTGCATCACCCTACCTCCCAAGGGAGACTAGGGTGATGTGTGATAAGATATAAAAAGGCAAAATGTAATTTGTAAATAAAGCATCACAGTTAGCAGTAGAACTATGAAATATCATTAGATCCATTAGTAAACCGCCCCCCCCCAAAGAAACCCTCTGGGTATTCTGTTTGGTATTAAAACAACTTTACCTCAGTTTGTGAAAGCCTCTCTCTTGTATAGAAAGATTGAATATACAGTCCTTGCCTGAGGCAGACACTGAAGAAGCTTACAGAATTAGGCTATTGGGTTGGTGCCAATATTATTCCTGTTCAGAAGAGACCCATTGAAATCAATGGACATCTCTGGGGTCCATTAATTTCAGTGGGTCTACGTTGAGTAGGACTAACCTTAGTTCCAACCCCTTCTTTTTGGAAATTGCTCATTGGCCATGATCAGACCTTCTTTTCCCCCCACATCAGCCCATCACTCCTTTGTTTCTTGCAGGTGATTGTGGGGAGCATCTTCGAAGTCATCTGGGCTGCAGTGAAGCCCGGGACCTCCTTTGGCATCAGTGTGTTGAGGGCTCTCAGGCTGCTGAGGATTTTCAAAGTTACCAAGTATGTTTTAAGTTTCTTCTTCCTTTTTCTTTCTTTCTTTTTAGTGTGGGATGTGTGAAGGGGAATTTATGCACTTGGAAAACCCACTTTTAGAAATCCTGATGCATTCATTAACTGGCTTGGTTTGGTTTGGAATCCCAGGTACTGGAACTCCTTGAGGAACCTGGTGGTCTCCTTGCTGAATTCAATGAAGTCCATCATCAGTTTGCTGTTCCTCCTCTTCCTCTTCATTGTTGTGTTTGCTTTGCTGGGAATGCAGCTTTTTGGAGGACAGTAAGTTCAATTCACTAAATTAATCTCAATAAACTTTTGACGGGCGTCTGGCTGCAAGGAACGGTACTCTCCCCGCTTGTGATTCCTAGCAACTGGTATTCATAGGCATGCTGCCTACTGGACTTGCGATAGTTTTGGCTCCAGTTTCAGATTTTTGCACTCTGAATGTTTTGCTAATCTCTCACAGCAGGTTGCAGACGGACTTAGTTTCTCCCGATTCCAAGCTGGACAGAACCAGCTGGTTCACCACTTTTAAATAGCTCTGTGGGGTTGTTTCATGTCCTGCATTTCAGATTTCTGTAGGCATCTGGTTGACCATTATGAGAGCAGTATGATGGACTAGATGGGCCTTCAGCCTGAACCAGTAGGGCTCTTATGTTCTTACCTGTGAGTACTCTTTGATTCAAATCTCTCACTGGAAGCTCAAGTGTCTTCAATGACAAGGAATATTTATGCCCAGCTCTAGCTGGTTCACTAGTTATGGCCACTGCTAGACGAAGGCTACTTGGCCTCAATAATCCATGCTGGAGATCACTAACGTCCAGTTTGGACTGCTTTGATGCACTATATATTGGGCTACCCTTAAAAAAAATTTTTTTTATATAAGAAGGGGATTCCAAGATTTGAAGAAGTAACCCAGAATGGACAGTTATTAACAAGGCAGAATATTACTAGTAGAATGAAAATATGTGCATATACACATACAGCATATACATATAAAGCATTACATACAGATTGTTAAAATAAAAACATCAGAGCACCAGCTCTTCCCTTA
Source organism: Podarcis filfolensis (assembly GCF_964270895.1). NCBI lineage: Eukaryota > Metazoa > Chordata > Lepidosauria > Squamata > Lacertidae > Podarcis > Podarcis filfolensis. The sequence continues at coordinate 41,500,401 of NC_139617.1, forward strand.
AAAGTAAGCGGTCCTCATAGAGAAGAACGTGCCAAAGGGCTGATTGTGGCAAGCTGCTGATTCTCTAGGTTCATTCTAGCTGCACTGAAAAACAGTCATGAAATCAGGAAGAATAAAATTTTAAGATAGTAAAATAATAATCATAATAATCATACAAAGCTTAGAAAGAACGAATGACTTAAAATATATTCATTAGTGGAACAGAATCCCATAACGGCTCAGGACCGCAATGCTTCAAGGACTGCCCCTCGCCATATGAATCAACCTGGACCATGCATTCACTCTGTGAGGCCCTTCTTCATGTGTCTCCTTCATGAGAGATTCGGAGGGCGGCAACACAAGAACAGCCCTTTTCTGTGGTGGCCTCCTGTCTGTGGAATGCTCTCCCCAAGGAGGTTCGCCTGGCACCTTCATTACATATCTTTAGGCACCTGGCAAAAATGTTTCTCTTCAGCCAGGCATTTGGCTGATTAACATTCTGTGGCTTTTAAAATGTGTCTGTGGGGAGGTGGTTATTGATTCGGTTTTGTTTTATTATGTAGTTTTTATTCTTATTTTGTATTTTTCTGTTGTTAACTGCCCTGAGATCTTCGGACGAAGAGCAGTCTACAAATTTAATAAGTAATAATAATAGTAATAACAACAACAACACAAGATTCATACTTGCAGCAAACATCCCAAATATTCATGAATGTTGCCAATTAAGCTCATATTTAGTTGGAATGTGCCAACCATGAAGATTGTTTAGTCATATAAATCACCATCAGCCCCCAAGCAGAAGCAAAGTTGGATGGGTCCACATCACCCCAGTGACATGTATTTTATGACAGTTTTTCAGAAATGGCAAGAAACACAACTTCTTTAAGCCTTATATCCATAGAGTAACAAGCTGCACCCTTCCATCCACCATAGGTCATTAAATGAGTGGCTATCCTTGAAGACTGTCTGGAAACTGCAGTTGGTGCAAAATGTGGCTTACCAAACTGTTGAGCAGAGCAATAAGGTGGGACCATGTGCCACCACTCCTGAAAACAAGGCACTTGCTTTTTTTGCCCAATGGACCAGATTCTTATCTTCCCCTCCACTCCACAGGCCACCTTTGACAGTTAGGAGGACCACCCACCTGCCAAACATCTGGTGTCATAATGGTGTCAAGTGGTGTTCTTGGAGGGAGCAGGATCCCCCACCCCCACCCCCAAAAACAGACTATTGAAGACTGAGCATGCTCAGACAGAAGACTGGTGGAAGGGAGAATGTTATGGAGCATCCTGGAAAAAGGGCATAGCTGTCTGGCTTGAACCCTGAACAGGCACACTCCCTGCTCAACATTTTATTGCAAGTCCCAGTTGTACCTCTGAATACCAGTCACTTGGGGGGAGGCACAAATCATGGGGTTGTTGTTTGCCTTCATGCCCTCCTTGGAGGCTTCCCAAAGGCATATAGGTGCCCACTGTAAGAGCCCGGATGCTGGAGTAAAGGGACCTTTGGTCTGATCCAGCAAGGCAGCTCTTAAAAGATTATTAGCATTCTACCCTGCCATTAATATTCATTTTCTGCCTCTTTCTAGGTTTCATTTTAGTGACGAAACACCAACCACAAACTTTGATACTTTCCCCACTGCTATTCTAACTGTGTTTCAGGTAAGGGCACTCTTGACTTGGTGCAAAAGAGCTGAAGGGTCCTCAGAGAGCATATAGTCCTCCCCACTGCTGATGCAGGAAATCTGCTGCTTCTGCATGTCTGATAGGGGGTCATCCAGCCTCTGCTTGAAAGCTGCTAATCAAGGATAAGCCCACTGCTTTCTGAGGCAGTCTGTCCCACTGTCAAACAGCTTGTGGCATCAGGAAGTTTTTCCTAATACTTAGTCATATTCCCTTGTAATCTGAACACAGTGACTCAAGCAACTGAAAACACATGTCTGCCATTGTCTATGGAACAACCCCTTCAATATATTTGAAGATGGCTATGAGACTGTCTCTTAATCACACTTCTCCTCCTCTAGGCTAAAAATATCCAACTTATTTAACCTCAGCTCATCATTCAACCTTAGCTCCAGGCCTCTCAGCCACAGCCTTGTCAAATAGGCCATATTGCAATTAGTTTGGGACAGAGACTGAAGCCAAGAGATAAGCAAAAGGTGAGGAACTGGATCTGGCCAGGCGGCCAGATGGTTAAGTCCCCCACCTCTCGTTGGCCAAGTCTGAGAGGTGGGAAGAGCCAGGCAACTGTCAGTCGTCTGATGTCACAGACTGGTTTGTCAATGCCGGCCCCTGTTGCTAGGAAATCTATCTGCTCCGTGGAAGGTGCAGGGCAGGGAGCCAGCAGGAGTGCTTCTCCTCCCCTGTACTCTACAGGCTGTCCACCCCTGAGGGCATCCTTCTCACCTTCCTCCTCACCTTCCTTATTTGGCAGCAAGTGCCAATCCAGTCATGATCCAGTTGAGCTCATGGGGATCATGACAAATGCTATCTTGCGCAGCACTTTGAAAGGGGCCTTTCGTATGTGATGTGCAAACAACGCTAGTGGGGTTTAAAGAAGCACTGTGAAAGTTGAGATATATTGTTAAAAAGAAATAGATAGTGGGAGGGAAGACTAATGGCAATATAAAACAGAAGAAATGCGTAATTGAGAGGTTAATACGGATGATTGTCAGAGAAGCTGAAGGAAGTCCAAACAGTTAAATTTGTGAAAATTTGGATAAGATTTTATATTTGTGTTGAAAATTAATAAAAATTATTTTTAAAAAAAAAGAAAAGAAAGGGGCCTTTCGTGACTTACCTAGCCTCACAAAGTCTCTTTCGAAGTGTGATCTTGTGGCCAGCTTTGCATAGGACTTTGCAGCAGATCAGCAGGTCCTAAAGCCCCTCTTATCAGCTGAGCCAGGTTTATGCCTGCCCCACACCTCGTACCATATATGACATCTGTTACAATAGGGCAGGTGTATGTGCTTAGGCTGAAATGGCCTCAAGGGCTGAACAAGGTATCTGGCAAGCTTAGCTGGGACTGGAAGTAACTCACCCCTGAGACAGGCTTCTGGCAGAGGAGAGATTTTAATTGGGGTTTTAATCTCATTTTCCTATTGACTTGGGGTTTCTTACAGGAGTCACTGGGTAGTCAAGCAGTGGAACTGGATATGTAAATAAATGTGCAATGATGGTGTCCTTGCCATTATCCCCTACTTAGTTGGGTGGAGAATTCAAAAGACAGAACTCTCAGAAAACAAATGTCCAATAGGTGTGGATGAATTTGTTCAATTTCAGTTTCTTGTTTTTCCATTCTTAAACTCAGTTTGCCATATTTCCACACCAGTTTACTTTTTAAAAAACAAAATCCTCCAGAAAAGTCATTGCCATTTCAGTATGCATTTCCCCCCAAAACTACCTTTTCGCAAGTAATTTCCCCTAATATAACACGTTTTTGGTATGTCATTTTCCTCAAATATATGAGACCTGGATTTTCTTTCCCCATCCGTAACCTCCAGCCGATATCATTTGTAACTAGGCAAGAGTGTGGTGATTTCTGTCAGCACACAGAACCATGGCCCTTGGCTTTCTGTCATGTCACCAGAATCCATCTCTGTGGCCCTTGTCTGCCGTGGCACAGTCTTGGTTAGCTGATGATGTGACCTGCTTTTCTGTCTTCACAATCAGCTCCCTAAATTAACAAGGACAATAGCCTGAGAGACGGATCTGAGTTCGTAGGAAATAATGAAAAGAGTGGAATGCGGGACCCGTTGCATTTGACATTCTGGTTTCTGTAGAGCATTATAATTGGGGACAGGAATGCTAATCAGGCAGGAAGCAAATGAGAAAGGCAAACCCTTACTCAGCAAGGTAAGAGGAAATGAGAGACATTCTATGCTCTGGAAGCTCAAGGGATGGGCAGCCTTTGCACATGGGAGGAGGGCTTCCTGTCAAAGTCATGCAGAAATCGAGGCCAACAAGGGAGAGGTGCTTCCTCTCCAATCCCAGACTTACCCTCTCTGGCCTCTGAATACCAGTTGCTGGGAATTTTGAGTGGGGAGACTTGCTGTTGCACTTGGGTCCTGCTTGCAGGCTTCCCTTAATGAACATCTAGCTGGCCACAGTGAGAACAGGATTCTGGACTAGGTGGGCCACCAACTGTACTTCTGATGCTGATGGAATGGAAAGAAGATACGATAGTCCAAATAAATCCATATTAGCCCCTTTTCAGCTACTCACAACACCTCTTACATGTGTGCATAACCTTACAAAGCACTGTGTCATCATCATCATTGCTTATCTGTGTGCTGCCTTTCCAGACTAAACCAGGCTCAAGTCTTCTGACAACATCAAAATGCTTTACATAATTCATTTGCTGTTGCAAGACCTCAGCTAATGAAAAACACATTCTATTAACAAATGTGCAATAAAATGAAACAGTCCAGTGATTGTTCAAAATAAGGCCTGACAATTAACCCCCCCCCAACAATTTAATCCAGATTAAGATTATGGAGTGATTCTTACTATGCGCTGATCTACATATTTAGGGAAACAAGATGGTTCACTCCTTGGACTTTACTGCTTCCAGCTGCAGGTGGAAGAAATTGCATGCTGGTGGTGGGAACAGGGTGAGGTCATTCCTTTCTCTACAGGCAACATGGAAACACACAGTTCTATAGACACAACACAACAGTAGCAGCAGCAACAACAATAGAAGAATAAAAAGCAGGATAAGGTCTTTATTGAGCCAATCTCTTCAGAGTCTTTACAGGTTAAAAATATATTCACCAGCTCCCAAAAGATGACATCAGAACTAGCTGGGAGAGCCTTCTCCTCCTCCTCCTCCTCCTCCTCCTCCTCCTCCTCCTTCTTATTCTTCCTTGAATAATATTTATTGGTTTTTTCACAATTAATTTCAAAAAACAATTAACTACAAAAAACAAATCCCCCCCATCCCTATTCACAAAAACATTTCAAAACCTTATCTTTGAGGTTCTTTAGACTTCATGACTTCCCTTCATTCCCTCTTCTGCTTTCTTATATTAACAAAAACTTCTGCATTTCCTTACACATACTTCATTGCTGATTGCAAGTGTGAAGTCTGAGCCTGTCAATATATCAATTTATTTACATTATTTTGCATATATACAATAAGTGCTTCCCATTCTTTTTCCTAACTTTGTCATATTTAAATTTCACTGGAAGGCAACTATCAGTTAAGTCAGATTCAAAATCCTGCTCACCTTCCTCACAGTCTCCTCTTAGTCTCAGAGGCTGTAATTTCTGCCACCAAGGCATTCCCAAATATTTCCTGCCTACCCCCCATGCCATTCATATCTGCCCCAAGTGTCTCCTGGTATTTCTTCATATCAATCATAGTTTCCATTTTTCTAAAAATTTCCTCCAGCCCTTGCATCAAGACCTCCACCACTTCTGTTTTCTTTGTCACTAGTTCTATTTTAATAATTAGTTACCATTTCAGTATTTTGGTCCATTTGGGCTATAAGTTTATCTGCTGTCTTATCCAAATTTTCCTTTATCTCCTTAATCAACTCATTTCTCAGTTCATAGAAGAATTCCACCCATTCACCATGAGGCTTATCCCCCGTGTCCTGTACAGAAGTCCTTCTATCCAAACTTGGGGTTGGTTGCTTTTTAATTGCCATGTTCAATAAGTTATTATTAAAACAATCAAAAATGGTCTGAACAGAGTGAAAATATCCAATACTCCTTCTACTCGATTCACTCTGCCCTTTCCAAGTTTCTCATTCCCTTGTTCTCAAGACAACCAATTTTCCAGCCGTACCTTGTCAGTTTTGTCAAGGCCACCAAGTAACACTTTCCCAAGGAACACGGTCTTTTGTACTTTCCCACTCCCTCCAGCCCGATTGCCTGTTACATGTATACAATTTGAAATAAAATCCAGATTTCAAATTAACATTCAAATTAAACAGATATCTACTTTAAAAAGAAAACAAAAGCAATTTGTCCACACAAAATCACAACTTAATAATCCAGAGGAGCGTAAAAGATTTTCACTGATCTAGTTCTCTAAAAATGTCTTGAAGTAAGATAAAGAGTTACAGACAGTTGAAGATCATTATAATGCCTCTTTTCTGGTACAGTCCAAATGCCTTTCCTTCCCACAACCAGAGAGAGATTTACCAGGCTTCTAGCTCTAGAAAGGTGGCGTAGGGGTTCTCAGATGTTGTCCAATATCTGGCACTGTTGATATTCAGCCTCTATAGCCAGTTCCAAACTTTAAAGTTCCAATTTATCTTTTCACACACACACACACACACACTCACACCAGGAGCAAGCTCAGTCTTCTTTAAACCACTCCAACCAAAATGTGCCTTGCAAAGCCCATATATGCTTCCATACCCTCACCCCACAGAGTACTTCATTAGTCTTGTTTCAAGCTTTCTCTGCTGGGCTCGGATTCACCTATGGCTTTAGTCATGCAAGGTCCTCTTCCCAATTCTCCATTATAAATCCAATAAAAGGTAGTAAAGAATGGGTTTCAGTTGCTTTTAATCCATCTTTCCCATCGGCAGACATATATCTAATAGAGTTACATAAAATTAATACCATTCTCACTTGCAAGTTGTTTCCATGCAGCGATAATTACTCAGAAGATGGGGATGGACTTCCTTTTTACTCCTCTGTCTAGCACCGAATTCAGCCTAATTAGATCCAATAATTAATCTTCTTTACATTTCCATCAGCCAAAATGTAGTTCTTGGAAGATCTCTGCTGCAGGTAGGAGTTTGAGGCTCCACTCCCGTGGAGTTGTGATATTGCCATGTCCGCAGGCTCAATCACAGGCTTTTTAGGGGGTGCACCTCACCTTGGGGCTTCCCCCTGTGTCTCTGCAGGGCTTGAGTCTGTCAGTCGATCAGACTGGCACTCATTTTCACCATTCGCAGAAACCTGAAGTCCGCTGGGAGAGCCTTCTTAATGAAGGCACCACCACAGGGGTGGGAAATGACCTTAGTCATTTACTCTAGATCATTTTCATCCCAAGGACAGCATTCGCTCATGGGCAGTCTTTTAGGGCCACATGCTAGGGGTGGGCAGGGTCAGAGGCAGTGGATGGAGTAATGGAAATGGCCCAAGGCCACATTGTATCAATGCAAAAGTCAGAAATAGATGGACACACAGACCTATGTGCACACATCTCCCCATCCAGGCAAACTAGAGGCATTGGTCACATCCACACCATGCATTTAAAACATATTTATACCACTTTGGCAGTTACAGCTTCCAGCAAAGAATCTTGGAAATGGTAGCTTGCCCCTCACAGAGCAACAGTTCCCAGCACCCTTAGCATGCTGCAGCTGCCAGGGTTCTCTGCAGGAAGCCATGTGCTTTAAACATCTGGTGTGGATGTGGCTATAGTTACAACTGAGCACTTAAGGAGAGAGTGGAGTAAGACCAGTGAAAGGTGTGGCCTGGGGACAGGCCCAAAGACCTGACAGAGGGAGCCAGAGGGCTGAGGTTCCCCAGAACTACTCTAAACAAACCAAGCTATCTGGAAAAAGGTTTATATTATCTTTCCCACCCTCCCCTCACACTTTCTTATTTTTTACTCTAATTAACTTTACAGATTCTGACTGGAGAAGACTGGAATGCTGTGATGTACCAGGGGATAGAATCTCAAGGGGGCGTCCACTCAGGAATGTTCTCATCCATCTACTTCATTGTCTTGACACTGTTCGGTAACTGTATCCTTGCCCTGCCAAAATCTGATTTGCTAATGGCATTTTGTGCTGCTCCATTGCTAAAAAATGCATATTCAACCTTAGCAGCCACGTGCTAATGGGCAGCTGGTGGAAACCCATTAGCAGAAATATTGATTTATTATGAAATGTAGTAGTATTTGTGAAGTGTGTTTCTTTGGGCAAGGGGAGCATCCAGCTGGTGAAATCCTAAACTTTGGTGGTCCCATTTATGCAGTGCAGGTTTCCTGTGAGCCAGTGTGGTGTAGTGGTTAAGAGCGGTACACTTGTAATCTGGTGAACCGGGTTCATGTCTCTGCTCCTCCACATGCAGCTGCTGGGTGACCTTGGGCTAGTTACACTTCTCTGAAGTCTCTCAGCCCCACTCACCTCACAGAGTGTTTGTTGTGGGGGAGGAAGGGAAAGGGGAATGTGAGCCGCTGTGAGACTCCTTTGGGTAGTGATAAAGTGGGATATCAAATCCAAACTCCTCCTGTTGTTGTTATTCTTCCTCCCACCTGAAAAAAGGAATACACATACATTATTTTTTTCAACCTGCATACACACATAACACTAAGTCATGTGTTGTTGGTTTTTAAATGCTGGTTTGTTCATCTCACAGATGAGCAAATAAGCCTAGATATATTTTTCCAGATTGGTACTTCTATGGCATGGATAGGCAACCAATCGCCTTCTCAATCTGGCCCGCAGACGATCTGGGAATTCATTCCCCCCCCCAAAATAGTCCAGCCCCCCACAAGGTCTGAGGGACAGTAGAGCAGCCCCCTGCTGAAAAAGTTTGCTGACCCCTATTCTATGGTTTGGGGGGCATCTTGGGTGAGGCAGTAGCCAAAAGACCATAGCTGAGCAAGGCTATTTGGTTCAGACATAATGCCAAACCATAGCAATAGTTTGTAAAGCAACAAGAAGCCACGTTTCACGTTATGGTTTGTTGACAAAAAGCAAACCTTGGTTATTCTGCTGGGCTGGGATTGGATACTCCAACAAATCACACTTGGACTAAACAAACCATGACTTAGCAGAGAGGGGAGAAATATTTTTTTAGCCACACTCTCTTCTGGAAAACCTTTGGCATATGTCAGTATGATGATTGGCATCCATCAGATAAGCAAGAGGCATTATCAGAGCTCAAGGGCACATTCTCACCTGGGTGGGGGATAATCTCAGGGAGGGTGCAAAGCAGGACCAATGATGGATGTGATGTCTGGCTTGTGGAGATTCCCAAGGGCTAGACAGAGAGGTATGGAGGGTCTCATTTGCTCCCTGGGCCTGGGCCTGAGTTTCCTCACCTGGCTTAGCGTTACGTGTGAGCCAGACCATACAGAAGCCACCCCTTCCTTTAAAATGGCAAGAACATTCTGTTGCAATCTTTCACTGTCCGGAGTGACTGTGTGTGACTCCAAGTGCTGTGCTAAGTGCATACTGAATGTTGTGCTTTGTACAGCATAGAGGCACCTACAAAGGCATTGCCTTTGGCAACCCTGCCCTTATATACCTGGTAAAAGCAAGATAGGTGAATTCCATAGTTGAGTGGCAGCAGCAGTCAATAGAGCCCCCCCCCCCAACATTCATCCAGGCTTGTCATTTATTTTCTTGAGCAGATGAATTCTAACAGAACTGGAAAATCTATATAGATGATGGTGCTCAGATCACAAGTGGCTCTACACAAAGATCTACTCTTCGCATTTAGCTTTTAAATCAGCTTCTCCCCAACCTTCATATTCCAGGTGCTGTCAGACTCCAACCCCCAACCCTTCCCAGCCAACAGAGGGTGGGAATTGTAGGCCAGCAGCATCCAGGGACAAAGGCTCTCTATATACAGACTCCCCATGATGGACCATTTGTTGCCCTAAATGTGCTTGTTGCCCCCCTTTTCTTTTCTTGTCTTTTAAAAAAGAAAAATCAAACTCTGACCAACTCTCTCTTTGCAGCCTTTTTGTAGAAGTCGCCTTTGTGCTGAATTGCTTTTTGCCCTAAATTCCAGCTACCTGCCTCAATTTGAATACAGCTGCTAATGCTCAAGACACACTGCTGTCTTTCTCATCGCTTCCCAGCCTTATTAGCTGCCAAATGAAAAGTTAATAGAAGCATCTAAAAAGATATGTAAAAGTTAGCTGGCTGAGAGAGGTTGGGGGGGGGGGACTTCAGCCTATCTGTTCAAAACAGACTTGACTTGAAATAATTAGGCCGCATCAAGCAAGGTGAAACATCCATGCAGTACAGTCAGAGCAGGTAGCTGGAGGTGAAAATATGCAAGAGCGCAATGGTGGCAATTTTCTGACTTGATAAATTTCATGCGCAGCTCAAATACTGACTACAAAGCATTTAGAGGGCTATTCACAGTGCAGAATTTAGGAATAGTCGAGGGATTTGATCATGGTCTGTTTTAGGGAAAAGGAACCTCAGGCCCAGATGCTAAATCTGCCCGATATGCCTCTCTATCTGACTCCTAGATTCCCCAGCCCTGAAATATGTGATGTTTTGAATTATTTGAATTATTGTAGCCAATACAAACCCAGCACTAGTTTTATGCCACTTCTTGTTCCATAGTCTACTGATAACATTAGATGGTATCCAGTGCCAAACTAGGCCCACTGAAATTAATAAACTTACGTAACTTAGGTTCATTAATGTCAGTGTGTCCACTCTGAGTTAAATGTTTCTTGAATACAACCAATTATACTAAAAACAAAGGAAGAGCATGCAATGTATCATCTTCATATTTACAATTGATAGTCTTCCTACCCAGGGGACCTTTACTTATAACAATCTATCAAGGGCCATTTAAATATACTTTTATCATTTATTATGATTATAATTAACCAGGTTTTGCGCTGATCAGTTATCCAAGCTCTGAAACAACAGATTGAAGTCTCCCACCATGTAATTGGACATGCTTTAAATAATGTTTTCCAATATTCTTTATGTTATATAACGCAACTGTTCTGATTTATTCAGGTTGATCATATAACCAGATCTGGCTTCAAAATCATTTAATAATTGTCACTTTTTAAAATGTTTTTCAGTGATCACACATTATCAGAATTATGTCACAAACATAGGTCACCTCATGATGACCTGTTTATTGATCGTTCATCCTGATTTGCTTGCAGGGAAGTTAGACAACTCAGACTGTTAATTGAGTATTCATCCTGCTTTGATTGTGGAGAAGTTAGACAATGTCAGACTGTTTATTGATCATTCATCCTGATTTGTGGGGAGATCAGGGTTTTCTTTAAAAAGATCCTTAGCAGCTTAACCAGACACGCTCCTGAACGTCTTCTTGGCCATTGCTGTGGACAACCTTGCCAATGCACAGGAGTTGACCAAGGTGAGTGTAAGAATGCACCAAGGCTCTCAGCAGCTGTTGGAACCACTGGTCCTTTGGTGGAAGAAGCTGGTAGTTTGTCCTTTTTTTTCATTTAAATTGCTGCCTATTACCCCAAATACGATTGAGCTTTGGGCTCCACAGAGCTTCTTTCAGCTTCTTGTACAGATGGGGAAGTTGTGGTCTTCCAAGCATTGCTGAATTCCCATCATCCCTGACCATTGGCCATGCTGGTCACAAGTCCCACATCCTTGTGTACACCCTCTACTGGTTTAAATATAAGAACAGCCCTCTAAATCAGACCAAAGGCCCATCTAGCCCAGCATTTCCCCCCCTCACAGTGGCCAATCAGATGCCTATGGGAATCCTGAAAGGAGGATCTGAGGGCAACAGTGCTTGAGATTCCTACAAATGTGTTTTCAGAGGCATACTACCTCCAGCCGCGGAGGGAAAACATACACATTATTGCTAGTAGTCATTGATAGAGCTTTATCTGCTATGAATTCATCTAATCTTCTAAAGCCATCTAAAGCATCTCACGGGAGAAAATTCCATCATTAGTCTACATCCTGTGTGAAGAAATATGTCCTTTTGCTTTCATTAACATAAGAAGAGGCTGCTGGATCAAGTCCGATGGCCCATCTAGCCTAGCATCCTTCTCTTACGGCAGCCAACATAGGTGCCAACTCCCTGGGACCCTGGGTGCCCGAGCACCCACAAAATTCCCCATGAAGGGGCCGGCCACTCACAAGTTTTGGTGCCAGGGCCATGCATGCCACATGTCACCCATGGCCCCAGGCACCCACGGTTGTGAGGCCAAGCTGGCAATACTGGCAGCTAACCAGATGCATGTGGAAAACTCACAAACATGATTTAATCACAAGAGCACTTTCCCCACCTCTGTAGAATCCAACAACTGGAATTCAGAAGCATTTCTGCCTCCAACAGTGGAGGCAGAACATTGCCATCACAGCTAGTACCATTCCTATGACAGTTTATTCCATTTTACTTAAGTGATTCTCTCCATGTTATATTTGAGCTTGATGGACTCTTCCAGAAATCTAGAGGAATCTAGTGCATGTTTAGGGCTCATTTCCAGTTAACCCAGAAAATTGCAGGAGCAAAGTGACAAAATTTGGAGTGGCATACTGGTGTATCATTCTTTCCTGCTGTTTTTAATGGGTAAGTCATGTGAGAACAGAAGCACACATGTGTGGAAGGGCTGGAGGAACAGTGGTGCTGTACAGTGGAATTATTTCTTGTGTCGCACCATGCCCATTCATATGTGGGGCTGGGCGATGTCAGGTTTTCAACATCGCAATGTATCACCAGCTGAGCGAGCCCCATGCCCCATATGTGAGGCATTGAGGCATGCTCAGCTGGGGTGGGGGGTGGGAACAGTTTAAAGAAGCCGAGGGAGGAACAAGCTGTATTGGCCTGGTGCTACATCTTGCTTTTCCTTCTGCTGTTCCCTGGCTTGTTTGAACTGCTCACAGTGTAACAGGATATGCTTCATATAGTTGACACCCTGAGAGCATAAGAAGAGCCTATTCTGATAGGGTATACCAGACAGCCTGCCATTTAGTACTTCTGATGGAAATACATTTAGTCTAGCTTTGGTGAATAATCAGCAATAGTTAGGTACAGACAGATTCATGAACTAGGATGGTAACCGAAAATCATGACAATAGTGGATTCCAGATGCAAACCGACCACAGGTTACATAGGATCTAGAGTGAAGATCGCTGTGTGAAATGTCCCATAACATCTGCCTCAGGGATTTAAGGGCAATATTCTAGCCCAGATGGTGTAAAAAGGATGGTGAAAGACCAGTCAAGGAGGCTTTTTGGGCCATAGTTTTCGACCATGAGCTGATAGACTCCCCATCGGATAGATGTAAAAGTAATCCCTTCCCCAGGGGAATACTGAGATCTTTAGCCAGTATTTCAAGGCAACCCACCACACTTTGGTGGAGAGTGGGCATTCACCCGTTTCCAACAACAAAATTGATTTAGGGACACTCTGGGACCTGAAGTAGGGACCGAAGGAACTTAGCTTGGAACCCATCTAACTTAGAAAATAGACCATTGTACCAGACTTTTGAAGCATAAAGGAACTGGGAAACAGATTTCGCATTAAAGACCCTTATGGCTGATGGAAGATAGTGACCTCCCTTTGTGAAAATGAAATGGAGTATGGCAAGTTTGCTCAACTCCGCCTCCTGACAGATAGTCTGCCAGTGGCAATTCCAGGACTTTGTGTGGTGAAACAACAGCCCTAGGTACTGGAAGCCTTTAGTCTGCTCTAGAAGATGGCCACCTAATACCTATTTACAAGGGGAATATTTTTTCTTAAAGACCAAAATTTTGGATTTCTCATAGCTGATGGGTAACCCATTTACAGAACAGTAATCTGAGAACTTCCTTAGTTGGTATTTCAAACCAGGTCTGGAATGAGAGACAATGGCCGCATTGTCCGCATATAGCAAAAGAGGGGTCTTTCCAGTGATGACCATCTGGATCCATTAGACTTTCCTCTAAACCATTTAGGGAAAGGCTAAACAATGTGGGGGCCCAAGTAAAGCCCCATCTCACTCCCTTAGCCATCTCAATACAGTCTGAAAGCTGGTCCTGCAATCCACATCTAACCTGCAATTTGCCATCACTGTACAGAACTTTAATAGGAAGAGTCATTTATCCTGCAGTAATGGCTGTTATTTGGTCCATGGTTTCGATCTGGGAATAGATTCGGAAGGAGATTTAAAGTCCATAAAGGCCACAATTAGTTCTCCCTGCAGAGGGCTGGTGTATTTCTCTGCTAAGTGGGGCAGCACGACACAGTGATCTGATGTTGAAAGGTTCTCAAGAAAGCTGGCCTGGGCTTCAGATATTATATTATTATCATTTTAAAAAGAGTCAGTTTAATAGAGAGGAATCAAGTGTAGAGCTTTCCCATTATAGAAAGAAGCATGTACTGCTAGTAAGCCAGGTGTCCCCCATTCTATATTTGTGCATCTGGTTCTTCCTGCCTAAGTGCAGAAACTTACATTTGTCCCTATTGAAATTCATCTTGTTAGCTTGCACCCAGCTCTCCGATCTGTTAAGGTCATTTTGAATTCCAATTCTGTCTTCTGCGGCATTAGCTACCCCTTCCAGTTTGGTGTCATCTGCAGATTTGATGAGCATTCCCTCAATTCCTTCATCCAAGTCATTGATAAAGACGTTGAACGACAATGGGCCCAGGACAGAACCCTGTGCCACCTCACTTGTCACTTTTTTCCAGGATTATGAGGAATCATTAATGAGTACTCTTTGGTTTCAGTCACTCAACCAGCTACAAATCTATCTAATGATTACCTCATTCAACTCACATTTTACCAGTTTCCTCACAAAAAGTCACTTCTTGGTTTGCATGGAGAAGCCATTTTCAGTGGAAACCAGTTACAGAAGCATGCAGCTATAGTAAAGCAGCACTGAATGCTGAATTTTTGTGCCCCTTAACAATTTTGTACCCAGGGCAACCGTCTCTGTGCCACCCCCACATGCTACGTCACTGATGCCCAGCATAATGTTTGATGTTTTATCATGTTTTTAATATTCTGTTGTGGCTGGGAAAACCCAGCCAGATGGGAGGGGTAAATAAATAAACATCATCATCATCTCCAGGTAGGGCTGGGAGAGATCCCACTGTCCCAAACCTTGGAAAGCTGTTACCAGTTAGTATAGTAGACAAAACCAAGCTAGACTGACCTGACTGTATATGTCAGCTTGTTCCTTGAATTTGCTCTTTGTTCATAACCATGAGCACTGGGTTCTTACTTTATATTTTAGATGAAAGGACCATAGGTCAGCAGCTGAGCATCCACGATCAACCCCAAGCATCTTCAAGTAGGGCTGGTTATGTTCCCTGACTGAAATTCTGGCCACTGCCAGTCAGTGTAGACAACACTGAGCAAGATTAACCCACTGGCCTGACTCAGAATGACAGCTACCTATACTGCTATGCAGAGAGGCCAATAGCCACCCACAGGCAGAATCTTGAACTATGAGCCTCTGCTGTGTCCTTCTGCCCCTCTTAGCAAACCTTCTTGTATAGAACGATTTTATACTGTCTGAAATTAAGCTCCTTTTCCTGCTTTTTATAAAAACTGATGAGATTTTTTTCCTCTTGGGGATTTGTTATTGTCTATTCAAGGAGCCCCAAAAGATTTGTAGGAACACTTTGGCTTGGGGCAAAGAGAGGCTCCTTAAGGCATTGAAAAAAGGAGTTCAGACCACTTCCTTTTCAAATTTCCCCTTTGAATTGTTCTGAATCCAATGGCTTGTCCAGAAAGCTGCCTTTTGTTAGTGTTATGGTGGAGGGCAATTAAATATTGATGGCATCAAAAGCACTGATAAATTGCACAGCTTCCTTTGAAATGCTCTCAGTTTAAATCAGACCATGGATCTGGAAATCACTAGGGCTTTTCAAAAGAGGGAAGAGGTGGAGAGGGAAGAGGCGCATCAAAGAGCTTCAATTATGTGGTGTACTTAGGAGAATGCAAGGGGTTTTATAGCTGAGTAAATATGATTACATGTAACACATGCAAATTAAGAACGTTAGAAGAGCCTGCTGGATCAGGCCAATGGCCCATCTAGTCCAGCACCCATTTCTTGCAGTGGTCAACCAGATTTCGCTTGTGCGAAACCTGCAGGTAGAACCTGAGCACGACATCATTCTTCCCTCTCCCAGGTTCCAGCACCTGGTATTCAAAAGCATTGCTGCTTCTGACAGTGGAGGCAGAGCATAGCCATCATCCCTAATAGCCACCAACAGCCCTCTTCTCCATGAATTTGCCCAATCTTCTTTTAAAGCCAAAAGGGCAATGTAACCTGGCCTCTGCAAAACTCTTTGTTAACTGCCCCCTCCATCATCTTCCATTCATGTCTTCCATTCATGCATTGACAAGCCTCTGGTCTCCCAGTAGGAATGAACAGATCTGTCAATTTCATTTTCGGTCAGTTTCTTAATTTTTGCAGCCTTAAGGATGGTTTGCCCCATATCCTCATTAGTTTGCATTAAAAAAGAGAGAGAGAAGTCCTCATAAAAATTCATCAGCATCTTAATGCATCTTCCCCGAATGGAATACAATGCATGTTATTATTTGTATTGATATATACTTTTTCGTGCACACTTTCATGTATCTTTTATAAAAATTCTGAGTATGTGGAGAACTGCATCATAACATTCAGAGAAGTGTGCCTCTTGAAAGATGGCTACCTTTCAGTTTGCTTATTAGGCAAAAGTGCATTAAATTCAAATCCCCCATCCCCACCCTCCAGGTGTTGCCAAACTATAGCTCCCATCATC
This sequence comes from Podarcis filfolensis, assembly GCF_964270895.1. Lineage (NCBI taxonomy): Eukaryota > Metazoa > Chordata > Lepidosauria > Squamata > Lacertidae > Podarcis > Podarcis filfolensis. The sequence continues at coordinate 41,516,783 of NC_139617.1, forward strand.
CTCGGCCATGCTGGCTGGGGCTGATGGGAGTTGGAGTCCAGTAATGAGAGCAGTAATGAGTCCATCCAGCTCAGTACTGTTGACACTGACTGGCAGCAGCTACCCAGCGTTTCAGACAAGGGATATTCTCAGCCCTACCTGGAGTTGCCAGGGATTGAACACAGGACTTGCTGAATGCAGTGGATGCTTTACCAGTGAACTATAGCCCTTCCCCAAGACATCAAGGGTACTTTATGACAGTCCATTTTGAATATCTGTACCAGACCATTGCCAAGCAAGTCACTGATATACCGTATTTTTCCGTGTATAAGACGACCCTACGTATAAGATTACCCCTATTTTTTTTGAGCCCCAAATTAAGAAATCAACATTTTAAACATCAAACAGAACAACTTTGATAGTTTATTAAATATTCAAAGCTCTGGCACTGGCACAGCAACCCCAACCGGCACCTGGAGTGGCAGGATGTGTGTGTACACCCAAAGTTGTTGAGTTTTTTTGAGAGATAGCTCAGGAGGTACAGTGGCTCCGGCACTTCTGGCACCTTCTTCAAGGCAGCCATGGGCAGGTAAGTAGTGTTTTGTTTTGTTTTTTGCCCCTGAGCATTCACCATCCATGTATAAGACATCCCCCAATTTTTGACCAAAAAAAAAAGTTAGCAAAAAACATCTTATACACGGAAGAATATGGGATGTACTGAAAGTTGTGAAATAATTGACTGTGTGCAATAATTTAATGGTCTGTCTTTCACTTAGTCTGGCTTGAATTACTTCCTTACCAACCACAGCAAGGGATCAGCTCGTTATGTGCCCACTAGCCCATTCGTGAAAGGGAATAGCAGTGTTTGATAGTCTAAAGGCAAAGCAGCCCTTCCACTGCTCTGATCTGAGTGTTTTCCTCTCTGAAAAGGGAAGAGCTGAACTTAGTGTTGATGCGATTGACAATGCCAAATATATCAGCAGATCACTGAAGAAAGCTGCCTCATACTGAGTCATAGGATCATAGAGTTGGAAGGCACTCCAAGGGTCATCTAGTCCAAACCCTGTGCAATGCAGGAATCTCAGCTAAAGCACCTGTGACAGGTGACCAACCCAAACACAGCTTAAAAACCTCCAAGGAAGGAGAGTTTCCAACCTCCAGAGGGAAATTGTTCTTCTGTCGAACAGCTCTTACTGTCAGGAAGTTCTTCCTGATGCTTAGCCAGAATTTTCTTTCTTGTAACAACAACAACAACAACAACAATTTATTTATACCCCACCCATCTGGCTTGGTTTCCCCAGCCACTCTGGGTGGCTTCCAGCAAAGTACAGTAGTCTGTTAAACATTAAAAGCTTCCCTAAACAGGGCTGCCTTCAGATGTCTTCTAAATGTCAGGTAGTTGTTCTTCTCTTTAACATCTGAAGGGAGGGCGTTCCACAGGGCAGGTGCCACTACCGAGAAGGCCCTCTGCCTGGTTCCCCATAACCTCACTTCTCACAGTGAGGGAACCGCCAGAAGGCCCTCGGCGCTAGACCTCAGTGTCTGGGCTGAACGATGGGGGTGGAGACTTGAATCCACAGGTCTAGGTCAGTACTATCTGCACTGACTGGCAGTGGCTCTCCAGGATTTCAAGTAGGAGTCTTTCCCTGCCCTCCCAGAAGATGCCAAGGATTGAACCTAGGACTTTTTACATGCAAAGCAGATGCACTACCACTGTGTTACAACCCATCCCCAAAAGGACACAGGAAGCTGCCTTGTACTGAGTCAGACCACTGGTTCATCTAGCGCAAGATTACCAACACAGACTGGCAGCAGCTCAACTGTGTTCCAGGCAAAAGGGCTCCCCAAACCTACCTGGAGATGCTAGGAATTGAACTGGGGACCTTTTGCATTCAAAGCAGCACAGAGCCATGGCCCTTCCCCAAAAGGACACAGAAAGCTCCCTTATACTGAGTCAGACAATTGGTCCAATTAGTTCAGTATTCTCTTCATTGACTGAGAGCAGACTCTTAGGTGGGAGTCCCTCCCTCCCTCCCTCCCTGCCCCCTGCCCTACCAGGAGATGCTGGGGATTGAATCTGCAGGCTTTTGCATGCCTAGGAGATGATCTACCACTGAATGGCAGTCCTTCCTCAGAAGTATTTTATCATCATTATTTTTAGTTAGATTCCTCTTTTCCATTAACTTTGGTTTCATTGCATCTGTAGTCATCTCAAAAGACAGGAGGTGAATTTATGGGTGCATATATTTACATTGATTTCTGCAACAGGGTTGTGAGATATGTCACTTAATTCCATGTATAGATTGGGGAGGGAGATGGGATAGTCCTAGACACACCCACTCAGAAACATGTCCTGTCAAGAATAATGCATTCCTGCCTGTGCCATTGTCTTCCAAAACAGGACGAAGAGGAGATGGAAGAGGCCACCAATCAGAAACTTGCCCTGCAGAAGGCCAAGGAAGTAGCTGATGTTAGTCCCCTGTCAGCCGCTAACATTTCCATAGCAGCGTAAGGGTTTCTTTTTCTTATTATTTTGGAAATGTCATGCCCATTTTATTTCTTCTTTGTGTCCCCTGGTCGCCATTCACGTCTTATTTGTTCTGGTCCAGAAAGAGTCCATGCCCACCCCCTTCCACAAACAGGCCCCCCTGTAGCATCTTGTGGACGAACCATATAACCCCTAGAACAATGAAGGACAAGTTTTCTTTTTTCAGCCTGAGAGTTGCATTTCCTTCTTGGCACATGCTAGTCGTAGGTGGGGGCGGAAGCAAAAGCAGACAGAGCAACAAATGTGAATGTTACCTTCAGACAGGAGGCTAGTTTCTACACACAGAGGCACCATCTGGGGAGGTGAACTCGCCCAAATGTTAAGGAGGGGCTGGTCCCCTCAAAATTCTGCTCCAGCCTTTTGCTTTTCTTGTAACTTGAAACCATTGGTTTGAGCCCTACCCTCCGGAGCAAAAAAAAACAAGCTTGCTCCATCTTCCATATGACAGCCCCTGAGATATTGGAAGATGGCTACCCTATCTCCTCTCAGTCTCCTCTTTTCCAGGCTAACCATACCCAGCTCCTTCCACTGTTCCTCATAAGGCTTGGTTTCCAGACCCTTGATCATCGTGGTAACCCTCTACACACATTCCAGTTTGTCAATATCAACTGATGTCAGGGATTAAAATCCTTGCAGAAGCACTGTTTGAAGCAGCTCACATGGTTCCTTTAAGTGGACAAGTGGGTGGGTGGTGGCAACAGGGAAAGGTGGGGGGAGAGGATTCTCCCACACCCACCCTACTGCTGCTGCTGCTTCTATTGCCACCCAGTTGCTTGCTTAAAGGGGAAGTGTGAGTTGCTTCAAATAGTGCTGTTGCAAAGTTCTTTAAAGCAGCCCCAGCACTCCTGCTTCAGCCGCTGGAGAAAGGTGAGCTGCTTCAAAGTGCACTTTTGCAAAAGGCTTCAACACTTTGCTAGTCTCCTTTTAAACCTCTAAGAGCAGGGGATTAAAGGGGGATTGCAAAGAGAGTTGCAAATCCATGGGAGGGATTTTGACCAACCTGTCAATGATATGTTGTTGTACTCCTGATAAGGATCTGCCCCATCAAGTAAAAAAAGTTTTCCCACCTCTGCTTTATCAGATGCTGAGGAAACATTCCACATCCAGGCAAAAACACTCAAGACGGGTGCAAAGTAGGGCCAGTGAAGCATGTGGCCTGAGACATGAGTGTAGCTTGGGAGAGTCCTGAGGGCCAGATAGAGAGGCTTGGAGGGCCACATTTGGCCTATGGGCCTAAGGCTCCCCACCCCTGCCCTAGAATAAACAAAACCTCTGAAAATAATACTGGTGACTCTTAGAGATTTATATCACAGGGAACCACCCATTGACTTCTTGTGCATTTGAAATGTCTTTCCTGTCCATGTTGTTTTTATTTTATTTTATTTTGTTTTATTGCAACTTTTTTTTTTTGCTATCTTTCATCCATAACAAGATGGTTTAGAAAAACAAACTACAGTGAAAGGATCCAGAATAAAACTGTAGTCAGGGATGGAAAACCTGTAGCACTCCAGATGTTGTTAGACTACAACTCCCATCATCATCAACAAGCATTGTCAATTGTGAGGGACAATGAGGGTTGACACCAGGAGGGCTGACAACCAATGGCACCTAGAGGGCTGCTGGTTGCCCATGCTTGCGATACTGGCAGACAGTTACAAGGATTCAACTGTTGTTAACTGCTAGCAAATGATACAAAAATAGAAGTATTTCCAGTTCAGTGCTGAAAATTCATTAATGTGGGTACTTGGTTCAGTTCAGATGTTCCAAAGGAAAGGTGCCTCCCTTTAGTCAGCACTAATTGAACCTCAATGCATATTACAGCATGATTGGGAGGGCTTCACTCAACAATTTTATTGCTGGGCAAGTTGACATGAAGAAAGATGCTCCTCCTGGCTAAGTGGTCCCAAGTTGCTTGGGGTTTTAAAGGGGAAAACCAAAACCTTAATCCTGGCTTGGTGGTATATTGGCAACCAGTGCACCTGCTTTTGGGAGTGGTGTAACATGAGGACAGTAGGACTCAGTGCTCTGGCTTGACTGGTGGAGCCCCTGGACCACCCTTAAAAGCAGTCCCACAGAGAGTGCATTGCAGTAGTCCAGCCTTGAGGTTACCGATGCATGAATCACAGCAGCAAGGCTGTCCCAGTCCAGGAATTATCCATATTTAGCATACCAGCTAAGGCTGGAAAATGGCGCCCCCTAGTCACTACTGCCATCTGTGTCTTCAGGGACAGAGATGACTCCAGGATCACCCACAGGCTATGCAGCTGCTCCTTTGAGGGGGAGGGTGACCCTGTCCAGAGTAAGCAAACATCTAAATTCTCAGGCCCAACAACCACCCACTTGCAGGATTTCCATCTTGTTAGGATTCAGCTTGCTTATTTATTTATTTATTTATTTATTTATTTATTTATCTATCTATCATCTATCTATCTATCATCTATCTATCTATCTATCTATCTATCTATCTATCATCTATCTATCTATCTATCTATCTATCTGTCTGTCAGTCAGTCTGTCTATTTAATGTATAAGTAAAGGTAAAGGGACCATTTAGGACCATTAGGCCCAGTCATGACCAACTCTGGGGTTGCGGCACTCATCTCGCTTTATTGGCCAAGGGAGCCGGTGTACAGCTTCTGGGTCATGTGGCCAGCATGACTAAGCCGCTTCTGGCGAACCAGAGCAGTGCACGGAAACGCCATTTACCTTCCTGCCAGAGTGGTACCTATTTATCTACTCGCACTTTGACATGCTTTCAAACTGCTAGGTTGGCAGGAGCAGGGACTGAGCAACAGGAGCTCACCCCGTTGTGGGGATTTGAACCCCGACCTTCTGATCAGCAAGTCCTAGGCTCTGTGGTTTAACCCACAGCGCCACCTGCGTATATATATATATCCCACTTTTCCTCCAAGCCACAAAAAAGACTCTCTCTCATGCACCACCAGCCATGCTTTGGGTGTTGATGGGACCGAGAGAAGGTGTTCACCTGAGGTGTTTAGCTAGCACCCAGGTAGGTTTGTAAAAGTAGATACAGTCGGGTAGCTTCTTCTGACTGGCCCTTATCCAGGCCATCTCTGCATCCAGGACTTGCACAGCAGCACCTGACTCAGATATAATAGACAAATGGACCTGAAGTTTGCTAGTAATTGGGAAGGGCGCAGAGCCTCCTAGCAGGTGGGGCATGGTTGCTAACTGGGAGGGAGAGAGCTAAGTGGTAGAGAAGGTATTGCAGTGCAAACATACTGGTGGTTCTGGCAGTCCTGCTGGTGTGTTTGCACTGTTCCAGCCTCCCTGTTGCCTCATCATTTAAAATGAAATAACATGCCCAATGCATGAAATGGATATTTTCCCAAGGTCACTGTGTATAGCCAAATGTTTCAACTACTTGGCCTTCTTCAGTGGCAGTGCAATGTACAATTGCAGAGAAAGAATACAGATCAACAGCTGTTGTTGTGTATTCTATATCTGCAGTTGTACATTGCACATGTTGAAATTGCATTCACACATGTTGTTGCATTGTAATTTATTTATATATCCAGTTTGTCACTATCACTGCATATGGTGAAAGGGCCACTCGGCTATGATACTGTTTTGTTTTGTTTTGGAAAAAAAAAAGTATAGTTTTGTGTATATAATATATGTATATTTAATTCATAGGATTGTAACCAATTAATTCTACTCAAAGTGGTTTAAGAATCAATCCCTCTTCTCAGGGAATTCTGCAAACAGTAGCTCCATGATGGGATTGGGGTCCCCTAACAACTTGCAGCACCCATAAAACACTACAATTCCCAGGATTCTTTGGGGGAAGTCATGGCTATTTAAAGTGGTGTGATACTGCTTTAAATGTATTGTGCAGGTGGGTCCTAGGACTCAGGTAGACCCATGAGCAGAGCCCGACTCATCCATGAAGTTTGCTAGTTGACCTTGGACCAGTCAACCACCACTCAATCTAACCCACCCCACAGGGTTCTTAATAGGACAAAGATGTGAAGGAGAAACTTGTAAGTGAGCCAGGACTGGCAAATGAGCTGAGATCAGAAGAACCTAAGACAAGCCCTGCTGGATCTGACCAAAAGCCTGTGTAGTCCAGTATCCTATTTCTCAGTCTCTAACCAAATGCTTTTGGAAACTCAGAAGCAGGACATTATGGCAATAGTCCTGCTCCCCCCCCCCAGCAACTGGCATTCTGATCCTGAAGGTACCTAGCAAAAGCCCTGCTGGATCAAGCTGCTGGTCCAGCTAGTTCCAGCATCCTGTGCTCACAGCGGCTAGCTAGATGGGTATGGAAAGCCCACAAGCAGGGTCTATGTTCAACAGCGCTTTCCTCACTTGTGATCCTCAGCACCTGTTATTCAGCCATTCATAGCCATATTCTAGTGATGTAAAAGTAGCATACAGACATAGTGACCAGCATCCACCGACAACCTCATCCTCCATTAATTTGCCTGATCTTATTTTAAAAGCATCTAAGCTGGTAGCCATAAGCAAATGTAACGAATGAAATGAGCAAGAGAACTTCTCCAGCCATTTAATCCCTTATTATTATTTTTAAAAATAATAATAATTAACTTAAATATTTATTAACCACACTTTCATAGAAGGTGTAACAAGAAAACCAAATGCAGCTACAAAAGCAGGTTTTTAAAAGTTAATCAAAATTGGTTTCGAAGGGTGGGAAATCATGTTCCAAAGGCCTTCTGGACAATACAGTTCAGACATCTGTATTTGATCTGTATCAGAACACATCTGAAAGAAAGCAGGGGTGACCAGGCAAGCTTCTATTGGCAAAGAGTTCCAAAGACAAATCTTGATCTCTGGTAAAGGCTTGATCTCTGTTAAAGTCTGACTAGACCTCAGAGGCATGGGAGGTACCTGTGCCAGTGCACAGTCTATCCATTAGGCATCAAAATAACTCCTCCTTTGGATATATATTTTTAATCACTTTTTTTTTATTTACAACAGCAGCAGCACCACCACCAACAACAACACAAAAGTCCAAACCACCAGCTGTAAGCAAAAAATAAAAATAAAATTATTTATTCCTGAAATCCCAACTCCCATCAGCACCAGCCAACAGGGCTAATGGTCAAGGTTGATGGCCCTTTAAGTGCAACAACATCTGGAGGGTGTCAAAGTGTCTGCCCCTTTCAGTACAGCCTGGGGAGGTCCTTTGGGCTCCTACTTCTAGCCCACCTTCTAAAGTGTGTCTCTTGATTTTCACCCATACAGTAACTGTGGCCTAGGACAGGGGTTCCTAACATGGTACCCTCCAGATGTTATCAAACCACAAACCAGAACCTCATTGCCCATGCTAGCTAGGGCTGTTGGGAATTGTAGCCCATCAACATATGGAGGGAACTATGTGGGCACTCCCTGCTTGACAATTCCTAGAGTATATACTTCAGTTGCACCCACAAAGATCTGTGATGGTGATGTGGTTTATTGGAAATAGCCTTAAATGTCCACAAGTGCAATCTACACTATTTTTAAAATATCTCTTGGTTGGCTTCTGGGTCCACCTTTGTATGGCTTCCATTGTTATTTTGATTTGATGTTTTTTGCATTGGTTTAGTTTCTCTCTCCTCCCCTCTCCTCTTTCAACACAGAGATGGTGTCTCTGTGAATCTCACTTTCCCCCAGAGCTTGCCTGGGCTCTGTTTTGTTTTGTTTCTTAAGATGCACGTTCCAGCTTGCAACCTGATGGGGGACCTGGGGAGCCTATCCAAGCCTCCCTCTTGATACAGCTGTTTTAATGTTCCTAAATTCTCTTGGGAATTGTTCCCTTCCCCCCCTCTCACCTTTTTGTTCTTCTGTTTCTTGCATGTGCAGTTTTGTAAAGCAAACACGAGGTACTGTATCACGCAGCTCGTCGGTCTCCAGCGTTAATTCACCGTGAGTTGCTCTCTGTATACAATGTTCCATAAATGGATTTGATGAATGATGAATATATACATACAAGTAGACTTCTCCCCCTCCCCTTCCCTTTGCTTAAGTCATTCACTTCATTGTGGAAAATCTGCTGGAGGAAAAGGTGGACAGCATCACCTCACCATGCTTGTGAGTTGCTTTGGAGCAATTCCGTCATGTGGTGTTGTTCTCTCTGTTTCGTTTCTTCGTGTGGTTGCATGCATATGATGTGCACTTCCATTAGTCTTCCTCTTCCCATTTGACCCTTGTGTTGTGGCCTGTCTTGATTCCAAGTTACTTGTCTTGCTCCCTCGCCTCCCCACTTCCTCTGTCTAATGCACTTCTTACTTTGGTTTTTCCACCAGGTGATGGGATCAGAGCTGAGTTGTAGGGAAGCCATTCAACAAGTGATGACCAATGGTGGCTCCAGGTTTCTGGAAGGGGCCTTTGGGGAAGATCCATGGGGTTCTAGCAATGATGGCTACATTCTGCCTCCATGGTCAGAAGCAGCAATGCTTCTAAATACAAGTTGTTGAAAACCACAGGAGGGGAGAGTGCTTGGAATCCTGCCTGTAGGTTTGCCACAGGCATCTGGATGGCCATTGTGAAAATAGGACTACATCAGCCATTGATCTGAACCATTGGCCCCTTCCAATGTTCTCATGCTAAGGGGTTGAAGCAACTTCTTTACGAGGAAACATTGGAACATCTGGGGTCTTTTTACTTTAGGAAAAGAAGGCAAGTAAGAGGGAACATGATGCAGGTGGATAAAATTAAGCACATTGAGGATAAAATGGATAAGGAATTGCATTTCATAGAGGATTAGGTTATCAACCCTCAATATCAAAGGTACTGATTTGGGCTTCCCAGAGGCATCTGGTTGGCCACTGTAAGAGCAGGATGCTCAACAAGCTTTGCTTGTGTTCTTAAGGTGTTTTTCTCCCTCTTTCATAGTACTAGAACTTGTGAATGTCCAATGAAGGTGAATGTTCAAACATTCAGGACAGACAAAAGAAAGTACTGAAGTTCAGCCTTGAGAAAATGGGGGGGGGGATAGAAGATAAAACAGCTAAAGCAGTGAAAACGGGTCAGGAGCAGATGTTAAAAATTTAAAAACCACAACAGCAGAGCAAAAGATAGAAGCTGCTTATCACACTGTCATATTGTTGAACACTCCCTGCAAAGTACTTTGATGTCACTTTAAACAGTCACAGCTTCCCCCAAAGGATCCTGGGAGCTGTAGTTTGTTAAGAGTGTTGAGGCAGTGGCGGAGGAAGGGGGTGCAGTCCGCCCCTGGTATCATCACTGAGGGGGTGTGTGACAAAATGAGTTTTAAAAAATAATTATATCGGGCTCATGAAACTTTTTAGGAGTGAGGTGGTGGCTTAGGCGCCTTGCAGGTTCCATGCTGCCTGAAATGGCAGCGTGGGACTTGTGTCTGCCTACTGCCTCTCCCTCAGCCGCCCTACAGCTGAGGGGGAGGCAGCTGAGAGGCTCCAAGTGTTGGAGAAGCTCACCACGTCCCTATGGGCAGCTCACCCTGCCCCCAGATGCAGGACATGCCCCCTCATGTCCTGAGCGGCTAGCTACACTGCTACATTGAGGGTCATTAAAGGTCAAGGTCAAGGGTCCCCTGACCATTAGGTCCAGTCGTAGCCGACTCTGGGGTTGCTTTTCTTGCTTTAATGGCCAAGGGAGCCAGCATACAGCTTCCGGGTCCTGTGGCCAGCATGACTAAGCCGCTTCTGGTGAACCAGAGCAGCGCACGGAAACGCCGTTTACCTTCCTGCCGTAGTGGTACCTATTTATCTACTTGCACTTTGATGTGCTTTCAAACTGCTAGGTTGGCAGGAGCTGGGACTGTGCAACAGGAGCTCACCTCGTCGTGGGGATTCGAACCCCGACCTTCTGATCGGCAAGCCCTAGGCTCTGTGGTTTAACACACAGCGCCACCCGCATCATTAGGTGACAGCTATTCCCCTCAAAGAGCTGTGAAGAGGAATTCTGGGAACTGGCTCTTCAAGCAGCAAACTCAAAAGTGTGAATCAGATAGGGGTGGGAGAAGCTAGAGGATTCAAGTGGGCAGGTCCTCCCTCAGTGCTGCTGGTGTGGCTGGAATACTGTCCTATAATGGGGGGGGGGGGAGAAAGAGAGATAAAATCATGGAGTCTCTTGCCTCACAGTCCTTGAAGAGGCTGCAAAGAACATTCAGCGGGCCTCTTAATATCTGAGCGATTATGCCTCCTGTAAATTTCCTACTGCATTCTTAGGGGGAGTTGAGTTCCATTTGTAGAGTTCCAAAGCCCAGGTGCCAGGATGGCCAGTTTACCCACTCTGTGTTAATTGCCTTTTAAGTAGCTGCTGTGTGTTCTTTAATAGGAATGAAAACCAACTTGAAACAGGCGCTGTTGGTTAAGACAAGGCTTTTTTCTGTGCAGTATTATTTCCAGCTCGGTAGGTATGATGTTAGAGTCCATATATATGCAAACTTTAAAGGCAGTTAGCACAAAAACCCTGAAGCTACCTGTCTGCAATTTGGCATGGTTAAACCCCTCTTTAAGGGTTGCCATGTGTCCAAATGTAATGCCCCTGTGTGAGAAAAAATAAACATGGCTGAGCCATATTGTTGAAGTGCAATCTGAATTGGCTGGATTAAGAGGTTTTAATCAGCTGGTGTAGCCGGTGTTATTTTTATATGGTCTCTCTGTGCCTAGGGCTCCTTCCTCTTTTCTTTTTGTTGGAGTTGCTTTTATCAATCTTTTATGACTCTCTTAATTGTTGTTTTTAGAATGCATGCTTTAGTTTTCAGCAGTGACATCCTTCCAGAATTTGGGATAAACTGAATCATTAATAGGGCAAACCCCAAATGGGAAACAGGAGAGGGGACATTGTGAAGTCGTTTGCAGGGGACATGTATGTAAATGGAATTCCTGCAGGCAAAGGCTGGGGAAGCTGCACACATATAAAGTCCCTTCACATACTGGCTGAGTAAAAGTTTGGAATCATCTGAATTTCACTAATGTATCCTGATGTAGCATCATTTTGTGGAGGTTCTGGGGAACCTAAAAATCAGAATTTTTGGGGCCAAGCAACAATCCCCTACTTTCTGGTACTACTCTTTCATAATGATGCTGCAGGTAGAAGCAGAAACATCCATAATCAGTGCTCCAGAACTCTTAATCTCGTGAGTTGTTTCAGAAGGAAATCCTGGTCAGTGGTATTGAAAGCTTCTGAAGTAGAACCAATAAGAGCCATACTCCTCCTATCACTATCCCAGTAAAAGTAATCAGTGGCTGTTTCAATGCTAAAAAGTGGTCATTGGAACCAGACCGTAATGGATCTAGGTAATCTGCTAGCTCTGGGCTTAGACCTGAAATAAGCTGGCCCTCTCATTCACCTGGTGGAATGCTGTGTTCCATGAGACCAGGGCTCTGCAGGATTTAACTTCCTTCCACAGGGCCTGTAAGACAGAGCTATTCTGCCTGGCGTTTAATTTGAATTTAGCCTGAACTTTTATTCCCCTTCCTTCCCTCTCCTTTTTATGAAGATTATCCGCTCTGGATCCCACAGCTAATTCTCCCCTGGTCTCCTTGCTGGCCCAAATAGGACTAATTTAGCCAGCTAGCCCTGGTGATCATCTAATGTTTATTGGATGGATTTTTCCCCTAAATTGATTTTTGAATTCTGAATTTATTGTTATTCCCATTTTATACTGTATTTTATGCTGTTTTTGTTGCATCAATTAAGTGTTTTAAGTTTGTTGTTAGCTGCCCTGAGCCCAGTTTTCTGAACCGGGAAGGGCCGGGTATAAATAAAAATTTAATAATAATAATAATAATAATAATAATAATAATAATAATAATAATTTATTTATACCACACCCATCTGGCTTCTGGATCCAGGGAGGGCCTCTTCCAGAGGGGATGTACCACCACTATCACCTCAGGGGAAAAGCAGTGGGCCAACAGTTTCCATGTGTGAACTTCCAGCTCAGCCCCAGACTTATTGGTACCTGCCCAACTCAATCAACAATTGAGAAATAAATAATCTGTCAGTCATAATGTCTTCTCATTCTTGGAGAGTTACAGAAAGAAGGTTGCTTTTACCTTTAAACCTGTAGACTTCCAGCCTTCCTTCCTTCCTTTCAAGTATTTTTACTCCCATCTTCAGCCGGTGCCCATTGGGGCTGGAAGGGTGGAAGGCAGGGAGGCCAATAGTATGTGAAGCTAAAGCCAACAATAGGCAGCTAATTTATTCTAGTGGTAGTAGTCAGTGCTTTTTTTGAGATGGTACTCAGCAGTACACCGTACTGCCACCTCCCCCAACCCACCCCTGGCCACTATCTTGCCAATGCTGCTTGCCCACTCACCCGCTTGCACCTTTTCCACTTCTGCTGCTGCCACTACTTCCTGTGGCTGCAGGCACAGCCTGCTAAAGCACCACTAGGAGGCACCTCCTGGAAGGCACTTAGGTTGTGCCAAAGCACTTCCGGGAGGCTGTGCCTACAGTCATGGGAAGCAGTGGCAAAGGCAGCAGCAAAGATAGGAGGGGGGAGCAAGTTAGCACGGGGTGGGTGGACATGTGGTGGTGGCAGTGTGGTGCATACCAGCACCTATTTTTCTGGGGGGGAAATACCGGTAGTACTACTGGTAGTAATACTACTACTAGTAGTAGTAAAGGTAAAGGTAAAGGGACCCCTGATCATTAGGTCCAGTCGTGACCGACTCTGAGTTTGCAGCGCTCATCTCGCTTTATGGGCCGAGGGAGCTGGTGTACAGCTTCCGGGTCATGTGGCCAGCATGACTAAGCCGCTTCTGGCAAACCAGAGCAGCGCACGGAAACATCGTTTACCTTCCCGCCAGAGCGGTATCTATTTATCTACTTGCACTTTGTGCTTTCAAACTGCTAGGTTGGCAGGAGATGGAACCGAGCAATGGGAGCTCACCCCATCGCAGGGATTCGAACCGCCGACCTTCTGATCAGCAAGCCCTAGGCTCTGTGGTTTAACCCACAACGCCACCCGCTTCCCTACTACTGCTACTACTAGTAAAACATGTGGTGGTGGTGGTGGTGGTAGCAGCAATTTATTATTGTACCCTGCCTATCTGACTAGGTTGCTCCAGTCACTCTGAGTGGCTTCCAACAGAATATACAAAAACAACAGAACACCACACTTTAAAAGCTTCCCTATGCAGGGCTGCCTTTAGATGTCTCCTAAAAGTCAGATAGTTGTTTATTTGTCTTACATCTTAGGGGAGAGCATTCCACAGGGCCGGCATGACTACCAAGAAGGCCCTCTGTTATGTTCCCTGTAACATTTTTTCCTGCAATGAGGGAATTACCAGAAGGCCCTTGGAGCTGGATCTTAGTGTCCAGGCTGAACAAAGTGGGCAGAGGCACTCCTTCAGGTGTACAGGGTCAAAACTGTTTAGGGCTTTAAATGTCAACAGCAACATTTGAATTGTGCTCAGTATTATATGGTCCCAGCGGCTGCTCCAAGTCACCAGTCTATCAACTGTATTCTGGGTTAATTGTAGTTTCTGAGTCACCTTCAAAGGTAGCCCCACATAGAGTACTTTGCAGTAGTCTAAGCAGGAGATAACCAGAGTATATACCTCTCTGCTGAGACAGTGGACAGGCACGTAGGGTCTCTGCTGGTGTACCAAATGGAGCTGGTAGACAGCTGCCCTGGACACAGAGTTGGCCTGTGCCTCCATGGACAGCTGTGAGTCCAAATGACCCCAAGGTTGCACACCTGGTTCTTCAGGAGCACAGTTACCCCATTCAGGACCAGGGAGTCCCCCACACCTGCCCACGCCCTGTCCCCAAGAAACAATACTTCTGTCTTGTCTGGATTCAACATCAATCTATTGATCACCATCTATCCTCCAACCACCTCCAGAAACTCACACAGACGTTCACTACCTTCGCTAGTTCCAATTTAAATGAGAGGTAGAGCTGGGTATCATCTGCATGTTGGTGGATACTCAGCCCAAACCCCCTGGTGATCTCTCCCAGCAGTTCCATATACATGTTAAAAAGCATGGGGGAGACGACGGAGTCCTGAGTCAGTCCACAAGTGAGTGCCCAGGGGTCCAGACACTCATCACCTAACACCACTTTTTGGACATGGCCCAGGAAAAAGGAGCATAACTGTGCCCCCAACTCCCAACCCTCTTAGATGGTCCAGAAGGATACTGTGGTCAATGGTATCAAAAGCCACTAAGAGATCCATCAGAACCAGGAAACAGCTTTCACCTCTGTTCCTAGCCCACCGAAGGTCATTGACCGGTGTGACCAAGGTGGTTTGAGTCCCATGGTGGGACCTGAACCCTGATTTGGAAGGGGTCCAAATGGTCTGCATCCTCCAGACATGACTGGAGTTGTTCAGCAATCACCTGCTTAATCAGACTGGGCAATAATTGGCCAGGATGGCCAGGTCCAAATATGGTTTTTTGCAAAGCAATTTTATAACTACTTCTTTAAGGGGGACTGGGAAGACACTCTCAAAGAGGGAAGCATCCCCGCTCCCAGCACATTGTCTAGCCCTTCCTGGCTTGTTTTTATAAGACAGGATGGACAACAGTCAATGAGACAGGTGGTTTCACTTGTCCAAACAGCCTGTCCACATCCTTGGAGGTAACAAGTTGAAATTGATCCCATACAACTTGACTAGACATACTGCTGGCAGTCTCACAACCCAGTCCTGTTACCATGATGGAGTTTATCGTTTTATGAATTAGAGCAATTTTATCTGCAAAATCAGGAGATCTTGGAGTGCCTACCAGACCAGAATGGCAAAGGTGGTTCTGTTAGACTACAAACCACCTGAAAGAGTCTCCTGGAATTGTTTTCCATGGATGCAATAGAAGCAGCGAAGAAGATCTTCTTCACCTTCACTATCTCCACTTAGTAGGCTTAGTGTTGAGCTCTAAGTCATGTTCAGTCCAATTCAGAGTGTGCTTTTCGTCACTGGCACTCTTGCCATCTCATAGTCAGATTGTCAATAGCCTGGTTAACTCCTCACTCCAGCAGGTCACCAGGCTGTCAGCTGAGAGGCCATCAAAAGGGATAATACATCCACTACCATTCTCTGGAAGTCATTTGGATCCATTAAGTGGCAAGCATGCACCATTTATAGAATCATAGAATCTTAGAGCTGAAAGGAACCCAAGGGTCATCTAGTCCAACTCCTGCAATGCAGGAATCTCAGCTAAGGCATCCATGACAGATGGCCATCTGATAAAAAACCTCTGATAAAAAACCTCCAAGGAAGGAGTGTCTACCACCTCTCGTGGGGGTCTGTTCCACTGCTGAACAGCTCTTACTGTCAGAAAGTTTTTTTTGAATGTTTAGTTGGAATCGCCTTTCTTGCAAATTGAAGCCATTGGTTCGAGTCCTACCCTCCAGGGCAGGAGAAAACAAGCTTGCTCCATCTTCCATGTGAAAGCCCTTAAGATAGTTGAAAATGGCTATTATATCTCCTCTCTGACTCCTCTTTCCCAGGCTAAACACACCCAGCTGTTTCAAGCATTCCTCATAAGACTTAGTTTCTAGACCCTTGATCATCTTGGTTGCCCTTCTCTGCAAACATTCCAGCTTGTCAACATCCTTCTTAAATTGTGGTGCCCAGAACTGGACACAGTGTTCCAGGTGTGGTTAGACCAAGGCAGAATAGAGTGCTACTATTACTTCCCTTGATCTGGACAATATACTTCTGTTGATGCAGCCTAGAATAGCATTAGCTTATTTTGCTGCTGCATCACACTGTTGACTCATGTTAAACTTGTGGTCCACCAAGACCCCTAGATCCTTTTCACATATACTGCTAGTAAGCCAGGTGTCCCCCATCCTATATTTCTGCATCTGGTTCTTCCTGCCTAAATGCAGAACCCTGCATTTGTCCATATTAAAATTCATTTTGTTAGCTTGTGCCCAGTTCTCCAATCCGTTAAGGTCATTTGAATTCTGATTCTGTCTTCTGTGGCATTAGCTACTGATCCCACTTTGGTGTCATCTGCAAATTTGATAAGCATTCCCTCAATTCCTTCATCCAAGTCATTTATAAAGATGTTAAACAACAATGGGCCCAGGACAGAACCCTGCACCACCCCACTTGTCACTTTTCCCCAGGATGATGAGGAACTATTAATGAGTACTCTTTGGGTTCAGTGCTCTTTGGGTTCGGTGAGTCAACTAGCTACAAATCCACCTAACAGTTACCTCATTCAACCCACATTTTACCAGCTCCCTCACAAGAATATCATGGGGGACTTTGTCAAAAGCCTTACTGAAATCAAGATATACTATGCCCACACCATTTGTCTGATCCATCAGGTTTGTAATTCCATCAAAAAAAGAAATGAGATTGGTCTGGCACAGCATCCTTTTCTAAATGTTCACAGACCGACTGTTGAATTATCTGTTCTAAGACCTTCCCTGGTATCAATGTTAAGCTCACCTGGATCTTCCTTTCTTCCCCTTTTGAAGATGGGGACATTTGCCCACTTCCACTCTGTAGGGACCTCACCTATTCTCCAAGAATTCTCACAGTTCATAGATAAAGGCTCTGAGATTACATCCACAAGCTCCTTTAGTACCCTTGGATGCCGCTCATTAGGCTCTGGAGATTTGAATTCATTTAAAGTAGCTAGGTGTTCCCTTACTACCTTTTTTCCTATCTTGGGCTTCAGCTCCCTCCTTACATAATTTATTGTGTTATCTCCAGGCTGGGCATCACTTTCCTTTTGGGTGAAGACAGAGGCAAAGTAGGTGTTTAGTAATTCCGCCTTCTCTCTGTCACCAATAGCATTTCTCTGTCTTCTCCACACAGAGGACCTACCACTTGCTTGTTTTTCCTCTTACTTTGGACATAGCCAAAGAAACCTTTTTTATTATTTTTAAACTCTCTTGCAAGCCTGAGCTCATTCCAAGCTTTAGCCAGTCTGACTTTTTCCCTGCAACTGTTGTCTACTCCTTTGTGATTTCCCCTTTCTTCCATTTCTTATACATGCCCTTCTTAACTCTCAGATCATCAGTAGCTCCTTATGCAGCCTCCCCTTTTTCTTTCTTGTAGGTGTAGCCTGCAATAGAAATCTAGTAGCCTCAGAAAATAATCTGACCATGGCACTTCTTTTATTCCATTTGATAAATAGAATCACCCAGGTCCACAGAGGTAAACAGAGGTAAATCCATGGCCATGAGAAGGGCCAGATTTATGCAGGGACAGCCCCATGGAGCCATGTATTCCACAAAGTCCCGAGCGGTTCCTTGTAAGGTTGCGTTGGACCACCAGACTAGTAGGAAGCCAGGCCAGGGTTGACAGGGCAGTGGCTCCACTGTCTGTACTGCATCTTCAGCCAGAAAGGTTGCCTGAGTGACTTGTGTAATATCAGGAGCAAACAGTAGCAAAGAGGACATCTACAGTTTTCTGGAAGATTCTACCCTTTCTTATGTATTCTACCAGCCATCTTGTCATTACCCCCACGTTCATTTTTCCTTCACCTTGTAGTCCCAGATCTTGCTGTTGTAGTGCTGTGGATAAGATGGTAACCACCTTTCCCCCCTGCTTCCCTTCCTCCTTCTCCATCTTCCCCTTCCCGCAATTGCTCCTTTCTTTCTGCCTCTCTCTCTCTTCTATAGCAAGCAGCAGAATGCCTCCAAGTCCAAATCCGTGTGGGAGCAGAGAACCAGCCAGATCCGAATGCACAACTTCCGGACGAGCTGCGAAGCCCTGTACAATGAGCTGGACCCAGAAGATCGAGTTCGTTACGCTACCAACCTTCACATCCGCCCAGATATGAAAACTCACTTGGACCGCCCCCTAGTGGTTGAGCCAAGGAGTGACAGCCGCAACAACAACATCAACAAGCTGAGTCCCGTTGATGTGCAAGAGGTCGCGGAGGAAGTGAAGCCCCCACCAGCTGTGAGCACTGAGGGGCAGCGGAAGCATCACCGACATCGAGATAAGGACAAGGGGGGAGAACAGGAGAAGAGCAATGTGCCGAAGGATGAGAATGGAGAATCTGGCCCAAACCATAAAGAGGAGCGTCATCGAACACACAGGAGCCGCAGTAAAGAGGGCGAGAGGAGTGGGAAGGAAGGGAAAAGCGAGCGCAGCCGGGGCCAGGAAGGAGGTAGGAGGCATCACCGCCGTGGGTCAGTGGAGGAAGGAGCCGAGAGAGAGCACAGACGCCATCGGGGTCACCGGCACTCAGCCGAGCGGCAAGCAAAAGAAGGCAATGGAACAATCAATGGAGCCAAGACGGAGCGTCGTTCACGTCACCGGGGAGGGTCCAGGCCTGGGAACCGGGAAGGTGACCCTGGCTCGAAAGGGGAAGGAGGGGAAGAACCCCACAGACGGCACAAGATGCGGCACAAGGCCCTGTCCACATATGATTCAGTGGACAAGCCAAACGGGGAAAAGGAGGGAGAGGCAGGAGAGAAGGAGCTGAGGAATCACCAGCCAAGGTGAGTCAGGTTCTGTCCCAATGAGGTGCTTGGTCTGTGAAGGACGAAGGTTGTCTCAAGGGCTGGGTCCATTCTTGGGGCTCAGGAAACATGCTGAGTCCCACAGTTCAGTGTACTGGTTAGAGTGTCAGACTAGGACCTGAGAAAGTGTGGGAATGTTCAGGGAGGCAGGAGAGGACCTATTGTTTAATAATATCCTTCCCAATTTGTGTTAGCAAGATCTATAATCTAGCAGAGAAACATTCCCCTTTTAAACTTACACAGCGGATAACTTGTTGCCAGGCTTGCATAAGCCTCTAAAATAGGTTTCCTGGTAATTCCCATTTATTCCCTCCTAAAAAGAATAGACAGGACACAGTCTTGTATAAAAAGTATAAAATAGTTTACTCACACATTCTGTTCACAG
Organism: Podarcis filfolensis; assembly: GCF_964270895.1. Taxonomy (NCBI): domain Eukaryota; kingdom Metazoa; phylum Chordata; class Lepidosauria; order Squamata; family Lacertidae; genus Podarcis; species Podarcis filfolensis. Next base: position 41,536,096 of record NC_139617.1, read on the forward strand.
ATGGATCCCAGAAGGCAGACCTAGGTTATAAAATGCCTGTATACACACTTGGAATCATAAGGAGATAGTTCTTTTGACCTCTCTTGGCTGGAGGCCAAGAAAGCATCTCAGGCTAAGGAGATGTTGCTTCTTCAAGGAATGGAGTCAGAGAGAGAAATGGCTGCCTGCCCTGTGCTATTTTGTTACCTGCACAGGTAAGGTCATGCCCACCTCTGGTCACATGTAGAGGAAGTTTGTCCCAGCCCAGGAGGAAACAGGAAGTTTATCTACTGGCTGGACAAACATCCCTCTCTAGGAATGTTGTATTTGACTGCTCTGTGTTTCACATCCCACAGAAAGTATATTTCAAATCCCCACTTGGTCATGAAGCTCAATAGGTGAACTTAGGCCTGTCACCTGCTTTCAACCTACCTGACCTCACGGGGTTGCTGTGAGGATGAAATGAGGAGAGGGGAGGAAACTGTCTATGCCACCTTGAGTTCCTTAAAGAAAATGTGGGATGTCAAACAAACAAACAAACAAACAAACAAACAAACAAACGGTACTCTTTGCCAACTCTTGCAAGCAGGATAGAGGCAAGAGTGTAAACAGGGTGGCAGTTCCCAGTCCCAAAGATGTAGACATTGGAAATAATTGATTTGACTAATTTAGGTCTATTAACTTCAATGGGTCTGCTGTGAATAGAACATACTGGATAAAGCCTTCCTGTTCCATGTTGCTTACATTTTTATTTAAGTATTTAACAACATTCTTAGTCAGCTCCAATGATGGCAGGTTGCCTCTGTGGCCAAAAGGAAGTAACCATTAGAGGCTAACTATTAGAGAGGTAAATAAGTCTGCTATATTCCTTGTTTCCTTTCCTACATTGTCTTTATACATCCAAATTAACAGACTAAACAATAACCTTTGTAATCCTTCATATAATTGCAACCAAACAATAAGGCTAAAAGTCAGAACCTGTTTCTACCTAAGAGCCAGTGGGAGTTGGTCAATTTGGGGACAAAGGCTGTAGCACACCACACTTGGTCTGCCCTCAGCCAATCCTCACATGACTGCTTTCTTAATTACAATCAATCAGTGGGAGGCTCTGCAGTTCTTCAGCTTTGACTCTTACTCTTGGTCTCCCTGCCAGACCCAGCCACCACCAATTGTAGGCAATTGTTTTTCCCCAGAGGTGGGGCTATCCTCCATCCACTACCACAGTTCAAGCATGCACTGCAGCCAGACAAGTGCTTTGAGAAGAGAAGAGGGAAGAGCTGATGGACAGGGGCAAGTCTCAAAGGAAAGAGAAAGAGAGAGACAGAGGGGTGGAGGCCACGTTTGGACCACTGGGAAGAGGTTTTCCAGCCCTGCTGGAATTCATTCATTCATTCATTCATTCATTCATTCATTCATTGCATTTTCATCCCACTTTTTTGACTCCAGTGATCTCAATGCGGTGAACATGGTTCAAATCCCCATTCAGCTATGAAGATATCTGGGTGAGGTCTTCTGCCAGACACTACCTCTCAGCCTAACACAGGGTTGTTGTAGAGGTTTACTGAGGAGGGGGGAAAGCTATGTTAACCTCTTTGGAGAAAAATGGTGGGATATAAATGCAATAAATGAATAAAGTGGCTCCAATCAGAGGCTTAATGATCGCTGCAGATCTCCCCGCACACACTTCTGATTTCCCCAGCATTTATGATAACTTGGGAGAATTGCTTCATGGCCAAGGTGCCAGCTCAGCTTTGGAGGAAAAGCTTAGCTCTGGAGGAAAGGGGGAACGCATGCAGGGACTGCAATGTAATGATACTGCTGCTAGGTACAAACTCTGATTAGGAATAAATGGCTCCCCCAGGGTTGCTGTTAGCTGCTTGCATAGGGACGAGCAGGGCTGGTATAGATTTTGGCTGCTGGAGTCTCCTTGCAGGGTCTTGTTTTTAAAGATTTTTGGATTTTTGGAACAGTTCCTGAGCTATAATAATACACTTGAGAGCAATTTACATGCCACAGCCAATTAATCAGCAGGACTTGAGAAAGCCTTTTCTGCACTTTGCCAGACGATGACTGTGTGGTTGCCCTGGTGTCCCTGGGGCCAGTTTTGGCACCCCTTCGCTTGGCATTCTGGGGCTGTGAGCTTAGACTTCCTTAGCAAAAGCCTATTCCTAGTGAATATTTTCTATGTCTCTGGATCAGCGGCGACTGGTTCATTTGAGCACTAGCGCACTGCTCCACCAAGCTGAGTTTGCCCTCAGCCAGCCCCCACTTGCCTGCTTTCTTACTTACAGCCAATCTGGGGAGTGGCACTGCCCGTCAGCTCCCTCCTCCTTTGACTGAGATTTGCTCAGGAAGAACTCAATAGTGAAGAGGAGATGGGGAAAAACCAGAATTAGTTGACTTCTCCTGTCATTAGGTCTGGTGCCACCTACTGCTCCCCCCCCAGCTTCAACCCTCCCAGTCCCAGTGGGCACAAGGCCAGTACTGACTTTCTGGGGTTTCTGATGGTTTCTGAACCATCACCAACCCAATATTCCATGCTAGAGGAAGGGATAATAGCTGCAGTTGTAAACTTAGCAAAGTCTTATAAAAACATCAGCACCACAAAAACTCTAAATAGCAAAATGTAATCCCCACTGCAAAGAAACAGCCCCCTTCACTGCTGTGGCTTTACCTTTATGGTGTCAAATGAATGACAGGTAGACAAAGCAGCCCCCAAATCTGCTAGGCAGGCAAACTCAGGTTAGTCTGCTTTGGAATCTGAGTAGGGCAGGTTCCTCCTCCGTCCTTATCTGCTGCCCTTACATGCAGATGAGGATGCTACCCCATTACCTGAAGCCAGACTTGCCTGTCTGTCCAATAGAATTCTATCTGGAGAATGTGTGCAGGTGTGGAGGGATCCATCATGCCAAGAGATGGGGAACATCAGCCCTCTGGGCCTCTGTATCTGGACCTGGTGACCCAGGTCCAGGTCACATGTCCTTCCTCACTCATCCTACTCCATACCTTCATTGGGTGTTTTCCCCCCTGGCTGGAATATGCCAATTCTCAGAGTTTAAGAATGACTCTTGCTTGCCTGGATGGAGGATAGACGAGAGGTGTCTGAGTATGTTGTAGAAACCACCTACTTTTGTCTATGACCCTGATGGTTGTCCAGAAAGGAACATAGCCTCCAGGATGAAAAACATTCTCTGCCCCTCATCTTGCCCTTCACTTCGGGAAGGGGGAAAAAATGTTTCAGGCCAGTCCAGGTCATGCCTGGAAACAAAGTAGGAAACAGCAAAGCAGATTGAATAAGCTCATGACAGCCAGCCTCTGTCAATAATCTGGCAGCTCTGCTCTTCATACTGTTTGAAGCTGTCCAAAGGCACGTAAATGCATAACGTGAATCAAGCCTGGGAATCTTGCACGACAACAAACCCTCTGCTTAACATGACTTGAGAAATCAGAAGTCACTGCTATCATTGATTCACAGTTCACAATGTAGTGAGAAAGGGGTATGGTGGCAATGGTGTTTCTCTGTGTGCTCTCAAGCTGGGTTCTTCAATCAAATAACTTCCTCTCAGGAGCCTGTTACACCTAAACCAGCCACAGAAAGACTCTTCGGTTGCAGAATTTAATTTTCCTTTCATTCCATGTTTTGCAGAACAAATGAGTTCTGGTACCAATCACCACAATTTGTTGTTTATTAAACCACCTCTTCCCTCCGAAAGATCTCAAGCTTTGTTCATGATTCTCCCCCTCCTCATTTAATCCCCACAAGAACTGGCTCAAGGTAATCAAATGGGAATTTGAACCGTGGCCTTCCACATCCTTCTTGTTGTTTAGTCGTTTAGTCGTGTCCGACTCTTCGTGACCCCGTGGACCAGAGCACGCCAGGCACTTCTGTCTTCCACTGCCTCCCGCAGTTTAGTCAAACTCATGCTGGTAGCTTTGAGAACACTATCCAACCATCTCGTCCTCTGTCATCCCCTTCTCCTTGTGCCCTCCATCTTTCCCAACATCAGGGTCTTTCCCAGGGAGTCTTCTCTTCTCATGAGGTGGCCAAAGTATTGGAGCCTCAGCTTCATGATCTGTCCTTCCAGTGAGCACTCAGGGCTGATTTCATTAAGAATGGATAGGTTTGATCTTCTTGCAGTCCACGGGACTCTCAAGAGTCTTCTCCAGCACCATAATTCAAAAGCATCAATTTTTCGGCGATCAGCCTTCTTTATGGTCCAGCTTTCACTTCCATACATCACTACTGGGAAAACCATAGCTTTTACTATACAGACCTTTGTTGGCAAGGTGATGTCTCTACTTTTTAAGATGCTGTCTAGGTTTGTCATTGCTTTTCTCCTAAGAAGCAGGCGTCTTTTAATTTCGTGGCTGCTGTCACCATCTGCAGTGATCATGGAGCCCAAGAAAATAAAATCTCTCACTGCCTCCATTTCTTCCCCTTCTATTTGCCAGGAGGTGATGGGACATCCTAGTCCAACACATCCTAGTCTACATCCTAGTCCAACACTAATCATTACACCACACTGGGTTACCATCATTATATTCACACTGGATCATCATTGTCATGTGTTTGTATGCCACCTTTCCATAGTTAAACCATATTCAAGGTGGCTTACAACATGGACAGATTTACACAATTAAAAAAAATCCACAAGCAGTCATAAGCAATAAATAAAAACAGCTGAAGTAAGTACACAATTAAGCAATCCCCTCATAGGTTATAATAAGATCTCACAATTAACATACAAAAAAATCAGTACTGATAACAGCAAAGCTAAGTATCTCCATAATTAAATCTTGACTCTAAAAATCCCCCTGAAATGTACCCCAAGAGCCTCTAGGCATCCTGAGCAGCAGGTCCTGCAGAACTGTACAGCCAGGTACAAAATAGGGTGGGGAGGGACACGGATCCAGATGCAAAATGACAGCTTAGGGGGAAAGAACAGTTACCTACTTACCTCCCTGGGTAGTAGAATTACAACTCCACATACAGTTCAGGGTAGGATTTTTATAAGCTTTTTGTTGATGCAAAGAAGTATAAGGAGTTTTCTGACCTCCTGCAAATCATCCAGGAAGTCAACTGGTAGATCCTGGCCTGAAGAAGTTATGGAAGGGCTTCAGCCCCAAAGACCTGACTCACAGTGATGTTTTTGTTGTTGTCTCTGTTCTTGTAATCTCAGGGAAGGTCAGTGTGACACAGAGGCAAGTGGGAGTGTGACTGTTGCCCCTCTGCACACCTTGCCTAGCACTTGTCTGCAGAGAGTGCTTGAACAGCCTGAAGATGCTGACAATCAGAAGAACGTCACTCGCATGGGTCAGCCATCTCTGGACAAATCTGCAACTGTGAACATTCCTGTCACTGTCACGGCACCTCCTGGGGAAGCCGCCATCATACCAAGTGAGTTACTCCAACAGACTATTATTCCATCCATTGTTCATGCTTTGATGACCTCCCACCTGGACTATGGTAATGTGCTGTATGTGGGGCTTCCCCTGAAGATGATCCAGATGCTGCAGCTAATGCAGAATGCAGCAGCTGGGCTGGTAAGTGGGGTAGCCGGATGGGTGGTGTGTCACTGTTTCTGAAAGTGTTTCACTGGCTGCCAGTGAGCTGATGGCTCCAGTTCAAGGTGTAAGTATTAGCATTCAAAGTTCAGAAGGGCCTGGGACCCAAGTACCTAAAATTCTATAATCGGCAGGCAAGGCTTTGATGGTCCTGCCACCAGCGGCGTTGCACCCTTTGCAGGACCAGGGGATAGTTGCAGAGAGTAAATTCTGGGAGGATTTAAAAAACATGCCTGTTTACTGAGGCATTTGATGGCTGAAATATACTGTTTCTGCCAATTGTAAGACCACTGGTTGGAGAATGTTTTAATACACACACACACACTGCTGTGTTTTTTACCCTGGGCTCCTTCAGGGAGAAGGGCAGAATATAAAATGAAATAAATGTTCAGCTCAGTTTTATCTACTCAAACTGGCAGTGGTTTTCCAAGATCTCGGACATTGGTCTTTTCCTCCATTGCATTGGCCATTGACTGATGGAGTTGTGGTTCAGCAACATCTGGAGTCCTAAATGTTCCCTGCATCCTTGCTACTATAGATGCTCTAGTACTGAACTATGTTCCATATGGTTCTTTCTGAGATGGGTTAGGACTCTGAGTTCTGGGGGCAGAGGGACACCACTCAGGTTCTGAACCAGCTGTCTCCAATGAAACTGTCACCACCTCCAGATTGTCAGTATTTTGTAGGAGGGATTCTGAGTAGACCTGGTTAGGATTTCTCTACAACCAATTAACTGGCTAAAATCAGAGAGTTAACTAGCCACATCATTACAACATCCTTCCCCAGCTTGGTGTGTTCCAGGTGTTGATGGATTCCTACTTTCCTCAGTTCCAGCCAGCATGGCCAATGGTCAGGAGTGACAGTAGATGTAGTACAGCCAGATCTGGAAGGCCACTGGTTCCCCATCTGTGCTCACCAGCTGGAAGGGCCCTAAGTTGGGAAAGGCTGCTTTACTGTCATGTTCTAGTCCAGTGTCAGATCCCTTAGAGAAACCAGAGGCAAGGCTGGTCAAGAGTTGCCAGACCATGTACAGCTCCGAGTGAGCAACTTGCTCCCACAAAGCTTGGGAGCAGACTGAGGCCTTTTAAGTCTGTGTCTCCAGACTACCTCTTTTGTATTTTTTGTCTTTGTGGAAGCTGCACAGAGTGGCTGAGGTACAAATAAATTATTATTATATTATTATTATTATTATTATTATTATTATTATTATTATTATTACTACTATTTTGGCTCCACTCCTTATGAAGAGAACTTCAGAAGGACCAACCTTCTGGCATGAAGATGGCCACTCCTCCTTTGTTTCACAGTCTCCCTCTTGATGCGCTCCATGTGCCACCAGACTGATGGTGTGTGTGGTTCCTCAGGGAAACGTGTCTGTGAGGGTCCTGGCTCTGGACCTACAGGTTCTGGTGCTCTGATATGTTCCTCTTGTGGTTCCTTTCTAAGAGTTTCAGGCACAGTGGTCTCCCTATCTTTAGCTCCCTGTCTGATGTCCTGCAGCTTCTGACCCAGTGTCCAGATAGCTGCTAGTTTCAGTAATTAGGAAGCCCCCATTTTGATGCTTTGTTGTCAATGTGTTTGTCAACTGCAGTGAACAACATTGAATTTGAAACTAAAACAGAAGAGAAGAAAGACATGGATGTGGATGATGACTTTACAGAGAAGGGACCAAAACCTATCCTGCCATATAGCTCCATGTTCATCTTAAGTCCTACAAACCCGTAAGTCCTCACAGCTGCTTTTCTGCATTGTATGTCTAAACTGTTTTTAAAGGGTTGCAGTCAATGTTAGTCCTACTCAAAGTAGACCCATTGAAAGTAATACACGTGATGAACTTAGAGCTATTGAACCCAATGGCTCTACTCTGTGTAAAACAGAGGGCTTATCCAGACTTCCTTCTGTGCTGCGTTTCTAGGCACAGGACTGGGCTCTAAAGCTCTGTGTCCAAGCAGGTTTGTTTGTTTTTTATCTTGGCGCTTTCCTTGGGAAAACCCACATTTTACAAATGGCAACCAGGTTTTCAGCAGATTGCCATTTGCTCCAATTCAGTGGCAAAACCTGCATTTTCCCAGGGAAAACACAGGAGTGAAAAAGGGTTTGGACACAGAGCTTTAAAGCACAAACCTGTGCTTGGAAAATGCAGCACAAAAGAAAGTCTGGATGAGCCCTTAGTTGTATACAGCCCAATAAGCCAGTGACAGATTTATGGTCATCATGGCATTGTACCCAGCCATTGGGTGAGGGTCCTCTATTTTTTTCACCAGGTAAACTGGACTGTGTCAAAATCATGGATTGCCTCTCTTGGGCTGCCGCCCCTTTTGACTCTGACCTTTGGCTCCTTGGATATCTACTATATATTTTGGATTGACACTCAGTATGCATTAGGACACACTATGTTTAGATGCAGTTGAGTGCCATTCTGAATCAATATGGCAGACTGAACCATTGAAAACTGCAGATTTCCACCGATTAATTTCAAAACTGCATAGATATTTTGGTTCCTTGAAATTCCTGAGCAATGCCAAGCACAAGCCTGCTTACACAGAGATATGAATATTTAGGTCCCATCCTATTCTTTTGACTGTGATTTGTTTTAATTGATTTTAGCATTGTGTTTCTATTTAAAACAATAATTGTAGCCTACATGGGGACTTTATGTTGAAGGGCAGGTAAGAAATCAAATAAGTAAATGAAAATGAAAATAAATATAGCTGTCACATGTGGCAAAACCAGTTCTTTGTTGTGCTCTTAAAATACGTATACATAAATGGTCTGGCCCTTACAGAATCCGGCGCCTGTGCCATTACATTGTGAACATGCGTTACTTTGAAATGGTCATCCTCATCGTCATAGCCCTCAGCAGTATTGCCCTGGCAGCGGAAGACCCCGTCCAAGCTGAGTCACCAAGGAATGAGGTAAGGAACAGCATCTTATGAAATTTCTGCAAGGTTGCTGTTAAACTTGCCATTCCGAGTAGGTGGGGTGGATGTTTATAGGAAACAACCCTACAATCTCCCACATATTTTCTGCATATTTCCACAGGCACCATGCACCTGCAACTCCCATCAGCCATGGCTATTGGCCATGCTGCTGGAGGTTGATGGGAATTATGGTTCAGCAATATCTGCAGCACCAAAGTTTTCCCATCCCTGGTGTAGGGACATCCTCCAGCCTGGCTCACCACCTGGGGCACATGTGCAGAGAGCTCAGGATTTCTAGTTCAAGCCTAGGCAAATCCTATCACTCTCTGAGTACTCTAGGAGGAAGTGGGGGAACCCTTTAAAGCCTTGAAGCAACCCATATGGAATCCCAGTAATAAAATGTTCTACCTCTTTAGAAGCATGAGATTTTCTCATCTAATTATATTTTCGCTGCCTCCTTTTTTTAACATCAAACTTCCCATTCTGATTTTAGGCTCTCAAGTACCTGGATTACATATTTACAGGTGTCTTTACATTTGAGATGGTGATAAAGGTAAGAATATCTCTCCAGTACTCTTATGATCTGTCTGCACAGAGGAACAGGAAGCGAGCTGGGCCTTTGCGGGAGGGGAGCTGCATGGCTAATGTAGCAGTCAAGAAGACTGCTGATTCTGTATTTAGACCACCCTCATGCTCTTTTTGGAATGGCATGGCACCCCTTTTTTGTGCTCCTCACTATAAGCCTTCAGCAGAAGTCATTTTCAGCAAAATTTCTCTGGGGGTTAAGCAGCTGTCAGACCCACCAATGCTTTTGGTGGTACTTTGGGGGTGCTCCTTTGCTGATGAAAGGGTCACTTGAGGGTAGATTTGTACTTCAAGGAGTTGAAACTTCTGCAGTGCTTGGAAGCTGGTGCAGAAATTCAACAGCTTAGATGCTCTCCATGTTACACTGGCCTTAGTTCAACTGCACTGGCTTCTGGCTCGTTTCTGGACCCAATGCAAGGTGCTGGTTGCTTACCTACACATCCCTAAGTGGTTTGGGCTCAGAATATCTGAAAGACAGCTTCCCTTCATATGAAACTAACCTTAAGTTATGATAATCTTCCCAGGAACCTCAAGCTGTGGGGCCAGGTGCAACCCTCCAAATCTTTCCATTTGATCCTCAGCCACACTTATCACTGGCCCTGCTATACATGGTGCTGGAGTGGTTTTGCCTGGATGAAATGTGCCCTTGAACTGATGGGGCCACATGCTTGTCCTTACAGAGCACAGAGAAGGGTGTGTGAGTGTGTGTAGAAACTAACCTGCTGCACAATGGTAAAATTAACACGTGTTGCTCTGTCCACTTTTGCTTCTGGCCCCACCCAGAAGGGAATGCCACCCTAGGCTGAAAAAGGTTCCCTACTCCTTATATATGCTAATACTCCTAACAGATTTGTATTGTTTGTAAGTAGTAGCCTTTGTACAAAATAAATGGCCAGTGGTCTCTGGACATGGACTTGATTGTCCGGGGGGGGGGGGGGAGACTGAAATGTAATGTGGGATAATGCAAAAATAACTGTTAGCCATGATGGCCACTTTCTCCCACGTTCAGTGTGTCTGAATACCAGTTGCAGAGAATCACAGGTAGGCAGAGAGCTGTTGCTCTCATGTCTTGCTTGTGAGCACCTAGTTGGTCACTGTGAGCAAATGATGCTGGATAAGATGGGTCATTGGCTTGATCCGGCTGCAGGGCTCTTTTTATGTTTTTATGAGAATGAGCATTCCGCTCATTTTATTGCACCTCTTGCTTGTGACTCTCTAGTCCAGGGATGGAGAACTTGTGGCCCTCTAGACTCCAATTCCCATCAGCCAACAGCCCACATGGTTAGTGGTCAAGGATTATGGAAGTTGTAGTCCAGCAAGATCTGGAAGGCCATCCCCCATATCTGCCCGTGTCTTTTTTTCTATCCGTCTCTGCATGCCACACAGAATCTGTTGTACCCTTGAATATCTCATGCTGTGCTGTGCTCTGCTTTGCTTTCTTCTCTGAAGATGATTGACTTGGGCCTGATACTTCATCCTGGTGCCTATTTTCGTGACCTCTGGAACATCCTGGATTTTATTGTGGTCAGTGGGGCTCTGGTGGCTTTCGCCTTTTCGTAAGTAGTTTTTGCTTATGGACTTTGTGGGTTTACTGGATCAAGAAGCAGGGTGACACGGAACTCAAAACGTCAATGGGTGTGACAGCTTATTTTTTGGGGTGGTTAAGTTAAGCAATTCCCATTTCAGTTTGGTGACCCCAAACATGTGCAGACTCTGGAGTCATGGATTGCCTCCAATTAAGTTTTACTCAGGGAAGTAAAACAGCTTTTAGCCCCCTTAACAAGCTGCAGTTCCCAGGATTCTTTGGGGGAAGCCATGGCTGTTTAAAGTGGTATGATACTGCTTTTAATATATAGTGCAGATGGGGCCTTAGTTATGCTCATTAATTTCAATGAACCTACTCTGAGTGGGACTATAGTCTCAATGTATTTATTTATTTTATTAGATTTCTTGCCCACCATAAATTTCCAGGGTGGGCTACAACAATATAATATATAATTATAAAAAGTGATAAACCTATTACAATTATAAGACATATAAAGTCATTGCAAATGGAACGGAACACCAAATTCAACTAAAGAGGTGGGTCCTACAATGCAAAATACTTTACCTGTCAAAGTGTGGGGTGGGTTAAAGAAGTGCAACTTAAGCATCACCTGTACAGTGAAGATGCTAGATGCTAGATGCACCTCTGTGGAGGGGGAGTTCCACAATTTAGGGACCCTGCCCTGGACCTCCATTCCTTGCACTCTGAGGGTGATGGAACTACCAAGAAGCTCTACTCTGCAGATCTTAGCACCTGAGGAGGTCATCAGGGATGGAGATGGTCTTTCAGATATATTTCCCCCCTCCTTTGCATAGTTTTATGGGTTCACATAGGATGGGGTAGATTTTGTGGCTACTTCATGCATGGCCAAAAAGGGGGCAGGAAAGACAGTGGATCTGCATAATATATGCATATGTATATTTAAAGGCTGTTAGGTGGCACAGTTTACAGTCAGAGCGATTGCTATTACAGCATTGGATTGTCTTAAAGCTTAAGACTTTCATAAGCAGTCTTGGGAAATGTACCTGAAAATATTCTAAACATCAAATATGAAATAGGCCACCGAAAACAGTGCCATATAGCCATGGAGGTGGGTGGGATGTATGTTAAAATTATTCCATGCTACCAAGGCCATCCTTAGCATATGCATCACCAGGGTACAAAGATCCTCCCAGAGCCCCCAAATTTAGTTCAGCCCCCAAATTAACTTTAGCATTTGTCGTAAAATGAAGAAAAAAATGCAGCTCGTGGAATTCATAGTGTGTGTGTGCTCTGGGCATGTTTTTGCGGAAATGGAAAACTAAAATCGCATGCTGAAATGCATGTGTAGTAGAGCCCTAAGTACTAAGTAGTTAGTCAAAGAAAAAAGAAAATGCCGACAAATAGCGAAAATAAACATTATTTTTTAAACGGTTTCTCTAAATGAATTTGAACTGTAAGTGATGGAATTAAAATGCAATTTGCAATGTTTCACTCGGGGTCAGCGGCACCTTTGACATGACTGATCTCGCGTGGCTTGCATGCAGCCGGGAGGCAGCTCAATACAATACGTAACATAATATTTTGTAAGAGTTAATTTTGTGTGCACTGAGCCGTTGAGAATGACAAGTGCTGTTGTTGACTCGTCTGACAAGCGCCGCCGTTGTGAATGACAAGCACGTCTTTGGTAAATGAGTGGACAAAGTTGAAAGTCCTTTAGTGAAGCAGTTCACCCTTGTGCACATTAATTGAAACAAACAATGAATTAGTAGTTTATTGTACAAAGCTCACATATACATGTACAAAACTCACATATATTTAAATTAGTAACAGATATGACCGCTATTTTTAAGCAGCATTTGAACACAGTTTGGCATGGAATCTATTAGTTTCGAACAGTCACTGTTGATTTTCAGATCCCTGTACCACACTTGAATCAGCGCCAGAATGAGCTTCTGCATAGTCATACAATCTACAGCACAGAGGCGACTTTTGCATATAGCCCACAAATTCCCATTTACGTCTAGGGAATTCCCTGGCCAATCAAGTACCTGTATTTGCTGCTCTGTCATGAATTTATTTTGATGTGTGACAGGGGGCTAGGTCCTGCTGCAATATCCCAGTACCGTTAGGATACCTCTTTTCCAGCTCTGGAATAACTCTCTTTCGTAGAACCTCAATATATTGTGGCGAGCGCATCATTCCTTCTATTGGCTGCAGGCTTCCGACACCATAATGATCAACTGACTTTTCATGTTTGTTTTGAGTACAGGATTATGAGTAAGATAGAAAACGTGCTTTGTTTCAATTAATTTGCACAAGGGTGTAGTATCCATTTCGGTGATACCTAGGTATATATGTATTTTGTTTTTCTAGCTTGATCAAAATTATTTATTATTTCATAACAGGTAGATAGTTAAGAGCTTAGGTGGCTTCAGCAGTGGGCGCCTGGCACCCCCCAGAATTCAGCGCCCGGGTGCCCTGCACCCCTTGCATCCCCGGGTAAAGATGGTGCTGTGTGCTACCCTTACAAACTGGGAGTGTTGTGATATAAGTTGGGGCCCTTCCTGGTGTCTTTTTTATTGTGCATTCAGGATGATATGGGGCATTTGATTGGGGGTCCCGCTTTCAATACTCTTTGTCCCCACAAAGGTTTGTGGACAAATATACTGCTTTGTTTCCAAACGGTGCATAGCCTGTCACATCCTGCTAAAACTTTTAATATCAGAAATGTTCCCAGGGGTCAGGTGGGGGGCATTATCCTGCGTTCATTGTGCAATAGTGCAAGTGTCCCTCCAGACGTCAGTAGTGTAGTGACGTTGGGTTAGCACTGGCAAGGCTGATCCTGTTCCTCGATCACTCTCAACCTACTTTGCTCAGCAAGGCACTTCAATTGCTCTGCATAGTAGGGGTGCCATATTTCATAAAGTGGAAACCAGGACACCCCAAAATTGTTGGGCTTTTTGGAAGTTCCCCCTGGACACCAGTTCTGCCTTTGATGGGAGGGGAGGGGAGGAGGTCCGAATGTTCAAAAGAACCTTTTTATTTTTATGTTTTGAAATGGTTAAAGTTTATAATGTATAAGTTTATGTAAAACTAATTAAAAAATTATTATTGTTGTTTTAAAAATTGCCTTTCAAATCCCGGTAATGTCCGGACATATGGCAGCCCTAGCATATAGGCACTACCACTGAATAGCTGCTCGTAACTTTACAGGGGAGGAACGTGGATCCCTTCTAATTCTCTCCCCCTCAAAAATATATATGAATAAATCAAATTTAAAGGGGCCCAACACACACACACAAAACAAGACCCTGGAGCTGTTCGTCTGCAATTCGGTGGGTTTCTTACCCAAGCATACGTGTCTCCTGCCTGCTATTTTCATATCAGTTGCCCACAAAACACTAGTGAAGAAGGTAATAATTCCTTGACCTCTCTGACTCTGTAAATGCTGCCCTTTGGTGTGTGTGTGGGGGGGGGGGGAATGTGGCTATCCTTCTGAATTTCAACTTCTGTTAGCCTCATCCAGCATGGGGTGGGATTTATGTATATCTGTATTTATTAATTAAAATATTTATATCCCACTTTTCTTCCAAGGAACTCAAGGTGCCCTGCATGTTTCTCCCTGTCCCTATTTTATCCTCACACTAACCCTGCGAGGTAGATTACATTGAGAGATTATGCCTGGCCTTAGGTGAGTTTCATGTGTGAAGGGGGATTTGAACCTTGGTTTCCCAAGTCTTAGTCTGACACTCAGATCACTTCACTATACTGGCTCTGAATGATAATGCGAGTTGTAATCAGACATGTTGGGTGCTCCAGTCTTAGTGCAACATGCTCTCGATGTATATATACCTTCCTCTCTTCTCCCACAACGCTGAGAGGAGGACTTCAGAAGCTTCCAGTTTTAGTTAACCACAGTCTCTCATTTCCATCAAACCAGAGATCATGGTTCATGCTAACCATGATCTCTGGTTTGATGGAAATGAGAGACTGTTCATTTAAACAAGCCAGCTTCTTGACCCATGGTTTGTGATGAAACAAACCATTCTTAGTGTTTGGGCAAAATGGAATGCTGTGGTTCAGTAAAATAAAAAGGAAAGATTCCAAAGTTGTCCTCTCTGCCATGCAGGAGGAAGAGAGGGGAGGTACGTGGCAGCTTGTAAATTTAATTATTTACAATAGGCCAAATAACGAATGTTTTGTTCTTGCAAAGTGTTACACAACTCCTGCTTCCTACCTCATATCAAGATAGCTGGAACGGCAGCTGAAGAAAAGAAGCATATTGACCTGACTCAAGTGGAGGCTGCTTGAGTCAGGGCAAAAGCCAGCCTCAGTCTGCTTTCTTATTTATAAGTGGTCGAGGGGGTGGTAGTGCTTGTCTGTTTCTCCCTCCTCCTCCTTAGTCTCACTCTTGCCTTTGTCAGAATCAAGAGCAGTCAAGGATGCTCGCCTCTATCTTTCCCCATCCCACTCCATTCTGTGTTTGTGTCTTAATAGATCAATGACAGATACTTGCTGTTCAAGTGCCCTGCATTCTGTTTTCTCCAGTCTGGGCCGCAAGAAAACACTTTTGTGGTATTTGTGATTATACTGCTACTAGTAATATTGTAGCAATGTTCTCCTGTTTAGTAATATACTTTCGACGCTGTAGAGCTTTCAGAGTAAAGATTTTCCAAATGCTGATCAATATTTCATCTGCAATGGTGAAAATGGAGGAGAAGGTTATCTTGACATTCTGTTAACAGTATCAAATTGAGCAACCTTACCATACAAATCAATGCCTTTTGCTAGGAAGAAAGCCCAATGATGTTCAGTGGTGCTTACCATTAAATCTGCAGGTGTTGGGGACCCATTCTGGATGGGAACCTCATCACGGAGAGTTTGGGCCTTTGTCTCCTGCTGTGGTCCTGATCTGTATTGGGATGGTGGAGGGCATGCCTGTTGTTTACATTGGGTTAAAGTTCCCACTGGAGGGAATAGATTTTATCTCCCAGAAATGCAAATAGGTATAGAGCCCCCAGTAGGGATTGGCACCCCAACACAGAGGGGACTTTTGTCCTTCCTGCTACCATTTACCAGATGCCTGATTCATATCAGGTTCTTATGATGGCAGTTTCCATTTTGAAAGCTGCTCATGCAATAGCTTAACTGCATACATGACATAACGTCTAGGTTGGTCCCAAGACTCCAGGTCTGCCTGTTTGCATTTATAATTGTATTATGGAAAGGAAATTACTTCTCCATTTTCAAGTGTCTGTATCCCAGAAATCATGCTTTCTTCTCTGATGGCTTTTTACACACAGGTCCAACTTACCAAATGCAATGCAATTCCTGGAAACTGTTCCTTAGGCGAGTGTTCACATAACAAATTCCTGATTTCAGTTGATTCCTATGGGAACTTAATCTGATCCAGGATTTGTCTGATCTCTCCACCCCGTCTCTCCAGGGTTTCTTCCTGAAATGGCTGGAGCCAACCAGCAAAAGAGAGACAAAGGAAAAACTGATTTGTCCCATCTCTCCTGCTCTCTAATTTTCCCCATCTTGCTTTCTCCCTCCCTCCCTGCATGGTTTTTGCCCCAAAATGGCTACCACTGACCAGAAAAGCCCAAAAAAGTAAGGAAATGGGCAAATCCCAGCTGTTCATATATCGGAATCTATGGTGTATAGTGAGCTTTGGGCATAATTACCTACCTTCACATAAGTGCACTGCAAGCAGGCAGCTAGTGGAACCTGTGTGAAGGTGGGTGGAGCTGATTTCCGAACTAGGGGTGGAAGAGATATTCAGTGCAGTTTACATTTCAAGATGAGCCTACCTAATTCAGACTTCTCATATGAATCAAAACACAGCCACTCTTCAAAATGCACACTTCTCTGAATTTAGTGTTTGAAAATGCTCATGCCAGGGTAAAGTTTGCGTAGCAATGTATCAGTGGAAAATGCATGATAATAGGGTGCACATGGGGAACCCTTGACCTGCTTTATGTTGCCGAACTATACCCTCCCATTATCCCTGGCCATTGGTTGTGCTTGCTAGGGCTGATGGGAATTGTAGTCCTGCAACATCTGGAGGGCTGAAGGTTCTACACCCTTGTAATAGGGGCAATTGCTTGTAGAACTGCGTATACCGGTATCTTAAAAAGCCACTTGCAAAAAAGTATCCTTCAAAAGAAATGCATACTAAAATGGTGGTGAATTTTCATGAGGACTTAAAAAAGAAAAGTGAACTTATGTGGAACTAAAATTATGTTTAGAAGAATAAGAAACTTGACAGAAATTGATGTTAACAGTGAAAACCAAAACTGCCTCACTCTCATATAATTTATCCTTTGCCTGCTGTTCCGTGGCTTGAACCAGAAGTGATGAGCAGCAATGGATGGATGAGGAAATGAGAGGAGAGGCTAACTCCAGTGGGATACCTGCTAACATAAAACCTACAATCAGTGTATAGAATTATTATTGCTGACATTTTGTTTAACCCAACTTTCCTCAAAGGTGCTCAAGCTAGTGTATGTGGTTGGGGAAATCTCCCCTTTAGCTGCAAAGCAACCTTGTGAGGTAAGTTAGGCTGTGAAAAAACAATTGGCTCAAAATCACCTGATAAATTTCACAGCCTGAAGAGACATTTGCATCTGGGGCTCCCCAGCCCGAGTACAACCTGGGGCCTGTCAGTTCTTGTTGGACACAAACTCCCATCCACCCCAGTCAGTATGGCCCATGGTCAGAGCGGATGGGAGGTCAGGAGTAATGGGAGCTGGATGATCTGGAAGGCCACTTTGACTGAAAAGGACTTTCCATCCATGCCACTAAACTGAAAATATGTCTTTGGCCAGCTTTGGCTATGCAAGCACATGGTTGTTTCACTTTCCCGTTTGCTTTGTGAAAATGGGGAGGGTGGAGGTCTGATTTCCTTGGTGTTACTTTCTGTGTCATTGCTTTGGAGTTGTTGCATAGATGTGTGTTTCTTCCCCACCACTGACACTCTGCTCTTTCTTTCTCTTCTTCTCGCTGGGATCTTCTCTGTAGGAGTTTCATGGGGTAATGCATTACTGTTGTCCCTTGCCAGCTTGTTGATTGCCTGCACATTCACACAGCCACACCCTCCCGACAATCTGTGTCATGCTGATTCCATCACTGCCTGTCATTTTTCTCAGTATCTGGTGACATTGCCTTTCCTTGGCTAATGGGCTCATGTTTTGCCCATGTTAGCTTTCAGCTGGGTTTATGCTATTGCAGCCATGCCCTCTGTTCTGCCCCAGAGCTTAGCTGTTCTGGGAGCCATCCACGTCAATGACTGCAGTGCCTTTAAAATCAAGCCTAGAATTGCAGCAGGACCAAAATTGGATTGTTAATTGGGCCTGGACATTATGCGAGTTGTAATATGCAAATGCTATACTTGCCACAATGGCTCCCAGGATCTTTCCCAGTGCTAGCTTCAACCTACAAACCAACCTAAAGAGTTGGCTTTAATCTTTGGAGTCATAAAAACTTATCTGAAAGATGACTCCCCCCCCAAGGCCCTCTTTAGAGGCTGTGATCCAGGTTTCTCTGCTAAGTGAAGTGAGGTACATGGTCGCCAAGCCTAGAGCTTTTCAGATCATGGCTCCTTTGCTGTTGTTATTAACAGTACTGCTATTTAATTTGTACACCACTTAATGTCAAAAATAGGCTTCTAAGCAGTTCACAGGTAGACTCAAGCATTAAAATCCATTAAAATACAAACATTCATAAAACATACAATACAGCAATCTCATTAATGCAATATGGAAGTCAAAAGAGGAGACTCAGGTGAAGAGAGGGAGGGTACATCCTCCCCAGAGAGCCTCACCTGCCACCTGATTTGTGCAGTTTATTTTTTAGCATAAGGTAGAGACCTTCCTATTCACCAAGGTTTTTTTAACTATGATTTTAATGTGGGTCATTTTATCTTGCCTCCCTCCATTGAAACAAAAGAGGTTTTGTATGTGAGGTTTTGTATAGATATGTGTATTATAAGTTGCTACAGATAAGTCTGTTTTCTATTTAACTCCTGGGTATGGCTATCCCTAGACAAGATGTGGGGGACCTTTAGCCCTCCAGATGTTGCTCAACTGTGATACCCATCAGCCCCAGTAATGGTCAAGTATGGTGGGAGTTGGGGTTCAGGAACATCTG
The DNA here is from genome assembly GCF_964270895.1 of Podarcis filfolensis. NCBI lineage: Eukaryota > Metazoa > Chordata > Lepidosauria > Squamata > Lacertidae > Podarcis > Podarcis filfolensis. The sequence continues at coordinate 41,554,825 of NC_139617.1, forward strand.
AAGAACCAGAGATGTCCCACACCTGCCCTGGATGAAATTGCCTCCTTTTAAGAGGCCAAACTACCTGGTCTCCTCTGTCTGCCTGGAGAATGAATTGACTGTACGTCATCAAAAAATGACAACAAGCAAACTGGCTTTTTGCCAGTTAAGAAATTCACTCTAGCCATAGTAAGACTTAGCTGCAGCTGAAGACTACCTTCAGACTGGAGATTCTGGTGGGAGAGATTCTATTCAGTTTGCATTTAAACCCCAAACTACCTAATTCACAATTTACAGAACAATACACAAAATGAAACAGCCAGCCTTCAAAATTAGAACTTTGCAGAACTTTGCAGTGCAGATCTCCAGATAGGTAATGTGTGCAAAAATGCACATAACAGGGTAAAGTGTGCATATGATGTGCAAAAATGCACTATATCAGGAGAAACTACTTCGTAAAAACATGCATATTAGGAAGAATTGCATACAGAATTGTATATATTTAGATAAATGCTCACTAAAATACTGATCAATTTTCTGAATGACTTAAAAAAAATTGCATACATGTTGAAACGTGGAGAACTGACCTAGATTTGAAAAATGTGAAACTGAGAGAAACCAAACTTGACAGAGCCTCCCATTCTTACCTCCACTGCTTCTTAACAAAGAGCCCTTCTGAATGGCTTCATTTACTTTTCCCAAGCAGATTGACCTGTCTCACTACTTTAATATAGGAGTGGGGGACCTTTCCCCTCCCATTCCAGATGCTGATATGGAGGCAAAGAGACCTTTGCCTTAAAAATGAACTTTGCACGCATGAGAAGAAAGAAATGCCACCAACCTCTGTTGGCTATAACTCCACCATTACCACCACCACCACCACCACCACCTCTCAAACCCCACACATGTGCATGAACAGTTCAGAGGTTACCACCACTTATCACTACAGGCATGTAATATGTGTGCATATATTACATGGCTTGGCATGGTTTGAGTGGCATGCCGTCTTAAGAGGAAACTAGGCAGGGCCCATGAGATGGAAAAGCAAGCAAACCAATGGAGTCTTTCAGACTGAGGGACATGTGTCTTCTTTGGTTCGCCATCATGATCTCCTTTCTCTCTCTGTTTGCCTAGAGCAGGGATGAGACACTTATGAGCCTTCAAGTGTTGTTGGACCAACTCTTGTTAGTCTTAACCAGCGTGGTCAATAGGAATAATGGAGTCCCAGAACATCTAGGTGGCCACAGGCTCCCTAGTCTAGGGAGGCATTTCGTTGTGATGCATCCTTCAGGGTAGCTATACGTCACCAAAAGGTTTCTCCTGTGAGGGGTAATATATTTATAGCAGTGGGTGAGGAACCTCTAGCCTGTAAGCTGGATTTGGCCTGCAAGGCTGTTTTCCAAAGACCATGCCCATCTGTCCTAGACCTGCCATGTAGAAACATGGCTGGACTAGGTGCTTACAACGCCGATCCCTGGAGAAAGCAAGACTGAACCCCTGATATATCAGATGATGCATGTGGAGTTCAGTCCTGCTTGGTCACAATCTCCCCACAATCTCTCTTCATTGGCAGGTAGGCAAGACCACCCGCCTGGGAATCACCTGCCATCATTATGCCAGTTGACTGACAGGTGGGTTGTCCTTGCCCACCTACCCAAGTTGTCCCAGGGGGTGGGGGAGATGAGGATCTGGCACACTGCGCCAAAAATATTCCCCACCCCAATTGAAAGGGAAAGGTTAGATTTGATTCCACCACCACCCTCCTTCCATTAAGAATCGTAGGCAGTGGTGCAGATGGGTAATTTTAGACTTAGGGTTTAATGGTCCTACACCTCCACCACTCTACAGATGGTAATGTATGTAACTTAACAATGCAAACTGCTGAGTTCATGCACCTTCCAGCTCATCCTGCTGATGGTGGCCATGGGCGTCTGCCCTGAAGTCCTGCTCTGATGGTGACACGGATAACAACTTTGCTGACTCCTTCCCTTTGAAAATAGATTTTCCTCCTCCCCTACATTTTGTGAAAGGGTCTTCATCAAATGCCTGGGCATGGTTGACAAACGTAGGCTGTTACACATTTTGATAGCCTGGAGTGTGAGAGAGTGGGCATAAATAGGGGCATTTTTAATCTATATGAAACAGCAAACATCTCAATATAAGAGGTATGCTGCTTGAATAAGTTATTTGATTCATTGGATTAATTTTAATAAAATAAAATTTAATCTCAAATTATTTTTAGGTACTTATTGCCTAAGTACTTGTCAATCATCCCAGTGCCTTTGCATTCATTGGCTGAAATATTAGGAGGTGGGAGCAACTGGGTGGAACGTCTGGTTGCATGTATTTCCTTTGAGATTCTGTATAGTGGGGGCTTTCTGGGGTGGGGGTAATGAAAAAAGCTGAAAATTCAAATATAAGGCTGGAATATATTGGGGGCAGTTGGGGCAGAAGTCCCCAGCAGGAGCTCCCATAACCATATCCTCATATGTTGTACCTTCTGTTTCTTGTTCAGCCTTGCAGAAAAGAAAATTTACCTGCATTTTGCTATGTTGTTATGCCACACCAAAAGAGATTGAGCCAAGTTCAGGGGGGAGGGGAGGGCTTAGTCTGCAATCTAACCCCACTTGCCTGCAGGTAAGTCCCATTGGATTCAACAGGACTTATGCCTGAGTAGACACAGTTAGGATTGCACTGTTGGGCTTCAAACCCCACTTACACACAAATAAGCCCCAATGAATACAGTAGGACTCACTTCTGAGTGGACCTGGTTAGGTTTGCAGCAGTGTCCAGCCTGGGGTGAGGATTTTCCAGGCTTTTGCCTGAATCTTGCAAGAATCAAAGGTCTTCATTTGTCCCTTGTGTGCTCTTGCCTTGCAGAGGGAACAAAGGCAAAGATATAAACACCATCAAGTCCCTGAGAGTTCTGAGAGTCCTTCGGCCTCTGAAGACCATCAAACGTTTGCCAAAGCTGAAGGTATGATGTGATCCTCAACCCATCTGCCCTGGCAGATGAGGTAGTGCATAATCTCATTTCTGAGTATGCATGTGGGGGGTGGGATTTGATTTGGTTCACATTTCAATGCAAACTGACCTAATTTGCCATTTTCCAAAACAATACAAGGACCAAAACACACTCTTCAAAATTGGTCAAATTTTGTGGTGCAGTTCTTCAGCTAAATCATGCAGACAAAAACTAGGGGAAATAATGTGGACAAAATATTAGTGGAAAGTATGCATGAAAATGTACATATTAGTGAAGGGACATTCAAAAGTGAACATGTTATGGGAAAATGTAAATACTGGGCAAACTGGTATACAAAAATGTTCCTACTGAGAAAAAAATACCACACTAAAATGCTGATGAATTTTCATGAAGACTTTTTTTTTGAAAGCTGATGAGGAGCTGCTCTTAAAATAGGTAAAGTGAGAAATGAAGAGAAATGAAAACTGATAGATTTGCCTATCTCTGTTCTTCATATCCATCCATGATTACCTTAGCCTCTCCAGTTGCTGGTGCTCCCTTCCTCTCTACTGATTTGTTACCCTTGACCCGTGCTGCCAGTCCCTTCTTCCACTTTCTGCCTTGCTATTCCTTATCCCTGGACCTGCCTCTGCAATCACCTGTGCCATATATCTTCATTTCCACCTAATCCCACTTCACAGACAGAAGGAGCTTTTCCCATTGCAGAGGGCAGGATCCAAGCCAATGTGGCTTTATAAGAATACTCTGCCGACTTCTCTGCCAACTTTTAAACACCTGCTGAAAACTTTTCTATTCCACCAGGCCTATGCAGGCAATTAAGAATACATCTTTCCAAAATGGCTAATTGCTGTCCGTTTTGAATGATTTTTATTGTATGGTTTTATGTTTTTATTGCTGTAAATTGCTTTGATTTATACTTCATCATGGATTCTGTTTCTGAATCCCCCTCCCCTCTTATATGCAGGCAGTCTTTGACTGCGTGGTGAATTCTCTGAAGAATGTCCTCAACATCCTCATTGTCTACATGCTCTTCATGTTCATCTTTGCAGTCATAGCGGTGCAGCTTTTCAAAGGGCGATTCTTCTACTGCACGGACGAGTCCAAGGAGCTGGAAAAAGACTGCAGGTGCCCAGATCAAACAAATAAATATGTTTTGATGCACAATATGACCTGATTGATAAGGCCTGAGCTAAGGTGGGGCTGGAGGGATGGGGCATCTCCTTTGCTGTGTCCTTCCTTGTGACTAGTGTGTGAGAAGCTCAGGGACCTGGTCACTAGAAGGTGGTCAAGTGCTTTTTCATAGAATCTTGTAACTGTAGCGTTGGAAGGGTCCTAAGGGTAATCTAGTCCTGTTACAAGTTCTAGTGTTTCTCCCTTGCAATGCAAGAATTTAGAGCTTGAGAGCAGCTCCAGTGTGAAGGGTTGGGATGGTTGGGCTCCTGCTGAGGTCCTGTACACCTGCAAGAGCAGTGAACTCAGGAAGCATAGGTAGCTTGTACAGTCAGACAACTGGGTCTATCTAGCTCAGTTTCTCTGTACTGACTGGCAGAAACTTTCCAGGATTTGGGGCAGAGGGTCTCAGGCAGAGATGCCAGGACTTGAACTTGGGACCATATGCATGCGAAGCCTATGCTCAATCACTGATTTATGGCTCTTACCCCAGAGCTTGAAGTGAACTAGTTCAGATTAATGAAGTTCAGTGAACTAATGCCAAAAACTCTGAACTACAGCCGAAAGTTCTCATAACTGCTGGGTGAACTGAACGTGGATTAACTTTTGGAGAACTTTGAATGATTTCTAGTTCATCTTCATGTTTGTTCTCTTACATGTGTTTTTCTACTCCTTATAGAACGCCTTTAAACTTAAAAATAATAATGGTTGGGGAAATAAACAATTTATGTTCCGTTCTGTATGTGTGTTTTGATGTTTTCTTACTTCTCCTTTTATACTTCAGCACAGCAGTTTGTAATATTCTGAACGCTGGGGGGGGGGGAGGTTCCCCAATGACCATTTGGTTGAACTATTAACTGAGCATGAACTGGTTTGGTTTGTAAAAGGACAAATATGAACTGGAATTAGGTCCTTGGGAGACCAGTTGAACTTTAACTAGTTCTTCCAAGGTCTGAGCAAGAGGTGCACTGACAAGGGCCTCCTGGATCTCCTGCATCTCTTTACTATTTGCAGACCGCCGGCCTCTCCCTCATACCCAGAGGGAGTGAACAAGCAGATAACAACAACTGTAGTGGTGAGCAGGAAGAGGAGAAGGAGCTGCCATTGCCTACTTGCTCATTGGTTCCATGAGTGGCAAGCAGACAATGATTCAGAAGCATACCACCCACCAACTGTGGAGATAGAATGTAGCCTTCAGGGTCAATGGCTATTAACCCTGATGCCTATATTCTATCCCCACTATGAGAAGCAGTATGCTTCTGGTGACCAGTTGATGGAAACCTCAGGAGGAGAGAGGGCTTTTTTTGCTCAGGTCCTACTTGAATGATGGAAGATTTAGGACAAACAAAAGAAGATACTTCTTCATGCAATGCAGAGTTAGACTATGGAACTCGCTCCGACATATGTTAGTGATGGCCATCAACTTGGATGGCTTTAAAGGACAAATTCATGGAGGATCTTTATTAATGGCTACTACCTGTGTTCTGCCTCCATAGTCAGTATCCTGAAGAGGAGTTGCTGGAGCAGAGAGCACTGCTTACAGGCTTTCCATAGGCTTCTGGTTGGCCATTGTAAGAACAGGATATTGGGCTAGATGGGCCACTGGCCTGATCCAGCAGGCTCATCTTCTTCTATTCCTAACACAAACACCCCATTCAGAAGTTATCACCCACATGTTGACCAATGCATGAATGAGACCATGTGGCTGCCTCCAGCCTTGACCACATGGGCATCCACACATATATAGCATGAGCATCTGCAAGAATAAAGCCCTTGTTTATGCAAAAAAATTCCACACAATCTGGAGCAATCAGGTTTCCGGATCATACTGAAGCCTTTGAATATGCAGTTGCAAACAGGATTCTGCCATATACAGAGTCAACCTTTGATGCTATATAGCTTAGCATTTGTCCACACTGACAATGCTAAACTTACATTCTGAGGAAGAAAAAGAGCAGTAAATAATTACAATAGTGGTTAATGGAGGCAGCATATTTGAGGGATGGTAACCCATGGAGGGTGTCAGCACCGATCATAAGTGAGGCCCAGCTCCACATTCTCCTGTTTTGATTCTGTTTCCCATCTTCCTTCCAGGGGCCAGTATCTCGATTATGCAAAAGATGATGTGCAAGCTCAGCCCAGGCAATGGAAGAAATACGAATTCCACTATGACAATGTCCTCTGGGCTCTGTTGACACTCTTCACTGTCTCCACAGGAGAGGGGTGGCCAACGTAAGTTTATATGGCACGTTAGTGCCTTGTGGTGGGGTGGGGGGTGGGGTTCAACAAGAGTATTTCCCAAGCCCTGGGTCCTTCTGCATGCAAAGTTGATGCAGAATTACAGCCATTCATCCAAATCTCTGCCTGCTCCTTCTCTGCCTCCTTCTCACAGTGTTTTAAAGCATTCTGTTGATGCAACGTATGAGAACCAAGGCCCAAGCCCTGGGTACCGGATGGAGATGTCCATCTTCTATGTGGTGTATTTTGTCGTCTTCCCCTTTTTCTTCGTGAACATCTTTGTGGCTTTGATCATCATCACCTTCCAGGAGCAGGGAGACAAAGTGATGTCTGAATGCAGCCTTGAGAAAAATGAGGTACTCTCTCAGGATACCAGATGGAGAAAGGCTCTTTTTTCATATTTGCAGGGTTAGCTAAGCATCCAGCCCTGAGGGATTTTTGCCTCCCTGACAAAATTAGATATCTCGACATCAATTTGCAAATCAAAGTATTTCCATTGTATGCCAGGACATCTGCAGTTTAACCCATCCCATTGTGCTAACATTACAGAGTCAGACCATTGGTCCACCTTGCTTGGCACTGTCCACACTGGCTGGCAAGGTTTTAGGCAGGGAGTCTCTCCCAGCCCTGCTGGGAGCATGCAAAGCAGATGCTCTTACCCCTGAACTATGACCCTTCCCCTAATAAGAAGCTGTTTTATACGGAGTCAGACACTTTAAACAGGTAGCCCAGTAGAGTCTGCCTTGACAGGCGCATGACTCTCTAGAATTTCAGGCAGAGTTTTCTCTCAGCCCTACCTGGAAATGCCAGGGATTGAACCTAGGACCTTCTGCATGCAAAGCATATGCTCTACCACTGAGCTATGGCCCTTCCTCATAGCTTACTCCATAGCCAGGGCTAGGCATGTAAAGGAGCCAACTGTGGATCTGGAAGCTTTTCCTTAACTCTGAATGCAGGTGAAAACTGTGAGCAGATCTTTTTCTCTATTGATTTCCCCCACTCTCTTCCTTTTGTTGTAGAGGGCCTGTATAGACTTTGCCATAAGTGCCAAACCCCTGACCCGCTACATGCCTCAAAACAAGCAGTCGTTCCAGTACAAGATGTGGAAGTTTGTGGTGTCTCCTCCTTTCGAGTATTTCATCATGGTCATGATCGCACTCAACACCATCGTGCTGATGATGAAGGTTGCTGATTTCCTTGCCTTTTTTTTTTTAAAGCAGGGGGCAGGGGAGCTAGCAGTTCTCGTGAGAGTTGCAGTGACAAACCATGGTGTGATAATTCAATGAGTACTTAGTGAAATGGGTTATCAACTGCTACTGTCCTTGATGGTCATGTTCTCCCTCCACCATTGGAGGCCATAAGCTTCCGAATACCAACTCCTGCAACCTGCAGGAGGCAAGAGTGATGTTATACTCAGGTCCTGCTTTCAAACTTCTGATAAGCATCTGGTTGGCCACTGTAAGAACAGGATGCTGGACGTAGATTGGACACTAGCCTGATCCAATAGGCTCGTCATATGTTCTTAATGCATGGGCAGGGAACCTCTGACCAGCCAAGTGTTGTTTGACTAACTCTCATCAACCCCTGCCTCCATGGCCAATGATTAAGGGTGATGGAAGTTGTAGTTCCACAACATCTGGAGGGCCACATTTTTCCACATCCCTGCTATGATGCAAACAAAGGCAATACATCTCCTGGCTCCTGCATGAACATTAACAAACTTCAACAATAAAGAATAAGTAGGAGGGTGTTTCTTGCTGCTGTGAGTAAGTGACTTATGAGTTCCTTGTCATGTGCATGTATGTTGTTATCCTGGAAGATTTTTAATAAGGCTAATTCTGGAGTTACTTCTACTACCTGTTTTGTTACTTTGGAGATTTTTCTGCAGCACTGATATCCAAAAGGATTGCACTTTGGGGCATTTCCAGCACAAGTGGAGGTATGTGCCTATGGAGGTGCAGCCTCTCCAGCATTTAGATGAGGTTTCTGGGTATATTAGTGAAAACTTCCTTGGTGTTAGGTAGCATCGTAGATAAGTTTCAGAGTGTTCTCTCTTTTTTGACTGAGATGAATTTAAATGGTGGTTTAGACCACGTTTTTGACCATTGGGTAGAGTTTATTTCGTATCCTATGATATGTTCTCATTGATTTTTAATTGTGGTGTCTTGGAGTAATATTTTATATATTGTAGATACCAGTGTTCACTCCTGATAGGTCTTTCCAGTGTCTGGAAACTGCCCTACTAGAAAAGTTAGCCAGAAAACTTAAATTAGCACAAGGACAAGGAAAAAAAAGGATGCCTTTACCCCAGTGTGGTTCCCCTTTATCATATACACAGCACAATAGGTCAATGACCTCTCCCCGCCGCAACAGCATACAAATCAATGTATATACAAAGGACCTATCCACGTGATTCTGACACAAACCCCTACATTAACACTAGGCAGTAGAACGAAAGAACAACCCCCGTCACTCTTCCCTCTTTACCCCCAGTTGTACTCCACTTATTTGTCTATTTTGTAACACAACAAAATCATTAATAACAACTATTTTTTTTAAAAAAAGAATAACGAGGATGAAACTAAACTTTAAAAAACCCTTTAAGAGTTTAAGAATAATAGGATTGTATGGTTGGGGCCGTAAAGGCCATCTAGTCCAACACCCTGCAATGCATGAGTGATTGCAACCCATGTTTTCCAGTAACCTGTTTTCTTTCTCTTTGATTTAGTTCTATGGTGCCCCACAGCCATATGAAGATATGCTGAAATGCCTCAACATTGTGTTTACATCCATGTTTTCTCTGGAGTGTGTGCTGAAGATCATTGCCTTTGGCGCCCTGGTATGAGCTGGCTTTTTTCATTGTCCTCTCTCATCTAGCACCAGAAATGCTACTGAAATTCCACTTCTTCATATTTCTCCCTGGGTTTTTGCTGTTCCCAATGAATTTGGTTTTGTTTCAAAAGTGTACCATTCTGTTTTGTTTTATTGCTGAATTTTGTCAAGCAGGAGTGGGGGAAATCTGTGGCCTTTCCAAAGTCATTGCCTCACAATGGCTATGTTCTGCCTCCACTATTGGAAGCCTGGAGGCTGCTCCATTATGTCTCTTGATCAGTGGAGGCTGCTGCATTAGGGTGAATGGGACACTGCCCCACCAACCTCATTCTGTTCCCAACCAGTCTCCATCTGCTTGGCTTCTTACTTAAAACCAGTGCAAGAGGAGCACTGCCTGTTAGCAATGAGGATGGCGATGGGGAGGAAACTAAAATTAGTTGGCCTCTGAATACAAGTTGACAGGAATCACAAGTGCTCAGTTCCTCCTTGAGGGCTTCCCATTGGAGCACCTGGTTGAGAAGACGATGCTAGTCTGGGTGGGCTTTTTTTGTGTTCTGCTCCTTCCCTAGTCAGGACCATAGATCAAACTAAGAAGGATGCCTCCCCTTCTCTGCAACCAGCATCAAAAGTTAGGTTCCAACCTCTTAGCAGATGGCGTAAAATATTTTGTAGGCTTGTAGCATTTGTGGCTTTATGAGGCTGCTGCAATTCTGCAATTCGTTTTAGAGATCCTCCTAGCTAAATTGCAATTCAGGGGTGGTGTAACATAGGAAACTCACTCTTCCCATCAAACTACATGGTGCACACAACAAATTATTGAGGTCTGTAGTTTCCAGAGAAATTACTTAGATCAGCCATCACTAACCTGGTGCTTTCCAGATGTCATTCAACTTCTGCTTAATCTGTCCCAGCCAGCATAGCTGATGGTCAGGGATTATGGGAGTTGTAGTCCACCAACATCTGAAAGGCATCAGATTGGAGAGAACTGATTTAGGATGCAAGCCTACCCATGTCTGCTCAGATGTAACTCCCGTTGAATTAAATGGGGTTTACTGTCAGGTAAGTGGGGGTGAGGATTGCAGCCTAGCATGCAGTTTAAACTTCTGAGTAATGCTGCTTGTTGTTGCTTTTGATCTTACAGAATTATTTTCGTGATGCCTGGAACATCTTTGATTTTGTCACAGTCTTGGGAAGTATTACTGATATTTTAGTAACAGAGATTGCGGTGAGTACAGACTGTGCAAACTTGCTTTCTTTAGCTAACAAAATGGTGTTGGGGGGGGATGCAGGCCAAATGATCTTCTCCCCAGTCTGTTGGCGGGTCATTATGAAATGATGTCTGTCAGAAGACTGGGAGAAATGATAGAAGGAACCTGAGCTGCAAAGCCAACATTCAACAATTGCAATGTAAATTTAGGATAAATATTAAGAGCTTTTGAATAAACTATCTAAGGGGGAATTTATTTACTCCTGGTGTAAATGGTATATAATGTTAGATTGTTACTAGAGTAAGTAAACAGGAGCAGCTTATGGAATCACATGCCCTCTTCCCCTTCCTCTCAGCCTCTCTCCTCTCACATGCAGGGGATTTTCCCATGCTTCTTAACCATGGCTAGATGTTATGTCCCATAATTAGTATTGGCTTTGTATATTAACCATGGTTAAAGTCAACTTCTCCTCTCTCCTGTACAAAGGCCTCCAGAGAATGAGATTCCCCTTTGCAGGATCACCTAATTCCCAGGACCATGAGGATTCCACCAGAGTGACCACTGTGTCTTGTCTCAAACTGCCTGGTTCCCTCCTCCAACCATAGTAAAGGGGATTAGTTCAGGAATTTGTCTGCAAAGGGGGGGGGGTTGTCTGCAGTAGAGGAGAGTCTGGGGCACAGGGTCTGTGTGTAATTTCCCAACCTGGTCCCAGTCCCTTAGTGCTAATTTGAGGGTCTGTGTTACATAATTACACCTGCACTGACCTTCATATTGCTCTTCTGTCACTTAGCAGAGTGATTTAGATGGAAAGAGGACTGGGTCTATTCTGTGATTCCATACAAAAGTAAGCCCAAATACGGAATTTGGTATTTGGGTGTATAGTTCAATACCTTGGGTTGTATCCAATGTAGTCTTACACAGAAAACTGATGGTCATGACTAACTTAAGTACGTTCACTTCAGTAGGTCTACACTGAGTAGAACTTAATTGGATACAATCCACTGGGAATTGCACCGTTTTGTTTTCTTTGCTCCCCCCCAAATGTTTCTTGTCCTCAAGAAAATGAAGATAAGTTTGAACAATATTTCAGGAAACTAGGAGGAGTGCTGTGCTTGTAGAGTTCCTATGGTCAGGGTATAGGGTTAGTTGCTGTCAAAGCACTTTCCCAATCCCTCTGATGGACCAGGAACCCAATTTCAAATGCATTTAATTTGCATAATTTATGCTGGAAGGTGCCATAGCTGCATTAAATAGTCCCCAGCATCTTCTTTGAAGTCAATGCCATTTTGTAAACCCTTCCCAAATAGTTCAGGTCATCCTTTCCAAAACCTGTTGCCCATCCAGAAGTTGGCCATGCAGGTTGGGCTAGATGGGAGTTGGAGGCCTCTTGGAGGCCTGTGGTTGGTAAAGGCTCAGCTGTCGCTGGACTCCCATCTCCCACCATCCCTGACTGTTGGATGGCTGATGGGAGATGGAATCCAACAGCAGATGGAGGGACAGAGTTTCCTCACCCCTCATATTTGCTTCCTTCTTGACCATGTCCTTCTGCTTTGTTAGGAACAATTGGTTTCGTGCGCGTCTTTGATATATGTATGTTTTTATTTCAATTGCCCTTTCTTAACCTCTTTCTCCTGTCTATGGCAGTGCATTTTTTTGGTCATTCCCCAGCAGGTCCTGCAATCCCAGATCCTTCTCCTAAATTGCACACAGAATCTGAGGGCCTGACAATAACAATGTGATGAGCAATCTTGTCACCGTTTTTTAAATAAATAAATAAAATTCCAGATGCAGAGGAGAATAATCATCAGCTCCACAGCACATGAAGAGAGAAGATTTTAGCATTCCTTTCCCAGCTGAGTTCTTGGTGAACACACACCCTAGTAATTAGCACCAGTGGCACCAATAGGGGGGGGGGTTTCCCCCTCTTTCCATACTAATTACTACATAGCAAATTATCTTTTTACCAATCAGTATTCACTGAGATTTTTATTGATGTTTCATTGCTCCTCCAAATTTTGTGTAGTGTAAAAAAGTCTTGTTACATTTTTACAAAAGGCATTTTTATAAGCATTTAAATGGAGGACAGATTCTTTACTGAGACATCAGCTGGGAAGAGGCTTAAAACTCTTCTTTGAAAAGAAACAGTAATAACAAAGAAAAAGAATAAAGGGTGGTTACTGTAACACAGGCTAGCTGGACCCTGGGAGAATGGATGGGGTGGGAAACAAAGAGATATTGGCTGAATTGTAGACAGTGCTGGCTTTAGGACTGGCAGCAGTTATGGGGACTCCAGCAGAGCACTTTCAATGTGCTCCCTTAATCTGCAAGAGGAAGTTGACTGTTGCAAACTGAAGCATCCTCAGCCTTCTTAGGCACCCCTTGCACTGTGGTAGAGCCAGAAGCAGCTCACTGTATAGGGAAGTGCCACTCTATGCAGCTTCCCAGCAGATGGATCGCTGTTGCTTGCTGGTGAGTGAGAGGGGCAAGACAGCAGGAAGATTCATACAGGGAAAATCCACCAGCAGCAGTGCCAGATTGACTTTGCCAGTGCATTTGCACCATGCTGACCTGCCTGCCAGCTTGCTCCTCTCCCTACCAGTAACAAATGGTGACTCACCTGCCAGGAAGCTAGCCTTGCAGCTCTGACCCACCCAGCCAAGAAACCACTTTGGAGAGCTATGTACCCTCTGCTAGCCTTGGAAGCCATATCCTTTCCCCCCTCTGGAGCTGGCCACCCAGCCAAGAAATCATTGCTTGTATAGATGTATAGGATTGAAATGATACTTTTGTAAACCCTCCAATAGCATTATCCCAGGCAGTACTGTGTATATTTTGAATTGGTTTGGTCACTGGTACGATGATGTATTTTTCAACCATCTGTGGTTTGAATTTATTGTATTTTACTGTCAACATGCCAGTAATTTATATTCTTTTACTGTCAACATGTCTTTTATGAAACTATGTCTCTGAACAGTGAAGGAAGGTAGGAGGTATTTGTGTATGCAGCCATTCCCACCTCCTCTGCTCTCTCCCAGTTGCTCTGTCCAAGCTCAGCAATTTTGGAATGTTCGGACCCCATTTTTATGATGTCTCCATTCAGGAATTTTACTCAGAGCTGAGCTAAAATTTCTCAGTAAACAGAATTGCTGAAATTTACTGTCTCTTTTGCACACATCCCCCTCATGCGTAGAAAATGTGGTCCACTTTGCAGGATTTCTCTGAATATTCTCCACTGTTTTTGTGTGGCCACCACACACATACCACACAATATCTTGCAGCAACAGAAGATTTTGGGCAGCACAAAGGATTCAAAATGGCAGCCAACATAAAATAGCCACTTGCCAAGACCTTAGGAAAATATAAGGAAGTTGTTCTATTTTCACTGACAATAGTAAACCCCACCCCAGAAAAAAAAAACAACTGTTGGTGAAATTCAGTGAAATGAAATTAAAATGGAACAGGGCTTTTTGGAGGGAGAAGAGGAATTCTGTCTGAGACCCTAGAAAGCCACTACCATTCAAAGTAGACAAAAATTGAGATAGTTGAAAAACATGATTTGCCCTAGAAGAAGGCAGTTTCCTATGGTCAAAGCAAGACAAATGGAAGACTAATACCTCAGTGTTAGAGCATAGGAGTGGTCCCTTTCTGAAATCCTGGAGAGCTGTGACCAGTAAGCCTAGACAAAACTGAGCTTGATGGACGTATGGGTTGCAGCCAACTAAGTTTTGCTCAGCGTGGGTCTGTTACTGTACTTGAGTTAGCCATTCCTAAAAATTTCAGTGGGTCATCTCTAAGTAGAGTTAACACTGGATACCCTGTGTTCTCACAAATAGGAAGGGGAATCTTGGGAGATAATCTAGGCATGACTTCAGTTTGACCACACAGCTCACTGCTATGTGGACAGGGCCACTTCTGAGAAGAATAGCAAGCTTCAGGGAGCTCAGCTTGTATTCCAGGGCAGCTATCCAAGAGCTAGTATCTTCGTCCAAGAATGCCAGCTCACCTGGTCATCCACTGCCCTTTTTTCCCTAGGAGTGGCTCAGCAACCAGCAGAAGTGCCAAGGCATAAAGATAAAAGGAGAGAAAAATGTGTTGATAAATTTGTTTTTCTTTTAGCATCATTATTGTGTCATTTGTAATTTCCTCTGTGAGTGCTTTGAATTATGTTTCTTTCTTTCTTTCTTTCTTCTATCTATCTATCTATCTATCTATCTATCTATCTATCTATCTATCTATATCTATCTATCTATCTCTGCAGGCAAATAAAAGGGAGGTATGTCAGTTTCCCTGCCAGCACTCACTTCAAACTGATTTACAGGGAAGACTTTTAACTTTGATTACTGCAAAGGATCAAATTGATTTACACCACTAACTGCTTTTGGGGCAGGATTCAATTGCATTTCATAGGGCAAATTTTAATGTAGAAGGTGTTGGACTCCAACTCCTATCAGCACCAGCCAGCATAGCCAATAGTGAGGGATGGTGGGAGTTGTAGTCCCAACAACATTTGGAGGAACCGTGCTGAGACAGGCTAATTTAGGCTCTGGTCTGTGACTCCAATGGGAGTAAAAGAACATATTCATGACAAGTGTTTCCTCTAACAATTAGTCGTAGCTATGTTTGATTAGCGTGTAAGCATGCATGTTTAGCATGGGGAAAGAGAAGACTAAGAGGTCATCTTTAAATACCTGAAGGGCTGTCACATAGAGGATGGAACAAGCTGCTCCAGAATACTACTCAAACCAGGAGATTCTGATTGTTAGGAAGAGGTTTCTGAGAGTAAGAGCTGTTTGGCAGTAGAACAGACTACCTCCTAAGGTGGTGGACTCTTCACTACTGGAGGTTTTTAAAAAGAGGTTGGATAGTCTTCTGTCAGTGTTTCTTTAGCTGTGATTTCTGCATTGCAGAGGATTGTACTAGATGACCTTTGGAGATCCCTTCCAGCTGTACAATTCCATGTTTGTCTCAGAGTTTCTTTCAGTGTCCTCAGAAAGCTACCAATAGAATAAAAAAGAATAATCAATAAACAATGGGGAAAACCCTGCAATTGTTGATGGTCCTCCTGTTTCTGACTCTCCTTGCCTCTTAGCCCAAGCAAGCACCATATAAGAAGGGCATTTGAGAAACCGCAGGGTCTCAGGGCACAGTGATTGGTGCCCATGGTGTGTCCCTGCAACTTAATCAAACTATCCTGTAGGATGGCATTGTGTTGACTGCATATGCCACTGGCTTTCCCACCACATGTGTTAAGTGTAAATGGGCACACACCAGGTGCTGCCAGCTACCAGTTCATTGAGTATTCCTCCTGATTTGTTTGCAGCAAGATTACACCATGTTAGCTTTTTAAAATGAATGTCAAATCTGATTTGTTTGTGGAGAGATTATATGATGTTGCATTGGAGCCGGGGTTGGCAACGTGTGGCCCATGGGCCAGATTAAGCCCACAAATACTGTTTTACCGGCCCACAAGCCACCCCCAAACCGAGCTGCCTGCTCAGCCAGTCCCCCGTGCACTGCGCTAAAGCAGCACAGCGCAGGGACTCACAGAATGGCGCCAGAAATCGCGTATGCACATGCGCAGATACCGGAAATTGCATCTGTGCATGACCAGACGCCGAAAATTGCTTCTGCACGGGTGCAATTTTTGGCATCTGGGCATGCGCAGAAGTGATTTCCGGTTCTGTGGACATGCGCAGACATGATTTCCGGTGTCACACTGCACCAGTCCAGCCCACAGATGATCTCCGTGGGAGTGATCTGGTCCATGGCCGGTAAGCCTTGCCAACCCCTGCATTAGAGCAAGCATTATACTTTCCAGTGCATTTTCCTGTCACTTTCCTTATCATGAAAGGTTCATGGGGGTGGGGATCAGGCTTGTTGTGCAAGAACTCCTAATCAGCTAGAACTGAGCAACATGAATCTGACATGTGATTGGATCCTGTTCCAAAATAGTGACAGCCGGGAAGCGTCCACAGTGGTTTGAACTGGCCTTTAGCCACATAAGGAAACTGTAGAAACATTTGTGACAGGATCTCTCTGAATGCAAATTATGAAACTGGCATCTCTCTCTTTGCCTGGGAATAATAACAATATTAAAAAGACAGCCCAAAAAGGTGTTTGTTAAGTGTGTGTTAATTTGCATTATGGTACAAAATGCAAATGGTTTGATTGCACTGTGTTTCCTTGCAGGCCTTTATTGTTCTTAGAAAAGTAACTTTTTAAAAATAAGCACCTTCACTCCCCTTTCCCGTACAAAGTTTATGCTTTTGTTCCCAATGACTCATTTTCTCTTTTTGTTTTTCTGTTTCTGTTTTATTTCTCCCTTCCCTTCCTGCTGAATCACGCCATCCAATCAACAACATACAATGCGAAAAACCCATGTCTCCGTCTGTATGTTGCCTGCCCTGCCGCTCAAAACCCAAAAAACCCAAAAAATATTATCTAAATTCAAAAACTTGTAAATAACCTTGCAAAATATTCATCCATGAAAACGTCAAATATAGGACACGGTTGGTTGCATTGAATTTCTTCTAAAACAAAATATTTAAATTTCTTGCTTTTTTATTTTTCCTTAATATTTGTTTCGCTTTCACTTTCCTTGTTTGTGAGATTTCTGATTGCACTGGTGATGGGGAAATAAAGCTTCCCTGTCTGTCTAGCTGCATTGTGGGTCATGACTGGGCTTTGCTTTGTACCATCATCTTTCTATTGGCTACTTGGTAATTGGATAGAATCTGCCATTTTACCAGTAGCCATTTTACTCTTTCTTCATTCCTTGTCTTCCTATAACTGATGAGAGGGGGAACTCGCATCTGCATTGTAAATTAACAACATTATTATGCTTTGCTTGCTGCATTCACTGCCTTGTCTTTTCCGAGGTCGGCTTTTAAAAGGCTAGTTCTGGTGTTAAACGTTTTAGATTTGAATTATATTAATAGTTTCTTTCTTGGGCTGTGTGCAGAATGCACACATAGAAATCATTGGGCTTCAGACAGCCATGGTTAATGTGGATCCATTGGTTTCAATGGGTCTGTTCTGATTTATTGAAACTGACAACATGGAAATTGCTGGGTACTTATAAGACTCAGAACACAGGCCCGCAACACATTTCCATAACATATGCATATGCTAATGTATATGCATAGATGCAAATTTCAGCTGATTTTCAGAGAGCAGTGGAAAAACCCCCAACTCTGACTGAGTTATGGTGTGCCAACAAGATTTTCTGGGCCCTTTACCCCAACTGCTATCTATTTGCAAGAAATGTTAATAGTCTACATATGAAAACTTAAAAGTTTATTTGCCTCCATTTAAATTATAAATTGGGATGCGGGTGGCACTGTGGGTTAAACCACAGAGCCTAGGACTTGCCGATCAGAAGCTCGGTGGTTCAAATCCCTGTGACAGGGTGAGCTCCCGTTGCTCGGTCCCTGCTCCTGCCAACCTAGCAGTTTGAAAGCACGTGAAAGTGCAAGTACATAAATAGGTACCGCTCCAGCGGGAAGGTAAACGCCATTTCCGTGCGCTGCTCTGGTTCGCCAAAGCAGTTTAGTCATGCTGGCCACATGACCCGGAAGCTGTACGCCGGCTCCCTCAGCCAGTAAAGCGAGATGAGCGCCGCAACCCCAGAGCCATCTGCGACTGGACCTAATGGTCAGGGGTCCCTTTACCTTTACCTAGATTATAAATTATAAATTTAAATTATAAGAGGGGCCAGGGGTGAACAAAGACGTCATGCCACCCGGGGCGGGACATTGCTACGTAGGGCACATGTGTGGCATCGCTACGTATGACGCATGTGCTGTACATAGCGACGCTGCACATGCGCTGTACATAGCGGTTTGCCGCCAGTGCCGGGATCCTCTTTTCATGGTTGCAGCCACGAACGGAGGATACTCCACATGTGGTTGCAGCGGTGTGATGGCTGCTCATGTTGCCGCGAGCCCCGTGGGGTGCCTTCTTGTCACCTCCCCAGACATGGCACCCGGGGTGCAACCCCCCACCCCCCCTTGCGATGCCACTGCCTGGGGTTTGACTGCACTTTACAGATTTTTGAGCAAGTGCCTTGAACACCCTCTCTAGTCACTTTTCTCTCCTCTCCAGCACATGCTCACCCACTTCACTGTTCCAAGGCTTTTACTCAGATCCAGATCCTACAGATCTGGTATCATTCTAAGTATCATTCTTCCCACTTCCTCCTTCACATCTGTGCATTTCAGGGGAGGAAAAAGGTAACCATCCTTGCCATGTCATGACCAAGAGGACTCTGGAGGGGCTCAGACACTTCATGGGTGCCATGGGAAGACCCCAAGAGCAAATTTTCACTCACAGGAATCACGCTGACAATCTCTGCTGTAATCAAAGCTTTTTTAAAAAAAATAAATTAAAAGGTAGTGAAGGAATAGGCAATCCGAGACCAGGCATATGAGTCCTGGGTCTTGAGCCACTCTTGACTGACATTATACTCAATATTGTTGGAAACTAGAAATACAGATGTATTGAGTTACCTCTCTCTGTGCATGCTGACTGCCTAGACTTATTGGACAGGAGTTGGTTCTGCTGGCTGTTTCTGTTGCTCGAGCCACTGAGTTCTCTGCAAACTGATGCTGAGAATGGTCCTGTGAAAGCTTTGTAAATGCTGATAAACTCTAATTTTCCAGGGCTGCTACTTATCCCCAGTTTTTTATGTAGTCTTCAACAGCAGACAACAGTTTACGGAAAGGAGCTGAATATGCGGAATAAACAGCAGGTTTGGGAGTGCAGCTGCCACAAATCCCCAAGTCCAACAGAACCCCAAGTAGAGAAATTTTCTTCCACTGGCTGCCCTAACAATGTAACATGATGTGGACATTTCACCCGCTTCACATACACCTACTCAACAGTCTAGCATCCTGGCCACATATTGATCTTTAATTTGATAGCTGAGAATTTAAGTTTGCTAATTGACTTGTCACAAAGAAGATATTCTTCCTCTAGCTCACTTTTAGTCTCAGAAGCTGTAGCTCACATTTAAAGAAAGTAGTTAGGGGAGTGTCTTTGAAAAAAATATGAATTGGGTGTGTCATATTGAAGAATGCTCTATTAAAACTATTTTGGAGCAGCTCAAAATTTTTACTTGCTCTGATGTTATGCCAAAGGGATGCCAGGGCATCAGCAACTGATAATGGTCACAATTTAAAGTTACGTGATTAGTAAATTCATTCATCAAAACTGAGTTTACAAGGACAGAATTGCAAGTGGAATTCCACCCTGCATATATATTCCTTTTCTTTCCTAATTGTAGTCTTCAAATGCAGATTAGAAGCTGCTATTATTACTACTACTACTACACAGCTATTTAAAAAGAAAATAAAGGCAACTTGAATTTATATTTTTGCTAAAAAGTACCATTTTTATGTTGTTTTGATGCTGTCAGAAACCTTGAACCTCCATCAGGAAAGAAAGGCAGGTGTATTAACTTGAGGGCAGAGGTGGGTGGGACACAAATGAACAGCTTAAAAATAACACAACTGAAACTAAGATTTCTTAGCTTTTCCATTTGTCCACCTTGAGCAGCCCAGGAGAATTCTTGCTTGCTTTGCTTTGCTGTGAGCTTGCTCGGTGTTGTCTACTCATTTGGTGGGCATCTCTTCTTTTTTTTTTGCTTTTCTCTTTTCTCTTTATTTGAGGATTGAGTCCCATGTATGGTGTAGACACCCTACTCTGAGCTGCTTACCTCTTTAAAAAGAAACAAACAGAAAACTGCCGGCCAAGCCAAATGCATGCTTAGCGGCTGTTTCCCTTGAATCTTGACAGAGCTGGTGGAATGTAGCACTGCTGGTGCAACCATCAGCTGACTGGCATATGAATAAATAGCCGGATAAACCTGTGAGTCTCTTGAGCTTAAATTAGCAAGGTGTGTGGGGTAGGGTTGGGGAGGCAGCTTTCATCCTGGAAGCCATCTAATAGTACAGGGGTGGGGAACCTTTTTCTGCCCAAGGGCCACATCTTCTTTTTGGCAATCTTCCAAGGGCCACCTATCAGTGGTGGGCAGGGCCAGAGGCAAAAGTGGGTGTAGCAATGGGTGTAAAATTTGGCCTTTGAATAATAGTTAAGTTTGTACATACATCTGTCTCGGTCCTCCATCCAGGCAAGCAAAATGTTTTTTTTTTTTTTTTTATAATATATTTATTAAAGTTTTCAAATAAAACATATATCAAATAAGCACTTATCGTTGTCCATTTAACATCTTTCAATTGTTACATGGGACTCCCCCACACCTCCCGCATACACTTACATCATTATTAAATTATTTTCAAGCAAATTATCATTTAACTCATCTTAATTAATAATCTTAATTTGGTTTGACATATAATTCGACTTTAAATCTATTTTAATGGTAGACAATTGTCTGCACTGGCATCCTATTCAGCACTCAGCCAGATTACAATATTTTTGTAAATAAGTCTTAAATTTCCTCCAGTCTTCTTCCATCCTTTCTTCTCCCTGGTCTCGAATTCTGCCGGTCATCTCGGCTAGTTGCATATAGTCCATCAGTTGCATCTGCCATTCTTCCACAGTGGGTAGCTCCTGAGTTTTCCAATTCTTGGCAATTAATATTCTTGCTGCTGTTGTTGCGTACAAAAAGAATGTTCTGTCCTCTTTTAACACACTCTGGCCGACAATACCCAGGAGAAAGGCCTCTGCTTTCTTAGTAAAGGTGTATTTAAACACCTTTTTTAATTCATTATATATTTTCTCCCAAAAGGCCTTCACTCTAGGGCAGGTCCACCAGAGGTGAAAAAATGTTCCTTCATTTTCCTTACACTTCCAACATTTGCTATCAGACGAATGGTATATTTTAGCCAGTTTGACAGGGGTCATGTACCATCTATACATCATTTTCATCACATTTTCCTTCAACGCATTACATGCAGTGAAGTTCAGCCCAGAGGTCCACAACCTTTCCCAATCTTCAAACATAATATTATACCCAATATCCTGCGCCCATTTTATCATTGTTGATTTTACCATTTCGTCATGTGTGTTCCATTTCAGCAGCAAGTTATACATTCTTGAAAGTACCTTAGTCTTAGGTTCTAACAGTTCAGTTTCTAACTTTGACTTTTCCACTTGGAATCCTAACTTTTTGTCGTTTTTAAACACTTCTTTAATCTGAGCATAGTGTAACCAGTCTCGCACTTTGTCTCTCATCTTTTCTAAACTCTGCAATTTCCAGTTGTCACCATCCTTTTCTATTATCTCCCAATATTTTGGCCAATTGGCCTCCATATTGGCTCTTTTCCGAGCCTTAGCCTCCAGGGGTGACAGCCACCTCGGAGTTTTATTCTCCAGTAAGTCTTTATATTTTGTCCAGACATTAAAAACTGATTTTCTGACAATATGGTTCTTGAAGGCCTTATTTATCTTAGCTTTATCATACCATAAATATGCATGCCATCCAAACGCATTATTAAAACCTTCCAAATCCAAGACATCCGTATCTTCAAGAAGTAACCAATCTTTTAACCAGCAGAAAGCTGCAGCTTCATAATACAACTTTAAGTCTGGCAGGGCAAAGCCCCCTCTTTCTTTCGCATCTGTTAATATTTTAAATTTGATTCTGGGCTTTTTGCCCTGCCAGACAAATTTAGAGATATCTTTCTGCCACTTCCGGAAGCACTCTGTCTTGTCTACAATCTGCAGTGTCTGAAACAAAAATAACATTTTTGGCAATACATTCATCTTGATGGCAGCTATTCGGCCTAGCAATGAAAGTTTTAATCTTGACCAACTATCCAAGTCTCTCTTAATCTCTGACCAACATTTTTCATAATTATCTTTAAATAAACTCAGATTTTTTGCTGTTATGTTTACCCCTAGGTATTTAACTTTTTTAACCACATTTAGTTCTGTCTCTTTCTGAAGCTGTTCCAACTCAATATCTGTCATGTTTTTCCCCAGAACTTTAGTTTTTTGCTTATTTAACTTAAATCCTGCCACTCGACCAAAGTTTTGAATCAGTTGTAGTACTCTTTTCAAACTAGACTCCGGCTCCTGTAATGTCAGAACTAGGTCATCTGCAAAAGCTTTAAGTTTATATTGTTTCGCTCCGACCTGAATCCCTTCCACCAACCGGTCCCCCCTAATCATATTCAGGAGCACTTCCAGAACCGAAATAAACAGTAATGGGGAAATCGGGCAGCCTTGTCGTGTACCTTTTTCAATTTTAAACTCTTCTGTAACCACATTGTTAACTATCAGTTTAGCCTTTTGTTCTGAATATATTGCCTCAATCCCGTTCTCAAACCCCCGTCCCACTCCCATTTCTTTTAAGTTCCCCTTCATAAATTTCCAAGAAATGTTGTCAAAGGCTTTCTCCGCGTCTATAAAAATTAAAGCTGCTTTGGTGTTTATGTTTGTTTGTAAAAGTTCCAATATGTCTATAATGTTCCTTGTGTTAGTAAACATATGTCTGCCCGGGAGAAAGCCTGCCTGGTCTTTATGGATTATCTCACTTAAAACTTTCTTAAATCTTCGTGCCAAAACATCTGCAAATATTTTGTAATCCACATTTAAAAGGGAGATGGGACGGTAATTCTTAAGTTGTGTCTTTTCAGTTTCTGACTTTGGAATCAATGTGATAAATGCTTCTTTCCACGATTCAGGCGCCTTCTTCCCCTCCATTATTTCATTACTGACCTCCAACAAAGGTTGTATCAAATAATCCTTCAATGTCTTATAGTAGTTAGAGGTCAGTCCATCTGGCCCTGGTGATTTGCCCTGTTTCAGACTCAGGATGGCCTGTTCAATCTCTTGTTGTGTTATTTTGCCATTTAAAATTGTTCTGTTTTCTTCTGACAGCTTTGCTAATCCATTTCTCTCCAAAAATTGTGTAATCTCTATTTCATCTTGTGGCCCTTGAGTATATAACTTTTTAAAATACCTCTGGAAGCACTTTCTAATCTCTCCCGGGTTCTGAATGTTCCTTCCTTCAACCTCTAAGTTTGTTACTGTATTTAATCTTTGTCTCCTTTTCAACTGCCAAGCTAGCAGTTTCCCACATTTATTTGCCGATTCAAAAGTTTTTTGTTTCATTGTTTTAATCTTCCATTCTATTTCCTGATTTATCAGCTTGGAATATTGCGCCTGATAAAGTTTAATTTCTCTCAGAATCGGTTGGGACTTCGGGTTAGATCTTAACTTCTTCTCCAACTCTTTGATACTTTCCAGAATTTTATCTTTCTTTTCATTTTGCAGTCTTTTCTTTAAGGAATTCTGTTGGATCAAGAACCCTCTCATCACAGCTTTACTTGCATCCCAGATAATTCTTTTTTCCACCGTAGTGTTCAAATTAATCTCAAAATAGTCCTTTAAGGTTTTTTGGGCCTTCTTTACAATTCTTTGATCTCTAAACAGGCCATCATTCATCTTCCATCTAAAGGAGCCGATTGGGATCAATGTCATATCCATTCTCAAGGCGTTATGGTCGGAGCATGTTTTGGGGCAGATTTCCACC
This sequence comes from Podarcis filfolensis, assembly GCF_964270895.1. NCBI lineage: Eukaryota > Metazoa > Chordata > Lepidosauria > Squamata > Lacertidae > Podarcis > Podarcis filfolensis. Next base: position 41,578,736 of record NC_139617.1, read on the forward strand.
TTCCTCACCTTAGGTGCCAGACTTCTAGTTATCCATATTTGGTCGATTCGTGTCCAAGTCAGTTGAGCTTCAGAAAAGAATGTTCCTTCTCTTCCCAAGGGGTTTCTAACTCTCCAGATGTCAACCCAGTCCATATTGTCAGTCATTTCAAAAAAGGTCTTAGGTAGTCTTCCCTCTTTAGTAATGTTCTGGTTCTGTGACTTATCCATATTTGTTGATACGACCCCATTCATGTCCCCCATCATGATGACGTTGTTGTAATCCAGATAGTCCAGCATGATCTCATGCAACTTCTTATAAAAATCCGATTTTCCTTCATTTGGAGCATAAATTCCTAATGTCAAAATTTTTTCTCCTTGATACTGTATTTCTATTGCGAGGATTCTTCCACTTTCGTCTTTAAAGAGAAATTTTGGTGAAAGGCTCTCTTTTGCATAGATCACTACACCTCTCTTTTTAACTGTATCCGATGATATAAATTCTTGACCAAGCCTTTTATTTATTAACACCTTTCTATGGAGCCTAATCACATGCGTTTCTTGTAAGCATATAATGTCCAATTGTTCCTTTTTTAAAATATGAAAAATTTTAGACCTTTTTTCGGGACTGTTACAGCCATTTATGTTCCAACTCAAAAGCTGCAGAGACATCCTGGATAGATCTGGTTATTCTTTCTGGGGTGGTACCTTGTTCTCCGGTCCTTGAGGATCCGAGGGGGCGGGCTCCCCTGGAGGTTCTGGCGCTGGCAATCCAAGTCCTTTGTGGAGGTCTTCTCCGTGTGCTCCCAAAAACTTGTCTCTATCTTCCACTGTTTTGATTTTGATCTTTCTCCCTCTGTAGGTAAAGGATAATCCTTGTGGAAACTCCCACCTGAAGATAATTGCGTTGCTTCTCAACAGTCTTGCCAATTCCGTGTAATTAGATCTAAGGTCCAGCAACTGCTTAGGAATGTCCTTGTAGATTTCAATTCTCTCAGGCAAGCAAAATGAATGATCAGAGTTGAACGACATTTCTTAGCCAGTCAAAAGTGGTCAGGGTGCAGAACAGTGCCATTGTGAGCCAAATAGAAAGACCTGAGGGGCCCTGGGCTTGAGGTTCCCCACCCCTACAAATGGTAAAAGATGAAGGGTGGTGGGGAAAAAACAAGTCTTTAACCTGCTTAGCTTTCCTTCAAGGCCCCTGTCTGACTGTGGTACCTCTCCCTGCTCTGTTCTTGAGGAAACCCAAAGTGGGCTTTTATATGTATAGAAAGGAAACAAACTGAAATGAGGCTGCTAAAATTTCCCATTCTGATTTAATTGGCTTCACACCAAACCCAGAGACTATTTGCCGAATAGATGGGAAGTCCCCTGCTCTCATACACCAACATCATTTTTGTTGGATTGGATAGTTAGAGGACTTATTTGTTGTTAATCAGAGAATAAGGCAGAATCAAACAAGAACACCACTGGGGCGGTGGAGATATTTTACACAAAATCCAAGCTCAACTGCTAACATGGTTTTGAACTACCTCAAAGTAAGTTGCCCTATCCCTTTATATAGCATTGAGGAGGCTCACACCTGATCTTTCTTGACATTGATTTTAGGCATAGGTAGGTTCATTTCATATGAGCCTTCCCTGGCTTGGTGCCTTCTAGACGTTGTTTTGGACTCTGACTCCCATCAGCCCCAAACCAGCATGGCCCAATGGTCAGGTTGGGTGGGTGCAGTAGTCCAGTCACATATGAGGGGTCCCTGGTTGACACAGGCTGCTTTAGACATCCCCTAATCACAGCCTACACGATCACAGCTGATAATACTTCCCCATTACTTTCCCTTAACGTGTAGGGTGGGAGGGTTGAAAGCCCAGGAATCCATAAGAGGGATCTCTCCCCTCCGCCTTTCTCTTCCTTTTTTTTTGGCTACCTTCTCCATAGCCAAGGGAGGGACTCTTGTGGAGAGGAGTTTTCTCAAACATGCTGCATGTGGAGTGACCTGCACTGACAAATGTTTCTTTTGGAAGGTTTTCTGGTGGCCGATTTGCTGCTTAGAACGCGAAGCTGGTAATTTTCTTTTCTTTTTTGCGGGCTGTGGCTTCCGATCCCATCTGTGTCTGAAGGACACAAAACCCTTTCCTCTCCGCAGGACAATTTCATCAACCTCAGCTTCCTCCGCCTGTTTCGGGCAGCCAGGCTCATCAAGCTTCTTCGCCAGGGCTACACCATCCGGATCCTCCTCTGGACCTTTGTCCAGTCTTTCAAGGTGAGGTAGAGGATACTTTCTCAGCAGTCTTCCCAAGAGCCAAATGCCATGGGTGGTGGGCAGGACCAGAGGGAAGAGTGGGTGGAGCAACAGATGTAAATTTGACCTCTGTATAGCAGGCTGCTTTGTACCTACACTCACACAGCCCTATCTATCCTCCATCCAGGCAAACAGGAGGCATTATCAGAGTCCAAGGACATGTCCCAGCCAGGCATAAATCACTCAAGGAGGGGACAAAGCAAAGTGGCCTGGGAAAAGTTCAGGGGGTAAATAGAGGGGCCTGGAAGGCGACATTTGGCTGAGGTTCCCCACCTATGGTTTTAACAGAGTGTAGGTAGCCACCTGGGACGCAGGTGGCGCTGCAGATTTGGGATAAATTTGAATACCTAAGTTGACTTTTTAATGGTGAATCCAACCTAACACATACTTCCCAAAACAGTAAGTTAACCGAATCACAGTTACACTTTGAATTTCATGCTTCCATGGAAGAATGAAAGCATTTTTCAAACTATTTAAAGACATATGATAGATACGTGATCAGGATTTGAACTATGAGCAACAGAAGAACTTAAAAGATCATAGCGGTGTTAGATATAAGAGACAGAAGACAAGGTGCTGCAGAGGGAGAGAAATAAGCCACCATGGATAAGGAGGTGGGAAGTCAACAACAACAACAAAAACAAAGAAAAATGTTTCACTATGTATTGAAATGTATGTGTTAATTTTTTGGGAAATTTAATTTTAAAAAATGATTTAAAAATGAAGTTTGTGGTTCGTTTAATTGTGCAATGCGGTTATCCAGCCGGTTACATGTATAAGAAATACAGAAACACATTTACTAAAATACTAATACATTCAAAATGTTTGCAAATGCATATATTAGTAAAAATAACATATGAGGTATTATACTAGACAAAATTGCTTTGCAAACATTTTGAATAACAGGCCATATAGCTTACAATAATATGATGTGAGGCAAAATTTGCACCAAGACCAATGTGAATTTTTGTTAGGAAACAGCCATGAGTTATGTGAGGAAACTTGAAACAGTCAAGGCTTCCCTCAAAGAACCCTGAAAACTGTAACTTGTTTAGGGTGATGAGAATGGTTTCTATTTTCCTCACAGAGCTGTAGTTACCATAGCTCCCTGGAAAAGGGATTGGCTGTAAAACCACTTTGGGAATTGTAGCTCAGCAAGGGAGAAAATAGGGGACTCTCAAGACAACTCTCAAGGGGACGCGCGTGGTGCTGTGGGTTAAACCACAGAGCCTAGGACTTGCCGATCAGAAGGTTGGCTGTTTGAATCCCTGCAATGGGGTGAGCTCCTGTCACTTGGTCCCTGCTCCTGCCAACCTAGCAGTTCGAAAGCACGTCAAAGTGCAAGTAGATAAATAGGTACCGCTCCAGCGGGAAGGTAAACGCTGTTTCTGTGTGCTGCTCTGGTTCGCCAGAAGCAGCTTAGTCCTGCTGGCCACATGACCGGGAAGCTGTATGCCAGCTCCCTTGGCCAATAAAGCGAGATGAGCGCCGCAACCCCAGAGTCGGCCACGACTGGACCTAATGGTCAGGGGTCCCTTTACCTTTACCTTTAACAACTCTCAACACCCTTAACAAACTACAGTTCCCAGGATTTTTTGGTAGAAGCCATGAGTGTTTAACATCCTATGATGTTGCTACTTTAAATGTATAGTGCAAAATTGAACTTTAGCCTGGATCCAACCCATTAGGATTTTTATATTCTTCTGGGGTATCAATAAACCTATGCTTCTATGTGAAACCTTGTCCAGGTGTGGCCACATACTAAACATTCTTGTTCTTAGATGTATCATTGCAGGTGTTGATACTTTCCCCCTTTTTTTCACCCACAGGCGTTGCCATATGTGTGTCTTCTCATTGCCATGCTCTTCTTCATCTATGCCATTATTGGCATGCAGGTAAATTGCAGCAGTAGTCATACCAAATGCTCCAGGCTGGAGTAGGGATGGGGGAGAAATTCCAAATCTTTGCATTTTAATGCGAAGCTGCCTGATTTTCCAAACCAATCTGTGAACTGAAACACGGGTACCCTCCCCGAATCACATTGTTTTGTGATTAACTTGGTGGTGCAGCACTGCAGCCAACGTGCTATCCAGTTATCCAGTTGCTGTTGTTGTTTTCAAAAAATGCATATATTAGGAAAAAGTGTGCATAAAAATGCATACCTTACTGTTTTATTTAACAAAATTTAATATGCCACTCAATTGATTGTTGCAAATGATAAATAGATAGATGATTGATAGATAGATAGATGATAGATGATAGATAGATGATAGATGATAGATAGAAAGATAGATGATAGATGATAGATAGATAGATAGATGATAGATAGATATAGATAGATAGATTTCCATCTATAAGACACCCCCCATGTATAAGACGCCCCCTATTTTGGGGGACTCAGATTTAAGAAAATGGGGGGAGATGGCCCCGTAGACGCCCCCTAATTTTTGACATTATTTTTTAAGGAAAAAACCTAGTCTTATACACAGAAAAATACCGTGTGTGTGTGTGTGTGTGTGTGTGTGTGTGTGTGTAAGAGTTTACAACATTGCAACACCAACACATCTGGAGAGGCTTGCAGAAACAAATTGTTTTTTTAAGCAGGTGTTGAAAGGAGAACAGCAAAGGTGCCTGTCTGATGTCAACATCTTAGGAGAAGTAAATAACATACATATATTATATGAGGGAAAATTGCTTCCAGAAATGTGTACCTGAGTCAAAACTACGTATACATATTTGGAGAAATTTGCACAAAACTGCTGACAAATTTTTCATAAGGGTTAAAAGAAGTATCCAGCAGCATGCAAACTGCTGTGAAAACATGGACAACTGGATTAAAGATTAAAGGGGGAAACAGAGAGAAACCAAAATTGACAGATTTCTTTACCCTGATCTTGAAGTTCATTTTCAAGATAGTAGTTTGTATCCAGTACAACTCTGATCAAGGCTGCATACAACTCAAGTCTAAGAATGCTTGAGGAATTTTATATCTGTGCATTCCAAACTGACCTGATTATTACTTACTTTGGGATCTACTTATGTTCTGGATTTTGCATTTCTCTAAATTCTTTGATATAGTTCTCATTTCAAGGCAGAAACAGAAAAAGCTGCAGAGTTCCTGTTTTAGAATGTGTCATTGCATAATGTAGGTTGGGGATCTGTTCACAGAAAAACCTTAGTACCTTCATCAAGCTAAAGAAACTACAATGGTTAAATTGGTATAAAGCAGATTTAATACACTGCTGGTTTAGATCCTCAATTCCACCCTGCTGGTGGAAAGGAAGATTTATCCTCCCCCAATATAGTAGGGAAAATGTACGTGACAAAGCATAAAAATTTTCATGCAGATTTTAAAAGAGGAAAAAAAAAAAAAACCAACAACAAGCAAACTGAAGATGGCAGGTAGTAAATTGAGAGAAACTGAATTTGAAATATTTTCCCATCGCTAAGCAAAATGCTTGCTGCTCAGAACCACCGTCAGTGCTGCTTGCTTCTCTGATGACTTTGCCTCCAATTGGATTTCCATTTAATCTGCTTTTTGACCATTTCCTCTCCCCCACCCCCAGGTCTTTGGAAACATTGCACTGAATGACGACTCTGCCATCAATCGACACAACAATTTCCAAACGTTTTTGCAAGCCCTGATGTTGCTTTTCCGGTAAACAATAAACCATCTCTCTGTAATCAAATTCATTGACCCTTCTGGCAGTGGTGGAGCTTCATGCTCCAGCATCGGGGGGTGGAGAGCAGGTGGGGGTGTGGCTGGTGCGCAACCTGGGGCGTGGCGTGGGGGTGTGGTGCCCAGCGCTGATGGGGGGGGCAGCTTCAATGGCACCCCACTGGGATTGCACTGCCAGGGGCAGGTCACTCCCCCTGCCCCCTCTTCCTCCGCCAGTGCCTTCTGGGGTGGGTGTCAATGGGAGGAGATGAAGCCCTTCATAAGCAAATTATCATCATCTGTGTGTTCACCTAAAATGAAACAACTCCCAGGAATGGGTCAGCCAGGACCAGCATAGTTGGACCAATTCACACCAACAATTTGACAGTAACGATGACACACCAAAGTTCCCACCAGTGCCTGCTTGTTTTGTGTGATGGTCTTTCTTGAAGTTGTTTGTGCAAGGTCCCACCTCATCTGTCAGTGCATAGGAACATCAGAACACTGGGAGCATGCTCTCTTGCATCCAGTGCTCACTTGATGAGCCCTCATGTTATTATTGAGCACATATAAAAAAGTAGTTATTCATGGAGGACATAGTTAAACCATGGATCTCACTCCCACTGACAGGAGTCAGTGATGGTCACTAACTTGGATGGCTTTCAGAGAGGTTAATGGAGGAGAGAACTATTTGTGGCTACTATCCATGATGGCCGTGTGTTGCCTCCATAATCAGAGGCAGTAATGCTTCTGAATACCAGTTGCTGGAAACCCCAGGAGGGGAGAATGTTCTTGTGCTCAGTTCCTTCTTGTGGGTTCCCCACTGGCGCATCTGGTTGTCCACTGTGAAAACAGGATGCTAGACGGGCCACTGGCCTGATCTAGCAGGTTCTTCTGGTTTTTTTTATGTCTGTCTGTATGCTTTATTTCCTCCCCTGGCCTTCCTTCAGCATAGGTTCCCTACCTTGTGGAATACCTTCTCAACTGCCTGGAACTCACTGGCTTCCCCTCTGTTCACATCTTCAGTTCCCTGCTTTCCTTCCTCCCAGTCTCTTTTTCTCATAGTATCTCCATCCTCCACCTTTCTGGCTTCCCCATCACCAGAGGTAGGACCTCTGCCTGCTTCCATTCACTCTTAGGGATTATCCACATTTTGCAGGCACAGGTCCATACGTTAAAGCTCCATCTCCAAGTACCTTTTCTTTTTCTTTTCTCTTTTTGCCCTGGAGCTTTCCCTGAAAAAACACCTTGTTCTTCACCACTGAACTGGAGCACATGTCAATTTGGATTTTCTGTGGATTGCTGTTTGCAGCAATTCAGTTTAAAGAGTAGGTTTTCATGGGTTCAGACAGAGCTTTAAAGTGTGGACCATGCCTGGGAAGCACGGAGGAAAGGTAAGTGATAAGCCCTCAGTTAGGGACTGTCTGGGGACATGCAGACAGCTCCTTCTCTGTTTTTCAGCTGCATGCTTTCCTCAGCACTGACTGCACTGCTAGAAGGTGGATGTTTGCTTTCCAATTGGCTGAACAATCTCACTGGCAGTTGCAGAGCTGGCTCCTGACCATATGTTTATGTAAATACTTAAATCTTACCTCTCAGCCTCTTGCTGGGACTCCAGCACTCCTGACAAACATCCATTAAAAATGATTACCAGCCAATTGAAAGATTCAAATCGGCCCGATATTAAAGCCACAGAAGCTGGAGGGGAGGAGTAAGCACAAGGAAACAAAAAGATTTGGAAGCATGCAAAAATGTGGGTAAAGAAGGCCCTGCCCACAATTAGCATGTGGCCCCTGAAAGGTTCCCCATAAGAGAATGTGGCATGAAATTGTCCTTAAATGATTATGTATTATGTATCCAGTTGTTTAGCTGGGAGGGTGATGGGTGTTAGTATAATCTGTTCTCATGCTCAGTTTATGTTGATAAAAGCTGCGCTGGGCCTTGCCTCTACCTGCCCCCTGCATCTTTCAATTCCTCCCAAGCAGAAGTTAATGCAAACTTAATTGTTTACATCAGACAGCTTGTGTTCATTAATACTTCAGCATTACCTGGCATTAATCTTGTGGTATTCAAACTGTTAATGAACACAAATCCTTTATGTGCACAAATCCTAACTTAATTTAATTGGGTCTTTTATTTTCCATAAAGAGATTAGGTGCATTGCTTCTAAGCTTGTGAGATCTAATTTCTCTCCCCCACTCCCCGATATGACAGAAAACACAGGTCTCTTTGACAGAAAAGCCCAGTTCAAGCAATCTGTCTCTGTGTTCTATCTATCTATAGCTATCCATCTATCTATCTATCTATATCTATCTATCTATATCTATCTATCTATCATCATCATCATCATCATCATCATCATCATCATCAATCTATATCTATCTATTTCCCAGCCTCCAACAGGAAGTCCCAGGGCAAGTCACAGCATTAAAAACAACATTAGAGGGTAAAGGTCTAACCAAGGGAGCACCCTGTACCCATGACACTCCCCTGGGTGATTTAGAACCCAATTATGCAGGCTTCTAAACTGTGGAAGTGGGGGAGGGCTCTACCACTTCAAGAAGCTCCTTACCTCTGCCCCAGTTGGTGGACAACTGGGGCACAGCAGAACCTAACACACACATCTTTGCTCTCTCTGCTTGTGTGTAGGTTTTAACGCATGAGCAAAACACCTGTATGGGCCAAAGTTAGGAAAAAAGCCTATAGCAGATCAGGTCTGGGGAAGCTCACTTGTGTGGTCCTTATGTCTTGCTCCATGTCTTGCTGATAGGACCTCAAGTCTCTTTCTAGACCATACTACATGCTTCACCAGCTCTCCTTCACAGCTGGAATGTGTTTTTGAACTATGATAATGCTTCTTGCTTCCTGGATGGAGGATGGAGGGGTGGATGAATCTCTCTCTCTCTCTGTGTGTGTGTGTGTGTGTGTTGGGGAACCTCTATCTTCTATGTGGGTCAAATGTAGCCTTCTGTAAAAAGCTAAGAATCGCATTGATAGCTCCACCCACTTTTGCCTCTTGTCCCACCCACCACTTACATGCATTTCCAGGAGGTTCCCCTCCGCCAAAGAAGTACCACCCTTGGGCTAAAAAAGGTTCCCAACCCTTTTGATATATTATACAGTGAGGGAGCTATTGTAGATGTGACTTTTGCTTTCTCTAGTTCTACTGAGATTGCTCCCTCTTGCACATTCTTTGCCACCCACTAAAGAATGTTAAGGTACACCACAGGCAGATGGCTTACTCGTGCAATACATGTACAAGGCCAATAAGCAACCATAAGAGATCTGCTGGATCAGGCCAGTGGCCCATCTAGCCCAGCTTCCAGTTCTCACAGTGTCCTGCCATGTGCCTATGGGCTGTCCAAAAGCAGAACAGAGCTCAACAGCATCCTCCCATTTTGTAGTTGCCATCAATTGGTATCCAAAAGCATTACTACTGTCATCAGTGAAGGTAGAACATAGCCATTGAGTTAGTGGCCACTAACACTCCATGCATCTGCCTAGTCCTCTGTTAAAGCCATCCAGGTTGGTGACCACCACTGCCTCCTGCAGGAACAAGTTCCATACTTTAACTCTGCATCCTTTTGCCTGTCCTGAATCTCTCAACATTCAGCTTCATCGGGCGTCCACGAGTTCTAGTGCTTTGCGAGAAAAGGAGGAAATGTTTTCTCTATTCCCTTCTTCACCCTATGCATAATTTTGTATACTTCTTTTTAGTTCAACAAGACAACTTCTTTTTTCTGCTTTCAGGAGCGCCACTGGAGAAGCTTGGCATGAAATCATGCTTGCATGTCTCAGCAACCAAGCCTGCGATAAGCTCTCCAACCTTGGCAAAAATGAGTGCGGCAGTGACTTTGCCTACTTTTACTTTGTCTCCTTCATCTTCCTCTGCTCCTTTCTGGTGAGTTGGTCATTCTGCTTGTCTTGCTTGCCCATCCCTGTGCTGCAACTACCCTCCACGTTCAAGGTCCTCAGCCCCTCAGAGATATGCATCTTAAGTATCAAAAGCCAGGGTAAATAAGTATTTATGGGTGCACCCAGTGTTTTTTTCTGGGGGTACTCAGTGGTACCCAGTACCCGCATCTCTTTTTCTTGTTTTTTAAAAGTGTGGCACTTACATTAACAACTTCGTGGTGAGTGCTGGCACCTATTTTTCTAGAGGAAAAGCACTGGCTGCATCACTGCATCCTTTAATCAGTAACACTCTGCCATATTGGTGAAATAGCACATCACAAACAAACTATCTAGTTTCTTTCTGTGTGTTGTTTCACCAACGTGCAGGTAGTGTCACTGATTAAGGAATGTTTCAATGCAGACAGACAGACATGCTATCATATCAAAACAGCTTCTTCTTCTTTTTTTGCAGTGTCCTATCAACATCAAAGCTGCAGCACTCTGCACATGCTCCAATTCTGGAATTTTTTTTTTTAAAAAAACTGCAGTTCTCCTAGTTAAACTGAAATTTGAGAGGAGTTATATTGTAGCCAGCCCTACCGTTAGGCAGAGTGTGGTGACAGTTGCATAAGGTGCCAACATGCTGGGAGGCAATTACCAGTGGTGAATTGCTAGAGGACAGTGTTGTGTGTATCATTCAAGCAGCTCCCTGCCACTTAAACTAGCCTACTGTCCTTAGGCTGAGTGGAGGAGGATGACCCATTGGCAGTATTGAAGTAACATTCAGTGACCAGTCTGGCTGGCTTTTATTCATGGAGTGGGAGGTTGCGGTTATTTCGCCAGGCAGTAAAATGTTCCCAGTGTGGCTCTAGGCAGGATGTAGAGCAGAATTCAGCAAAGCCATAGAACAATACGGACAAGGAAATGGAGAAACCCCCTTTTCACTGTAGCTCAGAAGAGGGACAATCTTTATCAGCCAGAGTGCTGCTTTCCAGGGGTCGCACGCTAGTGGCGGGGAGGGTCAGAGGCAAGAAGTTGGTGCAGCAATGGACAGGACAACCTTTCCACCCACCAGTAGGTTGTATTCCAGCCACACAAACTCAGTGGTTGCTATGTGTACACACCTCATATCTCTCTCTCTCTCCATCCAGGCAAGCAAGCAAGGGGGCTTAGCAATATTCAAGGATGTGTTCAAGGATGCTTCCCAGTTGGGCAAAAGCGTGAGAAAGGCATGGAAAGGAGACACAGGACACATTCACACCATACATTCAAAACACTATGGAACCACTTTTAAAAGTCATGACTCCCCCAAAGAATACTGGGAATTGTAGTTTGTTAAGGGTGTTAGGACGTCCCTATTCCCTACAATTTCAGCCCCCCTTTCCCCGGGGAACTCTGCGAATTGTAGCTCTGTGAGGGGAATTGGGGCCTCCTTAGAACTCTCAGCACTGCTAGCAAACTACAGCCCCCCCCAAAAAAATTGGGATGAGCCATGACTGTTTAAAGTGATATAGCATTTTCAGTGTATGAGCGAATGTGTCCACAGATTTCTGCATTTGACACTTCAGACTCCGCCTTTTTCTCTTCAACAACAACAATAGTTTATTTATACTCCTCTTGCTTTTTGAGTTATCCTTTTGTTTTTGCATTGATTCCTTAATAAGAGAAGCTAATGTCTTTCCTCCTTCCCACCCCCAATTTCATCTCCCTCACCTTCCCCTTTGCAGATGTTGAACCTGTTTGTGGCTGTAATTATGGACAACTTTGAGTACTTGACACGAGACTCTTCCATCCTAGGACCCCACCATCTTGATGAGTTTATCCGCGTCTGGGCTGAGTACGACCCTGCAGCCTGGTACGTATGCTCTTGCAAGCGCACCTTAAAATAATAGAATAGTAGAGTTGGAAGTGACCTATGGGTCATCTAGTCCAATCCCCAGCAATACAGGGATCTCACCTAAGGCATCCATGACAGATGACCATCCAACTTCTGCTTAAAAACCTCCAAGGAAGAAGAGTCCACAACCTCCTGAGGGAGACTGTTCCCCTGTCAAACAGCTCTTACTGTCAGAAAGTTTTTCTGTATGTTTAGTCAGAATCTCCTTTCTTGTAACTTGAAGCCATTGGTTTGAGTCCTACCCTCCAGAGCAAGAGAAAATTTGTTCCCTCTTCCATGTGATAGCCCTTAAGATATTTGAAGATGGCTATCATATCTCCTCCCAGTCTCCTCTTTTCCAAGCTAAACATACCCAGCTCCTTCTACCGTTCTTCATAAGGTTAGACTTCTAGACCTTGATCATCTTAGTTGCCCTCCTCTGCACACATTCCAGCTTGTCCACATCCTACCTAAATTGTGGTGCCAAAAGCTGGACACAGTATTCCACACAGTGTCGTCTGACCAAGGTAGAACAAAGTCGTACTATTACTTCCCTTGATCTGGACACCATACTTCTGTTGGTGCAGCCTGGAATAGCATTAGCTTTCTTTGCTGCTACATCAAACTGTTGACTCATGTTAAGCTTGTGGTCCACCAAGACCCCTAGATCCTTTTCACTAGTAGGCCAGATGTCCCCTATTGAATATTTGCGCTTCTGGTTCTTCCTGCCTAAGTGCAGAACCTCATCTTTGTCTGTACTGAAATTCATTTTGTTAGCTTGCGCCCAGTTTTCTAATCCATTAAGATCATTTTGAACTCTGATTTTGCCTTCTGTGGCATTAACTACTGCTCCCAGTATGGTGTCATCTGCAAAATTGATGAGCATCTTCTTAATTCCTTCATCTTACCAGCTTCCTTTCAAGAATATCATGAGGGACTTTGTCAAATGTCTTACTGAAATCAAGATACACTATGTCCACAGCATTCCCTTGATCCACCAAGCTTGTAATTTCCTGAAAAAAAAGAAAGAAAGAAAGAAATGAGATTGGTTGGGCATGACTTATTTTTGAGAAACCCATGCTGAGTATTAGTAATCACAGCAGCATTTTGATAAATATATCTATTCTCACACATCAGGGTAATCTGTGCATTTCGAGTTCACCCATTAATCATCTCACCCCCTCAGTCCTCTTGCCACTGACATTTTCAGAGATTAAAAGAAGTGCTCAAATTATGGGGGGGGGGGATGAGCAGAACACTCTTTTAATGCTTCTGAATGCCATATGCAGATAGGAAGAGCACTGTTGCACTCGGGTGCTGCTGGTGGGCTTCCCATTGGGGCAGCTGGTTGGTCACTGTGAGAACAGAATGATGGACTGGATGCGCTGCTGGTCTGTTCCATTAGGGCTCTTCCTATGTTCCTTTTTTTAAAGGCTGCCTTAACTAACCATCTCAGAGGGCATGCAGTGGGCAGGACTGAAAATGAAGGAACCAGCAGATTAGTTTGTGGATTTCATTAAGGGCATCTCTATCTCCCTACCCCAATAATTTGAGTACTGATGATAACTTGACCTATGTCAATGTGAATATTGATGCAATTAAATATTTAAAATGCAACAAACTCATTGCCTGCTAATTTTGTCTTGTAAATCAGGGCCCAGAAGTTACAAGTCAGCATATTTATCCAAACCTAATAATAGGGCTGGGGGAGGAATTCAATTTAATTTGTATCTTCATAGAAACTACCAAATTTGCAGCTCTTGAAGCAACATGTGGACCAAAACAGCTCTTCTTCCAAAAATTGCAGTTCTCTGAATTTTGCGATGCAGTCTCCCAACCAAACAACATGTCACAAAAAACGTACATATTACAGGAAAGTGTGCATGAAAATGCATATATTGGTGAATAAAACATACAATATGCATTATGTTAGGGAACATTACTTGCAAAAATGCATGTAATAGCCGAAACTGCAGACAAAAATGAGTTTAGTAAGAAAATTAGCACTATAATGCTGATGAATTTCCAGAGGATTTAAAATAAAATAGAACTAAATAATTGATAGATGCTGTGGAAATGCAAAACAAATTTAAATTAGAAAAATGAGAGGGAAACTTAAATTGACCGATAAGTTCATCCCTATCTAAGAGGCTCATAGGCTTCATTGCCACCACCCAGAAGTCCCCTCCCTGCTAGCCAGGATGTGTCTTCTATGAAGTAGACTGATGGAGGAAAGGAAGATTGCTACATTTCTGTGCTGAGTGTGGGAGGGTGCGAACCACTTTCTCTGGGTCCAGCATAGCAGCCAATGAGTTTGGCAAGCAGGGGTCAAGGCAGTCTCTCCTTCCTCCACCAGCCTGCTCACTCCCTCTGGATAGAATTCCAGGTAATCTCCCAGGTGAGTTGTTAATTGCAAGGGTGCACTACTTGCAATGATCACATGAATAATATGGTTGTCTGACTCCACTCACAGGTGGAAATCAATGGAGAGGTAAGTAGACATGGGAAGTCAATTTTATGGGACCTGGGAGAATAACAGCAATGCATAGATCCACAAACTTCCTTTCTGCTGATGTGAAAAGAAACTTAAGAAATAAAACAAAGAGAAATCGAGCTAATGATGTTTAGGAAAGATGCTTAAGATTTCTAGAAATGTGATGAAATGCCTTTTTGCCTCTGCTTTAAATGTTTTCTGTGTGAGGTGGGTTGATCTAATAACATTTTGATCTTTTAATAATGCCATCTTCCGGTTGTCAGTTTCTGGACTTAAAAGAACTTTATTTGAACTTGTTCTGTTCTGAGAAGAATATAAAGCTATTACTTGGGTTCTATCCCTTCCTCCCTCCTTGTCTCTCTCCCCCTCTGCTTCTTCCCCCTCCCCCCTTTCAGAATATTACTGGGCCCCTTCCAGATATTCTGAATGATGACTTTCATCATCCCCAACTGCCAGTCATGCTGACTGTGGCTGATGGGAATTGTAGTCCAAAACCTCTGGAGGGCATCAGGTTGGAGATGTCTAGTATTAAAGGATATATCCCTCCTTTTTTAAAAGAAAAGAAAAGAAAAGAAATGTATGCTGATTATCTTCTCAGCTGCCAGGTGAATTGGGATGGTTATTAAGCTGGCATGGGAAGTTGCCCATCTCACAGGTGATAACCCAATCCACAGATGGAATGATTATGAGTTGTAGCCAATGTTAATTGTACTCAATAGACCCACTGAAATTAGTGGGCAAGGGCCACTTAGGTTCATTTATTTCAATGGGTCTACCCTGAGTCGGACTAGCATTGTATAAAATCCACTAGGTTGCATCCAACACTTTGAGTAGATCCATTGAAATTAATAGACCTAAGCTAGTCAAGTTTATTAATGTCAGTGGGTTTACTCTGAGTAGGGCTAGCATTTGATGCTCCTGTTATTGGGTGTTTTGCAGTTCATTTCCATGCAGACAGTATCATATGAGGACTTTTCACCATAATTATAAACAGATTTCAAACTACACTGCCTCCCCCAAACAACCCTTGGAATCATAAGAGTTCTATGCTTGGACTATACCATTTCAGGTTGTAGGTAGAGGCTCACCTGACTGCATGGGCGTAGAAAAATATAGATACCAGGATGACGGATTATAGCATAACCATTACCCTGATATGCACACTGCCATATGAACTCCCACCTGTACAATGCTGTGGTACAGTCCAGAGACACCACATTATTCCTTTTATTTCCAGTCTTCAGGGTCGGAGTGCCATTGTTATATAACCAAACAGCAACAGACATACCAAAATAGTCCCATGCATGAGATGGAGGTTCAGCAGAGGCTGGATGGTCATCTGTCAGGGTTAATACAGCTTCACCCTGCATTGCAGATCCTGCATTATTGGGCAGGGAGCGTGAACTATATGACCCCCAAAGACCCCATCCAAATCCATGTTGCTGTGATTCCAAGAGTTGCTCTTGCTCATGACAGTTACTTTTCAGCTTCTCAAGAATGTAATATGAGCCCTGTTGGATGCCACCTTCTGAATGTTAGTCTTCACTACAATTTCTTGCTGTAGAGATGGGGAACCCACAGATGTTGCCAAACTTCAACTCCTACCATCTCAGATTATTACCATGCTGACTGAGGTTGATGCAAATTGTAGTCCAATTTTTTTGGGGGGAGGGTCAGAGGTTCCCCACCTCTATCCTAGCAAGTCAGTTTTTTGACAACTCAGGGACTCTTTTTTTTTTTTTTTTTGCACTTCCCTAACATTCATATCACTCCATTTTCATGTTTTGTTAACTGGTTTAAGCCATAAGAACACCAGATTAGCCTGGCTGATGGATCAGGCCAATGGCCCATCTTATCCATCATTGTGTTCTCACAGAGACCCACCAGATGCCCAAATAATAATCCCCAAGTAGAACATGAGTGCAACAGCACCCTTTTGATTCCCAACAGCAGGCATTCAGAAGCAAACTGCCCCTGACAGTGGAGGCAGAACACAGCCACCATGGAAGTGAACTGCAAAACTTGCAGGCATGGAAAACAAAGCTACAGTCCCTGATTTACCTGTCGTGGTTGACAGTAGTAGTGCATTTGCTTTGCTTGCAGAAGAAGCTGGGTTCCATCCCTGACATCTCCAGGTAGGGCTGGGAGAAATCCCTATCTGCAGTCCTGGAGAGCCGCTGCCAGCCAGAGTAGGCAACACTCAGCAAGATGGACCAGTGGCCTGACTCAGTACAAGGCAGCTTGCTCCGTTCCAGCGCGCCTTTTTTGTATTCATTTTTTTTAAAAAAAAACCTTTTCCCCTTATTGTTTTAATAATTAATTTACAACTGAGGATGTTTTTAAAATTCTTCTAGGGATTGGGTGGATTTAATAGGACTGCTTCTGAGTGGATGGCATCATGCAGTCCTATGTCTATCTTCCACTGCTGCTGAAATATTTCCCTCCACAGCTTGTTGTAAAGGAAATCTGGAGACTCTGAAATTGAACACGACTCTCCCATTCTTTCTTCTATTTTTTTTTGGGGGGGGTGACATCAGGAGGGTCTGGAATGGAGCCATCTCTCTTCCATATATTTCTTTTCCCCCCCCTTTTGGTCATAACTCATGATTTTTTTTCCTTTCCAGTTGCCGGATACATTATAAGGAGATGTACAGTTTGTTGCGAGCTATTGCTCCACCTCTGGGCTTAGGAAGGAAATGCCCTCACAGGGTGGCATACAAGGTTTGGCATTTCAGCGGGGGGAAACCCTTCCAGTATATTTCTCCTCTATTTGTTTGCCTTGAATTTGAACCTTTAATTTGATAAAAACAAACAAACAAACCTGAATTGCAAAGGCAAAGAAAAAGAAGAATAAACTGGACTGAACTAACCCCTTTGCCTGAACAAGAATGATTGACAAGCCCCCACCCCCACCCTTTGATCTTACCCTTTCCCATCTAGCATCTCTCCTGACACACAATGATGCACACTTGCCTGGACATGGGCAGCTTTATGAGACAGTCAGCTTTGAAAGGTTCCCTTCTCCAGAACAGGGGTGGGAAGAGTTGGGGGCGGGCTACCCCATTCCAATAGTTTTGAGTTAATTGATTGAGGAGGTGCTCATCAAATTTACAGATGGTGCCAGGCTGGGCTAGCAAATAGAATGTGGATTCAAGATGACCTTAACAGATTTGAGGGCCAAAAGTAACAAAATGAATTTCAATAGGGACCAAGGTATGGGTCTATACTTAGGCAGAAATAATCAGATGCACAAATATAGGATGCGGGACACCTGGTTTACTAGCAGTACATGTGAAAAGAATCTAGGAGTCATAGTGGACCACAAGTTTAAGATGAGTCAACAGTGTGATGCTGCAGCAAAAAAAAAAAAAAAAAAAAAAAGCTAATGCTATTCCTAGGCTGTATCAACAGAAGTATAGTGTCCAGATCAAGGGAAGCCATAGTACCACCCTATTCTGCCTTGGTCTGACCACAGCTGCTGACATGGAGGTACAAGCCTTGGTGCCAGGGGTCAGCTAGGTTAGGCACCGACTAAGGGTCCCTTGGCTGGGTTCCTCACCAGTTCAACCTAACCATTCACCACCCTCCCTGCTAGGGCCCTAAATGGTTTTCACTGATGGATGGCAGAGTTGCTTTTGAACAAAAAGGCAATCCGAGTTCTCCTCCAAGCAGGCTGCTTGTCCATTTAAGTAAAGGTAGAGGGACCCCTGACCATTAAGTCCAGTCGCGGATGACTCTGGAGTTGAGGTGCTCATCTCGCTTTATTGGCCGAGGGAGCCGGCGTACAGCTTCCGGGTCATGTGGCCAGCATGACTAAGCCACATCTGGTGAAACCAGAGCAGTGCACGGAAACGCCGTTTACCTTCCCGCCGGAGCAGTACCCGTTTATCTACTTGCACTTTGACGTGCTTTTGAACTGCTAGGTTGGCAGGAGCTGGGACCGAACAATGGGAGCTCACCCCATCACAGGGATTTGAACCACCGACCTTCGGATCGGCAAGCCCTAGACTCTGTGGTTTAGACCACAGCGCCACCCACCTCCCTGCTTGTCCATTTATGTGTCCCCAAATGTAATGTCCTGGCCTATCAATCTCTGAAATCTGTTTCTTGGCTCTATAGACAGGGCTGAAAAAAGTCTGGGGATCCAGTGGAAGTTGAGGAGTGCAGTTGTTGCCCAAGGCGTGCTGGCTGAGAAACCATGTGGCATCCACCATCACAAGCAGTGCTGGTCCCTGCCTTGGTTGGCAGGGACATTGGGAGGCGGGAGCATTGTTGTCACTATGCCAAGGTCCCTCTGAAGTCTGATGCCAGCCTTGTGTTATTGAAAGTGGAGATCTTCCTTATTTATGCCTCCATTTTACCCATTATGAGCCTCACTTCCAATCTAAGCAACAAAAGCCTGGCCAGGAAAGGAGAACCATTTTATTAAAGCCTTGTCTGACTGTCCCATAATGCTGTGTATCGCTTCTCCTCGGCATGATGAGTACAGCCCCTTGACACCTGCACAACCACCTGTTTGAGAATATATGAGAATGCTCCCCCTCCCACCCATGGTTTCAAACCTCTTTCCTTCCCACCTGCTTTTGTCCACACTCAATCATTCTGTACTGCTACCGCAGGGATTTGAACCTCTTTTTTTTAAAGAAAAAAGAAAAGACGATGAGCACATGGAAAGAGAGATGCTCAGTGACAGGGATAGCCAAGGTGGTGCTCTCCAGCTGATGCTGGACTCCAGCTCCCATGCTGGCTGCAGCTGATGGCAGCTGTAGTCTGACAATGGCTAGAGGGCACCAGGTTGGCTACCCCAGCTCAAAGAGATGAAATTGGAAAAGAAACCATCTGATTTAACCCTCCTCTTTGTTATTAACCTCCCTTTGTTTTGTTTCTACTCCCTGAAAACAATCTAATTAATCAGATCTCTCTCCTTCTCTCTTGCTCTCTTGTCTGCTTTCCACTTCATCCCTGGTCCCTCTCCCCTCTGTTTGACACTTGGCTCTAACTTGGTTCTTCCCCCACCTGTGATTCCCTCCCCATCTTCTGGCTTCTGCTTCTTTCTCTCTCTCTCTCTCTCCCTCTCTTTCTATCTCTCTGGTTCCAAGTGGGCGTATCAGTTACACGGACATGTATGAGATGCTGAGACACATGTCCCCACCACTTGGACTGGGAAAGAAATGCCCAGCTCGCGTTGCCTATAAGGTTAGACCAGACAACCAGTGCCATCTGTTCTGTTGTTGCTAAGGCTGAACTGCCTCCATTTCCTGTAGTATTTGTGGTGTCTTCTAAGCTATTTCAGATGCTTCATAATCTCCCTAGTTCAGGGGTGTCCAACACATGGCCCAGCCCATAGCAGCTGTACAACAAAGAGGCTACTGGGACAGGAAACACACTGGCAGCAGAGGCTGGTGCTAACTGGGACTGGTAGGGTGGAAAGCAGTGAGATCAGTGGCAGGCAGAGTCAGAAAAGATGGCTGGGGTTGAGCCAAAGTCAATAATAGGCATAGCCAACTAATTGTGACCTCCCCCCCCCCATCCTCCTCTTTGCTGAATTCTACAAGGGCAAAACTGAGACTGAGGAGGTGGAAGCTGGCAGTAATAGCCACCCCTTGGGCTGATTGTAATTAAGAAGGCAGGTAGGTGGAGGCCATCTGAGGGCAGATTGAGTTTAGTGGTGGCACTGCCTCACTCGCCTTAATTGGGCAACCTCCACTACCATCACACAGCTTTCAGAAATGTGGAGCTGTGCCCATAGGGTCCTATAACTGGAATTCCTACTTGGTCCTTTGGCTTCAAGCCGCAGGCAGATTCTAAGTGCCCCCATAGGCATGCAGAGTTCAGGTAGGAGCTTTGGAGAGTTTGTGTACTCAAATCCAAGTGCTTGAAGGCTTTTAAAAGGGGTTCATGCCCCACTAAAGCGTTACTGGTGGAGGGGCCATAGCTTATTGGTAGGATATCTCTCTTCAATACAGAACATCCCAGGTTCACTCCCTAGCACCTCCAGGTAGGTCTGAGACAGACTCCCCTCTGAAATTCTGTAGACTCATTGCCAATCAGGATAGAAAATTCTAAGCTAGATGGACCAATGTTAGTGCATTTGTCTTGCATGCAGAAAGCCCCATGTTCAATCCACTGTGTCTCCAGGTAGGGCTGGGAGAGACGCCAAGCTTGAAACTCTAGAGAGTAGCTGCCAGTTCAGTGTAGACAATAATGAGTTATCTGAACCAGTGGTCTCACCGAGTACAAGGCAGCTTCCTATGTTCCCATAGTTTGACTCAGTGTTCTCCTATCAATCTGTCACCTTCCCTTTAAGAGACCTGGAAGTCCACCTCTATTGGTGCCTCTTATGCAAGATGGCAAGGAGGGAGAGAGAATGTAAATTTAATATTTTATGCGAAGGGGAGTTTATGGGTGAGTCTCCGGGCTCCTGTGGGTTAAGAAATGAAGCCATTTAAATCCATTTGAGTTTGACACCCCTGTTCTAGTTTGAAACATTCTGCATCTCTGACTAAGTCATTACAGCTGTGGTGCCCATTACACCTTTCTAGCTAGCTGAGTTTCTACCTGTCCATAAATATATTTATATCCTGGTTCATTTTTCGGATTCTACCTTTCCCCTTCCTTTTCTGTCTGCATCAAGTGAGAGATCAATTATTCCCAATCAAGGCTGTCTTCATGGCAACATGTGCTTAGACTTAACAAATCCTTAGGGTGCATTGCCTCCAGCTCTGTGTTCACTGAAAGCCAACATGTTTCTTCAGAAAAAGCATGTGATACAGTTCTCCTAGGACTGTACCACTTCAGAATGCAAGGGAAAGGCACTGCATCTGGAATGCAGGGATAGACAAGCTGTGTCCTCCAGGTGTGTTGGGCTACCATTTCCATCAGCCCAAGACAACATAGTCTCTGGAGTTGTAGTCCAAAACATATGGAGATTACTTGATCATCTACCCCTGCTATGTAGATTGAGAACTGATTTTCCATGGCACTACTTTCTGTATTAATATGTTCAAGTCAAAGCAGTAGATGTGTTCAACCCTGGTACACCCATTCTAGATTGTACCTGCCTGAGGATGTGGTTCACCCATCTGGGAGTGACATCCCTGCAGCTTCTCCAGCTCCTCAAACACACAGGCACATGGAACTGAAGATTCAGCTACAAATCCTTTAAGGATTGTAGATAGTTCTTGCAGGCAATCAAGCCACTAGAAAGAAAAGTGCTGCAAACCTTCTTAAACCTTCAGGTGTCTGGCTCTTTGCTGGGACAACATATTCTACAGCTCATCTAGGAAGACCTATTGGGAGCTGCCCGGGGTCCTGAATTGACTGGAATAAACTCTGCTAATTGCTACCGCTTCCCCTGCAGGACCTAAGTCCAAACAGAAGGGGATCTTTGTCTTAAATGAACATGATCCTCTTTGTAGAATGGAAATTATTTCCTGCAGAGAAAATTTGTTCCTAGAGAGCATGGATGTAAAACAATCCTCCAGTAACTACAGAAACAGTGATTCACCTTTGCTCCAGTGAAAGCAGAGTAAGAGATTCCCATGTTAACAAAACAGCTGCAAACTTTTGCATTGCCTTTCTGCAACAGTCTATTCAGATCAGATCAGGTTTGTTTATTTGTATTTAGTCATCAGACCATCACAAAACAAAAGGTTAACATTATGGAAGTAACACAAGGTAACACAAATAGAACTCAGCTCAAGTCCAAATACAACTATATGCAACAAAAACAAACTTAAAATGCGAAGTCCATCTTTGACCAATCCTCTGGCTGATTGACATCCAATGCCATTTTAAAATGTATTGGGCAGGGGCGATTACTGGGTTGTTATTTTTATTTTTATTATGTATTTTGTGTTTTTATGTTGTGAACCACCCTGATACCTGTGGGTATAGGGCAGTATACAATTTTAAAATAATAATAATAAATTACAATTGCCCCTCTTTTAATAAATATTAATATAAAATAAATTTATACAAATCTGAATGAAATTATATAATCAACCAAAATGAATAGAAGCTTTAAAAATATATGACACAGCATTCTGTTTTAAGAGACTGACATATATTTTACATTTCTGGATAAGGATCAGTGTAGAGTTTAAACTTATTTAACTCGTTGCTAATTAGAAGAGGTGGTTCTGAAGGAGAGAGTAAATTAAACATAGGTGACACCTTAAAAGCTTCCTTAAATACACTCTTAAGAAATAAATGCTATAGAATCATTGGCTCACTTGAGCTCAGTGAACTCACTAATGTATTTTAATTTGCTCCAGACAAGGATTTAATCAATCAGAAAGTGGATTCTGCTCAGTTGTATGACAGTTTCTTGCCTCTCAATTTTGCAGTCAAGAACGCAGTGAGAAGGCAAGCAAGACACTGATGAATTTACATTGATGAACCCAGGATATGCAAGATTCAGTTGCCTGGGATTCCAGTTGCATTCATTCAGTAACTCCTTCTTACCATGGCCACTATCTAAGTACATCATACCATTGAGAGGCTCATAAAACCTGTACCCTGTTCAGGGCTTTAGGTTCACAGGAGAAGCAGGTGCAGTGAAAGCTGGATTTCTTCTGGGAGACATACTCAGGTCAAGTCATGCAAAATCTTGGTGAATTTTTAACAGAAGTCAGTGAATTCAGGACCATGGACAGCTCCCAGTGGGCCCCACTGGCTGTATTGTAGCTATAGCAGGACGTTGTCTCAGCAGAGAGCTAAAGCTTATGTAGGCTGTCAATTGCAGTTTGTCCTGCTTCCATAGGGGAAGCCGACTTTTCTTTTTTAATCATCCCTTGCACAATTTTGCATCCATTGACTTCTGAGAGATTGGGAAGATGGAGATGCTGCAGGAGGGTGATGGCAGAAAACAGCACCTACATAGAGCAGCCTAGACTTCACCCTCTTCTGAGTATTGTTAGACCCTGGGGCCACAACACTAAGGAGCAGAGTAATGTAAATGGCCTTGAAAGCTCAGAGCCCTTTAAGGCTTGTGGCTGTGCATTGACCCTCATGTCACTGTCTGCAGGTGGAGTTTGGGGGAAATGATTTCATGGGCCAGATTTGAAACCCTGCTGAATCATCTGAATGAGTAAGGTCCCAATAGAACATGTGCAGTGGATACTTGCAGAAAGTAGAGTTCCGCTGTTCTGCTCATCAGCTGATTGGTAGTAATATTGAAGCCTCAGGCCCTTTAAAGCACTACACAGTGTTAATTTAAAGTGCCTGATCAACTAACATCATTGTGACATCAGATGACTGACAGGTGGGCAGCCATACCCTCCTGTCAATTTTGTGCTACAAGATTAATTTGGATAAAGATCTGGCCTGTGGAGTAAAAAAAGATACAACTGTGCTCAAAAGTGGTTCACTAAAAAAAACAAAAAACTGTCAAAATACAGTAGTACCATAATGAACATAATTTTTAAAAGTATAGCACTGCAAAATAATACACAAAATCAATGCATTTAGCCTGCATTAAAATGTAAGTGAGCATAAAGCAAGGATAAATCTCATCAAAAGTTCAAGTAGAATCCAAAAGTTCAAGACTTTGGATCCAAAAGTACATCCAAAGCTAATAACAGTAGCACCTACCAGTAAACCCCACCCATCCTATACGCCTTGGCCCAGATTTCTGTCTTATAAAGGATGTTGGGGCTGGAGGATGAAGTGAGGCAGGTGCAAATAGCCATCCCTTGATAGCAAGCACAGAAGTTTATAGTCAGTGTTAGCCTTACTCAGAGTAGACCAATTGAAATGAACAAGCATGGCTAATTTAGGCCCATAAATTTCAATGGGTCTGTGCTGAGTAAAACCTAGTATGCTGCAATCCAGAGTTTTGTCTCCCCCATCCTGGTTCCTCCCTATCTTTTTCTGTAGCAACCACATTCCTATGCCTAGGTGGTCTTTTCTCTTCTAGGACCTTCTTAAGAGCTACAATCTCCCCCTTTATACCTCCTTCTGTTGCCCCATCCCTCTCTGTGCTTGTATATTCTCGCTACATCTGGCAAGAGCCAATCCCTGCAGAGTCGTCATGCATGACACTTTATCTTGCTTGCCTTGGTGTGCATGCAGTAATATCTTTACAGCTTTGTTCTATGGTGTAACAGGAGAGCTGCATCCCAGAGATGTGCTGGGGCTTCCCAAAGGGGGTAGCATGGTTCCGTTTTTAATATTAGAATCTGTATTGACTGCATTAAGAAGAGGGTGGGCTTATGCCACACACTTCACTCAACATCCATGTGTACAGGAAAAGACATGAAAGGGGTTCTGGGGTAGGGATGTTGGAGAATCCCATCGGAAACAGGAGCAAGATTTCTGCAATTTACATGTTCGTCAGAGCTAAAATGGGGTCATTGAGGAGCAATGGTGGAGGTATCAGCATGCTTGAGGAACCCTAAGGCTTTCAGAAGTAAAGGAAAAATAAAGGAAAACATCCTAAGATGACACATCTGCAAACACCACCACCAAGCACAAGCCCAATGATGACTGAAATTCCTCAGTAGTCATGGAATGTGGAGTGACAGGAAACATAAAATGGAAAATGGGGGAGCTAGACTGTCCTTCATTTACCTGGAACCTTGAATTGAGGTGAGAAGTTTATTAGTGATCCATTGGGTAGACTATTGCCTGCACACTTCTCCTTATATCTTCAGTAAGAGGGCTGGTAACTTACTTCTATTTTAATAAAAGGTGAACAGACAGATAAAGGGGTGGAATATTTCACACCAGACCTTGTGGCTTACCTGATTTTATGGCAGAGATGGTCACTCGGTTCTCATTAGCCCCAGCTAGCATGGCCAGTGCTTAGGAATGATGGGAGTTGGAGCCCAATGAAACATTTGGAGAGCTACAGGTTTTAAGCCACAAGATGCTTGCAGGTGTAACCAGATTTCTTGTCTTGTGTGGTTTGAGAGAACAGACCTGGGTGTTTCCCCACCCCTTTCAAGTAGTTTATGCACATTTAATAGTAAGTTCCCTTAGCAGAGAAACTCAGTCTGACCCTTGCTCACAACATTAACTGGAACAAAGTTTTCTCTCTTGTGTGCGGTTTGGTTGCACTCTGAATGATTTCCTTCCTCTGTCATAAAGGATGGATGAGAAAACGCCAGGGAGGAAACATGTACAGTGAGCACTTAAGAAGCTTCCCTTCTGAGAACCAGTCTTTTCTCTTTTTTTGAATTGTAGAAATATGAATGGGCACACATTTGACTTGTTAGCCTCTGTCCTGCTTGCCTTCTAAAGCCCAACATGTAGGCAAAGCAGCTTCTACTTCAGCTATAGGTTTAGGGCTCCTTTGACTGCCATCTGAACCATCTCAGAAAATGCTCTGATCACACACAGAGAGAAAGCTGTTGCAGTAGATTCCCTAGATCACATCTTTCATTCCTTTTTGTGAGTTATCATAAGAAACAAAATCTGGCAATGGGGTGAAACATGCAGCAGTTCCTCATTCTTGCAGGGCTTATCCACACTTACCTTTCCTCTGTACTTTCCAGGCATGGTTCCCACTTTTAAGCTCCATGTCCAAGCAACAATCTGCAGAAAACCCTAAATCCTGTTTGTTGCACTTCAGCTTTAAAGACTGGGTTTTTGTGAGGAAACACTGGGGCAAATAAAACAAGTGCTTGGACCCAGAACTTTAAAGCACAATCTGTGCCTGGAAAGGTAAAGGTAAAGGGACCCCTGACCATTAGGTCCAGTCGTGGCTGACTCTGGGGTTGTGGCGCTCATCTCGCTTTACTGGCTGAGGGAGCCGGCGTACAGCTTCCGGGTCATGTGGCCAGCATGACTAAGCCGCTTCTGGCGAACCAGAGCAGCGCACGGAAATACCGTTTACCTTCCCGCCGGAGTGGTACCTATTTATCTACTTGCACTTTGACGTGCTTTCGAACTGCTAGGTTGGCAGGAGCAGGGACCGAGCAACGGGAGCTCACCCCGTCACGGGGATTTGAACCGCTGACCTTCTGATCGGCAAGTCCTAGGCTCTGTGGTTTAACCCACAGCGCCGGAGCAGGGCAAAAAGTAAGTGTAGATAAATTCACAGGCAGGAGTTGCATGGATCTGGATAACAACCTCAGATTACTAACAGCACAAAAACCAGGTCTTCTGAGGTTTG
This sequence comes from Podarcis filfolensis, assembly GCF_964270895.1. Taxonomy (NCBI): domain Eukaryota; kingdom Metazoa; phylum Chordata; class Lepidosauria; order Squamata; family Lacertidae; genus Podarcis; species Podarcis filfolensis. Next base: position 41,605,056 of record NC_139617.1, read on the forward strand.
GGGGGGGGTATAGGCTTCCTTCTGGCTAATTGATGCTCATTTCCAAGCCCCCCACCTGGATTAGGATACAGCTCTCCTGAGAGAAATACACACACACACACACACACACACACACACACACACACTGGCTTTTCTTTCACTTCCAAGCATCTTTTCCCCTTTCTTTTTCCCTGTCACTCACTGCAATGGATACAGTGGGACTGTCTGAGTAAGTTTGGACCATGGGGCTGCATTGAAGAAGGTAGGATTCTGCTGCTAACATTTTCTGTGCTGACGACAGCAAAAAGTGGGTGGCAAATTAGATCTGTGTTGTGGGGAGCTTAATTGGAATTTAACGGGTGGTATCTGATGCCCTCATGCCATTAATGCAATGGAACTTTCTCTTCTTTTCCCAGACCCACCCTATGCACTCTCTAAATGTGCTCCGAGGGGTAAGGGAAATCCCAGTTCAGGTTTAGAACACAGGGGAACTTCTGTTGTACAAATGTAAATACTTAGCACTACAAGAGATTTAGCACTACTTTGCATTCAAGCCAGCATGTTTTGAATTGCTTTGGCACCTAGGTGTGTTTCTCATGGACTAAGGAGGTGGCTGCTATTCCTGAAGCACTATCACTCATTTCATGCCTTATTTCCTCTTTGTCAGCAATTATTCCCCAAGAGCTCACTGTCAGTTCGCTAGTTTCCAGATAGCACCTTTGAGGACATACTTCGTACAGGCAATAGTTTATCAATGGTTTCATGTAGAGGTTTTCAACCTTTGTGAGTCCACGGCTCATTGACCAACTACATTCTTTCTGTTGCACCCCTGTGGGGCTCAGGAGCCCACTTATGTCACCCCTTGCCTGAAGAACTAGCAGCCCCTCACCCCCTTTCGAACCCTCTCCCTTATGGATTGTTCTCTCAGCCTCCTCTCTTCTCCCCTCTCCTTGGGAGTCCTCTGGGCAGGTGGAGCTGCCACCCCTGGTCTCTGAGCTGCCCCTCCAAAAGAGAGCTGCCTCCTCCCACTGCTCCACCCCCTGGCTAGCCTCAAAGGCATCCTTCACCTGGGGAGCTTGTAGCCAGGGCTGCTGAAACAAACAGCTGTGTAAGCCTTTGGGAGGCAGAGATGTGAGAGGGCATCAGAGATGGGAGGGAAGGAAAGAGGCAGGCATTTGGGAGCTGGTTGAGGGCAGACTGAAGCTAGCAGGGCAGTTCACCACCCACCCCAATGCAATGGTCTCCTCTGTTTAATAGTTATTCCGTATCCCCAGAAAGCCCTGGGCAATGCACAATTCCCAGGATTCGAGTTGGGGGGTATTGACTATAAAAGCTTGCACAAAAGCACCCTGTATGGCAAGAATGATATTGATGCCTGCTAGCCATGATACCATCTCCAATAGTAGCTGTAGAAAATAGGTATGTCTTTTGATACCAGTTGATGGAAACCACAAGCAGGGAAGAGTCCTGTTCATGATCTTCCCAGAGGCATCTAGCTGGCCACTGTGAAAGCAGAAAGCTGGTCTAAGATGGGTCTTTGGCTTGATCCTGCAGGACTCTTCGTATGTTATTAGGCCAAAGATTATTTTTTTAAAAATGCTGCCATACTGCCATTTTTGAAGTACTAAAACACAGAAAGAAGAGCTGGTCACTCTGTCCATGGAGGGAAATGCAGGGTGAGATGGTTTTAAGGTATAGAAAGACAGGTTTAGGTTATAGCTGAGAGTTTCCAATACATAAGTGAAGCTCAGCATTCATTCATACATTCATTTTATTTATATGCTGCTTTTGCACACAAAAAAAGAAATCATGCTCCAAGCAGCTTACAATAAACAGGGATGCATTTCAAACAAACACTACAAAAACAACTTCATAATAAGATAGCAAAACAAAAACATAATATGCAAAAGCATATTTCAATACTATAAATATAACAAAATTACTTAACCAGCATGCTGCATCCCATAGCAAAAATAACAAGGGAGCTTCAAAGTTTCACCTTAGTCCTAGAAACACCCCTCCCATGATGTTGGAATATTGGAAGGTATTGAGATTGTGGATATCTGGGGCTTGTTACCTACGTCAGCATATGAAAAGTTAGTATTGTGGAATGTCAGCTCTTGGTAATCAAGCTTACTCTGAGGAGAAACGAAACTGAGTACTAGAAAAGTGGGGTGGGCGAGTATGAGGTTTGGGGAGGGGAAATAAGTTGATCAGCATTGATAGAAGCCTGTCTGTCTCTCAGCGCTTGGTAAGGATGAATATGCCAATCTCAAATGATGACTTGAGTGTCCACTTCACATCTACGCTGATGGCCTTGATCCGCACTGCCCTGGAAATCAAACTTGCATCAGGTGAGACAACAGCAGCTGGCTTAAAAGATCATAATTGTGTGAATAGGAATGAATGGGGAATGGGGATGGGGACTTTGGCCCATACATTTTCAAAATTGATGTATGGAAATGGGCAAATTTCAGATTTTAAAGCAAGATATCTGAGCAAATTTCCACTTTACTAGACCAGGACCTCCAGATGTTGTTGGACTATATTTCCCAGAATCGCTGACCATGCTGGCCTAGGGTCATTGGAACTCTGAGTCAAGAAAACATCTGGAGGATCACAGGTTCCATAGCCCTGCATTAGCTTCATCAAGCTCAGTGGTAGCACATCTACTTTGTATGTAGAAGGTCCCTGGTTCAATACTCCATGTCTCCAGGGACAGACCTCCTATCTGAAACCTGTAGAACTGCTACCAATCAGTGCAGACTGAGCTAAATCAACCAGTGATCTGATTCAGTACTTTGGTGCATTCTGGAAGAACTTCTCTCTTCAGAGAAGTAAGAAGTAAGAGCGTTGACATTGCCCACAGTCTTCTTCCCCTCCATGGAAGAGGAGCTATTCTCTACCGTGCTCTCTTTTTCCCTTTTCAAGCTTCCTGCAGAGAAAGAATAATACCCTTCCTCATAATAATACCCTCCCCAAAGGGTAGGAATAATGCCTTTCCTTGGGGCCATCCAAGAAAGCTGAGTGCTTGCAGATTCAGGGCAGGCAAAAGAAAGTACTTCACATAATAGTTAAGCTATAGGATTTGTTCTCCCACAATCTCATGATGGCCATCAACTTAGAAGGCTTTAAAAGAAGTTTATGCAAATTCATGGAGGATATGTTTTATCAATGGCTGCTAGTCATAGCGGCTGGCTATATTACCTCCAGTATCAGAGGCATATCTGAATGTCAGATATTGGGAATCATGTGGTCCTTCCTGTGGGCTTCCCATTGGGACATCTGGTTGATCACTTCGAGAAAAGACGTACTTTGCTTTATAAGCCTTTGCTCTGGTCCAGCATGGAGCCTGGTCTGTGAGTGAAACATTTTCTTCCTTTGTATCACCTGGCCCATGGCATGGCAGGGGTCCTGCAGCTTCAGTGTGACATCGAGCTGAGGAAGGAGATCTCGCTAGTTTGGCCCAATCTTTCACCAAAGACCTTGGATCTGCTAGTACCACCTCATAAACGTAAGTCCCATATTTCCCTTTGTACCACATTGATGGCATAAGCATTAACATTTACACTGAGAAGTGTTTTAGCAGGGGTAGGCAAGCTATGGGGACGCTTCAGCAAAACAAGGAAAAAGGACATCTTCCCGAATTCCTCTTCTTGATGTGCTGTACAGTGCTTTAAGGGCTTAGGCCCAGGCCTGGCTGTCAGTACTTTATTGCTATATACTAGATGGGAAGATATGGAGAGTAGGAAATAGGTCACTGCGCGAGGGCCTCCACTCTGATCTAGGTGTCAATCTGTTACTTTGCAGTGCCGCTGAATTGACTCGGGGAGATCCAGGTGCTGAATCTGTTCGGGAGTCCTACACAATCATGTGCTTGAGGGGCAGGAGTGAGATGGGGACCTGCTTCTCCTTCTCCCAACCCCCCAGACTTTATTTATTATTACATCTCTATCCCACCTTTCCTCCAAGGAGTTCAAGATAGCATCCATGGTTCTCCTGCTCCCCACCTTATCCTTACAACAACCCTGTGAGGCAAGCTAGTCTAACACTCTAACCACTACACCATATTGTCTCTCCTACACACCTCTTAATTTCGCAATGCAGTTTCCCAGCCAATGGGTACAAAAATTCATATGTTGGGGGAAGGCATGCTTGAAAAGTATTACATTAGTATGCATTATACTGGGGAAAATTGCTTGCAAAAATCTGTATATTTGGATAAATTTTACACTGAAATGCAGATTGCTACAGAAATGTGGAGAACTAAATTTAAGATTGGAAGTGGGAGGAATAATTTTTTGGTGGCCTCATTTTGATTTTAAACAATAGGTACCAGGCCATCTGAGTTTGGTCTAAGAAAGAATTAGGATAGCTCCCCACCCAACTCATGAGAATCTAAGATTTCCATTCATACTGACTCCCCCTCCCACTGCCTTCACCTTTTGCTATTCATCAATTCTCTTCACCCCATCTTTTTCCCCCTCTTATTTTGTTTTTCATTTTTTGTTTCTTTGTCCAGCTGAAGCCATGACAGTGGGGAAAGTCTATGCAGCCTTGATGATATTTGACTTCTACAAACAGAACAAGAACACTCGAGATCCTGCCCATCCAGCACCTGGAGGTCTTTGCCAGGTAAACAGTCTTTTGCACCCTTCACTGCCACTATGTCATTGTGGAGATCAACAATGAGCCAAACTTCACTGACCTGTAGGGGCAGTACAATCAGCTAATAGAATCTTGTTTAGTTTTACCGTGGCTTGTAGCAACATATAACAAATCACATCTAACCTAGAGGTTACCAGAGCATAGACATCAGAAAATTGCAGTAGTTGCTCCTGCTTTTGCCTCTGGCCTTATCCTCCACTGGTGCTCAGGGTGAAAAATGTATCCCACCCTTACACTAAGCTGCAGCTCCCTACTAAGGAACAGATAAGATTTGTACAGCTTCATTGCTGAGGGATTTGCCAGGCAGGGTTAAGGAGGAACCCCTGTCCAGAACAACTGCCAACCTCTACCTCTGTGGCAGCACTGTATTAATTGTTACCAGAGCAGATAATCCTTCCTTCCTTCCTTCCTTCCTTCCTTCCTTCCGCCTTGCAGACTGGAACTGTGTCCCTTTTCCACCCGTTGAAAGCAGCGCTTGAACAAAGCCAACCTTCAGTATTCCCCAATGCTTTCCTGCGCCAAAAGAGCTCCGCTTCTCTCAACAATGGAGGTGCCTTGTGAGTACCCAGAAAGTTCTCATTATTTTTGGCTAAATTCTCACTGAAGTGGCCGAGCTGGAGTTGTGCCTATTCAGAGTGCAGGTGGGGTGAAGGAGCTCACCTGATGGAATTTGTCTCTGCACACCAAAATTCCTTGCATTTAGAGAACTAGCATCACAATTTTTTTAGCCCAAGGGTGGATAAGCTGTGGTCAGTGATCAAGAATGATGGGAATTAAGAGTCCTACAACATACTGAGGGCTACAGCTTTCCCCATTTCTTTTTCTGTCTAACTTGCTCCCTGATATGCTGGTTTTCTAAGTGAGGAGATTGATTTCATTTTTTAAGATAGAGCAGTGCTCCATCATGTCTGTCCCCACCTGCAGTCTGAAGTTGCATGGCTTGAGCACAGGTTTGCCACCTGAGTGATAACTAGGTCCTTCTTAACCTGCAGCTGCTAACTACCTGACTTTGTGGTTTGTTTGTTGCCTGCAAGGAAGGGTTTCCCCAGCCTGCTTTATCTACAGTGTTGCTTTATGTAGATATATGTGTTTTATTATGTATAACATGAAACAATATAAACAGCAAATAATGGGTATCAGTCACCAGGTATGAAGCAAAATACAGCATGAGTATAAAGCAGAAAATAATAGTATCAAATCACAGAACTGTGGAGTTGGAAGGAACCCTCAGAGTCATCTGCTCCAATCCCCTGCAATACTGGAATCACAGCTAAAGAATCCCTCACAGAAATAAATATAAACCAGTCATAATCAAAGTATATTTTGGTATGTTTGTCTGTACATCACTCTACAGCATTGTGTAAGCTTATCAGTCAAAGCCATACCCTATCATACCAGCACCATTTATCAAGAACAAGAGTTGCTGGAACTCACCATGAACATGTCCCTCATTCTCTTAGAATGACAATGGCGCCCACCTGAGAGGTGCCAGAACTAAGTTCCAGGGAGTTCTGGCCAAGAAAAGCCCTCTGCATCTTTCCAATGTTACCCTAGCTCCATGCATGCTGCCAGAAGGAGGTGGTTTATATGATTCTTACAAGACAGATCAATGTTGCCACCTTATGAGTTAGGAGAGCAAAGCTAATCCTGGGTCCATTTCTGTGCTTTTGGATAAGTCCCACCAGAGATGGGGCAATGTACCAAGATTTTGGTATACAGTACAGTGGTACCTCGGGTTACAGATGCTTCAGGTTACAGACTCCGCTAACCCAGAAATAGTACCTCAGGTTAAGAACTTTGCTTCAGAATGAGAACAGAAATTGTGCTCTGGCGGTGCGGTGGCAGCAGGAGGCCCCATTAGCTAAAGTGGTTCTTCAGGTTAAGAACAGTTTCAGGTTAAGAACGGACCTCTGGAACGAATTAAGTACTTATCCTGAGGTACCACTGTATTGCATTCTTTGCAAGTTCTCTCTCTCTCCCTCCCTCCCTTTCTTCCTCCCTTTCATGACAGACCAACGCCAGAGGGAGGAGGAATCAAGGAGTCTGTTTCATGGGGTACTCAACGGACTCAGGATGTGTTTTACGAAACGAGGACACCAGCATTTGAGCGTGGCCATTCAGAAGAAATTCCCACTGAGCAGACAAGCAAACAGGTGAAGGTTAAATGTACTGTTTTGGTACAGGAGGAGGCTTCACTGGGCTAATCCCAAAAGCTCTGCTACACCAATGAAATGTACTTTCCAGTCTGCTGGCAGCTGGCAGAACAGAACAGCAGGCCTGGTCCAAGAAATGTTGCTCCCTAAGACAAAGGACAAGACCTCTCCCCCTTCCCATATTCTGTGTACTGAAGCCAGTGCTTGAAAAGGCAATTTTAAAAATGCAAACAATTTCTGACCGAAGGGAAGATATTCCAACACATGCCCACAGCATGTGCCTTGATGCTTTATCCTGATTACATCACCAGCCCCTAGCCAAGCTGGCCAGTTCCTCCTTATAAAGAAGCTGTGGAATCCAGTGTGCCTGAAACTTCCATTTGTTTGTTGAATCAATCTCAGTTTGAAATCTAAAGAAACATTGCATATGGATGCTAAAACAACTTTCCATTGATTACACTGCATGGAACACCCCATTGCAATTTAATTTATTATGCAATATTGCTTTATACAAGTGAAAGGTGCCCCAAAGTGATTTACAGGAAAATTGAACTGCCAAATTACATAATACAATATCAATGCGTAAGAAGATTAAAAACTGACTGGCAGAGGGGCTGGAGCACTCCCATGCCGCTGTAATGGAGTTGGTGTCATTATCCTTGGGACTACATTACTGAATCAGTGGCATAGCATGGGGTGGGGGGTGTCACTGGGTGCATGTTTTGAGGGGGCATGCAAGGGAGCTGTGGAGACAGCTTCCTCACACAGCAGCCCAATGGCACCAGCCACAGCTCCATTCCTAGGTCAAGCCTAACCTGGGAGCAGAGAGAGGACAGTTGGTGGTAACACTGCCACCGACTTCCTAGGCTGTGGCAGCTTTCTTGCACCTGGCCATAGCTGCTCCACTTCCAGGGCAAGCCTGACCCGGGGGTGGACCCAGGGACGGAGAGAGAAGAGTCAGTAGCAATGCTGCAGCCCTCTCTTCTGGTTTGCAGTGCACAAGGAAGCAGCTCCACTCTCGGGTCAGGTCTGACCTGGGGGCAGAGAGTAGGAAGAAAGCTGGTGGCAGCTCCCTCACCCCTCTTCTCGCCTGGGCTGTAGCATGCAAGTGAGCTCCCCATGCTGCTTTGTGAAGCAAGCCACAGGGGGCTCCCTCTGCTCCCCACCCCCCTAATGGATGTACCCCACATGCATGATCTGGGTGGCTTTAGCATATGCTCCACCACTGTGTTAAATTGTCATGTATATAAATTGAATTGACTTGGGTATAAAAAAGAAGTCACGTGGGTGGTGCTGTGGTCTAAACCACAGAGCCTGGGGCTTGCCGATTGGAAGGTCGGCAGTTCGAATCCCTTCAACAGGGTGAGCTCCTGTTTTTTGGTCCCAGCTTCTGCCCACCTAGTTCGAAAGCACATCAAGTGCAAGTAGATAAATAGGTACTGCTCCGGCGGGAAGGTAAATGGTGTTTCTGTGCGCTGCTTGGTTTGCCAGAAGTGGCTTAGTCATGCTGGCCACATGACCTGGAGGCTGTATGCCGGCTCTCTCGGCCAATAAAGCGAGATGAGCGCCGCAACCCCAGAGTCATCCACGACTGGACCTAACGGTCAGGGGTACCTTTACATTTACCTTTAAAGAGCCAAACACCACTGAGCTCAGCTAAGCATGCAGAGGGGCCCTTTATATCTTACCTCTCCCTCTGAGGATGCAGCAAGTCATTTACCATGATTACTGAGAACTACTTCTTCTTTTTTTGCCAGCTCCCTGCTTACTTCTGTGCTTCTGCCCCTATTTCTCTCTCAGGTAGTAGAAATGCGAGAGATCAGTCCAACAATGGCCAATGGTGAGCACCAGCCTGGCCTGGAGAGCCAGGGGCGAGCTGCCTCCATGCCCCGCCTGGCAGCAGAAACTCAGGTGAGCGCAGGAGGCTTAACTGGCAATGGAAGACTTACAGTAAGTCAGCTATTTAACGCCTTCTTTCTGTCTGTTTGTCTTGTCACCTGGAAGACCTTTGGGAGGTTTAGCAATGTGAGTGCTGCAGTGGGCAATTTGATTATGCATTTACCGATCACATAAATAATTGTGGTGTGATCTGGAGCAAGCATTCCCCATTACAGACAGCTTCTCTGAGATCCATCCGCAGTCAACAGAAAAGCAACAGGCTCCAGATCCTACTTGCTAGGCAACTTTGTTTGCTGGTTTTGTGTATGTAAGTATGCATCTAATCATAGGGATCCATAACTTTTCATATATCTTTCACCAAAAAGCCTGGCATTCTACAGACTCGGCTTTCTTAGAAACAGAATTGTACCACATTTTCCCTGAGCCTGCCTGCCTACAGAGCACTCCTCTTTTGCTAAGTTTCTCTTTTTCCACAGTTAAGATACAGCTACACTTACAAACCTAAACCAGTTTCCAAACCTGTTTAGCCACCCCACCAATGAGTTCCAGGAAGGGGCTGGGACATTCTTCCAACATGAATTCTCAGAAACCTCCTGGAACTACAAGTTCTCACGGTTTTTGTAGAAGAAGATTCAGTGGCTGAAGGCAGCCTCCAACTGTTTTTTAATTTGCAATGCAGACATGCTCCCAGATATTCTTCCAAACCCAATAGAAAATTATATATGTGGAATTCACATGAATCCTGTGGCATAATTAGGTTCAATAAGTAAGGTAGAGTTTTCTAGCTAGCTAGAAGTGGTGGGTACATAGTCCACTGCATGCTGGATCCCCTTACAGTAATTCAGGGCTCATCCACACCTTCATCTGTGCCACATTATCTAAGTCCGTGACTAAGCAGGGCTTTTTTTGTCCCGCCACTTTCTCCAGGAAAATACTCAGTTTACTGCTGAATCATAACAAACATCAATTCATGTAAATGCAGTTGCCGTATTTTCCACTTCAGCAATGGGACAAAAAACAAAACCCTCCTGCTCAAACCCGGACCTAGAAATCACAGGCCTGTGCCTAGAAAGCATGGCTCAGACTGAAGTATGGATGAGCTCTCAGTATTGGTTAAAAGGTAATGTGAGGCATGACACGAGTACCCTAGACAGCTCTGAACAGCGCTTGGGCTGAATAATGCATAAAAGCAGAGCTCAGAAGTTGCTTCATCAGCAGTTATTGCCAGACTGAGCCATATATAAGATCTGTAACTCAGTACCACCTGACCTCATAGGACGAGAGGATCATGGGGTGCTGTGGCAAACAGGAATAATTCACCAACTGATTCTATTGATGGTGGTCATTGATTTAATTCTAGGTGTGAAACTCTCCTGATTTCAGTTGCATTTCCCAAATTGAATTTCTTACTAAGGATCTTCTGCCTTAATAAGAGAACCAGAAACATTTCATCTGCAGGAGATATTTTTTTAATCCTCCTCTTGTGCTTAGATAATGCAGCCTCAATCATCACCTGTGTGACTGAGCATTGTCTAGTCTTTCATTTCACACACCATTCCATCATTGACACATGGCTGGTGATCATTCTCCAGCTGCTCTTGGACAACTTCACTTCCCAACCTAGACAAAAGGATGTCACTGCCCTGGGTTCCTTCAGCTAGAATTAGAGATGTCATTGAAACTTGCTTTTCTTCACTTAAAAATGAGGAAAGCTCATCATTCTAACCTCATATGCATGTATTCCTCAAAGGAACAACACAACATCATGCTGTCTCTCAAACCTCTCATTCCCTTTCTTCAACACAGTCCACCACACCCCTGAGATCCACTTGCTTACCTCCTTGCTTTTCAGTGGTGACAAGCAGGAGGTTTTGCCATCTTTTGCCCTCCATCACTGGTTGGCTGCATCACAGCCTACCATGAGCAATTGGGCTTGGGAAATATAGTTTCCCAAGGACCACAAACACCCACAGCAAGGGTAGGCTCTCTCATTTGCTGCCACTGGAGCAACAGAAAGGTTGGAAGTGGGTGGGAAGGGTGGCTAGAGCATCATAGGTGAGTTGAAATCTATAACAGAACAGAGCTGACATTTCTCAGAATACGTTTTTTCCTGAGACACTTTCTGAGATTTTTTCTCACACACACACTTTGAAAAAGGCCAAATATTCTCCAACTCTTTTCTTGTGGCAGCTGCCATTCCCACCCACATCTGCCTCATCCCTTAGGGGGGAAATAAATTCTGCTCCGGCAATTGCTAATGGTGAACTCTGTCCCCAAGATTTCCTCCTGCACCTAGAGGAATTTAGCTGAATCCTCACTCCCTGGGTTGTGTGTCCATGCATAGGGTAGAAATTTTAAGAGGTCTCCATCTCATGCTCAAAGCCATGATCTCCTTATTCTTGTTCTCCCTTTCTACATCATGCTAGAGCATGGATGAGGAACTTATAGTCTGCCCCATGTTGGTGGACTCCAGCTCTCATCAACCCCAGCAAGAAGGACCAGCTGTAGCCCTGTAAGGTTTGGAGGGCTGTATGTATAATGGGAGAGAGTGAGCAGAAAAGGGATTAAAGAGCAGCTGCTGGTACTCCACCTCCTTCTCAACACCACCCCCAGATTGAGCCAAATAGGAAACCAGTGATGGGAAGGAGCAGGGGGAGCTTCTGCAACTGAGCATTTTCCAGGGACTTTACTATGTAGTGCCTCCCAGTGCATTGCGGTGCACCTTAGCAAGTGACCAACAGTGCTGTCCTTTAGCCCTAAGGCCTGAGTTTCAGAAACTTTTCCATCTGTTAATATTCTGCATGAGTTGGGTGTAAGGCCTCCCTCTGGAGCAGGGATGGGAATCTCTGGCTCTCCAGACATTGCTGGACTCCGACCCCCATCAGCCCCAGCCAACATGCTTCACAAGGTAGGGTGATGGGAAATATAGCACTCCAACATCTAGAAGGCCCACCCTGTTGGGTGTCCCATGCTTGTTGAGTTGGAGTGTGTAAATTGTAGTTCCAGCAACACTTAGAAGGGCCATGGGTATCCACAACCCTGCTTCAGAGAAGTCTGAGGAGATCTAACCTCACTTTCTTCCATTGGAAGTTCCATTTGAATAACCAATCACCAGTCTTGACTCCTCACCAAGTTCCATGGATAACGTTTGACTAACACCCATTTCTGTCTCTTGTCTCTTATTCATCCCCCCTTCCCTTTACCTGTTTGTCTCCCCTCTCTGGTTGCCCCTTCGTCCCCACCCTTTCTTCCCCACCTCTCCATCATCTCGTCTGCCGCACGCACCTGCTGTGATGTCTGACAATGGCTGTGCTGGTGGGGGCTGCTTCCAATATATTTTCTGTCCGAATTTCTTGCAGAGAGGCAAAGTGCGGTCACCGGGGCGTTACCTGGCAGTATGTAGCTTGCTTGAACTTAAAAGTCGTATCCTCTCTAAAGTCTGTTCAGTGAAGGGTGGGGAAGGTTTTTTCCTTTGGGGCAACCTCCCAGGGGCCACATGCAAGTGGTGTGTGGGACCAGAGGCAAAATTCGGGGCAAGCGATAAATGGGAATTCTTCCTTTATACGATAGGTGAGTTTTTACAAACAGCTCTTTCCATCTTCTGTCCCCAGGCAAGCAAGCAGTGTTGTTGGAGTTAAAAGACACATTCCAGCCAGGCAAACACACTCAAGGAGAGTATGAAGCAGGAGGAGTGAGGGGTGTGGCCTGGGGGCATCACAGGGGCCAGATAGAAAGGCTTAGAAGGCTGCATTTGCACCTCAGGCTGTCAACCCTTTTAGCTCCCCTTTCCCCGCCTGGGGTGGCAATCTTCCATTATAATGAAGCGTGTTCTGTGTTCAGATGCAGAGCCAGCTCCAGATTTAAATGGGCCCTGATTGTTCTGGTAGTGCTCCAAGCCCACTGGCAGCCCTAAATAGCCCTAGCTGCTATTTAAATTTCCCATAATTCCCCAGAGCGATGGTAGGTAAAGGCCTTGCAGGAAAGTTGAATGGTGACCATGTACAGCCGTCCTAAGGACTGTTCAGAGTGTGGAATGCTGCTGTTCAGGATTCTAGCAACTCCATTCCATTTCCTGCTTTTCTGGGTCCCGTCCCCCCATGCCAGCCAGCGTGGTCACTGTGCATGCTCAGCCTCACTGGGCTGCTGTTTGGCCCTCCTCCTCTCATGATAGAACTTTCCAACGCCCCTCTCTATATCTATCTTTGTACTTCTGCTGACTCTCAAGGTTTAGTTATTTATTTCATATATTTCTGTGCCACTTAACAGTCTTGAAGGGGCTGAGATTTTCTCTAAGCTTGTTGGCTACCTCATTCTTGTCCATGGGTGGTGCCATTTTGGCTTCAAGAATAACAGCACATGTTGACCTTTGGGAACAGGGGGAGAGGGATAAACAAAATCTCTAAGTGGTTTAAATGATGTCCCAGCCGCACTGAAGTGACAGATGGATAAGTGACTGGGGTGAACATCCTTTTTGGGAGTTGTGTGTTTATAACTTTTAATTCAGAATTTCACAAACTGGGAAAATGTCTGACATGTACCACAGGCTGTCTAGTTGGAAGTAAGTCACTCTTGGGGCTTCAGTTACTCCTGGGCTACAGCCCCGGCACAACTTCAAAATCTAAGATCATTCCTGGAATATATCAGATAAATCAGGCTTCCTCAACCTTGGCCCTCCATATGTTTTTGGCCTACAACTCCCATGATCCCCAGCTAGCAGGACCAGTGGTAAGGGGTGATGGGAATTGTAGTCTCAAAACATCTGAAGGGCTGAGGTTGAGGAAGCCTGTCATAAATAAACGCCCTTCCAGACATAGGGCCCATTTGCACTATAACTTTAGAGCAGTATCATACCAGTTTGAACAGTCATAGCTTCCCTCAAAGGATCCTGGGAACTCTAATGTGTTAAGGGTGCTAAGAGTTGTTAGGAGAAACCCATATTCCCCTCACAGAGCTACAATTCCCAGAGTTCCCTGGGAAGAGGGTTTGATTGCTTAACAACTCTGAGAATTTCAGAAAACAGGGGTCTTCTAACAATTCAAAGCACCCTTAACACTCTACAGTGCCCAGTACTCTTTGGGGGAAGCCACAACTGTTTAAAGTGGTATGGTATATCTTTAAGTATATGGTGGAGATGGGGCCTGACTATAGCGCTATGGCTGCGGTTCATTCCAATGTGGGAGCTTTGGAGCAGACCTTCCACATGACAGGTCACAGATCTCTGTTTTTTGGAAGCTGATGGTGCTTTTTACTGCCCTCACAATGGCAGGATGTGTTTGGATTCAGAAAAGATCTGTGGCTGTAGTCACACCCCTTCTATGTCCCCTTTCTTCCAACCTGCAAGAATCAGAGTTACGAGCAGGTAGACGTATTTTGAATCTAACTCCTGGCATTCCAGATTTCTTTTGGAGATTAGACAAGCAGAAATTTATTAAGTTCCCTGTTTTCGGTCTGAGCTAGGAATACCGTCCTGTCAAAAAGAAAAGTGGGTTGTTTTTTTAAAATTACAGAAGCATTCCAAAACAAAAAATTTTTTTCCTTCCAGTAGCACCTTAAAGACCAACTAAGTTAGTTCTTGGTATGAGCTTTCGTGTGCATGCACACTTCTTCAGATGCATGCACACGAAAGCTCATACCAAGAACTAACTTAGTTGGTCTTTAAGGTGCTACTGGAAGGAAAAAAAATTTTTGTTTTGACTATGGCAGACCAACACGGCTACCTATCTGTAACAGAAGCATTCCAGTTCTTTCACAAAATATTGCATTCATTCATTCATTATTTCTATGATAGAAGAAAAAGTGGTTTGATCACTGCAATATTCTGGAATAGCAAAGGAATTACCATGATGGCATGTGGAAGAGTGCGGGGAAAAACAGAAAGGAAAAAAAAACCCCCAGAGTTCTAGTTTCATAAAGAGTACACCTGGAAAGGCCATAGGAGCAGATTGAGTTGCCCTGAGAAGTAGAGTGCATTTTCTGTCCCCCTAAATAACTGCAGAGAAAACCCCCACATGTCAGGAATAAGGGAGCATGGCCTTCTCAGCATCCCTTCCCCCCACCCCTTTGACATTAAGAACTGAATGTGATGGGTTTCCTTTGCAAGTAAAAATACGTTAGATTGCAACTTGGTGCTCTTGTCTTGGCTTGGGCAGATCCTCTTTACACACAAGTGTAAGGCTTTGAAATGCTGACTTTGAAAAAGGATGGTGAACACCTGTAGCCTTCCATATGTTGGGCTCCAACTCCAATCAGACCAAATTATTTGTAATTCATGTAGTCCAGCAACATATGGGGGGGCCACTGGTCTCCTCCTCACTGTGATACAGGGGGAAAAAAAATATCTCCATCCTTGCCTAGAAAGATCAAGTAGATTAGAAGGAAAGTCTCTCTTGATCAGGTCAATGGTCATTTAGTCCAGCATTCTGTTCTTTCAGCAGCCAAACAGATGCCCATTATGGGAAGCCCACAAGTGGGGCCTAAGTGCAACAGAGCTTTCTTCCCACATGTGATTTTCAGCAACTGATATTCAGAGGCATACTGACTCCAACAGTGGAGGTCGAGCATAGCCTTCTTGTCCTCCATGAATCTGCCCAGTACTTTTACAAAGACATTTAAGCTGGTGGCAGTTGCCGTATCTTGTGAAAAGTAAATTTGATAGGTTAACGATGCCCACCTCCCTGTTGTTGCCTTTAAGGGATGGAAAGAGGGTGCTGCGCTAGGGAGGAGGGAGGCTACACACTGAACCAACAACTACCTTGCGCTCTCTTCTTTCCCCTTCCTCACCCCAACCTCACCCTGCCTTTGTCCACAGCCCATCCCAGATACAAGCCCCATGAAGCGTTCCATCTCCACACTGAACCCACAGCGTCCCCATGCCACACACCTCTACGAGCATTCCCGGCCAGTGGAGCACACCCACCACCACCACCATCACCGCTGCCACAGGCGGAAAGAGAGGAAACAGAAATCTGTTGACAAACCACCCAGCCACCTGGCTGATGGTGATGCTGCAGGTGAGGGTACCTTAAAAAACGGGTTGGGTGGTGTGCTTACATTTCACTACAAACAAGACAGACTGAAAGCATAGCCTTCATTACCTATCTTTAGGCACCAGGGAAAAATGTTTCTCTTCAACCAGGTGTTTGTGTGATTAACATTCTATGGCTTTTTAACTGTGTTTGTGGGAGGATGCTTAATGATTTGTTTTTGTTTTATTATGTATCTTGTATTCTCATTTCATATTTTTCTGTTGTGAACTTCCCCGAGGTCTTCAGAGGAAGGCACTATAAAAATAACAACAACAACAATGGCTACAAGTACAACAACAGCAACCATATTTTACAAAGGAGGGATATTAAAAGAAAATGGACTGGGAGGGAGGAGGAAATAAGACAACTCAGGTACAGGTTTATAGGTTGCAATGGTGGAGCTTCATGCTCCGGCACCAGTAAGGGGGTGGAGAGCAGGCGGGTGCATGTCCTGGGGGCGTGGTGCACGTCATGGGGGCATAGCGTGGGGGCATGGCACCCAGCGCAGGCAGGGGGGCAGCCGCGGTGGCACCCCACCGGTATCGTACTGCCGGGGGCGGTGCACTTGCCCCCGCATTCCTCTTCCTCCTCCAGTGATAGGTTGCAAGTTCTTCCAATGGCCAGTTGGTATGAAAGAGTTCAAGGGGAGAAGGATTGAAAAGTTGCTGGTGTTGTATCCAATGTTTGTCCTCCTCAGCATAGATCCATTGAAATTAGTACACCTAAGTTAGTCAATTGCATTATTTTCAGTGGGTCTCATCTGAGTAGAACTAACATTGGATGCAATTCCTGATCTCTCAGCTGAGCCAATGGAGTAGCTCTGCTTCCCTTCCCTTCTCTCCTTCCCTCTGCTATACTCTGATAGGATGGCTGCTGTCAGGTGATGTTCTTATGATTATTGTCAGGGCTAGTACACTGTCACACCTACAAGAGCCCAGATGCTGTACCTCCTCCACCTCCTGCAAAATTATGTACGTAAGGGATATACCATACACACTGGGCATGCTGGGTATTTCTGTGTCATCTCAATTTAGTTCGGGTCATGGCCAGGGCTTTCTTGGTGGTGGTGCCCGATTTATGGAATTCCCTTAAGAAAGCTGCCTGACAGCCACTTTTTATTTAGGGAAAGCTCAATGTTAGGACATCTGCTTTGCAGAAGGTACAAACCATGGCATCTCCAGGCAGGGTTTACAGAGACCCCACTGTAAAACCCTGGAGAACTGCTGCCAGTTCTCATTTAAGGCATGTTCCCATGTTTCTATGGGAAGCAAGATGCTATCAGATGGGCCTCTGACACCACTGGGATTCCTTTTTGTTTGATGAGTAGGTGAAGCAACATCCAAAACCAAAAAGCAGGAGAGGGGCCGGTCCCAGGAGCGGAAACTTCACTCCTCTTCATCCTCTGAAAAGCAGCGCTTTTACTCCTGCGACCGATATGGGAGCAGAGACCACTCACAGCCCAAGTTATCAGAGCGCAGTCGGCCAACATCACCCAATGGAGGGCAAGAGCATGGAACACAGAAACAGGTGAGGAGCCAGAAGGAGGGTGGGAAGAGGGTGGTGGGTACCTTCTACTGATGACTGAGCAACAGATGCTTTGGCCTTTGTCAGAGCTTCAGAAGCTCATGTACAAATTCTTGGCATTTGTCTTAACTTCATGTGGTTGGAGACATCCTGAAGGGAGAGAAGAAGGCTGGTTGGGCAGCAGGTAATGGTTGGATCACTGTTGCTCTCGTGTTTGCTTGTACATTTGTGATTCAGTTTAAGCAACTCCTTTGTGGTGGAAGAAAGAGGGTTGTAATTTACTCCCTCCCTGTAATAAAATAAAATAAAATAAAATATGTGGGGAAGCCAAAAATGATGGAGCAATAAAAGGGTTAAGGCCCTTGCAAGTGAGCGATTAATATCTCTAGCAAGAGCAATCTGCCCCCCACCAGCAGCCCACTGGACAGAGAGAAAGAGGGAGAAAGGGTGGTATAAAGAAACTGTGAGAGAGAAGGGGTAGCAGAAAGAAAGGTGGCTCTGCCCATTTAAAGCTATGGCTCTGCCCATCAGTGGTTCAGCCCTGCTGATTGCAGGAAGGTGTTTTTGTTTTGACAAGTTTTTTCCAGCTGGATTGTGGAGAGGCATGGAATTGCGTCTCTGTTTACTCTTGAGTGTTTACTTGTATTGTGTTTTAAACCCATTTTTAGCATTTAAACCCATTTTAGTATATGGTTGTGAATCACATTGAAATTTATCTGAAAGGTGGTTCATAAGTTAAACTTGAGAAGGCTGAGCAAACAAGTCCCATAATGTTCAGTAATGCTTCTGGTCATGAAGCAAATCTATTTTGGGCTTTTGAGGCATGTGGGAGGATTTTGTTGGTCAACTTGCATTCCCATTTGCCCCAGAACTGTCTGCTCTCCTACGTTGTCACCCTAACCCACTGGATGTTTTCCCCCCATTTGGAATCCTTTCCTTCTCCAGCCCTTTTGATTTCCTGGGTCTATACCTCTGTTCCAGATTGCTCCTTAACACAGTCGTTCCCCGACTGCACGTCTAAACTCTCTCTTTCCATTTTCTTTCATCTTGTAACATATTCCCCCCACCCTTCTTTTCATGTCACTTGATCTTCTGTTGCTTGGTTCCCCACTATCACCTTCCCTGCCATACACCTCTGCGTTTGTCTGGTGTTCCCCCTCCCCTTCGTTGTTCTTTTTTTCTTTTTTTTGTTCATTTGCTTTGTTCCAATTTTCATGTAGGGCAGTGGTTCAGTTAATGAGAGCCCCTTGCTGTCAACTTCGGGTGCAAGCACCCCGTCCCGTGGCCGGAGGCAACTGCCGCAGACCCCACTGACCCCGCGCCCCAGCATCACGTACAAGACTGCCAACTCGTCGCCTGTGCACTTCTCCAGTTTCCAGACTGGCCTGCCAACTTTCTCCCCGGGACGCTTGAGCCGGGGTCTCTCTGAGCACAACGCTTTGCTGCATGGTGACTCCCAGGGCCCTTCGCAGCCCCTGATGGCCCGGATTGGCTCAGACCCTTACCTGGGGCACCGGGAAGACAGTGACAGTCCGTACCATGCTGTGCCTGAGGACACACTCACTTTTGAGGAGGCTGTGGCCACCAATTCAGGACGGTCATCCCGGACTTCTTACGTCTCCTCCCTGACGTCCCAGTCCCACCAAATCCGTAGAGTCCCCAATGGATACCATTATACATTGGGCCTCAGTGCCGGCCCTGGGACCAGCACCAGAGCACGTAGCTATTACCATGAACGAGATGAAGATGACTGGTGCTAGCAGGAAAAAAACCCCGGAGTTCTTGCACACGAAACTGATGAATATTATACATAAAGCTCTGTGTTTATGTGTGCACACATACGTTCAGCCCCACAGCTTCAGGGCTGGAGGGATAAAGAGGAGGGAAGAAGTGCCTCCTCATGGAAACCCCCCCCCCCCAAATGAAGAAGACTTGTCTCTGTGCATGCGCACAATGCTGTCAAGAGACGACGCCTCTCTCTCATACTGAAACCTGTCTGTCCTTTAGTGCTAAGAAGGCCCTGGATCAGTAGGAATTGCTGTTCTTTGGAAGGACAGGGCAAGGGAGATCTTGCTCGTCTCTTGCTGCATTGCAGTTAACATCGCCCTCTCCTTTCTCAACAATAAAACTGTAAGATAAGCAAAAGACCCGGAGAGAAAACCAAAAAGAAAAAAAAAACTGTTGAACTTTCTGGGACTGGAGCATCATGCAGTTTTGGATAGAAAGAGGGGAAGGAAGGGACAGTCACAGTTACAAACAGAACCTATCATTTCTCTTGTCCACACTTTAAGAGGCAAAAATCACCCATGACGGCATTGGACTCGACATTTGGCAAGGCGAAACCTTTTCAAGGGAGCCAGTAATGGGGCCTTTCAGCTGACAGAAGCCGCCATGCTGCCGTCTGTGACTACTTTGATTGGTTTGACTTCCCATTGACTTTTTGGAAAGCATCCCCTTCACTTGGGAGAGGAGAGCTGTTTGGCAGGCAAGGTTGGCTCCCAGCCTGCTGCTGCTGCTCCTACTGCTGACAACTTAAAAATCAGTTCCTCTGTTTTGGATGTGATATGCCCCCTTTCATAATTTTGTCTTGTTTACAATCAAAGCACGAGAGTGAGAGCGAGAGAGTGAGAGTGAGTGAGAGAGAGAGAGAGAGAAGGGTGGGGTCTGGCAAAAGAAAATGTGTCATTTGGTTTTATATTGAGCTGTTAGATAAACTAACTTTTCATTGTGTGCATTTTTTTTTGTAAATTGTACAGTAAAAGAAGAAGAAACAAACAAACAAACAAACAAACAAACAAAACCAAGAGTCCTTCACTGTAGAGAACTAGTCCTATTGTCATTCCAGCTCCACTGTTGTTTCATACTGAAGGCGCCAATTCTTCACTACTAAGTGCCTGATCTTAGGAATCTCTCATGGTGAAGACGCAATCTCTTGTTCCCGATGCATCAGGAGGATGCGTGTGGTGGAGTGGGGTGACCCACAAGGAGGGTTTGGAAGGCTTCAAGTATTGACCAGTGCTGAGTCAATAATTCCACATAGATTGGAAGGCGGACAAGTACAAAATTCTGTGTGTGCTTTTTTCAGATCTTGTTGTGTGGGGGGGGGGTGCAGGGATATTAGAGAGATTTCGACAAGCATCTAGCAACAGGGGCAAATGTTCTTCTGCCAAAAGCAGGACCCTACTGCTCTACACATCTAAGTCTTAACTTGGTTACAGAAGCTCTGGTTGCTCTTCATGGCACATTGTTGGGTGTTGAAGACAATTGAAGAGACTTGTGATTATTGTCCTTTTTTGTGGTGGTTTGAGGGGGGGGGGATAAAACAAGAAAGCCCCGAGGGAAAACCCTAATTCTGATTCTCAGGGATGAGATTTCTGCTTTTTTTGTCTCTGTGTGTGTGTGTTTCTGTGCATCAGGTGCTTGTTTCCGTGTGTGTGCGTGCGCATGTGTGCGTGTGCTTGAGCACTTTCATGAAAAGCTAAAACATTGTTATTAAAAAAACAAACAAAAATAAAACACCTGCACATAACAAAGCTGAAAGACCCAGCCCAACCTGAGGAGGGCAACATTCTATGTTTTGAGAGTGAGCAGAGGAGAGAGGCAGTGATAAGGAAAGAGACTTGCAGGGAAAAGTGACCCCATCACAAGCAAGACAAGAAGCTGTCATATATGAGTACATTTAGATTAGTCATGTGACATCGACTAGCAGCAGTTCTCTGGTGCTCCAGGTGGGAGGGAAGTGTCTCTCCCCGTCTCACCTGGAGATGACAGGGATTGAACCAGGAGGCACAGTCTCTTTCCGCACCTTAAAACTATCATGTGCTTCATTGCATCATACAGGCACAATTGTGCGGCTGACATTGTCTGTGGCTCCTTGCCAGGGTTTAACACTTTGGGAGCAAATCCAGGTTTGTCCCCCTTAATGTCTGAAATAACTCTGAGGGAGGAAAGTGGGGCAAAATCCTCTCAGGGCTGAACTACATAGGACATTAAAATGTGCCTTTGTTTAACCCTTGCCTCCGTATTGGGAGGAGATTCCCCCTGCCCTGCCATTTAGCACCTTTGGAGAAGGGGTTATCAGCAGGACCACAGCAGGAGTGGAATTTCTTTCTGCTGTGATCCTGGCGATTTTCAAACCACACCTTGACATTATTTGCATTTTTTTAAAAAAAATCACTTGCAGGAGTTAAATGCTAAATGCAAATGCACATTTAAATACATATGCTAAGCTGCACATTACATGTTATTGAGTGCAGGGGGTGGTAGTCAACACAATGGCCTAGATATGTTGCAAACTCCCATCAGCCCCAGCCAGCATGGCCAGTGGTTAGGACTGACGGGAGTTGTTCTCCTTTAAGATGCGATGGCTGCCCCATTGACATTGTTGATTAAGGAGCAAAGCCACTTTTGGAGGGTGGGCAGGCTGTATTTCAAGCAGAGAAGCAGCTGGAGAGAGTGGATATTTAACTCTTTGTCTGTGTTCTCTGAAATGCTACAGCTCTAAGGAAAGGGGAGTTTGAATTGGGTCCCTTCCCGTTTCTCCCGTCTTACCACATCTCTGCTCTAAATCTCCCCACTCCTTAAAAACTGTTGCCAGGGCTTTCTTATCCAGCTTTCTCAGACTGGGCTAAAAAGTGCTTTCCCCAAGGGAAAGCAGCAGGACAAAGGAAGTGTGGCTAAGCCCTGGGTTTACACAAATGACATTTCCAAGTAGGGTGAATGTCAGTTTCCTCTCTCTGTCCTATGGTATATGATCAGTCATGTGACAAAGGGATAGACAACCTGTGGATAAAACTTGTTACTGCAATTTTCATGATCTTGGGCAGCTCCAGGAAAGTGAGCCCTGTGGTCATGAAAGCTGCAGAGGTATCCATGCATCTTTGCTTCATTCACTATCATGGACTAAAATAAAAGTAGGCCAATATGTCTACTGATGTTGAATTCCAAATGCCCATCACCCAAGGGCATTGCTCGTTCTGGCTGGGACGGTGAACTCCAACTAAGCTCTACTCAGTGTAAGCCCACTGAAGTTAATGAGCCTAAGCTGTGCCCATACATTTCTGTGGGTCTACTTGTGAGTAGGACCAGCACTCAACAATGCCTGGAGGGCACCCAGGAGTCCACCCTTGGACTGAAATGTCACTGTGGACTCTACATGGGATGCATTTCCCTATGATTTCTGTACCTTGAGGCAGCTGGGGAGGCTAGTTTGGGGGAGGAAGTTGAAAAGAAATGTGGGAAGAGGCTGCCCTCCTCCCTCAGATGGGTTTGTTTCCTTCATCTGTAACCAATGTCTGTTTCTGAAGCAAATGCGTTCAGATCCACATGGTTGCAAATGAGTCTTTCCACAGTTTTGCCTCTTCCCTGGGAAATTCCTTAGGAGACTACCTTGTGTGGTTGCTCAGTTCTCCCCTCTACTTCCTGGTTTGTGTTAAAAATAATGGACTGGATCAAAAGGGTCCCGTCTGTTAATGGAAATGAATCTTCCTCTCATACAAGCAGCCCCTACATTTGAAGGATCTCACAGAGGGGAATCTTTGGATCTTAACCACAGTGCCTCTTATTCCACTGTGCTGGAGAGGTTTTTCTTGTCAGAAAGAGCAAGTAAAATATGAGCTGTTTTTGAAGGCATTCCCTTTTTAATCTCTACGAACTAATGCATTATATTGTCACTAGGTGCTGCTACAAGTGCAGTTAAGTGCAGTTATTCAGAAGCAGGAGAACTGCAAGAGAAAACAGAGGAAAATACCAAATTTTGCTAGAGAAAGCTGGTTTTGTTTTGTTTTTAAATTGCCCCAACCTTATTTGAGCATCCTGCTGTTTTCTACTCATGCCTGCATGTTAAGAAACCCATTTGACTCAATTTATAATCAGATTTTTAATATCACACTCAAGTATTGAGCACCGCTAATGCCATAGCCTTTCGGGGGAAATCTAGTTATAAATTGAGTCAAATGGGTTTCTTAACATGCAGGCATGAGCGAGGACAATGCTATTTACATTATTCTCTTTAAAAGGAGCATCTTCCAAGTTCAAAGCTATTCTCAACTATTTCATAAAAGAGGAAGCCGCCACCATTTAAATAGGAGGCAGTTATCCCAAACCATTACTGGAACAGTGTTTCGACCACTACGTTTTTATTTAAAGAAAAATAAATGCTGATAAACCAATTGGCCAAGGAAATATAAATACTTCGCTGTACCTTTGAAATTGTCCTATTTTTTCCCTAATGATAATTTGTTCTCTCAAGGCACTTGGGATAACTTTCTGTAGCGTTGTTAGAGGTTTTCCTCATGTATCAATATTTCTTCAAATTTCACCAAAGTGACATCTAGTGACAGATCAAAAGTATAGCAAACATTATGATGCAGTATTTTTTAAAACACCAGCCAAAATAGGAGGTGAGACTACTGAGAAAACGAGTCAGCATCATATCCCAGTATATTCCAACCACAAAAAGAGCTAACTGCAGATTTAGATAGTTTAATTTCACCTTAAGGTCGCACTCAGTGCAGAATGAGCAGCAGCCTGGGCAAGCCAGGGTTTGGGTAGGATTGCTTATTTGACAGGCTGTTTTATTTTAAGAAAGGGATTGATTCTGTAAGACAGCTTGCTTAATGTGCTTGGATTGTTAAACAGAACATGGCATCCTACTGATGATGACAAAAAAGGCCCAAAGGGGGAAATGGAGTAATAGTGAAATGACCAGAGGCAGGTCAACATGGCGCACGCACACGCACACACGCCCCAATACCACCTCAAGGCTTTACTTCTAGAGTATTCTGCCCTTTGTTTTGTTTTCTGATTTTTGACCAATCTCATCCCTGGACTATATTCCAGCACACTCTTCTCTCTCAATTTCTCTTTCTTTCTCTCTCTCTCTCTCTCTTATTAATCCACATGTAATTATGCATACAGAAACTTCATTAACCAAAAGAAAAGAACAGAAAGGAATGGTTAATAGATCATAGATGTGATTTTTTTTTAAAGCAAACAAACAAAAACACTGTAGGGCTATGCAACAAGATGACACTTTTCACAAATCAAATCAAAAATGGAAAAAGAGGTGAGCAAACTTTTTAAAAACATAATTTTAAAAAACATAATCCATTCCACAGCTTTTATATGTTGGGTTCCACAGCCCCCACCCCACACACTTTTCCTTGTCTCAAGCTACAGCATGACCGTGACCAAACATTTTTCTACATTTTACATATAGAAAAGGCACAAAACTTTCTTGGAAATTTTAAAGGGGGGGAATACTCCAATAAATAAAATGGGAGGAGAATAGCCCTCTCTGAGCATGCATGCAAAATATTGAGAGCTGAAGATAAATGGCTTTAACTTTTATTTTGGTTTATCCTTCCTCCTCTATTCTTTCTTTCTCTCCCACACACCCACGCACCCCCACACCAACCCCATATGAATCAATTGGATGTGAGAGCCCCACACAAGTAAAATGGAGGCGCTTCACAGTTGCAACTTACATGTGAAATGTGAATAATTAAATTCTTGCATTAGAAGAAGATTAAGGCTGGGAATCCTCGGGGGAAGGAAGTGTGGCTGGGTGGGTGGGTATTGGGAGAAAGGAGCATGGTGGGTTTTGAATATATTGTTGCCACTGCAAATACCTATCTCAGTGGTTGACATATCCAACCTTCAATTTGCAAACAGCCCTAGATGCTGTCTTGCTTTCAATGCACATGAAGGTTCCAATACAGTTGAAGTTAGCCATGGCTAAGTCTCATCTAAACAAAAGAGGTGCCATTGGAATTTGGGAGCAGAGGTCTAGATTCCTCAGCAGAATGCTCAGGGCTGAGAATACCACATTTTGAAGGAAGACACATCACTGTCTAGGAGGAGAGGGTCCCATTTAAGTCCAGAAACTTAAAAGTACCCAATTCCCCCATTGATTTAAAAAAACAAATCAGCAATGAGACCCAAGTTAGCCGCAACAGGTTTATTCTGTCGGTTTCAGTGGGACGTAGCCAGAGCTAACTTTTGCTAGAGCAGAGGTCAGGGATTTCCCAGAATCCCCTTTGTGCATTGCCAAAACTTGAAATGCAACAACCCATTTTCTGCATCCAGAATAAGTCTAGTGGTGGCTGTACTTTGAATAAGTAACATTTGCATGTAAAATATATACATATTATATAAATATATACATACATATATATAAATCTATATATATATAAAGTATGTGCATGGTAAAAATGTTTATCTTCGTACTTTTTGATACGATGTATTCATCAGTTGTTAATTTTTAATTATATTTGATATGAATTGGGGGGTTTGTTGCAAAATTTATATTTTAAAAAAACAGTGTTTAAAAAAAAAACCTGAAGGGAAGTTCCAAACATGCAACACAACTGGAACTTTGCTTGGGGATTTGATGGGGAGGGCTGGGAATTCTGTGATTGAATAGTTTGCTGCCTGAGTAATATTTATCAGCCAAACTTTGGATTCTGCAGTTGTTTCTACAATTACATTTTGTATGAAGCAAAGTCCTTGAATTAAAATAATAAAACCTTAGGAAAAGAGTGCTAACTGAATGTGGTGTGTGCCAAATGACAAAGAGATCATTCTGTGCTGTTTTGTGCTCATCCCTCTCCCCCCCCCCCCCCGGAATCCAGAAATCACATTTATATAAAGTAGAGGGAGGGGGTTACAAGTAAAATAAAAACAGCCATAGCGGTGAGAAACATATGATAGCTGAAATGATTTTTGGATGAGAAAAGTCTAAAGGAGGTAGCCACTTAGAACTAGTGATGTTGACGAAGTTCTTGTGTGACTGGCATGGAGTTTGAGTTTGTTTGGCCCACAATGCCCAGCACCACTGCAGATAAAAAGTTATCTGGCTTGGATTGGTGACTAGCAGTGCTATTTTTCTAGAAAAAGAGGTGCTGGAACCCACCATGAACACCTCCCATGTTCTCTTATACAGTGGTACCTCAGGTTAAGTACTTAATTCGTTCCGGAGGTCTGTACTTAACCTGAAACTGTTCTTAACCTGAAGCATCACTTTAGCTAATGGGGCCTCCCGCTGCTGCCAAGCGGCTTCTGTTCTCATCCTGAAGCAAAGTTCTTAACCTGAAGCACTATTTCTGGGTTAGCGGAGTCTGTAACCTGAAGCGTATGTAACCTGAAGCGTATGTAACGCGAGGTACCACAGTAGTGGCAATGGCACCAACCTGAGAGGTGGGTTCTGGCTGGAAAAACAAAAACAAAGCCCTGATGATTAGGTACTTGAAGCACATACCTCCCTGGCAACTTGTACACTGTCATGACTATATTACAAAATACCTAGCAAGCTAAACGGGGACGATTTTTATTTTTATTTTTTGATCAACCCAAGGTAAGTATGGGTATGCCAAGTTCACAGTCCCATCACTTTGACCCACCACATCTAGAAGAGGGAGCGTAACCATTAGCAATGTCACTTAAATAATGCCGATGGAATTCAGGGCAGAAAGTCCTGATAGCATTTTACTGAGAAAACTGTTTAGCCATAGGACATCATTGTGACCAGTTATTTATCAACACTGAACTACAGGAAACACGAAGGAGTAATCTAATGCCCTGCTGTGATTCAACCTAAACCAAAGCAGTGAGCAGTCCCAGCCAAAAGAACAGTCTAGTATTAAAAGTATGCAATATTGTAGTTAAGGTGAAGCCTTATACTGTAGGAGATTGCTTCTCAATGTTCTGGGCCAAACAACATCTGAAACTGCTGCTGGCCACATTATTGGACAATATAGATCTAAAATTAGTTAAGAGAATCTCAGATAATTGACACAGTAAACAATTCTTAGATTTCTTAAGTCTACAAGAGGCTTGGCAAGCTATAGTTGCCACTTTCTTTTAAGGGAGGGACAGCAACTGGTAACTTAGTGTGTTATATTTCAACAAATCTTTCCATTTTGGTTTATCTCATTTTTCCAATCCAAATTGAGTTCCCCACATTTACAAATCAGTACAATTTAAAAAGAAAAAAGGTTCCTCATGAAAATTCATCAGCATTTTAGTGCAAATTTCTCCCAATACAAATTTTTGTTTACAGTTTTGCCCAGTTCACACATTTCTGCAAATCATTTCCCCTTAATACATTTTGTATGATATTTCCACTAATATATGCATTTTTGTGCACACTTTACTGTAGTAACATGCACTTTTGAATATGTTTCTTGGCTGGAGAACTGTGCTGTACAATCTGGAGGAGTGTCACTGTACTTTTCCCAGGATGCTTGAGCTCTTAGTGTGTTTCACAGAGCCCCGTGCCTGCTCAGCTCCATTCCAACTGCACCAGCGATTTGGGGTTCAAATTTATGTATTTGGGCTTATGAAAAGGAAAACACTATTTTTTACGGGGAGTGGGGGGGCTAGAAATTGCTTGTTTTTTAAAGCCCAATAATACTAAATACCAAAATGAGATGGCAGAGTTATGTGGCAGCAGAGTTAAAATGAAGGATGAAATCTGAAAGCTCCTCAGAGGTAAGTCACACCAAATTCAATTGATATAGGGCTAAAAGGTAAAGGGACCCCTGACCATTAGGTCCAGTCGTGACCAACTCTGGGGTTGTGGCGCTCATCTCACTTTACTGGCCGAGGGAGCCGGCATACGGCTTCCGGGTCATGTGGCCGGCATGACTAAGCCACTTCTGGCGAACCAGAGCAGCGCATGGAAACGCCATTTACCTTTCCACCAGAGTGGTACCTATTTATCTACTTGCACTCTGACATGCTTTCGAACTGCTAGGTTGGCAGGAGCAGGGACCGAGCAACGGGAGCTCACCCCGTTGCGGGGATTCGAACAACTGACCTTCTGATCGGCAAGTCCTAGGCTCTGTGGTTTAACCCACAGTGCCATCCGCGTCCCGATATAGGGCTACACACCAACATATTTACTATAGGCTAAGATTTTGTGCACTATATCTCATCAGATGAGAGAGAGAGAGAGAGAGAGAGAGAGAGAGAGAGAGAGAGAGAGAGATGGGCCAGGAACCATGCAGCAAACCAGTTACATAACCACCAGCATCCTGCTAATAAAAATCAGGATGCTCAGTGTTTTGGTTCCGAGCTGTTGCAGAAGCCAGCCGATTTGTGTGAGAGCACAAGACCAAAAAACAAATGTATTTTGGTCCAGTGCTCCGGAGCAAGCCAGCTGACTCATGCAAGAGTGCTGGACCAAAAAACCCAGGACATTCTGGGATCCAATCAGAAACCAGCATGGTTTCTGTAATTCTAGGATGTCCTGCTCAAATCAGGATGGTTGAGGAGTATGTAGCCATCAGGCTGAAGGATTAAAGTCATAACCAAAGAATAAACCAGGAAGTAGAATTGAGGAGTGTGAAGTAGGCACAAAGGACAACTAAATATAGGAACATGTCAGAGATCTGGAAGATCAAGTCGCTAAAGCAAAGCTCAGTAGGTACAGGAAGCCCCGTTATACTCCTTCCTGCCTCTGACCTTTTTCCCTAAGAAGGTATCGTCTTCAGTTCAGTGGTTTGCTACTTGGGGCACGCACACCCACGCACACAGATTCCAGCACCTGCTCATCTTCTCTACGTGGACTGTATCTATCAGGAGTGGGGAGCAGGCTGTGCAGCAGGTGGCGAGGGGGAAGCAGCCGGGTACATTTGCCCCAGGCCTCAGAGGACTAAGCCAGCCCGGGACCACTGCTTTTTTGTTTGAGTTTATAATTTTATTCTAACATGACTCCCGCCTCCGTGCCTCAAACATGCTGTGCCCAGGCCTGGTAGGGAGCATCAGGTCTAGGGGCCAAATACGCCCTGCAGGCCTCTTTATCTGGCCCTTGGGATTCTCCCTAGGCCGTGTCCCTCATACATTCTTTGAACTCTTTGGCTCAAATGTGTCCTTGAACTTGGATGATGCCTCTTGCTTGCCTGGAGAGGGGCGCATTTGTGCATGTGTATCAGCATCTGATTTATACTACACAAAGGTAAAAGTCACATCCATTTGCTGCACCTACTTCTGGCCACATCCACAAATTGCATGTGGCCCCTGGAAGATTCCCCACAAAGGAATGCAGCCTGAGGCTGAAAAGACCCCTCACCCTTAGTGTATACACTTATGGATATGATGGACTAAATAAAAATGTAAGGGTAGCAAAATTGCTGTGAAATATAAGAGACAGTTTGTTAATGATTCAGTGTAAAGCTTAAATATTTACAAGGTTAGAATCATCGAACTGTAGAGTTAGAAGGAACCCCAAGGGTCATCTAGTAATGCAGAAATCTCAACTAAAGCATCCTTGATAGATGCACCCAACCTCTGCTTAGAAACTTCCAAGGAAGGAGATGACCATCCAACCTCAGTTAAAAACCGCCAAGGTAGGACAGGCCACCACCTCCCAAGGAAGACCTTCCACTGTTGAACAGCTCTTGCTCTTACTGTCAGAAAGTTCTTCCTTATCTTTAATTGGAATCTCCTTTCTTGTAGCTTGAAGCCATTGGCTCAGGTCCTCCAGAGCAGGAGAAAACAAGCTTGTTCCATCTTTCATGAGGCAGCCCTTCAGATAATTGAAGGTGGCTATTATATCTCCTCTCAGTCTCTTTTCCAGGCTAAACATACCCAGCTCCTTCAACAACTCCTCACAAGGCTTGGTTTCCAGGCTCTTGATCAGTCTTGGTCACCCTCCTCTGCACATGTTCCAGTTTGTCACTATCTTTAAACTGTGGACTGGACACAGGACTCCAGGTATGGTTTGACTAAGACAGAATACCCCCCTGACCATTAGGTCCAGTCGTGACCAACTCTGGGGTTGCGGCGCTCATCTTGCTTTATTGGCCGAGGGAGCCAGCGTACAGCTTCCGGGTCCTGTGGCCAGCATGACTAAGCCGCTTCTGGAGAACCAGAGCAGCACACGGAAACGCCGTTTACCTTCCCGCTGGAGTGGTACCTATTTATCTACTTGTACTTTGACGTGCTTTTGAACTGCTAGGTTGGCAGGAGCAGGGACCGAGCAACGGGAGCTCACCCCGTTGCGGGGATTTGAACCGCTGATCTTCTGATCGGCAAGCCCTGGGCTCTGTGGTTTAACCCACAGCGCCACCCGCATCCAAGACAGAATAGAGCAGTAGTATTACTTTCCTATACTTCTGTTGATGCAGCCTAGACTAGTGTTAGCTTTTTTCTGCTGCTGCATCATGCTGTTGACTTATGTTAAGCTTGTGGCCCATTAAGACCTCACATGTACTGCTACTAAGCCAGGTGTCCCCCATCTTATATTTGTGTACATGGTTCTTCCTGCCTAAGTGCAGAACCTTACCTAGTTTTCGAATCTACTAAGTTCGTATTGAGTGCCGCTTCTGTCTTCAGCAGCATTAGCTACCCCTCCCAGTTTGGTGTCATCTGCAAATTTGATTAGCATCTCCTCAATACCTTCCTCCAAATCATTTATAAAGATTCTGAACAACAATGGGTCCAGGGCAGAAGCCTATGACCATTCATAATACTGCATATGTTGATAACACACTCACCCTAGCTTTCCTGTGTTCATTGACACCCACAGTGAGAGGGGAAACCACCATCTCAAGGGAGACCTAAGCAAACAAGTTTTTTTAGGTTTTTCTCCTGATGCTTGCTGGGAGATTTAAGGGAGACAGGAACCAAGAAAGCATACAAACATGGTGTTGTGCAATTGCAATCTGAAGTGGCAAGCAAGGAGAGCCCTGCTGGATCAAGCCAAAAACCCATCGAGTCCAGCATCCTGTTCTCACAGTGGCCAACCACATTTCCTAATGGGAAGCTGGCAAAAATGACCTGAGTGCAACATCACCTCTTCCCACCTGTAATTCCAAGCTAAGCTGTATGCTTTCTTCAACAGTGAACCTAACCATTACAGGTAGTAAATGAGGGGAATGTCAGTGGGCTTGGAAGAGTCACGGGGATTGCAGGGGTTTTTTTTTTAAGGGAAGGGGACCCAAAATAGCATAATGAGAGGGTGTAGCTGAAGAGAGGGTGTGAGGAGGGTCCTCAAGGCCAGACTGACAAGCCCCATGCCTGAGGTTTCCCACTCTCATTTTAGATGATCAGGGACTGTACTGTGGGTGACCCCACCAAAGAAAGATTGGACAAGAGGAGGGGCCTTTTCAGTGGCGGCTCCTTGCCTATGGAATGCTTTCCCCAGGACAGGTCTGTCTGGCACCAACCCTGAATGTATGCAGGTGCAAGGCAAAGTGTGTGTGTGTGTGTGTGTGTGTCCACCCACCCACCAGGCTTTTGAATGATGAATTGCTGCTGCTTCTTGGAATGGGGAGAGTCTACTTTTCACATTTTTACAGCAAGCACCTCAAAGGTGATGGAATGGATTTTGCGTGTGTGTGTGTGAGAGAGAGAGAGAGAGAGAGAGAGAGAGAGAGAGAGAGAGAATGGAAGTGTGTTTTGCTGATATTTTACCAGAATAAAATTGTTCTGTTGTGTTTTCAGGCGCTGCAATTTTATACGTTTGCATTTCTGTTGTTGTTGCTGCTGCTGCTGTTGTTTTTAAATTCACCTAAAGTCATTGCTATGAGGCAATTAATATGCATAATAAATAATAATAAAACAATAAAGTCGTTGTTGAAGTTGAAGTTGCACACACACTATTGTAGAAGAGCATAGTTAAGAAGTGGAACTCACCCCCAATAGGACGCCTTAAAAGAAAGAAAGAAGGTTAAGAGACATTAACAGGGGATAAGGCTATTGGTGGCTACACATCATGATGTCCATGCCCTGCCTCTACTGTCACAGGCAATAATGCTTCTGAATACCAGTTGCTAGAAACCACAGGAGGGGAAAGTGCTCTTGTGTTCAAGTCAACCACTTAGAGAACAGGATACTGGGCTTGTCTAGGTGGCCTGATCCAGCAAGCTCTTCTTACATTCCTCACACCTGCTTTGCACGCAGAAGGTCCCAGGTTCAATCCCTGGCATTTCCAGGTAGGGTTTGGAATGTTCCTAATCTGAAACCCCAGAGAGCTGCTGCCAGTCAGTGCAGACAACACTAAGTTTGATGGACTCAATAGGAGACACTTTCCTATGTTCCTGGCACTAAGCAGGACAAGAGGAGGGGCCTTTTCAGTGGCAGCTCCTTGCCTATGGAATGCTTTCCCCAGGACAGGTCTGTCTGGCACCAACCCTGAATGTATGCAGGTGCAAGGCAATTTTTTATTTAAATTTTTTTTTTTACAAAACACATGTATTACTGAAAAGTGAAAAGCTCAGTGCAGTTTACATAGAGTCAAGTTGATGGATTTCAGTGGGTCTGCTCTGAGTAAATCTAACATTGCGTACAAATATACATTAAAATTATGAATATTCAAGTGTTGGATTATCCAGTAGCCAACTAAGCTCATGCATAGCTCACCAGCGGAGAAGGGGCGCCTCTCACAAGGGCATAGCCAAGAGGGGCAGGGAGGGGCGGCTGCCCCCCTCTCCAAATCAAGCAAATCCATAAAAATACTTAACTGAGGTTCTGCGCGGCCCCCCCCCCGCAACATGAAGCCTGCCCCCGAACATAAATCCTGGCTCCGCCCATAACCCCTCACCCAATGTTAAAATTGTTTTTGAAATAATTTTGCAACCAGAAAATATGGAAGCATAAGCTCTTTTAATTTCAGCAAACATTTAGGTTTTGCATACATTTCCAAAAATAAAATTTTCTTCCAAGGTTTATTACTATTTTTATTTCGAATTGCACAGCCGGGAGGGGGGCACCCTAATCTTTTCACTGTTTTGGGCGTCTACAGTTTTTAAATCCATTCTTTTATACAAGACACACATCTTCTATCTTTTTTTATTATTATTTAAAAGTGGGAAAATTCACCTTGCTGTTTGAAACACACACACCTCTTATCTACCTGTCTGTCTATTCCGAACACCCTTGCAGTGTTCATTCCTATCCTATTCCAATGTAACAGGAGTTACGCTCAAGAAAGTTCTTTCACCTTAACAGCCACGCTCTCTCTTCCCCCCACCCCCACCGCGCGCGTATCTTAGCGGCTGTGGCTGCGCGGGGCGGCGCTATGCCCCGGGAGGGGAGCGGGGAAGTTTCCCTCAAGCCTTTCTGAGCCGGGTCCACGGGCTCGTCCGACACTCAGCCTCTCGCAAGCATTTTCCGCCGCCCGGTGGGAATCGGTGCTCCTCGGGCTCTCCGGCAGCGCCCTTTGTTCGAGAGAAGCCATCGGTGATGTTGCTCCTTCCGCTGCTTCTGTTCTGGCCCCTGAGTTTGGGATCTGCGACTGCCGGGCAAAGCCATCTAGAGCGGAATGGAGGAGACTCCGCAGCAGGCGGCGGTTCGGGGCTGCCCGCAGGTGAGGGAGGCGCCCCTGGTCAGCGGAAGACGAGCAGGTGGCTCTTTGAGGAGGGGGAATAGACGCGGAGACATTTGTGGGGTATGGGGGTGGCCCTGACACTGCGATCCTCACAGTGTCTACTCAGAAGTAAGTCCAATTGAATTCACTGAGGCTGACTCGCAGGAAAGTGAGGTTAACGATTGTAGTGTTAAAGGTAAAGGTAAAGGGACCCCTGACCATTAGGTCCAGTCGTGACCGACTCTGGGGTTGCGGCGCTCATCTTGCTTTATTGGCCGAGGGAGCCGGCGTACAGCTTCCAGGTCATGTGGCCAGCATGACTAAGCCGCTTCTGGCGAACCAGAGCAGTGCATGGAAACGCCGTTTACCTTCCTGCCGGAGTGGTACCTATTTATCTACTTACACTTTGACGTGCTTTCGAACTGCTAGGTTGGCAGGAGCAGGGACTGAGCAACGGGAGCTCACCCCATCGTGGGGATTCGAACCGCCGACCTTCTGATTGGCAAGTCCTAGGCTCTGTGGTTTAACCCACAGTGCCACCCGCATCCCTAATTGTAGTGTTACTTGAGACTAAATTGCCCTGGGTTATATTTAATTCCCCGGAGTTCCCTGGATAGGAAGTGACCTGTCAGTGTTAATCGTGCCCATTAATTTCAGTGGGTCTGTTCTGAGTAGTACAGACCCATGTGTCTGATGACTGCCTACACCCAGGTAAAAGGTAAAGGGACCCCTGACCATTAGGTCCAGTCGTGGCCGACTCTGGGGTTGCGGCACTCATCTCGCTTTACTGTCTGAGGGAGCCGGCATACAGTTTCCGGGTCATGTGGCCAGCATGACTAAGCCACTTCTGGCAAACCAGAGCAGCGCACGGAAACACCATTTGTCTTCCCACTGGAGCGATACCTATTTATCTACTTGCACTTTGACGTGCTTTTGAACTGCTAGGTGGGCAGGAGCTGGGACCGAGCAACGGGAGCTCACCCCGTCGTGGGGATTCAAACCGCCGACCTTCTGATCGGCAAGCCCTAGGCTCTGTGGTTTAACCCACAGCGCCACCCGCATCCCTCACACCCAGGTAGGCACCCTCAAAATCATTGTCCCTACGGTGCAACCTGCTGTACATCTCTTCAGAATCGAGCTCCATTGACCTCAGCGGGACTTACTCCTAGGAAAGCATGTACTATAGGGCTGCTGCATGCTGGCAGGGTGTCACTCCTGTCAAGAACTGTGCTGCAGGATTCAGCATCCCACCAAGTTCTACTCAGCGTAGACCCACTTAAAGTAATAAATCTAACTCATGCCTGTTAATTTCAGTGGGTCTACCTTGAGTAGGACTAGTGCTGATTGCAACTCTTTGTTAAGAGCAGTAGCACAGCCTTGCTGAACTGGGATCAAGGTATCCATCTGGCCCAGTAACCTCTCACTGCATGCAGGGTCAGATTAAGACCTTTAGAGACCCCAAGCCCTTAAAAGATTTTGGTGCCTCCATATATATCTTATTCAGAATATAAACAATAATAAACTGTAAAAAATGCTATTTTTTAATTGAAACAAAACCTACAATAAGGTGGAAAATAATATTTGCTTTTGTATACTTCCACTTTATTTATGTTTTGGGGGAAAGTCTCCTACTTTTTCTAATTGCAGAGTCTTTGATCGGATTGTTGAATCTGATTTTAAGAGTCTCATGCTCAGCTAGCATTCATTTTCTCTGTTGAAGTATATTAAAAATCTCATCAGAACAACCATGCTATCCCAGAGGACACTGAGCTATCCCAGAGGATTGTTGCATGGTTGTTCTGTTGAGATTTTTAATATACTTCAACAGAGAAAATGAATGCTTAGCTGAGCAATTTGTGACCATTAAAGTTTAAAATCTGACAATGGAAAATAAGCATGTGCTTACTTTGCTTAATGGTTAATCCAGCCCTGACTGCATCAGAGGCAGCGAAGTCTCCCCAGTAGCAGCCACACAATCCACACAGGTGGGTTAAATGTTCCCCATCAAAGCATCCTTGCTGATCTGTTTAGATTACAGGGGTCCATTTGCCCTGATTATCTTAACCCAGGGATGGGGAACCTCAGTCCCGGGAACCACATGCAGCCCTGCAGACCTCTCTGGTCCTTGGGACTCCCCCCTCCCAATCAAATTCCTGTTTCTGCTTCGCACCCTCCTTGAGTGTTTGTGTGTGTGTGGCATGCACCTTTGAACTCCAATTTTTTCTTCTTACTTGCCTGGATGGAGGCTAAAGAGGTGTGTGTGTAGAAACTGAAGGAGGATGAAATTTGCACCATTGTTCCACTTACTTCTGTCCCTGCCCACTACTGGCATGTGGCCTCCAGAGGATTGCGCAGAAGGAAATGTGGCCCTTGGGCTAAAAATGACTCCCTGCCTCTGCTTTGCTTGCAATTTAACCCTGTGTCTCTGGACCATCCTTCCTAAATTGCTAGCAGTGGATCCCGACCCTCATGGGTCCCGGTTGTGCCACATATTGCAACACCTGCCTTTATATGCAATTGGTTGGATGCCTGCAGCCTGGCACTGAGGAGCAGCTCTGAATCCAGAACAACAAAAAGAGATTACCATAAACAAGTCTTTCTTTTGTGAATGGGAAACCTGCAGGAGAATTCTTTGTTTTCCTTCTTTTTTTTAAAAAAAGAGCATCTGTCAAGCTAGGGTGCTTAATGAATGACAGACATCAGACAGCTAACCTTCTGTTGCAAATTGTTGGCTACGCTATGTTATGGTATTTTGCAGGGGAGGGGGGGAGATGGGTCTGTTTCTTTTTTTCTTTTTTTGTGGGGTGGGCTTGACTTGCTGCCCCAAATGTCTTTGTTCAAGGAAAGATCCACATAACTTTTCCAGTCTCATGGGTCTGTAAGGCCTGAGCTCTGTGGTCTAAAGTGCTCCTGGAAATTATTCAGTACCATAGGCTGTGCAGCTGCTGTCCTGGTCTAAAGTGGAGGTGGAAACTTGTGCTTTTGATGTAGGACCATTCTGCACAGCAGTGTGCAAGATCTCAACCTTTTAGAACAGGGCAGAGTAAATCTACCTTGGGATTGTCCCAAGGCCATGCCCCTCACTGACCCCCACCCCACCCATCCTTTGCAGCCTCAGTGTTTTTGCCTGGCTGGAATGTGTCCATAGAACTCTGATAGTACCTCTGTATGGGGGACAAAGGGGAGTATGTAGAAACTAGACTGCTGTACAAAGGTAAAATTGGCCGTGTTTCTCTCCCCACGTTTGCATGTTCCCCGACCCCTGGAATGTTGCCCAGAAGGTACATGGCTTTTGGGCTACAACAGGTTCCCCATCACACACATACAGTTCAAAAGCATGTGCAGAGTTGCAGCCAGGGATTGAGCTACTCAGTAACACAGCACTGCCTACCATCTGGCAGCAGGTTTCAAGGGTTCCAGACAAGGAACCTTGCTTTCCCTGTCCATAGGCAGCTGTGAAGAGTATTGTCATTCTAGCACATGTTAGTGATTGGGTGCTGGCTTTGGCAGGCTAATAAGATTTAACATTATGTTCAATGTCTGCAGTCATACAAATAAGAGGTCACCACAGCTGGAAGGAGGGACAAAGTTTTTTCTTTTCCCCGCATGGGATCTGTTACGTCATTTTAAAACTCCAGATCTTGAAGACATTACTCACTGTGAGATCATATACTGCCCCTTGGGAGGGTAAAAATCCAGAAGCCAAGCTAGCTCAGGTTGGGTGTTAAATGTCTCAGCTGAATCTACATAGAAAGCTTCCTTATATTGAGTCAAACAACTGGACCATCCAACTCAGCACAGTCTATGCTGACGGTCAGCAGCTCTCCAAGGTTTCAGGAGGCAGCAAGTATTCCCAGCTCTATCTGGAGAAGATGAGGGTTCAACCTGCGACAAAGCAGATGTTCTGCTACTGCAATACCACCTTTTCACTATAATGGGTACATAGGAAGCTGCCTTATATTGAGTTGCACCATTGGTCTATCTATTTCAATATTGCCAACACTGACTGCTGGCACCTCCCCAGGGGTGTAGGGAGGATTCTCTCACAGTCCTACCTGGAGATCTCAAGGATTAAACTTGGAATTGCCTGTATGATCTACCCACGGAGCTACACCCACTCCACATTCTGGTTCAGTGGAGTAACTCTGCTTTACAGTGGTACCTCGGGTTACGGACGCTTCAGGTTACATACGCTTCAGGTTACAGACTCCGCTAACCCAGAAATAGTACCTCGGGTTAAGAACTTTGCTTCAGGATGAGAACAGAAATTGTGCTCTGGCGGCGCGGTGGCAGCAGGAGGCTCCATTAGCTAAAGTGGTGCTTCAGGTTAAGAACAGTTTCAGGTTAAGAACGGACCTCCGGAACGAATTACCGTAAGTACTTAACCTGAGGTACCACTGTATATTCATAAAAGTTTGGTTGGGCGATTCTTTTTATCCCTTTTAGGGGTAGCTGCTCTATACTCTCAAAGCATCGGTACTCTCATGACATCCTCTGACTGGGGCTACTTAAGACATTCCTGCATTATATTTACTCTGTGCATTAAATATATGTGCTCACTTGTTGCACAGATCTTGTGTGACTGAAAGGACTAATGTGTTGCAGATAAAGCAAAAGGGCCACAGGTTTAAGCATATCGAAGTTTAATTTAGAGATGAAAACATACTGCTTACAATAAAAAATGTCTGCACTGACTGGCAGAGGCTCTCCAGGATTTCTGACAGTGTCCACTACCATTTCAACCTGGGGATTGAGCCTTTAACCTTCTGCGTGCAAAGCAGATTCTCCAGCTGTGGCCCAGAGCATGGCTGACCCGAGGCATTTTGGCACCTGAGGAACAAAACAACACTCCCCTCCCACCAGGGAAGAAGCAGAGAGTGAAGATCTACATTGGGAACAAGGGGAATAAAGATCTGCATTGGAATCTGTTGCCCCTATGGATCCTGCCGTTTGAGGCAGTTTCCTCACCTTGCCTCATGGATGGGCTGCATGTTTTCTTAGGTCCACTGAGAATTGTTGTAAAGGATAAGGTAGAACCTTTCTCCTATTGTTTACAAGAAAAGTGATATGGGGTGAGATATTAGCCTATGATGGCTGTGGCACCATATGTATGTCATAATGAGATAATACATATACAGGATATGTAAAATTTAGGAAGTGCTGTGCGATCCAGCACCTGAAGCTTTTAGGGACCTGCTTTGCATTCTGCATATAATTTTAATTACACACCTGTCACCATCCATACAGTCCCAGGGATGGACAAAACTGTCAATTTTGATTGTTTTCAAATGCTACCGCCCTGTCATCACATACAGGATTAGCAGACTATTATTTTATTTATTGCTATTTGCAGAACTCACAAAGCTTGATAGGAGAAGGCTTGACTTTCCTGCAGTTGAGGTCAGGTGCTGGGTTCTTCTGCTGGTTTTGGCTGGCTCTGTGGAGGCCATTCCTAATACTATGAGTCAGACAGTTTGGATGGATTGGGCATAGTGCTGGGTGGTGTTGGGTCATGGTGTTTCCCTTCTTCTCTCAACCAGCTTGCGGGAGCTGGGGCACTTTGGTTGATGGTCTAATGCTGGTGGATTTCCCACTTGCTGGTACAGCTGAATGACTGTAAACCTGAGCCAAATGATGTCATTTTGTTCCATAATATGCTAAGGCATAGAAACTGATTTCTGTATATAGGTGTGCCCTGTAGTCTCTCTTGGGACAAAGCTCATGGTACTGATGTCATCTGCACTAGGCTGCGTGTGACAGATATGGATGGTGGGGAAATTAGACTTTGTGTTTGAATGAGAAGCTATCTATTTTCCCTTCTTGGACCAACACATGGACTGAAACCAATGGCTTCAAGTTACAGGAAAGGAGATTCCAACTAAACATATGGAAAAACTTTCTGACAGTAAGAGCTGTTCAGCAGTGGAACGGACTCCCTTGGAAGGTGGTGGTCTCTCCTCAGGGCTGTCTTACCCATAGGCGCTAGGGGTGTGGAGCACTCGGGCACTGGGCTGTCAGGGGTGCCAGGCCAAGAGTCCGGGGTCCGAGAGTTGAGTCCGGGGAAGAGCCCGCCTGTCGGTTGGAGCGCCGCGATGGGCTCTTCTGTTGTGGGTGGCTCTGCGCCGCAAATTCGGGGGCGACCAAGCCAGCAAGACGATGAGGCAGCCAGCTGGCTCCACCCTTCTGCGTGCCTGGGACTGGGCAACCGGGGGGGGGGGGCTACCGGGCAGATCTTTGCACCCGGCACTGCATATGCTTAATGCACTGGAGATTGGATGGCTATCTGTCGTGGATGTTTTAGCTGAGATTTCTGCATTGAAGGGAGTTGGACTAGATTAAGGTTACCAGGTGTTCCTGTTTCCCGGGGACAGTCCCCGGATTTGCAAATCAGTCCCATGACAAAATCCATCTATTTAGTAGGAAGTTGAAAAGTGTCCCCGGATTCATTGAAAAAATCTGGTAACCTTAGACTAGATTACCCAGTACTCCAAATTTAGCAAGCATGTATTTAGCACTGCATGTATTAGTGTGAAAGGTGCACAAATGCATTTTATTAGGTGACATTGTTTGCAGTAGAATTGGTCAAAACTGTGTGTATCAGAAGAAATTCCAACTAAAGTGCTGATGAATTTTAATAAAATTGCAAATTACATCAGAGGTGCGGGGAACCAAATTTAAAACTGGAAGGATGAGAAACTTGACAGAATCACCCATGCCTCTAGTGACAGAGGCTGACTCATTGAATCCTTAACTTACTATTTTATTACTATTTAAATTTACATACCTCCCTTCAGCCAAAGACCGCAACATAAAACACACAAGGAAAACATAAAATATATAGCTTAAAAAAACCACACACACACCCCTGACACATTTTAAAA
The DNA here is from genome assembly GCF_964270895.1 of Podarcis filfolensis. Taxonomy (NCBI): domain Eukaryota; kingdom Metazoa; phylum Chordata; class Lepidosauria; order Squamata; family Lacertidae; genus Podarcis; species Podarcis filfolensis. The sequence continues at coordinate 41,645,497 of NC_139617.1, forward strand.
GCCACAGATTGTTTAATCAGCCAAAGCCTGTTGCACAAATGGGGGGAAATCATTTGTTTAATGAAAAACTGGAAGTTAGTAAAAAATTGGAAATACACAGAAAATTTACACAAGAACAGCAACAATAGTGATTTGCACAGTGGGAGGGGAGGTGGAATATGGAGAAGCAGTAGCCAGAACCCAGGCCACTTTGCATGGCTTGTCAGTCAAACACAAAATAGTATCTGTTTCAAACATGCAATTAATCTGCGAACAAGTTCAGAATTTAAAATTATTTCACAACTTCATTGAATCAGTTCTTAATACAAAGAGATGCCCGCCCACCCCAGCCACCCATTTTCCAATGTTTTACTGAAACAACTTATACATAGAGCTGCCAATTACAGTCATACCTCGGGATAAATGTGCTTCAAGTTAAGTATTTTCAGGTTGTGCTCCATAGCAACCTGGAAGTAACGGAGCGCATTACTTCCAGGTTTTACTGCACACGCATGCGCAGACGGTCAGAATGACGTCACACGCATGCACGGAAGCGGCGAAACACGACGTGCGGACGCGGGTTGTGTTCGCTTCAGGATGCAAACTGGGCTCCGGAACAGATCCCGTTCGCATCCCGAGGTACCACTGTAGTTTCTGGGCCCAATTCAAAGTGTTGATTTTGACCTATAAAGCCTTAAACGGCTCAGGTCAGGACTGCAATAGCTCAAGGGCTGCCCCCTCTCCATAAGGTGGAAGAGAGGAACCCTTGATTTGATCCAGCACATGGCCTAGGATGATGGGAGCTGGAGTCCAGCAGCATTTGGAGGATAGCAGGTTCCACAATGCTGTTTAACACTGTAAATCAGGAATGGGGAACTTTTCGCCACCCAGATGTTGTCGGACTCCATCTCCCACCATCTGGCCCACCTCTGCTGTGGTGCCTTCAGCAAGAGTTTGGGAAACACCCAGCAATTGGAAGCTGTAAGATTTATTTCTGCCTCTCTCCCCAGGATGATGTTAAGAGTTGCCTTTTCTCTCTTTGAAAGATCTTGATGATGGATGTAGGGTGGGTCAAAATACCCCTGGCATCTGCTTCATTTCCATTACCCATGGCTGAGGTCAATCCAAGATTTGCCTTTCATGTCTGGTCTTTCATATATATATATATATATATATATATATATATATATATATATATATTATAACAAAAAAAAATCATACAGTAAAAAATTTTGTTACATGCTGAACCTTGACTCCCCTCCCCTTCTTTCTATGGTTCCTTAAATTTACTCTATTTCCCCCAGAATTTCCTAATTAAATTTATTTATACTTTTTCTCATCTATTTCATATAAATTTTAGCAACTGCACATTTTTACAATAATTCTGCTAATATCTTAATTTGTTTACAATTTGTTTGTATATATTTGATAACAGATTTCCATTTTCCATTAAAGAGTATGTTGTCTTGGTTTCTTATTCTTCCAGTAAGTTTCACCATTTCTGCATAGTCCATTAGTTTCTGTAGTCATTCTTGTCTTGTCGGGACTTCTTCTTTCCATCATTGGGCAAATATCATTCTTGCAGCCGTGGTTGCATACATAAATAAATTTCTATACTGTATTGGTACCTTTGATCCCATAATCCCCCAAAGAAAAGCTTCTAGTTGTTGGTTTTTTTGGTGTGTGTTTTTTACAAATGTTATCTTAAACATCTTTTTCAATTCATCATATATCATTTCCCAGTAGGCTTTAGCTTTATTGCAAGACCACCACATGTGAAAAAGGTACCTTCTTTCTCTTTGCATTTCCAACACTCATTTGATTTCAGTTTATGCATTTTTGCCATCTGGTAGGTGTTAGATACCCTCTGTATAGCATTTTCATATAATTTTCTCTTAAACCATAACATGCTGTAAATTTTATATCTATATTCCACAATCGTTCCCATACCTCCATTTCTATATTGTGACCAATATCTATTGCCCAGTGTATCACTGATGATTTCACTTGTTCATCTTTTGTCTCCCATTCTAGTAGTAACATACATTTTAGACATCACTTTAACATTACAGTCTAACAGATCTCGCTCTCTAATTTAGATACTTGTCCCGCAAACTCCCATTTCTTATCCTTTATAAATACTTTGTTTAAATGATGATTGCATCCATGTTAACATTCTTGATAAGTCCTTCAACTCTTTTGATTTAAATTTTCCACCTTCCTCCTTTAACACATTCCTGTTTTTCCCAGTTTTCCGTCATATTCTTCTTCTTCATCCCTATAGCTTCTACTGGAGAAAACCAAAGTGGTGTTTCTCTTTCCAATAAGTTTTTATATTTATCCCATACTCTATACAATTTTTTCCTAATTATATGGTTTATTTATGTACTTTATGTACATTTACTTTATGTGAATTCTTTATGTAATTTCAACTTTTCATAGCACAAATACGCATGCCAGCCAAGTATATTATCATGACCTTCTAGGTCTAAGATATGTGGATTCTTCAATGACAACCATTCCTTCAACCAGCACAGACAGGAAGCTTCGTAATATAATCCAGCAGGTGAAAACCTCCTCTCTCTTTAGCATCTATCAGTATTTTATATTTTTTCCTCGGTTTTTCCCCTTGCCAGATATATTTAGAAATATATCCTCTCTGGTTTCTCTTCAGATCATATAAATCTTTCACCTTTTACTTTCATGTCTGGTCTTGTTTGATTCATGGCAGGGTAGGCCACAAAGGGTGAGGGGGGCTGCTGGTGGCTTAGCTTTATCATTGCCAAGGGTGCAGGGAGATCTGTGTTAGAAAGTGGGCATTGATGACTTGGAAAGAAATATTTCCGGGGCAGCCAGCCTGTTCACCATAAACTTAGGAGCATTCTGGGAGCTGTTCTAGTGCCCTTCCCAATAGATCTCTCTGTACAAGAGTTTCAGAGCCTGCAGAGACAGCTGTGTCCACGCTTAGCCATGTGCCAATCTTTCAGGTTCTTTTTGTCTTAAAAAGGAAATTGCTTTGGTGGTGGCACTTGCAGGATTGTAATGCTGGCTCCTCTGCCCCAGGAAAGAGTAGCTCAGGGCAGGGATGCATAGCTCATAGAGTATGGTAGACTGGAGATAAAAGTTCAACTACCTCCCCCCCAAAATGAAACTCACTGGGTGATCATCAACCAGCCAGCCTCCCTCAACCTAATTTACATGACAAAATTGTTGTGAGGATACCTCCAGTGGAGGCTGGTCCATTAGGGTGAATGAGGCCCAGGCCCACCAACCTCAATCTGCCTTCAGCCAGACCCCACCTTTCTGCCTTCCTACTTACAATCCAGAAGGTGACCCTGCCTGTCAGCTTTCTCCTCCTCCTTAGTCTCAGTGTTGCCCTTGAAGAATTCAGCAGGGAGGAGAAGGATGGGGACAAACCTTGTAACAGTTGGCTTATATCATTGGCTCTGACTGTTTCATTGGCTGTGGTGCCACCTATTGTTGGTCGCCCTGCATTCCATGCCCCAATGGGTACCAACCACCACTGCCTCTCCAATTGTGTCTAATTCTGGGCGCCACAATTTAAGAAGGATGGTGACAAGCTGGAACATGTACTGAGAAGGGCAAGCAAGATGATCAAGGGTCTGGAAACCAAGCCTTATGAGGAACAGTTGAAGGAGCTAGGTATGTTTAGCCTGGAAAAGAGGATACTGAGAGGAGATATGATAGCCATCTTCAAATATCTCAAGGGCTGTCACATGGAAGAGGGAACAAGCGTGTTTTCTCCTGCTCTGGAGAGTAGAACTCGAACCAATGGCTTCAAGTTACAGTCATACTTCAGGTTACAGACACTTCAGGTTGTGTTTCCAATTTGCGCACCGCGACGAATCCGGAAGTACCGGAATAGGTTACTTCCAGGTTTCGACACTCACGCATGAGCAGAAACACTAAATTGTGCTTTGCGCATGTGCAGAAGCACCGAATCTCAACCCGTGGACGTGCAGATGCAGCGCTGCGGGTTGCGAATGCTGTGGGTTGCGAACGTGCGTCCCGCACGGATCATGTTTGCAACCTGAGCGTCCACTGTACAGGAAAGGAGATTCCAACTAAACATATGGAAAAACTTTCTGACAGCAAGATCTGTTTGACAGTGGAATGGTCTCCCTTGGGTGGTTGTGGGCTCTCCTTCCTTCGAGGTTTTTAAGTAGAGGTTGGATGGCCATCTGTCATGGATTCTTTAGTTGAGATTCTTGCATTGCAGGGTGTGGACTAGATGACCCTTGAGTCCCTTCCAATTCTATTATTCAAGGAGCTCAAGGTGGCATACATTAATTCCCCTCCACTCCATTTTATCCTTACAATAACCCTGTGAGGGGGTTATGCTGAAAGCGAGTTCATGGCAGAGTGGGGATTTGAACCCTGGTCTCCCAGGTCCTGGTCCAGCACTCTAACCACTACACCACAACTGTTATGTTTGCCTGCTGCCACCAGCTGGGCATTCATGATAAATTGGTACTGAGGCCTCAGCCTTGTCTATGTCTCTTAGGTTCATGACGGAGAAGCCTAATTAGTTGAATTGAACTTTGGCTACATCTTTTTTAAATGCCTGCAGGCAGCTGAATTTCTGCAAAGCTAGAGGTCATGAAGTTCTTATGCCTAGGCAGCAGGGGTTAAGAGCCACTTGCCTGGAGGATATTTTAGCTGGCCATTTTCAAGTAGGATGAATAAATGAGCAGGTAGGTGATTATATCTGGGTCAGAGCAGGGGCAGAAGCTGAAGCAAAATTCTCCTCTGCAGCTGTTAATTTGCCTTTTTGTATCTATTGGTCTTTGTTCCTATAGTATCTCCTGAGGTTCTGCAGAGTCTTCAGAGCTTCACAGATAGGGTGGCCATCTGACCTACTTTACAGAGGACAGCCCCCTCTTTGAAGGTGCCCTCTTTTTGAAGGGCTCTCTAGACTAAATCTTGTTTAAAGACAAGTCTAAGAAGTAGGAGCTGCCATGTCCCATGGGGGGGTGGGTGCTGCCGTGTTGTCCACCCACTCACACCTCCCTTACCTGGGTTGTGTGACATAGCCTGCAAAGAAGCAAAAGCAGTAGCTTCCAGCAAAATATTGCATGCGCCACGAGATCTTGTGAGATTTTGGTGCTGCCCCAGGCGCCCAAGCGGCTTCCTCCACCGCTGCGTTACCCTGCCTCAAGGCTGAGCAGGGGGGCCCTTGAATCTGCCCATGCAGACTGGATAGCAGACTGAGGAGACCCACTGGGGCTTCTGGTTGGCTGTTGCAGGAACAAGATGTTGGACTAGATGGGCCATTGGCCTGATTGAGCAGGCCCTTCATATTCTCTCAGGTCTGTCAGTGATCCATGCGACGGTCACCTCCAGGCTTGACTACTGTAATTTGCTCTACAGGGGACTGCCCTTGAAGCTGTCCCAGAAACTCCAGCGGGTGCAGAATGCTGCAGCGAGGCTCCTCATGGGGTCCCTGCCATGGGATCACATTCACCTGGTGCTTTTCAAGCTGCACTGGCTCCCGGTGGAGTACAGGGTCAGATTCAAGGTGCTGGTTTTGACCTTTAAAGCCCTTCACGGCCTAGGACCCTCATACCTACGGGACCACCTCTCCCGGTATGCCCCACGGAGAGCCTCAAGGTCCATAAATAGCAACACCCTACTGGTCCTGGGCCCTAAGGAAGTTAGGTTAGCCTCAACCAAAGCCAGGGCCTTTTCAACACTGGCTCCGGCCTGGTGGAACGCTCTGTCTCATGAGACCAGGGCCCTGCAGGATCTGATTTCTTTCCGCAGGGCCTGTAAGACAGAGTTGTTCCGCCTGGCCTTTGGCTTGGAGTCAGTTTGATTCCCTCCCCCTCTTTCTTTTTCCTTTCTCCTCCTGTGAAGAGGCTGCATTTTAATGTTTCAATATTTTAATGTTGTATTTTAATCTTGTTTTTAAGTTGTATTCATTCAACTTGTTTTTATTATTGCTTGTTAGCCGCCCTGAGCCCAGCCTTGGCTGGGGAGGGCGGGGTATAAATAAAAACTATTATTATTATTATTATTATTATTATTATTATTATTATTATTATTTTGCATCTCCAGACAGAGGAGGAGGAGGAGGAGAGAAAATATATGTGTGTGTGGTGCTGGCACCTAGAGACAGAGGTTCTCCCCTTGTGACTCCAGAGACTGGAAAGAGGAAAGCAGACCCATCAGCACTCTCCATCACCCCTTCTTTGGAACTCAGAGCCTCACTGGGGAGGTGGGGAGGACTTCAACCCCTCAGTGGCAGAGGCTAAGCAGGAGATGGTTGCTGCGGAGCTGGCATCATGGGGGCAGCTGCCCCAGTGGGAAACCTTTAAGCAGGATTTGAGCACAAGAGTTGTCTCCCCTCCTGCAATTTCCAGCTAATGGTATTCAGAAGCACTGCTGCCTCCAACTGTGGAGGCAGGTCATAGGGTCATCATGGCTAGGAGCTACGGATAGCTCTCTTGTCCATGGATTTGTCTAATACTCTTTTAAAGCCATTTAGGTTGGTGGCCATCAGTCGCTTGTGTGGGTTCCAGAGTTTAACTATGTGCTGCATGAGGGGCCCATAACATGGGAATAGTTTAAAGGACCTGAGAGAGAGGTGTTTAGGGCTTCTCCATTCCTCCTGTGGTCCAATAGCATTGTGAGGGCCATAATCTATGCTATAAAGGCACTGTGGGAAATTAAAATGGCAGGTACATCTAGCCACCCACAGCACAGCTGTGCTTTTGACAGCTGTCTCAAGCAGTGTTCACTAACTGAGGAGATGTCTCAGCAGGGAACGCTTCCCCAGTACCCCCTCAAACCTGGTACCAGTCCTGAATGCAAATACAGTGGTACCTCGGTTTACGAATTTAATCTGTTCTGGAAGTCCATTCTTAAACCGAAACCGTTCTTAAACCAAGGTGTGCTTTCCCTAATGAGGCCTCCCGCCACTGGTGCCCTTCCATCTTTTGGATTCCGTTCTTAGACCAAGGTAAAGTTCTCAAGCCAAGACACTCTTTCCGGTTTTGCGGAGTTTGTAAACCAAATCGTTCTTAAACCGGACTGTTCTTAAACCCAGGTACCACTGTATATTAGTGAAGGCTTTTGTGGGTTCCGCCTCACCTCACTTTTTGGAGTTACATATTTCCATTGCTTTTTAAAACTTGTAAATGGTAGCATTCACTTGGACCATGCCAGGAATGTTGTTCACCCCTTACCTGAAATGACATGACATGTTTAATGGCCTTATTGAACAGATGTGTGTCATTATTATTTTTTGCCCTTACGGTAAATGTGCACTGAGTAAAATTTATATGTTTGTGGGCACAGGTCAAATCAATTTAGCCCAGGGGAAGAGCTAGCCTATTTATTAAATTGAAGTCAAGTAGAGGTCGGGTTTGTCCTCTTTAATTTAGATATGCTCCCTCTATTCATCTTGTGACAAATTATTGGCTGCAGTATTGTAGCTCAAGAGTGGCATTTGTGGGATCCTTTTCTCTTTCTCCCTAGAATCCTGAGGTTCATTAAGATTCAGACACAAAATAGTGGTTCAGTACAAATTTGTGTTTTGTATCCAACTTATAAACCACTTTACAGTTTGAGGCTTTAAAATTCAAAGTTGCATGCAACAAGATAAAAAAAAGATAACATATACATAAAAATAGATTCTAAAACTATTCCTACAGGTGTACAAAAATGCATTTATATTAAGGAAACTGCTTGCCAAAAAAAATCTGTGCAATTGGGGGAATAGCATAGAAAAATGTATATGTCTGATGAATTTTAGCAAGGACTTTAATTATTTAAGGTTGAGAAACTGAAAGAAGTCTAAATTGACAGTTTCTCCCATCTTTACCCAGAACTGGTTGAATTACTGCAGAAACAGCATACTGTTTTTTTAGTTCTCATGAGAATTAGGTTAATGGTCAGTTTGAGTATTGTCCTTTTACCTTATGAAAGGACTCAGAGTGGGAAAAGAGCAGACACCTCACCCACAAGCAGAAAAACCTGTAAAGTCACAGAGATGAACCTGGAGGTCCTCAGAACTGCTGTAAATGAGGATCTGATTGCAAACAGATGAAGCCTGTGCTGTAATTGGTTTTACAGATGCAGTAAGCAGGGTCATGGGCTCTGCGCTGGGGAGTTTTAAAGCAGCAGCAATGGGTTCTTGACCTCTGGGACATTGCTAAGCCACTCCTTACTTTGACCTCTCTTGTGAACCTGTGTAATTGAGTCTAAGTGGCCTCAACTGGTCTCTAGATCAGTGAAACCACATTGCTTGGAGTGATTCTTCCTCCTCCTCCTTCTATGGTGTGTGGGTGGAAAGGAGAGGGGAACAAAAGGGGGCTGAGGCATCTGACATCAATTAGAATGCCTCCTTTCCATTTAATCTATTCAGGATGGAAATACCAATGAAGCAGGTGAGTGGAATTCTTATGTATTACCCCAGAATGTCCAGTTCTGGTGGCCTGGGACTGATTTAGATGAAGGAACTCTAGATAGCAAAGATTGTGTTTAGTTAATACAAGAAGCTGATTTCCCTTTTGCAGTGGACCAAACTGTCTTCATTGCTAATAAAAATTCTACTGAGAAATTCTGTACTGATACCATTAAAAGCATAACTTTTTGTTTTTAATGGTTAAGCATTCAGATTTCTTTTCTGAGTTGAAGAGTATCAAGATATCTCCACGCCATCAAACTCCCTCTCCAAATGCCATTTTCGGTGCTTTTTATGCTTTGGATAAAGCAAAAGATTAAACTTTTTTTTTTAAAAGTGTCATGTCCTAGCTACAGAAATGAAACTTTTTTTTCTTTTTAATTGTGTGTCTGTTTTAAATATTAAACACTTTTCTCAAGTCCCTGCACCAGCTTTTTTTATTTTATTTATTAAATTTCTATACCACCAGGGATTTCAGGACCTTTAATATTAGTTGCAAAGTGGTAATACAGCTGTAACAGAATTGGTATAATATTGGCTCCTGGGTGAGCAGCTAGTCAGTTGATGTAAATTACTGATCAGTTAGATCTGTGGACACACACAAATGAAGAACAAAGTAAGCCCATTGAAACCAATGTACCCAAGTTAGCTATCTCTACCAATTTCAATGGATAGGCTCTGAGCAGGACTAACAATAGATCCAAAGTATTATTTCTTAAGCAAGAAGCAAATTTATTCTTGATAGACATACGCAGTGATAATTGGTGCCCACCCCCAGTGAGGGAAAACCACCATCTCAAGGGAGGCCTAAACAAGCAGAATCAAACTTCTGATGTGGGTCATTCTGAAAATTGAATAATCAACCAATACTGATCTAGATGGATCATTCAGTGAAAACAGAATGCTGACTGACTGGGCAGTGAGGGGAAAGGACATGGAAAGTCAGAATAGGAATGGATGGAGCATGGATAGTCAAACTAAGGCCCGGAGGCCAGATCTGGCCCAATCGCCTTCTAAATCCGACCCGTGACTGTTCCGGGAATCAACCTGTTTTTACATGAGTAGAATATGTCCTTTTATTTAAAATGCATCTCTGGGTTATTTGTGGGGCATAGGAATTCGAACATTTCTCCCCTCCAAAATATAGTCCGGCCCCCCACAAGGTCTGAGGGACAGTGGACCAGCCCCCTGCTGAAAAAGTTTGCTGACCCCTGGGATGGAGTATCCAGGAAATGGGCACGGTGGTTGGCCTAGCTCCTGAAGAGGAGCTCCATCCTGCAACATTTTGTTGCAGGCTTCACTAGTTAGTGAAAGAGATAATGAATGTTAAAGATCATCCTGCAAGCTTCATGGTTGAGTAAAGATTTGAACCCAGGTGTCCCCCACAGCATGGGCAAGCTGGACTCTGCCATTGTCTCCCAGTCCTTCTCAGATTTATCTGAAGTGAAAGTTATCCTGTGCCAATTAGCTGGATTTGTCAAAACAAGAGGCCAGACTGGAGTCCTTAGTGTTTCGTCCCCCTTAGCAGACTAAGCCTTTAAGCTGCTAAAGTCACACTGAATGGGCATCTTTGGTGGGTCTTATTTTTAATAAGCAGATTACAGGCCCACCCTTGATAGGTCGCCTGTACAACCTTGTTAGCCTGTTGATATTTTCGTAGCCTTAATTCTGTAAATGAGCGGACACCAAGGCAATCTCATGATGCCATGTAATGGGCCCTTATCTTTCATCCCACAGTTCTGGCTTGCACTTGGCAGATATTGGTTTAACTTGGTTTTTTTCCACCAACCGTTAATGCCTCGACTTGTATCCAATGCAATATATATCTCATGAACAGAACACTTGGGAGTTGCACAAATGGGTGGCAATGTGTCTGTTTGCTTGGCTTAGAGGAGAAATTCAATTCACTTTTAAAGGTCAGCTTGCCTACTTCACACTTTCTGAAACAATAAGCAAACTGCAGAACAATCAGCTTTTGATATTCACACTTTTCTGAATTTTGCAGTGCGGTTCTTTAGTGATGTAACATGTGCACTAATTCATAAACTTGCGCAAAGTGTATGAATATATTAGTGAAAATAACATACAAAATGTTTTATATTAGAGTAAGTTGCGATAAAAGTGTGTATTGAAGCAGTGCTTCTCAGATATGGTGGGCAGGCGATCCTCCCCCCCCCCCATATGTCAGGGTACCATATTTGGTCCCTGAAGCATCCCAACCCACCTGGCACTGTGGTGGAGTCACCACAAACTGGCAGCTGATGACTCACAGTAGCACTGTATTAAAAGAAATCCACACTAAAAAAACCTGGTGAATGTTCAAAAGGACTTTTAAAAATAGAATTCACAAGCTGATATGTGGAACAGCAGGGAACTGAACTTCACACTAGAAAAATGAGAAGAGCAGAGAATACAAAATTGATAGATTCACACCTTCATGTAATTATGATCATGCAAGGGCCATTGAAAACAATAATTGGCTGTAGAATTGGGAAATGATATACAATGAACTGAAAAAAAAATGTTTAAAATGACATTTGTAAAAAAGGCAGAAGCCTTTTTAATATGTATTTTAGGTCAAGAATTACCAAAGGGGAAATGCAAGTTATTTATGTATGCGACAACAGTGGCAAGAACTTTAATAGCTCAAAACTGGAAATCTGGAGGAACACCAACGAAAGAACAACGGCAAGAAAAACTGATGGACTATGCAGACATAGCAAAGTTAACAGTCAAACTACATGAAAAAGATAACAGTGACTTTAAAAAGGAATGGGAACCATTTACAACTCACTTGCAGAAAGAACAAAAAGAGATGGACTCACTGGCAGGATTTGAACAAACTTTCACAACTTTATTGAATTTAAACATAGAGGATGACAATGTAACAACATTTAATAATTTATATACATGCAGAATACAACAAATAATGTAACAAAGCAAAAGGGGGAGTTGAGGGAACTCAGGTGGGGAGGGAGAATTGGAAAATGGTATGTGATATTTGCAATTACAAAATCTCAATAAAAATATTATCATTTTTAAAAAAGAAAACAATAAATGGCATTCATCGTTGTTGAGCATTAGTATCACTGGACATATGCATCACTCAGGTAGCATTTACAGTTGTCCTGTGAGGGCCTATATAGTCTCTGTGTAAGGGGAAACTGTGGTTCTCCAGCTGTTGGACTCCATCATCCCTGACCCAATGGCCATGCTTGTTGGGGCTGATGGGAGTTGGAGCCCAAAAACATCTGAAAAAGCTGCTGGACCTCATTGCTGAACTAGAAAGAGTGAGCACATAGAGCAGAATGTCTTGATAATCAATCCCTCTTCCTGGGGCACTCTGAGAATTATAGTCCTGTGAGGGCAGTAGCAGTCTCCTAATAAATCACAGCACCTTTAACAAACTATAGTTTCCCCAAAAATCTTTGGGGGAATCCATGACTGTTTAAAGTAGTATCATAGTGCTTTAAAGTGCCTGTGCCACAGTACTGCTGTATCCTATCCAGGCACATCCAAAAGGTAGATCGTGATCTCCTGGTAGATCACTGGACGTCTGTGGTAGATCACTGGTTCCCCCCAAAGAAGCTCAACAAGTATGGCTCCCCTAAAAAAACCTCAACATTTCTGCCCTTCACCCCAAAAAACATGGCTTTTCCCTTTCCTTTCCTTTCCTTGACCTGGACCTCTAAAAACTTTGACCTTAACCCCCAAAAAGTGGGTAGATCACTGCCAGTTTTTAACTCTCTTGGGAGTTGGCCACCCCTGATAGACCACTTACTTTAAAGCAGCATTTTATGACTTTTTAAAAGAGGTTGTTCCCTTTGTTCCATGTTCGTGATTACTATGGGTTTCAACAAAACAAAACAAAAAACCTGCTGGAAATAGAAGTTGTAATGCTGGTTGCTTTAATGCTATTGCAGACAACCTTGAATAAGGGATGTGCTTGCAAATTTTGTTTCATCTGCATTTGTAAGCAAGCCAACCTTATTTCCATTTCCCAAACAAAGCTATCCTTTGGATTGTGCAGTTCTCGCGCGTGTGTGTATGTGTGTGTTTGAATCTTTTAGAAGGAAATGTGTACAGTAATATTTAAAAGCAAATTTTCAAGTAGTTAAAAAGAACACAGCCACAGAAAGCAAGACAGACATGGGATAGTATGGAAGCAAAACTTACAGACCAGAAATAGACTGACCTCTCCATCCCTGCATTGAATCAATGTTTAGATAAGAGAAGTAATAATCAGCCTTATGGTAGATAAATAAAATAGTAGAAACAGCTGTATGGGAATGACTTAGAGTGAGTGCTTGAAATAACTATTGGCAATAAATCTGCTGGATCCTAAAGTCTTATGTGCTGACTTTAGGAGGGAAATGAAAAAGACCACAAGGGTCAAAGGTCAGCTTTCACTCTTCATCTCTCCCACCTCCCCCACTTCCCCTTAATTTTAAGTGCTGTCATTAGCACTTGACATCCCTTTCATCTTCTGTGACTTAGTCTAACTAAGTCCTATGTCTGAACTGATCATTTGCAGTATCCCCAGTTCCATCAACCTCCCATCTCCCACTTGTCACTATCAAACTTGTAAATCACTTGTTCATCTTTCCAGCGCATTGTTCACAGCCTTTGCTAAGAATGAAGCTCCTGAGGTTGTTGAAGGCCAAATCTGCAACATATATTTAAAGCACTATAATAGAATCGTTGAATCCCATGATTCAGTTGTAGAGTTGGAAGAGACCACAAGGATCATGTAATCCGCAATGCAGGAATATTTTTAGCCTGTCATGGATTCCCTCAAAGAATCCCAGGAAACATAGCATGTTATGGGTGCTGAAAGTTGCTGGGAGATCCCTGGAAGTGTAATTGATGGTTAAAACCACTGCGGAAATGGGGGACTTCCGGTGTGCCGCGAGCTCGACGCAAGCAAGGTTCTTACCGGGAGTGAGAGCCTGAGCTATTTTGGAGGGAGGGGGCAACTCCAGGGCGCGGAGACCCCCCAAAAATACTTCTGGAGGGTGTTCAGAAGGTCCGGTTCCCAGCGTGACCAGAAAAAGATCAACCCGGCTGCCAGGTAGCCTCGAGAGAGGTGAAGAGAGTGGCGGAGAGATCTTGCAGGTCGAGGGACGCCATTATCCACCTCCAATTAGCGAAGCCCTGAGCTTGCAGAGAACAGCGGTCCGCTCTCAAAACCAAGAACTCCGACACAAAAAAAAAAAAGGAAAATACTTGAATTTGGTGGCCAAGAGCCCAAATACTAACAAGGAAGTCTCGGAGGAATAAAAGGAGTAAACGGAGTTTAGCTGAATCCCGAAATCAACGCAGACGCAGCGCAACGTCAGTGCAGGGGGAAAGTGAAAGTGAGCTGCCCTGGCGGATAAAACACTGCCCTTCGGCTGCTCTCTCAGGACGAGAGAGAATCTTTCTAAGGGAAGTAATATTGTTGCAATAGGAGAGAAGAAGAGGGGCCAGAGAAAAACTTGTTGGATTAAAAGGTCCTTGGCGAAACGGAGGGGAGGAGAAGAGGGGAGGTGCTTCTCGGTTTTGCATGAAAGAACGCAAAGGATTTCGAGCCGGAAGAGAAGCCCCGTCGCCATTAGAAACCGCCTCAGTGTGAAAACGGTGAAAGAAGAAAGGGAAAAAAGAGGAGAAGGCGAAGTAAGTTAGCGTGGACACCACCCCACTGTAGGTGTCTCCCTTTTTCCCTGTGAGGCGTTTGACTTCTTTTCTCTTTCAATTGGAGACGAAAATGCTAAATGCTGACTCATATGAGTAACTAAGACTTGACGAACTAAGATTTGGTGATCTAAGTTATATCTTCAGAAAAGATACAGATATACTTCAGAAAGAGACTTGGATTGCTAGTTGTCTTTGAGGTAGAACTGAGATATCAGAAAATTAATGTTTATTTAAGAACTTGATGTCGCCCAGCGTTGGGATGGAGATTGCTTAATTTTTTTCGGCTGGTTCCTCTTCCTCCTTCCTCTCCCTATCCCTCCTACCTCTCCCTATCCCCCCTACCTCCCCTATTTGTTATTTTTATTGTTTATCTTTCCTCCCCCTTTTTCTCCCCTCCCTTTGCTGTTATGCGATACTGCTACTAACTGTACCTGAGTCCCTGCTCAATTGCGCGGATTAGCCTGTTTGGAGGCGAGAAGAACAGCTGGCTGAGAGATAACCAGATCGGAGAGAAGTGAACTTGTGGGACTAATTGGGAAAACGCTATACTGACTATAAGTGTAATAGAAAGATCTGTATAAAGGTCTGGTAGCCCAGGAGGGGGGTAAGGACGAAAAGTCAATATAGCGAAAGGGAGGAGGTGAAAAATATACAATTAGAACACAAGAAAGAAATAAGGGAGGAAGATACTTTCTGGGAGGTGGGGAAAAGAAAAATCTGAAGGATGTCGCATACGGGAAAGAGGGGTACGAATGGGGGAGTACCTAGTGATAGAAGGGGATCTAAACAAGAAGTGGATTTTAAGACTGATATTTTGAAGGTGCTTGCTGAAATTAAACAGAGTCAAAATAATGTAGAATATAAATTAGAACAAGTAGATAACAGGATTGGGAGAATGGACAAAAAGATGGATGAAACAGTGAGTGAACTTAAAGGCCAAATAAAGGAAATATTTAGGAGAACGCAGCTCAATGAAGAAGGATTAAAAAAGACTAGATTGGAGTTAAAGGATATAAAAAGAGAAAAGGAAAAGGTGAAAGCAGAAGTGATGGATTTAAATAAGGCACAGGAAGAGATGAAGGACATTATAGCAATGAATGAATTGAGACAGAGGGAGGTGAATCTAAGGCTGAGGGCAGTGCCAGAGGCACAAAATGAAAATATTAAGGAGAAATTAGTAATGGAGCTAGCGGAATGGATGGGTATATCAGTGGAAGAAATGGCCAAAAATGTGCAGAGTGCATTTAGAATGCGGGTTAGCTCAACAAGAACAAAGAGATATACAGGCGACTGCCTGATTACATTTAAAGATAAAGATATAAGGAACAAGATTCTTCAAAAGAATAGGGAAAAGAGGTTGAATATTGAGGGGAATTACATCATTATTTTTAAAGACATCCCAATCAGACTACTCAAACGAAGAGACTCTTATAAACCATTGGTGCAGGCACTGAAGAAAAATAAAATTGAATTCAGGTGGGAATTCCCGGAGGGGTTATCTTTTGCATATAGAGGCAAAAAACACAAGTTATTAAATCAGGAGGAAACCGGGAAATTCCTGAGAAAATATAAAGAGTTAAGAGCACAGATGAATGGAAGGGGGGGAGCGGAGGGAGGAGCTTCAGGAGAATCAGAATCGAAAGAGGAAGAGGAGGGAGGGGGGAGTGGACCAGACGAAGAAACAGAGGGCGAAGTAGAAGAGGGGGACCCAGAGAATCCATAAAGAAAAGGAAAATTCACGGGAGAGTTAGGGAGAGTTAGAAATTATGGGGTTAAAAATTTGGAGTTGGAACATCAATGGGATGAATGAGAAAAAAAAGAGGAATAAAATCGAGCAATATTTGAAAAAGAAAAATTTGGATGTTATTTGTCTCCAGGAAACGCATATAGCCAGAAGGCACAGGAAAATATTAATTAACAAGAGATTGGGGAAGGAATTTGAATCATTGGATAAAGAGAAGAAAAGAGGAGTGGTACTATATATTAAAAATAAGATTGAAGCTAGAACAATATTTAAGGATGAAGAGGGTAGGATAATAGGGGTCCGTATTAATTGGCAAGGAGAAAATTTGGTGTTAATAGGGGTGTATGCCCCAAATGACAATAAGTCGGAATTCTTTAATAAATTGGAAGAGAAAATATGTGAATATGTAGATCAGAAAATTGTTCTAATGGGTGATTTGAACGGGGTGGTTTCTCTAGAAGTGGATAGGTGTAGAGAAGGAGGAAGTAGGAACGGGAAACTACCAAAATCTTTTTTTTCAATGGTGGATAATAGTAATTTGATAGATATCTGGCGTCTCAAACACCCACTAGATAAACAATTCACCTTCCACTCGGAACCCAATCAGTCTATGTCACGGATCGACCAGATATGGACCTCAAGTGAATTATGCCCAAGAATTAAACTAATAGAAATAAGACCGAGGGTAATTTCAGATCATAACCCGATAGAGTTAGAAATAAAAAGCCTGGAGCCAAGAAGTTTTAGATGGAGATTGAAGGATTATCTTCTGGAAGACCAAAAAATTGTTGAGACGGCGCAGGAAAGACTAAAGCAATACTTTAAGGAAAACAGTGGTAAAGGAACAAAAGCTAATGTGGTGTGGGACGCAAGCAAGGCAGTAATAAGAGGCTACTTTATCCAGCAAAATGCAATTAAAAATAAGAATAGAGAGAAAGGGAGGGAGGAAATTTTGAGGCAGATAATGGTAAATGAACAAAAATTAGCCCAAAAACCCAATTGTCAGAAAGCAAAAGAAAGAATAAAAATATTACAAGCCCAATTTGCCATAATAATAAACAGAGAGGTGGAGTGGAATATCAAAAAATTAAGACAAAAAAACTTTGAGTTTGCAAATAAATCAGGCAAATGGCTTGCCTGGCAAATAAAAAAGAGGAAGGAACGGAGTACAATAAATAAAATAAAGGTAGGAGAGGAAGAGAAAACAGACCCCAAAGAAATTAGGAGAGAGTTTCATGACTACTATAGAAGACTATACTCTAACAGGGAGAGAACTAATTTAAGGAGAATAGAAAGATTTCTGAGGGACAAAGGGGTGCAGAAAATCTCAATAGAGGGAAAACAACGACTAAATACCCCAATAGGAAGTGATGAAATAGAAGATGTAATAAAAGAGCTAAAGAGAGGAAAAGCCCCAGGTCCAGACGGATTTACTGCAGGTTATTATAAGGAGATGAAAACTGTATTGATGGGACCTATGAAAGAAATTATGGATAATATTCTAAGGAAAGGAGAACTCCCAGAGACTTGGAGGGAGGCATTTATTACGTTCATTCCTAAACAGGACGCGGATTTAACCCAGGTCAAAAATTATAGACCGATCTCACTGCTGAATATAGATTATAAAATTTTTGCAGGGATCCTAGCGAGAAGGTTGAGGAGGTTGTTATCAGAAAATATTCACAGAGATCAAGCAGGATTCCTGCCAGGTCGGCAGATGAGAGACAACACAAGGAATATAATCAATATGTTGGAGTACTTATCTGTTAGGATTAACAAACAAGCTATAATGATGTTTGTAGACGCCGAAAAGGCATTTGACAATGTCATTTGGGACTTTATGCTGAAAAATTTAGAATATATGGAGGTGGGGGAAGATTTCTTTAATGGAGTAAAAGCTATATATACAGACCAGAAAGCCAAATTGATCATTAATAACATAGTGACAGAAGAGATAAAGATACAAAAAGGAACGAGACAGGGCTGCCCGCTCTCCCCGCTTCTGTTCATAATGACATTGGAAGTCCTATTAAATTCTATACGGCAGAACCAAAAAATAAAAGGAGTGTGGGTCGGACAGAATGTATACAAGATCAGAGCATATGCGGATGATGTTGTAATAATGTCAGAGGAACCAACAACTGCAATGGAAGAAATATTGAAAGAATTAGAGCAATTTGGAGAGGTGGCAGGGTTCAAATTAAATAAGAGTAAAACCAAAATAATAAGCAAAAACTTAGATCAGAAAACCACAGAAATAATTCAACAGCAAACACAAATAGAGGTAGTCAAAAAAGTGAAATATCTTGGTATTTGGATAACACCTAAGAACATAGATTTATTTAAAAATAATTATGAACCGACGTGGAGGGAAATAAAAAAAGACTTGGAAATATGGGGGAGGTTAAAACTGTCATTTTGGGGCAGGATTAACACAATTAAGATGAATGTATTACCCAGGTTGATGTTTCTGTTTCAAACTATCCCAATAATTAAAGGAAGCCGAATTTTTAAAGAGTGGCAACGAACGCTCTCGAGATACATCTGGCAGGGAAAGAAGCCGCGGATTCAGTTTAAATTATTGACAGATATAAAAGAAAGGGGAGGTTTCGCATTGCCGGATGTGAAGTTATACTATGAGGCGGTTTGCCTATGTTGGGTTAAGGACTGGGTAAAGTTGGAGAATAGGGAGTTATTGGATTTGGAGGGTCATGACAACAACTTCGGCTGGCACGCCTATTTATGGCGGGAAAAATGGAGGATACACAGGGGGTTTGGAAATCATATTTTTAGAGGACCACTAATTGAAATTTGGGAAAAATATAAAAACTTGCTGGAACCAAAAACGCCACATTGGCTTTCACCTCTGGAAGTAATGTGCGTAAAGGCTATTAATATGAGAAGTAACTGGGCAAGATATAATCAGCTAATAATTAAAGAAGACGGTAAATGGAAGGTCCGACCATACGATCAGGTCAAAGAGTATGTTTTCGATTGGCTACACCATCTCCAGGTGAATCAGATGTTTAAGAAAGATCTTAAAGAGAGAGGCTATGGAGAGAAGGAATCCAAGTTTCAGATGGAGATTATAAATAAAGAAGAGAAAACTGTTTCGAAAATGTATAGGATACTGTTAGACTGGAGTTTAGGAGATGAGGAAGTTAAATGTGTGATGATTCGCTGGGCACAGGACGTAGGACATAGTATACTATTTGAAGATTGGGAAAGACTTTGGAATGAAGGATTAAATTTTACGGCCTGTACAATGATAAAGGAGAACGTATTGAAGATGTTTTATAGATGGTATCTAACACCCATGAAATTATCAAAGATGTATAAGGTGGATAATAAATGCTGGAAATGCAGGGTTAGTGAGGGTTCCTTCTACCATATGTGGTGGGAGTGTGGAATAGTGAAGCAGTTCTGGGAAAAAATTTATATAGAATTAAAGAAGATCTTAAAATATACGTTCTCAAAGAAAGCAGAACTTTTCTTATTAGGCATGTTAGGCCATGAGATAAAGAAAAAAGATTGTAAACTAGTGTACTATGCAGTTACAGCAGCAAGAGTAATGCTTGCTCAGATGTGGAAAAGACAGGAAATACCAACGGTAGAGGAGTGGAGATCTAAACTACTAGATTACATGGAAATGGATAGACTTGCAGGTAAAGTAAGATACATAAGAGACCAAAAATTTACCAAGGATTGGGGAAAGTATGTGGATTATCTGGAACTTATTAGTCAAGGGAAAATAACGCTAAGGGGATTTAGAGATGCACTGTAAGTGAATATGAGTTATTGTTTGAAGATAATAGGAGTACAAATAATGTATAACGAATAATGAATAGTATATATTAAGAAATAAATATAAAAAAGTATAATGACAATATTTACTAAGAAATGCGTAGCTTAAAGTATTATTTCGAATGATTGTCGGGAAAGCTAAAGGAAGTCCCGAAAGTGTTAATTTAAGAAGGAGTAAATGTGAAAATTAAGTTTTTTTTTCTTTTATATTTCTTCTGTTCTTACTTTTTTTCTCTTTAGTGGTGTATGATTGTGTATGATTTCTATTTTTATTAGCTCATGTGTGTGTAGATAATTCTTTTGTTTAATCTTTTTCTTGATGCAAGTAATAAAAAATTAAATGTGAAAAAAAATAAAACCACTGCGGAAATTGTTGCTCCATGAGGGGAATAAGGGTCTCATAACCACTCTCGGCACCCTTAAGATACCACAGTTTCCAGGTTTATTTGTGGGGGAGCCTGACTGTTCAAAGTGGTTTCATAGCCCTTTAAAATGGTATTGCAGAACTTTCAGCACCCTCAACAAATGGCAGTTTGTGGCCACTTCACTGCAGAAGTGGCATTGTCATAGGTGCTACATAATACATACTCTGCAGTTGTAAGAAACCAATCTTTTAGCATGGCAGCCCCCACATTTCAGAACTTCCTGCCTATTGATACCAGGAAGGCAACTTTACAATAGTCTTTTCACCACCTGCTTAAAACATTTTTGTTTAGGCAAGCCTATGCAGAGACATAGATGTTGACATATTTTAATCTTTTTTAAACTTTTGATTTTAATTTTTTTTAAGTGCAGCTTTTTTAAGGTGGGGTATTGATCATTTTAATATATCCTGTGCCATGCTGGCTGAGCCTGACGTGAGTTAGAATCTCAAATCTTCTGGAGGGCTGCAGGTTCTCAATCCCTTCTCTTCATACTTATACCAAACTCTGCCTCCCAGTTGGATCACTGTGCAGCTAAAACAGCCCTAACCACACACAAGGCCTTGCAGAGCCAGGCAGAGGCCCCGGCCAGGTAGATAATGTGACCCCCCCTTTTTTTACCCTGGAGATAACTGAAGTCTTATAAATAAGTAAGTAGACAAATAATTTCCCAAAAGTTACGCTGACAAATAATTTTATTTCATGGCTTAAACCGTATCTGCATATAAAGTCAAAATGGAAAATATAAATATACAATAGTGCTTTTTAAAAATACATAGGGAAAAGGATTATTTTAAGTATTTACATTTAAAAATGCTTTTTTAGCATTGTGAATATGCTGACAGAGGCCCCCTTTGGAATCGGAGGCCCTGGCCATGTCTCCCCCCCCCCCTCTGTCTGGGCCTGACCACACACAAGATGAAGGCACTTGGCATGCCTGGGGGAGCCCAAAGGTCTGCAGGAGTAGAAAAAGAATTTTCCTGATTTAAACTAGAATTGGAGAGCAATGATCTTGGGACAGGGTGAGCCAGAGGAACAGTAGGAGAGTAGAACTGGAGAAATCTGATCTTTTCTGCTGTCTTTCCAGTTAGATTCAATACTTGGAGCCATGGCCAATGCCAGGCTTAAGGGCACCCTGAACAAAATGCGCCCTTTCGTGGTCTCCTTCCTCCACTGGTGGGCCCTGGTGAGCTTTCTTGGCCAGAGAAAGTATAGCTGCCCCCAGTGTTTACAAGAGGGCAGCCATGTGATTTCTGTACGGTTCTAGGACAGGAATGGTCCTCTAGGTTTTGTTTTTTAACTCCAGGACCCAGCAGCCTTGACTTTAGCCCATGCTGATAGGGGATTATTGGCACTGGAATCCCACAAAGTCTGGAGGGCAACTGGATAGCCACCTCAGGAGGGCAGGAATAACCACAGCAGAGGGGGAACAAAATGCGCATGCAGACAAACCATGCATTCCACCCCCCATGTAAGACTGGCATCATGCAGTCCCCACTGGAGGATTTGTAGTGCTGCATCACAGTCCTGCATGATTTCAGGAGGGGAGCAAAAGAGAAGGACGGTTTCGAAAGGTGGTTTCAAACAACAACAAACATTTGAATAAAGTGGGGGGGACACACAGAGGATCTGTGAGGGGGCTGAAGGATATGTGAGGGAGTGGGGGGCTTGAAGGAGCAATGAGAGGAGCAGGGTTTGGGTAAGATGTAAAGGGAGAGGGGCTTGGCAGGTGTGGGTAGGCAGGGCTGGCAGGAACCATGAGTAGAGGCAGCAGCCCCTAGTTTAAAAAGGTAAAACAAAATCCAGGAACAATCAGAACATTATAGGCAAGCACTCATAACTCCTCTTCCCTGGGCTGTTGTTGGTGTCTGCAGTGAGGTAATTACCTGTTTTCTTTAATCTTAGGTTTAGAGTCTGACATTGAAACTGAAATGTAGAAATATTCAGCTCAGTCCCCCAAATGTAGAGAAAGTACAGTACTGGGAAAGATAAATCAGGAGAGAGAAAGAGAGATCTAGCTTACCACCCCAAAGCCATAAAACATTCTTCGGGCCCCTTCGTAAAAACCTGATCTGTCTGTAGCAGTTCCATTCTCTGATAACTTACCAACTCCATATGCTTTAGAGATCAGTTGTGTGGAGCTGGGAGGGGGGCAGGGGGAAAGTCTTGCCTCTGAAGCAACTGGCTATGAGCAACCTCCTCCCCATTTCCTTCCGTCTCATGTAAGACCAGCTGCCTTGTATTGACTTGCATGCTTTAGGGATGGTTAATGTCTAGCAAAAGGGAACAGACACACACACACATAACCTTGCCGCAGTTTGGGATAGATCATGATTCTTAACAGATTTTCCTGCAGGCTTTGGAACATTAGGCAATATAAACACTATAAAACTTTATATGCCTTCATTCACCCCCACCCCCCACCCCAGCTTTTCCTCCCCTCTGAGGGTCTGAAGCCTGGGAAATTCTGCTGAATGATTTTTAACTTTGCAGAGCTGGAGGCAGGAAAATAGGAACTGTTTGCTCCCTGCCAAAACTGGTCTAGGGTGGCTTTGAAAGGGAGGTTGTGACTAGTGGGGGGAGGCAGGGAATTGGACATGACTGGCAGGCCAAATGGTTAGCTTTCTGATCTCCCACTGGGCAATTTTGATGGGTAAGAAGGTCCACCAACCTGTCAATTACCTGATATCACAGTGGCACCAGGTGGCCTGATTTTGTCTGTGTGGTTTGAGATCAAACTGTGTGGAGCACTTAGCAAGCTTTGACAATCTGCTGGTGATCAGGGCTTGTGAAGCCTAGTGCCCTGCAGTCTGTAAATGCTGATGATCAGCTGATTGTCAGAGCTTGTGAATTCAGGTGCACATTGGGTTTTTTGGAAGTTTGGGTACAGCTCAACTACATACCTGAGAAGGGATTACATGCGGATAAAACAGATAGAGTAAGGGACCTCCAGATTCCCATACTGTCCCTGTAGCTTTGATCTCTTTACTGACCTCCTGGTCTCTTTTAAGTTTAGACTGATATGTATTAGGTTGTCACCTGTTTACAGCTTCCTCCTCACAGCCTTCCCTTCCTCCTTGAACCTCACTTTGGATCTATCCTCCGAGAACAAAGGAGCAGACATGGCAGCCTTCTCCAGATTAGTTAGGTAGCTTAGAACTAAAAGCCTTTTCTGTTCAAGTGACACACTACTGCTCTACCAACATCTCTCTCTCAGTGATTGCAACAGCTGAATGCTACTCTCTAACCAGATTCACAGGCTGTATGCTGTACTTTCTGCGTACCAAAGAGCTCTGATAGGGCTCAGTTCAATCATTTTGAACAGAGGTTTACAGGTGCCACCAATCAGCTGACTCTTTCCATGCTCCAAACATGATGTCACATATGATGTCAGACTTCGGTGGGTTTGGCTTCATAGAATCTAATCTTAGAGTTGGAATTTTAGAGATGATCCAACGGGCCATCTAGCCCCTCCCCTTGCAATGCTTAGCTGGAATGGCTTTGCAGTGGGACTAATTTGGATTTTTGGGATTCCATTATTGCACAGGGCTGCAGTGACCACCTTGACCAAAATCTTGGCTGCAGCACACACCACCTTTTTAACTTTGTTTAGCACCTTCCATTCAGTTATTCATTCTCTGCTGTGCTCCATCCAGATTGGCACATTGAGCACTGCTGTGGGCTCTTTTTCACGTTGTGTGTTCATACAGAGTTTCCCAAGGTTGGCTCTTCCTTTCCTGTAAGAGTTGTGCAGAAGGATTGAAGGGGCTACCTCCGACTATAGAGGTAGAGCATAGCCATCATGGTTTGTAGCTGTTGATAGCCCTCCATGAATTTGTCTAATCTTTTAAAGCCATCCAGATTGGTGGCAATCACTGCCTCATGTGGGGGCGACGTCCATAGTTTGACTCCATGAAGAAGTAAAATATAAAGATGTAGCAAAGCAGCATCTTTGGTGCACAGGAAAGAAGGTGTCAGCTGACATTTGTAGAATACCTCCTAAAAATATCAGCAGCAGGGGAAATCCTAATGCAGGTGGGGGGAACCTTTGGCCTTCCAGATACTGCTGCACTACAATTCCCACAATTCCTGGCCACTGATTGTCCTTCCTGGAGTTGATGGGAGTTGTAGTTCAGCAGCATCTGGAGGGTGAAAGAGGAGAGGGTACAAAAAGGAACTCTGTGAGGTCTGTGTCTGCTTAGTTGGCATGTGTAGGGATGGGTGTGTTTGTCAATTTCATCCCCCCCCCCCCCTGTTTCTCATCCCCTCCCCCAAGTTCCTGTTTAGTTCTCCACATTTCCACATCCATGTGCTTTTTTTCTTTTAAGTCCTTGTGAAAATTTGTCAGCATATTTTTCTTAATAGACATATTTGTGTTTAACATTTCTTGCCACACACACATTTTTTCAAAGCAGTGTTCCCTAACATAATGCATTTTTGTATGTTATTTTCACAAAAATTCTCATAACAGCATGCATGTCAGTTTATGTACACATTACTTGAGAATCTGCGTTTTTGTATGCATCACCCAGCTGGAGAAGTGTATTGCAAAATTTGGAGACGTGCAAATTTTGAAGGATGGCTATGCTTTGTTCTGCATATTGTTTCAGCCAGTGTGAATTAGGTGGGTTCTCCTTTAATTGGCAACTGAATTTAATTTCTTCCCTGTCCCAAGGCATGGGGTTCTGTTCAACCATTTCCCATCCAATTTATTTTGCTTTTACACCATAATATTTGCTCCTGGCAGCTGCATTTTGTATGGTGACAGAAAATGCACAGATGCCCTTTTCTAAACTCTGTTTTCAGTCAGCATCAAAACCAAAGCCAGTCTTCTGACTCCTTTGCTCCCAGGCTTGATTTAGTTTCAGCAACATTGGGAAGCCTCATGGCAGTGTGCAAGTGTCTCTTATTTAATGCTACTCAATTTCCACATTCACACCTCTGTGCATACTAGGAGCACGTTGTTTCATCCAGAGGATGATCCGGAGTAATTGCAGATGGGAAATATCTGTTAAGTCATCCAATTCTGTAACGTTGCCAAGCCCAGTAATGGATCATTTCCTTCACCAGATGCTCTGGTGTGCAGCCCAAGCAGCAATGCTTCCAATCATCCTGGAAGACTGCAGTGACATTTGCTTTTTTGTTCATCCCCTTCCTCCTCCCCCTCCTCCCTGCTCTCCGGCCAGTTGCTAATCTCCCTTTCCTGAGCAAGGTTCTGGAGCGAGTGGTTGCAGACCAAATCTAGGCACCTTTGGAAGAAACTCATTTTCTGGATCCATTGCAGACAGAGTTTCAGCCTGGTTTTGGCACAGAAACTGTTTTGGTTGCCCTGTATGATAACCTCTGTCGAGAGAGAGACAAGGGAAACATGTCCCTGTTAATTCTCCTTGATCTCTTAGCGGCTTTTAATACCACTGAACATGGTATCCTTCTGGAGCAACTCTCCAAGCTAGGGGTAGGTGGCACTGCAGGGTTCTGCAGGACTCAATCCTATCCCCCTATGTTGTTTAACATCTACATGAAACCACTGGGTGGGGTCATTCCAAGTTATGGAGTACGTTGTCACCAATATGCTGATGACACTCAGCTCTATTTCTCCTTTACATCTCCAGGTGAGGCAATGGAAGTGCTGGGCAGGTGTCTTGCCTCAGTAATGTACTGGATGAGAGCCAACAAACTGAAACTCAATCCAGATAAGACTGAGGCACTGTTAGTGGGTGGTTCCCTAGACCAGTTGGGTGGGAGATTGCCTGCTCTTGATAGGGTTACACTTCCTCTGAAGGAGAGGGTACGTAGCTTGGGGGGTACTCCTGGATCCTTTGCTGTTGCTTGAGGCTCAGGTAGCCTCAGTGGCCCAGAGTGCCTTCCATCAGCTTCGACTGGTGACCCAGCTATGCTCCTATCTGGACAGGGATAGCCTAACTACTGTTGTCTATGCTCTGGTAACCTCAAGGTTGGATTACTCCAATGCGTTAAACATAGGGCGTCCTCTGAAGATGGTTTGGAAACTTCAGCTAGTGCAGAATTCAGCTGCCAGGTTGCTCACTGGAGCAAGACGGTTTGAGCAAATTACACCATTCCCTGTCGGACTGCACTGGCTACCATTTAGTTTCCAGATCCAATTCAAAGTGCTGGGTTGGACCTATAAAGCCTCAAATGGCTCAGGATCACAATACCTCAAGGACCACCTCTTTCCATGAGATCATCTTCTGAGACCCTTCTTCATATGCCGCCTCCTGGAGAGGTCCAGAGGGTGAGAACACGAAAACAGGCCTTCTCTGCAGTGGCTCTCCATCTGTAGAATGCTCTCCCCCAGGGAAATTTGCCTGATGCCTTCATTATATACCTTTAGCCACCAGGCGAATATGTTCCTTTTTAACTAGGCCTTTGGTTGATTTGACTGACATCCTATGCCCTTTTAAAATGTGTTGGAGGCAGTGGCGTAGCGTGGGGGGTGCAGGGGGGGCGGGCCGCACCGGGCGCAACATCTGGGGTTAGGGCAAATCCATGGGTTAGGGGGCGCAAATCCACGGGTTAGGGGGCGCAAATCCACGGGTTAGGGGGCGCAAATTACTTGCCTTGCCCCGGGTGCTGACAACCGACGCTACGCCACTGGTTGGAGGGGGTTATTGGGTTGTTGCTGTTTTTATTGATTATGTATTTTGTGGTTTTATGTTGTGATTTTATTCTGTGAACCACCCTGAGACCTGCAGGTATAGGGTGGTATATAAATTCAATAAATAATAATAATGAATAATTCCTCTTTCCTGTGTTCCATTGCATATTCCCACCGTACATTGTAAGGCTTCCCTGGAGACAACATAGATCTGCCTCGACTGATTGCACTGGCAAATTTCTGTGTCATTTGTAAGTTTGGAAAGGTGGAGCGAGGGAGACTTGGCGATAGGAAAATAATCAAAACACCAGGACTGTGGATGTCTATTTGGGCTGGTTCCAGAAGGATCAAAAATTTGAAAGGAGCATGTTTCTCAGATGGAATTTCTACTTTGTGGAAATAATTTATGGTCTGAGGGCCACATTCCCTTCTGGGCAACGTGTCAGGGGGCAGGTTCTAGTGGCAGATAGAGCCAGAGTGGGTGGAGCAGTGAATGGCAATTTTACATTTGCACAGTAGGCTAGGGAGCTTGAACTGAAGAGAGGGGAACTTCTGGAAGTCAGATCCAATTTCAATAGAGCAAACCGCTGCTCAATGTAGCTTGATGGAGTGAGTGGCTGCAGCCTGGTGATGTACTAGCTGTAGGGAGATGCAAGATGCCAGCCAGTTTCTACCTGGCCATATAAAGTGGGTGAGAACCCTTTTTTCTGCCTGGAGACTGCATCCCATTCTGGACAAGCTTCCAAAGGACACATCCCAATGGTGGTTGGGGGCAGAGGCAAACATGGGCAGAGCATTTAGTCAAGCAAGAGGCACTATCAGAGTTCAAGCCTGCATCCCAGCTGGACAAAAACACTCAAGGAAAGGAAGGGGCAGAAGGGGGTGTGGTTTGGGGAGAGTCCTGAGGGCCGGGTAGAGAGACTTGGGGGCCAAATTTGCCCCCCAGGCCTGAGGTTGCTAATGCTGCTTCAACATTAGGGAGTAGGAAGTTTACTGCTCTGTTGCACTGGGTGCAAAGTGACCCTGGAAAACAGTTTTTCAAGGGATACTGATATTAAGACTAGGGTTTGTGGACTGGGTAGTATGTAGGAGAGTGGAATTCACTCCACTCAGAATAAAAACCACACTGGAGAAAATTGCTGGGGACACTATACTCTCCTCATCCTTGAGATGAGCATTATGAGCTGTAAAAACCACATATTTCTTAGCTGGGGAAATGATCTTCCTTGTCAACAACTGTAGCTATACTCATGGTGCTGTATAAAGACCCCTGTGGCTCTAAGTAGTAGAAGCCGTGTCTCTGTCATGGATATCTTAACTGTCCAAGCAACTACTGCTTGCCTTGAAGGCCAAAGGCAGAACAGTTACTCTACCCTATGTGCATTGGATTAGAGCCACTTTCTGCTCAATTGACTCATTATCCGACTGAACGGCAAAACCCTGCCTGCTGTGCACTGATGTGTACTGACAGCTCCCAATGTGCTCTGGGGTTGTTCATCTGTCCTGAAACAACTTCCTTGTCTCATCTTTGGTGGGAGTTCAGAGAAGCAGGATCTGGACACTTCCCAAGTGATGGCAGATGGTGCTGGAGGCAAGCAAGGGTGTAAGAGTCTGTCCCCAGACCACCTCCAACACTACCAACTGTGTGTTTGGCTCTGTACAATCCAGCACCTTCATGCTGACTTGGATGCAGCAGAGCAGTGTGTGTGTTCATTATCACCCCAGTCCTCTGGCTAGAAGGGGGTATTTCCATATCACTGGGAGCATGTGGTCCTTGGCAGAGTTTATGGGAAGGGCAAGCAAAGGTCCTACCCGCTACTGGCTTGTGGCTCCCGAGAAGGTTGCCCAGAAGGGAATGTGACAGAGAATTTGTCTATCATCATGGGGTGGTTGGTTTCACATGTGCTGCCTCACTTTCAGCCCAAGGAACCTTCAGAAAGAAGTTGCTGCCATGGTTTTGTCTTTTAATGAACTGAATGGAGTAGAAGATTATGAGTCATGGGGGTACGGAGAGTGTGTGTATGCATTCAGCAGTGCTGAGATTATTTTTTGGTTGCTATCTTGTTAATGGTATTGTTTTATAGATGATGGATGCTCTAGTACTTTGTGATTTCTATAATGTGACTTTTGCTCTAATTGCGGTGTTTAGCTTATTTTTTAGTTGTTTTGTTGGTGGTGTTTTATGGATTGTTTTTGTTGTTTTCTTACTTGTTCTATATTGTTTGTACTGTATTTTGTTCTATTATGTTATTGTTATTTACTGTTTGTAAGCCACATTTGAATGAAAAGTGGCATAGAAATATAATCAATAAAAAAATCAGAGGTCTGAACTGATGGTTTGCAGAACAGCTGACAACGACATCAGATTGCATTGAGGGCCACATGCAGTCTGGGGGCCTGCTTCAACTGGAGATGCCAGGAACTGAACCTGATGCCGTCATGCACTGACCTTTCCTCCCCACCACCACCTTTCATATTGAGAGATGGCTTAGCTGCCCTCTCCCCCCCCACACACATACACCCCCTTTAGAACAGGTGTGGTGAAGCTGGGACCCTCCAGGTGCTGCTGTACTACAACGCCCATCATCCTGGCTTGTGGGAGATGATGGGAGACGTAGTTCATCAACATCTAGAGGGTCTCAGGCTTTGCTCTTCTGCTCTAGATTGTTGATTCCTTCCTTCTGACTTGTTCTGGGGTGGGGTTTTTCTAGTCAGTCAAAGAATATGTTAATGAATATCTCTTCTCTTTTCTCTCTCCCTCCCACCATCTCTCATTCAATACAGTTGAAGTGAATTTGCTGGACATACTAGCCTCCCACAACACAGACTTTGGCAATTTTTCACATGGCTATGATGATGCTAACTGCAGCATCTTGGAGGTTGGACAGTATGCAACGCTGAGCATCCCTTCTGTAGAAGCCTTTGGGGAGAAGTGAGTGTCAGGTGCCCAACATCTTCACCTTTATCTCTACCTCCACATGAATATTGAAGTCACCCAGGTCTATGGTCCTGCGGTCCTCCAACAATACTCCAGAGACCACCTCAGGCAACTCAGTCAGGAATGATGTTGGGCAACAGGGTGGTCAGTAAACCAGCAGTATCTCCAGTCCATCTCTGTGGCCCAGCACCAGGTGCAGGCACTCAAAGTCTGTCCAAAGATGAGGAGGTTTTCTGGTCAATGAGATAATGCTTTTGTGGACAATAGCAGCACCTCCCCCTTGACTCCCCAATCTAGCCTGGTGCTGTACCACATACCCTGGTGGGCACAGCTGGGTAAGGCTAGGCCCACCCAATTCACTCAGCCAAGTCTCAGTAACACACACCAGATCAGCCTTCTCATCCACAATCAAATCATGGATGAGCATGTTTTTCTTATGAACCAATCTGGCATTCAGTAACAGCACCACCAAATCAGAGGGATCAGTGGATAGACCACCAGTATGTTGGTAGAGGAGTGAGAGGACTTGGATGAGGAACTGAGACCAAAGATTTAGGCCTCTGCCCCATATGGTAGTCAGCCCCTCCATTCTAATTGCCCACAATTACTGGAATTGAGGTACCATTTTCACATTCCCTGGTATATGCCCACCCAGGCATATTTGAACACCATCATCCATCACCACATACAACTGGGAGATTAGGGCCACAGGTAGTAAACTAAGACAAAATAGCATTCACATCCCAGCCCACCAAGAGGAAGATGGTCAAG
Organism: Podarcis filfolensis; assembly: GCF_964270895.1. Lineage (NCBI taxonomy): Eukaryota > Metazoa > Chordata > Lepidosauria > Squamata > Lacertidae > Podarcis > Podarcis filfolensis. The sequence continues at coordinate 41,675,875 of NC_139617.1, forward strand.
TCCACAACTACTCTCCTCTCCCTGCCTCTCACTCAGGGGGAACCCCACCAAACTAAACTTCTATTTAACCAGGCTCTCGCCATGACTGAGGTTCACAGGCCTGTCTCCTACAGCAACTGGCCTACAATTCTGTATCTTGACTGACAGCAGTGGACACCCATGCCCTGTGGCTCCCCAACCTCTTTGGTGTCAACCCCTTTGCAGTGGACCCCACTGACCACGGCAGGGCCTATTGTTATAATAGTAAGGCAGGCCACGGGCCACACCCACTGCCCAGCTTTATTCAGCAATCAAGCAAAACCCCATACTATAATCACACCACTTTGTCTCTTACCTGCAGGCAGATGTCTCACAGGAGAATCAGACTGACACAGACAAAAACGGCTCACACACTCTTGCTGGCTGGCAGAACAGACCTGGCAGAGGCTAGGATTGTGCAAACCACCCTCTTTCTAGTTGGCCTTCTGTAGGCCTACTCCCCAAACTGATATGGAAATGTGGTGAGCAGGACTTGAAAAATAAGAAACCAAATTGACAGATTCACTCATCCTTATTTCTATACGACTCTACTGTTGTACATGGATATGGGCCACCCTACTTTGTCCTCACAACAACTCTGCAACAAAGTCTAGGTTAAGAGAGAGAGAGAAAGTTACTAGCCCGAGGTTACCCAGTAAGCTTCATGGCTGAGTAAGGGATTCAATCTTCCTAGTCAAGATACAAAGCTCTAGCCACTATTCGACACTGCTATTCTGTTATTCATGCTCTGCTTCTCTCTTAGCTTTGCAGATGAGCTGAGTCTGTTGCTGATGCTCAGGTACTCTTTGAAGGAGAACACCAGTCTCTTGACTATCATCGGTCTTCGCAGCAACATCCTCTTTCAGATCAGGATTACCCCTCACACCTTGGTATTTGTTGCCAGAAGGGGGCACCATTATGAGTGAGCTCAGTGTTATATTTTTCTTCAATATTGCACCACATTGTTGCACAGACAGAAAGCCAAACCTATCTGTGCTAAACTTCGATCAGGGAGCAGAATCAGTGGGACAGTTCTCCTCCAGACAAACCTCTGGGCTATTAAAATTTTGCCTAGTGCTCTTTAACCCAAATCTAATTCTAACCCCCCTCTTCCGTCACCCATCAGACTTTATGTCAGCACAACTTAATAGGTTTGATAGACAATATAAGGTGAAAGAGTCAGGACAACCCAGATGCGTTGGCAGGGAATCATCCTATAAAGTAGATAAGCAGAATGGCTAGCTTAAAAGCAATTACACTAAATGTGAGGGGGGTTGGGAAACCCTATCAAAAGGAAATGCATCACCTCATATGTAAACACCATGACATTGCCTTCCTACAAGAAATACACAATCCACCCAAAGGAACCAAACACCTAAGCAAGTAGTATCAAATAGTATGGAAAACAGCCTTACTAGAAAAACTAACCAATAAACTGAAACTGACACGGTGACAATAGAAGAGGATGCCTTCACCCCAGTATGGTTCCCCTTTATCACATACACAGCCCAACAAGACAACTACAAGAATCTTCCAACAGCATGCGAATCAATCTGGCTAACCTGATTGAAAAATACACACATGCACACACCCTACTCACACACAAAAACAAATCTCACTACCGCCAAACAAAGACAAACAACCACACCCTAAGCCACTCCCAACATCTCTCACCACCGGGGAAATACAACAAGTGAATAGTAAGAGAACCCACACAAGTGACACTGACACAAAACCCCACACATACACTAAGTAGAAGAATGGAAACCTCACTGTCCCCCATCCTCCTCTTCCCCTTCTTTTCTTCCCAACCTAATACTGCATGCAAAACTGTCAAGCAACAAATGAAACTGATCTGTAGAAAACACAACTTGAAAAAGAGACCATTCCTTTTTTAAAAAAACTAAGACAACAACAACAACAACAACAACAACAACAACAACAACAACAATAGCAGCTCTGTTTTTCCCCTGGACCAGGCCCTGCTTCTTACCCTCCTTGTGTGCTTTTGCCTGGCTGGAATGTGCCCTTGACCTCTAACAATGCCTCTTGCTTGCTTGGATGGATGGAGGGAGGTAGGTTGGAGAGATATGTGTATGAGAAGCATGCTGCATGTCTATTTGGAAACCTCTGACTTTATGTGGTTGCAATATATCCTAGTGTACAGGGGTGAGAGTCATGTCCATTGCTCCACCCACTTTTGCCTCTGGCCCTACTCACCACTGTCCCCCTGGCCCTTGGAAGATTGTTCACAAGGGAATGCATTCCATGAACTGAACAAGGTTCCCCAGCCCCTTCCTGGACCATTGGTAGAGATATCTGGAGATGTCAGTGAAAGTGGAGATATATTGGATTGCCAGCATCAATAGAGTTGGGGTGTCAGAGGTCAAGATTGGAAGGGAATGTATCATGCGTGAACCTGAGGCTTGCACAGTCATGTTCTTGTAATGCACAATCAGAGTTAAGGAACCTCAGACCCAGAGGCAAGAACTTCCTATCTGACCTCAGGAGTCTGCTCCTCACCTGCCCTGCTTTGTAATCTCTATGAGTGTTCTTGCCTGTCCAGAATTTATCAATGAATTCTGTTGGTGCCCCTTGGTTGCCTTGATGGAGGACAGAGAGGGTGTGTGTGAGGGCATGCTGAAACTTGCCTACTCTATGAAGGTAAACATTTACAATTGCTGCTCTGCTGACTTTTGCCTCTGGCCCCACCCACCACTGGCAGATGGCTCCTAGTAAGTTGCCCAGAAGGGAATGTGGCCCCTGGTTCCTCAACCCTGTGCTTAGAGCTGGGGTAGCTGGCATGGTGCCCACCAGGTAATCTTGGATTACAACTCCTATCAGCTCCAGCCAGCACTGCTAATAGTCAGGGATGGTGGCAGCTGAACAGCAACATCTGTGGGGCACCATGTTGGCCACTAGTGGTTTAGCGTTAATGCCCAGATATAGTCACAATATGCAATGCTAAAAATGCATTGCCCAGTCTCAGAAACTCACAACTTACACTTGCATGGGAGAATTAAAAGGTCATCCCCCAGTGCTGAAATTACATCAGAGTGGGTGCTGGGCATGGCCTCCCAGGGGTGAGTTTTCTACAGTGGTAGGGCCATAGCTCTCTGGCATGCAGAAGGTCCCAATCTCTAGTATATCTTAGTAGTGTGACTTGGTATAAGGCATCCCTGTGTTCAGAGGCAGCTGGGTTTTGAAGGTAAGAGTGTTGAGGGCTGGCTCTAGCGTTAGGCAGAATGAGGCATGTTCCATCCATTGCCATCTGTCACACCTCTACCAGCATACTTCCCTGTTGCTGTGTGTTGCCTAACTCATGTATTGCTCTTTCTGGCCCTGTCACTTGCAGGTTCCCAGTTTCCTCCCTGTCAGATGGACACTGGCACAGAGTGGCCCTTAGCATCTCCTTGAACAGGTTGGCTCTATATGTGGACTGCTGCCTGCTGGAGAGCGTTGCCTGGTCTGGTTACTTTGGCATGGGGGTGGCCACGGAGGGCCTGGTGGTTATTGGAGGTCTCATCGAGCCCTTTGAGGTCCCTTTTGAGGTGAGGAACAGCATGGGTTTGCAGCTGCATTATTCTTTTCAGGACACTGCCTACTACAATGCATGAAAATCACAAGGAATAAGGCAGCTTTCTCTGTTCCCAAATAGAAAAGCTGTCTATCACAATGCACAAGGAAACTGTTCAGCAGCCACAGTTCCCATAATCAGAGCCATAGCTAGATGATCTTGCGCCCCTGGCAGAACCATCCAGACTGCACCCCCTAACCCCATCTGCACCCCTAGTGGAGGCCCACCTCACCACCTCCTAGCTACAGCCCTGCCCATAATGAGTTCTTCCTAACACATACTGTCCATTTTTATCCAGATACTGGTAAGAATGTATATCAGCTTTAAGGGCATAAGAAGAGCCCTGCTGGAATGGGCGCTTGTCTAGTCCAGCCTCCTGTTCTCAAAGTGGCCAACCAGATGCCCTAATGGGAGGCTTGCAAGCGGGACCTGAGTCCGTTCGACTTCCGAAACGTTCGACTTCCAAAGCGCAACTTCTGATTGGCTGCAGGAAGCTCCTGCATCCAATCGGAAGCTGTGGAAGCCCTGTCGGATGTTCAGTTTCCGAAGGAACATTCAAAAACCAGAACACTTAAGTTCCAGTTTTTGATCGTCCAGGAGCCGGAACATTCAACTCCTAAGGCATTTGGGAGCCAAGGTACGACTGTATTTATATACACCTCTATTATATCCCCTGGCAGCGCGTTCTGGGTGGGGTGCCGTTGTGGCTGCCCCCACCAGCGCTGGGCGCCATGCCCCCGCAGGCAGCATGCCATGCCCTTGCAGGTGGCGCGCTATGCCCCTGGGACATGCGCCACGCCCCTGGGATGTGCGCCAGCCCCACCCCCAGGGGCCGGAGCATGAAGCTCCACCCCTGCTCTTAATTTAACATCTCTGAAATGTTGCAACCAGTGCTTTTCTTCTAGAAAAAAGGTGCCGGAACTCACCACGAAGTTGTTACAGTCAGTGCCACACTTTTAACCAGTGCTTTTCTTCTAGGAAAACAGGGTGCTGGTGCTGTGTACCCTTGAGTGTAGTGGTGGAACTTCATGCACCAGCACCGGGGGGGGGGGGTGGAGAGCAGGCAGGGGCGGGGCTGGCGCGCATCCCAGGGAGGGGGTGCATCGCCCAAAGGGGTGGGGCACATGTCCTCGGGGCGGGGGGCGCCGCCCACAGGGGCGTGGCTGCCTGCGGGGACGGGTCACCCTGCGGGGGGGGGGAGCTGCGATGGAAACTCACCGGGATCACGCTGCTGGGGGCGGTGTGCTCCCCCCACCCCCCTCTTCCTCCGCCAGTGCTTGAGTGTTCCCACATAAAAAGCACTGGTTGTGATCTTTCCTCATAGGAAAGTTGCTCCAACCTCTTGATCGTTTTGGTTGTCTTTTTTGAATCTTTCCCCACTTTACAGTACTTTTCTTGAAATGAGTTTCCTCACACCCACCTTTCAGAAACCTAGAAGGGTGAACAATAGGCAATGACTTAAGTTTGTGTGTCTTGGAACTTTACTCCCCTACAATCTTGTTACTTTTTTATTATTCACTGTTTTATAACCCAAAACATGAGTACGTAATACAGTAATAAAACTTGCATTCCATAAACTTTTGGTGCTCATTATATTTTAACCCTTCCCAAACTCTCCCTTTCTTTCCAGGGTGCGCTGGGACAGCTGAGCTTCTGGATGGGAGATGCTGGAGTTGCAGAGCGATCCTGTCAAGCCTCTTACAGCACCTGTGGCAGCCTCCTGGACAAAGGAGCTCACCATGACAGATCCCACTTCTGGGAGAAGTTTCCCCAAGCTTGGACTCAGGTGGAACTTTGTAAAGGGTTGGAAAAGAAAGGTTGAAGTGGGAAGGTAGAAAGAGCAAAGCAAATGATGATTTGATTACTGCTTAAGAGCTCCCACCAAGTATAGTTGCAATTTAGCACCAAGTTGAAAAGTTTTATGTAACCGGAAGTTGCGTCAGAGGCCTGCTGTCACTTCTAAGGCCATGTGGGGCCTTGGGGGTCACACCCGAGGCCTCGCAAGACCTCCGATGCAACTTCTGGTTTTCTGCTGGAAGTCATGTCAGAGGCTTCGTGGAGTCCCAGACGTCAGGCCTCCCACACAACTTCTGGTAGAAACTGCAATTTGTATTGGAGCCGTGCAGTGTGGGCGCTGAGCCTCCCCACACATACAAAATTTGGGGGCCCAGGCACCCAGGGCAGCCTAGAGTTGGTGCCAATGTTATGCTCTGTCATGTCCCATTAGATCCAAAGGCCATTCTGGGTGGGTGGAGTCAGTCCATGCCCTGAGCTTGTTAAATCACCCAGGCCACCATATGGTGCAGCTGCACACAAGCCCAAAAGCTTCTGATTTTGAGTTCTGGTAGTTTTAAAACCACCTTATATTTATTTATAGCATTTCTACCCACTTCTCAGCTGAAAAGGTAGCCGGGATGGCTAACATACAATCAAAATTTGACAGCCTCTACCTGCAGCCTAACAGGACGCGGGCGGCGCTGTGGGTTAAACCACAGAGCCTAGGGCTTGCTGATCAGAAGGTCGGCGGTTCGAATCCCCGCGACAGGGTGAGCTCCTGTTGCTCGGTCCCTGCTCCTGCCAACCTAGCAGTTTGAAAGCACGTCAAAGTTCAAGTAGATAAATAGGTACCACTCTGGCGGGAAGGTAAATGGCGTTTCCGTGTGCTGCTCTGGTTCACCAGAAGCGGCTTAGTCATGCTGGCCACATGACCCGGAAGCTGTACGCCGGCTCCCTCAGCCAATAAAGCGAGATGAGCGCCACAACCCCAGAGTCATCCACGACTGGACCTAATGGTCAGGGGTCCCTTTACCTTTACCTTACCTGCAGCCTTACCAGTTCAGAGGCAAGAGGTTCCGGATGGTGATGGGCCTCCAGCAAAACTAGTGAAATGAGCTCAGCTTCCATATCTCTCCCTCTGAGGCAGTCTGATGGAACGGCTGCCCCCAAATGATTGCTGAAGGCTGAGGAGGCCTGATGGAGCTGGCCTGTTATGGTGGAACCAATGACCCTTATGCTTGAGCCTCAGGTGAGGAAGAAAAAGAAATGGTGCCAACCAATGTTCACTGCTATAGGAGGAGAGTTAAACTGATTGTGGCAGCAGCAAAAAAAGTAAGGTGGGAATGTCGTCGTCCCCCCAAAAAACCCTAGCATTCACAAAACCTCTGATTTAATGCCAAAAAACGCCCTTTAACCAAAAAAGAGAGTTGTGTTGGAATGAGTTTAGAAAGGTGCTGTGGCTCAGTGTCAGAGCATCCGCTTGGCATGCAGAAGATCTCAGGTTCAGTTCCTAGCGTCTCCAGGGAGGACTGGGAAACCCTGGAGTGTTACTGTCAGTCAGTGTAGACAGTACTGAGCTAGATAGAGCAATGGTCTGATACAGAAGAAGGCAGCTACTTATGCTCCTGATGCAGGGATAATCCATGAATCACAATGCAACAGTAAGCAATGCTTTGCATGCAGTTGACTGTAACCATGCCAAAACCATATATATTTCTGCTTAGTGATGCTCGAGTCATCAGCGGGTGACTGCGAAACATTTACCAGCTATGAAAATATTGACTTCCTTCTCATCTGGCTTCTGCTCTGTTTGCATTAGGTGCCAAATGTAACCAATGAGGTTCACCAATCCTACACAAAGGTACAACTTTTTCTAAACCGCACAGTGCCCAGACTCTACTCTTTGGTTTGCCTTATTAAAACAGGAGACCCAGAGACTGCAGCATTTCTTATCTGATAATGGATGAGGTCATTCTGGATGCTCTGGATAATAAGAATAAAAATAGCAACTTCAGAGAAGCGAGCACAGTTGTGGATGTTGTGAAGTGTGCTAGTGTGTGTATGTTTTGTGAACAGCTGGATTTTGCAAGTGCATAATTTATGTGGCTATCTGTGGATTAAGTAAATTTGATAATTTCCATATATTTGCTTCTTTGCCCATTTCCCTTCCTTCCCCTAAAATACTAAAATCCTTAGACCCTTCAGCCCCTGAGATTATACTTCTGCATTCATCGATGAGGACTAGAAACTTTAACAACATGGAATCAAGATTTGAAGGATGTTCAGCTGTGTGAAGTAATTGCAGAACACTTGCTGTTTGGGCTACAACTGTCCACCCCACAAATCCCATTTAACTTTTCTCCTTCCTTTCCTTTTTTGTTGATTTTTTAAAAAAATACTGAAGCCGTTTCTTTTTAAAAAAAAAAGTAAGGGGAAATGTGTCCTTGTTCATTCTCCCTAACCTCTTCAGTGTCTTTCAATACCATCAGCCATGGAATCCTTCTGGAACGACTGTTTTGGCACAGAAACTGCTTTGGTCACACTATGATCACCTCTGTCAGGAGGCCTCTGGAAACATCCCACAAAGACAGACTTTTTCTATCTCTCCCCTACTTGTTAGCTTCCCAAAATAAAGTGGATTCAGTCTTTCCCGAAGTGATTTATATTGACCACCCTGGAATTGATGGGAATGTGCAGTGAACAAAGATCCAGGGGCAAAAAGTGTGAGGGAAAGGGCCTGGGTGGGGAGAGAGGTATAGTTCAAAAAAGTTTAATTAGTGATCCTCAGTAATGAAGGACCTGGGTCATGTACAGAGTGGTATGGCATCATTATTTTAATTTGCTTCACTCCCTAATCTTTTACATTTTATGATTCTGAGTAACTGATAATGCCTTACACCAAGTCACATCAGTGGTCCATCCAGCACTATATTGTCTATACCAATGGTTCCCAATTGGTGGTCCACAGACCCCAGCTTACACAGAGGGTCCATGGCTTGGCTTTTGAAAAACAGAGGGTCCACACTTCTTATCTATTTGGTAGCCACTGACCTATGATCAACAGTGGTTGTCCAAGGTTTCAGGCAGGGGACTACCCCAGCCCTTGTAAGAAAAACAATGGGGCCTAATTTGATTAGTAGAATGTCTGGCATCTGGTGGGCGGGGCTTGTGTGCTGTGCTGTGCTCTGGAATCGGCCCCTCCCTTCGAGTGTTCAGTTAGAGAGACCAACTGTCACTCTTGCTTCATTCTTGCTCATGTTGCTGTTTTAGTTTCTCTCACAGAGTATGTTATTGTGTTACAGTTTTCTTTATTATTAAAGCTTTGTTTGACATATACATGAGCCGCTTACTTTGCTGAATGAAAGGAACCTCTGCTGAAGGATGCAGGAATATCGTAAACTGTGTGAGTGAGGGAATATTGCCAGTCTGGCTGGAAAATTGATTGATTTTGTTGTTGTTTAGTCGTTTAGTCGTGTCCGACTCTTCGTTACCCCCTGGACCAGAGCATGCCAGGCACTCCTGTCTTCCACTGCCTCTTGCAGTTTGGTCAAACTCATGCTGGTAGCTTCAAGAACACTTTCCAACCATCTCGTCCTCTGTCGTCCCCTTCTTGTGCCCTCCATCTTTCCCAGCATCAGGGTCTTTTCCAGGGAGTCTTCTCTTCTCATGAGGTGGCCAAAGTATTGGAGCCTCAGCTTCACGATCTGTCCTTCCAGTGAGCACTCGGGGCTGATTTCCTTCATAATGGAGAGGTTTGATCTTCTTGCAGTCCCTGGGACTCTCAAGAGTCTCCTCCAGCACAGATTTTTTTTACTCACCCCACCCCTCCACAACAGCCCTACCTCGAGATGCTGGGGACTGAACCTGGGATCTTCTGCATGCAAAGCAGTTGCCCTGCCACTGAGTTTTGGCTCTTCTGTGTTCGAACCCCTTCTGCAAAATACAGGGAGCTTGGGGGCACCCTGAAAATATCCCAGTCTAATTTTGGACTCCCCTCTTCTTTTCCTTAAGCTGTTGTTTGTTTCCGTTGCCTACTAATATTGGCTGCTGCCACCACTTCTGCCTCTGAGAGTTGATTTATGTTTCAGTTACATTTCTGCCATAGTAAGAGTGCTTGTGAGTTTCATGGGCCTGGAGAGAAATGTAATGAGACTCTGGAACTGGGACAAGTCACTCCCCACACCCTCCCTCCCTCCCAAGCTCCTAATCAGAAACAGAAAACTCCTGGGATGTTTTAGAGGTTCAGTTGGACTTGTAAAAATAGGGGGGAAGAATCCACTGCTTTGGAGTTATGGGTTAAGAAATAATGAGAAGCAGCTGAGGTACTCCCCTCCACATTAACTTTTGCCTGCAGCTTCTCCTCCTTTTGCACCTAGAGAGGTAGATAGAGAACGGCTCCATGGTTGCTGTTTTTTGTGGTTACATTGCACAGTTGTACCTTCGAAGTCAAACAGAATCAGTTCCGGAAGTCTGTTCGACTTCTAAAACATTCAGAAACCAAAGCACAGCTTCTGATTGGCTGCAGGAAGCTCAAAAATAGCTCAGAAAATTCATATTTTTTGTGGGTGGTTGGGGGGTTTTTTTGGGGGGGGGAGAACTTGCAGGAAAAGACCAACAACTTTGGGGGAAAAGAAAAAAGCTCAACAACTTTTCACTTTTTAAAATATGTCAGCCTCGATGCAGATATGGTCCTGATTCAATTCAGGGGCTGGCCCTAGTGGTCAGAGACAGCAATGCTTCTGATAAGCAGTTGCTGGAAACCACGGGAGGGGAGGAAGGTCCTGTATCCAGGTTCTGCTTGCAGGCTTCCCACAGGCATCTGGTTGGCTACTTTAAGAACAGGATGCTGGGCAAGATAGACCACTTGCCTGTTCCAGCAGGGCCCTTCTTATGTTCTTCTGAGAGAGGGCTGACTAAGGGCAGTCAGAAGTTGCTGGGGCAGAGCCAGCGTGGTGTAGTGGTTAAGAGCGGTGGACTCATAATCTGGTGAACCGGGTTCACTTCCCCGCTCCTCCACATGCAGCTGCTGGGTGACCTTGGGCTAGTCACACTTCTCTGAAGTCTCTCAGCCCCACTCACCTCACAGAGTGTTTGTTGTGGGGGAGGAAGGGAAAGGAGAATGTTAGCCGCTTTGAGACTCCCTAGGGTAGTGATAAAGCAGGATATCAAATCTAAACTCTTCTTCTTCTTCTTAATGAACCGGTCTCCATTGCCAGACACTGACAACTTTTCACTAGTTTATTGCAGAGCAAAGGGCACCTTAGGACCCTGGGAGTTTTTGGCTGGTGGTGATTGATAGAGGGGGAGGTATATCTTTTCTCCCTGCATCATCTCTGGTCACCGATATGAAGAACAGATGCCATTTGAGCTATAAATCATGTAATGTTTCAAGCTGTTTGAATAGTCACCAAGGGGTGGTTGAGATACACAAGATGTACATTTTTTTCTTTTACGGGTTCCCTTCTGAACATCCCCAGTGAAGAATGGTCACTGTGAACTCAAAATGAACCAGTCTGCTTATTTCCAGTCTCTGGGTTGTATCCAGCCGTCCTACTCAGAGTAGACTCATTGAAATTGATGGATGTTACTTACTTTGATACAACCTTGTACTTCTTAACCCTGTGTTCACTCATGTCCATTCTGTTCTATTTCTGTATTAATCTGTGCATTTAAATTTGCATTCAAATACAGCACATGTTTCAGTATGTAAACTTCTTTTCTTTTGAGGGGGGAAATGGTTAAACCTGTTTCCTCTTAAAATATGCATACGTTTTCAAAACACTGTTAAATTTTATTTATTTTTTGACCCATGAACCTGAACATTTTGCTGCTACCTGAACCTGCAGTCTAACTCCACCTACCTGGGAGTAAGTTCCATTGAATTCAATAGGACTTACTTCTGAGTAGCCATGGCTATGATAGTATTTGAGTTCTGAGCTGTGCATTATTACAAGAGGCGCAGATTTGGTCTGTTTTTGTTGGGATCTTCAAGTGTTCCTGGTGGAGAGATAAGATTCAGTTCATATTTAAAGGCTAAACTACCCAGTTCCCACTTTCTGAAACAGTATGTTAACTAAAAGGCAGCCATCCTTCAAAATTTGCACTTCTCCAAATTCTACAATGCCAGGTAAGGTGGGACAAAAAATGTGGGACAAAAAATGCATGGACTAAAGGAAAGCATGCACAAAAAATACAATTGTTAATGAAACTGACAATGCTGTATATTAGGGGAAATTGCTTTATAAAGATGTGCATCTTAGGCAAAACTGCAAACAGAAGTTAGAAGAAAATCACACTAAAACACACAAAATGTGAAAGAGAAACCAAAACTGACAGAGTTGTTCATCCCTAACCAGAAGGGGTGCCAACTTGGGCCCCAAGTTATGGGTGCCCAGTGGCACCTGCGATGTAATGTGATGTCACAATTTCACGACGTCATGTTGCATCAACCTGCCCAGCGGTGCTTCTGAGGCCTGGCAGTTCACACCCAAGACCTCGCAAGACCTCTGACGTTGCCTCTGCAGTTGTGTAAGGCCTCCTACACAACTTTTGGTACAAAAACTGGAAGTCACACAAGAGCCCACACAGTAGGTGCTGAGCACCTACCAAAAACATGTGGGTGCCTGGGCCCCCTATAGTTGGCGCCTATGCTAACCAGGCTGGGCCAATGCAGGCAAAACTGGAAATATGGTTACTGGATGAAGTGTGAGCAGCAGGGTCACAAGCTCTTTCTACCCAATATTCCCCCACAAATACTCATTTCCCCACCCACACTTCTTTTCTTTATTGTTGTCTTGAGAGACTTAGATGACACATCACTCAGAGCGTTAGACAATAAGTTTATTGTCTCCCTTTATTTTTTTTTGGGGGGGGGGGAATAAAAGACCAGAACAAGTGGGTTATGTTATGGCATTAAATCTCATACAAGTATGGCTTAGATATTTGAGAAAGGAGGTCCAACTCATATTACTGTAGTTGGAAATTTAAGAGCAGCCAGAAATGTTGCTTGCCATTAAACAGTGTTCTGCTCAAATTCCTACTGGAAAGGAGAATGGTTTTAGCAAGGTGCTGCATGTTGCAAAGATAGCAAAATGTATACAATTTGGGATATTGAGAGACGGTGTGGGGGTGGCATAGGGAGAGCAAAATGATTTAAATATTTATTTATTTAAAACATTTATATATTTAAAATTGGAGAACACGTTTATGGTTGGGTTTTCAGATGTGATGAATTGTATTATAAGTTGCATGTTTGGTCACGTATGTTGTTATCGCTAAATAAAAAAGTTTAAGAAAAGGAACAGAACAGAGGCAGAAGACTCCCCCCTGATTATCATGAAGTTAAGCACCACCTGGTGTCTGAACTGCAGAACGCCATGATCCACACATCTCTCTATTTTGCTCAAAGAAACAAATCAGGGCATTTATTTGATTCCATGTATGAGTTGCTTCCCTTAGAATATCTCAACCTGATTTTAGGTAAGAACATCAACATTTTCTTTTTTTAAAAAAAATCCACATGTAAAAACAATGAAAACATTTTATAAATAAAAGTCAGTCCGTACAGTGGTACCTCAGGTTACAAACGCTTTGGGTTACAGACTCCGCTAACTTGGAAGTAGTATCTCGGGTTGCGAACTTTGCCCCAGGATGAGAACGGAAATCTCATGGGGGTGTCACAGCATCAGCGGGAGGCCCCATTAGTGAAAGTGCGCCTCAGGTTAAGAACAGTTTCGGGTTAAGAACGGACCTCCAGAACGAATTAAGTTCATAACCCAAGGTACCACTGTACTACCAATAATTTTAAATAGTTCAAGTATTCCAGGTGTGGGGAACCTTTGAACCTTCAGATGTTGCTGAACTGCAACGGTCCCAGTAAGCAAAACTGCTGACCAGGGGTATTGAGAGTTGTAGTTCAGCAATATCTGGGGGGCCTGAAGGTTCCCCACACCTGAGGTATTCAGACAAACCTCAAAGAGAACAGTGCCATTTATTTTGCCACATTCACACCATACATTTAAAGCACTATGATGCCACTTTAAAATGCCATGGCTTCCCCCAAAGAATTCTGGGAGCTGTAGTTTAAGTGTTCTGAGAGTTGTTAGGAGACCCCTATTCCCCTGAGGCAACCCCCCCCTGCAAACTCTAAACTCTGTTCGTGGGAACTCACACCACCCTAAATCTGGCACTGCACCATTTATCCTATCCAGATTGTTGTGGAGCCTCCAGCAAGCCCTAGACTATGCTGAAATGCCTGTGGCTGGGGACGGAGTGGGCATTTGTCCCTAGTCCACCCTGTGGCAACATGTGGCCTTCCACCACACATGCCAACTCCCCACTCAGCTTCCTCAAGATAGCCACCAATTTGGATCGCTTTAAAAGAGGATTAGACAGATTCATAGAGGATAACGCCTGTTGATGGATACTAAGCTATGGTTTTCCCAGTAGAGATGTATGGAAGTGAGAGCTGGACCATAAAGAAGGCTGATCGCCGAAGAATTGATGCTTTTGAATTATGGTGCTGGAGGAGACTTTTGAGAGTCCCATGGACTGCAAGAAGATCAAACCTATCCATTCTTAAAGAAATCAGCCCTGAGTGCTCACTGGAAGGACAGGTCGTGAAGCTGAGGCTCCAATACTTTGGCCACCTCATGAGAAGAGAAGACTCCCTGGGAAAGACCCTGATGTTGGGAAAGATGGAGGACACAAGGAGAAGGGGACGACAGAGGACGAGATGGTTGGATAGTGTTCTCGAAGCTACCAGCATGAGTTTGACTAAACTGCGGGAGGCAGTGGAAGACAGAAGTGCCTGGCGTGTTCTGGTCCAGGAGGTAACGAAGAGTCGGACATGACTAAACGACTAAACAACAACAACAACTGCAATGACTGTTTTCTCAGGATTCAGGCTCTAATGAGCAAACTTACATAGAGTTAGGAGTCAGGAAAATACAGTGGTACCTCAGGTTACATACGCTTCAGGTTACATACGCTTCAGGTTACAGACTCCGCTAACCCAGAAACAGTACCTTGGGTTAAGAACTTTGCTTCAGGATGAGAACAGAAATCGTGCTCTGATGGCGCAGCGGGAGGCCCCATTAGCTAAAGTGCTGCTTCGGGTTAAGAACAGTTTCAGGTTAAGAACTGGCCTCCGGAACAAATTAAGTACTTAGCCCGAGGTACCACTGTATTGAGAAATCTGTTTGCCAATGATGCTGTCTCACTATATGGCTGTGGAGTCTGTTCTTACACTTGTCTTCATCAACAGCAACAGCAACAAAAATGTTTCACAAGTTGCCTATCAAGACATTGAGAACTGGCACAGATTTTACCCCTAGGTTCTTGTTTAGTTTGGTTAGTGTATGGAATGTGTGAGTTGCTTTCCACAGCAGAGAGTCTCAAAATAAAGTACCAGGTTAAAATACTATGCCACAGCAGAAAATACACAAGCATATCAAAAGTATAACTGGGCCCAGTGAAGTTTCTGGTTGGGGGAAAGTTCCAAGGACCAAATTCAGATGCCTCGAGGGACACATTTGACCCCTGGTCTGGAGATTCCCCATATTTTTTCTATTTTAAAAATTGTATTTTATTATGCTATTTGGAGTTTATGTTTAAATAGATTCTGAGCTATAGCTGCTTCTGCTTTCCATCTCCAGAGCATTATATTTGTACCTTCCCCCAGTACCGCCTTGCAGCTCTTAAACTACACATTCATTCTTGCTTTCCTCCTTTTTATTTTTATTTTATTGGTGGTATTTTAAAATTATACTGTGGGTTTTTTTTATGTTAGCGGTGGCAGTAAAAATAGCTCTTTCCAAATCAAAGGTTTTGTATTGGCCTGCAAGAATGAATAGCAAAATGAGTTGGGTTCCTAATGTGTTTGAGCACCAAATTTTCTCTATTTGCTCTTCTTCTGTCTTTTAGCTTTGCTTCTAAAGAAAAGGCTCCCAATTCTATTCTTGCACACCAATTGCAAAAATAGGTTTTATTCATGTTTGCCTTTCTGGTGCAGCTGCTTTTTTTTTATCCTCCATGTGGCCTGGCACCTTCTTCTTTTTAAAAAATTGCTTATTTTGTTTTAGGCTCTCTGAAAGTGTCTACATTTCCTCCTCACACCTTAGGACCAGTGAGACGTGATGGGATAGACCATTCACATGGTCCTGTAGTCTTTGCTTTATGTGGGCATAGGTCTCACATAGAGCCAGTGTGGTGTAGTGGTTAAGAGCGGTAGTCTCGTAATCTGGTGAACTGGGTTCGCGTCTCTGCTCCTCCACATGCAGCTGCTGGGTGACCTTGGGCTAGTCACACTTCTCTGAAGTCTCTCAGCCCCACTCACCTCACAGAGTGTTTGTTGTGGGGGAGGAAGGGAAAGGGGAATGTGAGCCACTTTGAGACTCCTTCGGGTAGTGATAAAGCGGGATATTAAATCCAAACTCTTCTTCTTCTCCTCCTTCATTTATAGCATGGATGGGAAACATGAGGCTGGAATAATTGAATATGGACCTCCAAGCCTTTTCTGACTGGCCCTCAGGACTCTCCACAGGCCACACCTTCCATGAGTATTTCTTTTTTTTTTTTAAATGAATATTTATTAAATTTTCCAATTTTATATAAAGACAAAAAGAAAAAGAAAAAGAAAAGAATTAAAAACAATTCAATATCAATAACAATTTTCAGTCACATGTTTCTTTGACTTCCTCATACCTCCCCTTCTTGTTCTCTAGTTCAATTTGTTAGTTCAGCAAATCCTAATCTCTTAACATTCCTTTTAAAATATCACCTTATTTTCCACTCAACTTTTTTAAGTTTAGTAACAAAAGCAATTATAATCCCCATTATCTTTATCATAACAGCTGGAGACCACCAAAGTTCAAACCAACATCTTTTCAAAGTTCATTAGTTTTATAATATTTCTGTAGATATTCCTTAAATTTCTTCCAATCTTCTTCTGCTGACTTTTCTCCCTGGTCGCGGATTCTGCCGGTCATTTCTGCTAATCCCATACAGTCAATCAACTTCATCTGCCATTCTTCCAGAGTGAGTAAATCTTGAGTCTTCCAGTGCTTTGCTATAAGTATTCTTGCTGCCGTTGTAGCATACATAAAAAAGATTCTGTCCTTCTTTGACACCAAATGGCCGACTATACCCAAGAGAAAAGCCTCTGGTTTTTTCAGGAAAGTATACTTAAATATCTTTTTCATTTCATTATAAATCATTTCCCAAAAGGCCTTAATCTTTGGGCACGTCCACCATAGGTGAAAAAATGTACCTTCCACTTCCTTACATTTCCAGCATTTATTATCGGGCAAATGATATATTTTTGCGAGCTTGACTGGGGTTATGTACCACCTGTATATCATTTTCATAATATTCTCTCTTAAGGCATTACATGCCGTGAATTTCATACCTGTGGTCCATAACTGTTCCCAATCAGCAAACATAATGTTATGTCCAAGATCTTGTGCCCATTTAATCATAGCTGACTTAACCGTTTCATCCTGTGTATTCCATTTCAGCAGCAAGTTATACATTTTTGACATGATTTTAGTTTTAGGTTCTAGCACTTCTGTTTCTAATTTAGATTTTTCCACCTGGAAGCCAATTTTCCTGTCCAAATTGTATGCCTCCCTTATCTGAAAGTAATGTAGCCAGTCTCGGACTTTGTTTTTTAATTTCTCAAAACTCTGCAATTTCAGTCTATCTCCTTCTTGCTCCAAAATTTCCCAATATTTTGGCCAACTGGCCTCCATATTGAGTTTTTTCTGAGCTTTCGCTTCCATTGGTGACAACCACCTTGGGGTTTTGTTTTCCAGTAGATCCTTATATCTAGTCCAAACATTAAACAAAGATCTCCTAACAATGTGATTCTTAAACGCTTTATGAGCTTTAACCTTATCATACCACAAATATGCATGCCATCCAAACACATTGTTAAAACCTTCTAAATCCAAAATGTCTGTGTTTTCCAGAAGCAGCCAGTCTTTCAACCAGCAGAATGCTGCTGACTCATAATAGAGTCTGAAGTCTGGCAGGGCGAAGCCACCCCTTTCTTTTGTATCAGTCAAAATCTTGTATTTTATCCTAGGCTTCTTGCCCTGCCAGACAAATTTAGAAATATCTTTCTGCCACTTCTTAAAACATTCCATCTTGTCCACAATTTGTAATGTTTGAAACAAAAACAACATTTTAGGCAATACATTCATCTTTATAGCTGCTATTCGACCCATCAAGGAAAGCTTCAAATTTGACCATGTTTCGAGATCTTTTTTCACTTCTGACCAGCATTTCTCGTAATTATTTTTAAACAAGTTCCCATTTTTAGATGTCATATTAATCCCCAGATATTTCACCTTCCTCACCACAGACAGACCTGTTTCATTCTGAAATTTCTCTTTTTCAAACAATGTCATATTTTTCTCTAAAACCTTAGTTTTGGTCTTATTCAATTTAAATCCTGCTACCTGACCAAATTCTTGAATTAGTTCTAAAACTTTTTTAGTACTAGATTCTGGCTCCTGTAACGTCAAAACTAGATCATCTGCAAAGGCTCTCAGTTTATACTGTTTGGCTCCGACCTGTATACCTTTAACCAACCGGTCCCTTCTAATCATATTCAGCAAAACCTGCAGGACCGATATAAAAAGTAAAGGGGAAATTGGGCATCCTTGTCGTGTCCCTTTTTCAATCTTAAATTGTTCCGTAACCACATTATTTACAATTAATTTAGCCTTTTGTTCAGAGTATATTGCACCTATACCGTTTTCAAAACCTTGGCCTACCCCATACCCTGTAGATTCTTCTTCATAAAACTCCAAGAAATGTTGTCAAAGGCTTTCTCCGCGTCCACAAATATCAGAACAGCTTTAGTATTTATATTCACATCTAGCTTTTCCAAAATGTCAATTACATTCCTCAAATTGTCAGATATGTGTCTTCCCGGCAGAAAGCCCGCTTGGTCCTTATGTATCTCTTCAATCAATACTCTTTTCAGTCTCTTGGCTAAAATGTCAGCAAAGATTTTGTAATCCACATTTAATAAGGATATGGGACGGTAGTTTTTAAGTTGAGTCTTTTCAGTCTCTGTTTTCGGTATAAGTGTAATGTAGGCCTCTTTCCACGATTCTGGTGCCTTTTTCCCTTCCAAAATCTCATTGCAGACTTCCTTCAGAGGTTGTACTATCCAATCCTTCAAGGATCTATAGTATCTGGAAGTCAGTCCATCCGGTCCCGGGGATTTGCCCAATTGCATATTTAAGATGGCACCTTCTATCTCCTGATCTGTTATTTTACAGTTCAACAGTGCTTTACTTTCCTGTGAAATTTTTTGTAATCCATTTGTTTTCAAAAATCCATCAATGTCCCTTTCATTCTGTGGCCCTTGTGTGTATAGTTGCTTAAAGTACTTCTGGAAACAATTTCTTATCTCATTTGGATTGTTTATATCTTTTCCTTCTACTTCCAGGTTTGTAATTGTATTCAGTTTTTGTCTTTTTTTCAGTTGCCATGCCAGTAATTTCCCACATTTATCCGCCGATTCAAATGTCTTCTGTCTCATTTGTTTAATTTTCCATTCTATTTCCTGATTCATCAATTCCATATATTGTGTTTGATATATCTTTATTTCTCTCAGAATCTCTTGTGACTTCGGCTTGGCTCTCAATTTTTTCTCACCTTCTTTAATTTTCTCCAAAATTTTATCTTTTTTCTCATTTTGCCTTCTCTTTTTTAATGCGTTCTGTTGTATCAAAAACCCTCTCATCACGGCTTTACTTGCGTCCCAGATTACTCTTTTCTCCACGTTTGTTGGCAGATTTAATTCAAAATAGTCTTTTAGAGTCTTTTGGGCCTTGTTGTATACTTCTTCGTCTCTAAATAAGGTGTCATTCATCCTCCATCTAAAGGTTCCGGTTGTTGTTGACTTCATCTCCATCTTTACAGCATTATGGTCGGAGCATGTTTTGGGGCAGATTTCCACTTTTTTTATCTTTGGAGCCATTCCTCTAGTAATCCAAATTTGGTCAATTCTAGTCCATGTCATCTTGGCTTCAGAGAAGAATGTTCCTTCTCTCTCCAGGGGGTTCTTAGTTCTCCAAATATCGATCAAGTCCATGTTATCAGTCATTTCAAAAAAAGGTTTTGGTAGTCTACCATCTTTGGTGACTACCTGTTTTTGGGCCTTGTCCATATTAGTTGATACAGTTCACAGGCTTCCCCACCTGTGATTTTTTTCGGGTCCCCGCTTCGCCGTAGCGGTAGAACCCCAGCTCCACGAAGCCGATTTCCTCCGGTGTTCAGAGGAAATCCGCCATTACGATCGCCGGCGCTGACCGGAAGTCAGAGTATTTCTGCCACACTAAAATGTGTCCTTTAATCATGATAATGGCTCCTGGGCGAAGGATAGGACAGTGCTGAGAGTTAGGAGAAAATCATGAGGCCTGAGGAGACGTTGTAGAGGCGCTGGTTGGAGCAGGACGGGGGTTGGAGAAGTTGCAGGAGTTGTCCATTGACAACTGTACCATAACCAATTTGAGCATTAAAGATTTCGGCAGAAACTGTACTTCAAGCTTTTCCCTCGGTGGGAGCCAAGACACAAAGCTACAATTCTTGCAGTGGTTAATGATCAATCCCTCTTCCTAGGGAACTCTAGCAGTGTTATCTCTGTGAGGGTAGCAGCATTCTCTTAACGACTCTTAGCACCCTTTTAAAAAACTACAGTTCCCCTGATTCTTTGGGCAGAGGAAGCCTCACTGTTTAAAGTGGTATCATCATACTTTAAACATATACAGTGGTACCTCGGGTTACATACGCTTCAGGTTACAGACTCCGCTAACCCAGAAATTGTGCTCCAGGTTAAGAACTTTGCTTCAGGATGAGAACAGAAATTGTGCTCCAGCGGCGCGGCAGCAGCGGGAGGCCCCGTTGGCTAAAGTGGTGCTTCAGGTTAAGAACAGTTTCAGGTTAAGTACGGACCTCCGGAATGAATTAAGTACTTAACCCGAGGTACCACTGTAGTAGGGATATGGCCTATGTATGCCAACTAGTCCACTGTGCAAAGGTAGGGTTGCCATACGTCCGGACATTACCATGTTTTTTGTAGGCAGATCTGACAGCTTTGTTCCGGATTTTAGGAAAGTCTGTTGACAAAGTCAATCAAAAACTTTAAGGGTCTCCTGGTTTTTACTTTTTGAAATATGGCAACCCTAGCAAAGGTAACTTGTACATTAATTGAAATGCCCTCTTTTCATCTGGCCCCAGCCATCACTGGTGTGAGATTGTAGCTCTCTGGCAAAAAATTGTTCCCCTACCCCTGTGTTATTTAACCTCATAGTCCTTTTAGTAGCCTTTTCAGAGTGGCTTTGGGTTTCCTGGTGGAGCATGATGCTTGATATGACTCAGTTGTTCTGAATCACCAGCAACAGACCCTCCAAGTGTCCCCATTTTCCCTGATTTAGAGAAGCCATCCCAATTTCTGATTTGATCCTGGAATGTCCCACTTTTCCTTAGGATGTCCCTATTTCCATTGGAGAAATGTTGGAAGGCATGAAGTTATCCGATCCCTGAGCTGTCTGAAGGCAACCCTGTATAGGGAAGTTCCCCCCCCAGTGGCGTAGCGTCCCCCCCCCAGTGGCATAGCGTGGGGGGTGCAGGGGGGGCCGGCCGCACCGGGCGCAACATCTAGGGGTTAGGGTTAGGGGGCGCAAATCCACGGGTTAGGGGGCACAAATTACTTGCCTTGCCCCGGGTGCTGACAACCCATGCTACGCCACTGCCCCCCCCCCCCAGTGTTTAATGTTTTATTATGTTTTTATATATGCTGGAAGCTGCCCAGAGTGGCTGGGGCAACCCAGTAAGATGTGTGGGGTATAAATAGTAAAATTATCATTATGGAACGGGATGTCCCTATTTTCTATTATTTTTATTGTTATTTTCAGTTTTACAATTACACCATTTCCCACTCTTATACAGGGGTTCTTTTTACATCTTGTTTAGCTGCATATACATTAAGTCCTTTACCTTATTTTCCACACTCTCTTATCTTTTATGTTGTCAATTGTTGGTCACAAAGTATCCCCTACCTGGAATTTATATTTGTGGTCATTTTTTTTAAAAAAAAAATGTGTTTCCCTAGATACTCCCACTCACTCCTTGTCTGTTTGTCATCTTGATTTCTTATTTTAGATGTCATACTGGCAATTAATTTAGCCATTGTTCTTTCCCTGGGGTCTCTCTTTTGTTTCCAGTACCTAGCATATACTATCATTGCAGCTGCTGTTGCATTCATTTCTCCCATTTTCATTGGATAAATGTTGAAGGGCATGCAGCAATTCAGAGAAAGTTTTTTCAGTGCAAGGTGTGTGTGTAGAGGAAGGGTGGGAGAAATAGCTTTAAAATAAATGAATAAATGCATTTTCCCTCTGTGGCATACAGACGCAGAAAGTAGGACACAGATGGCAGAGGGGCCTGTGGAAGCTTTGCAGGCCTTCCTTGCTGTGGTTTGGCTGTCCTGTTTGCTCCTGATGGGTGGTTTTTGAAAAGAGTGGGGAGGAATGAGTCAGTGGCTGCTAATTATGGCACTTGGGACCCATCTCTCGGATGTGACATAGTTCTCCTCTACCGCTGCCACCAACATGCTGGCCGGTTACAAGCAGCTTTTTCTTCCCTCTCTCATAATGTTGGAAGGTTCAGGACAGGCAGAAGACAGGGCTTCTTCACCCAGTGCATAGAGAAACTACGGAACTCTCTGCCACAAGATGTGGTGATAGCTGCCAACACAGATGGCTTTAAAAGCATATTCTTCTTTTTCTTCTTCTACTGTTGTGTTTTTATATCCCACCTTCCTTCCAAGTTGGGATTCAAGGTGGTTTACAACCTTTTAAGGACATCATTATAAATACAAAGTAGTAAAAATACACCAAAGTAGTTAAAATACACCAATTTAAAACGAGCATTAAAAGTTTACTCTGACAGCAGCCCAGTGGTCAGCATTGTCTGTACTTAGTTTTCAAAGGCCAAGAAAGACCTTGGCGTGCTAGAGGAAGGATAACAAAGAGGAAGCCAGTCTAACCTCACTTGGGAGGGAATCCCACAATCTGGTCAGCCACAGAAAATGCTCTTGTGTCACCACCAGCTGTGCCTCTAACACTGAAGGGACTGAGGGAAGGTGCTCACCCAAGGTTCTTAACACCTAGGCAGGTTCATAAAGGGAGACATGATCTTACAGGTGGACTGGTCCAAGCCATACACTGGTACCTTGGGTTACATACACTTCAGGTTACAGACTCTGCTAGCCCAGAAATATTACCTCGGGTTAAGAACTTTGCTTCAGGATGAGAACAGAAATTGTGCGGTGGTGGCATGGCAGCAGCGGGAGGCCCCATTAGCTAAAGTGGTACCTCAGGTTAAGAACAGTTTCAGGTTAAGAACGGACCTCCAGAATGAATTAAGTTCTTAACCCGAGGTACCACTGTATAAGGCTTGATGGGTCATAACCAGCACTTTGAATTGTGCCCAGAATCAGAAGCCAGCAAAGGTTAGACAAATTCAGGTGTGTGATTGTGGTTGCGGCGATCAGTGGTCACCAGTTATGATGCACTTGGTGAAATTTCCTCTCCTGCAAGTCTGTTACCTTGTTTTCTGTTATACTTCGGGTAACCTCGCTTGCCCCTTTTGGGGCCTGGAGTATTTTAGGGGTGGTTTTGCCTGCCAGCTCTTTATATAGAACCTTCCAGAAAACGGGCCAGCCTCAACTTTCCTTGCGGCTATTTATATGCCTCTGGGTGTTGCCTTGGCCAGTGGATCTTTGTCTGTGGTTCTGTAGAGAAGGCTCCTCTCTAATTACCTCACAAGCAGCTCTTTGGGAGAACAACACACTTGCCTCAGAATGGAAGCATCTGTGCTGAGAGCTATGAGATAAAGGCCACTCTCTGAGGTGGGTCACCACAACAAAGCTTGAGGAAATTCATTACATGGGTAGTGTGTGCTTGTTCAACACGTGTGTGCCTGTTTACATACACCTCCCTTTGTTGGTAGCATAGATGTCGCAGTAGTGACAGGTTTGGTGTCAAAACCTGGGGGGTAGAATCCAGTGTAAGACCTGCTTGGCCCATTAAATTGATGGAGATGATGTGAGTCAGTGTGGTGCAGTGGTTAAGAGTGCTGGACCAGAACCTGGGAGATCAAGATCCGAGTCCCCACACAGCCATCAAGCTCACTGGGTAGCCTTGGGCCAATCACACACTCTTAGTCTAAACTACCTCACAGGATTGTTGTGAGGATAACACAGGGAGGAGACCTGTGTTCAGCTCTTAGAGCTCCTTGACGAAGGTGGGAAATAAATGTTAACAACAACAACAACAACAACAACAACAACAACAACAACATAAAGGTTAACTTCATCCATTTCAATGAGTAGAATTTAAGCCACAACTTCACCATACATTTAAAGCACTCTTATATCATGGCTCACCCTGAAGAATCCTGGGAAGTGGGGAAGGTCATGGCTCAGTGGCAGAGTATCTGCCTTGCATGCAAAAGGTCCCAGGTTCAATCCCCAGCACCTCCAGGTAGGACTTCAAAAGGCTCCCTGTCTGAAATCCTGGAGATCTGCTGCCAGTCCGTGTAGATAGTACTGAACTACATTGTCCAGCGGTCTGACTCAGCACAAACTATTTTTCTATATTCTCCTTATCCTATAATTTGTAAAAGGGAATTGCTAGGAAACTCCTATTCCCCAATCTTTTGCTCTAATGCAGCAGCCTCCTCTGATTCTGCCATGTATACACCTTTCTTCCCCATTGTCACTGTATTTCTGTCTTCACCCCAAAGAAAAGCGATGCCCAACCTGGTGATACAGAATAAATGATGTAAGGAGGGAGCTGCAGCCCAAGATAGGAAAAGAGCTAGTAAGGGAACACCTAGCTACTTAAAATGAATTCAGATCTCCAGGATATGATGAGCTGCAGCAAAGGGTATTAAAGGATCTTGTGGATGTAATTTCAGAGCCCATGTCTATGATCTTTGAGAATTCTTGGAGAACAGGTGAGGTCCCTACAGACTGGAGACAGGCAAACGTCTGACCAGTGAGCTTGACATTGATACCAGGGAAGGTCCTAGAACAGATCATTCAACAGTCGGTCTGTGAGCATTTAGAAAAAGATGCTGTGATTACTAAGACCCAACATGGGTTTCCTAAAAAAAATCATGCCAGACCAATCTCATTTCTTTTCTTGATGGAATTACAAACTTGGTGGAATACTGTGTCCCATTCTGGGCACCACAATTTAAGAAGGATGTTGACAAGCTGGAAAGTGTGCAGAGGAGGGAAACCAAGATGATCAAGGGTTTGGAAACAGCCTTATGAGGAGCGCTTGAAGGAGCTGAGTATGTTTAGCCTGGGAAAGAGGAGACTGAGAGGAGATATGATAGCCATCTTCAAATATTGTAAGGGCTGTCACATGGAGGAGGGAGCATGCTTGTTTTCTCCTGCTCTGGATGGTAGGACTCGAACCAATGGCTTCAAGTTGCAATAAAGGAGACTCCAACTAAACATTTTTTGGGGGGGGGTGTGATTCTGACAGTAAAAACTGTTCAGCAGTGGAACAGACTTCCACGAGAGGTGGTGGACTCTCTTTCCTTAGAGGTTTTTAAGCAGAGGTTGGGTGGCCATCTATCATAGATCCTTTAGCTGAGATTCCTGCATTGCAGGCGGTTGGACTAGATGATCCTTGGGTACCTTCCAGTTTTATGATTCTATGAGTCTGTTTAAGAACTTCTCCTCCAGCAGCAACTTGTTTAGCCAAAATTTTGGTGAGTGCCATGAATTCAGTAAAAATGGCATGCGTACACATCCTGAGATCTTGGCTTCTGGAAACTCCTAACATAGTCACTAAATTGCCAGGAAGAACAAAGTGATGCCAGAGAGTCCTGGTGCGAGGAGGAGGAGGAGGAGGAGAGGGGAAGGAAATATCCTTGCCATCCTCCCTTTTCCCTTGGAATGTTGATACAAATCAGCAGTTGCGGCATCTTGGGACCTAGGCCATCCTTGTGGTTTCTTCTCCCGGTGGTATGACAAAATCCCACAAGGGGAATGGACTCTAAGCTGTGGCCAAGTGGGCAGGTCCATCCATTACCCCCAAACTCTGAATGCCCATGCTGAGCTAGTCCATTGCATTGAGCACCCTGCCCTTGATCAGAGCACCATGGACTTCTTCTGCATGGGCTTTCTGTGGATGGGCTTGTGGGGTGTTGGACCAGCCTCCAGCATTTTCAAGGTAGGTGGGAATCTTAGTATATCCCCTGAATTATTGTTGCTGTTGCTGTTTTAGTACTACTATTTTGTTGTTCTTCATATTGCCCATAACTTTTTATTAGTTAGTAGAGCCATTGTGATGTTGCCAACTAAGTTCCACTCACAGTAGACCCATTGAAATCACCATTCATTTCAGTGGATCTGCTTTGAATAGTACTAGCATTGGATTCAACCCACTGAAATGAATGGGCATGACTAATATTCCAGGGAGTCTACTCTGAGTAACACTTAGTTAGAATGAGCCCTTTATCGTTAAACAGTGATCATCATATGTTCATTGTTACCAGAAAATAATGACAAATTTTGTTACTGAGAGGATAATTAACTCCTCTTGAACTTTTTTTTAAAAATGTGTGGGGGGTGTCTATTTGTGCTCTTTTAGTTGTACACATATTCATATTACTTAGAGAAAATCATCCTGTCATCCGTCTCCCTGTTGCAAACTTGATACGGTTAAGTCAGCTTGAGCAATCACCCATTCCAAATGCTTTGTGAGACAGTTTCTAAAATTAGAAAAAGGCTTTTTTGGGATTTGGCTTGGTATGGTATCTTTTCTCAGTAGCAGTTGAAAAGATTTGCAGCCCCATTCTGTGTATGTTTTACTCTGAAGTAAAACCCAGTTAAAAACAATTGACTCCAAGGTAAGCGTGCACAGGATTGCAGCCTTTGAGTGTAATTCTTTACCCTAGAAATGCGAAGTGTGGATCAGTTGCTGCAGGAGATTTGTTATAGCTACAGGTGGGGGAGAAATTTGATTCCAGCCACATATAAAGGTGAAGCAACCTAATCTGTGCTTTTTAAAACAATACATTAAACTAAACTAAACTCAGCTATCCCCTTCAGACTTGCACTTCTCCACATTTAGCAGTGCACTTTTTCAGCCAACTGATGTGTACAAAATGCATATATTAGGGTAACAGTGCATCAGAGTGTATGTAGCCCTGAAAATATCATACAGTAATGTTGTTTATATTAGGGGAAATTGCTTTACAAGAATGTGTGTATTAGCCAAAACTGTAAACAAAAAAATGTGTGCATTCGGAGAAACTTGCTAAAAAATGCTGGTGATTGCCATTTTCAAAAAAAATAAAAAATCAGAACAATCAATTTAGATCAACAGTGCTGTTCTTTACAATAGCACAATAAATGAAAGAAAAAAGTTTAGGTTGCCTCTAGTGTGGCTGATTCATCAGAGGAGAGAGTTTGGAAGGGCAGAACCTGGTATCGAAAGAGAAGACTGAGTCACTTTTGTTAACAAATTGAATAAAAGTACACTAAATCATCATAAATTTATCAGTTTTGATCTCCCCCAATGCCTTTCTCCTCTCCTATTTAGACCAACGTGCTTTGGTGCCTGTTGAAAAGTGAGGCAGGTTGCCGATCCAATTTCGCCATACAGTGCATAATTTTATAAACTTCTATCAAGCTGCCTCTTACTTACCTTTTCTCCAAACTAAAAAGTCCCAAATGCTGCAACCTTTCTTTATATGGGAGTCACTCTATTCCCTCAATCATTTTGGTGGCCCTTTTCAGAACCTTTTTCAAATCTGCAATATCTTTTTGGAGATGTGGCAACCAGAACCAGTAGTCCAAATGAATATGCACCATAGATTTGTATAACAGTGTTACGATATTGGCAGTTTTATTTTCAATTCTTTTCCTAATAATCCACAGCATAGAATTTGCCTTTTTCATAGCCACTGCACACTTGATTGACATACTCATCAAGCTACCTACTTTGACCTCAAAATCTCACTCCTGGTCCATCACCTTCAGTTCAGACCCTGACTTGCAACTGCTCTACAGCAGTCTTCCTCAAGCTCAGCCCTCCAGATGTTTTGAGACTACAATTCCCATCATCTCTGACCACTGGTCCTGCTAGCTAGGGATGATGGGAGCTCTGGGCCAAAAACATCTGGAGGGCTGAGTTTGAGGAAGCCTGCTCTACAGGGTTTAATAAAAGTTTTTTCCAGCCCTATCTGGGTAGACCAATCAGTGAGTCTCGATCTGCATACAAAGTACATGCTCTGTTATTGATCTAGGGCCAAATGACAACAAAGGCACCTTTTTGCCTTTCTAGTCTGCACAAGCATGAATCACTAGAATGCCATTTTCTCTCTTATTTATAGGGCTCAGAGCTTGCTGATTCAGATGTGGCTTTGAAGTCTCCTATGGTTGAACAAAGGGATCTTCAGAAGAACCCCAGTACATTCCCCAGTAGACGCCCTACAACTTCAGACATGGCTTCCAAAAGACCAAAGGAGGATGGAGAAGAGGAGGGGATTCTCACTTTCAGAGAAGAGCCCCCAAGAGTCGCTTACAAGAAAATGACCAGATCTAGAATGCTTGGCTCAGAGAAGAAAGGAAATACTGATGGCTCCATTGCCAACAGTAACTCATGGCCCTCTTTTGAGCTCCAGGATCTTCATGGGATTAGTAACAATGGTATCCTTTTTCAAAGCCCTTCCAAAGAAAGTCAACTGGGTATCAAGAAAGTGGATATCACAAGAGCCCTGGATAAGAACACTAAAGGAAAGCCAAAGGGGGATATTGGGTCTTGGGAGCAGTCCCCAGTCACCATCATAGACCTTGACAGCCCTCTCACTCTCTTGAAAAGCCCTGAGGATGGGAATGAATTGCCTGAAAACAAACCTAGAGTCTTTCTTCCTAACTCCAGTGTGAAGGGTGCAATCTTTGTGGATAGGAGAATTGTACTTCACCCTTCCAGAGCTTCTGCAGCACCTGATGGTGCCACAAAATCATTGAAGACTCCCTCTGGCATTGTCAAGGGACATGCCCATAGACAAAGGACTTTGACTCTGTTGAAAGGGGTTTCCACTCAGAACTTTCGTCCTACCCACTATTTGCAGTTGATGGAGCAGCAAAAAATCCTCCTTAAACCAGGTCCCCGTGGGCTACCTGGGCCGCCAGGTTTGCCGGTAAGTAGTAGCTGCAGATTGGGCTCTGTGTGGATATTGACACATGCAGTCATGTTCAGTTCTGGGACTCCTGGTGTATCATGAAAAAATAACTAGTGTTGCTCTTCTTTCTAAGTCAAGTTGAGCTATCGGCTCTTTGTTTGGTGCCAAGTACAGTGCCTTGGGAGAAGTGAAGGAGGAATACTTGGTCAATGGGTCAGTCTGACCGTGGAGGAGTTTTATCAAAGTCTGAACATGTATATTGTGTTTTCTGTTTCCCTGTCTCCTGAGTTGTTGCTCATTGAGTCTGATAAAATGGAAGGCAGGGAACCCAACAGGAGGTAGAACCAGAGTCAGTGACCGGCAGAGCCAACTAATTCTAATTTCCCCCTCTCCCTGCTGAGTTCTGCAAGAGCAACCCTGAGAGGAAGCAAGTCAGGGACACTCCTTGAACAGGTAGGAAGGCAAGTAGGTGGCCTGGGGAGTGGGGACTGGTCAAGGGTGAATTGACATCAGTGGGGCAGTGTGCTGTTTTCCCTAATGGATTAGCCTCCACTGCTGGGTTCCCTTTACCACTGAAGAAAGACCAGCCATTTTTGGCATATTACTGGAGATTTCCCCTGCTGTACATTTTTTACTCTGCTTTGGAAAAGCATCTACCACTGAGTGGTCCCTTCCCACAGATTAGCTTAAGATGACCTGCGATGCACCCTTATTCAAGGCCATTGATGTGAATGGAGCTCCCCTGGTGTACTTTGTGAATAAGAAGTAATCTAGAAGACATTTAAGACTGTAGATTGTCAACTCAGCTGTTTGATCTCCTCATTTAATGTTGAATCCCAACATTAAATAACTTGGTGGTGTCTGCGTTGCTTTGCAGGGCTGTCCAGGGAGACGCGGAGCAATGGGACCAAAGGGAGAGAAGGTAAGATGACTGGGAAGTGCTTGAAAATAGGTGAACACTGTCAATGTATAGATTAAAAAGATGAGTTATTTTAAATTCTCTTTTACATTCATGTGTGGTGTCTCCATGAAAACTTCTGAGCTCATAAGCTGAGGCTGGAGACAAAGTCATTTTATAGAGAACTGGAAAATGCATAGTTTTCTATGTCATACACCAGGCATTTTTTTCTTAATCTTGCTGAGAGCCACACTGCCTCTTGCCTTACTTTCTGCATCATAGTTGCAGTGCCCTCAAGGCTCTGTGCCCAGTGTGCCCAAACTAGTCATGCTTCCATAAATCCACCTCTGCTGGCAACCTTCCCTGAAGAAGATTTTTCAATCCAATATCCTAATCTGAAACTTGGGCACAATAAGAACTTTTACCAATGGGCCACTTAATTAATTAAGCTCTTGTCCCCCTCTTCCTCCATAATTGTCTGTCCTTCATCGACTTTTTAATACAGTTTTAATACAGTATTAAAATCAGTCCAAAACAACTGAGAACCCCAGAAATAAGTTGGATGCTAAAAAAAGAAAAATAGAACTCAAGTCAAAAGCCAGGGCAAAGAGCTGCATCTTCAGCAAATTCATGGAGGGTAAGACTATCAATGGCTGCTAGCCATGGTGCTAATTTCTCTCTCTACTTTCAAAGGCAAGTATAGTCATACCTTGGATCCTGAACGCCCTGGAACTTGGACTGTTCCGATTTGCGAACGTTCTTTTGGAACCCGGACGTCTGACGGGGCTTTGGTTTTCGAACGTTTTGGAAGTTGAATGGACTTCCGGAACAGATTCCATTCAACTTCCAAGGTACGACTGTATGCCTCTGAATACTAGTTGTTGGGAATCACAAGTGGCAGAAGAGTGCAGTTGTACTTGAAGGCTTGCCATTGGGGCATCTGGTTGGCCACTGTTAGAACAGGATGTAAGATTAGCTGAGCCTTTGGATTTGAACCATCAGGGCTTTACTTTATTTATTTTTTCTTATAATGTTTCTCCCTTCCTTCTTCTAAGCCAGGCATCATTTTTATACCAGGCATGGAGAAGGAAAAGCTCCCTTATTGTTGTTTAACATAACTACAGTTTTAGGGCAAGGGTGCACACCCTGTGGCTCAGTAACTCATTTTTGTGTGGGCCATGAAGAGTCAGTGGGACCCTTAGGGGCAGAGCACACCAGCATGGGAAGTGAGCTAGGTCTAAGCTTCTGCTCTAAGCTGTTTCTTAGCCACATCTGAAGGAGGCACAAGACCTCCCCATGAAACAGCCCTCTTTAAAGAAAGAAAGAAAGAAAGAAAGAAAGAAAGAAAGAAAGAAAGAAAAGTTTGTGCGGTAACTGAAATTCCTCATGTTATGAAACTGTGTGGTCAAGGCTTGAAACGTCTTAAAGAAATTCCTCTTTGTTGATTTGGTACAATCTAATTGTTCATAGCAGCCCAGAGTGATGCTACATTGGTGACATTGTGAGAAATTGCTGCCTGCTGCTCATAAACTCAAAACCAAAGACCTATGACAAATGTCACTGAACTCTGCCAAGCCCCCATTAACCCCCAATGCTGCTGACCTGATCCAGAGGCGTCTCTGTTACCACAAGGAAGTGACAGCACAAATGGGTCCCCTAAGCCAGCTTTACAGTGGGATAAGGTCAGGACCCTGGACAGCACCAAGGGTGCTAGATCAGAGTTCAAAAGCAAGGGTTTCAGGACCGCAATGTCCTTTGAGGCAGCCATTGGCCCCTGAGCAATAATGTTTGGAGCTGCATACAATACTCCTTCTACTCAGAGTAGCCCCATTGAAATATATGGACATGGCTTAGTTGGTTAGAACCCTTCGTCTGCAGGTGCTTTTCAGGATTTTCTCAGTCCTCTAGGGAGTCAGAAGTCCCTTCCTCAGACTCCATAGCGAAGATATATCATTGGGGTTTGGAGTGGGGAGCTAGGTATGGAATCTGATGCTGCATTCAGGATGGGCCAAGAAGAGCTGCTACTACTCATAGACTCTTATGGCTTTGGGACCAGAGCCCTGACAGATGCTGGGTGCTAACATCATGCCTGAACCTTATCCACCCACAACACCTGCTTACCTTTAACACCACTGTGAATCTACAAAAGGATACATGGTAAACTATACACAAAGAGTGCTATACTGTGCTACAACATTGTGTTGATGGGTGACTTGTAGCCATGATGGCTATGTTCTAACTCCATTGTCGGAGGCAGTTTGCCTCTGAATACCAGTTGCTGGGGATCCCAGAAAGGGAGAGTGCCACTACTGTGCTTGGGTCCTATTTTGTGGGCATCCTGAGAACAAGATGTTGTACTAGATGGGCCTTTGGCCTGATCCAGCAGGGCTGCTCTTATGTTCACATGTGGCAGATTGAAACAGACAAAAACTCTGCTGTTCTACCAAAACCAAAATAAAGAAGGCACAATTTTCTTTTCTTTAGGGATACCCTGGTGGAATTGGACGAACAGGTCCTACTGGGGATCCAGGGCATCCTGGAGTCCCTGGGGTCCCAGTGGTTGTTCTCTGGAGGAACTCAAAGGAGGATTGGCTGTCATTTACTGTAAGTTAAGAATTAGTGACCCTTGGGGGGGGGCTGCCAAGTGTCAGCAATGGGCATAGCCAGAAGCATAAGTGTACACGATTACCGTAACTAGTCCTGGGCCCCAGCTACACTATACATTTAAAGCAGTATCATTCCACTTTAAACAAGTCATGGCTTCCCTCAAAGCACACCAAGAATTGTAGTTTGTTGAGGGAGCAGAGAGCTGCTGTGGTGGTGGTTTAGTCATTTAGTCGTGTCCGACTCTTCGTGACCCCATGGACCAGAGCACACCAGGCACTCCTGTCTTCCACAGAGAGCTGTTAGAAGACCCCTATTTTCCTCACAGAGCCACATTTCCCTGTGTTCCATAGGAAGAGAATGTCAGGGATTGGTTTGCAGGGGAGGGGGGAGAGACAGGAATGTACAGAGAGCCTCCTCCTGTGCTGAGTAGATATACTTCGTCAGAGTCGGGGGAGGAGAGGCTGTCGGGAGACACAGAAGATGAGAGAGGGAGGAACCCAAAGGCTGCTACCAGAGAGAGAAAGGAGCAGTCTCCATTGCTTAGTTTTTCACGTAAGGAGAAGAAAAGAAGGGGGGGCTTCCGGGGTTTCTTTGCTGGAGGGGGAACAGGCATGGAGCACTTCCGGGTTCTGTTAGCAATTGAGGTAGACATGCTTTTGAAACCTCTGCACTGTACTTAGTTTTGGCACTCAATAAATCATGTGAAAGACAGGCGGGAGTCCCGGGCTGTTATCTCCACAAGCAGCCATTAACCATTCTGACAGAGGCACTGATTGTTAAAAAAACTCTGGGTCACAGCTCTATGAGGGGAATAGAGGTCTCTTTCGCAGCACCCTCAACAAACTACAGCTCCAAAGATTTGGGGAGAGGGGATCCATGACACTTTTAAAGCAGTATGATGCTGCTTTAAACGTGTAGTGCAAAGGGCCCAGTATTAAGAGATTGCCCTGTTTCAGCTTTTATCATGGCTGCCTTGGATTAGAACTCTGAGATAGGAATGAGGAAGTGGGTGCAGTGTGGGTCTGAGTGAAGACTCACCCAGAGAATGCCTGTGCTGCTGCTATAATTGCATTTAAGATTAGCTTTAAACATATAGAAAGGGAGTGGCAGCAACAGCAATGGGCGGGCTGATGGACAGGAACAGTGACTGTCTAGCCAATCAGTCCTGGCTGGCACTTCAGGCAGCGGATGGGGAAGTGCAATCCACACCCTCCATCTACCACCTGGGCTGCCTGGCTCAAGATGGGATCAGCCCTGTAAACTATGGAATTCACTCCAAGAGGCAACAGTGGCCACTAATTTGGGTGGCTTGGAAAGGGGTTGGGCAAACACATGGAGAAGGCCCTCATTGACTACTCAACCTGATGTCTGTGTTCTACCCCAAATGATGGAGCCAGCAATGATTCTGGATACCAGCTGCTAGGAATCTCAGGTGGGAAGAAGAGCTATTGCATTCCGGTCTTGTTTGCAGATTTTCCTGGACTGGGCACTGTGAGAACAGAATATTGGACAAGATGGGCCTGATCCAGTAGGGCTCTTCTTAAGTTCTAACGTCCTTGCATTCTTTTCTGCTTAAAATGAAGAAAGCAAGCTGCCACTCCCCTTGTTTTTCCATATTGCCTTTTGATGCAAAAATTCTGCTTTACAGTGAAGATCCCTCAGCCCTTGTCTCCTGCCTCTGTTATTGTTGTTGAAAATAGAATCTCAATGTTCAAGTGAAGGATAATGTTTCTCCTGCTGCCACCCCCATAGTTCTACCCTCATGGCTTTAGAATGAAACATTTCCCAGATCTATAGTTCCTCCTGATGTACAGGAGTGTGTTTAGAGAGAAAAAATATATTTAACTGGCCTGGGAGAAGAAGGCAGGGGAAGTGGGTAGGATATGGTTCCCCAGTCTCTCAGCCCTCCTGACAGATTGTCAGGGTTTTTTAATTTTATTTTTTGCCGTTTCTGTTCACATTAATCAATTTGGGATAAACTTTAAAGGAGCCAAAGGGGTCTGCTGCTTCTTGATCCTGAGCTGAGTTTGCCCATCTGTCAACTGTCCAAGAGCGGCTCTGTGCGTTTTTTTTTATTAGAAATATTTCCATATGTTGAAAGATCTTTGGTTATTTTCCTAGAAGAGATTTCTGAGCTCAGTTTCCTTCAATTCTCCCCTCATCCACTTCCCTCTTCCCCTATTTAGAATGATGTGCAATATCAAGTTTCCGATTTCTCTGATCTCAGAAATTCAGTAAAATAGCAAACATTTTTGCTGCTTTCCCTTTCAAAAGAAATCTGTCTTTTCTGGTTTATAAGTTCCAGAGGATGTTAACCTTGTAAAAATCTTATTAGCTTATTTTTCTTGGAAAACAAAATTAGCAGTGTGTTTCTGTTACCTTGTCCCTCACTCTCCCTTCTTTTCTTTTTTTAAAAGCAAACCTCATTTTATCAGCTTCTTCGTGCGGGCTGGCCAGTAAGTATCCCCCCCCCCCGGTGGTTGTTATAAAGGGTTCTAGCTCACCTTTCAAGGCACGCTGCCCTCATAAGGCAGTTTGCAAAGATTTAAGATACACACCATGAAGACACAATACCCCACTAACCCCTCTAATGTTTTAGCAGCAGCAGCAGCAGCAGGAGCAGCAGCTGATATCTACAAAGCAAATTAAAAGTCTGCAGACACTGGGCTCTATCCAATCTTAGTTCTTCTCGGAGGAGACCAACTGAATTTGATGGACATTCCTTAGGTGCATTTGTTTCAGAGTCTACTCTGAGGTGATACAGCTCACAGAATAGAACAAAAATGGCTTTAAGCTCTCCTTGGAGATCACCAATGAAAGGCCATTTTATTTCCTTAGGAAGAAAGTTTCAAAGGTGTGATGCCAACATAGACAAGATATTGTCCCTGGTAACCACCACAGTATCACTGGTCCCACTCACTGGACCAGAGAGTGGAACCGCCAGTGCAGATCTTAAAGTTTGGACTGACTCATCCATGTACAGGTAGTCCTTCAGATAACCTGGTCCCAAACTGTTCAAGAAATGTCAGGTGCTGCTGTTAGGTCAGACGGGGTGATGCTCCACCAAGCTCAGTTAGCTCTCAGTCTAGCCCCCTACCTGCCTACCTTCTTACTTTAAGCCAGTTTGGAGCTACAAAGATGACCTCCCTCATCAATGAGCTGCTCAGACTAAGGGAACCCAGCAGATCTTGGAGCTTTAAAGCATGGTGCTGATAACACTAAGGTCACAGGTTCGATCCCCATAAGGGACAGCTGCATATTCCTGCATTGCAGGGCATTGGATTAGGTGATCCTCAAGGCCCCTTCCAGGTTCCAACTCTACAATGCTATGATTCTATTACATGTTACAGCAGGCCATAGCACTGGATTGGCTCTCTGCCATCACCTGATTTGCAGGGTCAATAGCATGGGTCGGCAAACTAAGGCCTGGGGGGCCAGATCTGGCCCAATTGCCTTCTGGATCCAGCCCATGGATGGTCCGGGAATCGCCACGTGGATCAGCGTGGGGATTCTGATCGTTCGGGCTGTGCCATTCCCCCCCCCCACACACACACCATGGCAGCGCCTCCTCCCTCCCTCCTCCTGGCTTTCCCCCGCCCTGCCTAGAGGTGGAAGGGGGCTGGGCTTTGTTGAGCCACGGTTGACTGAGTGAAATTTTAAGCAGCCCCTCTCTAGAGCCAGCTCTTTCGCGCCACTCATTGTCCCTCCACCACCACCAGCCCCTGTCACTTGCAAGGTACAGGAGCCATGGTTGGCTGAGCACCATTTAAAGCAGAGCAGCCCCTCTCCGGATGAAATATACTCAGAGTCGCAAAGTGATTTCATGCTCTTTATTCAGCTCATAGTGGTGAGGAGGAATGAATGAAAGTCCCCTCAAAGCATCTGCTTTATATACATTATTTACACAATGGGCTGCACATGATTGGCTAATTCCGGAATTCTACTGTAAGCCAATCAGGTTGTGGATTCACTTCTATCTGGAGCATGATTGGGTGGTTCCTGCCAACCAATCATACTGCTGCATTGTTCTAGGACCAATCAGACTGCTGCATTCTGAATCCTATTGTTCTAGGACCAATCAGACTGCTGCCTTTTGGATCCTATTGTTCTAGGACCAATCAGACTGCTGCAGTTTGGATCCTATTCAACTCAGTACATAACACCGGAGTTTGCCCTTTCATGCGACTCATTGTCCCTCTGCCGCCACTACCACCAGCCCCTGCTGCTCGCAAGGCACAGATAAGCAGGCACCGGGGCTTGTCAGGTGCTGTGAAGAAGGGAGGGGAGAGTTGGGGGGATTTTTTCCCCCCAAAATATAGTTTGGCCCCCCACAGGGTCTGAGGAACTGTGGACCGGCCCCCTGTGGAAAAAAGTTTGCTGACCCCTGGTCAATAGGATAATAGTAAGCTGGCCTGTAACTCCCTCTTCTTGCCACCAGGTGGCATGTGGAATTGGGTGTCACTACCTGACCCACAGGGAAATGCCCTGAAGCATCTGACCCCAGATCACAACATGCTTACTTGGGATTTTGTGTGTTTCTTGTTCACACGCTTGCCTGAAGTGGAGTTGTGGTGGGCGGGGGAAGAAGAGGAGAGAGAAAATAAATGTCTGATTGTAGTGTGTGTGTGAATGGGCCCCAAGTTTCACCAGGTTCATTCTCAGCAGTTTGGTGGGTAACTGTGTTGCTTTTTATTTATTGAATACCATCATCTAGAGCCAGCCTGGACCTCCTGGACTACCCGGTCACCCAGGAAAGCCAGGATTGCCTGTAAGTAGCATTGGGAGAGAAATTATGTTTGGTTCATATTAAATTCACACATTTCAAAACTATATGTGAACTGAAAAGCCACGGCACTTAGAAATTTGCATTTCTCCAACCAAACAATGTGTGTAAACATGTATATAGTAGGGGAAAGTGTCATAAAAATTCACTGGCAAAAACAATGTAACCCCCCCATGTCCCAAAGAAAAGAAATTATTTAAAACTAAATGTCACAGCATATACCAAAAATATTGAGAACCGAAGCAGTGAATTCTAGAATAAAACCTTAATAACAATTGAGCCAAGGATCTACCGAGTCTGTATGTGGGAGCCAGGACAGATATTGCTTCAGCAGCAATCAGCCTGAGACTTAGCCCTGTATGGGAGCAGCAAATGCATCCTAACTGCTAGCTCCTCCTTCATTGGAAAATATTTCTTCAAATAAAAAAGCCCAGTCCTGCTCCATAAGTCATTTACTCTGACGGAGCAGGGATTCTCTGGGGCTTCCCTGATGTAGTCCTCTGACTTAAAGGTCAGCAGTGCAACATTGTCAGGCAGGGCCGTCTTAAGCATATGTGGCACTGGGGTGCAAAGATGTGCCCAGCGCCCCCTCCCCCAGGTTGCCCAGAGTTGTTAGCCTTTTTTTAGGGTGGGCCGGCGAGGCGCGCACAGCAGAGCTGGCCTGGCCAGCCACCTCATCAGCAACCGAGGAGCCCGAGGCGGCAGCAGCAGCAGAACAAGGCTGGGACCAGGCACCTGGGAGGAGGGTGGGCAAGCAGAGCCCAGCACAACAACGGTCGAGCCCGAGGCAGTGGCAGCAGTGACTGAGTGAAGCTGGGCGCCTCTTGTGAGCAGCGTGCACTGGGCGGGCCTCTCGACGGCCCCGTCAATCCCAGGCACGCAAGAGGGCGGAGCTGGCTGGCTGCCTCAGCGCCTCGCTCACCTGCAGCAGAAGAGCTACAGCGCTCCGACGGGCTCTGTTCCACTCGGCAATGGCTGTCGGCTCTTCCCAATCCCCGGACTCCAAATATCGGCCCTGGACTCTCAGCCTGGTGCCCCTGAGACCCCTAGCGCCTATGGGTCAGCAACCAGGTGCCCTGCACCCCTAGCGCCTATGGGTAAGACAGCCCTGTTGTCAGGTCAGAGAGGCACTGGCATTGGAGACTCCTCTTGCAGAAATGTGTCTGGGGCTGATCTTCTCTGGAGTTCCCCTCCTTACCCAACCTCATCCCCTGAAGAAGGGGATCTTGACACCAGGATCATGGCAGGTGGAATATCCAATATCTTTGGGATATATTCTTCCCCCAGTGCAGAATTGTGACCCTTGTTTTGGGGGGCGGTGGGTGAGGAGAGAGGGTTCTGCCTTTGCGATGACTGTATTTATGTTGAGCTTTTATCTGCAGGGACCTCCTGGACATCCAGGGGAGTCAGGTGTAAAAGGATGGATTGGATACCCGGTAAGACCCACACTGTTTCCCATCTCTTAGTATAGTGCAGGGCACCACCCACTCTAGTCACTTACTCTCCTACTTTCCCTGGATCGGTCCCCACAGAGAAACAGTGAAGATGCATGCACATCCACACACATGAATGCTGCTTTTTCAAGGAAAATCGTATCCAGTAGAGTTAACCTGAGTCTCAAAAAAGCACATAGAGCTGAAAGAGGAAGTGGGAAAGAGTGCAATTTTCCTAACTACCCTCCACACTGCATGGTCAAGGGTGCAGTGAATAGAGTAGCTCAGAGGCTTTGTGGGGCATTGGGGGAAGACAGCCACAGGTGGCACTTTGGCAACTCCTGAACTAGGGGGTGCAAAGTAGGACTTCATGCATATCTTCCTTCATTATGGTTTTAATAATAAGCTGCCTCTTTCTCAAGGGTGAACCAGGGCCACCAGGTCTTCCAGGTCATGCTGGGTTTCCTGGTTCAGATGGACTTCCCGGCACAGATCAAAAGCCCGGACAACCTGGCGTCCAAGGTGAACAGGTAGGAGCCCAGATTTAATAAAG
Organism: Podarcis filfolensis; assembly: GCF_964270895.1. NCBI lineage: Eukaryota > Metazoa > Chordata > Lepidosauria > Squamata > Lacertidae > Podarcis > Podarcis filfolensis. Next base: position 41,714,749 of record NC_139617.1, read on the forward strand.
CACTGTCAACTTTTCCCACCCCCGCACTAAAAAATGGCTTTGCTTGTGCTGACACTGAAAGGAAGGTTGGAAATAAGTTAGTACCTTGTTTACCCTGCCGCTAACATCCTAACATAAAATCTGCAAGTGGGTCATTTTTCAGTAGCCAGGGCTGCCACCGGAGTTTGGTATTATCTGAGAGCAAGATCTACCACCTTGCACTAGGGCTATTGATGATTCTCAGAGCCTCTACGTTCCTGGCTTGTAACCACTGCTTATTTACCTCCCCTCTCCAGTGTGCATGTAATGATCAGTGTGAAAATTTGACATTACATCCATCTCTTGTCTTGGACTCTCCTGCTGTGTGCACTTTACCCAGAAGAAGAAGTTAAATGAGCAAGCAGCAGCAGCAGCAGCAGCAAGAAGGAGATGGGTGTACTGAGATCATCATGCTCAGGCACCCAGCAAAAAGAAACAAGAGCCAGCCCTGTCAATGGTACCTCCTGGAACCAAGCCTAGTTCCCCAACTTTCTGTGCTTAGTTATATGTGTCTGCCTTTCTCCTTTCCCTGCAGGGTCCACAAGGATTTAGGGGAGACTGGGGGCCTGCTGGAGACAGAGGAGATGAGGTGAGTTGGAACTACAGGCTTGTTGGAAGAGCCCAGTATCTCTTGTTTTACTACCAAAGTCACTTGCTATTAATTTGTTCGGGAGCTGCCAGTCCCATCAGCTGCATCTGGGCAACCAAATCATGATTTAAACTGTGGTACAAGAAAGGGTTCCCTAACCAGAATTAAGATTGCCAGAAGAAATATCAACAACCTCAGATATGCAGATGACACAACATTGATTGCAGAAAGTGAGGAGGAATTAAAGAACCTTTTAATGAGGGTGAAAGAGAAGAGCGCAAAATATGGTCTGAAACTCAACATCAAAAAAACCAAAGATCATGGCCACTGGGCCGATCACCTCCTGGCAAATAGAAGGGGACGAAATGGAGGCAATGAGAGATTTTACTTTCTTGGGCTCCATGATCACTGCAGATGGTGACAGCAGCCACAAAATTAAAAGATGCTTGCTTCTTGGGAGAAAAGCAATGACAAACCTAGACAGCATCTTAAAAAGCAGAGACATCACATTGCCAACAAAGGTCCGTATAGTTAAAGCTATGGTTTCCCCAGAAGTGATGTATGGAAGTGAGAGCTGGACTATAAAGAAGGCTGATCGCTGAAGAATTGATGCTTTTGAATTATGGTGCTGGAGGAGACTCTGGAGAGTCCCATGGACTGCAAGAAGATCAAACCTCTCCATTCTGAAGGAAATCATCCCTGAGTGCTCACTGGAAGGACAGATCGTGAAGCTGAGGCTCCAAGACTTTGACCACCTCATGAGAAGAGAAGACTCCCTGGAAAAGACCCTGATGTTGGGAAAGATGGAGGGCACAAGAAGAAGGGGACAGCAGAGGACGAGATGGTTGGACAGTGTTCTCGAAGCTACCAGCATGAGTTTGACCAAACTGTGGGAGGCAGTGGAAGACAGAAGTGCCTGGCGTGTTCTGGTCCATGGGGTCACGAAGAGTCGGACACGACTAAACAACAACAACAACAAGATAGGGTTTGGTAAAGCCAGGAACCCCAGAACCACCCCACCTCCACAAGATGGGGAGTTGCCTCCCAGAGTTAGCAGCTAACAGCAGTTCTACTTAGCTGCTTACAGATGCTGGGAGCTTGTGACCAGGGGTATTTGTGAGGGAGGGCTCTTAAGAGGGAGGCCCAAAGTTCTGCCTCACAATGTGTGCATACCCTCCAACATTTCTCCGGTGAAAATAGGGACATCCTAAGGAAAAGCGGGACATTCTGGGATGAAATCAGAAACCAGGATGGCTTCTCTAAATCAGGGACTGCTCCTGGAAAATAGGGACACTAAGAGGGTCTGTGTATGTAGGACCAAGAGACATGGATGGTGATGGACTCACCATCCAAATCCAAAAAGGCAGGACACACAATAAAAAAGGGAATGGGAGGGAGGAGGAAAAAAGCAAGCTCAACTACAGGTTCTTAAACTTACAGTTGATATCAGTGGTAGTTCTGACTGCCTTGCAGTTGATAAAGAACAACCCTCTCCTGAAGCATTCTTCCATCACAGAACAAATCACAAAGCAGAGCACTGGACAGGGTCTAGCCCAGGAGGACAGGGGAGCTCCTGTCCCACAAATGTAACAGGAAAGGGAGGACTGGAGAGGCTGCTAGTGGAGAACTGAAGCTGGTCACTATTTCAGTTCATTAAGCTGAGATTTCATCATTGGAGCATTCCTAATGTACTGAGCTCCAGTTTGTTGTTTCTGCAAGCATCTGGGGGGTGGGGGGTAGGGACTACTTGTTTCCCTCTCCTGTTCTCCTGATCATAGCTGTCAAGCGTCCCTTATTTGGCAGGACAGTCCCTTATCCCAGCGCCATGTCCCGCAGCTGTCCCTTATTGATGATGTCCCTTAAATTTCCTGGGTTTCAAAGGAAGCAGCTCCTCTTCCTCCCTCCCTGCCGGCCAGGGAGGAGGGAGACTCCGACTGTGTTGTTTGGCTCACCCAATAAGAAGTCTAAGAATGACTGGGGGGTGGAGCTTGCATGCCTTGTTCTGATCAAATCAGCTGCGTTGCCTGGGGACTCGCCTTTGCTCAGCGCTTCCCAGCGGAGAGGTGACGGTGGTTTTCCTTGAGGCTTGAGGCTTCGTTGGCTGCTGGCTGGGCTTTCTACCTTTCTACCTTTGGCTCAGAGGGGCTCAGAAGTTGAACATACCTGTGCTTGGAAAATCCCTTATTTTGGCTGCTGATCCCTTATTTTCGAGGCTGCTGGTCCCTTATTTTCAAATCTGTAAGTTGACAGCTATGTTGCTGATTAGCTTATTAACCATGTGCAACAGCCATCTTGTGATCTAAATAAGATTCATATTTTTCAACACAGTGCTGCAAACACTTGTGGAGACCAGGTTCACCAGTGGCAGGCAGTTATGAACCATGCCAAGTGCAAGTCATCCAAGCAGCAGACAGGGCATCCAGATGATGCTCAGAGCAGTCAGGGCAGCTGGCTCATAGACTGGTAATTTGTGTAGGGGAGCATTCAAGAACAGTTTCCCAACCCTACTCACCTGTAGTCTAAGAACTTAAGAAGAGCCCTGCTGGGTCAGGCCAAAGGCCCATGTAGCCCAGTACTCTGTTCTCACAGTGGCTGACCAGATGCATCAGTGGGAAGCCTGCTAGCAGGACCAGACTGCAACAGCTCTCTTCCAATAATTTGGAATTCAAAGGCAGACTGCCTCAAACGCTAGAGGGGAAAAAAGAACCACCAAAAGCCTTGTCCTCCATGTGTCTGTATGTCTAATCCTCTTTCAAAGCCATCCAAGTTGGTGACCAACACTACCTCTTTTAGGCACAAATTCCATAGTTTTAACTTTGCACTGTGTCAAAAAGAATACTCTCTGTGTACAGTTCTGTCCACCTCATGTCCAAAAAGATATTGTAGAGCTGGAAAATGACCAAGGGGGTGAAGTAACTGTGGGAATGTTTAGGGATGCGGGGGGTATATATTGTCTAAGATATCCTATCCCAACTTGTCTTTACAAGTTCAACAAAATCAGCAGAGTTAACATTCCCCCCTTTTTTTAAACACACGCACAGCAGGTAGCTTGCTCAGACTCATTAGAGTCTCTAAATATTTCCTGGTATTTTCCCCGTTTAATCCTTCCTAAAATAAGACGCTACGCAGTCTTCTGTAAAGTATAAAACGTTTACTCACAAGTAATCATCTGTTCACACAAAGGTTCCCAGAAGGCAGACTTAAAAGGTTAGAACATAGTTTAAATATGGTGACTATCTCCTTATGGGAGAAAGCCCCCCTTTTCTTCTCTTGGCCTGGAACCAAGGGTGCATCTTAGTAGTGCTGTTGTTAAGATGGCACCGATAGAGACAAGAGAGACAAGATGGTAGCCAGCCTGTGGTTCTTTCTACTTATTGAGAGGCCACACCCATCTCAAGTTACACATAGGAAGTTTCGTCTCAGTCCTGAAAAGCAAGAAGTTCCGGCTGGAGGACTGAGACAACCTTCATGTCTACTCAGCGATGTTGTGTTTGACTGCACCTGATTCTTACATCCCACAGTAACTCCCCTTTGAAGAAAGGTTGCAGCAGCATTTGGGACTTTTTTTTGTTTACAGAAAAGGTGTGTAAGATGATAAGTTTACAGAATTATGTATGACATGGAGAAAGTGGACAGAGAAGAGCTTTCGTCCCTCTCTCATAAGGCTAGAATTCATGAACATCCAATGAAACTGAACGTTGGAGGATTCAGGGCAGACAAAAGAAAGTCTTCCACACAGTGCATAGTTAAACCATGGAACTCATTTCCCCAGGAGGTAGTGATGGCCACCATCTTGGATGGCTTTAAAAGAGGGTTGGACAAATTTCTGGAGGATAAGGTTATAAATGACTACTAGTCATGAAGTCTATGCTCTTCCTTGATGGTGAGAGGAGTAATACTTCTGAATATCAGCTGCTGAGAACCACAGGATGGGATCCCAATATTACAAGAAGGCTGATTTCGTACAGCCACTTTAATCCCCACTGCCTCATCCTTCTGCATGTGTAGATCAGGCCTAACAGTTGAGGAACTGAAAAACGTGCATCCCATGTGTGTGAATGAACTCCGGCATCCAGTATCCAGATAGATAATGGAGGGTGCCTCAATAATTTTATCGTTTTTGTATATGTGTCACTATGGGGCCTTTGAAGTTGGGCAGGACAAATAAAATCAGCTGTATGTGCCTCTTTCAGGGTTTTCTAGGAGATCCCGGCCCTCCTGGAGAAAAAGGAGAAAAGGGGGCAAAGGTGAGTGTAGCGGATGAGACCCCGTCCACAATAAACACATATTTGATTGATTTATTTTAAAAAAAATATTTTTATACTGGTGTTCACAAAATAAAATAAAATAAAAAATAAATCTCAGAGCAGTTTACACAGGTACCAGGCAAAAGCATTTCCTTTTCGGCAGGCCTTCGACTCTTATCTGTGACCTTGAGTGGGTGGGATCCTGCTACTTAAAAATGCTTTTGGATTTTAGATTTTTTTTGTTTGTTTCCCACCCTTTATGTGTTTGTTTATATATTGTAAGACATATGTTGTAATCATCAGCATCATCAGCATCAACATCTGATCAGGTTGCCCCAGCCACTCTGGGCAACTTCCAACAAAATATTAAAAACACAATAAGACTTCAAACATTAAAGATTTCCCTGCCCTCTTTTATAAACTGTGCATATATATTTCCACAATCTCCACCTCCTCCTTAAGATAAAATTGAAGAGCAGGTTAGCAGCCTTCAGAAGAACTGTGAACAACAACAACAATTTTATTATTTATACCCTGCTCATCTTGCTGGATTTCTCCAGCCACTCTGGGCAGCTCGCAGCATATATCAGAACATACTAAAACATCAAAACATTAAAAACTTCCTGATACAGGGCTGCCATCAGATGTCTTCTAAAGGTGAGATGGTTGTTTATTTCCTTGACATCTGCTGGAAGGGTGTTCCACAAGGAGGGTGCCACTAACAAGAAGGCCCTCTGCCTGGTTCCCTGTAACAGTAAGAGAACCAGCAGCAGACCCTCAGAGGAGGGCCAGTTTAAGCCAGCTGTACTCAGCTTCTCTGAAGGAATAACCTTCTGCTTGTTTCTTTCACACAGAGAAGCTTCCAGAACCCTCTTGAATTACCGTATTTTTTGCTCTATAAGACTCACTTTTTGCCTCCTAAAAAGTAAGGGGAAATGTGTGTGCGTCTTATGGAGCGAATGCAGGCTGCGCAGCTATCCCAGAAGCCAGAACAGCAAGAGGGATTGCTGCTTTCACTGTGCAGCGATCCCTCTTGCTGTACTAGCTTCTGAGATTCAGAATATTTTTTTTCTTGTTTTTCTCCTCCAAAAACTAGGTGCGTCTTGTGGTCTGGTGCGTCTTATAGAGAGAAAAATACGGTAATTAGAATATAAAAGATCTCTACACATCAGATCAATACTTTCTGTACCAAGAAATGCAAACTGACAGTTAGATGATCCCAGTTGCCACTCCCAGTCACCAGTCTAGCTGCCGCATTCTGGCTTAGTTGTAGTAGGATGTTTGTATCCTTCATTGTATGTCATTTTTCATTTTATGTCATTTTTCAGGGGGTCAAAGGAGAATGCGGACCTTCTGGACCTGTTGGGCTCCAGGTAAGCAATTTGGCTATATCACTTTGGCTATTTAATCTATCTTCACAGCAGGGATGGGCAACTTCTCATGGTTCCTTAAATCTTTAGCAGAGCAAATGTATTTTGTCAAGACCCCTGAATCTGATAGTGATCTGGGCTTTTGTCCAGATGTTAGTGTGACTCTCGGGTTCAAAAAGGTTCCCTTCAGTGTCATTGTCATCAATAAATAACATCACCTCCAAATATTATTACATGACATTATAGAGGTTTGTCTTACAGGGTTTGATGGGCCCTAAAGGTCTTCATGGTTTTCAGGGTCTCCCTGGGCCAAAGGTGAGTGGTTCCTGCTCTGCTCCTTTAGTCCTCTGTTCTAAGCATGATACTTTTTTTGCAGCCCCTTTTAATTCTAAGCAATATGTACTGATATCACTGTTGCCCATTTGCCTGGTTAATTTTTTTATTTGATTTGATTTATATCCCACTTTGCCTTCAAAAAACTCAAGGTGGTATCCATGCTTTCCCCCCTTTCTATCTTATTCTCACAACAACCCTGTGAGGTAGGTTAGACTAAGAGTTTGGGGCTGGTCCAAAGTCACCCATTGAGCTTTATGACTGAGTGGGGATTAGAAGCATGCTTTCCCAGGTCCTAGTCCAGCGCTCTAACCACTACACAACCCTGGCTTTCTGTTGTACAGGCCTTAGTGTTAGTGCTTTTCCATTGGCAAGAACATTGCTTAATTTTGCAGCAGTCTCCAGCCCTGACTGAGTTTCCTCTTGCAACGGCTTGATGAAGTTTGGATTTCTTTTGTTTTTAATTTGTTTTCAAGCTTTCTAACCTGCCTCTCTGGCAAGATACTTAATAGGGATAAAAGCTGTGTTTACTCTAAACATATTATATTATATTATTTAAATATTATCTATGTATCCCTTCATAATTCAACAGAAATCTCTAGCTAGTTTTTGAATCCCAGCAAAAGGCAACATAAGCAAACAATACAAACTTCCTGTTCACAATCCAGTAACTACTAATCATCACCATTCCACATTTTAAGTAAGATAATGAGTAAATAAATATCTCTAAACAATGCGCATTAATACTTTTTAAGCTCATGAGAGAAACAAAACATATACAAAACATAAAAATGTATCAACCTGCATCAAAATGCAACTTAATTTATAATGTATCAGAGAGGATCTATATTAAAGGAATCAAAACTATGCACTAGCAAAAATTGATTTATGTGCATAGGCATAGTCACTCTTGTTCTGCATGATGTGTTTTGCTTTTGCTAACTATAAAAATATCAGGCTAAGGGTCCATCCTCTACAGAATGCTGTGACCCTCCAGATGTTGCTGGACTATAACTCCCACTATTGGTTGTGCTGGCTCAAGCTACAGAGCAAAGGCCTGTAACCCAGTGGCAGAACATCTGCATTGCACACAGAAGGTCCCAGGTTCAATCCCTGGCACCTCCAGGAAGGGCTGGGAAATATTCCCTGCTTGGAATCCTAGAGAGCCTCTGCCAGTCAGTGTAGACAATATTCAGCTAGATGAACCAATGTTCTGACTCTGTATAATGCAGCTTTCTAGATTCTTCATAAGACTGAAGAAGTTGTTGTTTAGGAAGGTAGTGTCTAATTTAAACATTTTATCCTGTTGTAGGGAGATGCTGGCTCCATGGGCTGTTCAGGACCTGCAGGGCCTGTGGTAATAATTTCACGTTTTCTTTAGTTACTTGTAAAATCCCTCTTGTGCTCATCCTGCCCCAGTGTTTTTCATTAACCTGTAAAATGTCAAAATAAAGCAACAATGCTTTTAATAAGTTACCCAAACAAGCAGGGATGATAGATAGAACAGCAAGCTTTCCTCCCTCACTGATTCCTTCTTGACTAATTACTTGTTAGTTGTTTTTCTCTCAGACTCTACTCCTTCCTCTTTCTTCTCCAGTTCAATTAGTGTTAGAGCTTCCTTCGTTAATCTCCTGACTTCAGGATGGCCACATGCCAGTTTGTACTCATAATAGCCTTGTTTGCCATGAGTTTAAGTTTCTTCTGATTAAAATGATGGGGCTGTTGAGTCATGAGGAGGGTTGAAAAAATTATCTAGCCCAATTTCCAGACTCCGAGAATATCTACAATGCAGATTTAAGTACCTGGTTGGATAATAAATTACTCTCCTTGAGGAATTATCGGAACTGTAATTTTGTGAATGATACAAATATTGTCTAGCAGTTTCCAGGATTCTTTGGGAGAAGCCATGATAGCAATCAGTGTGTAGTTCAGATCGTCCATTAGGACTTTCCTTGGCCATCACTTTATATGGGGCAAGCGTGGGAAGAACTTAAGAGCTTTGGACAGCTGTAAAATAAGCAAATCCCATGCTGGAGATCATTAGGGAAGGAATTGAAAATAAAACTGCTGTTATAATGCCTTTATACAAATCTATGGTGGGACTACACTGTGTATGGTCCTAGTCACCTCAATTCAAAAAGGATACTGTAGAATTGGAAAAGATCCATAAAAGGATGGCCTATATGATCAAGAGGACAGAGAAGATCCCTTATGAGGAAAGTTCCCACTGCACATCACCAATTTAGCACTTTTGAGAATCAGTGGAATTCAGGAGGAGTCTCTATTTAGGCCAGAGGGTTGGCCCTTGAAGGCTCTGAAGTTCTCTCAAGGGGGTGGAGCTTGGAGAAGGGAGTATGGAGTTGCTGACATCATTCTGTCACAAGAAACAATGGAGTGTGGCTCCAGGAGTGAAGTCAAATTGTTGGAGAATCACAGTGCATGCTGTGGCTGCAGAGACCGGTAACTCATAATTGCTGCCTTCTGCAGCACCAAACTGGCAAGCCTGGGCAGTGTGTATGGAGGTCCTGGGCTGCCCAGACGACAAGACCCCATCTTGGTCTCATTGATGTGGTCCAATGGAAAGCAGAGCAATACATTTGGCACCATCTTGGCTGCAGGAGGCATACAAGGTGCCATCCAACCATCTTAGAGTCAGGATGCTGTCAGCAAGTCCCAGCTGGTTGCCCAGGAAAGTATAAAGACAAGGAAAAGTTTCTGTCTTTGAGCTCTTTGCTCTCCTACTTTTAAGGCTCACTGGGTTCTGGGAGATGGAGGGTCTGGAATGCTTTCTAATGACAATGTGTCAGCTGGGTGTTGTTCCGGCTCTCCCAGGATTTCCCAGCTTTTCTCCTCATCTGCCTCTGAGCTGCTACCTCCCTCAAACCCCTGTTGTAAAGCTGGACTGTCTTCCTCTTTCTCCTCCCTGGAAGGGTCAGGATGGGGAGGCAATTTCTGTCCGTACGCCTTTGAACCGGTGCCAGTGACTGGGCTCAATAACTAGTACTGCCCCGACTGGGCTAGGTGACTGGAGCACTTCCAAAGACCTTCCGCTCCTGAAAAACAGGTCTCAGTGCACTGGACTCACAACTGTGCATTGTGAACACCATACTCAGCAGAGTATAAACAACACGGAAGAAAGCTGGGAAGCATAACTTCTTTTATTTCTAATAGCTACTGCAACTAAAACTACTGGCTTGCATGAGTGTTACAGCTCTCACTCAGCCATCTAATCACCACATAGATAACACACAGACTCTACACAGAGTCAGGCAGGAGCAGAAGAAGCGAAGAGCAGTTTCCACCCCCCCTTTCTGAAAACATCATATCAGGAGGTTCTCACAATGGGAGGGGGTGAAAATATCAACAGTTTCCACCATTTCTTCTCTGCCCAGTCCCTGACACTTAGGGACTGCACTCTGGATTTGCATAGGATTTACTCCTTAGCCTTTTCTTCTCCCAAAGATGTCCCTCAAGGCAACAGGTAGGAAGTATGGAGACAGAGACATAAAATGTTTCATTTCCTCCCAAACTTTGTTGGAGCAAATTGCTCACTCAGAGCTATCTCCAGTCCACTAACCTTTGCCCAGCCTTGCCTCAGGTCTTTCACTACTTTCATCATGGGGTCCAGCATTGTTTCAGAACATGACAATAATGCTCCTCATAGCTGTATGTTAATGCTTTTTGTTTTGTTTCATTTCATACATGTAAAAAAATGCTCGCCACAAAGTTTCCCTTTAGCAGAGTCCTCCAAATTTGCCTCAGGAGATATTTGCGGTCAAATAGCACCTGTCAATAAATATTTCTTAATTGCACAACAACAAATTCAGTCACCTTATCTCTGTTGGTGTTTATAGGGTGAGCTGGGGCAGCCAGGACTGACTGGAATGCAAGGAGTTAATGGCTCCCAGGTAAGTGTTCTGGGAACATTGAGGGGTGTAAATGCAAAATGCAAAATTCCATCCTCAGAGAAATTATTTGAACAGCAGTCAGGAGGGAGGTGAGGGTGGGGGTAAGTGGATGTAAGATTAACAAAAGAACAACATGCTGGACCAGGTCAATAGGTCATCTAGTCCAGCATCCTGTTCTCATAGTCCACAACCATATTCCTCAGTGGTAGACTTGTAAACAGGAACTGAGCACTAGAGCACTCTCCCCTCCTGTGCTTTCCAGAAGCTGGTTTTCCGAAACATTACTGCGTCCAATTAAAAATTCCACATTTTGACAAGTGTTAACAAACCATTAAGGTTCTCCACTCCTGATCTGCAACCTAAGTTGTTTGCGTTCGTCTGCCCTTTGGCACATTGCAAAAACATTCATAACTCTGCTCCCTCCCTCCCTCTCTCTGTCTCTCTGTACGTGTTGAATATCTACAACTAGATTTCTTCATTAAAAGCAATGAAAGCCGAACATAGTTTCAGCTCTGCTTACCAGTTCTTGGGTTCTAAAGTAGCAACCAGCACTCTGCAAATGTTGAAAAACATCAACACAGCTGGTGCTGTCCTCTGAAAAAGGGAATGGGCTGTGAAATATTTCCATGTGAGAAGAGGGGTGGGGTGCAGAAACTGTGGCCCCTTCAGTTGTGGTTGGACTCCCAACTCCCAGTAGTCCCAGTCAGCATGGCTGATGGCCAGGATGACTTGGTAGTCCACCAACAATAGGGGAGGGGGGCAGAGGATCCCCATCCCTAGTTTAAAAGGTTTAGATTTTTTTTTTAAAAAAAGGATGAATACACCACTCTCAGCAAGAGAAGGTTACTCAACCTAAAAGTATATGTATCTATGTATTATAATGTGACTGCTTGGCAGGGGGTTGGACTCGATGGCCCTTGTGGTCTCTTCCAACTCTATGATTCTATGATTCTATGATTCTATGACTGTGTGTGACAGAAAGTTGTTGTTGGTGTGTTTTTTTTTGTGTTTTTTTTTTTTTTGTCTGCTTCAGGGAGAAACGGGGCCTTCAGGCCTGCCAGGCCCACCAGGCCGTCAGGTATGTACTCATTTCTGGAATTGCTATGGCAACAGAGCTGAAATGCCCAAGGGGTGTTGGTTTCCTGAGGCAGAAAAGGCAAAATACACCCTGCCCCCTTGTGTTCTGTTCTGTTTCTTCAGAAAGAAAATACTTAATCATGAACTAAATCATTGGGATAGAAAACACAAAGTTACAGGCAGCAGAAGAGTGGGTGGGTTTCCCATTGAAATCTGTGGGGAATTAAAATTAATAGGGATAAAGAAAATGAACGAACTGCTTCCAAATCATTTTTGAAAACAATAAAAAAGTGCATGAATGGAGGAACTAAACAACAATTTCTCTCTCTCTCGCTTTCTTTTGCATACCCTTCATTTGGTCTTGTACCACATCTGGGACTTCCTTTCACTCTCTTTAGGGCCCACAAGGCTTAGAAGGGAGGCATGGGCCCAAAGGACTCAGGGGATTACAGGTGAGTGGTCCATACCTTCCTTAGAGACATGGGACACAATCCTCCAGATGTCTTGCTGCCTGGTGATCCTTTGAAACAATCTCCCCCCCCCCTTTATTGCAAATAAAATAGAAATTTTAAAGCAGCATCGGCTCACATTAACAATGAGGATAATCCATCCATCCTAATTTAATCATCTATATTAATATAAACAGTCCTTATATCCAAACAGAAGTGCAAACAAGATTGGTGATTATAAGCTACATGTTCAAGTGTAGAAAGCACAGTGAGACCTTCACTGAAAAGTGTATGGCCAGTGTTTATCTTTCTAGCCAGGTAGTATGTGGTTTTGTAACAGCTTGCAGGATCCACTTTTACTGTCCATCTGCTCATCCTCATGTCATGGTAATATAATCATTTTCCTTTTAGGGTCGCTTTGGGAGAGAAGGACCCCCTGGAGCCAAAGGACACCCAGTAAGCACAATATCTTTTTTTTTTCTCCTCTTGCCTTTTAAACAACCAAAGAGTTGCTCTTTCTCCCAATAACTGATTGGCACCTTTTTCCATCTTCACAAAAATCATCAGTGAGGAAAGAAAAAAAGAACCACTGATGGTTAATATAGTCCATCTCCACTGCCCTGAAGCACAGTATCTTCTGCCTAACCAAGATCTTATGGGAACCTTTTTTGTCCACTTTTCTTTCTGTTGAAGTTACTGTGAGAATACGATGCTGGAATAGATTCACTATTGGCCTGACTCTCCTTCTATTCCTTTATTATTTTTACTAAATTTATAAGAACATAAGCACATAAAAAGGGCACTGCTGGAACAGGTGAAAAGCCCATCTATTACAGCATTCTGTTCTCACTGTGGTGAACCAGATATCCCATAGGATACCTACGGGACCGCCTCTCCTGGTATGCCCTGTGGAGGACCTTAAGGTCCACAAATGGCAACACTTTGGAGGTCCTGACCCTCAAGGAGGTTAGATTGGTTTCAACTAGGGCCAGGGCCTTTTCAGTAGTGGCCCTGACTTGGTGGAACACTCTATCACAAGAGACCAGGGCCCTGCAGGACTTGACATCTTTCCGCAGGGCCTGCAAGACTGAGCTGTTCTGCCTGGCCTTTGGTTTGGACTCAGTCTGATCCTTATGTTTTCCTCCCCTTATGGTTTTGATCTATGGGCTACTTTTAAAATGAGGCTGCATTTTAACCTGTATTTTAAATTGGGGTTTTTTCCCCCTATTATGTTTTTACTGTGATTTTATTGCTGTTAGCTGCCCTGAGCCCGGCTCTGGCTGGGGAGGGTGGGGTATAAATAAATTATTATTATTATTATTATTATTATTATTATTATTATTATTAGGAAGCCCACAAGCTGGATTACAGTGTGACAGCAGGTCGTCATCCCCATGATTTCCAGCAACTGGTTTTTTTTTTATGAAGATATTTATTAAGATTTTCCATTTTATACAAACAAAGAAAAAAAGGAAAAAATTAAAAAGAAAAAATATTAAAAACACATAAATTTCATAACTTATTTTTCAATAACATATTTCCCTGACCTCCTCATGCCTCCCCTTCCTGTATTCCAGTTCAAATTGTTCATCCAGCAAATCCTTATCTCATAGCATTACAGCTAAAAGCCTTGATTTCTATCCATCTTCTTAAATTATTGTAACTTATACTTTTACTTATATACAAAAAAAACTATTTTTTCATATTCTTTTATACCATTACAGCTGATAACCCCTTAATTTCGATCCAACATCACTCAATATTCCTTAATATTACAATATTTTTGCAAATAGTCTTTAAATTTCTTCCATTCTTCTTCTGCCGATTCTTCTCCCTGGTCACGGATTCTGCCAGTCAATTCTGCCAATCCCATAAAGTCAATCAATTTCGTCTGCCATTCTTCCATCCAGCAACTGGTTTTGGGAGGCATATCATGTCTGACAATGGAGGTAGCACAATAGCTAGCATAACTAGTAGCCCTTTGATAGCCATATTATCCATGAATTTGTCTAATTCTCTTTTAAAGATGGTCCACATCAGTCACAGTCACTACACTTTGTGGGAGTAAATTACATAGCTTAATTAGTCCTCAAGGATTCAAAGAAGTGTGTAAAACAAGTTTGGATGGTTGTGTTCTTGAAGCCAAAAACTTAAAGAGTTCAGCTAGGTTTGGTCCAGTATCCACATCTCCTAGTGGCCTACCAGATGCCTGCCAGAAGCCTGCAAGGCATGTGTAAATGCAAGAGCACACTCGTGATTCCCAGAAACTGGTATCCAGAGGCATGTATCAGCAGTAGGGAACCTGTAGCCATCCAGATGTGGTTGGACTATAATTCCCACCAGCTCCTGCCAAGTATGGTGAGTAGTCAGGGATGGTGGGCGGTGAAGTCTAGCAACATCTGGAAGGCCACAGATTCTCCACTCCTGGTATAAATAATTAAATTCCAGTGCCAAAGGAATGAGAAATAAAACAGATGTGCAGCTGATGCAAAGGACTTTGCATGCAGGAGGTCTTGGGTTCCATCCCTGGCATCTCTGTGTAGGCATGGAAAACACTTCTTGTGTTTGTGTGTCCTGTTTTCTCCATGCTTGTAATCCCTAACATTATGCTTCCTTTGTCATGTTTCAGGGAGAAAGTGGTCTTTCTGGCCTAAGAGGGGTGCATGGACGAGATGGCCTAATGGTATGTGTTGAAATCTGCATGGAGGGGAATGGTGTGCTCCAAGCGTACTAGCTGTTCTCCTTTTACTTACTTATAAAATTATTCACGTACTGCTTTTTCATAAAAAGGAAATATCAAAAACTGTTTACAACAGTAGCACATAAAACATTAGAATAAAAACCATATCAAAGGTTAGAAATTGACATCAATTAACTATTGTGGGAAAGGTCTATTCTCAGTTGCCTGCATTGGCCCAGTAAAATAAAAAGTTTTCAACAGGCGTTGTAAACGTTGAAACAGAAGGTGTTTGCTGAATCTCTGTTGGCAGAGTATCCTGCAGGATTGGGCTGATGACACTAAAGGCCTAGTTTCTTGTTCATAGAAGTAGACAGAGGCACAGGGTCTTCTGAATAACCTGTTTATTCAGCATTCATTCTGATTTAATTCTGCAAAGCTTATGCAGTGAGACTGGGTAGGAGTGGTTTGTGAGTATCTCCTACAATATATTATTGATGCAGCAATAGTGCATTTATACTTGACTGTCAACACAACATTCTGCTTTATTAGTTGTTTCATAATGCTTCCCCAGTGTTATTGTGTTATTCCCGTCTGGAAGGGCCCTCTTCCATTATAGAGCAACAAAAGAAAGAAAGAAAGAAAGAAAGAAAGAAAGAAAGAAAGAAAGAAAGAAAGAAAGAAAGAATCCTGTAAAATATTACAGGATTTCAGCAAGAAGCTATGCTTGGAAACGAAGATTTTAGCTCTTCTAGTACATAAAGGCAGGTTTGGGGCTCTGTGCCAGTCGCTGAAGCAGAATGGAATACTGCCTTTCATTCTACCTAATCAAAATAAGTGAGAGACAAACAATGTGGGGTTCTTATGTTGTTGTTTTTACTGAAAACTATTTGAGAAAGTATTTGATTCCCCCAGTATATAATTTCTGTTATCTGAAACCCTGGAGCGCTGACCCAGGGGCAGAGACTGTGATGATGGGGGGTTGTCCGACGCTGCCACTAAGTGTAGACAATAATGAGTATATTATAAAGCAGTTTTCTGATGTTTCCTATTTAATCCACTCCTTTATTAAGAACATAAGAAAAGCCTGCTGGATCAGGCCAATGACCTGGTGCCAGTGAGAAAACCCACAAGCACCAGAGCACTCTCCCTTCCTGCAATTTCTAGCAACTGTCATTCAGAAGCTTTGATGCCTTTAAGAGTGGATACAGAGAATGAGCACCTTATGAAGAGGGGTTGATAGTTAAACCACTCTGTTTAAAGTGGTATCATAGCTCTTTAAATGCATGACCTGAATATGGCCTTAGTCATGTCCATTAATTCCACTGGAAACGCATAGTCTCTCAGTTAACACGTGGTTGCAAAATGGCTTTCTTCCCGCTCTCATTTTCTCTCTCTATTCTCTGGTCACATCTGCACCAAACATTTAAAAGCACATGCCGTCTCTCAAAGGACGGAGGCATAGGGTGGGTGGGTCCAGGGGAATTCAGGGTCCAGGGTGCACTTTTGTGCTCGTGCCTTCCCATGTCTCTGTGAGGAGAATCAGAGCTTATAGGGTTAAACAGCTCAGAGCGAGCGTCCTGCCCACTGGGGGTGGTCTCCATCCAGGGATCTGTTCTTTGGTCTGTGTGAGACTGGTTTCGGTTTTAACCAATGAAGGGAGATGTTATGTACTGAGTTGAATAGGATCCAAACTGCAGCAGTCTGATTGGTCCTAGAACAATAGGATTCAGAATGCAGCAGTCTGATTGGTCCTAGAACAATGCAGCAGTATGATTGGTTGGCAGGGACCACCCAATCATGCTTCAGATAGAAGTGAATCCACAACCTGATTGGCTTACAGTAGAATTCCGGAATTAGCCAATCATGTGCAGCCCATTGTGTAAATAATGTATATAAAGCAGATGCTTTGAGGGGACTTCCATTCATTCCTCCTCACCACTATGAGCTGAATAAAGAGCATGAAATCACTTTGCGACTCTGAGTATATTTCAGGAGACAACATGCCGTCTCCGGAGTTTCTGATTTATTTATGCTATACAAATAAAGCTTCTTAGAATTAGACCAAGAAGCAGCATACACTCTCTTTTCTGCATGCCGGCACACAGAGCACACGCTGTGTTTGTACTCTGCTATCATCTGGCAAGCTGAGTGGCAGTGGAAGCGTGCCGGACAACCCCCCATCATCACAGTCTCTGCCCCTGGGTCAGCGCTAACCCAGGGGAGGAGAGCAGGAGAGTGGATAGCAATGATGCCACCCACCCTCCTTGGCTGTGGTGCACCTCGCACCCGGCCACAGCAGCTACACCTCTGGGTCAGGCCTGACCCAGGGGCAGATAGCAGTAAGAGAGTGGGCGGCAGCTTGCCTACCCCTCTACCCCTGGACTGCGATGCCCAGGAAGTGCAGCTCTGCCACTGCGAAAGGATACTGAAAGCTGCAGCTTCCCTGTCACAGAGCTACAATTCCCTGTACCCTTAACAAACTACAGTTCCCAGGATTCTTTGGTGGAAGCCATGTGCATTACATGGAAGCCATGTATGGTGTGGCTGTAACTTCTGTTAAGTGGCTGAGTACAGTGTTCCATCAGGGATATCAGGGATCTTTCACAACATGCTTTGCCTTCAGAGGATGCTAGGTTCAATCCCCTCCATCCCTGGGTATGTCTGAGAACCTGGAGAGCTGCTGCAGTCAATGTAGACAATAGTGAGCCAGATGGGCCGGTGGTCTGATAGTGTCCTATGTCCCTGTGAGCAGTGCCAGATTTATGTACAGTGGACGCTCAGGTTGCGAACGTGATCTGTGCGGGAGGCACATTCACAACCCACAGCATTTGCAACCCACATTGCCGCGTCTGTGCACGCGGGTTACGAATCGGCGCTTCTGCGCGTGCACAAAGCATGATTTAGCGCTTCTGCAAGAGCGCCGAAACCTGGAAGTAACCCATTCTGGTACTTCCAGGTTCGGCGTGGTGCGCAACCCAAAAACGTGCAACTTGAAGTGTCTGTAACCCAAGGTATGACTGTATAAGCTAAACAAGCTATAGCTTAGGGCCCCACTCGCTTGGGGGGCCCCAAAAAAAATTAAAGAAAAAAACACTGCATATACATTTCCAAAATATAAGATTAAAAAAACAAAATAAAACCTACATACAGCAGCAGTGTTTTGTGTTGTGTAGGCTCCTTTGATGTAACTAATGGGCCCTGCTTGCTAGCCTGCTCCCTAAAATATCACTGGTTTGCTCATTTTTATATAGAGGGTGCCTACATAAAATATGTATTTTATGATAAAATACATATTTTGTTATGTGCAAATGGGTTTAGATACCTATTAGGCCCATAAATTACCATATAGCATATATTCAACACACAAAAACAGCAACAATTTGTTGTTGACAAAGGAAAGCTGGACATATAAAGGGCCCCATTACATTCAGTAGCTTAGGGCCTCATCAAACCTAAATCTGGCCCTGCCTGTGTGTATGCTATGAGCATATACTTTGAAAAAAACTTTTTTCTGCCTCCAGCTAGACTCCTTTACCCAGGCTACAAATGAGTTCCCTTAGGAGTTTTGCGCCACCATCAGGAGACATAAGTGTGATTGATTAGGTGTAGATTTTGGGTGTTATTCCTCACCTTCCAGCTTGGGTCTGATGATGTTCTAACTCAGATCAGGTTCCTCAGGAATGTTCCCTGTTTCTGCACCCTTTCTTCCTCTGTTTCTGCTTCTTCTCTTGTCCATCAGCTGATCAAAGCCCCAAGGTGACAGATGCTTGACATTGAGAAATGAGGCTACCCCATCTCACTCGCACAAACTGGTGGCTTGAATGTGGTAACAATTTTCCTGGCCTTCTGGCGATTCATCTTCACATCCCCTCCAGGCATTTCCTCCCGCAGGGAAGGGGCCCCTGGAGCTCAGTGGTTCAGCAGCTCAGTGGTTTAGCATCTGCTCTGCATGCATAAGGCCACAGGTTCAGTCCCCAGCATCTTCAAGTAGCACTGGGGATTATGTAGCAGGGAATGTCCAGAGAAGTGTAATAATTAGGTACCTAAGCTGGACTAAAGCTGGACAATATATACTTGCAGCCCTCAAACAGTTTGAGGCCAAATCCATTGTGCAGCTTGTATATGGTGCCCATTTAGGCTCCTTTGCCAACCGCGCACCATTAGAACTGGTACAATCTAAACTGTTAAGATCAGCTGGACAAGTGCCCAAACACATCTCCAGTGCTACAATACGTCTCGAAACTGGATTCGTAAGAATTGAGGCTAGAGTATGGTTCGCCAGACTAAATTACTGGCTGAGACTATTCTTCCTCCCACGTTGCCTTGCTCCCTTAACTGTTAAGGACAGTTTCCAAATGACGTGGAAATGTGCAGTGATAAATGTACAGTGGTACCTCGGGATGCAAATGGCATCCGTTCCGGAGCCCCGTTCGCATCCTGAATGGAACGTAAGACATGACGGCATGTCTGCGCATCTGCGCGTGCACGGGTTGCGTTTTGCCGCTTCCATGCATGCGTGTGACGTCATTTTGAGCGTCTGCACATGTGCAAGCAGCGAAACCTGGAAGTAACGCGCTCCGTTACTTCCGGGTTGCCGCTAAGAGCAACCCGAAAGCGCTCAACCTGAAGCACATTCAACCCGAGGTATGACTGTAATAACAACTCTAGGCTTCACCCCGCAGATCCTACTCAACATGGGGTATTAACAAGCCAAAAAAAACCTATCAAAAGAGCACATGAAAGATACAGAACACCAAGCAAATTTAGCCAGGTCCCTGAAATTTTTAAACAGTGAAATCAGAAGATATTTCACTTCCCAGAAGCCATATATAACCAAACCTGAAATTCCAAAATAAAGTTTGTTGCTGATACAAATCAATACTAATCAGAGGTTCCGCCCCCTCTAACAAAAGCCTGCACCCCAGCAAAAATCCTGGCGATGCCCATGCCACGCCCCCCATCAGTTTTCCCGCAGATGGGGAGATGGTGATGATCTACCTGTTTTGTATGTGCTGATTTCTAGCGGTGAGCCGAAATGTTTCCCCAGTTAAATATCTTAAAGGCTGTCACATGAAAGAGGGAACATGCTTGTTTTCTCCTGCTCTGGTTGGTAGGACTAGAACCAATGGCTTCAAGTTACAAGAAAGGAGATTCCAACTAAACATTCGGGGGGGAATTCTGACAGTAAAACTGTTCAACAGTGGAACAGACTCCCCCGAGAAGTGGTGGACTCTCCTTCCTTGGAGGTTTTGAAGCAGAGGTTGGATGGCCATCTGTCAGGGATGCTTTAGCTGAGATTCCTGTACTGCAGGGGGTTGGACTAGAAGACCCTTGGGGTCCTTTCTAACTCTAAGATTCTATTAATTTTCCTGTACCATTAGTGCAGTAGCTCTCAAACTTCTTTCTCTGGGCCACACTTTCAGAATAATAATTTACTCACGCCACACCAGTTTTTTATTGATAAGAAATACATTGGAAAGCAAAAAGAAGCAACTCCTAGCAGTGCTTGGTTTTGAAAAGATACCTATCCATATTCTGCAAAAAAATTTAAAAATACTATACTGTACTATACTGTACTGAAATGTTTAAATGTTTATTTGATTGTCAATGAATCTTCCCACCACATTGCCATCCTCTCCTGCCACAACAATATGGCACACCACACCTTTTGAGAATCAATGCATTAGCAGGCGGCAAAGATCCTGAGGGTAATCATTTCAGCATTTTTTTGTGTGGTCCTGCTGAACTATTCATAGGGAGGCAAGACTGTTCCCTCCACAGCTGACAGCTAATATTGGTCATTCTCAGGTGTCTTTGGGGAGGGGTAATGGAGGCTGCCACCCCCAGAGAACACAGTTTCCAACACAATATATGGTAACAGGATGAGGGGTATCCCTCAAATTTCAGATCATTTAAAACTTCTTGGATAATTTCCAGCTCAGTCTTATAGCTTTCATGTGTTTTATTGTGGAAAGGAGGGGGTGGAGGGAATGTGAGGGCAAGATTCCATGTCTCTTAAAGTTTCTTTGGCTTTTTTTAAATAAAAAATACCTTTTGTCTCTATTTAAGGGGTTGACCGGGAGCCAGGGCCCTCAAGGACCCCCTGGGGACCATGTAAGTGGCTTTGCTTTCCCCACCTGAAATAAATGTTCAGTGAAATGAAAGTAATAGCAATGGACAGAGCACTCTGTTTCTGATTAATGTCAGTGTCACATGTGTTCAGTGCTAAATCCATCCTGTCCTGTTTCCACCTCGGTCTTCTTTTTTAAAACAAAAGACATGAAAATCGGCATCAACTTTTATCAACTTCCCTACCCATCACAAGATATTAATTTTTGTATACGTTATCCCTGAAATATGCATTTATACACACATAATTTTATCCTAAAATATGCATTTTATTGAAGCCAAGGAGCAATGATATCATTCTGATTCATCTGTGTTAGGGAGACAGGAATCTGTCAGTTTCATTTTTTCTCAGATCCCCATTTTTCCAATCTTCAATTCAACTTCCTACATTTCAGGATCAGTATGCAATTTGGTGGTCCTCCCCACCCCCCACTAAATTTTGCCAGTATTTGAAAAGTTCCATCTTAACCCCAAAGAAATGGCGTGGTTGAAAATTCAGCCCCACTGAGGAATAGACCAGGTATAGGCAAACTCGGCCCTCCAGATGTTTTTGGGACTACAACTCCCATCATCCCCATCTAACAGGACCAGTGGTCAGGGATGATGGGGGTTGTAGTCCCAAAACATCTGGAGGGCCAAGTTTGCCTATGCCTGGAATAAACAAAGAAGAGAGTGCAATTCAAAAGTTGGATTTGCCGAGGCATGAATGGGGCCTCTCAGCCTGGCCCTCGGCCCTCTCCCTATATTTCACACCCATCTCCTCATGAATCTGCCCAACACCCTTCATGATGCTTCAATCTGTCAGCTGGAATGCGTTCTTGAACCCTGGTGATGCCTCTTGCTTGCTTGCCTGGATGAAGCCTGGAGAGAGGTGTATGCACACATGGATGCTACTGACTTTTCTTGTGACTGGAATGTCACAAAGTTGCATTTGCTATTCCACCCATTTTTTACTCTTGCCCCTTCCACCACGGGCCTGGAAGGTTTACCCCAAGGGGCTGGAGCCCTTGGGTTGAAAAAGGGCTCCCCACTCCTGCACTAAAGGATGACCAGGTCATGCTACTGCCTGTTCTCAACGACCCTCTCATTTTACCCTTTACTCTTCCAGGGCAGCAAAGGACCAAAGGGAATAAAAGGGGATCCAGGACCCAAAGGTGACCAGGTATGGTAACATCTCGTGCCCAGGGATGTGTAGCAGTTATTCCAGTGCAAGATTCCCTTTTTGATATTGTTGCATGCTCCCTTACTCCCCTGAGCAAGAAACAAATGCATTGTACGCTGAAAGTATCCGATTCCTGTCCTCAGCCAGTTGAAGAAAGGCCTCTGCTTGGGTCCCTGGAGAACAGCTATAAGTCACAGTGGTGGCTGGTGCCCATTGGGACTGGTAGGATGCCAGGGAGGGAAACCAATAGTAGGTGGTGCCAGAGCCAATGATTGGCAGAACCACCGCTTCACTAGTTGTAAGTGGCAGGCAGGTGAGAGCAGACGGAGGATGGTAGGGCTTTGCCAGCCTCTACTGAAGAGTCTCCAATCCTGGGCTAGGTAGACAAAAATTATATGACCTGATGTAAGGCAGGCAGGGGCATACCTAGGAGTTGTGTAAGTTGCCCCCCCAATGGTGCAGGCCCAGGGGGGGAGAAAAATTACATCTCTCCCCCTTGTTCAGAGTGGCTAGCAGCCCACCCACCCATCTGTGTGCTCCCCAGGCCACACTTCTGTTGCTCTGGGTGGCCAGTCAAGGAACACAGAATCCTCTGGGCACCTCAGCAGAGGAATCTGGTCACTGCCGTGGGCAGTTGCAGCAGCAGGAGGCCCTCCCCAGTTGGCCAGCAGTGCTATTAGAAGTGTAAGCGGAGAGCCCAGCAGGGCTCAGAGGGAAGAATGACAGAGAGAGTGGCTGAGAGTTGCAGAAAGAGAAAAAAGGGAGGGAGGGAACGGGGAGGCAGAAGGGAAAGCAGTGAGTGGAGGGAGGGAGGGAGACAGGCAGACAGATCGACCAATAGAGGAGGAGGAAGTGGAGGATATGGAAGAGGAACACAGCAGACCCAACCCTGATGGTCACAGAGGAAGAAGAAGAAGAAGAAGAAGAAGAAGAAGAAGAAGAAGAAGAAGAAGAGTAGTAGTAGTAGTAGTAGTAGTAGTTTGGATTTGATATCCCACTTTATTACTACCTGAAGGAGTCTCAAAGCGAGAGGAAGTCACTGGTGGAGTGAAAAAGGCAACAAAAGCTAACTTTTTGAGTTTCTGGTCTATGGTCTCTCCTGGCTTCACTGGTGCTGATACAGTTCCTTGCCAAAGGTGCAAGGAAGCCTAGGTATACCTCCAAAGGCAGCATTATGATTGCTGCTGCTGCTGCTGCTACCAATACAGCATGGATGTTTTGCACATGAGCCATACATTTAGGATGAAGCAAAGGAATGGTATAGTTCAGAGGCGGACTTTGGTAATATGGCACCGTGAGCAAGGACAGAATTTTTTCCCCTCCCCTATTTCTTATTTTCACAATTCCTTTTGGTACAGCTGCTATTATTTTGCATCCCCTCAGCTCAGCACCCTGTGGGGAGGGGACTGCCTACGCTGCCCTAAATCTGGCACTGTATAGTTAGATATAATCCTGGTGTTTGCTGCTCCTAAACCTCCACAAATGATTTAGGTCTCCCAATTTCCTCTTTTTCAGGGTACGTTTGGCCTCCAAGGGACCAGGGGACTTCCAGGGCTTCGAGGTGCTACAGGGCTTCCAGGGTTTCCAGGGGCCAAAGGAGCAGCTGGACCTCAGGGACCTGAAGTAAGGAAGGGTTTTTTGTTTTGTTTTATTAAGTTTTTAAACCTCCCAGGGCAGCAAACAACAAAGCAGCAAAATAATTTCATTTTTATTTTTTAAGAAAAGCATTTAAAAACCACTGAACATGCTTAAAAGCAATCTAATATATCTCCAGAGCTGATCAAGATTGCAAGGAACACTATTTCAGTAACAGCTAAATCTATTTAAGTAGTTCTGGAAGTGGAGCCATATTCATGTGCTTGCAGCAAAACCAGACAAGAGTACAGTGGTACCTCGGGTTATATACTCTTCAGGTTACATACACTTCACGTTACAGACTCTGCTAACCCAGAAATAGTACCTCGGGTTAAGAACTTTGCTTCAGGATGAGAACAGAAATCATGCTCCGGCGGTGCGGCAGCAGCAGCAGGAGGCCCCATTAGCTAAAGTGGTGCTTCAGGTTAAGAACAGTTTCAGGTTAAGAACAGACCTCTGGAATGAATTAAGTACTTAACCTGAGGTACCACTGTATTGTGGAACCATTAAATATATATATTTTTTGCCTTGCCATTGGCCATGCTGATTGGTGCTGATGGGAGTTGTAGTTTAGCAACATCTGGAGGGCCATAGGTTCTTCCATACCTGCTTAAGATTCCCAGGGATTTATTTGCCACAGAAGTTTGCATGGTCTAGAGACCATTTTGCCAGAGTGGCTAGATCAGTGTTTATTAATACGGACCTACATCTAGAGCTGAGGGAGAAACACAGAGAACTAAAGTTAAGACTCAAAAAAATGAGCAAGTGATAGAAACTGAAATTGACAGATTCGCACATCCCTACTTTCAGCACAATCCTAACTCAATTCTAACTCAAGGGTAAGTCCTAGTGGACTTAACTGGGGCTCATTCCAAGTAAGTGGAGTCAGGATTGCAGCTTTAGTTGCTACCTGGTGCTCAATCCTCTGCTTTCTCCCATGCATCTCCTATATATTCACAGAGAATAACAATGACATAAGAGGTCCCCCTACTGGTGACTTTCAGGGGATTCAAGAAATCAAGGTAGATACACACACATATACACAGCCTTACTGCTTCCACATACCTGAGCTAAAATGTTTGGTCCCCAATTTGCAAAATTAATATATTCACATATTCATAACTGGAAGAACAAGAGAGTCCTGCAACAAAATGTTGCAGTGTATTCTAACGTCCTAATAGGGATGCTAATGTTCAGGGTCCTGACCAATCTGCAAGCCAGCCATTTAAAGGCAAGCCTACCTAATTTTCACTTCCAAAAACAATTCACCAATCACACCCATGAAATTTGCACTTCTCTGAATTTTGCAGTGCAGTTCTCCAGCAAAGTAACATGTACCGACAAATGAATTTGCTAGTGTAAAGCATTCATTTAAATGTGTTATTGTTAGTAAATGCATCTATTAGGAAAAATTCATACAAAAATATGTTTGAGAGAAATTTTCCACTCAAAGGCTAGTGAATTTTCTTAGGGACTTTTTTTTTTTTTTTAGTGCAAATCAATATGTAGAAAACTGAACTTAAGACGGGGGCGGGGGGGGGGGAAATTGGGAGAAGTCAAAATGGGCAGGTTTGCCCATCCTTAGTCTGAGCTACTTTCCATCCAGTCCAAATAAGCTGTTCCAACATGGTTTGCGGTGATGAGTGTTGACTGAATCTTTTTGCCATTCCAGGGAGAAGAAGGGCAACTTGGTCCCCCTGGCCAAAATGGCACAGAAGGTGCAAAGGTTAGTCTAAACCTCTGTTGTTATCTGTGCTCTTGCTTAATAGTTATAATAAATCCTTCCTTAGCAGGTTCCTGAGACTGCTTGCTGGAATTAGACCCTTGGCAGGGACTCAATGTGTGGTCTTGAGCAGGTTTGACCCTTGATCTGTTTTCCATTAGCAAAAGGAGGATAGCAGTGAACAGGGTTGCTGTGACATCAGATGAGCTGCACCAGGGAAAGCATTCCAGAAGCTGGGACCCATGGCAGAAAAGGCCCATTCTTTTTTTTTTAATAATTTTTTAATTAGGAATTACAACATAACATTTTATCAATAAAACATATCATTCTCATTCCCCCCTCCATTTTTCCCTCCCCCTCCCCAAAATATAAAAACCCCACCCTTCCGCACATCCCTCCCCAGGCTTCCCTCAGTTCCTCTCTCTGATTTTTCCATACTTCTAATTCTCTGCATATTATAAAATTGTAAAAATCCTTAACCTACCTGTCTATATGTTGTTAATAATAAATTTGTGAAAGTTTATTCAAAACCTGCCAAGGAGTCCAGTTCATTTTGTTGTTTCTTTAAATACTTTGTAAAAGGTTCCCATTCTTCTTTTTAATACTAATAATATATATCTTTTAAATCAAGAGATCTGAGTGTTGATCTTCTGGCTCTAACCTGGGATTTAGCCCTGACTTAAAAGGGGGCGGGTAGCTCTAAGGAATTCAACTTTGCATGAAATAACAGAATTTTCTCTCTAATCCACAGGGCAGTTGGGGTCCAGATGGTGCAAAAGGAAGGCCAGGACAACGAGGAAAGCGGGTATGTCTCATGCCTGAAGTACCTAATTTTTCCTCAGGGCGGGGGAGGGTTTCACACAATGGGTTAGTGGGAATGTTGAAAATATGTGAGGGATTTCAGGTATTGCTTTCACTCTGGTTTTACAAGTAATGCGCCCTACATAGCACAGAAGCTTTCTCCCACCAAATCAGCCTTGAGAATTTATGGCAGGGGCATAGCTGTCAACTTTTCCCTTTTCTTGCGAGGAATCCTATTCGGAATAAGGGAATTTCCCTTTCAAAAAGGGAAATGTTGACAGCTATGGGTAAGGGTGAGGGGACCAGAGGACCTGGTGTGGGCAGCGGGAGTGGGTTGACTGCAATCCTCCAGGCCTCTTTGTAGCTTTCAGGATTCTCCCTAGTTAACACCGCACACGGGCCCTACTTTGAAACCACCTTTAGTGTTTTTATTTCTGACTAGAATATGCCCTTGGACTCTGATCAAGACCCTTCACCATCCTGGTTGTCCTCTTCTTGACATCCTCCCAATAGCCAATGTCCTTCTTAAAAATGTGGTCCCATGTCTCGACAAAGTACTGCAGATATGTGATGTTCCCTCCAATGAAAGACACTGAGATAACAATCAAATACCAACACCAGTATTCTTGTGTTTGGTGGAATATTTTGTGTTGACTAATACCCAAACAGCAATGCATTGGTGGCTCAAGAGCACATGGAATCAGCAGCTCTCTGGGTATGTTGACTGATTAATGAGGAAAAAGACTCTTCAGACCACTTTTGGTTTCTCTCCAGGGCCGGATGGGCCAGCATGGGCTTGTTGGAATGCCAGGACCCCCAGTAAGTAATAGGATTCCTATTGTGACTAGCCTCAATCACGCCAACTTTGCTACTGAGGTTCAGAGAACAGTGAGTGACAAGGGAGAAAGCCTTTTCAGTGGTGGTTCCCCATTTGTGGAATGCTCTCCCCATAGAGGACTGCCTGGTGCCATCGTTTGTCCTTCTTTCGGCACCAGGTGGCAAAATATCTGAATGTCATAATATCTCTTAGACTTGCAGTGTTTGTAAGTGTTTTGAAGGGTGGGGTGATTTAAAAAATCAATCCTCCAGCCAGACTGGCAATATCCCCTCACTCACACAGTTTAGGATATTTCTGCATCCTTCAGCAGAGGTTCTTTTCATTCAGCAAAGTAAGTGGCTCATGTATATGTCAAACAAAGCTTTAATAATAAAGAAAACTGTAACACAATAGCATACTGTCTGAGAGGAACTAAAACAGCATCATGAGGCAAGAATGAAGCAAGAGTGACAGTTGATCTGTCTAACTGAACACCTGAAGGGAGGGGCCAGTTCCAGAGCATAATACACAAGCCCTGCCCACCAGATGCCAGACATTCTACTATTCAAATTAGGCCCCAGTGTTTTTCTAACAGTTAGCTCTTGACACCTTTGTTAATCTAAGACAGCGATTATTTGTGTGTTTTTAGTACATATGGTTTTTTTAATTGAAATTTTGTAAAGTAAAAAAAAAAAAAAGGAACAGAACTGATTTGGTACCATAACATAGTACTTATAGTGACAGCATGTGCAATAGGCAAGCTATCATAAAACACAGGTACACTTCAGGGTGGAGTAAAATTATAAACAGTTATCTTTAACTAGTATGTATATAACTCCTCCCCATCATTATATGGCTTGATGGAGGTTGTAGTAAATGTCCATCTTTGTTAACATATGATGTAAATGGCTACCATATTACATCAAGTTTACCTTTCTTAGCAATTCCTCTAGGTACTCAATTTGATATGCCTTCTGGCGGATCCCTCATTGCGAGAAGTGAGGTTACAGGAAACCAGACAGAGGGCCTTCTCTGTAGTGGTGCCCGCCCTGTGGAACGCCCTCCCTTCAGATGTGAAGGAACTAAGTAGCTATAATATCCTTACAATACATCAGAAAGGAAACCTGTTTAGGGAAGTTTTTAATATTTAATGCTGTATTGTTTTTAACACTTGATTGGAAGCTGCCCAGAGTGGCTGGGAAAACTCAGCCAAATGGGCAGGGTATAAATAATAAATTATTATTATTGTTGTTGTTGTTGTTGTTAGTGTGTGTGTCTGGTGTTTTGTACTTCCCTTTAATGGTTGGCTGGCTGTAAATAAATATTTGATTGATTGATTGATTGATTGATTGATTTGCTTTAAACACTCTGCAAAACTTAAGTAATATTGTTATGCATACTCTGCTCCCTTCCATACATTTCTTCCAGGGCTTACGAGGCGTTCCTGGGATTGATGGTCCAGAAGGAAAGCCTGGTACACAGGTTCCCATTCTATACTACCTACTTTGCTATCCTTTTGACTTGATCTGGCCCTTGCTGTGCTAGGCAGGATCTGGGGTTCATTTGCTTGAATAAGGGTGGATGGTCTGTATCCAGCCCAAGTCAATTCCATGCGTATTCATTCGTAAGTCCATTCTGTATCAATCTGCACTTTGAAAAAAAGTAAAGAAAGTTACATTGGGGTTTGTTTTTTTCCAGCTAAGGTATACTCAAAGTAGGAAATCCATTTGAATTAATGCACCTAAGTTAGTCATGCCCATTAACTTCGGTGGGTCTTCTCTGACTATGACTAGTACCGAATGTAACCCATTTTTAAAGAAAGCATTTCCCCCACAAAATACACATTTTTGTATGGTAAGAGTAGTTCCACCCACGTTTTGCCTCTGGCCCTGTCTGCCACTAGCATATGACCATTGGAAGGCTGTCCATCAAGGAATGAAAAAGATTCCATACCTCCTGCTCGCACCTCTAGCAGCAGTGCATTTCCCCCAGTAATTTTGGAACTTGCATCTAGTTACAGTACATTTTAAAATGCTTTGGGGTGCCGCATGAGAAACCATTAATAAATGAAATATAAGATGCTGTTGCTGTTCTTAAGCATCCCTGCATAGCTTCTGCCCTTGGGTGGTAGGTCGGAATGTGGAATGGAAGTCTTCATGCCATCTTAGCAGCAGAGCATCTCTCTGCATACAGAAAGTCCCAGATTCAGTCCCTGACATCATATCCAGATAGGATTAGGAATGACCCCTGCCTGAAACCCTGGAGAGCAGATGCCAGTCAGTGTAGACAATATTGAGCTAGATAGACTCGTGGCATGATTCAGTCTAAGGCAGCTTCCTATGTTCAGTGGCAGACCTACGTCTTGCAGCCCTGAAGCTTGAACTGTTATAGGGGCCCCTTCGCAACCAGCAACAAGGTCTGGGTAACCATCATTATCTTCTTCAACGTGTTTGTTTACAACAGTCTTTACAACATCTGGGCTACTGACTTGTTGAAATATATGCACACACACACAAAACAATCAATTTTCAGTCATGCAACTCAAATAAACCACTAGACCAGGCTTCCTCAACCTTGGCCCTCCAGATGTTTTGAGACTACAGTTCCCATCATCCCTGACCACTGGTCCTGCCAGCTAGGGATCATGGGAGTTGTAGGCCAAAAACATCTGGAGGGCCGAGGTTGAGGAAACCTGCACTAGACCCATTTTTTTAAAAAAAACACCAAGGCCCTCTGAGATTGGGGACCCTGAAGCTAAAACTTCATTAGTTTCATAGTAAATCCGCCCCTACCTATGTTCCTATCCTTAATGTTGTTTTAACTTATCCTACAGGGTGTTGTTGGTGCTGTGGGGAGCTCTGATCAGCAGGGTCTGACTGTGAGTAGAAGTGTGTGTGTGTGTGTGTGTGTGTGTAGTGATTCTGAGCTTTTCCACCAACACCAAACAGAGTTACCTGGTCCTCCCAAGCTGCAACAGTTGTAGTACACTGTTTGGCTACATACCATCAAAACTCCAGGTGTCATTTGCCCTGCAGACTCCTTGGGGGCCAGTAATTGCCTTGCCGGATCAGAAATCACTTGCCAAAGGCTGTTTTTTGTTGGTGCAGGCAGGCTTGCTACTGTCTGGTGGGAATGCTGAATGGATCAACCATCCTGAGAGGGAGGGATGAAAAGACCACACCCGGGCACTGCTCCAGCTTTACTTTTCACCCCCCAACCCTGCCCCAGTATGATCTACCATCAACGGCCCCATGATGTTTTCATATGTTAACGTTGCTTATTCTATTCTACTTCAGTTGTCGCAAGGGCAGGACATAGTGATCACTGCTTCATCCCCATCACCTAAATTGGTATTACATGCAATGAATCCACAGCTAGCTGCCAGCCATCCTTTCTGCCCTGTGTCCATCTGTAACAAAACTTCTCTGCTGCTGCTAGTAATGCCTGCAGTGTTTTTATTTGTTCTCCTCCTATTTTCAGGGCTTTGTGGGCTTTCAAGGTGACAGGGGACATGATGGACCTCCTGGATCAATGGTAAATGGAGTCTCCTACTGTGTGTGGATACAGAAATGTGCAAAAGCTCTCTGAAGCTTGCCTGTGGGAAATGAAGCATCAAGTTGTTGTTGTTGTTGTTGTTGTTGTTGTTGTTGTTGTTGTTGTTGTTGTTGTTGTTGTTATATTTATATACCACCTTTCCTCCAAGGAGCTCAAGGTGGTATACATGGTGCTCCCCCCCTTCCATTTTACCTTCACAAGAACCTGTAAGGTAGGTTAGGTTAAGAGACGGTGACTGGCCCAAGGTCAGCCATTGAGCTTCATGGCTGAACGGAGATTTGAATTCAAGTCTCCAGTGTCCTAACCCAACAGCCTAACCACTATGCCACACTGTAGCCAATAGAAGAGGTTGTGATGTGTGCTTGGTTGCAGTTTTTGTATGGTGTCCCAACAGCTTTTCTGTTTTCAATGTGCCCATGATCCCTAAAAGTGTGATGAGCTTTGTACTGGAGGGGGGAACTGTGCAGAGTCAAAACCTGAGGGTTGTAGAGGGGACCTCTCCAACTTTGCTGGCTCTCTTCATGGGATGGACCCTCTTCTCCACTCTTCGATGGTACCCCTAGAAGGTACCCCTAGAAGGTTTCCATCTCTACAAAAAGTAATGAAGCTGCTCCATTAGCTTTGTTGCCAGTACCACACCCACTTTAAGGTGTTAACACCGACCTGAAGAAACACATTTGGCCTCAAATGGCAGAAGGAGCACCTTCTCTCATCTTAAACTGCCCAGGTGTTAGGATCAGCAGCATAGGTCCCATTTGTAGTTTTGCCACGCGCTTTGCTTCGAAGGATGGTGGCACACAAAAGGGCCTTATTTTCAGTGGCCCCCACATGGTGGTATGATCTCTCCTCTGTAGCGTATTCTGCACCATCACTTGCATGCTGTACAATGATTGGTTAGAAGATGGACCTCTTTACCCAGGCCTTTGTTTGAGTAGTCTTCTCTCCACCATTGTTACTGTGCTGAGTGGTGAATGTGTTGCCCAGGAATCCTGCAAAACTAGAGCTGGCACCGGTGACAGTTCATTGGTGCTCCCAGTGTTATGCATCACCAAAGTCAGCAGGTAGTTTTTCATTGCTTGGAAAGCCCGATTGCTTGGCTAAGCCCCAGATTATGCCCTCTGGAGAAAAACTTCCATCTATTAATTATCCAGCCTAGCACTTGTTTTGATGACTTCTCTTTCTGAACAGGGCTGTCCCGGAAAAACAGGGGTCAACGGAGAACCAGGTTCACCAGGACTGAGGGTAAGAGCTGATAAAAATAGATTAAATCTATTCAGATTTTATTCTCTCTGTATTATTTTGTCACACCCTTCATCCCAAAGGACAGTGCAATTAGACCAGGTAAAAACAGTTAACAATAAATTTCTAAAAGCAGTTAAACACCAGTTGATAACTTCTAAAAGCAATCACTTTCTATCAAATCGAATAATTTCAGGTCTGTCATGAGCAGTACCTTTTATTTTTCAAAATGCCTGGACACATAGGAATGTTTTAAAATTCCTTCTATGAAAGTTATTAATGCAGAAACTAACAATGATTCAAGACAATGATTTGAGTTTCTGGGTTTATCTTTTTTTCCCCCTTCCCATTCCAGGGACTTCCTGGCAAACCTGGTCTAGAGGGGCTGCAAGGGATTGTTGGCATCAATGTAAGTGATGGCTCTTATCCAGCGAAGGGATGAGAGACATTAAGTTCACTCCACATTTAAATGGGAGCTTACCTAATTTGCACTTTCACCGGCTGAACCACAGCCATTCTTCGAAATTCACACTTCTCTGAATTTTGTGGTGCAGTTCTCTAGCCAAGTAATGGGCAGAAAAATGTATGCATCGGGGGTAAAGGTAAAGGTAAAGGGACCCCTGACCATTAGGTCCAGTCGTGGCCGACTCTGGGGTTGCGGCGCTCATCTCGCTTTATTGGCCAAGGGAGCTGGCGTACAGCTTCCAGGTCATGTGGCCAGCATGACTAAGCCGCTTCTGGCGAACCAGAGCAGCGCACGGAAACGCCGTTTACCTTCCCACTGGAGGAAGGTATTTATCTACTTGCACTTTGACGTGTTTATCTACTTGCACTTTGACGTGTTTTCAAACTGTTAGGTTGGCAGGAGCTGGGACCGAGCAATGGGAGCTCACCCCGTTGTGGGGATTCGAACCGCCAACCTTCTGATCGGCAAATCCTAGGCTCTGTAGTTTAACACACAGCACCACCCGTGTCTCTATGCATTGGGGGTAAAGCATGCATAAATCAAGCAAAAATAACTTTTAAAAGCACACCAGGTTATGCCCAACTACATTTTACTGAGAGTACACCTGCTAAAATCAATGGACCTAAGTTAGGTCCAGTGTGTTGGGTTGCACTGGATACAACCTATAATATTAGGGGAAATTGCTTAATATACATAGTCTTGCAGAGCAAGATTGCATACACTAAAAAGTGTTTATTAGGAGAAAATTGCACTGGAAGGCTGATGAATTTTTGTGAGGACTTTTTATATCACAAGCTGATGTAAAATGGTGGCACGCTGAACTTACAATTGGAGAAATGAGAAACTGAAATTGATATATTTGCCCATACTTACTCCAGAGTGGGGAAGATGGATCAACCTATTTCCCTTCTAACTTAGTTCTGCATGTACTCAGTCATGGCCTACTTTCCTGCTGTATGCATGTTTCTTTTGTAAATTGTATGTGTACACACAAAACCATGTTTAAGACATTTGCACTTATCCTTAAAGCACACTTTTTGTTATACATTCTTTTCCTATAATACATTCCTCTACATGCTCCCGAGTGCAATTTCTCCTAGGCATGCATTTGTGTAAGCATTAGTTTAAAAAACTATTTTAAAAACTGTACCACAAACTTCAGAGAAGTCAGTTGGTAGTCAACCTCCAGTCCTCCTGTGCCCAAGACCAGCAGACTAGGAGTTCCCTTTAGGTTGTGGACCAAAAGAAGTTCTGCTTCATCCTCAGAAAGGAGGAGACCTGACCTGTGAAAAGTGATGTGGGCCACCTGGAACATTCCCTTCCCATCAATTCTTAGAACACCTTTTTGGAGTCATAGTATTAGGAATCATAGGATCATAGGATCATTGAGTTGTAAGCAACCCTAAGCGCTATATAGTCCAACCCTCTGCAATACAGGAATCACAGCTTCAGAACCCCGACAGATGACCATCCAACCTGTTTAAAAACGTCTAATGAAGGGGAGTCCACCACCTTCTGAAAGAGTCTGTTCTGCTGTTGATCAGCTCTTACCATTAGAAAGTTTTTCCTGATGTTTAGTCGGAATCTCCCTTTTTTTGTAAGTTGAATCCATTGGTTCGTGTCCCACCATCTGGAACAGCAGAAAACAAGCTTTCTACTTCTTCCATGTGATAGTCCTTCAGATATCTGAAGATGGCTGTCATGTCACCTCAACCATTCGCCACAAGGCTTGGTTTCCAGACCCTTGATCATTTTCGTTGTCCTCCTCTGCACGCGTTCCAGCTTATCAACACCCTTCTTAAATTGTGGTGCCCAGAATTGGACACAGGACTGCAGGTGGGGCCTGACCAAGACAGAATAGAGCAGTAGTATCACCTCTCTTGATCTGGACACTATACTTCTGTTGATGCAGCCTAGAGTTTCATTAGCTTTTTCTGCTGATGCATCACACTATTGACTGTGTGTTAAGCTTGTGGTATACTAAGATCCCCAGATCCTTTTCACAAGCAACGGAGGGCTTATTAACTTGACAAGTGCTGTTAAACCCTTACCTTCCAGGGCTATCCAGGATCATTTGGCGACAGAGGAAAACCTGGTCCCAGGGGCAAAAAGGTAAGGGCTGTCAGAACATTTGGCATCAGGAGATTAAATGTTTCCCAGGGCCAAGCAACATTACAATTTATTTATTTTGCAGATTTATGAATTGTTCGATAGCCAGAAGCCATCCAAGCAGAGCAGAATAAAATCAAATGGGATATGATACAAAAGATGCAGACCCTAAAAATGAGATAAAATTTAAAAGACACAGATTCTTAATAACAATATGAAATACAAAGATACAAAGTGCCGTACTTTTCCGTGTATAAGACGCCCCCATGTATAAGATGCCCCCTATTAAGAAAATGGGGAGAGATGGCACAGAGTTGTTGAGTTTTTTTGTGGAAGATTGCTCAGAATTGTTCTGCTTTTTTTAGGGGGGAATGCCAAAAATCACTCACCCGCACGTGTCACAAAATCTGCTTCTCGTCTGTCCCCTCACTGGCAGAAGCTGCCAATCGCCCGCCCAATTCTCACAGCATCAAAATCACCCATTGACACAGCGACCAATAACACGCACAATAGCCACTGGCAGCCGTGGCAACAACCAAAGAAACGTCCACCCTATGCACTACCTATGTATAAGACAACCCCCATTTTTAGCAGGATTTTTACAGAAAATAAACTAGTCTTATACACGGAAAAGTACGGTATCTACAAGCAATAAAACCATTTCTAAAAATTGTTCAATTAATATTCCGTAAATGATTGTGTGGTTTTAAACAAATACATCGCCGGCTACTGCTTAGTGATTAAGATGCTAAGTACCTATCTTAATCTCAGCTGGTAGCTTATTCCAGAGGGCTAGAGCTGCAACACTAAATAGCATTGTGCATACTATTTAAAAATGTGATTAGGACATATCACCTCTCTTTCTTAACAATAAGCAGCTGTGGAGAGTGTGGGATCTGCGCTGGAACACGGGGAGATTTCCCTATGTGTCGTATGCAAACACTGACCTCATTTGAGGCAAGCCTTGTGCAGGGCTCAGGCTGAATGATGAAGAGGAGCAGTGCTCCAGTGTTGCTTCAGCAACAGCTAAGCATAGACTGAGCCCAGTATAGGAGCAAATAGTTCAGTCTCAGTCATAAGAGCTACCAATACTAAACTGGGCCTTTGCCCAGCCTTCTCCAACACTCTTTCACTCTAATGGAGTGGGGGAGACTCTGGTTGTACTGGTGCTTCTGTGATGGCATCCTCTGAATCAGGGGAGATAGCAGTGTGATTTCCTTGGGCCTGAGGGGGCATTGGTACCAGGGGCACCACTTATGGAAGTGTTTTTTTTTTGTAGCATTGTATGTAATTCTTCTGAGCGAGAGTCTACAATCTCATCTCCTAATGAAGGGGAATTAGATCCTAGGGTTGTGACACCATGGAAATTTCCTGACGAGCTATCCCTCTTCCCCAACATGCTATTTGCTCACAAAAAAACCTACATATTTTTCCGTGTATAAGGCTAGGTTTTTTTAAACCAAACAATTAGGTTTAAAGTTGGGATTCGTCTTAAACACAGGTAGTGCTAAGCACTGGCGGAGGAAGAGGAGTGGGGGGGAGCGCACCGCCCCCGGCAGCACGACCCCAGTGGGGTGCCTTCGCTGCTGCCCCCCTGCCTGTGCTGGGTGCCATGCCCCTGCAGGCGGCTTGCCAGGCCCCCAGGACATGCCCCAGCCCCTCCCCCGGTGCCGGAGCATGAAGCTCCGCCACTGGTGCTGAGGGGTGTTTTGCTTAATTTGGAGTCCCCCAAAATATACATGGGGGCGTCTTATACACAGAAAAATACGGTACATCTATTATGAGAAGGTATTAGTGAGATCTGTGTGCATTTGTGCATGCACTAACCATATGGGAGGACCATAATACCACTGATGGTGCTGCTACTATATGTAAGGAAGTGATCTCATGGTAAACCATGCCTTCCTGTCCTCTCTTCTCTCTACTCCCCCCGCCTTTTGCCATCTTCGCAGGGAGAGCCTGGAATCCGCGGCCCCACTGGATTTCCAGGAAAATCTGGTTCCAAAGTGAGTGTCATTTTCTGCTATGCTCCCTTACTCCTAAATGGTTGGAGGCACCTTCTGTTGTGCGGGCAGGGTGGTCCCTCCCCTTACCTGGCCAATCCCCTGGCAACGCCTCCCCAGGCGGGATTGGGCGGTTGGCTGAGGTGGAGATCTCCAGGTATCCAGCCTGGGGAGGGTGAAGCCAGCCCGAACTACCAGGAGCCACACTGGGATCCGGGGGGCTGTGTGTGACCACGCAAAAAGGCGCCCCCCATTTGATGTGGGGAGAGGTCATTCTCCTGAAAACCAGTTTTGGGGAAGTCACACAAGGGGAGAGGGTTCTTGTGCCCGGGTTTTGCTTATGGGTTTCCCCACAGGCATCTGGTTAGACAGTATGAGGACAGGATGCTGATGGGCCATTGGCCTGATCCAGCAAGGTTCTACTTATGTTCTTAACTTCCCCAGTTCTATTGGGCTACATTGGGATTAACTGGGAGATGAGTTCATTTGCAGGGTTAGAGAGTCCATTCCCTCCAACATTTTCCCAATGAAAATAGGGATGTCCCACTCCAGAATGATAATTTTACTATTTATACCCCACACATCTTACTGGGTTGCCCCAGCCACTCTGGGCAACTTCCAACATATATAAAAGCATAATAAAACATTAAACATTAAGAAGCCTCTATAAAGGATTGCCTTCAGATGGCTCGGTAGTCGGATAACTCCACACCCTCCAACATTTCTCCAATGAAAATAGGGACAGCCTAAGGAAAAGTGGGACGTTCCGGGATCAAATCAGAAACCCGGATAGTTTCTCTAAATCAGGGCTCAGCAACCTAAGGCCCATGGACCAGAAGTGGCCCGCGGAGGTCATTTGACCGGCCTACAAACCGCCCCCAAACCAAGTTACCCACTTGCGCACTGCGCTAAACCAGCACAGCGTGGCGGAGGACTCGCTTCCGCGTTGCCAGAAATCGCATTTGTGCAGATGCCGAAAATTGTGGGCGCACGCACTTGCGTGCAATCTGGCCCACAAAGGGATCTCTGTGGGACCGATCCAGCCCAGGCAAGATAAACCTTGCCGACCCCTGCTCTAAACCAGGGACATCCCTGGAAAATAGGACCACTTGGAGGGTCTGAGAGTCCTGAGTGGTCACTTGGCAGCAGAGGGGTTTTTTTTACCTTGTTTGGCTTTTCTCCCTACATAGGGTCCACCAGGGCCATCTGGCATGAAAGGCCTTCCTGGCCCACAGGTATGTTCCCCTCCCCACAAAGTTTTCATCTCCTTTTTTTTTAAAGTAACATCTATTTTATTTTATTTTATTATTATTTTATTCCGTTCCATCATACATAAGTTGATCTGCTCACCCTTACACTAATCCTGATCACCTGGGCCTGCATAATGTGTGCCTTTGTGTGAAATCATAGCTGTGGGTGAGAGCATGTCTCTACACTAAGGGCGGCTAAACTATGGCCTTCCAGGTGCAACTGAACTATGACTCCCATAGTCCCTGGCCATTGGCTGATGGCAATTGGAGTCCCAAAACATATGGAGAGCCAGCCCCCACAGTTGTAGTTTTAATAAAGGAGAATGAAATCCTTTTCTTCTTATTCTTTGTGACCAAAACAGACCTAACACGGCAGGTAAGTGACTGGATCTTTCCGCAGTGTGGGTGCGGTGGGCAGAGTCTGAGCTGTGGCACCTGCAGAAAAGTTCCCACTTTACTCTCACTGCCACTGTCCATATCAACATGCCAATTTCTACTGATTAGCCACATTATTATTATTAACAGTCATTCATCACTTACTGCAGAAAATGCCTCAAAGCTGTTATGTATTGAAGTTCTCACCCTGGGCCAGCAGGGGGATACTGTAGATAGTTTTCACTCAGGTCCACGTCAGTTATTTTAGGCGGGAAACCCTGGGTTGTTGTTGCTACAATGTTGACAGCCGGCTGCCTATAAAAGCAGGCCGACTGAGCTGTTTGCTCTTCAGTTCTGTCCAGCTTACAAGTAAAGAGCTGCTCTGGAGACATCGCTGTGTCGTCTGCTATGTTCGCCCACAACTTAACAAAAGCAACCTGCAATTATTAAAAAAAAACATACAAATGCAAATGAAATATTATAAAAACATACAACCTATTCCACCTTACTAAAAAATAAACACCACAACATTATCCTGCTAAAAGTGCCCATCCTGCAGTACCCTACCCTAGTCAAAGATGAGCATGAAAACTAGAGGCTAGAGTATGAAAAGATGGTGTCCGCCCTCTGCAGGAATAACCTTCTCATTTCTTTCAGGGCAGAATGGGAGATGTGGGCCCCAGGGGATTTCCTGGAACCTTGGTAAGCATATGGTTACCTGAACATGGGCAGGGGCTCACTTAGCCCTGATCCTGCCATGCCCCTTCCCACAGTCTTGGCAAGAAAGAAGGGGATTTCTGCCATCCTCATCTCTTTATGAGCTTGCAAATGAAAATGTTCTTCTCGTCCTTTATGAAATGCACTTGTGCACCCTGATTTTCCCCACCTAGAAATGTTTTTTCCTACTCCATAGGGACTTCCTGGTCTACATGGACAAAATGGCATGCCAGGAAAGCCAGGACTAGCAGGAGAGGCGGGGTCTATTGGTCCAGTGGGAATGACTGGTCCACTAGGGTGCCCGGTATGTACACATACGTATCTGTGCCTGGATGCTACGTGTTTTGGAGCTTGGTGGCAGCTCCAGGTTCAGTGGGGGTAAGAGGGTCTTCTTAGCCAGGCAGGACTGAAGGGATATCAGCATCAAGGAGTGCCCAGATGGCTTGTGTAAACAAGCCAACCCCTTTGTCCCACAGAGAAAATAATTGCCGGTCTCTCTGTGCTGTGAATGAAGGACAGTTTCACTGTTACATATGCCAAGGACGGAAAGCCCTGGCTTGGGGGGCAAAAGCAGTCCCCCAAGCCTCTTGAGATTCTTCCCAGACTGCACCCCTCACCAGCCCTACTTCACATCCTACTTGAGTGTTTTAACACTCTTGATAATGGGCACCCTTAATAATGCCTGGATGGAAGACAATGATGAGTGAATGTATTACTAGAAATTAGCCTTCTGCACTAGTGCATTGATTTAAGTGATTGCCTCAGGTTTTCCTGATTTAACTATTACCATCGATAACCTGTAAAGGGGGTTGGGGAGCATGAGAAGGAAGCACAATGAAAATAACAACAAGAAATTCATCTGCTATTTCCATGATTTAATTTTAGACATTTTCCCGAGTTTATCCTGGTAGGTAGGTGGAGGAGCAGATTATCATCATACGAAACAATCCTAATGTACAACAGGAGATGTCCACTTGTCCTTAATTGCAAACTGTGTACTGTCTTTACAGGGAAGAGATGGGCCAGCAGGTCTAGGGGGGCCCATTGGAGAGAAAGGAGAAAAGGTAAGTTAAGGGTGGGAGTAAGAGGATCTCACCCACACACTGGCCTTCCAAGGTTGCTACATGTCAAAGAGCTAAAGGCATTCTTTTGTTCTCGTAAGAGCTGGAATACTGATCTTAAAAGATCATCTCATCCCCTGTGTACACAGCTGATCCCTGTGTTCAGCAGGAGAGCATCCTCTGCAAATGCTATCCTTTCAGGAGGTCCTTTCCACACAATGTTGGACTTTTGGTGTCATGTTAGAACTTAGAACTCCCTCCCATTGCATATCAGACAGGCACCTTCTCTGTTGCCCTTTTGGCACCTGCTAAAAACATCCCACTTTCTATATATACCTTCTGAAATATTTATACCAGTAGGTGTCAGTGTTGGATTTGAATTGCTTGCCTGGAAATGCCTGGGATTGAACCTGGAGTTTTCTGCGTGCCAACTAGATACTCTACCACTAAGCTGTGGGCTTCCCCAATCTGAGCAGCACTGCTCTCTGTAAACCCATCTTTTGCAGCCTATATTGCTGAATACCCTTTTTTCTTTAGGGTGCCTCTGGAGGCCTTGGTGCAGCTGGTGTCAGTGGGCTGGATGGAGAGCAGGTATGGAAATATAGTAGAATGCATCCTCTTTCCCTCTCTCTTTTGGTTTCTATCAGGTGCTGCCCTGCTTACAATGCTAGAAACTGGATGGAGATGTATTAAAAAATACCTAAAGAGAACTCTGGTAATTGGAACTCTGTGAGGGGGGTTCTGGTGATGGTGGTGTCCTAGCAAGTCTCAGCACCCTACAGTGGTGCAGATAGGGCCTCGTTATTCTATACACAAACATGCAAACACATTAACTTCAGTTCTCCCATTGCAAAAGAGTCCGCACGAAAATTTGTATCCATTTTCATGCAGCTTTCTCCTAATGTGAGTATTTTTTTGTACATAGTTTTGGCTAATATAAGCATTCTGGCAAGCGATTTCCCTCTTTCAGAATGCAATTTCATATATGTGATTGCACTCTGATAGAGGGAACTTGCTTGTCAAAATGCTTATACTAGCCAAAAGTGTCTCATTTTTATATATTCGACACACACATTTTTATGCATATCTTCTAGTGGGAAATTCTGTGTTGCAAAATGCAGGAGTGTGAATTTCAAATGAGAACTGTGTCTTGTTTGCAACATGCAAATCTGGGACTATCTGGGGAATAAATTTATCCCCTATCCTTAATCCATACCAAAACCTTGTGAAATCCACCAGCCTGTGATATTTGTGCTCTCCTTTTTCTATGTGCATGTACAGAGTGCAGGATTCTTATTGTGTGTTTCTTTTCCCTCTAGGGTGTCCCAGGCATACCTGGAGTGGAAGGTCAACCTGGGTTAAAAGGGGAACAGGTGAGTGCTAACAAGTTTTCTCTTGAACCACCTGGGTTTTGAGAATCTTAAAATTCAGAGGATGTTGCTCTTGTTCTATAGGAAGAAGCTTGATTAGCATTCTTCCACCTGTGGGACTCCCATTTGCCAAATTCATTCATCTGCTCAAAGGTTCTTGTGGCTACAGTTGAGAAAAGGTTGCAGCATTTGGGACTTTTTAGTTTAGAGAACTAATGACATGATAGAAGTTTATAGAATTATGCATGGCATGGAGAAAGTGGACAGAGAAGCACATTCTTCCCTCTCTCATAACACTATAATTT
Source organism: Podarcis filfolensis (assembly GCF_964270895.1). Lineage (NCBI taxonomy): Eukaryota > Metazoa > Chordata > Lepidosauria > Squamata > Lacertidae > Podarcis > Podarcis filfolensis. Next base: position 41,756,137 of record NC_139617.1, read on the forward strand.
GTGGACATCCAATGAAGCTGAATATTGGAAGATTCAGGACAGATAAAACAAAGGACCTCTTCAGTGGTGAGCCAGTGTGGTGTAGTGGTTCAGAATGGTGGACTCGTAATCTGGTGAACCGGGTTTGATTCCCTGCTCCTCCACCTGCAGCTGCTGGGTGACCTTGGGCTAGTCACACTTCTCTGAAGTCTCTCAGCCCCACTCACCTCACAGAGTGTTTGTTGTGGGGGTGGAAGGGAAAGGAGATTGTTAGGCACTTTGAGACTCATTAGGTAAAGGGACCCCTGACCGTTAGGTCCAGTCATGACTGACTCTGGGGTTGCGGCGCTCATCTTGCTTTATTGGCCGAGGGAGCCGGCGTACGGCTTCCGGGTCATGTGTCCAGCATGACTAAGCCACTTCTGGCGACCCAGAACAGCACACGGAGACGCCATTTACCTTCCCGCCAGAGCGGTACCTATTTATCTACTTGCACTTTGACGTGCTTTTGAACTGCTAGGTTGGCAGGAGCAGGGACCGAGCAACGGGAGCTCACCCCGTCACGGGGATTCGAACTGCCAACATTCTGATCGGCAAGTCCTAGGCTCTGTGGTTTAACCCACAGCGCCACCCGCGTCCCTCTTGAGACTCATTAGGGTAGTGATAAAGCAGGATATAAAATCCAAACTCTTCTTGTTCTTCCTTTTCATACAGCTCATAGTTAAACAATGGCAGTGTTGGCCACCAACTTGGATGGCTCTAAAAGAGGACTGGAGAAATTAATGAAGGAGAAGGCTATCTATCGTAGTAGCCACAGTGGCTCTGCTCTGCCTCCACAGTCAGAGGCAGTAATGCTTCTGAATACCAGTTGCTGGAAGCCACAGGAAGGGAGAGTACTGCTCCGCTTGGTTCCTGCTAGCAGTTTTTTCATGGGCATCAGGTGGCCAATGTGAGAATAAGCTCCATAGATTAATCATGTGATGCATGAAGAAGTACTTTATTTAATCTGTCCTGATACACTGAGTCTGGAGGAAGAACCCTTTGTGGTTTGCAGCTGCGACCACCATCAGTATGCTGTGAGTAAATTCAGACTCAAGTGCAGCTCGTTCCAATGTCATTCTTTCTATTATTATTGCTTTCCAGGGTAACAAAGGAGCCCCAGGGGCCGCAGGTGTTCAAGGTGACATTGGAGAGACCGGAGAGAAGGGGCCAGAAGGGCAGCCTGGTGGACATGGAGAGCTGGGAAAAGAGGTAATCTGCACACAGTTCCTCTGAAGTGGGTTTTTCAGGCCAGGTTATCAACAGCAAGGGTGCATTCAGATGTGGGGGATGTTAAAAGGATTTTTTTCTGATTGTAATGCTAGACTTTCTGCTCTGTTCTTCAGTACTTCTTTCACATTGCAGGGCCTGTCGCACTATGGAACTGTGGCTTTTGGACATGCCACACTAAATTTAATTCACATCAGTGGGCATGGTGTGACACAAAAAACAGACGCCATTGGCCAGTGTCATTGGACTCAGTATCCAGGAAGCTTGATTCATGAATGGGGTTGCTGTGGGGAATTCTGAGCACAGGGTTTGATGTTATGGTGCAAAGCCCCTTTCCTAAAGAGATGTGCTTCTCTTCTACAGGGTGACGATGGAGACCCTGGAAATCCGGGAGATCCAGGGCCAAAGGGAAAAAAGGTGTAGTAGATCTGTCCTGATTTTCCCCTGTCTATCTCCCTAATCTCTCAGAATGTTTGAGTGGCTTGAGGGTATATTCTCTCTTTCCTTAGACTATACCGTATTTTTCCATCTATAAGATGCCCCCATGGGGGACTCAGATTTAAGAAAATGGGGGAGATGGCTCCGTGTATAAGATGCCCGCTAATTTTTGACATTATATTTTAAGGGAAAAAACCTAGTCTTATACACGGAAAAATACAGTACTTAAAACAATATCATGAACCAGCTTGAGCAGAACTGGGTATGATGAAGAGCTGAGACAAAATTGAGAAGTGGGAGGCAGAATATATATATATATATATATATATATATATATATATATATATATATATATATATATATAAAATAATTTATTATTTATACCCCGCCCATCTGGCTGGGCCTCCCCAGCCACTCTGGGCGGCTTCCATAAAAACCAAAAATACAATAAAATATCACACGTTAAAAACTTCCCTGAACAGGGCTGCCTTAAGATGTCTTCTGAATGTCAGGTAGTTGTTTATCGCTTTGACATCTGCTGGAAGGGCATTCCACAGGGCGGGCGCCACTACCGAGAAGGCCCTCTGCCTGGTTCCCTGTAACTTGGCTTCTCGCAGTGAGAGAACCGCCAGAAGGCCCTCGGTGCTGGACCTCGGTGGCCGGGTAGAACGATGGGGGTGGAGACGCTCCTTCAGGTATACTGGACCGAGGCCGTTTAGGGCTTTAAAGGTCAGCACCAACACTTTGAATTGTGCTCGGAAACGTACTGGGGAGCCAATGTAGGTCTTTCAAGACCGGTGTTATATGGTCTCGGCGGCCGCCCCCAGTCACCAGTCTAGCTGCCGCATTCTGGATTAGTTGTAGTTTCCGAGTCACCTTCAAAGGTAGCCCCACGTAGAGTGCATTGCAGTAGTCCAAGCGGGAGATAACCAGAGCATGCACCACTCTGGCGAGACAGTCCGCAGGCAGATAGGGTCTCAGCCTACGTACCAGATGGAGCTGGTAAACAGCTGCCCTGGACACAGATTTGACCTGTGCCTCCATGGACAGCTGTGAGTCCAAAATGACTCCCAGGCTGCGCACCTGGTCCTTCAGGGGCACAGTTACCCCATTCAGGACCAGGGAATCCTCCACACCTGCCCGCCTCCTGTCCCCCAAAAACAGTACTTCTGTCTTGTCAGGATTCAACCTCAATCTGTTAGCCGCCATCCATCCTCCAACCGCTTCCAGACACTCACACAGGACCTTCACCGCCCTCACTGGTTCTGATTTAAAAGAGAGGTAGAGCTGGGTATTATCCGCATACTGATGAACACCCAGCCCAAACCTCCTGATGATCTCTCCCAGCGGCTGCATGTAAATGTTGAAAAGCATGGGGGAGAGGACAGAACCCTGAGGCACCCCACAAGTGAGAGCCCAACATATATATGTTGAAAGCAGTCATTTAAAGCATAGAGTGTTCCATTTTGACCACATTTGCATGTTTATTGCATTTATATTCCACCTTTCCTTCAAGGAATTCAAGGTGGTATACATAGTTCTCTTACCATTCTGTGTTATCCTTGTGAGGTAGGTTAGACTGAGAGAGTGTGAATTACCTAAGGTCACTCAGGGAGCGTCATGAACACTGGTTTGTTTGTTTGTTTTTTAAAAAGTCCAAACTTGGAAAACAATTTATTTATTATTATTAAATATTTATTGCATTTATATCCCAACTTTTATTCCCAAAGAGCTCAATCTGGCCTGCATGGTTCTCCCCTTCTTCATTTAACCCCCCACAACAGCTCTGTGAGGTAGGGTAAGGATGAACTGGTCCAAGGTCACCCAGCAAGTTTCACAAATGAATAGGGATTCAAACCCTGGGCTCTCAGGACCTGGTCTGACACTTTGCACTATGTTCATTCCTAGAGTATTCCTGTGGTTGCAATTTGTTTTGGCCACGTTTAATACTGATCTAAAATTTGTTGCAACACAAATAGGTAATAAATATAAATAAATAAATATAACAGCAACAGCATATACTGTATTGCAGAGCATGGACTAGATGACCCAGGGGGTCCCTTCCAACTCAACAATCCTAGGATTCTAACATAGGACAAAGATAGAGAACCTGTGGCCATCCAGAGGTTGGACTGCAACTCCCATTAGCTCCAGTCAGCACAACCGATTATCAGGGATGATAGTCAGGGATGGAAAACGTAAGAAGATCCCTAAGTGAACCAGGCCAATGGCCCATCTGGTCCAGCTTCCTGTTCTCACAGTGGCCAACAGTTAAAATAAAATAAAATGTTGCAGTGGCTTCAGACAACCAGCAGAGGAGAGTTTTATGACATGGGTGAGGAACCTCAGACCTGGTCCACAGGATTCTCTCTCTCTGCATCCCTCATGACCATAGCTGTCCACCTTCCCTTTTCTTGCGGGAAATTCCCTTATTCCAGCGCCGTTTCCCACTGCTATCCTGGATTGTTGGATATCCTGTAGACTGTCCCCAGGACCGGTGAGGCTGCTGATCCCTTATTTTCGAGGCTGCTGATCCCTTATTTTCAAATCTGAAAGTTGACAGCTATGCTCATAACTCTCTCCAATCACATGCCCTTGGCACCCTCCTTAACTGTTTTTGCCTGGCTTGAATTTATTCTCAAGCTCTGGTAATGCCACTCACTTGCCTGGAGGAAGGATAGAGGTGTGTGTGTGTGTGTGTGTGTGTGTGTGTGTGTGTGTGTGTGTAAACTAGCCTACTGTACAGATGTCAAATTTATATGTATTACTCCACCTATTTTTGCCTCTGGGCCTGCCCACCACTGGTGTATGCCCACCAGAAAGTTGCCCAGGACGGAACACAGCCCCTGAATCAGCAGGTGATCCTTAGAAGGTGACTAGCAGGTGACCCCCCCCCCCAAGACATGGCACACCAGTGGGTTAAAGACTAAGAACCAGTGGAGTAATAATAATAATCTTTCTCCTTCTTCTTCTGGAACAGGGCGGCACTGGCAGCAGAGGACCTTCAGGGCTGCCTGGGCCGCGTGGCACTATGGGGCCAGTTGGTGGAAAGGGTCGCAGAGGAGAAAAGGGACAAGAAGGTTTCTTGGCAAGTACACTAACAGCATTCCAACTAATGATGCAGGGATGGGGACTACAGCCCCCATCAGCCCCTGCAAACCTGGCTGAACAGTCATGGACAATAGGAGAGGGAGTTGAGACCCACAAGTCATCCCACCACTGTTCTCCCGGGATTTATCTAGTTAGTGAACCTGGACATGCAAAATTTATTTGTTTACAGATTTCTAGGCCACCCTCCATCCTGATGAATTCCAGGGCACCATACAATATTTCTTTACCAAAAGAAACAGGAATAAAACATTCCAGTAATATAACATCCTTTGTAACAATAAAACGGAGAAGTGACAAAAACATCACACTGATAAAGCAGGTGGATTTCCCTGCCCTTTGATTAGTGCTGTCACTCCAAAGCTTTGTCTGTGTGCCTAAAAAGCATGCCTGCTCTTGTAAATGAATTTTTTTTCCTAGTGGGGAAGGCGCTAGGGCAGATTCTGTCTCCAGAGTTTCCATCGGGAGAAGCAATTGAATTCATCCTGTGCCTCATTTTCTCTCCTCTATTTTTCCATAAAGGGCCAAGCAGGCATAGCTGGAACTGCAGGACCTGGAGGGGCAAGAGGAGCACAGGTAGGTCACATTTCATAGCTCTGGCCTCACAGAGGTCATGCTGGACCTGCAAATGACACCACCTTGGCAAGGTTTAGGCATTGGCCAAGGTCCTTGGGCTGTGTTCTGGTCCAATGCCGGAACCCGTAGGGAAAGCAACAGAGCTGGTAGTGAGGCACATCCAACTTGTACAGACAACAATTGGGGGCAGACGGAGGCCTTTTATGCTTCTGTCACCAGACTACTTCTTCCAGGCTTCACCCCCTTGAGAGCTTCAGAGCCTTAAAGGGTCAACCCTCTGGCCTGAAGATGGGCACTTTTCCTTTCCATAGTCTCCCACCTGGTGGGAGCCCAACCACCCTTTTCACAATGGTCTCTCTATCTTCCACAGGCAGCTCTAAACCCAGCCCCAGCCCTGCTGCCCCTGCTGCCTCTAACTCTGTGTCCAGATCATTGCAGGATACAGGAGACTGGACATCTTGGACTGCTGAACTGGGCTGCTCAGTGGTACCCCTGGATCCCAAAGCAGGAATAGGAGGGCCTGTGGCCCTCTAGATGTTGTTGAACTACAACTCCCATCAACCCCCAGCCAGCATGGCCCGCATTAGAGGTGGCGGTACTTGTGGCCCTCCAAAATAAACAGTGGTTTGATGTCAACTTGCTGCTGCATGCTGCTGAAACTTCTTGTTGTGTTCTACTGCTGCTGTTGCACCTCCAGGAAACATGCCAGAACAAATGCCCCGTCTAGAGTGGAGTCCAACATTCAAATGAATCAGAGCCTTTCTCAGGCCAACACTGGGGCCCTCAAGCTGGGAACATGACACGCATCAAATCCAGCCATAAGCCAGAGAGATGTGTCTTGTCAGTGACCTCTGCTCTTTTTTTTGGCATTGCAGGGTGAAATTGGAGTCCAGGGGCTTCCAGGATTGGATGGTCCTGAAGGAATGAAGGTATCTCCATTTTTTGCCCATGACTTTGCTGGTAGAGTAAGGGATATGGGACAAAAATACGATTATGGGAGAAGTATATGTGTGTGCAGTGAGTCAGTATCGTCAGTTTAACTGAGGCAGCTCATCTGTTTCCCAGGTAGCAAAATGGTGCTTCCTATTTCACAATTCTTCCCACCCCTCCTTTTCTTCTTCCTCTCAGGGAAAGCCAGGACCTCATGGTGCGATTGGACCAAGTGGTGCTACAGGACTGGTGGTAAGGGCAAGGCACTTGGTACCCAAATCTCATTCTTCTTGAGCTATAAATAATATGTATAGGTGGATCACACTCCCCTCATAATGATAGGTCTGGAATAAAATCAGTAGGTGTTTTGATACTGTAAACCGCCCTGTGATCTTCGGGCGAAGGGCGGTATAGAAGTTTCATAATAATAATAACATTCACAATTTAATAGGATGCTATCGTATTTGCATTTACTGGAATGCTATGCAAATCAAAACACAGCCATCCTTCAAAATTCACACTTCTCGAGTTTTTTTGCTACTAAAATAAATGTGTGCAAAACTAGACGTATTAGAGGAAAGCCTGCATGAAAAATGCACATACTGGAAGAATAAGAAATCAAGATAACATACTTTCTATAAAAGAATGGAAATGGTTTATTGAATATTTACAGATATATTGTAAACACATAGAAACACTGTCAGGATTATAGTAATAACCTGCAGCTACATAAGAGTATATATTTAAAGAAGAGAAATAACTGAGTAAGTTTAGTTAATTTGGATATGCAGAAGATATTAAAAATAAATTTAAGGAACCGCAGAAAGAGGGGGAAGGAAGTCAAGTTTTAAAATGTCAAAATGATTGTAAAATCAGTGAAATGTATATATCTGATATGTATAAAGAAAATTTAAAGAAAAAATAAAAATGATGTGCTGGGGAAATAGCATACAACAGTGCATTCTGTAAAACAATATTGCTTGCAAAAAGTTGTGTAAATCAGATGTATAGCTGGATCACATTGCCCTCATAAAGATCTGGGGCACCAGGTGCTGTCTATTATTATTATTTATTAAATTTGTATATCGGCCTGTTTATCCATAGATCGCAGGGTGGTTTGCAACATAAAAACACAATGTAAGCATGGGCAAGAAATTTGCACTAGAAATAGGAGAACATTAAAATGCTGTCAGACGTTCGAGAGGATTTTTGTTTGTTTGTTTGGAAACTACAAATTAATGGAGAAATGTGGAAAGCTGACCTTCAGAGGGGAAAAAGAAGAAATCAAGAGAAACACATTAGCAGATTTATCCATCCCTAGCAGCCAGTGTTACCACAACCCTCCGGGCAGAGACTCCAGCTAGTAAATGTAAAGGGACCCCTGACCATCAGGTCCAATTGTGACCGACTCTGGGGTTGCAGTGTTCATCTCGCTTTATTGGCCAAGGGAGCCAGCGTACAGCTTCCGGGTCATGTGGCCAGCATGACTAAGCCACTTCTGGCGAACGCTGTTTACCTTCCCACCGGAGCGGTACCTATTTATCTACTAGTACTTTGACGTGCTTTCGAACTGCTAGGTTGGCAGGAGCAGGGACCGAGCAATGGGAGTTCATGTCGTCGCGGGGATTCGAACTGCCAACCTTCTAATCGGCAAGTCCTAGGCTCTGTGGTTTAACCCACAGCGCCACCCGCGTCCCAGCTAGAGGCAGATGTTTTTCATAGAAATGTGGGAAATTGCCTCATCCAGACTAGACCACTGTTCCAGCTATTTCAGTATTGTCTGCACTGACTGGCAGTGGCTCTCCAGAATTTCAGGCAAGAGCCTACCTGGAGATGCTGAAGACTGAACTGGAGGTCTTTTGTATAGAAAGCATGGGTTCTGTCACTCAGCTCTTTGTCTTTCATCAAAGAACAATGTATGTTCCAAGCCCTCTTGGCGCCAGTGGCGTAGCGTGGGGGGTGCAGGGGGGGCGGGCCGCACCGGGCGCAACATCTGGGGTTAGGGCAAATCCATGGGTTAGGGGGCGCAAATCCACGGGTTAGGGGGCGCAAATCCACGGGTTAGGGGGCACAAATTACTTGCCTTGCCCCGGGTGCTGACAACCCACGCTACGCCACTGCTTGGCGCTGAATAAAGAGCTGAATGAAACATGAGCATATGGAGGCTGCCTGACCCAAGTCAAACCATTGGTCCTGTATAGCTCAGTATATCCTGCTCTGACTAGCAGTGGCACTCTGGTGCTGCAAAGAAGTGTCTCTCCCAGCCCCTCCTGGAGATGCCAGAGATTGAATCAGGGACCCTGTGCAAACAAAACGAATACTGTACCATTGAGCTAAATCCCTTCCCCATGCCCTTTCACCAGCCCACCATATATTTGATGGTGGCAAGGAAGCAAAGTAGGTATAAAAGGAGAACTCCCTGGATGCAAAGATCCAGGTTTGAGGCCAGTACTTTTTGGTGAGAGAACACCAGCAGAGATTTAGAAACTCAAAAAATTCAGCAAAGTAAAGTGTGGAAGTATATGCTGTTAGACCTTTAAAATATATATTTCCAAGTGAGTTCCAAAATCATCTCCTCTTCCCCCACCATAGGAAAAGACCATACATTTATTAAGTTACAGTGGTTTACTTACAATTCTCCAAAGTTCAGCTTCTTGTGCCTTTCCATACATCAGCCAGAAAGGTTGCACGGGCAGTAAAACTTAGTTTAGTTTAGTTCCAAAGTGGTGCAAGTTCTTAAATTATTGGTATAGTAACAAATGGCTCATGAGAGCCATGTGGTTTGAGCTTGGCACAATCAGCTCAGTCCTCCCCGCACATTGAGCTTCTTAGGTAGACTGGGGGAGAACAATAGGCTTGAATACCCATTTCCTCCCAATAGAAGGGAAGTGGATGTAGCTAAACCTGATAGGACAGCTTGTTGTTGTTTAGTTGTTTAGTTGTTTAGTTGTTTAGTCGTGTCCGACTCTTTGTGACCCCATGGACCAGAGCACACCAGGCACTTCTGTCTTCCGCTGCCTCCCGCAGTTTAGTCAAACTCATGCTGGTAGCTTCGAGAACACTGTCCAACCATCTCTTTTTTTTTTTTTTTAAATATTTTTATTTTTCCATATAAACACAATACAACAAACATAAACATACAAAAACAAAAACAAAACAAGAAACATGTATCATTTCATGTCCTAATTTCATATCCTATCTTCCCCGACTTCCTCATGCTTCCCCTTTCTGTATTCCAAATTCTTATCAATTGTTCAGCAAATCTTCCCTTATTTTAATTTAAATTTAGACTATTCTTCCTTGTTTTCCTTGTCTTAACCATTGCTAATAGTAACCATTTACTTTCCAGTCCAACATCATTCTAACTTTCATTAACTTTATGATATTTCTTTAAATAGTCCTTGAATTTTTTCCATTCTTCTTGCGCTGCTTCTCTTCCCTGGTTTCGGATTCTGCTCGTCATTTCTGCCAAGCCCATATAGTCTATCACCTTCATCTGCCATTCTTCCAGTGTGGGTAGTTCTTGCGTCTTCCAGTACTTCGCAATGAGTATTCTAGCTGCTGTTGTAGCATACATAAAGAAAGTTATATCCGTCTTTAACACCCCTTGGCCGACAATACCCAAGAGAAAGGCCTCTGGTTTCTTGGGGAAAGTATATTTAAATACCTTTTTAAGTTCATTATAGATCATTTCCCAGAATGCCTTAACTGTCCAACCATCTCGTCCTCTGTCGTCCCCTTCTCCTTGTGCCCTCCATCTTTCCCAACATCAGGGTCTTTTCCAGGGAGTCTTCTCTTCTCATGAGGTGGCCAAAGTATTGGAGCCTCAGCCTCACAATCTGTCCTTCCAATGAGCACTCAGGGCTGATTTCCTTCAGAATTTTTTAGGTTTGATCTTCTTGCAGTCCATGGGACTCTCAAGAGTCTCCTCCAGCACCATAATTCAAAAGCATCAATTCTTCGGCAATCAGCCTTCTTTATGGTCCAGCTCTCACTTCCATATATCACTACTGGGATAGGACAGCTTACTCTATAGTATTAACCCTGTCTTGCCTTAATTAGACTTAGGCATGTTGGTTATAGGGATGCGGGTGGCGCTGTAGGTTAAAGCACAGAGCCTAGGACTTGCCAATCAGAAGGTCAGCGGTTCAGTCCCTGCTCCTTCCAACCTAGCAGTTCGAAAGCACGTCAAGTGCAAGTAGATAAATAGGTAGCGCTCCAGCGGAAAGGTAAACAGCGTTTCCGTGTGCTGCTCTGGTTCGCCAGAAACGGCTTAGTCATGCTGGCTACATGACCCGGAAGCTGAACACCAGCTCCCTCAGCCAATAAAGCGAGATGAGCGCCGCAACCCCAGAGTCAGTCACGACTGGACCTAATCGTCAGGGGTCCCTTTACCTTTACCTTTATGTTGGTTATACTCAGCCACATACACACACAAAATGTTAGCAAAATGTAGATAAGAATCCTGACCTACCTTATATGGTTCTTCATAAGCATTTTAACAAAATAAAAGTTGCTGAAACATTTTGAACATGCAAGCATTGCATAAATAAAATATGACTGTGAATAAATATGACTGTTGTTGTTATTTCTTTATTTCAGGGCTTCGCAGGAGATGATGGGAGGAAGGGAGATCAGGGCAAGCCAGGTCCTTCTGTAAGTACTTGTCTATTATTATGGTTCAGGAAGGCAGAGCTCAGGAGCTGCTGCTTCAGCAGTGAAGCTGCTCAAATTAAGAGGGTTGGGGAACCTGTGCTCCCCCCCCCATGCATTAGATGTTGTTGGACTTCACCTCCAGTGAGTGTGTGCATGTGTACGCACATTCACACATACTCTAGATGTTCCACTAAAGCAGTAAATACAAGGAAGATGAAAGAAAACTGGCAGCAATTGAGAATAATTAAAGCAGTTGCTTGATATTCTTGTTTTGTTTTTGTCGGAGTGGAAATAAGAGAAAAGAATGCTAGAAAAACTACATTTCCCACTATGCTGCTGGGATGGGGGACCATCTCTTCTTGCTGCTCTTTCTATGTACAGCATATTGGCAATTTCAAAAAGAAATGTAAAAAAATGTGCTGTCTCTCTTATTTGCATTCTCTAGGGTGCAGCAGGCCCTGTGGGTATCAAGGGTGTTCAAGGTCTCCAGGGTTTTGATGGCCAGGAAGGATTGAAAGGTGATATAGGTGGGAAAGGAGAGCCTGGCCCAAAGGTAAGACCTAGCTCTTAGCTGATGATGTTGTTGAGTCTTGCCATCTTGATTACAGTGTATGGACCTTTCACTTTGAGTGGGAAACTGGTAAATGCTTAGTTTCTTAAGCAAAAGAATTGTAATGTTCCTTGATATCAGAGAATCTCTCTCCAGCCTTTGGGAGATGACACTGCAGGTTGGATGTTGCCAGAAAAGGGCTTTAGGAAGAAGTTTGCCATTTGATTTTGGAAAACAGAGGATGCATAGGGGGAGACAGCCACCCTCTGGGAATCCCAATGGCAGATTTACCTGTTGCAGGAAGAGCCTCTTTGATTCCACTTTGCTCTGCTTGTATAAATAAAACTGATGCTACAGCCTAGGTCTCTTATGCTCTCTCATCTAAAAAACAAGACAATGCATTAAACCCTTCGGCACTGCCCTTAATTTTCTCTGCTTTGGGAAGTTGCAATATGTAATATGTAGCAATGATCTCACTTTGAGCTCACAACCCCCCTTTAGCAATTCTTGGGGCCATATGTTGGCAGTAGCTCATGCATAAAAAGAGAAACATCAAGGTTCAGACCTGCCTGTGCATCAGAAGATATGGGGAGCTTGATGTACTGGTGGAGCTAGGTGCTCAGGTGCATTCACTTGCTTTTAAGGGCTGAATCTTTTCAATGAAAAGTGTGTATTGCACAAAGAAAACGGTATCTACTTTATCGTATCATAGATCTGAAGAGCATAAGAACATAAGCACATAAAAAGGGCGCAGCTGGATCAGGCTAAAGGCTCATCTAGTCCAGCATCTTGTTCTCACAATGGCCAACCAGATGTCCAGATGAAGCCTGCAGGACTTAAGCACAACAGCACCTTTCCCTACTTGCGTTTCCCAGCAGCAGGACACAAGAGGCAAACTGCCTCTGACAGGGGAGGTAGAACATACCGTATTTTTTGCTCTATAAGACTCACTTTTTCCCTCCTAAAAAGTAAGGGGAAATGTGTGTGCGTCTTATGGAGTGAATGCAGGCTGCGCAGCTATCCCAGAAGCCAGAACAGCAAGAGGGATTGCTGCTTTCACTGCACAGCAATCCCTCTTGCTGTTCTGGCTTCTGAGATTCAGAATATTTTTTTCCTTGTTTTCCTCCTCCAAAAACTAGGTGTGTCTTGTGGTCTGGTGCGTCTTATAGAATGAAAAATACAGTAGCTGATATAGATGGGGCTGTACATCTTTTAACAGGCAGAAGGCTGCTGGCATCTGAGCTGTTTTTAGGGCAGCCACCAAAATTCCATAGCTGCCGATTTCAGGGACGGGAAGTGGCTCCACCCCCCTGCAGTGCCCGAAACACCCAGCAACCACCGTGCCACCCAGATTCCCTCCCCCCAGTGCACAGCAGCCACAGTGTGCACTACAGACCCCCATGGTGCCCTATGCCTCCCCGCCCAGTGCAGACTCCCTACCTCCCACCCCCCAGCCCCTGGCTAGCTATGCTACTGGCAAGATATAATAGTTGCATACTCCGCTTGTGATTTTACAATTGAACATGTTTGTTTTCTCTCCCTTGGATTTTTAGGGCGATTGTGGTCCCCCTGGTAAAACTGGAGCAGCAGGGCTAGTTGGTCTTGATGTGAGTCGGTTCTCCTTGCTGTTTTTTCTATTCATTTAGGGGATCAGTGGGGAAGGATTTCATATAGGACATATATCTCTGAATACATGTGTGTATTCAAATAGAAGACTGTATTAATTAGAGATACATTCTGATCCACCAATGGGCATTCAGGATAAAGGGAAGGCTTTAGAGCACCTGCATTGCCCCCAGCAACTCCAGGTGGGGCTGGAAAAGACAATCTGAAATCCTGGAGAGCTGCTGCCAGCCAGTGTTGACAATCCTAAGCTACATGGACCAATGGATTTGACTCAGTATAAGGCAGCTTCCTATCTTCCTAACCTGTGACCCCCTAGAAGCAACATCTGAAGATGGGAACCTGTGGATCTCTGTTTTAGACAAGCTAAATGTTTTTAGTTGATTCACTGATTCATTGAACAAACTTTCAGCTCTTGTATTACTCTTTTTCTTTCTCTTTCTTCCCTTCTTTCTTTCAGGGGCCCCCAGGCAAGAAAGGAGATCTGGGACAGGAAGGGGCATCAGGCCAACAGGTGGAGTACCATGTATTAGAATCTAAGTCAACTTCTTCCATGGACCTCTCCCCTCCAGAATTCTGTTCGCCCTAAGAAAATGGGTTACATGCTGCAAAAGAATCCCAATATATTTGCTGAAACTATATGCTTCGTGCAGGATCAGTCGGGATGCTTTCCTGTGGCTCTGTATCCCCCGCCCTGCCTTGATAGATCATGCTTATTAGATGTGTGCATACACTTTGCATGAACCCCCAGTCAAACCAGGATGCTTTTGGGTGTTTGGGGCAGTGAAGTCTGGTCCACTAGGGTGAGTGCGGCACTGCCCCTCCAAGCTCAGTGTGGCCTCCTCCAGCTCCTACCCACCTTCTCTACCTTTTTACTTAACAACCAGCCAAGGGGCAGGCTCGGCTGTCAGCTTCCTCCTCCTTCTCAGCCTCAGTGCTGCCCTTGTAGAACTCATCAGGGAAGAAGAAGGGAATGGAACTGGAATTAGTTGACTATGCCTTATATTTGCTCTGGCTCCACCTGTCATTTGCTCTGGTTCCGCTGTTGGCCTGCCTATCAGTTCCCAGTGAGCACCAGCCTCGGGTGGTTTTTTACCTTATACAAGGTGAGGTGGAATCTCTGCTAACCCCACCTCCCAAGTTGAAATGGGACACCCCCCCAAAAAAAACCTTGATAGTGCTTGCCAACTTGGTGGCAAGAAAACCAAATGCTATAGGTGAACAAAAACTCACGGTAATAAGAAAGATCCACCCTTCCTTCCTGCAGTCCTTAGTACCAACTGAGGCAGGGGAGAGAGAAATAAAGAAAAAGTGATAAAGGGTTTGTGCTAACCCCAGATTCTCTTTCTTTATATGTTAATTTCAGGGGCCTCTAGGTCTTCCAGGTCCGGCTGGTCAGAAAGGCCGTAAAGGAGAAAAGGTATTTTTTTTCTACCATTTTTTATTTTATTTGGTTGACTAACTGACTTGACAGACTGACTGATTTGTATACCACTACAGTGTAAAGCAATACAGCCATAAAACTACATAAAATATATATGGATCTCTAAGGGGAGACTGTTCCATAACGACAGAGAACACCCCTTTTTTCTGATTGATGCCAGATGAATCAATTGTAGGTGCTTTGTTTTCTATCGCAGTGTTTTTCATCATGGCTTTGATGGTGAAGCCATTGCTGAGCTGCTTCCTAGTTATTTTTGCTTGTCTCAGGGCTTGTCTACACTTCTACTTCTCCCATGCCCTGAGACAAGCAAAAATAACTAGGAAGCAGCTCAGCAATGGGTTCACCATCAAAGCCATGATGAAAAACACTGCGATAGAAAACAAAGCACCTACAATTGATTCATCTGGCATCAATCAGAAAAAAGGGTGTTCCTCTGCCGTTATGGAACAGTCTCCCCTTAGAGATCCATATATATTTTATGTAGTTTGGGGTTTTCAACTGGTTTCACCTGAGATCGTATAAATCTTTTGCCTTTTACTTGTCTAGGCATGTGTCTGAGAAGTTTTGCCTTTGCCCTGCTGCTTTCCCCTGGAAAATCCACTCTTTAGTGCTGAATCAGAGCAAACGTTAATCTGGAGAAAACCCGATTGGTGTTTGCTCTGATTCAGCAGTAAACAGTGGGTGTCCCTGGGGGAAAGCACCAGGGCAAGTGTAGACAAGCCCGCAGTTATAGACAAGTGTAGACAAACTCCTGCAGTTGTAGTGGGCCTGTCTTTGGTGGGGGCTTAAGCCCACTTTCTCTGCCACCATCTTCTCAGGTTTAAAAAGTGTAACGTGTCATAAAATTGGTGTTGCGGGTGGACATCCCCCCCAGCACCACTAAATTGTTGTTGTTGTTGTTTATTTCATTTCTACACTGCTTTATATATTTAAGGGGGGGAATCTAAAAGCAGTTTACAACACACTGAAACATCAAATAAAGCAATCCTGAATAGAATATTACTGAAAATCAAAGTGTACATTCAACGTAATTAACAGAAAACTAAAAAATTATCTCAAATATTTCAAAATAAAACTACAGAATTCAAAAGGTTGACTACAGAATTCATATTTAATACAGAAGAGTTAACCAAAAGAATCTTAAACTTTTCAAAAGAAAACATTAATAAAAGAAATCAAATATTGAATGCACATTTAAAACAGCATAATTAGCAAGAGAATAAAATATCATAAGCATTGAATCAGTGCCATCTACCACTAACTTTTCTCCTCTCAGATTTTATTCCCCTCACCACACTTTTATCTGTATTGATCTGAAATTGTTTTTGCCAGTTTGGTTTTAATTGTAGACATACATTCATTGCTTTATGTGTGTAATGCTTTTTTTTTTGCCCAAAGCCCCACCAAAGCATTGTACAAATGAATACAAAAAAACACACGTTAAAATTACAGAAAATGCAAAAATGCAAAAGAAAAGAAATTATGTAAAATAATTGAAACAAGGCACACTATGGGATTGCTTTTAACTTTTTACTGTTGGTGCTTTTCCTGTGAAATTGGTTTGAAGTAATTTATGATAAGCTGTTTTTGTTGTTGTGATCATTACTATTAACATGTATTACCTTCAGTTCACCTTAAGGTACTAAGGGCAAGGTGCAGCAATTTTAAAATGCAACATTAAAGACAGTTTTTAAAACTTACAATTAAAAAAAAAATTTCAATCACAAAAAATGGGGTGGGTCCTGAAAATACCTACACTGGGTGTCAAAAGTGAGGGGAGAATGGAATCAAATGATGGATCAACCACTCTTTTTTATGAGCTGCAGAACAGGTTTTTCCTTCCCAAAGCTTGGCACGGGGAAAGGGTGTGTGCATGTTGAATTAAACCTGGTTTTAAAGTTGTGTCTGGAGTAGTCTGCCTTCACTTTTTGCCTCCATCTCTCTTTTCTCTCCATCTCTTCCCTTAGGGGCAGCGTGGATATGATGGGCATCCCGGGTTCCCTGGCAATCCAGGCAGAAAGGTAAGAAATCACACTGTAGCTCCTGCTTTTGCATAAGAGGTTGCTAGGCCTATATAAACTGGGCAGCAGAAGCTGCCTTTATATGGAGTTAGGCCACTGGTCCATCTGCCACATTACTGTTTACACCGACTGGCATCAACTCTCCAGGATATTAGGCAGGGAATTTTACCCAACCCTACCTGGAGATGCTGGGGTTTGAACCTGGAACATTCTGCATGCAAAGCAATGCTCTACCATGGATATACAGGGCGAGTCCTTTAAAAGAGGCCCAGTGGATACAGAGTACACATGTTCCACAGGGCCTTTTTTAAAAAGACTAACCCTGTACAGTCATACCTCATGTTACGTTTGCTTCAGGTTGCGCATTTTCAGGTTGCGCCCCAAGGCGACCCGGAAGTACCAGAAAGGGTTACTTCCGGGTTTCACCACTCACGCGTGTGCACACGTGCAAAATGACATCACACGCGTGTGCAGAAGCGGTGAAACCCAGAAGTAATCTGTTAACAAATTATACTTTATCCTTGGTTTTTATTGTTAAAACTGAAACCCTGAAACTCAGGGTTAGACCCTGAGCTTTGGCAACCCACCTTTTTTCTGTTTCCCTGTTTACCCCACCACCATCAGGGCAAGCGTGGTAAAGCTGGACCCAGACCTCCAAGAGGCTCCAAAGGCCCCAAGGTAGGCAAAACGCTTTGTACTCTTAATAATTATTGATTATTGCTGCTTTTTGTCGCCTTTATTCTTCTGAGATAGTCACTATTCACTTTTATACCCTGTATTTATTTCAGTGGTTGGATGGGTGATATGTATTAATATCTGTGGTGGCCATGACACTGATGTGACCCATCTTAGGTCTAGCTGCAGTGCAGTTGTGGGTCCTCTTCCACATCCTCTGGTCCCTTAATGGCAGTCTTTCCCAACGTGGTGTTTTCTATATGTAATTCTGTTCACACCTGACTATTGGCCCAAAATAACAAGAGGGTGCCAAGTTGAGTAAGGATGGTGGAACAGCCAGAGAGGGAGCTGCTGCTGGGCTTAAGCAAATAGTTATAGGCCTTTTCCCCCCTCCTTTCCCTATTTTCTCCCTTCCAGGGCTCTCAAGGTGAACATGGTCTCCGTGGTCCCCGGGGACCCCAAGGCCCTTATGTAAGTATTGTTCACAAGGGTGGATCATTGCAATTAAGTTATGCATAAGTTCAGAAGTCTAGAGGTAACAGAGAGGCACTAAGAGCCTTCCTGGGACACATTTGTCTTTGTAGCCCAGCTTTTCCTCCAAGGAACTCAAGGTGGTTTACATGGTTCTCACTCTCATTCAGCCCCTACAGCAACCCTGTGAGGCAGGTTAGGCTAAGAGGCAGTGACTGGCCCAAGATAACCCAGTGAGCTTCATGGCCAAGTGGCGATTCGAACCCTGGTCTCGCAGGTCCTAGTCTGTCAGCCGGCCATGCTTTCTTCCAAGATACTCCATTCCATTCCTCCTTCTCCTTGGCTTCTTTCATTCATTCACTCATGCACACACACAGCTACAGCTTTCCGTGGTCAATGAGCATGCTCAGCCCTCATTGGGTTGCCCCCTTAGAGCCGAGCCTGTTGGGATTGGTAGAGAGATCAGTGACAGGTGTTGGCAGCACTGAGGACAGGTAGGTCCAGAGCCCAATGACAGCCCATCCTTCTCTCAGCTGAGTTGTATAAAGCACAACAATGAGATTAATGAAGAAGAAGTTGGCGTTCAGTGACACTCCCTGCTCCAATTGTAAGCAGAAACACAGGCAGGTGGAGCCTGACTGCGGGCAGACTGTGGTTGGTGGGGCAATGTCCCATTAACCCTAATAAACCAGTTGCTGCCCTTAGAGGTTTTTCCCCCATATATATAGAGAGAGAGTTTCTGCAAACTTCTGGTTTCTCCCTGGATACAGGCAACCCCTGATTTGTGTCGGGGTAGCGTTCTGGGTCATTGCACACAACAGGGAAGAATGCATGTCTGCTCTGCCTCATTATGCCCCCACCCCCGTTCCACCATGTTCCATCCCCTTTCCCGACACTTCCGGGTTGCCATGACCACATGCATCAACCGGTCATTTGCCTGTGTGTGGATACTTCCCTCTTGTTTCTCGGTAGCCACCTTTGGGCTGCAAAGCGGTCATAACGCATGAGTTCCCTATTGGTATAGATGTTCAGCGGCATAACAAGTGCAAGGATAGGCTGGTGTAATTTTTCCATAATAAAGATGTGTCATCAGCATGCTCTGCTTAGAAGACAGCTTGGCTTGAAACCTTGCTCTTGGTTTGGAAGTTTTTTCCTCTGACAACAAAAATAATAATTGCAGGTTCTTGTAACTTTTCCTTCCTTCTCTGCCAAAGTTATTTTTGCACCAACAATGCAATCCTAGGTATGCACTCAGAGGTAAGCTCTGTTGCATTCAGTGTGTCTGGGTTGCAGCCTAAGAAACAGATTCCAAGGCAGGACCATGTTTTGATTGGCTCCTCCTCCATGTTTTTCATTGAGTTTGTTGAGTTTGTGGTGCAGTGT
The DNA here is from genome assembly GCF_964270895.1 of Podarcis filfolensis. NCBI lineage: Eukaryota > Metazoa > Chordata > Lepidosauria > Squamata > Lacertidae > Podarcis > Podarcis filfolensis. The sequence continues at coordinate 41,775,260 of NC_139617.1, forward strand.
GACTGTGAAGGGGAGTTAATATTGGAGCTCTATCCATTTCTGATGCATTCATGCTGTAGCTTCCCAATCTTCAACAAAGGCATCGAGTTTTACCAACGCATGGCCCAATTATGTTTTATTTTTATTTATTAAATTTTGATACTGCCCTTCATCTGATAATCACAGGGCAGTTCACAATAGAAAAACACAAAAAATGCATAGCAGCTTAATAATAAATAATGAAGCATAGTAAGAGAGTTTAAAAAGCCATATATCATTTTATTCACCAAAGGCCTGGGAGAGAAGGCCTTCCTGGGACAGCTTTCCACAAACAGGGAGCCACTGCAGAAAAGGCCCTGTTCTCATGTTGCCACTCTCTGGACCTCTTGTGGAGACATGAGTGCCAGCTGGGCCACTTCATGGGGCCCCAGGAAGTTGGCACATATGTGTGAGGTGTTTTGCAGTTGTATGGTTGGCTTGGGGGAAAATCCATCTGCCAGGTGTGAATACCCTGGAAGTAACTAACTATGAAGCACTATAAATAATTGTGTTATTTGTCTTTTCCATTCACAGGGTGTTCCTGGGCTCAGGGGGGGCAAGGGAGTCAAGGGGCCCAAAGGAGAAAAAGTAGGTGCTGATTGCTACTGTCTCAGCTTGATACTACCAGCCTGCTAATGTACCAGCTAAACTTGCATTCACAATTGACAGCATAAGACAAGAGTAGCCAAGATGGTTCCTTCTATACTGAACTGCAGCTCCTGTAACTATTGACCATTCTGGAGAAGGCATTGCATTGGAAGGCATTGCATTTGCTACCCTATTGTTTGAGTGGCTGTTGTAACACAGGTTACTGTAATTGACTGATTTTTTACATTGTTGAGAATCATTAATCCTTTTCCATTTCTTGGGCATCTTTCTGTAGGGCATCAAAGGCATGATGGGCTACCTTGGTCCCCTGGGGGATAATGGTTTTAAGGTACGTATGAGAATCTGTAGCAATGACAAACCTAGACAGCATCTTAAAAAGCAGAGACATCACCTTGCTGACAAAGGTACGTATAGTTAAAGCTATGGTTTCCCCAGTAGTGATGTATGGAAGTGAAAGCTGGACCATAAAGAAGGCTGATCGCCGAAGAATTGATGCTTTTGAATTCTGGTGCTGGAGGAGACTCTTGAGAGTCCCATGGAGTGCAAGAAGATCAAACCTCTCCATTCTGAAGGAAATCAGCCCTGAGTGCTCACTGGAAGGACAGATCCTGAAGCTGAGGCTCCAACACTCTGGCCACCTCATGAGAAGAGAAGACTCCCTGGAAAAGACCCTGATGTTGGGAAAGATGGAGGGCACAAGGAGAAGGGGACGACAGAGGACGAGATGGTTGGACAGCGTTCTCGAAGCTACCAGCATGAGTTTGACCAAACTGCGGGAGGCAATGGAAGACAGGAGTGCCTGGCGTGCTCTGGTCCATGGGGTCACAAAGAGTCGGACATGACTAAACGACTAAACACCAACAAAACAACAGTGAGAATCTGTTGCTGCTCATACCATGTTTGTGAAGGTTTCGAGATTGGCGAAAAGCAGTTTGAACATACAAAGGGCCTAGTGCTCAGTGATTGCTTTTTCTCTCTTTCAGGGTAAGCGAGGTCCCGTGGGCGTTCCTGGGAGGCCAGGACCAAAAGGGGAGCAGGTAAAAACACGACGTTAAAAACAGTAAAACTGTTATAAGAACAGAAACTCAGAGAACTGAAACAAATAATTGGGGGGGGGGGAACAGGACCCCATCTTCTGTGTCAGGGAAAGCCTGTGCAAAAAGGTGTACTGGCACCAATTCCAGGGGTGCCTGCGCACCCACAAAATTTTGAATGTGGGTGCCCAGCCACTGATGCCCGCTGCCTCAAGTCCAACTCTCCTACGGTGCTGGCAACTGGGCCTCTGTTGGGGCCCACTGTGGCCGTAGATGTGCTTCTGGGTTGAGCCTGCAGCCACAGTGGACCCAAAGAGGCTCTGCAGCAGAAGCAGAGGTTCCAGCCCTGCCGCAGCACTCGAAGGTGGCAGCAGAGGGCAGAGACCAAGCTGTGCATGTCACATCATATCATGATGTCATGTCATGCATGCTTCTGGGCACCCACAGTCTAGGGCCCAAGTCGATGCAGATGTGTATAGTACTTGTTATCTTTCTTTGTCAACTGCTCTGGTATTAAGAGGTCTATAAATATATAAGATATTATAGATAAATAGATGCTTTCACACAGGCCCAAGTTGCCTTTGTAACACTCTCTCCTTCATTTTCAGGGTGTTGTTGGCCCACGTGGTACATGGGGATCTGCTGGGCACCCTGGCACACCAGTAAGCTCCCCTCCTCCTTTTTCGAACTGCACAGCAATAATTTTGCTGGGCTTTGCTTCTTTGTTTCAGGGACTTAATGGGACATGTATTACTTACACATTAGGAAAATTAAATAAATTCAGAATTCTGCACATAGGCAATATTCCTCCCCCCCCCAAATTGGGAACTATTATATTCTGCCACCTGTATAAAGCATGCAGAAGTTAAAAACTGGCATCATTCACTGGTTTTGCTAGTTGTAGGGGAGGGTCCACAAGACCTTCCCCCCCACACACACACTTCAGTGAACCACTATAGCTCAGTGGCAGAAGATGTGCTCTGCATGTCAAAGGTCTCAAACTCAATCCCTGGCATCCAGAACTTGAAAAACTCATTTTTAAAAAGGAACTAGCTCTAATCCAACACATCCAAAAAGGAGAGACTTAGTTCGCATTCATCACATTCATCCTTTTACCAAAACCAAAATGCAATAGCTGGTTCAGTTTATCTCCTAGGATTATTTTCCAACAACTGTTATTTTAGGGTTGGGGGACCTCTTTTGGACAAAAGTATTGTTCCCCACTAGTATTGTCTTTCTTCTTCCTCTTCCCAGGGCACATTTGGACAAAAGGTAAGTAATCCTACCCCCCACGTCCCCGCTGCATACATGCACACTGCCCCACTGCCATTGCTGTACCCAATTCTCTTTATATGCACACTTGCAGTCCTCAATGCCACCACCTTCCATGATTTCACAGTTAGGCACATCAGCTGGTGCACTCCAACAATTTATGCAAAGCTCTTGGCCATTTCTGAATTTGAGAGGGCCCCGAAGCAGTGAGAGCCCCCAGCACCACCTCCACCTACATCAACAGACCCCAGTTGCCATTTTATGTTCCCCCACAGTGGTACCCGAGGTAGTCTTGCACTGGGATATTGTGTGGCAACCCCCACCCCAGCACATCATGGGCTCCAGGATGTCGTGAGAAATTTATCTATTTGTTTATTTATTCCTCCCATTTATATCCCACATCTACTACAAGGAGCAGAAGGTTGCATACATGGTTTAACCTCCCCTCCCACTTTATCCTCACAGCAATCCTGTGAGGTAGATCTAGCTGAAAGGCAGTGACTGATACAAGGTCACCCATTGAGGTTCATGACCCAAGTGAAGATTTGAACCCTGCTCTCCCAGGTCGTGGTCGAACAGTAGCAACACCAAATGACCAAAGGCTCCTAGCCCCAACTGCCTGATGCAGGTAGGAGTAGGGGGTGAGGGTTGCCACACTGGGTTTAAGATGCTTGAGCCCTGGCAGCTACCCAAGAATGACTGGCATTGATGTGAATCCTGCCTGCCTATCCCTTTAGACATCTCAAGCCAGGGGCTCTTGACAGCAAATCTCTGGTTTCTTACTCCCTGCACCACAGTGGTAGCTTCAAAGGCAGGGAGCTGCTGCAGGGGTCCTAGCTGTGCTGTTTGCTTTTCAACCTGCACACCAGGCTTTTGGCACCAGCCCTCTTGGGGACTTGGGGGGCAGGTCCACTCCTCCTCTGACAATCCCAAGAGGCTCTTCCCCACAAGGGGATCCTCTGCATTTGATTCAGGGGGCCCTTGCCTGCTCCCCCAAGTCCTCAAATAGTAGAGTATCTGGTTCTTCCTCAGAGCACTCAATGTCTGGCCAGGACTAGGCATGGCAGTATAGAGCTAGCAGCAGGGCTCACTTTCGATCTGGTGCTTGCTGAAGCAACATCCAAGCTATGCTCTCCTGTAGCGCAGGCTGAGCCTTCCCTGGTCTTCTGCCCTCACTTTCCCTGAAATCAACACCCACCTCAAAACACGCCCCCACCCTATTTCCAAAATCAATGGAGGGCACTGCAAAAGGTAAGGGAGCCAGCCTCCCAACCTGCCTGCCCCACCTTGTGTGTCCAAATCTCAGTGGTTATTTAGTTGTCTCTTCTCTCTTGTTTTCACCAGGGCCTCAAAGGCTTGGAAGGTGACGCAGGACCAAAAGGTCTACCAGGCCTGCCTGTAAGTTAAGGCTGCCCTTTCTGTATTTTTTCTTTCAAACCAAGTACTTGCAAGATTTCCTCCATGCGTACTAAAAACAGCAAGCATTCTTTTTTTAAAAAAAGAAAAGAAATGGTCATTGTTATTTTTACTAGCTGGCCAGTTGAAGGCATTTCCCGGGGTGTGGCTACTGTCACATGCTGACAGCTTCTAGGTGCCACAGGTGAGAGCTGTGTGCAGGGGTGGGGGTCTAGAGGTGGGCAAACTACCCCGGAAGGACCATGACATGTCTCCTACCAGAGGGACTACCCCTCCCTTAACACCCTATACGCTTCACATTTCCCCCTAATATATGTGTTTTTCTACATACTGTTTGGTTGAAGAACTGAACTGCAAAATTCAGAGAAGTGCAAATCTCTCAGGATAGTTTGTGTTTCAGTTTATGCCAAAGGGCTGACCAAATTTGTTGTTGACCTTTTTTTAGGATTGAAGTTATTGAGCTTTTTTTATTATTCAAACCCAAAGGTTTTTTTAGGATTTTACCCCAGGAAATAAATAAACTGCCACAGAGGCCAGATTAAACCGACCGGCGGGCCAAACTAGGCACCTGAAATGGACTTGGGACATGCCTGGATTATGCATTGGTGTGGATTTGGTATTTGTGTATTGTACTAGTTAGATAGTTCCTCATTCAGATGCAAGCAGGCACTTCTTGGGATGTGTTAAGTTTCAGGGCATGCATATTGAATGCAGAAGCATGTGTAATGCATGTCGTTTCGGAACCTCTTTTTCCCAAACTCCAGGAGTACCAAAGCAGCTGCCTGAGGACCACAGCACTGAGCACCAGTTTTCCAAAACAGGATTGATGATACTCTTTCTTACTTATAGGGCATGCCTGGTGTTCCTGGACCCCCTGGTGCTTCACTGAACATCTCCAGGGAAGACTTGAAGGTAGTTATGCCCTGTCAGTTTCTTCCACTTTCTCATTTTCCCAGTATTAAGTTTTGTTTGCTATATTTTTGCACCACTTTCTGACATCATTTTTTAGAAGTTCTCAGGAAAGTTCATTAGCATTTTAATGTGAATACACACATTTTTACAAAACACTTTATTGCATTTTTTTATATTTTCACAAATATATGCATGTTTATGCATAGTTTCCCCTAATAATGTATATGTGTGCATTTTTTAGTTAGAGAAGTTGTTCTGAACTGCAAGCCCAAAGGAGGGCTCATGGGAATGATTTGGTGCAGGATACCATGTGGCATGAGGGATGCGGGTGGCGCTGTGGGTTAAACCACAGAGCCTAGGACCTGCTGATCAGAAGGTCAGCGGTTCGAATCCCTGTATGGGGTGAGCTCCCATTGCTCAGTCCCTGCTCCTGCCAACCTAGCAGTTCGAAAGCATGTCAAAGTGCAAGTAGATAAATAGGTACTGCTCCGGCGGGAAGGTAAACGGCGTTTCCGTGCGCTGCTCTGGTTCGCCAGAAGCGGCTTAGTCATGCTGGCCACATGACCTGGAAGCTGTACGCTGGCTCCCTTGGCCAATAAAGCAAGATGAGCGCCGCAACCCCAGAGTTGGCCACGACTGGACCTAATGGTCAGGGGTCCCTTTACCTTTACCTTTACCATGTCGAAAACACAAGAGTGATCAGTTCTAGTGCTTTGTTCAAGAAAGGTCTAGACTTACAGCAAATCAGCCTGCCAGGTCTCTCAGCATTTACAAATGCAGGACAGACACCGCAGCAAGAAGATGGCTGGTCTGCACCCAAGCAAACATGCATACATTCTTTATACACAAAGCAGCAGACGTCACTTTGACCAGGCCTTCCCATCACTTCACCTGAACAGATGAGGGCATAGATGGCAAATACAGATAGTTCCCTTTCTGGGCTCAGAGCCCAGCATCCCAAGCCCACAAATAAGGATAGCATCGAAGCAATCCAATTAGCTTATATCGAAGCAAGTGAATATAAACATATATGAGCTTGTTGTTAAAACAACTAGCAATTAATTGTGGGGTTATCGTGACTACCAAGATGGTGTTTGCAGAGCTTCTGGAACAGTTTATCTTTGGTTCAGCACAGGACTGCACACCAAAATTCAAAGAACTGCAATTTTCACAAGGACAGGGTTATATGCCATGTGAGTCCTATTCAGAGCAGATCCATTGAAATTTATGGGCATGACATACATTAATTTCCGTGGGTCTGCTTTGAGTAGAACTTTGTTGGATATAACTCACGGCTTCAATTTTTTGGGGGAGGATTCAACTTGCACTCTGATGGAGAGCATGCACCTCCTGTATGCATGATCTGCAGTGGCACAAAGCTTATTGTAGGGAACCCATGCACCCCATTCTTTATTATCTTCTACATGGTTTGATTGATATTGACATGGGACACCATACCTGATAGTAAAAGTCACCTGCAAGTAGCTTGACTTTGTCTTCTGCTTCATTTCCTTTTATTTTTATTTTGCTAGCATCTGATTTATTCAGCAAGCAAGTTGAACTATGACTATGTGTGGAGCCTCATGGACAGCTTGGGACGAGAACTGAAGCTTCTGGTAGATCCTCCAAATGGGACCAGAGACTACCCAGCTGCCACTTGCAAAGAGCTTCTGCTGGCACAACCCCATCTCCCAGATGGTAGGAACATAAGAACTGAAGAAGAGCCCCGCTGAATTATAGTCAAAGGCCCATTGTAAGGATATCAGGGGGGTTACTCGAGAGCAATCAGGCAAATGTCTCCCTGGTCGGCTGTAAAGCCTCATTATTGGTGCCAAAAAACCTTCACCATGCAGAGCGCCACTATTCCGTGGCGCGCTCATTCACTGGCAGAATCTGTGAGTGGGCGGTCCTTAAACCTTCCCCAGCAGAGTAGTTTCTTGACGCCCAGTCTGCGCTTCCCCTCTCTGCGTGGAAGCCTACTGTGCAAGGAGGGCGTGGGTAACAGAGGACCTCTCTCCTCCCCAATTTGCTCAGGCAAGGTGTCCTGGCACCGCGTCGTCTCCTCCAAGCCCTGAAGCTCCTCTCCACTGGAGGCGTGGTTACTCTCCTCCGCTGAGGAGGTGCTGCTTCCCACGATCTTTGGGGGCTCTCTGTAATCCATCCGGCTTTTCCCCTCTCACCCCTGAGCCAATGGCAGTTCCCTGACACCCATCTAGTCCAGAATCCTCACAGTGGCCAACCAGATGCCCCAACTGTTGACCTAAACAGGACCCAAGCACAACAGAACTCTTCCCACCTACAATTCCCAGCCACTAGTATTCAGAGGCATACTGCCTTCAACCACGGAGGCAGAGCAAAGCCATCATGGCTAGTAGCCATTGGTAGCTCGATCATGATTCTTTGTAGGCCTGTTTTAAAACCATCCAAGCTGAGGGCTATCGCTGCCCCCTGCGGGAGCAAGTTCTATAGTTTAACTATGCACAATATGAAGAAGTACTTGCTGTCTGTCTGTCTGTCCTAAATCATTCAACAACAGTAAGAATTACATCCATCGCTCAGCCCACTTGTTTATTTATTTATTACATTTATATACCACCTTTATCTTCCAAGGATCTCAAGGTGGTATACATGGGTATCCTCCTCCTTATTTTATCCTCCCGACCCTGTGAGGTAGGTTAGGCTAAGAGATTGCCTGCTGACCTGGCCTTGGACGACAGGTCGCAGCGCGTGGTGCATACCGCCTGGGAGCTCCACAGAGATGGGCCAATGGAGTGGTTGCTGCCCATCAACAATGCTGGTGAGCAGGCAGCACCAAGACATGCTCCTGAGCGCATGCAGAGTGCGTTCCTCCTCCAGATCTGGAGGCAGCTGCGGGACCGGCTTGCAGGGTATTTATATTTTTCAAAATATAGTCCGGTGCCCCACAAGGACTGAGAGGCAGTGGACCGGCCCCCTGATGAAAAAAATTTCTGACCCCTGAGCTAGAGGAGCTAAGAAGTCCTGATTTGGAAGTCCTTTAAAGCTTGGGTTTTTTCTTTTTACAATTGCTTCGCTTCACTGTTTGGTTGTTTGCTCTTTAGAAAACAAATCAAATAAAAATAAAAATAAATAAATATTACCATTATATTGCAATGCAACTTTCCTAATAGCCTTGGGTTACCAAAATTTCCATGCAGGCAAGTGTGCAGGCTCCTCTGCCAATCAGCTTGGTTCTCAATGCTGACTCGGCTCTGACTCCACAGGCCTGTTTGGTAGGAGGCCCATTTGTTTTATCTGCCTGCTAAGATCCTTGCCACCTGCCTCTCTATGCTGGCTGGGGAGAAGGGGGCTTCCTCTGCAGCCAACATGAAAGCATGATGCTGCTTAGTCTCTTAGCAGGCTAGTTATAAAGGAAATTTGTTTCGTTTCAGGGCATTACTACATAGACCCCAACCAAGGCAGCCCGCAAGACTCTTTGGTGGCATTTTGCAACTTCACGGCTGGGGGAGAGACTTGTATTTCTCCTGTGCAAAACCAAGTAAGAATTCTAAGGTTTCTGAGCAGGGCGAAAGCTCAGTCATGCACCCAGCACCATTGCTGTTGCTGTTACTATTATTATTATTATTAAATGTATGATTCAATGTATGATTCTCCTTTTACATGCATGCAATAAAAACAGCTAACATATTATCCTTTTGCTTATTATTATTTCAATTATTAACCCACCCTTCACTGCAACATCCCAGGGCAGCTTAAAGCCGTTAAAGAATACATTATTACAAGCAGTTAAAATCACTGATTACATCACTGTTATTACTAATAAACATAATGATCACCTTTTACATGCATCTCAAGGTGGTTTACAAACATACCATAAAACAGCTTAAAATTGTTGTTATTGTTGTTGTAGTTATCATCATCGTTATCATCATCATCTCAGTTGGTAAGAGGATAGTGATGATAATGCCAGGGTTGCGGGTTGGACTAGATGATCCTCAGGGTCCCTTCCAACTCTACAGTGCTATGATCATATGTGCCATTGCCACAGTGCTGCTGTGTAATTAATTGCAAAGTGCTTCTTAGTGTTGTGTGTGTGTTTAAAGAATAATATCAAAATACTCTTCCCTGCAGATCAGATGATCCTCAGGATCCCTTCCTACTCTACATTTCTGTGATTCTATTATTACAATTTCTTACCAAACCTTCACCATAAAGTCCTAGGGCAGGTTGCAGCAATTTAAAAATACAATATCAAAAGCAGTTTAAAACAAACTAGCATCACAAGAATAGGGTGCGTCCATACTTTGGCCACCTCATGAGAAGAGAAGACTCCCTGGAAAAGACCCTGATGTTGGGAAAGATGGAGGGCACAAGGAGAAGGGAACGGCAGAGGACGAGATGGTTGGACAGTGTTCTCGAAGCTACCAACATGAGTTTGACCAAACTGCAGGAGGCAGTGAAAGACAGGAGTGCCTGGCGTGCTCTGGTCCATGGCGGACATGACTAAACGACTAAACAACACACACACACATACACACACATAATGTCAAAGGCCAGGATAAAGAGATGCGTGTTCAGCTCGTTATGGAAACTGCATAATGAAGGTGCCTGGCATCACAATGAAAAGACCTTCAATTATTTCCAGTTAATGCAAACAGTGGAGTGGGACTGCCTGTCGTATCTCAACAGGGATGCTGTTCCCACAAATCAGGGGCAGCCACCCTGAAAGCCTTGCTCTGTGTTACTGCTCTGTGCCCAACAGGGGTTTCTAATCACTGTAAAAATCTGTGATCTTTGATGAACTCTCTCTGTATGTTTTTAAACCATCAGGTCCCCATCAAAGCCTGGTTGAGGGCATATGCTTTGGAAAACACCTTCCAGTGGTTCAGTTCCCTGCCTGGTGGTTTCATGGTAAGCTTCTCTGTAAGCAACACTGAAGTTTCCGTCACAAAATTTTCCCTCTGGAAAGCTCATCAGCATTTGGGTACGAATGTCTCGTAACAGGCACATTTCTGGCTGCAGTTTTGGCTAATACACACTCCTATGCAATAAATTTTCCTCTGATTGTAATACATTTTTATGCACACCGTTCTCTAATATGTGCATTTTTTTTCTACGTGATGTTTGCTCAGAGAACTGCATTGCAAAATTCAGAGAAGCAAAAATTTCAAAGGATAGCTGTATTTTGGTTTGTGTATTCATTCAAGAACTGTGAATTAGGTAGTTCCAATGCAAACAAAACCAAGCACCTTCTCCATCCCTACTTAGTTGTCATAACATGGTACCTGACTTGCCTATTAATACATGCAATCCTCTGCATCAGGTGTAGGAAACCTTTGGCCCTGCAGACAGTGCTGAAGTACAGCTCCCATCAGCCTCAGCAGGCATGGGAAATGACCAGCAATTATGGGAGCTGTACTTCAACAAAGAGGGGGGTGGGGCTTGCCTAAGTGACCTGGTGAATTTGAACTTATTGAGCAGAAAGGAGTTTTAGCCTTTCCCCTGACATCCTAGTGTTCCAGGTGCATGGAAATAGTTGTGAGAGAAAGCATTTGCACATACAATCCCTCTATCTGCATTTTAAAATGCAGTCCTAAATGGCAGGAGCACCAAAGCAGGTAGAAAGAAATGATGTGTTTGGTTGGAACCCTTCTCTCCTGACATGCTAGCTTTCTACATGAGGTGTGATGATATCCCCACACCCCTCAACACACACACAAGATAGTGTTCAGCCCTGCAAGCTTGACCAGCTTTGGCCAACTCTTAACCCTCTGTCCTCTCTTGGTTGCTGCAGCTGGAGTACCAGGATACAACCACTGTCCAGCTCCGTTTCCTGAAGCTTCACAGCAGCCTGGCCACCCAGAAGGTGTCGTATTCCTGCAGACCCCATCCAGATGGGGGCAAGCTGCAGCTGGAAAAAGAAATCAAGTTCCTTACCGACTCCCATGAGCAGAGTTACGTGGCTGTCCTTGAAGGATGCACAGTAAGTGGAAGGAAATGCATGACTGACATAGGAAGCTGCCTCTGAGTCAAACCATTCTTCCCATCTTGCACAATATTGTCTACACTGACTGGCAGCAGATCTCCAGGGTTTCAGTCTCTCCCAGGCATGCCTTGAGATGCCAAGGGTTGAGCCTGGGACCTTCCTCATGCAAGATAGTTGCCCTACCACTGAGCTACACCCCCTTCCCTACAATTTTAATGGAGTGGAACAGGGGTGAAAAACACCATCTATATGTCCACCCTAAAGTATAAGGAATTTCTCCTCATGCATAAGGGGAAAGTCAATAAAGAGGACACTAGGAGGGTCCTTTACTTGGTCAAACAGAAAAGTGGCTGCTTGGGAGAACCTACAGAAGTGGAGTCCACAGGCCTATAAATTAGATAGAGGCATCACCTCACCTTAGCTTTATGAATGCATAAAAATGAGGCCACCTTCTCAGAGGAAAAGCATGCCTGCATTATCTGAGCTGGGTGCCAGATTCAGCAAGAAGAACAGGGTGCCTGCTCTCTAGTAGACTCACTCAAGGCTGGGTTTGGCCTGCATAAACATTCTTAACAAATTCCTAATATGATTTGATTAAGCTGATTCTTCTAACAATATCCTTAATGCAGTCTGAGTAAGGGGAATTGGCTGATTCCCCTTACAGTGGCCATGCCCACCTGTCAAAGTTATCTTGCAACAGGTAGGGCAGATACACATCTGACCTGCCAGCACAATGGGAAATTATTCACACACATTTCTTAGCCTATCTTCAAAACAATATAGTCTAGCAAGTTGCATGTGTGAAGGTTTTGTGTTGCAAAATGAAAGATTTGGCTCTTGCCTAATAATTCTGCCTTGCATATTTCAGCTGGACAATGAATCTTCTATCATTGACACCATCTTCCATTTCTCCACGGAGGACCTTACCCTTTTGCCTGTGCGGGACCTAGCTGTGTTTCACAATGGGGACGTCTCTCATCAGTTCGGGTTCACGGTTGGGCCTGTTTGCTTCAGCTAAGATTGACTTTGAACAAATGAGTGCATCTTTCCTCTTGTGGAAGTAAAACTTCAGAGAAAAGAGAGAAAATCTTGTACAGAACAAGGTGGCCCTTAAAAGCTACTGTTCCTATTTATGAGTTCTTTGTCTAAAGTTGCATTCCTTCTGAAGGATACTGTTTTACAACTCATTTCTATATGTAAAAAGGTGTTAATTTAAGTCCCAGTGGAGATGTTATTGAGTTACCTTGAGCATAGCTGTCAACTTTTCCCTTTTCTTGCGAGGAATCCTATTCGGAATAAGGGAATTTCCCTTTAAAAAAGGGAAAAGTTGACAGCTATGACCTTGAGGGAGGCTGCGTACTCTTTTTATGGTCTTTATATTTAACAATCACAGAATCCTGGTGCAATTTCTTTCCTCCAGTGTGCAGTGATGGGGGAAAATTGAACCTGTTGATTTTCAACCTGGTCTGTATCTATTAAAGTTGTTGTGCCTTTAGAAACATATTAACCCTTAATTACATTTGTAAAATTCAGCCAGTAAATTAATGCAGCTTAGTGGAGCTAAATGCAATCAGCATTAGTCCTATTTTGAAGTGCTGAATTGCGCAAATAACCTGTGGTCCCTTTCATAGGGTCAGTCCAAGGTGACTTTGCTGTTGTTTTGTATACTCTGTGGCCCTCTGTTCCCATGAATCTGTTCTATTCTGAGAAGCATAACACTTAGCATGTTAAATTAGAGGTAAGGAACTTGATCCAACCCACGGCCCAGATCCATATATCCCCCACAGCCTGAAGGAAAACTCTGATGGGAATGGGGTAGAACTTCCCACCTTTCATTCACAGTAATGTCAGCTGACCTGTTTTCCTTTGCCCTCAGTGTTTGAATTCAGTACAGTAAGTTAGTTTCTACATGCACTCGCACACTCCTCTCTATGTCCCATCCAGACAAGCAAGAGGCATTATCAGAGTTCAAGGACGCATTTCAGACAGGCAAAAAGGACCCAAGGAGGGTACCAAACAGGGCTGGTGAGGGGCATGTCCTAGGGAGATGCCTGAGGGCCAGATAAAGAGGTCTAGAGGGCCACATTTGTCCCCTGTGCCTAAGGTTCCCTGGCCTAGGGAGAGGCCTGGTGGGCCACATCAGACCTGCCAGCTGGAGGTTCCCCTTTCTTGGTTTAAAACAACTTGAAAAGTGCAGGATTCCAGAACTTGGTTTGGGGTTTTATCTTATTTCAAGGACTGCAAAAATTGAGGCATGTTTTCCTCTCTCTGTGAAAAGGCACAATTGCAAAAACTGGTCCACCACTGCCTCATTTTGTCCTTGTAAAGCAAAAGCATTCAAGTGTTTCTCCCCCCTCATTTTGGAGAGGACTGAAATGTTAACATCTGACTATGTGCTACTGCATGTTGTAAACATCAACAGGCAAATGCAGGAGATCAGTCAATTAAGATGCACATCACAAAGGGGATGTATCCAGGGGCATAGCTAGCTGCTCCGGCACCCGGAGCGGCAGGGGCAGGGCAAGCTGCCCAGGGGGGCGCCGTGGCAAGCTGCCCGTGTAGTCCGCCTAGCAGACACAAGCCCCACGCTGCTGTTTTGAGCAGTGCAGAGCCCCGAGCCACTGTGTCACTCCTGGGGCTCGGGCGCACTGCAGGCCAGGCCCTACGGTAAGTGCCACCCCCCACGGTGTGCCATTTTGTCATCCCCCTCAAGGATGACACCCGGGGTGGGCTGCACCCCATGCATCCCCCTTCCTATACCCCTGGATGCATCACAAAACAAAACAAAGAGAATGAACTAAATTTGCACTTGCTGATATATGTGGATAGATGCCAATTTAGGAATAATGGCTATAATTTAAATAGAAATACATTATATAGTGATCAGTTTTATTACAATCGAGGGGCATTCAAATTTTGTTAAATAAACAGGTAGATTTGGATTTTTGGAACAAGAGAAAGCCTTCAAATAAAGAACTGTCTTCCATAAACAAGGAAGGTCCTCTGTTTCAGGTCCTGTGCCCACCCTGTTTAATACAAATTCCAGAGGAATCTGGAACACTAATGATGCAAAATGCCTCATGTTCCACGAGATACCAAAAAAGTTTGTTCATTTTGACAGTAACTTAATTTGTAGCCACTAGAGAGCATCACAGAGTCACTGAAGCTCCTTTCTAAGAAGGGGGGAATCATGTTTGGAGAGGAGAAGATGCAGAGAAGGAGGAGTCATTCGGATTGGATTTGTACTGCTTCCTATCAAAATGCTTGTTTTTATGGGTTTTTAATAAACGGATTTCTAGCTGGGGGGAAATAGCATTTTCTCTCTCCCTCGTCCCTCGTCCTCATAACCGTGCTTCCAAATAGAAACTAAGTTGGAAATGTTTAATTTTTCATAGGTAGAAATGGACAGTTGTTTCCTTTTATGTTCAAAAAAAGCCTTGCTAGGAAAAGGGTTAAATTGCTAAATTTGATGAGCTTTCTAAGAGGAGCAATGACTCATGGCAGTCCTAAACCTCAGATAGGAGAGCCCTTTGAGATAAGAAGGAAGGCATTTATTGTCAGGGGAGGGGGGTTATGACTTTGGTCTTGAAGATACTAGCTGACAATGAGAGAGGAGAGGAAGAGAAGTAGAGAACCTTTGGTCTTAACAGATGTTACTGAATTACAACTCCCATCATCCCTGGCCATTGGCCATGTTTGCTGGGCTGGTGGGAGAGTAGATTTGGTGCATTCTCTTCACTGCTGTGCTGAAGGCCTTTATTGGAGTTGGTGTGATGTGCTAGTTATTTATGTGCCATCATTGTCTCTTGGCCTAACCTACCTCATAGGGTTGTTGTGACAACAAAGGGAAGGGATAAAGAAGCCATATATGCCACTCTGATATCCTGGGAGGGAGGGCGCAACATAAATGCAAGAGAAAGGCTTTGCAGAGGAAGTCTTGCAAGATACTCTGGTTTGATCCTGCAGTTCGCACCCTGCAAACCACCCAAATGGTCCCAACCTTGCCGCTCACCTCTTGCAAAGTTCATCCCAGTCCTAGTTCATTTTTTGGGCAGAGCTGCTTTCCTCTCAAAACGGATTGGAAGATTTCAGGCTACACACCTTCTCACCAAAACCTTGCCTGGACTCCCCAAGGGGTGCTTGTAGCCTCACAACACCACTTTTCCTAGCAAAATGCACAGCAACCCCTCCAGTAACAGTTACACAGATTATAACGTGTTTTTCAATCCGGAAGTGGCTGGGAAGCATGTTTCAACAGGAGGAGGACGCCTCCCAGTCAAGGGCTGGCAGAATCTCTGAGAATGTTTCCCTGCTGTGTTTGCCAAGGAAAGCAGTGGTAAAACAGAGGAAATGGGATACCTTGTGCATACTGCAGGCACACTGCAGGCTGCAGAATCTTGCTCTCTCTCACCTAGGCAGCTCAGGCAGGGGAAAGCACTGCATTTACAAAGTCTTGAAGATCATACCCAGGAATGGTTTTCGCAGTTTCTCTCCTCCTTTGCTCCTTGGCTACAATCTCAGTCCACATCAAAGGTGGGTGGTGTAAGGGAGGCAGACTGCTTTCTCTGCACGCCCACCCCCCCCCATCTAGAACAGGGATGGGGAGCCTGTAGGCCTCCCTATGTTATCACAGAATTGTGAAGTTGGAAGTGACCATGAGGGTCACCTAGTCCAACCCCCTGAACTCACAACCAGTCCAACCCCCTGAACTTAAGAGTCTCATGCTCTACCAACAGGACATAGGCCATCCTGGCTCAGACGGATGGGAGTTGGAAGTCCAAGAACATCTGGAGAACCACAGCTTGGAAAGGAGGTGCAGGATTTCACCTCCCCCCCCCTCTCCTGTCACTTGGCAGTGGCACCTTCAGCTTGGTCAGTGAACTGGGACAGAAGAGAAGGTCTGGGAGCCTGGAAGAGAATGAGTGCAGGTGTAGGAATCTTTTCTGGCATAGATTGAAATATCAGGTGGGGGAAAGGGGAGGACGGTCTTAAGGATCACTTCTTATTTGAGGTGAGTATTACAGTCTCCTAAGATCCAAAAAGGGCCCCTGCATATGGGTGTTTTTTTCTGCAGGTATGTTCTACATGCCTCCGATGCAGTGATAGTGTGTTAGTAGTGGGCTGTCCCCACAGCATTCTGCTTTATTAGTTGTTCTGAGATGCTTCCACAAGGATGCTTGCCACGTTATTTCCAGCTGGGTGGTGTGCTCTTCCACTCTTCCAAGAAATGAATCCAACAAAGCTGAATGTTGGAAAATTCAGGACAGATTAAAGAGAGTCCTTCATCCAGAATATAGTTGAACTATGGAACTGGACTAGATGGGGCTGGATGCTGGACTAGATGGGGCATTGGCCTAATCCAGGATGCTGGACTAGATGGGGCATTGGCCTAATCCAGGATGCTGGACTAGATGGGGCATTGGCCTAATCCAGCTGGCTCTTCTTATGTTCTTAAAAGTGGGACAAAATGCCCCAATGTAACGTGTGGTATGAAATGTGAAGGATTTCAACATGAAGCGATGGGACATGCACAGACTGGAAACAATGCAGAATGCCCAACACTGAAATGTTTGCAGGTGCAAGCTGTTGAAAGTAGAATTATAGCTGTCCTGAAACCAGTATGGCATAGTGGCCAGAGTATTGGACCAGGATCAGGACATCGGAGACCAGGGTTTTAATTCGTACTCAGCCATGAAGTTCACAGGTAACCAGGGGCCGGCCACTCCCTCTCAGCAGTTCCTACCATGCATGATTAAATGTGGAGGAGGAGAACCATGTATACTGCTTTGAGCTCCTTGGAGAAAAAGGTGAGATAGAACAAAAATAAACCAATAAAGATAGAACAACAAATCAATAAATCACAAGCACAAATAATCACAATTGCACAATAAAAAGGACATCTGGCAGGGTCCAGAGTCTAAGCAATGCTGCTGATTATTTGCACCAGATACACCTCCCTGACCGTTCTCTGTAAACCTTTATGGTTTGGGAAAAGAGAGAAATTCCAATCTTTAGGACGGGTGCTTGCCCAGGTTTACAGACTGGGCTGTGTGTCTACCAGAGAAGGGAGGAGAGTGTCCTGGTAGATTTGCTCAGGATTTCTGTTCAACTCATTTTCAGTTTTAAAGCTGGCCAGGAAGTCTCAAACTATGTACCTCTGTTTGCACAGGTCTGCTCAGCCTTCGCTCTGGTGCCCAATTTAAATGGGAATCTTTAAGAAACGGCTTTGGGGTGGGAGGAAAGAAAGAAGCCAGCACACGAGAGCATTGCCCCCCTCCCTCACTTTTTCCTGTAAAGCAAACACCTCGATTCAGTTTTTCCACTTCTGCATTCATTTGGCACCTACCCACTAGGCCAACAGGAGGAGGGCTCAGACAGGAGACGCCTCAGCCATGTTCCTTTTGCAAAGTAGGTGCTGGAAGAGGTGTGTTTACGCAGAGGGAGGGAGAGCACAGGCCATGGGCCAATAACTCTCCACCTCCCGCCCCCCCGCCCCCAAGTCATTCCTCCCCACTTCTTCGCTTAGGTTGAAGTTCCCACACCTTCCCCTGTTTCTGGATCCTGTCTCTGCAGGACACACCTGGAGATTAGGGCAGGAGGAAGCCTGCACAACTGGGTTTATGAGAACGACTTGGGCAAGGGAACTCTTGCAATCGTGGCTGCGGCAAAGGCAGAAGTGCAGGGTGGGGAGATTTGGTTCCAAGAAGCAGCTGCTGTAGTGGTAGGAGAGGCAGGGGCCCTTTTCACCCAGAGGGCCACACTCCCTTCTGAGCAACATTCCAAGGTCCACATATCCATGGAAGGCGGGGGAAGTGGCAAAAGCGAGTGTAGCAATGAATGTGAAAGTCAATCCTTCTACAACAGGAAAGTTCCTACAAACACCTCTGTGTCTTCCATCCAGGCAAGCAAGAGGCACAACGTGAGTTCAAGGGTGCTTGCCAGTCTGGCAGAAACAAGGATAGTGTGAGGCCAGGCCAATGATGGGTGTGGCCTGGGGAGAAGGGGACTTTCTGCATGCTAAGCAGATGTTATGCCCCTGAGCTACAGCCCTTCGCCTTACCCATGAACTTGGAGCAAAGCTTGCTCCTGACACACTCAGCGACAAGAAAATTGCAGCTGTAGGAGTTCTACACAGCCTGGGTGCCAGGAAGTAATGGGGAGGTGCTTTTTGGGGGGGGGGATATAGAATTGTTCCACTGGGGAGATTTTGCCATTTGTAAGACGGCCTTTACTTCTCAAATGCAAGAACATTTCCCGCCCACCTCAGACAAATGAGGATCTGTAAATAAATGCTGACTCCAAAAGACGGGATTTGATGGCATGTTGTTCCAGCCTCCTGGCTTCTACAAATGGGGAAAGGAATTGCTGGGGCACTGTGACACAGTCCTTTTCCTTGTGAGAGACGAAGCCTTTATGGTGCTTTGGGAACACATTTTTATTTATAAACTTACAAGTTGAGTGGGAAGGGAGGGGTCAGGAAGGTATCCAGCCAGACAACAACACTAGTCGTTAAAGCAACATAGTACCTACCTCCCCTGCCAGTGACCCTGTACTTAAGTCGCAAGGAAAGATATATGATAGAACTATACAGATGTAGAGATTTAAGGGACCCTAGTCCTCCCGCCTGCAATGCAGGAATCTCAGCTAAAGCATCCATGACAGCGGAAATGACTGGCAGAATCCGAGACCAGGGAGAAGAGTTGGTGGAAGAAGATTGGAAGAAATTTAAAGACTATTTGCAGAAATATTGTAAAATTAATGAATGTTAAAATGATGCTGGATTGAAATTAAGTGGCATTAGCAACAAGGTTAATAAGAATATGCAAAAATGGATTGTTAATGGATGAAAAAATATAGTTATAATATGTTAAGATATAGAGTTAAGATAAAGGAAAGAGGGTAAGGATTTGCTGAATTGATTATGTAAATGGGAATACAAAAAGGGGAGGTATGAGGAGGTCAAGGAAACAAGCAAATGAGCCTAAAGATATAAAAAAAATGGATTTGTTTTTAATTTTTTCTTATCTACTTGTTTTTTGTATCTTGTATTTTTTCTTTTTTTTCTTTTTTCTTCGCTATGTAATTTTGTATTTTTTGTATTTTCTTTTATTTATTTCTTTTTTATGTTTTTTATTTATTCTGTAAACTTTTGTTATTTGTAAAATCTTAATAAATATTATATATATATAAAAAAATAAAGCATCCATGACAGGTGGCCACCCAAACTCGGCTTAAAAACCTCCAAAGAAGGAGAGTCCACAACCTCCCGAGGGAGATGGTTCCAATGTTGAATATCACTGTCAGAAAGTTCTTCCTGATGTTTAGTCAGACTTGAAGCCATTCTCCAAAGCAGGAGAAAACAAGTTTACTCTATCTCCCATGTGACATCCCTTTAGATATTGAAAGATGGCTATCATATCTTCTCTCAGACTGCTGTTTTCCAGGCTAAACATACCCTTGATCATCTTGGTTGCCCTCCTCTGCATGCATTCCAGCCTGTCAATATCTTTCATAAATTGAGATGCACAGAACTGGGCATAGTACTCCAGATGTGGTCTGACCAAGGGGGAATAGGTAAAGGTAAAGGGACCCCTGACCATTAGGTCCAGTCGCAGACGACTCTGGGGTTGTGGAGCTCATCTCACTCTATAGGCCGAGGGATCCAGCATTTGTCCATAGACAGCTTCTGGGTCATGTGGCCAGCATGACTAAGCTGCTTCCGGCAAACCAGAGCAGCACACGGAAACGCCGTTTACCTTCCCACCGGAGCGGTACCTATTTATCTGCTTGCACTTTGACGTGCTTTCGAATTGCTAGGTGGGCAGGAGCTGGGACCAAGCAACGGGAGCTCACCCCATCGCAGGGATTCGAACTGCCGACCTTCCGATCGGCAAGCCCTAGGCTCTGTGGTTTATTACTTCCCTTCCTCTGAACACTATACTTCTGTTGATGCATCCTAAAATAGCATTAGCTGTTTGGGTTGCTGCATCACACTGCTGACTCATGCTGAGCTTGTGATCTACTAAGACTCGTAGATCCTTTTCACATGTACTACTGGCAATCCAGGTGTCCCCCGTCTTATCTCAGAACCTGACATTTATTCCTATTTAAATTCATTTTGTAATTTTTGGCCCAGTTCTCCAGTCTGTTAAAGACATATTGATCCTGATTCTGTCTTCTGCAGTATTAGCTACCCCTTCCAGTTTGGTGTCCTCTGCAGATTTGATGAGCATCCCCTCAATACCTTCACCCAAGTCATTTATAAAAATGTTGAACAACTCCAGTCCCAAGACAGAACTCTATAGCACCACATTTGTAACATTTTTCCAGGATGACAAGGAATCATTAGTGAGCACCCTTTTGGTCAGTGAACCAGCTATAAATCCACCTAAGTTTTACCAGCCAAAATTTTATCAGCTTTTCTGCAAGAATATCATGGGGGCTTTGTCAAAAGTCTTATTGAAATCAAGACATACTACATCCACAGCATTTCCCTGATCCACTAAGCTTGTAACTCTAAAAGAAAGGGGAAAAAACAGAGATTTGTCTGGCATTACTTGTTTTTGAGAAATCTATGCTGGATCTCAGTAATCACAGTATTTTTTCCCTAAGTGCTCACAAATGGATTAATTGTCCCCATTGCTGACTACATTCCAGCTACCAATACTCAAGCATTTGGAGTGTGTCCAAAGCTAATAGCCACCAGCTGTCAAGGCTCACTTAAGCAAACAGAGGTATCGGGCAAAACAGACACCGCTGGAAGGTGGAGGACTCTCAGTCATTGAAGGTTTCTAAACAAATGTTGGATGGCCATCTGTCAATGATTCTTTAGCTGTGATTCCCGTGTTGCAGGTGGTTGTACTAGGTGACCCTTAAGGTCCCTTCCAACTCCATATTTATATTATTTAAGATTCTATGAAAACATTGTTGGTACAGAAGTACTGTAGCAAGGAGCAGCCTTTTAACCAGGCAATTTGAGGCAGGTTCCAGGTTCCAGCAAGATCTTGCCAGAAATTGCAGCTACTTCTTTTCACTTCTCTGGCAATCTTGTAGGCACCCCACCACTGCCTGAGAAGCACAGAGAAGTAGCAATGGTGGCAGCTTCTTACAAGAGCCCTGTGAGATCTTGCTAGAAGCCAGAAACCACCACACAACCCCAGTAACTGAGGCTATGACAGCAGTGGGGCAGCATCTTCTCATTTCACCTCAGGCACTGAAATGGAATGGGCCACCACTGCCTGTCACTCCGTGGTAGAGCAAATGCCTGACATGCAGAAGATCCAAGGTTTGATCCCCAGCATCTTCAGGTGGGGCTGAAATCCTGCCTGAAACTCTGGAGAGCTGCTGCCAGTCTGTGCAAGCAGTACTGAGCTAGCTAGAACAATGGGTCTGACTCAGTATACGGCAGCCTCCTCTGTTCCTAATCACCCTGGAAACCCTGCTGAAGGAAGGAGGAGGAAAGGGTCATATCCTGCTGCTGTCAACAAGGTTTATATTATCCCAATTTCTGTGACCTGTATACATTATACAAATCAAGTCGATGTGTATATATTATGTTATCATATTTACATAATTCTACCTTTGCTGGTCAAGGGGAAGGTTCAAGACTCTGAGGTCCCTGCTTCTGCACCCAGTTCACCAAAGTTCATTTAGCTCTAACCTCCCGTCTTCCTGAGTTTCTTGAACTCCCCATTGAAGCCTTAATAGACCCAGAAACTGCAGGCAACTGTTCTCCATGAGAACAGCATGTTTGACTAGATGGGCCATTGGCCAAATTCAGCAGAGCTCTTCTTCTGATTGTTTGTGAAAACGCTTTGACTGATGGGACTCACGTCTGATGAAATGTACATAGGATCAATTTGCAGAAGCACAATCTTTTAATCAAGATGATTACATTTGCCATGGCTGTGAACACCCAGTAGGCCAGAGGCTATCCATCATTTCTCAATGCCATTCCCTCCCTCCTAGAATCCCAACATAGGGATATTTACAGAGGGCTTCCTGGGTGAAATTACTTACAACGCGGGGGAAGCAACGAGTCTGGTGGTACTTGAAATACCATCAAATTACAAAGGGTAACTATTCTGTGCCCTACTTAGTGTTGTCGAGATGATGGACAAGATGCACTTCGATTCCTTCCTAGGAGCACAGTCTACACACCACCAAGCAACGTATGGCATTTGGGATGGGGGAGAAGTCTGATCAGTGGAAGACCTACATTTTGGGGGCCCTGAAGCTTGAACTGTTATGGGGGCCCCTTCACAATCAGCAGCAAGGGCTGGGGAGCCACTGTTATCTTTTTCAACAGGTTTGTTTGCAACAACCTTTTACATCTGTGATACTGACTTTCAAACTTTGGGATTGTTGAAATATACAGTGGTACCTCAGGTTACATATGCTTCCGGTTACAGACTCTGCTAACCCAGAAATAATGCTTCAGGTTAAGAACTTTGCTTCAGGATGAGAACAGAAATCGTGCTCCGGTGGCGCAGCAGCAGGAGGCCCCATTAGCTAAAGTGGTGGTTCAGGTTAAGAACAGTTTCAGGTTAAGAACGGACCTCCGGAACGAATTAAGTACTTAACCCGAGGTACCACTGTATACAACAACAAAATCAAAGAATTTTAGTCATGCAACTCAAATTGGGTCTACTAGACCTAAAACATTTAAGCAATGTGGTTCTGGGGCTCCTCCGGGATTAAGGGCCCGAGGCTTAAACTTCATTAGTTTCATAGTGGATCCACTTCTGCATCTGATTCAGTGTACAATGAAAGGCGACCTTCCGCAGTTCATTACAATACAATATGCAGATCAAATGATGAAAATGCTTCAGCAGTTGAACTTTTCTGAATTTTTGTAATGCTGTTCTCCAGTCAAGCAATGCGTATAACCCGCTCTCTCCCCCACCCCCCATATTTGTGTGAAGCCTACATAGAAGTGCATGTACTGTATTGGTGAAACGGACATACAAAAATGTATCCTATAAGGGGAAATTGCTTTGCAAAAAAATACTAGGCAGAATTGCATACAAAAATGTGTGTATTAGAAAAAAAACATCTTAAAATATTGATGAATTTGCAGGACTTATTTTTTTTAAAAAAAAACTTTTTAAAATCACAAACTAATGTGGAAATCTAGAGAACTAAACTGAAACCTGCAATAATGAGAAGGAAGGAAGGAAACTGAAACTGTCACATTGCAGATCACATGCCACGTGTTGATATAGCTGCTTTTAATTTTTTTATTGACATGTCCAGATTGCTGTAAACCCAACAGAGAGACTGTGGCATATTAAAGACTGACAGATTTATTGTGGTATAAGCCAGAACATTGTCAGGCAAGACTAATCTTAATTCTGTGGCAGCCCGGCCCTTGGAAGCAAGGCCCGCTTGTGCTCACTTCCTCCTAGGCAAATGAGAATGGGATTTTACCCAAAAAGGCCTATCCTGCAAGTGGCTGTTTAGATGCTATGTCCCATGGAATCCAATGGGACTCACTTCCAAGGAAATGTATGCAGGATCGCAACCCACCCCAACCCAATCTTTTGCCAGGTTACATATCCGGATGTTTGCTGTAGAAAAGCCATGTGTGGTATCCAGCTAAGTTCTACTGAAATCAACAGACCCACCAATTTCATTGGGTCTACTCTGAGTTAGGCTTACATTGCCTACAGCCTTGAGGCTGCATTTCCAGGCATGCTTTCCAGAGTGACTCACATTCAGCTAAGTAGGATGTGCTTCTGTTAAGCAACAATCCTATGCATGCTTACTTGGGAGTCCCATCAATCTCAGGGGGACATACTTGCAAGTAGACATGCAAGTTGGGGAAGTGTAAAGGTAAAGGGAGCCCTGACCATTAGGTCCAGTCGTGCCCGACTCTGGGGTTACGGCGCTCATCTCGCTCTATAGGTCGAGGGAGCCGGCATACAGCTTCCGGGTCATGTGGCCAGCATGACTAAGCCGCTTCTGGCGAACCAGAGCAGTGCACGGAAACGCCGTTTACCTTCCCGCTGGAGCGGTACCTATTTATCTACTTGCACTTGACATGCTTTCGAACTGCTAGGTTGGCAGGAGCTGGGACCGAGCAACGGGAGCTCACCCCCGTCGCGGGGATTCGAACCGCTGACCTTCTGATCAGCAAGTCCTAGGCTCTGTGGTTTAACCCACAGCGCCACCCTGGAAGTAAATGCTACTGCCCTCAAAGAGACTTTCTTCTGAGTGAACATGCACTTTTAAAGCTGTTCAAGTTGATGGCCATGGCGGCCTCTTGTGGAAGTGAGTTCCAAGGTTAATTAACCACTGTGTAAAGAAATGCTTTCCTTCATCTCTCCTCGATCTTCCAATGTTCAGTTTCACTGGACGTCCACAAGTTCTAGTGTTACACAGCAGAAAAACGTCTCCCTATCAACTTTCTCTGCACTGTGCATAATTTTATTATACAACCCCATCATGCCCCATCTTTCCTTTTTCTCTAAACTAAAAAGCACCAAACACAATAACCTTTCCTTATAGGGAACATAGGAAGTTTGCCTTACTGGCCATAACTTTGGTCTATCCAGCTCAATACTGCCAACACTGACTGGCAACGGCTCTCCAGTCTTAAAAAGGGACCCCTGACCATTAGGTCCAGTCGTGGCCGACTCTGGGGTTGCGGCACTCATCTCACTATTGGCCGAGGGAGCCGGGGTACAGCTTCCGGGTCATGTGGCTAGCGTGACTAAGCCACTTCTGGTGAACCAGAGCAGCGCACAGAAACGCAGAGTGGTACCTATTTATCTACTTACACTGGCATGCTTTTGAACTGCTAGGTTGGCAGGAGCAGGGACCGAGCAACGGGAGCTCACCCCGTCGCAGGGATTCAAACCGCCAACCTTCTGATCATCTTAATCAACCTCTAATAGTGTCATGCAGTGAGCTGAACTAATTATATAACTAAAAATTAAATACAGTATTAATAATACTAAATAGTGGCAGAGTGCAGGTAGTTTTAAAATCAAATTTAATTGCTGATACAGTAAGCCTGCAGCCAACACACGTTTAACTTGTGCACATTCAGCTTTATGTGCTTGGCAAAAAAAGTTGTTAAAAAATTAAAACGGGGGGGGGAGAATGGGGGCTGACGTCTAGGGGGGGAAAGTCTTTCGCAATCCCACTCGCCATTGCGCCCGATGTGCTTTGACTGTACTGTATGCAATTTTGGCTTAAGGCACGATCCCCAGACTGTAACCCCATGTAAGTTGTAGTTCTTACTGTATTGATAGTGGCACAGCGGAAATAGGTTCTAAATAAAATTTAAATAAGAATACTATTTAGTTTCATAAATTTGCACAGTGCCGTTCGTCCGATGGCCACACTGCGGTTTACGAATAGTGGCACAATTAAATAGTGGCTGTGGCACAGTGCAGAAAGTTTTTTAATAAAAGTTAAATAATAATAATAGGAGTGGCACACCGGAAACAGCTTTTAAATTTTATTTATTTTTAGTAAACGAAAAAAGAGAAATCAAGACAACCACACCTCTTACACGCACGCACGTACAATTCTTTCTTCTCTCGCCGCCGGCCTGTCTGCAAGGGAGCGCAAGAAATAATAAGCAAGAGGCGGAGAAGAAAGGGGGCGGTGTTGAAGGCAAAAGGCGTGTCCCGGGGAAGGGAGAGCCTGGGAGTTGTAGGCGAGTTGGGCGCGAGGCAAGGCCAGCTGGGACCAAACCGCGTCCGCCTATTCCTCGCTTGCTCATGGAGTGGGTTTCCTGGCGGGGCACGTCTTCGTTTTCCTCTCCTCGTCGCCTTTAGCCGGGGCTTGGCTTTTCTCCAGCCGCTGCTTCTTCCTTATCCTCTTCGTCCTCTCCTAGCGTCTCGATCTCTCCTTCTCCGCCATGGGGGACGTGATCTCGGCACACCTGGACGACAGCAGGCGGCAGTTCATCGCAGGTGAGGCGTCTTGGTTCTCGGCGCTAGCCGGCCGAGCATGTTGTCGGCTGCAAAACAACAACCCCAGGAAGTCTGAATTGATTATTATTATTATTATTACTTTCTTTTCGCATCCAATGCTAGCCCTCCTCCGAGTAGACATATTGGCACGACTAAGGGAACCGTGCCTCTCGTTTTTCACTGGATTCACTCAGAGTAAGGCTAGCGTTGGATACATCCGCCGTGTAGCTTGGCGATGGGGAGGGGGAATAAAACCCCCAAAACGAAGGATCAGCTCCAGCCGAGTTCTCCTCCGAGTCATAGGAGCTAACTCCTAGGGGCCGAGGGGTCTTTGACTTCCCCAATAAAATATATGAGTCCCCCCTAAAGTTGATGGGCATTGCTATTGTGTGTGCGTGTGTGTGCACCGCATCATGTGATCGATTATGCGGTGTTGAGCTTACCTGCCCCCCCCCAATTTTATTCAAGTTGGCAGGCACCCCTGCTCAGAGTAGACCCCGTTGAAGTGAATGTGCCTGAATTAGTCTTGTCCTTATTTCAGCGGGTCTGTTCTGACCGCGACTAACTTTGGACGCAACACAGTTTGAGGGTTGTCACTGATGCTCCCCTTACTCGGAGTAGACCCCTTTGAAATTGGTGGGCATGGCTAACTTGGGTTCATTTATTTCACTGGGTCTATTCCGAGAAGAACTTGGTTGGATACAACTTCGAGTCATTCCCCCCCCCCCCATGCATTTTTAGGCGTGGTGGGGGCTGTGCAGGGGAGACTGCCCATGGAAATAATAGTAAGCTAGGTTAACTGAGTATTTCATATTATTCTGGCTACTGCAAAGTATGATATAATGTGAATTTCACTTGAGATATTTTTAGGGGGAGGTGTTAACCGTCTAGCTGAAAAAAAGTTTTCGGCGGGGGAGGGGCTGTGGGGAACCAGTTGATCTTGGTATTATTTCAAATGTCTTTTTGCAGGGGGAGGGGCTACCTACCTATGCAAATGATTGTACTAGTATACTGAATATTGCACGCTATTCTGGTTTGATATAAGGTGACATTATGAGAGATGTTTTTGGAGTGTGTGTGTGTGTGTGTTAGTAATCTGAGAGACGTAAGAAGTGGGGAAACTCCTGGCTGAATTTATTTCAGGCTTCGTACTATCGGAGTCTGATCCCCCCCCCCCCAACACACACACCCCATTTCTTTTTCCCCCTTCTCCACGTTGCAAGTCCTTTGCTTCAATCTCTCCGTCTCCCTTCCCCGCTCTGCCTTTGGAGCGGGGTGAGAAGAGGTACCGCCTCTTTTTAAGAAGCAAGTCTGTGCAAAGGCTTGTTTGGTTTACCTAATCTGATGAAGGGGAGAGTTTAAGGAGGATGGTTGGGGGGGGGTTGCCGAAAAAGCTATAGAGGGCGAATTGTCCTTCCTTTCCTCAGTTAAGGAAGAAGCTGGCACTCAGTTCCTAAAGACCAGCTTACTTCTTCCCTTGAGAATATTTATACAGTGATGTTACAAGTATTTATACAGAGATTTTTGAGAAAACCAAATAGGTCTCTGTCCCAAGGAGCCCACAGATAGTGGGGGAAAGTATGAATATTAAATTAGGATGGGAGTAGATGGGACGCGAGTGGCGCTGTGGGTAAACCTCAGAGCCTAGCGCTTGCCGATCAGAAGGTCGGAGGTTCGGATCCCCGCGACGGGGTGAGCTCCCGTTGCTCAGTCCCAGCTCCTGCCAACCTAGCAGTTCGAAAGCACATCAAAGTGCAAGTAGGTACCGCTCCAGCGAGAAGGTAAACGGTGTTTCCGTGCGCTGCTCTGGTTCGCCAGAAGCGGCTTAGTCATGCTGGCCACATGACCCGGAAGCTGTACGCCGGCTCCCTCGGCCAATAAAGCGAGATGAGCGCCTCAACCCCAGAGTCGGTCATGACTGGACCTAATGGAGGTCTTTAAGCAGAGGCTTAACAACCATATGTCAGGAGTGCTCTGATGGTGTTTCCTGCTTGGCAGGGGGTTGGACTCGATGGCCCTTGTGGTCTCTTCCAACTCTATGATTCTATGATTCTATGATTCTTTAATGGTCAGGGGTCCCTTTACCTTTAAAAGGATGGTGGTGATGATGATATCCTATTCTTTCCTCCAAGGAGTTCTTGGTAAAAAATGTGACTGCACATGTTTATTAACCTCATGGCAGCCCTGAAATTTAGTTCAGACTGAGTGACCTAAGAGCTCCAACTTAAGATCCACTGCCAGCTATGTCTCCCCTTCCCCCCAGGCAGGAATGTCATCACACATACTTTGCACTTTGGGAATGAGGATTATGGAGATAATTGTTCTGAAAAAGGTGGTTTTTGAAGAGGGAACCTGAACAGGAAGGGAGAAAGGTGTCACTTAATGCAACACACTGACCCCCCCCCCCAATTTTCTTAAGTAAGGGCTTTTTGGAGGGGTGAAGCAGGTCTAAGCTATTACAAATGGCATAGCAGGCTGAAATTGAACCGGATGAGCCTCCAATGCCTTGAAGGTCAAGTGATGGGCAAGGTGCCACCTGATGGATTTCTGCCTCTTAATGGTGCAAAGGGACACAATCCTGAAGTAAGAAAGGAAGGCCTTTTGTTTTTAATGTGTTCTTGTGGGGGAATGGAGAGTAAAATGTGTGTTTTGGTGCTGTGATTGTAAAATTAGGGAGTGGCAGGACTGAGGAACGGTGCACAGCAGAAGGGTGCGCCTTTGCTGCTTGTGTGCACATGGAGCAGAAAGTGGCAATAAACTCAAGAAACTATGTGAATAAAGTGCTACAAACCCCTGAGACAGTTTGCTTGCAAGGTGCTTAGGACCACTGCTCGAAGCCCCCTATTTTAAATTTTATTTGAATCATTTCTTATCCACACTTCAACTAAAACCATGAAAGTTCCCAGAGTGGCTTTAAATATATTCTCCATGAAAAATCTTGGGTACCCAAAACTTTGCTGCTGGCACTTTAGTCTCTTTCCCTTGCCTGCCCCTTGTAACCTACCTTCCTTAATGCTCAGGGGTTCATGAAATAAATATGTAATAATCCTTTGAGGACTAGATCATGCGTTCAGATAGGCTTAATCTTGGACTAGGATTAGTTGGGGGACCTCTCCTGAATTATTACGACTGAGCTCTGGAGACAGATAAAGAGTGATGCTTCCCTGAGCATCTCCAGAGGACCTTTCCCACTTGTCTTTACCCATCTGCCATTTCTTTTAAGGCAAAGGATTTCCATTTGAGGAGTAAGGAATAGGCATGGTTCTCAGCGGACTCAACCTGTAGGCATGGCTGGCAGGGGGTTTCTCTTCATCTGACACATAGGGATCAATAAGTAATGTTTTCTTTTCTGGAATTTACTGGTTTGGCTTCTTATCCCAAATCTCCCCCCAAGAAACTGTGGAAAGCATACATGGAGTGTGGTCTCCCTCCCCACCCAAAA
Organism: Podarcis filfolensis; assembly: GCF_964270895.1. Lineage (NCBI taxonomy): Eukaryota > Metazoa > Chordata > Lepidosauria > Squamata > Lacertidae > Podarcis > Podarcis filfolensis. The sequence goes on from NC_139617.1 coordinate 41,804,855, forward strand.
AATATCCTCCCAGCAACCCTGCAAGGTTGGTCAGATAGAGACTGGCCCGTTAAACATTGTGGAAGTCCTGGATTGTGCCTTCTCCGTCTAGACTCTCTGGGCACACAGCATTGCCAGTTTAAATTTACTTTTCGTAGTCTGGCCTGTAGGGCTGTTGGCAAAAGCACTCTCTCCCCCTCTCCCTCCCTCCTCCCACAAGGCATAGGGTAACAGGATGTATGGCTCCTTGTTGGAAAGGCAATTTCCCGCCTGCTTTCCCTCCTGCTACTGCCTTTGGGAGCAGACTGTGTTGCAGTCAGACTTCGTGACAATTGCTCTTTTGCCCTTGGAAGCAAAGGGCCTGATTATAGTCTGGGAAAACTGGGTGGGAGACTCTGCTAATTGCTGCCTACAGAGGCTTGGTGGTTCCCTAATAAAGGGTGAAGAGGAGAGAGAGGTCAGGAATCAGTCGAGGCACACTCTCTCTCCTGACTCCCCCCGCTTCCCGCCCCCCCGCCCCGGTAACTGACAAGCCAGCAGCCCTCATCTCCCAACCCTACAAATTCTCCCTTTTGACCTCTTGCCTTTCTAAGCTTCACTTCCAGCTTTTAGAGTTGTGCATCGGGTGTGTGTGTGTGTGTGTGCGTGCGCGAGATCATCAGGCCCAGTGGTGCTTGTATAATGACTGGTTGTGGGGGGTGTAGGGTGTCCTTAATGGAAACCTACAACAACATCTCCACACACAACTGACTCCTTCCCTCAATTATAGCCAAATCATTCTTGCTATCTTTTCTATGTACCTGATCTAAGTCACAGTCTTCTTCTTCTTCTTCTTCTTCTTCAAAACGTTTTTACTGGGGACATAGCAAAGCAGATAAGTGGAATATTTATAATTGCTCTACAATAAATAGTAGTAATCAAGGGAGGCGGGTGGTTCTGTGGGTTAAACCACAGAACCTAGGACTTGCCAATCAGAAGGTCGGCTGTTCGAATCCCCGCAGTGGGGTGAGCTCCCGTTGCTCGGTCCCTGCTCCTGCCAACCTAGCAGTTCGAAAGCACGTCAAAGTGCAAGTAGATGAATAGGTACAACTCCCACGGGAAGGTAAATGGCGTTTCCCTGCGCTGCTCTGGTTCGCCAGAAGTGGCTTAGTCATGCTGGCCACATGACCTGGAAGCTGTACGCCGGCTCCCTCGGCCAATAAAGCGAGATGAGCACCGCAATCCCAGAGTTGTCCGCAACTGGACCTAATGGTCAGGAGTCCCTTTACCTTTAAATAGTAGTAATACTTTTGAGAGAAAAGAATCTTCTTGCGTTTATTTATTTCAGGGCAATGATTTCTATCCCTGATGCAAACTGTGACATGAAGAGGGGATGGATTGAATCTCCATAGCTGCTATTTGCCTGCCTGTCCCCCCCCCCCCCCGAATGCATCTCATTGCTAATTTCACGAGTAATGTTATAATCTTTCTAAAAGAAGTGCAATTCATAAATACAGTCAAACCAGTCATGCCCCCCCCCCCAATAGTACTGTGAAAATTGTAGCTGAAAGATAAGGGAGCTAAGCTCCCTGTTTCCAGCCCCCCACCCATCCAGCTGTGTACACACCACACATTTAAAGCAGATCAGTTCGCCAAAAGAATCCTGGGAACTGGAGTTCACCCCAAAGGCTACAATTCCCAGAACCCTCAACCACGCTACAGTTCCCAAGATTCTTTGAGGGAAGTCATATGCTTTAAATGCGATTTAAACCAATAGTGTGTAGGCAGGTACACATTGTGATTTGAACACAGATCAGGCCCTTTAAGGCTCCTTGGCTCCCTACGCCACCTTCCACACATTCTCATGGCTATTTATTGTACTTCCGATAAATAATAATACCAGTTGCTGGGAACAAAATGCTGCCCTACATGAGCTGTTGGCCTGATCCAACAGGCTCCTCTTATGAATGGCATAGAAGCTATAGATAATCAGCTATTGAAAAGCAAAAGGGCTGATTTTTGCAGGCTAGCGCTTGTGTAGCTTTTTCCATATCTGCCTTACATTTTACTGTATATTTTGGAAAGTTCTTTGTTTGCTCTGCATTTGGATACCTCTTCAGATATCACCATCAAAATTTAGCCACATTTGAGGTCAAGGAACAGGTTTTTGCCTATGTTTGGATGACATTTTGAATCAAGATGGTGGACTGACGAGCAGATTTTACCCACTGATTTCAAAAGTGCACAGATTTTTGTTTGTTTGTTAGAAACTGCTACTGTATTTTAATTTAGAGCATGCTTTGTTCTGTGGTGATGGGGGATTGTGCCAAAGCAAATATCTGAAGCCACTATATTTGATGTCCTGTCATGTGTTTTTACTGTTGTACACCACCCTGGGATCTTTTGATAAAGAGCAGTATATGAATTGAAATAATAATAATAATAATAATAATAATAATAATAATAATGCTATGTTAATCATTTTTAGGGCACAATTTCCAATGTTGCAAAAGTGGGAGAAGAATCTTTATCATCTACTTTTAAAATGGGAATTGCGGTGAATGGTTTGTTATAAAATTCAAGTGAAGATGGTGTGTGTGTGTGTGTGTGTGTGTGTGTGTGTATCTGTCTTATAGGGAACGTAGCCTTATAGCCTGTCAAATTCTGTGTCCATCAAACTAAGGACGCTGCTGATGTGGTGTCTTCCAGAGTTTGTTGGACTACAATTCCAGCCAGCCCCAGCCAGCATGGCCAATGGTCAGGGCTGAAGGAAATCGCAAACAACAACATTAAAACACGGTTTTAGTGACCCACGGTTTTAGTGACCCATGGTTTAACCTAGTGCTGACGGTTCTGACTGGCAGGTTCTCTCCAGCGTATCAGAGGTTGTCTCTATTGTCTGCCACCTAATACTTTTTAAAGTGGAGATGCTAGGATTGAACTTGGGACCTTCTGCATACAAAGCAGGGGCTCTACCACTGAGCTACAGCCCTTTTCCAACATGGGAAGCTTCCCTATACTGAGTCAGACCATTGCTCCATCTATCTCAGTGTTGTCCATACTCATTGGCTCTCCATGATTTCAGACAAGGGGCGCTCCTAGCCCTACCTGGAGGTGTCAGGGTTTGAACCTAAGACCTTCTGCTCTGCTGCTCAGTTGTGCGCTTTCCGCAAATGACTCCGGAGTGCCTAGGAATTTCCGACCCCAATCTGCTTGTTTCCACTGTCCCTTGGAAACTTCATGTTTCTGAAGTGCTGGTTGATATATCTCTGAGCATGTTTAAAGCAATTATCTGCATGGCACTGAAGGCCACCTGTGGCAGGAGCAGTCCTTTTCGTTAAGTATTTCATCTGCTGAGCACCTGATCTGCTGCAGCTGAGCCAAGTACCCAGATGTTGCTCAATGATGACTCGAGCTCCTTTGTGACTGAATGGAATAGATGAGTAGGCCTTTTAGTGGGAAACTGCTGGCTATTCAGTCCTTCCCCCTTGCAGAATTGTGAATCACACTAGGCTTCACTTCTGTGGAAGCTAGACACCTCATAGGACTAACTTTGCTGGTGTTGGTGAACTTTGCATTGCGCATTCACAGCTATTTGTGCCTGTGGTGGTATCAGGGGAGTTATATGTAATCATGCTTTCAATACTGTTTGTACCTGCAAAAGCTTTGAGGTACCCACACTTATTCTTTTCTACTCTACAGCTTCCAGCTGAACTCCTGTAATTTCTCACACCACAAATGTTTCAGGGTGTTGTTCTTTTGCCCCATGTTTGTTGCATTGTAGTGTAAGACAGCAATAATACAATAACATTGGGTAGCATCGCAAGACAACTAATAATTAAATTTAGATCCTGCCCTCCTTCTCCTTGCTTCATTTAAAGATTTTCAGAGACTTTGAGACTAAAGATTTCATTTTGTACTTGTTATGGTTTGAAGGAATTCTATAAAGATTGTCTGTTGCGTATGTACAAGGTCATCGTGTTGCCTAGACATTGCTGACGTACTCTTTGCAACACAGGGGTTTGTTTGGTTACTACTTACTTCTTCTCAAAGTGGCAGACATGAAAGTGATACCTTAATAAAAGCATCTTGAAAACAATTCCAATATAGATGCAAGTGGGAAAGATTACTACTTAAAAGACTTCAGTAAGCACCAAAAAGATAAGAGATGGCATAGAATCATAGAACTGCAGAGTTTGAAGGGACCGTGAGTCTAGTCCAACCCCTCAGTGCAGGAATCTCAGCTAAAGCATCCATGACAGATGGCCATCCAACCTCCGCTTAAAACCTCTAAGGAAGGAGAGTCCACAACCTCCTGAGGGAGACCCTCCACTGCTGAGCAGCTCTTACTGTCGGAAAGTTTTTCCAAATGTTTAGTTGGACTCTCCTTTCTTGCAACTTGAAGCCATTGGTTTGAGTCCTACCCTCAAAAGCAGGAGAAAACAAGCTTGCTCCCTCCTCCATATGACAGCCCTTGAGATATTTGCAGATGGCTGTCATATATCCTCTAGTCTCATCTTTTCCAGGCTAAACATACCCAGCTCCCTCAACCATTCCTCATAAGATTTGGTGTGCAGACCCTTGATCGTATTGACTGCCTTCCTCTGCACACCTTCCAGCTTGTCAACATCCTTCTTAAATTGTGGTGCCCATAATTGGACACACTATGCCAGGTGTAGTCTGACGAAGGCAGAATAGTGTGGGACTATTACTTCTCACAACACTTCTGTTCATGCAGCCTAGAATTACACCAGCTTTTTTTTTTTGCTTCTTCATCACACTGCTGACTCATGATAAGTGAGTGAGAATTTGATCCCTGGTCTCCCAGGCACTGGTCCGACACTCTAACCACTATGCCACACATAAAACGGGATGTGTGGGGGAGGTTAATTAAAAATCCATCATTAATGCATTAGTGTTGCATCAATTAAATATTGCAGAATGCACCTGCAAAACATTACCCCCCCCCAATTTGCAGGAACTATAAGACAGGAGTATGGGACGTGGGTGGCACTGTGGGTTAAACCACAGAGCCTAGGGCTTGGCGATCGAAGGTCAGCGGTTCAAATCCCCTCCGACGGGGTGAGCTCCCGTTACTTGGTCCCTGCTTCTACCAACCTAGCAGTTTGAAAGTACGTCAAAGTTCAAGTAGATAAATAGGTACCACTGCGGTGGGAAGGTAAACGGTGTTTCCATGTGCTGCTTTGGTTCGCCAGAAGCGGCTTAGTCATGCTGGTCACATGACCTGGAAGCCGTATGCCGGCTCCCTCAGCCAATAAAGCGAGATGAGCGCCACAACCCCAGAGTTGGCCATGACTGGACCTAATGGTCAGGGGCCCCTTTACCTTTACCTATAGGACAGGAATGGCACACATTGGGCCCTCCAGATGTTGTTGGACTGCAGCTTGCCATTCCTGACCGTTGCTTTCATCCTGATGCTAAATGTTGGTTCTAGGCACCTCTCTCTGGGCTAGCAAGGGAGGTGGCTGACATGTCAACCTGTGGATGTTGCAGCTCCACATGCGCTATGCAAACCTCCCTGACCACACACACCCAGGTTTGGGAGAACTGAGTGCTGCATTCTGTGGTTTCTTTGTTGTTTTTTCATTTGGCCTCATTCCTATCTGATCTTCCTCCTTTGTGCCCAAACTGGCCCTGTTTCTCCCCCCCCCCCCTCCTTAGAGGGCAGGAAGGGAGGGAAAGAAAAATAGGTTGTAAATTCAGGAGAGGATTTGTGGTTCATCATGCTCCTCCCAAGAAGCATGATAAGCTGTCTCTTTGCACTTTAGTTTGTATTAATTTATTTTTTAAAAACCTATACACCACAATTTATTTATTTCTTAAAAAATCAAAGTGGTTTGCGAACAATATATATAAAATAAAAACATAAATATTAAAATTGCATATAACTGGCTAACTGTAGCATATTTTTTCTGTCTTACTTGAATTGTCTGCATAAACTGGTTGCAAATAAAATAAAATAAAATAAAAATGGTAAATGTTTGTGCAATGCTAACGTGTGATTACTTGGCCACAATCTTGACTTTCCTGCAGGGGCACTTGTCATGTTATCCAAATACATTTGCATGTGGAATGGCCCTAGCTCAGGGTTTGCCATGACTCACTCTAGCAGTAATTACATTAAAGTAATTACTGATTTACTAATCATCATTTTTGAAATTGAAATATCGATAATGAGCAGTCTCATGTCCAGAGTTGCTCAGAAAGTGTAAGAAACCAAAAGATCTGGAACGGATTCTGTTCGACTTCCGAGGTACTACTGTACATAGAGAAGATGTGGCAGGATCCTGACCTCAGAGTTGACCCACTGAAATCAGTGGACTTAAAGCTAGTTATGTTTATTCATTTAAGTGTTCCTTCTCTAGGTCAGCCTAGCACATAGGCTGGATATAACCCTCTGTCTTTATTGTTTTAAATGAATTTTGGTGGGGTGTGTGTGTCTGATTTTGATTAGTGTCTGCTTTCTCAAATAAAAAGCATTTTCCAGCAGAAGAATGAGAGACATTCCCTTTATCAAAAGCATAGCGTGACAAGCACCCCGCCCTGTTTTCACCAGGTCCCACCTTTTCATATAAGTGTTAGATAAAGAACGTATAAAACCAGTGTGTGGAACTTAAAAATTTGCGTCTCTCTGGCAAAGCACAGAATTCTCTCTCCAGCATTTTCTTCTCTCATCAGTTACGGCTGATATAAAAAGTTGCAGTTCTGATAGTTGTTTCTTTATTTTGCCCACTCTGTAAGTAAACTATGGGCGCCTGGTCAGACCTTGCCTCATCTCTCCTTTAAAAGTCTCCAAATAATTCCTCTCTCAAAGCAACATATAAAGGGCAGTACATGGCAACATGCTATAACTTCTTCAGTGTGGGCTAAACCATGAAAAGTATGCCATGAAAAGTGTTCCTTCAACTGTGGCGAGAAGAAACATGGGAGGTGGGGTGAAAGCCACAGTTCTGGGGTGGCATTCTGTTGGGGTGGAAATTGACTCTTTCCCAGTATTATCAGATCAATTATTTGATGAGGAGGGAGGAGGCACAGCTCAGTGAAGGAAGGAGGCTGCGTGCTTGTGCGCAAGAGCGTGGGATAGCCACACCTGTTGCTGGCATGCCACCTCCAGAGGGTTAGCTGAGGGTTATCCTTAGGGCCAAAACGGGTTAGTCACCCCTACTCTCGGCCAAACATACTCTGCTCTCGGCTAAACTCTTAATCCCAATGTGATTCTTGGGGTATGAGAAATGATTACTCCCTTTGAACATATGCACAGTTGGTTTCTTTTCTAGAGAGCAGCCACAGCATATAGCTAAGGTTAAGTGGGAGAGGTTTCTCTGTTAAAATCAAAACAGTTGACTTGCAGGTAGATGTAATCCCCTGGTGCGGTTCTCTTCAGAAATTCCAGCAGGTCAGAGATGTTAACCTGTGGCAAGGAAACCAACCAAGTGCCTTGTGGCACCTGAAAGACTGACTGGTTTTAGATAGCTAGCAAGGCAAATAGACAGATAGGCGCCAGCTCCTAGGAGCCAATGGATTTTTGCCCCCTTCCCCCCTTTCTTAGGGGGCCTGGCCCCCTCACGATGTTGCACAGTGCTCATGGCATCAGAACATTGTGTTAGACCCCTCAATCATCTTGAGAAGATGTTGCCTCTGGATAGATAGAATTTTGTCACGAAGTGGATGAGTGATCTTCAGGTGTCAGGTGTAATTGGGAAAAGAGAGGAGGGGATAGTAAACAATGGGCCCAAAAATCCATGCAAGGCAATGCTAGAGGTATAGTTTGTGATGTTTCTGAACAAGATAGCATGGGGACATAATATACTGCCATATATGATGTCATGCTATTGGTCCACCAAGCTCAGTTTTATTAACTATGACTGGGAGTGGCTCTCCCAATTTCAGACATGGTCTCTCTCTTCCAACTGCCCCTGCAGATGCTCTGCCACTGAGCTATGCTTCCATCAGTAGCTGTGTCACTGCCAGCCTTCCCAACTTTGCTAGATGTTCACTTCATCTGTAATGGAAGAGAGTTTGCTGACCTTCACTGAGCCGCAATTTTCTGCCAAACTAAAGTTAAGCAGTTTGTTTTCCTGTGTGGATATATATTGCCAGGTGAGAATGCTCCATGCATCTGGCAAAGTGGGCTCTGGTCCAAGAAACTTCTGGCCCAATGAGACAGAGTCTTTCAGATGCTTCTAAACTTCTTGCTGAATCACAGTGAGCATGGAACCCAGAGAAAGCTTGGCTACCCATCATCAGCATTGCTCAGCTAGTCACCATAGTAAGGTTATTTAGACAGTCCTAAGTAATGTTATTCCTTACTGGGAGGGTCCTTAGTTCAGTGGCAGAGCACCTGTTCTGCGTGCAGAAGGTCCCAGGTTCAATCACTATATTCCTAGGTTGGGAATGTGGCGGGTTTGCAGTCTGTAATAACATGCCTTGTCTTGTCTTCAGGGACCATTGACTTAGTGCCTTTCTCAGAAGACTGCATTGCCAAAAGTAGGAGCTGCCCAAGTTGGGCAAAGCTGTGGCAACATCTGGAATACTGAGCTCCATTGCATCAGAGTAGGGTGAACACAGATGCTGGCCAGTTTTTGAAACCAGTATGTGACCTGTCAGCACCTCTCTCCTCTCCATCCACCCATGTGTCATACAGCTGGCCTGTTTTGCAGACAGTGGATGGTTTTTCTTGCCCTGCTTCATCTGGGGATGCTGGTTTGAGACTGGAGATGGCTGTGATGCAGAAGAGGAGGTTCACACAGTGCAGAGTTAGATGGTGAAACTTTCCCCAACGAGAGGAAGGAACGGCCACCAGCCTGGATGGCTTTGAAAGAGGATTAGACAAATTCGCTGAGGAAAAAGCTCTCAGTGGCTGCTAGTTGTGATGGCCATGTTCCACGACCACTGTTGGAGACAGTATGCTGAGTTGTTGGAGAACAGAGGAGGGAAGAGGGCTCCTGTGCTCAGGTCCTTTGCTGGGTTCCCAGAGGTACCTGGTTGGCCATTGAGAGGACAGGATGCTGGGGTGTGACGTCCAGCCTTGGGATTTTTGTGGCTCAAGTTGCTTCCTAGGGAATCTGCCTTGAGAAAGTGTCCATTTGTTTCTACTGACTGTCTTCATTTGTGTTTTTTAAATCAAGTGTTTAAAAGATGCCTCAAGTCTAGGAGGAGCCTCCTGTTGACAGGAAATGAAACCTGGTAGCCTTGCAAATGAACATTATGTGAGCCCTGCTGGGTCAGTCCAGTGGCCCATCTAGACCAGCATCCTGTTGTCACAGGGGTCTATGGAAAGCCCACGAGGAGGAGCTCCCTCACCTTCAGTTTCTAGCAGTTGCTATAGAAGCACTGCTGCCTCCCAATAGAGGCAGTAGCCATAACCCTGGAATGTCTCTTTGCTTGACGATGGTTGTGCTGGTGGCTGCTTTATGCAACACCCCTAAAAGAGGGCGAAATAGGACATGGCCTTGCAGATGCATGTTTTTTTTATTCATAGATGCAAATTTAGAAGTAATATATATGTTACATATTTATGAACCACCTTCCATCTAGAACAAATTTAGAATTTAAACCAAGGGAATTTACATAAAACAACTAAAAATAGCTTTAAAAACTGTACCAAAACAACAACAAAACAAGCCGGCAACTAAATACAGGTTTAGAAAAGATATGGAATATCTCTTAGGTTCTGGCCAGGGCAAAACACCTGTCATGCATACTTAACCACCATAAGAATTCTGAGGGTGCTGAATTCTGCACCCAGGACCTAGGCGCAGAGCAGGACAGCAACTAAGCAGTCTCATGTCTTTTTTGCTCTTCCCTTTTGAGACATAGAATTGTAGAGTTGGAAGGGATCCCATCATAAAAATAATCATGTTTTTTTTAATGAACCACCTTTTGCATGCATCTCATGTGATTTAAAAACATACCATAAAACCAGTGTCTAAAACAGTGCAAAGAAATGTAAATAATAAAGAGAAGTGTAAAAACAATGTGGAATAAACACTAAAAGCTGAGAGACCTTCTCAACCAGCTGGAAAAGCTTCTGGAAACAAAAAAATGTTCTAAAGAGTTTAGATAGTGGGGTGCCTGCTGTGTTTCAACAGCGATCCTGTTTCACAGAACAGTGGCCACCACACACAAAGCCCTGCTCTTAGTTGTTCCCTGGAAATCATTCATTAGGCGAGTGTTCGCATAGTGAGCCCACAATGTCCATTTATTGCTGTGGGGAAATTTCTAATGCCTTCCTGACTGTGGAATTTTGAGCCAGCAAAGTTGGGGGGGATGGAATGCTGCTCTCTCATTTGTCCAGTCAATCACCCTCCCTTCTTCTGTTCCTCAGCCAGCCAGTAGAAGGTAGACAGGAAGTACAAAATTCAGATATCTGAATTTTCGGTGTGTATAGCAAGGTTTTCATATACCGAACATTCATAAAGGGGGACCTGTGTGTGCATCTCGCCCCTAGTGGGGAATACTGTAACGTGGTAGCCTGCTTGGGATAGGGTTCCCAAGGGAAAAAATGAACATGTGAAAAGGTTCTGAAGCGGCCCACAGAATGCCAGTGTGTTTGAAGCTGTGTGCTCCTTCGTAGTTGTCACTTTGAATCGGACAGGGAGAAGCAGCTTCTTTTCCTTTGTAATAGCTTCCTGGAGGTTTTTGCATACTTGTGGTCTGCTGGATGGCTCTAAGCTCTTGATGCTGCCTGAAGTGCTGCCATGCTGGTTCTAGCCTGGGTTTTGCCTGGAACATCCTGTTCTGTGTGGTTGCCTTTCCAAACTGCTTGTGATGTGAAAGAGCTGCTTTGTGCCAGCCCCTCCTTTTTTCACTCTTTGTCCCCAAATCCCTGGTTGGTTGCCACTGCTGCAAACCCTGGATATCTGAGTGCATTGGCACCTCAGTGGAGAATTTGCTCACATGTGGCTTCGACCATAAACCCTTCCTAAGGCACATTTTTTATAAGTTAGTCTGCAAGACTAAACTAGAAAACTATTTAAATCCCGTAGTAGCTTTGTAAAAGCCCAAGACCTGTGCAAGTCTGGATTCAGACGCCTGATGTTTGGTATCTATGACTTCTGCGCCCCCGTCATGGGTTATGGTACTTTGAAGCGGGGGGAACACCAGTCTGCTGTTGGTTCGATTAATCTGTATCATGGGTGGGAAACCTCAGGCCCAAATGCAGCCATCCGTGTCTTTATATTTCTCCCTCAGAACTCTTCCCAGACCACACTCTACACCAGCCATCCTGAGTGTTTTTGTTTGGCTGGAATGTGTCTGTTAACTCTGTTTGTGCCTCTTCCTTGCCTGGATGGAGGATAGAGAGCGGTGTGCAAGTGTGTGTAAAATCTAGCTTAGTGTATGGAGGTAAAATTTGCATTCGTAGCCCTACCCACTTTTGCCTCTGATCCCACCCACCACTTGCATGTAGCTCCCATATAGTTACCTAGAATTAAATGCAGTTCTTCGGCTGAAAAGACTCCTCATCCCTAATCTGTATTAACTGGCAGTCAAATGGCCTAGTCTGACATTTTGGAGGAGTGGGGTGGGGTTACCTTCAGCAACGATGCTTATTCCAAGGGTTCCCATTTTTGCATGTCAAATGCTTTCTTCGTTTGAATCAATGGTCCCTATGTGTTTTCCCCCCTGTGCTAAGAATCTTCCAACAAATTCTGTGCCAAGCACAGCTCAGTTCTGTGACCAGTAAGAATTAAGCAACATGAGACATCACTCATGCTAAGAGCAAACTCAGTTGCTTAGTGTTAACAAGATTTAAGCCAAAATGGGACTATTGAGAAACAAGATGGGAGACATTGGCATGCTTGGTGGAGCACTATCATTTGGGAATATATATATTGTGACCCCATGAGTGTGAAACAGAATATGGGGTGGGAGGGAGATGACTGAATGATATGTGTGTGTGATAAGAGAGTAAATGAGCAATTGTCATTGAATAGGTGAAAATCTCAAAACCAAGTTAACTGAAAATATATATTCATATTGTGAAGTATTTTGAAAAGTATTCTTTTGTGTAGGAAGTATGCTAGACTGACATTTATGTATATAATGGGGATAAAATCTCTTCCCAGTTGGATGGGGACCATGAGTGAGCAACTCCTTGTGCTTCAGGATTTCTGTGGCTTGAGCACAGGCATTTCCAAGTTGTTAAAAATAATGGCCTCTAATCTGGATTCTGTTGCCTGCTTCTGGGCTGGAGGAGGTGCTGGGGGAAACAGCTGGGACCTCTTTCTGAGGCTGACAGGGAAGGCCACTCAGATCTGCCAGGAAGACATCTGCTTGAAACTGTAGGCAGCTCTGTAGGGTGAATTTCTTGGTTTAGGCAGCGGTGAAACCTGCATGTCCCCTCTCATCCAAAAAGACTCATCTACTGTATTGCAGAATTCACTGGAAAGCTTGGGTGATGCAGCCATAATCAAAGGGATGTTGTGGAGGTATACCACTGAGAGACTTGTAATATTAGGTGACTTAGACATGGTCATACATAAATAGGTGCCTATCTGCGATTTGATTTTGGTATTAAGCTTGACCAAAGTTCGGCCATGCAGGGGGAGTTCACTTGTGAGTGAATTTCAGACCTCAATACCTCTGAAAATGCCATGTGCCACATGTGTGCAACTTCCTTTCCTATACACCTTTAAACTTTGGTTCTCCCAGGCTCCTGGAGCCCAGAATGTGTGGGAATAATTCATTGACCTGGAAAACGTCACCCAGGGCGAGAAAAGCGATCTACAAACCCAATTTACTCTGCTATGCTCAACCTCTAAGGCTAGAAGATTATATACAAGGATTTGTGTGCAGTTGCAACAGTGCTGTAGTGCATTTAAGCCAAAGTGCTTCTCAGTTGGCCACACAGGTATTTAAGGTAGAAGGTTGCACAAAACTGGATGCTCCCTTGGTTAGAGCGTGGGGCTGATAATGACAAGGTTGCAGGTTCGATCCCTGTATGGGGTGGCTGCATATTCCTGCATTGCAGAGGATAGGACTAGAGGGCCTCAGGGTCCCTTCCAACTCTACATATGTGATCACATATGTGATCATATGCGCAGTTGTCATAATGCTACTGTGTAATTGGTTGCAAAGTGATTCTTTGCTCGCTGTGGAGTGTGTGTGTGTTTAAAGAATATCAGAATTATCTTCCCTGCTGAACTGGCAGAAACCTCTTCTTCATATATGATACTGCTGCATCCCACTTTTATTTACAAGCCCTAAAGGTGGCCAGTAAACACTTGCTTTTTCTTAGGTAGCATTTTAAAAACAAGTGCTGTGTTCTATTGATTTTTACTGGAGCTTAAAATATTCAAAGCGTTATCTAAAATTCAGATACATTCTAAATACTAGCTTTATGGCTTGGTTAGTTTTACTTCACACCGCCCTCCCCCCCCCAATAACTGCCGCTTTCCCATAAGCCACCCTGACTTTTTCTGAGATCACAGGTACTCCACAGCCGAAAGCTGGGACAACATAATATTAACTTCTCTAACACCTGGCCATTGTGGGGGCACCTCAGCAGTAATTTATTTGATTATCTGTTATTTGTTTATTCATATACACTGATGCTGGGGTGGGGAGGGGCACACCATAAAACTCAGGTATTTGATATCCCGTTCTTTGGAGAAAAAAGTACTGAAGCAAAGAAAGACAGCTAAGGAAGGTGTATTTAGAAAGACATTTTAAATACATATTGTTGCAGAATTTTGCATACTACAGAAGAGGAAGTCGTTGTGTAATTGGAATATTGTACTACAGATAAATAAACTACCCCCAGTACTTTCAGAGATAAACAGGATCCAAACCCCACCCCACAAATTACAATTCAAAGTGCAATATAAAATAATTTATATACCATTAATATAAACTGAATAGGCTGTCAAACACGTGGTTTGATTTTATTGCATGTGCTTATACAAAAGAGCTTGGCTGTCGACTACCAGCGACTTATAGCAAATTATGGACAGATTCTTTTATTTATCATCTCTTAGTAAGGTGACTTTCAAACTATAGGTTTTCTGTATCTCATATGAATCTGTTCTTCCATGGGCGGTAGGGGGAGAATTTATTGAATGTTTTTTTTTCTTTTAAAGCAAGATTTGAATATTATAGGTGATTTCTTCCATTACATTTTTACAAAATACAAAATTTTTGCCTGGCAAATAAGGAAAAACAAAATATTCCCCCACAGAATTCAGGATACCCATACCAGTTTTGTACATTATTGGGACCATCCCACTGTGTTCCTGTGCATGTGTATATCTGAAAAAGAGAAACCAAATAGTCATAAATTCATCTCTTTTCTGTTCGTGAAATTTTCTGCAGCAAGTCTGCATGCCAGTTTTTGTCATGCCAGTAGTTCAGATCCTTAAGAAAGACATTTATTTAGAAATATGAACTGGCTTGCTGTGGCCCTCTTCATTGCTTTTGCGGGTGGTCTTGAGAAACCTTCCCTGGCTTCAGGGGGCAGGGGGGAAACAGGGACAGGGAGTGGGGAGGCTACTCTCTGACCATCAGCTTCTGCCTAGCAACTTCATCCGCTGACTTCAGCCTCCCAACTTCCATCTATTCATGCATTTCCCCCAGTTTCCTTGCACACATTCCGTTCATGTGTTCTCTCTCCATTCATTCACATTTGTGCCCTGGCTTCAACCCACAAATATCCACTCTTGATTGGCTTCCAAAGGTGAATTTCAGCCAGCTTACATCAGCAAACAACAGCCTACTTCAGCCTTATGACATCTCCTGGTTCCTGAATGCAAACTTCTCCCCACCTTCTGCCCACTGCCATCAGCCAGCTTCCTCTAGGTCCAATTTGAGACATCAGCCAGCTTGCAATGTGGATATCAGTCACCTTCAAGCCACAACCCCCCCTCACCAAAGCAATCCCGCTCAGCAAGCAAACTTGGCTTTCTCTTGAATCCATAGCATCCTTCAGCCAGATGATTGCTTCCTTTCATTCGACAGTTCATTTCCTCCTTGTGGAAGATGATCAGCCAATATGGCATGTCTCATTTACAGTGTTGCAAACTCTCCCCCTTAACATGGCAGTTGTTCCAGAGCGACTAAGGTGAAGATCTTAACTGTCAGACTCAGTTTCTACTATGCAGAAATCAGGCTCAGGTTTGTCCTGTGCACAGAGCAAAATAGTCACAACAGCTGTTGCCTGCTGTGTTCTGCTGGGGAAGAGGATCTTAATCCACAGAGTTTTCCTTTGGTCCACCTTTATATCCACTCACAGTCATGTGACTTGGGGACGTCACAGACACTCTACAGCCAGTGGCAACACTTGAGGAGGCATTGTCACAATCTCCTCAGGCCTCACAATTCTGGGTTTATGAGAATGAAGCAGAAACTAGGGCTTCTCATTCTCATTTTTGTTCAGGAGGCCCTATTCCAGCTGTGTGAAATCCAGAGGTTTTTTTGCGCACATACCCCCCAATCTCACCCTCCAGTTAAGCAAGAAGCATAATCACGGTTTAAGAAAACATTTGAACCAGGCCAAAGCATTTGAGGTGGAGGCAAAATGGAAGCATAGTTCTGGGGGCCAGATAGAGAGTTTGGACGCCATGCTAGGCTGAAACTCTCCTTAGCTGCTGAGAGTAACCTGGGAGGCAGCACACATTCCCAGAGTCCCATCAAACCATTGTTTGGCTTACTGTGGCATGCAAAGCAGGCCTTTGTTTTGGGATTAGAGAGATCCATAAATTATTAGATAATGTCTCCCTTGGAAGCTTCTTTCTGTGTTTGTTGTGGAACTGTGTATCACTTGGCATGCTACATTGATGCCGGGGGTTTGCTGACGGAAATACGCTGAGTGAATCCTGTTCGGCAGGAAATTCTGCACATTCCAGTGCCTTTATCACCACGATATGGGAGAGTCATCATGGCCTTGAAGGGTCCCAGTGGGTGATGACCACCAGCTGTTCCAGCAAAACATATGGAATCCTATCATCTTGCCATGGTGCAAGGCTAAGAGCGATGTTCATTGACCATGCATGTAGGTTTCTAGCCCTTCCCAGCTGGAAGAGATCACTTTCCCCTCTAAGTACCAGGTGCTAGGAATCACAATTGGGGAGAGGGCTGTCATATTCAGTTCCAGCTGCAGGCTTACCACAGGAATCTGGTGGGCCACTGGGAGAACAGGGTTTTGGGTTAGATTGGCCAGTGGCATGATCAATGAGGTTCCTCTAATGACCTTTTGTGCTTCTTTAGAAACTTCGGCTGTCTGAGAAAACTTCAGCCTTCAGCCTTCCCTCTTAACTATGGGTCATAGGCAATGGTAGTTCTACTCAGAGCGGACCCATTGAGATTCTTACACATGGTGAATTTAGGTCCATTTGTTTCAGTGTGTCGACTCTGAGTAGAATTTAGTTGGCTACAGCCCTATGTTTCTCCTATGTGCCTACTTTTAACTCTCAGAACTGTTGTAATTTTAAATGGCTTCTAAGTTAACTTTTCAAAATAAGATGGATCATAGAATTGTAGAGTTGGAAGTGACCCCTAGAACTTTTTCACATGTACTACTAGTAAGCCAGGTGTCCCCCATCCTATATTTGTGCATCTGATTCTTCCTGCCTAAGTGCAGAACCTTACATTTGTCCCTATTGAAATTCATTTTGTAACTTGGGCCCAGTTTTCCAATCTGTTAAGGTCATTTTGTATTCTAATTCTGTCTTCTGAGGCATTAGCTACCCCTACCAGTTTGGCCTCATCTGCAAATTTAATGAGCATCCCGTCAATTCCTTCATGCAAGTCAGTTCTGAAGATGTTGAACAACAGTAGACCCAGGATAGAACCCTGTGGCACCTTGCTTTTATCCAGGATGATGAGGAACCATGAATGAGTACTCTTTGGGTTTAGTCAACCAGCTACAAATTCACCTAATAGATACCTTGTTCAACACACGTTTTACCACCTTCCTCACAAAAATATCATGGGGGACTTTGTCAAGAACTTTATTGAGATCAAGATACATTGTGTCCACAGCAACCCCCCCCCCCGATCCACCAAGCTTGTAACTCCATCAAGAAACAAAGAAGTGAGATTCATTTGACATGACTTATTTTCGAGAAACCCATGCTGGGTCTTAGTAATCACAGCATCATTTCTAAATGCTCACAGACCAACTTTTCCTGGTATCGATGTCAAACTCACCAGTCGGTAGTTACCTAGATCCTCTCCCTCCCTCCTTTGAAGATGGGGACAACATTTGCCCACCCCAGTCTGCAGGGACCTCACCTGTTCTCCCAAGAATTCTCAAATATCATAGACAAAGGTTCTCAGATTATATCCACAAGCTCCTTTAGTACCCTTGGATGCCGCTCATCAGGCGCTGGAGATTTGAACTCATTTAAAGTAGCTGGGTGTTCCCTTACTACCTATTTTCCTATCTTGGGCTACAGCTCCCTCCTTACATTAGTTACTGTACTTTGTTATCACCAGGCTGGGCATCACTTTCCTTTTGGGTGAAGACAGAGGCAAAGTAGGTGTTGAGTAGTTCCGCCTTATCTCTGTTGCCCAATAGCATTTCTCCGTCTTCTCCACGCAGAAGACCTACCACTTGCTTGGTCTTCCTCTTGCTTTGCACATAGGCCACACCCCCTCTCCTCGGGCCATACCCCTTGCTGCCACTGCTTTGTGCCCTTACTGTTTTGTCTTAGCTGAAATGTATCTTTGAACTTTGATAATGCCTCTTGCTCGTCTGGACGGAGGATAGAGAGGTGTGTGTAGAAACTTGCCTACTATATACAAAGGTACAATTCATGTTCATTGCTCCACCCACTTTTCCCTCTGGCCCCACCAACAATTGGCATGTAGCCCTCAGAAGGTGTGGCCCTCAAACTGAAAAAGGATCCCCAACTAATGTAGAAGCTGCTGATTTGAAGTGTGTCTCTCTTCTTAAACTTTGCTTCACTGACAAGATAAAACCATTTGAGGATATGAAAGCCTTTCCTTACTCAAGAGCAGCTGGAGGCAAAATCGTCATGACAGATCAGTTATGTGGGTGGGGCATTTGAAAATGCAGCTTTCAATATCTTCCCTTTCTCCTGGACTGTGAGGACCTAAAATGGGCCCATTCCAAAACAACTGCTGGCATCATATTAAATCTTTGTAAGATCAAGATTCTGCTTGATGAATCGTATGTAATTTGGCCAAGGATAATCTTCCAAGCTATGTTAGTGGTGTTGTTTTTAAAACACTTTAGCATGTAAAACCATAGGTTCCTCTGGGATGGAAAAGATCCTTCATAATGTTACTGGTAGCTGACTTTCCATCTCTGTAATGTGAGTTATAACTTTTCTTATTGGGTTTCACCAGAGATAGGGAACTTGTGGCCCTCCAGATCTTGTTGCACTCCAGTTCCCATCAGCCCAAGCCAGGATGGGCTCAGGTGTGATAGAAGATATAGTCCAGCAACATCTGGAGGGGCAAAGGTTCCCCACTCCTAGGTCACACCCTTTTCTTTCATCAGTCATGAATTCAACTGGGATGAGAAACCAAGAGGGGGGAATAAAGCAGCCCTGACTTCTTCAAATCTGCCAAAAAAAAGAAGAAGAATACTATATATTAATGGCACATAACAGGAGAATTTAAAATGTTTGATGTGCACCTGCTGAAGGTCTGGCCATCTAAACCAGCAGAGGCTCATCCATTGGTGCAAATGGGGCACAGCCCCACCAACCTCAGTCTGCTCTCAGCCAGCCTCCCATCTGCCTGCCTTCTTTCTTACATCCAGTCCAGGGAGTGGCCGTGATTTTCAACTTCCTCTTCCTTTGTCTTGGTGTTTCCCCTTGTAGAACAAGGAGAAGGACAGGGGCAAAGCTAGAATGAGTTGACTCTCTGTCATTGGCTCTGACTCTGCCCAATGTTCGTTTCCGTCTTTTCTGCCCCACCAGTTCCAATGGGCACTCCAGCAACTAGGTCAATGGTCCCACACTTCTGAATTTGTTCCTGGGCTGTTTCCCCTAGAGCAGTCACCCTCGACTTTCGGCCCTCCAGATGTTTTGGACTACAGTTCCCATCATCCCTGACTACTGGTCCTGTTAGATGGGGATCATGGGAGTTGTAGGCCAAAACATCTGGGGATGCCTGCCTTAGAGGGACTCAGAACAGGTTTTCATGAATGATGGAGTGGCAATAGGAGGCATGGATTAGTTCAAATATATGGCCAGCTTTTAGCAAGGATGGGAAACCTCTGGCCCTCTGGATGCTGCTGAGCTACAACTCTCATGAGCCACAGGGAGCATGGCCAGTTGTGAGTGGTGATGGGAGCTTTAATCCAGCAACCTCTGGAGGGTCACAGGTTCCCCATCTCTGCTCTGTAAGAAGAAGCAGACACCCACCAACTTTTCTGGAAGGGAATGATGATGTGATGTGGGTGTGATGCGATGTTGAGCAATTTGTATTCTCACTTATTTACCGCAGGCGTGGCACTGGGGTGGAAGGCTTGCCCTTGCCGAACTGGTTTTTGCACTCTTATCTGCTCTTGAACCTCATCTGTTGCCCTGCAGTATCTGTCTGAGACTGTATGTGGGGCATTCAGTTTTGCTACAAAACCGGTGTCTGGCGGTGCACTGGTTCTCCAAGCCAGGTGCTGAGGTAAATGAGAGCCATTAAAGGAATAGAGATCAGATCTTGGCACCTGAAATCAAGTTCCACCTCTGCTGCAAACTTCACAGGGCAAAAGAAATTGTATCAACTCCCCCAGACCCCTGTGGAACAGGAAAATTATTTGATTTTTTTACCAGGCAAGTGCAGAAATTGCCCAAGGCCATTAGATACAGACTAAGCAGATGATATATGCAAAACAAATGTGCAAAAATGTATTTAATGTTTGTAACCAACTTTCAGGATGTGGTATACCACTCTGCTTGGTGTTAAATCTATGCTACTTTTTTTTTTTTAAATCCTCTGCCTTTATAAATACTTCAATGTACGTATTACCAAATGTTCAATAGCTTCCTTTATTTATATATATATATATAAAGAAACCAGTTAAGTAAGTGTAAGAAGATATAATTTAATGAAAGAAAGCAACTTCTCACTGGCCTTTGCTTTTTGTGTCTTTAAACAGACATGCCCATAATTCACAACTTGTTTGAAAATCTGCCCCAGGTAGATTAATCAATTTAAGGGGGAGTTGATTAATATATATTTTAAACAAATTGATTGATGCTTTAATTTATTTAAATACATTACAGTAACTCACTACCTAGCAGAGATGGGGAACCTCTGATATTGTACTCTGCTCCTCACCCCAGCCAGTGTGGCCAGTGGCCAGAGGATGGGGGAGGTCTTAGTCCAGCAACACCTGGAGGGTCACAAGTTGCTCACCTCTGCTCTGTGGGTGGAAGCATGCACAAATTATCCCTTTTCGGAAGCGATCCTGAATGATATATCCGGTCAGTGGAACCATTGTGCCTTTGAGAGATCACCTTCTGGATAACCTCTGGTCTTCTGTCTGTATGGGTTATGACATTGATTCTTGTCTTGGCCCTTTGGAGCCCAGTTCCTTTTGGGTAGTGCTTGAGTCCTTCTGAATTCCATTGACTGCTTTCTTAGGGCGGGTGGTGTGGGCTGGTAGAGTCGCTGCCTTGGTGTTTACCTGTGGACGCTTCATGGCCTCTGGAGCAGGGTGTGTTTTTTTAAAAGGGCTCCCTAGCTTTTGTTTGGCTTTGTTTGCATTGAGATAGAAATCTGCTTCCGTCTATTCATAAAGCCGTCTGTGTGTATAAACTAGAAGGCAATGGATAGCAGTGGTGTGTGTGTGTGTGTGTGTGTGTGTAAAATACAGGTTAGTGGCTTAGGCTTGGCAAGTGTCTTGCATATTTCCTGGGTTCCTAGCCTCTCCGTCTGTGGCTTCCACTGTAGCAGGGGAGCAACAGAGATTTGAGCTAATCATTGACTAAATTATAGATTAACCCTGTCCCTTGTGAGACTGCTCCTTGGTTTTGTGCTTGTCACCTGAGCTGGATGCTTTTGATTTCTGTGCTTTGGGTTCTGAATGAGTATTGTGCCAAGGGGCCTTTGTGGCCAGATCTAAAATCCTTGTTTATTCAGAAGTAAAATTTTGGTTTCTCATTCCCCCCCAAAACAAACAAACAAACAAACAAACAAACAAACAAACAAACAAACATCAGTTCATGACATTTCCACATCAGTTTGTGGATTTTTATTTTAAAATGTCATTGGGAAAAATGCATTTTCATGCAAATTTCTCCCTAATCTACACATTTTTGTACGCAGTTTATCCCAAGAGAACACATGTTGTAAAAGGCATTTCCCTCAATGTAATGCTGTTTTGTATATTGTTTTACTCATCTACACATCTGCTTGCACACTTTGCCCTAGTAGATGCCCTGTTGCACACATTACTTGGCTGGAGAGATGTATTGCAAAATTCAGAGAAGTGTGGATTTCAAAGGATGGCTGCATTTTGGTTTGTGTGCTTTTTCAGGAACTACAAATAATAGTTTTTCTTTAAATATAAGCTAAACCTAATTTCTCCTCCACCCTAAAACGTTGGGCAGTTTCATGCCTTGGGATTTATTTCTTTTTAAACACCAAATGTATGTTGCTGAATGATTGCCAATGCAATGTATGGACAACATTTTAAGTACAGTGGTACCTTGGTCCTCAAACTTAATCTGTTCCAGATATGCATTCCAAAACCAAAGAGTTTCAAAACCAAGGCATGTTTTCCCATAGAAAGTAATGCAAAACGGATTAATCCGTTCCAGATTTTTAAAAACAACCCCTAAAACAGCAATTTAACATGAATTTTTGATCTAAATGAATTTTTGATAAAATGAAAGCAATAATCAAGGTAGAGGTAAAGGTACCCCTGACAGTTAAGTCCAGTCGCGGACGATTCTGGGGTTACGTGCTCATCTTGCTTTACTGGTCGAGGAAGCCGGTGTTTGTCTGCAGACAGCTTCCGGGTCATGTGACCAGCATGACTAAGCCGCTTCTGGTGAACCAGAGCAGCGCACGGAAACGCCGTTTACCTTCCCGCCGGAGCGGTACCTATTTATCTACTTGCACTTCGACATGCTTTCAAACTGCTAGGTTGGCAGGAGCAGGGACCAAGCAACGGGAGCTCACCCCATCGTGGGGATTTGAACCGCTGACCTTCTAATTGGCAAGCCCTAGGCTCTGTGGTTTAGACCACAGCGCCACCCGTGTCCCATAATAATCAATGTACTGTACTATAAAATAAATAAGACAGTATTGTAGATAATAAAAATAAAAATTCATTTTTTTCTTCTTACCTGCACTGATGATAGTCATTGTTTGGATGGGGAGCTTATCCATTTCTGCAGTCACATAATCAATCAATCAATCAGTAGCTGAACTGGGTTCCACACAGTCACAAAAACAAATTAATCGAAAAGCCTCAAAAACAAAAACGCAAAATAAATAGCAAAAACAAAAGTGCCAAACTTAATCCGTTCCGGAAGTCCATTGGACTTCTGAAATGTTCGAAAACCAAGGTGCAGCTTCTGTTTGGTGCAGGCGCCCTGGTAATAATAGCCGACAACCGCATCAGATGTTTGGGTTCCAAAAAACGTCTGAAAACCGGGACACTTCCTTCCGGGTTTTCAGCATTTGGGAACCAAGGCATCTGAGTTCCAAGGAGTTTGAGGCTACATTTTAATATTTTAATGTTCCATTATTAATGTTGTTTTTTATTTTTGTTTTTAAGTTGTAATCATTCATCTTGTTTTTATTATTGCTTGTAAGCCGCTCTGAGCCCGGCCTTGGCTGGGGAGGGCGGGGTATAAATAAAAAATTATTATTATTATTATTATTACATAGGTGGAGGTGGAGATCACTGGTTTGCCAGATGTATGTCCACACTTAGACCACATCTGCACCATACATTTCAATCCCTATAATGCCACTTTTCACAGTGATGGTTCACCCTCCCCAAAGAATCCTGGGAACTGTAGTTTGTTAAGGGTGCTGACACAGAGCTACAGTTCCCAAAGTGGTTTATCAACCAATCCTTCTTCCCAGGGAGCTCTGGGAATTGTAGTTCTCCAGGTAGGACTGAGAGAGGCCACCTGTTTGCAACCCTGGAGAGCTGCTGCCTGTCAATGGAGACATTACTGAACTAGATAGACCAATGGACTAATTAAGTGTAAGCGTGCTTCCTGTGTACCGCCTTCTGCCAGAAACTCTGCAAAGCTGTTACAGGAACTCTGTCCCTAAATCATCTGGTCTTGCAACCAAGACCTTCTACCTGCCTCTACAAATTGAATTTCAGCCCCTAAACAAATGTTTAGCTTTGCATTATGTTTATTTCCTCCCAGAGGCTGCTAACAACATCTCTGTCTGTCTCTGTCCCTCTCCCCCTGCCTCCTCAGTTCTTGGAATGGAGACATTCCATGGCTGGCAGGGGGAGAAAAAGCAGGAAATACTGTAAATAGCTGATGTCTGAAGCTGGTTGGAAGTCTTTTATCATTTGATTCCCCACCCCCTTCCCCTTTCCCCTAGAATCCAAAAGTCGGTACCTTCCTTTTCTGTTTTCCCTCGGAGGAAAAGGGACAGGAGTTTTTTTTTTCTTCCCCATGAGGAGATCCAGAAAGAAGTCTTCCCACCATTCTCAAATATAAATTGAAAACATTCTGTTTGAAGTTTTGTGCTATGCTTAAAAATCAAAAATGAAAACTTGGCCAGTTTGCTTCCCACCCACCCCAGCTTCAAGTGTCCCTTTGGAATACTGTGTGTGTCTGCAACTAATCCGTAGTTGTCCATGGTGAGAGATTAAGCACATGGGTGATTCAGACTTGGAGGTGTGAGCTTCTGCTGACATTTAAAAGATGCAGAAGGAATGCTAAGGAGCAGAGGGTGACGTAACTAAGTGGGGAAGCATGTGCTTTGTGTATGAATCCCCAGTGTCTGCGGCTGACCAGGAGTTGATGGCTACCACTTGCAAAGCTTAATGGCAGGGTTTCAGCTCAGTGGAATAGCATCTTCCTTTGCATGTAAAAGGTCCCAGGTTCAAGAAGCAGTGGTGTACCCATGTTGAACTAGGTGAGAAACCTGTCTGAAATCTTGGAAGGCCACTACCAGTCAGTGTAGACAATACTGAGTTAGATGGACCAATGGTCTGACTCTGTAGATAAGGCAGTTTCATGTGTTCCTAAGTGTATAAGTATCCTTTGACATGGGGGAAGGGATGTTGCTCAACAGTGGTGGAGCCTTTGCTCTGCATGCAGAAGACCCTAGATTCAATTGCTGGCATCTGCAGGTAGGACTGGGAGAGAGCCCGGCCTGAAATCCTGGTGCTAAGCTAGCTGGACCAATAATTTGACTTGGTGCAGTAGGAAAAAGGAAATACCTTAGGGCAACATTTCTCAAATGTGGGTCTCTAGCTGTTGTTGGACTACAACTACCATCATCCCTCACCATTGGTTCTACCAGCTAGGGATGATGGGAGTTGTAGTCCAGCAACAGATAGAGATCCAAATACTGCCCTATGGACTAAGGAGGGAAGGGGAAGGGCCATGGCTCATCTGTTTTGCATACAGAGGGTCTCAGGTTCAATCCCTGACATCTGGAGGTAGAGCTGGAGAAAATCCATACCCGAAACCCCGGAGAGCTATTGCCAGTCAGAGTCGACAGTACTGAGTTAGATGGGTCAATGGGTCTGACTCTATAAAACAGCTTCCTATCTGCCCAGCTTCACATCCCTCATGCTGATATCTGTTCAAAACCCGAGATGCTTGTACATGGGAGCAGGTAATTGCCTGAACTGCCTGTTATGAGAATCACCAGGTGGCGGTGGCTTGTTTTTGCCTTTGGGCACTTCTATTTACCCTTTTCTAGGAAAGGAAGGAGAGAAGTTCCTGTGCCTTAAGGGAAAAGAAGAAGGAACTCTTCTTGTTTTGCCTGAAGGCCTTAATCTCTATACGTGGGTGATGATGGGTTGTCTTAGTATCGACAGCCCTGGTGTCAACTGGTAAGACCGGAGACACTTGCTCATCAAATTCTCTTTCCTTCACCTGCCTGGCTTCTCCTTGGACAGAGGAACAGAGGAAGCTACGCTCTACTGAGTCAGACCATGTAGCTCAGTACAGTCTAAACTGACTGGCAGTGGTTCTCTGGAGTTTCAGGCAGGGGGACACTCCAAGCCTTTCCTGGAGATGCTAGGGATTGAACCTGGGACCTTCTGCATGCAAAGCAGGTGCTCTGTCACTGAAATATAAGCCTTATAAGAAGCTGCCTTATATGCTTGATCCACATTGCTCAGTATTGTCAACACTGGCTGGCAGGTATCTTTTCCAGGTCTATCCAGAGATGTTGAGGGTCACACCTGGGACCTTCTGGGTGGAAAGCAGACCCTCCTTAGTCCCTGGGATGTTTCATTCTCCATGCCCCACACCCCCTGCACACACAATTTGTAGTACCCCTGCTATTCTATTTCTCTTGCTAACAACCTGTGTAGGTTTTGGTCCCCCACCCAATTATATGGCCAAATATTCACCCCAGGCAGCCAAGTGCCAGTTGCCTGAAAGCCCAGTTGCCCTTCAAGACATAGAAGAGGCAGTATCAAAATTGCAAAAGCAGAAAACAGGGTATTTCCCCCCCTCCCCTCCAGGAACTCTGTGTTACGACTGGGTTGTAGGCCTTCAATTATTGCAAAACCACCCATTTTTGCTTCTGGAGCAAATGTCTGCAGCATGGCAGTCTGTTGTAATGCTGAACCCTTCTCCCATTTATTGAGCCTAAGTCATCTTGCTGTTCCTGTTCCCAGTGCTGTGTTGATGGCCTTTTTCATTTCATTTCATTATTTACTTACTGCATTTATATCCCACCTTTTTCTTCAAAATACTCAAGGTAGCATACATGATTCTCCCCCTCCTCATTTAATCCCCACAACAACCCTGTGAGGTAGGTTAGGCTGAGTGTCAGTGACGGGTCCAAGATCACCCCTTGAGCTTGATAGCCAAATGAAGATTTGAACCCTGGTCTCCTTGGTCCTGGGACGCAGGTGGCGCTGTGGTCTAAACCACTGAGCCTTGGGCTTGCTGATTGGAAAGTTGGTTCGAATCCCCGCGATGGGGTGAGCTCCCATTGCTCGGTCCCAGCTCCTGCCCACCTAGTAGTTTGAAAGCACGCCAAAAGTGCAAGTAGATTAATAGGTACCACTCCAGCAGGAAGGTAAATGGCGTTTCCATGAACTGCTCTGGTGTCACTGTTCCACTGGGCCAGAAGCGGCTTAGTCATGCTGGCCACATGACCTGGAAAAACTGTCCGCGGACAAACATCGGCTCCCTTGGCCTGTAAAGCGAGATGAGCGCCGCAACCCCAGAGTCATTTGCGACTGGACTTCACTGTCAGGGGTCCCTTTACCTTTACCTTCCTTGGTCCTAGTCTGACACTAACCACTCTCTGATTTGCATTTATCTATAGGTTGCACAGTTTCAATAAGCTCTCTTGGGAGTCTAAAGTTATTCGTTACAGTAGGTTGTATTCAGCATTAGAACTTTCAGCCTCTGCTTGTTTCTTCTAAAGAGCTTCAGTCATCTGTTTTTAAAACTTGGTTTTGTGAACAGCCTTGGATATAAACAGTGGAAAGTTAGCATTTTAAAGTAATAATAAAAAAAATCTCACCACCACCAGGAGCCCCCAGTGTCCATAAACCTAAGCTGCTGGAAGGATGCACTCATCCTAGCAACTGTGGCAGGGTGATGACTGGGTCGCCTTTTAAATATGTCTGAAGGAAATTTCCATAAAAACTAAACATAGTTGTTGGGTTTGGTTTTTTTTTAAAAGCCCCCAAACCAACTGAAGACCTGTTTAAAAATAATGCAACATAAGCACCTTCTTCAATTTTACATTAGATAAATTGAGGTCCCTTCAGACTGGGCTTTTCATGTGTGTGTGTGTGTGTGTGTGTGGGAGCTTGTGCAACAGGGTGTGTTGTGTGTGTTCTATTCTGCAGCAAGTAATTGAGGAAATAATACTGCATTAGTGCTGGATTGATACTGGACCATCCACACATCATTCTGCGTCGTCAGATGTTGTGCGACGCTTCCTCATTATTGCCACATTATTGCTGTCTGGAGGGACACTTGTGCTGCAGCGCGGCAAAAGCAGAACAAACAACAACGCCTGCACCGTTCTTGATTCCAGGGTTTTGGCAGGAAGCTACAGGACTTGCTTTGATGGGAAATGAAACCTCCCCCAAACCTTTCCAAGTGTAAACAGCATTGGAAGCGGGATCATGTATGACTACCCCAATACCCTCATGAGCACAGATCGTCCTGAATACGCAATAGAAAGGATTCCTGGAGAGACCTATTGGTTTTCTGCCAAGCGTCCATAGGAAGGAAATCTCCTCCACTTTCAGTCTGGGGTCATCTGTCGTCTGAGGCTTCATCCACCATTCATGCATCTAACTCTTTAAGTCCCAAGGTTTCCCTGCTACTGGATCATCTGACTGTAGCCAGCTTTGCAGCTATTTAAAGAGCACGTTCAATTTCACATGATTTCTTGAGAGAGAGGGAAGGGGGAACAGGAGCTATTTTTTCTTTCCCTTTGTTGGCTGCAGTCCCTCTCCTCCAAACCTGCTTGTCGGGTTATTAGACTTGGCATCTGTGTGTGTGTGTGTGTGTGTCTCGAAAGTTTGGAGGCCCAAATGTGGAAAATCAGCCAAGGAGAGGTCTCTGGGGTTTGTAATCATATCTTGTCTAAAGAAGAACCCAGGAACAGTGGAGGAACAAGCCGATCGGGCGCCTGGGGCGGCACACGTGCCCTGTGTCCAGGGGCTGGGCCAGTTGCCTGCGGGGGCAAGGCCAGCCGGGGCAGGATGCTCCATGGGGCCTCTGAGGAGTCTGCCTGCGTCCTTCCGCTCAGCCACCCTACAGCTGAGGGGGAGGCGATGGGCGGACTGTTTGGGGCAGCACAGAGCCTGCGGGTGTGCTGCAAGCCCTGCGGTGAGTGCTGCCCGGCATTTTGTCACTCCGTCAGTGATGACACCCAGGGCTACTCACCCCACTGCATCCCCCTTCCTCCTCCCCTGCCCAGGAAGCTCCTGGATAGGCTACCAGGTGCATCCATCTAAGTACTGCAATGTGTATGCTGACAGGCAGAGACTCTGCAGAGTTTCAGACACTGGACATTTCTGGACCCCACCTAGAGATGCTGGGGATTGAACCTGGGACCTCCTTTATGGAAAGCATACGCTCTGTTACTAAGCTACAGCCCTTCCCCCAAATTAGCCAAGTTGCAGGATACGCAGTGCCTTTGCACTAAGTACATAGTGGGGATGTTGCTTATCTTTTTTCCTTGGTACACGCAAAAGTTTGGATATGCTAAAAGTTAAAATACGCAAATGGATTTGATAAGGGATACCAGCTGAAGGGAAGGAGGGGAGTTGCAAGCTCGGCAGAGCAAAAAGGTTTATATGTTGATTAATGTATTTTAAGAATCAATTGTGTAAAGAAAATAATAAAAATTTATAGGGGGGAATTGGATATGCTAAAGCCTATATTTCAGTTGGTGACTGTGCACATGTTGAAACGCCCCCTCCCCCCAAACATCTCATTTTCTGTCACGAGAGAGAATGTGCAAAGGGGACTGAACAGAATCTGAAAAAGCATGTTGCAGTCTTGGAAATACAGTGGTACCTCGGGTTACGGCCACTTCAGGTTACAGACTCCGCTAACCCAGAAGAAGTACCTCGGGTTAAGAACTTTGCTTCAGGCTTTCCTTGTTTGGTCGAATTGCTGTGATAAAAATGAATGTATTGCCAAGAATGTTATTTTTGTATCAATCATTGCAAATTTTGGACAAAATGGACTGTTTCAAGAAGTGGCAGAGAGACATTTCTAGATTTGTCTGGCAGGGCAAGAAGCCTAGAATAAAATTTAACATATTAACTGATGCAAAGGACAGAGGTGGATTTGCCCTGCCAGACCTTAAACTTTATTATGAATCAGCAGCATTTTGCTGGTTGAAAGAATGGCTGCTTCTTGAGAACACAGACATTTTGGATTTAGAAGGTTCTAATAACGTTTTTGGGTGGCATGCATATTTGTGGTATGACAAGGTTAAAGCACATAAAGCATTTAAAAACCATATTGTCAGAAGAGCATTGTTTAATGTCTGGATAAGATATAAAGACTTACTTGAAAATAAAACCCCAAGGTGGCTATCACCGATGGAGGCGAAGGCTCAGAAAAAACTCAATATGGAGGCCAAATGGCCAAAATATTGGGAGATTTTGGAACAGGAGGGTAACAAACTGAAATTGCAGAGTTTTGAGAAATTAAAAGACAAAGTGCGAGATTGGCTTCATTATTATCAAATAAGGGAGGCTTACAATTTGGACAAAAAAATTGGTTTCCAGGTGGAAAAATCAAAATTGGAAACAGAACTGTTAGATCCCAAAACTAAGATATTATCAAGAATGTATAACTTGCTGTTGAAATGGAATACTCAGGATGAAACGGTTAAATCTGCTATGATTAAATGGGCACAAGATGTTGGACATAATATAATGTTTGCTGACTGGGAACAGTTGTGGACCACAGGTATGAAATTTACGGCATGTAATGCCTTAAGAGAGAATATTATGAAAATGATATACAGGTGGTACATGACACCAGTCAAGCTTGCAAAAGTATATCATTTGCCCGATAACAAGTGTTGGAAATGTAAAGAAAATGAAGGTACATTCTTTCACCTTTGGTGGACGTGCCCAAGGATTAAGGCCTTCTGGGAGATGATCTATAATGAATTGAAAAAGGTATTTAAATATACCTTCCTGAAGAAACCAGAGGCCTTCCTCCTGGGCATGGTCGGCCAATTGGTGTTAAAGAAGGATAGAACTTTCTTTATGTACGCTACAACAGCAGTAAGAATACTCAAGTGATAGACTATATGGAACTGGCGGAAATGTCTGGCAGAATCCGAGACCAGGGAGAAGAGTTGGTGGAAGAAGATTGGAAGAAATTTAAAGACTATCTGCAGAAATATTGTAAAATTAATGAATGTTAAAATGATGTTGGATTGAAATGAAACGGCTTTCGCAACAAGGTTAAAAAGAATATGTAAAAATGGATTGATAATTAGATGAAAATACGAAGTTATAATACGTTAAGATATAGAATTAAGATAAAAACAAAGAGGGAAAGGATTTGCTGAATTAACCATGTGAACTGGAATACAAAAAAGGGAGGTGTGAGGAGGTCAGGAAACAAGTAAATGAAATATAAGACATTAAAATATTGATCTGTTTTTAATTGTTTTTTTACTTTTCATGTATTTTGTATTTTTTCTTTGTATTTTTGTACCTTTTTTCTTTTTATTTTCTTTTTTCTTTTTTAATTCTGTAACTCTTTTCTGTCTGTAAAATTTCAATAAATATCATTTTCAAAAAAAAAAAAAGAACTTTGCTTCAGGATAAGAACAGAAATCATGCTCCGGCGGCGTGGCGGCAGCGGGAGGCCCCATTAGCTAAAGTGGTGCTTCAGGTTAAGAACAGTTTCAGGTTAAGAACAGACCTCCAGAACAAATTAAGTTCTTAACCCGAGGTACCACTGTAAGTCCACACAATGTTCTGGTCCTGAGTTTTATTGTACCTTTTGCCTTTCCCAACCTGAAAGGCGAGGTTACAGATAGGTAGCCGTGTTGGTCTGCCATAGTCAAAACGACTCTCGTTAAGAGTCGTCAACAGGCTCATCACAGCTATCTGCCAACCACCCATTCCCACCACCCTTCTGAGTAATACCCCTCCCCACCTTCTCACTATATAGAAGGATCTGGCAACTTCTGTTTCAGTGTATCTGAAGAAGTGTGCATGCACACGAAAGCTCATACCAAGAACTAACTTAGTTGGTCTTTAAGGTGCTACTGGAAGGAAAAAAAATTTTTGTTCTGAAAGGCGAGGGGAAGCTATTTGCAACCCTTGCCTCCTCAACCTTCTGTAGAAAACTGTTGTGCTGGGCATGAAACACTCAGACGGCATTCCCCTTGGGAGAGGGTTCTATGTCCGCATACAGTTGTTTTGTGCTTCTCTCCTTTGCATAACCAGCCCTGGAGGTGGATCAAGGGTTTCTTCTGGGCTTTTCAGATACTCTGCATGGCTTGCAGTTTTGGGCTATGAATCACACACTGCTTTCAGTAGAAAACACAGCCTCCCCACCCCCCACTGCTGCCTTGCCACTCTGTGAGGTCAGTTGGGAAAGAAGCTCTGTGACTAAGCCAGCAAGACTGGGATTCCCACAAAGCAGAACTGAAGGTTGCCAGGCTTCCTTGTTTCAGATGACTTCATGTGGAGTCAGATCTTTTCCCTTGGCAGTTTTGATGACCCACCCACCACGGTACAGATCCCCATCCCCCCTGCCCATTCTCATCCTTCTCAAGGCAGCCCTTAGTCTGAGCTTCTAGTTGCTGTTGTTGTACTACATGAGAACAAGCAGAGGAGCCTGGCTGCTGGATCAGGCCCAAGGTGTGCCTCGTCTAGCTCCCTGTTCTCACAGTGGCCAACCAGGTGTCTCTGGGAAGCCCAGAAGCTGGACCTGAGCACAACAGTGCATTCTCCCCACTTGTGATTCCCAGCAACTGATACTGTCTCTGATCCTAGACTGATGAATTAATCAGTGGTAATAATAATTATCCTTTGATTTCTTAGTAAAGGTAAAGGGACCCCTGACCATTAGGTCCAGTCGTGACCGACTCTGGGGTTGCAGCGCTCATCTTGCTTTATTGGCCGAGGGAGCCGGCGTACAGCTTCCCAGTCATGTGGCCAGCATGACTAAGCTGCTTCTGGCGAACCAGAGCAGTGCACGGAAATGCTGTTTACCTTCCCGCTGGAGCGGTACCTATTTATCTACTTGTACTTTGACGTGCTTTAGAACTGCTAGGTTGGCAGGAGCAGGGACCAAGCTACGGGAGCTCACCCCATCGTGGAGATTCAAACCACTGATCTTCTGATCAGCAAGCCCTAGGCTCTGTGGTTTAACCCACAGCGCCACTCGCGTCCCTGATTTCTTAGTAGGAATTTCACAAAAAGAGTCTGTAAGTGATTTCCAAAGCACAAAGTGCCAGATGGCATAGCATACAAATGGAAGGAATGCATTGCAATAAAACCATTCTAATGACCCATAAGGAAACCCGGCAAAAAACAGCAGCAGAAATCTGGGTTGTATCTAGCTAATTTCTACTCAGATTAGACCCATAGAAATTAATGGGCCTAAATTAGCCATGCTGATTTATTTTAGTGGTTACAACCCATTTTATCATAATCTGTCAGATGCCTTGGAGAAGAGATTGATCTTTACTTGGTGCTGAATGGAGGCTGATGATGGCACCATGTGGAACATAGTGGTTTGTCCTGCCACTATCCCCTGGAGGAACCCACTTATCAGCACTGAATCGGAGCAAACAGATTTTGTGCAGGTTGATGTTCACTCTGATTTAGCACTAAAGAGCACCTTTTTCCTGGGTGAAACACTGGGACAGGCAGACAATCACTTGGACCCATGCCTGGAAAGCATAGGGCAAGCTGAGAACTTCTGAGGGTGCACGCTTTCCAGGCACGGGACAAAAGGAAGTGTGGATAAGCCCTCCCTTGGGAGAGAATTTCACAAGCAGTGAGCCATAACTGAAAATGTCCTCCTGGTAGACTCATAGCCACTGACAGCCTTATCCTCCCTGCATTTTTCTAAACCCATTTTAAAGCCATTTAAGGTGGTGGCTATCACTGCCTCTTGCAGCAGTGAATTCAGTGCTAGATTTATGTATAAGCTAAACAAGCTATAGCTTAGGGCCCCACTCTCTTGGGGCCCCCAAAAAAATTTAAAGGGGGAAAAAACCCCTGGATGTACATTTCCAGAATATAAGATAAAAAAACAAATAAAATAAAACATACATACATACAGTTAGAGCTTAATAATTATTTCACTATTAATATACTTATTATTAATTGTATTTCACTGTTAATATACTTCTTATTAATTGTATTTCAGTTCAACAATTACTTTGAGGGGAAAAACATATTTTGTTATGTGCAAATGGCTTTAGATACCTATTAGGTCCATAAATTACTATATAGCATATATTCAACACAAAAAACAGTGACAATTGACAAAGGACAGCTGGACATATAAAGGGCCCCATTACCTTCAGTAGCTTAGGGCCCCATCAAACCTAAATCTGGCCGTGAGTGAATTTCATAGTTCAATTAACCACTGTGTAAAGAAGTACTTCCTTTCCCTTTCCTTGAATCTCCCACCCTTCCATTTTATTGAGTGACCATTCTAGATTCTTGTATGATCAGCCACTTCCTCCATGCTAGGCATCATTTATTCATCTCTGTCAAGTCCTAAGTAACTTCCCTCCCTGTAACCTTTTCTCATCAGAGGAGTTGCTCCAGCCTGCTAATCATTTTCTTTTGTCAAATTTTATGGCTTTTCAATGTGTGGTTTTTGGGTTTTTTTACATTCAATGAAAGCATTGAAAAACTGGCTTTTTGTTCATGCCAAAGACAGTGGAAAAGCACAACATTCTCTCTTCTTGCCTTTGGATGCTTCAGGACTTCTCTCTTTCTGGTTGTCCGGATACCTAGGAGTGTAAGTGGCCTGCTCAATCAGTCCACTGGCTCATCTATTCCAGTGCGTGTGTGTGTGTGCGCGCACACACACACACAGAGCTTTATTGCGGTCAACGGACCCCAAATGCACAGTACAGCAATGGTATATATCGACAGTTATTGAGGTGTAAGAGCAGCCTTAAAGGTAAAGAGACCCCTGACCATTAGGTCCAGTCGTGGCCGACTCTGGGGTTGCGGCGCTCATCTCGCTTTATTGGCCGAGAGAGCTGGCGTACAGCTTCCGGGTCATGTGGCCAGCAGGACTAAGCCACTTCTGGCGAACCAGAGCAGCGCACGGAAACGCCATTTACCTTCCCGCTGGAGTGGTACCTATTTATCTACTTGCACTTTGACGTGCTTTCGAACTGCTAGGTTGGCAGGAGCAGGGGCTGAGCAATGGGAGCTCACCCCGTCGCGGGGATTCGAACCGCCGACCTTCTGATCGGCAAGTTCTAGGCTCTGTGGTTTAACCCACAGTGCCACCCGCGTCCCAAGCGCCACCCGTGACCCAAGAGCAGCCTTGCTAGCCAACAAAGGAGCTTCAGCCCATACCTACTCCAATATTCCAATACTGCATCCTGTTTTCACAGTGGCCAGTCAGATGCCTGTATGAAACCTGCAAGCAGGACCTGAGCACAACAGCCCTCTCCCCTTTCGCGATTTGCAGCAACCAGCATTCAGAGGCACACAGCCTCCCAACAGTGCAGGAGAAACATAATAATCTTGGCTAGTAGCCATTTGTTGTCTCTTTAAGACTCTTGTGTTTGCCTGTGTACAGGTGAAACTCAAAAATTAGAATATTGTGGAAAAGTTCATTGATTTCAGTAATTCAACTTGAAAGGTGAAACTAATATAGGAGATAGACCCGTGACATGCAAAGCGAGATATGCTTCCACTTCTCAGAGGTCCAGTATTGCTCTATTTTGCAATCCTTGTTTTGCTACTTTCATTGAATATTCTAATTTTCTGAGATGGTGAATTTGGGGTTTTCATCAGCTGTACACCATGATCATCACAGTGATAACAAAGAAAGGCTTGACATATCTCGTTTTGCATGTCATGAGTCTATCTCCTATATTAGTTTCACCTTTTAAGTTGAATTACTGAAATCAAGGAACTTTTCCACGGTATTCTAATTTTTCGAGTTTCACCTGTACCTGTGCACCACAACAGTATAAAACTCTTGACCAGCTAATGTGCTGCACACACACCACCACTGGGGGTGTTTTAAGAGGAAGCTTTATAACTTAAGAGGAGCCCTGCTGGGTCAGGGCAATGGCCTGTCTAGTCCAGCATCCTGTTCTCATAGGGGCCGTTCAGATGCCTGTGGGAAACCTGCAAGAAGGATCACTGCACAAGAGCTCTCTCCCCTCCTGTGGTTTCCAGCAACTCGAATCCAGAAGTATTGCTGCCCCTGACTGGGGAGGCAGAACATAGCCATCATGGTTTGTAGCCATTGAGGAGCCTTTAACTTCCGTGAATTTTTCCTATTCTCCCTTAAAGCCATTAAAGTTGGTGGTTGTCACTGCCTCCTGCAAGGGCAAGTTCTGTAGTTCAATTCAGCACTGAACTTAGTTCACCCAAACACACACACACACACACACACACACACACACACTTTTTCTTTTTCCATCTGTTTTTTGTTGAAAGCAAAGAGCCATTTCTGCATTTTCATCTTGAAACTACTGTGGTTTTTCTATGAACAATAACCGCAGGCAGATGGAGAGGTCAAGTGTGCTTGGTTAAACTCTTGCCAGTGCATCCTTTAATAAACAAACAAATCCAGTATTTTCTACAGTATTCCTGGGTGTTGAACTTATTTTTTCTCCTCTGTTTCTATCTTTTTTTAAATATCGGGGTTTGAATAGTGCAAGAAATGTTTCGTTTTTTTCAGACTGGGATGAAAATGAAAACCTTAGGCATGGATGTCTTCTATACCAGGGATGGGGAACCTCTGGACCGCCTGATGTTGCTGAACTACAACTCCCATGAGCCCTGGCCATGGGCTGTGCTTGCTGAGGCTGATGGGAGTTGTAGTTCAGCATCATATGGAGGGCCGAATTTTCCATGATTTGAGGGTTTTTCTTTTTCAAAAACAATCTAGTGGTGTACAAATTTAAATAAATAAATAAATGTGTGCTAGATGGTGCCTTCTCTCCACAATTTTCAACAAGGTACCTTTTGTCAGGGTTTGTCCAAGCTAATAATAATTATAACTAATTACAGTACTTAATTAACTAATTGGCTTATTTACTTAAATAAAATAGTCTCATCACAGGAGCTGAAGAGCATCATGATGGAGGACTGCTCTGTTGATCAGGGGAGGGCAGATGGATGCTCATTGTGTTAATATCAGGTCTGGCCAGTCCCAGGGAGCGTGTGGCTGTGTATTAAGTATGACGTTTGGGACCTTTTAGCTTAGAGAAAAGATGACTAAAGCGTGGGGACATGATAAGAGGTGCATAAACTAAGAGGTGCATAAACTGGAGAAGGTAGTTGAGGGGAGAGTCTTTTTCCCTCTCATGAGAGGGAACCAGAACTCAGGGCTGTCTGGTGGAAAGAATTTCATATGGCACGTGGTAGAACTGTGGAACTCACTCCCATGAAATGTGGGGATGGGCACCAAGCAGCCTCGGCCCAGTATACCTGAAGGAGCATCTCCACCCCCATCATTCTGCCCGGACACTGAGGTCCCACTCCGAGGGCCTTCTGGCGGTTCCCTCACTGTGAGAAGTGAGGTTACAGGGAACCAGGTAGAGTGCCTTCTTGGTAGTGGCACCCGCCCTGTGGAACGCCCTCCCACCAGATGTCAAGGAAATTAACAACTATCTGACATTTAGAAGACATCTGAAGGCAGCCCTGTTTAGGGAAATTTTTAATGACTGAGGTTTTAATGTATTTTTAATCTTTTGTTGGAAGCCGCCCAGAGTGGCTGGGAAACCCAGCCAGTTGGGCGGGGTATAAATAAGTTGTTGTTGTTGTTGTTGTTGTTGTTGTTGTTGTTGTTGTTGTTGTTGTTGTTATATAACTTGGCTGGCTTTAAAAGAGCACTAGACAAATTCATGGGCTGTCAATGGCAGCTAGCTATGAAGCCTACAGTCTCCTTCCACTGTAAAGGTAAAGGTACCCCTGACCATTAGGTCCAATTGCAGACGACTCTGGGGTTGCAACGCTCATCTTGCTCTATAGGCCGAGGGAGCTGGCGTTTGTCCGCAGACAGCTTCTGGGTCATGTGGCCAGCATGACTAAACCGCTTCTGGTGAACCAGAGCAGTGCATGGAAAGGCCGTTTACCTTCCTGCCGGAGCAGTACCTATTTATCTACTTGCACTTTGACTTGCTTTCTAACTGCTAGGTTGGCAGGAGCAGGGCCTGAACTTGCTTTCTAACTGCTTTCTTGGCAGGAGCTCACCCCATCGCGGGGCCAGTAATTCTTCTCAATACCAGTTGCTGGAAACTGCAGGAGGGGAAAGCACTGGTGCATTCAAGTACTGCTTGCTGTCAGTGTCCCATGAGCCACCTGTCTGGCCACTGTAAACTTTTGAGAAGACCGTGGTTATTTGTCATCTGTAATGCAAAACAACAAATACAGTCGTACCTTGGTTTTTGAACAGCTTAGTTCTCAAACATTTTGGCTCCTGAACGCCGCAAACCCGGAAGTGACTGTTCTCGTTTGCAAACTATTTTTGGAACTCGGAACATCCTCCGCGGCTTCTGATTGGCTGCAGGAGCTTCCTGAAGCCAATTGGAAGCTGCACTTTGGTTTCTGAATATTTTGGAAGTTGAACGGACTTCCAGAATGGATTCTATTCGACTTTTAAGGTATGACTGTAATTACAGGGGTCACAGTGCATGTGTTTCTGGTGTTAGCTTCCTGTTTTGCAGCCCGAAGCCCAAAGTGCTCTTGGGTACCCACAGACGCAGCAGTAGGTTCCAGCTTTGGACCACAACATTCCTATAGAGTTTTTGGGCCCTGCTTTTTACGAAGTATTCACATACAAGTTATACAAACAAGCTGGTTATACCCATGTTTCCCAGTGCAATTTGCTTATCAGGATTTTTGTTGTGGTTAGAAAAACAATGGGATAATTGCACTAGAAAGTCTGGAATAACAACCAAATGTGCAAATAAACAGCCTGTCTGGACACTCCCCTTGTTCCTGATGGCAGCTCTGATTCATTATTGTTAAAATTCTGCCATTTTTAGAATGGGAGAATGCTTCATTTGTATTATAGTACCACCAGCTGCAAGGATGCGGGTGGCACTGTGGTCTAAACCACAGAGTCTAGGGCTTGCCGATCAGAAGGTTGGTGGTTCAAATCCCTGCAACAGGGTGAGCTCCCGTTGCTCAGTCCTTGCTCCTGCCAACCTAGCAGTTTGAAAGCACATCTGAGTGCAAGTAGATAAATAGGTACCACTCCAGCGGGAAGCTAAATAGCGTTTTCATGTGCTGCTCTGGTTCACCAGAAGTGGCTTAGTCATGCTGGCCACATGACGCGGAAGCTGTATGCCGGCTCCCTTGGCCAGTAAAGCCAGATGAGCGCTGCAACGCCAGAGTCATCTGCGACTGGACCTAGCGGTCAGGGGTCCCTTTATCTTTACCTTTACCACCAGCTGCATCTGTAGTGGGAGATGAATGGGCACACACACACATTGAATTTGTGCTGCATGATTTGGGATTGGGGGAGAGGGTGGTAGAGCACCTGCTTTACATGCAGAAGATTCCAGGTTCAATCCCCAATAGGATCTCCAGGTAGGGCTGGGAATCTCCTCTGCCTGAAACCAGTATAGACAACACTGAGCTAGATGGACCAATAACCTGACCTGATATATGCCTATGTTCCTATGTCTGAGTTGTAGAATGCTGGAATATTGCAACTCTCTTGCACTAGCCATCTGCCCTCTTGTACTTTGCAAAGCAATATACACAAAATGTTTGCTATATGAATCATGAAGGAGGAGGAGAATATAAAATTATATTTGGTTCCTTTATTTTGCAACCTGTGGGTCGCATAGAGCCAACATGAAATCTCCCTATCAGGCTCATGAAACTGCTGTGTTTTGGGCTGGGCTGGGTCCTTCCAGGATGTGACTGCCTTCTTTCAAAGATGCTATTTCAAAGTTACTTTTTCCTATTCCCCACCCACCTTCTTACTCTCTGGCATTCCTTCCTTATCCTTGGGAATCATTGTAGCTCATTGGTGGAGCATATGCTTTGCATTAAGAAGGTCCCATGTCCATGTCCTCTTTGAGCTGCGAGAGAACCCCTGTTTGAAAAGTTGGAAAACTACTGCTGGCCGGTGTAGACAGCACTGAGCATTATGGACCAGTGGTCTGATTCCGTATGTGGCAGTGTCCTATTTCCATATTTCGACGAACCATTAATCTGTATTGGTAAAGGTCACTCCCTTTAGCATGAAAGGAGCTGTTTTTTTATCTAGTTCCCAAAAGACCTTGCTCCCACCCTCCCCAAGCGTGCATGTGTATTTGTTCATTGCAGAATGACTCTGAGATGGCAGCCGTTCTCCAAGAGGCCCAGTCTGCTGGGATGTTCTGCAACATGACACCCATTCACCTGTGCTGCTCCTGTATCTGTGGAGCTTGCGTTGGACAACTTCCCAGCAGACTGTGTCCAAAACTCTGGTTGCCTGTTCTGTTCCTCTGCTTGTTGCCCCTAGTGAGGAATAGTTATTTCTCCTGAATTATTCTATATTTGGAGTTCAGGTTAGGTTAAAACCTGTATTAATACTGAGCATTTGCAAGCATGCCGTTGGAGAACATGATCCAGCCAAGCAGGATAGATTCTGACCTGTCCCCCCAGGGGAATTTTAGCTGATGGGCAGGGCCTTCCACCTGTAGTTCAGTTCACAGTGACGTAAAGCAAATAATAATGATTATTTAGCTGCCCCTAAATACCAGACGATGCTTTGCATTGCTGGTTTCAGTTCAACCCAGCAATGCAAAAGGATCTCCGCCAGCTTCCTGTAAACACCAAGCAGCTACCCCCCCCTTTTTTTTTACCTGTCTCACACCGGGCATCATATATGATGTCAGGTGTAGCACAGGTAGGTATTGTCCTGGCTCTCCTCTTTGGAACTGTACTTGTACTTGTTGCCATGCCTGGAAGTTCTGAGAGATTTATTGGTAAGAGTCACTAAAGCATCTCATTCTGGGTCTACAGGTTATGGGCAGGTAAAGTCCCAGCTGACTATGGTAAGGGTTAGGCTCTTAGGTTCTTAACTCCCTGCCTTTGTCGTGGGGTGTTCTTAACTTTCACGGACAAGGTCCAATAACACTAAAAGGAAGAGTTTCATCCACCATTAAAAAAAATGTGTGTGTTTTTTTTAAGAGACATAAATACTTTTGATGTCTGCTGCCCTGCCCCAAAGTCACAAGGTCTTCTGGCCTCCTTCAACTACTCTCTGCATGATCCGTAGGAAAAGTTGGCCAATACAGGGCTGGACATCTTTTCACCATGACGTAAGAACTTGGTTTACTGAGGCGTAAGGCAGCCTCTTGTTTTGACTCATCTCATAGGGAAATGGTGTGTGTGTGTGTGTGTGTGTGTGTACTCCCCCCCCCCTACAAACAAAGCCCTGTTGTCTCTTACTGTTCCCAATTGGCTATTGGTATTAGAAGTTACCTGGTGGAGAGAATCAAAGAGTTAGAAGGTACTCTCAGAGATTATCTAGTCCAGTGATGGCCAAACTTGGCCCTCCAGCTGTTTTTGGACTACAACTCCCATCATCCCTAGCTAACAGGACCAGTGGTCAGGGATGATGGGAATTATAGTCAAAACAGCTGGAGGGCTGAGTTTGGCCATCACTGATCTAGTCCATCTCCCTGCTGTATGCAGGATCCAACTACAGCTGGCGTAGGGAATCCTTTTCAGCTCAAGGACCACATTGCTTTCTGGAAAATCTTCTGATGGTCACATGCTAGCGGTGGGTAGGGCCAGAAGCAAAAGTGTGTGGAGCAACTAATGTAAGTGAATTCCTTTCTGCAGCAGACTAGCTTCGATACACACACATATACACGTCCCTCTCTGTTCTCCATCCAGATAAGCAAGAGGCATTGTCTGGGTTCAACATTCCAGCCAGGCAAAAGACACTCTGGGTGTAAAGCAGGGCTGATGAGGGGATGTCCTAGGGAGAGGAGGGATGGCCTGGAGAGAATCCAGAAGGTCAAAGAGAAAGGCTTGGAGGTTCTCCAAGGGGCAGATCTACTATGAAACTAATGAAGCTTCAGCTTCAGGGCCCCTCATCCTGGAGGGGCCCCAGAACCACACTGCTTAAACGTTTTGGGTCTAGTAGACCAAATTTGAGTTGGACAACTCAAATTGTTTGATTTTTCTGAGGTATATATTTCAACAATCCCAAAGTTTGGGAGTCGGTATCACAGACGTTACGTTAAGGGACGCGGGTGGCGCTGTGGGTAAAACCTCAGTGCCTAGGACTTGCCGATCGCATGGTCGGCGGTTCGAATCCCCGCGGCAGGGTGCGCTCCCATCGTTCGGTCCCAGCGCCTGCCAACCTAGCAGTTCAAAAGCACCCCCGGGTGCAAGTAGATAAATAGGAACCGCTTACTGGTGGGAAGGTAAACAGCGTTCCGTGTGCTGCGCTGGCTCGCCAGATGCAGCTTGTCACGCTGGCCACGTGACCCGGAAGTGTCTGCGGACAGCGCTGGCTCCCGGCCTATAGAGTGAGATGAGCGCACAACCCTAGAGTCTGTCAAGACTGGCCCCTACGGGCAGGGGTACCTTTACCTTTTTATCACAGACATTGTAAACAACCCCATTGAAGACGATAACAGTGGTTACCCAAACCTTGTTGCTGGTTGCAAAGGGGCCCCCATAACAGTTCAGGCTGTAGGTCTGCCGCTGGATTCTCCCACCCTTGAAGCACAGGACCCCTGAAGTAGGACATCCCTGATAAAAGAAGTGCTGTGCCCCAAGCACGTTCCCCTTTTCACTATGACATGTTGAAAGGTGTAACATGCCTTTTCCTTTTCCAAAATCTATGCTAGAGCATTTGAGATATAGATACGACAACAAGCAGCAGAAGAGAATCCTCTGCAGGGTTGGGGGGTACCTTTTGCTCTCTTGATGTATCTGGACTCTAATTTCTATCCTTGTCCATTGTCTATGCTCGTTGGAACTGACGGGAGTTGTAGCAACATCCTCAGGACACTATGTGGGCTACATAGCCAGTGCTTCTATTTGTCCCACTTCCTGCCAAGAACCAGATCATCTCCCCATAACCCGCAAAAGGGTTGATCTTTTGTATTTCTGCTGTTACATCTGTATGTGTTTCTTTAACTTCCAGAAAAGACTGGCAAGGTCCTGGCTGAGTTTTGCCAGTTCTATGAGGAACAGTATGGTGTCTCCCTCTTCAACAGTGTCCGGTATGAAATTGAGGGCGGTGGAGGACCCCAGGCTCAGCTACTGCGTCGCAAGGTAAGTGGACTGAGATATTTGAGGGCAGGGATTGACCACCAACAGTGTTGCTGCTCAAAAAGACAGTAGTTTTATAAGTTGGGTGCATGTAGGTGCATCTGGGTTTTTTTGCCATCAACGTTGAAGGCCTTATGATAATGGACAACTTGAACCAACAGTGAGGCAGCTACTTAAAAATCATGTTGTGTTTTTGTGCTTTTATACTGTAAACCCCTCATAATCTTTGGATGAAAGGGGCATAGAAATTTAATAAATAAAATAAGTGTGCTGCATTGATGAAAGCATAGTGAGAATAGTAGTTCCGTTCTATTCTGTACTTGTCGGGTGAAATCTGGAATACTGTTATTTAGTTCTGGGTGCTGCCTTCTAAGGAGGTCACCAGAGTAGCGTGAGGAGGATGGTGAGGAGCCAGAGAAACCAAGTGCTGAAAGGAAAGCTTAATATGTTTGGCCTAGAGAAGATCAGATTAAGCGGAGACATGAGAGAGTCCCCAAATATCTGAAGAGCAGAAGATGGAGCAAGGCTCGTGCTCCGCTGCCCCAGCAGACAGGACTTTAATTAAATGGGGGCAGTTGCAGAGAAGCAGACCTTGGCCATACATTAGCTGAAGTGTCCTAACTTTGGAAGTAGGAGCTTCTTGAACATAAACTATGGCAGAGATGGAGAACCTGTGGCTCTTCAGTTGCTGGTGGGCTGCAGCTTCCATCAGCCTCAGCCAGCAAGGATGATTGGAGTTCCCCATCTCTAGCCTAGGGTTAGCAAAACAAAATGCTGTCTCTTCCTGTCTACCATCCTCAATGAGAGATGGAGGCTCATAGATTGAGCAGTCCCTTTGTATTTGTAATTGCTAGGGGGCTTTGGTGAAGGAATGGGGGACCCGTGGCCCTTCATAAGGTTTTCAACTCCAACTCCCATCAGCCCCAGGCAGCTTGATCAGTGGTGAGGGATGATGGCAAAGTAGTCCAGCAACATCTGGAGGGCCATCCCCATCCCTGCTTTAGGCAAACTGCCAGCTCTTGGCTTCAGCCTCCTGACTGCAATATGGTGGTACTAATGCTGGCCTACCTTATAGGGCAGTTGTAAAGTCTTTTGAGCATTCAAAATCCCACAGAAATGCTCATTACTGGTTATTAATATGTATGTGTTAGTTGTGAACCAGCGGTTCAGTCCAGTGCCATTTTAACTCTTTGATTCAGATGTGTTGGATGTTCCTTCCCAGAGTGGCATTCTGGTTAGAGAGCTGGACTTGAGGAGTGCCAGGTTCAAGTCCCCATTCGGCTATAAAATTCACTAGGTGACCAAGGGCTGCTCTCTTTTTCTCAGTCTATTTTACCTTGCAGAGTGGAGCTGGTTGTTCTCAAGGGGTAAACTTTGCGCATTTGACAAAAGAGCATAGCAGGATCCCTGCTGGATCAAGTCAGTAGCTCAATCTACTCCAGCACCCTGTTCCTACAGCGGCCAACCAGATACCTCTGGAAAGCCCACAAGCAGGAGATGAATGCAATAGCCACTCTTCCCATTTGTGATTCCCAGCACCAGTGTTCAGAGGCAAACCGCCTCTGACAGTGGAGGGGAGAACATAGCCATTGTGGCTAGTAGTCACTGATGGCCTCCAGGAATTTGTCTTAATACTCGTTTCAAACCGTGCAAGGTGACCATTTTGAGGGATCTAATCCTTAGTTTTAAAATGCCTGCAAGCTTCCCTTTGGGTCATCTAGTTGGCCACTGTGAGATTGGGATGCTGAAAAAGATGGGCCTTTGCCCTGATCCAGCACAAGTAATATCTCTGCCTAGCTCTGGGGAAGGAGCGAAGATGAGATCTTCTGGTGGCCTAGGAGACTGCAGGTGCTGCCATCGCTTTGCTGTGATGCTTATAGGTGTTGGCAGGGATTTTTAACTGGGTGGGGCACAAAGTAAAATACTGAAAACACACACACGAGGGAGGGAGAAAGGGAGGGAGGGGGAGAGAGAGAGAGCGAAGTAGTTCCTGTACATTTTGTCACATATCTAAGGTTCTTTTTTAAGAAAATGAAATCTGGAAGTCTGGGGATAATGGATTGTTCATGGTGGGAAAGCTACCTTTCTTTACCCCCATTCAGTGGATGCCCATGATGCAGTGCATGTAAAGCCCATGACGCAGTGCAGGTGTGTGTACATATGGAAAACCACATGCACAAAAGCACTCCTTTTAAGCCAAGAGAGAAACAGCACCAACGGGGCTGAATGGAATATGAAGTAGCCTATAGCTGTTTTTTATATTAGTCCACAATTTTATGTTACTTTTCGCCTGTGTCAGTTCCCCCCATTCAGATACTTTTGACGACAGCTAGAAATTTGTCTTCCCGTCCCCCTCCTCCCCACAATTAGCTGCTTCTTGGACTTTTTGATGTTAATATAACTGGCTTTTGATGTCTGCCTCTTTCTCTTTTCTCCCTCTCTTCTCTTCTCTTCTCTTCTCTTCTCTTCTCTTCTCTTCTCTCTCTCTCTCTCTCTCTCTCTCTCTCTCTCTCTCTCTCATATTCCCAACCCCCTTCCTGGCAGGCAGCCAAAGTGGTTAATGAGCCATTGTACGCTAAAGTGTCCTCAGTTTAATTTTACACGGAGACCTCTGCAAATAGCACTCAGGAGAGGAAGAGGGGGGTGGAAAAATGGAAC
The DNA here is from genome assembly GCF_964270895.1 of Podarcis filfolensis. Lineage (NCBI taxonomy): Eukaryota > Metazoa > Chordata > Lepidosauria > Squamata > Lacertidae > Podarcis > Podarcis filfolensis. The sequence goes on from NC_139617.1 coordinate 41,849,541, forward strand.
AAACCTGAGCCATCATGTACTTGGCGCACTTTGTGAGAATCAAGGGGAGATGCTGGTGATAGACAGACAAGCCTCTGGGAGTGTTGTGTTGAGAGTGGGGGAGGAGATGTGGATGATGTTACCTGACGTGACTTCTGTTAGCCTCCTGGGAAATACGTGTAGATCAGGCTTCCTCAACCTCAGCCCATCAGATGTTTTTGGCATACAACTCCCGTGATCCTTAGCTAGCAAGACCAGTGGTCAGGGATGATGGGAATTGTAGTCTCAAAGCAACTGGAGAGCCGAGGTTGAGGAAGCTTGGTGTAGATGCAGGGGTTTTTTTTGCTTGTGAAAGGGGCTCATTCTGGGCAGTGGTGTGCAGCTCAGTTGTTGGGGCATCTGCTTTGCATTTAGAGGGTTCCCAGGTTCAGTTCACAGCACTCCCTGATAGGGCTAGAAGAGACACCAAAGTCTCAAATCCTGGAGAGCTGCTCTCAGTCTGTGTAGGCAATACTGAGCTATATGGGACAGTAGACGGCAACGTCCTATGTTTGTGGGGAAGAGCTGAAGCTCAGTGGTGTAGGGCAGCTGCTTTGCATGCAGAAAGCGCCAGACTGGGAGAGAACCCTATCAGGAACCCTGGAAAGCCAGTCAGTGTAAGGGAACGCAGAGCTAGATGGGCCTTTGATGTGGCCCTGCATAAGGCAGCTTTTTATGTTCCTGTATTGTCCCTGCTCCCAATGCTCTACAGTAGTGGTTCCCAAAGTGGGGGATATAACCCCTTGTGGGGGTGGATGGAATTAATTAGGGGGCACTAAGGGTGGAATTAATTTGGGACACGGGTGGCGCTGTGGGTTAAACCACAGAGCCTAGGACTTGCCGATCAGAAGGTTGGCGGTTTGAATCCCCGCGACGGGGTGAGCTCCCATTGCTCGGTCCCTGCTCCTGCCAACCTAGCAGTTCGAAAGCATGTCAAAGTGCAAGTAAATAAATAGGTACTGCTACGGCGGGAAGGTAAACGGCATTTCCATGCGCTGCTCTGGTTCGCCAGAAGTGGCTGAGTCATGCTGGCCACATGACCCAGAAGCTGTACGTCGGCTCCTTCGGCCAATAAAGCAAGATGAGCGCCGCAACCCCAGAGTCGGTCACGACTGGACCTAATGGTCAGGGGTCCCCTTACCTTTAAGGGTGGCAGAGAGCAGTGCTGGAGGTGTAAATGACTGTCAGCTTGGGAAAGCTGGTATCACTGGATCAAGTTAATTTTGTTGAATTAATGAAAGTAAACAGTTTTAATGGGATTTTGAATAAATGTGGAATTCATTGTTCCAGTTTTGAATTTTATCGTGTTGCTATCTTCTTTAGTGGGCTGTTCTGAAAAATGCTTTTTCTAGGGTAGAGTAGGCGCCACTGAGGATGAGTTTATGAAAAAGTTTGGGAAGCACTGCTCTACAGGGACATTAATGCCCACAAGGGGAGCAATACTCCTCCTCTGCCTGGCCAGCCATAATACCCGGATTCCCAGCTTTGATTTTTGTAAAAAGAGGCCAGTTTCTAGCATTGTAGAAACTGAGATAGGCACTATTATTATTTTTGGGGTGAGAAACTAACCAGATCTGCACTTTCAGTGTTTTCCTTTCCCTCCCACCACCCCAAAAAATATTCCTATACATGCCTGTGCACAGGGAGAAGCTAGCATGATTTGCAGGAGAAGAATTGGGAATAGATCCCAGATTTCTTTCCCCCCCTCTGTTTGCAAGAGGTAGGAGATCATGCACTTCAAATAAGCATTGACAGTGTTGGGGTTTTTTTTAAGGGCAGGGCAGGAAAGCTTTCTTCCAAAATTTGAGCAGGTCTGTAAGAGGACATATAGATTGAGGGGTTCTGTTTCAGACTTTGGGGGCTGGGAAGGAGAAACTTCAAGAAGCGGGCACGGGGAGGGGTGGCTGGAAAGGGTCTCGCAATAAGGTTCAAAGGAGTCTTGTTGGATTTAGACTCTTCAGCCAAAAATGGGTCCTAGAGAAGCTCAGATAGATTGATAATAAGAAATCCATACCTTTTGTGCCTACTTTCTGAAAGACATGGCGTAGAAGGGAGAAAGGGGATACAGAGGGAGGGGTGGGGGAGGAAACCCAGGGACTTTTTTTTTTTTAGGTAGCAGAGTTATTCCAGTGAACAGGGAAACAGTTTAAGGTGAGGAGGAACCAAAAGTTGCTGGTCTTTCAGCTGAGCTGATGGGGTGACCTTGCTTCCCTTCTCTCCCTCTGCTGCAGCCTGATGGAATGGCTGCTTTCTGGTGACAGGTGAGGAAGGGAGGAGCCTTCTAGAGCACAGCCAGGTCATTCTGGTTTCCTTTGGTTTGCACTGGATCCCAGTTCACTTCAGTTCAAGGTGCTGCTCATTACCTAAAGCCATGAACATTTGGGGACCGGGATACTTTAAATGACTGCCTCCTTCAGTATGAACCTGCCTGGTGACTGCATATATTCTCAAAAGTGCTGCTGCACATCCTAACACCTGGAGAGCTACCTTTGCTTGGGACATGGAGCAGAGCCTTCTATGTTGTGGCACTCCATTCGTGGAAGCCCACTCCCAGAGGAGATTCAACTGGCCCCATGCTCAGTGTGTATGTGTGTGCATGTTTTAGACAGGGCAGTTTAAATACCTTTTTATTCCAGCCAGTTGTGGATGGTTGTGGGGTTTTTTCTTTGGCTCCGTTTAATTACTTTCTGATTTTATGGTTCGCGTCTTTAATTTTCATTTTGAATGTTGAGAACTGCCTTGGGCGGCCTTTTGAGGCTTGCGTGGTGGCCTGTAAAAGACTTTTGTAAAGAAAGAATGATGCATACACCCATCTAATTGTTCCTTACAACAATAGTTAACTCAATTACTATGCAGCACTGACAAGCTGACTGGGGATAGTAACCTGACTCAAATATCATGGGGAGATGTACTTTACAGTGGTACCTCAGGTTAATAACTTAATTAGTTCTGGAGGTCCATTCTTAACCTGAAACTGTTCTTCTTAACCTGAGGTACCACTTTATAACAACAACAACAACAACAACAACAACAACAACAACAACAACAACAACAACAATTTATTATTTATACCCCGCCCATTTAGCTGGGTTTCCCCAGCCACTCTGGGCGGCTTCCAACTCAATATTAAAAACAATACAGCACCAGACATTAAAAACTTCCCTAAACAGGGCCGCCTTTAGTTGTCTTTTAAAAGTAAAATAGTTGTTTATTGCCTTGACATCTGCTGGGAGGGCGTTCCACAGGGCAGGCACCACTACCAAGAAGGCCCTCTGCCTGGTTCCCTGTAACCGCACCTCGGCGCTGGACCTCAGTGTCCGGGCTGGATGATGGGGGTGGAGACGCTCCTTCAGGTATACTGGGCCGAGGCCGTTTAGGGCTTTAAAGGTCAGCACCAACATTTTGAATTGTGCTCGGAAACGTACTGGGAGCCAATGAAGATCTTTCAGGACCGGTGTTATATGGTCTCAACGGCCACTCCCAGTCACCAGTCTACCTACCGCATTCTGGATTAATTGCAGTTTCCGAGTCACCTTCAAAGGTAGCCCCACGTAGAGCGCATTGCAGTAATCCAATCGGGAGATAACTAGAGCATGCACCACTTTAGCTAATGGGGCCTCCCGCTGCTACCGCACCACTGCTACACAATTTCTGTTCTCATCCTGAAGCAAAGTTCTTAACCCGAGGTACTATTTCTGGGTTAGCAGAGTCTGTAACCTGAAGCATCTGTAACCCAAGGTACCACTTTATACTGAGTCAGGCCATTGCTCTGTCTAGCTCAATAATGACCACACTGATTGGCAGCAGCTCTCCAGGCTTTAGGACAGTACCTCTTTCAGACTTACCTGGCAGTGCTGGGTATTGAAGCTGGGACCTTCTACATGCAAAGTAGCACAGGGGTCTGTAGGGTGCTGCAAGGGGTGGTAGAAATCGGCAGCTATGGAAATTTGGTGACTGCCCTAAAAAAAGTCTGCTCCAGGCACGGTTGGAGGTTGATATGCCGCTGGGTATGAGTACACTGGATACAATATACCATATAATTTTGGACTGCCTTCTCTTTGATATTCTTCGGAGAGATCTACTTGTGGCTCCCTTGAAGTTTAAGAACCTGTAATCTAGTATCTGTTGAGGGATGATATACCCGAAACTACTGAGATTGTTTCAGGATATTTAGCCAAGATTTTTAAAGTCAAATTTAAAACTTAATGGTGGCTACTGAGTCTTTTATATGTTTTATGTGTTTAATATGACTGGATTACAAGTGCTTTATGGATAGGTGCTTTTTTTCCTCCCTCTCTTTTATGATTCTGTTGTCTAAATTGTGCCAATAAAGGCTGAATGAATGAATGAAAAGGTGCTCTACCATTGAGCTACCGTCCTAAAAGCTTCAATCAAATCTTTAGTCATGCTGTAGGAACATAGGAAGCTGTACTTAGTCGGATTGTTGGCCCTTCTAGGTCAGTATTGTCTACACTGCACTGACTGGCAGCAGCTGTCCAAGGTTTCAAACTGGGTTCTCTGTAAGCTGAACACAAGAGCACTCTCCTCTCCTGTTGGAGCAACTGGTATTCAGAAGCATTGCTGCCTCTGACCATGGAGACAGTATATCCATCATGGCTGGCACTGTCTCTGCAGGGTGGTGGGTGCCCAGGCACCCACAAAATTTTCAGTGCAGTGGCTAGTAGCCATACCAATAGCCTTGTCCTCCGTGAATTTGTGCAATCCCCTCTTAAAGCTATACAGTCATACCTCGGGTTAAATATACTTCAGGTTGAGCATTTTCAGGTTACGCTTCGCGGCCACCTGGAAGTAACGGAACGCGTTACTTCTGGGTTTTGCTGCTCGCGCATGCGCAAATACTCAAAATGACATCACGTGCATGTGCAGACGCGCAAAATGTCATGCGCGGAAGCGGCGAATTGTGGCACACGCAGACGAGCAGACGTGGGTTGTGTTTGCTTCAGGATGCAAACGGGGCTCCAGAACAGATCCCGTTCACATCCAGAGGTACCACTGTACATCACTGCCTTGTATGGAAGCGAGTTTTGTATTTTAACTCTGAGCTGCGTGAAGATGTGCTTCCTTTGCATTGTCTTGACATTCACTAAGCATATTCAGTCGTCCCCTTGATTTTGGAGTGTAGCTTGAAGGGATATGTTGTTGTTTTTATTTCATAAAACTTATACAGTGCTTGATTATAAACAACAATAACAACAATGACCCTCAAAGTTTGCAAAAAGATAGAGTGGATGGAAACACAGTTCACTTAACAGTTCTGTAAATGACGGGGCTGAACCAGCCAGACCCCAGATCTGATCTAACAGTTCTTGAGTGACCACGAAGGCTTTGTGCATTGAGGGCTATGTTTGGTCTTTCTCGAGCATTCTTTCTTATTTGTTTGTGGGGCATGTCTGTACATCTTCCTGTCATCATTCATCCCACACTTTTCATTACGTTTCCCTGTTAACCCCAAACATCATGGACAAGTGGCTTGCAAGGCAAACTTTTTTTAAAAAATGTTTTTATTAAAGATTTTAATTGGGTTACAAAAGTACATGAATTGCCTCTATTTTCAGGTTGTAGAGTCTTTTTTACGGATCATTTTCATTCCATGTAAGATGTTAATTTTGCATACAGTTTAAGGTTGGGGGAGAAAAGAGGGTGGATGGTGGTGGTAAATGTACTTTCTTTTACTTAGTGTATGTGTGAGGTTTTTGTGTCAGCATCAGTTGGGTAGGTTCTCTTTCTATTCATTTATTAGTTTTCATTGGAAGTGAGAGAGGTTGGTGGGGTATGGCATGGTTGGTTGCCTTTAGTTGACTGCAGTGAGATTTGTTTGAGGGAGGGGAGGGGTTGCCATATTGATTCGTATACTGTTGGTGTGTTCTTGTTCTCTTGTTGGGCTGTGTGTGTAATAAAGGGGAGCCACTCCAGGGATAAGGTGTCCTCTTTTATTTGTCCCCATGTCAGTTTTAGTCTGTTGGTTAGCTTTTCTAGTAAGGCTGTTTCCCCTACAGTGGTCCATGTTCACGTCTCACAGGTATCTTCAGTGTCTAGCTATGATGCTTGTGGCTGCTGAGAGTAGGTGGGTTATAATAAGCTCTTTATAGAGTGAGTGAGCATTATTGTCTTGGAAAATATTCAATAAGGCCAGTGATGGGGTAGCTTCTAATACCTGTTTACTTATTTTGCATATTTCTTGTAGGACTGCTGTCCAAAAGGGTTGAATTTTGGGACAATCCCAACACATGTGGAGGTATGTGCCTGCAGAGCAAGGCAGGCTTTACATGTGAAAACACATTTTAAGTTCTCATGCAGGGACAGCAGTTCTTCTCCCACCTCCCTCCCTTTCCTTTGTTTATATGTGACAGAGAGACTGGGCTAAATCAAAGCCAGAGGCTACAAAACTAATTGTTGTTCAGATTGCATTGTTGGCCAAGTAACTATTATTAGTATTAGTATTTTATTTAGACCTTGCCCATCTGGCTGGGTTTCTTTTCTTTTTAGAAAGAAAGACCCCCGGTTGGATTTCACCAGTAGAAGCAGTTGCAATAAAAAGACTAAATATGGATAGGACTTGGGGGAAATATAAAGGCCTCCTTGAATACCATGAGGGCAACATAAAACTAAGAGAGAGGCAGGATATTTTTAATTGGATACCTGATTGGTCTCAGTATCTCAAAACAAATGAGAAGTTCAAAAAATATAAGGAAATAGGATTTATTCAAGAAAGTTTAGAATTTGAAACACTGATTTTGGGGCCCAATAAAAAACTATATTCTAAATTATATAAGCTATTGCTAGAATGGGAAACTAAAGACGAACTTATAAAAGAAGCAATGATTATGTGGGCCGTTGACATTGGGCATAATGTTTAAATTGACGAGTGGGAAAAATTATGGAGGCAAACAATGAACTTCTGCTTTTTACCAAATTAGAGAAATACAAAAATAATAAAAAAATGCAATACAGATGGTATTTGACTCTAGTCAAACTGGCCAAAATGAATAAAAAAGATTCAAAACTCTGTTGGAAATGTCTGGAAGATGAGGGTACATTTATTCGCTTATGGTGGAAATGTGATCGAGCAAATGAATTTTGGGAAATTTTGGGTGTCCAACGAGTTATTTAAAAAAAAAAAAAACATAAGAAACCAGAAACTTCTTGGCATAATTGGGAATGAGTTACACACCCACCCCAAGCCCATTACTTATTCTTATATGCAACAACAGTGGCAAGGATAGTATACACAAGATATTGAAAACAAAGGGAGACCCCAGGGAAATAACAAAGGATAATAAATTAATTGAATATGTGAAGCTTGCAAGTATGACATCTGAAGTAAGACCTGTAGATGATAACCAGACGGGGAGTGAGTAGGAATATTTAGGGGAATATTTACAAAAATTTGATCTTAAATACAAATTCCAAGTAGGGGATACCTTCTGACCAGCAGTTGACAATAAAGGACACGAGAAGGCTGAAAACAAGATGAATGTATTACTGTATATACAGCTAATTAAGATGTACAAGGGACGCGGGTGGCGCTGTGGTCTAAACCACAGAACCTGGGGCTTGTCGATCGGAAGGTCAGCGGTTCGAATCCCCATGACGGGCTGAGCTCCCGTTGCTCAGTCCCAGCTCCTGCCAACCTAGTAGGTCGAAAAAAAAGTACAAGTAGTTAATTAGGTACCACTCCGGTGGGAAGGTAAACGGTGTTTCCGTGCGCTGCTCTGGCTCGCCAGAAGTGGCTTAGTCATGCTGGCCACATGACCTGGAAGCTGTACGCCGGCTCCCTCGGCCAGTCAAGCGAGATGAGCGCCGCAACCCCAGAGTCGTCCACAACTGGACTTAACAGTTAGGGATCCCTTTACCTAAGATGTATAAAGAACTGTCCAAAAGAATTATTGTACAAGAATGTAAAATGATATGAGTGTATAACTGAAAACCTATAAATAAAATTAAAAATTAAATAAAAATAGAAACTTCCCTGGCGTTTTCTAAAACTTGCATAATTCTTTATCTCCCTGACATCTGCTGGGAGGGCATTCCACAGGGAGGGTGCCACTGCCAAGAAGGCCCTCTGCCCATTTCCACCTCTTGTCTCTTCTGCTGTCCAAACAAGGCAGTGATGTTTCTTTCCAGCTGATCCTCCATCCTTTTCAAGGCATATAAACACCCTTAAGTGCTTAATTGCAACTTTCTCTGTCTGCCTAGAGGCAAGACAAGCTCAGATGCAAAACAGGATACTTGGTGTGCTGTCTGCCTTGAGCCTTTGATCCTGAGGGAACCTGGAGGGCTTCCAGTCTTGTGACCTGTCCCAGCTGCTGGGAGAGGGTGGAGAGCTGGCAGGAGGAAGGCCTCCAACATCTTCATTAAGGCTAGGGGTCACATGTTAATGAAGCTGCCTCCAGCTGCTTTTCAGACCAGGCCAGGTGGTGGGAAGCTATTGGCCAAGGCATGTGGTTAAGGTGCTGGACCCGGAAGCCATTTTCTAAAAGGCTTCTGCAGAATTTGGAGTGAGTGGAAGTAAACCTGACAGTACCCTTATTGGACTAGGAAATGCCAAAGCTCAGATCCACGCCATACTTTTAAGGCACATGGCTCCCCACCAAGAATCCTGGGAATTATAGTTTGGGAAGGGTGCCGGGAATTGTTGCTGTGTGGCTTAAATGTATGGTGTGGGCATTACCAGAGCCTTCTTGGTGGTAGCCCCGTCCTAGCCCCAGAACTCCTCCTGGCACCTTTGCTGATTACAGGCATCCCCCCCACCCCACTTATGCACATTCTACTTGCGTGCAACCAAATATTTGCGTGGTGCCAGGAAATAAATAAATAAACTGAATCATACTCAGAAATGTGAGAGAGCTGAAGCTTCTTTGTGGCTCATGAGAAGACCCTCCCAGGAGCCCTAAGAGGATATCAGTGAGGGCGGAGGAAGCTCCAAAGAGACTAAAGGCACAGTAGGACTTGGTTTATGCTGCTCAGCCTCACCGCCTAACAGCTATTGTGTGGGGTAGCGCAGCAGCCACTTTCCCACATGTCCTCCAGCTTCCTGCTGGCCCCAGAGCTGCAACAGCAGATCGTCTGGACTGCACAAAGAACGAGCAGGAGAGATTGCTGGAGAGCAGGGGGAAATAGACATTCAGAGGCTTTTTAGAGGGCGCTCCCCGCTTTATGCAATTTCACTTATGCATGCGGGGGCCTGGAATGTAACCCACCCATAAGTGGGGGGGGGGGAATCCTATATATACAGCATACATTTTAAGTCCCTGCTCCTAAAAATAAAATAAAAATAATAAAAGATATTCCTAGGAAATGTAGTTTCTCCTCACGGTTACAGTTCCTGGCACCCTTAACAGACTGCAGTTCCAAGGATTCTGTGTGTGTCTGTGCACACGCATGTTAAATGTCCTTTAAATGTATGGTGTGTACACAGCCTAAGGCACAAGATTAAGACTTCTTAAAATTATTATTTGCTCAAGCTTCTTTTAACTTGGATGGTTTGCGAGGGCATTTTACTTTCTCTTTTATGTTCTGTCTTTTAATTTACATGCAGGTTTATTTGATGCTTTTTAAAAGAACTTGCTGCTGCTGTTTGACCTTATTTGGCTGTAATAAACAGGCTGGTTCTTTACAATGGTGTGTACACTGCTTTGAAACAGGGGAGTAGATTGAGGGGGGGCAGAGGGGCCATAGCCCTGGGCACATGGTTTTGAGGGGGCACAGGACAGATGCCCCTGCACTGGAGGTCTCTGGGCACCGGAGCCTGGCCTTACCTTGTCACTAGACCCACGGCCCCCTCACCAGCATCAGCCGGCCAGGCTTCCCCTTATGTGGGTGGGCAGGCAGGCTACACTGCATGGCCCCATGAACCCTCTGTGCCCTGCGCCCGCCTGGTCTCCGAGGTCCTAGTCCAGCACTCTACCCACTACACCACACTGCCCCATGCTTGTTGCTCATTGTGTGGGTAAATGTTTTTCTACATATGTGGCCTGTAGTTTTGCTTTCAAGTCATGCATGAGATCGTGACAGAAATGCTGGCACATTTTTCTCCAGAACGAGGGTGGGGGGTTGGAGAACTAGTTGTGGCCAAATCATAATCCCTCATCCCTCGGAGGCCAAATTTAACAGGATGACCATCCAAATTCATGGCCGTCTTTACATCTTCTGGGAGAGGATGCCATTGTTTTAATATGTGCTGTGCGAATAAATGCTTCCTCTCATATGTGAAAGCGGGGAAGTGTTTCTTGATCTGACTGGCTAAGGTTCAAAATAGCAAATGAGGGGTCAGAATCCCCTGTCCTTGTGCAAAGCAGAGCATCTCTCCACTGTTTGTGTCTGGCTAGCTGCCTCCATCAAACCTGCTTTCTAGTCCTGAGCTGTAAGGGACAGCTGCTAATGACTGCCATCCTATCGCTAGAGCGCAACAGATCCCTCTTTAATTCTGAAGTGCATAAGCAGCCAGGGGTGTGTGCCTTTAAAAAACTGGTGTCCTTGCTGTGTCTGCTGTGGCCTCCTGTTTATTGCAGGATACCTGAAATAAATAAACATTTGGGCTTTAATAACCACCCCTGGGTGTTGCTCGCCTGTGGTTAAGGCTGACCTTGGCAAGGGAGGGAGGATGTTGGCTGTGCCCTGCTTATTACTGGGTAGTTTGTGTGTGTGTCCATGTGCCTGTCATAACCGTGACTCATTCTCACTGTAGCATTGGAACCTGGTCCATTAGGGCACATGGGGCACATGGGGCAGTGCCTCATCAACCTCTCTCTGCCCCCATCCAATCCCTAGCTGCCTGCCTTCTCAGTTGCAGCCAATCAGGGAGCTGCTCATTCTATGCTGTTGCCTCTGGCTCCACCCACAGTTGGTCACTGCCTTCTGCTCCACCACGGTCACCAGCCGGCTGCCACTGCATTGAAGTGCTGTGGTTGCTCACGTTGTGGTATGCTTCTCCTTGCAAACGCATGCAAACGATCCTAGCCACAGTGGCCTTATAACATGCAGACTATCTGTGTTTATCGGCAGAGAGGGAAGTTTGCTTCCTTTCCTCAGGGATCAAATTCAAATAATTTAATGATGAAGTGCAGCTGGACCCTTTGCATGTTTAATCAAGAGTTGAAATCCAACTGTATTCAGTAAGGTTTATTCCTAGGAAAGTATGTGTAGGATTGCAGCCATATCTGTTCACCCTCGACCTTGCAAAAAAAAATTTTTTTTAATTGTCTCTTAGTATTTATGCTCAAATTCTCTGAGAGATGGCTGTGTGTGTGTCTGTGTGTGTGTGTGTGTGTGTGTAAAAGAGATAGATGAGTGGGTTTGTTCCTGTTTATGCTGCTTCGTCAACAAAGCCAGCGCAGGAAGTGACTGCTCCTGACTCATGGGGAGGTTGGGATGTGAGATTCTTCAGGATTGCTAAAGCCGGCCTCAATGAAAAAGAGAATTACTATTAATTTCTGATGTTAAAAGAAAGCAAAACTACAGGATCATCTGAGGAAATGAATGGAAATGGCTTTGTTAAGGCCAATGACACCTCTTTCCATATGGCAACCTGTGAAACTTACTACACCTGGATATTTTGATAGTACAGTGGTACCTCGGGTTACATACGCTTCAGATTACATACGCTTCAGGTTACAGACTCCGCTAACCCAGAAATAGTGCTTCAGGTTAAGAACTTTGCTTCAGGATGAGATCAGAAATCGTGCTCTGGCGGCGCGGCAGCAGCAGGAGGCCCCATTAGCTAAAGTGGTGCTTCAGGTTAAGAACAGTTTCAGGTTAAGAACGGACCTCCAGAATGAATTAAGTACTTAACCTGAGGTACCACTGTATCCTAGCATAATGATTACTCGGCCTGTTTCAAGTGTTGTCAGCACCTTTTGTGCATCTTTGCAGCATCCCTCTGAGGTAGGCCTTTCCTGCTTTCCAACCAAATGTGTCCAGAATGCCATTTGCAGGATATGATGCAACAACTCTCCCCAGTGGTGTTCTCCAGTAAACTGGCATTTGGGAGGTCTACTTCTTCCGAATATGGGGGTTCTGTTTTATCATTTAGGTTAATAGCACTGACAGACCTGCCCTCCTCTCATCCACTCTCTCAAAGTCATCTAAAGCAGCAGCAAAAATCTTGGGAAAGTGATTTCTACAGGGGAATTAAACATGGCATGAAGGAGTGCTTTGCCATCTCTGTCCCAATTTTGTTGGGCAGTTGTGTTTTATATCATTATGGGTAGGTGTTCTTCTATATGCTACCTACCTTGATTTCAGTATTTTAAAGTTTTGCAGAGGGTTTAAAGGGAAAAATATTCTGCTGCATCTAGCATGGAAATGTGCTCTGGCAAAGAAGGAATGAATAGATCACTTCTCCTCCACCAGGGTATTCTCCCTCCTTCAAGGAGTTCCTGATACCATAGTTAGGCAGGGAAACCAAAATGCTTGTTTACAAAGCTATTGTACTACCAACCTTACTGTACGCTTGTGAAACATGGACCACTTACAAACGCCATCTCCAACTTCTTGAAAGATTCCATCAACGGTGCCTCCAGAAAATCTTACACATCACTTGGGAAGACAGATGAACTAATATCAGTGTACTGGATGAACCAAAGAGCACCAGTGTCGAAGCAATGATTCTTCAACAGCAACTTCGTTGGACTGGTCATGTTGTGTGGATGCCTGATTATCGTCTTCCAAAGCAACTAATCTATTCCAAACTTAAAAATGGAAAGCATAATGCTGGTGGTCAACAAAAGAGGTTTAAAGACTGTCTCAAGGCAAATCTAAAAGAAATGTAGTATAAACATCGACAACTGGGAAACACTGGCCTGCCAGTGCTCCAGTTGGAGAACAGCCTTTACCAAAGGTGTCATGGTCTTTGAAGACACTGGAACTCAGGATGCAAGGGAGAAACGTGCTAAGAGGAAGGCATGCTTGGCAAATCCACACCGTGACCAGCTCCCACCTGGGAACTAGTGTCCCCACTGTGGAAGGACATGTGAGTCCAGAATTAGCCGCCACTTACAGACTCATTGTTAAAACCATGTTTATGGAAGGCAATCTTACTCGGCCATGAGTGATCGGCAAGGAGGAGGAGGAGGAAGAAGAAGAAGAGGAGGAGGAGGAGTTAGGCAACTAGGAGGGTTGTTAAAGACTGAATTTGTTACAGTACTGTTGTCAGCTGGCATGCAAGTCAGGGGGGTGAGTGTTTTGCAGAAATGTGTCCTGAAGTCTCATTGCTGCACCTTCTTTCCAGGTTCACTGTATTTTGCTTCTCTCTTTCTCTCTCCCCCCCCCCCCTGCCTCTCTAGGTTCCACTGGAGCCACGTACCATCTTCTCGGGGAATCTGTTCCAGTACATGGAAGAAAACAAGAAGTGGAGGAACCGTTTCTGTGTCGTGCCCCATAATTATGGGCTGGTGCTGTATGAGAACAAACTGGTGAGGCCCCTCACTTGGGTTAACAAAGCATGCATTGTGCTTGCTGGTGGGTGGTATTTGGGCAGAGGCGCTTGTCCCGCTGGCAGCTTTATAGGTAGGGTCTTGAGCACCTTCTCGAGATCTCTTGTGTTTTGAGGTGATCTCTGGGGATGGCTGCTCAAGGAGGCCCTCCTACACAGGAGTAGCAGCTCTCTGAGCTGCAAAGCAAACTTCTCCAGCAGTACAATTTGCGCACACTCTCACTTGACCTGGCTGACTGCTCTTTAGTGAAGGCACATAGCTCAGTTGTAGAGCACCTGATTTGCACAGAGATGGTCCCTGGTTCAATCACCAGGGAGGGCTAGGAGAGAATGCCTGCCTGAAACCCTAGAGAGCCATTGGTATTCAATGTTTACAGTACTGAGCTGGTCTTGTGTCAGTATAAGCCAGCTAACACCAGACCCCAGACATTATATTGGAAAACAGCTGTGATTCAGCAGTAGAGCATCTCACTTGCATGCAAGAAGTTCCGGATTCAATCCCTGGCATCTCCAGGTAGGACTGGGAGAGACTCCCTGTCTGAAATCTTAGGGGGCTGCTGCCAGTTGGTGTAGACAATACTGTGCCATATTGAGTTCAGTCGTTTTCACTTTATTTGGTCTGCAGACCATAAATATCAAATCCAGTATATGGTGATCAAGGCAGCATCAGGGACTGGGGGATGGGGAGCAATATCCATGCATGCAGACTGCCTTTTGAGTATAGCCCACAACATTACAGACCAGTTCTGACTGAGCTCATCTAGTTTTGATGGCAATTTTGGGGACTTTTCTTCCTGTTTGGAGTCTTCCATTAAAACTGAATTTTAGTCATCTTGCATTCCCCATGTGTTACTGGCAGGTAAGTGAGGGGTCTTATACAGCCTGAGATGGATCTTTGACTGATCTTCTAAGTTAATTGTAGAAAGACAGGGTGTAAACATGACTTGATTGAAGGATTTGTGGGGCCTGGATTTTGCTGGAGCAAAGGTCCAGAACCTTGAGTGGCCCAGCAGATCTGATTTGCCTTTGGGACATTCCTGGTATGTGCTTGTTCTCCTCCTTGTGCAGGCCTATGAGAGAGGTCTCCAGCCCCGGATTCTCATCAACAGTGCTGGCTACAAGATCCTCACCTCCTTGGAGCAATACCTGGACCTGGTCAATAGCAATTTGCCAGGTGAGTTCTACTGCCCATCCTTCACCTTCTCGGTGCCAGATGGCTCCATTATCTTAGGGCTCAGAGGAGCATAGCAGGGTTGATGAGCATGCCCATCTAGCTTAGTACTGTCTGCACTGACTGGCAGTGGCTCTCCAGGTTTTTGGCACATAACCTTCCCAGCACTGCCCGGAGACCTGGGGTCAGCTGCACAGAAGGTGGATGTTATACCATTGAGGTGTGGCCCAGGCAGTGACAGTGGCCCGCCAGGCCAATATTCCTGACCCTTGGAACTCCCCCGCAAGCAACACCTTTCACTGGCCCTGTGCACTTGAGAGTTTTTGCCTGGCTGGAATATGTTATTGAACTCTGATGATGCCTCTTGCTTGCCTGGATGGAGGATGCCAGGGAGATGGGGGCATCAGGCAGGCCCCCAGCTGGCTCCGGACGATCACCGGTCTCCCGTGGAACAGCATCAGTCAGTCAGCGACACGAGCCTCAGATACGTTTAGAGACTTGTGCATGCTGTGTCAGCAGAGTGTGTAAATCATCACACAGCAGATGAGGCAGACAGAGGCAGATGTAAGCATTATTTACAGCATTTACTCAGCATAGTTCAGGAACAAAGGAAAACATGTCTGCATCCCTTCGTCTCCAGCGAAACAGCAGTATAGCAAAAGCAACATACAACGGAAGTTCCCAGCAGACAGTGCTGGGAGTGAACAGGCATGTGATACACAAACATCATGTCTGTACCCTTTTAAGGTGGAATGGAACTATATCCTAACAGGAAGGGAGTGTTTGTTGATGTTGCCCTACTGCTCAAAGCTAAAATCTACATTCTTTGCTCCACCCACTTTTGCCTCTGGTTCTGCTTACTACTGGCCCCCAGGAGGTTGCCCAGAAGGAAATATGGCCCTCGGGCTGAATAAAGTTCCCCACTCCTGGTATATGGGTTCCCCGTTCTAAACTGGGCCTCAGTTCTGGATGAGAATGTTGATCCTTCAAGCTGCAGGCAAATTCCAAAGCTCTAATGGCTGGCCAGCTTCTTGTTTTAATTACGATTACTAAGGCCCTTTTGATTATTGGGAGCAAGTTGCTTACTGTTCCCAATAATCATCCATGCTTTCATCTGCCTCTGTTTTGAAATGAGACTGTGAAGAGGCACAGTCTGGACTATTTGATCTAGAATATGATGTGGCTGCATAATACACCTCATTTGGATATAGGAAGTATCTGGGGAGCCTCAGCTAATCTGTTAATGGAGACCAAAGCTATTAGTGGCTATTAGCCACAGCGGATACATTCTCCCTCTTCTGCTGGAGGCAGGGTGTCTCTGCATACCAGTCCTGGGAGTCACAAACAGGGAGAGCTGCTGTTCCATTCAGGTTTCCCACGGGCCTCTGGTTGGCCACTGTTAGAACAGGATGCTGGACTAGATGGACCTCTGGCCTGATCCAGCAACACTCTTCTTAAATTCTTATTTTAATATGTAGACCAGAGATGCCCAGCATGCAGCGTCTTGATCATGACTGAAATGTCATTAATGTTACATTGGACACGATAACTGTATTGTATTGTACTGTACTGTATCGCCATCCATAATGTCTCCAGCCTGCCATCTGCCCTCTCCTTGTTTTGAGTGGGGGTCGGGAGGGGAGGTGTGCTAGTGCCTCAGCTCAGAAGGGAAAGCAAACCTGCTCCCTGGCCCTTGTGTGAATTGCCAGGCTTTGACACAAGCTGTGTGCGGCTGGCTTGCAAAACCACAGCAGTCAGGGAGTGTGGTTAGTGGGTGGGGTACAAGGAGGGGTGTCCGTTTCTAAGCAGGACCTTCAAGAAGCCTGAAAAGACATTTGTTTGGAGAAAGGCCGGCTGCACAGGGCCTGGCAGGTTCCCGCTTGGGATGATGAGGTCACCTCTTCAGGGAACAGCTGAGGCTATTCAGTTGGACCGCCGGCCGAAGAGGTGAAAGTGTGCAGAGGAAAATCAAGGATTGGTGCGAGTAGCACAGGAGATTTATGATGGTTGCAGGGTTTTGTTGATCTGTGAATTTTTATTTAGACCTGCGTAAAACATTGGTCATCCCGTTTTCATCCCAAGAGCTGCATGTGCTTCTGGGCAACCTTCTGTGGGGCACATGCCCCTAGTGCCGTGGGTCAGAATCAGAAGTGAGAGGAGCAACAATGCACAGTAAATGTTGCATTTGTACAGTTAGGCTAATTTCTGCAAACACTCAGCACACTCCTCTCTGCGCTCTATCCAGGCAAGCAAGAGGCATCATCAGGGTTCAAGGACACATTCCAGCCAGGCAAAATACACTCCAGGAGGGTATGAAGCAGGGCTGGTGAGGGGTGTGGCCTGAGGAGAGAGGCATGGCCTGGGGACAGGCCTGGAGGGCTTGCTCCGTGTTATTATGTACACTGACTGGCTGCAGCTCTCCAGAATTCAGACAGGGATTTTCTCCTAGCCCTACTGGGAGCCACTAAAGATTCAGCCTGGGAGCTTCTGTGTACAAGGCAGGTGCTCTGCCACTGAGCTTATATAATTATTAAAAATTTATTCATTTCAACTCATTATTCGCTCTTTGCGCAGATGTATCAAAGTGGTTTAAAGGTAAAGGGACCCCTGACAGTTAAGTCCAGTCGTGAACGACTCTGGGGTTGCGACGCTCATCTCGCTTTACTGGCCGAGGAAGCGACGTTTGTCCGCAGACAGTTTTTCCAGGTCATGTGGCCAGCATGACTAAGCTGCTTCTGGCGAACCAGAGCAGCGCACGGAAACGCCGTTTACCTTCCCGCCAGAGCGGTACCTATTTATCTACTTGCACTTGGCGTGCTTTTGAACCGCTAGGTTGGCAGGAGCAGGGACCGAGCAACGGGAGCTCACCCCGTCGCGGGGATTCGAACCACCAACCTTCCGATTGGCAAGCCCTAGGCTCAGTGGTTTACACCACAGCACCACCCGCTTCCCTATCAAAGTGGTTTAAACCTACTTTAAAAACATAAATACAGTGGTGCCCCGCAAGACGAACGCCTCGCAAGACGAAAAACCCGCTAGACGAAAGGGTTTTCCGTTTTTCGATGCGCTTCACAAGACGAATTTCCCTATGGGCTTCCCTCGCAAGACGAAAGCCCATAGGGAAATCTCCAGGATAGCGGGGAAGCGCAGCGCGTCTTCCCCACTGTCCTCGGACCTCCTCCGAAGGCTGGCAGTGGGGCGGAGAGACCTCCTCCCGCTGCCAGCCTTCGGAAGGCTCCTCCGAAGGCTGGCGGTGGGGCGGAGAGACCTCCTCCCGCCGCCAGCCTTTGGAAGGCTGCCCCGAAGGCTGGCGGCGGGAGGAGGTCTCTCCGCCCCACCGGCAGCCTTTGGAAGGCTGCTCCGAAGGCTGGCGGCGGGAGGAGGTCTCTCCGCCCCACCGGCAGCCTTCAGAAGGCTGCTCCGAAGGCTGGCGGTGGGGCGGAGAGACCTTCTCCCCACGCCAGCCTTTGGAAGGCTCCTCCGAAGGCTGGCGGTGGGGCGGAGAGACCTCCTCCCGCCGCCAGCCTTCGGAAGGCTCCTGCGAAGGCTGGCGGTGGGGCGGAGAGACCTTCTCCCCGCGCCAGCCTTTGGAAGGCTCCTCCGAAGGCTGGCGGTGGGGCGGAGAGACCTTCTCCCCGTGCCAGCCTTCGGATGGCTGTCCTGAAGACTTGCGGTGGGAGGAGGGTTTTCCTTCCCACCGCCTACATTCAGAATGCTGTTTTGAATGTTGGCGGTGGGGAGGAAAAACCCTCCTCCCACCACAAGCCCCGGGAACAGAGGAGAAGCTCTGCGCGCCTTCCCCTCTGTTCCCGGACCTGTCCTGAAGGCTTGCGGTGGGGAGAAAAGCCCTTCTCCGCACCGCCAGCCTGGCAAGCGGTCTCCATAGGAACGCATTAATTGATTTTCAATGCATTCCTATGGGAAACCGTGCTTCACAAGACGAAAAACTCGCAAGAAGAAAAAACTTGCGGAACGAATTAATTTCGTCTTGCGAGGCACCACTGTATACCATAACATTCATAGTCATATGAAAACACATACTATTCATTTAAAAACAAAACTTTGTCCATTAGAAAACTGTGGAAAGCTTTGGCAGCAAAAACATCATCAAAGTCTGTCAGATGCCTGGGGATGGGAAGGTGAGCTTTTTACCTGGTCAGGCAGACCTCACTCAAGAGAGCCACAGGGGAAGGCTGCCTTCTCTCTTGTCACAACCCTCTGAGCCTCACTCAAAGAAGGGACCCAGGGTTGGGCCTCAGGTGACGACATAAAGGTATGGGTATGTTCCCCTTTTGAGAGGCATTCTAGAATATATTGGAATCCTGATCTATAAAGGTTTATAGGTCAAAACCAGCACTTTGTGCCTTCTCAGTATATGTAAGCCTCTAACTTAAAAATAAATAAATCTAACTTTTTAAAAAAATCTATTTCTGCATTTTGGAAAGCCAATAAAAACGCTATTTATGCATTTAAAAAATAAAAAGACAATCAAGCACTATGAATTGGACTGTGTAGCTGTTAACCTAGATTGTGCTATGTGTTCTGTTTGCCTTGAACCTGTCAGCAGCTGGGCTGCTGCACTAATTTGACGCTTCTGCACTGTTTTCAGAGGCAGCCCTATGTAAAGAGCATGGCAGTAGTCCAGTCCTGAGGTTTCTAGAACAGAAATCATAGCAGCCAAGTTATTTATATCCAAATAGGGTTGTAGCCGGGCCACTAGTCTGATTTGACAGAAGGCACTCTGTGTCAGCGTGGCCACCTGTGCCTCAAGTGGCAGCAGTGGGTCCAGGAGCACCCACAAGACAAGAAACATGCTCCCCAAGTCGTCTCTATTAAGCTCCAGCTCCAGTCCATCCTTGTGACCATGCACTGATCCAGTGCACATTAGCTACGGTCCTTCCCCCAATCCCTGCCTCCCAGATGTTCCCATTTCCTTTGCCTGGCCTCCAGGGAGCTTGCCATCTGCAATCAAATCCAGAAGTGGCAGGTGGGCTGCACGTTTGCCTGGCCCCAGCAGCATGTGGCAGACAAATCTAGACAAATCTGCGCCTTGCAGTAGAAACATTTATCTAGTTATTTAGTCTGCTGCCTCTTGCTAAGACCCCTGTTCAAGCTACGGAATCCAAGCATGGCTTCTGACCTACTCCTTGAATGGGTAGGGTGGATTAAAATATGCCAATTCTTTTAAATGGATTTTCTTTTGTTGTTTCTTTTGTTGTGGCAATAATTACTACTGCACTTTTGCATAGAGCAGGGGCAAGGAAGCTTTTTCTACCCGAATGCCACATTCCCTTCTGGACAAGCTTCTGAGGGCCACATGCCAGTGGCGGGTGTAGCAACAAACTTCATTTTTCCTTTGTTGGTTTCTACACACTCCCCTCTCTACCCTCCGCACAGACAAAGAAGAGGCATCAGAATTCAAGAGCACATTGCAGCTAGGCAAAAATACTTGGAGTGTGAAACAGGGCCTGTGTGGGTGTGGCCTGTGGAGAGGGGTGTGGCTTGGGGAGGGTTCCAAGAGCTAGCTAAAAAGGCATGGAGAGCCACGTTTGGCCCCCAGGTTTGAAATTTCCCAGTAATGGTATAGCACTTTCAAGGGTCCAAAAGTGATTGGTGTTGCAGTTCTGACAGTGACCTTGGAAGGAGGAGGGTGGCGAAACTTGTGGCCCTCCCAGATGTTGCTGGAATACAACTCCCATCATCACTGGCCATTCTGGCTGGGACCAATGGCCGTCGCTGGGTCCAACAACATCTGGAGGACACCAGTTTGGGGAAGAGCAAAGTATATGTTGCCAGCACTGGGGGGGGGGCAATTCTCTGTGTGATCTGGATGAATCTCCAATCTAAGCAGTGCTGCTCCACAGAGGCAACACATGGGCATGTGATGGGTAAGCTCTCCTGAAAGTTAAGGTAGTTCTTGCTAGTTGCTACCTCTCTGCATGAGGAGGGAATTTGCACAGTCTGTGTATCAGGCATGACTGGAAAGAACAATGGGCTTCCTCAGCCTCTGGTGACTCCACTTCACTGTGTGAGTTTCTGCTGTGCCCTGGCTTCCTGGCAGAGAGTGGCAGTGTTCAAAAGTGCAATGCACAGTCTTCTTTGAGGCCAGATATTCCTTGTGTTTAGGCAGTGACTGAATTACCCATTTGGGAAGGAGGCAAGATTCAGCATGGGGAATGATGCAGAGTAGCGACAGAGATCTTCCTATCAAGTCCAGCATCCTGTTCTCTCAACCGACTAGCCAGATGCCTGTGTGAATCCCACATAAGCGCAAATGCCCTCGTCTGCTGGCCTCTCTGACTGTGTGTGTTTTTCCAGTCAGGAGTAAATCACATGATGTGTGCCAAGCTTTGAAAGTGGGGGCAGTGATTTCTTCCTAGCTCTGCCACTGTCACATCTGTCTCTTCATGTTTTTTTGTCCCCCAGGTTCTGCACCCAAATCGGGCAACACCTCTGTCTTCAAATGCCCCACAGAGTTCCCTCTCATCCTATGGCACCCTTATGCCCGACACTACTACTTCTGCGTGATGACTGGGAAGGAGCACGAGAAGTGGCGAGCTGTTTTCCAGGACTGTGTGCGCCACTGCAATAATGGTAAGTCAGTCAGAGACTGCCGGTTTAGCCTCTTGGTGGACAGCAGAGGCTGCATTCACAAAACAGCCTATTCCATTTCCCCCATGGTTTCACTTGACATTGTATGTTTGAGCCTGCATATGATGTAAATGCCACTTCCAGAACTAATGAAATATGGCCATAGAAAAGATTCCAGCAAGCGTTTAAAGGTTAAAACAGAAGGCGCTTGCTGAATCTCTTTATGCAGGTTCCCTGAGGATTATGTATTCGTTTAACAACGTTTGAAAGACATTTGACTGTAGTAAAATCTCTAAGCAGTTTACAAGAAATATAAATATAGATTTAATAGTAAATAATAAAAACAAAACACCATTCACAATAATTAAAATTAACAGTAAAAGAGATTCAAACACATTAACATTTCTGTGTCTGGATTGGATTCCCTGAAGAAGAAGAAACGTTTTAAGTGGTCTCCAAACAGAGTACAGTCATACCTCGGGTTGAATACGCTTCGAGTTGAGTGCATTCAAGTTGCGCTCCTAGGCAACCCGGAAGTAACGGAGCGCGTTACTTCTGGGTTTCACCACTTGCGCAAGCGCAGACGCTCAAATTGACGTCACGCGCATGCGCAGAAGCTGCGAAAAGCAACACGTGCGTGCGCAGACGTCCCATCTCTAGTTACGTTTACTTCTAGATGCGAACGGGGCTCCGGAACGGATCCCATTCGTATCTAGAGGTACCACTGAACAGTGAAGGTGCCTGCCTAATGTAAATAGGCAGAGAGTTCCAAAGTGTAAGGGGCCACAAGTATTAATGTGGCACCTGTAATAGTTCCATGGACTGAAGCAGTCAAGTGGGCTCATATGGGGCAAGTAAACTTGTCTCAAGCCATTAAGTGCTTTGAATACCAATAGGAATACCTTGAACTTGGCCTGGTAACAGATTGGCACCCAGTGCAGATATCCTTTTCCATCACTCTGAACATAGTAGGACTTCGTCAACTGCAGCATGACTGACTAATTAATGGGCATGTATCTTCTACTTAGGGATGTGGGTGGCACTGTGGGTTAAACCACAGAGCCTAGGACTTGCTGATCAGAAGGTCGGCGGTTCGAATCCCCACGACAGGGTGAGCTCCCGTTACTCGGTCCCTGCTCCTGCCAACCTAGCAGTTCGAAAGCACGTCAAAGTGCAAGTAGATAAACTCCCTGCAATGCAGGAATCTCAGCTAAAGCATCCATGACAGATGACCATCCAACCTCCGCTTAAAAACCTCTAAGGATGGAGAATCCACAACCTCCTGAGGGAGTCTGTTTCACTGCTGAACAGCTCTTACTGTTGGAAAGTTTTTCCAAATGTTTAGTTGGACTCTCCTTTCTTGCAACTTTAAGCCATTGGTTTGAGTCCTACCCTCAAAAGCAGGAGAAAGCAAGCTTGCTCCCTCCTCCATATGACAGCCCTTGAGATATTTGCAGATGGCTGTCATATATCCTCTAGTCTCATCTTTTCCAGGCTAAACATACCCAACTCCCTCAACCATTCCTCATAAGACTTGGTGTGCAGACCCTTGATCATATTGACTGCCTTCCTCTGCACACCTTCCAGCTTGTCAACATCCTTCTTAAATTGTGGTGCCCATAATTGGACACACTATGCCAGGTGTAGTCTGACGAAGGCAGAATAGAGTGGGACTATTACTTCTCACAACACTTCTGTTCATGCAGCCTAGAATTACACCAGCTTTTTTTTTTTTTTTTTTTTTTTTTTGCTGCTTCATCACACTGCTGACTCATGATAAGTGAGTGAGAATTTGATCCCTGGTCTCCCAGGCACTGGTCCGACACTCTAACCACTATGCCACACATAAAACGGGATGTGTGGGGGCGGTTAATTAAGAATCCATCATTAATGCATTAGTGTTCCATCAATTAAATATTGCAGAATGCACCTGCAAACCATTGCGCCCCCGCCCCATTTGCAGGAACTATAAGACAGGAGTATGGGACGCGGGTGGCACTGTGGGTTAAACCACAGAGCCTAGGGCTTGCCGATCGGAAGGTCAGCGGTTTGAATCCCCCCCCCCCCGATGGGGTGAGCTCCCGTTACTCGGTCCCTGCTCCTGCCAACCTAGCAGTTCGAAAGCACATCAAAATGCAAGTGGATAAATAGATACCGCTGCAGCGGGAAGGTAAACGGCATTTCCATGTGCTGCTCTGGTTCGCCAGAAGCAGCTTAGTCATGCTGGCCACATGACCCGGAAGCTGTACACCGGCTCCCTTGGCCAATAAAGCGTGATGAGTGCCGCAACCCCAGAGTCGGCCATGACTGGACCTAATGGTCAGGGGTCCCTTTACCTATCTTCTCACTTAACCTCCTCTAGGAAAGGAGAGCGCTCCACCTTCAGAGGTTTAACTGCTAAACTGCCTTT
The DNA here is from genome assembly GCF_964270895.1 of Podarcis filfolensis. NCBI lineage: Eukaryota > Metazoa > Chordata > Lepidosauria > Squamata > Lacertidae > Podarcis > Podarcis filfolensis. The sequence continues at coordinate 41,873,184 of NC_139617.1, forward strand.
TTACCTCTACGAAGTTGCTCTTGACATATTCAGTCAAGATCTTCTTTCTTGCGGTATCAACTGTTTTATTCTAGCAGAGGCAAGAAGGAACAAGTATGGAAGAACATTGTGGAAAAGCGTGTGTGTGTGTGTGTGTGTGTATGAGAGAGAGAGAGAGAGAGAGAGAGAGAGAGAGAGAGAATGCCTTATGGACTGAGGCCAATGGCCCATCTAGTCCAGCATCCTGTTCTCCCAGGGACCAACCAGATGCCCCAGTAGGAAGCCTGAAAGCAGGATCTGTGTGGAACAATGCTCTCCTCACTCAGGATCCCCAGCAAAGGAAAGGTTTCTCCAACATAGGAGGCAGAGCATAGCCATCATGGCCAGTAGTCATGGATAGCCTTATCCTCCACAAATTTGTCTAATTCTCTTTTAAAGGCATTCAAGATGGTGGCCATTACCACCTCAGGCAGGAGCAAATTCCATAGCGGAACTATGTGCTGTGTGAATATATATATTCACAACATGTTTGTATTTTAAATAAACCTGTCTTATTTCTTCCTCCCCTCTCTCACATAAGTGTCCCTGTCCAGCTTTTTTCCTTTCCCCCAAATACAATTCAAAATTCATATAAACAGAGGTAATAATAATAATAATAATAATAATAATAATAATAATAATAATAATACAACTTTCAAAGAAAAACAGTGTGGGGAAATATCCAAATGCCTGCAGGTAACTGCTGCAGAGGTTAAAACAGTGGTTTTCTAACAGAGTTTCCCAGGAAACAAAACGTTTGGGTGCATTGTAGAATGGCGAGCATCTTGAGTTTCGTGAGATCTGGTGCTTCTGGGGTTTGAACCTGGGACCTTCTGCATACAAAGCAGATGCTCTACCATTGAGCTATGGCCCTTGCTGCAAGCTTCTTGAAGGACTGGCATGGCTACAAAGAGGCCATGTAAATTTCAGTCTCTGCTTCTCATCAGCTTTGAGTCACCCTCTGCCAACCGTGACAAAGTTTGTCTGATGAACTTAAATTTTTTGATGGGAACTGTTTTGGATGTTGTGAGTATAGGATTCTGACCAAGCACAGGGAGTGAGCAACTGGTGGAGCAACATGATGTGTCTTTTCCACAGCTGGGTCTCAAGTTGCAGTTTGTTGACCTCCACAGCTTGAGCCAAAGAGATGATTTGGAAGAGAGCAGAGCGGTGCCCAGACTTACCAAGTGGGAACACCTCTCTTATAATCCGGCCTCAGAATTAATTGTTTACCTGGGGGGATGAATTTGTTAATAGTAGCAGTGTTGCAGTTTTGTTTATTTATTTTATTTAACAACATATATACAGTCATGGGAAAAAGAAAGTGCACCCTCTTTGAATTCTGTGGTTTTACATATCAGGACATAATAGCAATCATCTGTTCCCTAGCAGGTCTTAAAATCAGGAAAACACAACCTCAGATGAACAACAACACATGACATATTACACCGTGTCATGATTTATTAAACAGAAATAAAGCCAAGATGGAGAAAACATGTGCGAAAAACTAAGTACACTTTACTGCTTCCATACGAATTAAGAGGCTAAGTAGCAGACAAGGACTGCTAATAAAATGCCCCTGCTTAATTGATCATCAGCAAGTGTGTCCACTTCTATAAAAGCAAAGATGATACAATGCTCTTAGGGAAGCAACTGCTGCCGCCAATGAAACTGGGAAGAGTTCTAAGGCCATCTTCAACCAGTTTTAAGTCCATCAATCTACAATGAGAAAGATTATTCAAAATTGGAAAATGTTAAAGACAGTTACCAATCTTTACAGGAGTGGACGTCACAGCAAATTCACCTCAAGGTGAGACCCTGCAATGCTCAGAGAAATTGCAAAAAACCCAAGAGTTACATCTCAGGCTCTATAGGTCTCAGTTAGCATGTTAAATGTTAAAGTTCATGACAGTGCAATTAGAAAAAGACAGAACAAGTATGGTTTGTTTGGAAGGGTTTCCAGGAGAAAGCCTCATCTCTCTAAAAATAATATGGCAGCATGGCTTTGGTTTGCAAAGTTGCATCTGGATAAACCACAAGACTTCTGGAACAATGTCCTTTGGACAGAAGAGACCAAAGTGGAGATGTTTGGCTATATTGCACTGCTCCATGTTTAGCAAAAACCAAACACAGCTTATCAGCACATGCACCTCATACCAACTGTCAAGCACGGTGGAGGGGTGATTATTTGGGCTTGTTTTGCAGCCACAGGACCTGGGAACCTTGCAGTCATTGAGTCTACCATGAACTCCTCAGTATACCAAAGTATCCTGCAGTCAAATGTGTGGCCATCTGCCCAACAGCTGAAGTTTGGTTGAAATCGGGTCATGCACCAGCAAATCTACAACAGAAGTTTTGTACAACATTTTGTTGTTGTTTAGTCGTTTAGTCATGTCCGACTCTTCGCGACCCCATGGATGCCAGGCACTCCTGTCTTCCACTGCCTTCTGCAGTTTGGTCAAATTCACGCTGGTAGCTTCGAGAACACTGTCCAACCATCTCATCCTCTGTCCTCCCCTTCTCCTTGTGCCCTCCATCTTTCCCAACATCAGGGTCTTTACCAGGGAGTCTTCTCTTCTCATGAGGTGGCCAAAGTCTTGGAGCCTCAGCTTCACGATCTGTCCTTCCAGTGAGCACTCAGGGCTGATTTCCTTAAGAATGGATACGTTTGATCTTCTTGCAGTCCATGGGACTCTCAAGAGTCTCCTCCAGCACCATAATTCAAAAGTTCAGTTCTTCGGCGGTCAGCCTTCTTTATGGTCCAGCTCTCACTTCCATACATCGCTACTGGGAAAACCATAGCTTTTACTATATGGACCTTTGTTGACAAGGTGATGTCTTTGCTTTTCAAGATGCTGTCTAGGTTTATCATTGCTTTCCTCCCAAGAAGCAGGCGTCTTTTAATTTCGTGACTGCTGTCACCATCTGCCGTGATCATGGAGCCCAATAAAGTGAAATCTCTCACTGCCTCCATTTCTTCCCCTTCTATTTGCCAGGAGGTGATGGGCCCAGTGGCCATGATCTTCGTTTTTTTTTTATGTTGAGCTTCAGACCATATTTTGCGCTCTCCTCTTTCACCCTCATTAAAAGGTTCTTTAATTCCTCCTCACTTTCTGCCATCAAGGTTGTGTCATCTGCATATCTGAGGTTGTTGATATTTCTTCCAGCAATTTTAGAGAGAGCTTTCTCTTTTGATTGAATCAACTCCTTTTCTAATCTACAGTAGATGGTTCTGTAGTGAGAACAAAGGAGAAAAGAACAGAATCAAAGCGTTGCAATGGCCCAGTCGAAATCGAGACATCAACCCAATTGAAAAGCTGCGCGGGACCTTAAGAGAGCTGTGCATAAATAAATGCCAGAAAACCTCAATGAACCGAAACAACGTTGTAAAGAAGAATGGGCCAAAATTCCTCCACAACAATGTGAGAGATGGATAAAGTCCTACAGAAAACAATTACTTCATGGTATTGCTGCTAAAGGTGGTTCTACAAGCTATTGAATCATAAGGTGTACTTAGTTTTTCACACATGGCTTTTCCATTTCGGCTTTATTTCTGTTAAATAAATAATGACACAGTGTAATATGTCATGTGCTGTTCATCTGAGGTTGTATTTACCTGATTTTAAGACCTGCCTAAGGAATAGATGATTGTTATTATGTCTTCATATGTAAAACCACAGTATTCAAAGAGGATGCACTTTCTTTTTCCTGTGACTCTATGTTGCTGGATTGTAAGAAAACCTCTTAGCGGTTTACAAAAAATATAAAAACAAAACATCCTCAATTTTAAAAAGAAGACTAGTAAAAGTAAGATATTTTAAAAGATGCAAGAGATCACTAAAATCAACAGTAGCTGAAAAGAGATGAAATACAAGCAACTTCTGCCTGTCTGGATAGCCTTGCTTAAAGAAAAATATTTTTAGCAAGCGCCAAAAAGAATATAGCAAAGGCCTAATATCAATAGGCAGGGAGTGTAGGTGCTGCCACACTGTAAGATTGATTTATTTGGAGTGTGGAATAAGTATTATGCAGCACCTATGACAGTGCTAGTTCTGCAGATTGAAGCAGCCAAGTGGTAAGGCGATTCTGCAAGTAAACCAATCCCAAGGTGTTAAAGGCATTAGTAATAGTAGCACCTTGAACTTAGTCCAACAGCAGATAGGCAACCACTGCAGCTCTCTGAGCAGATGTGTTATGTGCAGACGGGGCCTCACTCCTGTCAGCATTCATGTTGCAGCATTCTGTACCAACTGCACCCTTCAGGTCAAGCTCAAGGGAAGCCCCACATAGAGTGCATTGCAACAATCCAACCTTGAAGTCACCATTGCCGGAACTACTATGACCAAGGTCGTTGGTGCTATTCGTTAGTAGGGCTGGCAGTGTGTGCTCCTGATGGTCACAGAATGAAGAAGGCATGATTCTAGAGCAGATGTTGTTAGGCTCCAGCTCCCATCAGCCCCGGCCAAAATGGCCTGTGCCCAGGGATTATGGGAGTTGCAGTCCAAAACCTCTGAAGTGCAGGTTAGCACAGGCTGGTGTAAAGACAAGCCAGTGCAGAGATTTCACTGGTTGGGCATTTAAATTACTGAATGGAATAACAGCCTTCCCACAGGGCTGGCCCAATACATTTTGGCACCTGAGGTAGATCTCTAAATAAGTGTCCCACTCCCCGGCAGGGGAAAAGGGGGGGGATGGAAGATCTGCATCAGGAACAAGGGGAGAAGAAAGATCGACATCAGGATCTGCTGCCCTTGTGGATCCTGTCGCCTGAGGTGGTTGCCTCACCGTTCTTCATGGGTGGGTCAGCCCTGCCTGCCCACATCCATCAAAGCCATTTCCACTGATGTCCATTGCCTGGAGATTTTCTGTTTAAGGGATTCTCAACACAAATATTCCTACATCTTCCCGATGTTGTTGTACTACAACTCCCATCATCCATGACCATGGCTGAATTGGCTGGGGTTGACAGGAGTTGTAGCCTGACCGACCTCTGGATCAAATCACATGGGCAGCCTTTGCCGGCCTGGTGCCCTCCAGATGGTTTGGAATACAACTCCTATGAGACTTAGGACACAGTTTACCTTTTACTCTCCTTTAGCGCCAACCTTGAAGGAGGGGGAGAGGAGGGATACTCGTGCAATAAATTAGTATTATTTATATGGTGTTTGTGTGCGCTTGCACTTGAATATCTTTTTTAAAAAAATAATAATAATATGGAACTGCAGATCTGTTGGATAGCTTTTCTCTGAGGCAAGCCTCACACCCACCTTCCTTTGAATGGGCACGCAAATATTGATTGATTGATCCTGAGAATCTGCAGGAGCTGTGGGCCTTTTTTCTCACCTGGGGACAAATTAATGCCTTCCCCAAGCTCCAATTAAGGTGAGCTCTTCCCAGCACCTGCTAGAGCCTAAACCGCTGTTAGCTATGCTCCCCCCCCCACCACCCTTTTACTGCTTCCTACTGCAAAGCTGTGCAAGCTTTCTGTCCATAGTGGGCCCTTGGCTTGCTTTGGCAGGTTCTGGCAGGGTCAAGCATCACCACCACCCTCTTTTTCCTCCTCCTCCTCCTGCACCGCTCTGTGGGCTTGCAGCCCTGCCCTGCGCAGGGTGAGGCTTTGCTGGCAGAGGGTGGCATTTTCGATGCGGTGATCCCCGCCCATCCTGTCCTCTCCTTTTCTCTCTTGGCAGGTTTCCCGCTGCCTGGCCTACGTGGAATGCGTTGTGCGGGTGGGAGAGCATTAGAATGCCAGGCTAGAAAGCCATCCATCACCCCTCCCCACCCCCTTGGGGAGGACTTCCCTCTGAAATTCCTTTTCCCACCCTGAACTGGGCAGATCCTTCCACGGTGCTTACAATAAACCACCCTGTCCTTTCCCCTCCTCCCCTTTCCTCCCTGCTTTCTTTCATGCTCCAACGTTTTGAGAGTTCACTCCCAGTACGTGTGCTGCTTTGTTATTTTAAGTTTATGTCCTTTGCAGTCACGTTTTAATTTATTGCTGGGCTCAGATGGCTCAGCGCCACCTCCTTAAATGAAGGAGTCGTCGTTAGGCTGCATGTTGCGCAACTGACCCATGGGACAAGGTCATGTGTGCAAGAGAGATTGCAAGATTGGCTTTCTGTGCTTTTATTTATTTATTCCTCTTTGTGAAAACCTACCACACACGGACACACACACCTGTCCTTGTCCTGGCCTTTCCATCTAGCCCTCAGAAATAGCCCTACATCCCCCTCTCCCTTCACCAGGTCTGTTTTGCACCTTCCTAATGAGTTTTTGCCTGGCTGGAATGTGCCCTTGAACTCTGATCATGCCTCTAGCATGCCTGGACAGAGGGGTGTGCATAGCCTGCAGCTCAAAGGTAAAATCTGCGTTCGTAATGTCTCTGGTCCCACCAGAGTTGCCTAGGAGGAAATGTTCTGCACCCCGCATCACATGGGGATAGACCCACATGGACTGTGCCACCTCAACAAGCACGTGGGATGCTGCTTATTGGAGCCCTCTGCTAACTTGCTGTGCTCCAGAGGTTTTGGACTTCAAAATCTGGGTCTGGGGCTGATGTGAGCTGGAGCCTAACAACATCTGCTCTAAAATCAGGTCTGCTTCATGTTCTGACCTTCAGGAGCATACACTGCCAGCCCTACTGGGCAGTAACAACAACCTTAAGCATAGTTGTTCAGGCAATGGTGACTTTAAAATCTCCTTGTCTTCCTGGAGGGCAAGAAAAAAATGCTAGTCATCCCCAGGCAGGACTGCAGTGGGGTGGCACTGGATCATCTCACCTTCCAGAATCTTTCAAGGGAGATGCTGGGCAGCCAGCCGTATACATGCTGTGTGTGTGTGTGTGTGTGTGTGTGTGTGTGTTCTGCCACATGCCTTGGAAATGGTCATGCTAGCTTTCGGAACCCATCCACGATCAGCAGCCCTGCACCCCCTTACGCCAAAATGGAGCCAGAGAAATGTCCTGAGGTTCATTCTTTCCTCCACCCGTCCTCTTCCTGCCTCCATCCATGGCTGCATTTATTTCCCAAGCCTATCTGAAGGAGAACGGCTGCAGCTCAGTGGCAGACCATCTGTGTTGCATGCAAAAGGCCCCAGGTACAATATCCAGTGGCATCTCCAAGAGGCACTGGGAGTGACCCCTGTCTGAAAGAGAGCAGCTGCCAGTTGGTGTAGACAGTACTGAGCAAGATGGACCAATGCTGTGACTCAGCATAAGGCAGATCCCTGTGTTCCTGTTTCTGTCTGAATTAGGAGGACTAGAACCTTAGTTTATGGTTAGGAGGAAGACTGTAGCTCAATGGCTGGCAATCTGTTTGCACACAGACAATCCCAGGTTCAGTCTCCCAACATCTCCAGGAAGGGCTGGGAGCGTCCCATTCCTGGAAGCCTTGGAGAGTCATGGCCAGTCATTACAGACTGAGCTAGATGGACCAATGATATGGCGAATATATGGCAGATTCCTATTTTCCTAAGGAGATGTGGTTCTGGATCTAGAGATGCATGGTGGTGGTGGTGGTAGAGGAAGTAAAGTCTTTCCATAGGATCTCACGCATGTGCACAGCCACAGAGCTTGGCTGCAGCATCTGGTGTCTCTGAATCCTACTGGGTAGGAAATAGTATTTGTAACGGGGGCAGGAGGGAGTCATGGTCACATTCTGCGTAGCTCCTTGCCTTCTCTGAGGACGGACAAAATATGCTCTTGTGATGTACCAGGCATCCGGTATTCTTCTTCCACCAGTGTTGAAACAGCCCCTTTTGTTGTTGTTCTTAATCCAGCGTCCCTGTTGTTTCCTCCTCTCCCAGAGCCTTGCAAAGAAACCAAAGACAAGGCAGAGTTAACACTACCCCTTCTCAAAGGAGAGAGAGAGAGCTCTCTGCCTGCTTCCCTTTCCTCCGTCCCTCTACGGTTTGTCCCTGCCAACTCCAGACTCGGTCATTAAAAGAATGCCAGCTTTTTCTTTTTTCCTTTTACACCTCTTCTTTCCTTCTCCCATTTCAGAGCGGAGTGTGTGCCCGGGCTATAATTCTTGTTGCTGAAACCTTAGTCCAGACCTTGCCAGATCTAGCCACCTCTTGGCTTAACTCTTCTCATTCCAAAAAAGAAAGCTGTCTACTCCAAAAGGTTGGTGGGGGGAGACTGTGGAGAAATGCTCACAGCCTCCCCCTTCCCCAGCAATGAATCACACACAGAGGAATCTTGGGCAGCTGTGATGCACCCCTTTCTCCAACCGCCTTACGGGGGTGTTGCTTGTGTTAAAAGATTTTCAGAAATCATGTGCTGACTGTGATTCATCCCATCACATTATTTTTAGTCACTTTCTCTTCCTTCTCCTCCCCCCGCCCCATGCCAAAATGTGGCAATTTCCCTTTTGAAGACCTTCCTCCATCTTCGGCTTTCCAGACAGGATTCCTCTTTTGTGGATGTTACGTCAATTTCCAGAGCGCTTTGATTGTAACTCTGACACTGGCACAGGCACAGCCCAGCCTTGCCTGTTTAACTCTTCCTTCTTTTTAACCCTTCTCCCTCTCCCTCAGCTGGTTGGGCTTGTTAGGAAATGTAGGAAGCTGTCTTCTACAGAACTAGGCCATTGGTCCATCAAAGTTATCATTGTTTGCACTGACCAGCAGTGACTCTTTAGGGTTCTAGACAGGGCTCTCTCCCAACCCTGCTTGGAGACAGCAAGGATTGAACCTGGGACCTTCTCTTTACATGCCTATTATCTGAGCACCACAGCACTTTCCCCTCCTGTGATTCCTAGCAGCTGGATTTCAGGGGGTCCAGTTTGCAAGGCTGTGTTATTGTTTTGTTTTATGGAAGATTTGTCTATATGGCATTGGGGCAGAGGGCTCTGTTTGCTCTTTCTGTCCTGTCTAGGAGGCTGGGATAGCCTCTCCTACTGGATAGGATCATTTTGATTGACCCTGATTGCTGTAGGTTGCAGTTTTTCAACCTTGTTTCCCCAGATGTGTCAGACTGCAGATACCATCATCCCTGAGCGTTGAGCTAGGGATGTTGGGAGTTGTAGTCCAACTCCATCATAGAATTGTAGAATTGGAAGGGTCCATGAGGGCCATCCAGTCCAACCCACTGCAACGGAGGAATCACAACTAAAGCATCTGTGACAGATGGCCATCCAACCTCTGCTCATATATTGGAAGCACTGGGGCAACCCAGTTAGATAGGTGGGGTACAAATTATAAAACTGTTGTTGTTGGTTCAAAAAAGCCACTTCCGTCCTTCAAGGAGATGGAGTTGCAGGCTTCACGGCCCCACCATGCGCACGGCGGCTGGAGTCCAGCCCTGCTGATTGGGGGGATTCCTGGCCACGTCATCCCCTGGCCAGCCAATTGGCTAGCTCTGGGGGCGTGGCCTGCCCTACTTAAGGCAGGATACGGCCAGGGATCTCCCTCTTTTTCCCACCTGCCAGCTGTTCCTGCTTAACCCTTCCTGGACTTCAAGCAGACGGACTGAATTCGGATATAGTCGGTTAGGACCAATGCCTAAGCCAATACCCCTCATCACCTGCAACCAATAAAGTTGTGGCCTTATTTAGCCCATTAACGTTAATAATTGTGTCATGTGTCGTTATTTCAACTGGGGGGGGGGCGGGATTCGCCATGCAAAACCAAGGAAGGGGAGTCTTCCACCTCTCGTAGGAGTCTCTTTCACTGTCAAACAGCTCTTAGTGTGAGAAAGTTCTTCCAGATGTTTTGTTGGAATCTCCTTTCTTGTTACTTGAAGCTGTTGGTTCATGTACTAACCTCCAGAGCAGGAGAAAACAAGCTTGCTCCATCTTCCATGGGACAGTTCCATCAATTGTTGCTCATAAGGCTTGGTTTCCAGACCCTTGATTATCTTGGTTGTCTTCCTCTGCACACATTCCAGCTTGTCCATGTCCTTAAACTGTGGTGCTCAGAACTGGACACAGTATTCTAGGTGTGGTACTATTACTTCCCTTGATCAGGATGGGGACAATGGGACTTGTAATCAAATGGCATCTGGCAGGGGATGGTGGGAGTTGTAATCCAACAACATCTGGGAACTCATGGTTGAAGAACACTGCTCACTTCTCTAAGAGACACAGAGTTGACGCTCCCCCTCCCCTTAAAAATAAAAGCACCTTCCCCTTTTCTCTTCCAGGTATTTCTGAGGACAACAAGGTAGAGGCTCCTGCATTCACTGATGCCGTCCGCATGTACCGCCAGTCTAAGGACCAGTATGGCACATGGGACATGCTTTGTGGCAATGAAGCACAGGTGAGTCTTTGAGGGAGCAGCCCAGGAAATTAATTCCTAGGTATGCTTGACAACCTGAGGTCATAAGAACATCGGAAGCAGCCTTGTACTGAGTCAGAACAGTGGTCCTTCTTGCTCAGTATTGTCTACTTTGACTGGCAGATGCTCTCCAGGATTTCAGAAGGGAGTCTCTCCCAGCCCCACCTGGAGATTCACTGCCAGTCAGTGCAGACAGTACTGGGCTAAATGAACCAACAACCTGGCCCAGTGTAAGCCAGCTTACTTTGTTTCTACCTCCCAGTGTTTGACCAGTGCTGTCACCTGCCTTGGCACTGGTTTTGCCATCACTAAGGCACCAGGCAAAGGTATTTCTTTTGTACCTACAGGAGTTCAGGTAGCACCAATGACTGGATGTTTTTAACCCAACTATGTTTTATGGATCGGTCTTATTATATCTTAGTCTCATTGTGAATTGTTTCAGGGCTTTTCGTTGTGGGAAGCAATACAATAAATCGAACCAACCTTTCCTTGCCTTTATACCCAATCCAGGTCTTGAGCAACTTAGTGATGGAGGAACTTCTTCCTGAGCTGAAGAACATGATTGGGCCCCGCCTGAAGGGGAAAATCCAAGAAAGACACAGAGTTTGGATACAGGTGAGTGTGCGCTGAGCATGCACCAGGTCGCACTCTGTAATATGCAAGCATATGGAACTCTCTGCTGCAAGGTCCCAAGTTTGATCCCAGGCATCACCAGGTAGGGTTGAGAGACACTCCCTGCTTCAAAATGTGGATAGCCACTATCAGTCAATGTAGACAATACAGAGTTTGTATAAGGCAGCTTCCTATGTCCCAATGCTCCAGGAATGTGGGAACCTCTGGCTCTCTGAATGTTGTTGAACTATAACTCCCATCATCCCTGACCATTGGCCTGGCTGGAGCGTGCAGGAATTGGACACCTGCCAAATCTAGAACTCTACAGGTTCCTCAGCTCTGTCTCCCTGCTTCCCTTATGAATGGAAAACAGGATTTCTCCACCAGAAATTTCTCCATGCATTTGTGGCCCTGTCCATTTCCAGGCTGCATTCAGTCAAAAAAAACCCAAACAAACAAAAACCACGCATTTAGCTGTAAGATAATTATGGCCCAGAATGTCAAAAGACCTCGGGTGGGAAGAAAATATATATACTGTTTGAAAAACCAGGATAAATATTTCCTTGTGAGCCATTTTTAAAAATAGATTGGCAGAAAACTCCCTTTTAAACAAATATTCAGCTCCCGGTGGCTGCCTTCCAAACACTGCAGTATAATGAGGACATTCCCTCCAGCACACCGGAGCCCTGTGTGGAAGAGTAAAAAAAACCTCACAGGACCCCTTTCGCATGCACCTTCTCCAAATTTCTTAATATTTCCTTATTTATATGTAGGGCTGCAGGTGTGCCCTGTGATTCTGTGCTGGGAGAAGTCATGGGAATTTATAATCGGGCTCAGAATTAATCCTCCTGTACATCTCAGCATTCTTCATGTATCTATCTATATCTGTATATATACATATACATATACATATACATATACATATATATATATATATATATATATATGTGTGTGTGTGTGTGTGTGTATACATATACATATACATACACACACACACACACACACACACACTGCTTTTCTTCTAGAAAAAAAGATGCCAGTACTGTATACTCTTGAGTGTCCCCAGAAAAAAGCTCTGTCTATATCTATACAGTCATACCTCAGGTTGAATATGCTTCTGGTTGAGCGTTTTCGGGTTGCTTCTGGAGACTCGGAAGTAATGGGTTACTTCCAGGTTTCGCAGCTCGCGCATGCGCAGACTCTCAAAATGACGTCATGCGCATGCGTGGAAGGGGCAAATCACAACCTCCGGAACGCATCCCGTTCGCATCCAGAGGTACCACTCTATTCAGGTTTCTAGTCCTTATGAAAGTTTGTGTAGATGTCCTTGGAAGTGCAGCTAAAAAATTACAACAGAGCAGCTGAGCAAGACTTGTGGGCAGTGTTTATTAACATTGAAATTTTAATTTATGGGATAGTCATAGATCACAGAATCAGAGTCGGAGGGGACTACGGGGGTCTAGTCCAACTCTCTGCAATGCAGTCTTATTGTTAATATCAGCTGGCAAGGTTTTGGTGTCCCCCCCCTTTTTTTGTTATGCTCGCAAATAAAAATCCTTTAATAATGAGCGTGTGAGAGTTTAGGTGATATTTCAGGACCTGCTATCATGCCACTGTTTTTTCCTTTCATTATAGCAGTGGGGGAAATATGTGTTGCTTTGCAGAAGGGATGTGGGACTTGTGGCCCTCAATATCTTGCTTGACGTCAGCCCCCATCATCCCTGACCATTAGCCATGTTGGCTGGGGCAGATGGGAATTGGAGTTCAAGAGCACTGGACGGGCCACAGGTTTCTGCCCCTGTTCTAGAGAAAGGAGTATAAAATCACGCAAATGGTAGAGATTTGTGTGGCCTAGTCTGCTCCAATTAAGGGGCACAGAATTTAGATTCCTTGAGTGCACATTTTTTTTATCTCAACTTTTAACAGCTTCTCATTTTATTTTTGCTTTTCCTTAACAATAGAACAAATTAATGATCAGCAAGGGATCATAGCAATTTGTATCATACACTTAAAGTAAATACTATTTGTACAAATTTAAAAAGAAGTAGTAGGTGTTCGGATGGGGGAGGGAAGGAGTAAAAATGGGGGGATGGGTTCCCACAGAGCCTGGTCATGGTCATATACTTTGTGCAAACAATTCTAAGTACAAATCCCAGAATGAAAATCTTTTCACTTTCTCTCTGTTTTTGGTTTTCCCCATAGAACAGATCGTTCTAATTTATTAATCTCCCTACCCCTGCCCATGTACACGTGTTCTGTTGCGAGCTGCAGGGCATATCTTACCCTTGCTGCAATAAGCTTGATGTTTTATTATGTGTTGGAAGCCTCCCAGAGTGGCTGGGGCACCCCAGCTAGATGGCTGGGGGTAGAAGGAGGAGGAGGAGGAGTTGCCTGTCTCTTGATGGCTCACTATGAAGGGTGCTCTCCCTGCAACCTTCCATCTTATCCCCCAAAAATCCTTCCCCATCTTTTCCTAGGTCTCTGACGCTGTGTATAGGATGGTCTACGACCAGACCAAAGTCCAGTATGACGAAGCTGTGGTTAAATGCGAGGTTGAGAAGCCTGGGATGACCAGCACCATCCGCACAGATATGGATCAGATCATCCAATCAAAGGAGCACCTGGCCAGCAAAATCCGAGGTAGGGGATGGAGAGAGAGACCCTTTGCTTTGTGGAAAGGGCCGTGGCTCAGGGCAAAGCCCCTGCTTCTCATGCATGAGGTCCGAAGTTCAATCCCCAATGACATGTCCAGTAAGGGCTGGGAAAGACTCCAGTCTGAAACCCAGCAGGTGCCAGCCAGTGTAGGCAACACTGAATTAAATGGACCAACAGCCTGACTCAGTGTATAGCAGCATTTTATGAAAGGAAGAGATGTAGCTCTGTGGTAGAACATTGGCTTTGCACACTGGTTCAATCTCGGTTCAATCCCTGGCATCAACAGGGGGGTTGGAAGAGACCTCGTTTTGAAATCATGGAGTGCTGCTGCCAGTCAGTGTAGACAATAATGAGGTAGAGGGACCAGCTGTCTGACTTAGCATGAGACATCTTCAAACTGTTAGACTAGTGATTCTCAAAAGCTTTTGCTCTGGGCTACACTTTAAGAATATATTTTTTCTTGTGTCACACAAGAGATTTTTTTTTTTTTTTTTGGAGACATTGGAAAACACAACTAGGATTGTCCACATTGTCATTTGATGCTCTTGATCTCATTTTGAAAAGATACTTATCCATATTGTGCAAATAAAAATAATAATCTTTTTTATACTATACTATACTATACTATACTACACTACACTACACTACACTACACTACACTACACTACACTACACTACACTACACTACACTACACTATATTATACCATACCATAACATACCATACCATACTATACTGGCAGCAACCATTTTAGGCATGTCCAATTGGTGTATGATCATCAACATACCTTTTGATCCCGGAAGTGGGCAGAATGGTGGCAGAGGATGCTTATGCATGCTCCGCCAACATGCGCGGTGACCAGGGATGGATCCCCTGCACAAAATAGTTAGACCAATTAGACCAATTAAACTTTTTATTGCACTAGCCATAGGCCATGGCATCATTCAGAAGGAGAACAAAAAACAAACAAACAAAGAACAATAACCATGAAAATCATCGGGCACCACACATACAATAAAACCAAATTATTTGTTGCTTTCAATAGAATAGAATAGCAGAAGATTCTCAGGTAGGATGTGCCAAATGAAATATCCGAACCCCCTTTGCAGTTGCACAAAATAGTTGCTGTACTATACTACCCTGGAATATTTAAATGCTTCTTTGGTTGTCCTTGAATCTTCCCACCACACTTGCCACCCTCTCCTGCCACACCAATGTGGAGCTGCCACACCCTTGGAGAACCACAGGGGGCAGCATCTCCTTGGTTAATGGTTTTAGAGCACCTATCTGTGGGTTTTCTGCAACATCAGGGCTTGGGATAGATCAGGGGTCAGCAAACTTTTTCAGCAGGGGGCCAGTCCACCGTCCCTCAGACCTTGTGGGGGGGGCAGACTATATTTTGAAAAATAAATAAAAATGAATGAATTCCTATGCCCCACAAATAACCCAGAGATGCATTTTAAATAAAAGCGCACATTCTACTCATGTAAAAACATGTTGATTCCTGGACCGTCCGCAGGCCAGATTTAGAAGGCGATTGGGCTGGATCCGGCCCCCGGGCCTTAGTTTGCCTACCCGTGGGCTAAATGACCTTTTGAGGCATTTTCCAACTCTGGTTGATATCTGTATGATCGATCGTACGGCGTTTGCTAGTTGCCTGCACAGGTGTCCAGATCTGGGGTGCAGCTTTGTGGAGGCAGTTCTAACCTCCCTGACGCTTCTTCATCCAGCCACAGTCTTCTCCAAAGCAGAGATCTGTGTTCGGAACCACGTCCAGCCTTACATCCCTTCCATCCTGGAGGCACTTATGATCCCCACCAGCCAGGGCTTTGCCGAGGTGCGGGAAGTCTTCTTCAAGGAGGTGACCGACATGAATATGAACATCCTCAATGAAGGAGGAATGGAGAAGATGGGGGAGGTAAGCTAGAGGTCTTGGTGGCAAAAGAGGAAATTTGGGGTTGGGGCAAGCATTGTAGGGGAGGGTCTTCAGCATAAGATGCCTCAGACTTCAGCAAAAGGACCTGGAAATTAGTTATTTTCTTTTTACTCTAGCTTTTAGCCCTTAATTTGAAGGGTTTCAATTACCTGTGGCCTCTTTTAGTAGGGCAGTATCTGCAATAACTATTTGAATAGATGTGGGATTCTTCTAAAAGTTCTCATGGGTTGCATTTGCTATAATTGGTTTCATATAGTATTTGTAAGCCTCTTTGGGTTACTTTTTTGAGGAAAGCACTAATAAGTGGCCATGGTAGTAAAAATAATACAAATCCTTCTATATACATAGAAATGTAAGGCTGTCATCATGTTGCAGTGTGGTAGGCAGGTGAGTGAGCAGCAGCGTGGGATGCAGGTGGCCCTGGTGAACTGTTTAATGGAGGTGGGGGGAGGCACTTCAGAGAGCAGTTTGCTAAGCCACTCTCTGAAGACCCTCACCCTCCTTTAAAAGGGGTGGGGTTTTGGGTGAGCTGGGAGAGGAGGGGAAGGGGAGTATGGGCAAGCCGTGAGGGGATAGGCCAGGGGATGGGTGAGGTGTAAAGGGAGGGGGTGGGTGGGGGAAAGAGGGTGGCAAGGGGGTTGGTGTTGTTGAGCAGAGTAAGCAGGGACAGAAGCCTCTAGTAGCAGTTGTAATTAGTAGTACAGTAGTACCTCTGGTTGTGAACGGGATCCGTTCCGGAGGCCTGTTCTCAACATGAAAAGCATGCAACCTGAAGCGCCGTATCTGCGCAGGCGTGCAGTGTGATTTGGTGCTTGTGTGCATGCGCGAAGCATGATTTAGTGCTACTGCGCACGTGCAAGCAGTGAAATCTGGAATGAACCCTTTCCGGTACTTCCTGGTTGCCGCAGGACGCAACCTGAAAAAACGTAACATGAAGCAAACGTAACATGAGGTATGACTGTAATAGTAGTAGTAGTAGTAATATCTTTTCCTCTCCCCGCTCCTCCAGTACATGGAAAACCTTTCCCAGCTGGCTTTCCACCCAGTCAAGATGCAGTCCTGCTATGAGAAGATGGACCAGTTGAAGCTGGAAGGTCTGCAGCAGAGGTTTGATGTGTCCAGCGCCTCTGTGTTTAAGCAGCGGGCCCAGATCCTGATGAGACAGGTAGGGACTGCCTTGCCAGATCGGACCAAAAGCCAGCCTCGTTGACAGTATCTGGCAAGCTTGCAAACAGCATTTTGGATCCCAAAATTCAAAGGGGAGGACATCTTTATTTCAGCCCAAGGGTCATATACCAGGGGCCATGTGTTGGTGGTAGGTGGCATTGGCAATAATAGTGGGCGGAGCAATGGATGTGACTCTTTGTAGAGTGAGACTACATCCAAGAACTCAAGACGTTTCTGCAGACATGCAAACACTGCATCACATTCCTGTTGCTATCTAGATTTAAATACGGTCAGGGGTGGTGTACAACTTTTTTTTTAATCTTTCTACCCAGTGGGCCAGATCCGCATATACCATAATGCGGGCACAGGCAAACTCAGCCCTCCAGATGTTTTGGGACTACAACTCCCATGATCCCTAGCTAACAGGACCAGTGGTCAGGGATGATGGGAATTGCAGTCCCAAAACATCTGTAGGGCCGAGTTTGCCTATGCCTATCCTAATAATTTGTGGGCCAAATTTGGCTGGTGGGTGTGACTGCCCAGCAGTGAAACCCCTGAGAACACAATGATTTATTGAGCGTCTTAGAAGACATACCAGCTTACTTAAGAAGCAGGAAGAAACCACTGATATAATTGAGCCTCCCCTCTTCATTTTAGAAGGCAGAGTCAGTGCCAGCCTCTTCTTGCTCCTGGTGCTGGTGGATAGTGGGAGTTTGCTCCACCCCACCCCCAGCAAAGGAACAATTGTGAGCTCACTGGAAGCTCTTGATCGTTCCTTTGAAGCAATGTTAGTACCCACCCAAAAACTTGTTAATGAACTGGACTAACTGAGAATCATAAAACTGTAGAGTTGAAAGGAGCCCCCAAGGGTCATGTAGTCCAACCCCCTGTAATGCAGGAATCACAGCTCAATAATCCGTGGCAGATAGTCATCCTACCTCTGTTGAAAAACCTCCAATGGAGGAGAGTCCACAACTTCCTGAGGGAATCCATTCCACTGTCAAACAGGTCTTACCACCAAGAAGTTCTTCCTAACGTTTAGTCGAAATCTTCTTTCTTCTGATTTGAATCCTTTGGTTTGCGTCCTTCCCTCTGGAGCAGAAAACAAGAAGGTTCCGTCTTAGATTCTTAGATTCATCATTTTCAGTAGATTATCCCTAACTAAATTCCACGCACCAATTAATGTCAACTCTGAGTAGGACTAGCAGTGGATCGAACCCATTGTTCTGAATCTCTCCCCCCCCCAGTGAACCTTTTACCCCAATTCCTTCCAAAAGGTAGAGATTCACTCAGCTCCCACCCCCATCATATGAATCAACCGAGCTGAGAGAGTAGCCCTTAGTACTATTGTCACCCAACTTCACTAGGTGTCCCAGAGCATTGCCATTTTTTTTAAAAAAAAGGAGAGCTTAACCTTCACTTAATTTAATCATAGGGCCTCCAGTGATGTTTGTGTGTTTCTTTGTTGTAAAATCACCATTTGGGTTACTTTGCTGTTGAAGAAATTTTCAACCTAGCGCAAACCGCAAGTTCTGTTTGGGCAGGGAATTGCCACCACTGCCCTCTAGTGGCCAAGATGATTTGTACGTGTTTACAAGCCATACATTCTCTTTTAAGTTTTTTTGTTTATGTGCAGTTTGGGTTCTCTTTCTACCATGTAATAATTCAAATCAAAAACAACAATGACATCCAAATGAACTTAGGCATGCTGTAAAATTACACAATCGAAAAGTTTAAGAGCATAATTGTGACACTTATTTTAATTTCAGAGGGTATTTTTTTATTTTTTTATTTTTTTTTGCGGCTAAGCTATCAAATCCCAACACCTGTAGAATGTCATAGTGCTTCTCCATCAAGTGTTAATGGCACTTCAGCAAAGAGGTCTGTAGAGGCAGAGCCCCAAGCAAATCAGGGTTTAAAACTCTTATTCTAAAGTAAGTGGTCTTCTAAGCAACATGATTCAGTGTTTTATATCTTTTGTTTTTGGGTGTTGCAGCAAATGGACGATACCGTGTACACCTTTGAGACGCTCCTTCATCAGGAGGTGGGGAAATCGCCAGACAAAGATGAGCTCTGCAAAACCATTCAGCGCATCCTGGAGCGGGTGCTTAAGGTAAGCTTGCCTACCAAGCTTTAGGTCCATTTGCACTGGATCAGACCTGCCAGGCTGGCTTCTGGAAGAAGCAAATAGAATCATAGAAATGTAGTTGGAAGGGACCTCAAGGGGCCATCTAGTCCAACCCACTGCAATGCAGGAATCTTTTGCCCAGCGTGGGACTTGAACCCACAGCCCTGAAATTTAAGAGTTTCATTGCCTGCTGAACTGAGCTGCCCTGGTTGAGAACTGTTGGTAGCCTATCAAGCCACATGGCATTAAGTCAGGAATGGGAGAAATGTTTTCTTTCCTTTTTACATTCTTATTTTGTTCATTACATTTTTATGACATTTAACAACATCGTACACACAAGTAATGAAATATCACGCCCTAATACCAAGAAGATGGTGTTCAGGGAATGCATGCAGAATAGCATCCAAATAGCATAATAAGTTCCTATCCCAATTGTAAATAAGGAGATAAACAGTGTATTTTTAATTTCATTACATTTTATTTATCACTTATTTATCCCACCTTTCATCCAAGAGTTCTAGGTGGCATACATAGTCCTCCTCCCCATTTTATCCTCACAACTCTGTGAGGTGGACAGAGAGTGAGTGACTTGGCCCAAGGTCAGCCACTGAGCTTCATGGCTGTGTAGGGATTTACCGTATTTTTCGCCCCATAGGGCGCACCGGCCCATAGGGCGCACCTAGTTTTTTTTGGGGGGGGGGGAATAAAGAAAAAAAAATATTTTCACCCAAGGCGCGGGGCTGGGGTGGGGGAAGCCCGAGCTTCCCCCGACCCCAGCCCCCAGAACAGGCTGCTCTGCGCAAGCCATGGGAGGGCTCCCACGGTTTGCGCAGAGCTACCCGAAGCCTGGGCGCGACTGCTCAGCGCGCCCGGGCTT
Organism: Podarcis filfolensis; assembly: GCF_964270895.1. NCBI lineage: Eukaryota > Metazoa > Chordata > Lepidosauria > Squamata > Lacertidae > Podarcis > Podarcis filfolensis. The sequence goes on from NC_139617.1 coordinate 41,892,851, forward strand.
CGGGGTGCAGGCAGCTCTCCGCAAGCCATGGGAGCCCGACGGGAACTCCCGCAGGCTCCCAAGGCTTGCGGATAGCTGCCTGGAGAGCGAGAGGGGTCGGTGCGCACCGACCCCTCTCGCTCTCCAGGCTTCAGCGAAAGCCTGCATTCACCCCATAGGACGCACACACATTTCCCCTTCATTTTTGGAGGGGAAAAAGTGCGTCCTATAGGGCGAAAAATACGGTAAACCCTGGTCCTCCATGTCCTAATCTGACACTCTAACCACCTCGTCTCATTGGAGACATTTTCTAAAGTTATAAAATACCTCCATTTTCATTTTTAGCCATGTGCATAACAAATCTGTGCCAGTGAAAGATTCTCTGTGCTTCGTGCCTCGTGCCAATTTTATTTTATTATTCAATTTCCCCACAAGTGCTATTTGCCATACTTCATTGTACCGATTTGTCAGAGAAACACCTTCTTAAGTATCTCGCTGTTACAAGCCTGACCACTAGCAGAGAACTTGATAGACATTCCAGCTGTAAGTGAATATTACTTGTCATGAAAAGATTGGAAAGATTGGAAATTTAGAGGCATTTTGTTCAGTAATGGCTTTTATTTTGGACAAATACTTCCTCCCAGAACCAAGCCAATTTGCCACACGTCCACTGCATGTGCCATTCCACAGCCTCTCCAACAGTTTAGTGAGTAGGATGTTCTAATATGAACTAACCGTATAGGCGTCAGATGCCATTTTTGCACTATTTTAAGTGCTGCCTCTTTTGTCAAGACAGAATTAAAAGGAAATCTGGCCGTTGCCTTCCCACACCTGCCTGAAACCATCTGCTGTACCCATTTGGTTACATGTTGTGGAAATGTTTTCACCCCAAGGAAAGCGTTCCTTCTGGGCAACTTTGTAGGAGGCCATAGCCAGCGGAGGGCAGAGCCAGAGGGGAAAAGTGGACAGGGCAATGGATGCAAACTTTCACTTTGCACAGCAGGCTGATTTCTACATTCACCCCTCTCCTCCTGCCACCCAGACAAGCAAGAGGCATGATAAGAGTTTGATGACACATTGCAGCCAGGCAGGAACCCTCAAGGAAGGGGGGCAAGCAGCGGCAGTAAAGGGGTTGGTGTGGGAGAGGGGGGTGGTTGAGGAGTTGTAGCTCCCCAAGCCCAGATAGTAAGGCTTGGTGGGTTGCATTTGTTAGGCAGACCACTCTTCTCTGACATGGTTTTAAGTCCCTTCCCTCTGTCTCATCTCCTGGTCAGTGGTGTGACTCTCTGCCCCTTCTTTTCTCTCCTCCCTGCAGAAATATGACTATGACAGCAGCACGGTAAGGAAGAAGTTCTTCCGGGAGGCACTGCTCCAGATCACCATCCCCTTCCTGCTGAAGAAGCTGGCCCCCACTTGCAAAGGGGTAAGCACAAGCCCCCAACAGCAAGAGGGGTGCGCACAAATGCAAGGGCAAGCAAAGCCTCCCTTTCAGAAGGAGTGTGCTAGCTTCATGGCCGGGAGGAAGAACCTCTGGCATGAGGGCCTCAATCGACCTACCATACCATACAATAGTTTTTATTGTCATTGTCCCATACAAAACAACGAAATTGAAAAAATCTACATCGGACATTCAAAAACCAACAAGCCTGCTATCCCAGCTATCCAGCCTGGTTAGCCCCCTAAAAATTCTGATACCCCATAATTAGATACAATATACTTCCATAGAGACTACCTTACACTGCATTTAAAACCAAAAACACATTTGGATAGGTAAAGTTAAAGGGACCCCTGACCATTAGGTCCAGTCGTGGCCGACTCTGGGGTTGCGGCACTCATCTCGCTTAATTGGCCGAGGGAGCCGGCGTACAGCTTCCGAGTCATGTGGCCAGCATGACTAAGCTGCTTCTGGCGAACCAGAGCAGTACACGGAAACACCATTTACCTTCCCACCAGAGCGGTACCTATTTATTTTCTTGCACTTTGACGTGCTTTCGAACTGCTAGGTTGGCAGGAGCAGGGACCGAGCAATGGGAGTTCACCCCGTCGTGGGGATTCGAACCGCGACCTTCGATCGGCAAGTCCTAGGCTCTGTGGTTTAACCCACAGCGCCACCCGTGTTCCATTTGGATATGTCTCCTCAATTGACCCACGAGATAATTTGAGCCAAGCCATGCTGTCCTGTTCTGCACTTGACATCCTAGATGATGCCAGGGTGTGGCAGACAATGATCTTGCTTAGCTTAAAGGGCAGTTTGCCATCATAGCTGATCAGAGCATCTGCAAAGCTCTCCACAATACCTGACAATCTACTGATAACCAACTCTTACCAGTAAAAAAAAGTAAGGGCAAAAAAATAAGCATGTATTCAAAACATTTGAAAAGAATAAAATCAGCAATAAGCTACAACCATATTAAAATACATGGCAGCTTCCACATGTCATGAATAAGTTTGCCCAAAGGAAAGTATTTTCAGCAGGCTCCGAGAAGACTACGGTGAAGGAGCCTGCCAGATGTTAAAAGGCAGGGAGTTCCAAATTGCAGGTGCTGCTGCACTAAAAGATCAATTTCTTACAAGTGCAGAATATTAACGTTGCACAGACCACAGGCTGAAGCAGAGTGGGTGCTTATGGGATAATGCGATCCTGCAAGTAAGTGCTAATGGAACAGCCTCCACCAGGCAGCAACTCTCACCATCCCTAACTGGGGCTGGTGGGATTGGAGTTCAACAACATCTGGAGAAGCCACTGGTTTCCTTTTGCTGGTTGTTGTGTAAATGTTGTGCATAATTTTTTAAAAATGACAACAGTAAACCAACTCTTGTCTATAAGGTTCTTCTGGTTGCACTTTGCTTGGGCAATTTTGTCCGGCAGAAAAACTTTCGTAATTTTTTAAAGCAAATACACTACAGAAAGAAAGGAAGGAAGGAAGGAAGGAAGGAAGGAAGGAAGGAAGGAAGGAAATTAATTAAAATAATGTTTAAGGGCTGCTATTATTAGAGAGTCTCTTTCCCAGTCAATTCTATTCTTCACTTAGTTTTGTTGAGTGTGGGTCTTCCTCCCCCCCCCTTTCTTATTTTTCCCTTTTTCTGTTGTTCATTCCAAATATTTTTCTTTCTTTCTCCCATGGCAGGACCTCTCAAGATTCCAGGAACTGATTTTTGAAGATTTTGCCCGTTTCATCCTGGTGGAGAACACCTACGAAGAGGTGGTACTGCAATCTGTCATGAAAGACATCATGATGGGTAAGGAGGAGCGAATGCCCTCCTCATGGGGGATGTTACTATTCTATTGAAGTGGTCGCTGACTGTTTTTGGACCAGTGGGCACATTTGGAGTTGTGAGAGGGCACCGTGGGTGCCAGTCACAGAATAGCCACCATGGGGAGGGTGTGGCTTCACACCAAATGATGCAGGTGCTCCCCATGACCCCCCACATCACTGGGGAGAAAGATGCCTACCCCAGACATCACTGTGCTACACTGTTCCTAAAGTAGTTTAACAGTATATTGTTCTTCCCAGGGAACCCTGGGAACTGTAGATCTATGAGGGGAATAAAAGGTAAAGGGACCCCTGACCATTAGGTCCAGTTGCAGACGACTCTGGGGTTGCGGCGCTCATCTTGCTTTATTGGCCGAGGGAGCCGGCGCACAGCTTCCAGGTCATGTGGCCAGCATGAATAAGCCGCTTCTGGCGAACCAGAGCAGCGCACGGAAACGCCGTTTACCTTCCCGCCGGAGTGGTACCTATTTATCTACTTGCACTTTGTGCTTTCAAACTGCTAGGGGGCCTCTTAACAACTCTCAGCACCTTCAACAAACTACAGTTCTCATAATTCTTTGGGGGGGAAGATATGACTGCTTAAAGTGGTATCATCGCACTTTAAATGCCTGGTGTGGATGTGGCCTTATGCATTGTCCCATTAGTGGTCCTGTTCATGCTCCTTTCCTTTCCACATTTCAGCTGTGAAGGAGGCAGCTGTGCAGCGGAAGCACAACCTGTACCGCGACAGCATCGTGATGCACAACAGTGACCCCAACCTGCACTTGCTTGGCGAGGAGACGCCCATAAACTGGGAGGAAGAGTTCGGCAGGCAGTCGGACTCAGACCCGCCAGATGAGAAGCAGCGCCGGGCCAAGCAAGTCGTTTCCGTCATCCACGTTGACGAAGAGGCCCTTCCCTACGAGGTCACTTCCCTGGAGGGGTCCCCAGGTGCAGCTGAGCTGGAGCCCGAGGGGGTAGACCGCAGTCCTTCCCCTCCTGTGCAGGGGTCCCCTGACAGCGTGAAGGACCTTCGTACGATGCTGGTGAAGGAGATCTGCGTCAAGGCTCCGCTTGAGAAGGCTGATTCCCAGCTGGGCAATGGCACCATTGCCCAGAAGAGCGAAGTAGACCCCAAACACATGGAGGGGGAGGAGGAGGAGGAAGCCACCAGGGAGGCAGGCAAGCAAATGCCACAACATCCCGCTGAGTGCCAGGCGGAGGCGCAGGAGGCTACGGACTCCATGCCCACTTCTCCTGCCCAGTCGCCTTCCCTGGCTGCCGACGGGGGTTCCTGCCTTGAGCCTAGCGATAAGGAGACAGGAGAGGAGACGGGGGTGCAAGTGGAGGTGACCCCAGTTTGTGAGACGAGCAAGGAATCCTTTGTGGAGAACAGCCATGGGGCTACAGAAGGCAGCGAAGGGGTGCAGACTCAGTTCTAGGACAGCTGCCCCACCTCTATGCAAGAGGGTTCCTCTATTGGCTGTGTCAATGCCAAAGGCAGACTCGAATTGGGGGGCCCTGTGGGGGGCGGTGGGGGGGAGAAGGCAGGCAGGGTGAGGGGAGAGCAAAGTGCCTAAAGTTGGTTCTTTGGCCTCCTTAATTTGCATGTGCTCAATCCATCCAGAGAAGTATTGAGGGGGCCCAGGGGATGGGATGGAGGAGCCCCAGAAATAATATCAGTTCTTCTAGCTGTCTCTCTTGGGACTATGCTGACCATTCTGGGCTTCTATAAGCCTGGAATTAGGTTGGCTTCCTCACATTCCTTTCCTTTGCACCTTTCGTTCACAATTGGCTCATCAGGGGTCTCCCTCCCCCATTCCAGTTCTACTGAAAAGACACTTTACCTTGGATGCCAGGGAATGTCTGGGGTACAGGAACAGAATGACAGCTGCTTCCCTCCTCCTTGCCCTCCACTACAGATATAGAAAATGCTTTTCTGCATTTCTTCCAATCCACCTTCATTTTATTGGATCTTGGTTGTGTTTTAATCCAGTCTCATTGCCCCACTGATAACTATATATTTTTTAAGGGTAGTCATCTTCTTTTAACTGTTTCACAAGTAAGAAAATCTCATCACCTGTGCATCTCCACCTCTCTTCCCCAGCGTTGACAGCCATGTCCTAGTGTAGTTCCGCAACTCCCATCACTTGGAGAGATTTGAGGATCTGGGTAGGAATATTAGCTGCAGGGCCTAGTAGGTAGAACCAGTGAGTCCCTTTTCGCTAGAGAATGACGATGCAAATGAAGGTTAGAGAAACCGGATGTGGTGGTTGTTAAGGCTGAGGGAGGTGTGTAGCAGAAAGCAGTGAACGTATGTGGATGAGGGCAAAGCTGTGGAATAAGTTTTCTTCCCTGCCCAGGGAGGGGTCAAGTAACATACATCTTGTAGGTTTACCACCAATGCAAGAAACTGGGTAGATATGTTAATGGTGGTGGCTTGTATCCAATACTCATCCTACTCAGAGTAGGCCTCTCTCTGCGCCCAATTCATAGGCAAGGAAAATTATAAGAGAACTTGCCCGCTTTGTTTTAGAACGTTTTCTTCATTGGTGATGCTGGGTAGATGGGGAATGCAGACTGAATGCCATGGCAAGGGTTGTCCCATTGAAAGTGTGCATGTATGCACATATTGGATTTACAAAAATATCCATTTTTCTTTTTACCCCTGATGGGTAAAAGGAATATGGTTATTGCCTCCTGGAGCTTCTAGGGATTGTGCCGGAACTTAGTCCTTGGTTGGAGGCAGACCCACTGAAATTAATAGACATGAGTCTCTCTCAGAGAAAAAGGTGGGGATTTAAAGCCTGGTACAGGTGAAATTGAGAGGAGATATGATAGCCATCTCCAAATACCTAAAGGGCTGCCACATGGAGGCTGGAGCAAGCTTGTTTTGTCCAGCTCCAGAGGACCCAAACCAACATTAGGAAGAACTTTCTGATGGAAAGAGCTGTTTGACAGTGGAACAGTCTCCTTTGGGAGGTTGTGGACTCTCCTTTCTTGGAGGTTTTGAAGCAGAGGTTTGATGGCCACCTGTCATGGATGCTTTAGCTGAGATTCCTACACTGCAGGCAGTTGGACTAGATGACCCTTGGGGTCTCTTCCAACTCTACAGTTCTACGATTCTGTGAAATAAATGTGTAATATTAATAATATGGTGAACTTAGGCACATTTCAGTGAGTCTGCTCTGAGTAGGGTAGCTTTGGATGCACCGCTGGGTTTTCCTGTTTTCTGAGGGTTAACACACTCATTTCTCAGTATCTCTGACTCTATATGAGGCAAATCAAATTTGAGGAGCTTGTCATCCCAGAAAGTGTAGGGCGGTCATGGAACAGCACCACCTCAGGAGGGCTGTTCTAGATAATATCCAGATGTTGTATACTTGAGAGTGGTTCATTACAAGTTTTTTTCTCCATCAGTCCACCTCTGGATGTTGATGGATGTTCTCCACCTCTGGATGTTATTGGGCTACAGCTGCCACCATCCCTGAATGTTGGCTAAGCTGGCTGGAGACGATGGGAGTTGTAGTCCAACACCATCTGGGTAATCCAAAGTTGACTAACACTGAAGGGGCCTCTTGTACAGGAATGCGGAACCTGTGGCCCTCCAGGTGTTGGTGATGCTCCCACCATCCCTAGTCACTGGCTACACTGGTTGATAGGAACTGCAGTCAAACAACACCCGGAGGCCTTCCGGTTCCGTATCCCCATCACGTTTCCTCTTCCCCAGTGGCCAAGTTGTTGCTTTCGCCTATCAAACATGCTTTTATAGGCGCAGGAGGGCAGGTAAGCAAATGGACACGGGTACATTTGTATGTGTTTTAGTTAAGGTGGTGACAGAATGATGTTTTAGAATGAAAACAGTGGAGGCCAATGGGGCATCTGGCTTCCACTAAAGTTCGAAGGAGTGGGTAGGGAGCAAGCCCACCAAAGGCTCTAGCGACTTAGAAATGGAGTGTCTTAATGTCAATGCAGAACTATTGTACACTTTTCCAAAAGTATGGGAAGACTGAATGACCATGATCCAAGCCTTGCATGTAAATGCACATTGCGCATGCACGCACGCACGCACACACACACACCTTCCTGCAGTTGTGGCACCATTGCCAGTTTCAAAGTGCTTGTTCATTATTCCCTTAATGTCTCTTTAAGAATTTTTTATTTTTTTTGGAGGAGGGGATGGAGACCTATTTAGCCATTCATTTTCACTTTCTCTCTCTGCTCTTCATAAAACAAAAAGTGCCTTAATCTTGGGAACTAAAGCCTGCCATCTTTTTACCTTTTTCCTTCCAGTATACTTTATTGCAAAACTTATACCAAATGTTTAAGAGGGGGGAAATGTGGCTTATATATTATTAATAAAATCTAGATTTATTTAAGATCAGTACAGCCTGCCTCCTCCTTCCCATCGCTTGGGCTCTTGACAAAAAGACGTTTGGAAATTTTGTGTGCTTTAAAGAGAGGACACAACCTCTTGTCAGATAGGCCTCCAATTTGATTTTACTGTGGCTGCATTCACACTGTATTTTATTCCCATTTCCCTGACATTTCTCAAGCTGTTCATTCCCCCCACTGTTTTTGAGCTTTCACACAACACAAAGTTACTTTCAGAAAAGCAATGGGACATAGCACGAAAGATCCATTTGCAGAAAATCAATGGAGCAAAGTAACAAAATTTGGGGTGGTATTCTGGCATACAGTTCTTTCCTACTGTTTTCATAGGGGGGATTCATGGGGGAACAGGGTGGGGAAGTAGCAACATTTCTTGTTGCCGGACCAACTCTGTGTTACAAAGATGTCTGCAAATGTGAGAGGAAGTCTGGCAACATCAGCCCTGCTGTGTGGGAATCCCTTGCAGAGGACAGCAGTGTCTGGAGAAAGTCAGGTTGTGCATCCACAGCAGTGACCAGAAGAAGAATGACCACTAGGAGAAGCACAGAGACAAGAAATGTCACGGCAGTACAACCAGACAGCTTCACCTGCCCCAGCTGCAACAAAACTTCTCTCTCCTGCATTGGTCTCTACAGCCACAGCAGGCACTGCAACTGTCCAACAGCTTGACTTCATCTCCAAAGGTCACTCCTCCATTGCCTCCCAAGACAGACGGATGCCAACACCACCACCCTCACTGGTGGGAATGAAATTTAGCACATGGTACTGGTGTTTTGGCAAAAAAAACACCACTGTTCCATAATGCAACAGGTACTGCAGTGTGAAAAGAACATTAGAAAATGGACATAAGTGTTGGCATTACAGTCAAGAAAACTAATGCAATAACCCCTCACATCTAAATGCACTTGTGGCCCTCCTGCATTCTTCCTCACTTGAGTCTGGTTCAAAGGATGGGGGGGGGGGAATCTATGGACCACCATGTGTTGTTGAACTCCCATAATCTCTGTTTATCTATCCACTGCTATTCATAAAATCCAGGTGGTTTACAATAATCATCAATGTCCATTGGCTTTGCTGCCTGGGCCTTATGAGTCCCAACAGTAGCTGTCTGGGATACAGGATCCTCCCCTGTAAGACTCTCAGACAGCCAAACTCTACTACTGATAACTCCAGCCTCTTTTATTCTCCCCCAGCCAAAACTCTCTTTGTCCTGATTTACAGTTTAAGCATTTTTAATCCTCCCTTAGGATGGGCTCTCTAACCAACCTTGAAACAGCCAACCTGTTTGCTTTGCATGCATCCTGCTCTGTGTGCTAGGTGGTGTGCCATCACCACCTATCTGCTGAGCATCCATTCCGTTTGGTTTGTAGAGAGGCTAGCATATAGCAAACATGATTACCTCATTTTACGATGCCTTTCCATTCTTTCCTTAGCTCAGAAAGTTCATTTTTGGTTGGGGCGGGGCAGGGAAGTCAAGTGGGCATACTGTACAAGAGCATCAGATCACCTTTGATGGCTCGCCCTGAATTTGCCAGCTTGTGATTGAATCCCAGCCAAAAGTAGCAACGGTCTGGAATGATCCACAGAGGTCTGTGCTGAATGTGCTTAAGCAGTTTTGGGGAAAGAAAGTGTAGTTTTCACATGCAGGAACAACCTGAGACACCCTTCACCTAATTTGAAGACCATAAAGAAACTTCTGAAATCTGATGTGTTAAGTAAAATATTTTATTTGACATTGATTTTTGCATCAGATTTCATAGCACATTCATTTTTAATTTAGCCATACAAACGTTTTTCCTTGGTTCAGCATCTGGAGCCATAATGACGCCCTCTAGTTGTGCTGGACAACAGCGCCCATAATCTCTGATCACTGATCATGTTGACGGGGGTCAATGGGAGTTGCAGACGAACAAAATCCAGAAGGCACCACATAGGCTTTCCTTGCTAAACACCCTGTGTACATTTTCCTCCCAACACAGTATTCCAGGTGTGGTCTGACCAAAGCAGAATTAAGTGGTACTGTTACCATGGCCTGACTATGTATGAGGCAGCTCTCTGTCCCCCAAGCATTGACCAGACCCAGTCCTGCAAGGCATTAGTGAGGCTAACATTTGATTCCCCTCTCTTTACAGCCTCACCATGTGGTGGTGAGTCCCTTATGTTAATCTTCCCTTTTGTGCCCTGAATCCAATATCCCCACCCCCAGAAAAATAAAAGAATGTAAGAGCTCTATTGGTCAAAACCAAAGGCTTTACATATAGTCTGGCAGCCTGTTCTCACAGTGGACAAAGGTAGAGCAGCTGGGTCTGACCAGTAGCCCAAATACTCTGGCCTCCTGTTCTGACAGTGGCCAACCAGACACTTCCATTGGAAGCCCTTAAGCAGAACCCAAACACCAGAGTCCTGTCCCCTCCTGTGGGTTCCAGCAACTGGGATTCAGAAGCATACTGCCTGTGACTGTGGCAGGGGGCCACCAGTTGCCTAAGGGAATCCTTTAAGCAGGATATGCGCTGAATGGCTCTCTCCCATTCATGATCCTCAGCAACTGGGATTCAGAGGCGTGTTGGAGGGGTAGGACCTAGTCATCACAACTGGCAGCCACCTGTAACATTATCCTCTGTGAAATTTGTCCAGCTGCCATTTATTGCTGCCCAAGTTGATGGCTATAGCAGTAATGCATCCCATAGCTTAATTACTTATGTGCTGTGTGAAGAAGCACTTCCCTCCTGAATGCTAGAGCCTCCCACCATTCTGAGTTATTGGATGGCCCCCGCTCTAGGTTTATGAGAAGTGGGGAGGGGCACTTCTTCTAATCCCCTTTCTTCCCATTATGTATAATTTTATGTATCTCCACCATTGCCCCCCTACACTAAAAAGCCCGCAAGAGAATGCAACCGAATAGCACAGCATGCGCTTTGAATGAAGTTGGCATGGGTTCCACCCCCTCAGAGGACAGAGCATAGCGGGGTTGGTAAAGTTGCCCCTGCACCTCACTTTTAAGAGTTGCCAGTCAGAGTAGACAGTGCAAGGCTTAGCTGACTACAGTGGTACCTTGGGTTAAGAACGTAGTTCGTTCCAGAGGTCTGTTCTTAACATGAAACTGTTCTTAACCTGAGGTACCAGCTAATGGGGCCTCCTGCTGCTGCCGCGCCGCCAGAGCACAATTTCTGTTCTCATCCTGAAGCAAAGTTCTTAACCCGAGGTACTATTTCTGGGTTAGTGGAGTCTGTAACCTGAAGCGTCTGGAACCCGAGGTACCATTGTAGTTGTTACACATCCTGAAGGTAGAAAGCAAAACATCTCAGTTCTAGCTACTGAGCATTTGTTCCAAGGCACTTAGTAAAGGCAGTTACAAATAAATTCCAGTGAAAGGACAAAAAGTCATTCTCAAAAAGGTAGAAGGTTTAAATTCCCTGCCTGTGGAAGTCAGAGGGTGGGAAGCAGGGGAAAGGATCTTGGAACTACAACAGGGTGACTCCTGTTTACCCAATTCAGTATCCAAGCACCACAGATCTGTTCCCAAGGCAGGAGTCTCCAGTTAATCAGCACTGTTAAAAACCATCTTCCTGCGCTGATGCCAGCGCTGCTATCTGGGACAGAGCAATGGGTATGCTATGTAGTAGCCAATGGCAGAGCCCGCAATCACTCCCAGGAAGATCCACGTGTTGTAAGACATCACCGCCAGCATCACCAGGTAACCGAGGACCACTTGGACCACATGGAGCAGGGTCTGGACGACATGCCACGAAAACCAACTTTTCCAAAAGGAAAGAGAAACAAATGTCAGGGCTTATCTACACTTAACTTTCCTCCATGCTTTCCAGGCACAGTCTGCACTTTAAAGCTCTGTGTCTGAACGCCCCTTCCCCGCCCCCGCCCCTCCAGAGCTTTCCCCATGAAAACCCGCCCTTTAAAGCGGAATCAGAGCAAACGTCAATACAGGTTTTCTGCAGATTGCTGTTTGCTTCCCCTCCCCACCCCATTTTTTTTTTTTTTTTACTTCTTTGGGGAGCTGCTTAGCTGTTCCAGGCCCGTGTTAATAGATGCCCTTTCTGGCTCTCTCAAGGTCTCCTGGCTGATGCTGGAGGCAATGGATGGCGGCATTGTGTACTGAAGCACTTTCGCCTTGCCAACTTTTATGAATTCGTACAACACCGCAAGCAGCATGATCACCAGTACTGAGAACACCATCCCTGTTGGGTAAAAAAACAGATTTATGGTTGGAGATGGGTGGGTGAGTGTAAAAATATATTTGTACACAACCATTCCCAAACCTCTGTGTAACTACAGACTGCATAACTCAACTGCAGGATTCCATTTCCTGCAAACCTTATCTTTGGGGTTTTTTTTTAAGAGTGCAAGTTTCTAGCCCATGTGTGTGTTAAGATAAGCTTACCGTATTTTTCGCTCTATAAGACGCACCAGACCACAAGGCGCACCTAGTTTTTGGAGGAGGAAAACAAGACAAAAAATATTCTGAATCTCAGAAGCCAGAACAGCAAGAGGGATCGCTGTGCAGTGAAAGCAGCAATCCCTCTTGCTGTTCTGGCTTCTGGGATAGCTGCGCAGCCTGCATTCGCTCCATAGGACGCACACACATTTCCCCTTACTTTTTAGGAGGGAAAAAGTGAGTCTTATAGAGCAAAAAATACGGTACTTCTGGGAGGGGGAAATCAAGGAGAATTCATTTTATATGCAGCTTTAGCACTCTGTGGCACAGCTGAAATATTAAAATGCAATAAAGATAATGGTGTGCTGATAATACGCTGATAATACAACTATTAAGAGGCAAGCATGGCAATGATATCCAAAACAGTTACATCAGACCTGCTCATATCAAAAGAGCATTCATTATTATAAATACCCTCTTTATCAAAACAACAATAAGCTGCAGGAGGCTCAGTAAGACGTCCAGAGTGAGAGGAAATGAAGGTGATTCAGGTGGCAACCCTCCACTCACTTTCCTAGGAGTAAGACCTATAGAACTCAGTGGGACTTAATCCCAGATGTAGACATGTGTAGGATTACAGTGCCAAGTTTTCAAGAAGCAACTGGAGCATTCCTTTTGCTAACCATCTTTCAAACGTTTTTACATACCTGTTTTTAATCAACAATTTTAAGGTTCTATTTTATATTTTGTAAATGATTCTAACAACAACAACAACAATAATAAAGCTGGCTTTGACTGCCAAACCCTGCTGGTCTCCATTATGAGATTTTCCCCTAACACTGCTTATATTAATTCCCACAAGCTACCAGACCACTGCTATGGGTTGTTGGTTTTTTCGCTGCTCATCTATAGGGAGCTATTTTTTTATCTCAAGAAACCTACCAGAGCCTCAACAATTATATCCTTGTCCAAGAGGCATGTGCTCTGTGTGTGTGTTCATGTAAATTACATAATTCACTCACGTGCCTGTGTCCATCCTCCCTTAACTCTGTGTCTGTATGCTTTTTAGCTGTTTTTTAACTGTTGTGCATAAAAGCGCGCGGGGGGGGGGTCCTTAAACTTTTATTTGGGGATGTAGGGTGAAGGTTGAGTCTCTTCCAGACCTATTCTACCTTTCACATATATCCAACAATCCCTGATTTAGCATCCAGATGTCCTTGCACAAAGTCCAGCATGGTCCGTAGTAAGGAATTGTGGGACTTGTAGTTCGGCATAATTTGGAAAGCAGCAGGAGGAAGTTCTCCTTAACCACCTTTTCTGCCCCTGAAGGGAGCTGCAGTTCTCACAGGCTCCCCATTCTTTTACCACACCATGAATGATGGAGACGAGAAGCTATCTTATACCGAGTCGCACCAATGGTCCATGTAGTTAGGTAATGTCTCTCCCAGCTCTACCTGGAGATGCTGAGGATTGAACCCATAACCTCCTACATGCAAAGCAGATGCTCTGCCACTGAGCCACAGCTGATATATTATGGACAACTGGTCTCCTATGGGCTTTTCCACACTTACCTTTCCACTGCTCTTTCCATGCACAACAGAGTATTAAAACTCCGTGTCCAAGCGCCTCCCCGTTTTTTTGCTCCAGAGCTTTCCCTACAAAGCCCCAATCTTTATAAGCAAACAGCAATTGCCTTTTGCTCCAATTGAGCACTAAAGAGTAGGTTTTTGCAGGGAAAGCTCCAGGGCAAAGAAAGAGTGCTCAGACACAAGAATTTTAAAGTGCAAGCCTGTGTCTGGAAAGAGTAGGGAAAAACTAAGTACAGTATGGATAAATCCTGTGTTAGTTTGTTTGACTTCTTTCTTGGCCCTCAAAACCATTACGAAGCCAAGCATTCTAGGGAGTCAGTTGCCTAGGGCAGCCTTATGCATGGCACAGAGCAAGCTTTGTCATCTTTGTTTCTGAGGCTAAGGTTTCATATAATCTTCCCTCATCCTCAAGGACCTTTCTTGTTTGCCTCAGCAGCTCATATTTACTTAAGAGATAAGGCTGTTTTCTTACCTGCTGGGGTGTGCGTTTTCCAGAAGTCAAAAAGAAGGACCACTTTGTCCGAGAAATAGAAAAACATCTGTAGAGGATGGATGGGAAGGAGGAAGAATTAACACTGGAAACACTGGCAAGGTTTCTGGGACTAGCTATGGACCAAGGGTGGGTGAATCTGCCAATCTCAGTTTCTCCTCTTTCCAATTCAATCCACTAATTTTTCCTTTACCTCAAGAATTATGGGCCAATGAATCTGTCAATTTCAGTTTCTCACTTATCCGGTCTTAATTTCAGTTCTCCACAATTCCACGTCAGCGTGCAATTCTTTTTTAAGTGCTCGTGATAATTCACCAACATGTTAGTGCAAACTTCTCCTGATACACTTTTTTTTTTTGCATATTATTTTGACACACACACATTTATGCACAATTTACTCTAGTATATGTAAAGTAGCCCCACTAGGTTCCTGGTTGATAGGCCAGTTTAATAAGCCAGAGCCCCAAATCTAATTACCTAAATCCAGGGCAGGCTTATGCAAGATCTTGAACAGCCTCCACTAATCTGGTGCCCTGCCAACATCCCATCAGCCCCAGCAAGCACGACTGTTCATTGCTGGGACTGATGGAGGTGTAGTTGAACAGATCTGGAAGGAACCAGGTTGATGCAAATTGATCCACTGGGACTGGTAGGGCAGAAAGCAAGGAGCCCAAGAGCAGGTAGTGCCAGGGCCAATGAGAGGTGGTGCCCACTAATTCTAGTGCTTCCCCTACCCTCCTCCTTGCTGAGTCCTACAAGGGCAACACCAGGACTAAAAGTGCATTCAGACGTGAGGAACAGTGTGTAAGTTCTCCTGTCCCATTTTCTGATCTTCCTTTCAAACTGCAGTAGTACCTGTTGTGTTATCGGGGGGTGGAGTGGGGTGTTGACTGATATACCAGCATGCCATGTTAAATTTAATTCACACCAGCAGGAACAGTGTGGCACGACATCTAACATAATTGGACAGCGTTGCCACACCCCAACTTTTCCCCTGTGAAAATGGCAGGAAAGAACTGCATGCCAGGTTGCTGCCCCAAATTTTGTCACTTCCCCACACTTCCCTCTACAGCACATGCATAAACCGCTGTCTTGACTGCTGGACCCAATCTTGGTCTCACCTGTACTATTTGCCAGAGCCTGTCTTTGCATGCAGGGGAAGCCCCTCACTCACTGAGGGTCTGAGACCCAGCAGCTACCCTCACCTGGTTTAGCCGGCTAGAGGAAGCCATCCCCAGGGTGTGTCCACTCTTGCATGCTGGCAGCTTCCACCAGAGGTACTGCCCCTCCCCTAACACCCCATACACCCCAGAAGTGCCCCCTCTACATACATAGAACGTGTGATAAGGGCTTGCATCCTATATTCATTGAGAGTATTTGTACCCTGCTGTTCAGCCAGAAAGGCTCCCAGAGCTGCTTACACACAATCAAAACAAGGCAGTTCTTACCCATGAGGCTTACACACACAAGGGAAAAGGGAAGGGAAGGAAGAGGAAAAACAAAACTTAGGTGCAAGTTTCTAAATTGTTGTTCCTATATTGACCAAGAGGGGCAGGAGGTGCCTGGTGGAGCGGGGCCTCTGAAAAAGTTGATTAAATGAGCCCTGCTTCCCATTGCTCCTGGTCTGGTGGAATGGCAGCTGAGGTGAGAGGAGGCCTGATGGACTTGGCCTGTCATAGCAGAGCTGATGGAGTGACATCTGCTTCCCAGCTCTCCCATGGCTCTATAGTCATTCACTATTTTACTCTACTGAGGTGTGTCTGGTACAGATAGGAGCTAGAGCTAAAGACGTTTTAGGGTTAGGAGCTTGGTGGAATAATAATATTAATAATAATAATAATAATAATAATAATAATAATAATAATAATAATAATTTATTTGTACCCCGCCCATCTGCCTGCGTTTCCCCAGCCACTCTGGGTGGCTTCCAACAAAGATTAAAAATACATTAAAATGTCACACATTAAAAACTTCCCTAAACAGGGCTGCCTTCAGATGTCTTCTAAATGTCAGGCAGTTGTTTATCTCTTTGACATCTGGTGGGAGGGCGTTCCACAGGGCGGGTGCCACAACCGAGAAGGCCCGCTTCCTGGTTCCCTGTAGCTTTGCTTCTCACAGCGAGGGAACCACCAGAAGGCCCTCGGCACTGGATCTCAGTATCCGGGCAGAACGATGTGGGGTGGAGACGCTCCTTCAGGTATACTGGGCCGAGGCCATTTAGGGCTTTAAAGGTCAGCACCAACACTTTGAATTGTGCTCGGAAATGTAGTGGGAGCCAATGTAGGCTCTGAATCCAGAAGCTCCTAGTTTGATCCCTGGAACCTCCAGATGACCAGTCAGTCACAGAGCTCGTGTGTGTCTGTCTCTCTCTGTGGATATGTAATTTACCACAGGTGTCAGGGCGACTCAACCAGTAACATAGGCTTTATTTGACAACCTGTACCACTGGTTTGATTCTGTACAAGGAAGTTCTTTATCATGTGCCATTTTCATCATCCCAACCTATGATTATCTGTCATCTTATTCCAACTAATTGTTGGGTCTCTGTTTTGCTTATTAATGTGGAAGCTCTATTACAGTATGGTCAAAAACAGGGTCAGCGTCTTTGCAAATCCCTCATTCACAGGGTCAGTGAATTCCGGGCAGCACCAGTTTCTTGGTGCCAAATTCCACACCTGTGTCGGATCTTCGAACAGAAATTGTTCACTTCAAGTTGAATCTCTCTTGAAACATGCAAAACTGAGAATGTGAAAGGAGAACCAAAACTGTATTATGCAAAGGCTGATTTCCTAAGAGGCAGATTCTCATGGTCAGTTGCAAAAGCCTATGGAGTACATGGAGTATTTGGGTCCCTTCCCTGCCCAAGTTCTGGAGAGCCACTGCCAGCCAGAGAAGAAAATAGGTTATATCAGTGTTCTTCAACCTTAGGTCCCCAGATGTCTCTGGACTCTAGCTCCCATAACCCTTGACCACTGAGCTTGCTGGCTGGGGGTTGATGGGAGATGGGGTCCAAAAACATTTATAATAATAATAATTTATTATTTCTACCCTGCCCATCTGGCTGGATTTAGAGGGCCACAGGCTCCCCACCCTTGCATAATTTATTATTATCAATAACTATGATTGTGTTCTATCACATTCTTCCTCCCATAGGAGTCCAGAGCAGTTCACATCATTAAAAAAGTATATTCACAATTATTAAAGCATTCAAAACTACATCTCTTAAAAGCCATTTTGATGCAATTTCTCAGTAAGTGGGACGTATTTTTTTAATTAAATTAAAATAAACCTAATCTTCTTTGCATACAGAAGGCCCCAGGCTCAAACCCTGCCTTCTCCAGGTAGCACTGGAAAAACTCCTGTCTGAAACCCAGGGGAGTTGCTGCTTGCCTGTGTCAACAATACTGAGCTTTTTAATGCTCAACCTAAAGCAATAAGTTGAACATACACTGTCTGCCCAATAAACTCCAATGGGAGTTGAGGAAATTCACACAAGACTGGGCATGTCTAGGTGTGAGGTCGCAATTATTGGGTTGCTGTGAATGAAAGAGATGGAGGCGGAAACAGAACCGGGACTATTTCTTTCATTGCAAAAGAGCTTGGGAAGAAAGCTGTGGTTTCTAATCAGTGGGATAATCGGGTAAACACTTCTAGCAGATCACATGAAGGGAGAACAGAGAACTGGAGAATTTCCTATGTTTCACTAATTCCTGAGGAACATAGGAAGCTGCCAGACCACTGCTTTACCTAGTTCAGTATTGTCCACAGCAGTGTTTACCAACCTTGGGTCTCCAGCTGTTTTGGGACTACAGTTCCCATCATACCTGACCACTGGTCTTGATGGCTAAGGATGACAGGTGTTGTAGTCCAATAACAGCTTGGGACCCAAGGTTGAGGAACACTAGACTACACTGACTGGCAGTGATTCTCCAGGCTTTCAAGGTCTCTCCCAGCCCTGCCTAGAGACACTCAGAATTGAACCAAGGGTTAGTCTGCATGAGAATCAGATCTACGTTCTCTTCTGGTCAGTGAGGGGTATGGCCTGAACAGAGAACTCACAGCTGAGGAAGGAGTATGGCCTAGGGTGAGTCCCAAAGTCCGATAAAGAACACTGGAGGGAGACACTTGGCCCTTGGGGCTGTTTTCTCCCTTCCCTGGCATATTTACAAAGATACCCAAAGTCTTGTTTGCCCTGTGATTCTCAGATGAAGGTGGTATAGAAATTTAATTAAGAAGAAGAAGTCAGGCATGTGAACTGAATCAGATTTCTCCATCCATCTCTAAAATGAATATAGTGGGACTTCTCATAAAATAAGAATAGCACTCTCTCACATTGAAATCATGGGGAATTAAAAGGACTTTGCTTTGACTGGCTTGTTCTCATAGTGTTTACACTGGGGACTACAATAAACATCAGAGTCCTCTTCCATAGGAAGTTGCATCAGCCTGTTGCAGCAAATGCAAAAGAATGTGACTGGCCTATTGAGACCTACTTCCAAGAATGCATGCACAGGATCGCTCTACTGAGGTGGGACAGTTTGGCACATACTCAAGTAGGACTTCCTGAGTAAACAGGCAGGTAGTCAGGATGCGGAAGCAGTACTGTCTAACCTAATTTCAAGGAACCAAAGAACAGCTTCTGGTTATACTGGGAAAACCCACTGAGGAAGCATGACATGAGTCACCCGACTGCCTTTTTCATGCACACACATACATGTTGCATTATCTTAATTAGCAAAATACTTATTTAAAAGCCATTAGAGAAAACGGGAAGGGGGATGGGATTGCAACAAGAAAATTCAGAGCCTTGTCAAGTTACATCAGATTCACCTCCAAACCCAGTAGTGGCTGGTGCCCTCAGGGAGACAACTTTTCTTCAATTGCTGGCCTTCAGAATGACTAGGAAATACCTGGATGCAGTGGTGATTGGTGCCCATTGAGGCAGATGGTGCCATAGTCAACGAGAGGCAGAGACAACTCATTCTAGTTTGGCCCCCGCCCTCCTTCCTGTTGATTCTACAAGGGCAACACTGAAACCAAGGAGGAAGCTGACTGGCATGCCCTAGACTGACTGTAAGTATGAAGGCAGGGAGTGGGAAGGCTGGCTGAGGTTGGTGGAACAGGGCTCCACTTGTCCCAATGGACCACTTGCCCCCACTCTCCAGCTCTCTCCTGTCCTCCGCTTGCCTTTTGGGAAGACAATAGGATTGGCTTGGATTGAAACTCAGGTTGCAAATCCACACACACCAGTCCAAGGCCTATTTCACATTGACGAAGGCTCTTCTGTTCCTGCTGCCCATTTACCTGGTGATAATCCAGTTTAGGCTTGTCCGGTTGGGCACTGCCCCATCAACCCCAACTGTTCCTGCCTGTCTGCCCTTTTACTTGCAACCAGTTCAGGGGGTGGCCCTGCCTGCCAGCTTAGTCTCAAGTGTAGCCCTTGTAGAAGCCAGAAGGGAGAAGGATGGGCAGGGGACTAGACCAGAATTAGTTGGCTCTGCCTCTCACTGGTTCTGGCTCCACTAGTCTGAATGAGCACCAGCAGTTGTCTGTCTTGTGCTGACCTCTGAAGCAGGAAACCCATCTATCTGGACAGGGGGTTATGGGGATGGGAGAGGAATGAAAGTCTGTGTGGGGGCATTTTACACCCATAGCCATACCAATTAGGTCTCAGGCACAATTTAGCAAGGACCTTTCAAACCCTAGCTTGGGGCCAAGATACTTTGGGGATCACCTCCTCCTGTACTATCCTGTCCTCTCCCAAAAATCAGGAGGAGATAAGTGTCAGACCTAGGACAGAGGCATGGCTGGTGGCAACAAAGGTGGCACTGTAAGGGAGGATTTTGGGGCAGATGCCGGCAGCCCCACCCAGCAACACAAGTAGGAGAGCCAGGGCTCTCTCATTACATTCTGAAGTAAGTGAAATAATACACATCTCCATCTAAAGAGGGTCACCCTTGTAAAACCATAGCAAATTCAGGGTGCACAATTCAGGGTGATTAGGCACGCCTGTGCAACAACCCAATCCAGCCCACCCCACCACAATCATTTTCATAGTCTTCTATATACCATGAAGTTAGAGTCTTCTGAGCTGCCTGCATGGTGCATAGCCACTGGGAGAGCTGGACCAAAACTTTCTTTATAGTGTAAATCTAAAGTTTGTATTCATGCACTCTGGACCCAAGATATATCTCCCCAACCCAACTCAAGGATTAAGTGTCTGTAAGGCAAGGGAATAGCTGCAGCTCAGTGGTACAGCATCTGCTTAGATTACAGGGGTCAGCCAACTTTTTCAGCAGGGGGCTGGTCCACTGTCCCTCAGACCTTGTGGGGGGCCAGACTATATTTATTTTTAGGGGGGATGAACAAATTCCTATGCCCCACAAATAACCCAGAGATGAATTTTAAATAAAAGGACTCATTCTACTCATGTAAAAACACACTGATTCCCGGATCGTCTGCAGGCTGGATTGAGAAGGCGATTGGGCTGCATCCGCCCCCGGGCCTTAGGTTGCCTACCCATGGCTTAGATTAGGCCCCAGATTCAGTCCCTGCCATCTCCAGGTAGGAATGGGAACAGTCCTTTTCTGATACCCTGACGAGCAGCTGCCAGTCAGTGTGCGTAAACAATAGTGAGCTAGATGAGCAATGGTTTGACTCTGCGTGAGGCAGCTTCCGATGAAACTCGCCAGACGGTAAGAGATGTACATCAACTTCTCTTTAAAAGGAAAGTCATCCCCAAATCTCTCTCTCCACCACCACCACCCGCCCCCAATTAAGGGACAAAATAAGGCTCATTGTTTTTCAAGGAACCCAACAAAACACTAGTGTGTTCCTGGTAAACAGGCAACAGATGGAGACGCTGACTCGCCCAGCGTGCAAATTAAGATCGCGATCGAAATTTCATTACGACGCTTTTAAAAGAGCTAAATAAAGGCTACTTTCTGGGCACAGTTACGTTATAGTAAAGTAGTTGTCCGGCATTTGTTTATAAAAATTGGATCAGCATCGATCTCGGCACGAATGAAAGCAACACGAGCCGGGGAGAATTTGTCCACAAACTTTTGTTTTTTAAAAAAACAAGCTCCGCATTTTTAATTTGCTTCCAATTAAATAAGTAAATTAAATAGACACCATCTACAATTTTGAAACAGTCTTGCCTGCATCATCTTGCTGCAGTATTTTCTTCACCTCTTCGTTTTTTCCTCCGGCAGAAGCAGCAGGCGTGTTGCCGTCTGCGCGCAATTAAGTTCGTTCCACTCGATCAGGTTTCGCCTAGATTCAATGCCTCGGTAAAAGATAATGAATTTAGTGAGGAGTCACGTGGGCCAGGGCGCGCAGCATCCTGGGAATTGTAGTCTATTATTCTGGGTTTATTTATTTGCACTCCCGTCTTCCTCCCCAGCCCAGAACAAATACTATTTTACGATTTAGACAAGCGGCACATTGCAAAACCTTGATTGACTGCATGCATCGCTTTGTGCTTACTCTAGAGTAAATAGAGAGTAGGAGTTAAGATCACACCCATATTTAAGTAGCTCTTCAGGCCGATTCGAAAAAAATATTGCAATAATACTGCGAATAATAAATGTAAATCTAGGAAAGAAAGGGTCGGGTAGTCCTAAGGCTCTTTGCAACGATACCGTTTACCTCGGTGCATAGTTGTGGTTCCCTATTTTTAAAGGAGAGAGAGAGGGAGAGTTTGGACACTTTCAAACTACACCTCCCAGAATGCTTTGCTCGGCAAGCCCGGATGCAACAGCTGTAACAGCTGGTAGGGACGCTCAGTGAAGCACTTCCATTCCTGCAATCGCAGAGGGCCTCCCTGCGATTATCTTATTCTGCTAGGCATAATATTAGTTCTATATTTATTTTATCTTATCATTTATAAGCCGCCTTTTAGGCTAGCTACCGTCACAAGGCTCCAGACATGCACCCCTCGAATAACAAACATTTCAGTATCATCCGATTATGCCATTTTAAGCATAATCAAAATCAAATACCAGAAACAAAACCACCATACTAATTAATCTATCGTTCTATTTACAACCAGTAATCTTTTAAATCTTTATAGCCAATTAAAACAAAAAACTACAGGGTCTCACCAACTTTTTTTTTTATTTAAAAAGGGTGAGTCTTAAGCACATAAGACAAGCATGTTGGATCTTGTCAGTGACCCATAGTCCAGCATCCTGTTCAGTGGCTGAGCAGATGAAAAAGACTCAGTTACACACACACACACACCATTATCTTGATATCTGCCCTCTGGTTCTCACCATATATGTAAGCTTAACCACACATACATTATCCCAGATTTTAGTTATCCATTCTCTCAAGAATGGTGTTCTTACCTCCTCCCCAATATGACAATAATAATTCTGGCACAAGGGTGCCAACTTGAAAAAAATATTGTGGGGGCCCAGGTAAGCCCCTCCCTGCATAATCAATCACATGACACAGTGCACATACACCATCTGAATGGGAACGCCCACCAACTTTGTGGGGGCCTGGTGCCCACAAGTATTTTATTGTGTGTGCCGAAGCCCTCGTGCCCCTAGGAGTTGGTTCCTAGGTTCTGGCAGCAGTTAATAGATGTTGATTAATTCCCTGTCCTCTGTTAGTACAATTTTCTTTTAACATATCAAAAGAGGAGAATTAAAGGGTCCCTGGGTAAAGTATAACCAGTTATCACAGTACATTCTTTGTTTTCCATCACTATACCTTCCAAGAATTTTCTGGCATGAACCCCAGATTTCTCAGCATTTGCAGCTTTACACCTCCAGCAGGTACCACCGGCAGTTGGGTCTATTAGGCTAAGACATTAGGTTCCTGCCATTGGTTAATTCGGCAGCCGCCTCATCTCCTGACCCTCTCTGTCTCTCTGCCGATTCATTCCTCTGCAAGAGGATACAGATGCAGCAGGCCCCTTGCAGCTTTGAGGCTCAGTCTTTGCAGCAGACTGCAGCTGAAACCACCTGATGATGCCTTTAGAAAAGGGAGATGGAAGAAAACACAGGAGGGTTCCGCATTTTTCCTTGGCAGCCAGAAGCAGGTTGTTTGGGAGCAATGATTTTAAAATTACTTTAAAAGCAGATTTTCCAGTAGCACGAACTCTGCATCAGACTCCACACACCAAAAAAAGGAAAAGCCAAACAAATACAAAATGTGCCCTGCTCCTTCCTTACACCCTGAATCCGTGGTGGGTTTCTCCATAGGGAGCTTCCAGGGATTCATCCATCTATCCGCCTTAGTTCAATAACAGGTGCAAAACCAGGAGCATTTTAGGAGTGTTTACTTTGATGTGATGAAGCGTTACCTGACCGAAAGGGGAAGAAGAGGAGGTTCCAGCCAGAAAGAAGAAAGTGATTTGATATGGTCTGGGGAGTTTGAGAATGGAAGGAAACTGAGCACATTCTCCCTTTACATAATTTGTGTGTACACTCTGTGTCTGCAATAGCCTGTAGTTAGTAGTTAAGGTGCTTAATAAATGCCTACACCTATGTATTTGATTTTCGTCCACCCCAATTTTTCAAACCACACATCAGCTTTCCAACTTCATGATGGCCCCACTCCAGTCCACATTTTGTATCCAACTGCACAACAAACAAACAAACAAACAAACAAACAAACGAGTCACACTTTTTTCTGTGTATAAAAGAGTTGGAAGGAAAGGATACGGTAATCTGTTCCAACCCCCTGCAATGCAGGAATTTTTTGCCCAACTGGGGCTTGAACGACCATGAGATAAAGTCCCATAATCTACCAACCAAAGTTATTCTTTGAGGCCTCAGCTGAGCTGTGTTTGCAGATTGTCAGTCATGGACAACCCTTTGGTAGGGAAAGAGAAAGGGGCTAATATAGAACTCTAATCAGTGCTAGGAATGGGAGACCTCTTTGGCTGGGACTGCCCTTTACGTTTCATTTTTATACACGAAGGTCTGTACTTGTGTCCAGAGATGACTGCGGCTTTTGTAAGGACATATATTTGCTGGAAGCTGCCCAGAGTGGCTGGGGCAACCCAGTAAAATGTTTGGGGTATAAATAGTAAAATTATCATTATGGAATGGGACGTCCCTATTTTCATCAGAGAAATGTTGAAGGGTTTGTGTACAGAGAATGGGAAAATATCTATAACGAACTGAAAAAGATGTTTAGATTTTCATTTGAAAAAAACCCAGAATCCTTTCTGCTAGGCATCATGTCAGAGGAAATAAAAAGATTGGTCAGGCCAATATTTATGCATGCAACTACGGTGGCAAGGTTAATGATTGCCAAAAATTGGAAAAGCAGCAGCGTCCCAACTAAAACAGACTGGTTATCTAAAATGATAGAATACTTCATATTGCTGAACTAACAGGGAGGATTAGGAGAATAAAGTGAATAAAGAGTGGGCTATCTTTAAGGAATACATCCAAATTTATGTAGAAAAAGTAGAATTTCTGACAGATATTGAGTGAATCCAGAAAATGATTAGAGTGAAAGGAGAGTAAAGTTAAGATAGAAGAAGAGATTAAAGAAATAATGAAATGTGTTTAAGCTAGTTGGAAAAATAAAGTAGTGTAACAAGAACGGCTGGAAGTCAAGTCACTTGGTGGGTGTCTGTGTGGGGTAGGTGTGTAGGTATGTTGATATGTACAGTATACTTAGGTATTATATAGAGTAATGTAGGTATGTTTTATGTTATGAAAATAAGTTAGTGTGTTATGTAAGTGTATTGTGTAATTGTGCAAATGTATATGTATGTGTTTTATATATAATAAAATTTAATTTTTTCAAAAAAGAGAATGGAGGGATTCACAGCATTAGCACTGCAACAGATCTTGCTTTCCCTTAGCTTTCCAGAAAAGCCCCAAAGACATGTAAAAGGCATGTAACAGGCTTGGCTAAGACTGTTAACAAAGAGACAAGTTTGACCACTTCTTGTAGACTCCCATCTTACATACATAAAGTCACAGGATTGGTGGTACCCAAATCTATCATCCAAACCAACTTCCCAATCCTATTATTATTTGTTTCTGTTGATTTATTGGTTTATTAATAGTCTGTATAAGATATTCCATTTTTTAATATTTGATGTTTTATTATGTTTTTATGTATGCTGTAAGCCACCCAGTGTGTTTGGGAAACCCAGTCAGATGGGTGGGATATAAATATAAATATAACAACAACAACAACAACAACAACAACAACAACAGATTTATGTAGTGTACATTAATAGCTATTTACTTCCAGGCAATAGTTATGGGATAGCCATTGGACTTCCTTTCCACATGCTCCTTTCTCTTAGGTAAATAAAAGCTTGAAAATCATATATTGGAAGCACATTCTCTATGAGGAAAGACTGTTCAGACTGAACAAAAAGGAAGGTGGGAGTTAGTTTATAAGACTTCTCCTTCCACTCACAATAACTAGAAACCATGGCCACCCAATGAAATAGACTGGCAGGCAATTGAGGACAGACAAGGGGCAGAAATTATTTATCAGACAAAGTGAAACAAAACAAAACACCCTGCTATCATTTGTTTACCATATTCACTGCTGTAGAATCTGGGAATGAACACTAGATGGCTTCCAAATGGGATTTTGAGAAATTAATGGTGGGCAGAGTCTTTTTCCAATCAGGTGGTGATTAACACAAGGGGCTGTTTGTTTTAATGGAGAACACAGATCCCTCTATTTATGAGCAAACTTAAGAAACATCAGCATTGTAAGTACAAGAAAAAGCAGAGCCAGCTCTAGGTTTTAGGGACCTTGTGGCAAACTGCGCCTCTGACATCAGTAGGTGATGGGGTTGCTAGGTGGTAGGGGATGAGCTGGCCAGCAGCAGTGTAAAATAAGGTGGGCAGGGCAGGTGTAAGCTCATTGGCCTTTTTGTTGGGATTTGATGCTGGGCAGTTAAGACCCAATCTTGAAGGCTGCTGCCCAGCTAGAGATAGCCAAGCACTGGACGTACTCCATATAGTTCTTATTGGTGGGATGGTGGTCCAAAGTCTGGTCTCTTGCCGAAACGGCTTATGCAAATACAAAAGGTGTTGAGGAGCAGAGGCAGGAGGAACTGCTCTGCAGATATGCAAGACCCCTTTCTGCATTATGTTGCTGGTCAGAGAGGTGTAATAATACAACTGTCACTTCTGCAGAATTTTGTTGGATTTACAATTGAGATATTTCCCTGGACAAGCAGCTCCTGGTGGATATTACTAAGTGGTTTATTTAGTGTGCTTGTGAATTTCCCTTTTCAACATGTAGTAAACTGCTGTGCACTGCTGTCAGAGCTGCCCAAGGTCCCAGCTCACAAAGGACCAATGCTGCTTCGTTGTTAAGTACAAAAGTCTTTATTGAAGTTCAGTTTCACTTCCAGAGCCGCAGCGCGCAGCTCTACGTCTCAACTGTCAGACCGCTGATGCTCCATCTGAGTCTCCTCCCCCCAGACACCAATTTAAGACTCTAGCCTTACTCCACCTCTTCCTCTGTTCCTTCCGCCTCTGGTTCCGCCTGGCCGTTGGGGTCTCGCCCTTTCTAGACTCTTCTGACGCTGAGTCCCCTGAGCCTTCCCCCTCCCTCCGGCGGGCTTTAGGAGCTGGTTCCCCATCCGGGTGTCCTGCTGTTCCCCGCGCCTGTACATTTGAACTTGGCGTGCGCGCCCAGCCGGTAACTTTTCTCCTGACCGTTTCACTGCTGCTGCTGTCACTGCTTCCCCCTCTGGGGGGGCTAGCTGTAACTGACCTCCCCTCCGTTGGAGGCGTGGTCAGCCCTGACTCACTCTCTCTCCCCGCTGGAGGAGACGCTGGCCCTGACACATGTGACTCTTCCCCCCCACTACGCTCTGGTGGGGAAACTGGTCCCGATCCCCCACTGCTGCTTTGGGGTTCCCCTCTGGCTCCTTGTTTCTGGTGCGTCCCCCCTGGGACCCCCTTGCCCTGACCATCGGCGCCCCCTTCTGGGAATCTTCTGATTCGCTGGAGAAGCTCATGGAATCTCTCGGGCCACTGTCATACTCCCCTACGCTGCCCTCGGATTCTTCCCCTTCGCTCTCCATTTCCTCTCTCCCCAGTGCTCCTGCTCCTGAGTCCCTGACAACTGCATTTTTATGTTTATATTAAGGTTGCTTTGCAAAGTGATGCATAGTATGATGCTATGTTGTCATGGCAGTGGCAGACTTTGGGCTCTCAAATTTCAGCAGTGCCCTGTGCAATGCTAAAATTCAATGATACTCCACTCCCCAACCCCTCATGCTCCATTCTACAGCATTGTTTTGGTGCCCCCTGAAGCTCTAAAACTGCCTCTGGTCACCCAGAAGTATATTTTTTTAAAGGGGGAAGCTATCAGATAATTTCTAATATTAGGTACAACTTAGGAACACATCCAAGGTTTCTTCTGTGTGTGTGTGTGTGTGTGTGTGTGCACGCGCGCGTCGCAGTTGGACATAAAATGTAGAGTTGGGGAAAACTGTGCTGTCAGAAAGCTTGACAATGTGCAATTTGAAAAATGGGTGGGGGTGGAATTGAGCAATTTAGATGTAGCTGTTTATTAAGCACTTAACTGAGAGCCAATGTCAGGGACAGCATGTACACAAATTATGTAAGGGTAGGATGCGCTTGGTTTTCATACATAAAAGATATTGCCCAAACCAAATTAAAACACTGTATTCTTTTGGGCTGGAAACTCCTCTTCTTCCCCTTCATCTCTGGGCAGGTCATGCTTCATAACACATCCTCATAAATACATTTGAAGTACTCCTGGTTTTGCACCTGTTACTGAACTAAGGCAGACTGATAATGAACCATTGCTTCATAAGAAATACGGGCTCTTGTGGAGACACCACCAAAGATACAGGGTGTGAGGAAGGAGCAAAGCACACTTTTTATCATTTGGCTTTTCTCTTTCTTTTTTTTAGTGGGGTGTGTCTGATGCATAAGTTGTGAAGTTGTAAACAACAACAACAACCCTGAACTGGCTAACAAATCATCACACACTATTTGGGGGAGGCAGACTCAATACTATAACAAATATACTTGTAGTGTATGAGTTCAAAAATCTGTGCAGTCCCACATTCTGAAATTGAAAGTATTTTCTTCTTCTTTTAAGCAGGAAGCCTTAAAACAGCAAAGTCTGCAGACGGAAAGCTTCCTGTGTTACTAATTAATTCAGTCCTGTTTTCAGAGCCACAAAGAGTGGAATCTTTTAAGTGAAGAACAATTCTGTGGTAGTGTGAAGGTGTTATGCCAAAAAAAGGTCCCAGATTCAATCCCTGACAACTCCATGCAGAGCTAGGAAAGTTCTCTGGCATAATTTATGCACCTAATGAGAAAAAAGCAGTCTTCTTTAAAAAATTGGAAACAGAACTACTTGAATTTACAGATCAAAAGATGATTTTAATGGGAGACTTAAATGGAGTTCCATCATTAGAAAAAGATAGATCAGCTAGGAAAAAAGAGACGAAAGAAGGCAGGTTAGCAAAGACTTTCTTTGATCTGGATCAAAATTTGAACTTGATAGATATATTGAGAACAAGACATTTGCTTCATAAAGAGTTTACTTATTATAGCCATGTTTATAATAGCAGTTCAAGAATAGACTCTTTGTGGATATTCAAAATGTTGGAACCTCGAGTTTAAAAAATTGAGATTAATCTCAGGACATTTTCAGCTCATAATTCCTTGACAATGGAAACACAAAAAGAAAGCCAAATTTCATTTAGATGGAGATTGAATGAAGATTTATTAGATGATCAAAAATTTATGGAAAAATCCTAGACTATATGGGACTGGCTGAGATGACTGGCAGAATCCGTGACCAAGGAAAAGAGACGGTGGAAGAAGATTGGAAGAAATTTAAAGTTTATCTTAAGAACTGCTGTAAAATTAATGAGTGCTAAAATGTCATGGGTAATGTAAAACAGAATTGCAGTGACAAATAATTGGGTAAGAGAAAAGGGATTAAAGAAAGTGAATTATAAGTAATTGAAATTAGGGGTTGCTGGAAAAGTTTAAAACAGGGATGCAGAAAAGGGAGGTATGGGGAAGTCGTTGAAATAAGGTTTAAGAAAAAGAGGTTATGAAATTATACGTGTTTATATGTTTGTTTGTTTATGTGTTGTCAGTTGTATTGTGTTTTAATATATGTTGGAAAATCAATAAAAATTTATTTTAAAAAAAATTATGATAAAGGAAAGAGGGGGGTTTGCCCTGCCGGACTTAAAATTGTACTATGAATCAGTGGCTTTTTGCTGGCTGAAAAATTGGCTGCTTCTTGAAAACACAGACATCTTGGATTTGGAAGGGTTCAATAACAGATTTGGCTGGCATGCATATATATGGTATGACAAGGTTAAAATCCACCAAGGTTTCAAAAACCATATTGTCAGGAAAGCTTTATACAATGTTTGGATTCGGTATAAAGATTTGTTGGAAAATAAAACTCCCAGGTGGTTGTCACCAATGGAAGCTAAGGAAGTGAAAAAATTAAATATGGAATCTAAATGGCCAAAATATTGGGAAATTACAGAGTATGAGGAGGGAAAATTGAAATTGCAGAGTTATGAGAAATTGAAGTTTAAAGTAAGAGACTGGCTTTATTACTACCAGATAAATGAAGTTTTTAAACAGGACAGGAAAATTGGCTTTCAGGTGGAGAGGTCGAAATTAGAAACAGAGCTTTTGGAACCCAGTACTAAGAATTTGTCAAGAATGTATAACTTGCTGTTGAAATGGAATACACAGGATGAGACGGTTAAATCAGCTATGATTAAATGGGCACAAGACATTGGACATGATATTATGTTTGCTGACTGGGAACAGTTATGGACTACCGGTATAAAGTTCACGGCATGTAATGCCTTAAGAGAGAACATTATGAAAATGATATATAGGTGGTACATGACCCCAGTCAAGCTAGCAAAAATTTATCATACGCCCAATAACAAATGTTGGAAATGTAAGGAAACTGAAGGTACCTTTTACCACCTTTGGTGGACGTGCCCTAGGATTAAGGTCTTCTGGGAAATGATTTATAATGAAATGAAAAAGGTGCTTAAATGCACATTTGTGAAGAAACCAGAGGCCTTTCTCCTGGGCATGGTGGGCCAATTGGTGTCAAAGAAAGATAGGACGTTCTTTATGTATGCTACAACAGCAGCAAGAGTTCTTTTAGCAAAGTACTGGAAGACACAAGAACTACCCACGCTGGAAGAATGGCAGACAAAGGTGATAGACTACATGGGAATGGCTGAGATGACGGGCAGAATCCGCGACCAAGGGAAAGAGACGGTGGAAGAAGATTGGAAGAAATTTAAAGTTTATCTTAAGAACTGTTGCAAAATTAACGAGTGTTAAAATGTCATGGGTAAGGCAAAATAGAATTGCAGGGACAAACAATTGGATATGAGAAAAAGGATATAAAGAAAGTGCTATAAGAAATTGAAATTAGGGGTTGCTGGAAAGATTTAAAACAGGGATGCAGAAAAAGGAGGTATGGGGAAGTCGCTGAAAGAAGGTTTAAAGAAAAAAAGGTTAAGAAATTATACGTGTTTATATGTTTGTTTGTTTATGTATTGTTTTGTATTGTCCTTTAATATGTGTTGAAAAACCAATAAAAATCTATATAAAAAAAAAATTAAAAAAAAATTATGGAAAAATCCAAAAAGGCCTTGAGTGATTATTTTGAAATAAACACTCAAGGACAGACAAAATTGCAGATGGTCTGGGACACAAGCAAGGCAGTAATGAGAGGATTGTTTATACAACAAATTCATCTAAATAGAAATTGAAAGAAAAAAGGGGAAAGGAGATTTTTGAGGAAATTGCGGACAAGGAGAAACAATTGTCAAAGAAAGCAAATAAAGGGCCAGTCAAACAGGCAATTAGAACATTACAAACTCAATATTCTATGATAGTTAATGAGGAAATTAGCTGGAAAATAAAAAGAATGAAACAAAAATATTTTGAGCATGCCAATAAATCAGGAAAATTGCTAGCGTGGCAGCTGAAGAAAAGTGAACAGAGGAACTCCATAAATAAAATTAATATAAATGGAAAGATCACAGATAAGACAGAGGAAATAAGAGCAGCATTTGTAAAATATTTCTCAGATCTGTATAGGAAAGGAAAGGAGAATTTTTTAAAATAGAAGAATATATTAAAAGTAGTAATTTACCAAAAATAAAAGAGGAACAAATGGCAATCTTAAATACTCAAATAACAGTTCAAGAACTGCTAGACGCAATAAAGTGGACTAAAAATGGCAAGTCTCCTGGCCCAGATAGACTAATGGCAAAGTATTATAAAAATAAAGTGGACAATTGGTAAACCCACTGAAAGATGTTATGAACAAACTGAAGGCTTTGGTGCAACAAAGTAAAGGTACATAAAGGTTTTCTAAACCATGTGATCAGGAAATCTTTATATGAAGTATGGGATCGGAATAAAAACCTCCTGGAAAGAAAGACACCGTGGTGGATATCACCAATTGAGGTGCTGACAACAAAAAAAGTAAACATGGAAGGGTAGTGGCGTAGCGTGGGGGGTGCAGGGGGGGCGGGCCGCACCGGGCGCAACATCTGGGGTTAGGGCAAATCCATGGGTTAGGGGGCGCAAATCCACGGGTTAGGGGGCGCAAATCCACGGATTAGGGGGCGCAAATTACTTGCCTTGCCCCGGGTGCTGACAACCCACGCTACGCCACTGTGGAAGGGGAAAGAGTAACATATGAGGATATTACTAGAAAAACAGACCAAGGGATAAAGCTCAAACCATATGACCAAATTGAAAAGATGTTAACAGGGTGGCTGCAATACCACCAGATCAGTGACTATTAAAGGAAGATAAAAAGAGAAATGGGTTCGAAGACAAAAAATCGAAATTCCAAATCGAGTTAATAGACTGTAAAGATAAAATTTTATCAAGAATGTATAGCTTATTGCTAGAATGGTATACAAAAGACGAAGAAGTAAAGGAATCAATCATAAAATGGGCAATTGATATTGGGCATAACATTGAATTGAATGCGTGGAAAAGATTATGGAAGGAGGGTTTGAGATTTACAGGATGCATGGCTTTAAAGGAAAACTTGCTAAAAATGATGTATAGATGGCATTTGACGCCAGTAAAATTAGCTAAAATGTATAGGAAAAAAGAAAGAAAATGTTGGAAATGTAAAAGGGCAGATGGCAACTATTTTCATATGTGGTGGACCTGCGATAAGGTAAAAAAAATCAATTTATAATGAACTCAAAAAAATATTTAGATATACTTTCCTCAAAAGACCGGAAGCGTGTCTATTAGGCTTAATAGGAACAGAAATTAAAATAGAAGATCAAAATTTGTTCATGTATGCTACAGCTGCCGCGAGGACCCTTCTGGCCCAAAGATGGAAAGTACAAGATATACCAACTATTCAGGAGTGGCAGGCGAAGTTGACAGAATATGCAGAACTTGCCAAACTGTCAGGGAGGATCCGGGACCAGGGAGATCAAAGATACCAAAATAACTGGAGTAAATTTATTGAATATTTAAAGAAGAATTGTAAAGAGGTCAAGACACTAGCAGGATTGACATAATACCTCCAATGTATAATAGTACTAATATGAGAATGATGTGTGTGATGGAAAGAGGATAAATATACCAGTTGTGGGGAGGGAGGGGGGTCGCGACTCAGCAGAGTCAAAGGGAATGTATGGTGCTATTACAATTTGTTGGAAAAGAATATGTAAGGAAAACAATAAAAATTCACTTGGGGAAAAAATGAATAAGATCTTAAACACAGGTGAAATTCCAGAAACATGGAAAGAGGTGTATATTACAGTAATTCCAAAACAAGATTCAGACTTGCTGCAAATTAGAAATTATAGGCCTATCTCATTGTTAAACAATGATTATAAACTATTTGCAAGCATTTTAGCTAATAGAATGAAAAAAATATTAAATGAGTATATACATCAGGATCAGACAGGATTCCTTCCAGGTAGGCAAATGAAGGAGAATATAAGAAATAATTTGAATATAATAGAATACCTGGAGGTCAAAAATGAAAAGAAAGCAGTAATGTTGTTTATAGATGCCGAAAAAGTCTTTGACAACATCTCTTGGAATTTCATGATAAAGTTACTTGAGGAAATTAAATGTGGATCTAAATTTTTTAAAGGAATACAAGCAATTTATTCAGAACAGAAAGCGAAATTAATTGTAAATCAGGTGATAACGGATGAATGTAAGATACAAAAAGGAACCAGACAAGGTTGCCCATTATCACCGCTGTCGTGCATTCTGGTTCTGGAAGTACTTGCCAGGAATATAAGAGCAGATAAAGAGATCACTGGGATAAAAACTGGGAAAAGTGAGTTTAAACTGAAAGCATATGCTGATGATTTGGTGATCACAGTGGAAGATCCAAAAAATTCTCTCCCTAGAGTTATAGAAAAGATTCAGAAATTTGGGGAAGTGGCAGGATTTAAATTAAATAGGAATAAAACTAAATTATTAGTTAAAAATTTGAAGGAAGAAGAGAAAAAAGAGTTGCAGCAAAGTATTGAAACAGAAGTCCATAAAAAGGTCAAATAGGATTATGGTTAACATCAAGAAATAAAACTATTTACAAAGATAATTATGAAAAAGTGTGGCTCGAGATAAAAAGAAATCTAGAAATATGGAGCAGAATGAATCTCTCCCTATTAGGAAAAATAGCAGCAGTAAAAATTAATGTTTTGCCAAAAGTGCTATTCCTTTTCCAGTCAGTCCCAGTAATGGTGAAAGATGATTGCCTCAAAAGATGGCAGAAGGAAATCTCCAAGTTATCTGGAGGGGCAAAAGGCCAAGGATAAAGCATAAGATACTTACAGATACAAAAGAAAGAGGCGGTTTTGCCCTCCCAGACCTTAAATTGTATTATGAGGCTGCATGTTTGGTATGGAATAGGGACTGGTTAAAACTGGAAAAGCAAGAAGCATTGGATTTGGAAGGTCATGATAATAGATTCGGATGGCATGCATATCTATGGTATGCGAAAGGAAAAGTACATAAAGGATTTTTTAATCATATAATTAGGAAATCATTAATGAGGGTTTGGGAGAGATATAAAGATTTAATAGAACAGAAGACACCTTGGTGGCTTTCACCTCTTGAAGCTTTGCTGCTCAAGCCACTTGGTAAAAAAGGAAAGTGGCTTGCATACAGTGACTTACTAAAGGACCAAGAAGGAAAATGGAAGCTAAAAGAGTATGAGGAAATAAAAGATAATTTTCAGAGTTGGTTACATTACAGGCAATTACATGAGATATACAAAGAAGACAACAAGAAAGGATTTAGTTATACTACTTCTAGATTCCAAAAGGAAGTCATAGAAGGGAAAGTGAAGTTGCTGAAGGGTGCATATAGTATTCTGCTAGAATGGGAAACAAAAGATGAGGAGGTGAAATCGGTCATGATCAAATGGGCACAAGATATATGACATAATATACAATTTGAAGATTGGGGGAAATTGTGGAGAATAGATCTAAAATTTACAGACTGTTCTCTTTTGAAAGAAAATTATATGAAAATGATGTATAGATGGTATATAACACCAGTACAGATTGCAATAATGTACAAAACTGGGACAAATGTATGCTGAAAGTGTAAAGAAAAAGAAGGGACTTTTTACCATATGTGGTGGGAATGTAGAGAAATTAAATTTTGGGGGGAAATGATATATAATGAGTTGAAGATAATGTTTCAATTAACATTTGTAAAAAACAAACAAACCAGAAGCATTTTTGTTAGGGATTGTAGGAAAAGACCTGCCAAGGAAAATAAAGAATTTATTTATGTATGCTACAATGGTGGCAAGAGTCTTAATAGCATAAGGATGGAAGAATGAGGGAATCCCGACAAAAGAGCAGTGGCAAGAGAAATTGATAGACTATGCAGAATTGGCGAAACTGACATACAAACTGAGAGACAAGGACAAATGTGACTTTCAAGAAGAATGGGAACTCTTTACAAACTATTTTTAAAAACCCCAAAATGAATTGGACTCCTTGGCAGGTTTTGAATAAACATACACAAATTTATTGATTGTTAACATAATATAATTTAAGGATCTTGACAATTTTACAATATGCAGAGAATAACATGTGCTGAAAAATCAGAGAGAGGAGCTGAGGGAAGTCTTTGGGGGGGAGGGAGGGATTTTCTTGGGGGGGAGGGAAAAATTGTGGGGAAATAATGAAGATGATATGTTTTGATAATTTGTTATGTTGAAATTCTCAATAATTTTTTTTTTAAAGGAAAGTTCGCTGGCATCTAAAATCTTTGTGAGCTGCTCCCATTCAGTTTAGAGTAGGCGTAGGCAAACTCGGCCCTCCAGGTGTTTTGGGACTACAACTCCCATCATCCCTGACCCCATCATCTCAAAACATCTGGAGGGCTGAGGTTGAGGAAGCCTACATTATAATCATCATCAATATTGAGATTGTCTGTACTCTGCTCTTCAGCCTAGAATGGCTTCCGGAGTGGCTTACATACAATCAATTAAACAAGACCTTCCTTGCCTGCAGGCTTACCATTTTAAACAAAATGAAAATGCATGACACATAATGGGAAAGAGAAGAGGGGAAAACAGGCACCAGTTCTTGAAGAGCTGCTCTGTTGGCAATGAAAGTTGGCATCTGGGTCTGAAATAGAGTCTCAACTTAGTGTCTATATACCTGTATCTCTTGACATGTGGGCCTGGTGAATAGCTGTCTGTTTTTATTGGGACTGGGGGTGGGGTGGGGGGTGGTAGTGGAAGCTGCCTATATTTTTCATTTTTTATTTGTAACCCGCTTAGTGTATATGAAAAGAAATAAAATCTCTAAGCAGCAGTGCAACATCATTAAAAAAGCGTTGTTGTGTTTTTTTAAAAAGCAACATAGAAACTGCAAATCCAGCTGCACGAAAGCAAATTCAAAACAAGGACTTGGTGGCATGGGTTGGCCGGGATGCCATCGAATGTTTGCATTCTGCAAACAAGTACATGTGTAAACGCATGTAAGGGAGGTTCATTCATACAGCAGGAGAGGCTGCGATTCTTTCTTTTACCCACCCCCATCCCTTTATTTGCAGATGTTGGCTCCGCCCCTCACCAGAGTTGGTCGATGAGCAGAGCCGCAGGCCGTGCGGGTGCGTATGTCTGTATGTGTGTAGAGAGAGTGGGGGGAGAGAGATGCTGAGCAGGCGGCGCGCTGATTGGCCCGGTGGGGGTATGACGCCATCCACGGCACCACCAGCCTCTTTCTGCATCAGCATCAGCAGCTCGCATCACAATCCGACCACGCCCTGCCTGGACCTGCCTCCTCCTCCGCCGCCCCCCCCCCCCCGCATCCTTGCCCAGACTGCCCTCCCTCCTTCCTTTTGCAGTCAGCTGAGAAGCCAAACCGGAGTGCAGTTTTGTGCGGGGTTTTGAGCCGAGCAGCAGCAGGAAAAGGAGAAAAGGGGAAACCAGACGTGGGGATTCCTCCCCACACAAATACTTCAAGAAGAAGAACAAGAGAGGGACGTCATGGCACCAGCTGGGCTTAAGGCTGTGGTGGGAGAAAGTAAGATTAAACTATTTTTGTTGTTGCTTCCTTCCTCTCTCTCCCCCGCCCACCTTTCATTTAATGGTCAATGAGACGGGGGCTTTCTATTCCCCCGCCTCCTGCTCCGTAGTCCCCATTGTAAAAATAAATAAGGGACGTAGCTGCAGAAATCTGGAGAGTTGGTGGTAGCGGTGAATGAAATAGAGTATTAAGAGGGATGGAAGGGGGAGATTTGGAGCGTCACTGCAGACCTTACGTTTTTTTGTTGGGTGGGGGCGCCCTCGACGGTCGAGGACTCTACGGGTCAAGAGATCCCTTCCAACACCACCCTTTTTATACAATTAGTATCTATTCATATTATGAATAGCTTCCTGGCCAAAAAAGAGAAGCGTTCGTAACTGGAAGGGAAAAGGCTGAGGGGAACGCTGTTATTCTGCAGTATGTAGAGTGGAAGATGAGGGAGGGGGGAAAACAGTACCGGCTTGACTATCCCCCTCATCCTTGCCCCGTTTTAAGGGGGGGGGGCGCTTTTACCAGTAGATGTATCCTTAGCAGATCAATGTAAGACTGGTGTCTCCTGTGTCCTTAACGGATTTATCTGTGACTGGAAATTATATGTTTTATGGCCTGCAATACAGAACATGGAGAATGTGTGTGTGTGTGTGTGTGTGTGTGTGTGTGTAAGCGTCAACTGAGAAATCCTCTTGTACTTGCAGGTTCATTTGGGGCGCCCCCCCCAAATCCAGTCCTTTATTCTCTCTATCCGACTCCTCCCCCATTCACAGTGGAAGATCTAGCGCAGATCCTGCAGTGTCAGTGCAAAACAGCCCGGTTGTTATCCGGTTGTTATCCCTCCCACCAATATCTCATGTATTTTTCTCTCTGTCATCCTCCCTTCAATAAACCAATAATTATTGGGGGGGGGATACTGGTGAAGAATCCAACGAAATTGAGAAGTCCTTAGAATGACAGCATATAATAGAAGCTTTTTCCTGCATGGGAGGCTGAAAATGAGAATTTGGTTTATATGTGCTCGCACTGATTTAAGGGAGGGGGCCTTTGCACACGGAACTGAAATGCTATTTTTGGTCCTTTTGAGTTGTGCATTCTAAAGTATATCCAGGGAATGGTGTGGAAGGGGGATTTGCTTTATTGTTCATCCTGCAAAATTTTGCATTTTAATTTTTTTCTTAATGTGCCAGCCACATACTAAAATGTATTGATTATATAGGTCAAGTGCCATATTGCCAAAGTCCTTTTCCATTTGTACAAGGCAAGTAAATAATTTCAGTCCTTTGTAGGTACGCAGATAAATAGTGAAGACGATAAGGTGGTGGTTACTTTTAATGGAGGTATGTTGCTATGGCTCGTTTAAATCCGCCGTCTGTCTGAAGCAATTACAGTTAAGCCGTATTTTCAAAGGCAGCGTTGTCCAAATTATACCAGTCGTTTAAAAAAGAAAAGCAACATAATGTTAAATAATAATTATTTTTGCTTTCTCATAGAAAATGGAAAGAGCAGAATCATAGCTGGGAAACAGCCCAAAAAGGCGGCGGCTGGGGGGGCAGCAGTGGTTGGTTTTTTTTTAGTATTTAGGAAAGAAGGCATCTTCCTCCATGTTATGACACTGGTTCAGCACTGCAGTCAGATGAGGCTGGAGATGGTGCGTGGTGGCATGACTTGGCGAGGTGGGGGCTGGGGAAAGAAATAATCCTCTTAGATTTATGGCCTGCTTTATGTTGCACTACATCACCTGTCCAGAGACCACTAATCAGCATCTCTGCCTGACTGTTGCGTGTTCTCAATTCTAAAAAAGCATTGAGACTCAGGTGCTGCTAAAAGGTGGCGTAGGGGGGGATGTTTTCCCCCTGCTTTAGCCCAAATACCACCCTTTCCTGCAAGGCACGGCAGAATCCCCCTCCCTCTCTTGAGCTTCAAGATTTATTTATTTTTTCCAGAGGGGGCAGCATAAAGAAAAAATAAAAAAATGAGAAGAGCTTTGTTTGTGTTGTATCCCCACTTGCTGGAAACATTTCTAGGTAGGAACGACACAAAAATAAAATCAAAGCATAATGATTGAGGCAACGAGGGAAATGCTGGCCAATCTCAGTGTTTGCTTTTGGTGACCTCTAGCCCATGCACTGTGAATCTTACCCCCCTTAGGTATATTGTATCCTGACACAGTTCCGCTACAGCAGCAACTAATCATCACAATCGTCAACCAATGAAGATGCTAATGTGAATTTGTTGATGGTGATACTTAACTCTGTGAAAATTGGACAGAATTCAGGACCCTGTTCTGGGGTTCTCCTTACAAGCCATGCTTTAGGTCTTTCAAAAGCGTGTGTGAGAGATGCTTAACAGCAGACTATCTGATTTATACCGATATGAACCTGGCTGCCTATTGAGATGATCACCAGAGGCCTTGCTTCAGAACATTCGCCTTTTATAGGAGTGTCATTGAGCAGGGATTCAAACTCTTGTCTGCAGCTCCTAGCCAACCCTCCAACCGCTATGCCACACTAGCAGTCCTCATAATGTTTACCCTCCAGCAAATATTCAGTAGCATACCTACAGTGTCTGAACACAGATAACATTTTAAAGTTATCATGTTTTTATCCTTTTGATAAAGCCAAGGTCAATGAATATCCTCTAAACCCAATTGACCACGTCTTGTGACTGTGAGTTGCATGAGTTTTAATGAAGCAGAGGTGCAGAGATACTTAGGAAGCTGTTGGGTGGTTCTGTTGTATCTAAAGCAAGGGTGAGGGACCCATGGACCTCCAGATGTTTCTGGACCATATTTTCCATTATCATTGACCATAGGGCTAATAGGAGCTGGACTCCCAAAAACATTGGGTGGGGAGTAGGCAGACACAGGTTCCCCACCACTGATCTAAAGGCAAAGCTATAGGCCTGCCATACATGTAATGGGATGTATCCAACTAAGTTCTACTCAGAATAGACCCAGATAAATTAATGGATTTATGGGAGTCAGCTCCATTATTTTCAGTGGGTCTCCTCTGAGTAGGGCTAGCATTGGATACAAACCAGTGCTGTTGTTTTCTGATATATCTGCAATACCAGGGTTGGCTACAGTGCCTTGTCTAGTGTATGTGCAATGTCAAACATTATTATGATTGTCCATCACTGTAAGCTGCCTTACTGCGTTTCCATCTCCACCATTCCCATTCAAAAAATTCCCGCATGATTCACAAAGCTTAGCCCTCTCAATTCCTTCTCCTGCGTTTGTATTCCTGTCTTGGCAAATCCTAATTTCAGTGAGAGTTCTAATTTTGATTTTCTTTCCTTTTTAAAATGGAACTTGTGATTTGTTCTTAGACTTTCCTTAGAGTGGACCCATTGAAATCAGTGAACCTAAGTTAGTTCTGCCCATCAGTTTCCATGGGTTTTACAGGTGCCATACAATACTCATTCCTCACTTGTAAGAAATAATTATTCTAGTATGGCAGCACCTACACTTTGGAACTCCTTGCCTGATGACACCAGGCAGGCACTTTCTCTGTATTCTCTTTTGGCTCCTGCGGAAAACACTTTTGTTCAGGCAAGTCTCTCCAGATACATAAGATGTTAATGACTTTTAACCCCTCTTAAAAAGTTTTGGGTACTTGTTTTTGCAGATCACTTAATTTTTTTTTTAATTTGAGGTTTTGTTATAATCAAGTGGTATATAAATATTATTAGCTAAATCAATGAGCATTAGGTATGACCCCATGAAATTCATACAATTTGACAAGACCTGATCAAACCTACCCAAGAGAGTGGGATAAATCCTTGCTCATTTCACAAAGGGTCATCCTCCTTTACCACATGGGTTTGGAATCACAGGCTACTTTTCTCATGGATTCTGCTCTATATACTCTGCACTGAATCTGAATTGGACCCCTCTGTGGCTGCTATTTAAAAAGAGGGGGGCAACAGTTAAATAGATGACAACATGTTTTGTGTCTAGGTGGGCCCTTGGAATACAACCAGAAAGTGACTGTTGGACTGAAGGTAGCCACTGGGTCGAAGTTCCCTAGGTGACTCTCAGTACTTTTAAGGTTTGGTGGGTGGGGGAGCTGTGAGCAACTCCCATAATCACTTGACCATTGGTCAGGCTGTCTGTGGCTGAAGTTATCATCCAGCAAAGCCTGGAGGGCCACAGCTCTCCTTACCCCATGCTACTTGAGGGGTGGTTTCTTTCAGCAGGGCGAGCTTGATGACAATGAACGTTCTCCTTCACACACACACACACTCCCAGTGTTCGAAACTCCCATTGTTCTAGGCGCATTTTGCGACAGGGAATTTCATTAAGACGAGCAGTTTCTGAGCTCTGGACTCAGTACTGTGCCTAAGATTTCAGATTAATACTGCAGAGTGGAAGGAAAAGAGGACCCTTTTTTGCCTCCCCACTGCTGCTCTCTGA
The DNA here is from genome assembly GCF_964270895.1 of Podarcis filfolensis. NCBI lineage: Eukaryota > Metazoa > Chordata > Lepidosauria > Squamata > Lacertidae > Podarcis > Podarcis filfolensis. The sequence continues at coordinate 41,933,902 of NC_139617.1, forward strand.
AAAATGGAGCTGCTCTCTGAAGAATGGAGAAGAGACCCTCTTGAGAATATTAGGGGAGTGGGCAGGGGAAAGACTAGACCATGTGAAAAATGAACATAATATTTGGCTGCAGTCATTTTCACCTTTGTATTCTTTTTTATAAAAACGTGCACCTAGACATTCCATTGTTGCACCCATGACCTAGGTTTAAGGTGCTCCTAGCTTTCATATCTCAGTTTCAAACACTGCTCTCTCTTATCTGTATCCTGTTGTGAAACACAGTTTTGTGGGCAGAACTGTTGTGGCTTTATGAGTGCTGTGCAGGGATGCTTTGACCTCTGCCTGTGTTTATCTGAGGGGCCTCCATGGCAAGACATTGGCCAGATCGTGCAACATGCCTTCACAGCCCCTCTAGCCATGACTTCCTGATGCTTTTCATCCTCGGGGATGAAGTTATTTCCTGCCTTTCAGTTTCCTCTGTGTGCTCATTCCTTGTTTCCATCTGAATTGGCTTGTGATGGTGTAGGAGCCTCTGAATGCAGTCAACTTTCTGACCCTCAGGAGGCTCCCTGTCCTGTCCTTGCTGCACATCCTTGAGTGTTTTATTTTCCTGGCTGGGATGTGCCTTGTGGTGATGCCTCTCACTTGCCAGGGTGGAGGATAGAGAATGATGTGTGGCTATTGGTAGAAACTTGCCCACCGTACAAAGGTGTTACTTGCATTTTCTGCTCTGCCCACATCTGCCTTTGGCTCCGACCCAGCACTAGGAATGTGGCCCCTGGAAAGTTGTATTGAAGTGAATATGGCCCTGAGACTGAAAAGGGTTCCTTGCCCCAGTGTACCTTCTTTGAAATGGTACTTGCTACACCAAAGTCGGTGACATCCACCCAATGCATTAAAAGCACATTTATTTATTTATTGGGTTTTACCTTGGTGGAAAAAATCCAAGGAGTTCAAGGTGGCATCCACAACAACCCAGTGAGGCAGGTTAGACTGAGTGGCAGTAACTGGCCCAAGGTCACCCACTGAGCTTCAAGACCAAGTGGGGATTTGAACCCTGGCCCTCCTGGTCCCAGTCTACACCACACTGGCTTTCATGGCTGTCCCTCAACTACCAATCTAGGAAACTATAGATTGGGGGAAGAGGGCGTGACTGAGGTGAGAGTGTGGCCTGGGAAGAGTCCCAGGGGCCAGATAGGGAGACTGGGAGGCCAAATTTCCCTACCCCTGTTGTGATGTTGAACTGAAATCCTGCTTTCCTTTGCTTTTCACCCACTGGTTCTAGCCCTGACCCCCTGAAGCAACAGTGGCCAATCCAGATCCAACTTTTCTTCAACAGCCCTTCTGATCATACCATGCCTTCCCTGAATCTGGAGACCCAGCATGGTATAGTAGTTAAACTGTCCTGCTAGGACCTGGGAGACCAGGGTTCAAATTCCAACTAATCCATGGGTGAACTTGGGCCAGTTACTCACTCAGCCTAACTTCCCTCCCAGGGTTGTGGGTATTAAATGAGGAGGGAGAGAACTGTGTAGGGTGCCTTGAGCTTTTTGGGGAAAGGGTGGGGTATAAATGCAGTGAATAAATATGAATTAATAATTTTCTCTTCACCAGGCTAACAATATCATACTCTGTTCCTGAAAGGACATGGTTTCCAGACCCTTAGCATGCTGGGCCTCATCTACACTGTACATTTAAATCACTATCAAACAACTTTAATCAGTTGTGTCTTCCTCTACAAAATCCTGCAGACTGTCATTTTTTCAGGGGACTGAGAATTTTTAGATCTCCTGACACCTCCCTTGCAAAAGGGGACATTAAAGTTTTGCTTGACCTGACATTTGCTGCATGTTATATGTTAAAAGAGAATTATATGAAAATGATATATAGGTGGTATCTGACACCAAGTAAGTTAGCAAAGATGTATAAATCAGAATTATATACCTGTTGGAAATGTAAGGAAAAAGAAGGTACCTTCTTCCACATGTGGTGGACATGTAAAGCTGTGAAAGGCTACTGGGAGATGATTTATAACGAAATGAAAACAATGTTGAAAAGGGCTTTTATTATTAAAAAACCAGAAGCCTTTCTCTTACGAATATTAGGTTTGACATAAAGGAAAATCTCTTTATGTATGCAACAACGATAGCCCGAATAGTATATGCTTAGAAATTGAAGGAAGGTACAATTCTAACCAAGGAGGAAGGGCAGGCTAAACCAAAGAGTATGCTGAACTGGTTAGTTTAACTGGCAAATTAAGAAAACAGGAAGGGATAATATTTAAGAATGTTTGGAAAATGTTTGTTGAATATTTGGAAGATTATTGTAAACATCTAAAAACATTAGCAGGAATAGACTAAATCCAGCAGTGAAAATATAAACAAAGGGAAAATTGGTTGAGTTAAAATAGGGACTAATTAGAGTTTGCAGCAATGAAGGAGAACTTTAATAAACCATGGGGGTGGGGGTGGGAGAAGGAAGTCAATCTTTAATGTATGGATTGTTTGATGTATGTTGATTTACAAAACTGAAAATGATAAATAAAATCTATTTAAAAAACAAACAAACAAGTTTTGCTTGCCTGTTGCACTAAACACAGGTACATGCTGTCTCTCCACATGTACAAGTGTTTGTGTGAAAGTGTGTACATTTGTACTTAGCTGTTCATTTGTACTCCTCAGCTGTTGTGTACACAGGCTGTAACCTTGTTGAAAATGGGATGTAAATAATTTTACCAGTGTACTGCCCAACTGTTAGGGGTGTTCCCATTCAGCAAGGATACAGCTGTACACTTGAACAATCATTCACTGGTATCATTCATGAGAGTACAGTTCTGTGTATACCATAGTTGAATGTACACACACCAGGTGTTCACTCTTTCACACAAATGCTGTTTCATGTGTACTTGTACCTGTGGTCAGTGTAGCATACGAATGAACCTATTGTGTACATATATTGCACGTTCATTGACTGTTACCTGTGTGAATATCTGTACAGTGAATGTTCCACGAAGACTGAGATGTTTTCTTATTTGCCAGACAGCTGTAACCTAGGGCTGTGTCTCTTTGTTGATTTAGGATTGGAGATGAACGGTTTAAAAATATTTTGGCTAATTTAAAAAGGCACCCACCCCAATTAATTGGGTTACTTATTTTTAATCTAAGTCCTCGGGGGGTGGGTGAAAACATGGGTGACTGGTACCATTTTGGAAGAGGCATATTTCCTCGTTTTACACAGAACCAATTTTTTAAAAAAATTAAATTATTTATATGCTGATATTCATAGAAGTTTACATTTATACATAAAATCACCCAATAAATATAAAATATTACGATGAGAAATTGGCTAACTTATTATGGAAAAACATTCTTAATTGCCTGTTTAAGCCTAATGGAATAGAAAAGTTTTCAACAGGCACTGAAAATTTGAAACTGCCTGCCGAATGTTTTGGAGGTGGGGGAGGGGTGATTAACAAAATCAGTCCTTCCGGCAAACTGGGAATATCCCCTCAGTCACACAGTTTAGGACATAACACACTTTTCCTCAGCAGAGTTTCTTTTTCTTTGAGAAAAATAAGTCTTTCACGTAAATGTAAACTAAGCTTTAGCAATAAAGAAAACTACAACAAAATAACATGATGAGAGAAGCCAAATAAAACATGAGGCAAGTTTAAGGCAAGAAACAAGAAGAGGCAGTTGGTTCCTCCTAACTGACACTCTTAACTGAACAGACACTGAAGGGAGGGGCTGATTCTGGAGCAGAACATGCAAGCCCCGCCCACCAGATACCAGGCACTCTACTATTCAAATTAGGCCCCAGTGTTTTTCTTACAAGCCACTTCTCACAATGCCTAATTTGAATTAATCAATTTTAATTTAGCATGTAAATTCTCAAAACCTTCTTATTTAAACATCCAACAATTTCTGTACAATCTTGTTTGTTCTCACTATACAAAATTGTATCATCTACCTTGCTTTATACCAGGGGTCAGCCAACTTTTTCAGCAGGGGGCCGGTCCACTGTCCCTTAGACCTTGTGGGGAGCTGGACTATTTTTTTTGGGGGGGGGGAATGAACGAATTCCTATGCCCCAAAAATAACCCAGAGATGCATTTTAAATAAAAGCACACATTCCACTCATGTAAAAACACCAGGCAGGTCCCACAAATAACTCAGAGGTGCATTTTAAATAAAAGGACACATTCTATTCATGTAAAAACATGCTGATTCCCGGACCGTCCGTGGGCCGGAATTTGAAGGCAATTGGGCTGGATCCAGCCCCTGAACCTTAGTTTGCCTACTCATGCTTTATACCTTTGTACATTTCCATTCTTATCTAACTTTTTTTTAAACACCTATTTGCACCCTATAGCCTTTTTACCCTTTGGGAATTTAGTAAGTGTGCAAGTGTTGTTTTTATTCAATGCTTCAAATTCTTCCTTGGCTGCTTCTATCCACTTGTCAGCTTCTTCTGCAGGAAGTTTGTCGATTTCTTTACATGTGTCAGGTTCACCATTAGGCACTGCTCTTGTGATGTATGATAGTTGCTTTTCTGGCAAACTTTTGTTAACTCATGATGAGTGTCTGATTAACAGTTCTAATTGTTCATCCATATCATCACACACAGCTTCTTGTCCTGACTCTATTTCCACTTCTGCTGGTAGATTTTCTATACTTGGACTAGTTTTCTCTGTTCTTTCAACTTCTGTGATCAGTTTTACTGGAACCTCTTCAGTTACCGAATCAGCATTAGTCTGTTTCTCTTTAAAATTGTTCTGATTAGGAACACATGCACAAGATTGCTCTCCTTCTCTAAAATACACTACTCACTTTCACTTCTCCTGTCTTTGGATTAAGAATTATGTAACCTTTGCACCCCTTCTCAAAGCTGACAAATATTCAGTCCTGATGCTAAGATTGGTACATCTTTGTGCTGGCACATATGCAAAAACTTTTGATCCAAAGACTCTAATGTGACTGATGTTCAGTACTCTTTCAAACCCAAGTTCAAATGCTGTTTTATTTGCAGCTTTTGTTGGCAGTCTGTTCTGCAAATATGTTGCTGTCATCCTTTCCTCACCCCAATATTCAAGTGATAAATTTGACTTCATCAACATACATCTGACCATCTCCACCAGAGAGCAATTCTTTCTCTCTACTATTCCATTTTGTTCCAGAGTAAATGGGGTGGTGTGAAAACATTTAATACCATTTTCCTCTAGATAAGATTTGATGTGGTGTGACATGTACTCACCGCCGTTGTCTGAAAGTATTGCTCGTAGTTTCCTCCCAAATTGATTTTCAATATTTGCAACAAACATCTTCAATTTCTCTGCAATTTCTGATTTTTCCTTTAAAAGATAAGTTGTGCAGTATCTGGAATAATCGCCAATAAATGTTAAAGTTCACTTACTTTCCCCATGAGACGTTGGTTGAATTGGACCACATATATCAGTATGAATAAGTTGCAAAGGCTCTGTTGAACTTCTCGAGCTTTGCTTGGGGAAAGAAGGTCTTGTTCCCCAGCAAACAACTTTCACATACTTCACCATTCAGGTCAGCTTTACAAGGTTTAATCTCCATTCCTCTCACCAAAGTCTCTATGTCCCAGCCTTTTATGCCACAGATGAACACAGGTTGTACTTGAATTCTACTTGACCATATTCACCCTTTCTTGACCTGTACCCAGCACAAAGACTCCATTATTTTTAAAACCTTGTGCATGTAAAACTCTGCCTTTGGTAATTGCACATCTGTTGTGATTAAAATTTCCGTTAAAACCACACTTGGTCAGGGTTGACACACTCAGCAAACTGTTAATTCTGGCAAGTAAACTACCTTTCTCACTTCATTACAAACAGTTCTTCTGCCTTCAACACACTTTCTCCTGCTCCTTTTCCTTGCACAGAAATTTTGTGGCCATTTGCAACCCTAACTGTCTGAAATATACTCAGAGTCGCAAAGTGATTTCATGCTCTTTATTCAGCTCATAGTGGTGAGGAGGAATGAATGAATGTCCCCTCAAAGTATCTGCTTTATATACATTATTTACACAATGGGCTGCACATGATTGGCTAATTCCGGAATTCTACTGTAAGCCAATCAGGTTGTGGATTCACTTCTATCTGGAGCATGATTGGGTGGTTCCTGCCAACCAATCAGACTGCTGCATTGTTCTAGGACCAATCAGACTGCTGCATTCTGAATCCTATTGTTCTAGGACCAATCAGACTGCTGCAGTTTGGATCCTATTCAACTCAGTACATAACACTGTCTCTGGTGAGTTTTCATTTAACTCTCTGAAAAAATTAGCATCACATGTCATGTGCAATGAAGCTCCTGAATCAATTAACCAACTAGAAGAGTTACTGTTCCTCATCACTGGTCATTGGCCACTCTGGCTGCAGTTGATGAGGACTGGAATCCAAGAATATTTGTAATTTATGGAAATAAAAAGTGAGAAGGCACTATGTATCAACCACCTCAAGCCCTACGACTGGCAGAGAGGGCTCTGTTGGTGTTGCCTTTTCTGGCTGCTGCCCATTTGGCATGGATTGGTGGGACCTTCTCGGTGGTCATTCTCCATTTGTGGAGTGTCCTTCCTTGTGAGGTACATCCACATCCCTCAATTTTGACTTTCAGGTGAAATTTTAAAACATTGCTGGTTTACCCAAACATTTGAAGGCATGTATAGATATCAGTTCCAAGAAGTTAATAACTGCGTGGATGAGGTTTTTCTTCTTCCATATTGACCCTAACACATTTCAAAGCAGCTGAACTCTTCCTTGGGAGGACAGTGAGTATAAATAATATAAAATAATATTCAGTAATCTATTAGAATATAATGCTACACAATAAAATTAACTCCCAGACATCAGCAAATAATAAACAGAAATTCACTCTTAACAATTACAACAAATAATGACTAAACTGCGATCAATAAAAATAACTAGTCACAATGCATAAAATACCACAATACATACAAAACCATGCGAAAGGATAAAACTGAGAAACAAAGATACACGACTTATAAGATCATAGAATTTTAAGGTTGGAAGAGACCTCAAGGCGTTCAACCTCCTGCAATGCAGGAAGCACAGCTAAAGAATCCATGACAGATGGCCACCCAATCTCTGCTCAGAAACCTCCCGTGATGGAGAGTTCATCACTCTGCGAGGGTGCCCATTCCAAATGCGGAGAACATTTGTATAGCAACTTCATTAAGATGATTTTTGATGGGGCTGTGGCAAGGGAAGAAACTCCCTTCACCTGTAATAAAAACTTCCCAAAGGGTGCTGCTTGTCTTTCCTGTCCCACCACACATGTTAATTTTTAGCCTTGCCCTGAATCTGTGTTGCTTTATTTATTTATTATTGCATTTGTATCCTGCCTTTTCTCCAAAGAGTTATGCGCACTTCTCCCTCTACATTTTGTCCTCAAAGCAAACCTGCAAAGGAAGTTAGTCTAAGAGGTAGTAGTGACTGTGTCACCTAGTGGGATTTGTGGCTGAGTGGGGGATTTGAGTCCTGGTCCCCCAGCTACTCAGTCTGACACTCTAACCATTAATACAGCACTGTCTCTCTCTCAAGGTAGTTAAGGGTATCTGCTTACAAATCTCCCTAACTAGATTGTGGCTTTTTAAAAGAGTAAAATAAAATGTTGCCCATAGACATTTGTGTTATGCTGCGTTTATTGTCAACAGCCCTGATGCTGAGGGATTTGGACCAGCACCAAGGTGAATCAGCAGTAGCGGAAGCTGCTACGGGTTTGTTGATTCTCTTAGGAGGTCACCAACCTGGCACAGTTCCTCTTTCTTTTCGTTGATTCTAGGAATAAGAAGACTGCCAGCTTCCTAAGATGGCATGGGCATGATAGTCTGATTCTTATTTATTAATAGCTTGCTTTTCCTTCAAGGACCTCTCAAAGTGTCTAATGCATTGCCCGCTAACAATCCCATGGCATTTGGTGGGTTGGCTTTGCTGTCTTCTACATGGCAACTACTCAGGGGATGCTATTTCCCCACCCCTCAGAAAGCTAGCACCTCAGGGAGAACACTTCTAGCCTGAAGTGCTTGTTTTCCAGCAGCAAAGAGGATTATTGTTGTTGGCTTTTCCCCCAATGCGGCAAATGAATTGGCCTGAAGTGGAACATAGGAATAGAGAAGCTGGCGTATACTGAATCAGGCCATTGGTGCATTTAGCTCAGTCCTGTCTGCGCTGATTGACGATGACTTTCCTGTGTTTCAGGCAAGGGTCATTTTGAGCCCTGTCTGGAGACCTGGGAGCTTTTGCATGCATAGCAGATGCTCTGCCACTGAGCTATGGCCCTTCCCTTAAGAGAGGGGAACATAGGAAGCTGCCTTATACTGACTAGGCCATTGGTCCTGCTAGCTTAGCATTGTCTACACGGGCTGACAGGGGCCTCTCTGGGTTTCAGGCAGGGAGTCTCTCCCAGCTTCAACTGAAGATGCTGGAACATTCTACATGCAAAGCCACGGCTATGACCCTGGTACAGCTCTAGAAGGATCCTACAGTTCTGTTTGTTTGTTTGTTTAGATCTGCTGGAAAGCAGCCATGAGAGAGGGCTGGACTGCATGCTTGCATCTATGTTACCATCATACTGCTCAAGCTATACATCTGTAAATAAATGGATCAAAAATATCTAAGGCTTTTGTGCAATGATCTTCAGAGGAAAATACAGTCTCTTTGGCTGCCCTGAATACATACTATTGCTCTATTAGCAAAATGGGCTAGTTGGTGCCGATAGGACTGTAGCCAAAAACGGGCTACTGAGAAAAAAAGTGGGTGTTATTCACATACTGTGTGGAACATGCAGTACCATGCAGACATGCAAAAAAAAGACTAGGAAAATACCCTCCGCCAACCCGCTACAGTAAGGACTGAGTGTGCTTGGTGGCCACTGGATGCCGAGGGCCTGTTTGGGGTAGGGAAACAGAAAATATAGCTCTCTGACTATCACTGTGAACAGGAGTACCCTACACTGCAACATTTTGTTGCAGCTCTCACTTGTTACTTCTGTTTTACATATTGGTAATAGAGACATAGGGCTCTTCCAGACTTCATTTTGCGCAGTGTTTCTAGGCACTGGTCTGGGCTTTAAAGTGTGGGCCTATGTTTGGAAAGCCCAGTGCAAAAGGAAGTCCGGATGAGCCTATAGTGCCTTTAAAAAATACTACTAAAATGTATTCCAGTATCGCCTAAAGCAAAGGGTGTCCTTTATCTGAGGAACAAATCCCACTATCAGGTCAAGCACACATTTTTTTCCAGCATGCTATTTTAGCAATGTCATGGTGACGGTGTCCATTTTTATCCTTCCTTCTGGGTGTTGTCCTTTATTGATCTGGTTGCTCACCTCTCTCCTCTCTTTCCTTTCTCTCCTTCCTAGCAAACTCATGTTGTTATTCTTCCATGTTTTTGAGACAATGTTATTCTCCAACCCACACACCTTTTTGCATTTTTTTTTAAAAAGCCAAAACAAAGAACCCTCCAGTACTGTATAGGGAAACTGTAAAGTCCCATTCTTGTATGTGTGGAGTGTTTTAAAGGAAGCGCCCCCCTACACACCCAGTTTCCAGAGAAATGTCCCCTCTGTGTGTCCCCTTGAAACCTCCTTTCCCTCCTTTCCTTCTTATTAGATTTCCTGAGCTGAAAGCAGAGAGAAGGAGAGGGAGAGAGTGTGAATGTGTGTCCTGAGCAATGCTGCAATGCAGTTCTGAGGATCAAGAGCATGGCACAAGAAACGGCTGAGAGGCCCAAATTGTGCTTTGCTGCAGAAGGATGGGGAGGTTAGCCACTTCACACACCTCCAAAATAACACATCCATCACCCAAATAAATAATAACAACTGCAGAAAACTTTAAATTTAAGGGAGGGGGAGAGAGAACCTTTAACTGCTATGTATATGTGCAAGTTCAGAAATGGTGGCTATAATTTAAATGGAAAGGCAGGACCTCTGTGTCTGCTCAGCCTGGTAGCCAAGTGCTCATAGTTCTTCCAGTGTTCATTTTACAATCTCTAAAGCAGACTTGTACTGGGCAGCCCTTGAACTAGAGCTCTGACCTCTATTTTCACATGGATAAACAATGAAATATATACCTGCAAGGAATAGCAGTGGCCACTGATTCAGAGGGCTTCAAAAGAGCATTAGACAAATGGAGGATCAGGCTATTAGATAGGATGGATATGTTCTTCCTGCACTGTTGCAGGCAGTATATGCTTCTGAAGACCAGTTCTGGGAAATCACAAGTAGGGAATTGCTATTGCAAACTGGTTCAGCCTTCGGGCTTCCCACTGGGGTGCCTGGCTGGCAACTGTGACAGCAGGATGCTGAACTTGGTGGGCCTTTGGCCTGATGCAGCAGGACTCCTTCTATGTCCTTAAGATGACACTTTTGGAAAAAAAAAAACAAAGGCACCTTCCTGTGGCTTAGCTTGCTTGCACAAGTCATCTGGCTGAAGAATCTCGAAGCTTGATCTCACTTTGTATGGTCTGCCCTGTGCTGCCTAAGGGGAGCTAAAAGTGTCATTCCTTGGAGGTATTGATCACCGCTAGGAGGTTTGGTGGGTGGGAATTGGCGGTTCCCTCACTGCAAGAAGTGAACTAAGGGAACCAGGCAGAGGGCCTCCTCAGCAGTGGTGCACTCCCTCCCATCAGATGTCAAGGAGATAAATGACTACACAACTTTTAGAAGACATCTGAGGACAGCCCTCTATTAGGAAGTTTTTAAATGTTTGACATTTTATTATGCTTTTATATTTTGCTGGAAGCCACCCAGAGTGGCTGGAGAAACCCAGCCAGATGGGCAGGGTATAAATGTTGTTGCTGTTATCAGAAGGAATGAATATGCTCTACCTAAATACCCACTATAGCAGGGGGTGTATGCCTCTTAAGACCAGTTGCTAAGAATAACAAGTAGGGAGAGCTCTTGTGCTGGGTCCTACTTGTGGATTTCCCTTTTGGGCATCTGGTTGGACTAAGGATGTTGGACTAAATGGGCCACTGGCCTGCTCTAGTGGGGCCCTTCTTAAAGTAGATCACAAGGCAGCAGCTTTCCAAGGTACTGGGTGTGGCTTTCACATCACTCACTGCCTTTCAACTTTAGATGCCAGCAACTGAACTCGAAACTTGATGTGCAGAGGGAACTGATGCTGTACCACTCAGCTATGGCCTCTTCCCTCTCTAGGAAGATTACTGGGAGAGCTGTAGTCCTCTCACTTTTGTACATCCTGAAACACAACAGGAGCTGCTGAAGCAGAAATAAACCTGTGTGTATGTTGTTGTTTTTTAAAAAAACATTGCCCTTGCCTTGCTTAATTAGAGGTTAAAAATATACACACAGCACAAATGAGGTGGTAGAGTCCCAGAGTGGTAGAAAGGACTGTACCATTCCCAGCTGTAGGGGTCTGAAGCTGGAAGTGTGTTCTATTCCTAAGGAGATTTAAAAACAAAAATGAAGGAGTCGTTCAAAAATTGTGTCCCCCCCCCCCCTATAATCTTGAAGTGTTGTGATCTCCTCTTCCCTCCTGCTTCTGTTGCCTGTGCAGCCCATGCCTAGAAAAGGGGAAGCTGACAATAGGCTGCGGTTTGGTGCAGATCATAAGGTGGGGGAGATAACTCTGTGCAAACTACAGGGCTTGGTTTTTCTTTTTGCTGAGCCAGATTATGTAAGCAGAAGGTTTGCAATGCCTTGTTACTCTGGAAACTTCCCCTATGCTTTCTGCAGAAAGGGGTGTGTGCAGCAGTGTGTGTGTGTGTGTGTGTGTGTGTGTGTTTCCTCCTTTTGTCTCATAAGCTATTTGTTGAAAGAAAAAGACCTTCACTTTTTAAAAAGTGAGATTAAAAAAAAATGTATTTACTCCTGCACATTTGCTGTGCACTTTTCTTGGTAGGGATTGGTCTGTCAATTTTGTTCCCCCTCTGTTTCTCAAGTTCAGTTTTCCACATTTCTGCAACAGTTTGTGATTATTTTATTTTAATGGCATACGTTCTTGAAAGTTAGTCAACATTTTAGTGCAAATTTCTAAGTTGCACATTTTTGTACGCAGTTTTCTTTTTAAAAATATTTTTATTAAGCAATTTCAACATAACAAATTATCAAACCGTATATCCACATACATTATTTCCCCCCTTTTCCCCCACCCCCCTTCCATCCCTCCCTCCCCCCTCCCACCAGGGACTTCCCTCAGCTCCTCTCTCTGATTTCTCTGCGCATATTATTCTCTGCATGTTATAATGTTATACATATCCTTACCTTATCTATCTATCATGTTATCAACCAATAAATTTGTGTATGTTTATTCAACAAGTAGTTTTCTTTATGCATTGTTCCAGAAGAATCCATATGGATGACCAGTCGCTCTCTGCCTGAGCCTTTCCAGAAGACTCTACCACTCAAATCATCCTCACAAGGACTATATATATATATATATATATACATACACACACACACACACACACACACACACATATACATACAGTATTTCAGGAGGAAGGGGTAGGGCTATATTAGAGAAGGGCTGTAGCTCAGGGGCAGAGTACCTGCTTTGCATGGACAATTGTCTCAGCTTCAATCCCTGGCATCGCCAAGTACCGTAGGTCTGGGAGTGTCTACCAATATATGAAAATGATGAATCAGGAAACAGAATGGAAAATTAAACAGATGAGACAAAGGACATTTGAATCGGCTAATAAATGTGGGAAACTGTTAGCTTGGCAAATGAAAAAAAGACAAAAACTTAACACCATTACTAATTTGGAAGTGGAAGGAAAGAATATACAGAATCCAGTGGAAATTAGAAAATGTTTCCAGAGGTACTTTAAACAGTTATATACACAAGGGCCACAGAAAGAGATTGATATAGACCAATTCTTAAAAACAAATGGATTACAAAAAATCTCTCAAGAAAACAAGTCAATGTTGAACTATAAAATAACAGAACAGGAGATAGAAGGTGCCATCCAGAATATGCAGTTGGTCAAATCTCCAGGGCCAGATGGTTTAACCTCAAAATACTATAGATCTTTGAAAGATTGGATAATTCAACCACTAAAGGAGGTTTGTAATGAAATTTTGGAGGGGAAAAAAGTGCCAGAGTCATGGAAGGAAGCCTACATTACACTTATACTGAAAACTGAGTCTGAAAAGACACAAGAACTACCGCCCCATATCCCTGCTTAACGTGGATTATAAAATTTTTGCAGATATTTTGGCTAAAAGATTAAAAAAAGTATTAGTGGAGGAGATACATAAAGACCAAGCTGGCTTTCTCCCGGGTAGACACTTGTCTGATAACACGAGAAATATAATTAACATTTTGGAAAAACTAAAAGTGAATATTAATACTAAAGCAGTCTTAATATTTGTAGATGCGGAGAAAGCTTTTGATAATATCTCTTGGAGTTTTATGAAGAAAAATCTTCAGGGGATGGGGGTTGGTCAAGGTTTTGAAAATGGTATAGGTGCAATTTACTCAGAACAAAAGGCTAAACTAATTGTTAACAATGTGGTGACAGAGGAATTTAAGATAGAGAAAGGGACACGACAAGGCTGCCCAGTTTCCCCATTGCTCTTTATTTCGGTCCTGGAGGTTTTGCTAAATATGATTAGAAGGGACCATCTGATTAAAGGTATACAGGTCGGAGCCAAACAGTACAAACTGAAAGCTTTTGCAGATGACTTAGTACTGACACTACAGGAGCCAGAATCTAGTACTAAAAGAGTATTGGAACTGATTCAAGAATTTGGTCAAGTGGCAGGATTTAAGTTGAACAAGTTAAAAACTAAGGTTCTTGAAAAAAATTTAACACCGATTGAGAAAGAGAGGTTTCAGAAGGAGACAGGTTTAACACTGGTTAAGAAAGTAAAATACCTGGGGGTTAATATGACCGCTAAGAACTTAAATTTATTTAAAGATAATTATGAGAAATGTTGGTCAGAAATGAAAAAGGATCTAGAAATATGGTCAAATCTGAAGCTTTCCTTGCTAGGTCGAATTGCTGCTATAAAGATGAATGTATTGCCAAGAATGTTATTTTTGTTTCAATCATTGCAAATTTTGGACAAAATGGACTGTTTCAAGAAGTGGCAGAGAGACATTTCTAGATTTGTCTGGCTGGGCAAGAAGCCCAGAATAAAATTTAAAATACTAACCGATGTAAAGGAAAGAGGTGGATTTGCCCTGCCAGACCTTAAACTCTATTATGAATCAGCAGCATTTTGCTGGCTGAAAGAATGGCTGCTTCTTGAGAACAAACACAGACATTTTGGATTTAGAAGGCTTTAATAACGTTTTTGGGTGGCATGCATATCTGTGGTATGACAAGGTTAAAGCACACAAAGCATTTAAAAACCATATTGTCAGGAAAGCATTGTTTAATGTCTGGATAAGATATAAAGACTTACTTGAAAACAAAACCCCAAGGTGGTTGTCACTGATGGAAGCGAAGGCTCAGAAAAAGCTCAATATGGAGGCCAAATGGCCGAAATATTGGGAGATTTTGGAACAATAAGGAGACAAATTGAAATTGCAGAGTTTTGAGAAACTAAAAGATAAAGTGCGAGACTGGCTTCATTACTATCAAATAAGGGAGGCTTACAATCTGGACAAAAAAATTGGCTTGCAGGTGGAAAAATCAAAATTGGAAACAGAACTGTTAGACCCCAAAACTTAAGATACTATCAAGAATGTATAACTTGCTGTTGAAATGGAATACTCAGGATGAAACGGTTAAATCTGCTATGATTAAATGGGCACAAGCTGTTGGACATAACATTATGTTTGCTGACTGGGAACAGTTGTGGACCACAGGTATGAAATTTACGGCATGTAATGCCTTAAGAGAGAATATTATGAAAATGATATACAAGTGGTACATGACACCAGTCAAGCTTGCAAAAATCTACCATTTGCCCGATAATAAATGTTGGAAATGTAAAGATAATGAAGGCACATTCTTTCACCTTTGGTGGACGTGCCCAAGGATTAAGGCTTTCTGGGAGATGATATATAATGAAATGAAAAAGGTATTTAAATATACCTTTTTGAAGAAACCAGAGGCCTTTCTTCTGGGCATGGTCGGCCAATTGGTGTTAAAGAAGGATAGAACTTTTTTTATGTACGCTACAACAGCAGCAAGAATACTCATAGCAAAGTACTGGAAGACACAAGATCTACCCACCTTGGAAGAATGGCAGATGAAAGTGATAGACTATATGGAACTGGCGGAAATGACTGGCAGAATCCGAGACCAGGGAGAAGAGTCGGTGGAAGAAGATTGGAAGAAATTTAAAGATTATCTACAGAAACATTGTAAAATTAAGGAATGCTAAAATGATGTCGGAATGAAATGAAGCGGTTTTAGCAATAATGTTAAAAAGGAGTATGTAAAAATGGATTGTTAATAGATGAAAATATAAAGTTATAATATGTTAAGATAAAGAATTAAGATAAAAACAAAGAGGGAAAGGATTTGCTGAATTAACCATTCGAACTGGAATACAAAAAAGGGAGGTGTGAGGAGGTCAGGGAAACAAGTAAATGAAAGGCAAGGCATGGAAAGATGGATTTATTTTTAACTGTTTTTATTTTTTCTGTATTTTGTATCTTTTGTTTTCTTTTTTCTATTTCTTTATTACTTTTGTAATTTCTTTTGAAATTTTAATAAATATCATTTTTTAAAAAAAAAAGGTCTGGGAGTGTCTACTGCCAGAAACCCTGGAGAGCTGCTGCCAGTCGGTGTAGACAATACTGAGCTACATAGACAAATGGTCTGGATTGGTATAAGGCAGCTTCCTGTGTCCCTAGGAGCAACTGTCCAGATCTTAGCACAGGCAGAGGGTGAAAATGGTGGGTGACTTGTGTATACGGGGGGTCCGGTGTGACGTCCCCTCCGCTTAGTGTAAACCATCCATAAAAGGGTTGCCAAATGCGATTTAGCTTGGGGATTAGAAGGCATCACCTCAAACTGCTTGTTTCTTGTTTCTAAATAAGGTTCTAATGTCTCTCTCTCTCTGTGTGTCAGATTATCAGCTCCTTGCAGAGAAGGCAAGCGAATTGAGGGACTGATGTCTCTCTCTGTGTGTGCTGTGAGCGAGGAGGTTTTATGCATGTTGAGGTGCACTACTGTGGACCCCTTTCCAGTTTTTCATTTGGTTGTTTAAATTCCTTCATTCCTTAGTTTCTTCTCCCTGTTCTAAGAATTCTAGATGTGGTTAAAAGGCCTGGTGAAGCATAGTTGTAATCTAGAAATGCCTCACTTTGGAGGCATATTGGGGACACAGGGTTTGTCACACTAGCTATGCCCACCAAGTCCCAGGCTTTGTTCTCCTCAGAAGAAGGAAGCCTGTTTCTATTTCTAGAGGCTCCTCCTGCAATGTAGAACAGTAGTTTTTCAGGGTTCAGTGTTGAAGAGAGAATCACTTCCTTTGTGGGTAGCTTTCTAGGGGCCACAGGACCATGGCAGGTGGGGCCACAGGCAAAAATAGAAGGGGAAATGGATGTTTCTCTTACTTTTGTACGATAGACAACCAGTGTTAGATATGAAAGCAAGGAGCTAAATGGCACCTTAAGCCTAGGTTATGGGCAATGCAATGGAGTGTCTAGGCCAGTGGTTCCCAACTTTTTTTTGACCATGCCCCACCTAAGCATCTCTAAAATCCCGATGCCCCCCCCCCCTGATATATACTGGTAATTCTTATTATTCAAAAAATGAACTCCTATTCATGTGGAGGAAGCCTAAAAGGCCATTCGCTGTTAATAACTCATTCTCGAATTGCCCCCCTTAAAAATGAAATTGGTCTCCTGTGGGGTGTGTGCCCCACCTTGGGAACCACAGGTCTAGGCACACTTTTGGGGAGGGAGAAAAAGATCCTCCCTTTCTTCCACCAGTGGCAGTTTTAATCTGAAATCCTAGGCGCAGGACTGTGCCCGGAGCTCAGAAACTGCTCGCATTAATGAAATTCCCTACCACAAAATGTGCCTAGAACAATGGGAGTTTTGAACGCTTTAGACAACATTCTAGCTATGCAAAAGTAAGGAGTTTCTGGGCGCTTGAGCGTATACACCCATTTCACAGTATTCTCATGCTAAAAGCTGGCTCGAGGGGAAAGGGAATAAGTCTCACACTTCTATACAGTTCTCCCAGATGCACAGACAGGACCAATCACAGGATTGAAACATTGTGGGAGGATGATAAATGATTTAGAATAGAGGAGAATCAATGGGCTAAGCCATTTATGGACTAAAAAGCCAGTTGGTTGACAGCAAATGTAAGAGAAACTGCTCTTAAGATATTTCATTGTTGATCTAGGACTCCTGTATGATTACCTCATTTTCTACCAATGGTTGCCCACAACGGTTGGTCAACATGTGCTCTTTGGTGGCACTGGCCTATAGTGGAAACGTTTTCAACAGATATTCATGGGGGACTTGCAAACATTACAGAAGTTATTGCCTTTATATCAGAATTATTTTTATTGTAAGAATGTAAGATCAGGCCAGTGGCCCATCTGGTCCCTACCGTTCTCACAGTGGCCAACCAGTTACTCGTGGGAAACCAGGGAGAAGTGTGGCCTTGGGACAGTCTCAGATAGCTGACCCCTATGGCCTGAGATTCCTCACCTGTGCTCTATCAGTAATTCCAAGCCCAGGAATTACATTTGGCTACCAGAACTTAATGAGGTTCACAGACCTTCAACACAGAAATCCACTCCTGTTTACTTGACTGAAGTACCACGTTCTGTATATTTTATCAGATTGTTTGATTGAAGTACAATTGGTTTGGGTTGATCCACCAGGATTCTCAGGTTCCCAACACTTGCTGTGAGCCTCTTAGCAAAGCTACTCTGCAATCCTACTGCTATATATTCAGTAGGCACTGACAATTAATAATACCAGTAAACTGTCCTGTTGTGAGTTTAATCCCAATGATACCTGAATACCCAGATAATTTGGTTTCCCTTGTGACTTTTGGGGGCAGGGGGCATAGTGGGATAAAGATTTTCCTGAGCACGTAATGCCTATGTTGTCTGGACAGAGAAACTGGTTGGCTGCTGCCTAAAATCCAGGTTTGCTTTGTGTGTTGTTTACAAGTAGGACCTACAACAGAAAGTTGCAGTGTGAAGTGCTTGCATTATCTGACCTTTGTCCCTGTGCATGGTTATGTGCTGCTCTTCAGATTTCTGGCCCTTATCCCATCTCTATCCATGTCAAATCTCTTGAATTGTGGGGTCACACATTAAGTCTTTAATGCACATAGACTTAAATGCACACACATTGATATTTAAGGCTACTACACAGTATGCAGTCTGCCATTTTGTGTCCTGTGGAAGGTCCACTTTGAGTTCTTGATCTTGCAGCACACTAGCAGTTTTCCATTGTGCACCAGGACATCCTTGTCCTTGGCAAGCCAACATGTCAGGAGAGAAGGGTAGGAGGGAATGTTTTTCTTTGATATGTTGCTTTCTCCCAGGGGTGTAGCCAGGATTTTTGTTAGGGGAGCCAGAACCTCAGTTACCTAAGTATTTTTAATTGATTTTTATGGGGGGAGGGGCATACATAAAATTCTGGTATTTTGCAGGAGGGATTCAATCTGGAGTTGCAATTGGGGAAGGGGCATAGCTCAGTGGTAGAGCACCTGCACCTGTCTTACAACTAAAAGGTCCCAGGTTCCACCCCTGGCATCTCCAGGTAGGGCTGGGAATGTCTCCTGCTTGAAACCCTGGAGAGCTGCATCCAGTCTCTGTAGACAATACTGAGCTAGATCAGGGGTCAGCAACCTTTTTCAGCTGTGGGCTGGTCCACCATCCCTCAGACCATGTGGTGGGCCAGACTATATTTTGGGGGGAGAAATGAACGAATTCCTATGCTCCACAAATAACCCAGAGATGCATTTTAAATAAAAGCACACATTCTACTCATATAAAAACACTGCTGATTCCTGGACCATCCAGGGGCTGGATTGAGAAGGCAGTTGGGCTGCATCTGGCCCACGAGCCTTAGGTTGCCTACCGCTGAGCTAGATGAACCAATGGCCTGATGGACTCATTATAAGGCAGCTACCTCTGTTCCTAATCATGGAAGGGGAAGCTCAACACTCAATTGTGCATTTGTTGGGAAGAGTGTCTTAGAATCCAGATATAGGGAGGGGAGGTACCATAGATTCTGGTGTATAAGACGACTTTTTAACGCCAGAAAATCCTCTAAAAAGTCAGGGGTCATCTTATACGCCAGGTATGGGTTCGCTGGGCAGCGACAGTGGATAGCGGGCTCTGTGCCAGGAAGAAGCCGCCCAGCGATGCTAAGCTGGCTTCTCTGGGTGGCTTCCTCCTGGCGCGGCGTAGCACGGCGCGGAGCCTGCCGCCCACTACTGCTGCATATTAGGTGACTGGGCGTATAAGTCGATCTCCCCAATTGGCAGCTGCCAGTTTGGGGGGTCATCTTATGTGCCCAGTCACCTAATACACCAGAATCTACGGTACTTTGGAGGAGGGAATCCTCTTACTCCTCCCTATCATTTTCACTTTTGCCTCCTTGCTGTTGTTACTTTTCTTCTCATTACACAAATAAAATTTTAAGGGCGGGGAGAAGGCAGAGTGCCAGTTGAACATAAGAAGAGCCCTAATGGAGCTGCTCAGTGACCCATCTATCACAACACAGTGGCCAACAAGCACAGTAATGCTCTTCCCACCTTAGATTTCCAGATGAGTATTCTCTCCATCAAAGAAGGCAGAACATAAGAGCCTGGCTGCTGCATCAGGCCAGTGGTTCATCTAGTTCAGCATCCTCTTCTCATGGACACCAGCCAGATGCCTCCAAGAAGCCCATAGGCAGGACCTGAATGCAACAGCACCATTCCTGCTTATGATTCCTAGAAACTGGTATTCAGAGGCATACTGCCTCCTGCAGTGGAGGTAGAACATGGCTGTCATGGCTAGGAGCTATTGATGCTTGTGCAGTAAAAATAGAAAATAAATAACAGAGTAAACCTTGCTCAGTGAGGCATTCTTAGGTGGTAGAAAAGGAGACGATCTCAGCCATAGGACCTTGGGGCAGTGTGTAGCATAACACTTCTATTTTCTGATCTTGTTTTCTTTCTTTCTTCCTTCCTTCTAGAAATTATGGCTGATGTGATCAAAAAGGTGAAGAAGAAGGGGGAATGGAAGGTGAGAGGCTTGATCTTGACAGATTGTGAGTTAGTAGAAATTAGTGTGCTTATGTGTGTATGTACACAGTTATAACCAATTCCAGCTAGCCATCTGCTGCCTTGTCCCACTTTTCCAGAGAAGGATTAGTTCACTGTGACGTCTTGGTAGGCTCAGGGTGTGTATGTTTTGTAGCATTTGTCACAGAATCCCAAGATATGATTCAGGATTTTGCATCCAGAGAAACCTCTTCAGTTTTATTTATTTATTTGTTTATTGAGATTTCCTACCTTCACCATAAGGTCTGTGGGTTGGTTATAAGTACTTTTTAAAATATAAATTAAATCTTTATTATATCTTCAATTATTCAGACTTTTTGTGTGTGTGTGCCATTGCTTCATATATGTTTTTATTGCATTGTAAAACATTTTGAGATGCCTCAGGAGAAGCAATTCATAAATGAAAGAAAGAATAATAATGCAGCATGCAGATAAAACCAGTTTGACTATAAAACAACTGAAACCATTCCAAGTGGAACAGAAGAATATAACTTCAGCAGCAGAGGTGGGTCCCGCAAAACAAATACCACAGCAAAGACCGTGGTAATGAGGTGCATTTTAACATACAGGGAAAGCTGTACAGGGAAAATGCCAGGTGCATCTCTGTGGCGAGGGAGTTCCACAATTTAGGGGCTGCTGCCCAGAAGTCCTCTCCCTCCTGGGCCACCATTCTCTGCACCTCTGAGGGTGGCAAACCAACCTAGAGAGCCTCACACAGATCTTAACACCTGAGAAGGTCAGGAGGGATGGAGATGGTCTTTCAAAACTGGGCTCATGTGAGTTCCACTGGAACCCTCAACTCAGCAGTTACTGCTGTTCCAGATGAAGCATCCTGTGCCATAGTAGGTGATGTGTTTTGGGATCAGTTTCAGCCAATGCAGACTGATGATGTGGACAAGGTGCTTGCAGCTGTACGCCTGACTACATGCTCTCTTGACCCTGTCCCTCCTGGACTACTAAATCTAATAGAGAGGGTTTGATTGGTTGGGTCCAGAGTGTGGTACATACTTCCTTGCACGAGGGAGTGGTGACTGCTGCCTTGAAAGAAGTGGTGGTGTGGTCTTTCCTAAGAAAACCAATTTTGGAACCGTTGGACTGGAATCCACGAGTCACAAATTCTCCCTTCTTGGGAAAGGTGGTGGGGCAGCTGCAAGCATTCTTGGATGACACTGGTTATTTAGATCCATTCCAGTCTGGGTTGAGTTGTCCTTGGTCACTGTAATGGATGACTTTTACAGACAATGAGACAAAAGGAGTGTGACCTTGCTCCTGCTTCTCGGTCACTCATTGCTGTTGACCATGGCATCCTCTGAACCAGCTCCATGGAATGGGAATTGGAGGCACTGTGTTACAACAGTTTTGGTCCTACCTGTGGGTCTGAGTCCAGAGAGTAACACTGGGAGAGTGTTTTTCACTGGTTCTGCTATGGGGTGACTAATACCTGAAGCCACTAGAAGCGGTCCTTAAGTAATTTGGAAGCAAGATGCCATCAGTATTGTTATCACACTCACCTCTGTTTCTATCTAAACCTCTGAATAAGGAGAGTCTATGGGGCCCTGGACTGGTGCCTGAATGCATTGGTGGGATGGATGAGGTAAGGAAATTGGGTTAAATCCTAGCAAGGTGGAGGCACTGTGGATGAATGCTTACCAAGTATGAGTCAGTTGTCTGCTTTGAATAGGATTGTACTCCTCCTGAAGGAGCAGGTACACAGTTTGGGGGTTCTTCTACATCCAGATTTGTCACTGCAAGCCCAGATAGCCTCAGTTACTAGAGGTGCCTTTTCCAGCTGCAACTGGTGCAATAGCTGCAACTGTTCCTCTGAACCTGGAGAGCTTGACCACCGTAGTTCAGTCACTGGTGACTTCAGGGTTGGATTACTGCAGTGCAGAATCTACAACTAGTGCAAAATGCTGCAGTGTGATTGCTTACAGGAGTGAGACCCTGCTAGCATATAACACCTCTGCTTGGGACCAGTTTATCTGCAGGATCACCTTACCCAACACACATGCCTGCTCAACCACCTTGATCTGAGGAACTGTCACTCTTACACACACCACATGACCCTCATTCCACACTTGTAAGAAAACAGTCTTTTGTATGACAGTACCTACACTTTAGGGACGCGGGTGGCATTGTGGGTTAAACCACAGAGCCTAGGACTTGCTGATCAGAAGGTCAGTGGTTCGAATCCCCACGATAGGGTGAGCTCCCGTTGCTCGGTCCCAGTTCCTGCCAACCTAGCAGTTCGCAAGCACGTCAAAGTGCAAGTAGATAAATAGGTACCACTCAGGCGGGAAGGTAAACGGTGTTTCCATACGCTGCTCTGGTTCACCAGAAGTGGCTTAGTCATGCTGGCCACATGACCCAGAAACTGTACACCAGCTCTCTTGGCCAATAAAGCGAGATGAGCGCCGCAACCCCAGAGTCGGTCACGACTGGACCTAATGGTCAGGGGTCCCTTTACCTTTACCTACACTTTGGAGCTCCCTGTCTGTTGACATGAGGCAGGTGCCTTCACTGTATCTCAGTGCCTGCTTAGAACATTTTCATTTAGGCAAGCCTGTCTAGACATGTGGAAGTTACATGTGCCTTGTTTGTTTTAACTACAGTTAGCTACAGTTAACTGTTGTAAGCTGAAGACTAGCCTCTTTACCTGAACCTTGGGCACATGAGATACGTATTTTTGGATCCACCATATTCACTTGACTGTAATTCACTTTAAACTGATTTTGATATTGTGTTTTTAAATTGCTGTTACCCCACTCTAGGACCTTATGGTGAAGGGCAGGTAAGTGATGATGATGATAATGGGGAAAAAGATGCTCATATGCAGGACAGTTTTAGTTCAACCCCAAGCCAAGTCAGTGGCAATTTTTGCATGACTTCTTTCTCCTTCTCTCCCAGGTGCTGGTGGTGGATCAGCTGAGTATGCGTATGCTTTCTTCCTGCTGCAAAATGACTGATATCATGACTGAGGGCATAACAAGTGAGTGCATTGTTCAGGACCTCCCCCACCTCCTTTCTCCAGCCACCTCACCCTCATTGTCTGGATAGAACCAAACCTGGATACCACCTAGTTTGCCTGGCATATGGGTTGCCAGGATGATGAGGATGATGATTTCAATTTATATACTGCCTCTTATCAAAAGCTCTCAGGGCGGTGTAGAAACATATTACAAAACATCAATGACAAAAACACAGACAGCCCATGGGCAAACTTGGATTTCTGAGCAAGTGCCATGGGTGCCAATCTCCTCTCAGAGACAGTTATCAAACATCTTCTTTTGGACTTAAGCTGTGTTTCCGTGAAGTTTCATTGTATGTGAAGCCCTGTTCTCTTGAAACTGAGGTGTTTTCAGCATTCCTAAATGTTTAGTTTTGGAGCATACAATGGTTAAAAAGCTCCTCATTCATACTGAGGCCAATTGGACTGGTAGTTGAAACTTATACCAATACTAGCGAAAGAACAATGTATTTCACTTCCCTAGTGGGCAGCAGGTTAGTGGAGGGGGGGCAGGGTACATGGGACTCATAGCTCTGGCCCCTCCCCCATCTCAGCATCTGCCTCACTCTTCCATCTTAGGGCCTGAATACATCACTACTTGTGTACCTGGGTGGTGGCTTCATTTAGTAAGTCAGAAGCACAACAGCCACCCAAGTCCATTTTATTTTGAGTATTGGCTGTGTTGTTGTTGTTGTTGTTGGTGGTGGTGGTATTCCAAGGGGAAAGGTAACTTCTCACATGGACTGATTGAATTGTAGGCTATTGATCTCTGAGAATGGAGCAATAACTAGTTGCAGGACTTGGTAACCACCTTGAATCTGCCATATTTCCCTCCCTGATGAAAATCTCTGTTGCGTTGCCTTTTGCAGTTGTGGAAGACATCAACAAGCGCCGGGAGCCACTGCCCAGCCTGGAGGCTGTGTACCTCATCACCCCATCAGAGAAAGTAAGCGTGATAGAAGCATGATAGAAGTGTATAAAATTCTGCATGGTGTGGAGAAAGTGGAAAGAGGAAAGTTTCTCTCGCTCTTGCATAACTCTAAAACTCAAGGACATCCAGTGAAGCTGAATATTGGAGGAATCAAGTGCTTCATTATTACACTGTGCATAGTTAAACTGTGGAACTCGCTCCGGCAAGAGGTAGTGATGGCCATAAACTTGAATGGTTTTAAAAGAGGATTAGACAAATTCATGGAGGGCAAGGCTATCAATGGCTACTGGCTGTGATGGCTTATGTGCTTGCTCCATTGTCAGAAGCGGAATGCCTCTGAATCCTAGTTCTTTGGACATTGCTGTGCTCAGGTCCTGCTTGCCAGCTTCCCATTGTTGGGATGTGTCCAAGGGAATGGGGGCATGTCACAGGCCCCCAGTTGGCTCCAGCCCACCGGCCGGCAGCCGGGCAAACTCCGGTCCTTGGAACAGCATCAAAACAGCAGCACACAGCTTCAGAAGCCTTCAGAAGCTTGAACACACCTTAATCAGCAGAGTGAATAACTTGCAACAGAAGTGGCGGACAGAGGCATATGTAAAGCATATTTACAAGCAGTTTATTCAGCATAGTTCAGGACAAAGAAAACATATCTGCTCTCTTTCATGTCCAAGAGCAGGAAACATAAGCAAAAGCTATACACAACGGAAGTTCCCATCAGGCTGTGCTGGAAGTAAACAGACATGTGACATACAACAACTTCACATGCCTGTTCTAAAGGTGGAACGGAACATCAATATCCTAACACCCATTGAGGCATCTGATTTGCCGCTATAAGAAGAAGATGCAGAGCTAGATGGGTCATTCACCTTATCCAGTGTGGCTTTTCTTATGAGGTAGCATGCCTCTGAAATGGCTAAGGGGGTTGGCTAAGGGGCATCCTGGAATGCCCACCCTAAGAAGACACATCTGGCACAAATGCTGCAATATTTTTTGGTGCCTGGTCAAGACTTCCTTGATTTAGACAGACTTCTAGTTTGTTTGTTTTTTGTCCTAATTTGTTCTCTATATTATGCTGTTTGTTTAAATATATTGCATGTCACAGTTTTGTACTCTACCCTGGACTCTTTGGGTGATGGCCATTCAGGGAATGACTTAAATAGAGCTGGTGCAGTGTGGGGGTGAAAATGTTGAACTAGAACCTGGGAGGCCAG
Source organism: Podarcis filfolensis (assembly GCF_964270895.1). Classification (NCBI taxonomy): domain Eukaryota; kingdom Metazoa; phylum Chordata; class Lepidosauria; order Squamata; family Lacertidae; genus Podarcis; species Podarcis filfolensis. The sequence goes on from NC_139617.1 coordinate 41,959,248, forward strand.
GGTTTGAATTGCCACTCAGTCATATGAAGCCCACTGGGTATGCTTGGGCCCAGCTGGGCACTATCTCTCAGCCTAGCCTACCTTATAGGGTTGTTGCAAGAATAAAATGGAGAGGAGCAAGAATAAAGTATGTCACCTTGAACTCCTTGAAGAAAAGGTGGGATAAAAAGGTAAAGGGACCCCTGACCATTAGGTCCAGTCGTGACCGACTCTGGGGTTGCGGCGCTCATCTCGCTTTATTGGCCGAGGGAGCCGGCGTACAGCTTCCGGGTCATGTGGCCAGCATGACTAAGCCGCTTCTGGCGAACCAGAGCAGCGCACGGAAATGCTGTTTACCTTCCCGCCGGAGCGGTACCTATTTATGTACTTGCACTTTGACGAGCTTTCGAACTGCTAGGTTGGCAGGAGCAGGGACCGAGCAACGGGAGCTCACCCCATTGCAGGGATTCGAACCGCTGACCTTCTGATCAGCAAGTCTTAGGCTCTGTGGTTTAACCCACAGCGCCACCTGCGTCCCAAAGGGATATGAATGTACTAATATTTCAAATGAAACCAGTAGGGTTGTATTATGGGACAAAACTGTATTGGCCAGTTCTCCTATCCAAAGACAGAACTTCCCAACCTCATTTTAAGCAAGTCAAGCCTTGTTATAATAGTGGTTAGTGGGGCAGAATCAAGGAGTCAGGAGAATGCCTTTACAAAGTGGGCTCACAAAGCAAACTAACTTGGGAAAAATTGTTTTCATACAAACTAAGGTCTGAACTTTGAGCAGAACTAGCGAGCATCTAAAACTGATTGTTTTTAATTCTTCTTCTTTCTCCTAGTCTGTTGAGTCTCTCATTGGTGATTTCAAGGAACCGCCGAATGCCAAGTATCGAGCTGCCCACGTCTTCTTTACTGACTGTAAGCATACTGGGAAATTCTCTCTGCCCCTCCTTGTTATAACTGGAAGTTTCAAGAACTGCACTGTATGGTGCTACAAACCAAGCATTGGGAACTTCTTTCACCCCCTGCTTTCTATGTAGGGTTGCCATACATCTGGGAAATCCCAGACATGTCCTCTTTTGGGGGACCAACAGGACAATCTGGGGAAATTTTTACATTTGAAAAAATAAAAATGTACACATTTATTCAGTTTGGTGGGTCCATATCTCCTAGTCTTCTGTTTCCAGATTAAACAAATAATGAATTGATGAAACGTTACAGAATCATACCACAGGTAAAATTTCTGAGCCAATTTAATTAAGCTAGAAAGGATGCATCATCGGTAGGAAAAATGCACATGGACCCAAATCTGTTTGCAAGAATATTGTCTACATAATTTCATAGACACAGCTCCAATTAACAGTTGGTTCAGTATTATGAGCTACATTTTGCATGTGCATGGAAACAGCATTTGCTTCCAGTATCATTTTTTGCTTAGCCTTGTTATTATTTCCACTGTTGGGCCAATTAATATGGCGGTTTACAGAAGCTAACTGATAGGCATTGTTGAGATTTTAAATGATGCAAGATGAAGCTCACACTGTACACTAGAGGAAATAAGACATATAAATATATTATGCTCAAAACTCCATGCATATGTACCAGAGCGTCAGAAAACTGTTTTTGTGAACAAAATAAGTACATACGTGGATTAAAAATCTTCACAACCTACCTGCACCAGTGGTTCTCAAAGGGTGTTTCAATTTTTACATTTTAAAGGAAATGTCCAGGGTTTTTATTTTACTTTTGCTTGGGTGCAGTGGCGTAGCGTGGGGGGTGCAGGGGGGGCCGGCCGCACCGGGCGCAACATCTGGGGGTTAGGGTTAGGGGGCGCAAATCCACGGGTTAGGGGGCGCAAATCCATGGGTTAGGGGGCACAAATTACTTGCCTTGCCCCGGGTGCTGACAACCCACGCTACGCCACTGCTTGGGTGGTGCAGGTGTGGGCAGCTTGGCTGCAGGCTCAGCTGCAGGTGGCTCTCCACACTGCGGCCACTGCTAGCCCAAGCCGGAGAAAGAGGCATGTGGGCATGGCGGTGGCGGCCCACACTCCCATTTGCCTCTTTCCCTGGCTCAGGTTGGCAGTGGCTCAAGCTGTCCTCTGTTTTTGCTCTTCAAGATATGGCAACCCTAGTCTATGCAGCCATCTGGGAGCTACAAGGCATGGTAGGCAGAGCTAGACGCAAAAGTGGGTAGACCAAGTAATGCTAATATAACATTTGTTTGAGTAGGCTTGTTTCTACACACACAAACCTTTCCCTCAGGCAAGCATGAAGAAAGATGTGAGCTCAAGGACCTAATACAATCCAGTAAAATCACCCAGGGAAGGTTCAAAGTATGGCGGGGGAGGGTGTGTGGCCTGTGGGCAGTCCTGAGGGCCAGAAAGAGAGGGCTGGACAGCTGCCTCTGGCTCCCCAGGCCAAAGATTTCTACTTCAAGCAGGTTCTCCAGGGAGTGCTGATTGGTGGATGCACACTATTTCCTGCAAGGACCTGCTGATCTGTAACTTCTGCAGAAAAGGGAGGAATTCCTTAAGTTGCAGCCTCTGAAATGACCTTGGCAAAAATCCTAGCAAGGGATGCTGCAGAAGATGACTTGTTCCTTATGTGGAAAAAAGAAGACTGAAAAGCAAAACAAAGCGGTGGCTTCAGTGATGAATGAATGGGAATGTGACATAGAAAGGAGGGATTCAGAGGCAATGGATGGTGTGTCACCTGTGGTTTTCAGAAAATGGCCCTGTATGGTGTGGGTGGGCCTGATTTGGCTCCTCACCTCATACCCCCACAGAGGCATCCAAATGGTTTTGAGTTGGCTGTTTGACTATAGTGGCTACTTTTACTCCATTCTTCCAGCTTGCCCCGATTCCTTGTTTAATGAGCTGGTCAAGTCCCGTGCTGCGAAAGTCATCAAGACTCTGACAGAGATCAACATTGCTTTCCTGCCCTACGAGTCTCAAGTGAGTCCACAGAGTGGTGGGGGGTGAGTGGGGGTGTGGGAGCCAAACTTGCTTTTGCATGCAAAAGGTCAGCCTGTTTGTCCAGCTCACCAGTGTCACCCTCTGACTGGCAGTGGCTCTCCAGTTTCCCAGTCATGAATCTTTCCCATCGCTTGCTACCTGATTGTTTGAACTTGAGGTGGTGGGGAACTGAACCTGGGCTCCCTTTCTATTTGATATTCTCTGCTCATTATGTCCAAAAATGCTTTGACCCTGTGCAGCAACTGAGAAAGGACTGTGCATTTCTAATTTTCAGTTTCAGCACAGATTTGGTGTGTCAGGGGGAAAACATCCCACTTCATTTCAAAGCACTTCTGCCTGGTTCAATTTGGATCTGCATTTCAATTTGAAAAAGGGGGGGGGATAATTTCTTTCATTTCTTTCATTCCTTTCTTACATTTATATACCACATTTTCCTCCAAGTTGCTGAAATCAGTGTACAATTGCAGATTGTGGAGAACTGACTTTGGGATTGGAGAAATTGGAAAGTTAAGAAAACTGAAATTTATTTATTTTTATTTCCTTATTGCATTTATGCACCAGTTTTGCTCTGAGGAGCTCAAAGTGGCTTACACGCTTTCACCCCCATTCTATTTTATCATCACAACAACCCTGTGAAGTAGGTTAGGTTGAGAATAATGACTGCTCCAGGTTCACCCAGGGGGACTTCATGGCTGAATTGCGATTTGAACCCTGGTCTCCCAGGTCTTACCTTCATGTCTCCCCCATTCACCATTATTATGAAATAATAATTTTAAAAGCAGCTGTAACTTTTATTTTCCTTTTGACATAACTGGATAAAATTTGCAGAAGATGCAACAGAATCATGTGTGGTGTAGTGGTTAGTGTGTTGGACTAGGGCTTCGTAGACCAAGGTTCAAATCCCCAACGTGGCCCATGAAGCTCACTGGGTGATCCTGGGCTGGCAACTGTCTCTCAACCTACCTATCTCATCTGTTGTGAGATAAAATGGGGTGAGGGGAACTATGTACCCTACCTTGAGTCCTTGAGGTGGGGAAAGGTGGGATATAAAATGTAAGAAACAACAACAACATTAACAGAAGATTCTCCCACTCCCCCTCAGTGAGCAGGTCTGGCTACCAATTAAAGGGCTGGTCCAATTAAGACTCACATCTCCCTAGGGGCCCCACTGATAAGAGCCCCACCCCAGTCAGCAGTGATAACAATTCTCTTGTGTGTGCTTCATTCAACAGCCCCCGAAAGCTGAAGCTACAGCCTCGTCCGTATTCTTGTATGCTTTTTAAGTTGCCTACAGAGGAAAGAGAGGATTACAGGCTTACATAAGGGCTTGCAGTGGGAATTGCAATTCATGCAACAGCTTTCTAGGCGAGGGAGTGGCCTCCTTCCTTCCTGCCATCCTGTGCTTGTCTTCCTTGATTTATTTATTCTTTCTCCAGGCCTGCCTCTCTCTGTTGCGGCCTTAGCCTTCCTGCTCACACACCCACACCCAGGCACAAACAAACACAGATGTTCCCTGCGTTCTACTCTTTCTCTTCTATCATTGGCTGGTTCTCTCCAATGGGAGAAGCAAGGAGCCTTCCTTGGCCATCTGCTTTGCAATTGGCCCTTCCTGTGCCGTACCAAGGGGTGGGTGGGTGACGTGACTAGGAACAGATGGCAGGCAGGTGTACAGAGCTATAAATACTAAACAGGTCACTTTTCTCTGCACAAACATGCCCTTGGCGAATAAGCACAGAGATGACTTCACTTCCAGCGGAACTACTGATGACGAACAGAAGAGAACCATGCATGCCACCTGAATCTCCTTGGGGGGGGGGGAGGAGAGATAAAAACGCAATAATAAATAAATAAATATAGCCAAAACTGCATCAGGCAGATATGAGGGAGATATAGTGAGAGCTCAGAGATTTGCAAAAGTATAAAAAGGGACTTAAGATGGAGGATATCCCAGAAAACTGCACAGTAAAGACTTTGGAGGGGGGGAGAGAGAGGATGGAATGGGGCAGCTGGAAGTTGGACAATCCATGCTGTCAGGTACTATAGCGGCAGCAGTGTAGACAGCATTTTACAGACATTAGCAAAAAGGCAAATCCCTACCCTGACAGCCTTAACAGCCTACTTTTCTATTGCTTGAGTGAGCAATGACAGCAATGACAGGGAAACAAGCATGGCAAGGGATGAGCGCAAGCAGATCTAGGCATGCAAATATAAGTTTTGTTTTAGCCCTCCTGGATCAAATCAAAATCCAGCTAAGTCCTGCATCTTCTTTCCCACTGTCAGCAGCCGGATGCCTTTGGAGCACCCCAGAGCAAAAATGCAATAGACTTACCCTCTACTGTTGCCCTATAGGAACCAGCAATTGAGTAGTAGGCTGGATCTCAAGCTACAGGCTGCATTTAGCTACCATGGCTCATAGCTATTGGTAGACCTCCTGCATGGATTTGTTTCATTCTTCCTTAAAGCCATCCAAGCCATGGCGGTCACCATCACAATATGATTGTGTGATGAACTCCCTGCTTGGTCTATTCTCTGTTGGCCTACCAGCCAGCATATCCTCTGAACTTAGGGAGGCAACTGAACAGTGTTGAGAGGAAAGATTTACTCCCTTCCCTTCCCTGCAGCAAACTCTATCCCTTTTTGCACCCAGTGGTGATGTTGCATCCTACTAAACCAAGTAGCAACCTAGGAGCAGTATGTGGCCCTCAGCTCCATTTTGTGTGCTGTGGAACATTTCCCTGGTGCTTCTCTATTCTTCCAACCCATCAAAGAGTTGCTTCCTTCTTGTTTTCCTCTTATTTTTTCAAGTTTTCTTTTTAAATGTCCCCCCATATTTTTGTTTAGTTTCAGAACAGTTGGAAAGGGCAGTGTTTAAGTGGTGAAGGTTGGAGAATATTGCGCTAGCCCACAGTTGAGCATGATGCGTGATTGTGGCTATTGTTACAGCTGTTTGCGATGGAGCAGACGGAAATCTCAAAGGGTGCTTTGCCATGATATATTTGGTTTCCCTTTTTCTGCAGAGGTATTTGTTGGAGATATTTGCTCCCCCTTAATTCCCAACATCTGCTGCACCATCATGCCCTGCTTTTGAACTGTCCCTGAGACATCTGTCAGATCTCCTCCAGGAGGCAGAATATTAATCTGAATGGACCATTCTCCTGACTGCGCGTGGCAGCAGTCAAGATACAAAAACAACAACAAAAAAGCTAGTTGCAGAGGGGGTTTAATTTGAGCAAGATTTCTTCCCTTTCAGGGTCTGTTTTCAGCCCCAGGACTCGCTTCTGTGTTTAAGTACTTTATGTTCAGTTCAGCTAATAGGGTCTACAGACCATAAACATCCCAATATAATAAAGGGTTATCATGACAACCATACAGCTGAGGAAGAAAACCCCACAATATACATGGACACAAAGTGTGCATTTTAAAATACGAACACAATAAAACCCATGTACAATCAGAAATAGTTTTTTTAAAAAGACACTTTTGACATGGGGCTCATCTTCTCTTTAACAATTCTGGCCTGGTTTTAATGACTATAGCAAGGAACTATATTTTCTGTAATCTTAGGGTTGGAGTCCCCTGTTGCTATTGAAACATAAATTTCATCAAATTTCCACTGTTTTTTATCTGTGGTGGAAATGCCCTCTGGCACTGATGGAATTGGGATGATGCTATTACTGAAATAAGCCTCACTGTATGCTACTCCTTGTTTAAAGACCACAACCTGTGCTGACTATGCATATTTTCGGGTGATTACACAGAAGCACTTTCTGAGGACTTGATAAGGTTTATGCTTGTGGGAGCATGTATAATTACAGCACAGCACTTAAAAATATTTTGGGTCTGACTGTCCAGAAGTGTTGTATCAAATCTTGGGTCTTAGCAATAATGAAGAAACTAACAAGTCACCTTAACACCCCATCTGCACCTTACATTTACAGCAGAATTATACCACTTTGAAGAGGCAGGGTCCCACCCACCCAAGAATCCTGGGAAGTATAGTTTAGAATCTATCTATCTAATCTATCTATCATGTATCTATCATCTATCTGTCTATCACTATCTATCATCTCTCTCTCTCTCTCTCTCTCTCTCTCTCATCTATTATCTACCTACCTACCCTTAATCCAAAATTTACAGAGCAGTTCACAACATAAAAATACAAAATGAGAACACAAAATACATAATAAAACAAACAAAAAAAGTAATCCCTACCCACAAACCCATTTTAAAAGCCATAGAACATGCAATCAGCCAAAGGCCTGGTTGTAAAGGAATGTTTTTGCCTGGTGCCTGGAGATGTGTAATGAAGGCAGCAGACGAAAGTGGTTTAACAGTCACCCCTTCTTATTAGGGAACTCTACTAGGCTCAGTTCCCAGCATCTCCTATGTAGGGCAGGGAATGTCCTTCTCTGAAATGTCGGAGAGCTGCTGCCAGTCAGTGCATGCAAACCTGAGCTAGAGGAACCAGTGGTCTGACTTGGGATAAGTCAGCTTCCTATCTTCCCACCTTGGAGAGGTTTGCTGGCTCCCGTGTGTGATATCCACCCATTTTACTTGGCCTTGACAATTTAGCTCACTTTGTCATTCTGCTGTTCTTTTGATGCCCTCTGCAGGTTTACTCCCTGGACTCCGCTGACTCTTTCCAGAGCTTCTACAGCCCTCACAAGGCCCAGATGAAAAACCCGATCTTGGAGCGCCTGGCAGAGCAGATTGCCACCCTTTGTGCCACCCTGAAGGAATACCCTGCTGTCCGATACAGAGGGTGAGTCTGGGTTCTGGACAGGGGTCTTCTAAAGGACGCACTTCGTGCTCCGCCAACCCCAACCTTTCTTTCCTTTACTTACCGTATTTTTTGCTCTATAAGACTCACTTTTTCCCTCCTAAAAGGTAAGGGGAAATGTGTGTGCATCTTATGGAGCGAATGCAGGCTGCGCAGCTATCCCAGAAGCCAGAACAGCAAGAGGGATTGCTGCTTTCACTGCGCAGTGATCCCTCTTGCTGTTCTGGCTTCTGAGATTCAGAATATTTTTTCCCTGTTTTCCTCCTCCAAAAACTAGGTGCGTCTTGTGGTCTGGTGCATCTTATTGAGCAAAAAATACAGTACCTGGTAGTAAATAGCAACAATGAATAGGATGCTTTATTTACTATTGCTCTTCCACCTCCCCTCCATCCTGATGTGCCCTGAATATTTTTATAGATAGTAGCTTTAAGTCAGGGTTTCATGTACATTTTATAGCTAAAACAAATCCTTAGAAATAGCTTCCTCAAACTGACTCAGGTTAATGAATCACACTTGCAAATCAGCTCACTTTTCTTTATTTTCTTTTTTTTTTTGAAAGGTTTGCTTGAATTGTCCATGCTGGCTGGAAAGGATGGGAGTTAGGAGTTTTATTGATTTATTTTATAAAAAGTATATGTATGCTGCCATCTCTTAAAATGTCAGGGTGGTGTACAACAACATGTATACAATGAAAACATAAAGCAACATTTAAAAAAAGGTCTGGGAAGCCACATGTTCCTTGTACCTGCTTTGGGAAAAGGAAAACTAGATGAATCCTGGTCCCATCCAGCAAAGCAGTTCACACCTTCTTTAAAGTGGGAGCTGAACTGATGTATTTGTGGGTTTTTCTGGGTAAAGCAGCGCGAACGACTCTGGGGTTGTGGCACTCATCTCGCTTTATAGGCCGAGGGAGCTTCTACAGACAGATTTTTCAGGTTATGTGGCCAGCATGAGTAAGCCGCTTCTGGTGAAGCCAGAGCAGCACAGGGAAACTCTGTTTACTTTCCCGCCAGAGTGGTACCTATTTATCTACTTGCACTTTGACGTGCTTTCAAACTGCTAGGTTGGCAGGAGCTGGGAGCTCACCCCGTTATGGGGATTCGAACCACCGACCTTCCGATCGGCAAGTGTATGTGTGTGTATATATATATATATATATATATATATATATATATATATATATATAGCATTGTTTTTCTGCTTTTTTGCAGGGATTACAAAGACAATGCCATGTTGGCCCAGCTGATCCAGGACAAACTTGATGCTTACAAGGCTGATGACCCTACCATGGGTGAGGTGAGTACTTCAGTGTGGAACAACCAACAAGGTCAGGTCATATAAACTGGGCACCTTTCCTCTTAAGGGGCACATGTCTAGCCGGGTTCCTGACAATTCCGGGGTGGGAAACTAGATTCAGCCAGCAGGAGGACCTGCCTCACAGAACTCCAGGGGACACTGACTGCTGGGTGGGGGCAGCAACCTGCCATTCCCCTGATGTCATCATGACACCAGGTGGCAGCTTCAGAGGGGCTTGCTGTCCTTGAACTGGGAAGGTCAGGGATTGGGTGTGACACATGATGGCTTTGAGGGTGGGGCTTGTCCATGCTCCCCCTGTCCCCACCCACACTTTGAGCCTTTCTGTTGTGTTTCTCCCCTCCTAAGGGTCCAGACAAAGCCCGCTCCCAGCTCGTCATCCTGGACCGCGGCTTTGACCCCAGCTCTCCAGTGCTCCATGAACTGACATTCCAAGCCATGAGCTATGATCTGCTTCCCATTGAGAATGACGTCTACAAGTAAGGGTCCTGCAGACACCCTGGTGGTTGCAAAAGCCCTAAGGACAGTGTTCCGCTAAACCCTTGAGCGAGTGGAATGACTTCCACCTACACCATAGGACTTTCCCCCCTCTTCCCCATGCACACCTTAGGCCTCCCCAAAATCTGCTCTGGAAGTTTTGGTGAACCCCATAACTTGTAAATGAATTTTAAAATAGATTTTTCAAAAAGTACTACTGAACTTACCTTCTCTCCCCATAGTTAAACTGCAGAACTCACTCCCACAGGAGGCAATGATGGCTTTTAAAAAGGATTAGAGAAATCAATGGAGGAGAGTGCTATTGATGACTACTAGCTATGATGGCTATGCTCTGCCTTCCCAGTTTGAGGCAGCAATGCTTCTGAATACCAGTTGCTTGAATCCTGCTTGTGGGTTTACCCCAGGCCTCTGGTTGGCCACCGCGAGAGCTTCCCCCAAATAAACCTGGGAGCTGTAGTTTGTTAAGGGTACTGAGAGCTGTTAGGAGGCTCTTATGTTCTTACATTCTCTTTCTCCCTCACTAGGTATGAGACAAGTGGCATTGGGGAGGCCCGTGTCAAAGAGGTTCTGCTGGATGAAGATGATGACCTCTGGGTCACCTTGCGCCATAAACACATTGCTGAAGTCTCCCAGTAAGAGCGCATCTCCTCTCTCTTGGTGGTGTTGAGTTCACTCTGCATATTGCAAAACAGTGTGCTGCTTTTTGTTCCTGTTGCCTGAGGTTATTTTGGGAGGCAGCAGCCTTCCAGCTAGAAATATTGTGCAAAAGGAGAGATTATATATGTTTGTTTTTGTGGGGGGGGGGAATCATAACGCAGAGCAGCACAGCAGAATCCTAAATCCAATTAAGAAGGTTTAATTTATTAATTGAAGTTTGATACCACTTTTTATTTTTTAAACAGCAAAGCACACATTCAACTGGATAGTATATGGACTGTCCTTTCTTCCTCCCCACTCCCTCATTTGTAGGAGGCTAACATTAATAATCATAATTTGCACAGCACTTTTTCAAGTGTTTGTGGTCACTGTACAAACTCTGGTTTTCTCACTGGTTTTCCATACCAGTAAAAAGTTAACTTTAATTATGTTTTTCCAAGTATTCAAAGTACTTTACATTCATTGTCTAGCATAGTCCTTACAGTGACGCTATGAAGTCAGTGGGTGTTGTTATTTTCCATTTTGCAAGCTGGGACATTATTATTGTTATTATTATTATTTGCAGAGGAGGGAGGACTCAGGCTGAGAGTGTGTGTACATGGGTTGCTTAAAGCTATCTAGTGAGTTCACGGTCCACAGGAGACTTGAATCAGTAGATCAGTCACTAATCTGTAGCTCAGTCACTCCACTGAGGCAGTTCAGCTTCTTTAGTGAAGTCCATTGGAACTGATGGGATCTCACACACACTCATAACCTCCCTGTGTTGAGTTGCAGCCCTAGAGACTTACATTTAACCTCCTGTGTTGGTCTGTGGCCTGAAGCTACGCTTTTAGGAAGTGAACTGTGTTTCCTGTCTAGGCAGCCTTCTGAGGGCAATGTACCAGTGGTGGGTGGGGCCAGAAGCAAAAGTGCGTGGAGCAATGAATGCAAATTTTACCTTCATAGAGTAGGCAACTTTCCACGTGCAATTGCACCCTGCTCTCTGTCCTCCATCCAGACAAGCAAGAGGCATTATTAGGGTTGAAGGACACATTCTAGCCCTACTAGAGATGCTTGGGCCAGTGAGGGGTGTGGCCTGGGGAGAGTTCTGAGGGCCAGATAGAGAGATCCAAAGGGCCTTATTTGACCACCAGTCCTGCGGTTCCCCACCACTGCTCTAGGGAAGGGGTATGGCTTGAACTGGATGTAGGGAGGGTGTTACTGACTTGCTTGGTCTTTATTTGATTCCAGGGAGGTCACCCGCTCTCTGAAGGACTTCTCTTCCAGTAAAAGGATGAATACGGGTGATAAGGTGAGCTTTAACAAGCAATCATATGTTAGAATGTTTAAGACTGCTAGAAGCAGGGGCAGGAAAGGTGCCTTTTTATGCCTATAGATATAAACTTTCCCCCCTCAAATGTAGCAAATATATAAAAGACCAAGTACTATGAGGGGTTGGCTGAAGAATCTGGGGTTGTTTACTCTGGAGAAGAAAGGATTACGATCACATTGTCAAATATTTAAAGGGCTGCTGTACAGCTGGCGCAGCGAATTAATGAGTGAAGCATTGAGGGGTTCAAATTACAGAAAAAGGATTAGACTATTATGAGGAACATTATTACAGTGTTAGAGGTGGTAAGTTCCCCTTCATGAGGAATTAGACTTGACCTTTTGAGGCTCCTTTGAATTCTTTGTGTTGGAGCCAGATGAAGTTAGTTAAACGTGGTCCCACTGATTCCAAGTTAATCATGACTTCACTTAATCTTTATTGATTTCATTAAGAACTCCAGGCAAGTGTGCACCACACGTTTAAAGCCCTCTTATACCCCTTCGGCAGTTGTGACTTCCCACAAAGAGGGAACTGTAGTTTCTTAAAAGTCCTAAGAGGTGTTGGGAGACACACTGTTCCCCACACGGAGCTACAATTTCTAGAGTTCCCTGGGAAGACGAATTGACTGCTAAACCACTCTGGGAACTGTAGCCCCCAACCAACTCTCAGTACCATTAACAAACCACAGTTTGTTATTTTTAGTGATGTCATGACTGTTAAGGGCACTGGAAGTTCTTAGGATGCCCCTGTTCCCCTCACAGAGCAACAATTCCCAAAGTAGTTTATCAATCAATCCCTCTTCTCAGGGAACTCTGGGAACTGAGGAGAAGTTCTCCTAAGAACTCTCATCCCCCTTGACAAATTACAGTTCCCAGGTTTCTGTGGGGGAAGCCATTGCCATTTAAAATGCTATACAGGTTCTTTAAATGAGTAGTGCAAGATATGGTGTTTGTCTAGGTACAGCTCAATGGTTCTAAGTAAGATTTTATCCTCCCCCCTCCAAAAAAACAACAACACCCCGCAACAACCTGGTTGTCTTGCTTTAACTGTTTAAGATCTTCATTGTTTAGCTCAGGTCATCTGGTCCAAAAGCTGCCAGGTACCCTTTGGAAGCAAGGCATGTGGATGATTTTTGTTCTCTGTTTAAAACTTGTAGACAACCATGAGGGATCTCTCCCAGATGCTGAAAAAGATGCCCCAGTATCAGAAGGAGCTGAGCAAGGTAAGACCTATTTGACAGTAGAACGGACTCCCTTGGGAGGTGGTGGACTCTCCTTCTGTGGAGGTTTTTTTTTTAACAGAGGTTGAGTGGCCATCTGTTGTGGATGCTTTAACTGAGATTGCTGCATTGCAGGGGGTTAGACTAGATGACCCTCAGGTCCCTTCCAATTCTACAAGTCTATGGTTCTGTGCACTGACGACGGACAGTAGCTTAGCCACATTTTTATTTTTATTTTTACATTTCTTTTCAGTACTCCACTCACCTTCACCTGGCTGAAGATTGCATGAAACACTACCAAGGCACTGTAGACAAGCTCTGCCGAGTTGAACAGGTAAACCAACTGATTCAGAAAATTGCTGAGCAGGTTGTGCTGATGGAAAGACATTGCTGCAAACACATTCTTATGTCAGCAGCAACACCATGTGGTTTTGTGTGTGTGTGTGTGATGCATTTTTGCATAATTTGCTAGGGATCTCAGATAGAGCTGACTTAACTGCTGACTAGGTTGCTATATTTCCCCTTTGTTGGTGGAGTGTAGTCTTACAGGGGTCACCTTTTGTTTTTAAGTGCTCTGTGACATACAATGGAAGGGTTACAATGCACGTATCTTCCTCCAAAAGGGAGAGATGCACATAAAAGCTTTGAAATGCTCATGGACATGATATCTGGGTGGCTCTAGGCAATGTGTTTATTAAGTGTGGGAAACTGTAAGGATTGGGAAGAACTTGGATTAGCTTTTCATTTGCAGGTGAGAATGAATAAGCAGGCAGTGGGGGAATGGAAGACTTGGTGGGGAGGAGTATCCTAGTCTGTTGGAAGTTTTGGAACTCAGCTTGCACTGGAGGCTGATGTGTCTGCAGGGGAAAGAGCAGATGGAGAGAGAAACCTCCAAGTTTCTTAGCCCATCCTATCTGACCTAACCTGTGCTGACCTTCCCTTAGGTCAGCCATGTCCAAAGTCTGTTTCGGAGGCCTAATCTGGCCAGCTGGTTGATTTAATCCGGCCCCTGTGGCAGTATATGTCCTGGGTAAAATCCTAAAAAAAGCTCAGCAACTTCAATTCAATCCTAAGAAAAGCTCAACAACTTTGGGGTAAAATTGTAAAAAAAAGAGCTCAACAACTTTGGTCACCCCCTTACACATGTTCACTTCTGGCCTTCTTTGGAAAAAGTTTGGGCACCCCTGCCTTAGGTGCTAGACTCATACTCTTGGGGTTGCTGACCTCATTTCCTACTTCCTCCCACTCCATGAGGATTCAGCAAGATCAAGCATGGCTCGAGGCATCTCCATCTTAGATAGAAATAGGAGCTTTCCCATCAAACACGTAATAAATGTAGTGTCTTACTTTTCCCTAAATTCAGGATCCCAGTGTGATTATATTAAGAGTAAAGTTGTGCTGTTCCAGCATTTTCCCTCCCTGGGTTTGACATGGACATCAGGCGGCAGAGGGCAACCTACCTTGTAGATCCAAAGTGGGCAAAGACTGATGGATGCTATATATTTCTTCTTCAGGACCTGGCCATGGGAACCGATGCAGAGGGGGAGAAAATAAAGGATCCAATGAGGGCTATTGTCCCCATCCTGCTTGATGCAAATGTCAGCACTTATGACAAGATCCGTATCATCCTGCTCTACATCTTCCTGAAGAATGGTAGGTGATGCAGCTGCTTCCAAAGTGGTTGCTATTGATCCCCACCTCACCCCAGAGGTCAGTGGAGCAGTGCAGAGGCTGAATAAAGACTTTGTGGTCAAGAAGGGGTTGTTAAACTCCCAAGGATGTAAAAAAGAATCTCATAAGATGTAGTGCAAAAAGTTTAATTGGGAACTATGAGCCTGAGAAATAAAAGGCCTAGGCATGTGTGGAACCATGTGTCCTCTGGTTAATGAGGAACCTCTGTATTTATTAAGATGATTCCACAATATACTACACAGATTTGCATGCAAGTATACTTTTTTTTGGAACGCAGGTGGTGCTGTGGTCTAAACCACAGAGCCTAGAGCTTGCCGATCAGAAGGTCGGCGGTTCGAATCCCTGCGATGGCGTGAGCTCCTGTTGCTCAGTCCCTGCTCCTGCCAACCTAGCAGTTTGAAAGCACGTCAAAGTTCAAGTAGATAAATAGGTACCACTCTGGCGGGAAGGTAAACAGTGTTTCCGTGCGCTGTTCTGGTTCGCCAGAAGCGGCTTAGTCATGCTAGCCACATGACCTGGAAGCTGTACGCTGGCTCCCTTGGCCAATAAAGCGAGATGAGCGCCGCAACCCCAGAGTTGTCCGCCACTGGACCTAACGGTCAGAGGTCCCTTTACCTCTTTATACTTTTTTCTACTTCCTTATTTTTCTTTCGTTTTATGATTTCAAGTCATGGTGATTGATGATTGATAAATGTTGATTATATGCTGGTATTTCTTGACTTTATTTCATTCACATTCTTAAAAATTTGGGTTGGGGTCAATGACAACTTTGTAAGTCCATCCATGGGGTCAATAAACTCAGAAGTTTGGAAAACCTGGCGAAAGGGGTGCTTGAGCAACATGTAAAATTATTTTTTGGGGGGAAATAGCCTCACTTTTTATGTTTTTCCACCCTCCCAGGCATCACTGAGGAAAACCTCAACAAGCTGATTCAGCATGCTCAGATTCCACCTGAGGACAGTGAGATCATCACCAATATGGCCCACCTTGGAGTACCCATCATCACAGATGTAAGTTTTTACCTGGTCTTGAAGATTTTTTAGCAATGGCCCGGAGATGCCTTTCCCAGTTGCTGAGGGAGAAGGGCTGTAGCTCAGCTTGCAAAGCTGGAACATAGACTCAGTCACCAATATCCTGAGGCCCTTCTCTGTGTGCCACCTTCAAAGGAGGCCCTGAGAGTGGCAACAAGAGAGCAGGCCTTCTCTGTATAGTAGCCACCTATTCATGGAATGCTTCCCCAGGGAGGTTCTTCTGGTGCCTTCAGGTGCCAGGCAAAAATGGTCCTTTTTAACCAGGTGTTTGTCTGATTAACATTTACAGCCTTTTTAATGAGTTTTTGAGTGTGTGTGTGTGGGGGGGGGTATTATTCTGTTCTTTTTATTTAAACTATTTCTTTGTGCTTTTGCCTTGTATTTTTATCATGTGAACCACCCTGAGATCTTGTGATGAAGGGTGGTATATAAATAATAATAATACATCTACAGTAGTACCTTGGGTTACAGACGCTTCAGGTTACATATGCTTCAGGTTACAGACTCCGCTAACCCAGAAATAGTACCTCGGGTTAAGAACTTTGCTTCAGGATGAGAACCAAAATCGTGCTCCGACAGCACGGTGGCAGCAGGAGGCCCCATTAGCTAAAGTGGTGCTTCAGGTTAAGAACAGTTTCAGGTTAAGAATGGACCTCTGGAACGAATTAAGTACTTAACCCAAGGTACCACTGTACTAGATCTCTTGGGAAGTTGTTTGCCTGGCTGCTCTCTATGCATTTGGATACCTCTTTATGTTGTCATAAGCAGATTTTGCACGATGGTTCTTGAGATCAGAAAGCAGAGTTTTGTCTGTGTTTGGATACAGCTGGACACCATTTTGGAACAAAATGGTGGACTGAGCTACTCCAAACTGCACAGGTTTGGGGGGTTTCTTGGAATTTCTGGACAACACTGAGTACAAGGCTTCAAGTAAATTTAATAAAGCTAATATACCTAACTTAAACCTTTTCTGAATCCCAGGACATCCACTGACACACAGTAGATTAGGGCTGGTGCCTTGGGAAAAATAAATTCTTCTGACTTTTCCATTCCATTATTCAAAGATTGTTGTGTCAACAGCCTTGGACTAATTCAACAATTTTTCCACCTTCCCAGGGAATCATGGGAAATATATTTCAGTGTGTGGAAGAGCTAGGGATAGCCACCACAATCTTTGGGACTCTTTCTAGACTGTAGTTCACAAAATTCTGTGGAAGAAAGCCATGCGAGTTAAAGGGGTATAAAAGTGATGTATGTTGGTGGTTTAAATTTATAGCTGGAATTTATTTTATGCTTCTTCCTATGATATTTTCTCTTTTTGTGGGGAAGGGTGCCAGCAGCTATCATGAAATCCTCACTTTGTCCACCAGACACTGATGTGATTGAGATAAATCCCTTATCTGGTCCCTGCAGCTTTCATCAGCACCACGAAGGAGCTTAACTTGTTAGTGGCCCGTTTGCAAGGCACAGGCGTTGCCCTAAACTAAAGCATGAGAAAGAAAACCAGTTGTGTGGTGTGTCTGCCTTTTTTGTTCACACTCCCTCTATGTTTGCAATTGCCTATTTCCCTCTTCTCAGTCTACCTTACGCCGCAGAAGCAAGCCTGAGCGGAAGGAGCGAATCAGCGAGCAGACCTACCAGCTGTCTCGATGGACCCCGGTGGTAAAGGATATTATGGAGGTAAAGATTTAAACTAGAGGAGGGGGACCTTGAGGCCCAGGGGTCAAATGTGGTCCTACAGGCCTATCTGTCTGGCCCCTGAGATTCTCTTTAGGCCACATCTCCAGTCTAGTCACACTCTCTGCTTCGCATCCTCCCTGAGAGTTGTTGTCTGGCTGGAATGTGTGCTTGAGCTGTGATAACGCCTCTTGCTTGCCTGGATGGAGGGGAGGGGCAGAAACTAGCCAGCTGTCCTAAAGTAAGATTTACATTTGTTACTCTGCCTGTGACCAGACTGGCTGCTCCTATGATGTTTGCATGTGGGCATGTGATGGACATGAGCAGCCTGGATCTCCCTGGATTTGGCAGTGATCATAGGGCTGATGCTGACAGTTGATAGGGTCAAGCACTTGATGAAGGCATTTTTGGGGGAGACTGCCATTAGCAACAGCTCCCTGGCTGTGTTCCTCCTTGGTTTTCTATTTGCATATTTATAATCTGTATTTTTTTAAAAAAATGTATTAAGGCTTAAAAGAATGAGAGGCATCCAAGGGCTGGCCCACTGTAAGGAAAGGAGAGACAACTGGTGGCCAAATCAACAGTCTCCAGATATACATCACCTCCTGCTGCTATCACTTTGGTAGCAGCCATGGCTGTGGCATGCTCCTTGGAGGCTGGATCTGCTGCCTCTATAGTGGCCTCTTGGCAAATAGGAGGCATTGCTGGTCTTCTTCCCCCACCCAAAAGGAAATGGTGGGGGCTGCCTTCTGGGATCTTCTGGGGTCTACACCCACCTGGTGTGATTTCCCCTCATGACAGCCTTTCATTCCCACATTAACTGCTGGGTATGGTTGATTTGCTTACTCCCATTGTTCCTCATGTAGATCTTCACTCACTTCTTTCCTGGGGGTGGTGGGGCTGGGGCTGGGTCTTCTATGAAACTAATGAAGCTTAAGTTTCAGAGCTCCTGATCCCAGGGGCTCCCAAGAAGTGACTTTAGTCCACATTGCTTAGAATTTTTGGGTCTAGTAGACCCAAACTGAGTCGCACAACTCAAATTGATTATTTTTGTTGTTGTATATATTTCAACAATCCCTAGGTTTGAGAGTCAGTAGCACAGATGTTATAAAGGTATGGTGATCTGTTATGGAACAACCCTCTTGAAGAAGATAACAGTGGTTACCTAGACCTCGTTGCTAGTTGCAAAGGGGCCCCCATAACAGTTCAAGCTTCAGAGCTCCCAAAAATTAGGTCCGCCACTGGGTGGGGCACCATGTTATGATTCACCTCAAGCACCAACATGTATTGGGCCAGCCCTGAGGCATCTACAAAAAGCACCTGCAGAGTTAAAAACACCAGTAAAGCATCTTCAAATATTGGTTGGTTAGAAAGAGAAAATTCATATTGTGAAGGCCTGTCTAAACAGTTCCATAAAATTGGACCCACAATCCTAAATGCACAGCTCCTAATGGGCATGAGATGCGCATTGAAGCCATGGGGGCAAATTGCTTTGCTTAGGAAAAAGACATAGAAAAATGTGTCTCTAAGGAGAAAAATGTGTATATTAGGGAAAATTTACACTAAAATGCAGATGTAGGCTAAAAGAAAATTTCAAACTGATGTGGAAATGTGGAGATCTGAAAATGAGAAATGAGAATCCAGAGTTGACAGATTTGCTCATCCTTAGAGCTAGCAGGGATGCGGGTGGCGCTGTGGGTTAAACCACAGAATCTAGGACTTGCTGATCAGAAGGTTGCCGGTTCAAATCCCTGCGACGGGGTGAGCTCCCGTTGCTGGGTCCCTGCTCCTGCCAACCTAGCAGTTCGAAAGCACATCAAAGTACAAGTAGATGAATAGGTAACACTCCGGCGGGAAGGTAAACGGTGTTTCCATGCACTGTTCTGGTTTTCCAGAAGCAGCTTAGTCATGTTGGCCACATGACCCAGCAGTTGGCCACATGTACGCCGGCTTCTTCGGCCAATAAAGCGAGATGAGTGCCTCAACCCCAGAGTCGGTCATGACTGGACCTAATGGTCAGGGGTCCCTTTACCTTTACCTTAGAGCTAGCTCACTAGGATGCACATATGAAAGGTCTTCCAAAACTGCTGATCTTCTGCTCTTCTCTTTTTAGGATGCCATTGAGGACAAACTGGACACCAAACACTACCCTTACATCTCCACCCGATCCTCTGCTTCCTTCAGCACTACAGCGGTCAGGTAGGAAGAAGGCTTCACACCTCGTTCCCAGGCCGGCAACAGCCACAAAGGCATTCCTTGGGTTGTACCTTCCTCCTTTTATCTTCTGTTCTAACACCCCTCCAACCTGGTTTGCGCTGCCTTGTCACGAAAGCACAGCATAAAAAGCAACCTCGTTATTAAAGGAATGGAAGTGTGGAAGGATTTTAATCCCATGTTGGGAATAGGGCTTGCAAATAAAAGCTGCCCGTGTCTTAGTGCTGTTTTACCCACTGATGGTAAGGCCACCCATGGAATACTGTGTACAGTTCTGGTTGCCTCGCCTCAAAAATGATATTTGCAGAGCTGCAAAAAGCTCACAGGAGGACAAATCAACTCCCCTATGAGGAAAGGTTGCATCGTTTGGGGCTTTTTAGTTTAGAAAAAAGACAAGTAAGAAGAGACATGATAGAGGTGTATAGAAACTATGTGTGGTGTAGAGAAAGTGGATAGGGAGAGGTGTTTCCCTGTTTTTCATAATACTAGATATGGGAGGAACCATGACTGTTTAAAGTGGAATAGTAGTGATGGTGCTGTGGTCTAAATGACTGAGCCTCTTGGGTTTGCCGATTGGAGGGTTAGCAGTTTGAATCCACACGACAGGGCAAGCTCCTGTTGCTCGGTCCCAGCTCGGTCCAGAGAGCCAGTGTGGTGTAGTGGTTAAGAGCGGTAGACTTGTAATCTGGTGAACTGGGTTCGCATCCCCGCTCCTCCACATGCAGCTGCTGGGTGACCTTGGGCTAGTCACACTTCTCTGAAATCTTTCAGCGTCACTCACCTCACAGAGTGTTTGTTGTGGGGGAGGAAGGGAAAGGAGAATGTTAGCCTCTTTGAGACTCCTTCGGGTAGTGGTAAAGCGGGATATCAAATCCAAACTCTTCTTCTCCTGCCAGCCTAGCAGTTTGAAAGCACACCAGTGCAAGTAGATAAATAGGTACCACTACGGTGCAAAGGTAAACGGTCCCATTGCACCAGAAGTGGTTTAGTCATGACCCAGACTGTGGACAAACGCAGGCTCCCTTGGCCTGAAAGTGGAGATGAGCATCGCACCCCATAGTCACCTTTGACTGGACTTAACCATCTAGGGGTCCTTTATCTTGTTTTTTACCTTGTAGTGATGTCAATGTATAGTGCAGATGGGCCTTATGGGGGTTGTTTGTAAGGATTGCAACAGGACAATGTATTGACCTGTCACTTCTGACTACTCACAAGCTTGTGTGACGTGCAATCCTAGCCGGGATCATTTGGTTCATGTTAACACAATTCCATGTATTTTAAATTGTTGAACTTCTGCATGATGTATTTTCCCCTCCTCTTGTCTGTCCTTCTTTTCTCTCCTGCATTCAGTGCCCGCTATGGACACTGGCACAAGAACAAGGCTCCTGGGGAGTACAGGAGTGGCCCCCGCCTCATCATTTTCATCCTGGGGGGTGTGGGCCTGAATGAGATGCGCTGCGCTTATGAGGTGACTCAAGCCAGTGGGAAGTGGGAGGTGCTAATAGGTGAGTCCTTTTGGCAGAGTCATGCTTGGCCCCACCTCCCTTTTCTTCACTCCATCATGAGCTTCTCTGTCCTCTTATTTCTCTGTCTCTCTGTGTCTGTTTACCTGTCTGTCTCTTCCTCCTTATCCCTTCCCTATCTGCTCCCACCTGTGGCAAAATCCAGTCTCCAGGTGGCCTGTTCTAGAGAGATCCCATTGAACGATGGTTGGTCTAGCCAGATCTCTATTTCACATCCCGAACTCCTACAGTTCCAACTAAAGCATTGTTATTTTTTTATGTAGGCAACCTTAACATTTAAAGCAGAACAATGCCACTTTAAACAGTCATGGCTTCCAGCAGAGAATTCTGAGATGTGTCTTTGTCATCTTCTTTGGCAATCACTCGTAGCTGAGTAAGATTGTCTTCCACGAACACAGTCTTAACGTTGAGTCCGTAACTCTGAGAAGTGTACTTTGCTAAGGGCCCTGAGAGTTGTTTGTTGTTGTTATTGTTTAGTCGTTAGGAGGCCCCTATTCTGCTCATGAAGCTACAATTCCCAGGGCAGTTTAACAATCGGTGAACTCTGGGAACTGTAGGTCTTCGAGGGAAATGGGGGGTTTCCAAACAACTCTTAGCACCCTTAGTACAATACAGTTCCTAGGACACTTTGGGGGAAGCCACAACTGTTTGAGACGGGGCAACACAAGTGCTTTAAATGTATGGTGTGAATGCAGCCATAACTGAGTCCCTGCACAGGCAACTCTGCTGTGGCAAGGGATCCCAAACTGTTTGACTGATTGTGGGCAGGAGCAAGTCAAGTATGGTTCTTGTTCAAACGGGGCCTGTTTGAATTGCTTATCAAGTATCTGCTTCCAGCTCCCCCACTTCCCCCCTAGCAGCTTACCTGTGGAAGTTGGGGATACATTGCTGGTGGAAGGTTCTCCAGTTCCCTGGTGGAGCATCTATTCCCTGTGATGGGGACATGAACGATAAACCCCATTGAGACTGGTGGGGTGGAAGGCAGAGAGGCCCACGGAAAGAGCTGAAGCCCAACTACTGGTAGTGCCAATTCATTCTATTTTTGCCCTGCCCACTTTCCTGCTAGGTTCTGCAGCAGCAACACTGAGACAAAAGAGGAGAAAGCCAACTGTATCTTTAAAATGTATCTAAAAAATAAAATAATAAGTAACCTTGGTTACTATAGGCACCCTGAGTTTTTGGGACTAGGAGGATCCAATTTGTCTAGGGCTGGCCCTTCCAATACAGAGGCCTTCTGGACCAGCCTTAACCCCCAGGCCTCTCATTTTCCATACCAACAGCTGCCTATCCCAGGGATGGTGTGACCTGTGCCCCTCCAGATGTTGCTGGATGGCAACTTTCATCATTTTGGCATATTGAATGTTGCAGCCCAGCATCTGGAGCGCTACAGGTTCTCCAATCTGAGGAAATGCCTCTTCTGAATAGAGCCTTCCTTCCTTCCGTTGCATGCAGTAGGGAATGCTGCTTCTTAGAGCACGGGTGTGCAATATGTGGCCCTCCAGATGTTGCTGGATGGCAACTGCTGCATCCCTGACCATTGGGAGTGCTGGCTGGAGGGTTCATTTCCCATCATCTGAATACTCCTTTCAATTGAATGATTGGACCCTGCAGTCTCATATTATGTACGACTGGGGACAGGTGTGGGTTTAAATCTGGCATGGGGAGCTTGTAGCCCCCCAGATGTTGCTGGACTCAAACTCCCATCATTCGTGACTATTGGCTGTGCTGGATGCACCTCTGATGAGAGCCAGATTCTAGAAATGTCTGGAGCAGTACAGCTCTGCATCCCTTGCCCCCACCTGCTCACTGGATTTTTCCCTTCTTGGAGGTGAACCTCCTTTATAACTCCTTTTCTCTTTCTCTACTCTCATATCTTGGTTTGCCATGTGGCTTCACTGTTCTGTGCCTGTATATGTATGTATGTTTGTATGTATGTACATGTGACATGTCAGGTAACTGTTAAATGTAGCTTTTAATGTTGAACGATGCACACTTTGTCTGATCTAGGATTCTGATAGGTGTGTGTGTGTGTGTGTGTGTGTGTGTGTGTGTGTGTTTTAAATGTCCATCAAGGAACCAGGCACCATCTCATGCTCTTCCTGGGTGTCAGGTGTCAATCTCCATGCCGCCTCTTAGTTAACTAGACCTATTCATTTATTCAGACCAACATTTCCATGATTGCCTTTTGGCCTCAAGGTCAATTAATGGGCTCACAAGTGATGAAAACAAAGAACAAAACTGAAAGCAGTATATATAAGAGCAGCAGCTCTTATATCCATGGCATAAACTATTATTCCCAGAACACTTAAACTACACTTCCCAGGATTCTTTGGGGTCAGCCATGCACTTTATATGCATGTTGTGTATGCAGCCCTTGGTTTTTAGAAACAACAAACACACAGTAAGAGCACCTGCTTTGTATGCAGAAGGTCCAAGATGCAACCCATGGCAACTTCAGGGCAGAACAATGGGGATGGAGATGCTCCTTCAGGTATACTGGGCTGAGGCCGTTTAGGGATTTAAAAGTCAGCACCCACACTTTGAATTGTGCTTGCAAACGTATTGGGAGCCAATGTAGGTCTTTCAAGACCGGTGTTATGTGGTCTCGGCGGCCATTCCCAGTCACCAGTCTAGCTGCCGCATTCTGGATTAGTTGTAGTTTTTGGGTCACCTTCAAAGGTAGCCCCATGTAGAATGCATTGCAGTAGTCCAAGTTGGCTGGTTCATATATTGCTTTGGCAACTGTGAATTCAGTAGCCCAATCTTCAAATGCAAACTGAATTTTCTCATCCCTCATTTAGCTGAATTACTTTGAGACATCTAACCGGGGGTGGGGGTGGGTTTGCAAACCTTTTTGGTCCAGTGGGTCACCTAGCAGTCAGTCATCCAACCTCACAATGAAGCCAGGTAACTGGCAGGGGGTAGTCTGACGCTTCTGTCAAGGTTAGCTCATGGGGGCGGAGGAAGATTGTGACCATGCAGGACTGAACTGCCTGCACATCAGCGAATGTGCAGGGAGGTCAATCCTTATTTCTGCAGCATGAGAGTGCATGAGAGAATTCCCTACAGGATTGAACTTCATACAATCATAGAACTGTAGAGTTGAGTCATCTAGTACAATGTCCTGCAATTTAAGAGTCACAGCTAAAGAATCCCTGACAGATTCCCATCCAACCTCTGTTTTAAAAACCTTCACTGAAGGAGAGCCCAAGTGCTGTCTGCAAAAATGCATACACTACTAGGGTAAATTGTGCATGGGTTGCATGGGGAATTGCTTAGTGAAAATGTGCATTCTAGGACACAATTGCATACAGACTTGTGCATGTTGAGGAATGTTCACACCTAAATCTGAATTTGTATACATGAGATAAACATATTTTTATATTAAAAATAATAATAATTACAAATGAATGTGGATAACTGAACTTAAGATTCGAACAACGAGAAACTGGGAGAAACCAAAATTGACGGATTCGCCCATTCCTAACTTGAACCCCAAACGCATTTCTGCTGCATACAGCAGTTCCTGGAGGCCCAGTGGTGACTGCCCAAACCCAGTTCCATCAACTCCACTCCACTGCATGCCTTGATGATGCTTTCCTCGACTGTCCATCTGCCTTCGTCTCTCTGTTCGTATGTGTGTCTGTCATTTCCACATTTGCTTCTTTCACACATGTTCACTCTGCTTCTTTGTACTGATACTTTCTGCTGATAATGAAGTAATGTTAAAGGCCTTTTTAAAGGAAAAGAAAAATCTTTTTTCAGCATGTGCCCTTTTGAATTGTTTTTTTGTTTTTCTCTGTGCAAGGAGTCAGCCCACACTCTGTTCTCCCGCAGGTTCTACTCACATTCTTACTCCCACCAAATTTCTCATGGATCTGAGGCATCCCGACTTCAGAGATTCCACTAGGGTATCTTTTGAGGAACAGGCTCCAACAATGGAATGAGAGCCAAAGAAAGCAATAAAAAGTAAAAGCAGCTTACTATAGAAAAAGAAACTCTTCCCTCGCTCGGAAGGGCTTCTTTGATTATTACATCACTCTCTCTCTCTCTCTTTCCTATATCTCGCTCTGTCTCTCTTACCCCCTCCTTTCCTTCTTTCTTTGTCCATTTTTTGGTTCTTTATATGAGAAAATGCTTGCGATTTTTTTCTGTCTTTAAAACAACGGTTTTGAAAATGTGCCCAGCGTTGCTTCCATCAAATCCTACACCATCTCTTATTCAGAACTTGCCCATTCCCCGCACCAACAGTGATCTGTTTCCAAAGGAAATGTCAACACTCCCATTTTTAAAAAAATAAAAAATATGAAAATGAAAAGGAGCTGCAGTTAGACTTGGGAAGTGTCCATTTGCCACTTCAGATTTAAACAGGTTTGAAACTTGTTTACCTTTTGCTCAGAGTCCATTTTGGTAAATCGTAGCGTTGCACCTGCCAAGAATTCTTTGGCTTTTAAAAAGGTGTTAATAAGCTTACACCAGAGGTGGGGAAACCTGTCAACTCTAATCATCCCCGACTATTTGGCCATGCTGGTCAGGAATTATAGGAGTTGGAGTCAATGTCGGTAGGGCCACAGGTTTCCCATCACCTGGCTTTACACACTGTTCCTGCCAAAGTTCCAGTGACAGTCTCCCAGAGCAGTTGATACATTCATGAAAATGCCGCTGGGCATTTGCTGTCCCTACAGCGCATTCTCTCTGCCTGCTCTTATCAGCCAAAACGCCTGCCTAGCTTGCTGTCGTTCCTGTCACTGTTACAGGGGGTGTGGTGAGGGCTGGGTCAGCTGCCCCTTGGGAGACCCTCTTCCCCGCCCCCCACCCCGTTGTGGAAGAATATATTGCATGGTCTAGATAGAATGAAAGAGTCCTGCTTTTGTTTTACTCTCAGGGAGAGGCCCTGTGGGGCTTTTTCTGCCTACGGCGCCAAATTAGCTTGCCTGTCCTTTGGTGCTCCTGCTTCTTGAGCTGGGGGGAAGGAAGTTGCATTTCCTGCTCTGCCTCAAAGAGGAACAGGAGATGGGGAAAGTCAGTGACTCCAGAGAAGCAAGGAACACCTCTGAAAAGCTTGCTGGTTTGTAGCTTGCAAGTTCCTGCCCCAGTAGCCACGATGGTTGTATGGCTGCTGTATGTTCAAAGTCAGGACACGTCGCTTGTTTGTCCTGACTGGCTTATCGCCTCCCAAGGTCTTTGGTACAGCCTCATCGCACTTCTCCTGCTTTGTATCATTTTTTATTTTATTAAATGGAGGTGCCAGCTAGTGAGTTTTGCATTGCTTAAGAGGGTGGGGTTCTTGGCACATGGGACACAGGTGTTAAGAGCAGCAGGACCCCCCCAGTGCAATCCAGATGGACATTTAGTGCTATACTGGACCTAGCTGCCATGCTTTGAGTATAGAGATGCAAGGCTAGAGCAACACACACACAAACCAAACACACCCACCCACCCACCCACCCACACACTCATCCTCATCTGTGCCCACAGAGTGTCCCAATTGGCAGCAGGCCTTAGAATCTTATTCTTTGTTGCTGTTTTTATTTCCTAACACACACTCTGGTCAAGGGTAGCCATAATTACATATTTATTCACAGCATTTTATACCTTGCCCTTTGAACCTCCAAAGGCTCCCAGAGCAGCTTACAAGAATCATCATCTAAGACAATCTGAAAAACACCATGGCACTTGATAAAATAAGCAGTGGGAGAGCAGAGGAAAAAGCAAGCTCGATCCCAGGTTCTGAAGAAGTGGCAGCTCTTACAACACAGTTTTAAGAGCAGCAGCTCCTTACCAGTGTCCACTGGCAGTTCTGGGAAACTTTGCCTTTTTAAGGGGTGCACAAATCCCCCACCCACTGATGCGTCTCTACCTTACTGGGGCTACAGGAAGGAGAGTTCTCTCTTTATTCCTGGTCATCATGGATTACCCCCCCTCCTTCTTTGTCTTCAGTGACATGGGCTTTCTCTTGAAGGCTCCTGCAATATTCCTTTTGTCTCACTCTCCCTGACTCCTCTCAATCCCCTTTTCCATATCTCAAAATATATATACATGCACATTTTCAAGTACAGGCAATCCTTTCTTTCTTTCTTTCTTTCTTTCTTTCTTTCTTTCTTTCTTTCTTTCTTTCTTTCTTTCAAATTTGGCTCTTCCCTCCCATCTGAGGTGGGAGAGGAAGAGGCGATCTTTTATCTGACAGCCTGCCATTTGCCACTGCATGCCAGGGCCTCATGAGCCACACAGCCACTCCTGCCTCGCTTTCGCTATCTATCTCTGCGCCCTCGACGTCAATGGCCTTATGCTGCCCTCTCCAGCATACCATATGCATCATTTCTCCACCACACTTAACTCACGGGGTTACAAAGCCTCCATCTGGTATTCTATATTTTTTCTTTCTTTCTTTCGTTTTCGGTTTTTGCCTTTCCTTTTCCTGCACTAGATGGAATCGTAGTTCCATAGGCTTAACATTTTTGCAAGCATTTATTCCAGTGGTTAAAAAATAAAAATAAAAATTGGTACGCTGTCCCCGTGGCAGGTAAGAGGTTCTGAGTGTCAGGGAGGGGGGCGGTGTCTGCAATTCTTCTCTCTTATTTCCTGTGTATATAACAGAAACTGGTGTAGAAGGGGATGGATTGGGGCCACCTGATAAGGGGGTTCACAGATCCTCCCCCACACAGTGGCTGCTGCTCTAACTTACCACATCACCAGCATGCCACTTATGGGTGTTGGTGATCAATTTTGACCCTCTGTTCCACCATGTTGCACCTCTTAAAAACTTTTGATAATAACTTGCCTGATTTGTTTTTGTTGGGGGGTGGGGCAGGCAGTCCTTAGCACATGCATTTGCTCAGACGTGGGTGCAATAGCGCCTCCCCCATCCTCGCCCCCACCCACCCAAACCCACCGCAGGTCACCAAGGCCCCTACCCTTATAGATGACAACCCCTTCCCCTTTTCTGATGCCTTTTTCAGGGTGGGAGTTCTAATATGCCTTTCTCTCCTCTTCTCCCTGCCTCCCACTCCCCCCACCCCCATTTGCAGGCTCTACTCATGTTCTCACCCCACAGAAACTGCTGGACACTCTGAAGAAACTGAATAAAACGGATGAAGAAATTAGCAGTTAAACAGACACACACACACACACCAACACACACACCCCTTCCCTCTTTCTCTCCTCCCCCATTTCCTGCCCTTCCCTCCTTGACACCATCATCAAAAAAGCAGTGACATGACATTTGGGGCATCCCATTTCCTTCCAGCTCTGGGGTGATCCTTGCCCCACTTAAATTTGTTGACTGGTTCCATTTCACCTTCTTCTTATTCGTCTTGGTTTCCCCTTCCATCCTACATTTGAAATGAAGGTAAATAAGAGAAGGGTTTGGGGTGGGGAAATTGCATTGTCTCTAAGGCAGATAAAAGAAAAGAAAAGAAAAATAATATATTCTATAATATAGATATTATCTCCATATGTGTCCTCCAAAATAAACCACCAAAAACTAAACTTCCATCATTTCATCCATGGCGATTATATGACGACGATGCTGATATTATTATTATTTTTTAATGATGATGTCCTTTTAGTTCTGGTTTTAGTTTTCTGCCCGGATGGACGAATGCTTGTGACTTATTTATGGCTATGTGATCTTGTACCTAACCTCAGATGCAAACTGTGAAAGGAATGCTCTTCTTCCCCCCACTGTGTATTGGGATTTTTGCTTGCGTTTTGGAAATAACTGTCATTTGACCTTCCTTGTCCTCCCTCGTCCCCCCTGCTGCTTCTACTGCTGTTGTTGTTGAGATTGTCCTCTCAGTTTTCATATTTATTTAGTTTATCAGTGTGTAGGTGGTTGGTGCATTTCTGGGTGTGGTTTTTTTATTGCTTCACCCCGACCTTTTCCAACTTTTCTGGAGCATTATTTTAAATGGAGTGTTTGTGGTTTGCAATTCCAGCATGTCTGGATCAATCTTCCTTATTAGATCTTCTTTGTCCCACCCAGGAATGATGATTTATTTCAACACAAGCATATTTGGAGACCAACCCCTGGTTTTTAATTGGTTTGAAACATGTTGGCAAATGTTATTTTTTTTCTTTAGGAAGGAACTTTATTTTAGCACTTTGGTGATACCTTTAACGAGGCAGAGTTCGCTTGTGAATTCTGTAATATTATTTATCACATTCTTCCACCTGAGGGCCCAGGGCTGTCTCTCCAATTTTATCTCCACAACAACCCTGTGAGGAAGGTCTGTCTTACTCATGGTGAGAAACCCAACACCACTCAATAAGATTGTGGTTGACTGGGGATACGAACTCTAGCGCTTTAACCTCTAGACCACAGTATGTCTCTGATTTCACGGTTCAGTGAATAGCAGGCAGGATTTTCTGGTTCTGGGATGCTTCCTCTTACCGGCTTCCAGAAGGCAGGCCCTGGTTGTGCAGGATCTATCGGGATCTCCAGACTTTTCTGGCCCATGAAGGCATAAGGCAACAGCTAGCAATGGTGTATTCATTCAATAGACTTTGTTCTGGTTTGGGAGTCAATTTCCTTTCAGTAGTTTGCTGAGAGCAAAGTTGTCTTGAAACCACAATTCCCGTGATTCTCTGGAGGCGGCCGCAGCTCATGTAAAATGATATGCTGTGTAGTATAGTCAGCTTGTTTCCTCTGTCCTTCTAGCTTTGCCCCCTGTACTCTTGCAAGCACATGTCTAGAGTCCCTGGAATCTGCATTCCTTAACGCAGACTCTAGAGAAGCTGACGTCAGTTTGAAAGAGAGTTCGCTGCTTGTGGGATGTAAGCTACACACCCTGTGCACCCCACTTTTGCTTCTAGCTTGGCAGATTCACACATTGCTGTGTGGGGCAGAGAGGCCTACTTTCTTTGCACCGCTCTTTTAATCATCTTTTATCTGTCTCCAACCCTGCTGTCCTGCCCACAAAGCAGAAATCTGCATTGTGCTGCATTGAATTGACATTCCCGGACTACAACTTCCATCACCATGCTGGCTGGGGCTGATGGGAGTTTGCATCCAACAGCAGATCTGCGGCCCCTGTAGTAAGCAATGTTGGCACTTCCTTGCTTTGCCTACTAAGGAAGGAGGAGACTATACAGCTTTCTCCTTTCAGTGACAGATGACAGATTGGCTGGGTGGTGTAGATGTACACTGCATGGTGTAGATTGCATGATGCTGAACGTGTCAGCTGTTGTGAATCATTTAATCCCTCCCATTTGTGTGATTTGAGGGAGCTCAAGTGGCTTCAAAACTGTCAGGAAAGGGAAATATATTTTTGAGAGAATGATGAAGGATCACTGCCCCGGGCAAAGACAAAGTGACCAGGATCTCTGCTGTGAAAACAAGAGGCTGTATCCAATGTTAGTCCTACACAGAGTACACAGAGTAGACCCATTAAACCTGGTGGCATGACCAACCTAGGTACATTCCTTTTAATGGATCTCCTCTGTGTGGGACTTAGATGCTTCCCACAGACATCATTTCTGGCCCCACAGCACCTCCTTGTGGTCATTCTCCAACAAAGAATATACCATTGAGCTTTAAGTGGGCTTAAAAGCTTCCTCAGCTCTAGGCTGGATTGTACCCAATTTCTTCCTGGCTTGTTTAGGAGCAAAAATAAAAAATAAACACATGACATATTTCAGGATTGAACTGAAAATACCAAAACAGATTTGGGAAATGACATTATCAACCAGGCAGCCACAGTTTAAGTGCTTCTATGTCTATTGAGCTAATATGGGATTCGAGTGAGCAACATTACTATCCTATTTAACATAGTGACTCAAGATAGTGTGGACTACAATGACCATCACCCCACAGTGGTTGTGGGGAGCTGATTGGAACTGTAGCCCACAATAAGCAGTCTATAACTCCCGTCTTCCTGTGTTGTTGGGAAATGTAGTCCCCACACTCTGTGTGTGGGGCGTCATGTTGACTAAAGCTCAAGCTTTAACTTCAGCTGGAGTGTCTCGTTTCTCCTGCCGTCAACAATGGCATTTCTCGTCATAAAATTTTGCCCTGCACCCTTTGGATTCCTTCCCCCTTTCTATCTCTCATCATCCAGTAGTGAAACATTGCTGGCTGTGGCAAGCGCCAAAAATCCCCAATTGTTCTGCATTTATAGATCCCTTTGCCGGTCCTTCTGCTCCCCCTGCAGACTGTATGTATATGAATTAAATAATTGTGTATTGTGGTTGTCCTAACAAGCTTGAAGTAAAGTGGTTTACCGAGTCTTCCTTGTGTGTCCTTTTCTCATTTGACTCCCACAATGGCTGTGTTCGCTTACTGTGATATTTTTAAAAAACTGTATTTTCTTCCCTGCAGTTTTGGGCTGTCCCTCTTCCACCTGTCCCAGGGCATTAATGTCTCTTCCTAGAATATCCCAACAGAGAGAAGAAAATACTCTTTCTGTTCGCTACCATTTTTGTTGTCCATTTTCCCCCCTCCCTTGCCCATAATATATTTGTTTTTCGGGCAATGGTTGTAGTCATTTTGCATCAGTAACTGTTTTGCCAGCTCTCCAACCTTTTCTTGCACCCTCCCATTCCCCCCCTCTCTAAATTTAGCATTGCAGCCGCTTCGAGGTATCTCTTTCTCTCCCTTTTGTTTAGATGTGTTTTTGTTGTTTTTGGTGTGATATATATATATATATATATATATATATATATATATATATATACATACACACACGCATATATATATATATATTCACACACACACACTTTATCAAAAGAGAAAAACAACAGCAAATTCTTGTTATGCAACTTGTTTAATTCTTGAAATTTCAGTGTTTGGAACTGTTGAAGCACAAACGTGTCATCTCTGTTTAGCTGTTCTTCTGTAACTTAAAAAAAGCACTTGGAGTCAATAAATGATTTACTGTCCCATCGAGTGAGGTAAATGAGGATTGATTTGACATGGGAACTAGTTTGGAGTGCGGGGAGGGGGCAGGAGACAAAAGGCAGACAGAGAAATGCTTAAGGAAAGACTTTCACTTTGCAGAGTGTTTTCTAGATTTTCTCTCTTTGGATATGTGGTCAGCCCTGTGAGGTAGGCCTATGGATGAACTCCACAACCTCTTGAGTTAAGGTTCTGCATCTTAAAACTGTGGTCCAAATATGAGGTGCTCCATGAAGATGCTACTGATACTTTCTTCAAGATTTTGAAATGGCAGCATATGCTTCAAATGGGAGAGACCAACCACAAGCAGGTGAATTTCCAAGGAAAATTTGCCAACCACATCTTGCTCTTATCTTGTAAGAGAGCCCTGGTGTGGGCTGTGCTTGCCTATAACAATATTCCCGTGTTTTATTGAAAGCAAGCAAACAGCGCCCAATTGCTAGTACTTCATTCCTCCTTGCATGTAAATAGTATAACCAGGAGATCCTTTGTGCTTCTCCTTAACAAGTTATGATTGGTAGCCATCCTGAAGCCGCCATGACTTGTGAAGATCATAAGCTGCTGCATCCAGCCGAAGACCCATCTAGTCCAGCATCTTGGTCTTACCATGGTGAACCAGATGGCAGTGAGCCATCTCTGAATGCAAAAGCACTCTCCTCACTTGTGATCCCCAGCGACTGGTAGTCAGAGACATACTGCCTCTGACAGTGGAGTTAAGGCATAGCCATCATAGATAGCCAATCTTAGCCTTGCTCTCCCTGAATTAGTCTGTAACCTTTTGAAGCCATCCAAATTGGTGGTCATCTCTACTTCTTTTGGGAGCGAATTCCAAAGTGTGATTGCGCTATGTGAAGAAATACTTTATGTTGTTGTTCACTTGCTAATCGCAGCTTGCAAGGGAGCAACTAACCACAGTGCTCGGTTTGGATGTAAAGAAAACCTGGTACAGTCTGTTTTGTTTGCATTGGGCAGCAGGAAGTACAAGCACTCTGACAGGACATCACTTGTTCTTGATAACAAAATAAGACTTTCTGGCTTATTGTAGGTTTCATGTGCAAACAGAGTCAGTGTGTGTGTTTGAAATCTTCCCCCTTTTAAAAAATGAATAAAGACACCAGCAGACAAAAATCATTTATTGAGCAAGAAAAACAGAAACACCCATTTGCAACATAGTTTTCATTACCAGAGACTTGCTTGTTTTTTATTTTATTTTATTTTAAAGGAATGTTGAAAAAGATACAACTATCATAGTTTCACAGTGATTTTGTTTGTGGTAATGGCTCCAATGCAAAACACACACACCCTACACCAACACCCTGTGTCTGAAAGTGCTTTGAGAACTATCTACAACATAATGCACATTTTAGCACATTTCTACAGATAGTATGAGTGTTGAGAAGGATCTGTCATAATTTTTTTTCTTAAAAAAAATAAAGGTATATTTATAGATTCAAAAAGTTTATTTTTAAAAGGTGTCAGGGGAGAAATGGCACAGATATCCTTCATCAGCTGCCCACTTCCCCTTGCTTTGTGTTTTAATGTTTCTAAGGCACTCATCTTATGACTGAGCTAATTCCTGTTTTTACTGCACTCTCATCTCAACTCACATAATCTACAGGCAGCATGGAACATTATCAGCCATGAGGATAGGACCAAGAACAGCCAAGGTGGCCTCAACTTCCCAGCTGCGTTTAAGCGGTTGCTTAATTCAGTGATTGGCAGAAGGTAGAACAGGCTCTCCTAGGAAATCTCTGGGTTAGCCCCAACAGATCAGCAAGGGTTTCTAACTCCCAATGGTCTAATAACAACAACCCAAAAGCTGCTGTCTTAAAGGTGAGGTCCTATCTGCACTATACATTGACTGCAGCATTATACCACTTTAAACAGCCGTGGCTTCCCCTGAAGAATCCTGGGACCCGTAGTTTGTTCAGGGTGCTGAGGGGTGCTTTTCCACACAGCTGCAGTTCCCAGAATTTCCTGCAAAGAGGGATTGACTGTAAGGAGAATAGGGAATTTCCTAAGAACTCTCAGCACCGTTAACAAACCACAGTTTCCAGGATTCTTCGGGGGAACACATGACTGCTTGAATGCAGTTTCATACCGCCTCAATATATCATGCAGGTGGGCCTTAGGTTGCTGAAAAAGAATGCCTAGGGAAAACTATGTGTTGGTTTGTGGGAGGAAGCTTGTTTCTGCTACTGATCACAAATTCCTGGGTAGCGATCATGTGCCCAGAAGAAATCCTATTGCATGTAATACAGGAATATTCTACAAGACCCAGTGATCAGCCAAACATTGGTGCTGGCAAAGCCCTGATATGACAGCTTATGGGGGCTACCTACAAACTCCCTCCCAGCTCTGACACCTCTTTATCTCTCCTGCTCCTGATACTGCATATGACATTAGTTGTAAATATAAGTGCCTCTTGGGCAAACCAGCCTTGTGGGCAAAATGAGGAGGGTGGGCAGGCCTAATCAGGCCTGCAGGCTGAAGGTTGCTCACCACTGATATCTGTTCTGTCTTAAATATTGATCAACTTTGCCCTGACAACGACAGCAAAAAGTGTCTGATACTGTTATATATCTACTGCCCCCAATGCTTATTGACTGCATTTGGTCTTGGCAAACTGCCTACAATGTGTTGGGCCTCCGAGTGGCTGCTTGCCCAAAGTTCTTAAAGCACACACAAACATCCTAATGGGCACAAGGAAATGGGGAGGGAGAGAAAAGTATTCTGGCAAAACATATTTTGAAGACATTCTTGAAGGCAAAAAAGACAAAAGAGTTGACATACAAAATGCTCATTGTTTCCATTCCATAGTACCAAACCAAACAGCAATTGAAACCACACGTGTAAAAAAACAAATACACACACCCAAACACATATACACATATCTCTGAAAACGATTCACCATGGCTACCCCTTCACAAAATAGAGCTCTTTCTCTCATGCATCGCAAAGAGTCCTGAGGTAAGTATTGCAATAGACTCACGGCCCTTAAGAGGACCACCAAAAAACTTTTATGTCCTACTCTCAGCTTATTGAGCCTTTTAAGTAGGACAGTACCCTGTAAGGGGTTGTATTCAGACTAGTTCCACTGGAATTAGTGAACCTAAGTTACGTGAATTAATTCCAGTGAGTCTGCTCTTAAGAATGACAAACATTGGATACCGTGCTGTATGTTTACAGTGAATGAGATCAGTTCAGCAACAGCATGGAGGAGGTAGTAGACCTTCCTGCAAGACGATCAGGATAAAAACGTAAGAGCCCTGCTGGATCGAGCCAATGGCCCAAGTAGCTTAGCATCCTGTTTTCCCAATGACCAACATATTTCCCAGTGGGAAGTCCAAAAGCAGAACCATTTGTTATTCCCAGCAGGTGGCATTCAAAGACACAGTTGTTCTACCAGTAGAGGCAGAGCATAGCCTTAAAGGCTCTGAACAGCCACTGGCCAGTGCTTATGCCCAATATGGCTTTCCTAGGAGATGAAGGGTGCTAAACTCTGCAGCAGGTGCCAGAATTGTTTGCTGGCCAACAAGCCATTTGTTGGTTGCCCCCCATAGGGCCTTTCAATTCCCTGAAAATAAGATGAGAAGAAGTACCATCTTCACATGGCCTCAGTGTGCCAGAAGATGTTTTGCTTCTGCCACTATGCCCACAAAGGAGCTTTTAAGACTTCCATTTTTAAGGCAAAAGACAGTTGAGGTAAGGTGAGAACAGAGGAACAGGCAGGTAGAGGACACCCAGCACTGGAATATCTAAGGCTGACCTAAGGACCCACCACCAAGCCCCCTGCCAAAGTTAAGAGAGATACAACTCCATCAATGTCCATTGGAAAAATAAAGTAATGAAACCACTACTGTTGCCCCTACTCCATGAAAATGCTACATCTTCCCCCAAACTGCTTGGAAATTTGCCCTTTTAAGATGTGCAAAATAAGGGCAGAGATGGCTTTCGTGATACGAAGTTATGTTGCTTGTTCAGGGGAAGTGCAGCAGCAGTCCCTTTCCACAATCTTTGAAGGCTCCCAGTGTGTATTAAGACAGGCACCACACACAGCCTAGAGACTTGAGCACCTCCACAATGCTTAAGAGGCTGTCGGGCACCCAAAAATGGGACACCTCCACAGTGAGTTAGGGGCTCTATGGTGGTGCTCTTTGGCACATAAAAGACCAAGAATGTTATATGAATATCTCCCCCATGTTATGTTTTGGGGGAACTGAGTCCCATTTCCAACCCTTTTTTGCAATTCCAGCTAAACCAGTAGAGGAGGTGTCCATCCACTTGGCTCTCTTGCTAAAAGAGGCAGGATCTCCGCTGGTGCCTCCCTTTGTTCAAATCTGAAGTCAGAGACCGGCTGATCCGCTTGGTGGTGAGCTTCATGTCTCTCGCAGCTACTATGGCGCGGCTCAGAGACCTGTTCAGGTCCTGCAGACCAGCGCAGTCCAGAGTCATGGAGCAGCAGGAACCCTCTTGCATTTGGTGCCGAGAAGCCGAGGTTTGCAGCTCTGTGGCCTGGAGCCTGCTAGGGGCAGCAGCAGGGGAGGAGATCTGAGGTGCAAGTGGAGAACAATAGCTGGCGAAGAGAAAAAGAAGGGGGGGGGGGTCTGAATAAACCTTTACACTAGGTGAAAGCAGTTGTGCATCTAGTTCAGTATTGCCTACACCAAGGGTAATAATAATAATAATAATAATAATAATAATAATAATAATAATAATAATAATAATAATGATTTATTTATACCCCGCACATCTGGCTGGGTTTCCCCAGCCGCTCTGGGCAACTTCCAACAGAACACTAAAATACAATAACCTATTAAACATTAAAAGCTTCCCTAAACAGGGCTGCCTTCAGATGTCTTCTAAAAGTTTGGTAGTTATTTTTCTTTTTGACATCTGGTGGGAGGGCATTCCACAGGACGGGTGCCACTACTGAGAAGGCCCTCTTCCTGGTTCCCTGTAACTTGGCTTCTCGCAGCAAGGGTCCAGGGCCAGAAGGTCCTCGGTGCTGGACCTCAGTGTCTGGGCAGAACGATGGAGGTAGAGACGTTCCTTCAAGTATACTGGACCAAGGCTGTTTAGGGCTTTAAAGGTCAGCTCCAAAACTTTGAATTGTGCTCGGAAACGTACTGGGAGCCAGTGTAGGTCTTTCAAGACAGGTGTTATATGGTCTCAGCGGCCATTCCCGGTCACCAGTCTAGCTGCCGCATTCTGGATTAGTTGTAGTTTCCGGGTCACCTTCAATGGTAGCCCCACATAGAGCGCATTACAGTAGTCCAAGCGAGAGATAACTAGAGCATGCACCACTCTGGCGAGACAGTCTGCAGGCAGGTAGGGTCTCAGCCTGCGTACCAGATGGAGCTGATAAACAGCTGCCCTGGACACAGAATTGACCTGCGCTTCCTTGGACAGCTGTGATTCCAAAATGACTCCCAGGCTGCACACCTGGTCCTTCAGGGGCACAGTTACCCCATTCAGGACCAGGGAATCCTCCACACCTGCCCACCTCCTGTCCCCCCAAAACAGTACAGTGGTACCTCGGGTTAAGTACTTAATTCGTTCTGGAGGTCCATTCTTAACCTGAAACTGTTCTTAACCTGAAGCACCACTTTAGCTAATGGGGCCTCCCGCTGCCGCCACACCTCCGGAGCACAATTTCGGTTCTCATCCTGAAGCAAAGCTCTTAACCCAAGGTAATATTTATGGGTTAGCGGAGTCTGTAACCTGAAGCATATGTAACCTGAAGCATATGTAACCTGAGGTACCACTGTACTTCTGTCTTGTCTGGATTCCACCTCAATCCGTTAGCTGCCATCCATCCTCCAACCGCCTCCAGACACTCACACAGGGTGGGGGACATTTTTCAGGCAGAGGGCTGCATTCCCATCTGTGCAACCTTCTGGGGGGCCACATGCCAGTGACGGGCAAGACCAGAGGATAAAGTGGGCAGAACAATAAATATAAATGCTACTTTAGTGGAGTGGGCTGCTATTACACACATTCATGCCCCACCCTGTCCTCCATCCAGGTAAGCAAGAGGCATCATCAGAGTGAAAAAACCAACCAACCAATCAACCAACCAGGCAAAAACATTCAAGGAGGGGTATGCAATAGGGCTAAGTGAGGGGTGTAGCCTTGGGAGAGTCCAGCGGACCAGACACTGAAGCTTAGAGGGGCACATTTAGACCCTGAGTCTGAGGTTCCCAGCCCTGGGTCTGCACTAACTGGCCAGGAGCTCCCCAGAATCTCAGGAACAGCAAGGGCCTTTTTCATCCTTTTACCTGATCCTTCTAACTGGAGGTGCTAGGAACTGAACCTGGGGACTTCTGCTGGTAAGGTATGTGCTCTCTCACTGAACACTCCCAAATGAGTTTTGGAGGCATCAGTGGCAGGGAACAATCCAACATCAGAGTAGGAGACCTTATAGAGGCAGACAACTGAAGCTGGACTACAACACCAATCACTCCTGATCACTGTCCATGTTGTCTGGAGCTTGATGGAAAGTTTTAGTCCAGCAATATCTGGAGGGCCACAGGCTCTCCATTATTGGGGTCAACACAATAAGGGAAAAAGTCATATCTCTCAGAATTCTCACTGAACAAAGGCCTGAATGAATGGTTCTTACATTATAGACGTTGGAGGATAGGGAACCATGGGGACATAGTTGATGGAGGCAGGAGGGCTTGGGAGTGCCAGATACCAGAGTCCAGGCTGCTGTGATTGATGGTGGTTGCTGGAGTTCTGCTGTGGTCCAGAAACTTGCTCTGCTTTGTCCCCTGCACCATGGTCCAACCCTGGGGGCAAATGAGAAAACAAGATCTAAAATTCTCCCTAGACAGAACTGGGAGGAATTGATAACTTTATTATTATTATTTATAATTTTCAACATTACATAACTACAACAATGTTTGCCAAGTTTTAACATTTTCAATTTTGACTCCTTTCCCCCTCTTTCTGCGGTTCCTTACATTTATTTTCATCCTTTCCTGTATACTCCAAATTGTTTTAACTTATTCTTTTATTCGTCTATTCTAATATATATCTCATATATATTTTATTAAAAAAACCTGCAAGTTTTTACAATAATTGGAGGAATTGATATCTTACTATAAAGGAAAGTGGGAGGCACTTCAGAGAGCAACTCCCACTCTCCTTTGAAAGGGAGTTGAAGCTGGGGTGAGCTGTGAGGAGAGGGACTAGGAGCGAGCTATAAAGGGGCTTGGTTGGCCTGTGAGGGGATACCAAGGGGGTGGGTGTGGTGTAAAGGAAGGGAGTTTGATCAGATGTAAAGGGAGGAAGGGTTGGCGAAGTATAGGGGCAGAGGGGTTGGTGAGTAGAGTGAGCAGGGGCAGCAGCCCTCTGTGTGCATATGTGTGTATTCAATGACATGTTGCAGAATACACACACAAAAATCTCATCCATAGCTGTCAGCTCACAGATTTGAAAAGAAAGGGACCAGCAGCCTCGACAGTAAGGGATCAGCAGCCAAAATAAAGGATTTTCCAAGCACAGGTATGTTCAACTTCTGAGCCCCTCCGAGCCAAAGGCAGAAAGCCCAGCCAGCAGCCAAACGAAGCCTCAAGCGGTGGTTCCCACAATGCAGCAAGCAGGCAAAGGGGATGCAGCAAGGAAAACCACTGTCACCTCTCCGCTGGGAAGCGCTGAGCAAAGGCGAGTTCCCAGGCAACGCGGCCGATTTGATCGGCACAAGGCATGCAAGCTCCACCCCCCAGTCATTCTTAGATTCCTTATTGGGTGAGCAATGCAGCCAAGCAACACAGTTGGAGCCTCCCACCTCCCTGGCTGGCAGGGAGGGAGGGAGAGGAGCTGCTTCCTTTGAAACCCGGGAAATTTATCATCATCAATAAGGCACAGCAGCGGGACACAGCGTTGGGATAAGGGCCTTTCCCTCCAAATAAGGGACGATTGACAGCTATGATCTCATCCCAGTCTGGAGAAGCCCCAAGTGTCCAACACGTATCTCATATTTTGTTTAGTGTCCATGGAAGTTCAGTGGCACAGATGCTCTTTAACACTCTTCCCCTTGAAAGACACCTGGCGAAAACATTTCCATTTCACTAAGTGCTTTTTAGAGAATTAATTTGACTCAACTTTGGCCATTTGTTCTCTGTTTTACGACCATAACATTTATACAATGCCTGAATTTTTTTATTGTTACTTGATTTCTAAAAATGTATTGGCAGTTTACAAATCAATGGCTACTAGGTATGATGGCTATGCTCTCCCTCCACTGTCAGAGGTGTCAGTCGCATCTCTGAATACCAGCTGCTGGGGAAAGTGCTGTTGTGTTCAGGTCCTGCTTCTGGTCAGCCACTATGAAAGCAGGAAGCCAGGCTAGATGAGCTGTTGGCTTGAGCCAGCAGCCTCATCTTATATTTTTATAAACAAAACCATTCCTTTTGGGAACTGTTTCCAAACCCCTCACCATCCTTGCTGCCCTCATCAGGA
Source organism: Podarcis filfolensis (assembly GCF_964270895.1). Taxonomy (NCBI): domain Eukaryota; kingdom Metazoa; phylum Chordata; class Lepidosauria; order Squamata; family Lacertidae; genus Podarcis; species Podarcis filfolensis. The sequence continues at coordinate 41,999,487 of NC_139617.1, forward strand.
CCTGCACTCCGGTTTGCCAACACGGCATCAGTTTTCACACCAGAATTTCCCTTTCTCACCATGCACTACTTTGCTCCTGGGGTTCCTGGTATCCTTGAACAGATGGCTTGGCGCTTCTGACTTCTTCGGAGTGCTTTGGTAGAAGGGTCCAAATGAATCCCTTGGGGAGTCACAGCCTAGAAATGAAAGACAAAGTAATTCATCTTGCCACAAGGACCCTCCACCCCGAATCCAAAAACAAGAATACCCAGAACCAGAGCCCTGGAGAGGATTTTTTTTTTAAAAGAAAAACTACCAGTATGTGGAATCAGCTAAGATATTGAGCTATAAATTAATCATGACATTGGACATGCATGCCTCTGGGTGTCCTGATGTTGCTCGCATGTCCACCACCAAAATTTTGTGAGTGCCTAGCCCCCTCTGAGTGAATTTTGTGGGAGCCCCTGGCTCCTGGTGCCTATGCCTCAAGCATAGAACTCATTAGATAAGTCTTGGACAAACCAGTCATTCTCAGTTTCTGCTGAAACTGCTGACCCAGATTTATTTATTTTTAATCTCCTAAAAAAGGTTTTTTAAAAAAGAAAAGACATGTAGACCGAGTCCTTAATTTAGGAATGCAGAAATTCACCAGGTACCAGTTAACATTTAACCAAGGATAATGATTCCTGTGGCACTATTCCACCTGTTGCTAAGCGCCAGAATTGTAAAAAGGGAAAAGTCAAGAGGAAATTTAAGGTGGAGAGCCAGCAGAGACACAACCTTCAGCACCTGATTCGTTCCACATTTGCTTCAGTGAGCCATTTGGTGGTGTAAGTTATGGGCTAATTTTTCTTATCAGTTGCTGTGTGGAACTCCTGATTCAGAACATACCCCTGACTTCCTTGTTCTTCCAACAGAGTGGACTGCTCACATAAGCCAGCCACTTCGCTGCCACTGCGAATCCTGCCCTGCTCTGTGGTCTGGATTGTGCAAACAGAGATGGGGCACTTGTGGCCCTCCAGATCCTATTTGATTACAACTCCTATTACTGCCTCACAGATGAGCAAAATGATCAAGGGGGTGGAGCAACTCCCCTATGGGGTAAGGTTTCAGAGTTTGGACATCTTTAGTTTAAAGCAAAGGAGAGAAGGAAGCAACATGACAGATGATGTGAAGAAAGCAGATACACAACTCATGAAGATCCAATGAAGTTGAATTTTAGAGGACTCAGAACAGACTAAAGAAAGTACTTATTTACACAGCACAGAGTTAAAACTACTTGCTCCCACAAGATACAGCAATAGCAACCAACCTGGATGGCTTTGAAAGAGGGCTGGACAAATTTGTGGATAATAAGGCTAGCAGTGGCTACTTACCATGATGGCTATGTTCTACCTCTACTGTTAGTAAACCTCTGAATACCAGTTGCTAGGAATCACAAATGGGGAGAGTGCTGTTGCACTCAGACCCTGCTTGTGGGCTTCCCAGTGGAGCATTTGGCTGGCTACTGTGAGAATGGGATGCTGGACTAACTCCAGTAGGGCTCTTCTTATGATACCTTTGTAGCCTCTGGCATCTTGGTTTCTTGTGGGTACCTCTTCAAGCCGTGACTTGACCTCTTGGCAATAGGGGCACGGGGCAGAGCTTTTGGGAGTCTTTGGTTCTTGGGACTTGGGACTTGAAAAAGAATACTGGGTTCCTACAGAAATCAAAACAAAGAAACTTGATACACACACTCCAGACATCTGGTTTCCCTTGTGGGAAGAGAATGCTGGACTCGATGGGCCTTTGGTTTAATGCAACAGGGGTATTCTTATGTTATAGCGTCTCCTCCTCCATCGTTCTGCCCAGACACTGAGGTCTAGTGCCGAGGGCCTTCTGGCGGTTCCCTCGCTGCGAGAAGCCAAGTTACAGGGAACCAGGCAGAGGGCCTTCTCGGTAGTGGCGCCCGCCCTGTGGAATGCCCTCCCACCTGATGTCAAAGAGAAAAGTAACTACCAAACTTTTAGAAGACATCTAAAGGCAGTCCTGTTTAGGGAAGCTTTTAATGTTTAATAGGTTATTGTATTTTAGTGTTCTGTTGGAAGCCGCCCAGAGTGGCTGGGGAAACCCAGCCAGATGGGCAGGGTATAAATAATAAATTATTATTATAATTATTATTGTATAGCTTTTATTGTAACACATTGTTCTTTTTTCTGATTTTATGCCACACTTTATGTTTTTTTAATTTTGTAGGTTGCATGGAGACATTTGGTGCCAAGCAACTGATAAACTGAAAGGATGATGATGGTAATAATTTGCTTGGTAGCTTTCTCAGTGGGGACCACCATTCTTCCCTCCGCCCCCCCCCAACCTGGAGAGGAAGAGAGGAGAAATTATTGCCACAAATCAGAGCAAATTTCCCCTGAAAATTACATCCCCACCCCCAAAATGTAAAAGGGGGAAAGGCAGTTCTGCTCCCCTCTTCCCATACCCTCCCCTAAAATTTAGGCCATATTTTTATTAGCATGGAAATTCAACCCAGCCTTCCTAGCACAGTGCACTGCTACCTGTCTAGTCCTTCCTGGGGCAGTTGATTTGGTAAATAAAAGCAGGCTCAGGTGCCCATTGCTCACCAGTGTAGGGCCCCCAGAGGGTGGGCTGCTCTGGGGATTCTTTCCTAGAAGCAGAGGTTTCCTGATGTTTCCCTTTCCATGGCTTTGGTGGTGAGTAGTCTGACTCTGAAGGGCCTGCAAACAACACAGGTGGGGACACCCTCAGTCCTCATATGCGCACAGAATAGCAGTCACTTCATTATACAGGATCAAGTGCTGTTGGTTTGGAGCAGAGGCCACTTGTGCACAACACTGATGGGCTAGTGCATGAGACGTCACTGACAATGAAAAGCTGGAAAGGGTTTAGGTTAGGCTTATTTAATTCATACATTGCTTCCCTTAAAAAAGAAGAAGTCTGGAGCAATGTGCAAGCACTGTAAAGAAACACAAATAAAAATCACATAAACTTTTTTAAAAAACCCCAAAACATATCCACCCAAATTTAACAGTACAATGATTGGTGATACCCAAATGCCCAGGAAAACATATTTGCCTCAAATAAATATCAAGGTTGGCACCAGAGCAGTTTGTACAATAGGTGTGGGAGGTGCTACTGTCCTGTCACTGCCACCCTCATAGAATCACAGAACTAGCCCAACCTCCTGCAATGCAGGAATGACAACTAAAGCATCCCTGACAGATGGCCTCCAAACCTCTGCTTAAAAACCTTATGAGGTACTTCGTTCTTCAGGACATCCTTCAAAGGTGGAATGCAGAAAAGGACCTTAGGGTCCTGGCAGGCTTATATGAGGAACAGAAGCACATACAGCACATCCTTCTGAAAGGCATGCCTATATTCAGCCTCTGAATAAAATGCATCTCTTTGCATAACCAAAGCAACCTAATGCACACCACAAACATTTTTGTTGCTTACTGAGATCCGGCTGGATCCCATCTTGCAGGTGGGATCTCTTTATCCACTCTTCTGGCTTGATCAACAGAGCTGGACTGTCATGGTCAGCTGCGCTCTTCCCAGATGTTTTGCTGCGAGATGAGGTGGGGATGTGGTTGGACCTGCAAGACAGTGAATTGTTTTAGGCACACTGCACCATTCCTTACATGAGCAGCAGCAAGCACAGGGCAGAGAACTTCTGCTTATCTACTGCAAATCTGTGTGTCTGTGAGAGAAAATTTAAAAGGGAAGAAGTGGTGGGCACAAGTAAGAGGTCTTTACCTTTGCAGTGCTTCTCCCTCCTCTGCATATCAGGGCTCCAAGACCACCCCCTTTTTTTGCAACAGAAGCTTACCAAGTGTTTGACTAAAAATGACCTTGTACGTGAAAAATTATAGGAGATCATTAGTCTCAACAAACAATAAATCTATTTCAGGTTTCCAACTGATGCCTGGTGTAAATAAAGGCAAGAAAGAAAGCTGGGCTTCTGGGGCATTGTATGGGCAGCAGATGGCACCAGAGAGAAGACACTTGTTGCTGTGCAGGGTGTCAATACCCAGCATCTTCAGGCAGGTGCCAGGGCCCCTAGGTCCAGGTAAGGTATGTTGCTGGTGCCTGCCCCTCCAGCAGCCTGCCCCTCCAAGTAGCATAAGGCAGCTGAATCTAGCAGCCATTTTAACTCCCCACCATTCTCTGAAGAAATGCTTTGCCAGAGGCATTGTGGGAAAATCCTTACATGAACCTGCCCTGGCTGCCATCAGGAGACAGTGATGGAGAAAGGAGAGGCTGCCTGGGCTACCCTCAAACCTGGAACAAGCTCTGCCCATTGCTTACCCTATTGAATTGGCACTTCTGGGGAGGCGGGTCCTGTCCTGTTTTGGCATCTGGAGTGTAGAGGTATGTGCGGAGGGTGGCTGCTTTGGATAACCATGAGGCTGCTGGAGGGTCTTCTCCAGGACTTGGCGAAGCTTAGAGACTTCATGCTGCAAAGCTCTGATAGCCTGGCTGTTAAAGGGACAAAAACAACCCCCAGCCCAGGATCAGTTAAAATCAGGACCTAGCATGACAAGAGATATTAATTTTAGGCATGCTATACATGTCCAGCAACCCGAATTGTACACACAATAGTGGAAGGGTCATAGCTTAGTAATAGGGCATCCACTTTGGAAAAATCCTAACAACTGCACTCTTAGTGAGGCTGCTTCTATTTACAGTTTTTACAGAGTAAGTACAAAGCATAACCAGCTTGCAGATGGAATGTTTTTCTGCAGGAGTTAGCTCTTAAGAATGATGGAAAGCTCCCAGGCTGGTAGCTGAAGCTTGCCAGAGCATGGAAAAAATGTTCCCCTAAAAAGGGTTAAAAGTGATGCCTTCTCCTCTGAAGGAAAGGGCCATAGCTCAGTGGTGGAACATCTGCTTTGCACACAGAAGGCTCAATCCCTGGTATCTCTGGGCAAGGCTGGGAGAGACTGACCCAAAAACCTGGAGGTTTGCTGCCAGTTAGTACAGACCAGGGGAGGGGAAGCTTTTGCTTTTTCACCTTGAGGGCTGCACTCCCTTCCAGCCAACCTTCCAGGGGCCACATAATAGTGGTAGGACCCGAAGCATAAAGGGGGCAGAGCAATGATTGCTGATTTTAGCTTTATTCAGTTGGCTTTTTTCTTTGCACATCCCCCCTCCATCCTCCATGAAGGGAAGTGAGGAGCACTGTAGGAGTTCATGGACACATTCCAGTTTGCCCAAAAGACTCAAGGAAGGTACAAAGCACCATTACCCAGTGATGGGTGTGGTCTGGGGAGAGTTCTGAGGGCTAGACAAAGTGGTCTGAGGGACTGCCTTGGCCAACTTGGCCTGAGGTTCCTCATTTATGATCTACTGTGTTTCTCACCCAGTGCCCCCACCATTCCAAAGAGGAAACTTACGCTCGGTGCACGTGGGTGTCAAGGAGACTGTAGTCATGAGTCTGGTCTGGGGGCAGCGAAACAGCAGAGGAGCTAGGAGAATGTCTTGCTTCATCAGGAGGTGCATTGTAAGTTTCAAGTCCTGCCTGGGCCTCAGCCTCAGAGTCTGTGTGAGCTGGTAAGAAAAGAGCCAGAAACACATCATGGAATCATAGGGTTAGAAGGGACCCCCAAGGGCCACCAGTAGCAGCAGAAGATAAGCAGTAGCCGGATGAACAGTGAAGAAGGCAAAACCTTTGCCAACGTTTTCCTGCTTTGCCTAGCAAAAGCAGAGGAGAGGAGCAGGACCACCCCTGGGTTGAGGATGTGGTACCCACCCACTGTTGGTTCGCAACAGCTGGCCTGATTCCAGACTTCTGGGTGGGGAGGGGAGTTTAAAAGGGGGGAAACAGTTATTTATCTGCTAATTAGTGGGTGGGAGTATTCTTTGTTTATTATTTATGCATGGTTAACATTGTCTGTTATTAATTATATGGTGGGTGTATTTTTGTTTTTTCATAAATGTTATGCTAGATGATATAGTGATGTATTGTATGACCCTTCCTCTCTTTTTTCTTCCCTTATGGTAGTGTGTGTGTACACCTGCTGTAAGTCACCTGGACACCTTGGGGCAATAAGCGACTAGTAAGTTTAATAACTTAATAAAACAACAACAACAACAACAACAACAACAACAACAACTCTGCAATCCAGCAATCACAGCAATGCGTGAATCATGGATCTTTCCACTTTGGAAACTGCATTAAACAGAGCCAGATCATTAGTCCATCTAGCTAAGTATTGCCTATACTGATTGGCAGCAGGTCTCCAGGACTTCATACATGGGTCTCTCTCCCAACCCTACCTGGAGATACTAAGGAATGAACCTGGGAACTTTCACCTGTAGAAGCACTTCCCCTGTGACTCCAAGAGCCAACATGTGCATCACAGAGTTTCCAGTGCTCACCACTCTTGACAAACTCTCCTTCCCTGCAGCTGGATGCAGGGAGCAGGGAAAGAGCTTAGGATGGCACAGAACAAATACCTGTTTAACATGTTGCAACTGACCCAGCATTAGGCCGTGCAAAAGATCCATGATTCAGGGGTGTTGTTTGATCTCTGCAAGGTGTTTCAGGGATCCAGGTAAGGTGGTACAAGCTGGCCAGGCTGCATGTGTGTGCATGTGCTCTAGCTTTATGTGAGTGAATGTTCACGGTAGTGCAGCTAGCAAGGTACTGAGGGGCAGGATGTTAGGAAAGACCTCAAGTAAGAACAGGCACATGGCCTGGCATTCCTGCTCAAAGCAATTAACTGCTTTTAGCTCACCACTATCCATGCCTGGCTCCATCTCACTGGCGATGCTGTTGGTCCACCTGGTAGGGGAGTTAAGCTGGAAAGGTCTTCCTTTGGAAAGGACTTGTCTCTGCATCCCATTGTCTGATTGTGTGTGCCTGGGTGACCTGTCTGTTTCCAATGTGACAGGCACTTTCCTTAGAGATTCTGCTTCGAAGTCTACATCAACAGAGGTTGAATTTCCCAGCATGCTGTGGGACCTTGACAAGAAATGGGAACACAGAAAGTTGTTTTATACCAAGTCAGATCTTTGGGTCCTTCTGACTCAGCTTTCCCAGCACTATCTAGAAATACTGTGGTTTGAACCTGGGACATTCTGCAGGCAAAATAGATGCTATTTTTAAAAGTGTACCCTTCTTTTTGAGGGACTTCCTCTACATAGTGGCTTTTAAGAGATGTAGTTTTAGCTGTTTTAATGACTGTGAAGACATGGGTCTTTTATAATGTTCCATAACTGTCCTTGGCTCCTAAGCAAGGATGGGATAAAAAGCCAATGAAATAATAGCAACACTACTAATAAAAAGTAGTGCAAAGGAGGAGATCCAAATGTCCTTGGACGCTAACTTCCTTCAGCCCCAGTCAGCATGATAGTGATCAAGGATGATGGTAGGAGTCCAGTGATACCTGCAAGACCATAGAATCCTCACCCATGCTATTCATGTCTACTCAAGAGGAAGCCCCAATGGGTTCAGCTGGTCTTACTCCCAAGTGTGCAAGTCTAGAATTGCAATCAAACCAAAGCTGATACAAGAGGTCAAATTTCCCAACACATTAAAAAACAAACAAACTTCCAACAGCTTGCAATCAGTTTGGTGATTTTCATGCTCCAGGTCTTCCAACCACACTTTCCTCTATCTGAATATTGCTGGATGCCCACCCAGTTCCTGGTTTCACCCACTTTTTGTCTTCAGGTATCTTCTATATACTTCCTCCTGTTCACTGCCAACTCAGGGACACAATTATGGGAATTAACACAGCTCATAGGAAAAGAAGGGAGGGAGAGTTCATACCTAAACTTGGATGTATAGTGCTTTGGCATTTGTGCCAACGGGGACACCCTGCTGGCTTCTGATCCCACAAATCCACTGTCTGTCTCTGGGGAAACAAGGCGTAAATTCTGCAAGAGAAGGAAAAAGATGTTGTGGGGAACCTCAAGTCCAGGGGCTGAATGCAGTCCTCCAAGCCTTTCTACTTGGCCATCAGGACTCTTCTGAGGCCACCCCCACTCCCTGATGGGCCCATATTTGCATCCTTCTTGGGCGTTTTTCCTGGCTGGGACATTTCCTTGGATTTTAATAGTGCCTCTGGCTTGCCTGAATGGAAAATCGAGAGAGTTATGTGAGTGAGTGTGTATAAAATAGTGTACTGTACAAGGGGAAATTTTACTTCCTTTGTTCCACCCACATTTGCCACCGACTCAGGCAATCACAGGCACGCAGCCCCTGGAAGGCTGCCAGAAATTAATGTGGCCCACAGACTGAAAAATATACCTTATCCTTGAGGCGGTTAAATGATTGCCTGAACTTCCTCAAAAAGAACCGTATTTTGAGGCAACAAAGGATACATATAAACATTTTTATTTGGTATTTCCTTCATGAAGTTGAGGACATCTCCACCCCAATATTTATCCTCACAACAAATTTGTGAGGTAGGTTCGGCTTAGAATACATGGCATATGGCTGTATGTTTCACTCCATGGGTTACAAACAAGGACAGGCAAGATCCCTCCCATCTCTATTCAGAACAGGGGCTCCTAAAATTGATTTAATTTGGACTCAAGTTGCACCATTCCCAAATTACTTCAGCCTCCAAGTTTCACTGTGCTCCTGTTCATAACATTCAGAACACAATGAGGCCTGCCCAGTCCCAAACCTCTTTCTCCAATCCTATCTCTAAGCAGAGGAGAGCTGCTTCTCAGGGCTTTCATTGGCCCCTGAGCAGAGATGTGGATCCAGTTGCTCTCCATATGTTTCTGTACTCCAGCTGCCGCCAACCCCAGCCAGCATGGCCAATGGTCAGGGATGATGGGAGCTGTAATCCAATGATGTCTGAAGGACCACAGGTTCTTACCCCTGCTCTGCTCTGCTGTTAAGAAGTAGCACTCCCACCGTACCTGGTCATTGGGCCAGGGACTCCTCATTTCTCTAGGCTTGCTGGCTGGTGATGATGGGAGTCAAATCTCAATAAAACGTGGAGGACACCAGGTCCCAGATTCTTCCCACACTCTGGGTCCCACCCCCGGCACATGACTCCCAGAAAGCCCCAAAAGCAAGGTGGTGAAAAATGTTTTCTCCCCCTGCTCCATTGTGACAGTCCCCTCCCCACTAACCAATGCTTACCTCAGGCAATCCTGTGTTTGTTTTTTGTAGGGACTTCTTGGCTGTGTGTTCAGAAGCAGCACTGTCCGCCACACTGACCATGCTGCTCTGTGGCGATAGGTGCTTCTGCCGCGTCCTAGATGATGAGGCCTTTGGAACTGGAGTCGATGGACATTTTTGTTCAACTGAACCCTGAGGAACTGGCTCCTCCTCCTGCTGGGTGGATGGTGAGCAGCTGGTCTGGTCAGGTACTTCCTGCTGGGACTTCCTCAAAAGCTGCTCAGAAGGTTCCATCTGTTGCGGCTGCCTATTAGAAATGGGGGAGCAGGAAGAGAGAGAAGGGGGGACTCAGCAGAGGCTTATGGGTTGTCTGACCTATTCCAGCCACATTCCAGCCACAGTTTTGCAGATTTCTGAACAAAGCTATTGGGTCAAAGGTGCAGCTTCACTTTAAAGAAACAAAACAAATAAAGGCTTCTGGGGAAAGTAATATACGAAGGCTTTGCTGTCAACAGCCTTTCACATTCCGGACTGCCCCTACTTCCAAAGTAATCTCTCAGCAGTTTCAAGAATATAGCTCAGGGAATAGGAACACAGAAGATGCCAGTGGCTGTTGGAAAGTCCAACATTCAAGATGGCAGCTGTTAAGTCAGCATAGCTGTCAACTTTTCTTGCGAGGAATCCTATTCGGAATAAGGGAATTTCCATTAAAAAATGGAAAACGTTGACAGCTATGTAAGTCAGGGATGAAGAATTTGCAACCCTTGGCCTAGGGAATGTTTTCTTATTGAACATTCATCCTGGAGAAGAAGGTGGATTAACCCCACCACACATTTAGGAGTTAGCAACATCACTTTTTTTTAATCCCCACCAGGGGATCTGGGAAGAGAAGGAGTAATCCAAACCTGCTGCAAGGGCTTTCAAGCCAGGCTATGAGAGTCTGTTCCTGTCAGAACCCAGAGACTAAGAAGGCCCTTCATTCCCAGACTTCTAAAGTAGGATCTGTGCTTTCATGTGCCCAAATGACAAAGCTGTCTTTTTGCATGGGTTATAGAGGCAGGCACTATGTTTTACATAAGCAGGGAAGCTACAAGCTGCAGCCATGGGCATCCTGCAAACATGCAAGGAAAGGAAAGGAAAGGAGAAAGAGATTTCATACGCATTTACCTCCCCCTTCCTTTTCACTCCATGTGATTCCAGGCTTCACATTCACTCCCTTCCCATCAAATTCGTCCCCTTCCCCCACTCTCCTATTTCCTTCGGTTTCTCCTTTTTTCTGCTCCCACAGTCCCCGCCCCTGCATCTGCCCTGCCAATTCAGCCCTATCGAGTAGAAAGAACTGAAAATAAAAATAGCCTAAAATAAAAAGCTCCTTTGTCCAACTCTGGGAAAGAAAGAGGTAGAGAAAGCAAAGGCATCTTTGTTGGAAAAGCAAGCCCCCCTGCTTCTAAGTTTAGTCACATCCCAGAATGTTTGCAGGCATCGTGGTGGTCTGTGAAAGGTCTCCCACCAATATTTGCAAGGCAATGTGCAGAGTGGTTAGACCAGAGGCAGTTAAGGACATAAGAACCCTGCTGGATCAGGCCAATAACCCATCTAGTCCAGCATCCTGCCCTCCCAGTGGCCAACCAGAAGCCTATGGGAAGCCCACAAGCAAGACATGAGTGCAATTCTGCTCTCCCGCAATTCCCTGCAACTTGCATTCAGAGGCATACTGCCCCCAACGGTGGAAGCAAAACATGGCCATCATTGCTAGTAGCTGTTGATAGCTTTGTCTTCCATGACTTTGTCTAATCCTCTTGTAAAGCTGTTATGTATTGAAGTTCTCACTCTGGCCACCAGGGGGGGACTGTGTATATAGTTTTCACTCAGGTCCACGTAAGTTAATTTAGGTGGGAAACCCCGGGCTGTTGTTGTTACCATGTTGACAGCTGGCTGCCTATAAAAGCAGGACGGCTGAGCTGTTCGCTGTTTAGTTCAGTTCCAGCTTACTTATAAAGAACTACTTGGAGAAATCTCAGGTTACAGATGCTTCAGGTTACAGACGCTTCAGGTTACAGACTCCGCTAACCCAGAAATAGTACCTCGGGTTAAGAACTTTGCTGCAGGATGAGAACAGAAATCGTGCGGCTGCAGCGGGAAGCCCCATTAGCTAAAGTGGTACCCCAGGTTAAGAACAGTTTCAGGTTAAGAACGGACCTCCAGAACAAATTAAGTTCTTAACCCGAGGTACCACTGTACTTAATAAAAGCCACCCAAGTTGACAGCCATCACTGCCTCCTGTGGGAATGTATTGCTACATGCTGCGTAAAGGTTATTCTTTTATCTGTCTGGAATACTCCAACGTTCAGCTTCAGTGGATGCCTATGATGAAGATGACTGCTGGAAGGTTCAGGATAGATAAAGAGTGTTGATGTGGTGCCCTCCTGATGCTGTTGGACTCCCATCAGATCCTAAGCATGGCCAGTGTTGAGGGATGAGCAACATTCCTCATGGTCCAGCAACATCTGGAGGGCCACAGGTCCCTGACCTAGGAAATAATTAGGGCATGGCTGAAGTGTGGTTTCTTCTCCTGGATGACTTACTGCAAGGTTGGCGGCCTGCAAGAGGTCTTGCTAGCTTTAGACACCACCCAGTGGGAGCCTTCCTTTGTCCCAACATCCGTTATGGCTGCACCATCTGCTTCATCTGGGGGTCTGTCCAGGTGCAGCTGTTCCAAGCTCAGAGCCTCTGGCAAAGATTTGAAGCTGTTGTAGCTGTGGGACAAGAGACAATAGGTTAAGCTTGGGTCTGTCAGCCTTCTGAAACCAGATGAACTGAAACTGAATATTAGTCACTGCCAGTCCTACTAAGAGTAGGCCCATTTGAATTGATGGACATGATTAACTTAGGCACATTCACTTCAATGGGTCTACTCTCAGTAGAACTTCACTGGAAGCAACCCAATATATCAACCAACCATTCAAAGTAGAGATATAGGTTTCATCTGCACTACGCATTTAAAGCAGCACCTTACCACTTTAAACAGTCATGGCTTCTGCCAAAGAATCTTGGGAGCTGTAGTTTGTTAAGGGGGCCGAGAGGTCTAAGGAGACCTCTGTTCCCCTCTCAGTACTACAGTTCTGAGTTTAACAATCAATTCCCCTTTCCAGAAACTCTGGGAACTGTAGCTCTGAGGGGACCGGGGGTCTCCTAAGGACTTTAGGCACAAACTACAATTCCCAGGATTCTTTGTAGAAGGGCACAGTTATTGGGAGGGGCATAATATTGCTTTAAAAGTATAGCAAAAATGGGGTCCTAGAGAAGAAAACATCAAAGCAACGATCAATTTGTTCAGAAATCCAAAGGAATACATTCTACCATGCTAGAACAACAGCATGATGCAGAGATCATTTTTATTTGAAGAGTGAAAAGGCTGTAAATCTTTAAAAGATTATTGAAGGACTGGGGGGAGAGGTCTTTCTCCGACATCAAAAAGACATTCACCTCATATACACAAAACTCATACACTTACTGGTCCAGGAGGTGATCAAAGTCCTTTTCCACCTGGGCTTGCATGTGCCGGAGTGGTTCCGGAAGGCTGCTTTCTCCCTCTTCTCCAGTCTCATCACTGATGGAGTTCACTTCCAAGTCCAGCTGGGCTTGGCTGCGGCCATTCGTGGGGAAGGGGGTCTGAAGAGCAGAGAGTCAAGGCATGAGCAAGGCCCAAATGAAAGCAAAGCCACACCCCCTCCAAAAGAATTTGGCAATTGGTATAAAATGTTGAACAATTTAAATCACTTACAGATAGGTAGCCGTGTTGGTCTGCCATAGTCAAAACAAATTTTTTTTTTCTTCCAGTAGCACCTTAAAGACCAACTAAGTTAGTTCTTGGTATGAGCTTTCGTGTGCATGCACACTTCTTCAGATACTTCAGATTCAGATGCACACTTCTTCAGATTCTTCAGGTATCTGAAGAAGTGTGCATGCACACGAAAGCTCATACCAAGAACTAACTTAGTTGGTCTTTAAGGTGCTACTGGAAGAAAAAAAAAATTTAAATCACTGTCAGTCTAGAACAGAGGTTGGTGAACTTTATGGAGGACTAGTGGGTGCATTTTGAATTTTGAGAAAGTGCTGTGGGCGCCAGTCACTAGATGGTTGCCATGGAAGCATGGCCTACTGCATGGCCTAATGCAGGGACAAACTGTTATGTATTGAAGTTCTCACCCTGGCCACCAGGGGGTATTGTGTATATAGTTTTCACTCAGGTCCATCTAAGTTAATTTAGGTGGGAAACCCTGGGCTGTTGTTGTTATATTGTTGACAGCCGGCTGCCTATAAAAGCAGGCTGCTGAGCTGTTTGCTATTCAGTTCAGTTTCAGCTTACTTATAAAGAACTACTTGGAGAAATCTCTGGGTCGTCTGCTATGTCCACCCACTACTTAATACAACCCTTCCCTTTTTAGTACCTTAGGTGAAACAGGGAGGTGCCCCCCCATACTGCCACCGCTCTTTCCCACTCCTACCAAAATCTCCCTTTCCTGGGTTGCATGGTGGTGCCCATAAAGCAGCAGCAGACATGGCAGCTTCTGGTGAGATCTTGAGAAATCTCATAGAGCACATAAAATCTTGCCGGAAAAGCCAACACTGCTTCTTCACCAGTGGTGGAGGCAGTATGATGGGTGGGGCACTTGTGGGGGTGCTGTCTCTTGGGCACAGAAGCCAACTCCTAGTGGCTAAGGTCCCTTAGACCCCATTCCACAATAAAAGATTTGAAAGGGCTGCCCCCCACAAGTTGATGAGCACTGCCATTCAAATGGTGTGTTTGCAACACGCCTTGTGATCAATATGCGAGGCAGGGCTTACCTGGGCCTCCCCAATATTTTATGCAAGTTGGAATCTCTGTTCTTGGGCTTCCACATCTGAGGCTGCTGCCTCAGCCTGCCTCATGTGTTATCTGGCCCTGGCCTGGAGAGAGCGTCCCACAGGCGAGATAGGAGATACAAGCCATTTCATGCTTTGTAATATATGTAGCCTTGTAAAGGGCTCCAGAGTAATACCAATAAATCCAGGGTATAAAAAAACTTTCAGATTGGTACACAAAAGAAACCTTTAAACGCACTCCTGTATCTCGAATATTACTTTGGCTTTAATTGTGATGTTTAGCTTATTTCTTAGTTGTTGCCTTGTTAGCAGTGTTTTATAGACTAATTGTTTCACTGATGATTTGTTAATTATGTTGTGTTTGTGATGTTCTATTATGTTCTATCATGTCATTGCTCTATTGCTTGTAATCCACTTTGGGATACCTCTGCATGAAAAGCAGCATAGAAATATAATCAAATCAATCTATCTATCAAAATATCCTTTAGATATGCCATCCCTCGCTTGGGAAAACCTCAAAGTAATTGCGTGTGACCTCAGGGTATGGAGTGCAGACAGCCGGGACTGGGGCTTGAAGAGATGGAGTCGGCGACCTCATCTGCGACTCGGATGCCTGAGCTGGAAAACAGGCAGGAGATGAATCAGGTGCCTTAACGCTGCTCTGTGCAACTGGCTGGTCCCACATTGCCTGGTCGATCCTTTCCTTCAGCTCCTCCAAGCGCATCTCCAGTTGGAATATCTGTCCTTCCACTGCTCTGGAAAGTGTTAAAATGAGTTAGCAAAGATGAGAGAAGCTAGAACAGCAATATAGCTCAGGGAATAGGAGTACAGAAGTCAGGCTATTGCTCTATAAAGCTTAGTACTTCCTGTATCGTGGGTAGGCAAAGTGATGCTCTGCGGGTGTTGTTGGACTACAACTCCCATCTACCCCATGCAGTAGCATGGCCAGTATTCAAAAATGATGGGGCTTGTAGTCCAACAACCACCTCTGGGTGATGCTGCCTTGGCTACCCCTGCTCTAAATTGACTGGCAACACTGATTATAGTTATTGTTTGAATGGGGGGGGGGCTTTATCCATTTCCACAGTCACACAATCAATCAGTCAGTAGCTGAACTGGGTTCCACACAGTCACAAAAACAAATTAACCGTAAAAGTCTCAAAAACAAAAACGCAAAATAAATAGCAAAAACAAAAGCACCAAATGTAATCCATTCTGGAAGTCCATTTAACTTCCAAAATGTCCGAAAACCAAGGCACAGCTTCTGATTGGTCCAGGTGCCCTGGAAACAATAGCCAACAGCCGCATTGGACGTTTGGTTTCTGAAAAATGTTCGAAAACCGGAACACTTACTTCCGGTTTTTCGGCATTTGAGAACCAAGGCATTTGAGTACCAAGGCGTTTGAGAACCAAGGTACCACTTTATATACATACCGATCAGAATCAAAGTCTCCTAGCGCCCCCCCAGTTTCTTGATGGTTCTGCAACTGCCTGTATTCATCTCGAGCCTGTAGATATGTCTGCTCCAAGGCATCCTGGGCTTCCTTTAATCTTGCGAACCCCTACAATGGAAAGCAAGGTTGAAAGAGGCAGGGGATTTTGAGTGACTTGTTGACTCCCGAGTACCACAGCTGTGTTGACTCTAACTGTATCCTTATGATGGGAAATGGCACTCTAGCAATGCAGCAATACGGATAAGTTTCTAGTTTCAATGGAACCGACAAAAATCACCATGTAGTAAATTATTTCAGGCATTCTCCCAGGATGAAGCTTTCAGACAGATGTTGCCCTCCTGAAAGACACCTTCTGCCACTCAGAGAGCTACACTTTCCAAAGTTTGCTGCAAAGTGGGATTGTTAAACCACTCTTGAAATTGTAGCTTTGTGAGGGAAATAGGGGTTTCCTAACAGATCTCAGCACCCTGGAAATTTATTTATTTACATCACCACCACCACCACTCATGTACCACCCTTCATCTGAAGATCACATTTTAGACAGTAATTTATTGTTATTGTCTAGCACAGGGGTTGTCAACCTGGTCCCTACTGCCCACTAGAGGGCGTTTCAGGATTCTAGGTGGGCGGTAGGAGGATCTACGGCACAGGCTGAATCCTCCTTCCATCAAGCACTGGTGGAGGGTAAGGAATTTTTACCATCAAGAAAGATGCATTAGTGGGCAGTAGGTATAAAAAGGTTGACTACCCTGGTCTAGCAGGTATCTTTCTAATTGAGAGGTTTGCATCGCAAAACCATTCCTCTTATTCAATTTGAATGCCTCATTAAGCTGATCATATTGCAACCAACTTGTTACCATTTCTGCAATTTCAAGGTGAAGAAGATGGGTGTAGGCATGAACTGAATGTCTTAAATAATCATAGTTACAGATAGGTAGCCGTGTTGGTCTGCCATATCTCATTATACATGACAAAGCCATTTTTCACCTTCTCACCCCTTGCTTTTTCCTGTAAGACCTATTGCAGTCGTTAAGAGTCGTCAACAGGCTCATCACAGCTATCTGCCAACCACCCATTCCCACCACCCTTCTGAGTAATACCCCTCCCCACCTTCTCACTATATAGAAGGATCTGGCAACTTCTGTTTCAGTGTATCTGAAGAAGTGTGCATGCACACGAAAGCTCATACCAAGAACTAACTTAGTTGGTCTTTAAGGTGCTACTGGAAGGAAATTTTTTTTTGTTTTTGTTTTAAATAATCATCTTTTTTTCCTTTTTTTATGTAAGCGGCAGATGGAAAATCAGAAGTTTTTAAAATCTTTCTCTAATTTTTCTTTTTCTTTTATTTGTTTGTCTTTTTTATTTTATTGATCTCTCTCTCTCTCTCTCTCTCTCTCTCTTCTTTCTTCTTATTGTTCCTTTTCTTTCTTTTGTTGGTTCTCTTTGAAGTCCCATGTCAGGGACTTTTTATTAAGGTCCAGAGATTGTACACTCATGGGGACAATAAATGGTTGTTGGAGGACCCTGGGTGAGAAACAGGGAAAGAGAAGAGAAGAGAAAGAAAAGATCCCAGGTGAGAACTGGGAGGAGCTACTGTCCTCTATGAGTGGTAAGGGCTAAGAATCACCTGCTAAGAAAGGACTCTGTATTCCACTTATTCTATTTGTTTTTTGGTAACCACTATTTTACGTATTATGAAAAACTGTAATACAAATTTCATTAAAAAAAGAAGATGCAACATTAATTCTAGAAAATGATTGTGGTACCTTTAACTGGTCTTGAAGTGGCAACTTCCTTGTTCGAATTAGCTCCTCCAAGTTTTCCACCTAAATAAAAGCATTCAGAACATTTCATCATATCCTGCTTAAGAACCAGAAATGATACCTTGAGGTGGGCTGGCACTGTTCTTTTGCTACACAATCTCCATTTGGGTGATTCCCCCACCTTTCTTAATCAACTTAATCTCCTCCAGTACCTGTGCCATACTTCGGCCTGTTCCCCAAAGCCTCTAGGTTATGGGTAGGCAAACTAAGGTCCGCAGACCAGATCAGGCCCAATTGCGGTCTGGGTATCGCTGTGTGGATCGCCAGCGCACACGTTCTTTCCCTCTCCCTCACACGGTGTCGTTGTTGTCGTCGTCTCCCTCCCTCCTCCGGGCTTCTCCCTGCCCTGCCTAGAGGAGGAAGGGGGCTGGGCTTTGTTGGTGCCAGCAGCAGCAGCAGCAGCAGCGCTCGAGCGGCCGCCATTTTAAGCAGCCCCTCTCCAGAGTCCTTTCGTGCACCGCTCATCGTCCCTCTGCCGCTGCCAGCCCCTGCCACTTGTAAGCAGACAGTGGGGCTCGTGGGGCTCTTGCATCATTCCCCCCCCAAAAAAATATAGTCCGGCCCCCCACAAGGTCTGAGGGATAGGGAACTGGCCCCCTGCTGAAAAAGTTTGCTGACCCCTGCCCTAGGTGAAAACATAAAGTCACCTCCATACTGTTAGTATTTCGTGAGGATTTAGTTGCAAACTGAAATGTATGCTTGTGCAACTGAACTGGATTAATATGCTTTGTCACAATTTTGCTTTTGATTTTGTTTTTAATAGTTAGCAGGTTCTGCATAATTAGCTCAGCTCTAAGTGGAAAGAGGGGGCGCGGGTGGCGCTGTGGGTAAAACCTCAGCGCCTAGGACTTGCCGATCGCATGGTCGGCGGTTTGAATCCCCGCGGCGGGGTGCGCTCCCGTTGCTCGGTCCCAGCGCCTGCCAACCTAGCAGTTCGAAAGCACCCCCGGGTGCAAGTAGATAAATAGGGACCGCTTACTAGCGGGAAGGTAAACGGTGTTTCCGTGTGCTGCGCTGGCTCGCCAGATGCAGCTTGTCATGCTGGCCACGTGACCCGGAAGTGTCTGCGGACAGCGCTGGCTCCCGGCCTCTAGAGTGAGATGAGCGCACAACCCTAGAGTCTGGCAAGACTGGCCCGTATGGGCAGGGGTACCTTTACCTTTTTAAGTGGAAAGATACCAGTAAAGCTGACAGAGTTTGCTGGTTTGTGTGAGGGCATATCTTAATTTATTACCGGTTAGAAGGGAGGAGGGAAAGAGTAAACAAAGCTGGAGACACCATGCCTGCAAAGTATCTGTAAAGTATGGTTCAGCTGAGCTACTCCCTGGGAAGCTGTTAAATCTCCACCTTTTGTTCACTGGTATATTGCCATGTTGAAACACTTACCACTATGTTATTTCAATACTGTATTCAACGATATGGTGATTTATTGCACAGCTCTACAAAGTGCAAACGGCGTTTCCGTGCGCTGCTCTGGTTCTCCAGAAGCAGCTTAGTCATGCTGGCCACATGACCTGGAAGCTGTACGCCGGCTCCCTTGGCCAATAAAGCGAGATGAGCGCCGCAACCCCAGAGTCGGTCCCGACTGGACCAAATGGTCAGGGTCTCTTTACCTTTACCTTACAAAGTGCAAAAACCACCAGCTGGTCTTGGCACCAACAAACTGGGTGAAAAACAACCTGTGAAGGAACCTTCCCAACTCATAACAACACCTGTAGTAAGCTCATTATTCCCTAACAGCACTCACTTTCTCCCTTCCTTTTACATGTCATCAACTGTGCTAACTAAAGAAACAAGGCTAATTGGATCCCATCACCAATTAGCAACCAAACAAGCACAACAAACCAGTGCCACACTAAGAATCCAACTCTCCTCCCTCTCTTAAGTGGGATTCTGTTGTTATTGATGGGTGGTGAGCAGATGAAACTGAGAGTGTGTGTGCATATCAGTAGCTAAAGGGGGCTGTTATTTAAGAGAGGCTACAGTTCTAAATCACTGAATTGGATGGGTGTGTGCAGGGTTACTTCAGCTGGAACTTGCTGGAACTCAGTTCCGGCTCCTCTTAGGTGGGTGCCATTGCCACTATAAGAGAATAAGAGAGGCGTTCATGGTGAGTTCCGGCACCTCTTTTTCTAGAAAAATAGCACTGAATTGTGTGCATTGCTTGCACAAAGATTCAGAGGGAAGCAAATAGTCACACACAGGCATGCACTTCAAAACAGTTTGCTGGCTCTAAGCTGTGAACTTGCCTGAGTCTGGAATTTCCTAGCTTGGGAAGCCAACAGCTGTGTCAAGTGATCTCCTGCAAAAGGTGTTTCTGTGGAGGTGATGCCATCTGCTGCTGGATTGCCCAAACCCATGGAGTTGGGAAGAGGAAAGGAGGCTGCTTGAGGGCCAGAAAATCCTGCAATTTAAGGAGACAAAAACTTTTATGCATTGAGATAAACGAATCTAGCAAGATCTTACCCATCAGAGTTGCTTAAGGAATGGGGAAGGCGGGGAGGAGACAGTCTAGCTAGCCATGTTCTCTTCCAGATTACTCCAATCCATTACTTTCTTTCCTGCTTTTATATTTCTCCCACCCACACAATTCAGTCGACATTTTGTGGATACTGAGCACGCTCACTTCTTATTGCACTGTTGGGTGTGCACCCCCCTTTTCTTATTTGAATAAAGTTTGTTCTCCTTTGTGCACTTCTGCAAAGCTTGGAGTTCCCATAAGACTGCTACTAACCTCACTCTTGTGTTTTGGCTACACCAAAACCTCACTCTAACCTCACTCTTGTGTTTTGGCTACACCAGGATCCACACTCACAAGAATGAATTTATTAGTAGTCTATAGGAACTGACATATTGAGAAAGGGGATGGTCTTCAGGGCTAGTGAGAAAGCAACAAAAAATCAGTCAAGATAAAATATATGAAGGATCCCAAGGTACATAGAACTGCTTGGGCATCTAAGGCAGGGATGAGGAATCTTTTTGAACCTGAGGGCCACATTCCCTTCTGGACCACCTTGTGGGGGCCACATACTAGTGATAGGTGGGGTCAGAGGCAAAAGTGGGTGGAATAGTGCGTGTCAGTAAACAGTAAAATTACCTTTGTGCGGTAGGCTAGTTTCTATGCACACTCATGGACCTCCACCACTATCCTCTACCCAAAAAGCACTATCAGGGTTGAAGAACACATTCCAGCCAGACAAAAACACTCAAGGAAGGCACAGATCAGGTGAGGGATGTGGCCAGGGATAGTTCTTAGAACCATATCAGGAACCTGGAGCTTGGGCCTTGCACACCTCAGTTTCAAGGGCCTGCTATTCTGCTGGCTCAGCTGAGGTAGAGCAGGGGTAATCAACATGATGCTTTCTACATATTGTTGGGCTAAAACTCTCTTCATCCCAAACGCTTGCCCTTCTTGCTGGGGCTGTTAGGAACTGGAATCTAACAACGACTTAGAGAGCCATTGGAACTCACCCATTGCTCTGTCCCAGCTCCTGCCTACCTAGCAGTTCTAAAGCATAACAGTGCAAGTAGATAAATAGGTATAACTGCGGCAGGAAGGTAAACGGCGTTTCTGAGCACTCTGGCTTCTGTCATGGTGTTCCATTGTGCCAGAAGTGGCTTAGTCATGCTGGCCACATGACCTGGAAAGCTGTCTGTGGACAAATACCGGCTCTCTCGGTCTGAAGTGAGATGAACGCCACACCCCCATAGTCACCTTTGACTGGACTTAACCGTCCAGGGATCCTTTACCTTTACATTACTCACCACTGATCTAAGCAAGTTCATCAAATAATTGTAGTTTGGGATAGAGGCTGGGCTTGGGGGGATGGGACCATATTTAGCTACCAGCATCAGAGATCTAGCCAATATTCATCCAAACCTTACTTTTTGTCCTAAAGTGAACTTCCTACAAATGTTATTTCTTCCAAAGGATGGTGCACAGATTTATCAGACCTTACCTTCATTCCACGCAGCATCCGGTGCTGAGCTAGAGTTCCCTGTGACCTCAGCTGTCCTGGCCTGAGGGATGCTGAAGGTCATAACCTTGGAGGCCTGAGCCACAGTCCCCATTTGGACCCCATGGCTGGGTTTTGGATGGTCATAGTACAACCGCACCTGAGAGGCAGAAGAAATCCATGGGGTTATTCAATCCAAATATGATTTTGAAACACAGGGGTGCTGGGAAGGGTGAGGAGGGGAGTCATAGGGGAAGAGCTATGAAGAGGTGCTAGATCTGCCTGGAGCTCCACCTGAACTGCAGATGGCCTCTTCCCTATGAAGTACCTTCAGGCCCTGGGACTCACTTTGCCTACCAAGGCTGGACAATGAGTGGTCATAGCATTGATGTCCATTGCCCTGACTTAATCAAGAGGTGGAAATCAGGTGTGGGGTGGTTTTTCTCTATTTAAATGCCAGTGGTTATTTGAAGAACTGATACAGTTCCTCTGAACATGTACAGAGTACATTCCAGACTGTAGCGCTGCTTTTAGAGCACATGAAGAAGACCCCCGTTTTAATCAGTGACATCTCCAGTTAAAAAGGATCAGTCAGAAAGCTATGGAAAACAGGCTCTTCATTGCTTGAGCCCAGTACTGTCTACACTGACTGGAAGGCTCTCCAGGGTTTCAGGCAGCAGAGTCTTTCACATCCCTAACTGAAGACGCTGGAGATTGAACCAGGTACCTTCCACATACAATGCAGATGCTCTACCCACTCCCCTCCCCTGAGCTACAGCCCTTCCTTAAAAGCTGGAGAGCCATTGCCATTAGACAATACCACGCTAGATAAACAAATAGCCTTATCTGATAGAAAGCAACTTCTGATGTTGCCAGAGTCAAAATAAAATTGCTCAGGAAGGCCATATGAGCTCATCTCTGATTACCCATTCACAAACAGCTCTGGGGGCTGAGGAAAATCCCTTATCTCCTCGCTCCATCACCCTTGCTCACTTATTTTCAGTTGGCGGGGACTAAAGCTGGATTTCATTAATCCTTGCCATCTGTGCAGTATGCCTCTCTCTCAAACTCCTCCCACATACCCCTCTGTGAACCACAGACCTGGAAATCCATTCTACTATACCTCTCATGCACATTCAGTTATAATCTAGTTTCCAAAGAAGCCTTTTCCTTTTGGGGAGAGACTGTAACGCAGTGGTAGAGCATCTGCTGTGCATGCAGAAGGTCCCAAGATCAATCTCCTGTACCTCCAGGTAGAGGAGGGAGAGGCTCTGTCTGAAACCCTGGAGAGCTGCTGCCAGTCAGTGTAGGCAGTACTGAGCTGCCTGGACCAATGGTCTGACTCACTATAAGCTTCACTATTTGTCTAAATGCCCCTGTATACTGAGCCACAAGGCTGGGTGAGAATTTACTGGTAGTGTCCTCTACATCTGAGCCAGAATACTGATGGCAGTCACTTTTGGAAGAGGTTTAAAAAGGGATTTGTTAAATTCATGGAGATGTTAGATCCATCAACAGCTATCAGCAACAGGAATAGACATGGCTGTCAGTTTTGGTTTCTCTCATTTTTCAATCTTCAGTTTACCCCATCTCCAGTTCAGTTTGCAATTATTGCAATTTATTTAAAAGCAAATATGTACATTTTCCTATTTCTCCTATTTTACTCATTTTGGGGTTTTTTTTGGTTTTCAATATGATTTTTATTAAATTGTCTATTTTACAATTTCCGATAAACATTTTACATACTTAAGATGTCAATGACTTCCCTTCTTCTCTTTCCATGGTTCATTTTGCATATCTTATATCCCTGAATATTTTACAAAAACTATACCAATCGGTCTTCCATTATCACATCCATCAAAACTTATTTACACTGTTGAATTTATATTAATACTGCCAGTGTTTTCAGCGGTACACAATTATTTTCCATATATTCAATAAACATTTTCCAATCTTCTTTAAATGTAAGTTCTTCTTGTTCTCTTATTCTATATGTTAAGTCTGCAAGTTGCCAATCTTCTTTGGCTGTGACCTTGCTCATTATCCATTTTGGGGCTAACAAAACACGAGCCACTGTTGTTACATATATAAATAACCTTTTCCAACACCTGGAGATTTTAGTCTTAATTATCCCCAACAGAAAGGAAAGGATTACCTATTCCATTTTCTCTAATACCTTAATCATGAATGACCATGAAATATTATCAAAGGCTTTCTCTGCATCTAAAAAGATTAGTGTGGACTGCTTTTCATTTCTTACTTCCAAATACTCTATTAGATTAATTACGTTTCTTATTTTGTCCTTCATTTGATGGCCTGGTAAAAACCAGCTTGGTCTCGGTGGACTGACTCAGTCAATGTCCTTTTTAGTCTGTTAGTTAAAATTGTAGCAAATAGTTTATAATCATAGTTCAATAAAGAAATATATCTGTAATTTTTAGTCTTTGTTAAGTCACTATCTTGCTTAGAGATCAGGGTAATAAATGCATCTATTTTACATATTTTTGGATGCAATTTTGCCTCATACACATTTTCTGCAAGCAATTTCTCCATATAGAATGCACACTTGTTTGTCATATTGACTAATAAAGGCATTGGTGAACACACTTCCCTCTAAAATACACCTTTCTGCATGCATTTTTTAGCTGGGGAATTGCATTGCAAAATTTGGAGGAGTGAGAAGTTTGAAAGATAGCCACAATTCTACCTTTGCATGTTGATTTGGGAAGGTCAAATTAAGATAAGATAATGCAAGCCAAACAATTTTATCCCTCATCCCTAACTAGTTTTCTGCATGAAAGCCAAATAGAGCCTCCAAATCCTGTGGTGCTTTACCCAAAGACAAAACAACGACAACTAGAAAGGAGAGTTGCCCTGCCAGTGGCCTTCTCAGAAACATTGGGCTAACCACTTCTGGAAGCAGAATGCTGATTATATCATCCATTGGCCTAATCCAGCAGAGATATTTCTTCTATTAAGAACATAGCATAATAATATAAGAGTCTGCTGGATCAGGCCAAAGGTCATCTATTTCAGCATCCTGTTTTCACAGTGGCCTTTCATATGACTGTGGGAAACCTGCACAGCAGCACTCTCCCCTCCTGTGATTTCTAGCAACTGACCACGGAGGCACAAGCACAACCATCATAGAGACTAGCCACTGATAAGAATTGAATTTCTCCAACCCTATTTTAAAGCCATTCATGTTCTTAAGACTTCTTTTAATTAATGTCCCACATCTTCCTTCCTCTTTCTGAGTAGCTGCTGTGGTGGTTGCTTCTGCTGGGCTGTGGTTTGAAAAGACGCAGCTCTTAAGATACAGGAAAGGGGTGGGTGGGGAAAAACCTGTTGCAACCCTGAGCTGCTCATCTTTTAGGCACGTTCTCGGATTCTCACATTCCTGCTCAAGCAGAGGCCAGGCTGCCTGACTCACTGACACAAACAGGAACCTGGAACCAAAAGTGCTTGTGTGGGGGGTGGGGTGTATCTTAAAAAAACCCCCAAAACCCCCATAATGATTCCTACTCTCCTTTAAACAGACTCTCCCCCCCTCATAAAAGGGGGAGGGGGCTTTGCTAAGAAGAGCCTGGTTGCTAGATCAGGCCTGTGGCCCATCTAGTCCAGGATCCTGGGCTCACATTGGCCAGACATATGCCTGTGCAAAACCTGCAAGCAGGGCCTGAGCACCACAGTCCTTCCCACGTGATTCTAAGCAACTGGTGTTCAGAGGTCTACTGTCTTCAACAGTGGTGGGAGAGCACAGTCATTGTGGCTAGGAACCACTGCTAGCTTTATCATCCATGAACCTGTCTAATCCTCTTTTGAAGCCATCCAAATTGCTGGTCATCAGTGCACCATCTGCCTAATCAGCAGCTGGGTTTAAAATTGGGGTTTGCACGCGCCACTGTGATCACAGGAACTTATAAATTGCTGTACCTTTGCCTGCATTCTTTAATGCCAAACCGTGTGGGCAAAGGAAAACGGGACACCTGATGTCATTGTGACACCAGGTGATTGATGGGTAAGTGGCCCACATTCCAGATTTGGCCAACAGGGCAGTGGAAGGTGGTGCCCATTAGTTCTGGTAGGGTGGAAGGCAGGGAGAACAACAGTGTGGGGAGACCAATGGCAGCTGGAGTCAGAGGTGAGATGATCCAGAGCCAATGAGAGGTGGACGTGACTGATTCTAGGCTCCCTGCTGAGCTCTACAAAGGGCAACACCAAGATGGAGGAGGAGGAACCTGACATTCAGTGCCATCCCCATGGCTGGTGGTATCTAAGAAGGCAGGCAGGTGGAGGATGGCTGAGAGCAGACTGAGGTTGGTGGGGCAGTGCTTCATTCCCCCTAATAGACCAGTCTCCACTGCTGTGGGAGAGGGAGATGGTTGAGAGGTAAGAATCCAGCCCGTTCACCAGATCCAGTTCCCCATTCCTGTCCTACACATAGAAATCTAGCATGACAGAATACAGTTGGATGAAGGACAGTGCTAGGTCCTCAAACAAGCTGGAGACGTCCTACCTTTGCACCCAGCCGTAGCCGGTCAATGGTGTTCTCAGCTTCAGCATACTTTGTCAGCAGTTTGTGGTAGTCCTCCTAAAAAAAGAAGAAAGGCATTTGGCATCTGTTAGGTTCATATTTTAGAGTTCCAGTCAACCCCAATGACAGGAGCCCAGGCTGACTGGTTAACAGTTAAGAATATAAGAATCATAGAACTGTAGAGTTGGAAGCGATGTTCACAGCACAGTCTGATGAATGCTCATAACTCCTTTGTCCGCCCCACAAAAAAAGAAAAGAAATCATGTCAAAGAAATGCAAACTGGCACATGTTGCATCATTTCTGCAGCATTCCCTTTTTGTTGGGACAGGATTGGCAAGATGGTAGTTTTACAGATCATAGGGCTCCTTTATTTTCAGTTACCCATGGCATGGCCTAGCTCTTCCTGAGGTGGTGAACTCATGTCTAATACTGTACCACCCCAGATGACAGATGGACTGCATTCCTAAATGCCCTTCCATATAATAAAAATAAAAAAGATCCCCACGCAAAGAAAACTAGCATTTCATGGAGAACGGTGTCCACCTATTCCTCTCCCCACATGCTGGTTGTCTAGGTGTGATGAGTTCTGTATAGAGGATCACTCAATAAGTTCATATTGTTTGACACCCCCCTCCACTTTCTTAGCCACTTGCTACCCAGTCATGGAATTTGCATGGGTTGCATCCAATGTTAGAGTAGGTATGTTAAAATTAGTGTACATGACTGAGTGAACCTTTGTTCAAAAATTGTGCAAATAACGATCAGTTATAGTTATCCCAGTTACATACATCATCTCCTAGCCCTTCTTGCCTGGACTTCCCAACCTATCTTCCCTTGACACCCTAACCCAATCACTTTGGTTTTTTGCAACTCTTAAAGTTTTCCAAACCTTCCCTTCTCTATCTTTCACTCTTTGTTATGTTTACTGGTGTTCATATGTTTAACCCTACTTGTAAAATTATATTTACACTTCCCTTTGAAGTTCTTATTTTGGCCATCATCGTGGCTACTTTTACATATTCTATTAGTTTAAGCAACCACTGGTCTTTGGGCGGAATTTTCCTCTCCTTCCACATTTTAGTGTGTACGTAGTACGTAGTACATAGTACCCTTCCTGTAGCTGTTGCGTAAAGGAAGAGGTGTTTTTTTACTTTATCTGGGATTTCCTGTCCCCTTACAGCTAACAAGAATTCTTCTGGCTTCTTGGGGCTCTGAGTGATACTTAGTTGGATACAACTCTATGAAATTTGATTCTGGAAGATGTAGTGATGACCACTAACTTGAATGGCTTTAAAGGAGGATTAGCCAAATTCATAGAGGACAAGGCTATCAATATATCTACTCTAACATTGGTTGCAACCCGTGCAAATTCCATGACTGGACAGCAAGTAGCTAAGAAAATGGAGGGGGGTGTCAAACAATTTGAAATTACCCCAATGGCTATGTTCTACATCTACGGTCAGAGGCAGTCTTTCTCTGAATACCTACCAGTTCCTGGAAATTACAATTTGGGAGGACACTGTTGTGTTCAGCTCCTGCTTGTGGGCTCCCCATTGGGGTATCTGGCTGGCCACTGTGAGAACAGGGTGTTGGACTAGATGGGCTCCCTTTGACCTGATCCAGGGCTCTTCTTACATTCTTAAGGGATACAAGCTCAGACACAGGCCATCTGCCTGAATAAGAAGTCAATGTGTGGCTTCAGAACTTTCACAATAGACACTGAAGCTATTACCTGAAGTTGATGCACCAGCACTGTAGCTTGTCTTGGGGATTTGAGTTCTTCGGGAATGACAGAAATGGTGGGGTCTTGACATTTCTGCACAGACCCTTCCCCACTGCTCAGCAGCACCTCGCGGACAATCTCAGCAGGAGACTTGAAGACCACTGGCTTCCCAGATTCATTGGTCCTCGCTGGGGGGGTCTTCCCCCGGGGTGGATGGTAGCTTTGTGCGTTCTTTGGAAACTTCACTCGAGGCTCCACTTTGGACAGATCTGGAAGCGGGTAGTTGAGCTGCCCTCGGCCATACTGCAAAGTGTCAGTTGTTGCCAGGTTTACTGGACTGGTTTCTTGGACAGGCTTGCTCAAACTGGACTCTCCTGCCCTTTTCCAGGCAGCTCTCCCCTGTGGGCTCAGGGACCTGGACTGCCTTTTGAATTTGGATGGCAGTCCATGAGGAACATCTGTTTTCAGCTTCCACACCTTTTCCAGCTGCTGGTAGCCAACTTGCCTCAGGGTGTGAGATGTTTCCATTGTCCCGCTTGGTTCCAGAAGCTTCTCCTTCGGTTTAACAGTGGCTAAAGGAAAACACTGAGTTGTTCTGGCTCTGCCAGCAGTGGCAACCACCTTGTCAACACCTTCCTTGGGGTGGCCCAGGTTCTCTATAAAGGAGGATTCTGGTAAGGTCTCAGCCTCAATGCTGGAAAAATTTGGAACATGGTCTACAAACGAGGGGCTATGACTGCTGCCCATGGAACCCCCAAAAGAGCTGCCATGAGGACTTCTCCTTGATGGGGAAGTAAGTGCCATTTCCTCTGGAAACTTCTGAGTCTTGCCAAGCTCATAGGCATCTGTTTTCAAGAGGGTGCGTTCCAGAGGAGGCCTGGAAGGAGAGGCACTGAGGTTGGAGTTATCAGAAAACTCTTCTCCACCTTCTGAGATAAAACTGTAGGATTTGCTGCTCTTGTACAAGGCCTGTGGGTCTCTCAGTGCCTCAGGACTGGTGCTATACTCTGAGCCGTACTGGACCTCATATGAGACCTCTGGGTAGGTCTCTCCCTCACTGCTAGCATCCAACTCCCCTGCTTGTTTCTCCAGATCTTGGGAGCTGCCTGGATCCTGGTCATCTTCTGGGGCACCCAAAAGTTGGTCTCTCTGTGGATGCCAGTAGGAAATCGGACCTTGATCACTGGGGCTTCCATTGTCCTCTAGATGTTCTGTGGGGAAGGAAGAAGAGAATGCTTAAATATATCCCACTTTTGATCATGTAGCTTAATGCAGAAGACAGGCATTAAAATACTAAATTAGATTAAAAGTCCTAGACCCCTTCCAGGAGCTCAGAGTAATTCCATTTAAGACCTCACGACTTTACCAAAATTTCAGGAAGGCCTTTAGATCCTTTCCTCATCAAACATAAGGGTTGTATTCAATGTTAGTCCTACCTAGAGCACAAACACTGGCATAATTAATTCATCCCACACCCTCTTGCTGACTCTGCAGAAACTTGAGCCAGTCACTGTTGCTCAGCCTAACCTACCTCACAGGGTTGTTGTGGAGATAAAATGGAAAAGGGGAGAGTAATGTATGCAGCCCTCCTCCCTGCTGCTCCTAGAAAGTGGCATTCAGAAGTATACCACCCCTGAACATGAAGGCTCAATCTACCTTTTGTGCCCCATTGACATTGACAGATCTGGCATACATGAATGCACCTAATTTCAAAACCATCTGAACCAGACTGCCATCACCACATTTGTGACAGGGAGTTCCATAACTGAATAATGTATTATGTGCCCATCTTTTTGTCTGTACTGAATCCAATGAGCCTGAGTTCTAGCATTATGGAAGAGGAAGAAAACAAAAAAACCTCTGTTGACTTTCTCCACATTATGTGCCATGTGGTAAACAACTATCTCATCCCAGCTTCATCATCCAGAAGATCTGAGAAGTGTGAGAACTGGCATTTGGCCTCAGTGTGTGTATTTCACAACATTAAAACTCCACACAAATTCCATGCCAGCCACAGCTGAGTTTCTGACATCTGTATAAATTATGCAAATTTGCAAAAACCATGTGCATTTTGCATCTCTCATTCTGGTTTTGCTAGTAACAGTAGGAAGTTAAAGGGCACTGTAGCTCCAAAACCACTGATAACCTTACTCAGCTGCCTCTCTGGTCCCGTGTTGGGACATGGGTGGCGTAGTGTTCATGGGTGCTGATAGAGTGGACTGTAGGGAGTTGGAGTCAACTAATTCTAGCTTTGTCCCTCTCTTCCTACTCCCTGCTGAGTTCTACAAAGGACATCACTTGAGACTACGGAGGAGGAAGTTGGCAGGCAGGACCACCCCCTGGACTGGATGTAAGTAAAAAGGGAGGCAGGTTGAGACTGGCTGAGGACTCACTGAGGGTGGTGGGGCAGTGGCCCATTTGCCCTAATAGGCCAGCCTCCTACTGGTTATAATCTACTTTCACTCAATCGGCCAATGTTCATAGAGAAGGGTCAACCAGATCTCCTGTGTTACTCACTGTGTCGGTCTGCAGGATTCCCAGGGTTGGTTGCCCCTGCACATTCAAAGTCCTGACGTTCACCCAAGTCAGACCCCCAGTTGCGTTCTGCCAAAAATTCTTGGTTGCTCTTAAGCTCTTCCATACGTTCAACATCCTCCAGGATCTCCTGAGGAGAAGAGACACCCTGCCGATCCAGGTTCCCCACAAGCCTGCTTCTTCCCACGCTGGGGTCTCCGTCCAGATCTTCACGCCTCTCGAGCTCATCTTCCTCCTCCTCCTGCAGGCGGAGGTGTTGTGCTTCAAAGTCATCCCTTGCTGCATTGGACATCCCCGCAGTCACTGATAAGGCAGACTGATGCAGGGTGGCGTGGTGGAATAACCTCCCGGGCAGGGGGGGGACAAGGCGGGAGCGAGACTCACTTGTGCCGTTTCATCGTTTCTTCTGCAAAGAGCAGAGGGGTGTCAGGGGGTGGTACGAGCCTTGGAAAAAAAAGTAGGTCACATTGCAGTTTCATTCAGCACTTCCACACATCCTGTCCCCAGGCTGTAGGGGGGGGTAAGACAAGAGAGAGTTTGAATGGCAGTCAGGAAAGTTGGCTCATATTTTTCTCAAAGAACCCCTTTTTTGGCCTTTTCATTCAATGGTTAACATTTCTGTTGGCCTGTAAGACATGCCCCAACTGCCCCCTCCTTGCAAGGGATGGCAGTCAGCAAACACAGGCTGTTCCTGGAGACAGAACTGAGAGAAAACAGCAAAAGTGGTTGACAGTGTTGGTTTTCCAGGAACTGTCCCTAAATAGATTTCCAGATTTTGGCTAGCTGGAGAGCTTAATGTCATGAACCCTAGCCTGACTTTCCAGCACAAGGGCATGGGTTGGCAAGGGCCAGATCCGGCCCAATTGCCTTCTGCATCCGGCCCACAGATGGTCCGGGAATCGCCATGTGGATCGCTGTGGGGATTCTGATTGTTCAGGCTGTGCCATTTCCCCCCTTCAAACACACGCACACACACCACGGCAGCGCCTCCTCCCTCCCTCCTCCTGGCTTTTCCCTGCCCTGCCTAGAGGAGGAAGGGGGCTGGGCTTTGTTGAGCCGTGGTTGGCCGAGTGCCATTTTAAGCAGCCCCTCTCCGGAGCCAGCTCTTTCACGCCACTCATCGTCCCTCTGCCGCCACCGCTGCCAGCCCCTGCGGCTCGCGAGGCACAGGAGCCGCAGTTGGCTGAGCACCATTTAAAGCAGAGCAGCCCCTCTCCGGAGCCAGCCCTTTCATGACACTCATCGTCCCGCCGCTGCCACTGCCAGCCCCTGCCGCTCACAAGGCACAGGCAAGCAGCCACCAGGGCTCATCCAGTGCTGTGAAGAAGGGAGGAGAGAGTCATGGGGGGGGGTTCAAAATATAGTCCGCCCACCCCCACAAGGTCTGAGGGACAGTGGACTGGCCCCCTGCAGAAAACATTTGCTGACCCCTGGCATGGACTCTCAGGCCATTCTGTGTGGCCCTCAGAAATCTCCCCAGTCCACCCCTTCAGTGGCCTTGCTTTGCATCCTTCTTGAGTCGCCCCCGCATGTCCTGGCTGTGTCCTTGAATTCTGAGAATTGCTCTTGCAATAGAGAAGGATGATTGTGCATAGAAACTAGCCTACTGAACAAAGGTAAAACCTACATTCATTGCTCGGTCTGTTTTTGCCTCTGGCTCTGTCCATCCCTGGTGGCCCTGGGAAGGCTGCCTAGAATGGAATGAGGCCCCCAGGGTGAAAAAGATTCCCAACCCAATTTGATTGTAACACTCTTTTTCTGCTTTCTCTCCTTGGATATCCTACAAGAGACCCAAGGCTTATCCCAGGAACAAGAAACTTAGATAAAAGGGGAAAACTGTGGAACTTTAAAAATCAGTGGTGGTAGAATGCCATTGCAGGGCAGCTGGGATAGAGTCTTAGATCAAGGTAGAGATGAGGAACTGTCTTTCTGCTGCAGCCTACATTCCCTTGAGGGTTACCTGGTGGCTGTGCTTGCTCACAGTGGGCATGTCCAAAGCAAAGAGTGGACATGACACACCTTTTCCTCTCTCCCACAGCCCCCTCCTTCCCACCTGCATGAAGTTAGGCCAAGGATCGAATGAAAATGTGCTGAGGGATGTTGATTTAAGGCCAGGAAGACCTGGATTCAAATCCCCACTCAGGGACAGCTTGTATTAATCACCAACTCTTGGCATAGCCTACCTCACAGTCTTGTTGTAAGAATGAAATTTGGTGTGTGTGAAGAAGAGACCCCTTGGAGGAAGGCTGGCTTCTCCCGAGGCCGATACCAGTTTGCACAATAGATTCCACTCTCTTCTTCTTCTTCTTCTTCTACACACACACACACACACACACACACACACACACACACTTCAGCCTCCCCTTCCATACAGATGGCAGACACAGAAATTCCAGTATCAGGCCGTGCCATTTGCCACAGGCAAAGTGTGACACAGCTGCGGGGGGTTGGAGTCTTCTATCCTCTCCAGCCAAACTGTAGTGTCTGAAAAGGTTCCATTCATTCCAATGGAGAGGTGGCATTGATTCCAGAGCCAGCAAGGCAATAAAGGACTCATCTCACATAGAGTTGAGGAAATCAAAGGGGGCAATTCACACAATCCACTAAGATCATAGACTTCAAACAGGGGTTCTTGTGCACAGCTGTTGGGAGTAGGCTTCTGTACAAGGTGGACAGAATGTATGAAGACTCCAGCTGGATAAACCCAAAGACCCACCTAGCAGTGTCCATTTGGGGAAGGCACATAACTCAGTGGTAAAGCATCTGCTTTGCATGCAGAACATCCCAGGTTCAATCCCTGGCATCTCCAGAAAGGAGTGGGAGTGTACCCTCTATGAAATCCTGGAAAGGCACTGCCAGTCAGCATAGACAATGCTGAGGTAGATGGACCAAGGCAGACTCTTATGTTCCTATCCTGCTCTCACAGTGGCCAACCAGATGCCTCTTGGGTGCAGGACATGAGTGCAACAGCACTCTTCCCTAATAGCAATTCCCTGCATACTGTCTGATTGCGGAGAAACAGTATGGCCAATGTGCCTAGTAGTTATCAACATGGATTTGTCCAATCCTCTTTTGATGTCATTCAAGTTAGTGGCAGTCACCACATCATCTGGGAGTGAGTTCCATAGTTTTAAGTATGGGCTTCCTTCTTCCTGCATGATGCTCCACTTGAGGTGGACAGGGCTTCTGCCCCCACCCCACAAGGGAATCCATCAAGGTAAGGTCATGCACAGTCCATTAGGGTTTGCAGCTCACCCTGAGGTTATGCAGATGCAACCACATTACCTGGGTTCCACTTGCAGCTGCTGGGCTTGTTGCAGTCCAGCTTGGCTGAGAAAGACCCATTAGCACACAGCCTCCTTTGTTCACCGCTGTTTGTTCTGGGAGACTAAGTGGCCTTCACTTTCACTGTCGCCCAAGGCTGCTTTTAAAGAGAGGGGCCTCTCAATAAGCCTGCATGATTTTTCTCTATTGTGTGACTCTCCTTTTCTTAGACACACACACACACACATGGAGAGAGAAAGAGAAGCTAGTTTCCTCCCACACCAAAGGCACCAGTAACCACTCATGCTGTCTCTTCTTGCTTTCCCTAAAGCCATGAGTTCACGGCCCCCTTTACCCCTCTCTAGAGAAAAGTCCTTTCATCCACTCTGTTTCTCCACAGGTTAAATATATGAGAGAGAGAAAAAATCCATCCAAAGGCTCCCAAATCCTCTACTGAGGCAATCTGAATTCTGGAAAAAAACATGCAAGATCAAGTCCACACAAGGCCAAACCACACATCTACAGTGGACGCTTGGGTTGAGAATGTGATCCGTGTCATTCGCAAACCCGCAGCATTCGCAACCCGCGTCTGCGTGTCTGCACACGAACGGGTTGCGATTTGGCACTTCTGTACATGCGCAAAGAGAGATTTAGCGCTTCTGCACATGTGCGACCACCGCAACCCAGAAGTAACCCATTCCGGTACTTCAGGTTTCAGTGGTCCACAACCCGAAAGAAACACAACGTGAAGCGGCTGTAACCCGATGTATGACTGTACATGGCACTATGCTCCATTGAACTAAGCTCCTAGTTCTCACTGAGGTGGGCAATATGTGTCTGAGTCTCCCACTTTATGTGAGGGCTCACATGATGCTCCTCTGTAACACCACACATGTTCCCTGCACTTAACAAGCTAGTGACTCAGGGTTTGGAGACTAGCCACTTCTCCTAGTTTTCTGCATGCAGGATTTTATTTTTGTTATGCAGCAACCTTTTGAGCATATGAGCCCCACCTGGAGTCTGGATAGAAGCAGGGCAAGCACCAGTTGGCCACCTCAGCGAGACTTGCCTCTGAGTAAATGCGCCTGGCATCCCAAGTTACTGCTCCTTCTCTTGTGTTAAACACCTCTCCACTCAGGAGCAAAAAGAACCAGCACAACAAACACAGCAAGGCCACATCTGAAACTGGAGACAGCTGGTAATTGCCGCACTTGGGAACCAAGTACATCACTATGGATTAAATCTAAGCTGTGACCATGGAGATTCTCAGCATGAAGCTTTTCTGAAGGACAAACCAGAGTAGGCACAGGAAGGACAACTCACCAGTAAAACAGCAACTTGGATTGCTCCTCTATTTGTGATGGTAAAGAAAAGAAAAGCTGGAAACCTAAGTGGTGTTCCGTAATGCTCCTCTTGTCAAGCTTTTTCCCTTTCAATAGGGAATGTGACAAATTCATGAAGAATGGGTTTATCAAAGGCCGCTAGCTGTGGTGCCCATATGGAACCTTCATGTCCCTAGGCAAGGTATCCGAACACCTGTCATGTTCTGATCTGAAACTGGAACCAAAAGGAAAAGAACCGAGGCTGGAAGACCATGGACAGCTCCAAATGAGCAGCTTGCTTACACAAAGCTTGAGAGCAGATCGAGGCCTTTAATGCCTGTGCCTCCCTCTTCCAGGCTCCACTCCCTTGAGAGAACTTCAGAGGGCCAACCCTCTGGCCTGAAGATGGGCACTCCCTCCGTACTACAGCCTCCTTCCTGGTGATGCGCAGTGGGAGGCATCTGGAGCTTCAGGCTCAGGGGAACCCCTGAGGGTCCAGAGAATGGCCCTACCAGCTCTGGTTATCTGGGAGGTTCCTCTCTACAACCATCTCAGGTGCAAATGTCTCCCAGTCTTCCACAGTCAGCTCAGGCCTGACCGAGCCACAACAGCTGCTCCTGCAGCCTCTGATCATGAAGACACCAGTTGCTAAATAGGCAAGCAATGTGTGAGGGCTGTTGCCTTCATGCCTTGAAAATATCTGACTGGCCCACTGTGGGAAGCAGACTTCTGAAATAGATGAGCCCTTTACCCTGATGCAGGAGGGCTATTCTTAAGGCTGAAACACATGGTTTTCTTTC
This sequence comes from Podarcis filfolensis, assembly GCF_964270895.1. Taxonomy (NCBI): domain Eukaryota; kingdom Metazoa; phylum Chordata; class Lepidosauria; order Squamata; family Lacertidae; genus Podarcis; species Podarcis filfolensis. Next base: position 42,034,844 of record NC_139617.1, read on the forward strand.
TGATGTCACAGAGAATGCTGGCATGCAATGCTTGGACTGGGAACAACCTTTAAGAAATCTGCTCAGAAGCTGAGACCTGCCTCTGTTCCAGGTGGGCTCTTCAGATATTATAATAGCCTGTTCCTCTGTCCTAAATTTACATGAGACTTCCAGTAGCCTCCTCCACTTTTGCTTAAAGGTAAAGGTAAAGGGACCCCTGACCATTAGGTCCAGTCGTGACCGACTCTGGGATTGTGGCGCTCATCTCGCTTTACTGGCCGAGGGAGCCGGCGTACAGCTTCCGGGTCACGTGGCCAGCATGACTAAGCTGCTTCTGGCAAACCAGAGCAGCGCACGGAAACGCCGTTTAGCTTCCCGCCAGAGCGGTACCTATTTATCTACTTGCACTTTGACGTGCTTTCAAACTGCTAGGTTGGCAGGAGCAGGGACCGAGCAATGGGAGCTCACCCCGTCGCAGGGATTCGAACCGCTGACCTTCTGATCGGAAAGTCCTAGGCTCTGTGGTTTAACCCACAGCGCCACCCACGCCCTGCCCTAAATTACACCTAGAACTGTACTCACAAGCTGCAAGTCCTACTATTTTTCATCCAAATCCTGAACACACAGAGTTTCGTACAGGCAGAGGTCCCAAAAAGAACATAAGATGAGCCTTCTGGATCAGGCTAATGACCCATCTAGTTAGTTCAGTAACCTTTTCTCACAGTGGCCAACCAGATGCTTGTGGGAAGCCCACAAACAGGACTTGAGCCTAACAGCCCACTTGCAATTCCAGGCAAATGGTATACAGAGGTCTTGGGGGTATAAGAAGAGACCAGATGAACCAGGACAAAGGGGACTCATCTAGCCCATCATCCTGTTCTCACAGTGGTCAACATGATGCCTGTGGAAAGCACGTAAGCAGGACCATAGTGCAACATCTCTCTCCCCACCTGTGATCCCCAGCAATTGGTGCTAAGAGGCCAATTGCTTCAAACAGTGAAAGTAGAAAATAGCCATTGTGGCTAGAAGCCTACTGAACTTTACATCTGTGGCTCTGTGTGCCTTTGCCTAGCCCTGGAACATGGCTCCCAGTAAGGTTTCCTGAAAGGTAATACAGCCCTCAGGCTAAAAAAAACATTCCCCTCTGATGTACGCAAAGGACTACCTGTTTCTGAAATGTTTTTATATACAGTGGTACCTTGGGTTACAGACACTTCAGGTTACATACACTTCAGGTTACAGACTCCGCTAACCCAGAAATAGTACCTCAGGTTAAGAACTTTGCTTCAGGATGAAAACAGAAATCATGCGGCAGCAGCAGGAGGCCCCATTAACTAAAATGATACCTCAGGTTAAGAACAGTTTCAGGTTAGGAACAGACCTCCGGAATGAATTAAGTACTTAACCCGAGGTACCACTGTAAATGCAAATGATTCTTAACAAGGGCTGCAGATGAGGCAGGCAAGAAATGATTTTGCAAAAAAAACACCTACAGGACAAAAAAAAAAGAAAAAGTTGTAGACAGGCTATTTGCTACCCACATGATCTCATCAACTTTTTTTGAGTTATTTCATTTCTATTGCACCATCTCACTTCCTCAGTTGGGCCTCTCCTGCTGTTTCTGTCTTCTGCTTTGCTTGCCAATCTCCAAAAACATTATAGCAAAACCACAAGCACATCAGCACTGCCGAAGGGATTCTGCAGAAAGGACAAAGGTAGGGGTGCCAATGAAAGATCTGTGGTTCCCTCCAGAATGGTGGGTAATTGTTGGTTTGTGAGTATATTTCACAACACGTAACTGAAATAATAACAGTGCATTAGCCAATGATTTATACTGGACTGTCCATGCATCATTCCACTCTTGTTCTGCAGTGCTTCCCCAATGTTACCACATTATCACTGTTGAGAGGGACACTCTTTGTGATTTGTGGCATACAAATTTATGGGGTTTCCACAGGAAGCTATGGGGCAATGCCTGACTAGAAATGAAATAGTCCTGAAGCATCTGTAGGCACAAACAGTACTAGAACAGGATTCCATATAGCTGCCTCAATACTATCATGAGCACAAATAATCATGAATGCACAATAAAACAGATGTTTAGAAGGGACCTTTCTGTAAGGTCCACCCCCACCCCCCACCCCCAGCACCCCAATCCTGGTCACAGCACGTTGTTCTTTCTTAAGAGGCAGCTGATCTATCTCAGTTTACAACTTTTCTGATTGCAGCAATGGTCAGCCCGGCCTCAAAACAACATGTGATGGAACCAATATTACAAGACCAAAACATGCCTTAAAGTAAAATCTCCACCCAGTACAGCTGAAGATGTACTTCCTTGGGCTGTAGATTTTTTTTTTTTAAAAAAACTGCTCCTTATCCAATTTTCTCATGCAACGTTTACTACCAGCTGAATTCTGCTTACAGTATAATCCCGTTTTAGGAACATAGGAAGGCTCCTTATACCACTACTCAGACCACTAGTCCAGCTTGCTCAGTACCGTTAACACGGACTGCCAGCAGCTCTCCAGGATTTAAGGCTGGAGTCCTTCCCAGCCCTACTTGGAGATGCTGGGGATTGAACCTGGGATCTTTTTGCATGCAAAGCAGATGCTCTACCACTGAGCCACACCACCTTCTGTTTTCTCAAAAGAAAGGCCCACGACAAGCAGTGGAACTTAGTTCCAAGAAAGCATGCCCAATAATGCATCGTTATGATAAATTGCATGCAGTGGTACCTTGGTTCTCAAACGTAACCCGTTCTGGAAGTCCGTTCCAAAACCAAAGCATTCCAAATCCAAGGCACACTTTCCCATAGAAAGCAATGCAAAATGGATTAATCCATTCCAGACTTTTAAAAACAACCCCTAAAAAAGCCATTTAACATGAATTTTACTATCTAACAAGACCATTGATCCATAAAATGAAAGCAAAAAACAATGTATTGCAGTCACACAATCAATCAATCAGTAGCTGAAGTGGGTTCCACACAGTCACAAAAACAAAAGAAAAAGAGCCACAAAAACACAAAATAAATAGCAAAAACAGACAGACCTCAGCGTAACACTCAAAACGGAAGAGTGGCACTCAAATCGGAAGCGTAATACTCAAAACAGAGCATGTTCAGCTTCCAAAAAAAGTTTGCAAACCCAAACACTTACTTCTGGGTTTGCAGTGTTTGGGTTCCAAGTTGTTTGAGTACCAAGGTGTTTGAGAACCAAGGTATCACTGTACTCTTAAAAAACAACAACCCCATGTTCCAAGCTAAACAAAACTGTTTACTCCTGTACCTTTTATCGATTATTTAAAGTTATACATATTTGTAGATGTGAGACTTGCAGCAAGATTCTACTGCAGGGAGTGTGTGCTCGCTTCGGCAGCACATATACTAAAATTGGAACGATACTGCAGGGAGTGTTGCTCTTGAGGCTGCCAGCCAGCCATGTTGTCTTCCACTATACTCCTTTCCATTCCCATCCCAGTCAATTTTTCATTCTGCACCCCACCCTCTGCCTCCCAAAACCCAGTCTGTATTCTATGGTGGCTAAGCATGGCTCTGCCCTTACTGGGCCATCTGGCTGTCTCCCCTACTCCTTTGGTATTCTGCTAGAGATGTCTTGGTACTAGTGATAAGCTTGGGGGTCCACCTTCCCCGCTAAGCCTACTGATATCTCCCATTCGTATGTGAAGGGTACTATTTTGGTATCATGTTACTATTGGTTACCATTTGCTTACTCTAAACTTAAGAAACAGAGGGAATTTATATAGGATTCCCTTTTTTTTTGAACAGCTTATTCAAGCTACTTTATCTGCACCCATTATTCCCTTTTGCTGGTTCTCTCCCCCAGTAAATGATAACTCTCACTTTTTCCCCCTTTTGGGGATGCCTTGTTAATATTTTAGTGTGAGCTTTTTAATGGCAGGCAGAGCCACCCCCTGAATGGTTATAGGTGAGGAGACAGGCAGGTGAAGGATGGCTGAGACCAGACTGAGGCTGGTGGGGCTCATTAGCCCCAGTAGACCAGCCACTACTTTTTGGTTTTGAAATTTTGGGAATTAATACATTGCATCATTTAATTCTGATTTTTCTAGTCATGGAGAAAGGGAAAGAAGCCCAGCCCTTTGGCCAATAGAAAGTTTATTCAGAAACTCCACCAGCTTCTGACACTTCAGATGACATTGCCCAGACATTTCCAAGCCTATAATCATAAGGATTAAAAAACGTACAGATTTTTTTTTACAGAACATGCCACTTGGAACTGGGAACCTTGGAACATGAAGCTGCCTCTGCATCTCTTAAATGTTAAGACTTAACAGAAAGATACAAAACCTTTGTCAGTAACAGCAGAGGCTCTTTAACTATAAGGCTGAAATCAATAATTTGAATGAAACTGAATGAATCAATTTATTATGGTCACAGACCAGAAATACGGACATATACAATTATAGAGAACATGTAAATATACATAGGTTAAAATTAAACTCTATAAGCTAGAGCACAGTAAATAATATGGATATAAAACCGTTAAAATATGTAGGTTAAAACCTTAGCTGCTAATTTAAAATATGCATGTTAAGACATTGGTCATTAGATACATTCAGAGCTTGTCTCCTTAGTTTTATAGCAGCAGCACAAAATTTGGGCACTTTTAAGGTAATCTCTGGTTCCTGGTTCTCTATTAGATATTTTAAGTAGTGATCATCAGATCTGCTTGGGGTTTGTTGCATGACTGGAGTGATAAATATCAAACATATGTTCCTGTAGTAATGACAACATAATAGGACATGAGTAATAGTTTCAGCTTCCTTCAGACCACATGGGCATATTCTCTCTGAATATGGTTTACCTTCAAATCTGCCCTGCACTAATGCAGGTGGTAGGACATTGAATCTGGCAAGGGTAAAAGATCTTCTAAATTTGGGTATGTCTAGCTTGGATATATACCTTACTAAAGTAAACCCCCACCCATTATCTTTGCTTTCTGGTACTTGGTCATTTTACTCACATGGCATTGCAATTCAACATCCCAGATAGTTGCTTAATCAGTTATTTGTGCTAAGGGGAATTGGATCTGTTGAATGGCAAATTTTCTTACAGCAAGGTTGGGGGTGGCAGTCATTAAAAATACCATTCCAGATTTGCCCCAACTCAGAATCAAGACAAAAGAAAAAACAGGCTGGCAGGCAGAGATAAACTCATTGGCAGTAGATGCTCAGCCAGTAGGCAGAGACAAAAGCTAGCCGATTATCAATCAGGGATGGAGGAGGCTTGATGACCACTTTTCCTTGACTGGCTACCAGATGATTGCTATATGCAACCTCCTGGTTCAGAAACAAGAGCACCTTGAAGCACTAGTTGCTAGGCCAGAACAGCAGCAGAAGGCTGTTGCACTCACACTGGGCTTGTGGACTTTCCCAGTTGCTGGGAACTACAAATGGGAAGAGGTGCTGTTGCACTCAGGTCCTGTTGGCAGTCTTCCTATTGAGGCATCTGGTTGGCCACTATGGATAAGATGGATCATCAGCTTGATCCATCAGGGCTCTTCTTAAGTTAGGGTTAACTGGAACCTAAGTTAGCCACGTGTGGGAGGGAGATCTACATGGACATTTGGGGCTGATCCAGCCTAAGGTTGTTGTGAGGAATAAAATGTGGTGGAGGAGAACCAAGTATGCAGTCTTAGAGGAGAGATGGGATATAAATGTAATAAACACCAATCAAAAGAGGCATGAACACAAGTACACCAGTGTTCGCTAAGGGAGTTAATGTTCTTAAGAGTCAAATTAATTGGCGGCCCCATCATCACCTTTTATTTCTGACGTTAGAGGCCTGTGCCCTTGCTATTGTAGCCAAAGCAACACCATCCATGCAGAGGAGGGGAGCTTAGAGAAACCCCAAGATTTGTAGAAATACAAAGAATACCCCCCCACACACACACAAAACCCAGGAATGGGATTTAGAATGCTTAGTGGCCAACTATGCAGAATGGTGATGGGGAGCCTTTTTAAGCCCAACTCCCCCTTTAATTGCCCCTCTTCACCAAAACTGTTATTAATCTCAGAGCAAAAAATGAACAGATGCTGGTATGTTAGACCAAGGAAATTGAGGATTGGGCAACTGCCCCTGCTCCAATCAAAGGAGGGCATTGAGGAGGGTCAATGAGGAGTGCAACTGGGTGAGACTGTGGAGAGTTCCAAGGGGCAGACAGAGAGGCCTGGAGGGCCACATTTGTCTCCTGGCCTTGAGGTTTCCTACCCCTGATCAGGCATGCCAACTCTGGGGGTCAGAGGTGTCATCAGCCCCCTCAATATTCCTTAGCAGGGGGCTCAGCCCCCTGAAAATTGAAGATGCAGAGGAGGCAAGGTTGCTCCAGCCTGAGAAGCATCTCCCAACATTGCACAGGCCAGCACAGTCTTCCACTAGGCCATGCTGGTCCAGCCTGCGCAGTGTTGGAAAATATGTGTAATATCACACGATGAACCATGTACTGTCACCCCCACCTTGGGGGCTACCCAGCACCTGTGCCACTGATATAGATCATTCATATTGAAAGACAGTCTATCTCTAGTTACCAATCACTTGTGGGTGAAAGAAGGGAGGTAGCTTTCATGTCCTCCTTGTAGGGCTCCCAAAAGCATCTTGTTGCCTACTGTGGGAAGCTGGTAAGGCATGTACTTTTGGGTCTAATCCAGTAGGACTCTCTTTATGTCCTTAAGAGAGGGTCTCCCAGGCCCTTCAAATATCATCCCCTCCCATTCACACATCAAACTGAGAAAGGCTCGGTCTAAACAGAAAGCAGTGCTGCAAGACAAAATGAGTTGAACTAGAAACAGAACGTATTTATCCAGGATGACACTATTTATTTATCTAACTTGCAATTGATCCATTGCTAATGTATCACATGCCACTGGGCAACTGGCAAAGTGGCATGAGTGCATTAACTCATTAGTCATCAGAGTCTAGTCACATTCTTTGATCACCCTTCCTGATATATCCAAACACATTGATCTTTCTCTTTTTTCAACTCAAAAAGGTGGGTGGGACAAGCAAGCAGGTGCAGTTATGGCTGTCAATCCTAAACAAACCTGTATTTATGGCTCAGTTATAGGACAACATGGTGGAAATGAAGGCACCAGATGCAAGAAGAAGCCTCCTAAGTATCACCATTATAATTTCATTTTAAAGCAACTATTTGGATTTATTTCAAAATTTTTTTTATAAAAAAGTAAATTATTATTAATTATTAAAATTAAAATTAAATTAAATTCTGGTGAAGGTGGGAAATTTTCATTACACAGAGGCCATGGGATGCAGGAATGAGGTCATCTATATCTGAAGCCTTTAGTAAATACAGGTGATTCAACTTACACAGGGGTTATGTTCCAGGGATAGCATGTAAAGCCAAAGCACATTGGGTTCAATGGCAGGTGGAATTGGCAAAGTCTTTTTTCCCAGATGGCTGCCCCCTTTCCATATTTTTTTTTCAAGATTTGCCAAGCACATAAAACAAAATGCACTCAAGTTAAATGGATATAAGTTGCAAGTTGCCTGTATCCCTGCTAGTATGTTTCTGAATATAAGTTGCTGGAAAGTACAGGAGGAGAGAGTGGCTGTTGCAATTAAGAGTCTGCCTGTTGGCTTCCCCTACCCACCTGGCTGGCTGCTATGAGAACAGGGTCCTGAACTAGATGTGCCACTGGCCTGATCCAGCAGGCTCTTATTACTTTCAGAGGGTGGAAGCAAGCAGATCAGTGGTGGTGGTGGTGGTGGTGGTGGGAAGGTGGAGGAAGAGTAGCTGCATCTGCCTGCTTGCTCTCTGACAAGCAAGCAGCTGTCAGCCACACTGAGAAACAGGAAGAGCTATGGATGGAGGTGGAATAACTGAAGGTGGTGATGGGAGGTAATGTCCTACTCAAAAGACCCTCCAAAATCTGAGCCAACACTATTTACTAATGTCACCTTTAAAGCTGTATTCAAATATGAGAAGACAAATCATAACAGAAGCATGGAGGAACATAAGCTGACTTATATGACATAAGTCAGACCACTGCTCTAACTAGATCAATATTGTCTACATTGACTGGCAGCATCTCTCCATGGGTCAGACAGGGCATTTGAGATGATTTGAGATGTATGCAAAAAAGTTCCTGGTTTGACCCCTGTCATCTCCACAAAGCCTGGGAGAGACCCTGCCTGAAACCCTGGAGAGCCACTGCCAGCCAGTGTAAACAGTAATGAGCTAGATCATGGGCAGGCAACCTAAGGCCCAGGGGCTGGATCCTGCCCAATCGCCTTCTAAATCCGGCCCGCAGACGGTCTAGGAATCAGCGTGTTTTTACATGAATAGAATGTGTCCTTTTATTTAAAATGCATCTCTGGGTTATTTGTGGGGCAAAGGAATTCATTCATCCCCCCACCCACCCCAAAAAAATATAGTCCGGCCCCCCACAAGGTCTGAGGGACAGTGGACTGGCCCCCTGCTGAAAAAGTTTCCTGACCCCTGAGCTAGATGGACGATTGGTCTAACTATATAAAGCAACTTGTTATGTCCTGAACCATGTTGAATACTATGCCCATTGTTACTCCAATGCAAAATGTATAAAGAAGTTTGCAGGTACGTTGTACCCTTCTTCATATTGAAAAGAAATTGTCAAATTTAGACAACAAACAGCACGCAAAAAATTTTGTTTTCCCGCATTCTACTGAAGGATCCCTGCTTCTTTCTCTCCCTGCTCCCCTCCCTCTCAAGTACTTAAAAATTTTGCTATCAGAACACGAAGCATCAATCCAGTTCCGTTTTGAGCAAAGAAAGTCCTTTTAAACAACTAGTGAGAGTTCCTCTGTCTGCTTTCCCCAGAAATACACTGCATCCTGCCACCAGCATGCACTGTATAGAAAAAGGCCAGTTAAGAGGAATCTTACATTTCTCCCCGCCCCTTGCAGTTTAGAGAAGTCAGCTTTGCTAATCAGATTATTCATCTTCCCCAGCCACAGACTCCTCTCCCTCCTAAGCGCTCTGTTCAGCTGCTCACCTCCCTCCTCAAGTATGTCCAAGAGGCACAAAACAGGAAAGAAATCATCTGTTTTCCCAATTCTGTGCCCCTCTGTTCCTGGATTCCTTTTTTTTTTAAATGTTACCTACTTTATACAGTATTTTGGAAAGTTGTTTGTTTGGCCTCATCTGCACAGTATGTTCAAAGCTGTATCATTATCACTTTAAAAAGTTGTGGGCTCTCCAAAGGAATCCTGGGAAACAGAGAGCTGCTAGAAGAAGCACGTTCCCCTCACAGAGCTACAGTGTTTATCAGTCCATCTTACCAGGGAAATGAGCCTGGGAAACTATGAGAATGTGTGATCCCGGCTTGTTGGTGGGTTTAAATGGGACAAGTATCAGAAAATAAGGGCTGTTTGTATACAGCGGTACCTTGGGTTAAGAACTTAATTCGTTCCGGTGGTCCGTTCTTAACCTGAAACTGCTTTTAACCTGAAGTACCACTTTAGCTAATGGGGCCTCCCACTGCCACCGGAGCACGATTTCTGTTCTCATCCTGAAGCAAAGTTCTTAACCCGAGGTACTATTTCTGGGTTAGTGGAGTCTGTAACCTGAAGCCTCTGTAACCCGAGGTACCACTATATAGTAAACTTCAGGTCTGGGAGTGGGGGCAAATGGGGCCCTCTGACCAGCCCTTGGGACTGTGTCCAAGCATCACCCCCTCCCCAGCCACATCCACTACTGGCTCAGCTTTGCAACCTCTTTGCGTGTTTTGACCTTGCTGCAATGTGCAATGTGTAGTAACATGTTACAGCTTAATATACATATTGAGTGACTATCATGGGTAGGCAAACTAAGGCCCGGGGGCCAGATCCGGCCCAATCGCCTTCTAAATCCAGCCGGCAAATCAGCGTGTTTTCACATGAGTAGAATGTGTCCTTTTATTTAAAATGCATCTCTGGGTTGTTTGTGGGGCCTGCCTGCTGTTTTTTACATGAGTAGAATGTGTGCTTTTATTTAAAATGCATCTCTGGGTTATTTGTGGGGCACAGGAAATCATTCATTATTATTTTTCCAAAATATAGTCCGGCCCCCCCACAAGGTCTGAGGGACAGTGGACTGGACCCCTGCTGAAAAAGTTTGCTGACCCCTGGACTAGATAATACTGATTTTTGTTTGCCTCGATGGAGGACAGAGGTGTGTGTGTACATATGTGTGTCTATACTGTATATACATGTACATGAAAACAAACACGCCTGCTATGTCTGCAGCACAAAAGTGACCTCTTCCGGGTAGAAAGATAAATTTTAATTGCTCCACCCACTTTTGCCTCTGGCCCCGCCTACCACTGGGATGTGATGTGGCTTAGAGAAAGTTGCCCAGAAGGGAATGCGGCTCTTGGGCTGAAAATGACTCCCTACTTCAGTTATATAGGAATGTTTGGAGGCTATGCTATGATAGTGAATCATAGACATACAGTGGTACCTCGGGTTAAGTACTTAATTCGTTCCGGAGGTCCGTACTTAACCTGAAACTGTTATTAACCTGAAGCACCACTTTAGCTAATGGGGCATCCTGCTGCCGCCGCACCGCCAGAACACGATTTCTGTTCTCATCCTGAAGCAAAGTTCTTAACCTGAAGCACTATTTCTGGGTTAGCGGAGTCTGTAACCTGAAGTGTATGTAACCTGAAGTGTATGTAACCTGAGGTACCACTGTATTGTGGACCACCCTTCCCCTCCAGGTAGTACGGTCAAAGTACCAAAATGATGAGACTTTGAGTTAAACCATATTATGCAACCAATTACAGGATTAAGTCCCAAAGATCTCAGCCCGGCTCACTTCCAAAGAATGGTGCTTAAAGATTAAGACACGTGGCTGCAATTTATTGGCAAGGAAAGTTTTATGAAATCCAGACATGAATTATCTCTGCGCTCTTAAAATATTGTTATTAATGTTATTAATGTTAGGCAGGCACTTTCCGTGCACTGTTTTCAGCTCCTGCTGAATTTTCTGTTTTGTGTTTTGACAAACCTCCCCAGGCATCAAAGTTTAACGTGCAGCAATTTTAACACTACATTTTATTACGCATATTAGTTTTTTTTAAAAAAAACCAAACCAAAAAACTATTACTGGCTTCATTCATTATTTTGATATTTTTAAATAAATAAATGATTTTAATGTTTGCATTTATCACTGTTTTAAAAATGAATGTTTTAGATCATTCTCCATAGACCACTGTGATATTTTCTGTCATGTAAGGGGTGTGTATTTTTTAGAATCATAAAATCAAAGAATTGTAGATTTCAAAGGTACCCTAAGGATTATCTAGTCCAACCCCTCTGCAATGCAGGAATATGCTGCTGTCCCATATGGGGATCAATCCTTCAACTCTGGTGTTATCAGCACCACAGTCTAACCAACTGAGTTAGTCAAATAAATAAATAAATAAATAAGCAAGCAGCTTAAGGTGGAGAAGTACATTTTTAATTTCAACCCATCACTCATCTTTGATTTCTAAACCAGTGGATTTTTAAACCAGTTGCACTCCATCCAGAGGAAATTTGGTCAGTTATTTACTTATTAGTATTTATGTCAAGTACTTACATACTGATTTTCATCAGAACAGATCCCCAAGTGATTTCCAAAAAAAAAAAAAAGCAATAAAGCAGTAAAAATTAAATACAGTGTGGAAAACATCAAAATCCATAAACAGTATAATATATAAGGCATCAAACTCTGTAACACAGAATTCAGCTCATTCAGTATGCTGGCCACTTACTCAATATCTACAGTCCAGCTGTGGGAGAGCTGAGAAGCAGAGCACTCTCCCTGTTCTCAAGGACAGCCCTGAGAACAGCACTGAGTTCCGTTCTCAGCTGATTAGTTCTTCTTTTGAAAGTAAGCATATGGGATTTTTTATTATTTTATAAAAAATAGAAACTAAAAGGTCTTCCAAACTTAAACTTAAGTGTGAGGATGTCATTTGCTTTTAACATTTTTGAAACTGATAGGAAATGTTTTAAAAGTCAGCTTTACAGCTTTGCTGCGTGATCTGAGATCACATAAATTTTGCAAAGTGGGTGGCTTGATAATTTTAACTTCTGCTTGGCATGTGGCATATTTTGCTTGATTTAAAAACCAAATCTTTGAAAATGAACCCTTTAATCAGAGCAGATGGGAACCTGTGGCCCTCTAGATATTGCTGGACTCCATCTCCCAACATCTGCAGTCACTGACCATGCTGATTGGGGCTGATGCGAGTTGGAGTCTAACAACTTTTGGAGGCAACAGGCTGGGTTAAGACTACAGTACGACAAGGAAACTTGTGTGTGTGTGTGTGTGTGTGTGTGAGAGAGAGAGAGAGAGAGAGAGAGACAGAGAGAGAGAGAGAGAGACAGAGAGAGAGACAGAGAGAGAGAGAGAGAGAGAGAGACAGAGAGAGAGAGAGACAGAGAGAGAGAGAGAGACTGTACAGTCAGAACATTATATAACACAGAATTTCTCCTTTCTTCTGTACCCAGCTGTGTTTCACATGGTTTGTGTACCATCTGGATACCTCTAGGTTATACTGCAAAGCCACAGACACAGACACACATGTACCCCAGGAGGTAATAAATGAACCCAGAGTTTGCAATGTCACTCACTGGAGCTTTAGATCAAAGACAAAAAACTCTGTTAGCTGAGCAACTCATGAGAACATTCTGGTTGTTGATGGTGGTACTGCAACAGAGAAGCTTTCAAGTCTCAAATTCTATAAAGCATGAAAGTATGATTGATGTATTTTTTATTTATTTATTACATAGATAGCCTTAAGAATTTTTTTTTTTTTTACAGCGAAAAGGATATGAGCCTTTGACTTAAGCTGCTGTTATGTGTCAGAGACTCATCTTTCCATCTGTAAACTGGGATCTCTGATTGAGCCAGCAATCACCCTGCCAATATTTGTTCTAGGGGTAATGGGATAGTGTAAAAAATAATAATAGCAATACCATGCAAAGGACCACATGACTCGTTTGCTTACTTCTTAGGAGATGCACTGAGTATGACTAACATTGGATGCAACCAGAGTAGACCCACTGCAATCGACAGACCCTACTCACTTAGGTCCAACACATTTAGGATAACACTACTGTAGGCTTACTGCCTAAACCAAAACTTCCCTCTGAAAGGAGGAGGGGGAACTGGAATGTTTATTATGTTGCATATTGAATACCGTTAATAAAGCTGGATATTTGTTGGCCAACACCCCCACCTCCTTAAAAGAAAATCAGAGAGGAAGCCTGGAATTTCCTGTAATGGCATGGCATGGCGAAAGTGGATTGAGAGAAGTCCCCCCCCCCATTACACAAAACTTGTGGATAATCAATGAAGCTGAATTTTGGAAGATTCAAAACAGATAAACTAAAGTACTTCTTCATGCAGTGCCCTGTTAACCTATGGAACTCACACCCACAAGGGGCAGTGATGGCCACCAAGAAGAAGAGTAGGAGTTTGGATTTGATATCCCGCTTTATCACTAACCTAAGGATTCTCAAAGTGGCTAACAATCTCTTTTCCCTTCCTCCCCCACAATAAACACTCTGTGAGGTGAGTGGGGCTGAGAGACTTCAGAGAAGTGTGACTAGCCCAAGGTCACCCAGCAGCTGCATGGGGAGGAGCAGAGACGTGACGGTTCACCAGATTACAAGTCTGCCGCTCTTAACCACTACATGGCTTTAAAATTCATGGAGAAGGCTATCAATGGTTACTAGCCATTATGGCTACGTATTTTCTGCCTCCATGGTCAGAGGCAGGAATGTTTCTGAATACCAGTTGCGGGAAACCACAGGAGGGAAAGTGTTCTTGTGCTCGATTCCTGCTTGCTGGTTTCCCATGATAGTCACTGTGAGAACAGGATGCTGGGCTAGATGGGATGATCCAGCAGCTAGATGGCCTGATCCAGCAGGTGCAATGTTCTTAAGGGGGCAGACAGCTCTTTTGCCCCCAGTCATGTGGGAAAATTTAGGCAGTTGCCTGTTGCTCAGTTTAACTTACACACATAAGCCTGGTGTCATTGCAAAGCATAACTACAGTAGTACCTCGGGTTACATACACTTCAGGTTACAGACTCCGCTAACCCAGAAATAGTACCTCGGGTTAAGAACTTTGCTTCAGGATGAGAACAGAAATCGCATGGTGGTGGCACAGCAGCAGCGGGAGGCCCCATTAGCTAAAGTGGTGCTTCAGGTTAAGAACAGTTTCAGGTTAAGAATGGACCTCCAGAACAAATTAAGTACTTAACCCGAGGTACCACTGTACTTAGAAATAAATCCCACTGAGTTCCATGGGACTTACTCCTGGGTAAGTGTACAGGCAGAATTGCAGCCTCAGTAACTAACTGGTTTCCTTCCCCTCTTCCACTTCCCCTGGAACTAAGAAGGAAAGTCTAAAAACTCTTTCAAAGAGAAGCAAGCAGATGAACTCACCAGCCTTAGGTTGTTCCCTTCGGTTGCTTAGCAAGTAGCCAGATACTAACAAAACTTCCCTGCAGCCAATGCCTTTTCCCTTTAAGATGCAACCACAGCAACAACAGGTTCTTCTCCCGCTTTGGGAGAAACAACACACAGAAGGCAGCGCACAATCCTTACCCTCGAAGAACTGTAGAGTAGGAAGAGACCTCGAGGGTGCTCTAGTCCAACCCCCGGCAATGCAGGAATCTCAACACGAGGTTCCCCATCCAATTTGAAAGCATACCGGACCCCGCTTAGCTTTGCAGATATGCTAGTAGTTTTAGCGCTGCATCACTCGTTAAGTCTGCAACCCTGCATGCAACCTTAACTTGGATGTAACATCCCACTGACACAGCGGGACCTACTCCTGAGTAAGCAAGCATCGACGTGTGCTACGAAGATTATTCTTTATTAAAAGAGAAAGATTTCATTTTCTAAGTTGAGCCTTCTGGAAAATCAGGCATAATTGAAATAAACATGAAAAGGGGGAGTGATGCACAACTGGCGACATATTAGGGCCACCTTCTCAACTTTTTTCTCTCTTTTTCTCAAGAAAAGAGAAAGCGGATCTCGAGGGGGGAGATGGGGGGGGGTCAAAGCGCCACTGAATGATTTCTCAGTGATGGGGGTGGGTGGCAGGGATTTATCCTGGGCTGCCTCCCCACCTCTTTTAAAGACAGTCTCTCTAACGCGCCCCTTCCCCACATAGAGTCCTTTCCCGAGAGCCGCAAAACGCGGGGTCTCCAGAGCCGGCTACTCACCTGAAGAGACCAGCTTTTCCTTCCGCTCTCCGCGCGCGACAAAGTTTCCGTTCTTCTCTTCCTCCAGCTGCGCCTTCGCGGGCGAGAAAAGAGCGCTTGGCCCCTTTAGTCAATTTCCTGGAGTTGCAACTTTGGCGGCTAACAATAGTCTCCTCCAATACTGGGCAGGCAGATAGCCAGGGATGGAAGAGGCCGGGCTTGGTGGGTCATCTGCATAATACGCCCTCAAGGCTCCTCCTCCCACATCCGCTCGCGTCCGTTAGCAAAGAAGCGGAGTATGCTCTGAAATTCAATGACTGCTAAAAGCGGGACAGTTCTTGCTAAATTGGGATTGGTCGGAAATCGAGGCGGGGCTGAATTTGCATGCAGAGCGACGCGTAAAAAAAAAAAGAACCGCTTCTTTTTTTTCCTCGCCAGAACGTGGGGGACTCTCCCCACCCGCTGGATTTTGCAAAACACATAGTACAGTAATCCCGAAGTGGAGCTGGGCGGGACTGTGGTCCTCCAGATGCTGTTGGACTACAGCTCCCATCAGCCCAGCCAACAACCCTAGTGTAAACCAAGTTTCCTCCTTTTCCCCTCAAAGATTTCATGGTATCAATGTTCGGTTTGTGTTGTTGTTTTTTTGTGTGCATATATAGTTTGCTCTGCAGCAGCAGCAGAAGAAGGAGAAATGTTGTTTCATTTATATTTTTGTTTGCTAAAACCTACTTAAGGTTTTCGTAAAGTTGAAAAGATAAACTGTGTTTCAATAAAAGCTAAAAGACCCTCATTTTGCAAAACTCCTCTGTACCATCTTTTATTTCATATAGGGTGCTGCATTTAGGAGTTTTTGCCCATCTCTGCTCCTCATGACCTGAGAAGGCTGTGTGGGTGAACGGGGTGGGGAGCTTGTTTTCAGCTGATTTTATAAAATGTGCATTTAACTGCAGCTAAAAATAAACATTCGCTTGTTTGCACTAATGCGAATCTTCTGAGCTGGAAAAATCCAAGGTTTTCACTGTGTGGAATTTGTGGGGTAATAAACAGAAAGCATGCCCATCTTTTCAGTTAGATGTAGTAGTCGTCACTGATGTGTGCATTTTGTTCTTTTAAATATACAGTGGTACCTCGGGTTACAGACGCTTCAGGTTACAGACTCTGCTAACCCAGAAATAGTACCTCGGGTTAAGAACTTTGCTTCAGGATGAGAACAGAAATCGCGCAGCAGTGGCACAGCAGCAGCAGGAGGCCCCATTAGCTAAAGTGGTGCTTCAGGTTAAGAACAGTTTAAGGTTAAGAATGGACCTCCAGAACGAATTAAGTTCTTAACCCAAGGTACCACTGTACTGATATTGTCATGGACTGGCTGGATGTAGATTTGTCAGGCATCAGCTGGGGAACCCCCAAGGGAACCCCCAGGAGGAGGGAATCAGGGAATTGGTGGTGGGACAATGTATGGTCAGAGGGAGAAAAGGGAGCAGACTGGGAGAAGGTGTTGAAAGCTGAAGAGGTAACAGGAAATGAGCAGGAAAGGCAGTCAGAAAGCAGTCCAGAGGCAGAGACACAAGCTGCATCAGGAGAGGAGGGAGGTCAAGAGGCAGAGATGAGTTAGGCTGGTAAGGAAGCCAGGCTGTCTCCCCTTCCTGCTGCGACCAGCTATCATCCCCCTTCATCTCCCAGAACCTGAAGAGGTATGCAAAGGGCAGAGCAAAGACAGACAAGATGATGACGAGCCTCAGATTGCTTGGGAAGGAACAGGGGAAGGAGGACACTTAATGAGCTGTGGGAAGACGGACACCTTTGGTCCATGTAACTGCCTCATAAGGGCAAGTTCTACTGGGGAACATTCTTTTGCCTGGGGTCGGCATTTTCTTAAGGGCAACCTTGACATGCCAGTGATGGGCGGGGGCCAGAAGCAGAAGTGGGTTCGTTCCATGGGCTAGTTTCTATATGCACACAGCCCTCTCTATCCTCCACCCAGACAAGCAAGAGGTATTGTCAAGAGTTAAAGGACACATCCTAGCCAGGCAAAAACACTCAAGGAGGGTGTTGTCTGGGGAGAGTACTGAGGACTAAATAGAGAGTGCTGGAGGCCTGCATTTGGCCTCCTAGGTCTGAGAAGAAGAAGAAGATGAGTTTGGATTTGATATCCCGCTTTATCACTACCCGAAGGAGTCTCAAAGCGGCTAACATTCTCCTTTCCCTTCCTCCCCCACAGCAAACACTCTGTGAGGTGAGTGGGGCTGAGAGACTTCAGAGAAGTGTGACTGGCCCAAGGTCACCCAGCAGCTGCATGTGGAGGAGCGGGGAAGCGAACCCGGTTCACCAGATTACGAGTCCACCGCTCTTAATCACTACACCACACTGGCTCTCTCCCCACCCTGTTATAACCAATCAAACAAGTTGTCATTTCCTAACGTGTTTCATTTATTGAAAAATTAAAAGCACAAGCTCTTTCATATATAAATACAGTGACATTGCTGGCCATTTACAAGGCATTGTTCATGGCAGGCTGTGAATGGGTGGGAAGGCAGAGTATAAGAACCTCACGCCAGGTGTGTCACAGAGGTTAAACCCCAAAGCATTACAAATGGCGCCCCCTGGAAGCCCCTCTCTCCTCTAGGACTGCTCGAGAAGTGGAGGTGGGCTCTTCCCTCACCCAACCCACAGGTGCTCTGAAGCAGGTGCAAAATGCTACTGTACGGTGCAAGCAATGGAAGAGCTATAGAGGGTGGGGTGAGGTATTCAGACAAGTGACTGGCCAAGTCATTCAAACACAGAGACAAAATAGGCAGAGATGGGACATCTACGCCATAGTTCACCAACCAGATGAGAATGGTTTATGGAAAGAACTATTATCAGGAGGTGACTGACTCTCTTTGTTTCTCCTCTATGTTCCATTGCTCTTTGTTCCCACAGACCACCCAGCTGGGCTCAGTCTTGGAGTGGTAGCAGAGAAGCTGCTTTGAGTACCAGTGCAACAACCCAAAGCATATATCCTGCATGTGCTCTGTGTGCGGCATGCGTACATGTGTTGCTGGGCTTCAGGTGGGAGTTATCTGGGTCTTGTGATAGTGCACGTGTACTAACATGCACATGACAGTCTATTCGAACCCTTGTTCTTGCTTTGTTTCTTTCTTGCATTTGGCTTTTGGACCTTTCTGGGCCCTATCCCTAAAGTGAGACATTAAACTCAGTGACTAGGAAATCAACACAGTCCTTGTCCTTTGCTTTAAATGCCTCGGCGATGATGCGAGCTGCTTCCCGGTGCTCTTTCCCATGCATTGCCACTCCATTCACCTCCAGGATCACGTGGCCCACCTTCAGCTTCCCACAGTTGTGGGCAGAGCCTCCCCTCTGGAGCAGGAGCAGAAGAAAGAAAGAAGGTATTAAGAGGCAGAACGAGCTGATATATTGTTGTGAGTTTTGCTCACAACAATCGTAACATTGACTTTCAATTTCATTTTGCACATTATTCAGAGAACTGTGGTTATTGGGTGGTTGATAAAGAGATTAAAATAAATGAATAAAATACATGTGTTAACAATAATGCAGAACTTAAAAACAACAACAAGTACTTTGCTCAGTTAATTGCAGGAACATTTTAGTCAATCAAATTCATTATACAGTTATACCTCGGGTTACAGATGCTTCGGGTTGCGCATTTTTGGGTTGTGCACCATGCCAAACCAGGAAGTACCGGAACAGGTTACTTCCAGGTTTCGTCGCTCACGCATGCGCAGAAGCACTAAATCGCGCTTTGCACATGTGCAGAAGAGCTGAATCGCAACCCACGCGTGTGCAGATGCGACACTGTGGGTTATGAATGTTGCGGGTTGTGAATGTGTCTCCTGCATGGATCACGTTCGCAACCCAAGCATCCACTATAAATTCCATTGAACACAGTGGGATTCATTCACGTACTGTAGGGTTGAATGCTGAAGGTCTGCACTCCCCTTTAAGGAGTGTCTCAGCAGTTTTTCCTTCTGTGTTTAGTGGCTGGTGCAGGGATGTTGAGCCAGGGTGAGGGGAGAGAGAAATGACCAGAGAGGATGCATTTGCTCCAAAAACCTAAATATGTCCACGGACCTATAAAGGTTGGAACTGCCATGGAAGCACAACTTGGAAACTGCCAAGGGTCTTGGCAGACCACTTAATTATTCTTCTGACTCTTTAGCAAATGTAAAGCACCATGCCAGATGCTGCATGCTTTTTAATTGTATTTCAGTGCTTCTTTTATTTCTTGTATACTGCATTTTATTACATCTTACAGAATTCAAAACGTAATACCATGAAATCCAAGGTAAGAAATAGAAACGTAGCCTAAAGTCAATATGAATATTGAATGCATAGGGTGTGCCAGCTCTTTTCTTCAACCACAAGTTCATAGACATGCTGCAGACCTCCTGAATGAAGGGCTGGTGGTTCATGGACCACAGCTGGGGAACCTCCTCATCTACTCAGCGCAGGCTGCAGCCTTGCTCTGATACATTTCTAATCATTTTGGACCCTGAAAGAGATGTACCTGCCACTGACTGCGAGCACCAGTCACTTACCTGTATGGTCACAATACGAGGCAACGGCTGGCGAGTGTTGGCTCCTCCCTCAATGGCAATGCCCAAGGTGGGGGCACTTTTTGTCACCCGAATCAGGTGGGATGTTGGTTCCAGGAGACCTGGCTGTGGTGGAGGAGAAAAAGAGCACGACAACCCAGGGTTATTATTTACTTCTTCTGTCCCACTCCTGCAAAGCTTTTGCTCCCTTTTTACTATTTGAATATAAATTAGCCCCCCTTCCCCCAGTTCAGGATTCATGACTTTACTTTAAAACACAATATTGTGGCCAACTACACCTTGAATGGTGCTCCAGAAACAAAGGGACAACCAGGATTAGGAGGAGCTTGGGGTGAAAGCTGAAGCTGTCACTCAATTGTGAACTCCCTCCCAGCCCAACACCTTCCAGCATTTCTCCTTTCAGAAGTTCTAAATCATGGGTAGGCAAACTAAGGCCCATATCCGGCCCAATCGCCTTCTAAATCTGGCCCGCAGACAGTCCAGGTATCAGCATGTTTTTACATGAGTAGAATGTGTGCTTTTATTTAAAATGCATCTCTGGGTTATTTGTGGGGCATAGGAATTCGCTCATATTTTCCCCCCAAAATATAGTCTGGCCCCCCACGAGGTCTGAGGGTCCCTGCTGAAAAAGTTTGCTGACTCCTGAAACTAAAGCATTTCTCCTTTTAGAAAGCATGAGCTATGCTGCCCTCTCGTGGAATAGTCTTCAATTGGCATTGCTTCAGCTACTTTTATATATGCAACTGTTTTATCAACGTTTCCATTATATTGTTGGTCACGTTGGGATGCCTCCTGGTGATATCTAAATTAAGAACAAGGACAGGGGCATATATGTAACCCCAACCTCCATAAAAGAAAAGCCAGGATAGATAATTAAACACCACCATATAGTGCTGATCGCCGAAGAATTGATGCTTTTGAATTATGGTGCTGGAGGAGACTCTTGAGAGTCCCATGGACTGCAAGAAGATCAAACCTATCCATTCTTAAGGAAATCAGCCCTGAGTGCTCACTGGAAGGACAGATCGTGAAGCTGAGACTCCAATACTTTGGCCACCTCATGAGAAGAGAAGACTCCCTGGAAAAGACCCTGATGTTGGGAAAGATGGAGGGCACAAGGAGAAGGGGACAACAGAGGACGAGATGGTTGGACAGTGTTCTCGAAGCTACCAGCATGAGTTTGTCCAAACTGCAGGAGGCAGTGGAAGACAGGAGTGCCTGGCGTGCTCTGGTCTAGGGGGTCATGAAGAGTCGGACACGACTAAACAACTAAACAACAACAACAACAACAACTCTGGGATACTGAGGGGACTGTACACACAGGAAGGTGTTGGAAGACTGGAGAAGAACCCAGTGTAAGAGGTGAGGAAGGTACGAAATCCCAGGATAGGAGGCTGGGAGAAGAATAAAAACAGTGGAAGAGGGGCCTGAGGAGTGTGTGGGCATGCAGGGAAGGAGGTTCCTAGCCACTGCGACCCAGTGTGAAAAGGCATGATTTTGCACCCCTCCTGGACCTGTGCCGTTGGCAGGGGCCAACCCCTAAGTACACCTCTGAACAAGAACCTCTGTCTCACTTACAAATTAGAGCCTCTGCTTATGTGTTTTGGAGCAGGAGCTGAGACAGCCACCTGTCAGCAATTCTGAGCTAGGTGGACCAGTGAGGCTGTTGGGATTTTTGACTACGTGCTGTTTGATGCAGCTTCCCACAGAAGCAATTAAGAAGTTGTCCAAAGGCCCGGAAGACTGAGCAGGGGGAGTTTTTCTGCCTAGAGATATGGGACCTTGGATACAACTCTGCTATTGGATACCAACCCTTCGCCTGGTCCTTTGAAAGTGGCTCAGGACTGACCTCCCCCACATGTTACTTTTGTTTCCCATGGCTGGTACCCAGTGATGTCTTACCGGCTTGGGGCCTGCCTCTAAGGGCCCGTCAGCCTTCAGTGGTGCTTCCTGCAGGCTCTTGCTTTTTATGGGACCCTGCGGCCGGCTCCTGTCTTTGGCGCTGAGCTCTGTGTCCCCGATGTCCACACCGCTGTCCTCACTGAGGGTCTGCCCACTGTCCGAAAGCTGAGAGAGTGTCGAGGCTGCGGCAGACGACAATGGGAAAAAGGCTGTTAAGAAAGCGCCAGAGGAGAGGAATCAGGCTGACTGTCGGAGGTGGAATTTGTAAGGAGCCCTGATCTAATTAGGCCACATCAAACATTGGAAGCACATTTATAGTGCATTGCTTCCCCCAAAGAACACTGGGAACTGTAGTTTGATAAGTGTAGTGGGAACTGTCGTTCCATGAGGGGCAATCTACTGTTTCCAGGATTTGTTGTGGGCAGCCATTGCGCAAATGTTTTGGGGTGGTCACACAACCTGTAATTTCCTGCTGAAATCCTTTACCGTGTTATGGCACAAATGTTCTGGTTTATTCTTGTCTGTCCCATGTTCGCTGTGCTACAGTTCCCTTCCGGACAGCACCGGGGATGAATCGTGGAACAAACTGAAGCAGAAGAAGCCTGCCGCTAAGACACTATCACTGTGTCAAGGGTATGCTGCTGCACACTGTGCCCACAATCAAGCACCAGTCTGGAGGGGCCTGGATAACCCAAACACATTAAACACAGCGCTGGATAAGCTCTGAAGTCTATAGCAAGATCTGACAACCTTTTAAAGCCTTATGGGCACCTTTTGATTGTTGTGGGTGCCACTCTTTTTGGACACTATTTCTTCCTCCACTCACCAGCTGATGGGTGGGAGGTTTACATCCTGCTGCTCTTACTTCTGGATTGGACTGCAGAAAACCCTTAACAGTTTGGGACCAGTTTACTTGCTGGATCACCTTACCCCATATTTATGCCCACTGGCAGTGGCGGAGTTTCATGCTCCGGCACTGGGGGGGGGGGGAGAGAGCAGGCGGGGGTGAGGCTGGCGTGCGTCCTGGGGGCGTGACACCCCACCAGGATCACGCTGCCAGGGGCGGTACACTCCCGCCGCCCTCCTCTTCCTCCGCCAGTGCCCACTGGACTTTTTCAGTCTGCAGAACTGGCACCATCACAAGAATCATCTAATGCCCATTCCACACTTGCAAGGAATCAGTTCTTCACTCCAGTGGCACCTCCACTTTGGAACTCCCTATCCATTGCCATTAGGCATGCCCTTTTTCAGCATCTGCTAAAAGCTTTTTGGGTGTTGTTGTTTAAGCAAACCTGCCCAGACATGTAAACCTAACGTGCATTTTAACATTAATTTTAAAACTGCTGATTTTATTTTGAATATTTTCTTTTTGGCTAACTTATTGTTAACTTCTGATTTTATAGGGAACTTTAATGTACATTTCATGTAACCTGCTTAGAAGGTTTGATGATTTAATATAGTGCCAAATGAATAAATGAAAATGAATCGGTGAACTATGGCCTCTGTCGCTTTAAGATGCCCTACAGATCTTGAGACCCCCTCCTGTTTCCTGTGACGTTAGAACAGAATAAAATAGAGGAATAACAACAGTCTTAACAGGAAAGGGAAAAATCTATAAAAAGAAGGAACAAATGCATGTAGTTTAGCAAACAGTATCACAAGAGGGAAGCAAAATCACAGCTATAAATGTACTTGCAAGGTTCAGTGTGGAGGCGGGGGAGACTGGAGACTTTATCTGAGAAGTTTCACTCTGGAATCCTCATTATTAGAGTCCTATGCTAATTAGTGGATTTTCCCTTTCAAGTAGTGGTGCTGATCTCTGGTTAAGAGGAGATTGGGCAGAGCCTTCAAGTTAGGAATATTATGCGGCATTACAACCGCATACCCTCCAACATTCCTCAGATGAAAATAGGGACATTTCTCACTCCCCCCCCCAACCCTCCTTAACCTTCTCTCCCCCCCCCCCCATCATTTCCTATCAGGATAAGGGCAAGTGCCACCACCACTACACCAATGGGACACAGCTCACACACCCTCCCTTATCCTGAGAAAAACCCTTAATCCTGATTTCATTTTATTCTTTGGTAGATTTACAAAAAGGAAAACACACACCAATAAATAAAGTTTAGGAAGGGGCAAGATTAGATGCACACACACAAAGTACTTTTTTAATTAAAAAAAATCAAGACTCTTTGCACTCCACTCTACTCCCCCTTTCTTCCTGCCCTCTGCCTGCCCCTCAGAAGTGGTTCGTCACATGGGGCAGTGGCAGGCTCTCTGTTCTCCAACAGCTGTTATGAGCTGCTCAAGGGAAGAGGTTGGCAGAAGCAGCCATGGAGAGACACAGAGAAGCTTTTGTCATTCTGGGCCTATCCTTGGAAAACAGGGACACTTGGAGGGTATGTAACTGAGTCAGGACATTGGTTCTATCTAGTTTAGTATTGTCTACACTGACTGGCAGCAACTCTCCATGGTTTTAGTCAGAAGTCTTTTTCAGCCCCTCTTGGGAGATGATAGGAGATGCAGGGACCTTCTGCATGCAAAACAAATATGCTCTACCGCTGGATTGCGGCCCTTCCCCTTGAATATGTAGAGTTTTCAGAAGGGCACATTGGCTCTTAGCTACCAAGAGAAGGTGGCCCTCTTCAGTGGGGAGATTTGTCACCCCAATATCCCCCCCTTCATGTTTCTGCTGCTCTGATCCATATTGTAGCTAATTAGTTTCCATTAAGTGTATTTAATTGTTTGATTTTATATGTGTGTGTGATACCCCATCCACAATGAAACACACAAAAATCAAGTTGTGGTGTTTTGTGCCATCCAGAAATTTCAAGAGGTCACCTGCTTTTAGCATTTCAGTCTTGATACCAAGGGTCATGGTGTGAGCTCTGTGTTGCCCCTGCCCTACCTGCCTACCCAACGTACACTGTAACACACTCAGATAATCAGGTTCAAATCCCAGCTTCCTTGTAAAGTTCACATGAAATAATAGAATCATAAATTGTAGAGCTGGAAGGGACCGTGAAGGTCCTGTAGTCCAACCCCCTGCAACAGAGGAATATTTAGTTCAATGTGAAGCTCAAACGCACAACCCTGATATTATTATGCTTTACCCACTGAGCTATCACCGTGAGCCAATTACAAGCTCTCAGCCTAACCTACCTAACAGGATTGTTATGAGGAAAAAAGGTAAAAGTTACACCCCTTGTTTTGCCCAGTTTTGCCTGTGGTCCCTGCTCACCCATGGCATGCAGCCCCTGGAAGGTAGGTGGCCAGGACAGTGGCGAAGCTGCATGCTCCGGCACCGGGGGTGGAGAACAGGCAGGGGCGTGGCTGGTGCGCGTCCTGGGGGTGTGGTGTGTGCCCAGGGGCATGGCACGCTGCCCAAGGGAGCCTGGCGTGCATCCTGGGAGCATGGCATGTCACCTACGGGGGCATGGCACCCAGTGCATGGCACATGCCCGGGGGGCAGCCATGATGGTACCCCCCTCCCCGGTGGTGCCAGGGGCGGTGTGCTCTCCCCACCCCCCTTTCCTCCGCCAGGAAGGAAATGTGGCACTGGGACTGCAAATGGTACCCTACCCATGTTTTAACTGGTGTTTGAGGCCCTCCTCAAATGCCTGGCAAAAAGCAGGTTATAAACACATTAAAGAGCAGAACATGCCCATCATAAACCAGTCCACTAAGAGAAGAAATCCTCACCTCTGGCCTGGGGCAAAGACCTCACTTCATTCACATCTGGTTCGCTGTTGGGCTGATGAACTTCCACCATGATAAAGTGCTGTGCAGTGCCAGCTTCCCCACCTCCCTTCTCGCTGGGAGGCGGAGGAGCAGGATGGGATGGAGGTGGTGGAGGAGGAGGGGATGGAGCACTGGGGTTTAGAAGGGTGCCGATTTGTGTGGCTCTCTCAGGAGAGGGGTTCTTCAGCCGTGTTGGTGATTGGACCCGAGGGAAGGGCCCAATCAGGTGTTGGTTGACCAGCAACAAGTGGGCATCCAGGGGCCTCCGGGAGGAATGGGTGGCAGGAGAGACAGAAGCATAGATGGCGCTGGAGGTGGAGTCCTCTGTGGAGGAGGAGGCAATGCTGCCTGTATCCTTCTCAGAGAGGCTGGATGGTGGTGTGGGGTTCCGGGGCGCCACAAAGAACAGGCCTGACTGGGAAGATTCTGAAGAGGGCCGCTTGAGGGTGTTGTTTGCTGAGGTCCTGTCCTGGGGGGCAGAGGAGTCTTCTGTCATTTGAGAGGGAGGAGGAGGAGGCTTGAAGGCCGGAGGCTCCTCAGGGAAGGAGGAAACATCATCCTGATTAGACAACAGAGACAAAACAACGACAACCCTTTTTAGATGGTGGTAAACAATGGTGGTACCATACCTGCCTCTGATAAACAGCCACTATCAAACTTCTGGTGAACAAGTGCAACTGTCTTATCAGACCACTGGTCCATCTGTTATCACCATGTACCAAATTTATATACCCAAAGAGGCTTCTAAGCCAATGATGGAGGAAAACCAGTGACAGAAACATTAAAATATGAAGCATCCATGATTAAAATAGGCAAAAAACCCACAATCCCATTAAAAAAACACCACTGCTAAAATAGGAGACTGATTGAGAGATCAAGATACTGCCTGTGTAAACAGGTGCATTCCCCAAAGCTGGCAGAATGCCAATGCAGATGAGACCTTTTGTATTTCACCCAAGAGGGTGGGATCTAGCCCAGTATTATCTATTTGGATTGGCAGGGGCTCTCTGGGATATTGGGTAAGGTCTTTCCCCCTCTCCAGCCAAGGTGATCCTTTTAACTAGACACAGCAGGGATTGACCCAAGAACCTTCCACATGGGAAGCAGGGCTTCTTCTATTGATCTATGCCCTATGCCCTATCATCTTCTGCTATTTGAAGTACATACACTAGACTAGGCTGTGTTTCCTGTAGAAATCTGCCCTATACATTGAGATGATCTAATGAGGCCCTGCTGTAGGTTTCTAGCTCTCAGAGGCCCACTCCACTAAACTTGGAAAGTTGGGCAGGTGTATCATTCCTCAAAAGTAGATGTTATGCAGTTTTTGCTTAGGGAGGACACCAAACAGAATCAGGGTCTATTGTATTGTGGCACCCCAAATGTGGAATACCCTCCAAAACAAAAAAAACATTTTCCTGGCTCCTACTTTGGAGAACACGCCCAACTTGCTCCTACTGATGGTGCTGATCCTGGTGAATAGCTTTGGACCAAGGTATCTAAAAGGTAGTTCCATAACTTATATACCCAAGGAATGCCCCCCTGCAGATACCATCTCATCAGGAGGTCCGTGTCATAGTGGTTGGAATTGGACCTGTTAGCGTGGTGGCGCATTGGAGAGGCAATGTCTCTATTGTGTTTTTGGTACCTACTGAAGATCTGTTTCCCAATGAACCTTTCTAAGTGGAGATTTTCATCCCAGCTCATATCTGTATGGAGTTTGAAACTGTTTTTAACCATGAAAGTGTTCGTGATTCTTAAATTAAGATTTTGATTAATTTTTCATAACTTAACCAATTAATTTAAACTTCAAATTTGTTACATGTTTTTCTTACAACATTACTTCCTATGTTCCTTTCCATTCTGTTTTTATACCTATCCCTTTTGTATACTGCATAATATCACACACTTCACCTAATACTTGTTCCTGTATTACGTAATAGTCTATTTCATATATTATCACTTCCCAGTACTCAAATTTCAAATCCTGTCCACAATTTCATTTGCTTATATTTCTCAAATAATCCAAAAAAGGCTTCCCATTTGTGTTGATCTCTTATTTTCACCATTAACTTTGCCGGTTCTGCATACTCCTTTTATTTTAGGAGGCAGTCTTCTTTCACTGGACTTTTCTCTTCTTTCCAGTTCTGTGCATATAAGATTCTGTGCTGTTGTTGTTGCATACATAAATAATTTAACCATCCTCTTTGGGACCTCTGACCCGATTATCCCTTGGAGAAAAGCTTCAGACTTTTGAGGAACAGCCAGTTTAAATATATTTTTCATCTCATTATGTATCATTTCCCAAAAGTCTTTTCACACGTTCACCATATATGAAACAATACCCCTTCCTTATGTTTACACTTCCAGCATTTATCTGACACAGTCTTATACATCTTTGCCAATTTATTTGGCGTTAAATACCATATGTATATAATTTTCATATAATTTTCTTTAAAGTAAAACTGGCTGTGTTTAATTTTTTTATTTAATTTATTTTTTAAATTTTAATTATTATTTTTTTGAATTTTTAAAAGCATGCTATCATTGTTTTAATATATGAACTTCTATATATTTTTTTCACTGCTGTTGTTTTTGTTGTGAAATCACTTTAAGGTATTTCATGGGAATTGATCCATAAATGGAAGTGAATAAATAAATATCAGGTGAATGCTGCGATGTCAACAGCATAATCCACCTCCATCTTAATTTCATTGTTCTGTATGGGACAATGACAATAAAGATTATTGTATCGTATCGTATTGTATCATATCCTCTGTTCCAGGCAGATCATGGCAGGGATTGTGTCTGGTGTTGCAGAACGAGCCTTGAATTATTCCATTCCACTGCCTTGCTCTGCCTGAGTGAGTTTCTATCTGAGGAGTCCGAATGGACAAGGACAAAGGAAAGCAGTCCACTTCCAGGTGTACCTTGAAATTATAATATCTCAGTGGAGAGGAGATGGATGCTATGGCAATGAGAAGTATCCACCCAGAACAGAAGTGAATATAATAAACTTCATCTCAAGTGTTGAGGGCTGAACCATGAATAGAAGGGCATTGTTAACTGCATGGCTTGTAGAAGTTCACCTTATGATGGTATAGGAAGGAGACTCATCTGTGGTGGCACCTACTCACCTTGGAGATGAGTCAGGCACCAACTTTTGGGTGCTTCTGCCATGGTTTAAAAACTCATGTTTGCTCCAGGATTCCTAGGCCACTCATGGCAGATTTCTTTTTAGCACCCTGATTAGTGCAATTTATGTCAATATTTTTATTTATAGCTTTTTAAGCATATATATGCCTTGCTGCTATGTTTTGTGCTTGGGTTGTAACCCTACTCAGTAGATTCACTGAAATTGATGGACACTGCACTATATATTGAAAGCAGTATCAAGCCACTCTAAACAGGCATGGCTTCCCCCGAAGAATCCTGAGAACAGTAGTTTGTTAATGGTGCTGAAAGCTGTTAGGAGACCTCTACTCCCTTTGCATAGCTACAGTTCTCAGGGTTCCCTGGGAAGAGTGATTGATCCTCCCCATGCAGCTGCTGGGTGACCTTGGGCCAGTCACACTTCTCTGAAGTCTCTCAGCCCCACTCACCTCACAGAGTGTTTATTGTGGGGGAGGAAGGGAAAGGAGATTGTTAGCTACTTTGAGACTCCTTAAGGGGAGTGATAAAGCGGGATATCAAATCCAAACAACTCCTCCTCCTCCTCTTCAACCACTCTAGGAGTGAGAAAGGAGGTAGCCTACAAACTCTCAGTTCCCTTAAGAAACTGCAGTTTCCAGCCGTGACTATTTCAAGTGGCTCTAAGTGCAGATGGGGCCAAACTGAGATTCAATCATTTCAGTGAACTGAATTGGATACAACCAGTGGTTCTTATTTTAGTTGCAAACCACAAGTGGGGCATCCATGCAATATTAGGCCTGTGCCATTCCTACATTTACCCAATGTCCACTTTAATAAATACTCAGCATCAGTGGCAGTTGGTAACATAGGAGGCAACTCTTAGGGGCTGTGGGGGCTTCACCCCCCCAATAAAATGTTTGAGGGGGCCAGCCCCCCCCCCCAGTTTCTGGGCACTGCCATTCAAATGGGGTGTGTGCACCACATTCATGTGATCAGTTATGTGGGGTGGGACTTACCTGGGCCCCTGCAATATTTTATTCAAGTTGGTACCCCTGGCTGGTAACCACTGGAGCTGGTGGAGTGGTGGGCACAGCAGCTAATGGGAGGTAGATTCATCTCTCTCCCCCCCCCCCTCTGTGTGTGACTGGAGGCAGTGTAAACCTGTTTTCTCCCATCCTCCTCTGTTGCAAAATTACAGTGCACACTTAAGCCATTCTCATACGAAAGATTCAGTGGGCTAAAGCTGGACTTCTAGAAACCTTGCATTTCTAGGTGTCAGCAATAAATACATAGATTAGGAGTAGAAGGATGTCACTTTTGGTCCTCTCGGTTTCTCATTTTTCCAATCCAGAATTCAGTTCTTCACTTTCTGCAGCAATTTGTGATTATTATTTTTAAACATCTCCCATGAAAAACACCAGCATCTCAGTGCAAATTTAGCTCAACAAACTCATTTTGTTTGCATTTTTGACTCGTGTTCATATTTTTGCAAGCAATCCCCCCTAATATAATGCATTCTTATATTTTACTTTCACTAAGATGTGTGTTTTTATGCACACTTGACCCTACATTTTTGTACACATTGTTTTTGGAGAACTGCATCACACAATTCAGAAAAGTGTAATTTTTGAAGGATGGTTACGTTTCAGTTCGCGTAAGTGTGAATTTCACAGATTTAGCTTCAGATGTGTACTGATTTGAGCTTTCCCTTCATCCCTAACCAAGATATACCGTACCTGTAATTTTTCAGGTCACCTTATGCAAAGAGAGATGGGCAGAAAGAACTCCAGGGAATCTTGGAATGATAAAAAATAAAAAATAAATGTATGATTATGACCCTGGGGAGTTAGGATTGCTGGGCCATAGTTATGGAAGCTGAGCTGCAGACATAATCAAAGTAAGGCTCTGCCCCACTCACCCCCTACCCCATTCCATAGGGATTAGTATCCTCTGCTAATTGCTCAAAATCAAGCTTTTCCAGCGAAAAAGACTCAAGCTGTTCACATTTCAAGACAAATGTATTGTAGAGCAATAGAACAGTAGGATATATGCCAGATGGTGGCCAATTAGGAAGCCTGGCATAAGGTGTGATCATGAAAATCAGCTGCCAATTAGATTAATATCTTCACGCCAAGAAAGTGCATGTTTGCTGCATATTGCGTGGCACCCTGGATATGAGTCCTGGTCCTGATAGAGAGGGAGCATTACTGTGGGCAAGTAAAGGTTGAGGATGGTGGGTGGTGGGTTGGATGAGAACATGCCTTACCAGTGAGATGTCAGGCAGGGCATTGATGTTGCTTTGACTTCCATTTCTGCTCCCTTCCAAGTCTGACGTATTCTAGCCACAAAGGAGGAAGATAAAGGTCCTATTTTTATTTTGTAATAAATAAATAAACATAATAATAATAATAAAATAATATTTTTTTATTTATACCCCGCCCTTCCCGGTTCAAAAACCGGGCTCAGGGAGGCTAACAACAACTTTAAAAAACTTAATTGTAAGAGCAGCATAAAATACAGTATAAAAACATGAATAACAATAAAATTCCAAGTTCAGAAATCAATTTAGGAAAAATCCATCTAATAAGCATTAGATAATCACCAGGGCTAGCTGGCTGAATTAGTCCTACTTGGGCCAGCAAGGAGGCTAGGGGAGAATTAGCTGTGGGGTCTCAGAGCGGGTGATCTTCATAAAAGGGGAGGGGCAGGGAAGAGAAGGGAAATAAAAGATCAGGCTGAATTCAAATTAAAGGCCATGCGGAAT
Source organism: Podarcis filfolensis (assembly GCF_964270895.1). Lineage (NCBI taxonomy): Eukaryota > Metazoa > Chordata > Lepidosauria > Squamata > Lacertidae > Podarcis > Podarcis filfolensis. Next base: position 42,066,155 of record NC_139617.1, read on the forward strand.
AGCTCTGTCTTACAGGCCCAACGGAAGGAGGTTAAATCCTGAAGGGCCCTAGTCTCATGGAACAGAGCATTCCATTAGGTTGGAGCCATCACTGAAAAGGCCCTGGCCCTGGTGGAGGATAGTCTGACTTCCTTAGGGCCCGGGACCTCTAAAATATGCTTATTCATGGACCTTAAGGTGCTCTGCGAGGCATACCAGGAGATAAATAAATCATACACCTCTCTTTTAAACAAGGTTCTCTGGATTGCATGCAGTAGGTCTTGCCATCCTTTGGGGGGCCTGTAACACATTTGCAAACCTGAGAAACTTCTGTAGGCACCACACAGTTACTGCAACTCTTCCTCTCCTCTGGTGTAACTAGTAGTGTAGTGGCTAATTCTGAAGTGCAAAGTCCCTTCATGAAAGTCATAACTACACCCACTTATAGGATTACCGTATATAATCATTAGGCATGCATCACAATGATCAATACAGATTTCCATGTGCTGACTTTTAGCGAGATCTAATATTTTTTTGTTCATACATGGGCAAATGCTCCAATATGTTCTTTTGGGGTGACTTAAGTTATGTTTCCCTTGAAGTTCCATTGTGCAGAGCAGAACTTGCACACAGTTCTCTTGAAAATGAAGCCATTTCTATTTTCAGTGTTTCTAAATTATTAGCTTTGGAACATATAGAATAACTCCTCTGCCTCAGTGATGCAAGAATAAAACTACTAGCAGATTTGCAAAGCTATCATTTCAAATTGGATGGGCGACTATGTGTTGACCCTCCCAAATCTACAATTCTCTGATTCCTTGGTGTTCTTACTACATGTCTTCTTCTCCAGAGTGACCCTAGCAGCTTCAGTGGTTGACTTGGCTCATTTCACCCTTATCAGTCAGTTCCAATCAGAACAAAGGTTAAGAAGACTTTTTCTCAGTGCCTTAAAAGCTACCCTTTCATGCTGATTGGGTGGTTCTAAGATGCTGGAGGCAGAGACCCTGCGGCAGAAATAGTAATGGGTGTTTGCCCCTCCCTCTAGTGACCCTGGACCACTGCACCTCTGGCTGTAACTACTCTGAAACTTGTACCACTGTTAGAATTGAAAGAAATCCATCTACTGGTCAAAAAATACTTCCAAGCCTAATTTCAGCAGGGGGGGATGGGATCCTGCAGGAGTCATATGTACCGTATTTTTTGCTCTATAAGACTCACTTTTTCCCTCCTTAAAAGTAAGGGGAAATGTGTGTGTGGCTTATGGAGTGAATGCAGGCTGCGCAGCTATCCCAGAAGCCAGAACAGCAAGAGGAATCGCTGCTTTCGCTGCACAGCATCCCTCTTGTTGTTCTGGCTTCTGAGATTCAGAATAATTTTTTTCATGTTTTCCTCCTCCAAAAACTAGGCGCGTCTTATGGTCTGGTGCGTCTTAAAGAGCGGAAAATACGGTACTTGCAGGCCTCATGCTGGTGACCCAAGGCTTACAGAAGGCATGGAACAACAAACAAAACTCTCTGCAGTCAGTTATAGGCACACAGCCATGCCCTGCCCCCCAATCTCCTTCAGAGCCAATGGAAATGAATGAATGAATAGAAACCTACCCACATGATGCCGGCACAAAAACATTGCACACACTATGCAAAAGTATGAAAGTTTACTACCCACATTCTCTGCCTCCCCGCTCTCTTTCCTCACCTCTCTTCTCCCCCAACTTTATACTATATTCGACATCTCACATTAAATAGAGCTGATCTGTGGAAAGGACTCTGTGATCTAAAATTAGAGACGATGTGTGTACTTTTGTAACCCAAGAAAATATTTAAATTAAAAAAAATGCCACTCTCCCCCTCTCTTGCACACACAAACACTATTTTTACATAATTCTTTCCCTGTCACCAAATCAGTTCCTTCTCAGATGTATACAGGTGTCCCCCCCTCCAGCTTTTAAATCTAATTATAGCCCAAATGCCATTATCAAATGTCAAAATAATGCTGAAAATGAATCAATGGAAATGGAAGATTAGAACTTTTTTTTTAAAAAAAGCAAACATTAAATAGCTAGTTTGTCTCTCTGGCAGTCAAGGGACTGGTGGGGCTGTCAGTCAGAAAATTATTGAAGGTGACGGGTTGTTGAGGAGGAAAAGGACCAGAAAAGATGAGATAGACACCTCCTGTTGGTTCAATTAACATTGCGGAATTTCCTTAAAATGTCATTCTTCTGCTTGGGGCTGTCTTGAATGGAACTCTACATCCAAGTGGATCAGTTACAGACCAAACTGTAGGGTGAGGGTTAGCGGAGTCTGTAACCTGAAGCGTCTGTAACCCGAGGTATCACTGTACTGTATATAAAACTGACAGATGGAGAATTGGAATCCTTTTTTATTTCTCTCTCTCTTTTCCTTCCTTTTCTTTTTTCATTCTTTTAGTGTTTTTATCTTCCTGCATATTCTTCTTTCCTTACTTTGCTTTTTCTTCTTCTTTTTTTGGCATCCTCTACTCTGGGTTACTGAGGGGATTGTACACACAGGAAGGTGTTGGAAGACTGGAGAAGAACCCAGTGTAAGAGGTGAGGAAGGTACGAAATCCCAGGTTAGGAGGCTGGGAGAAGAATAAAACAGTGGAAGAGGGGCCTGAGGAGTGTGTGGGCATGCAGGGAAGGAGGTTCCTAGCCACTGCAACCCAGTGTGAAAAGGCATGATTTTTGCACCCCTCCTGGACCTGTGCCGTTGGCAGGGGCCAACCCCTAAGTACACCTCTGAACAAGAACCTCTGTCTCACTTACAAATTAGAGCCTCTGCTTATGTGTTTTGGAGCAGGAGCTGAGACAGCCACCTGTCAGCAATTCTGAGCTAGGTGGACCAGTGAGGCTGTTGGGATTTTTGACTACGTGCTGTTTGATGCAGCTTCCCACAGAAGCAGTTAAGGAGTTGGCCAAAGGCCAAGAAGACTGAGCAGAGGGAGTTATTTTGCCTAGCGATATGGGACCTTGGATACAACTCTGCTAAAGGGTCAAGGTCTCCACATAGGCATGATGACTCCTGGTTGGTTAGTTGGTTGGTCAGTGTGTGGTTTGAGAGTTCATTGGAGTTTGTTCTGTGAGAGAGTTAAGATCTGTGTCTGTATCCTGTATATAGTAACTTGTGGTTCCGCTGTAAATAATAAACCTATAAGTAACCAAGTTACTGGTAGCAGAGTCTTGTTCCTGCTTCATCCTGCCTGCAACTGACTGCGTCTGGACAGTCTGTATATGCTCTGCTATATTCAACAGATTCTGGCTAAGATTCATTTGAACAGAGGGAGCTTCCTAAATTCCTAAAAAGAATATATGGGTGGGGGGTGAAGCTGAAGGAGCTGTGAGGGGATGAAAGGTTGGGCAAGGTGTAAATGGAGAGGAAGGGGTTTGGCAACGGGTTGGGGCATTGGCAGGGGGTTGGGGTAGGCAGCACTGGTGATCTTGTATGCAGGGGTGACAGCCTCTAGTATGTGTGTGTGGATATAGTTCAAACACTCTCAAGTGTTGCATTAGTAAAGGTAAAGGGACCCCTGACCATTAGGTCCAGTTGTGGCCAACTCTGGGGTTGGCACTCATCTTGCTTTATTGGCTGAGGGAGCCGGCGTACAGCTTCTGGGTCATGTGGCCAGCATGACTAAGCCGCTTCTGGTGAATCAGAGCAGCGCACGGAAACACCATTTACCTTCCCGCTGGAGCGGTACCTATTTATCTACTTGCACTTTTGATGTGCTTTTGAATTGCTAGGTTGGCAGGAGCAGGGACCGAGCAATGGGAGCTCACCCCGTTGGGGGATTCAAACCTCTGACCTTCTGATGGCAAGTCCTAGGCTCTGTGGTTTAACCCACAGCGCCATCTGCATCCCTACAAGCGTTGCATTACATTGCTGGAAAATACATAAAATAAACATTATGGCACTGCCCCCCATTTTGAGGCCAGCTCTGTTTTAAGCAAATTAGCAATAAATGCAATGCTATGACCAGACATAGCTGCTTCCAATTATCTCAGCACACAATTAACCTCCCACTTAGAGGACCCGCCTGTGATCCCAAAAAAAAAAGCGCTATTAGCCAGGGAGGTGTTGATAAAGCAGGCCTGGCCAGATGGTTTGCATTGGTCAGGCACTGAGAGGAAGAATCAAGGAAGCAGCTTCCCATTTGAACTGATCAGTATGCTGTTTGTCACTTCATTCAACCCCCGTCATCTGTGTAAACCACACAATTACTGAAATACCAATTTTAGAGGAAACGGGATTGATAGCACTAAAAGGATAGCACTCGAACTAGCCTATTGTGCGAAGATAAAAATGTTATTTGTTGCTCCATACGCCGCAATAAAATATACCATGGAAACGTTCTTGAACATATTTTACCTGCTGAGTTGCAGATGTGATTTCGCATTTAGATCAAAGGTTCCCATAGTGGGCACTTCCATATCTGGGGGGGGGGGTGGGAATGCAGTGGGGTTACCTAAGGGAGTGTTAAGAGGCAAGGGGGAGTGCTGGAGGTACAAATGGCTATCAGACTTAGAAAAGCTGATATTGCTAGATCAAGCTCACCAGTTTTATCGAACTAGTTAATTAAACCAAGTATTAACTGGATTTTTAATAAGGGTGCAGTTAATTGTTACTGTGTTGAATGTTATTGTGTTGTTATCTTCTGTACTGGGTTGTGCAAACCACGTTTTACAGGGTAGGGGGCACTGGGGATAAGTTTATGGAACTGGGCAGATGCTGACAAGTGTGCACCAAGGGAAGGGTGGCTGGAGTCTGACTCAGAAGAGGGGGGCAGTGATTTGTAGAGACCTGCACCAGCCAGGAGGCAAGAGCTGAAGGCAAGGGAAGCTTTCAGAGCTGAAAGGTAGAGACCACTGGGTTTACTGGCATATTGCACCAGGGGGGCCGGCCTCTCAGGGGCACCCCAGCGAGTAGGGGAGCTGTGCGGCTTTGCTGGTGGCCTCCTCTCCCCCCCCCTGCACACCTGCCAGCTGCAACCCGTCAACCATATGGCTGGCGGGCGTGCAGCTTGCCTCCCAAGCCTCCGCGGGAGGAGAGCGATCTCCGCAGAGGCTTGGGAAAAGGTTGACAACTCTGGGAAAGAGCGGGTGGAGAAGAAGAGGCAGGTGAGGCAAGTGAAGGGCCGAGTGCTTTCTCACCTTTTCCTGCACCGCTGTCTTCCAGAACCAGGAGAAGTTTGAAAAGGGATGAGCAGAGGAAGTTGCCACACAGGTGCATTCTCTGACTATGTGCACACAGCCTTTACATAAACAGGTGGAGAAAGACTGGTCCCTAGTTGCTACATCTGCTCCATAGAGTGTGGACCTGGGAACAGCGTCCTAGCTGCAAGATTGGTGTGTAGGTATCCAGAGCTGTAGAAGTGACTGTATGTGTTATCTTTGACAATATCTGCTGGTGCACTCCTTTGGCTGGGGAATGCCCTTGACATAAGGGGATGGCGGCCCAAAAGAGTTTGGGAACCACTGATTGAAATGATTTTGGGAATGTTTAAATATTTATCTAGGGGATAAGGTTTCATCAAGAAAGACCTGGTTACGTTTTGTTCCCTGATACCAAGATGAGGGGTTCTATGGAATGCAGATAGAGAGAATTGATAAGAATAATGATCTGTTGTGACCTTGCCGGAAGCATACAATAGATGAGCCTCCTTGTGTTTTGGCTCATCTTCCTCTTCTTTTCTCTTTTTTCTCCCCCCCCCCTTTTTTCTTTTATTTTCTTTTCATTTTTTTCTTCTCCTCCTCCTCCTCCTCCTTTCCTTTTTCTTCCTTCCTTTTTCTTTCCCATAATGGCTTATGTTCTATGCCATGTACTTTGATATTTTTGTAGGTTTTTTTAGCCTTTTTCATTATTATTATTATTATTATTATTATTATTAAGGATTTTTCTTTTGTAATTTTGGTTGTTTATATTTATCTGTATTTTTAAGCAAAATAAAAGTATTTAAAAGAAAAAAGAAAAAAAGAAATGATTTTGGTACAGGGTTGATGGGCATCCGGAGCTGACTGCAGCCTTCTAAACATCTCTATTTTGCCCTTAGGACTTTCCCCATACTACTACTCCTCTCCCCAGGCCATACCCCTCAGTGGCCAAGCATCACATCCTCCTTAGAGTGTTCATGCCTGGCTGGAAGGTGTCCTCGAACTCCGATGATGTCTCCTGCTTGCCCAGGTGGACCATGTGTAGAAACTAGACTATTGTGCAAAGGTAAAAAGTTTTATTTGTTGTTCCACTTCCTTTTGCCTCTTACTTTGCCCACCTCTGGCACATGACCCCAGAAGGCAGCCCAGATGGGAATGTAGCCCTCAGGCTGGCAAAAGCAGGTACTTTGGCTAAGTCCCACCCAGCTCAATTCCCCTGTGACTTGTTAACAGGAACCAAACCCCAGCCAGCACCCATTAAGAGTTGCTTACCTCCATGAGGTCAATAAGCCACAAGAGTCGCTCCTGGTGGGGCCATTTTAAAAAAGATAAAACAATGGATAGGAGAAGAGAAATATGTTAGAAGGAGGGTAAAATAAGCAAACAATATATCCTTCAGGTTCAGTGTTCAAACACACCCATGGTACCAGCTGAGCTCTTGAAAAAAGAGGATTGAACAATGGTGTATATCACCCAGTATCCATTTAAAAACTGCTTTAAGTGCTGCTTTTGCATTTCTGGGTTTTGTTGTTTTTAATTGTGATTTGACATTATTAATTGTAGTTACGAAACATTTGTCCTCCAACAGAGAACAGAGTGATGCATGACAAAAGAAAAATAATGCGTAAAGAGACTGGGGGGGGGACAAACCCAAAATTAAAGCATTCAGAAAATTAACAACAATGATAAATACAAACCCTCACTTTACTGTTCAGGGCCTTAGATAAGAATCCTCTCCCAGTCCTACCTGGAGATCCTGAGGATTGAACCTGCGACCTTCTGCATGCAAAGCTGGTGTTCTATTGCTGAGCTACAGCCCTCATGTCAAACTGTTTAAACAGTTGTAGCCCCTAATGTGCACCACAGTGTGTGGAGGGGTTGTACTTGTTGGCCCTTGAGGGGTCCCTTAAAGGTAAAGGTAAAGGGACCCCTGACCATTAGGTCCAGTCGTGACCGACTCTGGGGTTGCGGCGCCCATCTCGCTTTATTGGCTGAGGGAGCCGGCGTACAGCTTCCAGGTCATGTGGCCAGCATGACTAAGCCACTTCTGGCGAACCAGAGCAGCGCACAGAAACGCCGTTTACCTTCCTGCCAGAGTGGTACCTATTTATCTACTTGCACTTTGACGTGCTTTCGAACTGCTAGGTTGGCAGGAGCAGGGACTGAGCAACGGGAGCTCACCCCGTCGTGGGGATTCGAACCACTGACCTTCTGATCGGCAAGCCCTAGGCTCTGTGGTTTAACCCACAGTGCCACCCGCTTAGGAATGAGGGGTCCCTTACAACTGTACAATTCTGTGATTTGATGCAGAAGGCCCTTCGGTGCATGCCATTGCTGCAAATCCTAGTTTTAAGATCCTTCTTTGCTGATCTTATTATTATTTATTATATTTCTATACTGCCCTTCATTCAAGGATCACATCATAGTTTACTTTCTTAAGGACAGAGCTGGCTGCTACTGGAGGGTGTTCTCCTGAAGATACTTAGGCTTGGGGCAGTGGTGGTTGGTGCCCATTGGAACAGCAGGTGGCGCCAGAGCTAATGACAGAGACAACTAATTCCAGCTTTGACCCCATCCTGCTCCCTGCTTCTACGTAGGGCAACACTGAGGTTAAGGAGGAGGGTGCTGACAGTCCCCCCCCCCACGGCCTTACATGGATGAAAGTAATAATAATAATAATAATAAATTTTATTTATACCCCGCCCTCCCTGGCCAGAGCCGGGCTCAGGGCGGCTAACACCAATAAAATCACAGTAAAAACATAATTGGGGGGGGGGGGAGAGAAAAAGAAAAGAAAAAAAAACACAATTTAAAATACAGGTTAAAATGCAATTTAAAATGCAGCCTCATTTTAAAAGTAGCCGATAAATGAAGACCATAAGGGGAGGGAAACATAAGGGTCAGACTGAGTCCAAACCAAAGGGCAGACGGAACAGCTCTGTCTTGCAGGCCCTGCGGAAAGATGTCAAATCCCACAGGGCCCTTGTCTCCTGTGACAGAGCGTTCCACCAAGTCGGGGCCAGTACTGAAAAGGCCCTGGCCCTAGTTGAGACCAATCTAGACACCTTGTGACCTGGGACCTCCAAAGTGTTGTCATTTGTGGACCTTAAGGTCCTCCGCGGGGCATACCAGGAAAGGCGGTCCCGTAGGTACGTGGGTCCTAGGCCGCACAGGGCTTTAAAGGTCAAAACCAGCATCTTAAACCTGAGCCTGTACTCCACTGGGAGCCAGTGCAGCTGGTAAAGCACTGGACGAATGTGATCTCGCAGCAAGGACCCCGTAAGGAGCCTCGCCGCGGCATTCTGCACCCGCTGGAGTTTCTGGGTCAGCTTCAAGGACAGCCTCACATAGAGTGAGTTACAATAATCAAGGATGAGAAAGGTAAGGGACCAACTGCTTAATACGCTGGAGATGGAAAAGTAAGAAGACGGACAGGCTGGGAATGGTTGAGGTTGGTTGCCAGCGCCCCATTTCCCCTCATGAACCAGCCTCCACTTGCTATGAGCCCTTTAGGGAATTATGAACACCTTGAACCAGGCCTGGCTGCTTATGGGCAGCCAGCACAGTACTTTAAAGAGCAGAGTGTCACCCTCCCATTTTGCTGCACCAGTTAGCAACCCAGCATGGCGTTCCCTTCTGTGCAACTTTGCAGGGACCACATGCCAGTGCTGGACAGTACCAGAGGCAAAAGTGGGAGGAGAACTGAATACAAATTTTACCTTTTTTACCAGTAGGCTAGTTTTTATACCCACACATCCAGTCAGGCAGGAAGAATAATCAGAGGACAGATTACAGGCAGGCAAAAACACTCAAGGAGGGTACAGAACAAGGCTGGTGAGCGGCATGACCTCAGCTAGAGAAGCCTCAAGGGCCACAGGTGACCCCTGGGCCTAAGATGCCGCACTCCTATTCTAAATAATCAGAGTGAGGGCAGAACAAAGGAAAGGGTATCATTAGTATTGTAAAGCTGTAAGCTGCTTAGAAGCCATGTTGGCATATCAACTGTATAACAACAACAAGAAGAAGAAATTAATTAATAATATTTCTAGAATTAGCCCTCAAAAAGCCCAGCAGTGTGGTTTCCTATTCCATCTCCAGGCAACACTCCCAGCCTCCTCCAGCCTCCACCCCTGGGCAACGCCTGCCTTTGAACTACCAGAATCATCAGCTCCATTTATTGAAAGAGGTTTTCAATTTCCCAAGGCTGCTAATGCGTTTATGATGAAAAGGTGTTTTATGGCCAGCAAATTAATTTTGTGGCGGTGAGGCTGCATGCTTAGAGGTGATTACACTAACTTAATTAGACGTCGTGTATGTGGCGAGGTCTCTGAGAAGTTATATAACAATGACACTGAGGCGCGGGGAAGGTTGGCAGGAGGGGAGACGTGAAGAGGTCAGCTGAGCATGCATAAGGCTATGTTTCCCCACATAGCCCTACAGAAAGCGGCAAAGTCTATGATTGGGTGTAGTTTTAACAGGCAGAAGTCAGGGAGAAAAGACTCGCAAGTACCTAAGGATGCAAGAAGAGCCTTGCTGGATCAGGCCAAAGACCCATCAAGTCCAGCATCTCCTTCTCACAGAGGCCATCCAGATTTCCCAAAGGGAAGCCTGCAGGGAGGTCCTGAGCCCAACAGCATTCTCCACACTTGAGATTCCCCACAAGTAGTATTCAGAGGCAGAATGCCTCTGACAGTGGAGGTAGAACACACACTTATTGACAAGTAGCCTAGAAAGCCTTCTCCTCCATGAATTTGTCTAACCCCCCTTTAAAACCATCCATGTTGGTGGCTGCCACTGCATCACGTTTGGCTATGTGATGATGTCATAAAGTCAAATCAGATGGAGACGATACCTATCTGTGCCTTTAAATGTAGGGTTGTTTTATCCTGTATGGGAGGGGAGCTTGCGATTTGGATAGTGCCCCACATATCTGATTTTTATTAGTTGGAGCTTGCATCCCCCCCCCCTGGAAATTGCATGCACAGGGCCTACAATCTGGAACTGGAGCAAAAGATTAAAACTTCCAGTGCTCCCCCTCTTACTAAGATCCCAGTCTAGATTTGGCATCTTGTGCTGGCAATTTGCGTTTTAATAAACAGCAGCCTGAAGACGTAAGAAGCCATCTTATACAGAGAGGTCTGTAGTTTCTGGTTCCAAAGGCAAAGGCACTTTGAAAGGAGATTGATGTTTCTCAGGTTCAGGACAATGAACTGTGCTCCTGTAACTGATGTCAACCATCCAAGTTGTCTCAGCAAAGTCCTGGAGCAACTGGCTAAGTTTTATAGTGGGGCTTTGTTAGTCATTGACTGGAGACCCCACTGCCTGAGTTCATCTATGGGTCCACCTAACTCAACCCTATTTACACTGACTGGCAGAAGCTCTTCAGGGTTTCAGACTGGGAGCATTCCCAACCCTATCTGGATGTGCCAGGAAATGTACCTGGGACTGTCTACTTGCAAAACAGATGTTCTACCACTGAGTTACAGGCCATCTTCAATGACATATTTACATATATGTAATGTTTAGTTCTCCTGCCAACCTAGCACTCCTGCCAACCTAGCAGTTCGAAAGCATGTCAAAGTGCAAGTAGCTAAACAGGTACCACTCCGGCGGGAAGGTAAACAGCGTTTCCGTGCACTGCTCTGGTTCGCCAGAAGCGGCTTAGTCATGCTGGCCACATGACCTGGAAGCTCTACACTGGTTCCCTCGGCCAATAAAGCGAGATGAGCGCCGCAACCCCAGAGTCGGCCACAACTGGACCTAATGGTCAGGGGTCCCTTTACCTTTAATGTTTAGTTTGAGTTTCAGCTATATCTTGTTAACTAAAGGGGATAGGACATGAAAACATCCAACCATGGCACATATCAGACCACTGAAGGAGAGGAGAGGGCACTTACCCGAGCTGAACTGACTGTGGTAGAAGTGAAATGACTCCCAGTGGAAGAGACTGTGTCACTGCAGGACATCAAGGAGTAGGAGTCCGTTCCTGTCCCCGAGGGCTGCCGGGCCTTCATGAATTCAATCTCCCTCTTCAGGACCAGATTGTCGAAGCGGTCAAGATCCTGAGGAGATATGACTCCCCTGACCTCTGACAAGAGTGAGAACTGCAAAGAAAGAAGAGAGAATTGCCACGTTCATTGGCTATAATATGGGTGGGCAACCTCAGGCCCAGGATCCAAAAGTGGCTCTTCAGTTCTCTCTATCAGGCCCTCAGTACTCTCAGCAGGCCGTACCTCTTACTGCTCAAATGCACTTTGGTATTGAGATATGGGGGATCAATCGCAATAACCTGAAAGACCTGGAAGTGTGCCAGAATAAGTTCTTAAGGTATCTGCTGAAGCTTCCTAAGGTACCTCCAGATAACCCAGATACCTTCCTTAGCACAGCAACAGGTGTCGTGTTTGTAAAAGCTAGGGCAGAGATGGCTGCTTTTTTGTACTATAAAAGGGTCCTGGATATGCCAGAGGACCACTTGCCTAGACTCTGCCTGGAGGAACAATGGAAGAAGGGTGTTTGGGCCAAGTTAGTACAAGACGTGCTAACCTCAAAAAAACCTGACAACAGATCTTTTTGTAGTCCCTGGAGTTAAATGATTGCTCAGGGACTGGATTCATAAACAGAATAACAAGCAAGATTTATCTCTACCCCATCTCAAAATTCTCCCATTGGTACTATTTGCTGAAATCTAACCACACCAGAGATCAATACTTGCAGTCACTTACTTTTGCCTTCCTGAGAACTGCATTTACAGCTCTCCATTTTCAAACAATGCCTTAGATGGAAGATATAAAAATGTTTAAGACTTTGTACTAAAATGCATTTAAGATTTTGTAATTGTGGGGTAGGTGAAGTAGAAGATCTCCCCCATTATATGCTCCATTGTTAGCTCTATCAAAACCCCAGAAATAGATTTTTGGAACAGATGCTGGCACCACTACTGGGACAGAACCCTGAAGTGAAAATATGTTGGCTATTATGTGACTGTGATCTGTTTGTCACATACAAAACAGCCCTATTTGCTAAAGCTGCTAAAAGTATTCATGCTAGCTATATAAAGACAATGCTGTAGACTGTGCAGGCAATTCATTAACGTGACTGACTGTAAATCCATATCTTTGGATTTCTTTTAACAGGTTTTAATTGACTTGCTGGATCTGTAATTGAATTTATAATGGCCTTTAGTGAAGCACAATAAATAATTGATTGATTTGCTATAACATGGGTGGGCAACCTCAGGCCCAGGAGCCAAAAGTGGCTCTTCAGTCCTCTCTATCTGGCCCTCAGTACTCTCACCATGCCATACCTCTCACTGACTCTGCCTCACATCCTCCTCAAGTACTATGCCTGTTTGGAATGTGTCCCTGAATTCTGTTAATGCCTCTTGCTTGCCAGGGTTGAGAGAGGAGTGCATGTGTATAGATCCTTCTGACTTTTCTGTGGTTGAAAGGTAGCCCACTGGTCAAAAATATGAATTACATCTATTGCTCCATTGACTTAGTCCTTTGGCCACGTTCATCAGTGGAACATGGAACCTGAAAGGTTTCCCATCAGTGAATTCACTCCTCAGGCTGGAAAATGTTCCCCACACCTGGACTAGATAACTTCTTCAATTAGAGACTACAAGTATGTAAAGGTCAGATAACCACTCTACTGGCTGTTCACTCCAAGCAACTTGTTGACCCAAGGTTGGGAGGGATGGGTGCATCTGTTTGATTGTTATTTTTCTAATCTTAATTTCAGTGTTCTACATTTCCATATGTGTGTGTGTATACACCTTATGAAAACTCATCAACTGGACCTCTCCCATCTAACCTTGGCGTGAGTGTTGAGCAGTTCAAATAGAGCCATAACAAGGGCATCAACTGGAATGTTGTTCTCCTTGTACTCATCCAGGTAATAGCCCATGGTGGATCGCTCAGGTTCATTCAGGAGATGACGTGCTTGCTCCTCCAGCATCACACGGCTTTGGTTCACCAAGCTGCTCAGGGTTACCTGGGATCCTGCCAGACCTCTGTAAAAAGATGGCTGGGAGTGGGAGGAGGAGAAAGAGCATTAAGGGAAATGAACTTTTCAGGGCCACCATCACCTGACTGCAGAAATCTTAGTCCATTGGTTATTTGACCAATGCCACTTATAAATTTGTACATGAAGAAAACAACATACCGGTAATTGAAGAAGAACATTACCCTTTCTTTGGGTTGAGGCCAGCTTAGTTTTACTCAGAGAAGATTCATTGAAATTAAGGAGCCTATGAAATCCATGCCCCTTATTTCCAATGGATCTAGTCTGAGTAGGATTAACATAAGCTTTGGTTTCAGGTGAGCCATGTGTGTGCTCCAGATAGAAGATAAATTCCATTCTTTGCATAAGAGAAAGAAGACTGTTGTTTCTAATACGGCATTGTCTTTTTTGGGGGGTGGAGTTTGCTGGGAAACATAGAGTTGAATGTAGCTTTCCTCCACCCAGTTTCTTGCTTTCATGTCCCTCACCCTCTGCCTCATTTGGAGTGTCCATGCGTCATAATATGGCATTGCTCAAAAGGCATTGCTGGAGGGGTGGGGGACAATGACAACCCTCATCCATTAAAATGGGACTTGTTTCCTAAGTAAAGCCTTATTCATGCATTTTTTGTATGCATGTGTGCTGGACTAATGGGAACACATGAGCTAATCCTGCCCCAGAAATGCTGACTTGTGTGCTGGGCCTTGTGTGTTGGGTGCCATTTTTTAAACAAAAAACAAATGTGGGACTTCTGGTCGGTTAGGTGGCTGGGATGGGTGGCTGCGCTGTGTGGCATACTGCATGCCGGTATGACTTGTCAACTCAATGACCTCCTGGTGTTGTTAGACTCCAACTGCCATCAGTGCCAACCAGCATGGACAAAGGTCAGGGATTATGGGAGTTCATTAAGAATATAACAAGACCCTGCTGGATGAGACCCTCCTTCCCTGAAGGTTTTTAAGCTGAGGTTGGATGGTCATCTGTCATGGATGCTTTAGTTGAGATTCCTGCATTGCAGGGGGTTGGACTCGATGACCCTTCAATTCTTCATAAAAACCAATTAAGCAGTACTTAAGAGGGAGTTCGGGATGCGGGTGGCACTGTGGGTTAAACCACAGAGCCTGGGACTTGCAGATCAGAAGGTCAGTAGTTCGAATCCCCGCGATGGGGTGAGCTCCCGTTGCTCGGTCCCTGATCCTGCCAACCTAGCAGTTCGAAAGCACATCAAAGTGCAAGTAGATAAACAGGTACCGGCGGGAAGGTAAACAGCGTTTCCATGCGCTGCTCTGGTTCGCCAGAAGCGGCTTAGTCATGCTGGCCACATGACCCGGAAGCTGTATGCCGGCTCCCTCGGCCTATAGAGCGAGATGAGCGCCGCAACCCCAGAGTCAATCATGACTGGACCTAATGGTCAGGGATTCCTTTAGCTTTAAGAGGGAGCTCACCACACCTAGTCTCTTGGATCCTAGTCTAACACTCTATGACACCACACTGGCTTTGTAGTTCAGCTTATCTGGAGACACAAAGTTGGGTGTCCCTGAAGTAGTCTGTGCATTCTCTCCTGCCCTTTAATGCATTTGATATCCAGGATGATTTCATATCAGCGGATGCACTCTGCCACTAAGCTACTACCCCGCCCCTCCCATACAAGTCTCTTTGCCATCTCATACTACGTCTGAACTCCAAAAATAGAAGGTTCATTATCCTGCCTTGCATTCAAGTGTCTGGGAGAGTCTCTTCACTTTAAAATTAGAACCTTTGCATAATTTTATTTTTGCATTATGCCTTGATTTTTAGGCTGTTCTTTAAATTTAAAAATGGGCAAAGAACCTTCATCAGCTGCAGACAGAGGAATGGAATCAGTGGAAAATGTAGGAGAGTGGCTAGCAGACATTGAGCTAGGAACTGTAATTGTAAAGCGTTCCTCCATTAAAATCAAGCCAGTTGCTCTCAAAAGGTTTCAGAGTAGGTGGCCTGCTGGTGAGGAATCTTTTGGCCCTTGGAATAATCAGCAATTGTTAACACTTGAGTCTGATGGGGGGGGAGGTCCCTTTCTTGTTCCTAGCCAGGATTCCATCGGCAGCCTGATTGATTTTAAGCAGGAATAGGGAATGCTTTTCCATTTAGGGAGCCACATTCCCTTCTGGGCAACCTTTTGGGGGCCATGTGTGGTGTCTAGAGAATGTTTGAGAATTCTGACGAAAACCAAAATGGAAGCAGCAGGAACTGCTGCAATTTGCATGTTTCTCTGTGGTTAGGAACAGAAATCGTTCAAGTGATCAAGTGATGAATCAGTATTCATCCACCTCAGTATTAAGCCTGCAAATATGTAATGAATGATGTTTTCAACATTGTTTCAATGTTTGAAATGGGTATATATGTAACATAAATAGCTACATAATTCTGTAACTTACACAGCTTCAGTTAAATAGTGGATATTGAGATGATTAACATACTGTCTCTAAGGGAAACCATAGAGCAGCAGAATGGAAACAGCGTTGATTGTGGTGAATACACATCAGAATGGAAATTGCAGGCTGCTTACATCCCTTGGAGTGGAGAGTGTTTTTCCTCTGGAGGTGGGGCTAATCCTCATCTAGCCAGCCTTCTAGTGGCCATGTGCCAGTGGTGGGCAGAGCCCAGGCAAAAGTGGGCAGGGCAAAGGATGCAAATTTTCCCTTCGTACAATAGACTAGTTTTTCCACATACCCTCATGTCCCTATCTGTCCTCCTACCAGGCAAGCTAAAGGCACGATTTGAGTTCAATTAAGCCATGGGTAGGCAAACTAAGGCCCGGGGGCCAGATGCAGCCCAATCACCTTCTCAATCCGGCCCGCGGACGGTCCAGGAATCAGCGTGTTTTTACATGAGTAGAATGTGCCCTTTTATTTAAAATGCATCTCTGGGTTCTTTGTGGGGCCTGCCTGGTGTTTTTACATGAGTAGAATGTGCCCTTTTATTTAAAATGCATCTCTGGGTTCTTTGTTGGGCATAGGAATTCGTTCATATTTTTCTTCCAAAGTGTAGTCTGGCCGCCACAAGGTCTGAGAGACAGTGGACCGGCCCCCTGCTGAAAAAGTTTGCTGACCCCTGAATTAAACATTCCAGTCACATAGAAGAGAAGCGTGCTCTCCACTGCTGCCCAAAAAGGCAAAACTAGATCTCATAGCCTTAGGCTGCAAGAGAGAAGACTGTGGCAGACTATGAAGAGAAACTTCTTGGTGGGGTGAGCAGTTTGGCTAGAGACCCAATTTCCTTAGAGGGGTGGTTGTCCCTTGCTGGAGGCTGGAGAGTCATCTGTTCAGGATGCACTGGGAGGAGGGATATATGTGGATGCCTACAAGCACCCCTGAAATCCTATTAATCCTGCCATTGTTCCAACCCCGAGAAAGTGGTAATCCCTGGTAGAGCACCTCAAAACCTGGAGACTCCATTTAGTATCATATCTTTTATAGATTTCCCTGTGTTCCAATTCTTTCTCAAAGCCATCTCCCCCTGTTGCTCCCTAGCAATTATTCCTTGGTACTCTCTGAAATAATGAGGGGAAGGGTTGTAGTTCAGCAGCAGGGTGCTTGCCCTGCATACGCAAGGCAGCAGTTTCAATCCCTGGCATCACCACTTAAGGCTGGGAAGGTCAACTGTCTAGAATCCTGGAAGCCCCTGCCAGTCAGTGTAGACAAGAAGGATCAATGGTCTGATTCAGTAGAAGACAGCTTCTTTTGTTCCTAAGAGGAATATTTATGAAAGGAGACACAGACTTTGCATCTATTTCACTACTGAATAATTTCCCTTGGGAAAGATACTCAGAACATGTGAGGAATAATTCATGAAAGTATAATTGCACCTAATGGATTTGCTTCTGGCATTCTCTCCCACCCCACCCCACCCCCATTGGTGTGGTTCCTTCTCTTTTGTTGCTTGAGTACAAAGTCGCAACTGCTGCTGAGGTTGAAAAGATGAGATAGGCACCATTGTGAATTTGGTGTGTGTGTGTGTGTGTGTGTGTGTGTTAGGATGTATGCCAGAGTCCCTTCAGTTTCCTGGATGCAGCAAGGATTTCATAGAATCATAGAATCATAGAGTTGGAAGAGACCACAAGGGCCATCGAGTCCAACCCCCTGCCAAGCAGGAAACACCATCAGAGCACTCCTGACATATGGTTGTCAAGCCTCTGCTTAAAGACCTCCAAAGAAGGAGACTCCACCACACTCCTTGGCAGCAAATTCCACTGTCAAACAGCTCTTATTGTCAGGAAGTTCTTCCTAATGTTTAGGTGGAATCTTCTTTCTTGTAGTTTGGATCCATTGCTCCGTGTCCGCTTCTCTGGAGCAGCAGAAAACAACCTTTCTCCCTCCTCTATGTGACATCCTTTTATATATTTGAACATGGCTATCATATCACCCCTTAACCTCCTCTTCTCCAGGCTAAACATGCCCAGCTCCCTTAGCCGTTCCTCATAAGGCATCATTTCCAGGCCTTTGACCATTTTGGTTGCCCTCCTCTGGACACGTTCCAGTTTGTCAGTGTCCTTCTTGAACTGTGGTGCCCAGAACTGGACACAGTACTCCAGGTGAGGTCTGGCCAGAGCAGAATACAGTGGCACTATTACTTCCCTTGATCTAGATGCTATACTCCTATTGATGCAGCCCAGAATTGCATTGGCTTTTTTAGCTGCCGTGTCACACTGTTGGATCATGTCAAGTTTGTGGTCAACCAAGACTCCTAGATCCTTTTCACATGTACTGCTCTCAAGCCAGGTGTCACCCATCTTGTATTTGTGCCTCTCATTTTTTTTGCCCAAGTGCAATACTTTACATTTCTCCCTGTTAAAATTCATCTTGTTTGTTTTGGCCCAGTTCTCTAATCTGTCAAGGTCATTTTGAAGTGTGATCCTGTCCTCTGGGGTGTTAGCCACCCCTCCCAGTTTGGTGTCATCTGCAAATTTGATCAGGATGCCCTTGAGTCCATCATCCAAGTCGTTGATAAAGATGTTGAATAAGACCGGGCCCAAGACAGAACCCTGTCTTTAAATTGCTGGAGAGCCAGATAAGTTTCTTGGTAATGGTCCTCTAAGAATGGCCCCTTAAGGTAACAAAGGAAGTGGCTCTGTGCTAGACTACAAATGGGTGGGGCTCCCTCCTTCAGCTCACTGGTAGTTAGAAAGACAAAGGTCAGAGCTGAGGTGCATAAGCTAGAAATTAGAAAAAAGTTGCAGGATGCGAAGCCAGGGAGTCAGAACCATGCCTGATTTCTGCTGGAATCCAAATATGTGGTTATGGGAATAGCAAGACCTTCTTTGGGTGTTAATGCTGTAAGCCACTCCATCATAAGCCTAGATTGTATATATGTGTAAATAAACCATATATCATAAAGATGCCACAGTCTGCTGTCCCTCATTCTGAGGAAACCAAACCCTGGGTAAGAGCTTGGAACCCTGGAATCTCACAGCACTCAGAGATTGGGGTAGCATGCAACAGTGCCGTTGCTTTAAGGGAGGTCAGAATCTAGTGACCAAAATTGGAAAGATCAATGGAGGATCACAGAACAGTCCAATGTACTAATAGCGAACTCCTCATCAGTTATTGGATCCATCCACGAAAGAGGCATCAGTCGGCTTAGGGAGGACCCTAAAGGGCAAGCCCCCCCCCCCATAAAAAGCTTAGTGGGGCCCAAACATTATATGTGGACATGAAATATTGCCTGACTGTTGTGAAGAAGTGGAAAATTGAGAGAATTTTCCTAATCCTCCTTTTTAAGTCATTGAAGTTTGTAGCCATCCTGTGGGAGAGAGTTCCAAAGTTTAATTATCTGCTGCATGAAGAAGTGCTTTCTTTTAACTGTCCTGATTATTTATTATATACCACTAGAGCTATTTCAACTTTCTCCCTGAACAGAACATCTGAATTACTTCTCAAAAAGGCACAACATGTTGCAATCAATCCCTTGGAAAGTCATGTCCAGATCACCTTTAGAAGGGTTAGCCCTGAAATGGATGAACTGGGGAATTTCAATTTCTGCATGTCATTTTTCCAACTTTATATCCAGTTCCCTACATTGCTTCAGCAAGTTGTAATTATATGTACAGTGGTACCTCTGGTTGCGAACGGGATCCGTTCGCAACCCGAAAGGAACACAACCCACGTCTGCGTGTGCACAGATCGCGATTCACCGCTTCTGCGCATGTGCATGATGTCATTTTGCCCGTCTATGCATGCACGAGCGGTGAAACCCGGAAGTAACCCTTTCCGGTACTTCCAGGTTGCTGCAGGATGCAACCTGAAAACGCTCAACCTGAAGCAAACGTAACATGAGGTATGATTGTATTAAAAAATCCTCGTGAAAAATTCTTTAGCATTTAAAAAATTCTTTAACAAATTTCTCATCATGAACACATTGTTGCATGCCAGTTTGACTAAACACATTTTGCAAGTAATTTCCTCTAATATATCTGTATGTTATTTTCCAAAATACCATGCATTTTAAGGCATATTTCTCCATAACACGTGGCTTTTTGTATACATCGGTTGAAGAACCGCATCACAAAACCTGGAGAAGTACAAATTACAAAGGACACTTGTATTATCTCTTCACATATTGATCTGGGAAGTGTAAATTAGGTAGTTTCTCATTCAGCTGCAAGAAAAATCTAATTCCGTTCCCCTCCCTATAACTCAGAAGTAAGACCTATTGAGTTGAATGGGCCTTACTCCCATATGAGCAAGTTTAACATTACAGCCAAATTCTTCAGAGCGATTCCAAACATGACAAGTGTTTTCGTGAACAGACATTTTCTCCTAACACATGGCGGCACGCAAACTGTTTGCAATAACTTCCGCCCTGGAGGCAGCAACAGAGTTGGCTCTGGCAAGCTGCAACGACAGTCAACACACTGAAGAGAGACCCTTGTAAATCTTTTTATCAGCAAAAGCCACCTGCAGAACTTAGCAGCTCATTTCCATTTTTAAGAAATGAGGAACGCCCTGCCGCAACTGACACCACTGGCGCAATTGGAATCTCACACAATTGTTTGGGGCACGATGCAGCTCCAGGGAATTGGACCGGCCCCTGATGACGCAGGTTCGAAAGCTCTGCAGGAGGACAGTGATAAGCACTGATTTACTTTTTGCTGCCTACAGCAGTGAGAGAAGAAAACCCAAGGACCAGGCTTCTTTTGTGATAAGTGCACAGGCACAGTCCCCAGAAGGCCAGTTTACACAGTCAGTAGAATCATGTGGTAAATCACTTCCTGGAATGCTCTATTTTAGGTTACAGATGGAGACTGCATATTGGAATTCTTCCCCGTGGAGATGCCACCCTCTCTGTAAATAGAAAGCAGAGCCTTTGGAAGAAGAGACAACAGTGGAGGTTGATCCATTAGAGGGAGCAGTGCACTGCCCTACAAATCAGCCTGCCCCCAGCTGGACCCCAGATGATAGCTTTCTTACCTACAATCATTCTAGGGGGGGCATTGGGTGTCCTCCCCCTGCATATGAAAGTCACAACCTAAAGCAGGGATGGGGAACCTCAGGCCCAGGGGCCAAATGTGGCTCTCCAGGTGTCTCTGTCTGCCCCTGGAGACTCTCCACACATTCCCTTCAGGTAATCTGTGGGGCTGCTATCAACGTGTTCACTGTGGATGGGAGACCACCAGGTCCCTTCTGTTCTTTCTGTATATGGGTCTGGACTTGGACCAGGACAGTCCTTCAAACTATCAGATAGAGGACTGTCCTCTGCAAAGGTGGTGACAGGGCACCCTGCATGGAAGTCTGGGTTAGGAGCTGGGTGTGATCTGGCACCACCGGGCAGAAGCTGTTGACTCAGTTGTCATGTTTTTGTGTTCATGATGGTTTGTGTGTGTTTAAAGCAGCCATGTGTGTGCAATTCATAGTGTTCATGTGAAAAGTCCCCATGGTTTATACAAAATGGAGGCACGGATGCACTTGATTGCTGCCTCTCATGCTTCAGAGTAACTAATAACTAATTCTCAATTCTCTGCAAGGTCCTGTAAAAAACCCCAGCCATGACTTCAATTAGATTGAAGTTCCGAGTCTATAAAATGTGGGCAATAAACCAATACTGCAGATGGGATTTCGCCCTGTCCAATGCTCCTGGTCATTCTCTCCCTCCCTCTGCGTCACATGCTTTTGCCTGTTTCTTATTTCTAACTCTCTTTTCTGGCTCCCATCTCAAAAGAAAAAGGGAAGATTAAATCTGTGAGAATGGTGCCACACATCTCCTTTTGCAAATAGGAACTTAAAAAGGGTTTTTTTTATGCAGGACCTTAACAGAGGTTGAAAAGGTTAAGTTCCTGCTTCATGTCTGTTGTGACCCTGATGGTTATTAGCTTCCCCCTACCAGCTGATTTGATTTTATCTCTTTCACAGGGATTAGGAATTAGGCTGGCCAGTTTCACCCATGGGCACACACACCTTTCACTCACTCGACACCATGCAACATCAGGTGAAGCCTGTCCAGGACAACCATGGCTACCAAGGAATAATTACTGCTCCTCATCATTCCTTGGCAGTGAGGCTTGTATTCAGTGTTGTTTACATTCAGCAAGTCCTGCTTGCAACAGGAATTTTTGGAGCCTCAACTTGAATTGAAGCCTTGTCTGCAAAGGAAGAATCATCAAATGACACCATTGGGTTGACAGGTTGGTGGCCCTGCTCATCTGCCAAAAGTGACCCATGGACAGTGGACACATCCAGTTACCCATCCCTACTCTAGTGGGAACAGAGTTTGCTTTGGGCAGCTTGCATGAGTTGCTTCAAACTTCTGCAAAGTCCAAACAACATTTCAAAAGCAATCCTTTGACCTGCTTTCTGAGCCTGGATGTCTCTTACCTTTGCTATCCCCTCTGCTGTGTGATCTCCAGAGACCCTAGGGTAAAAACAGTCATCATTAGCACCAATGGGAGTACCAACTGGGAGTACAAAATCTAGGTAAAAAGAGACCTTAGCTATTAAGCCTCAAAAAAGAAAGAAAGAAAGAAAGAAAGAAAGAAAGAAAGAAAGAAAGAAAGAAAGAAATTGAAAGTGAAAAGAACGGTGAGGCTTTCTTTGGTTATTATTTCCCTTTTAGCTGTGGCAAAATTTGTGCCACAAATTAGGGTGGCAGTTAATTTTTACTCATTCTACTCGTAGCACGTCTATTGAAATTAATGACTGTAAGTCAGTCAGGCCCATTATTTTTGATAGGTCCAGACCTTCTGAGTATCCCTGTTTTGCAGGAAAAGTCCCGGATGTACAGAAGCCATCCTGGTTTCAGATTTGATCCTGAAATGTCCCACTTTTTTTAAGGATATCTCTTTTTCCATCAGATAAGTGTTAAAGGACATGGAGTTATGTGACCCCCCAAGTCAAGGAGATATGTAACTATGCAACCTTTAGAAACTGCCTGAAGGCAGTCCTGTATAGGGGAGGGTTTTTTTAATGTTTAATGTTTTATTATGTTTTTATATATGTTGGAAGTCTCCCAGAGTGGCTGGGGCAACACAGATGGGCAGGGTATTAATAATGATGATGATGATGGAATAGGACATCCTTATTTTTTTATTTTCATTGGAGAAATGTTGGCGGGCATGTAGGCCTATTTTGAGTACGGCCACATCAGCACCCTAACTTTAAAACAGTATGATACAAATTTAAACAGTCATGACTTTCCCTAAAGAATTCTGGGACCTGTATTTTAAGGGTGCTAAGAGCTGTTAGAAGACTTTCTGTTCCCCTCTCAAAGCTTTAATTCACATAATTCTCTGTAAAGAGGGCTAGACTGTTAAACCTTAACAGTTCCCATGATATTTGGGGAAAACCATGACATTTTAAAGCAGTATGTCTTGAGACACAATGAAGTGTGCCTTTGTAAGTGAAGTCAAACAGCTGGAGAACCACCACACCTGCTGTGGCTGCAGAGACCAGAAACTCATAACTGCTGCCTCCTATGTTGCTTTTGCTGTGTTAGCAGCACTGAAGTGACCTCACAGAGGCACAAGTCTGGGCAGTGTGTATGGAGGTCCTGGGCTGCCCAGAGGACAAGACTACCCTCTCAGTCTCGCTGATAATGGTCCAAAAGAAAGCAGAGCAATACATATGGCACAAGCTGGGCCACAGTAGTTGCCAGAAGAAGGCATACAAGGTGCCATCCAACCTTCAATGTTGCTTTAAAAATATAGTGAAGATGAAGCCTAAGACTAGCATTAGATACAATGCTATGGGAAAACACCATTCATTTATCCAACACCTTTTTCCTCTCATGCTGTGTGATCCCAGCCAATTAGGGATCATACGATGAATGAGATGCTATTCTGATGCTATGTAGCTAACAGCATTTGATGACATTACCGAGGCAAACAAAGCAGCGTTGCCCACATGGAAAAGTGGATGCATCCCCACATTGCTGAAGCAACGAGTTAATAGCATATTTCTTCATGCACTACAAGGAGTAATGAAACCTCCCTCAGAATGTGGCAAGTCAGGGAGTGTATCTCAGTTACTTCAACACACATACACACACAAATAGGGCAAAAACATTTGTCCCTGTTCAGATGGCTCTTGAAAGCTTTTCTGAAAAGCTGTGTGTGATTTCCCCCACTCCTTTGATCCAGCTGAAATGAAATTCTGCACAAATTTGGCAATGTTCCCAGAATCTGGATTTTAAACATTTGTAGTACAGTGGTACCTCGGTTTAAGAACAGCCCTGTTTATGAACTATTTGGTTTACGAACTCCACAAAACTGGAAGCAGTGTCCCAGTTTGTGAACTTTACCTCAGTCTAAGAATGGAGGCCGAATGGTGGAAGGGCACCGGCAGCAGGAGGCCTCATTAGGGAAAGTGCACCTCGGTTTAAGAACAGTTTCGGTTTAAGAACGGACTTCCAGAGCAGATTAAGTTTGTAAACCGAGGTACTACTGTATTTGCATTTGAAGGTCATCACTGAAGGCTTGATCTTTCTAAAACAACCACCACAACATGCAGATGAACCAAGAAACTTACATCCTAACACCTGAACATCAAGATTTGAGAGAACAGGGCCTTTTGTCCTATTAAAGAACCTGCCACAGGGCCACCCACCTACAATTAGGCAGAATGAGAACTTTCCTGTGATGGGTTTTGAGATCTTCAGGGGAGGCCCTTCTAGGGCATTTTTTCCCAGCTAGAACTCACAGGAACTCAGTTCTGGCACCTCTCAGATGGGCACCATTGCCATTATAAGAGAACAAGGGAATCGTGCGTGGTGAGTTCCACCACCTCTTTCTCTAGAAAAATAGCACTGGGTCCTTCTCTCAGTCTTGTCACCTCTCAAGCGCACTTGGTGGTGCTGCCCTCAGAAGAAGACTGTCTAAAGAACATAATTAGAGCCCCTCTGGATCAGGCCAAAGGGCATCATAGCTCAGCATCAAGTTCTCCCAGTGACCAACCTATAGGACAGGGCCAACTGAAGACATTTTGGTTCCTGAGACAAACCACAAAATGATGCTACCACCTCAATGGAAGAAGGGGTGAGTAAAGTCCTACATCATGAACAAGGAGAGAATAAAGATCTACATCAGGATCTGCTTCCCCTGTGGACCCTGCCACATGTGGCAGTTGCCTCATGGGTGGGATGACCCTGCTATGGGAAGCCCAAAAGCAGGAACTGAGTGCAACAGCACTTTTTCCAGTTGTGATTGCCATAGGCATGCTGCTTCCATCAGGAGAGGTAGAACATAAGAAGAGTCTGGCTGCTGGGTATGTCAAATGGCCTACCTAGCCCAGCACCCAGTTCTTACAGAGGCCAACCAGATGCCCCAATGGGAAGCCTACTAGCAGGACAAGAGCACTTCCCCCATCTGTGATGACCAGCAACTGGAATACAGAGGAATGTGACTTCTGATGGTGGATATAGAACATAGTCGTAGTGGCTAGTAGACTTGGATAGCTTATCCTCCATGAAGCTGTTGAATCCTATATGGTTATTTATTTATTTGATGTCATTCACAAACTGCTTCCCATAAAATATCTCAGTTAATAGTTTGGGATAAGTTTAAAGTGCCAGTACAACCAGCTTCTTTATTTTTAATTGGGGTTGGGTGGACAGCTTGTTCCTTGCCTCAGGCATCAAAATGTCTTCAGCCATCTCTCTCTGCCAAGACTTTTATGAATATGGAAATTAAGAGACAGTCTTAGCAACCACAGAAGAATGGAAAAGCCTTGGTAAAAAGATACAAACCCTGCCAAGTTGACTGCCGTCTCACCAATTTGGGAACTGGTGATCCACTTGGTCTCGTCTACAGTGGTCCGAGCATGAGGCAGTCTTCCAATGTCTTTGACAGTCATGATGAGGTGACGTGAAGACTTGAGCAGCTTTACTGCCTCATCATGGGGGATGCTGAGGAAGCTGTGGCCATTCACCTCCAGAATCTGGTCCCCAACCTTTGAAGAGTGTAGAAAGAAAGAGATGATGAGTGCATAAAATGGGATTGCATCCAATGAATGGCAACCAGTGCAGGTATCTGAGCAAAGGTGTTATAAGCTGATAGGGTCTCACTCCTGCCAGCAATTCTGCACTAACTGCAGCTTCTGGATCAAGTACAATGAAAGCACCATATAGAGCATGGTGCAGTAATCCAATCCTGTGGTAATTTAATCATGCTGATGCCTTTGTTAGAGTAGCATTGCTGTGTGCCATGCCAGAGAGCTTCTCAAACTCACAAAAAATGTGTCAGACTGCCCATCACCCTTGGGGTGGGAGATCACCCACACCTCCAGGGCACTAATCAGGCCTGGAAAGCAGTTTAGTAGTGGACAGTTGGGTTGTAGGATGCAGTTCTAAAACTGCTGCTAGGACTATAGATGGGAGCTGACTTGGATGACTTTAAAAGGTGTGCATGGGAGGCAATGATAATTTAAGTAATGCATATACTTCTTAATGCTGAAATAGGCTTCTAAGTAGTTCGCAAAGCATAAAAACCAGTTATACAAACATGAAAATATAAATATAATCATTAAAATTCACAACAACAACCCCCCCATTAAAACTGCGCTTAACACAGCAGTTGACAAGAAATTTGGATAGAGGCATGAAAGGAATTTCTGTGTAAACAGGTGCATTTTCAAATGCTAGCAAAATGTCAATATAGATGAGGCCTCTTATATTTCTGCAGGGATTCAGAACACCTGTGCTACCAATGGATTAACCTGGCTCTGTATTACCTCACACTGATAATCACCAGGTTGTAGCTAAAGACTAACTGGGTGTATGATCTCAGTGCTGTCAATGGGCAAACAACGGTGAGGATTCACAAAGGAATGGCCTGTCAAGGATGCCTGCATGCTATTTATCTATCTTGCGGGGTGCTGGTGGTGTTGCTGGAAACAAACTGGGGCAGGACTCTTGCCTTCATGCCCTGTTTATAGACTTCCTGGAAACATCTGGCTGAACACTGTCAGAAACAGGATGATAAAATGATGAGTTAGACTTGATAGACCCTGCTTCCAATCCAATAAGGCTCTTCTTGCATTGTTATGAAATTAAGATACATTTGCAAATGGGCTGAGGTGTGTTGGAATAAGCAATGGTTTTTAATTAATACTCACCTTACTAAGAAGAAAAAGTCACGAAAGGGCTGTGAGTTTCAAATTCTCTATCACTGGTAATGATGGCTGTTAAAGAATACAATGCAAGCTTCTAGCCATGTCTGTCTTCCAGAGAAACTGCAACTAATCCATAATGCGACAGCTAGACTGGTGACTGGGAGTGGCCACCGAGACCACATAACCCTGGTCTTGAAAGATCTACATTGGCTCCCAGTACATTTCCGAGCACAATTCAAAGTGTTGGTGCTGACCTTTAAAGCCCTAAACGGCCTCGGTCCAGTATACCTGAAGGAGCATGTCCACCCCCATCGTTCTGCCCGGATGCTGAGGTCCAGCGCCGAGGGCCTTCTGGTGGTTCCCTCACTGTGAGAAGTGAGGTTACAGGGAACCAGGCAGAGGGCCTTCTTGGTAGTGGCACCTGGCTTGTGAAATGCCCTCCCATCAGATGTCAAAGAGAAGAACAACTACTTTTAGAAGACATCTGAAGGCAGCCCTGTTTAGGGAAGGTTTTAATGTTTAACAGACTACTGTATTTTAATACGTTGTTGGAAGCCGCCCAGAGTGGCTGGGGAAACCAAGCCCGATGGGAGGGGTATAAATAATAAATTATTATTGTTGTTGTTGTTGTAGTGAGTGAAAAACCTACCCTGCAAACAATGTATTCTAATGCAGATGTTCCCTGCCACTTGTCTGGAGCATGACAAAACTACTTCGAAAACCAGCTCTGTAGCCAGTTAGGAAAAAAAGAAATTGGAAAGAGAGCCTATGTGGAAGGTCTCCAGGTAGGAGAGAATCCTGCCTGAAATCCTGGAATGTTACTGCCAGTTGGTGTAGACAATACTGAGCTAGATAGACCAATGGTCTGACTCAGTATTATTGGTCAGGCATCTGCTTTGCATGCAGAAGGTTCCAGGTCCAATCCCCATTTCTAGATAAGGCTGGGAGAAACTTCTGCCTGAAACTCTGCCAGCCAGTGTAGACAGTAATGAGCTAGATGGACCAATGGTTTTCACTCAGTATAAGGCCATTTCCTGCATTCTTAAATCTGTTGGAGGCTTTCAGTAGCTCTCTTTGAAACCTCCTTCACTGCCTCCTTATGTCTTGCAATCTGCGCCTCAAGCAAAAACAAGTTCTCTTTGCCAGGATTGATAGTCCTCCTGCCTGGCTTGGACTACCAGCCTCAACATTCCTCTGTAGCTCTTCCCAAATTAAAATGGCTTAATGCTTCCATTGCCAAGGCTGTGGTGCTTCTGCAGCAGTCATAGAGATGCCGCTTGGAGGCTATGAGGCCTTCTGTGGTCCAAGCTGCCTGTCCTGGCCACAGAGATGGTTAGTGCTTATTTATTTATTTTGCCTGCAAGGAGATATCCACTTGGAGGGTAGTCCTGAGAAGCTTAATCTTCTGGCAGTCAGCGATGGCTGCTGCTCATGGGGACCAGAAGGTGGAAATCATGGAGATCCACAGTAGGTGGAGCCAGAGTCAGTGACAGGCAGATCCAGAACCAATGAGAGATGGAGTCAGTTAATTCTAGCTTTGTCCCCATCCTTCTCCCTCCTGAGTTCTACAAAGGGCAGCAGTGAGACTTGGGGCTTGTCCAAGCTTTGTTCTTTCTGGTTTTCCACATGTCTCATGCTTTCTAGGCAGGGTTCCAAGGGCTTCAAGTGCCTTTGCCCTGCCACTTACACCAGGAAAACACTCACTTTACTGCTGTCACAGAAAACCTGATAGCTGTTTGTTCTGATTTAGCACTAAGCTGTGGGTTTTCCTGGGTGAAAGCATTGGGGCAAACAGAAATGGATGAGCCATAAGGAGAAGGAGGAAGCTGATAGGCAGAGACATCCACTAAGTGAGAAAGCAGGTAGTGTGTGTTAGCTGAGACCAGGCTGAAGCTAGTGAGGCTGTGTCTTATTTGCCCTAGTGGACCAACCCCCACTAATCATTGTATTTTGTTATCACCAGGGAGAAGGGCTTGTGGTGCTTGTAAGAAGGCCGGCAGGTGGGGAGAAGCTGAAGGCACATTCAGACTTGGGGAATATTGCATTAGTTTTCACTACTGCAATGCTAGTGTATCTATCCCATTTCCTAACACTCCCTTGACCAACTACATTCTTTCTGCAGCACCCCTGTGGGGTTCAGGAGCCCTGTTATGTCACCCCTTGCCTGCAGAGCTGGCAGCCTCTCACCCTTTTTTAGAACACCCTCCCTTGTGGAGTGCTCCCTCAGCCTCCTCTCCTCTCCCCTCTCCTTGGGAGTCCTTCAGACAGCTGCTCTGAGCTGCCCCTCCTGCCCCAAAGAGAGGTGCCTTCTTACACTGCCCCACAGGAGCCTGGGAAGCACTGCCTGGCCAGCCCCAGAGGCACCATTCGCCTGTGGGGCTTGTAGCCAGGGCAGCTGCTGCAACAAACAGCTGTTCAAGCCTTTTGGAAGCAGAGACACGAGGGCATCAGAGGAGGGAAGGAAGCAAAGAGGGCCAGAGGCCACAGTTGTCCATGGCACCCCTGACAATTATTCAAGGCACCCCAGGGTGCCACAGCACACTGGTTGAAAACCACTGCATTATGGAACTGTGGCTTTTTGATCAATAAACTGGCTTGTCACACTAAATTTCATTCACACCAGTTGACACGGCATGACACAGGAACTAACATCACTGGACAGCATGACTACTCCCCCATCCTTTCCACAAATTCCTGCTTCTGTTCTCCCATGATCCTGCTATAAAAACTACAGGGACGAACTGTAAACAGGCATTGGTGTGCAGTGAGTGAACTAGGAGACCAGGTTAGTCCCCTAAGTGTTCCCCTGGCACTTCCTTCTCAAAGCCCGGGAAGCTTCTACCCGACTTAGGGAGGGAGGTGCGATGCTCATGCATGCAATGTCTGGACATTGCAGCATCACATTCACATCACTCCTCCAATTGACCTTGTAAGCTGACGCCTCTGGCCCTTACTAATCTACAAAAAATTTCACTGTACACCACTGATACTTCCAGTATATTCTGCTAGATTTCCAGAAGTGGCTTTGACATAATGTGAAAGCTCAAATATAATTCTCTGGTGGTCCTTTGGAGAATTCTTCTCGCTCCCTCTCAAATGGAAACAGTGAGTTCTCAAATGCAGTGAGTTCACACAGCCAAATCAGAGAGGCAGGTTGGGCTTTGATTAGACTCCAGTGGAAGTCCAGAACAGCACAGTCACTGTCTCAATAAAGCTGCTGGCACAATTCGTGGCTCTCCAGCGGCTTGCAGTAACAGCCCACTGCTTTCTCCCGCCTCCAGCCTACATTCGGGGGCTTTGTGCATTGCTACTGCCTCTCAATGCAATTTGACCTCCAACTCAAACTGCAGATTAAGTGGATTTCTCTGATTGTTCCACTTTTCTATTTTTTTTTTAACCATAGAAACCTTGAACAGGCTGAGTTTGAGGAAAAATTAGGGTGAGTGAGTGGGAGGGAGGAAGCCTACTTAACTCTTTCACCACCTTTTGAAGCTCATGGTCTGCTTTTTTCACTACCACCCGCCTCTGGTTGGTGAAACAGAAATTTGGAGAGGGTACTTTTGAGCTGCAAGATGGCAAGGGGGGAGAATTTAAACCATCCTTCTCATCATCCAATCTCTAATTTTGCTCTGATAACAATGTGTTCCAGGTTGATTTGGGAAAACCAAAATAGAAAAGAATCACAGCACTCCACTTAACCTGTAGTTTAAACCTGTGAGTTGTATCTACAGACAGAACTTTTGAATGGGAGCTACATGTGACTCCTGTCTATGACGGCCAACCAACATCTTAAGTTACTCAAAATGCAGTGACTCAACTCATAGATGCCATTGACCCATACTTCTATCCAGACTATCCTAGGGCAGCCACTGTAGTTGGGAGCTGAGCTTTGCTCCTATCATGAACTGGCTGGACACAGAGGAATGGTGAGAGACACCAGCTGGAGAACCCCCAAGGGAAGAAGGCTCAGAGCCCAGAGATTGGTGGTGGAATGATGATGAGTGGTTAGCTGAAGAGGTGATGGGGTTTAGTAAGCAGGGAGAATCTGTGACAGAGAGAAGTCCCAAACTGGAAGCAGAGGCAGGAGCTGGAGAGGAGGGAGGCCAAAAGACAGAGATAAGGCAGGCTGGTGAAGAGGCCAGAGGGTCTCCCCCTCCTGCTGTGACAAGCTTCCCTCCCCACTGGTCTCTGAGGACCATGAGAGGTATGAAGCAGAAGGAGAAAAGACACGCACACCGGCATAGTCTCAGATTGCTTGGGAATGACCCGGGGGAGGAGGAGACTTAGTCTAGGAAGGCAGGGACTTTTAGTCTCCACAACTGCATCACAGGGGCAAGACCTACCAAGAAGAGTTGTTATGCTTATTACACCTGGCACTCCTGAGCAGACCTTGTTTCTTCTAATGAAGAGTAAACTTCACTTACTCAGTGTGATTTAGTGCTGGCTTGCTCCTGACAGCTCCTACTCAAAAGTGGCAGTGCTCTGGAACTTCTGAGGAGCTCTTACAAGCTCCTGGGGGACCCTGGCAGTGCCCAGCTTGGCTGAGTGCTGGTGCCAGATCTGCTAGCCACCACAGTATCTTGTGGAAGGGAGTTCTCAAAGTTCATTCTCTATCACATTCAGCTCTTCTTCTTTGCATCTCTTGAATCTCCTTGCTTCATCACTGAATGCTCCTTCTAACATTATTATGAAAAAGGAAAGGGGGGCACGACCCAAAGAATCTATCTCCATTTTCTTCATGTCATGTTTTATTCATTCCCTTGTGATACATACAGAGAGGAAAAACGAAGATACAAATGTTCTTTGAGAGGTCTGGCTCTTGGCAGAGTAACACACTGGACAAGAAAGAGGAGGGATTGGATTTAATTCTCATTATTCATTCACATCACAATGCTTGGCTTGATTATTTTTTTATTTCTTGGTTCTGAATTTAGAGGAATGGAAGATGGAGCAGACACATGGGCATAGCCAGGGGGGCAGCTGCCCTCCTAGATCAAGTAAAACAATAGAAATATGCATTGGTTCTGCCCCCCTAACAAAAGTTCTGCCCCCTAACAAAATCCTGGCTACACCCATGAGCAGACAGCAGGCAAATTTCTGCAAGGGCTCCCAGGCATAATGACTCCGGCTTCCCTCTTAACATCACAACAGCTCCTAAATGCCCTTTGATAATCTTCCCGCTTCTCTATCGAAGGCAACACATTGAGCCCAAAGACCTCTTGCTGTTTGTCACAGGCTTCTTTTGTTCAAGGAGAGGAGTGACAGCCCAAACCTTTCAGCCTCCTCTACTCTTTTCCTCAGTCAATTGGACCATAAATCATCTGCCAAAGCTAAGCAAGAGCCAGTCTATCATTGCAGGGGACAGGAGTCAGGCTGCCATTTCAAAACAAACCAAGTTTGGATTTGCAAAGAGAGAAAGATGGCTCATCCATACTTCCACTTGACCCTCTGTTTTCCTCCTGGGAAAACTTGCTACTTATCGCTGAATTGAAACAAACGTCAAACAGTTTTTCTGCAGATTGATTTTGTTCTGATTCAGCGGCAATTCAGTGTTTTTTTTTCCCCTGGGGAAAATGGCAGAACAAATGAAGAACCACTCAGACCCATCCCTAGAAAGCATCAGACAAGCAGAAAGCCTCTTGGACTCATGCTTCCTAGGCATGGGTCAAGTGGAAGTGTGGAGAAGCCCAGAGCGAGAAAGGCTAAACTCCATCCCTCTGTTTTCCTCTCCTCCCTGTTATATAGAAGTGGGGTCCTACAACAAAATTATTGGGATGACTAGGTCCATTACCTGTTCAAAAGCTTTTGTGTTGTCTAGGGACATATAGCTCAATATTCTCTGCATATAGCTCAATATTCTCTGCACTGGGTGGTAGCATTTCTCCAGAGTTTCAAGCAGGAAGCCTCTCTCAGCCCTTCCTGGAGATGCTGGGGATCAAACCTAGGACCTTCTGAGTGTGAAACAGATGATTCACCACTGATGTGGAAATGTGGAGAAATGTGAATTTAAGATAGGAAAAATGAGAAGCTGAGTGTAATTGGATTTGCACTCTGGACTTTAAGAAGGCTGATTTCAAAAAGCCCAAGGAGCCACTGGGTGAGATCCCATGGTCAGAAATACTCAAATAGAAGAGAATCCAAGATGAATGGGAGTTTCTTATTGAAGGCCCAAATGCAGACAATTCCAACAAAAATGAAAAGTAGAAGGCATCTAAAGAAATCAGTGTGGCTGCATAAGGAGCTTACAGATGAGCTGGGATTTAGGAAGGACATGTATAACTAATGGAAGGAATGAGAAATAAGAAAGGAGGAGTATACATTAGTAGCCAACAGGTGCAAGGAGAAGGTCAGGTGGGCCAAACAATAAAAAAAGGTTTCTTCAGCTATGTTCGAAGAAAGAGGACGAACAAGCAAGTAGTATATTATCTGCGTGGAGAAGATGGAGAAATGTTATTGGGTGACAGAGAGAAAGCAGAACTGCTCAACACCTACTTTGCCTCTGTCTTCATTCAAAAGAAAAGCAGTGCCCAATCTGGTGATAACTTAATAACTGATATAAGGAGGGAGCTGCAGGTCAAGATAGGAAAAGAGGTGGTAGGGGAACACCTAGCTAGTTTAAATGAATTCAGATCTCCAGGCTGGAGGCCAGTCTTCTGGACACCGATACTATGAAAAGTCCTTAAACAGATAATTAAACAGTCAGTTTGTGAGCACTCAAAAAAGGATGCTGTGATTACTAAGACTCAGCATGGGTTTCTCAAAAACAGGTTATGCCAGATAGATCTCTTTTCTTTTCTTTTTTTTTATGGAATTACAAGCATGGTGGATCAGGGGAATGCTGTGGACATAGTGTATCTTGAATTGAGTAATGCTTTTGACAAAGTCCCCCATGATATTCTTGTGGAGAAGTTAGTTAAATATGGGCTGGACCAGGTAACTGTTAGGAGGATTTGTAGCTGGTTGACTGAACAAACCCAAAGAGTGCTCCCTAATGACTCATCAGATTTGCAGATGACACCAAACTGGGAGTGGTAGCCAATGCCACAGAAGACAGAATCAGGATTCAATATGACCTTAACAGATTGGAAAACTGGGCCCAAGTTAACACAATGAATTTCAGTAGGGACAAATGTCTAGTTCTACACTTAGGCAGGAAGACCCAGCTGCACAAATATGATGGGAAATACTTGGATCACGAGTAGTACATGTGAAAAGGATCTAGGAGTCTTAGTAGACCACAAGCTTAACAAGAGTCAATAGTGTGTTGTTGTTGTTTAGTCGTTTAGTCGTGTCCGACTCTTCGTGACCCCATGGACCAGAGCACGCCAGGCACTCCTGTCTTCCACTGCCTCCCACAGTTTGGTCAGACTCATGTTTGTGGCTTTGAGAACACTGTCCAACCATCTCGTCCTCTGTCGTCCCCTTCTCCTTGTGCAATAGTGTGATGCAGCAGCAAAAAAAAAAAAAAAAAAAAAAAAAAAAGCTCATGCTATTCTAGGGTGTATCAACAGAAGTCTAGTGTCAATCAAAGACAGTAATAGTCCCAGTCTATTCTGCCTTGGTCAGACCACACTTGGAATACTGCGTCTAGTTCTGGGCACCACAATTTAAGAAGAATATTGACAGGCTGGAATGTGTGCAGAGGATGGTGACCAAGATGATCAAGGATCTGGGAACCAAGCCTTATGAGGAATGGTTGAGGGAACTGGGTATGTTGAGTCTGAGGAAGAGGAGACAGAGAGGAGATATGATAGCCATCTTCAAATACCTTAAGGGCTGTCACATGGAAGATGGAGAAAGCTTGTTTCTTCCTGCTCAAGAGGGTAGGACCCAAATCAATGGATTCAAGTTACAAGAAAGAGATTCCGACTAAATATCAGTAAGAACTTTCTGACAGTAAGACCTGTTTGAAAGAGGAAGAGACTCCCACAAGAGGTGCTGGAAGTTCCTTCCTTGGAGGTTTTAAGGCAAACGTTGGATGACCATCTGTCAGGGATTCTTTAGCTCAGATTCCTTCATAGCAGGGGGTTGGACTAGACGACCCTTGGGTTTCCTTACAATTCTACGATTCTATGATTCTGACAGATTTTCCCATCCCAACTAGCTAGTAATTCTATTTATCAAAACAAAAAAATTTTTTTTCTTTCCAGTAGCACCTTAAAGACCAACTAAGTTAGTTCTTGGTATGAACTTTCGTGTGCATGCACACTTCTTCAGATACACAAGTTCTCCTCATCCTTCTCCAGTTTTCCCAATATGACATTGCTCGCTTCCAGCCTCTGTTTTGGGGCTCCACTAAATTCTGTGCACATTCCCATTCCTTCACTCATCATTTCTTATTTCATTCTTGGCTTATAAATAACATCCTTGCTATAAAAATGTCTCCATATTAGCCACAGGCTCCAGTATTAAAAGAAGAGTGGGGAAATGTACCGTGATATATCTTATTTAATGCTTTGATTTTTGAGCGGAACGATCTGTTACTTTAAATAACTCTGCTTTTAAGGATTTGATGCTTGGCGGGATTTTTATTTGTTTACAGTGTCCCACAATCCACTTGAAAAGATTAGATACTCCATACTTTTTTATCTTCATTTCACCTCATCCGTCATGTTTTCCTTGATGCACAACTTTAAAGGTCATCGGCAGATTCTTCTTGAGCTTTTATCAACCTGCCAAGCAGCTCAAAGAGGTGATTGAGTCTACAATGCTATATTCATTTTCTTGGGGTGTATGTGTTAATTTAATGGGAATTTAATTTAATTTAATTTAATTTAATTTAATTTAATGGTACTTCCTTTTGAGTATGCATGTACAGTGTCCCATGAAGCTATGTGGGCATCAGCAGTTATTCATGAGAGGTGACCAGCCTTCAGAAACCAGTTGAGAACACAAGAGAACTCAATTAAAGCTAAGGCCCATCTACTCTCACAGTGGGCAATCAGACGCCTCTGAGAGCAGGACCTGAGTGTAAGAGCACTATCCCCACCAGTGATTCTGAACCGTTATTCAAAGGCATACTGCCTACAACAGTAGATGGAGATCAGAGCTGTTCTAGCTAGTAGCCCTTGGTAGCCATGTCCTCCCTGAATTGTCTAATCCCCTCTTAGAAGTCATCTAAGTTGGTGGCAATTACTCCTTATGTGAGCAAATTCAAGCCAATGTCAGTCAGTGTATACAGTGGTACCTCAGGTTACATATGTTTCAGGTTACATACGCTTCAGGTTACAGACTCTGCTAACCCAGAAATAGTACCTCAGGTTAAGAACTTTACCTCAGGATGAGAACAGAAATTGCGTACCAGTGGCTCGGTGGCAGCAGGAGGCCCCATTAGCTAAAGTGGTACCTCAGGTTAAGAACAGTTTCAGGTTAAGAACGGACCTCCAGAATGAATTAAGTACTTAACCCGAGGTACCACTGTATCAGGGATAACCAGTGTGGCACCTTCCAGCTCCCATGGGTTAAGCTGCTGATCTGATCAGCATCAATGCTAATGCACTAACTTTCGCTGCATTCCAATCAAGGTTTGATTTTGCCTCAGCAAGCATGGTCAATGGTCAGGGATAAGCAAAGGTGTAGCCCAACAGCATCTGAAGGGTGCAGTGTTGTCTAGCTATGGTGTAAACAATGCTGGGCCAGATGAGCCAGTGCTTTGACTGGGTATAAGACAATTTGCTAAGTTCCTGTACTATACCTATTTCATATACTCCAAGCTTACAGCTGTAAGCTGTATGTACTCAAGTACAAGAAAGGAGAGTCCAACTAAACATTAAAAGCTGCTTGACAGTGGAATGGACTACCTCAAAAGGTGGTAGGCTCTCCTTTTTCGGTGGTTTTTAAACAGAGGTTGGGTGACCATTTCCCAGGGATTCTTTAGCTAGGATTCCTGCATTGCTGCAGGGGGGAGTGGATGAGATGACCACTGGCGTTCCTTCTAACTCTACAGTTCTAGGATTCTAAGTACATATTAGGATATTTGGATGATCAGGGGTGGAACATGTGGTTGGTTGGCTAGCTCTGGGCTGGAGGAAGCAGAAGGCATAACACATTTAGAAAAGGGTTTCACATTCAAAGAGCTTGAGAAAACACTGCCACAGGCATTTCTTCACTGGAAGAGCCTCTTCAGCATGGCTTTCATTTTTACAATCTGTGGCCCAGTTGCCCAAAGTGATGAATGCATGAGAGGGAAGGGGAGGAGGAAGGGGAAGGAGAGAACTTCCAGTGCTTTGAGGCATGAAATAAAAACAGCATTGCTATTGGCAACCGCTAATGCACACCTTTGAAAGACCACTTCAGTTGATAGAAACAGTTCATGGCCACCAGATAATATGAATTTTACGGCCGTATTTTGCAGGACTGATTCTCTGGATTGTAAAATGGTGTAATCCAGCCATAAGGCAGCCGTGAACACCAGGTGCTGACAATCCCATCAGGGTTGGTTCCAAGGTCTGCCCCCACCACCAGTATTGCAGGTTTCCACAGCAGTAGCTTCCTAGCACTGCTTTCTGGAGCTGGCTCTCCAGGTGTCAGGGACTGGGCAGAGGAGGAAAGGTGGAGACAGCCTCCCCATCCTGACCCTTCCAGGGAGGGGGAATAAGAAGACAGTGTAGATTTACAACAGGGGTTTGCGGGAGGTCGCAGCTCAGAGGCAGATAAGGGGAAAAGCTGGTAAATGCAGTCGTACCTCCATTTACATAACCCTCTGGTTACGTAAACTTCAGGATGCGCACATGGAAAACTCAGAAGTATTTCACTGGGTTTCGCTGTGCAGGCATGCATAGAAGTGGTCTGCACATGTGCAGAAGTGGTCCTCGGGTTGCAGAAACCTTGGGATCCGACTGCACCTCCGGAATGGATCCTGTCAGCAACTCGAGGTACCACTGTAATGGGAAAGGAGTAGCAGGCAAAGTCAAAGCAGCAGCTGGCTGACGCAAGGAGCTCAAAGACAGAGGGCACATAGCAGCACTCATAGAAGTGATGAATGAGGAAGTGGGAGAGACGGGGGTGGGGGTTTTCACTTGGGACAATGCCATTATCCAAGAGGCTGGGTTCTATAGCCTCTCTCTGTAAAGCTTGAAATAAAAAAGGACTGTCGTAAGCTTTTCCTTGTCTTTATACTTTCCTGGGCAACCAGCAGCCGCTGACAGCACCCTGACATCAGGTGGGAATTGAACAACTGCAATGTCATGCTGCCAACCCACAACCCAGACACTGTCTCCAGGAAGATACCATGGTTGATGCTACAGGTTGGTGACCAAAGCGGTTTCTCTGCCAAAATGGGGTCTAAATCCTGATAGGAAAAGAATTCAGAAAAATTGTCATTCAAGACTGCCAGCTCCAGATCACCTAGTCCAGAACATTGCCCAGGAAGGGAAAACGTGGCATCAATCTATACAAACTGGGCTATTATATGCAAATTTTGTGGAAATTAGTGTCCTTTTTTGGGGGGGGTGATATCATAGCTGTCAACTTACAGATTTGAAAATAAGGGACCAGCAGCCTCACCTGTTCCAGGCACTCCAGCCTTCCTGTCCTCCTGCAGTCTGGTCAAACTCATGCTGGTAGCCTTGAGAACACTGTCCAACCAACTTTGTAACCAGAGGTTCAACTGAATAGAATCTGAATCACATGCACCACAAGGCCTATGCAGCCTCAACTTAAGATGACTCCCCGGCCTGGCTTTGCACTGCAAAGTTTGCAGCAGCACGTGCAACAAAATGGCGTCCAGCATTCAAAAAACCCCTCAGCTTACATTAACTAGCCACACACAAGGCATGCAAGCTCCACCCCCCAGTCGTTCTTAGACTCCTTGATTGGGTGAGCAACACAGCCAAGCAACACAGTTGGAGCCTCCCTCCTCCCTGGCCGGCAGGGAGGGAGGGAGAGGAGCTGCTTCCTTTGAAATTTAAGGGACATCATTTAAGGGACATTTAAGGGACATCCATCAATAAGGGACAGCAGCGGGACATGGCGCTGGAATAAGGGACTGTCCCTTCAAATAAGGGACACTTGACAGTTACGGGTGATATGTAATTAACCCCCATATTAGTAGGGCTGGATAACATAAGCAAAAAGGTTATTTAAGAGGAATAAACCAGATGAGGTGTAGGGTTGGGAGAAAAGAAATGATTCAGCCTGCATTTTAAATGTGAATCTACCTAATTTGTGTTTCTAAAACAATATGAAACACAGCCATCCTTCAACATTTGCAGTTCCCAAAATTTTGCAATTCTCCAGCCAAGTGAAATATACCAAAAAGCATCAACCGGGGCAAAGTGTGCATGAAAAAATGCACATTAGTGAAAAATAATACCATGCATTTTATTAAGGAAAATATATGTATATTAGGCAAAACTGCATGCATATTAGGATAAATCACTACTAAATCCAGTGCTTTTTTCCCCTTTTAAAATGTTTAGGGGTACTCTCATTTTGCCTCCTCCACCTTGCCCCCTTCCACCCCCCCCAACCCCCAGCGGCGGCAGCAGCGGCGCTGAGAGGACAAGAAGGCCCATGGCAGGTTCAGCTTGAGCGAGGAGGGGCGAGCACTCGCTGGCTGGCTCTAGCCCAGCAAGTGGAGGAGGAAGAGCAGCACCGTCACCCCCACTGCAGCCGCCCCAGACTCCCCTCCCAGGGCACCGGCATGGAGAATGACAGAGCTCTAGTCAGCACTGCTACTGCAGAGACAGCTGGCATGTCGGTCTGGCAGTCTGTCGTGGCAACACAAAATGTTTAGGGGTGTGCATACCTCTACGTCCCCCCAGAAAAAAAGCACTGGCTAAAAAATCACTGACTGGTTTTCACGAGGACTTCTTTAAAAAAATAGATAAATAAATTGCAATCTAATGTGGAAATGTGAAGAAGTGGGGAAAGGAGAAATGGAGAGAAATAAAAATTGACAGATTTGTCCATCCCTAATGACAACAGAAAAACATAAGAAGAAACTGGCTGCTGTTTGAGGTCAATGGCCCACCTCCTTCTCACACTGGCCAACCAACTGGCCTGTAGGAAAGCAGCAGGCAGATTTTTTTAATTTAACTGTAATGACTTGGGTAGGATGGGTGGGAAGGGAATCGAGATTGGGACTGCTCTTGGCACCAAGCTTGATGATCCCTCCTACCCTCTGGCTTGTTTTTCCACTCCTGACTTGCTCTTTTGGAGGATGAGGCTATTGACAGATACTGTCCACAATGTTCTACCTTCACTGTCAGATGAGGTATGCATCTGAATGCCAATTACTGGTTATCACAGGTGGGCAGACTGCTGTTGCTCTCCTGTCCAGCTTCCTAGAGGCATCTGGTAGGCCACTGTGAGAACAGGATGCTGGACTAGATGGGCCACTGACCCAAAATCCAGCACGGCTCTTTATAATGTTTTTATGCTCTCTTTGGTCCTGCCTCCTGGATTTCCCCCACAGCTTTTGGCTCCTGGCTCACCACACACTGCTACACATGGCAGAACCATGACTAGATTGGACCCATTACATAAGGAAGCCCGGGAGATAAGACAGAGGAGCAGGCACAAAGACAAACACAGTACTGCTGTTGCCTCTGCTTCCGAACAGCTGATTACCAGCTTCCTAATGATGATGAAGTCCCAAGAGAGGGCTCCACAAATAATTACCCAAATCTCTCTCTTTCCTCTCACATACCATCAACATATTGACAGCTGGCACAGGCGATCAAAGGAATCTTTGAATTAAATGGGTAACGATCAGACATCTTAAGGGCCTCATCAAAGCAGCAAGCAATCCATTTTGGCGTACTTTGCCCTGCTTCTAAAACAAGGCAATTCCAGATAAGTATTTTTCACAGCGGCGGTAAAATGATGGTGGTCAGGAAAAAGGCAAGGGGAAATCCCATGAAAGAATTTTATTGCAATGCTGTCCACCGCCCCCTGTGTCTCAAGTATTATATTGCTGGTGACAGCCACAAAACAACTGCTTAAGGACAATGAAAGAAAGAGGGAGCCCCACCCCTGAGAAAACATTGAAGAATTTATCCACCCCTTAAAGCAGGCATCCCCAACCTTTGGCCCTCCAGATGTTTTGGACTACAATTCCCATCATCCCTGACCACTGGTCACGTTAACTAGGGATCATGGGAGTTGTAGGCCAAAACATCTGGTGGGCTGCAGGTTGGGGATGCCTGCCTTAAAGAAGGCAACAAAATGCTTTTTTCCCCTGCCCCAATTTCTTTCCCCACAAAGCGCATGAATTTTGTGATTCCCACAAGAGGTAGTGATGGCTATCAAGCTGGATGGGTTTAAAAGCAGATGTGATAAATATAAGGGAGGAGAAAGCAATCAATGGCTGGTAGCTATTATGGTTGTGCTCTGCCTCCATTGTTGGAAGGCAGCAATGCTTCTGAATATCAGTTGCTGGGAATTTCAGGTTGGGAGAAACTCCCCAGGGGCATTTGGCTGGCTACTGTGAGAAGTGGATGTTGAACTAGATGGCATTTGGCATGATCCAGCACAGGATCAGCACAGGATTTTAGAATCCTAGAATTGTAGTGTTGGCAGGTACCCCCAAGAGTCATCTCCCCCAACCCCCTGAAATGCTCTCCTCGTGCTTTTGGTGCAATTTCCCCACAGCTTAGTTCAAAACAAACAAGGCAGCTATGCAGTCTTGTTGGTCATGCACACACACACACACCTGGGATCCTCAATAGATTTGGATTGCTGGGTGCCAGATATGCACCAGATTATGACTCCATGCTCTGGAGTGACATTAACCAGTGTGCAATGTCATAAAATGCCTCGTGGTGATTAATAATGCACCATTGAGCCAGCCTGTGCGGTGCCACCTTGGTTTCTAATGATCCGCTCAGACCCTGTGATCCACTTTCATTCAGAAAGGGAACACCTCTGTGCAGCTGTTTCCATCATACTTCCCTAAGGCCCAAAGGCATGCAGGTCTGTCAGGAGGGAGGGGATATTTTAAGAGCTCAGTCTGCAGTTGCTTCTGGATTGTCACATTGTGGGAGGGATTCAGTTGCATACCAGCAAATTTAGATTTGCACAATTAAAGCGATCAGAGTGATCTTATGCTCTTTTGCAATGAACACACTTCTGAAAAACTGGACCTTTTTCAGTAAGGAAAGTGACAGGGAAATTGACTAGAAAGTGTGAGATAGGGAGGAGGGCAGAAAACCAGTTCAATTTGCATTTAAAGGTGAACATACCCAATTTTGCTTCCTAAAAGATTATGCAAAACTAAACACAGCCATCCTTTGAATTTCACACCTCTCCACGTCTTGCAAAGCGGTTCTCTGGCAATGTAGTACGTATAAAAATTGATTTACTAGGATAAAGTGTGATACAAAAAATGCATCACATTTGCTTAGCTAGAACGTGTTCTTGAACTCTGACAATGTTTTTTGCTTGCTGGAATGGAGGATAGAGGTGTGTGAGTGCGCGTATCTACTGTATAAAGGTAAAATTCACATCCATTGCTCTGTCCATCACAAGTATGTGGCCCCTTGAATGTTGCCCAGAAGGGAATATGGCTCATTGTACTAGAAGAATGTTGCTGTTGACCATCACAGACAAAATTAGGCCTTTGTTTGTGTGAAGTGATGGTGGATGCCAAGAATGCTGGTTACCACCCGAAGTGGCAGCTGAGGTCATGCTCTTGAACACGCCAGATATGCAGGAGTTTTCCAGCAGAGGAAATGAATGTGGAACATATTCCTGTATGGGCAAAACCCCCATACGTATCACAATGGAGGACAGCATAGAAGACATTCCAGAAGAAGCAGCTCCAATGCCCAAAGCAACCCATAATATTTGCCTAGCAAACAAAAACAGCACATCCTAAATATCCTGTAGGCAGAAAGTGGAAGTGTGAAAAGAAAAAGAAAAGCATATCACAGGAATTAGGCTGGGAGGATGGCCTCTAATTATCTCCTCCTTTTGGAAATGGAGATGAAAGGACAGATGGGGCGATAATGATACGTATTATGGTCAGCTGAAGTTATAAAATAGCTTGTTCACAGAAGGTTGTATTTGCACCAAGCCTGCAGTTATTGTTTTATGACTCTTGCTTGAGCATTATGGTGCCTGCATCTAATAGTTTGGCATTTTATGAAAAAGCAAAGGGGGGAAAAACCAGAGATCTGAGTGAATTGCGAAGAAAATAAGCAATTTCCTCCCAGGCAGCTGAAGGAGTATGGAGGTCAGATAGCTGTTTCAAGGGGAAAAACCCAGAAAATCATTGGTAAAAAGGATATCTCACCACCCACTTCAACCTAGGTTCCCTACTTTTTCTCCCAATAATCAAATTTGGAATTATGATAAATGGAGCACAGGATACAGCTTCCTGTTTCCGGTACGCCAGGAATGGGGTCACTCCTAACACTGTGGGAGAGAGACAGATGGAGATAATCAGATAACGATGGGGGAATTTCATTATCTGCATTCCTCTTTGGTTGGAAGAGGAACCAGGCTCTCATCCGCAGTTTGCCTAGCGGTTTTCCTTCCTATGGAAATATACAGATGGGAGCAGATATACCCCTGCTTTAAGTCATTTACATACTATTTACTACAAAGCTCGTGACGAAATGTCTGATTGCCGGAATGACCTCCGAGCATTGAACCACTGGTATATCACAAGTGGACTCTTTATTATTGCTTTTGAAATTGTTTAAGATAAAACCTATTTTGGAAAGAAACTACCTTTTATGGACATTTATTGTTTGTTTACAGATAGTTGCCTTGGTGATATTATCTCGTATCAATCGCCTTTAAGTTCAAACTGAATCAAATTTCTCCCTCATTCCTGCAAAGCGAGCTTGTTTGAATTTAAGGAAGAAGCATTGCAGTGATGCAACATTGGGAAGAAAGTACGGGCGAACAAATGCCCCCATTACCATTCCTTCTATTTTTGATGCTCAAGTGGTAGTTGCCATTGCATACATAACCAAAACAGTTGCACCCATCCAAAAGAAAATGGTATCAACAGACTTGAGGGAAACTCCTGAGGGTTTGCAAAAGTAGCACAAAAACTGGAGCAACTCAGTCAGATGGATGTGGTGCAAGTAATGATGAAGAAGAAGAAAAGGAAGAAGAGCCTGGTAATGTTGCAATGTTGTAACCTATTCTGGGATCATGTGGTGGTGTGGCTGTGTGTCTAAAAAATACAATTATAAATGAATGCAGCACAATGAGGAGTAAGAATGCTTAGTTGCTATGGAATGCTGATGGGCAGTGGCGTAGCGTGGGTTGTCACCACCCGGGGCAAGGCAAGTAATTTGCACCCCCTAACCCGTGGATTTGCGCCCCCTAACCCGTGGATTTGCGCCCCCTAACCCTAACCCCCAGATGTTTCGCCCGGTGCGGCCGGCCCCCCCAGCACCCCCCACGCTACGCCACTGCTGATGGGGTGAGAGTTGGGAAGGATTAAAAGACATGTTGAAGGAGCAGTGGAATAGAGAATCCTAGAAAACATACCCTCCAACATTTCTCCAATAAAAATAGGGATGTCCCATTCCATAATGATAATTTTATTATTTATGCCCTACATATCTTACCCCACTCTGGGCAGCTTCCAACATATATAAAAACATAAACATTAAACATTAAAAAAACCTTCCCTATACAGGATTTCCTTTAGACGGCTCAGGGGTTGGATAACTCTATACCCTCCAACATTTCTCCAATGAAAATAGGGACATCCTAAGGAAAAGTGGGACTTTCCGGGATCAAATCAGAAACCGGGACAGCTTCTCTAAAGCAGGGATGTCCCTGGAAAATAGGGACACTTGGAGGGTCTGAGAAAAGGGCATGGCTGGCTGGACCACCAAACAGAAGCACTTCACATAGTAGTGTTTTGTTACAGGACACCTTATTACATTCCATTATTCTTTGAAGAGAAATAACTCAGTGGTAGAGAATCTACTTTGCATGTAAAAGATTCCACGTTCAATCACTGGCATCTCCAGGGAAGACTACTGGGAGAAAAAGCCATGTCTAAAACTCCGGCGAGTCACTGCCAGGAACTGTAGAAAGTACTGAGTTAGACTGATCAATGATCTGACTTAATACAAGGCAACCTCCTATGTTAGTACTGTACATGGATAGTATTCCATGACTTGTCTGAATTTGGAGGTCAGT
The DNA here is from genome assembly GCF_964270895.1 of Podarcis filfolensis. Classification (NCBI taxonomy): domain Eukaryota; kingdom Metazoa; phylum Chordata; class Lepidosauria; order Squamata; family Lacertidae; genus Podarcis; species Podarcis filfolensis. The sequence goes on from NC_139617.1 coordinate 42,110,987, forward strand.
GGTACAGAATCTGCTTTACATACAGAGGATCCTAAATTCAATTCCTGACATTTCCAGGTAGTGTTGTGAAAGACTCCCTTTCTTAACACCCCCCCCCAAGAGCTGCTGCCAGTCAGTGTAGACAATACTGAGTCAGATGGTCTGACTCAGTATAAGATAGCCTCCTTTTTTGGGTTTGCTTCTGAATTCCCATTTAACTAGAAGAATGAGTTGCTCTTTCTTTCTTTCTTTCTTTCTTTCTTTCTTTCTTTCTTTCTTTCTTTCTTCTTTCTTTCTTTCTTTCTTTCTTTCTTTCTTTCTTTCTTCTCCTTCAGTTTATCTTTTGTCCCATCCCTTAGTCAGAATAGGTGTGGATTGATAAAACATTGCAAAAAAAAAAAGAAAACTAAAGAAATGATGTGATTTTACCTATGATAGAATCAGGGTCCTTTTTGCATGATATGCTTAATGGGCACATGCTCTCATGCACATGGGTAAAGCACTGCACAGAAAGAATCTTGATACGACTGCATGCCTACCCCATGCCTATGTACCTACGACAGCATCAAAGTCATTTTGTGCAGTGCTTTATAAATAGGCATATGCTCACATGCACATGAGTTAAACACTGCACGGAGAGAAGCTGCATGGGAAGACACCCAAGATTTCATTTTTTGTAAAGGTAAAGGGACCCCTGACCGTTAGGTCCAGTCGTGGCCGACCCTGGGGTTGTGGCGCTCATCTTGCTCTATAGGCCGAGGGAGCCGGCGTACAGCTTCCTGGTCATGTGGCCAGCATGACTAAGCCGCTTCTGGCAAACCAGAGCAGTGCATGGAAACACCATTTACCTTCCTGCCGGAGTGGTACCTATTTATCTACTTGCACTTTGATGTGCTTTCAAACTGCTAGGTTGGCAGGAGCAGGGACCGAGCAACGGGAGCTCACCCCATCGCGGGAATTTGAACCGCCGACCTTCTGATCGGCAAGCCCTAGGCTCTGTGGTTTAACCCATAGTGCCAATAATATAAACAGAGGGAAAAGACACTGATGGACTCTGAAACAATCAAAAACTTTGGCCAAGTGGACAATGCAGTGTTTCTTGCAAAATGCTACCCATGATAAAGAAAACATATTCACACAACGCCCCGATGCTAAACTACAAAAATGTACACAAAAACATATTTAAAATGCACTGATGTGGCCATCAATGTTTATGCATGATACCTTGCCAAACGGATTAGTGCAGGAGGCTTGGTTTGTTTCCATGCCACTGCAAAACACACCTGCCAGCTGCTTATGAATATGCAGCAGCCAATCCCTGCAGCAGGACTGTTGGGCTTGATTTATGCTTTACTGATTGATTTACAGTGTGTGTGTGTGTGTGTGTGTGTGTGTGTGTGTTTGTGTGTGCGTGCTCATATATATATATATTGCTCCTATTTCTCGAAAGAGACTCCATAAGACTAACAAACAGTAATAGAAAGAAAAGAAAGCAAACACAGTTCTTTAACTCTCCCAGTGCATTCAGATACATTTAACAATATCCTACCTGTTTAACAAATCCCAGCAGCTCAAAAGTACTATAACACTGAGCCAACTAAAGGCCTTTTTATAGAGCCAAGTCTTCACTGGCCACAAGAAGCAATACACTGATGGGGTGTGATGGTCCACGAGACAAAAGGTTTTATGCCAATTGACAGCAGCCTCACCTCCCTAGGTTGAAGGATTTGGAGCAAGGACCTAGATGATAACTGGAGCGTGTGGAGAGGAATGCACCAAAGGACGTACAAAGCTCCCAAGCCTTTGAGGACTTTAAAGGTTAAGGTAAAGGTAAAATGTAAGGTAAAGGACCCCTGGACGGTTAAGTCCAATCTAACTTGACTATGGATTGTGGCTTTCATCTCCACTTTCAGGCTGAGGGAGCCAGTGTTTGTCCACAGACAGCTTTCCAGGTCATGTGCCCAGCATGACTAAACTGATTCTGGCATAATGGGACACTGTGATGAGTACCAGAGCGCATGGAAATGCCGTTTACCTTCCCGCCGCAGCGGAACCTATTTATGTACTTGTGCTGTAAGCTTTTGAACTGCTAGGTTGGTAGGAGCTGGGACAGAGCAATGGGAGCTCACCCTGTTGCACTGACTTGAACTGCCAACCTTCCGATCAGCAAGCGCAAGAGGCTCACTGGCTTAGACCACAGCACCACCCACTCCCTGTTTTTTTACCTAAAGGTTAAGGCCAACACCCTGAATTGACTTGAACTGATCAGTGGGTCTCAGACTGATTTCCCACTGCAAAAGTGTTGCAGAATCTTTCTGTCTACTAAAATAATACTAGTTCCTGGAACCTAAGAACTGTTTTGCTGCCCAGTATCTCAAGAGAAGAGTTTGCTACTTAAAGAAGTGGGGGAGGGAAATACTCCTTTGGTTTGTAGATGTCAAATAAATGGCCTATAATGATGTCATGAAGGGAATACATGAAGCTGCCCTGATAGAAGACATTTTGTCTATCTAGCTCAGTATTGACTGCACTGGCACTGACTCTTCAGAGTTGTGGGCCATTAGCTCAGGGCCAGTGGTTTGGTTTCCCATTCTTGCACCATGTAATACGCACTTTTAACCAGCTGCACTCACCTTCAAGCCAGTGCTTTCTGCTTCAGAGCCCTTGTCCACACCTGTGATGTAAATCCCAAGAGCATATTCGGCTCCTCCTCGGATCATGAGGCCAAGTGATCGCCCTTCATTCAGGACCAGATTCACCTGTGCCAAGGAAATAATGATGAGTTTTGGAGCTCTATAGGGACACACAGAAGGTTGTGTCCAACAACTACTCTGAGCAGATACATTGGATTTAATAAAGATGACAAGCTTAAGTCCACTCTTTTCAGTTGGTCTACTCTGAGTAGAACTTAATTGGCTACAACCCATAGTTGTTGATATGCATGTGACCTGGACCCAGCTCTCTATTTTATTCAGTACCCAGGATTTTGTATAATATCTTGTTTGGGCAAACAAGAATAAGAGATGGCTGTGACTACAGGGTTGCGAAGGTGGGGACTCAGAACTAACAGAACACCATGTCTATTCAGAAGTCAAACTGAATTTGATGGGGCTTACTGTTAGGTACATGGGGTTAGGATTCTATCCAATTTTAGTCCTACTCAGAGTAGACCCATTGAAATTGATGGGCATGACTAACTTAGGTTCATTAATTTCAGTAGCTCAACTTTGAATAGGACTTAGTTGAATGCAACCAGTGCTTTTTTCTGGGGGGACGCAGGGATAAGCATACCCCTAAACATTTTGTGAATCTTTGTACTTTTGTTCATTTACTGTATTTATTTTTCCCGATTTGAACTATAAAATGGTGATTTTCTTGAGTCAAAATGAGAGTACCCCTAAACATTTTTATTTTTAAAAAAGAAAAAAAAGCACTGGATGCAACCCAATGTTATTTAAATACTTAAGAGTGGATTCTACTAAATTTTATTCAAAGCCTATCAGCTGATATTAATGTACATGAGTAAGTGAGGTCCATTAATTTATATAAGTCTACTCCGAGTGCAGCTTAGTTGAATACCAGCCTAATACCCTGCTTTGCAGTCCCATGATTCCTTGTTTCATATATGGCCACCCAGCCACTTTGAGCTTTGGAACTTGCACTGTTGTAAGTGCCACATGATACTCATTCCACACCAATCTTTTAGTGCGGCACCACCCATGCTTTGGTGCTCCCTGCCTATGGATATCAGGCGGGCATCTTTACGGCAATCTTTTTGGTGCCTTAAAGTTTGAAAGAAAGAGAAATGAAAATTGACAGATTTGCCCATCCCTAAAGGAGAACCAGGTAAATCACTGCTTATTGGATTTACTCCATTTTACGTTCTCTTAAGCCCTTCTTGTTCTGTAACTCTTGAAACCTTCTCCCTCCAGCCCCTTAATAAAGGTCCACAATTTGATGTGGGCCACAAACTGACCAAGTCTTCCCCTCCTACCCGTACTGCCTTGCACGTAGAAAACTGAGACAGCGGAAAGAATCACACAGGTGACCCTCAACAGCCCCTGATGGAATAAGCAACAAAGGTTGGCAGCATTAAAGGATCCAGGAAGAGGAAGGCAGCTGAGCAGAGAAAGAGAAAGAGATTAATTATACAGGAAGTATCTCATCTTCCTTATATGAATGACCATCCTCCTTACAGATTTTCCATAGGCATCTGGTTGGCTGCTATGAGAACAGGGTGCTGGATTACATGAGCCCTTGGCCTCATCTAGGAGCCAGGATCTTCTCACAATTTTAGCAATGAAGAAAGATGGTTGCTTTCACATCCTGCCTTTGGGTTTGCTGAAGGCATCTGTTTGGCCGCTGTGGGAAAGAGGATGCAGGACAAGATAGACCTTTGGCCTGATCCAGCAGGGCCCTCTCTGATGTAATTAGGGTGTATTGCTATGTTATATGTGATATGGATCCTTGTCCTTTGGAAGGGAGACTAATGATTGCTCCTTTCCCTCTCTCCAGATGGTTCATAAACTTTTTATATACATAACATTTTTTTATTGGTTTTACTAAATTTTATACACTTTAACTTTATCCATTTCAAACATTAAAATAAAAGGTTCTGCTGAACCTTCGGACCTCCTTCCCTCCCTCCATGGGTTCCATATTCAAGATAAAATTTTCTGCGTCTTTTTCCTTCATCCATCTGTCACCATACTTAATTCCACATTGCAAGTGTCATTATATCCCTGCCTATGATTTTAACTGTTTACAATGGTCGTTTAAGTAAATTAAAAATTTACTCTAGTCTTTTAAGAATACTTGTTCTTCCTGGTTTCTGATCTTCCCTGTCAGTTTCACCACCCCTGCATACTCCATCAGTTTAGTCTGCCATTATTATTTTGTTGGTAGTTCTCCTTCCTTCCATCTCTGGGCTAGATGGTTCATAAACTTCTGTTGTGTGCACCTCCTTTTTGTAATGTAAAAACAGAAGAGGAGCCTGCTGGATCAGGCCAATGGCCCATCTAGTCCAGCACCCTGTTCTCAAACTGGCCACCCAGATGCCTGTGGCAAACCAGCAAGCAGGATTTGAGCACAACAGCACTCTCCCCTCCTGAGGTTTCCAGTAACTAGTATTCAGAGCATAGTCATCATGGCTAGTAGCCTTGTCCTCCATAAATGTGTACAATCCTCAATAAAGCTTTCAGAGTTGGTGGCCACCATGGCCTCCTGTGTTAAAAAGTGCTGCATGAAGAAATTCTTTCTTTTTTATCAGTCCTGTTTCTTATATCTGTCCTATCCCATCCCTACATTTACCTGGTTGCATCAGAGCTCTGAGAGCAAGGAATTAAACTTTAGTTATCTCTAGAGTGTGATTAATGCAACAAAGTCCTCTACTTACAGTATGAATATGAATATGCTCTGCCTCAAGCATGCAGGGACTGTAAGTCCTGGTTGGAACGGAAAATGCTTTTAATTGCATTTTCAGTCAAACTAATATACCTAAGGCTCTCAGGAGAAAACCCCAAGCAGATCTGATTTCTATTAGAATTCAGGCGAAGTACGGCTTCAGCATACAGAAACATTCCCCCCCTTTAAATAATACTGCACAGCATATGCCTTATTGACAAAACGCTGCTGTAGGCTGTGAGCTCTCCGAGGAATCAGATAACTAAAGGAGTGAATTTATTTCTCTTTAGACTTGGGAGCAATTATCTTGGTAAAAATAGATGGAAGAATTATGAAGTCTTTCCAGGAGGCTTGTGATCGCAGAGGCAGACACCTCTTTATTGCAAAGTTGGAGACAGGAGTGCATTAATCCCATATTAATTAGAGAGTTTAGCAGCCAGTATGTAATAGAGCAGAAGTAAAGACATGGGTATGTTTGATAAAAGAGGTAATCGTTTGTTTTTGAAAATGCTACTCCTATGATATTCATGGAACTGTATGCAACGATAACATTCAAGGAAAAGGATTTAATGCTTATTTGGTTGTGATAGTGGCTTAGAAGAATAGACAGGAGGGATACAGATTCCATGGAGCTGTCATCACATGTAACGAATTATCAGGAGCTTGGAACCATGGGCAGTGGGCATTATTGCATTTTAATCTTGCCCTTTTCCCAAACAGTTCAAGCTGGTGTACACCAGTGGACCTGATCCTTAATACCCCCTACCATGGTTCTCTTCACTGTATTTCATCCTCACATCAATGCATTTGGGTATGTTAGGCTGAGAGAGAGAAAGAGAGAGAGAGAGAGAGAGAGAGGGTGGCCTAGGGTAACCCAAGGAACTTCATGGTTTGCCCAGTACCACTCCAGCTACTTCATGACAGAGGCTCCACTAGTATGCACCTGTAGCAGTTGACAACTGGCATGACCATGGGAAGCCTGGTAAGAGCAGATCTGAACACAAATCTCCTTGTAGTGCAAGCATTGTCTCTAGAATTATGTACCTGTGGTTGACAGCAAATGGGCAGGCAAACAAAAGGCAAATATACAGGGAATCTAGCAGTGGACACTCACACCTGGACCTTCTTGCTCTAAGCAATACATCCCACTTACTCTGCCAGCAAGTACAGCACTGAGTTAGACACTTTTAGATTATGGACTTAAGAGGGGTTCTCTTATTTAGATGGCAGGGTATGTCCCTTCACTTACTTCAAAATGTGGCGTGTTTGCCCTCCCCTTCTCCTCATTCTGCAGAATAGGGCCCTGGGCTTCTGCTACCAAAGTCCTGCCCTGATAGCACAACAGAGTACACATCAGTGGCATTCAGGAAAGTGCATGCATATTTAGCCTGGTAGTGCAGAAGTGTAGGGTAGGGCTGGAGAGCCTCAGGCCTGGGGCCCAGAGATGACCTGACAGATCTCTCTGTCTGGCCCTCACAACTCTCTCCTGGCTACAAGTCCTTTCCCAGACCACATTCCCCCTGGCTTTGCTTTGGGCCTTCCCTGGTGCCTCTTGCTTGGCTGGAGGGGGGTTACAGAAATGTGTGTGTGTGTGTGTGTGTGTGTGTGTGTGTGTAGAAACTAGCCTACTGTACAAAGGTTAAATGTGTATTCTGCTTATGTGCTTTCCACAGACATCTGTTCGTACATTGTGAAAACAGGATGCTGAACTAGATGAGCCATCAGCTTGATCTATCAGGGTTCTTGCAATGTGCTTCCATTGCTTTGCCCACTTTTGGCTCTGGCCCTGCACACCATCCTTATGTGTCCCTCAGAAGTTTGTCAAGAAGGGCATGGAGGCCTTGGGCTGAGAATGATTCTGCACCCCTAGCCCATGGGATAGTTGTCTCCTTCAGTGATGAGCAGCTGACAATCAGGGAGTACAGCTGATTTCAGAGGACTGGAATTTATGGCCAGCAGTGGCAAAGGATTGGATTTAAGAACATCAGAAGCAGGGTCAGCCCAAGACATTTTGGCACCTGAGGCAAAACACAAAATTGTTCCTCCCTCCTCACCAGGGAAGGGGTGAGTAAAGCTATGCACCAGGAATAAGTGGGGAATAAAGATCCACACTGAGATCTGCTGTGTCTGAGGAAGTCACCTCACTTTGCCTCATGGGTGGGCTGGTCCTGGACAAAAGAGACTTGCTGGATCAGCATCCTGTTCTGAACAAGATGCCCATGGGAAGCCCACAAGCAGAACCCAAGCACAAATACACTCCCTTTTCCTGCACTTTCCTGCAAATGGTATTCAGGAGCATTGCTGTCTTCTGAGAACACATGGAACCCAAGGTCAGGAAGATTACTCTACAGATACAATATTATCACTAGCTTCATATTCCTGCAGTTCTTTACCTGATTAACAGCTGTGTTGATGTAGTGGGGCAGGTAGCTAGCACCTGAACCACATACTCCAGATTCAAGCCCCTGTAGCATAGAAGGTAAAGAATTGTATGTGCCTAGCAGAACTAGATAGTGCTTGGTGATGGGGTGCAGGTGTGGATGTTAATACATCCACTCTCATTCGCTGGATCATCACCTTGTCATGGTGAGTAGGCTTGCATGTTCCTATGACCCTTGTGAGTGAAGCCATCGGGAGTCTCACATTCCCAGCAGGGTCACCCAAGACAGAAGTTCAACGAGGAGGAGCTAGACAAAAAAATGATCAATGGCAGAGCAGGCGGATGGTAACAAGCGGTATGTTACAATGGCTGTGAAGGTGGATGAAGGCTGCAGCAGATATGAATCTACAGGTCGTTGTGGTACTCACGCCATCAGAATAGAGCCTTACTGCAAAGACTGAGCGTTGGTCAGTGTGCACTGATCTACACACATAAAAAAAATTAACACACAGGCATCTTCTAAAAACCCATCCCAAAACCAAAAAAATCCCATGGCGATTGGCAAATGGTAACAGGGGCAGGACCATGAAAATCTGGAATCCCCTAGTCATGAACCAGCACATGGGTGGTGGATACAGATTCAGTTGCTCTGACTCAAGGAATGAGGCAGTTGAGCAGCTCAGCAACTGTATGCATGACTGAGCAGCCCTACTTAGGATCCACTCTGCTCATCACCAAAAGGAGGATGGGCTAGACCCCACTGTGGAAGGACGTGTGGATCCAGAATTGGTCTCCACAGTCACTTACGGATTCACTGTTAAGACTGTGTTCATGGAAGACAGTCTTACTTAGCTATGAGTGATCGCCAAAGAAGAAAGAAGAATACATCCCATGATTCCTTTGTGCTTCCAGCTCACCATTGGATGATCTACCTTCATCCACCTGATGTCAACGCTGCCAAGCAGCATCAGCTTTGGGGAAGGGCTGTGGTTGCAGCTTTACATGCAGAAGGTCCCAGGTTCAATCCCCAACATCTCCAGGTATGGCTGGGAATGCCCGCTGCCTGAAACCCTGGAGAGTCACTGCCAGTTAGTGTAGACAATACTGAAGTAGGTGGATGAATAGTCTGAGTTGGTATATGACAGCTTCCTACATTAGTAAGATCTGATCTGATCACCTAAACAATGCTGAGAAACTAGGCAACTGATGCCACAGAGAGAAAGAATGGAGGGAACTGTTAGGAACATTCCTCTCACTCTGACCTTGAATTGTACCACTGATGTACTCAGCTCTGAGCATGCATACACCAGAAGTGTGCAAAAGAACTCCTAAGAATCCTGAATAACAAACTGAGGCAGGGTGCCTTGGAGGGATTTTAGACTATTACAAGGCAAGGCAGGCTCTGTAACAAGGTGGGCACCAGTTTAAAAGCTTTGTGAAATTTGGCAATCCAGACATTTAAAAAGAAGCTGCAGACAAGTGTGAGTGAAAAGTGAAACAATGATTCTGAGCTTTATTGTGGGGGAGGTGAAAAAGGAACAACCTTGCAAAGCCAAAAACTTACATCATTAGCTTACACATTTGGATGAAGAGCAAGGAGAGAGACCTTCTTTTTGACTGACAGGTCTAGGCTGCAAATGGAGGAAATTGCCAGCTCTCCCCAATCCAAGTGGCTTGCGAAAAAGAGCAAGTCTGCAAGAGCAAATGAACGCTTGTCTCTTCCATGCTTAAGGAGGGGAGAAGAGAGATCAGTGGATTATGACATTCAAGTCAAGTATGTAAGTGCCTAGCACAAAAGCCCATGGACCTATTTGTCTATTTGTTTCTTATCCAGGGCTACATTTCAAGGGTAAGTCTGCAGTTTTCTCACTGATTGCCCACAAAAAACACTCAGCAAGTCTCAGGCCAGAGCAAGGCTGAAAACTGGCCACACAACCATCATGTAGCTCAGAACATAGTTACATTGAGGAATTTCTTTTATCTTAGATTTCATTTTATATGTATACATATATATGGTAAAGGTAAAGGACCCCTGGATGGTTAAATCCAGTCAAAGGTGACTATGGGGTGTGGTGCTCATCTTGTTTTCAGACCAAGGGAGCTGGTCTTTGTCCACAGCAACTTTCCAGATCATGTGGCCAGCATGACTAAACCACTTCTGGTGCAATGGAACACCATGACGGAAACCACAGCGCACATGGAAATGCTGTTTACCTTCCCGCCGGAGCGGTACCTATTTATCTACTTGCACTGGTATGCTTCCAAACTGCTAGGTTGGCAGAAGCTGGGACAGAGCAATGGGAGTTCACCACCATCGAGCGGATTCGAACCACTGACCTTCCAATAATTATTAAGATCAACCAAATGCTTCACGTGGGGGAGGGCAGATTCTGTTTTCAATGGATGTATTAAAAGGTCAAAGAAGGAATCAGTTAGACATGTGTAGGGAAGATGTTCCATAACTGAGGGACCACAACAGAGAAGGAGCTGTCCATGGCAGCCAGCTACCTAAGCTGTGACAGGTGAGGGCACCCACAACAAGACGTCATCTGATGATTCTAATTCATGGACTTGTTCATATGGGAGAAGGTGGTCACTCAGAATCCCAAACCACCCTATCCTGTATGTACCATACTGTCTGTCTCTTACTGCAGACCCAGGCCATCCAACCTGAGCTTCCACAGCTACTGCCCACCTTGAACCATCACCAGCAGGACTGGCAACAGAAGCAGCAGCTATGTTCTGTACTCATGATAATATTTTAGTCTCTTCTTAATTGTGCTGTTTTAAATGTGCATTTTATATTTGACTTCCTTTAGTATTGCTTTCTTTTGAAATTTTAATATATATATATATATATATATATATATATATATATATATATATATGTATATTTGTTAACTTATCTGCATTTAATGTGCAAATTGTAGTTCTTTGTAAGGTTCCATTTTGAAATCTTCAAGTTAATATTTTAGTTTTTTGTTCTGTTGCTTTGAATGCATACTTTATATTTTACTTTCTTCAGTAATGCTTTATTCTGGAAGTTTTATTTGATGCTTTAATGTAGGTTGTAAATTGCTTTGAGTTTTTTTCCTTAAAGATATAAAGCAGTATAGAAGTAAAACTATTAATGCTAATACTAATAAGACTAATACTAATGATAGCAAACTCATTCTCCAAGTGGGGATCGTTAGGAATCCAAATTCAGCTCCATCCTTGCCAAGAGAATGAGCATTATTAGCTGATGTGGGGAAATCCCAAGATCTGCAGAAATACAAAGACTCTGTAGGGGGAAACAGACCATGTAGAATGTTTAGTAGTTACGGACTGCTGACTGGTTGAGTGGGGCATAAGGGCAGAAAACTGGAGAGGGCAAAATCAATGGAGCATTCTGGGAAAGGGCATGTGCTGCCTGGTTTGAATGCTGAACAGGAGCACTGCACACTGCAGTGTTTTGTCCAGGCACATATTTTGGTATGAGCGGCAGAATATCCCACAGGCACCTCTCCCTTGGCTGTAAAGAAATACAATTATAATAAATTAAACAGTTGGCTGCCCTTTCATGATGCCCCAAATGACTTGCCGGAGGTGACTGCCTCACTCTGCCTCATATTAAAGCCAGCCGGTTAGAAACATTTTTAAATAGACAATTGCTTATATGATTTGTGCAATCTTTCCTGAGGCCCCGGTCCAGGGTGGTACATCAACCTATTTAAATCAATCTACATCTCTGCCTTCAACCCTGCTGGGATGTTTTGCATTTTGTTGGTCTCCTCTCACCTCTTAACTTGCATTCTGGACTCCTGTAACCTCCAACACATGCGGAAGGGAAGAGGAAGAGGAAGGGAAGGAAGAGGATGGAGAGAAGAAAGGAATGGAGCAGAATAGCTGTGATTAATGAAAATCAGAGGCAAATAAGGGACAATTTAAGGAAAACTGAGGAACAAAGACCTGGCTAAATTCATCTGGAGAGGTAAAAAACCAAGAATAAAATTTAAATTATTAACAGAAATTAGAGACAGAGGTGGTTTTGCAGTCCCAGATCTTAAACTATATTATGAAGCAACAAGCTTCATTTGGCTCAAAGAATGGAAAACATTAAAAAACACTAAAATATTAGACATAGAGGGGTGGGATAACATCTTTGGATGGCACAGCTATTTGGAACATAATAAAGTGAGAAACCACAGAGGGTTCCTTAATCATATAGTAAGGAAGGCCCTATACAAGGTTTGGGAAAGATACAAAACACTTTTAGAGCCCCAAACTCCATGGTGGCTTTCACCAGAAAAATATGGATAATAATTGGCCAGTGTATAAAGATTAATTGGAAGAACAAAATGATCAATTAAAATGGAAAAAATATGAAGAACTTAAAAGGCTAGGAATTACCCAGCTACAATACCATCAAATAAATGCAATTTTTGAAAAAGATAAAAAAAGAATGGATTTGAAAACAAAATTACAGCGCTAGATAAGGAACTGTTACAAGATAATAAGAAGACATTATCAAAAATGTACTAAAAATCACTGAAAATAATGAAACATTGTTTGTGGTGACGATGATGATGATGATGATGATGATGATGATGATTTTAAGCTCATGAGCATTCATCAGTATTTTAGAGTGGGTTTCTCCTAATATACACATTTGCACACAACTTTTGCTTCAGACATAGACATTTTCTTTATATAATGCATTTATTTTGGTGTGCTATTTTCATGTACAGTGGTACCTTGGTTTAAGAACAGCTTAGTTTATGAACAACTTGGATTAAGAACACTGCAAACCCAGAAGTAGGTGTTTTGGTTTGTGAACTTTGCCTTGAAAGCAGAACATGTTCCACTTCCTGTTGAGTGAGATCCATTTGTAAATTGAGTCCCCCGCTGCTACGGGAAAGCACGCCTTGGTTTAAGAACACTTTGGTTTAAGAATGAACTTCTGGAATGAATTAAGTTCATAAACCAAGGTACCACTGTACTTATGAATTTTAATGCACACTTTACCACAGTACACATTACTCCACTGGAGAACTGCATTGCATAATTCAGAGTAGCATGAATTTCAAAGGATGGCTGCATTTTGGTTCTCAGTACAGTGGTACCTCGGGTTAAGTACTTAATTCGTTCTAGAGGTCCGTTCTTAACCTGAAACTGTTCTTAACCTGAAGCACCACTTTAGCTAATGGGGCCTCCTGCTGCTGCCGCGCCGCCGGAGCACGATTTCTGTTCTCATCCTGAAGCAAAGTTCTTAACCTGAAGCACTATTTCTGGGTTAGCGGAGTCTGTAACCTGAAGCGTATGTAACCTGAGGTACCACTGTATTGCTTCAGAAGTGTGCATTAAGGTAGAGTTGCCTTTAAATGTGGGCTGAATTGAATGTTTATCCCATCTCCCAAGGAGAGGGAACAGGACACTACATGCAAAGAAGAAACAAGATTTTCTTAGAACTCCTTGGAATCATTCTGATGAACATGACAGCTGGGGTGTTGTGCTTGTCCCCTGAAGGGCAATGGGGGGAAGCTGGCAGAAATCTTCCGCATTTTTTGTTTTGCTACAAACATATCCTAATTCTCTTGCTGAGTCACACTCCCGCCTTTTGATCACAGCCACACACACAAAATAAAAATCTTTTGCTTGTCACTTGACAGAAGTGAACCACCTCTGTATTAACATCTTGCTGAGCAGCCTTCACTAAGAACTTCTTGCCATCTCTGCAGTAGCTTTCCCTTGCACTGAATGCTGATGAAATGCTGGATTTAAAAGAAGAAGAAAATAAAATATTGATTCTTTAAAAACTTGCCAACCTAATTTGTGTTCTGCATACTTTGCTAGGTTCCATGCTTCAAATCTGGGCAACCTTCCTGGAGGGCAGTACTTGCAAGTAGTGGGCAAGAGGAGATGGAGCAACAAATGCAAATTTTGTGGGGGACTGAATCCAACAATGCATATTCTTGCTGGTTAGTAAGTTTACACAGACATAGACATAGACATAGAAAATGTAATTGGTAGAGAGGGTTCTGTGTGATATCATTTTCCCTTCTTTCCTGGGCAAAGTGCATATGTAATTTACTGCTTCTCTCTCTCTCTCTCTCTCTCTGTCTGACTGACTGACTGACTGACTAGCCATAGGGGCAGACATGTCCTGTGTTGCTCCAGTCCCAGTCCCAAGCCTGAGACTGGTTTTTTTTTTACTGTAAATATAAGTATTTTACCTGCATAGCTTTTACTGCTGATATAGCTAAGAACCAATACAAGACAACTGAGTAAGTAAACTATATTTTAAGCTTACTTTCCAGTCTGTTGTTTGCTTCCTTTGCTAAGTGGGGTAAAATGAGACACTGAAGTCAGTCTGCTTTGCAGCTGGACCCTGTGGTTTCATTCAGAAACATTACTGCCTCTGACTATGGAGGCAGAGCATAGCTAGTCATGGCTAGTAACTGATGTTAGCTTTATCCTCCATGAATTTATCCAATCCTCTTTTAAGCCACCCAAGTTGGTGGCCTCAGCACAACACAGGCCAGTCCTGTTTTACAGCTGCCCCTTCTCCAAGAAAAGTGGAGTGAAACCAGTCTCTTCCAAAGCTTAAGAACATAAGAGTCAGGAGAAAGGCACATCTAGTGCACCATCCTGTTCTCACAGTGGTCAGTGAGATGCAGCAATGGGAAGCCAACAAGCAGGTCCCGAGTGCTGTTCAAAACCATTTCCCCCAGATAATAGATGGTGGATAGCTGAACTGCTAAGGGAGCAGGCAGCATCCCTGCAACATTCTAACATCCAACAGATGTACCACATAGTACAGTCTTCCTTGGACTATACCACTTTAGCAAGCAGATGAGGGTGGTGTGGCATTTCAAGTTGACTCAGATCCTTGCTGTGAAAAGATGGCATATGAATATTTCCATCCTATGTTTTCTGCTGAGCTGATGGCTTTCTATATTCAGTCCTGTCCTCTGAGGGCTATACCACAGAAACATAACCTTCCTGAATATGTCATTCAACTCTAAGACTCTGCTTTTAAGTCTGTGATTCAGTCAAAGAATTCTATTCTCCAGGCAGGAATCAGAAAGCTTGATGGCTTCTGCAGGGGCATAAAACAAGAATACAGCGAAAGGAAATATTACTGGCATTTGTAAAACCTTTACTTAGTATTTACCAAGCCATCTAAAGCAAATGAATCGAAAAGAACTCACTCATGACTCTAACGTGATGTGTGAGAAATAATCTTGGATTGTTTCAAATGTGAAAGGGGATGATTAAATGTTCATCAGAGTCCCATTGAAATTCAATCCATCTTTGCAACAGGATTCGTACATCAGGTGCCAAATAACAAGAGCCTTCCTATCCAAACTTGGAAATACTCAGAGATAAATGTGTGGGTGATGGCAGAATTCTATTAATCTTTCTTGGAATATTGATCTTAAAAGATATATAGAAGTGAAATTATTTTTGCATGCTTTAATGTATGGGGAAGCGCCATAGCTCAGGGCTAGAGCATCTGCTTTGCATGCAGAAGGTGCCAGGTGCCATCTCCAGATAGGGCTGGGAGAGACCCCAATCTGAAACCATAACCAGCCACTGCCAGTTAGTACAGAGCAGGAGTGGGGAACCTCTGGCCTATGGGCCAAATTTAGATCAGTAGGATACACAATTTGGCTCAAAATGCCATTTTTGAAAAGCCACACATGCCAGATGTCAGGAGTGGGGCAGGTATCAATGTGGCTTCAAAGAAACATTCAGGAGCTTTAAGTGTCAAAACTGGCCCAGAAGGTACATACAGAACTGATCCATGGGGAAAAAGAGTTTCTCCATCCCTGGTGTAAACAGTACTGATCTAGATGCATCAGTGGTTCGACTTGGCACTTTCCTAAGTTTCCAGTTGGGGAAGTGGTGCATCTCAGTGTTAGAGCACTTTCCTTGCATGCAGAAGATACCAGGTTCAATCCCTGGCATCTTCAGGTAGGACTGGGAAAGAGCACCTGCCTGAAACCCTAGAGAGCCACTGACAGTCAGTGTAGGCTATACTGAGCTGGGTGGACCAAATGGTCTGACTCCATATAGGGTAGTTCATATGTTCCTACCTCAGTGGGGAAGAACCATAGCTCAGTGGGAGAGTGCCTGCTTTGCATGCAGATGACCCTAGGTCTGAAAACTGGAGAGCACTGCCAGTCAGTGTAGACAATATGGAGCTAGGGGGATCATTGGTCTGATTTGGTATAAGACAGCTTCCTATGTTCCTGTGACTGATTGTTATGAAAGAAGGCACAAATTTTGCATCTATTTCACTACTGAATAATTTCCACTAAGAAATATACCTACAACATGTGAGGAATAATTTATGAATTGCACCTAAATGGATTTGCTTCTGGCAAAGCTTTCCCATCGACCTGTTCTGTTGGTGTGGTCCCTTCTCTTTTATTGCTTGAGTATAGTTGCCATACGTCTGGAATTTCCCGGACGTACCCGCAACACGGCATTTGAAAGCAGTGTCAGGGCAGAAATCTCTTAAATATCCAGGAAAAGCTGGAACCCATGTTGGAAGTCTAGATTTTGGCAAATTTCCTTAAAAATAGCTCAAAAAATGTATTATTATTTTTTGAGATATTGCGAACAACAAACAAACACACACACAACTAAACAACTTTGGGCAAAAGTAAAAAAAAAAGCTCAAAAACTTCCCCCCCCAATTCACTTTTTGAAATATGGCAACCCTATAGAAGGATAGCACTAGAACTAGCCTGTTGTGGAAAGGTAATTTTTTTAATTTGTTGCTCCATACACTGCAATAATATATGCCATGGAAACATTCTTGAACATATTTTACCTGCTGAGTGGCAGATGTGATTTGGCATTTAGATCAAAGGTTCCCATAGTGGGCACTTGCATACCTGGGGGGTGGGAATGCAGTGGGAATACCTAAGGGAGTGTTAAGAGGCAAGGGGGTGGCAGTAGAGTGCTGGAGGTGTAAATGGCTGTCAGGTTTAGAAAAGCTGATATCACTAGATCACGTTCACCAGTTTTGTCGAACTAGTTAATTAAACTAAGTATTAACTGGATTTTTAATAGTGTGCAGTTAATTGTTACTGTACTGAATGTTATTGTGTTGTTATCTTCTGTACTGGGTTGTGCAAACCACTTTTTATAGGGTAGGTGGCAACAACTTTGGCCCTAAAAGTACAAAGACACAACTGCTGCTGAGGTTGCAAAGATGGGGTAGATACTGTTGCTTTAAGGGAGGTCATTCTCCACAGATTGAAACAGGAAAAATCTATGCCTGACAATGGAACAGTCCAATGTATTAATGGTGAACTCTTTTTCCTTATGCAGCCAAGGCAACTGTAACATCCATGCTCAAGAGAGAGGTCCTGGGTAGATAAGGGGAACGGCAAAGTTTGCAAAGGCTAGGAAAAGAGGAAATTCATGCTTGTATTTAAGTACATATGGACACCTCAGAACCACAAGCAGTACATTTTTCTTAAGGGTCAGCTCAGTTGTACCCAACTTGGCACCTTTCTTGATGTTTTGGACTACAACTCCCATCAGCCCCAACTGACAAGACTGACAGGATCTGTAGTCCAAAATGTCAAGGGCTTCAGGTTAGGGAAGATGTCAGTTCGTTGCTTTCCTATTAGGGGTACTGCCTTGATGTGTCCTAAAGCTAGCTGCAGAATATAGGAAGGCAACATTAAGGCCACTCCAAATGCTAAATTAAATTAAAATGTGGATGCTAGTCATAAAATAGCTTCTGTTTCTAAGAGAGACTCACAAAATAGTGTGAGCATGCCCCCTTGTCACCGCCCCCATCAGTGGGGGAAAGGGACCTCCACCAACCACCTCCACACTTGCTCCCAGGGAGAAGCTCTTTGCACCTCTCCTCTGTTCAGAATGAAAGGGAGGAAGGAAGGGTGTCTAGTCCTGGCACCCAAGGAAATATTGGTGTGTTCAACATAGGAGAGGCTGAGCAAGTGCAAAAAATCAGCTGAGCAGGGGCAGCTTCTCTTATGCACTGTGTATTTTTGAATGGGTATTTACTGAGACCATTCACAGGTCCCATAGGAGACACTAGTGGGCCCACCAGTGCCTTCAGGCACCATGTTGGCTACCCCCGGCATATAGCATACTAAGCAGAAGGGCTCCAGTGCTCACTGCCCACCTTTCCTGGTCTTTGCATCACCCACCTTTTTCTCGTCCCCTTCTTGCAGAAGTTGGAGGTGGCTCCTTTTCTCACTGTCCTTGTGTAGAGAACTGCTCTGGTGTTGGGGCAGGCCAGTTGGTGGAGAGACGCTCCTCCCCTGGGGGTCCACCCAGGTATAGATGTGGTTAGTAACATAGCCGCCAGGGATCCGCCCCACCGAGTGGACAGAGAGGTTCAGCTTCTTTGAGCCCTTGAGTGCCTGGAAACATTGAGGAAGAAATGGACACCAAGGTCCTCAATGAGATACGAGGCAATTTAAGGAAAGCAGAACTCCAATACCAATCAGGGGTCAAGCCCAATTCTAGGAATGCTAAAAGTCTGCAGTTCAACCCCAGGAATCTCCATTGACAGAAAAACCTACAGTATGGGTGGGGAGCCTGCACCCCTCCAGACTAGGTTAGACTCCAATGATCATCAGCAAGCACAGTCAGTGTCAGGGATGATAGGAGTTGTAGTCCCACAACATCTGGAGGGCCATAGGTTCCCAAGCCCTCATGTATATCCTACTGGGGTAGATGAATCAAGGAGTGGCTTGCAGAAGCTTCAGACGTTCATATAGCTTTAGGAGGAATCATAGATCTGAAACAGAATCCTTGCTTTGAGTTCAGAAAGCCTCGGGGTCAGTTCCCAGCATTTCCAGTTGAAAGAATCTCAGAAAGTGAGGGCAAAGACTTAATTTTACCCTCTTATGGTATTTACACATTATATTCGAGTAAGTAAATTCAAATCAACAGGACTATCAGAACTGTGCAAGGAAAATGACCCTGCTTCCACAGAGATTCTTCTATTCGCACAACCCTTCCATTAGGGTTGTGCACCTGAACTGATATGAGGCCCAGACCCACCCCCTCAGCCTAGGCAGGACTCTCCCAGGGAACTTCCAACACAGGTCTGGCACTGAATTAACTGAGGGAACAGGTATATGCAGCATAGCTCCTTCTTCCCATCCAGTGCCCCATTCCTTGATAGCCCCTGATTTTTCTGGGAGGTCCAGACTCACTTGGGATGACCCATGGCTACCTCCACCCAACTCACCAAGCCTGTTTCTACCCAAATCAGCCCATTTCAGTTTGGTGGTTTCGACAAATTAGATATAAAGTCCTAACTTTTAAAATGCTAGCCTCTATTTATGCTGTGCTCATATGTTTGAGGTTCCAGTGCTGTCTCTAAACCTAAACAAAAGCCAGGTCGCACTGCCCTAGAACTTTTTGCTGCTTGGGGAAGCACACAATTCTATGTTCAGTTGGTGGGGGCTGGGTTGGGGGAGATGCAAATCTCTATCTAGTTACAGGAAGTACTCTTTTCTTTGATGCCTGTTTCCTGGGACTGCTGCCTGACTACTTTCATTGTTCCATTCTCAACAGAACACTTAACCAGGATTCTAAATGCACTGCAATCATTTCTGAATCAATGAGACTTATCAGTCAGCAAAGGATGCATTTAAGGACATAATTAGGAATTCTAATGAAAGGGACTCAAGATGGCTGGGTATTGGCAAGACTGTACCCCTGCCCTCCCTGGTAGAAAGAATTTTTTTTAATGGCGTTCTTTTGCAAATATTCTTCTTCTTAAAAAATGCTGTCCTCCACAAGGACATCATAACCATCTTCAGACTGCACCTGCAAATGCACAGAGGCCTCCTTCGCACATAGCGCTAATGACGTGAGTGAGGAAGTGTGCTGCTTTAGAGGGAAGAAATTGTGGCTGCTCATTCCTCTCCTGCTTCTGCTGCATTACTGGGAGCTAACATGACATCTGAACCACAATTCCCTGTTTGTCTCCCTCAGACAAAACATAAGCAGTGAGCCAAGAACAGACCTTGGTTACAGCTTGTGGTTTGTCTGACGTGAGAGAAACCACAAACCTGGGTTCAGATTTAACACTGGGATAGGGTTGCCACCTATACATCATTTTCATATAATTTTCTATCAAGGTATAACATGCAGTAAATTTCAAATCTACTTTCCAAAGTCTCTCCCATGCAGTCATTTCTTTGTTGTGCCCTAGATCTTTGGCTCAATGTATCACTGCTGACTTCACCATCTCGTCTTTTGTTTCCCATTCTAACAGCAGTTTCTACAATTTCGATATTAGTTTATCATTATTTTCCAACAACCTCATTTCAAAGTCAGACCTTTGTCATTAAAACTGGTGAACACATATTTTTTAACAATTTTAAACAATATGATGGTATTGCAACCAGCTTGTCATGTAATTCTGTATTTCGTCCTATTTTTTGAGTTTCCATCTACCTCCCACAGAGATAAGTATATCTTTATAGGTACCTCAACCCACCTGGATATTGGTGGTTTTGTTGTTGTTTGAGCACTTGCCTCTATAGGAGAACACCATAATAGAGTTTTCCTTTCTAATAATTTTTTTGTACCTGGATCAAACTACTGAAATACTTCTCTGAATACAATGGTACACAAATTCCTTATTTACCCTTAACTTTTTCATACCAAAGATACGCATGCCATCTGTATCGTCTTCCAAATCCTTACATACCCTTCCAAATTGAACAGTCTTGCATTTTTTAAAGATATCCACTCTTTTGGCCATATAAAACAGGCTGCTTCATATTACAGTTTTAAATCTGGCAGCGAGAACTTCCCTTTTTCTTTAAGGACTGTTAATATTATAAATTTAATCCTCGGTTATCCCCTTGCCAGATAAAATCAAATATCTCCTTTTGCCATTGTTTGAAGCAGCTCATATTACCAATAATCAGTATAATTTGAAATAAAAATAGCATATTTGGTATTACATTTATCTTAACAGCTAAGATCATTCCTAGTACAGTGGTACCTCTAGTTATGAACTTAATTCATTCCGGAGGTCTGTTCTTAACCTGAAACTGTGCTTAACTAGAGGCATGCTTTCGCTAATGGGGCCTCTTGCTGCTGCTGCACCGCCGGCACATGATTTCCATTCTCATCCTGGGGCAAAGTTCTCAACTCGAGGTAACTCTTTCAGGTTAGCAGAGTTTGTAACCTGAAGCATTTGTAACCTGAGGTGTTTGTAACTCAAGGTACCACTGTAATGGGATTTTCATCCTTCCCCATCTTGATAAGTCTTGCTTCACCTCGTTCCATACTTTAACATAGTTATTCTGAAAAAGCAATGCATTTTTATTTTTTAACCAAATATTTCACCTTTTTCCACACTAATACCCAGTTTGCTTTTGTAGACCCTCTTTCTCTTGATGCATCAGATTTTTTTTTTGCCAGAATTCATGTAAAGATCTGCTAGGTCTCCAGATTGTTTTATCTCCCTTAATATTATCTTCATATTATCCAAAGGATTATCAGCAAATAGTACTACATAATCTGCAAAGGCCCTAAATCTATATATCTGATGTCCAACTCAAACCCTACCAATTTCTTCATTTTCTCTTATACTTCTGCACAAAGTTTCCCATACCAGAATAAACAATAAAGGTGATAGTGGGCAGCTGTTTTGGGGTTTCTTTTCCCACTCCTAAATATTTTTTAGTACTTCTGCAATTTTTAGGGTTTCCCCAAGTGTGCTGACACCTTCCTCTTGTTTTTACTAAGTGACCCTGTTATGGCTACATTCCTGTCAACACTCAGCGGCTGAGTTTGCTATTAATGGGAGAGAGGCATGCATGCATGCATATACTGATGTTTCTCAAGGCTGCAGGTTCAATTCATGTATGGGACAACTGCCTATTCCTGCATTGCAGGGGGCTGGACTAGATGATCCCCAGAGTCCCTTCCAGCTGCACAATTCTATGATTCCATGGGCTGTAGAGTCAGAGAGTCAGAGAGAAGGAAGGAAAGCAAACCAGTCAAACAAGCTACTCCAGGCATGGGCAAACTTGGCCCTCCAGCTGTTCTTGGCCTACAACTCCCATCATCCCTAGCTAACAGGACCAGTGGTCAGGGGTGATGGGAATTGTAGTCCCAAAACATCTGGAGGACCGAGTTTGCCCATGCCTGAGCTACTTCTTCTTATTCACTTCACCACTGCCTCCAAGCTGAGCTCATTATTTTTATTTGCTTACCTCTACTAAATAGCCCTTTAATTTCTAAACCAGCCCAACCCACTCCCCATACTGTATAGAGTAGAATGGCAATTAGATGTGAAAAAAACGAGGCCTGTTTTTCAGAACGCTTTTACTTAGGGTTTTTGTAAGGTAGCAAGTTAAACAGCTGGGAAATTTATTTATTTATTACTTTTTTAGAAAAACGTAATTTGAGATAATATTTGAGATAATTGCATCCACCTTTACATATTTTAAACTGCTTCCCTAACCAATCCTTATCAATTTTGTATCATTCGGTTCAGATTCTAGCCTATTTTACAGGATTGTTGGGAGGATTAAGTAGGGAGGAGGAGAACTATGTCCACCACTTTGATCTCCTTGGCAAAAGAAGTGGGATACAAATGTAACAAATAAGCAAACAACATTTTGGTGCAAAATAGTTGGTCACCTCGAGAACAAGATTCTGAATTAGATAACCATTCCCCCTGATCAAGCAGCACTCATCTTATGTTCTTATTTCTGACCATGCGTAGTTCCACTTGGGGGTGGAGGGTGATGGCATACAGGACCCATTTTAGTTCCAGCATCTGGAGAACAGCTTAGAGTGACAGCAAAGAACGAAACCCACTTTACTTATCAGATGGAAAAGGGTAAGAAAAGGAAGGAAGGGGAGGACATATCTGCAGGTCATTTTCTTAGCCATTGAACAGTGTGCTCCACATTCTTAGTGAAAAATAGCTGCAGGAGGAAAAGGTCAAAAGGAATGGCTCCAATTTATGCTTGGCCACAAATATTCCTGTGGCTGTGTGGTACACATCACCCTGAGCAAATATGCTGGCCATCAACCTCTCTCTCATAACCCCAAATCCCCTGTGGGCGCCTCTCTTTTTGATGCCAAGAGGGGTGTGCGTGAAATGCTGAGTACAGGAGTAAGAAAGTTAAGCTTTATAGCCATGGGTCTGACACATTGGGGAGGGAAGTCTAGCAACAGAAAATACGCAGGAAGGAAAGCCAGTGTAACTGCAGTAATCCTATAGCTTACTGGTACAGTATCTGCTTTCGTAGAATCATAGAACTGCAGAGGTGTAAGAACCCCAAGGGTAATCTAGTCCCAACCCCTACAATGCTTTAGGAGATACCACAGCTCAATGGTGGAGCATCTGCTATGTGTGCAGAAGGTTGCAGTCCAATAAATAGCATCTCAAGCCAAGAGAATGGACTAGCAGGTGATGGCAAAGATTCTCCAGCTGCTGTAGGGGAGATTGAAGTAGCCCTCCAGATGTTGTTGCACTCTAACTTCCACCAAATTCCAGCCAATATGGACAGTAGTCCCAGATGTTCAGAAATGAGGTCCAAGAACATCTGAAGGACAACACGCTGGCTACACTTGGACTGAGCAAGAGGGGTGAAATAGTCTGGCCTGATACAAGGCAGCTCCCTATTTTCCTACAGCTGCACTGGCTCCCGGTGGACTACAGGATCAGGTTTAAGGTTCTGGTTTTAACCTTTAAAGCCCTATATGGCCTAGGACCCTCGTACCTCTCTGGTATGTCCCACGGAGGACCTTACGGTCTTCAAATAAAAACATCTTGAAGATCCCGGGCCACAGGGAGGTTAGGCTGGCCTCAACCAGAGCCAGGGCTTTTTGGGCGGTGGCCCCAATCTGGTGGAATGCTCTGTCCCAAGAGACTAGGGCCCTGCGGGACTTGACATCTTTCTGCAGGGCCTGCAAGACAGAGCTGTTCCATCAGGCCTTTGGCCAAGGCACAGTCTGACCCCCCTCCTTCTGTAATCAAAGAAAGACTGGGTTGCTCCAGCCACTCAGGGAAGCTTCCAACATATATAAAAACATAATAAAACATTAAACCTTAAAAAGCTTCCCTGCCTTCAGATGCTGCTGAAGTGATTATCACTTTAGTTGCCTAACGCAACGCAGATTTGTATTGCTGGCGGTTCAGATCCCCTGTAGTGCAGACTGGAAAGCACCAAGACAATGAGGGACACATATGAGATGTCAAGTTACATATTGCTGATTCCAATAAAGAAACCCCTTAGTGCTCTCTGGAAAACATTTTTGTATGAAAAGTGCAACCTTAATGCAATTTCTTTCTAACCGATAGACTAGTGCAGGGACGTCCAACTTCCAAGAGACTGAGATCTCCCACTATAAATAAACTGGCAGTGATCTACCCATGAATTGACCAGAGTTGTTGAGCTTTTTTGGGGGGAGGATGAGCCAAAGTTGTTGAGCATTTTGGGGGGAGGCTTCAGAAAAGTTGTTGAGCTTATTTTGGAAGGGAAGACCCAAAGTTGTTGAGCATGCTAAATGGCACCCATGGCCCCAGGCAACCACGGTTGTGGGGCCAAGTTGGGACTCCTGGCATGAAGGTATTTCACCTCAGTAATGAGACTTCCTGCCCCCCAGCATCACCCAGGGGTGCAAGTGTGCCTGTGTGCATAACAAAGCATTGCACTCCTCCACCCAGGAGCATCTATCCAGTTTGCAAACCCTCCTTCTATATACAGCCTCCCCTTCATAAATAGCAAGTTGTCTGCTAATAGATTATAATCACCAGGATGTACAGTTAGGAGTAATGAGAGCCAAAGAAGCAGGAGCCAGTGAGATTTCATAAGGGCGATCAATCCTTTCCTAATGCAATCATTTAATTATCTTCAAGTCTAGTATGATTTAAGTAAATTGCCTCATTTTTCTGAAAGAAAGAAGAGTTGGAAGCTGGGAATGGGAGAGGAACAGAAGGAAAGTACACTTTGAGAATAGCATTCTTTCCTCGCTTTAACTTTGCTGAGTCATAAATAGAAATAGACTGACAGAGAACAGCTTGGGGCTCTATTAAATTGATTTGCAATACAGCATTTTATTAGCTGCAATCAATGACTGTGACATACGCCATCCTTCACATAGATCCATTTATGTCAATAACTGCTCCCACTGGTCGGTGTCGAGCCACGGCAATGGAACACAACCCAGCGGCATAACAGAACTGGCCAGTCCTTTTTCCAGAGCAGGTTCCTAATTGTATGCTCTCCACCCCCTCAATGGGACACACAACACTTGTTTTAAATCATCATTGTGAAGTTATAGACAACTTTGGGAAATGAGCTGGCAACATATGAGTTTTCCCTTGTAACAAGTAAAATTGGGGGATAAGAAGGTGTGTGGCAACAGTATGGTCACATACACACTGTATATTTAAAGGTTTCTTATATCTCCCACCAGGGAATCCTGGGAACTGCAGTTTGTTGAGGGTGCTGACCTCACAAACCTACCCCTCTGAGGAACCTTAACAAATTAAACCTGCCAGGATTTTCCATGACTGCTGAGGTGATATCATAGTGCTGTTGATGCACGATGTGGATATGAGCTATCATAGAACCCTAGAGCAGGAGGAGCTTTAGGGTGTGTGCACCATGTGGGTCATCTAGTCCCAACCTTGTGGTGCTTTGCAGTTAGTTTGGACTGCAATTCCAATCACTGATACATCACTGACCATGATGAGAGCTGAAGTCATAAGAGCATGATAAGAGCCTGATGGATCTTGTCCAGCATCCTGTTCTCACAGAGGTCAACCAGAAGCCTCAATGAGTAGCTCCATGGAAGCAGAACATAACCATCATGGCTAGTAACCATTGATAGCCTTTAGCTCCATGAATTTGTGCAATCCTCTTTTAAGCTGGTGCTTGTCACTGCCTCCTGATTTTGATCCAAAAGTTGTTGTTGTTTTAGAACAGTTTTGGCTCAAAATTTGTCAACGTGTCAGTATGTTACTTGCCTTTTGCTGCTCATGTTGCTTTCTCTGCCCACCCTTTTCTCTATACCCTGGTTTCGGTACTGCTAAGGGAAATCTCTCCATTTTGGTTTCTCATTTTTTCCCCCTCTTTACCACAGTATATGCATTTTTATACAAATTACTCGGCATTCCAAAATTCAATGAAATGACACTTTTGAAGGATGACTGTGTGTTGGTAGGGTTCTAGCCAACTAAAATTTACTCACAGGTAGACCTATTGGCTTGCATACAAGTAGGTTTACACAGAATTGTAGAGTGGCGCTGTGGGTTAAACCACAGAGCCTAGGGCTTGCCGATCAGAAGGTTGGCGGTTCGAATCCCCGCAATGGGGTGAGCTCCTGTTTCTCGGTCCCAGCTCCTGCCAACCTAGCAGTTCGAAAGCACGTCAAAGTGCAAGTAGATAAATAGGTACCGCTCCAGCAGAAAAGTAAACGGGGTGTTTCTGTGCGCTGCTCTGATTCGCGAGATGCGGCTCAGTCATGCTGGCCAATAAAGCAAGATGAGCACTGCAACCCCAGAGTTGTCCACGACTGGACCTAATGGTCAGGGGCCCCTTTACCTTTACCTAGATCTATTGGGTTGCATACAAGTAGGTTTACACAGAATTGTAGAGTTGGAAGGGATCCTAAGGATCATCTAGTAGTCCAACCCCCTGCAATGCAGGAATCATAACTAAAGATTTCCTGACACATGACCATCCAACCTCTTTTTAAACATAAAAGGAAGGAGAGTGCACCATCTTCTCAAGGAGTCCACTACCAAACAGTTCTCACTGTCAGAATGTTCAGTCAGAATCTCATTTCTTGCAATCTGAAACCATTGATTCGAGTCCTACCCCCAAGGGCAGCATAAAGCAAGCTTGTGCCAAGATCTATTTGATGGCCCTTTAGATATTTGAAGATGGCTGTTATATGCAGTCTCTTCTCCAGGCCAAACATACCCAAATACCTCATAAGGCTTGGTTTTGCTCAGAGTAAAGTCATTGAAGTTGCCTGTTCACACTCAGCCAGTGTGGTGTAGTGGTTAAGAGTGGTAGACTCATAATTTGGTGAACCGGGTTCGCATCTCCGCTCCTCCACATGCAGCTGCTGGGTGACCTTGGGCCAGTCACACTTCTCTGAAGTCTCTCAGCCCCACTCACTTCACAGAGTGTTTGTTGTGGGGGAGGAAGGGAAAGGAGATTGTTAGCCGCTTTGAGACTCCTTTGGGTAGCAATAAAGCGGGATATCAAATCCAAACTCTTCTTCATAATGAAATGAGTAATCTAGCGGCTAGCCCAATTCACTTGGTTGTGGTAATGCTACAGCTATTCACAGTGGGATACAAGGAGCTTTAACTACAGCTCAGCACTTTTGTTTCCCCTTAAAAACCTCTTTGATCTAACCACAATGGACTCTGGAGCACACTATCTATTTGAAGAACGGGACTCACAACAAAAAGGGAGGTAAGCATCCACTTACATTGTGCATAACGATTTCATTCCCACATTACAAGCAATAAAAGGCTTGTGGGAATGAGGAAAAGCTTTCCACTTTGTTCTGCCAGCAACGCCATTCAAACTAAATCACTGACTGAGTGATGGGGCAAGCACAATGAATACACAGGAGGCATCATGGTGCTAGCTTTTTCAGAATGAAATGTGCATGCAGTGAGAGTACAGTGTGCTTGTTCATTTACTTGCACGTGGCCTGGGTAGCCTTTCTCTGAGATAAAACCCTAGGGCAGAGCTTTCCAAACTTTTCGTGTTGGTGACACACTTTTTAGACATGGTTCATTTTGCAACAGAGCCTCTTGGGCTTGCCGATCAGAAGGTTGGCAGTTTGAATCCCCGCCACGGGATGAGCTCCCATTGCTCAGTCCCTGCTCCTGCCAACCTAGCAGTTCGAAAGCATGCCAGTGCAAGTAGATAAATAGGTACTGCTCCGGTAGGAAGATAAACAGCATTTCCGTGCGCTGCTCTGGTTCATCAGAAGCAGCTTAGTCATGCTGGGCACATGACCCGGAAACTGTCTGTGGACAAATGCCGGCTCTGTCAGCCAGTAAAGCAAGATGAGCGCTGCAATCCCAGAGCCATCTGCGACTAGACTTAACGGTCAGCGGTCCTTTAATTTCACTGTACTAGAAAACCAGAGGTTAAGTTACCCACTTTCCAGCTCCTGGAGGAGCGCAGGGAGCATTCACACAACACACCTACACACTGCAGCCGACACACAGTTTGGAAAGCTCTTCCCTAGGGTATATTTCATGGAGAAAAGAAGAAAAGGTTCTCTGCAGAATATATTCTCCTGTTTAGCAGATAATGGGGGGGGGGGGGGAATTGTGCTACAAGACAGGGTGATTCTTCTCTCCCAATCTGAGTGAAGGTATGAACACTATGCTCTTTTTGACTTGGCTTTGTAATGTCATCACATAACCAAATATAACAGGCTACTTAGTGTTCTGTTATAACTGTCTGTACCAGTGATCTTCGATTTGTCCAGGCCCAAGACCCCAACCTGAAAACCACTTTCACAGACAGATCCCTGGATGGAACCCTCTCTCTGTGCAGCAAGGAACCTTTCCCCTGTCCCAGTCCACTTTCAAGTTGCAGGGAGTCGGGTGAGGATATTGTGGCATTCCTACTCCCTCCAAGCACTTTCATTTCCTGCCCCCCCCCAATGGCACTTCTGCATATTAATTTTCAGCAAAATTCCATTCTAGGAGAAATATAGAAAGTCATCGAAATAGTCTAGAAAGTGAGTTGAATGCTCTGCTCCATAGAGAGCGCAGTATAGGAATGTAGGGCATAATGCCTCTGACAGTGGAAGTAAAACATAGCCATTGCTGATCCAGAGCAATTTGGTGCTGTCAAGGGGGTTGTGCTCTGGGACACAAGCCCCCCCTTCCAACTGCATGTTTAATTATGTACTGCAATTGGGAGGGAAGGAGAAGGAGACATAACTGAGTCTCCATTCTCCCCTCTTCTCAAACACCTTAATTAAACACTGTGCAAGGTCTATGAGTCTGTTTGGGTCCCAGGTCTGGGCTGGGTCAATCATGGATTGTCCCAGGTTGAATTGGGGTCACTCTAAAACAGCAGATCAGACCCAAAAACTGATTAAGTGGGGGTGTCCATGCACAGCCCTACAATGTATTATTCTAACCTCCATATAAGCTTTGTGCAAGCAGATCAAGGCAAATGCTCAACGCGTTGATCTGGAAGAGCCTTTGAACAATCTCGGAGGTCCTTTCCATCTGTGTTGTTCCATGGAATGCTTTGCCCAGCCTTCAAAGCTTTCTTCTTCTTTTTGCATCTGATTGCTTCTGCATTGCCTACGGGTGTTTTTTGTTCTGTTAGAGGAGACAGGTTAACTGTAATGGGTTGAACAACCATGGCACTGTGCCCTCTGGGCCCAATTAAAGAAAGACAGTTAAGAAAAAAGTTTCTCGTAGCAGTGGTGGCAGCAGCAGCAACAGAGCCAGTCTGTAACCTGACTTGGCTGAAGGAAGCAAACAGAAGTAACCATGGATTGAATGGTTGAAATGTTTCAAGAAGGGGAAGCACTGCAGAGAAGTGGGGTGGAGAGTAGGGTTGCTCCAGAACCACTTCCCCATCCAGGGACAACTTTTCCTTGCTGACAGATCTGTGTAATGCCAGACAGGAAAGGCTGTAGTTAGTGGTACTGCATTAATTCTGCATGCAGAAGGTCCTAGGTGTAACCCCTGGTATAATAAAAATGTAATAGATAAAAGTAAGTGGGCATAAATAGTATGTGCATAGGAGTACAACCTTTTTTTACACTGAGTGCATCCTAAATTAGAAGCTCGTGAGGCACTGAGGAGGCAGGATGAAAACTAGGGCCTCGGGCAAGCATTTTTCATAGTCTTTCCTCCTGCATCACCAGCACTGCTGTCACTCAGTAAACCAGGCAGACTAGGCACTATGGTTCAAGAGTGCCCTCCGGTCTCCTTTTGTATCTTAAATACAGTAAGATGACTCCAAAGGCCAATAAGGACACACCAGGTTGCATAAAGCCCTGAAAACCCAGTCAGTCCTGACATGGTATGATAATCATTTTGTGGTAATGTGGAAGTGGGCTTTTTCACCAGTGCTATGGAATGCACTCCCTGCTGAAAAATTAGAGGCCCCCATCTGCACTGGCACTCTGCTGGCCTTTGAAGACATACCTGTCTACACAGCCGTTCCCCTGAACTCTCAACCTGAGCATCCTATTTTTAATTGCTGTGTTATTTTAATGCAATATAGTGGGACTGAGCGTTTTAATTGTGGATGTTTCTATTTTAATTTTAGTGCACCTGGTTTTTATATTTTACAAACCACTCAGAAGCCTATTTTGGCATTAAGCAGTATGGGGATGAATGGATATGGTTAAGTGAGAGCAGGGGCTTTGAAATTGCTCATTAACAATTAGCAGCACCTGGACAGCAGGCTGAGCTGGCACACAGGTCACCTGGTCTCATTCTTCCCTGCTATGGCGAGATGTACCTTTAATTTAAATCATAGTGATTATTTCTAATTTCACATAATGTTATGTACTGAGTTGAATAGGATCCAAAAGGCAGCAGTCTGATTGGTCCTAGAACAATAGGATTCAGAATGCAGCAGTCTGATTGGTCCTAGAACAATGCAGCAGTATGATTGGTTGGCAGGAACCACCCAATCATGCTCCAGATAGAAGTGAATCCACAACCTGATTGGCTTACAGTAGAATTCCGGAATTAGCCAATCATGTGCAGCCCATTGTGTAAATAATGTATATAAAGCAGATACTTTGAGGGGACTTTCATTCATTCCTCCTCACCACTATGAGCTGAATAAAGAGCATGAAATCACTTTGCAACTCTGAGTATATTTCACATAACAAATTCATATTTTATCAGTACCATGTCTTACCCTCTCTGCTTTTTGGGTATGTGTATTTGATAAAACTCCTGTCTTTTGATGACGTATAAAAGGTTATTCTAGTTGCCAGTACTACAGATGATAAATTCTAACTATTTTTTTTTTAATGTCTTAGCTATCAAAGTTGGGCAGGTGCTGCTTGAACCACTTGGTCAATGACCCAAGACTGAAGAGTGCCAGTGAACGTACATTGTCAACAGAGGCAGCTTTGCAATAAAGCAGCATAATTTTCCTGAGTGTTGGGTGGGGGTGGGGATAGGAAGGAGGTAATGAGACTCTTTCAGTCTTTGCAAGTGAGATGAACAAATAACACATTCAGCTGTGAATTATTTCTGCATGATGCAGCTCTATTATCTCTCAAAATGTATTCTAGTGGGGGCTGGGGAAATGACATATTATTTCATCTTATTGTGTGGTTAAGTTGATGTCATGTCCCTTTCATTTTGTATTGAGAAGTTTTCAATTTTATAAAACGATCAAAGCCAAGAGGAAGAAAGCATATAGAGGGAAAGGAGGGGAGAGGAGGGGTGGTGGAATATAGAAGGGGTAAAGGTGGGCTGGGGGAGTCTTCATTGGCAGTGTGAAATCATCATCATCATCACAATCATTTGCCTTCTACACATGCATCTGAAGGCAATGTACAAAAGAAACAGCTTAAAGAAAACAGCGAAGAACAACACAAAAACCTGCAGATATATTTAAAACAAAACAACAAAAAGCAATGCAAAATAAACACCCATAGCGTAAGACCCATTGATCCATCTGGGAACAAAAATACCTTCAGTTGCCTGAAGTACAGATCATGGGTGCCTGTTATAGGGGCAGCTACTGTGAAGGCCCTGCTCTA
Source organism: Podarcis filfolensis (assembly GCF_964270895.1). Taxonomy (NCBI): domain Eukaryota; kingdom Metazoa; phylum Chordata; class Lepidosauria; order Squamata; family Lacertidae; genus Podarcis; species Podarcis filfolensis. Next base: position 42,142,512 of record NC_139617.1, read on the forward strand.
AGTTCTTCTAAAGACTGCTTTGTTGCTTCAGTCTGGTCCTGCTACAAACCAAACTGCAGTGACATTTGTTACTATATATTTAAGATGGCTGGAGTGTTAAGAGCCAGCCTGTCGAGTTAGGTTGGTCAGCTGGAGAAGGTTTTAGTTTAAGCTTATTAATAATGCACCTGTTCTAAATGACTTTGTTGTTGAATCTGGATTGTCATATAGAAGATGATGCATGGTGCCAGGAGCAAAATAGTGTGTGGTTTCCTCTGACCACAGGCAGAGAGAGCAATGCTGTTGTGCTCAGGTACTATCTTTGGGCTTTCTACGGGCATTTGGTTGGCCACTATGGGAACAGGATCATAGAATCATAGAATCATAGAGTTGGAAGAGACCACAAGGGCCATCGAGTCCAACCCCCTGCCAAGCAGGAAACACCATCAGAGCACTCCTGACATATGGTTGTCAAGCCTCTGCTTAAAGACCTCCAAAGAAGGAGACTCCACCACACTCCTTGGCAGCAAATTCCACTGTCGAACAGCTCTTACTGTCAGGAAGTTATTCCTAATGTTTAGGTGGAATCTTCTTTCTTGTAGTTTGGATCCATTGCTCCGTGTCCGCTTCTCTGGAGCAGCAGAAAACAACCTTTCTCCCTCCTCTATGTGACATCCTTTTATATATTTGAACATGGCTATCATATCACCCCTTAACCTCCTCTTCTCCAGGCTAAACATGCCCAGCTCCCTTAGCCGTTCCTCATAAGGCATCGTTTCCAGGCCTTTGACCATTTTGGTTGCTCTCCTCTGGACACGTTCCAGTTTGTCAGTGTCCTTCTTGAACTGTGGTGCCCAGAACTGGACACAGTACTCCAGGTGAGGTCTGACCAGAGCAGAATACAGTGGCACTATTACTTCCCTTGATCTAGATGCTATACTCCTATTGATGCAGCCCAGAATTGCATTGGCTTTTTTAGCTGCCGCGTCACACTGTTGGCTCATGTCAAGTTTGTGGTCAACCAAGACTCCTAGATCCTTTTCACATGTACTGCTCTCAAGCCAGGTGTCACCCATCTTGTATTTGTGCCTCTCATTTTTTTTGCCCAAGTGCAATACTTTACATTTCTCCCTGTTAAAATTCATCTTGTTTGTTTTGGCCCAGTTCTCTAATCTGTCAAGGTCGTTTTGAAGTGTGATCCTGGATGCTGAACTAGATGGACCACTGGCCTGATCTGGCAGGCTCTTCTTTTGTTCTTCAGAATAGTAAAGGTAAATGGACCCTGACCATTAGGTCCAGTCGCGGACGACTCTGGGGTTGCGGCGCTAATCTCGCTTTATTGCCCAAAGGAGCCGGCGTACAGCTTCCGGGTCATGTGGCCAGTAGGACTAAGCCACTTCTGGCAAACCAGACCAGTGCACGGAAACGCCGTTTACCTTCCCGCAGGAGCGGTACCTATTTATCTACTTGCACTTTGATGTGCTTTCGAACTGCTTGGTTGGCAGGAGCTGAGACAGAGCGACGGGAGCTCACCCCATTGCGGGGATTCGAACCGCTGACCTTTTGATCATATTAGGTATTTAAAAATAATAAATGCTTCCACCCTTTTAGGCTAGTCAAATAAACACAGTGCAGTGGTGATCATTAGCTCAGCCTTGTTAGCTCTGTCAACCATCCTGATCGATTCATTGATCAATGGGGCAAAGCATTTCCTTGAAATCTCTCTTGTCAGGCCCCTTAGTTCCAGGCTGCTTAGACCTGCACATCTCCTTTGCTGTGTGGGTCCCTTGATGCAGTGCAGTGAGGTCCCCCCAGTGCCAGAGCTGAGGCACTTTACACTCTTTTTGACGGCTGCTGGGTTTTTAAAAAGGTCACTCTGTCCAGCAGCCAAGCGAAGGGAACATTAAAATAATTACTGGGAGATTTGAGTCAGGAAACGAGAGAGAGGGAGAGAAAGAGAGAGAAAGAAAGAGAGAGAGAGAGAGAGAGAGAGAGAGAGACGCCAATTTGGCATAATTGGTGTGCTAGACAAGTGTTCCAGAAGAACACTGCAAAGTAAATGCATCTCAAGAAAATAAAATAAGCCCTCCAAAGAACATATTTCATCTTTCAGTAACCTAAGCCTGGCATGGTCCACATTTGAAGTTGCTCAGGCAGAGAGAAGGAAGAAGCACATAAACCTATTAGACTGAGAGGCAGCTCAGGTGGTTTTCTATCAGAGCTTTGATGTATTTCTATTACTTGGGCTTCAATTTGTTGTCTTGCCCCCCCTTCTCTTTTAGGGATTAGGTGGAGATGCTCTTCTGCAAAATGTGAAATCATGGATCCGTACTTCAGTTGCTTGCACTGGAGTTGATTGCAACAGGCTGCTCTGAGAACACAGCAATGCTTGGTTGAAAAATAGTAGTCAGGCAGACAAATGTGACCTAGCCAGCCAGGTGGATGCTTGCTGTATTGGGGATAAATCAAATGCCAGGGTTGGAGAATCTTTGGCCCATCAGACAATGTTGGACTCCCAATTCCCATCAGGCCCAGCCAACATAGCCAATGGTCAGGGATGATGGAAGCTGCAGTCCAACAACATATGGAGGTCCACACATTATCCATCTCTGGTTTATCCAGCATGTTCCAGCTGTTCATAATTTAACAAAGAGACAAAGAGTGTCCCTTGCCAAAACACACATCATTTAGGGACACCCATTTCAGATTTTACATTTTGTTGGAATGAATTAGTAGAGTTATTCTTCTGCTCCCTTACTCCTGTTTCTTGCAGTTGAATTTCTGAGTGTGAGATGAATGCATCTTGCCTATCACACAAAGTATGGCTGGTGTCCATCAAGACTGGTAGGATGGCATGACAGGGCTCAAACAGTAGGCAGAGGCAGAGCCAATGGCAGGAAGAGCCAACTCATTCTAGTTTTGTCCCCATCCAGCTCTCTGCTGAGTTCTGCAAGGGGCGAGACTGAGAATAAGGAATCTGGCACCGTGAGAACAAGTAAGGGTCTGGGTAAGGGCAGTTTGAGATAGGTGAGGCGGTGCCTTATTCACCTGAATGGATCTACTGATCATGTATACATCTAAAATATACACATGAGCACTAATTTGACATGCAGTGCACATTGTACCACACTGCAGCTGCCAGTGTATATTTTGAACTACTGGCAATATGTTATACGGTCCCTGGGAGATAAGAGTCAAAGCTTCAAAGCTAAGCACATATGCTCTACATGCAGAAGGTCTCAGGCTGAATATCCAGAATCTCCTGGTAAGGCCAAGAAAGACATCTGACATAAAATCCTGGAGGGTTGCTGTTGGTCAATGCAAATTCCACTGAGGTAGACCAATGTTCCATTTTAATGCAGCCTTTTATTCATAACCATGAGGACTGGAATATTCATCTAAAAATAAAGGACAGTAGCTCAGCAGTACAGCATAAGCCCATGAAGAGAAATCTAGTAGGTCACACCAAAAGTCTACCTGGTGATGGAAACCAGAGAGCATGGAAATGCCGTTTACCTTCCCACCGCAGCAGTACCTATTTATCTACTTGCACTGGCATGCTTTCGAACTGCTAGGTTGGCAGGAGCTGGGACTGAGCAACAGGAGCTCACTCACTCCATCGTGTGGATTGGAACTGCCGACCTTCTGATTGGCAAGCCCAAGAGGCTCAGTGGTTAAGACTACAGTGCCACCCGCATCCTTTACCTTTTACCATACTCAAACAGCACTTCTGAGAGAACTCCTAGGCACTCATACTGTAGTAATTCTGAACTGAGTTTAGGAGAGTTTGCCCATCACTACTTGCCCTTTCTATTAATTTATTCATATAGTAAATGATTAAATTGTATAGTAACATCAACATAAGTCAGGGAGAGGGAACCTGTGGCCTTCTAGACATCATTGGACCTTAACTCCCATCAGCCCAAGCTATCATGGCAAAATGTCAGGGAAGATTCGAGCTGGGGTCCACCAACATCTGGAGGATCACAGGTTCCCCATTCCTGATAGGTGTGGCCATTTACAGAGTAATACAAGCAAAAATAGGTCCTCGATCCAAAGAAAGCACATCAGTAGGGAAGGGAGAATGAGAGAAGGAAGGTTAACAGGGGACATGATAATTTTATTTGGAACACTAAAGAGTGTTGTTCATATCAAGGAGGAAAATGCAAGATACACATGCAGGCCACTCCAAAAAGGGTCATATCAGAGCAGTAAATTGTACATATAACCCATCCACTTGTCGTCTCTTTCACCCTGATTTATGGGCTGCCTTATCTCGGCAGCAACATTCTACTCTAAAAAGGTAACATATCTTAAGGCAAGCTTTTAGGTGGAGGGAAAATATATGACAGTATTGTTTTCAGAACCAGAGACTGAAATTGAGAAAGAATGAATATTTAGGGGATAAAGCTGGAGGGGAGGGGGGAACCACCCGATTCACATATATTTCAGCTCATCTCAATTTGTAGAAGGAAGGATGTTACAATGAGCCAAAACAAGCAGCACTTAAAAGAGACATAACAAGCAAAAACATCTGCCTTTTTTGACGAAAAGCTAAGCAGCCTGTGAAAAGTTTTTAAAAGACTCCAGGAACATAGAGCTCAAGGTATTTATTATCCGCCCACCTGTCAGAATGAATGACTGGAACAACCTAGGCTTTCTTACCTCCATAGCCTGCAGTATGAGATGCTGCATTCATCAGATCAGAGCAGTGGTGTGTTAAACCAGCATATGGACTATGTCTTTCACATGCCACTTGATGCTTGGCAAGCATGCAAGCATGTAAGCAATAAGCATGTAAAGACTTCACGCCAGCAAGATGTGCTACTTAAGAGAATGGGGCAGCATCACTTTTACCCCTGTGGGCCACCAGAATGATCGGTTTTATTCATCAGGCAAAGAACTGATTGCTGCCAATTTTAACCACTGAGCATTCTATACTTAGAGAAGTGTCTGGCAACAATTGGCAACTACTGCTCCAAGCTCAAACTGTGCATTAGAGACCAACAACCCTTCGTGAACAATGATCCTTCTCTCTCGCACATGCCTTGGGGTGTACAGTGTAGACCTTATGTTGGGGACAGTGGTGCAATTAGACTTGATGGTTGAAAAAAAACCTCAAAGCAGTTTAAGAAGAGAATAAAACAACCTAAGTATCTGAAAAACACACACAACAATTTAAAAATATTCAGAAAAAATAAATAAAATCAGAAATAAACTGAAGACATCAACATTACACATATTTGTTGAAACAAAAATGTTTTAGAGGTGCCGAAAGTACAGTGAAGGCTCCTGACAGATGTCTATAAGCAAGGAGTTCCAAAGTGTAGTGTTTTATTTATCCTTGGCAGACTAGCAGGGGCAAGTGCTCTTTAGATTGGAGGGGTGGGTGTTTCAGAGGGCTGCATTCGCTACTGGGCAACCCCTGGCCACATGCCAGGGGTGAGTAGATCCAGAGGCAAAAGTGGGCAGAGCTATAAATGTGACTCTTACTGTTTGTACAGTGGGCTAGGTTGTACACACACTCTCTCACCCCTCTTTGTCCTCTAGCCAGAGAAGCAAGAAGTACAACCAGAGTACAAGGACCTATTCTAGCTAAGCAAACCATCTCAAGAGTATGCAAAGCAGGGATGGTGTTGCATGGAGCTCAGGAAAGTTATCACCTGGGAAGAGTGCTGAGGGCCAGAGAGAGGCCAGGAGGGCCAGAATTGGCCCCAGGACATGAAGTTCCCCAGCACTCTTCCCAGTTCCAAGTATCAACCTTCATAACCTGGGGAAGCCAGCAGCCTCATCACAATCTTTCCTTTGACCTTGTCTCCAAGAGCGTGTGGTTCCCAACCATCCCAGCAATTAGGAGGCACTGTTGCTCTCCTCCCACACTTAGGGGGGAAATGGTAAGGGCTGCCCTTTGGGGTCTCCTGGATTCTGCACCCACCTGGTGTCGTTCAGAGTGGACCCCTTCTCCTGCCCACCACAATGGTCTTTGATTCCCAGTTCAAACATCAAGTAGATTTGATTCCCCTTTGCTCCTGATGTGGATCTTCTCTCCTCCACAGCTTGTTCACTATGTAGATCTTTATTCCCTTCTTGCTCCAGGTGTAGATCTTCACCCACCCTCGGCATTTTGTGGTTCACGTCAGGTGCTAAAATGTATTAGGTCGCCCTGTTCCCAGCTCCTGGCTCAACATGGACCAGCCCTGGCCACCGGCGGAGCAAGCTGCTCAGGAGCCTGGGGCAGCATGCATGCCCTGCGCCCGGGGGCAGGGCCAGCCACCCACAGGGGCACCACAGGGCCTCCAAGGAGTCTGCCTGCCAGTGTGGTATAGTGGTTCAGAGTGGTGGACTTGTAATCTGGTGAACTGGGTTCGATTCCCCGCTCCTCCACATGCAGCTGCTGGGTGACCTTGGGCCAGTCACAATTCTCTGAAGTCTCTCAGCCTCACTCACCTCACAGAGTGTTTGTTGTGGGGAAGGAAGGGAAAGGAGATTGTTAGCCACTATGAGACTCCTTAGGGTAGTGATAAAGCGGGATATCAAATCCAAACTCTTCTTCTTCTCCCACTCAGCCACCCTACAGCTGAGGGGGAAGCAATGGGCAGACTGTTTGGGGCACCACGGAGCCTGCGGGTGCCTAAGCCACCTCGTCACTCCCAGGAGAGACATGTGGCTCAGGTGTGCTGCAGCCCCTGTGGTAAGTGCCACCCACCATTTTGTCACCCCCCTCAGTGGGGACACCCGGGGAGGACTGCATCTAATGCACCCCCCTTGCTAAGCCCCTGGCCCTGGCATGAACAAAGGAGGCAAATTATTGGTCTACGAAGCTGGTGGCAGGGGCTCTAGGGGGTTTCAAACAGGGGTAGTTCCCAGCCCTACCTGGGGATGTTAGGGATTGGACATCAGACCTCATTCATAAAAAGCAATCGTGATTCAAAGCTGTATGTCCAGCTTTACCATTTTATTTTACAGCACATGCATTCAAAGGAGACCACACACAAGAGGATTCTAATGAAAAATATGCTGAACAATCACATCACGATTATTATTATTATTATTATTTTTGCAGCATTTTATGTGTACACATAACACTTTTCTCTGTTGCTGCTGCAGTTATATTTTATTGTCACACTGAGCTTGTGCAATACGCTTCTACTAAATTCTCGCCTGCTTTGGGATTATACTGCAAAAAAAAAAGTGGGTTAGAAAGCATTCAGGAACATAGAATCAGTGACCCCCGTGGGTCATCTTGTCCACCCCTTGCAACACAGGAATCACAGCCGAAGAATTCCTGGCAGAAAACATTTGTTGAATAACTAGTTTCATTCTAACAGAATGTACTGTCTCAGGAGGTGGTGGGCTCTCCTCCACGGGAGACTTTTAAAGAGGTTGGATTATTATATCTCAGGGGTTTCAAACAGAGGTAGTTCCCCTTTCTTCATGCCATCCATGATTTTTTTTTAAAAAAATAATTTTATTAAAGATTTCTTAATTTACAAAAATACACGCATTGTCTCTTTTTTTCAAGTTGCGTTTTCTACAGATCAGTTTCATTTGTTGCGAGACATTAGTGTTGAATGCAGTATTAGGTTCGGGAAAAAAGAGGGGGAAAGGGGGGATGGGGGATGGTGAGTGGGGTGGGGTGGTAATGCTTCTATTTTTCTGCTTAGTGCAGGGGTCAGCAAACTTACCACACCTTGGGCTGGTGTCTCCAGCGCCGATCGCACGGCGGGCGAGTGCGTGCCCATATGCGTGCGCACATGCTATTTCCGGTGCACTTCAGGGTTGGAGGAGTACCAGAAATAGCTTCTGTGCATGTGCACGGGCCTCCTCCGACCCGGATGTGCACTGGAAATAACGCTTGTGCATGTGCACAGGCTATTTCCAGTGCTCCTCCAAAGTGGGCAGCTGTGCAGTGCAGTGCCGGTAAGAGCAGGCGGCAGCAGCAGGTGGTGGGGGTCGCCACGGGACGGATAAACAAGTCCCTCGGGCCTTATCCAGCCCGCGGACCTTAGTTTGGGGACCCCTGATTTAGTATATGTGTGGAGTTTTGTGTCAGTGTCACTTGTGTGGGTTCTCTTTCTGTTCGCTTGTTATATTTCCTTGGTGGAGTGGCCTAGGGTTTGGTTGGTTGTCTTTGGTTGGCTGTAGTGAGATTTGTTTATGTGTGTGAGTGTGTGAGGGAGTGGATTTTTGGATCAGATTAGCCAGATTGATGTGTATGCTGTCGGTGGATTCTTGTTATGTTGTTGGGCTGTGTATGTGATGAAGCGGAACCATAGTGGGGTGAAGGCATCTTCTATTTGTCCCTGTATTAGTTTCAGTTTATTGGTTAATTTTTCTAGTAAGGCTGTTTCCCATACTATTTGGTACCATTGGTCCATGTTTACTCCTGACAGGTCTCTCCAGCATCTGACTATGAGGCTTCTGGCTGCTGAGAGAAGGTGGATTATGAGCTCTCTAATGTGAGTGGGCATTATTATCTTGTAAGATGTTTAGTAAGGCCAGTTCTGGGGTGACTTCTAATACTTGCTTAGTTATTTTGCATATTTCCTGTACGACTGATATCCAGAAAAGTTGGATTCCTTTGATGTCTGTGGATGCCTGGATTTGGATTGCTGGGGGTTCCAGAGTCAGGATGAAGACAGGCAGTGGGCACCCTTGTTTTGTGCCTCTTTGGATAGCTATGGTATTAGAGTCCATACTGTTAGTCCTTCATTTTGCTGAGGCTTGGGAGTAGTTTTGAGGGTTTGTAAAAAGTTGGGACCAAATCTAATGTTGGTTATACTGCTAGTAGGTATTGCCATTCTAAGCAGCCAAAGGCTTTGAAGATGTCTAGGGACATAATCATCAGTGGAGTTTAGTTGCCTTGCTGTGTTTGATCAGAATCAGTAGTTTCCTAATGGGGTCTGTTATTTTGCGACCAGTGACAAAGCCAGTCTGGTCTGGGGCTATTCATTTGTGCAGGATTTTTTTTAGGTGGTTAGCCAAGATTGATGTGAATATCTGTCATGCATAATTTTATAAATTTCTACCATACCACTTCTTACTTGCCTTTATCTAAAAAGTCACAAATGTCACAACCTTTCCTCATCAAGGAGTTCCTCCATTCCCTTGAGCATTTTGGTTGCCCTTTCCTGGACCTTTTCCAAATCTACAATACACTTTTCAAGTGAGGCAACTAGAAGTGTAGACAGTGCTTCAAATGCAGTCACACTATGGATTTGTAAAATGGTGTTATGATATAAGCAGTTTTATTTTCAGCAGTTATTTTCAGTTCTATTCCTAACGACCCTTGGCATGGAATCTCCCTTTTCCACAGCTGCTACACACTGGGCAGAGGCTCTCCAGGTTTTCAGTCATGAATCTCTGCCAGCACTGTCTGGAGATGGCAGGGACTGAACCAGGACATTCTGCATGCAAAGCAGGTGTGCTGCCTCTGAGCTACAGTCTCCCTTGAGATTTATGGAATGCCCCCTGTAACCTCCAACAGCATGATACTAAGCAGGAAGCTTCAGAGCTGTCATTTACTGGACACTCACAACTTAAAAACTTCCCTGAAAAGGGAAGAACTAAAAAAAAAAAAAAAAATCTCTTGCTGTGTTTATTTATGGTTTTCGTATTAAAGAAATTGTCTCCCTGTTTGAACATGTTAATCCTTGGGCCATTTCTATTTTACAATGCAATTGTATTTAATATGTTGGGCAAAATAGACCCTGACAATGCCATTAATTTTTGTGATTGATTCACTTCTCTGCTGCATCTACCCCCCCCCCCAAATTCCTGGACCTTCTGTCATATAGACAATCCCAGCCAATCAAGAATCACTTAAGCCCTAATTCAGTTGTTACTGCTGCGAAGGGTCACTACAAGTACAAAGGAGTTGTGGGACCAAGTCTTTAGCCCCAATGCTCTAGTTTCCTTCTGGTTTCCCACATACCCAGAGCAAGTATCTCTAGTAGAAAGACTGCTACTCTTGTGCAGCATCTCTGTGTGATCTAGATCTACGTGTGGGAATCCTACAGAAGCAGGCTTCTCACTGCAGGTGTTTGCCCTGACATTGGGAAGTCAAGAACAGCTGCATGGTAATGAAGGTAGAGCTAATGGTAGTACTTGTTGTGTCCCCGAAAAGAGCTATAGTGAAACTGCTATTGCAATGCTGCACAGTCAATCAGATTTGACATCATAATGACATCACAAAGTGAAAACAAAGGCAACTGTGAGTGAGGGCAAATGCTGTTGGATCTCTACTACCCTCACTCTCAGTGAACACTTTGGAGCTACTTCCAAAGAATTACTGAAGGAGGGAGGGAGACGTGGCAAACTTTTTAAAAAGACCTATCCTTACAACCCATTTGGACTATGTATTCTAAATATTTACCTTGTTATAAATATTGGGTCTCATTTTTAATATATCTGTCCACCCTAAAACCAAGGCCACCCCCTCCAAACATCACAAATATTTATTTGGTATTGACTCAAACATGCTTCTGCGCTTAATCCCTGCAGTGTAAATCTCACAGCAGGTGAAACTGCCTTTTCATTTATTGAGGCGTAACTTCATAGATCGATGGGAATCTGCCAGCAGATTTTAGAAGACAACTGCCACATCGAATTCGCCCTGCTTATTCCTGTGGGGTGTCATGTCACACAAACATTGAGGATGGATCTGATTGCCTATTCTCAGGAGGAAGATAGGTGGAGAATGGAGGATTAGGCAGCAGAATGTGCAATAATGAAATGGATATGGCAGGCGCAAGTAACAGCACTCATGAATAAACATCAGGAACAATGTAAATAATTCTGTGATTGCAGAATCCAAGCACAGAATCCAGCATCAAGGGTGTTATTCAGCCTTGGTTTGGTTTGGGGGTTTTTTTGTTTGGTGTTATTCATCTTTGGGTTGTTGTTTTTTTAATAGCACATTTTGCCCTTTAGTGTTGCAAAAAGCAGCCTGGAAATATATGGGCAGCGCCTGCTGAAATTTCAAAAGTCCCTGGAAAACTGTATTGACTGGCTCTGTATTGACTTGATCAGCCCTTCAGTGTCCTGCCACACAAGAACTACTGAAGCGGACTGATTTAGGCCAGTTTTGTCCCTCTTTTTAAGAGCACAGAGATTAAACGTAAACTTGAGAGTCTATGACACCTCGTCACTGCAAATGCCAAGATACCACAAAGTCTGGGTTTGTTTATTCTTGCAGGTGTTTAGGGGGGAGAATGGAAGTCTCAAGTTTATGAAAAATGAATTAGAGCACGTGCACACGGACACACACACCCCACAGCAAGCCCGTAATTAATCTCACATCAATACAGATATTGTTTCCACAGGGATTTTTGTATAACTCAATTTGAGCAGAAGGGGGAAATCATCAAAAACCATCCTTCATGGTGCTAGACATGACAGCTGTGCTTCACCTCCACTGTTGGGAGGCAATATGCCTCTGAATACCAGTTGCTGGGAGTCACAAGTGGGGAGAGTTGCTGCTCCACTCAGGTCCTCCTTGTGTGCTTCCTGGAAGCACTTGCCTGGTAGGGTTGCCATATTTTGAAGAGCAAAAGAGCACAGATATCCCTGGGAGACCTAACCCACCTCACAGGGTTGTTGTCCGCATGAAATGGGTGAGTACCACATTGGACGCCTTGAGCTCCCTGGGAGGAAAGTTGGACTAAATATACAATTAGCATTAGTAACAGCAACAACAATTATTACACTTCACATGGAGCACCAAATAGAAAAGGTTAACTAGCTTACAAACTCTCTGGGTCAGCGAGGGCGGGAGAAACTGTGAGGCTGCAAGAATATTTATTTTATTTTGAACATTAGTATGCTGTCTGTGTAGGACGCGGGTGGCGCTGTGGGTTAAACCACAGAGCCTAGGACTTGCCGATCAGAAGGTTGGCGGTTCGAAACCCCGCGATGGGGTGAGCTCCTGTTGCTCCGTCCCTGCTGCTGCCAACCTAGCAGTTCGAAAGCACGTCAAGTGCAAGTCGATAAATAGGTACCGCTCCAGCGAGAAGGTAAACGGAGTTTCCGCGCTCTGCTCTGGTTCGCCAGAAGCGGCTTAGTCATGCTGGCCACATGACCCGGAAGCTATACGCCGGCTCCCTTGGCCAATAAAGCATCGCAACCCCAGAGTCAGTCATGACTGGACCTAATGGCCAGGGGTCCCTTTACCTTTATGCTGTCTGTGTATGTGTGTGTGTCCAGGAAGCTTACCCAAAAATCACCTTCCCCATTTGTAGTGGTTTAGCCCACAACCCAATTCAACGGGTTTTCCAAATGACAACCACATGCTGTTGCATCTGCCTTCTCCCCTACGTTCTGCAGCGTCTGCCCCTCAGGACTCCAAACTTACCTGGCCATACAATACCTCCCTCCTTCCCCCTTTCACCAGCGGCGTCCTTACCCCCATTCCCCCATCACATTCCACAACCTGGCACCCACCCGACCAGAGTAGACCCAACAACAGCACCTCTCTCTAACCTCCATGGCAACTGCCACCAGCCCCATCAAGCGGACTCTCGCTCAAATCCTGTTTGAGAAAGGCGGGGAATGGGCAGATTACCGCCCGCAGTGCCTCCAAACCCGGCCTGCAACTTCACGTTCTCACGCCTAAGCGCCCGAAAGTGTTGCAAGAACAGAGACCCAAGTGCCCAGGGGAGTTGAGCAGCCAATCAGAAGCCACAGTGACGACATCCCTCCTTACCATTCCACTTTCAGGATCTGCGCCCCCTCCCTATCAGCACCCTCTCCCAAGTAGTCACCCAGCTACCCAGAAAGAGGAAGCGGGGGAGGTGGAACGGCGGGTGGGGGGAGCAGGCAGCAGAAACGCGCACCCACAGGCCACGCAAAGCCCCCTCGCCTTCCTCCAGAGTGTTTCAGTTAAGAGTTAGAACTTGCCATTTGACTTTTCAGTTCATTTCCTCACCCCACCAACCCGCCCCATGCCAGTCAGCCGTCGCCGCTTACCAGCCCCCTCACACCCTCAGCTTCTCTGCAGCCCTCCTGTAATGGATGATGGCGCCAGTCATGAGCACGCATGACTTTGGCTCGCCGCAATCGGGACAGTGCAAGCTCTGGGCTGCCAGAGGGAAAAGAGACCCCACCAGCTGCCCGCCCGCATCGTTGTCAAGGCAGGGAAACGGACCGCCAGCCATCCACACACACGCACACGAGCACGCCAGCGCCCAGGGCCGGATTTAGGTTTGATGAGGCCCTAAGCTACTGAAGGTAATGGGGCCCTTTATATGTCCAGCTGTCCTTCGTCAACAACAAATTGTCACTAGTTTTTGTGTTGAATATATGCTATATGGTAATTTCTGGACCTAATAGGTATCTAAAGCCATTTGCACATAACAAAATATGTATTTTATCAAGGTAATTGCTGAACTGAAATACAATTAAGAAGTATATTAATAGTGAAATGCACGCTTATTGCATTTATAAATTTTAAATTTATTGTTGTACATTGTTTTAAATGTTTGTTTTCCTTCTGGGATTGTACCCCCAAGAGTGTTTTATAAGCTGGTCTCCGACCGTAATAAATTATCTATCTAGTGAAATACAATTAAGATGAAGTATATTAATAGTGAAATAATTATTAATACATACTATTGCTGTATGTAGGTTTTATTTTATTTGTTTGTTATCTTTTATCTTGGAAATGTACATCCAGGGTTTTTTTCCCCTTTAAATTTTTTTGGGGCCCCCAAGAGAGTGGGGCCCTAAGCTATAGCCTGGTTAGCTTATACGTAAATCTGGCACTGCCAGTGCCCGGCCACTCTCTTTACTCACCACCCAGCCCCACACACTGGAGACTGAGCAGCTCACTCATCCTCTCTCTCGTGCACCCGCTCACTCCAACACAATGGGCACCAAGCGCACCGGTGACCCAGATGCACATCCAGAAAATAAGATTGTGCGGGGCAAGGGGGGGAAGTGTGCATGCCACAGAGGATGAAAGGGGTCAAATCACTGCCTGGGCTTCCAGTTTGGGGTGGGTGGGCAGTATATCTGAATCGTGTGCAGGCACACACAAACAAGCAAAGCCAAGAAAAGAAACCCAGACTTTCTGCCCAATTTAAAAAATCTGCCCGGACAGAAATTGTGACCCTGAAAACAATACGTGTCTGGAGGAAACCTAGACGTATGGCAGCCCTACTACCTGGCCACTATGAGAACAATAAGCTGGACTAGGTGGACCATTGCTCTGATCTTCTTACTGCTTTATAAATTTATCATAGCTTAAAAACAACCCTGTTAAGCAGGGGTGGCACATCCTGTTTGCCACTCTTGGGGCAAGATAGAAAGTGCTTCAACACCTGCCCTGCCACTTCCACTGGCACCACTGCCTCTGTGTCGCCTGCTGCCTCCTCCGCTGATCTTGTTTCACAAGTTCTCTCATATGGAATCTTGCAGGATTTTGGCAAGATCTCACTGGAAACTGGCACAAACGCCAGCACTGCTGGTGGTGGAACACCCACAGGGGTGCCACGTCAGAGGCTTTCACCACCTTGAGGCGGCTGCTTCCCCCTGCCTTTGTGGATGGGCCAGCCCTGCTGGGAAAGCTGACAAGGCACATCTACCCCAGCATCTTGTTTTCTCCAGTGGCCAATCATACACCTCTGAGAAGTTAGACGAGGGCTATGGCTCAGTGGTAGAGCATCTGCTTTGCATGCAGAAGGTCCCAGGTTCAATCCCTGCCATTTCCAGACAGTGCCTGTCGTCTCCAGGTAAGAGTGGTAAGACTGGGGAGTGAACCCTGCCTGAAATCCTGCAGAGCCACTGCCAGTCAGTGTAGACAATTCTGAGAATTGGAAGGCAGGAGGTCCTTAAGGCAGCTGCTCAGAACACTTTTGCACATTCCTAGCTTCTCTGAACATGGCAGCAATATGCCATTGCTAAGAGGGCCCATTGCAAGGGCTGGGAAGGAACAGAGAAAAGGAGTCCAGGCAGGACATGATATTAACATTGCAAGAATGCAATTAGTGTCTGTGTTGGGTGTGTGTGTGTGTGTTGCAATGTAAATAGCACCTAGGAAAATGATTGAACAACCACTGCCACACCCTGGGGATGGGAGAGAAATAAAAACATTCCTGTTCTGTCACACCATGCATCAAGGTGATAGGAAAGACCTTTCTCTGCCCAAAACCCACTGTGAATCAGAGAGGACAAAGCTTTGCTAGATAGACAGTGTCAGGCCCATGGGATAAGGTGGAGCATGAGCCAATGACTGGCAGGGAAAGCTAATTCTGGTTTTGTTCCCACCTCCCTCCTCCCTGCAAAGCTCTACAAAGGGAGACACTGAGACTATGAAAGAGGAAGCCGACACACACACACTGGGCTCATTGCAAGAAGGCAGGCAGACGAGGGCTGTCTGGGAGCAGGCTGAGGTTGTTGGGGCAGTGCTCCATTCATCCTAATGGACCAGCCTTTCTTTACTGCTGCTCTGAGTTGAGCTGTGCATCTTAATGAACTAATATGCATTCTTCCCAAGCTGTACTTCTAACTATCAGCCACTATCATCCACCCCACTGCAATTCTTTCTCTGCTAGCTGCAGAACACACACACACACCCCAGTGCAATAATTTTACTTGGCTTTTAAGTCTTCAAAAAGAAACCATCAGGGTTTTCTACAGGAAATCATATTCAATCAAAAATGGAGTGAGTTTCTTTCCAGGCTGTTAGTAGCATCCCATGTAAATCATTTTGATTCAACCAGCAAGAGACGTTCTAAAAGGCATGCCTTTAGACTGTGGACTCAGCTATACAGCTGCAAATAAAACGTTTTAAGTGTGTTCTAAGTGCAATATACAATGTGACACTAGATGGGGATGGTGATCCTTATGAAAAATTCAATGTGTTTGTGTGGTGTTTTTTTAAAAAAAAGCATTTTCAGAATGGTTTTTATATGTGCGTAGATTCAGCCTGGTTGTACAATGGGGTGAAATGGTCAGAAATGTTCTGACAGGAGAGCCAGTGATAGCCAGGAATAGCCAGGGCCTCCATTCTCCCACTGAACAGTTGACAATTTCAGAACCTGCTAATTCCCAGTCCCTGTTAAAATGAAGGGCAGCAGGCACTGGCCTCTGCCATCATCCAGGAGATAAAGGGTCACTGTGAGGCTGCATCCCCCAGCTCCCAAGAAAAATGGCAAAGGGCAGATTAGCCTGGCCAAATCCATTGATCAAGAGGAAGGAGCAGTTTCCTTCTTCCTGCCTGAAATAACCGGTGGCTCCAAATGCTGATTTGGACTCATCCATACTTCTGCTTGTCCCATGCCAAGAAAGCACAGGTCCAAGTGGTTTTGAGTTTACCCTGCTCTTTTCCTGGAGAAAACTCACTCTTTAGCTTTAGCAAACATCAATCTAGGAAAAACCCAATTGATATTTGCTTTGCTTGAATGCTAAAGGTTGGGTTTTGAGGATCCAGCAGAAGTCTGGATGAGCCCCAAGGCTGTTGGGTGTGTATATACGCACGAATATGTGTGAGTCTGTGTGAGAGAGTGAGTTTGGGGGCTCTTTATATTATCACAATCTGTTATAAGCTACACCATGAATGTGGTATATAGATCTTCAAAATTATTTCTTGGAAAGCAGAACAAGGTACAGGAAATCACAGTATTATTTTTTTTTCATTTCTAATTACTAAGCAGATTCAATTATATAGCAAGAATACTGAGCACCAGCATATGCTTAGCCATGTTCTTATCAGGTTCTCCAAGTATTTTATATAAATGCTAATCAGTCAAGCATTAACATCACATTTGGAGGGATAGCAAATAGAATCATTATCACTTTAGAATCAAGTAAGCTGAAGTGCATGATGTGGAACAGAATCCTTCCCTTGCACTTTCCCCCCTTCCAGCTTGTTGGCACAAAAGAATCCTTCTGACATCAGTATACCTAAGCTACTTTTGTCCAACATTTACCAAAGTGATAAATGCTGGCTATTGTAATGAAAGGTCATCTCTTTTATTGTTGCTGCAGCAAGTTCAGTTTGTGGGGTAGCTTATAGTGCCCAGGGAAGTTAAAGCATCACCTATGAGATTGCCAAACTGAAGCAGGGTAAGTTATGCATGTAAAGTCATAGACAAACCAGAACCAGGCATCAGTAATCAGTCTGAGTCCCTAAAAGGTGATCTATAGGCTAGGGGCAAAATTAGGCTTTATTTCACCTGGATTTGGCACACATACCCACACCCACACGGAGCCTCAATGGTGTCCCCCTGGAAGCTTCACCCAGGGCAAAAAAACCCCAGCTCCCCCCCCCCCGCCACACCGTAGTTACAGCCCTGCCATAGGCAATGACAGAAGGTAACAGCCCAAGGGTTAGCATCAGCTAAGTTATGGTATCTTGTACCAGGGGCCTATAGACCTGCGTTATTCCAGCAAAGACTGATACAGCCTATCTCTGAGGTAATGCCTAATGCCAGCTGTCAGTGCTGAATGGTGTTCTGAGAGACCCTTTGCTTGAGAAGTATGAAACCATTGAAGCTTAAGCTTAAGGGACCCAAATCCCAGAGGGGCCCCAGAACCACATTGCTTTTTTAAAAACCGGGTCCAGTTGACCCAATTGAGTTGCATGACTCAAATTGTTTGATTTTTTTGTTGTATATATTTCAACAATCCCAACGTTTGAGAGTCAGTATCACAGATGTTTTAAAAGGTTGTTGCAAATAAACGTGTTGAAGAAGATAACAGTGATTACCTAGACCTTGTTGCTGATTGTGAAGGGGACCCCATAAAAGTTCAAGCTCCGGGGCCCCAAAGTGTAGGTCTGCCACTGCCTTTTCTTCAGAGTCACACAGAGGTTTGGGCCTCTTGTGCATGCAATTCATCATGGGCGTGGGCCTGGGCCAGAATCTTTAGGCACCTGTCCTCTTAGGGTTTTTTTTGGGGGGGGTGGCTCTGTCTCTCTTGGACTCCACTCAGGCTTCATTCACTGGTAAACTGGACCCTATCCCAAGGCCCCCGGGCCTCAAGGAAATTCCCTGGAGTCAGCCTTGGCGAGCCTCACCTTGTACTCTCAGGATTGTCAAGGCTGATGACAGGAGACCCTGCCTGCTGCTTCAAGTCTTCAGTCTAAAAGAGGTGTAGTGCGTCCTCAGGAATTGGGTGTCCTGCTCAGAGGACAAGGCTGGGCATGACATCTATGTTGTTGGCACATTGAAAAAGACTAGGAGACTGGTAGATTGTTATACACAGGCTGAAACCTGTTAAGAAAGGAGAGAATGTATGAAAAGGAGCTAGCTTTTGCAAGCTGAGTGGCATCTCAATATACTTCTTTGTCATGTTTCACTGATGTACCAGATCATAAGAGCAGAAAGCAGAAGCAGCAACAGAGACCCATTTTGCCATCTCTCAAACTTCCCTTGCAGCATTTCTCAAACTGCTGTTTATAGGTGGTTCTGATGTCTTACTCTTTCCCCTTCACTGCCAAAGATGCTACAATTGTACTTCAGGCAAGATCGGTGGGTGTTCTGGGAACAAAAAAGACTCTTGGTGCATGTCTATTTGTGAGAACCTGGTCTGCAGGGTAACAGTTCATCATTCCTGACCAGAAGCAGCCTGTTTCTTCAGCATGACAAAAAGACCGGAACAAAGGAAGACAGACCACTGGTCCATCTAGCTCAGTATTATCTGAACTGACTGGCTGTGGCTCTCCAGGTTTGCAGCCAGGGAACATCTTCAATTGTACGTGGAGATGCTGGGGATTGAACAATGACTTTCTGTATGCAAAGCAGATGCCCTACCACTGGGCCATAGCCCTCCACCAAATATACAAATATGCAAAATATGCATTGTACACAAGCAAAAATGTACAAATATGCACCCAAGCCAATAGGAGCTTCTCCTGAGCAAATTGCACCCTCCCACTCCTAAGTTCGGGGACGCAGGTGGTGCTGTGGGTTAAACCACAGAGCCTAGGGCTTGCCGATCAGAAGGTTGGTCGTTCGAATCCCTGCGACAGGGTGAGCTCCCTTTGCTCGGTCCCTTCTCCTGCCAACCTAGTAGTTCGAAAGCACGTCAAAGTGCAAGTAGATAAATAGGTACCGCTCCGGCGGATAAGGTAAACGGCGTTTCCGTGCGCTGCTCTGGTTCGCCAGAAGCGGCTTAGTCATGCTGGCCACATGACCCAGAAGCTGTCCACCAGCTCCCTCGGCCAATAAAGCGAGATGAGCTCCGCAACCCCAGAGTTGTCCGCGACTGGACCTAATGGTCAGGGGTCCCTTTACCTTACTCCTAAGCTCAAATGAGCTGTCACCAAACTGCTGCTCATTTCAGTGGGATCTTGAACATAAGAAGTCCTAGATAGCTCGTGCTCCATTCCAGAATATTTTGAAACTTGCCTCTGTCTGGATTTGGGGCAGCACAGAAAGAACTCAGTTTTGATTACAGAAGAAACATTCTTCCACTTTTTAGAAGGACCATTCTGTCATCACCTCCCTAACTGAAATAACAAACATACTAGGATTGTTGTTTTGTTTAGGATACTTATTGAATAAGTGAAAAAGCTTTTTATAACTGAATCTTGGCATTTTTTTCTGAGTTCTTATGCTTCACAATTGCGGCTTGTGCTCATTAAGGTTGGTAAGGCAGAAGACAGGGAAGCCAACAATAGGCAGAGCCAGAGACAACAACAGTTGGAGGCAACCCATTCTAATTTCCTTCCCATCCTTCTTCCTGCTGAGTTCTGCAAGGAAAGAACTGAGACTAAAGAGAGAAATCTGATGGCCAGGTCCATTCCCTGGGCTGGTTGTAAGTAAGAAGGTAGGCAGGTGCTGGCTGAGAGCAGACTGAGTTTGGTGGGGCACTGCCCCATTCATTCGAATGGTCTAATGGACCAGACTCAGGGCCTACAACGCCATTAGGCTGGCACTTCACCTGCTCCACCATGATGGAGAAGTGGCACTGGCACTGACATAAATTTTGGCAAGATCTCACCCATTGCCAACAAGAATTCACTGAAATTATGTGAGATCTTGTGGAACGTGTGAGATCTCACCAGAAGCCAGTGAGCTCTCACCTGAAATCCACTTCTCTGCTAGCAGTGGGGCAGGTGATGTAGGTAGTGTGGTGGCTGCCACAGGCCAGAGGGGGCACTTCCCATTTTGCCTCAAGCAGCAAACTAGGATGTGTCACCTGTGACCAGACTCCAGTGCAATAAAATGTTGCAAAATCAAGTTCCAGTCAGCAAGCTTGCCCTCCTCCACTCCCCCTTCCAGCTGATTTTCCGTCTCTATTACCCGCAAACAATGATAACAGAGAATTCCATTACCACTGAAAGCACTCAATTCTCATTCATCTGTTTTGGATCTTCCCTTTAGGTCTCATCTCAACGAAAGATGGTTTGAACTTCTGCAAAGGTGGGAGTTGCTCCAAACCTGCTGATACCTCTCTTGTCTGTGGGCAGGTACCATTTGGGCTGAATAAGCATCAGCACACATTACCAAACATCAACAGAAGGAAAGATTATTGTGCTGAACAATGGTATACTTTGTGGGAATATTAATAAGAGAATTTATTTGCAGCCTATGATTATGATTATGCACTAATTATGAGATTAATAACTAGGCAATTTTTGAGGATTTTTAGGGTTTGGAAAATCTTCATGCGGCATAGGGGGACATAAGGGGGTGGGGGTAGATGGAATAAGGAGAAAGGGAAGGAGATGGATCACCCTGCCAATTGGCACAAGTTATTTGCCTATGACACCAGCTGGCACTGCCTTCTTCACTCAGATGATGGGGATGTACCTGGAGCAACTACTGTTGTTACTGGACAACCCCTAGATTATTGTCATGTATTCTGTATATTATAGATTCACATAAATCCCCCCCTGTGGAATGCCCTCCCATCAGATGTCAAATAAACAACTATCTGATATTTAGAAGACATCTGAAGGCAGCCTTGTTTAGGGAAGTTTTTAATGACTTATGTTTTAATGTACAGGGTACCTCGGGTTACAGATGCTTCAGGTTACAGACTCCGCTAACCCAGAAATAGTACCTCGGGTTAAGAACTTTGCTTCAGGATGAGAACAGAAATCGTGTGGTAGCAGCAGGAGGCCCCATTGGCTAAAGTGGTGCTTCAGGTTAAGAACAGTTTCAGGTTAAGAACGGACCTCCAGAACGAATTAAGTTCTTAACCCGAGGTACACTGTATTTTTAATCTTTTGTTGGAAGCTGCCCAGAGTGACTGGGGAAACCCAGGCAGATGGGCGGGGTAGAATTATTATTATTATTATTATTATTATTATTATTATTATTATTATTACTATTATTAGAGAGTTGGTAAGGACACAATGGTCATCTAGTCCAACCCCCATACAGTGCAGGAAACATAACTAAAGAATCCCTGGCCACCCAGTGATGGATGTTTAAAAACCTCCAATGAAGGAAAGTCCATCATTTTCTGAGGGAATCTGTCCCCCAGTCAAACAGGTCTTATCATCAGAATATTCTTCCTAATGTTTAGTCAGAATCTACTTCCTTGTAATTTGAATCCATTGGATGCTACCCAATGGAACAGCAGAAAACAAGCTTGCTCCATCATCCATATGGAAATACTTCAGATAGTTGATGGCTATTGTAACATCTCTCAGTCTCCTCTTTTCCAGGCTACACATCATACCCAGCTTCCTCAAATGTTCCTCATAAGGCTTGGTTTTCACCACTCTTTATCATCTTGGTCGCTCTCCTCTGCACATGTTCCAGCTTGTGAATATCCTTTTTAAACTGTGGCACCCAGAACTGGACACAGTACTGCAGATGGGTTCTGACCAAGGCATAATAGAGCAGTACTATTACTTCCCTTGATTTGTACACTACAGTTCACCTGATTAAGCCTAGAATTGCATTAGCTTTTTTATTCTTATAACGTTAACAGCAGGTATAGGAAAAGCTGTGCACACATTATTGGCTCAAAATGCAGTGAGGTTGTTACTTTTCTCAGTTCATATCAAAGTCAATTTGGTGGGCAGGGGGAATGCATCAGAATGAAGCATTTCATAAGAAAAGGGCAGGATAGATATGTATTGTAGCTAATGTTGTTCATCCCAAACCAGTGGTGGGACAGCACTGGATGCAGAGTAAATGGGAGCAGGTATTCAGTCAATGTCTAAACAGCCCAAGGGTGAATGGGAAGGGGGCTTTAATTCTCTCCTTGCCATACTCTGATTAAAAAATAACCTCTCCAGAGCCAATATTCATATTTCAATGAAAGTTTTCATTGGTGCCAATGGAAGCATTCATTGAAACTGAAATTCATTCATTCATAAAAAGGAATCCTCTGCCTTAAAGTAACTTGCTCCACAAAGCAGCTTTCAGATCTCTAAGGGGGGGGGACCTCCACGTAGCAATAAAATATGAAAGCACAAAATACAGCACAAGGAAACAATAAATCAGCATAAAAAGTGAAGTGCAGAAACTATTTTTAAAAATAAAATGGATCATAGAAGAATATGAAAACATAAAAAGATGAATACGGAACTGAAGAAGTGCAGCTTATTTCATTTTGTGAGATCCACCCTTTTTGTTGAATTTATATGTCTCTGTTCCACTAGAGATAGTTTAAATTGTTTTTATAATTGTCATGGTTTTATAACTGTAAATTAGGTTGTAACTCACCCTGGGACCTTATGGTAAAGGGCAGGTTCAAAAACCAAGCAAGCAAGCAAACAAACAAACAAACAAACAACAAGCCTAATTTTGGAAGGCTTGGGAGAAAATGAAAGATTATTAAACAAATGTCCAAAATGTGGCAATCTAACAGAAGAGAATGCCAGAGAACTGGTGACACAATGCTAAAAACATATGCTCAGGTAACAGTATGCTTTACCCACAGGGATACACAGGAACACAGGAAGCTGTCTTACAAGACCATTGGTCCATCTAGCATGGAATTGTATGCACAGACTGGCAATGGCTCTCCAGGATTGCTCGCAATCCTACTTGAAGATACTGGAGATTGTACCTGAGACCTTCTGCATGCAAAGCGGATTCTACTTTAGTGAGCCATGGCACTTTGGGGTATGCAGCACCATCAACAGATCTCTACGCATAAGACTAAAGGACAGGGATGAGATGTAGGGAAGAGGTGGCTTCTCAGATATCCTGGTCTTAAGCTGGATAGGGCTTTATGCCCCCGTAATAAAACCTTGAATTAAGCTCAGTAGCTAAAAATAGCAGCTTCAGAGAGAGGACTTTTATAAGGACTGTGGCAGCAAAGGAAGAGACCCCCTCCACACCCTAGCTACTATTTACTCATTCACTCATTCCCCTAGCTACTATTTACATTGCAAACACACATTGTTATATCCTAACCTTCCTTCAAGGAAATTAGGGTGACCTATAGCGGGGTTACCTCTGTTCTATCAACTTCCATGATTAATAGCTTTCTATTTGATTGCAACAACTCTGAAAGCTATGCCAGGCTGCAACCATGTGACTGGTTGAAGCCCCCAACTCCTGCCCATGTTTGCATTGGCACACCTGTGTCTGCCTGGTGGAACTGGGCTCCTTTGAAGAGATGGAAGGCATCTCTATCAGTGATCAGGATTGTGTAAGTTTCTTGATATAATCCCCTAATTAGTCTTCACTTTGGACTACAACTCACATTACTCCCGGGTGATGGAAGTTTAGTCCAAACCATCTGGAGGAAATCACCCTAGTGAAGGCTGAACTACTTCAACTTTCCTGGCCATGCTGTTGGAGTTGGAAGAGTTGGAAGGGACCCCAAGGGTCATCTAGTTCAACCCCCTGGAATGCAGGAATCATAGCTAAATAATAATTGACAAATGACCATCCAACCTGTTTGAAAACCCAGTGAAGGAAATTCACCACCTTCAGGAGCAGCCCATTCCACTGTCCAGCAGCTCTTAATGTCAGGAAAAAATTCCTAGTATTTAGTCAGTATCTCCTTTCTTGTAATTTGAATCTATTGATTTGGGTCCTATCCTCTTGAGCAGAAGAAAAAAAGCTTGCACCATTTCCCTTGTGTCAGCCCCTGTAGTCCAACAACATCTGGAGTACATCAGGTTGGAGGAGAGCTGCCATGTGCCCTAACCACTAGACCACCCTGCCTCTATCAACCACCTAGACACCTCAAGCAAAGTACTACAATTACTGGAAGTGACTTGGACCAGCAAAGGCAGAGGCTGTAAATGACAGTCCTAGATACCACCACCCTGTCAGCCTGTCTTGTGTCCCACCTTACCTTGACGGCTTCAGCGTGGGTCACCTTGTCCAAGGGCTTGTCGTTGACTTTCAGGATCTGGTCTCCCACCCGGAGGCCTTCCTTCTCAGCCAGGGAGCCTGGTTCCACCAGGGAGACATAGATCCCGACTCCGTGCTCAGAGCCCCCTCGGATGCTGAATCCTAACCCTTCCTGGGCCTTGTTCCTCCTGAGGATCACTTGCCTGATCTCCCCGCGGAGTTCCTCCAAGCCGGAGGCCCCCAGGGGAACTGTCCCGTCGAGTGTGGTGCTGAAATCCTGCAGTGACCTCCGCGAGGCGAGAGCGGGGGGCCAGAAGTGGCCAGTCTGAGTGGGAGACGGGGAGCGGGTGACCGGGGCTGGCGTCGGCAGGGTCCGTGCAGATCCAGCGCAGTCGAGGCCCGCGCTGCCGGAGCTGTTGGCAGGCAAGAAATCCGCCTTCAAGTAGAGCCCCTCGGAGGTGTACTGGTCGAAGAGCAGCTGGTCCGAGCGAGGGATGACCAGGCGCAACATGGGCAGGAGCTGCCTCTTCTCGGGGCCGTCTAGGAGGACTTTGAGGGTCTGCACCAGATCGAAGACGTTCCTCCGGCAATGATAGACGTTCAAGCAGTGGATAAACTGCTCCTTCTCCGCCTCGTTCAGGAGCAGGTTCAGCGCCCCATGAAGTTTCCTCACGTTGGCCGACAGCAGGCGGATTCCAGCTCCGGCCGCCGCCGCGGGCCCTAGCTGGCCCCCAGCCGCCGCGCCGCCGAAGGTGTTGGACTGGGAAGACGAGGCTGCGGAAGAGCACGATCCCAGAGACATGCGATCCAGATCCGCGCTCATGGCCCCCCCTCCCCAAGCGACAGGTCTTGGGCAGCCAGTGGAAGGCGCTCGCTAATGGGAGGGGGAGGAGGGAAGTGTCAGGACATCGGAGGGCAAACTCGGGAGCTGCTGCCGGAGCTTAGACGGGAAGAGGCTCCGGTTTCGAATGGGGCAACTCCGCTCTTTTCACCCTCCTTGGCCAGAGGGGAGAGCCGGAGGGAAGGACAGCCATAGAGATAGGGGAAGGAGAGGAAGAGGAGAGGAGAAATCCCTTCCGTTCTCCTCCTTCTCGGAGTCGCCGAGGGAAGACTCAGAACTTCGCGGTCTCTCCGAATCTTCTTGCCGAGTTTTCGCCACTTTTTACGTAGAGCGGGCGCGATCTGGGCTGGTTCCGAAACGCTCCAGCGCGGCAGGAGAAGTCACGGATCTTCCTACTCCTTCTGTAGATAAAAGGAGCTTCGAGGGTCTTCTGTGGTATATGATCCTCTCACCCTCTTGCAGGGAAAAGAAAAACACACACACACCACGGAGAAGTAGCGCTGGGGATTTGCGGTGTATGCGCGCCGGCGGCTCTTATGTAGATCTTCTCGTTGAGAGATCGCCTCTCTCTTTTTGCGCGTGAAGTCCTGGCCTCCCCAGTCTACTCTTTGTTTAATTTTGCGATTCGTCACAATATATTATAATAGAATAAACACGCGAAGCGAAGAAACAAAAATACTCGACGGCCTCTCCTGCTTTACACTCTTTGGTCTTTGCAAAGAAAAGTCCTTTCCTACGGAGCTGACTGCTGAGCTGATGCCGCTAGAGGAGGGGACGGAGGGAGAGTTTGCTAAACTGTTGAGCGGCTCTGCTCCGCCAAGCTGCCAGCCTGCCTGCCTGCTGGGGCCAGCCTCTTGGCAGCAGCTGCTCAGGAAGTGACGCGCCTTCTCCCGTTGCCTGGAGACGGTCCGATACAGTCCGGCTCAGTAGAGGTGAAGGTACTCGCGGAGGAGGAGGCGGGGCGGGCGGCGGGGAGCCAGGGCTCGCTGGCTGGCTGGTCTACCCAGGCGACTTGGATGGCAACACCTGAGGGAACTGCCTGCAACCATGACCTCCCCCCCCCCCGGGCCTTTAAAAGCTGTGCGGCAGGCGGAAATCCAACGGATGGAGTCTCTCGTCACCAGCTCCTCCTCCCGAAAGCTATACGAACTAGACGCTTGTCTGCTAAGCGGCATTCCGGTTAGCTAGGATACACCTCCTTACAGGGCACTCCAACATGGCAGGTGGAAAGCTGACAGGTGGAGCTTTTCTACACTACTTGCAAAACAACAAACAAACCTTTTCAGTACTTTATGAAGTTCTGTGAGGCAAGGATCCAGGTGACTACCATAACACAGTTGTGTAGCAGGCTTTTTAAAAAGTGAGGGCTAGAGTCTTGCTGCATTCATTGTTGTTGCTGTTGTTTAGTCGTTCAGTCGTGTCCGACTCTTAGTGACCCCCTGGACCAGAGCACGCCAGGCACTCCTGTCTTCCACTGCCTCCCGCAGTTTGGTCAAACTCATGCTGGTAGCTTCGAGAACACTGTCCCACCATCTCGTCCTCTGTTGTCCCCTTCTCCTTGTGCCCTCCATCTTTCCCAACATCAGGGTCTTTTCCAGGGAGTCTTCTCTTCTCATGAGGTGGCCAAAGTCTTGGAGCCTCAGCTTCAGGATCTGTCCTTCCAGTGAGCACTCAGGGCTGATTTCCTTCAGAATGGAGAGGTTTTTTTGCAGTCCATGGGGCTCTCAAGAGTCTCCTCCAGCACCATAATTCAAAAGCATCATTGAGTTCCTGCTTTTTATGGCCTTGGAGTTAAAGGAAGCCAGGCTAGTTTCAAGGGGATAAAGGCAGCTTCCAGGGGCAGCTGAGAAGGCAATTATTGGCCACCTCACTGCTCACTCCTAATTCTAGAAGCAGACTGCCTCTGAATGTGGAGGTTATACAGGGGAGGTGCATCTTTGAGACAGATCTGTTCACTCGAGCACTATTCATTTCAGACGTCTACTGACACCTCCAACCCAAATGTGTGGGGCACAGACTGTGGTTATAAGTGATGAAAGAAAAGCACTTTGCACATGCTCTCTTTGAGGATTGGGGTTCCATCAACTACAACCCACCACCACCAGGCAATGTGGTTTTTGGGACAGAGTGTCTGTTCTGCACAGAGAAGGTCCCAAGTTCGGTCCTGGCATCTCCAGGTCGGGTTGAGAATGTCCCCTCCCTGAAACTTTGCAGAGCCACTGCCAGCCAGTATAGACAATTCTGAGCTCTGAAGCTTGATTTGAACTGTCAGTACACATCATTTGGAGGGGACAGCACAAAACCTGGGGTTTGTAGCACAAAACAGCACAAGTCCTCTTGGGGGGTTTTGCCTGTTTGGAATGTGTCCTTGTACTCAGATAATGGTTCTTGCTTGCCTGGGTGGAGAAAAGAGAGACAATGTGGGAAGAAAGTAGCCTAGTGCACAAAGCTAAAATTTTGCATTTGTTGTCCCACCTACCACTGCAGGGCCAGCCCACCCACAAGGCAAGGTGAAGTAGTTGCCTAGTGCTGAGGATTCACAAGGGCAGCAGATCTGCCCTCCAAGCAATGCGTCACCTACTGCTGCCGCTGCTACCACAGTGGTAACAACAGATAGGACAAGCTCCTTGGAGGACAGATTTGCCACTCCTCAGCAGCCCCCACCCCACGCAGTGGCCTATTGGCAAGTAGGAGGAGGTGCTGCTGGTCTCCTCCCAACCTCGTTCCTGGTGTAGATCTTCACTCCCCACTTCTTCCCTGGCAAGGGGAGCACCATTTTGTGTTTGTCTAAGGTGCCAAAATGTATTGGGCTGGCCCTGCACCACTGGCAACTCGCCTCCCGGAAGGTTACCCAGATATGAATGTGACTTGTGGCCTGAAAAACGGTTCTGCGCTCCTGCCCCGGATTGAGCGCAACCATTTCCCCTCCCTGCCACAGTGTATAACTAAGAAATAGTTGCCATTAAAGCTATGGCTGAGCGTACGCAAAGAAAGCTAATCTTCTTGAAATTTGTGTTTTATGTTCCCTAGCTTGGGCTGCTTAATTACAACAAAAAGCTTTTGTACTTACAGAGCACTTTCTGACTCTGAAGTGCTTTTTAGAAAGAAGGGGGAAAGTCAGGCAATTAGCCCCTAGAATGCCGTATCTACAGGAGTGTGCACTGCGGGTGGGGAGGGCAGGAGTAAGTGTGTTCTAAGTGACTATAAAAGCAGGTTGGCATTTTAATTTCAATTCCGGTTGGGCAAGAACGATTAAATGACTGTCAGAGGCTCTGCGTGGCATCAGCAGTAGATGCAGGGAGCAAGACTCCCCACTTCGTCCCAAGTTATCACCATGCCACCTTGCTAGTACCGATTTGGAAAGCTTTTTCATTTGTAGTCATTAAGTTCTCCTAAAGCTTAGCCAAAGCCTGCTTCCTTGCAATGGTGGCAGTCCTTCCTTCTTCTTCTTCTTCTTCTTCTTCTTCTTCTTCTTCTTCTTCTTCTTCTTCATTTACTGCCCTTCATCCGAAGATCCTAGGGTGGTTTACAACAGAAAAATACAATTCCCACCTGAAGTCCCCATCTGAAGAGAACCCCAAAGGAGCGCAGAGTTCAGCATCATCCTCTGTCAAGTATTTTGACAATGCATTCCAAGAGAAAAATTTCCATTTGTATGTACTTTGAAGAGCCACCCAGGAAACGAAGAATACACTAGAATCAAATTATTGCAGTCTTTGTATATTCTTCAATTAATGCCCTTCAGACATTTGAAGACAATCTTAGATTGCACCCTCACCATACATTTAAAGCTCCTTTATATCACATTACGATGGTACCACTTTCCCAGCTTAGACTAAGCCTCTCACCATATGCTAATTCATTGCTCAAGTTTAGCACTCAAATTTTAATTAGCAGAGAGGTTTTTGTTTTTAAACAAGGCACCCAGAGATCCAATGGAAGGTTTGATAAAGAATACGGTTCTCTACATAACGCTCTTCCTGGCATAGAATAAAGCAAATTAAATTGCAACTAGAGAAAAAGTGACCCAAAGTAACCTACAAACACTATGTAAACACTAAAACCGATCGCAGCAAACACAATAGAAACCTTAAAAAGCACATCTATGCAAATAAAACTCAGGTCTTACAGTTCCTGCTCCACACGTATGTGAAACCCTTCATATTAAGGATGAAAAGCCTGGGTGAAAAAGGAAAGAGTCTGCATGACACCTAAAATTAGATAAAGATGGTGCCAGGTGAGCCTTCCTAGGTAAAGCATTCTTCTTCTTCTTCTTCTTCTTCTTCTTCTTCTTCTTCTTCTTCTTCTTCCCCTTCTCCTCCTCCTCCTCCTCCTCCTTCTTCTATCACTCGTAGCTGAGTAAGATTGTCTTCCATGAATATGGTCTTAACAGTGTGTCCGTAAGTGACTATAGAGGCTAATTCTGGATCCGCACATCCTTTCTAGTGGAGACATAGGTTTCCATGCAGGAGTTGATAACGGTGAGGATATGCCAAACGTGCCTTCCTGTTAGCTCTTTTATCCCTTTTGTCCTGAGTTTGTGCTTCTTCAAAGTTCATGACACTTTTGGTAAAGGCTGTTCTCCAATTGGAGTGCTCACAGGCCAATGTTTTCCAGTTGTTGGTCTTCATATTACATTTTTTAGTTTTGCCTTGAAAGCATCTTTAAACCTCTTTTGTTGTCCACCAGCATTTCACTTTCCATTCTTAAGTTGAGAGAAGAGTAGTTACTTTGGAAGATGATAATCAGGCATCCAAACAACATGACCAGTCCAATGAAGTTGATATTGAAGAATCATTGCTTCAACACTGGTTTCTTCCCAAGTGATGTGCAAATTTTTTTGGAGACACTATTGATGGAATCTTTTAATGAGTTTGAGATAGCATTTATAAGTGGTCCATGTTTCACAAGCATACAGTAAAGTTGGTAGTACAACAACTTCGTAAACAAGCATTTTGGTTTCCCTGTGAATGTCCCGGTCCTCAAATACTCTTCACTTCAATCAGGAGAAAGCTGCACTCACAGAGCTCAGGCGATGCTGGATTTTGACATCCATGTTGGCCCTTCTGGAAAGATAACTGCCTAGGTAGGAGAAATAATCAACATTTCCCAACGTTACACGATTAAGGTGGAATTGTGGCGCTGTGGAGTTGTTTTGTGCTTGTTGGTGCAGCACTTTGGTTTAACATGGTTTGGAGGTCGTCCTCTGAGTGTGTACACATTAGGTTGTCAACAGCATATTGAAACTCTATGACAGAGCTTATGGTAACCTTACTCTTTACTATCAGCCTACTCAGATCTGTTCGATATATGATTTCTACCCCGGTGGGGAGTTTCCCTTTGACAATGTGTAGGACCATGGCAATGAAAATAATAAATAGAGTTGGGGCGATAATGCATACCTGTTTAATGCCTGATCCTACTGTGAATGGTTTGCTTTGAGAGCCATTGTTATCTGTGATTCTTGCCGGCATATTATCATGGAGGAACCAAAGGATGTTCACAAATTTATCTGGGCAGCTGATTTTCAGAAGGACAGTCCGCAGAGCAGTGTGATTGTGGAAACTATAGAGGCATCTCTTTATTAGCTGTGGCTGGCAAAATTCTTGCAAGGATCTTAGCAAACTGTCTCCTATTTATATCCAGGATACCCTTCCTGAATCCCAAAATGGTTTTCAACTTTCTAGGGGGACAGTTGACATGATTTTCACTTCTCAACAGCTTCAAGAAAAATGCAGAGAGCAAAACCAACCCTGGTATATGGCGTTTATTGACCTGACCAAGGCCTACAACTACCACAGTGGTTTAGCACTCAATCCCTCTTCCCAGGGAACTCTGGGAATTGTAGCTCTGTGAGAAGAATAGGGGACTCCTAATAACTCTCAGTATCCTTAACAAACTGCATCTATACTGTACATTTAAAGTAGTATCACACCACTTTAAACAATCATAAGGTAAAGGTAAAGGGACCCCTGACCATTAGGTCCAGTCACAGACAACTCTGGGGTTGCGGCGCTCATCTCGCTTTATTGGGTAAGGGAGCTGGCGTACAGCTTCCGGGTCATGTGGCCAGCATGACTAAGCTGCTTCTGGTGAACCAGAGCAGCACATGGAAACGCCGTTTACCTTCCCACTGGAGAGGTACCTATTTATCTACTTGCACTTTGACGTGCTTTCAAACGGCTAGGTTGGCAGGAGCAGGGACCGAGCAACGGGAGCTGACCCCGTTGTGGGGATTCGAACCTCTGACCTTCTGATCAGCAAGTCCTAGGCTCTGTGGTTTAACCCACAACCCCAACAATCATAGCTGCCTCCAAAAGAAGCCCAGGAGCTGTAGATTGTTGCTTATTAATAGCCTGGTGTAGTTGGATGATGTTTTCTTCAGTGGAAGTCTATGCTTAGTGAATAGCTTCTTTGTCAGTTGTGATGTACCACCACCACCACCACAAATGCAAGTGGTGAAGCCTTGCCTGGCACCTTGTCTCTTTCATGCCTAATCTTTATACTGTATTTTGTAGAGTAATTTCTGTGTGGAACACCCCCCTCCCCCGTGCATCTGCACTAAACATCTAGAAGCAGGATGATAGCACTTTTAACAGCCATGGCTTCACCAAAAGAATCATGGGAAGTGTAGTTTAAGGGTGCTAAGAGTTGTGTGGCAACCCCTATCCCCCCCCACAAGCTGCAATTTCCAGACTTTCCTAGGAAATGGATTGATTTTTAAAGCACTTTGGGAATTGCAGTTCGGGTAGGGGAAAAGGGGCCTCCACACAAATCAAAGCATATAGCAGTGGTTTTCTACCAGTGTGTCATGGCATCCTGCAGTGCTTTGCATGATGGTCAGGGGTGGCCTCTGACCCTCTTTCCTTCCCTTCCTCCTCTGATGCCTCTCTCAGGTTTCTGACTCCCATAGGCTTGCAAGACTGTTTGCTGCAGCAGCTGCCCTGGTTATAAGCTTCCCAAGTGAATGGTGCCTCTGGAGCTGGCCAGGGGGAGCTTCCCAGGCCCCTGTGGGGCAGTGTGAGGAGGCACCTCTCTTTGGGATGAGGGGCAGGTCAGAGACCAGGGGCGGCAGCGGCAGCTGCCTGGAGGACTCCTGAGGAGAGGGGAGAGAGGAGAGGAAGTTGAGGGAACACTCCACAAAGGGGGGTGTTTGAAAAGAGGTGAGGGGTTGCCACCTCTGCAGACATAACAGGGCTCCTGAGCCCCACAGGGGTGCCACAGAAAGAATGTAGTTGGTCAAGGGAGCCGTGGACCCAAAAAGATTGAAAACCTCTGGCATATAGAACTTCTTATTAATTTTTATTTTTTTTAAGCAAAGGAGCTGGGGCATTCAGAAAACTCAGAAATATTGTTTTGACACAGAAAGGTGAGTACTGCCATGGTCTGTTTTGCAAAATTAGTCCTTCGGAATTTTACAGATCAACCTAAAAAAGCACTTCTGACATTTATATTATCATAGCAAGCTTTACAGTATTCACCTCCTACTCCCTATTATGTGTTGCTGAAGGACTCGCTTCTGTCTGCTATGTGATATATCCCTTTACTCTACAATAGCTTGTCCTTTGTAGATTTCAAAGCCAAGAAGATAGTTTGTTCTACAGTTTAAAGATAAGAATTGTTCTACTCAGGTACACAGCACAACACAAAAATTGTGATGTCAGAAGTTTGACAGAGGGGCACTTAGTCAGACTTAGCCCAAGGGAGAGCAAGGAGATAAGAATCTGGCCTGCTGGCTGGATCCAGTCCTCCACCCCTGTTCCTACACTGTGAATTATTATTATTACTATTATCATTAACAGAAAAAAGCTTTACAAATTGTCTGGTGGATTAGAC
This sequence comes from Podarcis filfolensis, assembly GCF_964270895.1. Lineage (NCBI taxonomy): Eukaryota > Metazoa > Chordata > Lepidosauria > Squamata > Lacertidae > Podarcis > Podarcis filfolensis. The sequence continues at coordinate 42,175,383 of NC_139617.1, forward strand.
AGGGTAGATTTAAAAGTTGATAGTGATCACACCATGGTGGAATCTACACACATATAAAAACCATTCTGAAACTGCTTTTTTTAAGGCACTTTTTAAAAAAATTACATTGAATTTTCCCTAAGGCTCACCATTGCCGTCTAGTGTCACATTGTATATTACACTTTAAATGCACTTAAAATGTTTTATTTGCAGCTAGATTCAGGTAGGTAGCCATGTTGGTCTGACGCAGTCAAAATAATAATTAAAAAAATATAAAAAAGAAGTGTGCATGCACACGAAAGCTTATACCAGAACAAACTTAGTTAGTCTATAAGGTGCTACTGGAAAATTTTTTAATTTTTATTATTTGCAGCTGTATAGCTGAGTCCCATGTCTCATATGTCAATATAATCAAAGTAGAATAGTGTGGTGCACCACCCCAATCTTCAAGTAGTGCAAGACTTCAGGGGTTCAAGGATTTGGTAGCCTTGGAAAGAAGGACAGCAGAGACTGTGGTGTCTTTATGATACTTGGTTTATTTACACATATATATACAATGTGAGCCTATGATGGAGGGACTCACAGCATTAACATACCAGAAGGTCTTGCTTCTCCCATAGCTGCAGCCTTGGATTCAAACTGAAATAAAGGATGACTCTTACTTTAAGACTTCTGCCTGCTTCTAACCCAGCTCACAAGCTCACTCTAGCTTTGGTTATTGTCCTTCTCACTACCATCCAAGTGACAAGGGGGACCTACCCATTCGCCTTCTGGCCCAGGGCAACTTCCTTTGCCATACCAAGGACCACACTCAAGGTACTTTAGGTAGCAACTGCGGCCCTTGCCTTGCTAATTCAGCAATGGGATCCTCCGTTAGATGTTAACCCTTGCTGGATCCAGGACCCCAGCAATCAGAAGGGACTCAGGCATCATACTAACTAACCCACCCACCCCCGAAACCTACAACAATATAAAGGAAAAGTACTACTGTCCTCTAATTCAGCAGGTGGTAGCCACAGCCATTGTGAGGACAAAAAAAGGGTTCAACTGAGTAGCTGAGTGACTGACCCAGTGACTTTTGGGGCCCAGGCCTTGCAGAGGAACCTGGGGATTTAACATCTTAATCTTTGTACAGCCAGGATTGTCTATACAGGAACCAAAACAAAGAGCTGGAGCACATGCACAAGAATTTCTTTCCTATTCAGATCAAATTCTAGAAAAACTTGCATGCCATCAGTCAGAGGAATAAAGGGAAACTGGGATTCTCCATCTCATTATTCACAGCAAAGAAAGCAATCATGAGTGTTTATGTAACTACCTCTAAGCAAAGAAAGGCAGCTGTTACCTGGGGTGTGTGTGTGTGTGTGTGTGTGTGTGTGTGTGTGTGTGAGAGAGAGAGAGAGAGAGAGAGAGAGAGAGAGAGAGAGAGAGAGATATGATGGAGTAGAGTTGTCTGTGCCAACTTGGGCCCACTAAGCCAGGCTGATGCCCTCAGATGCAAAGGAGCCTGTTCTCCTTTGAAGTAAGATTTGTACATGGAATGGTAAACAGGATGTCCTCTTCTCCTTCCTTTTGGACAGCAAAATGCTTTGGGTTGACCCTGACCCAAGGTATATTGTCAGGTTGTTGTATGCAACTTCCTGGGACATAAAGGAACACCAATACTCAATCTTACAATAATAATTATTCATTATAACTATTATAAGAACATCATTTAGTTAGTAGTGTTCTTTGTATCCCTCAAGAACACTTGAGGGACAACACCTTTGATGTGCCACCAATGTGGTGCTGAAAAGTTATTCCTTGCAAGCAGTAAAGACGTGTCCATTGGAAATAGCCATTAAAAGTAAAGGAGATGGAATTAAAAGATTGCTCCATTACTATTCCTGCCATCTGCTGGTGCGATTCCACCCGCCACAGAAATGATGAGTTGCTTGGGCTATTTAAGCAAGCGGTAGAGGAATGTCAAATCAGCAACATTGACTTGAGCCATCTGGATCTTTTACTACTAAATCTATTATTTGGCCTGAGGACAAGGACATACTGTCACGAGAAGCGGGGGGGGGGGGGGGAGGACTCGGGAGAATGAGATTTGCTCCTAAGAGTATTGGATCAGATTGCTTTACAATTTTTCAATTCCACCTTATTTCAAAGGGTATCAACTTCACTCTTAAAATATGAAAGGAGGGATGGGGGAACCTGTGTTGTTCCAGATATTGTTGGACTACAACTCCCATGCTGGCTGGCTGACAGAAGCTGGTGTCCAACAATATATGGAGGGCCACTGGTTCCCATTCCGCAGTGCTTATGTAAGCAGAAGGCAGCTTGAGAATTTTAGAATTGTAGGGTTGGAACTCTTGCAATTGTGAAACCACAGCTAAATAATCCCTGACAGATGGCCATCCAACCTCTGTTGAAAAACCTCCAATGAAGGAGAGTCCACCACCTTCCAAGGGAGTCCATTCCACTGCTGAACAGCTCTTCCTGCCGGAAGGTTCTTCCTGATGTTTAACCAGAATCTCCTTTTTTGAAATCTGGAACCCACTTTCCCTCTGGAGCAGAAGAAAACAAGCTTTCTCCATCTTCCGTGTGGCAGCCCTTCAGATATTTGAAGATGGCTATCTTCTCTTCTCCAGGCTAAATATAATAATAATAATAATAATAATAATAATAATAATAATAATAATAATAATTTATTTTTATACCCCGCCCAATTGGCTGGGTTTCCCCAGCCACTCTGGGTGGCTTCCAACAAAATATAAAAAATACAATAAAGCATCAAACGTTAAAAACTTCCCTAAACAGGGCTGCCTTCAGATGTCTTCTAAAAGATAGTTGTTTATTTCCTTGACATCTGATGGGCGGACGCTCCATAGCGTGGATGCCACCAGGGAGAAGGCCCTCTGCCTGGTTCCCTGTAATCTCACTTCTCACAGTGAGGGAACTGCCAGAAGGCCCTTGACACTGGACCTCAGTGTCCAGGCAGAACGATGGGGTAGAGATGCTCCTCAGGTATGCTGGGCCGAGGCCATTTAGGGCTTTAAAGGTCAGTGCCAATACTTTGAATTGTGCTTGCAAATGTACCGGGAGCCAATGTAGGTCTTTCAGGACTGGTGTTATATGGTCTCGGCGGCCACTCCCAGGCATCAGTCTAGCTGCTGCATTATGGATTTGTTGCAGTTTCTGAGTCACCTTCAAAGGTAGCCCCACGTAGAGCACATTGCATGTTTCTCATAAGGCTCAGTATCCAGTCTCCTTCTCCTAGTGATGTGGTGAGCATCAGATGGTCTTGTTTGACTCTAAATGTCTTCTCCACACTGTCCCCTTGTTCCATCTCAAGGGCCTTTCATGGATTCCTTCCCAGCTGGCCCAAATTCTGATTATTATTACTTTTAGCTTTGTCCATTTTTGCTGCTGCTAGAAGGTTCTTTAGTAGCATCTGATCCTTTCTATAATATTCACCCTCTAAATAATTCAGCAGTAATGTTAATGCATTACATTTCAATGACAACCCTATTATTTCATAAATAACGTCAGTGTAATTAAACCTTAGGGTAGCTCAGCTAGACATGATAAAAGTATGCTCAGGGAGCATTATTTCAGAAAATACATTCACCCAATAGATTTTATTTGGTAACTAGAGATGTATAGGGTTCCTTTTATGATCCTGCCCTCTTTTCACCCTCACAATGATTCTGTGAGGTTAGGCTGAGAAAGTGACTGGCTGAAGGCCACTCCAGTGAGCATCATGGCCAAATGGAGATTTGAACCCAGGTCTCCCCAGTCCTGGTCTGACACTGTGGCTACTACACCACACTGTTATGTACTAAGCTTGGATCCTAGAACAATAGGCAAGTAGGATCCTAGAATGCAACAACTGATTGGCTTGCAGGAAAAGACCAATCAGGCTCCAGGAGGAAGTTAACCAGCCTATTAGGCTGGTAGGATTGTAGAATGCAAAAACTGATTGGCCTGCAGGAAAAGACCAATTAGGCTCCAGGAGGGAAGCAGAATCAGCCAATCAGATGGGACTCGTTGTGTAAATAATGTATATAAAAGCCTGAGGTTTGGGGGGCAATTCAATCACTGTTTTACAAGCTGCAATAAAGAGCATGAAATCACTACAGGACTACGAGTATATTTCACACACCTTCATAGGAATAGAGGAATCTGCCTCATACTGAGTCAGGTCTGTCTTGCTCAGTACTGTTCTCACAGGCTGGCAACATCTCTCCAGGGTTTCAGGCAGGAGCTTCTCCTGGCCCCAACTGGAGATGCTGGGGATTGGACTTGGGGGCTTCTGTGTACACAACAGCTCTTCCAGCTGAACTATCCCCCTCCATAGCCATGACAGCAAGAAACTTTTTCCTCCATCATCATCATCATCATCATCATCATCATCATCATCGAGCTGTGATTTCTATGAAACCATGTTCTCTGCTTCGTATGTAGCCTCTTCTTTTTCTCTGCTCCTGCAAAACAGCAGGAGGCTCTATCTGCTCCGAATCCAGCAGTTTGTCAGTTTAAAATCTTAATCAGGCAAGAACTCTGTCTGGCACAAGTATCACTCTGTGCCAGGAATTCTTTTGGTTCTTCCTGCAGAGCTGCATGCTCACCAGTTCATGTTCCCAGTGGGTGCTTTAACAAATGATACAGCATTGCCAGTTGCATTAAAGCAGCTGTACTAAAACGAGGGGGGAGAGAAAGATTCAGCACTCCTGAAATGTAGAATGTCCCTGTATTAATTATTGGTTGTGCATTTCCTCTTCGTGTGCTATCCCCAATCATATTAACAGATTACTCAAGAACGTGATGTGCTTCTAGCCTGCTGTATCTCCTCATTGTTTCCCATCTGTTGATTGATTATGAAAAAAAGACTATTAATAGCTTGGAAAAGCTCGCAAAATCCTGGCCACATATTGATTGCCACCTCCTGGCATGGCTATTGAATTTAATGACAGTTCATTTGCTTAAATGGCTTTGCCTTTTTTCCTCCAGCGGTGAGAAGTGGAGAGTATTTTTTTTAAAAAAAAGATAAACAATGCAGACGTTGTGCACACCATGCATTTAAAGCATATAGCCACCCACAAAGAAACCTGGATGCTGTAGCTTCCCCCTCACAGAGCTACAATTCCCAGCACCTGTTGCACTTCTCATGAGTCTTTGGGGGGGTTCCATGTGCTTTAAATTTATGGTGGGTGTGCTACCCGCTTCCCTTAGTAGGGAGAAGTAAGGGAATGGCATCTCTGCTGGATTTGGATCCCTTTAAATGAGAGGCTGGGTTTAGTGTGGCAGCTTCTGCATTGCCAAAACAGAGGACAAAGGACATATATTTGCATAAAATGTGCATATGCTAATTTATATGCATAGATGAAAATGTAGAAATAATTACTATAATTTAAATGGAAATCCAGTACATCTCACCACAGTGTGGAAAACTGATGAGGAGGTGTGTGTTCCTGCGTAGTCTGTTTTCTAAGTACTGGCTGTGGGCGGGTGACCTCAAGACTGTTAAAGGCTGTCACTGGTTACTAGCCACAATGGCTATGCTCTGTGGGAATCACAAGAGAGCAGAGAGCTGTTGCATTCAAGTCCTGCTTACAGGCTTCCCATAGGTCTTTGGTTGGCCATGAGGAGAACAGGATGCTGGGCCAGATGGGCCATTGGTCTCATCCAACAGACCCTTTTATTTTTCTTAAGGCCCCTCCTGCTCTCCCCTCTGATGGTTCTTTATCTCTAGCCATTACATGTGGACTAATATTATATGGATGTTTCAGGTTTGGGGTCATGACCAATGTAGCATTAAGAGGGGGAGCACAATGCATGTACCAAAAGGAAATAAATAAGGATCTGAACAAGGCTTTATATGCAACATACAGTCATACCTCATGTTACATTTTTTCAGGTTATGTCCCACAAGTACTGGAAAGGGTTACTTCCGGGTTTCGCCGCTCGTGCATACGCAGAAGTGCTAAATCGCGCTTCGCACATGCACACAAGTGCCAAATCGCACTGCACACCTGCGCAGATACGGCACTTCAGGTTGCGCTCTTTTCATGTGGCAAACGGGCTTCCAGAACGGGTCCCGTTCGCAACCAGAGGTACCACTGTATTTCCTTCCTAGGGCCAAGTGGGAGGCACAGGCAATGGAGCTTCTGGGCTTCTCTGCATGCACAAGATAAGCGATCAAAGCCTGTGTTCAGCAGAAGATTTGATTGACACCTGTGCATTATGGTAAAGAACCAGGCAATGTCCTTGCCTGGTACTTTTAAACTGCATTTCCATGTGCTCTGGCACTCATCACGGACCTCCTTGCACCAGTAGCGATTTAAGTCAGGCTGGCCACATGACCTGGAAAGCTGTCCCTGGACAAACGTTGGCTTCCTCGGCCTGAAAAGCGAGATGAGTGCCGCTGAATCTCTCTAAAAGGTAAATTTATGGCCTAATTCTTCACTAACCCAAAGATTGCAACTGTGCTTCTGGTGCTGATGGGACCAAAGGAAGGTGCTCACCTGAGATCTTAGCACCCAGGCAAGTTTGTATAGGGAGATACAAACTTTCAGGTGCTCTGAGCCCAAGCCGTGTTTCCCAGCTTGATCACTGAGATCTTTGGGACAGTCTCTGTTGGTGGTCCCCTGTGGTTCAGATGCATGACTTGTAATGAGATTAGGCAGTACCCTCCTTGCAGAACAACCCACCCTGTCTTTAGTTGAGTAACATTGACTGCACCTTCCACCCTGCAACTCTGCTCCTGCCTCACCTGGGCTGTTTTCTGTCAAGCTCTTAGTCTTCTTCAATGGAAGCACCAGGCCTATTACATCTGTCCTATTGCATGGTAGGGACGTGGGTGGCACTGTGGGTTAAACCACAGAGCCTAGGACTTGCTGATCAGAAGGTCGGCGGTTCGAATCCTTACCATGGAGTGAGCTCCTGTTGCTTAGTCCCTTCTCCTGCCAACCTAGCAGTTCGAAAGCACATCGAAGTGCAAGTAGATAAGTAGGTACTGCTCTGGCGGGAAGGTAAATGGTGTTTCCGTGCACTGCTCTGGTTCGCCAGAAGCGGCTTAGTCATGCTGGCCACATGACCCAGAAGCTGTGCGCCGGCTCCCTCGGCCAGTAAAGTGAGATGAGCGCCGCAACCCCAGAGTCGGCCACGACTGGACCTAATGGTCAGGGGCCCCTTTACCTTTACCTTCACCTTATTGTACTGGTGCCCCCCTTTCCTCTGCCACCTTGCAGACCTCAGCAGACCCCTCTCGCCCCCCCCCCCAATTTCTTTTCTGCACTTGTTTCCTCACTTAGCTCTCTCTTTGTCATCCGTTTTCTCCTGGCCATCCACACTTAACAGGGGCCCTTCCCTGTTTTCCTCAGGGCCCCTCTGGCTCTAGGAAGCCTAAGAACTGGTGGCCAACTCTGGGGCTGCCTTTCCTGGCCCATTGAGACACCTGGGCTCCTCTCCTTAGTTCTTTCCAGCTTTGCAAAGACTAAATTTGAGGATGCAACCATAATTTTGTTTCCCCCATGTTCCTGAGGCTGTATTTCCACTGTTGGTTTTGTTGTAAGCAATTTTGCCATTTCCCCCCCCCCACCTCCTCTTTTCTTTTCCCACACCTCAGGATCCATTTTTCCTCATCCTCATAATACAGTGGTTTTGAAGTGTTGTACCGCTGCTCCCTGGGGTGCCTTGAATGATGGTGGAGGAAGCGATAGGCAGCATTGGCCTTTGTTATTTCTTTCCCTCCCTCCTCTTAGATTAGATGTGTAGAATAGATTAATAAAAGTGACCACACATGGCAAAAGCAAAGCTTGTGTCACCTGCAAAGTGCACCTGATGGGAAATGTCGTTCCTGAGCCCTGCCCCCCCACGTTGCCCATGGACAAGTCAAAGGGGAACCACAGAAAAAATGTAGTTGGTCAAGGCAAGTGTGGACGCAGAGAGGTTGAAAACCTCTGCAATAGACAGCTAGTGACTCAAACTTGTGTGTATAAAAGGGTTAATCTGACCCCTGAGCTCATGTTACTAGTGGGTGTTGCTTAGGAGGCTCCTAGCAACCTCTGCTTGCTCCCTTTTCAATGTCATGGGTCAAGGCCTTTGGAACTCCTTTCCACATGAGATTAGGCACACAGCCAAGATTTCCTTGTTCCAGCAGGCATCATGATAATTTCATAACCTGTTTTATTGTCCCGCTTTCTGTGGATTGATTTTACAGACACCACTTAGAAATGCAAATAATTAAGTAGTATATAAATGTCTGAAATAATAAATAAACATGACTAAAAGAATGACACCCGGCATTTAATAATCTAAAGTGTGCCCGTCAAGGGTTCAAGGTACATGGCACGCATTCTTAGCAACCCGTGCAACAAGGAAAAGAGAATTTTCTTATATACCAGATAGCAAGCATCATTCTATATGTGTGAATCTTTAGCTGAAATTGCACCACTGATGCACATGAAGTAGGTATCAGCAGACTTTGGCGGGGGGAGGGGGAGACACTCGCTGCCACCCTCACCCCTCTCACACACACAATTTTTGGATTTTTGCTAGATGATATTGCATTAAGAAATAATTATACCACCCTTTCTAGTTCATTTCCCTACTACAAAGAATCCAGAGTTTAAGGGATGGGTTTATTTGTGCAAGAGTGCAAATATACCTTTAACTGAAATTGCTGTGATTTCATCCCATCTGAAATTGCTGTGATTTCATCCTATCTGAAAATAGCAATAATTTGGAAGCACCTGTTATGAGAATTATATGGTCTAAGATATAAAATAAATGTTCATAAATGTACCAGGCAAACACATACATAAATATATAAACCACATGTCTGAAACAGTGCAGGAAAATAGTCCTGAAACCATTTTGACTCTCCCAAATTGATCTCAAATATTTCTCTGCAAGGAGGAAGGAAATGGGAAAACCTCCCCATTGTTTCTTTGCTCACAAATCCTGTCTTAAGGGCATATCTGTGTATGAATAGGGTGAGCCTGTGACCTGGATTCAGGAACTGAGTATTTACCAACACAAAAGAATGGCCAGGACGCCCAGGTAAAAGCAATCAGTGACCATTATCAGCAATCAGTGACCATTATCAGGTCCTGGCAAACAGGGTTTCTTCTTCCTTCTGTGATGTATGTATGATGTTTCAGGGGGTTGGTCTTGGGTTACAGGGTGGGCAATTTCAAAAGTCTATATAACAGCTTGAACACCAATGTTCTGGGTCCCTCCTGCCTCCTGCATGTGATTGTGAGCACCCTGTTGCAACAGTTAATAAAGATCAGGCTTACTAGCTGCTTTGCTTCTCAATATTCTTTAGTTGGCCTCTGTTATTTTTCTCCTACCAATAGAGAACCTACATAAGGACTCTATACGGGCTCTTGGGTACCCTGTAAGGGAAAAGGAGAAGGTTTTTTTCTTATAACATACCCTATGTAAACTCTTGGATATACTTGGAAGACTTGAGATAGTCATTAAAGGGTAAAGGGACCCCTGACCGTTAGGTCCAGTCGTGGCCGACTCTGGGGTTGCAGCGCTCATCTCGCTTTATTGGCCGAGGGAGCCGGTGTACAGCTTCCGGGTCATGTGGCCAGCATGACTAAGCCACTTCTGGTGAACTAGAGCAGTGCACGGAAATGCTGTTTACCTTCCTGCCGGAGTGGTACCTATTTATCTACTTGCACTTTGACGTGCTTTTGAACTGCTAGGTGGGCAGGAGCTGGGACCGAGCAACGGGAGCTCACCCCGTCGCGGGGATTCGAACCGCCGACCTTCTGATCGGCAAGTCCTAGGCTCTGTGGTTTAACCCACAGCGCCACCCGCGTCGAGATAGTCATTAGGAACATAGGAAGCTGCCATGTACTGAGTCAGACCATTGGTCCATCTAGCACAGTATTGTCTACTTTGACTGGCAGCAGTTTCCCAAGGTTTCAGAGAGGGATCTTTCCCTACCTAGAGATACTAGGGATTGAACGTGAGCAAAACAGGTGCTCTGTCACTGAGCTACAGGATTTCCTGAGTATACAGATGGTGGTAATTGAAACTAAGCAACAATTAACAAATTCTTATTGGAAATGTGGATGGCGATTGCATGGATGCCTTGACAGATGATCACCATTACATGCCTAGAGCTGCAATCGAATGCACAGTGATTTGAGAGTATGTCCTATTGAACTTAGCAGGGTTTTTATTTACTTTTGCATAAGCAGAGTTAGGAACAGGCAGCACAAGGTGTTATGGAACAGGTGCTGTCAGTCAAAGATCTGAGAGATGGAAATCCATAGTCATGCCAGAGAGGTTAATGAAGTCCTAATCTTGGTTGATTTGTACTATCTGAAACAATCTGCAGCTGCTGCCATTGATTAAAGCCAAAAAGCAAAGCCCAGGCATTTAATCAATCACACGCCTGATGTGGTTTCCTCCCAACTTCTGCCTAAAATTAACTTTCCACCCACAAAGCCACAGGGCTGGCCGTTGTTTATCTGCCAGATAGCAGAAAACCAAAGGCCTCCTGCACTCTTGCATACACACTGCTTCAGCCACCCATGCTTCTGCCTCAAATTGATGCTCAAAACTATGGAAAACCCTAGCCACCCTGTAAACATTCTGTCAATCACAGAAGACTGTTTAACACACATTAGTTATACCTGAACAGGAGCAGAGATAAAACTACTTATCTTGTTTACGTAATTTGCTTAATGAATGTGCAAAACAGCCTCCTACTTTGGGCAGTTTTTGATACAGATGAATACAGTGGACGCTTGGGTTGTGAACCTGATCCGTGTGGGATGCACGTTCGCACCCCACGTCTGCACACGCGCGGGTTGTGATTCAGTGCTTCTGCGCATGCGCAAAGCACGATTTAGCACTTCTGCACATGCACGACCGCTGAAACCCGGAAGTAACCCGTTCCAGTACTTCCAGGTTTCGGCGGTCTGTAACCCGAAAAAACACAACCTGAAGCGGCTGTAACCAAGGTATGACTGTACATTGCTGTTGTTTTAATTCCTTCCTTCCTATCACTATCCTTGACTTTGCTGCCACCCAGGCTGATGCTGAATTCAGTTATCAGCAGGAACCTTTGGCCTGTATCCAGTGCTAGTTCTACTTAGAGCAGACCCATTGAAAACAATGGCCATGGCTAACTTAGGTCCACTAATTTTAGTAGTGGCTTTGTGACATTGTCAACTACATTGACAAAAGTAGCACTGTGGGTGAATGAGGGCAAACAAGGGCAGTGAGGGTAAAGCAAGGCAATGGGACGAATTCTGTTATAGGTAGGATTCCTGCTTGCCAGATGGGAAAATCCCCCTCTCCTCCCCCTGCACACTGTTCTGAGGGTTCTCGTGATCCCCTCCCCCCAAGTGGATTTGAGTAAGCTTGGGGTGCATCAGGAGGAGACAGGGGAAGAAGGTCCATTGCATCAATAGGAGTCTGTGTTCTGGCTTCTGCTAGTGTGGGAGGTGAGTTGTCACTGAGAAGCAGCCTGAGCAAATAAAAGGGCATTGAAACAGTGCAAATGGTCAGAGGTGAGGTCAGAGCTGGGCCACGGGGAGCAGCTCAAGGTCATCTGAGAATCAGGAGTTGTAGAAGGAAGCCAGAAATCAGTACCATATAAGGACAAGGCAGGAGACAAAGGCCAAGGAACATGCTAGAAATCAGGGCCAACGAGCAATCAAATGGAACAGGAACACATCAGAGCAGAGGAAGATTTCGTTGTTTGAGCATGGCTTAACTTGGGGAAGCTCCCCCCCCCCCCAGGACCAAATGAGCATGGCTTACCTTAACTTGGGGGAGCTTTTTTTTCTCCCCCCCCCCCCGAGGACCAAATGCACCTCTAAACAATTTTGTGAAAGCCAAAAGCAAAAGAGGGTGGAGCAAGAAATGTATTTTTTTACCTTTGTACGATAGGCTTGTTTCTACACACAACCCATGTCTATCCTCCACCCAGACAAGTTCAAGAGCACATTCTAGCCACGCAAAAACACTAAATGAGGGCCAGGCCACCTATGAGGCAAGGATGGTATGATCCATGGGCAGCAGATCCAGCCTCCAAGGAATGCATGGCCTGCTGCTGCTGTCACAGTGGGAGCAATGGCTGGGGCAAAGAGGCTGGATCTGTTGCCTCCTTGGCAATCCACACTCCCCCGCCCCATGCTGCCTCTCCAGTGGCCTATTGGTGAACAGGATATGGTGCTGGTCTCCTCCCACCCCTGTTCCTGATGTAAATCTTTAATCTTTTCTTCTTCCCGATGTAGATCTTTGCTCAGCCCTTCCTCCCTGGCTGGGGGTAAGAAGCACCATTTGTGATTTGGCTCAGGCACTGGCCGCTATTTTGTTTGAGTTTACAGTGGTACCTCAGGTTAAGAACTTAATTCATTCTGGAGGTCCGTTCTTAACCTGAAACTGTTCATAACCTGAAGCACCACTTTAGCTAATGGGGCCTCCCGCTGCCGCCGTACCGCTAGAGCACGATTTCTGTTCTCATCCTGAAGCAAAGTTCTTAACCCGAGGTACTATTTCTGGATTAGCGGAGTCTGTAACCTGAAGCGTCTGTAACCTGAAGTGTATGTAACCCGAGGTACCACGGCATAACTTTATAAGACTCCCACCTTGGGCCTCAGACAAGCTCTGCACGGGCCTGGTGGTCAGCCTCAGCAGATGGTGCAACATTCACTGCACAAGGCAACTTAACACAGATTCCCACTTTGATTGAACCTCAGTGGCACCTGACAGTGAAGAAGGATTCCGGTCCATATTAATGACCTGCAGTCAGGAGTTAGTAGCGTAATCTGAACTAATCCATAGAAAAAGGCAGTCACTTTCACATACACATTCCTAATTCCAGGATAGAAAAAAATGCTACCGCAAAAGAAAACAAAGTGAAGTGCCAGGCAACCATCACTGCTGCTATACTTGCAGGGCCAGAGGTGGCCAGTGGCCTACTCCTTAGCACCCTCTTCAGGGCAGGAAATATCAAGAAGATAAAACATATGTTCATTTCACCCAGCAGGTGAATTTGGCCATTCCTGCAGAGAGGTGAGATAAATGAAGTCTTTGATCTCTTAGCACGCCCGGGTTAATGCCTCCCAAGTCGTCTCTAATTCCTTCCATTTCCATTCATTAGCCAGAGCATCAGAGACATGACAGCATGCCATGTTATCGTTAAATTCCTGTTGCAACTCCCCTGTGACTCCAATTACATTTTCAAACATTTATTCATCATTCTGCCTGGCAGGGCATTGCAGTCTTGGCACTGGAAAGCATTTCAACACAGAATGGGAAAGAGGAGGTGTGTGGGGCGGGGATCACTGAGAGGGAGAAGGCAGCTGTGTGCACTGGAATGCCTGTTCCTCCCCTTGCCCCCAAATCCCTCCAGTCCCATCACAGAGCAGAGCAGAGCACATTTCACTGAACACTTCCAGATTGCCACATTGCAGAAGGGGGAGGGAGAGGATGCCACATCGGTTGCCAATAGGACCATTTGGCATATGCACACAAAGAGAGGCAGAGGTGCCCACTCCTTCTACAATTGTATGCCACAGAGACAGCAGAATCAACACACTGAGTGTTCTGGACCACATTGTTCCAGCTGTAGTACTGGAAGCCTCAATGCTGATGGTCTGGGCTTCTTGGCTGGGGCAAAGTGCCCAGCTGGCCTCATAAGGTTACCATTCAGGCAAGAATATGTGGGGTGGGGGAGAAAAAGAAGTTTGTGTGGGTGGCTGCCTGGATTAGGGCCTTGCTGAGAGCCAGGAAGGGGCAAAGCATTTGGCTATAGTCAGGACACTTTCAGGACTGAAGCGGCAGCTCCCCTGGGGCTCTCTGGCAAGCGCTAAGCACCAGTTTGTGGCCGGTCAGCCAGCTGTCCGGTTGGTCATCTGTGAACCTCTCCAGAACTTGGGACTCGAACAAATGTACGGTGCCAATTCCTTCTGGCTTGAGCCCTGTTATGATTGACACAGATTCCTTGCTCAACGCCACGGTCTTGATCAGTCCTTTGCTTGCCTCCAGTAGAGATGAAAGGATGAGTGGTCCTGGAGGTTTATATTAGAATGAGTTGGATGTTTTTACTCTCTCAAGTTCTGTAGCATTGATTCTTCATTGAATTCTGCATGGATGAGGCTTTCATCTTACTGTGCTCAGCATGTAAGGAGAGACACAGTTTAATGAGGGTGTGTCTGAAGAGATGAGTACTTGAAAGCATTCACAGACACAGGCATTTCTTTAAAGAGCTGTCCAGTCCCTGCTGCTTCCACAGTGCCAAGAAACAAAATATCCTTTGAAGTCACCATCAGTGGTAGAGAATAAATATTTATGGCTGTCCATGTTGAGTTCTAACAGTGGCTGCCTTGTCTTTCCCCATTAGTCTCACTGGGTCTGACAGTTGTGTTCCCTTATCTCCACTTGCACTTCTCCCTGCTGATCAGTGTACGAGACGGAAAGCTGCCTTCGGCCAGATCAGACTCTTGCCCATGTATTATCTGCTCTTCTCTTCAAATGCTAGCTGCTCATTTTAACAGGAGATGCTGAGGATCAAACCTGGGACCTTCTGGAACCATCTAACAATCCAACTTCTCAGATAGGGATAGGGCAGAATCTCAGTTCAGTTCACATTTAAAGAAGAATCTCCGTTATCTGCTCTTTCTGGAGCAAAATACAAACTTAAGCACAGCTGGCCTTAGAGTTTCTCATATCTCTGAATTTTGCTATTCAGTTCTCCACCGAAGTAATGTGGACAAAGATGTGTGTATTGCAGTAAAATTAAAATGCAAATATTAATTTTTTTAAAGAAAGTGTTATGTACTAAGCTTGGCAATAGGCAAGTAGGATCCTAGAATGCAACAACTGACTGGCTTGCAGGAAAAGACCAATCAGGCTCCAGGAGGGAAGCAGAATCAGCCAATCAGACAGGACTCATTGTGTAAATAATGCATATAAAAGCCTGAGGTTTGGGGGGCAATTCAATCACTGTTTCACAAGCTGCAGTAAAGAACACGAAATCACTACAGGACTCCGAGTATATTTCAGAAAGCATACTAAATGTTTCAGGGTAGATTGCATTGCAAACAAAAATGTGCATAGAAGTTTGAAAGAGACAACGGGGGCCAAGAAACATTCCAGTCTACGGCTTTTCATTGCAGGGCCCCACTTTTATATTTTTAATGTCACCCTTGACACTAAAATGCTAGTAACCCCAGAAGTGAGAGCACCATCAAGGTTTTTCCAAAAGCTTTCTACTACTCCCCACTTTTGGTAAAAGTCAAAAGCAGAACTGGAGCTGTGACTTAACGACACTCCCCCTAGCGCTTGCAAACTGTCAGTGCATGCTTTTAATTAAGCTTTTATTGTGCTGTCTCCGGTGGCTTTTAATTACTTTCCCTAAAGCAGCTGATTTTTAGGTTGTGCATACTGAGAAACTCAAAATATGAATCCCACTGGCATTGCACAGCACAAAGCAGCCAGTCTTTAGAAAGAAGTACTCTCTCTGTGTGTAGTTTATATGGAGAGTAAAGCAAAATTATTCCTTTGTGATGTTTCTTTGTAACAATCTCACTCCATTTGGCTCAGTACTGAGAACTCAGCTTTTTGAAAAGGGGAGGAAATCCTCCAACAAACTACCCTGAATGAATATGTTGCTGTGGGTGTAAATACACCTCAGAAAATATGAAGTTTTCAAAAGGCTGCGCTCTCAAGAGAGGTTGAACTGCAAGACCTACGTTGCCTCCAGTCATTTCCAGCATTTTTGTAATTGGTCTGCACTTTTGAAACAAAGTGAGTGTGCAGGGATTTAAAAGATATATTTTAAAAAGAAGCTGTGCAGAAGCTAAATGCTGCTGTAACAACCAGCGCTGTTTCACAAATGCAAAGAGAGTAGTGGGTGGGAGGGCAGCTCACCCTCCTTTTCCCATTTCTTACTTTTATATGTCAGTACATTCATCTGCTTCAGGCACATAGTTTCCTCTCATTCATTGTTATCCAGTGTCTTCGAAGCTACAAACATGAGTCTGACCAAACTGCGGGAGGCAGTGGAAGACAGAAGTGCCTGGCGTGCTCTGGTCCATGGGGTCACGAAGAGTCGGACACGACTAAACGACTAAACAACAACAAATTGTTATCCTCACAACCATCTTGAGAGGCAGATGAGGCTCAGAGTTTATGACTGGCCTGTGAACATCATGACTGAATGGGGAACCTTTCCAGGACCTTCCAAATCATCGGGTGCTTACTGGCTGATACTATTTTCAGGTGGGATTCAATTCATAAACCAGCAAATTCAGGTTGCACTATTACAGTTTATAGGGGGGGGGCTTGCGCAATGAATCCACCTCCCTTTTTTGCAGTGAGGAAAGTGACAAGGAAACTATGCTGAAAAGTGTGGGATAATACGCTGCATGAATGCTCATCTGTTTTCAAATGAACACACTGCAGGGTAATGAAGAATCAATCTGCAATTAGTTTTTATTTTTGAAATGAACCCAGCAGGAATAATTGTTCTGGGCCGAAAAACATGCAGTAGTCTCTAGAATGTGTGTGGACTATGTAGGGGGGTGGGGAAACCAAGTATTTGGTCTCCACTGATTCTAGAATAAAAGATTGTGTGTTCACAGTCTAAATGTCTTCCCATTAATTATTTGTCCAACCCACATCTTTCAGTGAACATAAAGAGGTAAGAACATAAGAAGAACCTGGTCCAGCATCCTGTTATCACAGTGGCCAACAAGATGTCTGTGGGAAACCCCTGAGCAGGATTTGAGCACAAGACCCCTCTCCCCTCTTGTGGTTTTCAGCAACTGATATCCAGAAGCACTTATTGCCTCCAACTGTGGAGCATAGGCATTATGGCTAGTAGCCACACTTAGCCTTAAGGTAAAGGTAAAGGGGCCCCTGACCATTAGGTCCAGTTGTGACCGACTCTAGGGTTGCAGTGCTCATCTCGCTTTATTGGCCGAGGGAGCCGGCGTTTGTCTGCAGACAGCTTCCAGGTCATGTGGCCAGCATGACTAAGCCGCTTCTGGTGAACCAGAGCAGCACACGGAAACACCGTTTACCTTCTCCGCCGGAGCTGTACCTATTTATCTACTTGCACTTTGTGCTTTCGAACTGCTAGGTTGGCAGGAGCAGGGACTGAGCAACGGGAGCTCACCCCGTCGCGGGGATTCGAACCGCTAACCTTCTGATCGGCAAGTCCTAGGCTCTGTGGTTTAACCCACAGCGCCACCCACATCACATGAATTTGTCTAATCCTCCACTGCTTCCTGCAGGAGTGAGTTCCATAGTTGGACTGTGCACTGCATGAAGAAGTACTTCATTTTATCTGTCCTAAATGTTCTAACATTCCTTTTAATTGGATGTTCCAGTGTTGTGAAAAAGGGAGAAAAACTGTCCTCTGCCCACTTTCTGCACGCCGTGCATAATTTTGTAAACTTCTTTCATGTCCCCTATTACTCATTTTTTCTCTAATCCAAAATGTCTCAACCACTGCAACCTTTATTCATAGGAGAGTCACACCATCCCCTCAATCAGTTTTGTTGCCCTTTTCTGAACCTTTCCCAGCTCTACAATATTCTTTTTAGGTGAGGCTACCAGAACTGTATTATCCTGTCACTTTCCAAACTGCAAATAACCCTTTAAAAAAAAAGTGGTTTTGCTGTGCCAGGGTGATGGTGCTTCGGTCCAATTTAATTGTGCAAACCTTGGTTTTCAGTATGTGTTGAATCTGCCTGCAAGAATTAGCTTAGGGGAGCTCACCCCAGCCCTCCATGCCAGTCCTGCTTTGTCCAGAAAAGCACAAAACACTAAGACAACCTTCTGCCCACTGCTTCCTTGTAATATGAGCACTGATCCTGGTTCCAAACCTGAAGTGTCTAATATAGAAAAAAAACTCTGGAGGACTTCCGGGTTGGCGCCTCCGGCAATGGCGGAGCTCCTCCGATCGGAAGGAACTTGCTCCGTGAAAAGCAGGGTCTGGCCGCCACGGTGAAGGCGGAGACACATTGAAATCACAAGCGGGAGAAGCTTGTGAACCTGGGATTCAGCTGGCACCTTTTGCGCCTCCCCTACTCGCGGGGAAACCCGGTTTCGGGGATCCGGAGCGACGTGGGGTGAGTGGCACGGTGCTTCGAATTGACTGCTTCTTTCACGGAGTGAAGCCACATTGCTGTTGCCGGAGAGCGCTGACTTTTTCCTGTGGACAATTGGATTTTAAACAACTACCCGTGAGTAGTACGGAAAATTAGATCTTTAAATACCTTAATTTGGCACCGAAACGGGGAAGGTCTTAAACAGGAAGTCTGCCTTCCCCTTTTGTAAATAGACTGAAGCAAAGACATTATAAGCTAAAGTCTCTGAAAGCTTTTGGCAAAGGATTAAATTTTCATCGGTTAAAACTACAAACCTCCCCTTGGAAGCAGGAGAAGAGGGGGAAAATTTTGGACTTAGCGAGCCTGCAGGAGAGAGGGGAAAACCAAATTACCACTGCTTCGAACCTGGGAAAGGGCTGCCAGAAAGAGTGAAGTTTTGGGAGAGTTCATTGACTGCGAACAAAGCATTTTTGACAGTTAGTTAAATAAGAGAAAAATACTGTTTCCATTGTCCTCTTCTGCATTTAAAAAGGAGGAAAAGTAACTGGAAATTGAAACTATTTTTATGGCTTGAATTGTGTCTGAAAGGATTGATACAAGTGGAGACTGTTTCCCTCTAGAGGGAGTCTTTGAAACTGTCACAGGAGTGCAACTGGGGAATCACCAGCTGCAAGATAAGTAATTGTGAGAACAGAGATTGACCTTGGACCACTCAAAATGTTGACAGGAGAAGCCATTGTGACGGTATTATGCAAGATAAGTTACTCGCTGGAACAGCTTCATAAGAAGACGGATGAAAAATTGACAACTTGGATCAAAAAGTGACTAATTGGAGTCAAAAAGTGAGCACCAACACAGAAATAATTCAGGACTTGGTACAAGAATCTACTTTGGCAGGACAAATTGTGGAGGAGAAAGAGAAAGCTGTGGCTGTTGAGCCTAAAGTAATACAAGCGGGATCCTCAGTCTTACAGAAGCAAATTGAGGATTACAAATTGAGGCCTTCTATGATTGAATCTAGAAAAAGCCAGATTTTGAGGATTGGATCCCGGCTTGGACGGAAGAAGGAAAGTTGGAAAGATCCCTCTATGCAGGGATTAACTGACTTTTGGGACATGGGTCTGGAGGAGATTGGAGTTTTGGGGGCCTTTGGATTTGGAGGAATTTTGAAACATGTCATGAAACATCTTACAGACCTCAGCTTCAACTATGGAAATTTGGCTGTCCTGCCTGAAAGGAATAAAAGCATTGTTAGGTTGGAGTCTTCCCGAGATCTGCTCTTTGGCATTAAAGAATATGAAGAAGACCTGCAGAAGGGACCTGGAAAAGAGTTAAGAGCCTCGGACATAAGATCTCCGGGTTGATGGACTATATGGAATCGACGGAAAGGACTGGAAGAATCCGAAACCAGGGAGAGGAGATGGTGGAAGAAGATTAGAGAATTTAAAGTTTATATATAGAAATACTGTAAAATTAATGAATGATAGAAAAATGGTGGAAAGAAATTTTATGGCCTTAGCAGAAATGTTATAAGGAGTTAAGCATTTATAAGTATATTAGTTTTAATGATAAAAAATATGTTAAGATATTTACAATATGACAGAAAATAGAGAAAGATGGAAAGGATTTGCTGAAACAACTAATAGAAGTGGAAGACAAAAAGGGAGGTGAGAGGAAGTCGAGGAAATAAGGGAATGAAAGATAGAGTATGGAAAAGGTGTGATGTATGTTTTTAAATGGTTATTGTTCTGTTTTGTTTAGGGTTAAGGTGGGTTAGGGTTTTGGTTTGTTTAGTTTAGTTTAATGTGTTTAGGTTGTGTTTTGTATTGTTTATATATTGTATTGTATTGTTTTTTTCTTTGTTTGTTTTTTCTCTTTTGTCTTTTTTCTTTTTCTTTTCCTTTTCTGTAATCTTTAAAAGTAATAAATATTTTATATATATATATATATATATATATATATATATATATATATATATATATAACTCTGGAGCTTTTCCTAGGGTGTTTGTGTGTGTCATGGAGAAAGCTGGTCAGTTCAAAGCAGGAGTTTACTCTTTAATAGTGAGCCATGATCTTCAGAGACCGGACAGAGTTGCAGGCCAGCTGAGCACAGCTCATGCTCTGTGGGTCTTACTACATGAAGCCAGTTGCTGACATGAAACGTTCCCACCTCTCCACAGTTGTCTTTGTCTCCTTCTCTCCAGGGCTTCTTCCAAGCAATCAGAGATTGCGCCTGTGTGCAGCCTTTCTTTGCTCTTCCCTTTTCATACCTCTTCTGGTTCTGGGAGAGGCAGGGGAGCCTGCCGCCGCAGGAGGGGGATATACCCGCGACTCTTCTTCAGCCTGACTTATCTTGGCCTCCCTCCTCTCACTTGTCTGCTTTAGCTTCTGCTTCTGCTTCTGGTCTTCTCTCTGCCACTGACTCTCCCAACTCACTAAGCCCAGTTACCCCTGAAGCTTCTAACATCACCTCCTCCCAGTCTTCTCCCTCTTCTCTCTGACACCACTCAGGTCTCTCTCCCTTGTCCCACCACTACTCTCCAGGCTCTGAGCTTTCTTCCCTTGGTGGTTTCCCAGCTGGTTCCTCACACTACTCCTATTTGTCCAACTGGTCCATGACAAAGAGGGTGGGTAAGACATCATTGTTCGGCCCTGCTCTCTTTGTGAGCCCTCATCCCACAGTGAGCTTCACTATCATTGTAACCACTTATAAGACAGAGAGGCAGTGAGCAGGCAGGGAACACCAGTCATTGCTGCCTTTCCTTTCTATCAACTTTGCATACTTCTTGTTCAGCCCCTTTGAGACCGACAAAGAGGATGCTCTACTCGCCCCTCTTTCTGGTGCTCCAATAAGTGTCATACATATTGGAGGCACCATTAAAATTACCAACAACAACCCAGAGCAACTCCTGTGTAGCATCATTCTGGGACACTCTGGGAAGTTTAAATGGAGGGGGACCATTTAACACGGCCAATATGCTTCAGAACAACATTATGATGGTATATGCTCCAGGACATTTGTAGGAGATTTACCTGATGTCTCCAAGTCATCAAGCACTCTTTAAAGCAGGGACACAGAACCACCAGTCCAGGGGTTGAATCAGCCCTCCAGGCCTTTGTGTTTGGTATTTGTGAGTTCGGACCCCCTCCAAGCCACAACTCTCACTGGCTCTGCTTTGCACCCCCTTTGGGCATTTCTGCCTTGTTGGAATGTACCATACTCTGATAATGCCTGTTACAAAAGCCAGGTGCCTGCCCTTCTCTCTGCCTAGCAGTGGCAAGAGCACATGGGGTCTCAGGCACTCACACAGGGTCTGTGACCCTTGGAGAATCGAAGATGCAGCAGAGACTGTTGCGGCTTTAAGAAATATGGTTTCTCCACCTATTTACACCTTCAGCCTGCATGGGGGGAGTCCAGATTTTATAGCATAGTCACTCCAAGAGGCAGCAGTGTAAGCTGCCTGCAGCCAGATTCACCCAAAATGGATCTCAGCCCTTCCTCCTCCTTTTTCTTCCCAGAAAAACACACAGCCCATCACCTTGGTAACACCCCCCACCCCATGGCCCATCAACACCTTTTCTCATGTTAACTGGTTTGCTGTTCACACAGCCAGCCAGGCCAGCCCAGGAATCCTCTGTCTGACACACCTCTGCAGTTTGTGTTTTAGTCCATATCTCAATTGATCAAAATCCTATTATTTATTTATTCCTAGGGTTTAGGGGGATCTTCCCACCCCCACCCCCGATCTATAACATGCCCCTTGCTTGCCTGGATGGAGGATAAGGGGTGGGTGGGTGGGTGCGTGCTCACAAAAAGTAGCCTACTGCACAAAGGTAGTTGTACTCATTGCTCCACCCGCTTTTGCATCTGGCCCTGCCCACCCCTGGCATGTGTTCCCCAGGAAGTTTTCCAGACAGGAATGCAGCCCCAGGCTGAAAAATGTTCCTCACTTCTGCTTTAGAGCACCATGACCACTGTCCACTGGTGCTAGTTCAGCTGACCAGGACTCATGGAAAGAGAAGCAATGTATAAGAGTCCTCACCAGAGGGCTTTCTATCAAAGGTCTCTTTGGTCTGGAGTTGGCTGGCAGTATCTCTCCCGCTTTCGCACCACCAGTAGCCAAGCCATAAGACCTAGTGGCCATCATCTGGACTCACATTCCACCAACATGAGGAAATGCAAGCAATGACTGAGTTACCATCGTTGAACTGGCCTCAGTCCATATGTGCAAGGCTTAATTGTAACCTTTTCCCATAGTGAGCAGCAGAGGAAAGCAGCTTTGAGCTGGGTAACTGCAGAATGTAAACTGAGCCCTTTTAAGGACCTTCACAGTCTTGGGGGAAGAGCATTAACAGGAACACAGGCTGTGTTCTCTGCCAGCTGCAATTTTAGCCTCTGGGCTTGGCGAGCTAAAAAGATCAGCTCTGCTGGAGACTTTGTTGCAAGAGATCATTAGCTGAGGAAGTTTTTCTAGTTGTTTTGCAGGAAGAAAGGAAAAGAAATACATTTTGCTCTGGCTGGGGCAAGGCGGCTGCAATATAAATAATTAAGCAAAGCATCAGCAAACCCCAGCTGATTTTGGCGGAGCATGTTTACATACACAGTGACATCATCCCTGGGTGCATTAGGAACGAAGATGAGAGCTAGTGCCAAATGACTCGGGATGCTGAATGCCCAGTGCCCCTGCCCTGCCAGTTGCTCTGGATTTTGATGTGCAGCTGATCTTATGCCAGATGTTCTTTCTCTCTTTGCCTGATTATTCTAATGTTCCCATGTGGTCCCGAATGTCATTGTCAGCTTCTTTCTTTTATGATATATATCCCCATGCTATCACTTTACACAGAGTTAGCAATTAGAAGCATGTTATGATGTTGAACAAGAGAAATATTCCTGGCACAGAGGATTCATTCAGTGTACAACATGGCAGCCTGCCTTAGGAATATAGGGAGCTGCCCTATTCTGGGTCAGACAACCTGTCCATTCAGCTCAGTATTTTTGACCCTGACTGGAAGCAGCTCTCCAGGCTTTGAGAGAGAGGACACCCCAAGCCTGTCCTGGAGATGAGATACTCTGCCACTTAGCTGTGGCCCTTTCCTATGCCTCAAGATGGAGATGTTAAGGCTCAGCTGGAGGCAACTATTGGAGGGGAACATGTCCTACCACTGCTGCAGCATCCCTCTGTTGCCCCTTCAAGCTCATTCCCAGATGATGCTGTACAACAGGGATGTGATCCTTCCCAGGCCTCTCTGGGGTCTTCCTGGGCCACACAACCTCCTGAGCCACTCCCTTCACCAGCCCTCCTTGAGGATGGAATAAGAGAGAGAGAGAGAGAGAGAGAGAGAGAGAGAGAGAGAGAGAGAGAGAACTCCTAGTCTTAACGCTTTGTATTGCCCTGATTACATATGCACTGTGTGTTTGCTTTGATGTGATCTGAAAAGCTATTCTCTTCTAGCCACAAACCTCCCACACTAAGCAAGACATGGTGAAATGGCAGAGGTCAGTGGGAGATGAGAGCTTTGCCAAAGCTTCTGTAGTCAACACTGTGCATATGCAACAGCCCTTAGCATGGGTGTAGCCAGGATTTTTGTTGGGGAGGAGCCTTTTGTTAGGGGGGCAGAACCTCAGTTAGCTATGTATTTTTTATTGATTTTTATTGATTTAGCTGCCCCCTGCCCAATAGCATAGGAAGGGGGGTGCGGAGAGCCCTGGGTGTCATCACTGAGGGGGTGACAAAATGGCAAAAATATGTGTTTTTAAAATAAATAAATTAAAAATTGAGCTCATGACACTTTTTTTGGGGGGGGAATAACTCCGGCACTTACTGCACCCCTATACCTACACCACTGGTAGCTAGGTGAGATGGGAGGCACTGGGCGCCACACTGGGGGGCCTGCAGCATGCCTGAGCCACATGTCTCTCCTGAGGGGGAGGTGAAGGGCAGACTGCCTGCAAGCTCCGCGCTGCTTTTTTGAGCAGCGCAGGGCTTGCATCTGCCCACCGCCTCAGCTGCCCTACACCTGAGGGGGAGGCTGCGGAGAGGCTCCACACAGTGTGCCCTGCCTTGGCTCGCCACGCCCCTGGCTGCAGGACATGCATACCGCACCAGGCACCCGAGCGGCTAGCTACGCCACTACCCCTGCTGCCCCCTTGGGTACACCCTTGGTCCTTTGTCATTAGTTCAGCCCACTGGGGAGAAACTGGTTGGGGTGAATAGTAAGGGGCTGGTGAGAAGCCTTGGGGTAGGAGGAAGAGAAATGATCTTCCAGTATGCCAGTTAGGACATAGGAAGAACCAGGCTGCTTTGGACCAAGGTGCATCTAGTCCAGCATCCACATTTCAGTAAAGGAGAACAAGAAGTTTCCAGGAAGCCCAAAAACAGGACATGGAAGACAACAGACACCCTCTACTGGTTGACCCTTCCCAATGCGGTATTCAGATATATAACTTAGAGCAGGGGTCAGCAAACTTTTTCAGCAGGGGAGCTGGTCCACTGTCCCTCAGACCTTGTGGGGGACCAGACTATATTTTGAAAAATAAATAAAAATGAACGAATTTCTATGCCCCACAAATAACCCAGAGATGCACTTTAAATAAAAGGACACATTATACTCATGTAAAAACACACTGATTCCCGGACCGTCCAAGGGCTGGATTTAGAAGGTAGTTGGGCCGGATCCGGCCCCTGGGCCTTAGTTTGCCTACCCATGGAGGTTCCATTTAGCTATCATGGTATTTAAAAATATGGTCTATCTTTGTTGTCACTGTGCTCATATGTATTTTGGAGCCTTCTTAAAGAATACCATCTTTCTAACCTCTAGCCCAGTGGTGAAGAAGCTGTGGCCTTCAAAATAATATTGGACTTCAACTCCTATCCATCACAGACACCAAGGCCAAAGGTCAGGAGGAAGGGGAGCTTGAGTTCAACATCAATATCTTAGACAAATAGAAACTGTTCTGATTTCCCTCTCTGAGCTGTCACACGCTTGGCCATTTACTCTTCTGGGGCATCTTGTCCTATTACCAAATTTTAACCCAGGTGGGAAGCATTTCCTGCTGTCCAGTCTAAGTCTGCTTTGCTGCAAACGGAGCCCATCAACTTCAATCCATTTACTATTTGCCTTGCCTAACTCCCTGTATTAGGTCAAAATTGAGCACAGCCTGATTCAGATGCAGTAAAATTGATTCCAGCTTGCTTTAATCTTGGTGTCATTGGCCTTTTGTAGAAACATTTCCAGAGGGCATCAGCCAATTCACGTTTGATCACTGCCAGGCAGAACCTCAGACAGAGAAAAACAGGATTTATTTCTGAGGTAAAGAGGAAGCAACAGGCTGGAAAAGAATCCATTTACTCCTCTTGGCACAGCTGCCAAGACTGATTTTCCAGAGCCTACAGTGAACTAAGAGATACTTATTCAGAACCTCCAGCCTTCATTTATTGTGCCAGTATTTAAGAATTTGCGTGGAGACCTGCTGTCTTAATCAAGCTTAATATATATTCTAGCTAAATGTCAATTACACACATGTCATGTATTCTTGAAAGAGCTCTTTGCTGAGTTGGTGATTGCTTTTTTGATCCTGGATAAATGGAAGATTAACGCTATGTTATCTGAAATGAATAAGGCTGTTCATAGTGGGCCTGTGTCTGGACTCTACCATTTGGGGCTGCAAGAAGGGGCTCACATGATGAAATGGCTTTCATGGGACTTCAGAAGATTCTTGCAGATTGAAAACAAGCATTTACAGAGAAAGACAGTCTAGAATGTTTCTTCTTGACAAACTAGGTCCTATTTGTGGGCCACTGTGGGGATGGGGATAGAAATTTGATTCAGGTTTGTTTGAAGCCAGATAGATCAAATTCACTCTTTCCGAAATAATATGCAAATTGAAACACAGGTCTGCTCTTCTCCCAGCCAGCCAGGTTTGCATAAACTAGCCCAGGAATTTCCTGAATTCCCTGTTTGGCACAGATCTATACATTAGTACCTTGGTTTACAACCATAATCCATTCCAGAGGTCCATTTGTAAACCAAAACAGGTTGTAATCCAATGTGCGCTTTCGCCTCCAAATTTTTTTTGTTCGTAATCCAAAATAAATTGAGTTGTAATCCAAAAAAAAGTTGCACATCGGGACACGCACTTCTGGTTTTGATGTGTTTGTAATCCAAAACGTATGCAAACCAAGGTACCACTGTACTTTAATCCGTATCCCAATTAATCAAAATCCTAGTATTTATTTGTTCCTAGTTTTTAGGAAGGACCCCCCCCCAGTTCTATAACAATACTGTTTCTCAGTTCCAAGGACCAACGGTCACTTTTGGGTGGAAGGGAAAGGGTTATTCCAGGCTAGACGGTGCACTGGAATATCCCTTCCTGTCTTGATTGTGATATTTTGAGCTGGCACACTCACCAGCATGCTGGGTGATCATTCATTTCTTCCATACAGACTCAGCAGAGGAAGGTCGCTTGGAGATGGCTGGCTGATTTGTGATTAATTTTTTCCCCTTCAGTTGAGTTGCTCAGAGCTAGCCCATGAGAGAGAAAACTCTTCAAGTCTGTGCTGGAAGAGGACACTTTTTCCTATACCACAGAGTTATGGGCAGGGGTTCCAAGTGCCAACTTGAATAAAATAGGGGGAGGGCAGGTAAGCCGCACCCCCACATAATTGATCACATGATATGACGCATGCAAACCATTTGAATGGCAATGCCCATCAACGGAGGAGGTGGGGCTGAAATATTTTATTGGAGGGGACTGAAGCTTCCTCGGCTCCTAAAAGTTGGCTCATATGGTTATGGGGTAGCAGGGAGGAAAGGGAGCAATAGAGAGCTAGCCCACCTATATTTTGTGCTGGAGGACAATCTGGCTAAGTTATAGGGAAATCTAGGCTGTTTTTTATTTTATTAAGAGCTGATCTTACAGGGATTATGGAATGAGCTCCCTACTGATAATACAGGAGGCCCCGTCTGTATTGACATTCTGCTGGCTTTTGAAAATGCACCTGTTTGCAGAAGCATTCCTTTCATCATTCATCCACAGTCCCCTTTTTAATTGCTGGGTGATTTTTAACACATATTTTAATTACGGGTAATTATGTTTTGATGTTTTAATGGGATTGTTTTATTGTGCATTTTAATTATGGATGCCTATATTTTAAGGTGTGTGTGACTGGTTTTTGTACTTTGTAAAACTACTTAACAGCCCGTTTTGGTCAAGTGATGATGATGATTTCCACATTGCACTGATATCTAAAGATTTTTAATGTGTTCGGGAAATCATCTGCAGAACTGTTATGAGCAGAGGGCCCAAATACCTGCTCCCTTTTTGTGTTTGTTTTAAGACTAAGAAAAAGGCTGGGATACTGGGAACTGGGCATCTTTAGCCTGGATAAGAGAATATAAAGGTAAAGTTAAAGGGATCCCTGACCATTAGGTCCAGTCGTGGCCGACTGGGGTTGCGGCGCTCATCTCGCTTTATTGGCCGAGGGAGCCAGCATACAGCTTCCGGGTCCTGTGGCCAGCATGACTAAGCCGCTTCTGGCGAACCAGAGCAGTGCACGGAAAGACCGTTTACCTTCCCGCTGGAGTGGTAGCTATTTATCTACTTGCACTTGACTTGCACGTGCTTTCGAACTGCTAGGTTGGCAGGAGATAAGAGAATATAGCCATCTTCAAATATGTGAAGGTCTGTCACATGGAATATGGAGCAAGCTTGTTTCCTGTTTCCTCCAGAGGGTATGACCTGAACCAATGGATTCAAACTGCAAGAAAAGAAATTCTGATTAAACAATAGAACTTTATGATATTAAGAGCTGCTCAGCAGTGGAACAAAATATATTGGAAAGCGGTGGACTCTCTTTCACTGGAGGTCTTTAAAGAAAGGTTTGATGGCCATCTGTAAGAGCTTCTTAAGCTGTATTTTCCGGTATTACAGAGGGTTGGACTAGATGACCCTTGGAGTCGCTCCCAACCTTACAGCTCTATTATTCTACTTCCCTTTTTTCTCTCTTCTTCACTTACAGTCATATTCCCCACATACTCATACTTCCCCACCCGCAAGGAGGAGGTCAAGGCCATCTGCTGGCACATCTCTCTCAGTAAAGCTGATTCTCTAAATCCAGAGTAGGTAATTAGAGTTTCTTGCATATTCATTGACCCCTCCCGCCCCCATATCTGTCCCTCCCAGCAATCTACTGGCACTTCATATAGTTTTCTTAAGCAAGTGCTTACAAATTACACAGTGGTCTCATAGGATTGTATGTGATGGATGGATTCTGAATGAGGGTCAGAAACAGCTGGGAATATTGAAAGGGCTTTCCCCTAGATGTTTGCAATGTGTCCAAGGCACTTTTACTCCTTTGCACAGCTTTACAAACTTCTTCCAAGGCCTCCCAAACCCTTGAACCACCTGTAACCGTGTGGAAGATTATTTATTGTTCTTAACTATCACTGTGTTACCATGGTTATTTCAGGTTAATCCATGCTATTAATTCCAGAAGTCTACAGGAACACACAATTTCATTACATGACGTGGATCTCTCTGTACTCCCACACCACAAACTCAATTAGTTGTTTGGTTTACAGCTTCTGTGCTTGCATTAGCAGCTGCTTAATATTTTAGTCTGGGTTTGGGGCTCCCTCCACAATTGCCAGACAGTGAAAAACAAGTTTTGCCAGGCAAAGGTTTGCTGTTAGGGGAACTCTCAGAGCTGATGGATGAGGTGGCGAGAGCAGAGATTGATTTTCAGCTTCTCCAATTTACCTTGGACAAGTAAGCAGTGTGCCGTGTGGGGAGGAGTTCTATTACAGTGTGGGGAATAGATCTGGACAATAGAAAGGTGGAATAAAACTGCTTATTTTGCAGTTTAATCACTGGTGCTTGAGAAGCAAATGCAAACAAATTGGAATTCTCCACCCAGCCATGGTATTTTCACTCCTTTCTCTGGAGAGGAAGTATCTAATGCTGGAAATTAGACAATTGTAAGGTGCTCTCCATGGACCTATGAAGACAGTTCAGAAACTTCAGCTGGTACAGTATGCCATTGCCTTGAATGGTGATAGGCACAAATTAGCATACTCATATTCAGTACTTTTTTTCTGGGGGGACACAGGGGTACACATACCCCTAAACATTTTGTGAATCTAAGTTTGGCCTCATTGAGGGGCAGTATTTCAATATAAGTAGGAAAATTAAGAGTACCCCTAAACATTTTTTTCAGGGGAAAAAAGCACTGCTCATATTGATTGCCCCAGTATTGACTGATTTATTTCTAAACCCAATTCAAGGTGCTGGGTTTGATCTTTAAAGCGGGGGTGAAAAATAGGCCAAATAATAATAATAATAATAATAAATTTTTATTTATATCCCGCCCTCACCAGCCGAAGCCGGGCTCAGGGCGGCTAACAACAATAAAAGTAACACAGCATTCTAAAATCAATTCATTTTAAAATCAATTCAAAATCAAATTACGGTAATGGCAACTATTGGGCTAGAGTTCTGTGAGGATTACCAAAGGAGGGGAGTCAGGCTGTGCCTTGGCCAAAGGCTTGGTGGAACAGCTCTGTCTTGCAGGCC
The DNA here is from genome assembly GCF_964270895.1 of Podarcis filfolensis. Lineage (NCBI taxonomy): Eukaryota > Metazoa > Chordata > Lepidosauria > Squamata > Lacertidae > Podarcis > Podarcis filfolensis. The sequence goes on from NC_139617.1 coordinate 42,205,019, forward strand.
CTGCGGAAAGATGTCAAGTCCCGCAGGGCCCTAGTCTCTTGTGACAGAGCGTTCCACCAGGTCGGAGCCACAGCCGAAAAAGCCCTGGCTCTAGTTGAGGCCAGCCTAACCTCTCTGTGGCCTGGGACCTTCAAGATGTTTTTGTTTGAAGACCGTAGGTTCCTCCGTGGGACATACCAGTAGAGGCGGTCCCATAGGTACGAGGGTCCTAGGCTGTATAGGACTTTAAAGGTTAGAACCAGCACCTTAAACCTGATCCTGTACTCCACCGGGAGCCAGTGCAGCTGGTATAGCACCGGGTGAATGTGATCTCGCAGCGAGGACCCCATAAGGAGTCTCGCCACGGCATTCTGCACCCACTGGAGTTTCTGGGTCAGTCTCAAGGGCAGCCCCACGTAGAGTGAGTTACAATAATCCAGTCTGGAGGTGACCGCCGCGTGGATCACAGTGGCTAGGTCAGGGCCAGAGAGGTAAGGAGCCAACTGCTTAGCTTGGCGGAGATGAAAATATCCCAGTAGAAAATTGCCAAGGACCTAGTACTGCATCTAGGCCTGGACCTAGCTCACCCAATGAGCTTCATGGCTGAGTGGGGATTTGAACCCTGTACTCCCAGGTCCTAATTGTAACCACTACACCACCACTGGCTCCGAACACTTGTCTGGGGGCACCACTGACATCACCCCTATTGCCATCTCTGTATCATCCACAATTTTCAGGGGTTAGTAAATGCAGGCAATATACAGACTGGGAGTTAAAAGGACTATACGTACTTTGGGACTTGTTCAAAGATGCCAGTCCTTTGAAAAGCTGGAAGAAGTGTGCTCCATCTGACTGTCACTGGGGCAATTTCAAATGTTCAGCTGGCCAAAACTGTTGAAGCAATCAGAGGTTTAGGATTTTTAAAAGGTATTTGTTTTAACCCCAACCTCGACTTAAAGGGGGTGAACTCAAGGTAATATATGGAACTTCTGCCAGAAATAGGAAATACAGTGGGGCTGAAGGAGGTGTGGGAAGCTGATCTGTGATAATGTGCCACAGGATGATATATGGCATGGAGGGTGGCTGAAATCACCAAGCAATTTAGAGTCAGATAAGAGAGACATTGTACAAGGTGATAAACTGGTGTTATACACCAGTACAACTAGGATTTTCTCCCTATTGTAATTTCCCAGGAACATACTACCATATGTGGTGGAGGTGCCCCATGATGTGTTCATCTTGGCACAGAACATTTTAGTAAGTATCAGCCACAGTAGATAAATTGGTGGTGATGGATCCAGCACCTGCCCTTTTGTCAGTAATTCCATAGGTCACATTAGGGCTTTTTTAAAATAAAGATTTAATTGTATTTTTGTTGGTATCAGCACAATTATAAATAGAACAGGGCTGGAGCTACTCCCCGCCACTCCAGTGTTTTAAATGTTATTGAACAACAGAAACAGACAATACACACAAATGGAAAAGCAAGCATTAACAACAAATTCAAGACGAGAAGCTTTTGATAACACAGTAAAAATTAATTTAAAAAATCAGGTGTGGACAAAATGGATATGATTATAAAATTACAGATAGGGTTTAAAACACAACTTACATTGTACAATGAATGAAACAGGGAAAATGAAAAAGTTATTGCCTGATTATAGACTGCCAAAAAAATCATTTGGCTCCACAGGGCAGATCCTTATGTGGCTCTACCCCCATAAACCAACTTTGACAGGTGGGGTATCCCACCTACCTGTCAAAATCCATTGTGCAGTGAGATTCAACAGGAGATTCCCAAGCACTGCACAATGGATTTTGACAGGTAGGTGGGATAGGGTAGGTAGGGCAGGATTTGTCTCCTCATACATCAACTGTTGCACAGGAGGGTCAACCCTGCTTTCTCTTCCATCCTTATTTGGGGCCATAACTCCCACTTATCCCATAGTGAAGAATAGACTTAGGATAAACATAGAAATTAATAAATTCTAGGATTGAGATTATTTGGGGTGGGAAGGGAGATATATATATATATATATATGGTTCAATATATGTTGCAAAGGAATTATTTTGTAGTCTGGCCAAGGTAGGGCAATTAAGGGAACAATAGAAAGCCATTGAGGGGTGTTAACAAGACAAGGGCCCTAGATATTACCAGAGATTGGGGATTTGGGAGATTGCCAGCAGGAATGCTGACTTGCCCCCCAAATTGAGGGGACACGGTCACATGATGTGTCACCTGATGCTGCCAGGTGTGCCCCAGATGAGGGCAGGATGCTTGCTCGTCCCAGCCGCTGCCCGGCTCCTGGGCTGCCGGGGTGGAGACTGGGGCTGGGGGAAGTGGAGGGCACCCGGTGGTGGCACTGCTCCCTGCTCAAAAATATTGGAGCTGAAGCCCTCTCTGCACCCAATACCCAGTGCAGCTAGTTTTCAGGGTAACTGCTCTGGGTAAGGGCAAGGTGTTTCTGGGAAGAAGAAAGGAAAGAAAGGCTGGGATCCATTTTTTGAGGAAAGCAGCCTGAAGGTTACTTGCGCTGCTGCCTCTGGAAAGGTGCATGCTGTAAGATCTGGACTTCCTCCATGCAGACTGAAGAAGCAAATAGGCGAATAAACCCTATTTCTTAAAGCACGACAGTCTCTGCCATGTCTACTATTCTCCAAAGGGACACACACCCTGTAGGCATACCTCTGACCCCATGCGCTCTTGCCACTGCTTGGCAGAGAGAGGGGCAGGCACCGGGTTTTTGTCAAAATATTATTGACTTTAGAATCTGCCCATGACTCTACCATCTCTGCACTCCACTCCTGTTATGGTTTTCTATCACATACGCAAGTTATGGCTTGCTTTTGTTTGTGCTCTGTCAATAGAGTAGGAGTGTAACTCAACACTTTTGTTCAGCTGCCCTGTAGTAGTATCCCAGTGTTTGAAGTACTGATGGGAGGAGGCTAGAAGGGCAAGGAAAAGTGTTGCTGTTGGACAAAATAATTACTGCTCCCAGACAGAGTAACATTAAGGTGGCAATGGCAGGTGTTGGGATAATGCAGCTAATGACTGCAGCATCTGAGCTGCTCAGTGGCTGAAGAATGGATCAGAACAGGTTGTGAACTGTGCTGCCATTCCTCAGCGTAATTACAGCTCTGTAACAGTTAAGGGTGGAATAAAGCCATTAAAGACTGTAGCAGTAGAACAGAGTGGTAGAATTTAGACTTAGGAAACTGTTGTTTCAACTGTAAAGACACACTGGCGTTTTTTTGACAGGGTGAGGGGAGGGAATTAGTCCTTAAAGTTGGTGGTTGAAGATCTCTGAGAAGATTTCTGCACAGTTGCTCTCTCAGCTGGCCAATGAAGATGATGGCACAATGAGGCAATGGCAGTTGCAGGACCCTCAGAGGCGCTTAGGTTGTTGGGAAACCATTGCAAGGCAGGCACAAAGTAGGCAGAAAGAAAACAAGCCAAGCTTTCAAGAAGAAAGGCCAAGGTCTCTCTAGTAGTCTGTGGAGCAATTTGTGGTTTTATTGTGCTTTTATTAGTTGAAGTTTGGTTTAGTGCAGGGATGGGGAACATGATCTCACTGGCAGGCCCAATTGTTATCTCCCCCACCCTTTTCAAGCAAAGTTTGGGGAGAAAGTGGCTGCCGTATTGCTGAGTTGTATTTGGCATTGTGATTTTGCTGCCTAGAGTGAAATTCTGGGTTGTTTTTGTGTCGTTACTTGGAACAAGTCAGTTGTTGCCTCAATTCAATGTTTGTGATTTGAGGGGAAGCAGCTATCCAAGTTGGTAATAATGAGATATATTTAAGAAGGCCAACATCACCAACCTGTAGATTCCAACTTCTTAATCAGGCCCTAATATAACCTTTAGAGAGCAAGTTGTCCTGTCCTATTATACACTTCTCTCATAACCATGGAATGAATAGGCTGCATTGTCAGTTCTAGTCAGACTAGAACCGGTGAAGCTAATGGAAACGACTAACTTAGGCCCATTCATTTAAATGGGTCTATTCTGACCAAACTTAGATTACTAAAGACCCTTGGCCACAGTCAGGAAATATGAATGAGGGTGCCCATTCACTTCTGCTGTTTTGCTCCCACTGGTGTTCCTCAACTCTCTTAACAATTTGTGTGTTATTAACCTGCTCATCAATCCAGATCCGTCAGTAAAGTGCTGCTTTTAACCTTTAAGCACTGAATCAGGGGTTCAGAACCTAAAGTCTGTGAACTAAACGTGACCTTTGGGGCTACTTTGTGTAGCTCTTGGGACTCTTCCCAGGCTACACCTCCTCCTGAGCAAGACCACATCTCTCACTGGCCCTACTTGTGCAGCAGCCTTGAATGCTTTTGCCTGTCTGGAATATGTCTCTTGAACTCCAATAATGCTTCTCGCTTCCTTGAATGGAGGACAGAGAGGGTTGCATGAATGGGTGTTGATGCGGGACAGGGCATTCACTACAGTAGCACCAAAGTTACAAAGCTCCCTCCATAGCGATTGACTGTTAAGTACCATAGTAAATGTGGCTTTTTTCATGGGTCTTTTGGGTTGCCAGTAACCTTCTCTCTCCTCCCCCATTCTGATTAATGTGGCTACTAATTAGAAGTTTTAAAAAATTGTTACATGTTTTATACAATTTTGTGAATAAAAACTTGTGTATATTCCAGTACTCACCATGAAGTTATTACAGTAAGTGGCATATTTTTAACATTTTTTTGGGGGGGAGGCACTGATTATACTGCTCCCAACATTTTTCTTTTCACCAAATTACCCTTTCCATTCATTATCTTGTGCAGTGAGAGAATTTCTATAATTCCCACCCACCACAGGGAAGTACATGTGCTCTTGATGTCAGTACACAGCTCAAATGTTCCGCAAAAGGCACCCAAAGTGCATTTTTTAAAAAACGGAGGTCGCTCAGTGCCCTTCTCCAGCTTCTTCAGGCTGGAGCTGAATCTGATGTGCTACATACGAAATCCTCTGAAATCTGATTAGCAAAGAGAGCATGTTGGCTCTCTGTGTAAATGGGGTCATTTCTAACAAGCTGTTAGCACACTTTGCAGCTGCTATATAATCTAGCATTAAGCACCGGGGGTTGTGGACCATGTGTTGTAATGTCTCACACAGACAATATTTCTGCTTCATCTGTTGTTCTTGAACTTCAGCAGAATTACGACCTTCAGGCCTCAGGTTTAGTATTTAAAAGTGTTCTGTGTACTGTTTGCAGTTTTTGCTTTTTCAGCTGAGTACAGTGGTACCTAGGGTTACATACGCTTCAGGTTACATATGCTTCAGGTTACAGACTCTGCTAACCCAGAAATAGTACCTCAGGTTAAGAACTTTGCTTCAGGATGAGAACAGAAATTGTGTGGTGGCGGCACAGCAGCAGCGGGAGACCCCATTAGCTAAAGTGGTAGCTCAGGTTAAGAACAGTTTCAGCTTATGAACGGGCCTCCAGAACGAATTAAGTACTTAACCCAAGGTACCACTGTATTAGTTTTCCCAATATAATGCCAGTGCTTCTGTCCCATTTTCTAATGTTCCTTTCACACTGCAGTACCTGTTAGAATTACAGTGGTACCTTGGGTTACAGATGCTTCAGGTTACAGACGCTTCAGGTTACAGACTCCGCTAACCCAGAAATAGTACCTCGGGTTAAGAACTTTGCTTCAGGATGAGAACAGAAATCGTGCTCCGGTAGCGCAGCAGCAGCAGCAGGAGGCCCCATTAGCTAAAGTGGTGCTTCAGGTTAAGAACAGTATCAGGTTAAGAACGGACCTCCGGAATGAATTAAGTACTTAACCCGAGGTACCACTGTACTTATGTCTAAACCAGCAGCGTAGTGTCGGTTGTCAGTGCTCAGGGCAGGCACATGTGCGTGTGCCGGGCAGAGTGTGTGTGCACACACCGGACAGGGGGGCACCAGTCCCTCCCGTGCCACTGAAGCTGCATTAAGTGACCCCACTCCTACCAGAACAAAGCAAGGCCTCCCTGAGCTGCCTGCCCACCCACACGGAAGGCAGCCCAGCCAACTGACAAGGCTCAAGGCGGGTAGATAGGAGCACCAGACTGGGCCTCACTGTGGTTGCCTGCGTGGGGGCGTTTGGTTCACACACAAACACCACAAAAAATGTGTGCCTGGGACCACGGCCTCCTTGGCACACGCTTCTTTCTCCCCTGGTTTTAACTGCTGTTTGGTGGACACTCAATAGAGAAAGCTTACACATAACTGGGAATCCCAGGCCCATGGGGTGCTTCAGAGTAGGTGAGTGTTGAGCAGGGGTCAGCAACCTAAGGCCCATGGGCTGGAAGCGGCCCACAGAGGTCGTTTGACCGGCCTACAAGTCGCCTCCGAACTGTGCTGTCCGCTTGTGTACTGCGCTAAACCAGCGTAGCGCGGCACGGGGATTCACTTCTGCGGCGCCTGAAATCGCTTCTGCGCATGTGCGCAATCTGGTCCATGGAGGAATCTCTGTGGGACCAATCCAGCCCAGGCAAGATAAACCTTGCTGACCCCTGGTGTTGAGTTTCCCTATAGTTTTCCCAAGGGGGGTGGGGAGGTGAACTTCAGAGCAGACATGTATGGAATTGCACTATTTACAAATTAGTATCTCGCAGGCATTTAACACCAGCATGGTTTAGGCTACATCCAGCTATGGCTTCCCCCCAAGAATCCTGAGAGCTGTATAGTTTGTTGAGGGAGATGAGAGTTTAAGTGACCTCTATTCCCCCGCCTCCAGCTACATTTTCATAGTTCCCTTTGCAGATGGATTGTTAAACCACTCTGAAATCTGTAGCTCTCTGTGGAAACTAGGGGTCTCCTCTAACAGCTCTCAGCACTCTTTACACACTGCATTTCCCAGGGTTCTTAGTGGGAAACCATGACTTTTAAAAGTGGTATGTCACTGCTTTCTGGTTGTGTTTGAAGAGATCAATATTTTGGAGAATTGTAATAAATGAAGTTAAACTTACAATAGGATATGAATTTCCAATAGAACATTAGCTATATTATTTGGATACGGTTTAACGAGTAGACACAAAATTAAAAATAAATTTGGTAACATTGGCTTGTATTACAATCCACTATGTTTGAGGAAAATGTATTCCTGCATTAGAAGATGGGATAGTAAGATTATGGGAATTGGCCGATATGGTAAAACCAACTCATATTGTAAGAGTGAAGGATGGAAGACAAGCAGATAATTTATTTATTGAAAAATGGAAGTTTTGTTATGTACAGGTGCAGTAAGACGCAAGAAAGTTTTCAACCATATATAGAGTTGTAAGCAGTTCAATGAACAAGCAATACACTTTTACATATCTTCCAATATTTCTCTAATGAAAATAGGGACGTCACATTCCATAATGATAATTTTACTATTTATACCCCACACATCTTACTGGATTGCCCCAGCCACTCTGGCCAGCTTCCAACATATATAAAAACATAATAAAATGTTAAACATTAAAAAACAACACTTTCCTATATAGGATTGCCTTCAGACACCTTGGGAGTCATATAACTCCATACCCTCCAACATTTCTCCCATGAAATGAGACATCCTAAGCTTTTCTAAATCAGGGATGTCCCTGGAAAATAGGGACACTTGGAGGGTTGTATCTGGCCAAGTTCTACTCAGAGTAGCCACATCAAAAATTAATGGACATGAGTAACTTAGATACATTAATTGAAATGGGTCCATTCTTAAGGAAAACTTGAACTGAATACATGTTTTCTTGTTTTTGTGATTGCTGCTGTATTAAACATCAATGAAGCATTCTTATACCGATTCTGCACCTATATCAAGCAATCAAATTTCTATTTTTTTTAAAGTGTAGAAGAAAACAAATCATAAAGCAATAATTAAATATTGTGTTGTATAGCATAGTTTTGACCCTAGCACCTCTCTCACTTGCCTAGGGAGGGTATTTCATTAATGGGGCCACCCATTTTTAAGGCTTTTTTGTTTTGTTTTAACAATAAAGCAACATATGAATTTCATGAAATAGATAGATAGATAGATAGATAAATGCGTTTCCTCGTTCATCAAAATCTCTCTTCTGAATTACTACACTGAATCTGGAACATACACCTTATACATACAATCATCTGGAACATATATGTTAGTGTATTTATTTCTATGTAAACACCGCTTGATCGTAACGTGGAAGCCAAGACGCTGTAACCAGGAGGTGAAATGCGCTGTGGCAAAGTCCTGTGGGCTGAGCACTATTTGTTATCTCCTCACGTGAGACAGCCGAGTATTTTTAATGCCTGGCAGAGGGTGGAGGAGGGGAAGCACGGACACTCGCGCCTGCGCACTGCAGTCGAGCAATGTTTTGATCTGTGGGCGTGTGGTGAAGGTATACAGTAACATAACAAAGAGGGAGGAGCAACAGCAGTAAGCACCGCCCACAAGCGAGAGGCAAAGCCGGCGGCAAAGGGAACGGCAGGTCGGCGCGCGCAACGCCGGGAGGCGGAGTTTAAAAGACTAAAGCTCGAGCGTGCGCAGTGAGGACTTTCGCGGTTGAGGCGTGAGATGAAGTGACGCACGCCACGTGACAACATGGAGAAGGAAAACCATAGAGCGCAGAGATAATTGAAACCCGGCTTTCTTGCTTGGGCGGCTTCTTCGTCAAAGAAGCTTCTCCTGTTAATTTTAATTCTCAGTTCGAAGGGGCGCGTAAAGAAAAAAAAAATTGATGTCGCTTTCAGGTGAAGGTGGGTGGGTGCACTGCTCCTCACGACGTGGCGGCTAGAGCGTCGCAGCGCTTGCCAGGTCGCCCCGGAGGTGACGTCAACGCGCGCCGGAAAGGAGAATGAACAACACTGACCAATCCCTCCTTGGTTTTTTTCTTTTTGTTTTTTTGAGGAACTAAATCCTGGCACGGCCCCTTCCGCTGACTTCCCCGTCAGCTGACCCGCTTCGCTGGCGGGTGTCCGTGCCGGTCCTTGCCTGAGGGGAGTTGCGAGAGGGGCGGCAGCGGCCTGGTCGTGAAGAGGGAGAGCCGACCTGAGCCAGTAAAGCTGCCGGCAGGAGCTGCCGGAGAGCGCCGCGACCGCCGCTAGCCGAGCCGACCGCCGCACCGCCATGGCCAGCCAGTCGCAGGGCATCCAGCAGCTGCTGCAGGCCGAGAAGAGGGCAGCCGAGAAGGTGGCCGAGGCCCGGAAGAGTGAGTGTGCGGGCCGGGAGTAGGAGGCGGGGGTGGCTTAGTACTCTGGGTGCAGTTTTATTCATTTTTATTTATTCATTCACTCATTTGTATTTGTTTTTAAATATTTCTTTGCGTTTGTTGTCATTTATTCAGTTATTCTTTATTATTTCATATTTCTTTACCCATTCTTAAATGATGTGTTTCTGTTTACTTATTCGTATTTCGTTAATTTTATTCATTAATGTATTCGTATTTATTCTCATTTCGTTATTTTTATTTATTCGCTTTAAATATTTGTTTGTGTTTATGCTTATTCATTCGTATTTATTCATGGACAGGAATTTAAAAATGCAGGCTGAGACAACTATTCTAAAGCACTGAACAAATGGCTGACACTGAATCAAATTATCGTGGTTATCAATCCAAAGTGCTGGTTTTGACTGTGTGAGCCAAAAAATAATTTTCAGCTGTGGTGTCCTACCTTTAGAACTCTTTGCTCAGCAAAGCTTGTCTGGCACCTCCTATATTTTTGGCACAATGCAAAGACACTTTTCAGTTCACTCAAACTTTTCAGGAATTTTTGTTTACCTAATTCTCATTATGTTATGTTGCATAAAAGTTGTTATCCTGACAACAGTTCTGGATGGCAAGGCAAGACTTATTATTCCCCAATATTTTGCAGATAAGCTCATAAGTTGCTAGCCTTCAGTATTTTATTACTAGCCTATTAAGAGAATACTAGCCTATTTCCTTGCTAGCCATGGAGGAGGGAAAACCCCATGCTCTATGGTCAGCATGAAAAGGCAGGCAGGCAGAGATGTGATGGAGCTGAGGCACAGGCTTTCCTTCTTCCACAGCTAGTACTGTAAGTAAGCAAATTATGGTGACCAGGAAAGTTTTTATAATGTTATTGGTCTAAGTCAGTATTGCCTCACTGGCTGCAAGCAGCTCTCCAGAGTTTTTGGCAGAGGATCTGAAATGGCAGGGATTGAAGCTGGGATCTGCTGTCGGTAAGAACTGCCATCCCCCCCTCAGTGGAGGCAAGGCTGCAACTTTACAGTGGTTGTATGGAAAGCCCAGTAGTGAAAATGGCAGAGAAAAGAACTTGTTGTTTCAAGGTTGAAAGGTTTAGCAATGAATAGCCTATGTTTAAGGGGTCTAACATTTGTATTTATGCAGCAGTGTGCAAGGATAAAATGACAAGGGAAGGCCCAAAGCATATCTGTGAGGTGGCTTGGGACTTAAAGGAAGGGTGAGGTGAGGTAACTGTTTCTTTGTTGTGCTGAGAGGTAGCTTAGGTTGCTGGGACACATGAGAATAGTGTGGCTTGGAAGGAGATAATAAGATGAAGCTTCCTTATGTATGGTTGGCTCTGGTCATTGTGAGCAACAGAGGTTCTACAAAATACTTTCTCAAATCAGATCTCCCGGAATCTGTTTGAAGTCCACATTGTGGTAATGGTTCCATAATAAACATTATGAAACATATATCACAAATCACAATGTGTACGCACAGTAATTACAAAATCACAATGTGGGGAAAACTGAAGCTGGTCATCGCTTCTCTCATGATTCTTGCCACCCCTGTTGCTCTGCTGCCTCTTCTCTTCCCTGCAGGGGACAGCGGACCACAAGAGCAAGCACTGAAGAAAGTCCTGGCAACTTTCCTCAGTAATATAGACACCATTAACTGCTTGTTTTAAGTGCAGGTGCCAGGTTGGTAGGTGGTTGAGGAATACGCTGGTCCAAACTGGCTCCAGGCTTCTTGTTGGGAAGCCATTTCCCACTTCCTTTTATTTTGGCCTCTCTGTGCTGGCAGGCCCTGCCTGTAGCAGCCACCAGAGCCCTACTGGAGCACTTGCAAGAGCAGGAAGCCCCTTCCACCTTGCCTCCCCCATTGCCCAGCCTTCCCTTTTGAAGGGTTGCTGCCCTCAAATGGGCTCGCTTGGAAGCTATTGCTGGTAGCATCGGAAAATAAATGGCTGTAAATTACTTCTGAGTTTTAAAAACATAAAAATAAACCTTGCCCTCTTGTTTAAGCCTCTTTCCTCGCTTCTTCCCTTCTGTATCCCTGTGGTATTTCTGCTACTTATTCCTACAGCATTAACATTTGAGAAAATGTGCTAAATGTACTATAAAATAACAGTTGCAACAATATATTAAAGGTAATTTTTTTTTGGTAAGTTTTGGACCTCTAAGTAGTAACAGTTGCCAGGACGTTACCCTGTTTGCCTCTTCAGGCAGTCCTCTTTTTGTGCAGGGGTTACATTCTGGACCCCCACATGTTAGTGGACCCCCCGTAAAGTGTCCCCATTTAACGACTTTTTGGATCACTTCCGGATTTCGCAGTATGCGCGATCACGTATCAACTAGAAACACATGCATTGGTCATTGCTTGTACATAGTTCCATCCTTATTTCAGACATTGTGATATATCAGTATATCATGATGTTTAGCTGGTGACATATCATGTTGTTGAAAACCAGGCATCGCCCAGCCCTAGTTGCAGCCCTTTTCATTTTTAAACTATGTTTATGTAGGATACTCATAAGCTGGAAGCCTAATTAGTGCTTGCCTAGTTTGGGAAGGAATGAAGGGCTCTAGGACCCTGCCAGAGCCCTGGAGCTTTCTTCCCAGAGCAGTCCCAGCAGTTCTCCGGCACAGGGGAGAGGGCAGAGGTGGTACAAAATTAATAAGATCCATAATTGAGAAGATCCATGTGTGGGTGCCAGATAATGACCTCACACAGGCGCCATTTTATGAAAGATTACAAAGTCCGTCCATTTTGTCTGACTGGTAGGGCAGTGGGATGCTACCAGAGCTCAGGCACCAGAAGCCTATTAATTGCCCAGCTTTCAGAAGGAGGGAAGGGCTCTAGGACCCTGCCAGAACCCTGAATTTTCCTTCCCAGAGCCAGAGCGCTTCTAGCAGTTTCTCTGCACCGGCGCTGCGCTGAGTTGGCGCAGAATTGAGAAAATCCACTTGGGGCGTCAACCTCGCAAAGGCACCATTTTATGAAAGATTACTGGTTCGTCCATTTTGTCTGACTTTTGGAAGGCGGTGCAAGGGCTCTGGGATGCTGCCAGAACTGTGGCACCGCCTTTTCAAAGCCAGGTAAACCTTATGCGAGATCACAGCTTAGTATGTGTAGACTAGGGTTATTTACTTGGGAGTTAAAAAGAAATAAAACTTTCCTTCTCCCCTTCTCTGTGTCCATGTTTCTGTGGCTCATGTCTGTTTTTCCCCTGCCTCATTATGTCCCCCATTTCCTCCTCCTTACCCATGAAGTCTCCCCAATGCTTCCGTCGCCCCTTTGCTTTCTTACACATTTGTCCCCTCCAGCCCTATGCTTCCTTATGTGCCTTTTCCCTCTTCACTTTTCTTCTGTCCCACTCATCCCTACCAGTGAAAATAGGGGGGGGGGAGTGTTTTTGTTTTCTGGTTTTGTTGGTTCCCCCTAAATAGTTTCCTTCCATGTTAAAAAGGAAGGGTTTTTAAAAAAAAGGGTTATCTCTTTGCTACATAATTTCATCCTTATTTAGACATCTGTGTTTGAAAAAGTGCTGATGTGTTAGTTAGGTTGTGGTGGGTCCTGTAGGGAAGGAAAAGGATGGATTGGGGTTAATGAAGAGTGTATCTTTATAAGAGAGAAAATGGGCTACAATTACAACATTTAGAAAGGCCGAGTCTTCAGTAGAAGAGGTGTGGTGGTGTGCATTTTGGAGATGCCTGGCTGTGGTCTCTTACATAGGGTTGCCATATTTCAAACAGTGAAAATCCAGGCAGTTGTTTGGGCAAATGAGGAGGAGGCCACCTTGAGCTCTCTGGAGAAAAGGTGGGTTAGAGGTGCAATAAGTAAATAGTAATAGTCCTTGACTTTTTTCATAGGTGGTTGCGCCCCTTACTAAAATATGAAAATAGCCCCAAAATTTCTGCAATTTTTAGCAATTTCTGCCCGGACACAGCTTCTGACTGCATTGTTTTGGATATGTTCATGAAATTCTGGATGTATGGCATCCCTATTTTACAGCAAAGTCCGGGAGGGCAGAGTGGAGGACCTGTTTACTGAAGGAGCCCAAACACTGCAGGTAGAACTGGTGTGCCACAGGGGAACTTGGTATATGTATGCTTTTTTAGGGTCCCTGCAGAAAATTTTGCTTATCTTAGTAGAATAGTAGCACAGGAGCGAAGCAACAATAAAGTCAGGAAGAAAAGGCTATCAAGTTTGGGCTAGGGCTTGCTCTTGACTCCAAGCGCAGCTTCCACTTTTGGATGCATTGGGCAATCTTTTGCATAAGCTAGTTTACTCAGTGCAAACAAATTTTAGCCTGCAGATTGCCAGTTGTTTGTGGTGGGCAGATGGTCTGCAAAGTCATGTGCTGTGTAATCCTGAAATGACTGAACAAAAGTTTGGCATGCACTTAGGGACTTGGACTAGAAACGTAATATGCTGTAGTGTCTTGTCTATTGGGAATCGGGAGCCTTCTGCTCAACTAAAATTCCTTTATTTGAATTAATCCACTTTTTAATATATTATTTTTGTGTGTGGAAATACCTTGTATCTTTCCCAACATGACTGCTTGGAGGAAGGAACTTGCTGGCTCATCAGACCAGCGGAAGCATGTCATGTGCCCGAAAGACAGTGTAACAAGCAAGTGTCTGGTTAATCCAAATGTTGGAAACTGTGACAAATCCCAAGCCTTGATTAAAGATGTTGCTTCCAGTCAGCCCCAAATGTTCAAAAACTTAGTTGGGTTCACACATCATGGGGTTGGCCTACAAGTGTCATGTTCCAAGTTTCTTGACAGGCATTGCAAGTTCAGTTATATATTTTGTGTATCTGTATCGTGCCTTTCTCGGAGGGGACAAAATATTCAATGCAGCAAACCAAATGTACAAAAGTGGGAGGAAATGTTACCCAGCTAAACAGTTCTGCTAGCACAAGCACTTTTGGCTGTGCATTGGAAATTCCCCTCCCTGCATGCCCCCTAAATATGTTCTAGGGCTTATGAGGGAGGAGAAATTAACAACTGTACAAGACAACTTCACGGTGGATCTTTCTAGACCCTGGGTGTGTGTAGTGCAGATCTCCCCTTCTTCCACCCTCCCCAAAAAATACACACTGGTGTCTGGGGCTGGTTACATCCAGAGTGGGGGAACCCAGCAGTCAACCCTGGCTGCCCAAAAGCTGCAGAGGTAGAGGGGGGCTGAGTTGTGAAGCCCGAGGCCTTTCATTAGGAAACTCACATCCAGCACCCTACTTGTTTGGCAGTCTGCATAGAATTCCCTTTCCTCCTCCTCTTGTGCATTTCAGGGGGTTGGACTAGATGACCCTTGGGGTCCCTTCCAACTCTACAATTCTGTGAGTCTGTAATACAGTTTAATCCTATTTGGTAAACTAAGCTTTGTGAAAAGCTTGAATGAATTGAAAAAAAAAAGTCTTTGCATGGTGCCCAAAATACAAGAGATGGAACTGCCAAAACAGCTTTCCTAGGCAGAGAGCTCCAGAGGTGGGACACCACTACTGAAAATTATTTTCTGGATCACGCAAGCTCAAAACCAGCACTTTGGATTGATTGAATATGGAAACAAAAATGGTAACCTGTGTAGATGGTATATCAGTGTTGTGTGCTCCAAGGTACCATCTCTCGTTAACATCCTAGCAGCTGCATTCTTGACCAGTTGCAGTTTCCAAGCTGTCTTCAAAGGTAATCCTATGTAGACCATACTGAAGTTATCTTCCTGGTTTGTACACAGTGAATATCATCACTGCCCTGTAATTTGACTGCCCTATAGTCTTTATCCATGAATGCATGCTTTAGGTTATCAAGGCTACCTGTGGCATTCTAAAGATTGCACACACAGTGTACATAACTGTAGCAAGAGACATACACACATGTTATGTCAGGGTGAATCGACCTTTTGGGGCTATAAGTGTGTCTGTGAATTGACGTCACAGCTCAACAGCATTCAAATAAGTACTTTGCTCTTGCCTGTAACTAAGTCATGGCTGAGAACTAGTATGGTGTGGTGATTAGAGTGTGCTGGATCTGGGGGACCAGAGTTCAAACCCCAATCAGCCACTGGACAGACTTCTCACAGGCCTGTCATTGCCTCCCAGCCTAACCCACCTTGCAGGGTTGTTGCAAGCATAAAATGAGAAGGAGGACAACCATGCAGGCCACCTTGGGCTTTCTGGAGGAAAGGTGGGTTAGAGGTGCAATAAGTAAATAATAAATAGCCCTTGACTTCTTTAATAGGTGGTTGCACCCCCTGCTAAAATCTGAAAACAGCAGAGCAACTTAGCTGAATCAGTTTACAGTTCTTAACTGCTCCGATATCTGAGCACTCCTGCCTCTCTCTTTTTTTCTCCCCCTTCCCCCCGTAAAAAGGAAAGAACCGGAGGTTGAAACAAGCGAAAGAAGAAGCTCAAGCTGAAATTGAGCAATATCGCCTGCAGAGGGAGAAGGATTTCAAAGCCAAGGAAGCAGCGGTTGGTTATATTTCCATACTAGATAAGATTTTCTTTTCACTCCTCTCTGCTCTTCTCTGCCCAGATTTGCTACCTGCCCCTGTGGTGATTCTTGGAAGTCTGGGATATAACTGACAACAGCAGTTACTGGTGCAGAGATTTAGACCCTGTGGCCCTGCAGATGTTGTTAGGACTTCATCTCCCTGGCTGATAATGAGTTGTAATCCAGCAACATCTGAAGGGCACAGGGTCATCACCCCTACAATCTAGACCGCTCTTCACTCAGTGGATATATTGTAACTTCTTTCTGAAGACAATGACCGTTACTGTATCTTAAAGCAGTGGAATTTGAATCTCTTTTCTCCATCCTGCCCAATTTTCTGCCCATAAGGTTTTTTTGGGGTGAAAGGAATTTTGCAGGGAAGCCACTTTCCTTCACACCGTGTGTTATTCAACTTAAATTTTCTGCCTCTTCCCCCTGTCAATTCATCCCCTAAGCTTAAAAAGTTATTCTAACCATCTGATCATCCTGGCTGCCTTTCCTCCCAGTTCTACAATACACTCTTCTTCAGACCCCCATTCAACTCCAGCCTAAAAAGCTAAACTGGCATGCACTCACACGCATATACATAGAGTATTTATCCACCTTTCTCATTTTTTATTTTTAAGTTAGGGCTTCTAGATGGAAATGAGGGGATGTTCCTTGTAACTTAATAGTTTCACAGAAAAGGAGAATTGTGTTTGCTGCAAGGTTGAGAACATGTACTAGTCGGGAGTCCCTCTTTGCAACTGATTAATAGTAAAAAGGACCTGTGTTTGGTCACTTTCTCTCACCATTCTCTTGCAGCATTATTTTTAAAATGCTGTCAACAGCAGTTGAAGTTCAGTACAGTACTTGCTCAGAATATGGATTTTCCAGTCATTTGTACCAACATGTTTAAAATTACAACTCTTATGTATTGTATTTTTTTTTATTTTGGGTAGCTTCTCTCCTTTCATTATACAGTCGTACATCCGCTTATGTATCCCTCTGGTTACGTAAACTTCGGGATACGTAAGCAGTAAACCCGGAAGTATATTTCCAGGTTTTTGCCACGCACACATGCATAGAAGTGCTCTACCGCCGTGCGTGCGTGCACAGAAGCGGTCTCTCCGGTTGTGAAAACCTCGGGATCCGGCTGGACCTCCAGAACAGATCCTGTCCGCAACCAGAGGTACCATGGTATTACAGGAAGGGCATGTTTCAGGCGGTCTTTGAAGCTTGACCACTAGTCCCTCTAGCCCAGACTTGTCTATACTGACTGGCATTGCCTCGCTAGGGTTTCAGACAGGGAGTCTTTGCCATACCTAACTTGGGAATTCAGGGACTGAACCTGGGACTTTCAGAACTTTGGCCCTCTAGCCATGCTTGCTGTGGTTGAAAGCAGTTGCAATTCAGCAGCATCTGGCGGACTGAAAGCCCCCACCCTTGCCTGGAGGGCCACATATGCAAAGCTACTGAGATCAGTGGGTTTTAAGTAGATATGCATAGAATTGTTCTGGATCGAGGCACTGAAGAATCCTAGAAAAGACATGGAATTCCTTCTGGTATGAAATGTACTTTTCGGCATTACAGCTTGTTGAATAAACTTTTCCCCCCTTGTTGCCTCAGGCTCTTGGTTCCCATGGCAGTTCCACCACTGAGGTGGAAAAGGAGACTCAGGAGAAGATGACCATTCTCCAGAACAACTTCCAGAAGAACAGGGAGGAGGTGCTGACTAGCCTGCTCAACTTAGTCTGTGACATCAAGCCAGAAATCCATTTGAACTACCGCATCAATGGATAGGGGCGGGGGGAGTGTTTTGGCATTCAGGAAGTATTAAGCAATACCGACTCTAGCTGTGCCCCTCCTTTTGTAACAGATCTTAACTTATTTCAGAGAGTTGTAGATAATCTTTTTGCCTCTTCTTTCTAAAACCTCCTGAGAACCTTTTGTAGCATTTTTGGAGCTCATCCAAAGATACATATATACAAGTTACATGTCTCAAAAGTGCAATATGATGGAAGGGTAATATTGTAAGACTTGTGATAAGTATTGCGCACTCTGTCCCCATGAAGTATTTTAAAGTTAGGAAGGATGAGATCTCCTATGCTATCTTCTGTATACCTCTTAAACTGGAAATGTGTGAGCCTGGTGCTATGGCCAATGACAAGCTCACACCAGCAGAGGGAGGAAGTTTTGTTCATAAAGAGTTGTGAGTCTTACCGTACAGACTAGTCCAATGACTTGTGACGGTGTGTTTTCTTGAAGTAGATTCTGTTTGAACAGCTATACTCTGTATATCTTCCTGTTTTAACTTGAACTAGAATCCTGCCCTTACAGATGTTTGAAGAAAAGTAAAAGTCTTACTTAATCTGTGATTGGATTAAAATGTGTTCATTTCATTCAATTTATGAATTGCTTCCCATAAAATGTTTTAAAGCAATGCCACAGTAAAAAACCAATTCTGTATACACAAACGAGCAATTCCATATGTAGAAGCATTTTCAGTTTCCGTGGAGATACATACTGGGATAAAGAGCTTTGTGCAAAAGTCTTGTTGGACAAGAAACACATAGGTGCCAATAAGAATAAGTATAAAGGTGATGGACCTCTGATTTGCAATGGGAAGGAATTCCAAAGGATAGGTGCCATTACACTAAAATGATTACTCCTCTCTCATCTTTTCTCCCCCCCCCCCCCGCCCCGCACACATCTGACATAGGATGCTGGTTAACTGAATGAGTGGGTGGGTGCTTTTGTCATTCCAACGGTGGTATTCTCTTGTAAGTCACCTTCCCAGGTCTGCAGGCTGCCACAAGAACCAGATGTGAGTAAGGCAGTTGATGTGACTCTTGTCTTATGTATCTGCTAAGCCACATCAATTGCTCTACTCGTATCTGGTCCATGCACAATCCAAGGTGTGCATAATCTCCATAATTCATCTAGCAAGCAGGAGGCATCGTCACTGTTCAGGGACACATTCCTGCACAGCAAAAGCAATCAAGGAGGTTGCACATTGAGGCCAGTGAGGTGGGGTAGCTTAAGAAGGAGCTCAGCCTCAGGTGATTTCCAAGGGGTGCATAGAAAGCCCTGAAGAGCTGATTTTATCTCATGGATGAAAACTTAATTATATTAAAACATGGCTTAGCCAGTTCATGTCATATCCTACTGAAATCTAGCCAGTTTGAGTAAAACAATTAGACTTTCAGACCCTTCGTGAGTTGGGGAAGGAGAACTGTGACATCTCAAACATAATTTAAAGAATGCTTTTAAACTTGGAGCTTGTGCTGGCAGTGGTGGAATCTGCAGTTCTCATCCTTGATCAATGGCTGTGCTGACTGTGACATATTCAGATTGGAGTCTCACAATATTTGAAGAGCCACAGGTTCCCTATGGCAACTGCTGCACCTCATCTGAGCTCTGTGAATTGTAGGGGAAGGGAACCTGCAGCCAAAGGGTCATAATTCATTGACAGAAGGTCTGGACGATATATCAGTATATCGCCCAGGACAGGTATCAGGAGTAGACCATGATGTTGGCTTCAACTCAGTGGTTTATTGCTGGTGAAACCACCACCGTTCCTGAGTCCCTCTGCTAGCAGCACCCGCTGGAGTGAGTCAAGAGTTGCTGCTCCCCTCAGTCAAGAAGTTAAAGCAGGGGTCAGCAAAGTTTTTGTGGCTTGGGCCAGTTCACGGTCCCGCAGACACTGCAGTGGGCTGGAGTGCGCGCACACGCATGCACAAACGCTATTTCCGGTGTGGAGGAGGCGTGCGCAGCTTCCCATTGGCTGCAGAAGCTTCCTGCAGCCAATGGGAAGCCGGGCAGTGTTGCAGAAGGCGGTCCCTGCTCTGCTCCGCACCGGTTTATTGTGGTGCACGGGAGCCAACTGAGCAGGCGGCGGCGGGGGTCCATGGGCCGGTTAAAGGACCCCCATGGGCCGCTTGTGGCCCATGGGACTTAGGTTGCCAACCCCTGAGTTAAAGGATTGCCCAGCGGTGGCAGCAGCAGGGCTGGCACAGCTGGAGATCAGGAGCCCTCCTGCACCCCTGCTGAGCCGTGCAAACAAGCTACTTTTCAACATTGCAGTCTGGCAATGGTAAGTTGCACTGACCTCAGACCGCAGGGCGCTGGGGTGAAACCACCCCAACTCCCACAGTGAGAGCTGGGGCAGTTTCACCTGGCACCTCATGGGCTGAGGTCAGTGCAACTTATTTTTTCAATATCATGGTATATTACCAGACCACAATGTTGAAAAGCTGATACTGCCCAGCCCTAATTGACAAAGCATCTGCTTTGCATGCAAAAAGTCTCATGTTCAATCCCTGGCATTTCCAGGTAGGTCTGGGAAGCTATCGCTGTCTCAGACCCTGGAGAGCTGCTGCCAGTCATCTAGCTACTAAGCTAGATGCACCAATGATCAGAGCTGGTGTAAGGAAGCTTCCTGTGTTGCTAAAGTGCTGCTTCATCCTGTTGCAAAAAGAAACAAAAAAATGAACCAAAGAAGGCCTACTCTCTATCCTAGCACCAAGCAGATGACTGCATATGAAGATAGACTTAGTATTTGGTCTCGAGTCATTTCATCGTGCCAGAAGTCTGGTTGGGTGGGGTGGGAAGAGAAGCACTGCAGAGGTTTTGCAGAAGCAACTGGGAGTTATCACTACTGCCTTCACCAAGTCAGTGTGTGGTGAAACAGTTTCTGTTTTGCTGAGCCATCTGGTGTCAGCTGAAGAGTCAGACAGGAGTTGCATAAATAACATCGTAGGCTCTTATATCTTTATATTTTGCATTTGGGCAGATGCCAGTGCACAGAATGTTCTGTGTCATTCTAACATCATATGCATGTTAGAACACAGGAGAGCCTTGCATCAGACTGAAGGTGTGTCTAACATCTTGTTCTGTCCATCACCAGCTCCCACCAGCAAACAAGCTTCCTAGATGGGGCTCTCACTGTTGTTACCTAGTGACTAATATTCAGAAGCATTCAGCCTCATCCTAATTGAGTTGCTGCTGAACTACAACCAGCATCCTTGGCTGTGCTGGCTAGGCCTGATGTGTGTTCCGTGCACCTGGTATACAGCCATCACCAGTAGCCATTATTTTCCAGAAAATTGTCTAATCCCCTTTTAATGCCATCTAAAATGGTGACCATTGCCCCATCTGTGGATTGTGTAAGCAAAATACATAGTAGGAGTGGCAGCTGGGAAAAAAGGGCTTCTGCTGCTGCTGTGAAGTTTGACAAAGCAGTTGATCAGAACTGTGCATGGAATGCCCCATTCATCTTTCTCTCTCTCTCTTTCTCTCCTGTGTGTGTATGAGACAGAAAGAGATCTCATGGTGCCACATGAGATTTTATGAATGGCATTTAATATGCTGGCTTTTCCTGTTCCTTTAGTGACTTCCCTATTCTGTTGCTGGTGTCCGCTTTCTATTATGGCTCCAAATCTTTCATGGGCCTATATTTGTTCATTTATATATGGAGTTGACATTGCTGATTGGGCAGTGTGTTCAAAGCCATTGCTGGGAGTATGGCGTCATCAGCTGGTAATAAAAGCATGTCCCAGTTTGACCTTATGCTGTAAAAAACAATTCAACACCACCTGCTGTCTTTTGTGGGTGGTGGCTCAAAGTAGTTTGTTAATAATCACTTTGCTTTTTTAAAATACTTATAACCTTGATCACTGATTCATTTTAATAACTTCTGTACTGCTTATTATAACATAATCTCTTAAGCGGTTCACACAAGTTACAAGCAAAAAATCTCAAGCAAAAAATCAGTATATAGCATCAAAATACAATAAGAATCTAGCAAAACATTAAAGCAGAAATACTGAAATACTTGTGGCTTGTTCCAATAGTTTGATGAAAAGACATAATGACCCATGAGCCATGTTCAAACAAATTTTGGCATCTGTCTGTCTCAAGTGTGCCTCTTGGGGTGAAGTCAAACCACAGGGGAGTTGCAGCGCCTGCTGTGGCTGCAGAGACCAGTAATTTGTAATTGTTGCCTCTTGTGTTGTTTTTGCTGCATTAGCAGCGCCAAAGTGAACCTTCTGAAGCACAAGCCTGGGCAATGAGTTTGGAGGGCTTGGGCTGCCCAGACGACAAGACCCCCACTTGGTGTTGCTGATGTGGTCCAGAGGAAAGCAGAGCAATACGTTTGGAACCAGCTTGGCTGCAGGAGTTGCCAGAAGGAGGCGTACATGGCACCACCCAACTGTCTTAGGGTCTCCACTCTGGATTTGTGTAGAGTTTATTCCTTAGTCTTTCTTCTCCTAAATATGTCCCACAAGGCAATGGGTATACAGTGATACCTCGGGTTAAGTACTTAATTCATTCCGGAGGTCCGTTCTTAACCTGAAGCACTACTTTAGCTAATGGGGCCTCCTGCTGCCACCGCGCCACCAGAGCACGATTTCTGTTCTCATCCTGAAGCAAAGTTCTTAACCCGAGATACTATTTCTGGGTTAGTGGAGTCAGTAACCTGAAGCATATGTAACCTGAGGTACCACTGTATATTTTTCTCACAGTTTACTCCCGTAAGTTTTCTCCTGAATGAATATAGCTGCAAGGCAGTGGAGGTTTAGGAGGAGTTTTATTTCTGTACGGGCTACCTTCCCAGGTTGATAAGTCCCATCTGCCACTCACTTCCCTCTACAGCATGTGCAGAATCTACCACCTAAACCATGGGTAGGCAAACTAAGGTGAGGGGGCCAGATCCGTCCCAATCACCTCAATCTGGTCCAGGAATCAACGTGTTTTTACATGAGTAGAATGTGTCCTTTTATTTAAAATGCATCTCTGGAATTCGTTCACTCCCCCCCAAAAAAATATAGTCCGGCCCCCCACAAGGTCTGAGGGACAGTGGACCGGTCCCCTGCTGAAAAAGTTTGCTGACCCCCTGTAGATCCATTATTTGTCTCATCGACTCAGTCTGCCAGAGCTTGTCTTTGCATGCAGGGGTAGTCCCTAACTCACCAAGGGTTTGAGAATTATTGGCTACCCTCACCTGCTTTAGCTGCTCAAAGCCGTTTCCTGAGGTGTGGCCACTATAGGTGAGAGCTGAGTGCAGGGTGGGGACAAAAGGTGAGCAAATGATCCCAGAAGGAGCATGACTTGTCCTTCACCAGAGGTACTACACCTCTCCTAACCCCAATTCAAGCAATAAACTCTGGTTAATAAACTCCTAACCCGCATTCAAGCAATAAACGATTTAATCTTAACTATTGCCTGCTTCCCAATCCATGGTTTGAATTTGGCTACTTTCAAACTGGTCATGGTGAAGGCCAACCATACACTCCAACTTATGAAGCAGATTGGGGCAGCTGGTGTTGCTTGTGCAACACTTGGCACTTGCATTGCTTGTGTGTGCGAAGTGACTCGCATGCTGAGCACCCTCAGCGGTGCATGTTGAGCATCCCAAGTGATGAGCGCTAAGTAGCCCGAGCACTGGCTTTTCTCACGGCAGCTGCTGCTGAAAGAGGCCCTGGCTCCTTCTGGCATTGTGCAGAACAAAGTGTGTGTGATGTCCTGTGTGCTGAGTGTCCCGAGCATTACATGTGCCATGCACAATGTCATGCACAATGCTCAGTGCGACAATGGGAAGAGCCAGGGCCTCTTTCCGCTGCTGCTGCAGCAGCAGGAGAAGAAGCTGGCCATGGAAGCCGCGTCTCAACGCTCGGCCTCCCCTCCCTGAAATATTATTCAGGGGCCCAAAGAGCTCAGCACCCACCCCCAAGGTGGCACCCCTAAGACCAACCAGAGTGTGTTGGTGACAAGCTGTGATTAATGAAAAACAAGCCAAATGAGGCTTTCAAAGGAATGGAGAGACATTGCAAAGCTGGCTTGAGTTGTGTGGGATTTCACTTAGCTGCCATATAGCAAGTCAGACAATTGGTCCATCTGGCTCAGTATTGCCTCTTGCTTATCTGGAGGGAGGATATAAAGTTCTGTGTGAATGTGTGTACAAACTACGCTAAGGCACAAAGATAAAATTTACATTCATTGTTCCATCCATTTTTCCTCTGGCCCTATCCACCACTGACATGTGGACCTCAATTGGTTTGCCCAGAAGGGAATGTGGCTCTCAGGCTGAAAAGGGCCTCCCACAATGTTTTGGGGGTTTGTGTGCTGTTAAAGCACAGGAAGCCAGAGGAGAGGTAGCTAAAAATAACACTACTGATTTCATATGCAGCCGTTCACAGAGGATTTAAGATTGCCCAGCAAGAGGCGACAGGAGGCCCTGAAAAAGATCCAGTAGAAAAAAAGGTGAGGATTTGCAGGCCAAGTCTCTTGAAGCTGAGATGTGTCTCCTGTTAAGGAAGCCATGGATTTTTCTTCTATGTTCAGCCTTCAGACAATAATAAGAAAAATCTGTAGAAGGGCACAAAGTCAGCACAGCTTATCCACATTACAGAACAGCAAAAAGCTTTGACACAGGCAGATAAACAAGTGCTGCAGAACTTTGCCGGATGCTTGTAGGTTTGCAATGGTTGCTTCCAAGCAGGTTGTAAAGGAAAAGCTGAAATGGTCAGAGGCATCTTGTTGACATAGATTAATTACAGATTAATTGCCACAATTAATTACAAGATAGCAGCTCTCCTTGCCATTTAAGGATCCACTCAGAGGAACCCTGCCCTTCCAACCAAGAGAAATTGACAGCCGTAATCTGTATCTTCTATACCACTTTAGGCTACAAAGTGTGGGTGAGTGGGGAGGGGCCAGTGTGAGAAGAGGATGCTGGACTAGGTGGGCCTTTGGCCTGATGCTACAGGGCTTTTCTTGTGTTCCAGTTTGTGTTGTTTGGAGAAATATGAATTAGGTAGAATTGCCTTTAAATCTGACCTGAACTGAACCATTCCCCAATCTCTACCCAAGTGTCAAAATAAAGAAAAATAAAGAAGCAAGAACTACATAATGAAAGCTCCAGATGCACCTGTATGGGGGAAAGAATACCACAGTTTAGGGGCTGCCACAAAGAATGCCTTTTCCCAGGCTGCCACCCCCTTAATGTCCGAGGGTGGTGGAACTACCAAGAGGGCCCCTTTGGAAGCCAAACCAAAGGATTTGAGTAACACATGACTGCATTCCTTTGCAGTCACTAAGCTTGCTTGCTGGTCTGAGCTGAGAAAATTATTATGGTCGGCATTCAGCAAGACTTTCCATGTTTTTGCCTGCTCCTCCCAATCTAAACAATCCTGCAATTCTATGGAAACCTTACAGCATTTTGATCTTTGACGCTCCTTCCTGGTTGGAAGAGGACCAGATGTTTATGACGGAGTTCTGCACAGCAGTAGAAGGAGTCGGCAATGTAAGCTCTCTCTCTCTCTCTCTCTCTCTCTCTCTCTCTCTCTCTCTCTCACACACACACACACACACACATTTTACATAGGTTGTTGTCTTTGTTTTTTACTGCAGCTCATGAAGAAGCTGACTCATGCACAAGAGACTAGATTATTTTAGTGATGAAGGAGAAGGGAGTGCACTTCCTACCCCAAGGGCCCTCTGAGGATGGAAAGCTAGTCCAACTTCTCATTCATAATTCCCAGCAAGTGGTTGAGTAATGGTTGGGTGGATGGTTACAGGAGAGATGATCAAAAATTCCCAAGTTTTTCTTGTTTCTGTTGGGTGTATTGTGCAACATGCCACTGATGCAATCATAGCGGGCTAGGTACAAGCCACATACAAAAGACAAGGGAAAATGAATTTAATAGTATGGAGCAGTGGTTCCCAAAGTGGAGGTAGGAGGTGGGATTCCCTAGGGCCAAGGAGGGTGTGTGTGTGTACACTGGAGGTGTAAGTGACTACCAGGCTTTGAAAAGCTGGTAAGACTGGATCAAGGTCATCAGTTTGGTTGAGTTAATTAAACTGGATAGTTTTAACTGGATTTTAAATGAATAAAAGCTTGCTGCTTTGAATGTCATTGTGATATTATCTTCCTTAGTGGCTTGTGCACACCACTATTCTGCTCTTTATAGGGTAGAGGGCACTGGGAATAAATCCATGGAACCAAAGGACCTTGAGAACCAAGGGTATGCAGCCCATATTCTTGCTTCATTTTTTGTACAAGTGGGGTATTGTGTTTTTGGTTTGCAATGCATAACGAGCCTCACAAGTGAAAGAGTGCAGACTATGGATTGCACCGAGGGCTGTGCAACAGATTTGGCTGATGCATGACCCAGATCAGCCATATTTGGGTGACTTCGGTACAGCCATGGATCGCTACAGATTGGGTCGGATGGCATCCATGGCCATCAGACTATGGGATGTCAGACAGGGAGGATAGGCAGGCACTGGGTGGGAAACCCTCCACAATAACCCTACGCTGACCATGGGCTGTATCTTTCTGGGGAAAGGTAGGTGTCTGCCACCTGCCATTCCTTCCTGCCTGAGACCTGTTCTGAAGCAGCAGCACACAGGATCCATCAGCGGAGGCATCAAACCTGCGTGGTACAGGGTGCTCCTTTGCAAGAGGCCTCCATCCTGAGCAGAAGTTTGCAAAAGAACATCAAACAGTAAGTGGCTCCAGAGCCAATGACAGGCTGAGTTGGCTAATTCTGATTTTGTCACCATCCTGAGTTCTGCAAGAGCAACACTGAGAATAATGAGGAGGAGCTGATAGCTAAGGCCACCCCCTGGCTAGTAGTAAGGATGAAGGCAGGCAGGCAAACAGATGGCAGCTGTCTGATTGGGAAGAGACCATAGTTGGTAGGGGAAAGTCCCATTCACTCCCATGGACTAGTCTCCAGTGGTAGAGCCTATGTTTTAACTCCAGGGAAAACAAAGCAAAACCCTGAACAGCAGCCAGTGGAGTCTGGTCTAAAAGGGGAAATGGGTGCTGTCCCATCAGCCTCATTCTGTCCTTAGTCAGCTGCCACCTGCCTTCCTTCCTATTTACAAACAGTCCAGCTGATGGACAGTTAGCTTAGCTGTTAGCCTGCTCCTCCTTATTATCAGTGCTGCCATTATAGAGCTGTGAAGAGAATAGGATGAGATCAAATCTAGAATGAGTTAGCTCTGTCTGTCATTGGCTCAGGCTCCACCTAGTGCTGGCTTCTCAGCCTTCCTCCCTACCAATCTCAATGGGCACCAACCCACTGCTGACAGCAGCTCTCTACATTGCAACATTTTGTTTCAGCCTCCCCTCCCCACTCACGGTACCTTAATGACTTGTACATGTTTGTGTATGTGTGTTTAGGTGCATGAATTGAGAAAAAGAAATTCAACAAAGAGAAAACAGCAGAGAAGACAAAATATTAACAGGCTGAGTTTCTGAAAGTGCAGCAGAAAAAGAGGGCCCTGTAATTGGATTCTGACATAACTTGCATTTTCCCTTGGTTGGCCAATGCAGGACCTGTGTTGCATACATGCATGGGCCTCTTGCCAAGTCTCGTTCCACCCACTGTTGATGAGTATATAACATTGCTTCAGATAGTGACTCAATGAAGCTTCATGAAAGGAGGAGGGTGTGAAGTAACAGGGGCAGAACTCTGCAACAGATCTTCTACTGAGAGCTCAGACAAGTAGGTTTCCATCTCAGGACCCATCCTGAGCTTGCTTGGCCTCCACTTGCAACCCTCAACCACCTCTCAGATCAGATATCACATGATTAACTTGGTGTTTCCTAGGACAGAGCGACTTCCAGGTGGAAGATGTGGATGCAGAAAGCTAGATTTTCCATCATCTGATTCTAAAATTCTTGAGTGACACTGCTCTGCAGTATGGCTTGTTGGAAAAGGCAAGTGGACATGTCTAAAGAAGACGAATTACCATTCTCCGTGTCTTACTGTCAGACCCAAGGGGAGGAACATTCAGACTACTGGAAGGAAGGTAATGTAGATGAATGCACTGTTGATTGCCAAAAATGAGGTGTAGAATAGTCAACACACACTGAACTAAACATGGGTCACATCCAGATTGTCAGTGTTTTGCAGGAGGGATTCAAATTCAAACAAGGAAATTTAGATATGTGCAATTGCAGCTGATTGAAATGCTCTGTTTTCCCAGTGTAGCAAATCCACTTTAGGAAAAGAAACAGATATTTTGTGGTTAGGTAAGTGAAGGAGAAAAGAATGAAATAAATGAATGAATAACTGGAAGACGCTTAAACACTGCACAAGCAAATCAGGATGAATGAAGGGTGAATGCTCATTGTTGTATAACCACAAACCAAACAGAATGAGTTGGATATAATTTATCCTCTGTGCAAGCTTTGAGCAAGCAACAAAGGCAGATTTAGGAGAGTGCAACTGGTTTAGCTGCACTGGGTGCAGAGCATGGAAGCGCCATAGGGGGTGCTGCAGCTATGATGTAGAATGGAAGGCAAGGGGAGCCACTGAATTTGGCATTGCACAGGGCACCACAGGAATTTGAGATCCCAAGGTATGTCATTGCAAGCAAATCAAAATGAATACTCAATGAATAGCTTGTCTGGAGGAGCCCATAGAAACTATTGGAGAGAAAGAGTTTCCATCCATGAATTGCCTTGTGTTGATATTTAGGTATATTTTAATGCACTGTAGTGTCTTTAATGGACTGGGCTTCACCAGGTTTCACATTTAAACAAATGCAATTTAAAATATGGTTACCAGATTTTTTTCAAGGAATCCAGGGACACTTTTTTGGGGGGGGGGAATTTCATGCTTTATTTTAGGAAAGGGTCTGGGGACGTCTGGTAACCCTAATTTAAAACAAAAGAATAACGTGGTAAAATTTATGGCAGCCATTGCACGATCAGTTCAATATGATACTTCAGTGATGTCTTTTGGAGGATCAATAGGCTATTCCCTCTTCCCTGCTCCAGAAATTGTTGGACAACCTTTACCGTCTCTTTTCCTTCAAGGATGATGATAACTCAACGGTACAGCAGTGTGCAGATAATTGCATACAGATAATTGTCCCTGGTACCACAAGCTATAAATGGAGTGTGCGCACTATGGTTGAGACAATACTTCTGCCAGAGAAATAGCCTTCCTAAACCTGAGATGCTCTAGATGTTTTGGACAGCATCTCCTATCATTCCTAACCATGCTGGGTTGGGCTGATGGGAGTTGATCTGGAGGGTCCCATGTTGGGAAAGACTGCCATAGATTCAAAGAACCATAGAGATGGGTGGGATATTGGAGGCCATTAAATGAATCCCCACACTATACAGTGCGGGGTCTATGGCACAGGGTGTAACTACAGCACCTGCATGTATCATGTTTCCTCTGCACTGAAATGAATGGCTTGGAATAACGTATGAAGAATATATTCTATAATATAATAATCACCACAGCAGAACAGAGAGGAAAAATAACATAGTTTTTGGAAGAAAACCAATTGCAGCAGAACTGATTGCTGCATGCGATGAATACAGAATGCTCTCTGGCTCATTCCTGATTCTGTTGGGACCACAGTTCCCATCAGCCCGAGCCAGCATGGCTAATGATCAAGGATGATGGGGGTGGAAGTTGAACAACTTCTGGGAAGGTGTCCCATTAGCTGTCCAGTCAAAGAATCTATGAAGCTGAATCTTTTCTTCGGAAGGGCTGAAAGCTCAGTGACGAGGTTCCTGCTTTCCACACATAACTGTTTCCATCCTTAGCATTTCCAGTAGGGATGGGGGAGAAATTCGATTTAGTTCACACTTAAAGTCACACATACGTAAACCACAGTTTCCAAAATGATAAGTTAACTCAAACACAGCCAGCCCCCAAAATTTGCACTTTATGGAGTTTCACAACACAGATCTCAAACTGGGTAATGCAGACAAAGAAAAATCGTACCCTGTGCCTAGAAGTGCATATATTAGTGAAAATAGCCTCACTCAGTTTTATTGCACATAGCCAAAG
Organism: Podarcis filfolensis; assembly: GCF_964270895.1. Lineage (NCBI taxonomy): Eukaryota > Metazoa > Chordata > Lepidosauria > Squamata > Lacertidae > Podarcis > Podarcis filfolensis. Next base: position 42,234,465 of record NC_139617.1, read on the forward strand.
GCTGCCGCAATGTACACAGAATTATTTGACAATTAAAAGAAAATATACTGAATTGATAAAAAAGGACTTAAAACATTTACATTATTAAAACATTACGTACTCTAAACAAAGCTATGAAAATACCCCAATGTACAAATAAAAACATTAAACAATAAAATTCATAAGCTAAAATAATCACATGGTCACTAATGTTAAAAACAATATCAATTAATACAGTGTGCAATTTATACTCAGAGTGTGGTGACAAAGATAGAGCATAGCCTGAGGTAGATAGATAGGATCAAATAAATTCATCACCTTTACAGTTAATGGCTACCTTGGCTATATAATTTGCTCTAATTTTCCTAGCAGCAGTTGCAAAAAGTGCTACCCGCCAGGTCACATACTTATCTGTGTCTGCAAGGAAATATAAAATCATGTCAAGGGGGTTCTGGCCAGGGGTAGTGAAAATAGCATGCAAGCATGCATTTATTGGGGGAAACGATTTGTATACTAGGAGAAGTATGTACAAAAATGCAAATGAACTTTCATGAGAATTATTATTATTATTATTATTTGCAAACTGATGTGGAAATTGGAGAACTGAGCTTTAGACAGGAAAAATGTGAAACAAACTGACAAGAGTTGCTCATCTCTATTCATGGCTAATCAGAGATTAAACTCCAAATCTCCCAGGCCAGAGCAATCTACTACAGTGGTACCTCGGATAACATATGCTTCAGGTTACATACGCTTCAGGTTACAGACTCTGCTAACCCAGAAATATGACCTCGGGTTAAGAACTTTGCTTCAGGATAAGAACAGAAATCGTGCAGCAGCAGCAGGAGGCCCCATTAGCTAAAGTGGTGCTTCAGGTTAAGACCAGTTTCAGGTTAAGAACGGACCTCGGGAACGAATTAAGTACTTAACCCGAGGTACCACTGTACTTACATGGACAAATATGTATCCTCAGAATCCTTCTATATTCCTAATTTCTAAAGGATCTCTGGTTGTATTTCTGGGAAGGACTCATGCATTAAATACTTGAGAGATGGTTCTACTTAGAGGAGACCAGAAGATATCCAGAATGGTACATAGCCAATGATCAGAGATCAGGGAAGATGTAGCGCAGAACATTTGGAGAACACCACATCCTTCCTGGGACCATTTCCACACAAAGCACATGCACTGCTCCAGTGGCGTAGCGTGGGTTGTCACACCCGGGGCAAGGCAAGTAATTTGCGCCCCCTAACCCGTGGATTTGTGCCCCCTAACCCGTGGATTTGTGCCCCCTAACCCGTGGATTTGCGCCCCCTAACCCCCAGGTGTTGCACCTGGTGCGGCCGGCCCCCCCTGCACCCCCACGCTACGCCACTGCACTGCTCTGACATGATAGCCACTCCACAATGCTTATACTCAGTCTTCTTTACTGTTGCCTTCCAGAGCTTCACAATGGGCAAATGCTTATGGTTCTCACAGCTCACGAGTCCTGTTTTTCTACGTTTTTTGATATGAATCTTTGGGTAGAGAGATTGAAGACCATGGGAATTCAGGTGAGGGTTGCATATATCTTGTTGAATCATGCAGAGATAAAAGCCACCAGATGCAATATAATTTGATTGTGCAAGGAAAAAAATCAGGATGAACCAGATCGCAAGGAGTAATTAGTACTTTTAGTACTTTTTGCTGCTATCCAAGCATCTTCTTCTTCTGCTGCTGCTGCTGCTGCTGCTTTTTCTCCTCCTCCTCCTCCTCCTCCATTATTGCAATTGTTATTTTGACTCCAAGCTGTCAGCTAAACTTATTTCCTATTGAAATGAATGGGGCAGTTGGAGGCAGCAAAGCTTCTGAATACCAGTTGCTGGAAAACACAGGCAGGGTGAGTGCCCTTGTACTCAAATCCTGCTTGCAGGTTTCCCACAGACATCTGGTTGGCCCCTGTGAGAAAAGGATGCTGGATAAGGTGAGCTATTGGCCTGATCCACAAATGCTCTTCTTATGCTCTTATGCTTAGTAGGACTCTTGACTTACCTAGGACCCTAGTACCTATGGGACCACCTCTCCTGGCATGCTTGGCAGAGGACCTTACAGTCCACAAATAATAATACTTTGGAGGTCCCGGGCCTCAAGGAGGTTAGACTGGCCTCGACCAGGACCAGGGCCTTTTCAGCCCTGGCCCCAGCCTGGTGGAACACTCTGTTGCAAGAGACCAGGGCCTGCAAGACGGAGCTGTTCCGTCAGGCCTTTTGTCCGGGCCCAGTCTGACCTCCTTTTTTCCATGAAACCCTGTATGTAAGTGGCCCCCTTGGCGCTTTCTATCGGCCCATATGGGACCAGCATGAGTGACCAGGCCTGGCGAACATTTACCGTATTTTTCGCCCTATAGGACGCACCGGCCCATAGGATGCACCTAGTTTTTTGGGGGGGCGAAAATAAAGAAAAATTTCTTTATCCCCCCCCCCAGCCGCGGGGAAGCCCGAGCTTTTAAAAATGCACCTACCGTAGTTTTTAGAGGAGAAAAGGATATCTGCCCGAAGCGCGGGGCGCTCTGCTTCAGCGCGCCCCGCGCTCCAGGCAGCAGGCTGCTATCCGCAGCCTAGGGAGCCCTGCGGGAACTCCCCCGGGCTCCCCAGGCTTGCAGATAGCTTCTTGAAGCCTGGAGAGCGAGAGGACTCGGTGCGCACTGACCCCTCTTGCTCTCCAAGCTTCAGCGAAAGCCTGCATTCGCCCCATAGGACGCACACACATTTCCCCTTCATTTTTGGAGGGGGAAAAGTGCGTCCTATAGGGCGAAAAATACGGTAATATTCCTACCCTCATGGCTGTGATTCGTGGGTTGCCACTTCATTTTATATTGATTTTACTGTGATTTTGAGCTGTGTTTTAATCAATTGTTTGATTTTGTGTTTTTAATGTATTATATATTTGGTGTTAGCTGCCCTGAGCCCGGCCTTGGCTGGGGACGGCAGTAGGCCCAAGACAGTCTGGCACATGAGGTGAACCACAAAGTACCTCTCCCCCCCCCCCCCCACACACACCAGAGAAGAAGGGGGCAGTGGAGATTCTCATTAAGATCAAGGGAGGGATAAAGATCTACAATGGGAACAAAGTAGTGAGTCAAATCAACCTTACCAGACTGCTGAAGTGAGACTCAAAGGCTGTTGTTTGGGTGTGTGCCCTGAATCAAACCAGGCAAGTGCATAACCCAGGGGCAACCCCTACCATTTCCTCACTAGAGGAGCGGGGAGACCAGCAATGCTTCCTATTTGCGGAGAAGCTGATATGGAGGTAGCACTGTGAGGCAGGAGGCTGCTGAGGAAGCAGCAGATCTGGCTTCCAAGGAGTGTACCACAGCCACCGCTTCCACTGTAGCAGCGGCCAAGGAATTCCTTGGAGGCTGAATCTGTCGCCCCTGAGGATCTGCATCTAAGGTGGTTGCTGCACTTTGCCTCACGGGTGGGCTGGCCTTTGGTGAGGAGGAAGAGGAGGCAGAATGGTAGAGGAAAGGGGGGGAAACCGGCAGAAGGGATCAGCTTGATCCACTTTGTGGGGTGAGCAGCCCTTCACACATTTCTTAGTCCCAATTGCTCTTCTTGGCCACAGTCCAAAGCATGGCAGTGGATTTATGCTCACTTCATGCTGTTATGGGATCATGTCCAATGCATTTGGGCATACATCAAATGACCATGCTGCTGTTGCTTATGCAGGTGACAGCTGACCAGTGGAAAAAATTGATTCAGTGTGCAGTGCTAGGACCAGAGGTGAGAAAGCACCTTTTCTACAACTCCAGAGCATTTGCGATCTCAATTGCTGTGGTAAGCACCATACTGCTTCAGTGAGAGTTGGGGCATGTGGGTTTGCTAGGGTCTAAAATGACTATATATATATTGCAGGTATGGGGAACCAGAGGCCCATTGGTCAAATGTGGCCCTCTAGACCTCTCTTCTTGGCCCTCAGAATTCTCCTCAAGAATGTGCCCAGTAACTCCAATTATGCTTTTTGTTTGCATGGCTGGAGAAGGGGTGTGTGAGTGGGTGTAGCAATCAGACAACTGTATGAAGGTAAAATTTGCATTCGTTGTTCTGCCCTCTTTAGCCTCTCTCCCCCACCCCCCACCCCACTTCTGGCACTTGGCTCCCAGAAGTTTGACCAGAAGCGAATGAGGCCCTTGGTTTGTAAAAAGTTGCTCACCTCTATTTTATTAGATAAATATTGTGTTCCTCCTTTCAGGTTTTCTACGTGACCCTCTGGATCAATCTTTTTTCCACCCTGCAGATATATTCTGTAGCACAACCCTGGGAAATCAGTATTTTGGCCACTGCAGTTGCCCTAGTGGCTGCCTTGATCGTCAGACTCACAATTCATCAACATCAAAGGAAGGTAAGACGAGTTGAGACATGTCTGCAGTTATGATTTCCATGATGAGCAGCAGGTATTAGGGATTCATGTTCAGATAATCACAAATTAAAACAGAACCCAATGGAGCCTATTCAGTTCAACTTTCATTCACTGAAATAAATGCCAAAAGCAAAGCCTGAAAAGCAAGAGGAGGTTGGCCCACATCTTGCAAAGCAATTGCTTTAGAGGGTGCCTGCACATTGCAACCCCATTTGTTCCACCCACCTCATCACAGTCCTAGCTGGAATTGTTACCACTGTCAGCTCAACTCAGCTCAAATCTTTCCACCCTGAAGAGTTATAGCTCAGCAACAGAGAACCAGCCTTTCATGAAGAAGCTCGCCAGCATTGCCAGGTGCATCTGGGAATACTCCCTGCCTGAAATCTTGGGAGAGCCACTGCCAGTCAACATGAACAATACTGAACCAGATGGACTGATGGCCAGATGCAGTTATAAGGCTGCCTTATAACTGTATCTGAACCATTGGTCCACCTGTTCCTATCTTTTAAGTGGGAGAGCTCTAACTCAGTGGTACAACATCTGCTTTGTATGCAGAAGGTCCCAGGTCCAATCCTTGGGCAGGGCTGGAAGAAAACTTAGGAGAGCCAGTGCCACGCAGTGTAGATGATACAAATCTAGGTGGACCATTGACTCAGGATAAGACAGCTTCCTACAAGGAGCCATAATTCAGTGGCAGAGCACCTGGCTGCATTCAGAAGGTCCCAGGTTTCACTCCAGTATCTCCAGTTAGGGATGGGAATCTCCCCTGCCTGAAACCCTGAAGAGCTGATGCCAGTCAGTGTATACAATTCTGTACTAGGTGGGCCAATGGCTTGATGCAGCAGAAGGCAGCTTTCTATGTTTCCCTTTGAAAATTGTGGGGAATGACTGTTAAACCAACTTGTTAAACTGCCTATGCCCATGAGACTGTGGTATGGCTTCCCTCTTGCCTCCACTGGGCATCCCGTGGTTGAGACCTTTAATTCCCTTCCTTCTCCTTCTCATTTAACAGCTGAATGTAAGTACAGACATGAGACTAGCCGCTGCCAACGAAGCTTTCATGAAAAACAAATTCCTGGTGGGGTTCACAAATATGCCGGAGAAGCAATGTAGTGTTCCACAGGTATCCTTTTTCAGATTGAAACAATGCCAAATCTCTGTATGTCAGGGAGAACTGAAGTTTCAGTTTTGTCACTTAAGAACACACCCTATATTTACCTCTGAATACAATGATATAATAAAATAAGGGTGGGGACCTTTTGCTGACGAAGGACCTCATTCTCTTCTGGGCAGCCTTCTGGGGACCACATGCTAGTGGTGGGCGAGACCAGGGGCATCCGTACAAATGTAAATGTTTTCCTTTACAAAGTAGGCTAGTTTCTGCACCTGCTCAACCACTCCGCTTTAACCTCAATCCAGGCAAGTCAAAGGCATTATCGGAGTTCAAATATGCATTCCAGCCAGGTGAACACTTGGGGTTGTATCCAATGCAGTGCTAAGGTTTTTTTTTTTTTTTGGTGTTTTTGTTTGTTTTTGAGTCTAATAATCAGGTTCATGTTTATTGAAGGCTTTTTTGTTAAAAAAAATTAAAGCAAAAGGATTACGTGTCGTTAAACATTTAAAAAAGAAACGATGAATCAGCTAACAATTTTCTCTTTCGACTATGGGTCAATACTGTTCAGATGGCACAGGAAAGGGAGAAGGGGGTGGAATCTTGATCAAGAGCCAATGAAAAAACAACACCGTCCCCAAACAGAGGGTTGGGGGAGAGACACAGGTTAAAGAATACACATGCCCTAGCGACTGCAGCAGGAAAGTGTTCATGGATGCTTGTGGTCTTTGTGAGAGAGCCTGGAAAACTAGAATAAGGAAGAAAAAACTCGTGAACCAAATTGGCTACCAAGTGGCCATTTTTGCTCTGCATTTGAAAATATTTTTGCAGACCCATTAAAGATGTTCCCCAGAAGTCGCCCAGTGAAAAGCAGATTGTTAGAAGATATCATACACAGGAAAGGAGTGGATCTTGCTTTTTAAGATAACCCCAAAAGATCCTTGGGCGAAAGCAACAATGAGAATTTAAATAACACCAGTGTTGCTCAGTTCAATGCTAAAACAAATCATATCATAAAGGAAGACTGGCTGTAATCATGGTTATCTTGAAGGGTTGGAGAAGATTAAAAGTCCTCTTTGGCCCCACCCCAAGGAAAACAGTGTTCCATCTTAAGAAAAGAAAAGAAAAGAAAAGAAAAGAAAAGAAAAGAAAAGAAAAGAAAAGTTTGCTATGTACTTCTGCAGCTCTGGAGAGAGTCCAGAATTAGCAGGACCACCCCAACGAAATTGGGTTTAAACACACAGCCATTTATTCCTCCAGCCTGGATATGAGCACTTGTAAGTTGACACCCCAAGAATTGGGTTCAAGCCACAAAGGCAACAGAATCAGCTGGAAGAGAGGAACCCAGCCCTTCCACAAAAAAAGCAAGAGAAAACGTTTGGTTATGCAGTCATCTCACTCTCTGGAAGCTCCTGAAGTCAGGAGGAGAAAAGGTTCTAGCAACTTGAAAGAAGACATGAGAGTTGGCTGTAAATATGGGGTGGGGTGAAAACGAAACTGTGGCTGAACACAAGCTTCACATCAAAGAAAAGGGCCTATCCAAACAGTGACAACCCATTTATGGGCCAGAGGAATCAGCAATCTGACTCACAGGCGGCCAAAAGGCCAGGCTGGGCTGAGAGCCATTTTTAAAAAAAAAAATTAAAAATGCAATGCTCATTTATGAAAGAGAAACCAAAACACCCCTAGAAATTAAGTAAGAGAGTGGTTTTAACAGGACGGTGGCCAGACCCATGTGGCAGCTTCTGCCTGACAGAACTGGATCCTACAGGCCAAAGGAAGGAGGTCTCGTGGGGTTCTTCAACATCTTGCTATCAGCAGCAAACTTCTTGGCTCAAACAATGGCAGGAGTCCCACCGATTCCCACGAACAACTCTTGCATTTCTCAGAAAGGCAGAGGAAGAAGTTCCCCATCGCATGTGCCTGATGACGGCATGAAGCTCAGGCTGACTTCAACACCACACTCTTTGATTCGGAGTTTCCTGGCACAGAAAAGCTTGTACTGAGCGGGAAGGAATGCAGCAAACCAGAGTGGAGTGTGGTTTCCCACTGAAAAGTCTACTTTGGCTGTGAAGGGGGAAGGAGGTGCGAATGATCCTGCACATCACAAGACCCCCACCACAAATGGGTGGCTGTGAGAAACCAAGGTCCACAACAGACAGAATGTTTCAAAATTAACTGGTTTGTGTCCGGTCACCAAGATGAAGTAGCCTTTTGCAGAAAGGCCGGGAGAGGCTGGGTGGGAAATCGTTATAGGAGAATTCCAGAGGGAGTTAAAGACACATAGCAGTACATTTGTTCCACTGGCAAAATGTTTTGTACCAGCTGAACATTGTTGTGCAAGAGAATGTACCTGTGTTGCCCAATAAAGGTAAAGGTAAAGGGACCCCTGACTGTTAGGTCCACTCGTGGATGACTCTGGGGTTGCGGCGCTCAACTCACTTTACTGGCCAAGGGAGCCAGCGTACAGCTTCCGGGTCATGTGGCCAGCATGACTAAGCCGCTTCTGGTGAATCGGAGCAGCGCACGGAAACGCCTTTTACCTTCCCGCCAGAGTGGTACCTATTTATCTACTTGCACTTTGATGTGCTTTCAAACTACTAGGTGGGCAGGAGCTGGGACCGAGCAACGGGAGCTCACCCCGTCGTGGGGATTCAAACCACCGACCTTCTGATCGGCAAGCCCTAGGCTCTGTGGTTTAACCCACAGCGCCACCCACGTCCAATAGATTGCCCAATAGATGGCACAATTTATTGCACATTGTTTTTCCACTATTCTAACTGTCGTGTTGGATCCCTCTGTTGCACAGCGTTACAATCTCACCCAACTGCTGGCACAGGAGCCCTTGTGCTAGTAGACAGAGAACACTGGATACAGCCCTCATGGAGCAAAGCAGGGCCAATGAGGTGTGGCCTGGAAAAAGTTCAAAAGGAAAGATAGAGAGGCTTGGAGAGTCACAATCAGCCTGGGGCCTAAGGCTTCTCTCCAGCTATAGCTTAACATCACACTTTCTTTACTTGCCATGATATATCCAGTACCATAATTTGTCCATAGGTGGTGGTATTGCTACAGATTACTACATAAGAGTAAAACAATTAAAACAATCTGAGCTCCTTCTTACAAACGGGTGTGAATAAGTAAGCAACATCAATCCTTTTCTCCAGTAAGCAATATAGAGAGTTGCAAAGAATTTCATCATTTACCATAATTTGTGCATGGCTGGTAGGATCATCAGATATAGGGCTGTTTTCCTTGACTTCCCCCATCAGCTCTGGTTTGTTCATTTTGACGTGGGGCCATGCCTTCAATTCTTAGCAGACTCTCTGGCAGAAATGAAGAGGAATGAGAAGGTGAGTGATGATTGGAGGGTTTTTGTTTTGTTTTAAGGCAGAAGGTTTCCAAGGAAGCCATGCTGCCGAAACTGTTAGTGGCATTGCTGACAACAAACAAAACATTGCTGAAAACAAACAAAACAAATAAATTAATTTGAGCTCCATCTTCCAAATGGGTGTGAATAAGCAAACAGCCATCATCCTCTTTCTCAAGTCAACCATACAGAGAATTGCCTGCAATTATATCAGGCACAGAAATATTCTTCAGAATTAACAGAATCCAGCTGATGGATGTTATCATGCTTTAAACAGCCACCACCACCAAAGTAAGACACTGACTCATTGCTCTTAAAACTAGGTTGTGGGTTATAACAAATTAAATATACAGAATTCAGTCAATGGAGTCTGTTTAGTCATTTAACTATTCCATTTGGGACAGGTGTCTATCATTTTCATTAAAGATGTCATTCTAAAGTTAGTTAGCTAGTTAGTTTTTCAAAAAAGAAATTCAGTATTTTTGCAGAGTTTTTGAAATAACATCACTGCTGGATCACACTGAAGAGTCTTGTTTAGTAAGACTGTGTCCAACTCCTCAGTCTCCACCCCCCAGGATCTGGGGACCCAGTCCAGGCAGATGTGGAGATCGCTTAGCTTGGATCTGGACCTGAATCAATTCAGGGAACAAGGCTGAAACCCAATTAAACATAAAGGCACAAGGGGGCGGAAGAAGGAAATGTTGCATCTCCTTCGCCTCTTCATGACTGAGAGCAGGAGGGTACAATTGACTGACACTATCTACTGCTAGGCTCCTTGCTTTCTCACAGGAGCAGGCACGCCAACTCCAAACAGAGATGTCATCAGCCCCCTCAATATTCCTTAACAGGGGACGCAGCCCCCAAATATTGAGCGGGTGGAGGAGGTCTAGCCGAGCAAAGCACAGCATCAATGGAAGGCTGCACCAGCCTGTGCAGTTCCAGGAGACACTGCAGGGACCAGGGCAGCCTGGTGTGAGGTTGCACCAGCCTGCTCAGCATCTCCTGAGACTGTGGGGACCAGCGTGACCTAGCAGAAGGCTGCACTAGCCTGCATAGTGTCAGGAGATGCTGTGGGGACAGGTGCAGCCTGGCGAGAGGTTGCACTAGCCTGTGCAGCATCTTTTTATGCAAGCAAGGACCAGCACAGATTGTAGTAGGCTGCTCCTGCCTGGCATCTCTTGACACCACGCAGGCCGATGCAGCCTTCCTCTAGGCTGCAACGGTCTGGCCTGCACAGCATAGGGGGCATGTGCAACATGCGCCAACCCACCCAATGTTGGGGGTAACATGGTGCCTCTGCCTGGTAGACACCAGGAACCACCGGCACACACACACACACACACACACACACAATATCCATCTCCATTTTCTAAGTTCTGGTTCCCTGTGTAGCCAAAGCAGTCCTGGCACCAAATCACCATAGGAATATTCTTCCATTAATTTGCATCCTGCTCTGGGTCACCCCATATTGCTTTTTCTTCAATTCATTTATGTCCAAATAATTTCCTGACAGATTGTGCTCAAGATCAGTTCAGCTGCCCCCAATGATGATCCCCAAGTCATTTCTTTATAAAGTAATCTCACAGCAGTTTATTTTCCCAAGTTAACATCCTACCCAGTCACCTAGATCACCATCCTCCTCCCATTCAACCCCCCCAAATTCATTACTCACTTGGAACCACTAGTGGCACTTCCAACAAAGATTCAAGGTTGTATCCAATATTAGTCCTGCACAGGGTAGACCCATTCATAGGTGCTGAGTTCTGCCCAACATTTGGGGGGGGGGCTTGTTGCATGTGTGTGACATCACATGTGATGTCACACACATCAGGAGGACGCCTGATGTCCTCTGCAGCTGCAGAGAGGCCCAACAAGGCCCAGCTCCTCAAGTTAGGGGGAGGCTGCCATGTCCCCATATACTTTGGGGTGAGGGCTGAGCTGTCCTCAGCCCCATAGAGTTGGTGCCTATGAACCCATTGAAATTGTTAGACATGACTCAGTTCTCTTAATTTTTATGTGTCTACTCTGAGTGGAACTTAGAGACAACCCTCAGAACCCATGCTGTCATCTTTAACAACACTCATATTCATTTGTGTGATTATGACCATATTCACACCATCCATTTAAAGCACTGTGATACCACCTTAAGCGGTCATAGCATCCCTAAAGACTTATGGGAGCTGTAGTTTGCTAAGGGTACTGAGAGTTGTTAATTTATCCCTTCCAGAGCTACAATTCTGAGAATGGTTTAACAATCAATCCTGCCTCACAGGTAACTCCTGAATATTGTAGCTTTGTGAAACACCCTTAACAAATTAGAGCTCCAATAATCCTTTATTGGAAGCCTCAACTGTTGAAAGTGGTAGCATAGTGCTTTATGGATGGTACGAATGTGGCTTATGTCGCTACTGAATTGTATCCAACAAATTCCTAGCGAAAGCAGAATGGTTTCTGCTCATACAACAGAACTTCTGTTCCCTCTCCTGTCTCTGCATGCCCTCAGTGCCACCTGGACCGTCAGAGCAATTTTGTGTGTCAGGACTCACATGGAGAGAGGAGACAGAAGAGGAAGGGGAAATTCCATTGTGAGAATGGAAGATAAAACCATAGAACTGTAGAGTTGGAAGGGACCCAAAGGGATTCAGCTGATCATTGTTGCTGTTAGCTGATTGCTGCAGAATGTGCTTTTCTGGGTGATGCAGAATAATATCGCTGTCCTGCAAATCTGCTCCTCCCGGCTCCTTTTCAGTCTGCTCTGAAGCACAACCTGAAAGAACTCTGCATTGTAATAGAGACTCCCATCGTTCCAAGTCAGGAAAAAGGCCTGGGAATTTCTTCAGAAGATTCTGAACTGCTGCCCGAGAAAAAGGACAGCAACCAAAGTGCCTTGGCATACCGAGAGTTCCTCCAGCTTGTCCCAGATGGAGCCCCTGAGGTAAGAATTCATTGAAGGAGTCCGTAAAAAGGTTTGGTGTTGGGGGAGAACTGAGGTGGATCTTCACCAGCCTCTGTACTCAGCCAGCCCATACCTGCCTGATTTCTTACTTATAAACTGTCCAGAAGGTGGCACTGCCTGTTAGTTTCTTTCTCCTCCTTAGTCTCAAGGTTGACCTTCTAGACCTCAGCAGGGGAGGAGGCAAAACTAGAACTAGTGCCTCTATCAGTCATTGGCTCCAGCACCACCCTACTTTCGGATTCTGTACCTTTTGTCCTACCAGTCCCAAGGGGGCACCAGGCACTACTGTTCACTTATAAATGTTTAAGAAATATTTAAAATAAAATGTAGTGCCAGTGATATATTATTATGCCTTTTAAATGATGTGGATAAGCAAGGGACATTCAAGGAATATTTGAATTCTTAAAGGAATTTTTAAATATATATATATTTTTAAGTCAGGAACTTTTCAAGAAACTTTTAGGACACACCTTTTGGCTATTTGAAGTTGTTTCAGACTTTGTGTTTCAAAGTTGTAACCCACCCTTGGACCTCACAGTAAAGGGCAGGTAATAACAACAGTAACATCTAGGTTGCTGTATATATTAACACTAGCAAGGGTAATGCACATGAAAGTTTGGAAAGGTAGATGTAAACCTAATAAGAATTAATGATGGAAATGATGGAAATGTTTAAGCTGACAATAATGTTAAATGAAATGGGATTAAAAAGCTGTTGAAGGCTAGTTGTGCAGTACAGAAGCAAATTGCTCAGAGTATCTGGGTTTGGAGAAGGGAAAGGGCCACAGCTGAGTGGTAGAGCACCTGCTTTGTGCATGGAAGGTCTCAGGTTCAACCCCCAGCACTGGGAAAGACTCCAATCTGAAATTTTGGGGAGAGGTGGTTTATTATGACATAAGCCAGGGTTGGGGATAGGCCAATCTTGGCCTGTGAGGCCATTATTTCAGAAACTATGCCCATTGATAGTGGGACGCGGGTGGCGCTGTGGGTAAAACCTCAGTGCCTAGGACTTGCCGATCGCATGGTCGGCGGTTCAAATCCCCGCGGCGGGTGAGCTCCCGTCATTCGGTCCCAGCTCCTGCCCACCTAGCAGTTCGAAAGCACCCCCAAGTGCAAGTAGATAAATAGGTACTGCTTTATAGCGGGAAGGTAACGGCGTTTCCGTGCGCTGTGCTGGTGCTGGCTCGCCAGAGCAGCTTCGTCACGCTGGCCACGTGACCCGGAAGTGTCTTCGGACAGCGCTGGCTCCCGGCCTCTTAAGCGAGATGAGCACGCAACCCCAGAGTCGGACACGACTGGCCCATACGGGCAGGGGTACCTTTACCTTTACCTTTATGCCCATTGATGCTATTCCAATGGTGGGAGGGGTTTGATTCTGAATTGGCTGCATGCATCAGTTACTCTACTGGGAACTGGCACACATAGCCGAAGCAGCAGGGTTTAATCTCCACTCACCAGCAGATGAGTAGGAATTAAATCCTGCACCATTGGGCTGTTCATGCCTCTTCCCCTACTGGAAACAGCCATGTGCAGTCAAAGCTCAGTGTTGGTCTGTTTGAAAGCCCTTTTGCAAAGAGCCCTGTGCTGTTCAAACAGCAACAAAGTTCTGGTTGCAAAAGAGCTTTCATACAATTCCACACTGAGTCCCCATAGTCAGGGCTTGAGAGTTCAGTATAACCTGGTACCATATTAATGTCAGATGACTGGCAGGTAGATGGCCTCTGGGTTGGGGATATAAGGATTTGGCTTGCTGGTCAGAAAATGTTCTTCACTTCTAGCACTAACTTTCAGGGACAGCACATGAAGTGCTATTTGAGCTACAGATTGGTGTAGGCATCACTGGGCTAGATGGACCACTGGTCTGACTTGGTATAACAGCTGCATCCTATGTTCTTACATCATCAATAAACGTTGATGCTTGACTGATTTTAGGTGATGGCCCAGCAGCTATTGGCAATCTTCAGTGGCTGCTACATCAGACTTCTGGTCAGTGGTCAGCTCACAGAGGTCGCTGCAAGACGACATGTATTACTCAACCACACCCCATGCCTGTGCCAATTCGTCGAGACTACAGTGCTGGCAAAGAGATGCTCTTGGTTCAAGCTGAGGTGACCAGTGGTGGATAAAGTGGCCCTTTGCATTATGCACAGTATTAACCAGAATGGAGACCTAGAACTTGCAAACTGGGGAAAACATTTCACGGGGTTTTCTGAATTGGCCACAATGACACACACCTTAGTTACCCACTATTTGCATTGCTGTAACATGCTCTACATAGGATTGCCTTTGAAAAGTGCTCAGAAACTTCAGCTGGCTCGAAGAGCTGCCAGATTGCTGTCCCAGGCTAGTTATATGACCTATATGGATTAGGTCCAAGCTATCGGAAATACCACATTACCTCATAAGAACCTGCCCAGGTTGCGAGAGCTTCAAGGGAGATCTTTCTCTTGATCCCACCATCCTGACAGGCATACTTGGTGGCGATGTAGGAGAGGACCTTCTCGGTAGCTGCTGCCAGACTCTGAAACTCCCTCTCCAGAGAAGCCAGGCTGGCTCCCTCCTTGTGGTGTTTCTGCTGACAGGTAAAGTCTTGTTCCAATAGGCTTTGGGGAGCTGACTGCTTTTAATGAAATGACTGGTGCTGTGCTGTTTTTCATTCTAGCTATTTTTTATTGTAAAGGTAAAGGTAAAGGGACCCCTGACCGTTAGGTCCAGTCGCGGACGACTCTGGGGTTGCGTGCTTATCTTGCTCTATAGGCCGAGGGAGCCGGCATTTGTCCGCAGACAGCTTCCAGGTCATGTGGCCAGCATGACTAAGCCACTTCTGGTGAACCAGAGCAGTGCAGGGAAACACCGTTTACCTTCCCACTGGAGCGGTACCTATTTATCTACTTTTACTGGCGTGCTTTCGAACTGCTAGGTTGGCAGGAGCTGGGACCAAACAATGGGAGCTCACCCCGTCGCAGGGATTTGAACTGCCGACCTTCTGATCGGCAAGCCCTAGGCTCTGTGGTTTAGACCATATAGTTTTAATTATATTTTATTTTATAAAATGTAATTTTAATGATTAGTTTTTCTGTGATTTTAGCTGTGTGTTTTTTTATCAGTAAGCCTCCTTGAGTACCTGCCAGGCAAAGAGGTGGGGTACAAATATAAAAGTAGCCACCACCATTGTTCTCCATATGCAACAAGTGTCCAGCAGTAATTTTCTGGATGCATTTTTGTCATTTCCATTAAGGAGCTACTGTGAAATGAAATGAGATCAGTGGCCTGCCTAGCACAGTACTGGCAAAATTTCTCCAACCTCCTGTGCAGACATCCAACAAGCCATGTCAATAAGAGATGATCACAAATCGCTTGTGTGATTTTGCAATATTTTGCTTTCCATGGCTCCTGTTGGGTAACAATAGTGAAAGATGAGAGATGCCCCCCCCCCCCAATAGCGGCATAGCTTCTGAGAGAGGCAAAAGCAGGATAAAAGGACAATAATATTTTTACCCTCCCTCCTTTGCTCTTTCTGTGTGAGATAGTTGCTTGGGATCCCCACCTACCCACAACACACACCTCATGGTTTCCTCTCCTTGGAGACAGGGGTGAAATCTACTGCTGGTGATTTTTATGACTGGCTAAGCAGAGAAGATAGACTGGCTAAGCAGAGAAGTCTCTCAGTCATTGGAAATGCAGTGATGTTATTGTGTGCAACAGAAAGAAGACTGCACCATAGCCTGGGAAGGTTTTTTGGGTTCAGAACCTTTTCAGGGCTATGCCCTACTTTGCCCATAAGAGTAGCCTCCCTGGTTTCAGCATTATTTCACTTTCCTGGGCCCCTTTTGACAATATAGGGCAAGATATTTCCCATGGGGCATTCCGTTGCATTTTGGTTTTTTTCACTTGCAAAGACCCTGACTCTTGAGATTCTTCAAGCAGAAATATCAGGGGGTCATGAACCCATGACTGTCATTCCTGGAAGCATGAGCTCTTATCCATGAGCTATCGGTATACCATAAACACTTCCCACACACAGAGTTGAAAGTGTGGGCTGAAGTGGACTTTATAGGTTTTCCAGAACACCCTGTGATATTTGCTGTAATAGTCATGCTGTATACTTGTCATGCGAAGTAATGCAGGCTATTTCACCGTACTGTATTTGTGCTTTTGCAATGCAACTCATAATTTTTGATGGGGAGAATAAAAAACCAAGACTAATAACAATATAACATAGCTTTTAATTAGTACAATTTCCTTTTCATTTCACTTCCAATTAAATCATTTTATAATTTCATAACTATCTATGGGCATCACAGGCAGAGGGTTTTCAGACACATTCATCTCCGCTGAAAGAGGAGTTTGTGAATCTGTCTTCATTATGGTCTGTGATGATGCAAGAGGGTGTGGACTTGCTGACATCATAGTTGCTTGAGGGGAAGCAGTGCAGGATCTTGTCCCAGGGAAGACGCTCCTTGTAGGCTTTTAGCGTCATCTTCTAATAGGCTGACTTTGGATGGGAAGGGTACATGTTGCTGGTGGCTCAGCTCTTCCAGATGAGGCGTGTCATGTAGTTACTTGTGCAAAGGGAGGGAAAATCAGAAGCAATTAGTAGCCAGTTTTGGCTGAATTTGGGATTCGGCTGAATCCCATGGTTCTGCTGCCTTGGAAGCCCCCCCCCCACTTTGTTCAAGTATTATGAACAATGGATGGGGGAAAACATTCTCCCTATCCCCTTTCTCCACATAATCTCATACACTTCTAACACTCTCCTCCTCTTTTCACCTTTTTTTCTAAATGAAAAAAATACAAAAACATTGCAAACTTCCTTCTCACTGGGAAAGCCTCTAGCCTGGGGGACAAATGCAGACCTCCAGGCCTCTCTAGCTGGCCCTTGCAACTCTTCTCAGGCAGCAGTCCCTCCCCCAGTTCCTCCCCCCTCACCTGCTTTGAACTGTCCCTGGGGATTTTTCACTGGCTGGGATACAGTCACTGAACTCTGATATCACCTCTTGCTCTCCTGGAGCAACAGTTGTCCAGAAGGGAATGTGGCACTCAGCCTGAAATTGATTGCCCACCTCTGCTCTAGCCCTTTGTTTTTTTTGGGGGGGGGAGCTGATTTTCCCTCTTATGCACCTTTTCCACCTCTGCTACACATCTTTTCTAGGAGTCCCTTTGGAGAATGGCTATTTTTGTCATGCTTCCTGAAAGCATCTGATCAGCTTCTGCTTTGGAATCATACTGCTGGACCAGAAGGGCCTTTGGTCTGGTCCAGTAGGGTTCTTCTTAACCACAGCTGCAGGGATTGGAAACTTATGGCCCTCCGGATGTTAAGATTCCAACCCCCACCAGCTCCTGCCAATGACCAAGGCTTATGAACAACACCTGGCTCCCCATCTCTGCCACAGAGAGTCTTCAGTTCCTCCTTACCTGGTTTCTCATTTGGCTCCTGCTGTTGCTCCTCTTTGCTTTGACAGCAGCAGCAGCATTCCCTAATTTTAGCTGCCACATAGCCGCAGGCTGTAGACCATGGAAATAAAAGGAAAGTCAGATGGAAATCTCTGTATGCAGTCCACATAACTCAGCTTTCAATTTTTGAAAATGGGGGTTTGCAACAAGAAAAGAGTTGGGTGCAAAGAAGATGTAGAGAAGGGGCTGTTGTAGTGCTGGGATAATAACATATGCCCTCTAGTTTATCTTCTGCTTTGCAAAGTGCTCCTTGTGAACTATTTGTATATGACACGATCGAGTGACTGTTTTGATTACTGTGAATGGACCCATTCATAATGATTAAGATGTGACATAGCTTAACTTGTGAGAATAAAATAAGCTTGACAACTCTTAATGGCTGGAATGCTCTCTGTAGTCTTTGGAACGAATGTCACACCCATCAAAGTTTGGAGAAAGTACTCAGCGAAATTTTTGATTTAAGCAGAGGAAGTCTGACAGCTGGAGGGTTTGTTTTATTTAAGATAGAATTAACTAAAAGTGGGAGTGGGGCTGCTACTGTTGCTTCTTGGGAAGAAGATGCAGGATTGGCAGTTGTGCTATTTGCTTTAGAACTCTGATTGCTTTCAATATCTTCAGCACGTTTATTTGTAGAGAACAAAATGCAACAACAAAATATGTACAAGAGGAAAAAATCACTATAAATTTCTTGCATACCAGTTCAACTTGAGGAAACAGTCTCTGTAAACTGATGATCTCTGTATAGGACTTCCTACTGCCAAAAAAAACTTGTATGACTCAGTCTTTCCACATCTCTTGTTTTTATTAGCAATATGTTCCTGGTCAGCCACATCTAGATAGTTTACAAAGCCAGACTTCCGGTGCTAATCACCATGGTGAACAGCGGGTCCCAAGATAGCGGACACCGGCCATGCAGCCAATTAAGGATAATGTGAGAGTAATTGTCCTTGCAAGCCGGGGGTTGGGGGGGAGCTTTCACTCGCAGTTCATCTGATACCTGCTTCTCACTCCAGTGGAATTTGGGGGGCAGGGACACTGAGTGTATAGCACTGCATGTATCGTAAACTCTGCAACGCAGCCACCATGAGCGGAAGTCCTTCTGTTTTTTAAGATGTATCAGAATTTGGACTTAAGAAACAAGCATGTTCTGAACGAAGGAGACAAGATAACCTGCTAAATGAACCAGCCAATGAGTGCCAAGGTCTCGATCTGGAGAAGATTTTCATCGTTATTAGATTGGTATGTTGGTAGAGAGGAACCTTTGTTCTCTCTTTATATATTCACTATGCCATTTTATGTTTTGGCAACTCTTCACCAAAGAAAAATTAGCTACTAATGGAATGTCATTAATAATGGATTGCAAATATTAATGGAATGCAAGAAGGAATTAACAAGAACTTTATAATGCTTATGGATTAATTCAAAGAACAGAACTATGTGGAAAGATTGGGATGTTTGGTGGCAATAATCCCTAAGGAGGACTCTAACTTTGATTTATTACGGTGTTGGCGAGATATCAGCTTGTGATCGGGTGGGAAAGAAATAAAAGAAAATGTCAGAAGTCTGCCTGGAGTAAAGGCCAGACACCAGACCTCTTTTGGTTTTGAGAAAAGCAAGATGGCGAGAGGCCTTTACACAGCAAAAATGAGTCCTTGGTGTGTGTGTGGGGGGGGTGATGCCAAAAATGATTGAGTACAGCAAGAAAGGAAGGTCGAACATTAAAAAAAAAGCATTCCACACAGAAAGTTACAAGACTTAAACTCCTCTTGCAAAATAAAAGCTATGGAATAAATACGAACGAAAGTCATCACATCAGTGTTTGTTAAAACAAAGGATCAACATTGGAATTGTATTGTTTGGATTAAATAAGAGGATTGGAGCAGGCACAAGGAATAACAGCATCTGCCAAAAATCAGAACATGGGAAGTCATCCAAAATGTTTAATTTGGAATCGGATAATTGGCTCTTTTAATTGTATTATGATTTGGTATTGTATTAATGTGGTTTATATTGGATTCTTATTAATGAAAAATTAATAAAAATTAGATAGTTTACAAGGCCACACCTAAATAACAGTTGCGGTTGTGATGATGGGATTCTCCGTTATTCCATTTCCTTATGGTTCAGTGAGTTCACTCTGCTCAGCATTCCAGGCTTGCTGAAATCATTTTTAACAGTGGTTGGTGGAGCTGTAGAGACAAGGCAGCACTATTCGCCTGGCTGCCCAACAGCAAGCATCACTCCAGTTACTGAGAGGTAGAGGGAGTGAGGTGCGGGGAGCTCAGAAACGTTCAAGCATGACAGCACCCCCAGTTCAATGTTCTTGACTCTCATCCCACTAGGTAACCAGCAGCAACACCTGGCATTGGAAAGTCAGCCACCCTGATTGTGCCACCAGCTCCTAGGTAAAGGTAAAGGTACCCCTGCCCGTACGGGCCAGTCGTGTCCGACTCTGGGGTTGCGTGCCCATCTCGCTTAAGAGGCCGGGGGCCAGCGCTGTCCGAAGACACTTCCGGGTCACGTGGCCAGCATGACAAAGCTGCTCTGGCGAGCCTGCACCAGCACAGCACACAGAAATGCCGTTTACCTTCCCGCTATAAAGCGGTACCTATTTATCTACTTGCACTTAAGGGGTTCTTTCGAACTGCTAGGTGGGCAGGAGCTGGGACCGAACGATGGGAGCTCACCCCGCCGCGGGGATTTGAACCGCCGACCATGCGATCGGCAAGTCCTAGGCGCTGAGGTTTTACCCACAGCGCCACCCGCGTCCCCTCCACCAGCTCCTACCTTTAAACAAATAGAATTGGAGCGTGTGCATTCTGCAGCAATTTTCACTTCACACGCTCTACACATAAATGCTGCAAATGAGCAAAGACATAGCTGCAGGTACAAAGTCCTATGAGGAATTGTTGAAAGAGTTGAGTAGGTTTATCATGGAGAAGAGACAGTTAAGAGGAAACATAGGGAGAGCTGTCTTCAAATATCTAAAGGACTGTCGGTCACACAAAAGGTGGAGCAGGTTGGGGTCACATCCGCACCATACACCATACACTCTTAGACCACTTCAATAGGCATGGTTTTCCCACAAAGAATCCTGGGAACTGTAGTTTGTTAAGGGTCTCCTAACAATGCCCAAAATGTTTAACAAACTATAGTCCCCAGAATTATTTGGGTGGGGGGAGTCATGGCTATTAATGTAGTATAGGAGTATATGAGAGGAATGTATGCATTAGGCAAAACTGCGTATAAGCATGTGTGTATTCACACCCCAAATGGTGATTTTTTCATGCTCAAATGGTGATGAATTTTCATGTGGATTTAAATAATGGAATCATTGAGGTGGAAGGGACCACAAGGGCCATCTAGTCTCACCCACTGCAATGCAGGAATCTTATGCCTAATATGGGGCTCGAACCCATGGACCTGAGATTAAGAGTGTCATGTGCTACCAACTGAGCTACGCCAGTGGCAAACTGATGTGGAAATGTGGAGAACTGAACTTACGATTGGAAAAAATGAGGAACTGAGAGAAACGGAAAATAACAGATTTCCCCATCCCTAATGACAGGACACATGGCTTGCTTACAACAGATGCCCACTTCTATCCCTGCCATCTCCAGCTTAAACATAGATGAGGTAGCAAATAAAAGGAAAGACCTCTCTTTGCCTGAGATCTGGGAGAACCATTGTCAGTAGGGGTAGATAACTGGTTTTCAGCTGGATTTTCAAGATTCATCACCAGGTTATGGCCTGATCTAAGGGTCTCTCAGCAGCACCACAACCACCATTCAAATGCATGGTGAAGAAGAAGAAAAAGGGCAAGGAAAAATCTCTATTGATCAATATTAGATTTTAAACCATTTTGTTAATAAGTGTGGTAATGGGCCTAAGAAACGGGGGGGGGGGTCATTGGAGGGATCTTTGCACCATGGCCCTGGATATGCTTAAAACGGCCCTGCCTAGCAGTTGGTATTAGAGCAAAGCCTGGCATTATGCCTGTACAATTTTGTATTTTTATGGTTTTACTTATATACCATTTTAATCTTTTTAATATTGAAAGCTTTAGAATTCCTAAAAAAAAAACATTTTATGCAACAGCTACAATCACATAATGCGACTACCCGGGTAGCAAATTGTGAACAACAAATTTTAGCTTTTGATATAATTCTCCAGCTTCTTAAAAAGTGGACCCTAGATTAGACTTGAATATCTAGAGAGAGAAAGTTTGAGGGGATTTCCATTCCCAACAAGCTCTACAAGCAAATCCAGAAATCATTGTTCTCTCCAGTTACGTTTTCTTACATCAACATATGTAATGGAGAATTATATAACAGTTCATTTAGAAAAGTATTTCTGGCTTTGCATTCCAAGACTGTGTCTTCACAATATTTAGAGGGACTATAGCAAAATATGTATGGAAGTGAGAGCCGCACCATAAAGAAGACTGATTGCCAAAGAATTGATACTTTTGAATTATGGTGCTGGAGGAGACTCTTGAGAGTCCCATGGACTGCAAGAAGATCACACCTCTCCATTCTTAAGGAAAGCAGCCCTGAGTGCTCACGGGAAGGACTGATCGTGAAGCTGAGGCTTCAATACTTTGGCCACCTCATGAGAAGAGAAGACTCCTTGGAAAAGACCCTGATGTTGGGAAAGATGGAGGGCACAAGGAGAAGGGGGTGACAGAGGACGAGATGGTTGGACAGTGTTCTTGAAGCTATGAACAAGAATTTGACCAAACTGCGGGAGGCAGTGGAAGACAGGAGTGCCTGGTGTGCTCTGGTCCATGGGGTCACGAAGAGTCGGACACGACTAAGCGACTAAACAACAACAAATAGCAAAATACTGGTAGAACAGTGTTTTGCATATGTGATGCTGCAGCAGTAGAATATCTTTATCATTATTTACTGTACTGCTCTTTGTATTCTGAACCAAAGGCAAAATTTATTCTGAATTTTTATGTAAGATATCTGATGGTGATGATCAAGTGAAAATCATATATTTGCTATCTGATTCTGACAAATTTCTGAATAGATGGTTTAATAGGATGGTCTAATGTATCAGGTTTTTAACCTTCGGTGTTTCATTTTATTTTACATTTTTATCAGGTTGGAATGTGGAAGGCAGTAGACTACAGAACCTAAGGAAGGATATAAGTTCTTCCCAGAGTGCTCCTGAAATACTTCAGTTTGGAAGTAGTTCAGGGAACTGGCCACTGGTTTTTAGTTTGGATTAAAACTCTTCACTCTGACAGAGAATTGGTGCCTTGAAGCATCTGTGTGACCCAGCAAACACACATCCCACCCTTCTCCTTTACCAGGGGAAAGATTAAAAATAGATCCACGGGGACAAAAACCGCAGCTGAAACACCAGCTCCTCTTTCCCTTTGATCTCAGGTACTGAAAAAGCTCTTTTGTAACCAAAAGTCACCTGGGCTTTAGATAAAGCTGTTCTTCACTTACCGTGAGCAATAACTCAGGCCATGTTTCCTGTGGGTGCAGATGGGTGCGCGCTCTCTCTCTCTCTCTCTCTCTCTCTCTCTCTCTCTCTCTCTCTCTCTGCAGTCAACAGGTTTACAGCAAGAAAGCTGTTGCCACTTATTTCCTCCTTCTGGTAACACATTACATTTGTTCCTCACCAGAGGGCGTTGCCCCAGTAACCTAGTCACATGTGGGTGACAGTTAGCAGGATGGGTGTTTTGTGACTCATACAGTTGCTCTGTTTGCTTCACTTTAGGGTAAGGAGGAGAGGGGATCTGGTTTTGTCTGTGTGAGGATTGAGGGAGTCAGCTGGTGGGGGACGTACCCGAAGAACCAGCATCTGACATCTGGTGGAAACACTTTAAAAATCCAATCTTACCTGTGCAACCTGTTTATTCAGTGCTAAGTCCTATTTCCCCCCAGTGCAGAAATGTGTTAGGCAGCTGCAGCCTTTGTCAGATTTCACACATGCCGTTTAAAGCTAGTTTGAGCCTCTCTCTCCTCTTGGGGAATTTATTTTATTATAATTTTTTTATTAAGAAATTTTATTAAGAAAGAAATATATATACAGTGGTACCTCGGGTTACATACGCTTCAGGTTACATACGCTTCAGGTTACACACTCTGCTAACCCAGAAATATTACCTCGATTTAAGAACTTTGCTTCAGGATAAGAACAGAAATCGGGTTCCTGCGGCGCGGCGGCAGCAGGAAGCCCCATTAGCTAAAGTGGTGCTTCAGGTTAAGCACAGTTTCAGGTTAAGAATGGAGCCCCGGAACGAATTAAGTACTTAACCCGAGGTACCACTGTATATAGAAACAAACAGGAAGCAATAGTACAAGGCTGAGTAAATCAAGAGAGGTAAGCACAGAAACCTGTCAAAATAAATGGTGCACAATCAGTGTTATGCAGTACTTGAGCTGTAGAAACAACATCAAACTAAGGTCACCTGCAACTTCATGTTCTTGGTGTTTTAAATGCACCTGTATCTATTTACAAAATCCACTGAAGACCATTAAAGAAGGTGGCTGTACAATGAAAGAAGGTGGATATACCTTCCCACATAGTATGTGTTTCACCAGTGATTTGAACTGAAGGCTTTGATTAGTATTTCATTGCCAGTCTTCTATCCATTATCCTTTCTTCACCTAAAGTTGTATACAGCTGTGAACAACTTTTTAACATTTTCAACACCTCCTTCCTGTAGGTGATGAAATCTGTTCATTTAGAAACACACACCCTGCCACCACATGTACTGTCAATTCTCTGCTTGTGGTGAAACAGATAGGTAAAGTAAAGGACCCCTGGACGTTAAGTCCAGTCAAAGGCGACTATGGGGTTGTGGTGCTCATCTTCATCTTCAGGCCAAGGGAGCCAGCATCTGTCCACAGACAGCTTTCCAGGTCATGTGGCCAGCATGACTAAACCGATTCTGTTGCAACGGGACACTGTGATGGATGCCAGAGCGCACAGAAATGCTGTCTACCTTCCCACCGCAGTGATACCTATTTACTCACACTGGCATGTTTTCAAATTTCTAGGTTGGCAGAAGCTGGGACAGAGGAACAGGAGCTCACCCCATCACATGGATTCGAACCGCCAACCTTCCAGTCGGCAAGCCCAAGTGGCTCAGTAGTATAGACCACAGTGCCACCCACGTCCCGGTGAAACAGATAAGATTAGTGGAAAACCGCTTCATTTTCATCCATTTCCTTCACTACAGCTGCCCTTAAACATTCTTTGCTGGAAACTTCTATCAGATTCATTCAAGCCAAGACTGCATTCTTATTCTCTCCCTCTCTCACACACCCCTTGAACTAACAAGGCTTTCCATCAATCTTGTTGGTTTCACTGGACAGCTGGTGAAGGTTGGTAGGGCAGGGTAGAAGCAGGACTGTGCACACGCTCAGCCCGAATCCTGGACTGAATATGGCCAATAGGGGTCAACCTGAGATTCAGCCAGAGTGGGTTGAGGGAACCCAAGATCTTGCAAGGTCAGATCAGGTCCACCTGGAACCATAGGAGCCAACTCTTAGGGGCTGAGGTCCCTTTGTCCCTCCCCCAAAAGGTGATGGGCATTCCCATTCAAATGGTGTGTGTATGCTGTGTTTTGTGATCAATTATGTGGAGTGGGGCTTACCTGCCCCCCAATATTTTATTCAAGTTGGCACCCCTGCCTGGAACAATCCTGGAACCAAGAGATGTGGGGTAACCTGGTAGCAAGGAGAGGGTGTGGTGGAAAGAGACACACATAGGCAGCCTGCAGGTGCCTCATTCTTCCTCCTCCCAACTACATGATTAATTAGGCTTTAAAATGGAGAGTCTTCAAACTGGTTTGGGGCCAGAATCTGGGTTGGGTCGGCCCTGGATCCAGATGTGGATTTGTAGAACCCTAGGTAGAAAGATATAGGGACGCAGGTGGCGTTGTGGGTAAAACCTCAGCGCCTAGGACTTGCCGATCGCATGGTCGGCAGGTTCGAATCCCCGCGGCGGGGTGCGCTCCTGTTGCTTGGTCCCAGCGCCTGCCAACCCTAGCAGTTCGAAAGCACCCCCGGGTGCAAGTAGATAAATAGGGACCGCTTACCAGCGGGAAGGTAAACGGCGTTCCGTGTGCTGCGCTGGCTTGCCAGAGCAGCTTCGTCACGCTGGCCACGTGACCCGGAAGTGTCCACGGACGGCGCTGGCTCCCGGCCTCTAGAGTGAGATGAGCGCACAACCCTAGAGTCTGGCAAGACTGGCCCGTACGGGCAGGGGTACCTTTACCTTTAGGTAGAAAGATACTCTGTGGGACTACATCTGTGTCAAATGTGGGGCTATCTGGACAGAAATATCGGGAAAGGCCTTCTGTAGCTGAAGAAGGGCATATACCGTGGGAACAGGATAACTGGTAAATTGTGTTGATGCTCATTGACTGAAATGAGGGGATGATTACTGAGTAATGCTCTAAATGTGCATTTGATGTTTGTTCAGGATTTCATCAGGAAGCATTGCTTAACCATCTCCCTAGAGACTGTTTTGCAAGAGCTCACAGAGCAATTTCTTAACAGCTTCTTTATTTTTACATGCCTGCTGCTTGCTTAGACTTGTTACTCACAGCAGTTTTTGTTCAGTTGTTCTCATTTGTCAAAACTGAGTGCTACAGAGATCATCACATGCCAGTTCTCCAGAATTCCATGTGCTCTCCGGGATAGCCCTGTAAGAATCTTCATTCTCCATCCACTAAAAACAGAGCAACACTTGATTATAGCAGGCTGCACCACATTGCAGATATTAATATTGTGCAGTTTGAAGCGACGGGCAAAATGATATCATGCACATGCGCAGAAGTGGCGAATCGCAACCCGCGCATGCGCAGACGCTCTGCTGCAGGTTGCACTCTTTTCATGTTGTGAACGGGCCTCCGGAACCGATCCCGGTCGCAACCAGAGGTACCACTGTATTCCAGTGGAATCGCCCCATGTTAAACTTTTTCAGTAATTCACATTTAGACATTCCACATTCCAGTGTCAATTAAACGATTATACATAACACACCACACTTGCACACAGGGGCTGCTTGTGTGAGGTTTGTGTAACCGAGGGCTGATTGGGACACAAGAAAAGTTCTCAGTGGTATCTCGTATCCTTTGGCACTGGGGCGGGGGGGGGGGGGAGGAAGGGAGGCCAATAGTAGGTGGAGTCACAGCCAATGGCTGGCAAAGGAACCATGACTGGTTGCAAGTAAGAAGCTGCGGAAGGTAGGCTGGGGTTGGTGGGGCAGTGCCCTTATGAACTCGACTCCGCTGAGAATGCTGCTGAATCAGACCAAAGGCCTACTTGTGTTGTGTTGCTATTTAACTACCATATTTTTCACTCCATAAGACACACTTTTTTCCTCTTAAAATCTAAGGGGAAATGTCTGTGCGTCTTATGTGTGGTCCCTGGGGCTGGGTGGGGGGGGGACCTGGGCTTCCCCCGCCAGCCCCAACAAGCTCTTTGGGGCTGGCGATGGCTTTCCCCAAAGAGCAGGTTGAAAGGAACCCGAAGCCTCCGGACCGCAGCGGGAACTCCTGCAGCACTCCGGAGGCTTTGGGTTGCCTTCACTGAAGGCGACTGAACGCACCTTGAATGCACTGAATGCACCTTGTTTTATTTTCTCCCCCTCTCTGTGCAGCGCCCCTTCAGCGAAGCGGCAGGAGAAATGGAAGGGGCATTTTGAACATTTCAGGTTCAAAATGCACCGTCTCCCGGCCCGCACAGATTGACCTAACCTCAGTAAAGTGCCCTGCCTTACCGATTTTCGTTTCCACTGTACCATCTTAGTGGAGCAGTTCAGTTGTTCCAAACACATTTTCTCCATGACGCTCACTGCATCAGGGTTGTCAAGAGGCCTTGAAGTGAGTATGTGAGAAAGTGCAGAGGATTAGACAGGAAGGTGACAAGTGTCCTGACTTATGAAAGTGATGAATTATTCATAATCGCTCTTACAATTAATTCAGGAACTTCAAAGAAGGATTGTTGGTGATGCTGAAACAGCAAACACTTATTTTCTTTTCTGCTAAAAGTCATGACGAGGTATTATGAAACGGCTTTCATTATTATTTTTTAATCACACGTCTGGGGAATTTCCTAGAATATCCTGTTGTACTACTGAATTTGAATGTCCTGCTCCTGTTTCCAGAAGGGTAGCCATGTATAGCAAATGGCCTCGGAGCACCTTAAAGTAAAATAAGAACAGATACAATGTGAAATGCTACCAAACAAATAATTAAACTTTAAATATCTAGATCTATATTTTGACATGTTTTGTTTCTGTCTGTTTTCTGTGGGTTTGGACACCTCTTAAAATAGCATAGTGAGATTTGTCATGATGGTTCCTGATGTGGAGCAGCTTTCAGGTTCATGTTTGGATAGAAGCATATGTCATCTTGAATCAAGATGGTGGCCTGAAGCTTTCAAGCCTACATTGATTTGCAGGTCCAGTCAGCTTCCAGATGCTGGAATTCCTGCACAAAGAAACCAAGACTCCTTGGGAATAAGGGGCTATTCATGAGGAAGCTGCTTCTCTTGAGTAGACAACAGTCCTCAGGCAATCCAGATGGCCTGCACAGCTGTACTCTGGGTGGGGCTCCAGAGTCCCATGATGAAAAGCCTCCAGTTCCTAGCAGAGAATGCTGGAACAACCTTATACGAGCTCCTTGACAGGGACGTCTTTACCATTGGGAGTAGTGGTGCAGTGAGCCAGGGTGCCAAGCAGTGGAGGGCGCCAGGTGGAGAGTCCAGGGAGGGGAGAGCAGGGAGGTAAGCGAGGCGGAGCAGGGGCTTGGTGCCTGTGCGCCTCCAGCGTCCTTCGGAGGCACTAGGACCCTGTTCCGTTCTGCAGCGCCAGGGTCATCCCTCATCCCAGCTCTGTTTCCTCATTTAGCACTCGATCTATCTCCCCGCTGACTGAGTCTACCGAAACCTCGTTATCTTGTTAACTCTTTCATAACCTGGATGAAACGTAACAAGTCAACGTCAGAGTGTTTCCGAAACCTGCCGACTTTAGGAAAAAGCCTCAAAACTTTGGAAATTCATATAAAATCACTAGTTCCACCGATTTGCTTCATTCCAACACCACTTAATACCTTTGGCCAAGGACTTCAAACCCCATCAGTTCCCGCCATGATCCCTCAGGCGTGCAGTCACGTACGCAAGCTCTCCTGGGCAGCCCCATTGCCACTGCGGAGCGCTCCTTCGGCTCACCGGGTCTCGCCTGGTGAATGGGGCTTGGGCTACAGGGCACATACCAAACTTTCTGTGGGATGGCCGCCCCTGGAGCCCTTTCCAGTGACTGCCCGTTTATTTATTTCTTGGAGTATTTTAATCATAGTATCACAGAACTGGACGGTTAGAAGGAACCCCAGAGGTCTTCTAGACCAGCCCCCTCCAGTGCAGGAATCACAGCACAAGCATCTCTCACAAAACACATTTGCTCCATCTTCCCTGTGAACAGCCCTTCAGATACAACAGAATAGCAGAACTATTCACGGAGTTGGAAGGGAACCACCAGGGTCATCTAGTCCAACCCCCTGCGATGCAGGAATCTTTTGCCCAACATGGGGCTTTAAACCACAACCCTGGCATTAAAAGTCTCATGCTTTACTGACTGAGGTATATCTAAGTTCAGCATTTTCTCTCTCATTTTGGTGCCAGGTGAAGCTATGCCATTTTGCTTCGACAATTTAAGACCAGGAGTGACTTGTCAGATTTTGGATGGCCCACATGCATCTGAAACTACATAAGTGCATATATAGGTGCATTGTTAATAATAATAATAATAATAATAATAATAATAATAATAATAATAATAATAATAATTTATTTATACCCCGCCCATCTGGCTGAGTTCCGCCAGCCACTCTGGGCGGCTCCCAATCAAGTGTTAAAAACAATACAGCGTTAAATATTAAAAACTAAATGAGCAACTAAAAAAAGTTCATGCTTCCCTTCCTGTTTTCTTTTCCCAAGCAGAGATAATGTGTAAGCGTGGTGTCAGCTCCCTAGAAAAAGGTCAACAACTCTGGGGCTCTGGGGAACCTTTCCTAAAAAAGATCAACAACTTTGGGGTCCCCACCCTTAAAAAAGTTATGGGAAGCGGGGGTGGGTGGGCGCCGGAGGGATCTTTGCACCACGGGGCCAGATATGCTTAAGACGGCCCTGCTCCTTGATGTACCATACAACCTAATTGGTCACATGAGTTCCATGCGTTTAGACCTTGGACTGCTTCTGGACCTTGTATCTCATGATACCCTTATGCTTTGACTTTGGACCATGATGAGATCTTGCTTTTTGATTGCTCTTGTGAGTCGACTTGGGACTGCTGGATTTGGCATCATCTGAAGCAGGACAGTAACTGACTTTTGCATGACGTTTCCTGAGATCAAAGATAAATATTTTGTCTATATTTGGATACATTTAGGTTCCACTTTGAATCAAGACAGTAGATGGACCATTTGCACTGAATTTAACCAAATTTTGCAAGATTGTATATTATAGGTTACCTAACAGCAT
Source organism: Podarcis filfolensis (assembly GCF_964270895.1). Taxonomy (NCBI): domain Eukaryota; kingdom Metazoa; phylum Chordata; class Lepidosauria; order Squamata; family Lacertidae; genus Podarcis; species Podarcis filfolensis. The sequence goes on from NC_139617.1 coordinate 42,264,241, forward strand.
GGGAATGAAAATGTATTTTTTTCCACAAAGAAACAAGAAAAGAAGAAATCCATTTTAAAGTTGCAGTATTGTTTGGTTTCTTATAATTCCTGAACAATGATACATCTTTAAACAAATACTTTCCCTGAAAATAGCCCAGGGTTCTTACTTAACTCCATTGTCTGTTTCATTTATACACCAAGGTGCCTCTCGCCTATGTTGAAAGGGGTGCCAGGACATTGGAACCTACTGACATATGGATGGGACTACACCAAGGTTAACAGGTTTTGGACAAGGAGGTTCTCAGGAATCTCTTTGAAAATTGGGCAAGTGGTTCACTCTTGAATTTATTTGTGGATCCAGATCAAGACTTGAAGAACAATGAATTAGTTTTGTATCTCTTGATAGCTGCCTGGGCCTCAGTGGCCAAATTCTGGAACACTTTTGATCTTGCTCATTTGAAGTACTGGTATTCCAAGACTTGGCAAATTGCCCTCCTTGAAATAAAAGGTTTGCATAAATTAAAAGTGCTTCAAAGTGCTCAAGACCATTTATTTGTTGCTTGGTTTAGTATTATTTCATCGACAAAAGTAGCAACTCCTGAACATCAGGTCCCACAGATTTGTGCCACTCTCTGGATTTTGTATTCTTCAAGGTTATTTTTCCGTTCTTCCTTCTATACTGGACCACCAAGCCTTTTGTGTATTCTTTTTCTGATGGTACTTTTTGTTACTGATGTAGTAAGCCTCATGTCTAGGCTATATATCTTTTTCTTTGCAATTGCAGTTTTTATTTAGTATATGGACTATTTTATTTCACTTGTTTTTATTGCAATCTGTTAGGTTTATGAAATTCAATAAAATACACTCAGGACCAAACAAAGCAAATACCATACATAAATCATGGTGACTGTCAATAGACGGTGCTATTACACAAACTCTCTTTTACTAAGCGTATCCATTGTTATGATAAAATGCTTGCAGTTCAAGAGTCAACAATGATGGGGACAGCTCTGAATAGCTTGGGTCCAGGTTGCCTAAGAGCCCACCTCAGCCCATATGGGAGGGTGCCAAGATGTTAAAGGATCTGCATCCCAAGCCTTATGAAGAACGTTGAGGAAATTGGGTAAGTTTATCTGAGAGAAGATTGAGAGGCAATAGGACAGGCATCTACAAATATCTGAAGGGCTGTCGCATGGAAGATGGAGCAAGTTCATTTTCTTCTACTCCAGAGGGTAGGTCCCAACCCTGTGGTTTAGAACACCGAACTGATGAAAACCTTAAGAGAGGAGATTCTGACAAACTCTTAGGAGGAATTTTCTAGTGGTAGGAGCTGTTGCACAGTGGAACAGACTCCCTTGGAGGTGGTGGACTCCCCTTCATTGAAGGTTTTTAAACAGAAGTTGGAGGCCATCTGTCAGGGATTCCTTAGCTGCGATTCCTGCTTTGAAAAGGGATGGACCAGATGACTCTTAGAAGCACTTCCAAATGTACAATTCCATTATTCAACAAACTGTGCCTGGCAACTGTGCTTCTCAGATTCAATACTGCTGAGAGTACCTTGTGCCCCAGAGGTGTGGCTAATATGTAGTAGAAACTGGACTTTTTAAGTTGCAGCTCCAGCCCCCTGGAACCCATTACTACCTGAAATTAGACTCCTAGCATCTTAATGCTTAGGTGGCATTTGAGGGAGTCCAGATCTTACAGCATGGTCATCTGAAGAGGGGCTTGTTCCCCAAAGCAGTGCAGTACTGGAGTGCAAGGCATTTCTCCCAGCCTGCCTTCAGCCAGCCTGGCCAAGATGGAACTTTCTCTCCCCCCCTTCTTCTTCCCAGCATGCCTTGCTCAAGAAACTCTTTTCCTGTCACCTTACACCCATTTACCCTGGCAACCTTCCAAATCCCCAGTCTCTGTTCACACCTCAGGGCGGGGGTGGGTGGGTGTGAGTGAGGCAGTTCTAATGCATTGCCAATGGCCCTCAATGGCCCTGTATTTTCCTAATGGACCTAGCTTGGTCAGGTTGCTTTGCATAGGCTAGCCCAGGAGTTCCTCTGCAGCTTGCCATATCCCAAATAATCAAAATCTTACCATTTATTAATTTCTAGGATTTAGGACAAACCCCACCCCCCAAATGTGCAAACATTCTCTCTCTCTCAATGTGTGGAATGGCTGTTCCTATGAAATTTTAAATGGGCCTGTCTGTATGAACTATAGTTACAAACCATGTTGATAATAGCACCATAGTCTATAAGAATGAGGAGTCTTTGTGGCCTTTAATTGTTTTATGCAGGCAAAAGATGTGGGTCGAGAGCCTCAGGTCTGGGTGTCAAATGTGGCCAACCCCTGTCTCTCTAGGCTACAGCCCTAATTAGATACCCTCCTTGAGTGTTTTTGGCCAGCTAGAAAAATGGGTGTCCCTCCACATTCCATGATGGGGGGAAATTAACAAACTGGATAGGATATACCACAATTATCTTTTTTTTTTTTAAAAAAAGATATTTATTAAGATTTTCCATTTTATACAAACCAAAAGGAAAAAGAGAAAAGAGAAAAAAAATTAAAAAGAAAAAATATTAAAAACACATAAATTTCATATCATATTTTCCAATAACATATTTCCCTGACCTCCTCATACCTCCCCTTCTTGTATTCCAGTTCAAATTGTTCATCCAGCAAATCCTTATCTCATAGCATTACAGCTATAAACCTTATTTTCAATCCATCTTCTTAAATTATTATAATTTATACTTTTACTTATGTACAGAAAAGAACTATTTTTTCATATTCTTATATACCATTACAGCTGATAACCCCTTAATTTCAATCCAACATCACTCAGTATTCCTTAATATTACAATAATTACTATATATATATATATATATATATATATATATATATATGATATACCATAATTATCAGAGTCCCTGGAACTCTGATAGGGACCCATGTATTCAATTCCCTCCTACTAGACTTTACCATCCACAATGAAGGGCAGGAATTGACAGGACACATAGTTGGCTTTGCTGCTCGAAGTGTCTTGTCCACAACCTTGACTGCAACAACTGAAAGAAATCCCAAAAAACTGTAATCTGGTGGTGCTCCAGGGACACTCAAGCAAGCTTTGAACCAATTGCAGCAGCAGGTTTGACATGAATATAGATAATAGTTCTGTCAAAGTGAAATGCAAATCTCTCACAAGAGGTTATTGGGTGATCCATTTTTAATAACGCCAAACTGGTTTGGACCAACGGGTGTGCCACTCTAAGCAGCTCTGCTGGGAAATTCACTGAGAATGCAGTAGAGGCCAAGAGATATGCCCTCTTTGCTGCTGCCACTGCCATGTGGTTGGACTCATATCTCTATTCAGTCAGATTTGTGCCAAGGTTCATACCTTCTAGCCTCTGACTGTCATCTAGCTTGATTTGCCCAGAATTCCTTAGTAAACCAACAAGTCTATTGGATTCTCCAAGACTGGACAGGGTGCTCAGGAGATGGCTCTTTCCACCTCTCTGTTCCACACTGAAACTAGAGCTTTGACAAGAAACTAGAGCTTTGCACTGGGAATGAACTTTCCTCTGCCATGCATGAATCACCATCTATTAAGTTCCTTCAGACACCTTGTAAAAGCGCTTCCCCAGGCTTTCCCTGATCCATGAGATTGAGGGCCCTATTATTTAATATTTGGAGTGGAGACAGGTCCACTAGAGAGAATGATGCACTCTACCATCAGCCCCCTCCACTGCCTGCCTGCCTTCTTACTTATAACTGGTCTGGCGGTGGCCCTGCTTCTCAACATCTCAGTCTCAGTGTTGCTCTTGTTGAACTCATCAGGGAGAAGGATTCTGAGCTAGATCGACAAAGTGTCTGATAGCACCTTATGTTCCTGTTTAATTCAACCCTTCATTCAGAACATTGAGAACTAGAAAGGTACTTTATTTTTAAGTGGATGAAGTACATGCTTGGCATGCAAAATATCATAGTTCAGACTCCACTCTCCAGGTAGGGCTGTGAAACACCCCTTCCTGAGACTCGAGAGAGCTTGAAAGCATCAAAGGAGAGCATCATCATCATCATCAGGGAGGACATGGAAAAAGTAGAATTAGTAGACTCTTGACTCTAGCACCACCTACTGTTGGGTTCCCTGTATTCTGTCCAATGAGCACCAACCATCACTGAATGTGTTCTAAATTTGTTCTTGTAATACTCTTTTACCAGTGCTTTTGATGTTTTCTCTATTTTTATCATGTTGTTTAGTTGTTTCTTTGTAGTACTGATATATATTCTTTGGATATTTTAAAATATTAAGCAGTTTAGAAATGCTTTCAAATAAAGAAATAAATGTAACACATTATGAATTAACTGAAGTTTGTATGTGGTATAATGGTAATAATAATAATAATACCCCTAGTCTTCTGTTAAGCGTAGGAGTGCTGGTATGAACTAATATCTTATTTCCTTCCCTCTGACATTCCATGGGGTTTTTCAGGTGATTCAATAACCAAAGTGTATAGAGAGTATGGGCGGCGGGGGGCAGCTGCCACCCCCATATCAATAAAAATCAATAAAAATACATAGGCAACTGAGGTTCTGCCCCACAAAAGGTCTTCTCTCCTAACAAAAATACTGGCTACATCCATGGAAAAGGGAGACAGGGAATCCCCACACACATCTCCTTTGCTGTGACTGTGCCAATTTTCTATTGCATAATATTTTGCAGTGGAAAAAGCTCTCCTCCGGGACAGTTTCCAAGACAATGAATGCATAGCTCTCTGGGGGCCTATGGCTCACAGGGAAAGAGAGTTCTGAAACTCAGCCAGCCTGAAGGAGAGGGGTGGCCCAGGCATTGTAATTTCAGGTGTGTTGTGAGAGGTTTCCATTGCTCAGATGCGATTCTAAGAAAGCCGATCTGACCGACTGCAATCCAATTTTCTGAGCAGTAAGAACCTGCAGTGGAAAATCTGGGGAAATTGAACAGAAGGGAGAGCTATGATCTCTCAGGTTTCCTTCCTGCTTGATTTCCCCGCCCCCTGCCACACACACAGATATTGCAAATCACTTATCATCATCATTGCCACCATCAATTTTCCTGCTACGTTAAACTTCAAACATCCCAGTAGATTGCTTTTAAACTGGAATTATCCAGTAAGTTTGTTCTGTACAGTTCTGTTTCAGTTACCTTCTGCCAAAAATCTTTCAATATAGGACAATGAAAGAAACACATGTTCTAGAGAAGCATTATCCCTATTGCATCTCCAACAGTTAGATACCTTAGATAGCCCTTTTTTAAACAAATGTAATAGGGTCCAGTATATTCTAAATATAATTTTTTATTGTATGAGCCTCAGCTTAAGGTCCAGAGACACCCTTGTTATAGCAGTTAAAACAGTTTCCCATTGTGTGAACGAAAGTGAGATTTCTAATTCTTTCTTCCAATCCTCCCTCAGTACCTGTATATCAAATTGGTTTGCTAATAACAAAGTTTTATCTATGCTGATGGTGGGGTTTTTTTGCTGTGTAAGAATTAAACAGCTGCTTCAATATCTCTGGGGTCAACCTCAGACGTTTATTTTGAGGAATAGAGGAAACTGAATAAAAACACAACCATGACAGAACTCATTTTTAAAAATCATCTATTTAAATATTTAATACACAATAGCATCTAACATGTATTCCAGAAACAGAAAACAATGTGGTGAATTTATGTCAACAGAAGTTACATTAGTTTGTTTCCTCTTGTACATGAAGCAAACCTGAAAGACCTTAAAAACCATAGTTTCAAAGGGAAATTAAGAAAAAGGAGAGAAACCAAGTCATTTCCTTCCCCAAACTGAATGAACCAGTTGCATAGATGCTCTTTTTTCTGGGTTCTCCCGGTTAACTATGCAGCGTACTGAGTCCCACTGCTAACTATTATCCTTGTGGCTTTTGAATAATCTGAAGGCATTGCTCACATACCCACATGCTATCCTGGACTTAATAATGTCTAGAAACTTGTTCTCCCAATCCATCAAAGAAGTTTCCATATATTCTGTCATTTTATGCTGTAAAATAGGAACTCTTCACCCCCCTTTTTTTCCTTTTTGCATTCTCACAACTCTGTTCCAAGGACTAATTTGCAAGAGGGTGTCATAGTGCAACAGAGAGTGAGATATATTCTTGGGGCATATTTAATTACAAGGATATTGTTAAGGGGTGGTTTAGGGAGCCTTAAGCCCTGAGGGTATTGTGCTAGGCCCCAGATCTTTTCATCCTCACCTCCAATACTTTGCTTACCAGACAGTTGGGCATGCTGTAATACTCAGTGCTGCTAAGACTCCAGTCACACCTTATCGCCTGTTTTACATTTACACACATTTGTTTTTGGGTCTTGTGCCCCAAGGCATTTACCTAGAGATATATCCACACCAGAGATCTGAGCTGATTTAAGGGGTCACTCCCTCTCCACTGGGGCAACCCCACATTTTTAGTCTGAGCAGAGCGGGTGCCACAGATTACTAATCTTTCACAGTTAATTCTTGGGGGAGAATGTTTAACAAAACCCCAGGATGCCATCTAGGAAATGTACAAGTGGTATAAAACTACTCAGAAATTTGCAGTGTGGATGAACCTGCCACTACTCTGTATTTTTATGATTAGCTTTGTTCTTGCTATTTTGCTATTTGTTTGTGCCTTGGCATTTCTGTCTTGGTATTTCTCGCTGGAATGAAAGGTTGTGCATACATTCTGATTCTAATAATAACTAAGGAATGGCATATTTTGCATGCAGTGATGCATGTATACGAGCAGGTATAATATGGTATAGGTCAAAACCCAATTTCCATGCTGCACATCTCAAATCTTTGGGGTGGAGTAAGTGAATGCTATGATGGTTAATTAGAACCAATCTTATATACCGGTAGGTTCAGAGTGTAGCTATGACCTGTAGTTCTCTCCCTTGTCCCACGGTTCTCCACTGAAAGATTCACAGCAATGTGCACATAGCCCTATAGTTTCTTGCTGATGCACAACTGTTCCAGTTACAAGGCTGGATTCCTCCTAATTCCTTGTAGTCATGCAAACAGAGTCCATAACCAGGTATATCTCCATGCATTGTTTATTTCATTTCATTTCCCACCCTCTAAGAACAAAGAAGAAAAAAGGGCGAGGGGTCAACACAGTACAATGCAATGACGGAGACAAATGTTGAAAGCTCCACAGGTTCTGAAATGGTTTCCATTCCATTTCAAGGGGCAGGTGAGGCTTCAGAAGCTGCACTGGGTTAAAAGATACAGAGGGGGTGTTCTGTTTGTCCCAGAGCAGAATGTGGGAAAGGGGCATGTTTCAAGCCAATAGCACCATTATTTGAGCGTGGGAAATTTCAAGCAGGGTGAAAAGCACAGGAACAGCAATGTGCACAAAGAAACTGCTTCAGATAATATAATCTTGGGAGTAGCAGCTTCAAACTGGCCAGACAGATGTTTCCCTTCCTGCTCCTTTATGGAGTTTTTGTTTACCCCTTCTCTGCATACTCTGACACTTGAGGTCGAGTTTAATTTGGGATACATCTAACTTTCTAATTGGAAAGATGAGCAAATTGTTACAGGGTCCAGTCCCTTCAGTGAACCTGCATTCACTCTTGTCTATGCTACTGAACTTCATAGTGATCACAAATACAATTGAATCAGGGCTATTGCTATAGTGTCATCCAAATGGGAAGGGAGCAAAGCTTGAATCTTTTGCCCCTTCCTCTGTTTTTTTTTTTTTAAATTACAGATTGACCTTCCCATTGGAATTGGCATATATATGAATAATAAATCAGCAAGTATAAATCATAGCAAAATCTGTGCTATTCCTCTGTGCTGTGCTTCAGGCCTCACAATGTCTTTGGATGAAATCAATATTATTATCAATAATATTATCAATATTATTTTTATGCTATGTTTTTATTCATGAGCACATGCACTCTCAGTCATTGGTAAAACACCACACCAAAACTTTGCCAGTGATGTACAATGCGTCAGTGTGTCTGGCTGCTAACTGAAAGATTGGTCAAAACAAAAAAATATTTTTTTCCTTCCAGTAGCACCTTAAAGACCAACTAAGTTAGTTCTTGGTATGAGCTTTCGTGTGCATGGTTTGAGTCCACCCAGAGATGGCTGTGGGCAGGATTCCTGCATTGTAGGAGGTTGGACTAGATGGCTCTTGGGGTTCCTTCCAACTGCAATTCTATGATTCTCTGATTGTGTGTGTGATAGTATTTTTATCTATGTGCTAAAGTGTGCATACGAACTCTCCCAGTCATTGGTAAAACACCAAACCAAAATTTTGTTTTTCATTTGTTTGTTTTGGTGGTGGGGTATGTGCAAATCAGAAAATTATTGCTTAAAAATGACTCCTGACACTATGTGTGAGCAAATGAAGTTCAGGGAAAGGTCCTAGATAAGTGGTAGAGCATCTGCTTTGCATGCAGAAGGTCTCAAGTTTGGTCCCCAGCACCTCCAGTTAGGGATAGGAAGGACCCCATTCCTGGAACCCTGGAGAGTTGCTATCAGTTAGTGTAGACAGTACTGAGCCAGATGGACCAATGGGCCCAGAGTAGAATTGGCAATTTCCTATGTTCTAAGTTGTGGATTAGCAGTTCAGTGTGTGCACGATACAAATATCCTGAAAGAATTGAAAGCTCAGGGAGCTGAGCAGACAGAACACATCCAAAACCAGCATTTATGTGACATGGAAGGATTCCAGATCCCTCAACTCCACTTCAGAAAACAAGACCAGTACTTTGGAACTTCCCCATCAAGGCCATGTCAGCAGAGGAAATTTCTGGAAGCATTTGTAGGTAGCATCCTTTTATTACACTGCATTGTGGAAATTCTGGTCTGTAAGTGGGAGAATCCATGGTTTCAAATGGGCAGCTAGATTAAGAAAGCACCAAAGTAGGTTATGTCTCCTTCACCACCAAATCCCACCAGTGCAGGATTGCTGACATTGACCATGAGTGTGTCATCTTCCCACAGCTGGAAAATACCTCCAACATAAATGGTTTTCTTCCATTTTCCATAATTGTCAATGGAACTCTCGCCTTTCATGATTGGGCGAGGTGCAGGATAGCTTGGGCTCTTCAGTGAAACCACCTGCATTACGTTTCTTACATCCACACCTTTCTTTCCACAGTACTCTATGTTTTCGCATGTACCATCAGGACATCGGAAAGTGACCTGAGTGTAGACAAAGTAATATCCATTTTTTGGGATCACCAAGAAACCATTGAAATACTTCATTGGACTGTGCTGTTCATTTCTGCGAACTGTCCACTCTAAGATTGGAAGCACATTGTTGGCACAGGATGAATTTTGCTTGATAGCTGTGATAAGACAAAGCAAAACAATTTAGTTATATGCTCTCACTGAGGGCTAAAAACATTCAAAGAGGCTGATGGCTTTTGTGACTTTCTAGCCTGTTATTCAGATTCAGCCCCAAATCATCACCATCACCCCAGGAGTGGGGAAGAAAATGTGTACCTCCAGATATTTCTGAACAACAGCTCCCATAATCTCTGACAGTTGGCTGTGGTGGCTGAGGCTGATGAGTAATGGAGGGTCACTGGTTCCCTGCCACAAACTCAGATGAACACCAGAGGTCCCACCTGAACCCAGGTGAGCCTACCTGAGTCTATGGATAGGAGATAGATTCAGTTTAGGTTGCATCCTAATGTAAACCTACCTACTGCACTTCCTGAAACAAAACACTGTCAAAAATGCAAGGGTCACTCAAGATTTGCATTTCTCTAAATTTAGTGGTGCATGAAACTTGAACCAGTGGGTTCATCTCACTAGACTGGTAACTTTGTCTCTCCATTCTGTGCTATATCCAGTCTCTCTCTCTCTCTCTCTCTCTCTCTCTCTCTCTCTCTCTCTCTCTTCCAAATCCTCTCCATATTTTCTCAGGTCTATTTCTGTTTAGTGTTGCCCACTGAAGACCTAGAAGAGGGGTACTGTAGTTCTAGTGGGCCATTAGGATTTTGGCATGCCAATCTCTGCCTGCCCATAGCCAGACCCCACCTACCAGTCAAGGGGGTGGCACAGCCCCTCAGCTTCCTCTGCTTTAGTCTCAGTGTTCTCCTTGTAAAACTCAGCAGGGAGGAGGATGGGGACAAAACTAAAATTAGTTGGCTCCACATGGCACTGGCTCTGACTTTTCCTGTCACTGGCTTTTACACCACCTAATGTTGGCTCCCCATTCTCTGCCCTACCAGTCTCAATGAGCATCAGCCACCACTTTAATAGTTTCACCATCCTACCATATCTAGCCACTGCAAGAAGTGTATGCTGTTCTTTTAAACACACGCACAGCACCATATTTCCAGACAACTGTGCTTTGCATAATGTATTTTAATACCACTGAACACTACCAGGGGCTATTCTTGAGACCTTTCTATTCTGATGGGCTTCTGAAAGTGGAAGGAACACACTCCAGAGACATAAAGCTTTGGAGGAGAAACAACTGCAAAGTGAAAAATTACCTGAAAGGTGGATCTTTGGCTTGCTTTCCGAATCTGCAACGTAAGAGAGAGAGACAGAAAGGGAGAGAGAATGAATTACCTAATGCACTCTAAGACCACAATCTTGTACATCCTTACTTTCTTCTGGATAAACCATACATTGCCCCTCTAACCAGATGTTGAGTGAGCCCAGCGATCCTGAAGCCAAATGTATATTGCCATCCCATAATAAAAGAGTGGAGAACTGTTTTAAACTCCAAGACTACATTCCCTTGAGGGCAACCTTTTTGGAATGCCATGGTTGTTGAACTTTCTGTAAATGTGCCAGTCAAATCTATTTCCTATAAATCATTGATCTTCACAAAGGTGCAAGCAGCGTAGAAGTATGTTTTAGCACAGGTGATCACCAGCTAAGGGGAGCATAAGAACCTTAAATGTAGTGCATTTATTCTCATCTGTCAATAAATAATGGGATTTCTCACTATGGTTCAGGAAATAAGCTCTCTGGAGAATTCCTGAGAAACCTGTCCCTTGAATAAGTAGGCAGGGAGTGATACAGAAGGTCAAGAACAATATTTTCTGCCTATCCCTGGCTGCAGAGGCACAAACAGCGTTTTAAAGGCAGCTTGGCTTATCACCCATCCAGAGGTGTAATGGTTAGTGTGTTGGACTAGGGCCTGGAGGAAACCAGGGTTCAAATCCTCACTTGGCTATGAAGCTCACTGGGTGACTCTGGGCCAGTCACTGATTACTCCCAGCATAATCTACCTTACATGGTTGTGATGTAATGAGCTCCATGGCTGAGTGGGGTTTTGAGCCCTGCTCTCCCAGACCCCAGACCAAATTTCTAATCCTGGGGAGCTAACAGAGTACCCTCCAGATATTGTTGGATTACACCTGCCAACAACCTCAGCCAAGATGGCCAATGGATGGTCATGGATGATGGCAGCTGCAGGCCAACAACACCTAGAGGACACCTGCTGGCTATTTCTGGTCTAACCACTACATCACACTAGCTCTCAATCAATACTGGTTTGTTGACCATCAAGCAGACTGTCCTGTGTTTTTTTGTTATTGGAGGTCTGATAGCCCCTAATTGGAGATGATGTAGAAATGGATGGTCTGCATTTTGCACGAGTTGCACAGCACCATAGAGACCTCCTAAGGAGCAACTTGCTATAGCACATGTTGGAAGTGAACTGAGGCCCCTGAACCTCTGCAGTTCAGGGCTATGCTCCATTTTGGACAGGGAGGATGGCCCCCTAGATGCTGTTGGGCTTCAACCCCCATCAACCCTAGTCCACAGAATCACAGAATTCTAGAGTTGGAAGGGACCCCAAGGGTCATCGAGTCCAACCCCCTGCAACAGAGTTCAACAACATTTTGAGGGCCACATAAGTTTCCCATTCCTGCCATGGCGAATGCATCCCCCTTCCAAGCTGTGATATCACCTCAACCACAGTTTTCACCGCAAGCTTTCCCCACAATTAAGCATCATGGGTGAAGGGCTGTAGCTCAGTGGAAGAGCAGCTGTTTTGCATGCACAAGGTTCCAGGTTTAATCCTTGGCTTCTCTACGCAGGGCTAAGATAGACCCCTGCCTGAAACACTGGAGAACTGCTGCCAGTCAGTGTAGCAATAATGACCTAGATGGACTTGTGTTCTGACTCAGTTTGAGGTAACTTCCTTTTTTGCACTTTATTTATTTATTATTAATGTTGCAATACATATATGAAATCTTTACATATTGATACATATACATTATATTCGTGAATTCACATTTTCACATTTCATTATGCACCAACATTTATCCATTTCTTATATCTTGCCCTGTGTCTTCCCTCCACCCGTGAGTGACTTCTTTGTTATTATTTTGTAACTTTATTATTGAGATTGTAATTTTGTATCTTAATAATTAAATATTCAATCTTATATATCTGCTTAGCTTAGCTTAGTTTAGTTTAATGAAATCAGTCTATACATATCAATAAATTCTTCTTGGAGCATCTTTTGGTCATGTATTCTTCTACACATTTCCATTCCTGTTTGAGATTTTGATTAGATTGCATTCTAAGTGTTGCCGTCATTTCTGCTAATTCAATCATTTCAAAAAATTTATTTTGCCAATCGTTCAATGTTGGTACTTCTTCTGACTTCCAATTTTTTTGCAGTCAATAACCTTGTGGCAGCTGTTGCATATAAAAAGATTCTCTTCGTGTCTTTTGGGATGTCATTTGTTATAAGGTAACTTCCTATGCTCCTATTCTGCCAATGCCTGCTACTGCCTGGAGAAATTTGCTGCAGGGAGAATCTTATTCAGAACACAAAGCAAACACTACAATTCTTCTTCTTTTAAGCAAACTCACAATTTGCAGGAGAGGCCTCTTGTTTCTGGAATATAGGAAGTGTTTCAGGTGACATCTGTAAACGAAAATGCACAAGTGATTAATTCAGCAGTGTGCCATCTCTAATGAATGAGAGATAGAGATAGATAGATAGATAGATAGATAGATAGATAGATAGGGAGCCTGTAGGCGGGCAATGTCTTGTTTTAATTGACTGGACGTGGGCGGCGCTGTGGGTTAAACCACGGAGCCTAGGACTTGCCGATCAGAAGGTCGGTGGTTTGAATCCCCGCGATGGGGTGAGCTCCCATTGCTCTGTCCCTGCTCCTGCCAACCTAGCAGTTCGAAAGCACGTCAAAGTGCAAGTAGATAAATAGGTACCGCTCCGGCGTTTCTGTGTGCTGCTCTGGTTCGCCAGAAGTGGCTTAGTCATGCTGGCCACATGACCCGGAAGCTGTACGCTGGCTCCCTTGGCCAATAAAGCGAGATGAGCACTGCAACCCCAGAGTTGGCCACAACTGGCCCTAATGGTCAGGGGTCCCTTTACCTAAGCCACACTGTGAGCCTTTTTGGCCAAATATAAGGTTGTAGATGGTCTAAATCAAACATGTCCAACCAGTAGATTGCAATCTACTGGTAGATCCCTGGCTGATCCTGGTAGATCGTGGGACCCTTATCGATCGTGGAATTAAATAAAGTTTACTGAAAGTTAACAAATAAAAGCTGAAGAACTCTGGTCAATCCTACCCCCTAAAAGCTCAACAACTCTGGGCAATACACCCCCCCAACACATGCACACTCCTCCTCCCTCCAATGTCAATGGGTAGATCACTGCCAGTTTGTTTTACACTGGGATTAGATCACAGTCTCTTGGGAGTTGGACATGCCTGCTCTAAATAAATAAGGTACAGGACAGGTAACAACAAGGGTGCAAAGGAACCACCAGGAGCCTTGAAACATATTCCTAATTGCTCCTTGGCAAACTGAGGCTGTGTTTGGCACCTTTTAAACAGGGCACCAAATCCAAGCACCTCTGGGATTGGTTCCACCTGGGAGCACACAACCCCTTCAAAAAGCAAGGTCTGAAGTCAGCTGATTAGCTTCACTCTGGAGTTTCAGGAACTCTGCAGTGTATCAGTAGGATTATGGGTAGTGAAAATCAAGCCCCACTTGGATTGGCTAGGAAAGTCATCAGCACTGTGGCTTCAATTCAATTTTCACTGCAAAGTGGGGGGGGGGGACCCAGCCAAAGTTGTCCACCAGGAGCTGAAAATGTTCCCCACCCCTGGATTTATTCAACAACAACAGTTTACCTGCAAGATCACCTTACCCCAAATATACTCACTCTACCACGTCTGTCTGCAGAACTGGCATTGTTACACTGCCACATAATACCTGTTCCGCATTTGTAAGAAATTGGTATTTTAGTGTGGCAACACTTACACTCTGGAACTCCCTGCCTAAGTGACATCAGGCAGACACCTTCACTGTATGTACTACTGTATTTTCAGTGCCTGCTGAAAGCCTAGAGAAATCGCGCCAAGCAAAAATAAAACCCCACACATTCCAGTCCAGTTAATATTTATACTGGTCAATCCCTGCCCCCCTCTCTCTCTTACACACACACACCACCTCCCCCGACAACAACACAGGCATTACTAATTGTCATTTGCTTCCTACAGCTGTGCTTACCAAACAGATGGAATGCAGGAGAGTCCCATCTGGCATGAGGACAGGACACCTGGTACATGCAGTTAACTTTTAACCCCTAGAGTCTAGACATCACTTTACAGCTGGTAACTGAGCAGGGAAACCAGATCTCACACCAGATCAGATTAAGTGCAGTAGTTCAGCACTTAATCTTGGTGCCTCTCCCTGCCACCAAGCAAGGCAGAGAGCCTTCATTTTCTTTTCACGTTTGGAAACCTCAAGCAGACACAACACAAGAATAGTTTTTAAGCCCTTTAAGCACATTTAACGTGTGCAGTTTCAACCGGCCAGTTTGCCTGCAACCACTTAAGGTTGAAATCACACAAGTTAAAATGTGTGTAAGATGCAATCATACTGTCATCGCCATCGTTATCCAGTGGGCAATCTGGATTAGTAACATGTAGACGGTGCCTGAGTATCTCTCATAATATAACAGCTACCTGACTGTAGATTCAAAGCGACCGTCTGCTCCAGGTATTGCATATAGAACTTGGCTGTACAAGAAGCAGCAGGACTTTTTGTATTTAAGATATCCTGCTGCTGATTCTCTTTTAGGAGAATCCGTATTTTATTATCTATTTCTCATTACTGTAATGGTATTTATATTACTGCCTTGAGTTTTATATTGTATAGATGTTACATGCTGCCATTTGTGTTCTGCTTTCTAAACCACGCTGTGGTCTTTTGATGAAGGATGGTATATAAATTTAATAAATAATTTCAAGGTCACCCTCCAGATGGTGGTGGACTCCAGCTCCTTTCATCCCTGAGCAATGGCCATTATGAAAATTGGAGTCCAAGGATATCAGGGAGGGGAGGCACAGTTTCACTGACCATTATTTACAAAACCAGTCAGTGCTCTGCATGGGCTGATTGTACCACAAAGGGGACTTACCCCCTGCCAGCACTGGAGTGGGTGGGGAAGAAGACAGGGGAAGTGTTGTCTGAGCTATTGACACCATGTGAAGTTTTTGGTTTGAAAATCATGGCTGTGAACAGATCACTTGATTGATTTCTATTTGCCTTTCCATCTGCATTTCTGACTAAGGATGGATGAATCTATCAAAGTTGGTTTTACATTACTCGGTTTTTGTATGCCCAGTCCTAAATTCTGTTCTTCACATTTCCACTTCAGTCTGAATACTTTTTAAAAGTCTTCATGAACAATTTCAATAATAATGATGGACTTTATCTGTATTGACAAGAGTCAAAATTAAAATGATTTACAAACTAAGAAAAAGCACTGCTTTGGTAGGAAACAAGATCCAAATTAGAAAGTTAATGAATCTTAGTATTCGCTCATACATACATACATACATACATGTATTAGATGACCCACTACTCCCAAATCGCAAGGACACAAACGTTTTGAATACCTGAAATGTTTCCCATGGGACAGCAATCCCTTCTCCACCAGGGAAAATCAGCAGAAAAGACTATGTTTAGGATCAGGGTGGATCTCCTGCACCAATGAGTACTTTATGTAGAAAGTACACCAGCAGAGATAATGCAGTATGTCATTTAAAGGTTAAGTCCACTAGTCAAGAGGGGTGTGTGTGGAGATGTTGCTTAGCAACAAGGTAGAGTGACATGAGCTAGCATGTGCTCTGGTTGGTTGTGTATTTCTCAGGAAGTTTTCTCCTCTGTGTTTTTAGTTGTATGCCCCCTGTTATGTACAAGGCCTTAACTGAAAGACAAAACCTGTGTGTTCCTTTCTCCTCAAATAGGTATGCACTGTTTGTTGTTCCATCTGTTCAGTAAACTGCTATCAGAACTTTTTGCTCTAGGCTCCACTTGCATTATTTACACAATTTCTCTAACACTTAAATAAAGAATGCAACCACCCACATCCGCTGATGGAGTTTATCCATGACATAAATAGGAAGTTCAGTTCCCTGGTTTATGCTCAGCTGGGCCAACAAGCTTCCACCCTTGGCAGAGACCCAGATTACAGAGCTCCACACATGACACCAATATATTTGCATTTCCTTGAATGAAAGCATTGTAGAAAGTTAATGAGCAATCTCATTTGCGGTGTGACCTCTGCTCATGCTAATTGCCAACGGATGTTTATACAATAACTCCTACACGAGTTGCATATTGATAAATGACAGAAACATGCTGAGTGCTGGTATTTATTATCAATAAGATAACCAAGCAAAGGATTTTATCCCAGGTTATTCCTACTCAGAATAGACCCATTGAAATTGATGGGCATGGCTAGCTTAGGTTTGTTCATTCTGATCTACTCTAAGCAGAACTTAGTCCAAGTCATTCCTGAACCCACCACATCTAGCAGTATTTGCTGCTGCATTGGTCTTCAACTACTCATCCAGTATCCACTATCAGGTTGTGGCCTGATCTAAGGCAGGGCACAACAGCAGCTGTGCCACCATACAAATATTTTTTTTGGGGGGGGTTAAGAAGTAGGCCCCCAAATGCATGTCCCAAGCTTGGAAGAAGTTCTGTGTAATTCAACTAACTTTTACTCAAAGAGATCCATTGTAATTAATGAAGATGTCTGAGTTAGGGTCATTAATTTTAATGGGTCTACTCTCAATAAACATTAGTTGAATACCACCCACAGTCATCTGTCTTGCTTGGTTCCTGATGCTGGATATTGTCTTGTCTGATCCCATCAAGGGTTGTGTCAGGGAACTGCCATCGGCAGAACTGGAGAGGAAGGGGCTCACAGAGGTTGGGAGAGACTTGTCAGCTGAGGAGGGAACCAGCAGGGGGAGAGGAGGAGCTCCAAGGGATAGTGAGTCGGAGGGATGGCTCAGAGACACCTCCAGCGATAACAGTGGGGAGGTTTCAGGACCTCCCATAGGGACGCCCACTCCTCGCCGGAAACTGTCGCATCGAGAGTCCAGAAGGCGCGTTTCCGTTAAGGAGCTTTTATGCTGGAAGAAGTTCCGCAAACGCCCACTGTTGGATTCTGCCAGCGACTGACGGAGCCATGCTTATGGAGCTCCGTTACAGACAGTGGTTTGTGGACTTAGCCAAACACTGAGGGACTAGGAACTTCACGCACAAGCAGCTCAACATCCCATCACAGGTTGGTTGTGAGACTATTTTAATGTTGCACAGTCTCCATTTATAAGTTTTGAAATTAATAGGCCCACAACAATATATACCTCTATGTGGAAGGCTCCCTTGTTGATATGTGACTCATGCTTCCAATATGTCCCTTTACAGAATCTATTTTATTGTGGTGTCTGCAAGTGTACTAAACCTTCTGTTTGTTTTATTCAAATTTCAATAGTGTGCTTGCGGTTGCCTCCTCTGTTCTGGCAAAATACAGGACAGAGCACGGCAGGGCAGTTTGGGGTGATTTCCCCCTCCCATCTCGTTCTAAAGTGACTTCAAAGCAATCCATTACAATCTCTTGCAGCCTAACAGGTTGGCATCTCTGGAATTTGTCACACACAAATACGTACACACACACATACACATGAATTTGAAATACAGGTCAAAACTGTATCAATACAGGATGCAGCATTTTACATTGAAATACGGGACAATCCTGTATTATACAGGACAGGTAGCAACCCTAATATGTGCTCCACACAGCACTTGTTCATTGTTTCTTTATTGTTTGCATATTGTTGTTTTTGATCACTGCAGATGGTAACAGCAGTCACAAAATTAAAAGACGCCTGCTATTTGGGAGAAAAGCAATGACAAACCTGGACAGCAACCTCAAAAACAGAGACATCACCTTGCCAACAAAGGTCTGTATAGTTAAAGCTATGGTTTTCCCAGTAGTGATGTATAGAAGTGAGAGCTGGACCATAAAGAAGGCTGATCGCCGAATAATTGATGCTTTTGAATTATGGTGCTGGAAGAGACTCGAGAGTCCCATGGACTGTAAGAAGATCAAACCTATCCATTC
Organism: Podarcis filfolensis; assembly: GCF_964270895.1. Classification (NCBI taxonomy): domain Eukaryota; kingdom Metazoa; phylum Chordata; class Lepidosauria; order Squamata; family Lacertidae; genus Podarcis; species Podarcis filfolensis. Next base: position 42,282,649 of record NC_139617.1, read on the forward strand.
TTAAGGAAATCAGCCCTGAGTGCTCACTGGAAGGACAGATCCTGAAGCTGAGGCTCCAATACTTTGGCCACCTCCTGAGAAGAGAAGACTCCCTGGAAAAGACCCTGATGTTGGGAAAGATGGAGGGCACAAGGAGAAGGGGATGAAAGAGGACGAGATGGTTGGATAGTGTTCTCGAAGTTACCAGCATGAGTTTGTCCAAACTGTGGGACGCAGTGGAAGACAGGAGTGCCTGGCGTGCTCTGGTCCATGGGGTCACGAAGAGTCGGACACGACTAAACGACTAAACAACAACAACAAATTGTTGTTTTTGAAAACTCAATAAGCACATCTTAAAGTACAGTTGAGTTAGATGAATTAATTTCAATGGGTCTGCACTGAGTACACATTACTTGAATACCAATCATGGTAATCTGTCATGTTTGATTCTTCATGTGGCTGTTCATATCCCAGTGTGACACTTTTCTCCAGGCCTTTTGTATATACATTGCTATCCAGTGCTTTTTATCTAGGGACACTCAAGGGTACGCAGTACCAGCACCTTTCTTTTCCTGGAAGAAAAGCACTGGTTAAAAGTGTGGCACTTACCGTAACAACTTCATGGTGAGTACTGGCACCTTTTTTCTGGAAGAAAAGCACTGCTGCTACCCAATTTCACTTTCTGTTGGGGACAGGGAATAAACAGGTGGAGGTGCAAACTTGAGCGGTACAGGCAGGAGAGATACAGAGGGTGCACACAGCTGTGCAGATATGTGCTAACACTGCAGCACTCCTAAAATGTTCCTCAGTCTATGCAAGTGATTGCCCAGATTTTGTGAGGGGGTGGGGAGTAATAATAAAACCCCACACATACAAGTCATTTGGAAAAGCAAACCACAGTATTTGCACGTTTTGCACACAATGTTAAACCATTAAATAAAGTTTAGTTAATAAATCCCAATTTATTCATTACTAAATAATTAATAAACTTATTTATTAGTTATTACTAATTAACTATTTGCTGTTAAACCATTACCTGCCAGCCCAGCCCAGCCCTTTAACTATGGTTTGTTAGCAAAAAGGAAGCATGGTTTGTTGTTGGCTTACTGAACTTTGCTATGGTTCAGTGACAGGTGCAAACTCACACAGTTCCTTAACTATGGCTTAGGTGTGGCTTGTTTGTTTACCCACCAGGCTATAAAGATGCTAGTCAATGGGGTGGTGGTGGTTAGAAATTGTCTTTTGCTCAATGACTTTCACCGACTGGGCTGGGCAGCCTTAAGTTTACACATGTTGGAAAGTCCCAAATCTGGATTGCAAGGGGAAAGGGTTTTTTGTGGCGGGGGGCGCATATTGGAAGCACCAACACTGGGGGAACACAGGCGAGGAGATGAGGTATATGAAGTAAGGTGATCTTAGCAGCATCAGCACCACAATGCACCCACTCTCCTGGACATTCCCTGAAACCTGTGCACACAATGTAGTCACATCCTTCATCCCCTTCCCTCATGCAACAGTTTTCAGGAGCATGGAATCCTGCCTGAAAATAAAATGTCTCATCACCCTGGCACTGGATTCCCCTCATTCATGGGATGTCAAGGAGTCTGAGTCAGAAAGGGAAATTACAGAGAGGGCCAGCCCCAGAAGCACATCCATAAGAGGATCTCGTGATGCTGGCTTCACTCCAGCCAAAGGGTGTAATGTTGCCCTACTCTGACCCTGAGGACTCTCATATCACAGAAGCCCTCATGCAGCCAGCCAGCCTTCCCTGCTAATATGTAGTGGGGAAAAACAGTTGGAGAAGGCTGGGCCTCTTTCAGTAAAGTTAGACAGAAACACTTGCTGCTATGTAAGGCTCAAGACGAGTCCACACTTTTGCTAGTCCCGTGCCTAGAAAGCACAGGTGTGAACAGTTTTCCACTTGACCCATGCTTTCTAGACACAGGCCCGAGTGGTTTTCTCTCTGCCCCACTCCTTTCCCAGGTTTGCTCCAACTGAGTGCTAAAGAGTGGTTTTCCCGTGGTGGTGTGGGGAATGAGCAGTGGGAGAAGAAGAAGTGTAGAGAAGCCCAGAGTCTAAGGTCACATCTGCCCCAAACAACAAGCTCTTCTTCCACTTTATCAGTCATGACTTCCTGCAAAAAAATCATGGAAACTCGTTTGTTACCAGTACCAACCTCACAGATCTACAGTTCCCACCAGTCTCAACAAACCATAGTTCCCAGGATTCTCCAGGTATGTTAAAGTGGGATAAGAGTGCCTTAAATGTAAGGTGTGGGTACTGAGCTTCAACGCTGACTGGTGCTTGAGCAACAGCAGAATCCTGTGCGAGGCTTGGCCCTAAGAGGAGGATAGAGCAAGAAAAAGTCCCTGCTCTCCAACATTTTTTGCAGAATGTTTGAAACAATATTAGACTATATACTCTCTAATGGGTTATACTCATGCAGCTCCCCTATTTGGGGAAGGATGATATAGTATCTAAATGGGAAAGTACAGTAATGGAGTCACATTTCAGTATAACAGTGGAAGAAAGGGGTTAAAGAAACCCTAGGCTGCTATAATCTTTTGAGTGCTCTTGAGGAGAGTGGGCAAAGAACTCTTGAGAAAATTTCCACACCTTTGCAGACAGCCAATAGGAAGGGGCAGGGAGATCTGCTGAGGCAATGGTAGCAGTACAGCTCTAGGAATTCTTTTGGGATGTTAGGTAGGTAATATGAAGCACATGGGGAGTTATGTAGGGCATATGCACCCACAAAACAAGCCATCTTTGCTTTATCTTCTTTGTGGTGATTTGCAGTTTGCATAATGAACTGTGGTTTAACTTTGGCTAAGTGCAAGGGTATGGAACCTTGGGGCAAATGTGCCCCTTCCCTGGCTGCTCTTTCTGCCCCTTGTAACTCATCCCAGACTACACCTCTGACTTGCCTTGGACTGCACCCTGAGTGTTTTTGCCTGGCTGGAATGTGTTCTTGGACTCCCATGATGTCTCTTGCTTGCCTGGATGGGGGATGGAGAGGAGAAGGTGGAGGAACTAGCCAACTGTACAAAGGTAAATTTTACATGTGTTGCTTTGTCAGCTTTTGTCTCTAATCCTGCTCATGTGGCCCCTAGAAGGCTGCCTAGAAGGAAATGCAGCCCCCGGGCTGAAACGAAAGTTCCCCACTCTGGGGTATGGGTGATGCATGAACCAGGCCACTCCATGGAAATGCAAAAGCACGGAGAGACCAGAAAAAAAGGTGTGGGGGACTATGGAAATTAAATATACTGTATTTTTCGCTCTATAAGACACACCAGACCATAAGATGCACCTATGTTTTGGAGGAGGAAAACAAGAAAAATAAATATTCTGAATCCCAGAAGCCAGAACAGCAAGAGGGATCTGGCTTCTGGGATAGCCTCTTACTGTTCTGGCTTATGGGATAGCCAAGTGAAGCCTCTTCAGGGCAGTGGGATGAAGGCTCCCCCTGCCCTCAAGAGGCTTTGCGCAGCAAAGCCAGGGCAGCAATCCCTCTTGCTGTACTGGCTTATGGTATAGCTTCACGAAGCCTCTCGTGGCCAGCAGGATGAAGGCTACCCCTGCCCGGAAGAGGCTGTGCATGGCTAAGCCAGAAGCCAGCACAGCAAGAGGGAAGCCTCAATGCAAAGCCTCCTGAGTGAAGAGGCAGGAACGCTCCCGCTGCGCTCAAGAGGCTTTGCATAGCTGCGCAGCCTGCATTCGCTCCATAAGATGCACACACATTTCCCCTTACTTTTTAGGAGGGGGGAAAGTGCGTCTTATAGAGCGAAAAATACGGTATGTGTTTCAGGTAACCTCCTGGCTCTCATTTCTGGATCTCTGTGCATGTTAGGATTCTCTCTAAATTTCAGGATCCCTCTCAAGGTATGGAAGTTCAGTGGGCTCTTTAACTCATTGTGTTCTAGCTCCATCCTATCACCCTTCTCATATTTCACTCCACTGCTGAATCTGCTCCTCTCCTCCAGCCATCCTGCATGTGGGATCTTTGCCTCTTACCTACTATCTCTTCTGGGACCATGTCCCATTCAACTTTTCCAACCTTTTGTCTGCTCCACACAGCTCCTGCCTCACAGCTGACCAAACTGTCAAAGCAAGCCTTCTCACGGAAGGTGAGTTTTGAACATCCTATTCTCGGCTGCTATGTTACCCGAGCAATTGAATGTTTATGGACATTCCATAGAATCACCACTAGTATCACCCAGCCATCATTTGGAACCTCACTGCTAGAAGCGCCACAAAAAGTCTGTGTCACAAAGGTTAGTGACATCAAAAGAGTTCTGCTGAATGAGGCCAAAGTCCAGCAGACTGTTCTCACTAGTGGCCAACATGCCTCTGTGAAGCCTGTAAGCAGGAGCCAAGTGCAATTGCAGCTCTCCTCCTGTGATTCCCAGGAACTACAGTATATTCAGAGGCTGGCCTTCTCCAACAGTGGTGATAAAATACCAAATCAGGTTGCAGGTTTCTGGTTTTCAGAGACCCTTATATTGTCCAACCTTTTATGCCTCAAGTCTTCCATGGGAGATGAGGACACAACACACAGACACACACACCTTGAGTCCGGGGCCCTCCAGAAAAAATCCACTTCAAAAAGTGTTCCTGCCCTGATATAATGAATCCACTGGGGACAGAATTCCACTCCCCTAATCAGGTCCAGTGGTACCTTGTCGTGTCCCCTGTCCTCTAACACTCAGCTGAGTGAGTGTGATAAGAATTACTCAGCTTGAACTGGGGGACTCAGTCATTTAGTCTGGCAGGTTACTTCTTGAGCCGTCTCAGTTAAGTCACCTTGCAGGGCTGTTGTGAATAACAAAAATGGCATATTTGATCTACAACAGGAGTGGGGAATTTCAAACCTTGGGGCCAAAGGTGGCCCTCAAAGCTTCTCTGTCCAGCCCTCAGGACTCCTCCCCACACCACCATGCCTTCCCAGATGCCCCCCCTCCCCAAGAGAGTGTCTTTAACTGGCTTGACTGTATCCTTGAACTCTGATGATGCCTTCTACTTGGAAGATAGAGAGGGGTGTGAAAGTGTGTGTACACTGTCTGTGGTGAAGAAGGTGAAATATCTGGGGATTAACATGACCTCTAAAAATGGGAACTTATTTAAAAATAATTATGAGAAATGCTGGTCAGAAGTGAAAAAAGATCTCGAAATATGGTCAAATTTGAAGCTTTCCTTGATGGGTCGAATAGCAGCTATAAAGATGAATGTATTGCCTAAAATGTTATTTTTGTTTCAAACATTACAAATTGTGGACAAGATGGATTGTTTTAAGAAGTGGCAGAAAGACATTTCTAAATTTGTCTGGCAGGGCAAGAAGCCCAGGATAAAATATAAGATTTTAACTGATGCAAAAGAAAGGGGTGGTTTTGCCCTGCCAGACTTCAAACTTTACTATGAATCAGCAGCATTCTGCTGGTTGAAAGACTGGCTGCTTCTTGAAAACATGGACATTTTGGATTTAGAAGGTTTTAACAATGTTTTTGGATGGCATGCATATTTGTGGTATGATAAGGTTAAAGCTCACAAAGCATTTAAAAATCATATTGTTAGGAGATCTTTGTTTAATGTGTGGATCAGATATAAGGATTTATTGGAAAATAAGACCCCAAGGTGGTTGTCACCAATGGAAGCGAAAGCTCAGAAAAAGCTCAATATGGAGGCCAATTGGCCAAAATATTGGGAAATTTTGGAACAAGAAGGAGATAGACTGAAACTGCAGAGCTTTGAGAAACTAAAAAACAAAGTCCGAGACTGGCTTCATTATTTTCAGATAATGGAGGCTTACAATTTGGACAGGAAAATTGGCTTCCAGGTGGAAAAATCTAAACTAGAAACAGAAGTGCTAGAACCTAAAACCAAAATTATGTCAAAAATGTATAACTTGCTGCTGAAATGGAACACACAGGATGAAACGGTTAAGTCAGCTATGATTAAATGGGCACAAGATCTTGGACATAACATCATGTTTGCTGACTGGGAACAGTTATGGACCACAGGTATGAAATTTACGGCATGTAATGCCTTAAGAGAGAATATTATGAAAATGATATACAGGTGGTACATGACCCCAGTCAAGCTTGCAAAAATATATCATTTGCCCGATAATAAATGCTGGAAATGTAAGGAGGTTGAAGGTACATTCTTTCATCTTTGGTGGACGTGCCCAAAGATTAAGGCTTTCTGGGAAATGATTTATAATGAAATGAAAAAGGTATTTAAGTATACCTTCTTGAAAAAAACAGAGGCTTTTCTCCTGGGCATAGTCGGCCATTTGGTGCCAAAGGAGGACAGAACTCTTTTTATGTATGCTACAACGGCAGCAAGAATACTTATAGCAAAGCACTGGAAGACTCAAGATCTACCCACTCTGGAAGAATGGCAGATGAAGTTGATTGACTGTATGGGACTGGCAGAAATGACCGGCAGAATCCGCGACCAGGGAGAAAAGTCAGCAGAAGAGGATTGGAAGAAATTTAAGGACTATTTACAGAAATACTACAAAATTAATGAACTCTGAAAAGAGGTTGGATTGAACTTTTGTGGTCTCTAGCTGTTATGATAAAGACAATAGGGACTAAAACTGTTTAAGTTATTAAATTTAAAAAAGTTGAGTGGAAAATAAGGAGTTATTTTAAAAGGAATGTTAAGAGATTAGGATTTGCTGAATTAACAAGTTGAACTAGAAAACAAGAAGGGGAGGTATGAGGAAGTCAAAGAAACATGTTATTGAAAAATTGTTATTGAAATTGACGTGTTTTTAATATTTTTCTTTTTCTTTTTGTGTTTATATAAAATTGGAAAATCTAATAAATATTCATATAAAAAAAAGAAAGTGTGTGTACAAACTAGTCTACTATTTAAAGGTAAAACGGACATTCATTGCTTCGCCTGCATCGCCTCTGGTCTCCCACCCCCTCACATGTACACCCCATAATACTGACAAAAAGTGAATGCAACCCATGGGCTGATAAAGCCCACCCTCCCATCTATAGTAGTCAGCACATGAACACATTTGAAATTTGCAGTAACAACAGCGACCTGCTCCCTTATGCTGCAGATGAGCAAATTACTGGAGCGCACTGCAATCTAAACTTCATCCTACAAGCATGCCCCTAAAACACACACAAACAGCCATCGCCATGACAAGAAGCAGATAAACGAATGAACGAACGAACGAACGAAGGGAAGAGTAACTTTCCAACTACACTTCCGGATTCCACAGTTGTGAAGGGAGAAACAAACTTCCACCTCCTCTGGTCCACAACATTTCTTTGGGACGCGGATCTGTGGAGCCCCACCCGCTCCATAGCTTCCCTAGCCAAAGATCCCTCCGTGGGTTTCCGCACTGTTTATTCGTTTGTTTACTTAACAGAGTATGTAGACCATTAAATCATTCCAATATCTCTTAACAGAAAACGATAATGGCAAGTCAGCCTACAGACGGATCAAAACACGAGTAAAAACAAGTTAGAATGTTCAGCATGAAATTTGCATGTTGATCGTTCAGTGAGAAAGTACCTGCTTTGCGTGTCCCAAAGTCCCAGGTGCCGGGCATCTCTCAGTACGAGTGGGGGGAAGGGGGCGAGGATCCTGCCTTAAAACACTGGAGGGTGCGCTGCTGGAAGTTCTGAGCTAGACGGGTCCATGGCCTGACTCGGCAGCTTTCTCTGATAAATCCCGCCCACAGAGAGACAACCTACCCTTTGATTTGGGGAAGCGCGGGAGCTCAGCGTAAGAGCATCTGCTTTGCATGCAGAATGTCCCACGTTCAAATAAATACCTGGCATCCCGTGGTAGGACTCCCCGTTCGAAACCCCGGGGAGCCGCTGCCGGTCAGTGCAGACGCTACAGAGTAAAACGCAGGTCCTTGTATTATTCCTTACCTCGTCTTGCTTGCACCTGAGGCTGCTGCCCAGCAGGTAAATCACGGGCATAGCCAAGAGAACAAGAAGCAGAAGGCAAAAAAGCGCCAGGCACTGGAGCCTCCGCAAGTCGCCCGCCAGCCGCTCCCACCTGTATCCGTAATGTTCTTCCGCCAATTGCTGCATTCGCGCCCCGTCCATAGCCAAGTCTTCCCCAGGCTCTGAATATCACCGAGCCAATGGGGGAGGGGGGATAGCAAATGTCTTCTGGGCCCTGATTGGGGACCCATTATATAGCCCTGTATATTCCTGGGTGGAGAGAGGAGGAGAGGGGGGGAGGGCGCGAGAATCATCCCACTCCGCGACGCGACTAGAGGGCACGTGGAGTTAAGGGGGGAGACACACCCTTCCATCTCAGCCAGGATGCCACACCTACGCCGGAATCGGCTCGCTTTCCCTAACGCCTGGGGTGGGGAGGATGGCTCTTAGGAAGGAGGAAGTCGGAGGAAAGTCCCCGAGGGGAAGGGAGAAACGCGAGTGAGGGAGGCAGTGAGTGGGGCAGCGGCAGGAGCTTCCGCTGAGACTAGCTGGAGTGTCATTTTCCAGGTGCCTTTCTCAGTCTCTGTCTCGTTTCCTATCTTATCTGAAGCTCATACACCTCTTTCAGATTCTTAATAAAAGAGGCCCAAGGTATTTCAAATTATTCTCACCTTTAAGAATGTAAGAAAAGCCCTGCTGCATCGGACCAAGAACCTATTTAGTGCAGCACCCTGATTTCTCAGTGGCTAACAGATACTTATGGGAAGCCTGCATGCAGGACCAGAGCACAACAGCACATCTCCCCATTTGTGATTGCCAGTGACTGGTATTCAGAGGCATACTGCCTTCAACAGTGGAGGGAGAACAAAGCCATTATGGCTAGGAGTAGCATCCATTGAGACCTTTATCATTTTTGAAAGGTGCTGGTGGCCGTTACATTTAGCGGGAGCAAATTCCATATCATACCTGTGTGCTGTGTGAAAAAATACTGTATTTTTCTGGGTATAAGATGGTATCCCCCCCCCAAATTTTGTAGTTAAAATTGGGGGTCATTTAATACATGGATGGTGAATGCACAGGGGTTAAAAAACAAACAAACACTACTTACCTTCCTGCAGGAACCATCCAACCCTGTCTGATGAAAAAGTGGATGAGTTTGTCAGGGTTCTTCCCTTGAAGGACACGTTTTAGGGATGCTTAACCACAGGCAGTCAGGAGGAGGCCCTTCTTGGCACACTGACAGGAAGTGATGATTAAACGTTCACCCACCTATCTTAACCTAACTTACAGGCCAGGGCCAGGAAAGCAGCCTCGCCTCTGTTCTAGGCTCTCTTCCACCCTCAGCCAACTCATCAGCACTTGCTTGCCTCTGGCACTCTGCTGATGGTGCTAGGCCACTTGAAGGGGCGCTGTCACTCATGCATAGCCTTGTGTTAATAACAAAAGACAAGGCTGCTGGATCAGGCCAAGGGCCTCTCTAACCCAGCATCCTGTTCTTACTAGCAAGACGCCTGTGGGAAACCCTCAAGCAGAACACAAGCTCAAAGGCACTCTCCCCTCATGAGGGTTCTAGCCACTGGCATTGAGAAGCATTGGAGGCAGAGCAGAGCCACTGTGGCTAGTTGCCATTAATAGCCCCCTCATCCATGAATTTGCCTAATCCTCTTTTAAAGCCAACCAAGTTGGTGATAGGGACACTGGTGGCGCTGTGGGTTAAACCACAGACCCTAGGACTTGCCAATCAGAAGGTCAGCGGTTCGAATCCCCGCGACGGGGTGAGCTCCCATTGCTCAGTCCCTGCTCCTGCCAACCTAGCAGTTCAAAAGCACGTCAAAGTGCAAGTAGATAAATAGGTACCACTCCGGCGGGAAGGTAAATGACGTTTCTGTGCACTGCTCTGGTTCGCCAGAAGCAGCTTAGTCATGCTGGCCACATGACCCGGAAGCTGTACGCTGGCTCCCTCGGCCAGTAAAGCAAGATGAGCGCCGCAACCCAGAGTTGTCTGTGACTGGACCTAATGGTCAGGGGTCCCTTTACCTTTACGTTGGTGATGCTCACTGCCTCCTGGGGGAGCAAGTTCCATAGTTTAATTATGTACCGTGTAAAAAAATACTTTCTGTTTTCTGCCTTGAATTCTCCAACATTCAACTTCATTGAATGTCCACAAGTTCTAATGTTAATGACAGAGGGAGAAATACACTTTTCTCTTCACATTCTCCTTGCCATACGTAATTTTATAAACTTCTATCATGTCATCTTTTACCCACAGTGCCACCCCTTCGGCTGGATGTAAGTATGAAGGCAGGTAAGCTGGAAGATGAGAGCTAGGTAAAATCAGACAGAGGTTGGTAGAGTCATACCTCATTTGCCCTAATGGACCAGCCTTCTGGTAGAACAACAGCTTCAGCAAGATGACTGAGCAGAAAGGCCAAAGCTTCAGCAACAGGGAAAAGGAACATTTTTGGAATTGCTGACCTTTCATTGTAGTGGGTGTAAGATCTAACCCAGATCCATCCTCTAGCATGCACAAAAATCCCAGAGCTTGAGACAAATGAAGACCAGAAGACTTCTCAGAGGGAGAATTTGAAAGCTGTTGCTCTCTCAGCTCCACTGTCACGAAGCAAAAAATCTGACAATTCCAGGGTTTAGCACTTAAAGGTAAGAACTAGACATTCTGTCCAGACTGATTCCTCAGTAAGTGGATGTCTTTGACTGGAAGAAGGCATAGCAGGAAAACGTTTTTCACATATACACAGCTGGAATTGAGTAATCCCTCCGGCTCATTTATGCAAAGGTCATAAATTTTTCTAATCCTCTCTTAAAGTCATCCAAGCTGGTGGCCATTACTATCTCTTGTGGTAGTGAATGTCAGGTTTTCAACACACTTTCCATCTAGTGTCAATAGAGTGCTAATTTCATGAGCTTCTTACCTCAAAACACCACCCAAAGCTATCCCATTGGGAATGGAGATTAGAATCCACCCTACTTGGATGACTAAAACAATTAAGGGGGTGGAGTGACTTTCCTATGAAAAAAGGTTGCAGTGGTTGGGACTTAGTTTAGAGACAAAGCAAACAAGAGGTGAACATTTAGTCTCTTAAATAACTACTATGAGTGAAAGTCATGCCAAAATTCATTGTGCCCAGCTAAACATGTTGCAAATCTTAGCACATATTTTTCAGCACATGAAAACAGAGTGTTCATGTTTACTATAGCCATCCTGCCACTATTTTGGCCCTCATTCTCATTCCTCTTGGTACATCTGCTGTACTAATGTAAGAAGAACCCTGCTGGATCAGGCCAAAGGCTGAACTGGTCCAGTATCATGTTCTCACAGTAGCCGCCTACATACTATTGGGAAAACCAAAATCAGTACCTGAGTGAAACAGAAACACTCCCCATTTGTCATCCCCAGCAACTGGTATTCAGAGACATGCTGCCTTGGACAGTAGAGGGAGTCATTAGAAGCCTTATCCATTGTCTTCCTTTTTGAAAATGGAACATTTCAGTAAATTTTGGCAAATTATCACACTTTGTTAAAGCACTCTTGTTCAGTTGGAACCACATGGGCATACACTTTAACTGTTATCAACATCTTAGCTGCAGATAACATAAAAAGGTAATGGGTAAAGGGACCCCTGACCATGAGGTCCAGTCGTGACCGACTCTGGGGTTGCGGCGCTCATCTCGCTTTATTGGCCGAGGGAGCCGACGTACAGCTTCCGGGTCATGTGGCCAGCATGACTAAGCTGCTTCTGGCGAACCAGAGCAGCGCACGGAAACACCGTTTACCTTCCCGCCGGAGCGGTACCTATTTATCTACTTGCACTTTGATGTGCTTTCGAACTGCTAGGTTGGCAGGAGCAGGGACTGAGCAACGGGAGCTCACCCCATCACGTGGATTCAAACCACCGACCTTCTGATTGGCAAGTCCTAGGCTCTGTGGTTTAACCCACAGCGCCACCCATGTCCCTGCAGTTAACATAATGCCTACTAAATCATGATGGTCTGGTTGGACATCTCTCTCTCTCTCTTTAGAGATAATTCAAAGTATTTTGTAAGAGGTTCATTGGTATGTGATATCCAATCCATTTTTTGTATGAATGCAGTATTTCCTCCACCCCCACAATTTTTGGTTTACCATATTTAGATGGAATCCACCACACTCTTTCCACATTTCCTGCATCAATTATTCTGTGATACATTTTTGGCAAACGGAGTGAGGTCACATACCTACTATATGACTTTTTAAAAAGTTATATTTACACCATTAGATAGGGCCACATTAGTGGAAAATATATCTCCATTACCTGTCCCATTATATTTGTTTCTAATGTTTTCTGTCACCTCTTTTACAATTAATTCCCATTCTATGTAATCATCTTTGTTAGCTATCAAAATGTGATAAGAGATACCAGTTGCTCCATGTTTGACAAACTTCTTAAATGATGACAGTTCCCATGTAGAAAACACTGTCCTTGTACTGAGCCTAATCATTGGTCCATTTTGAAGTTCTGGAAAATGAGAATGAGTAACACGAACTAGGTAGGCTTGCTTTTAAATGCCAACCAGATCAAATTTATCCCCAAATTTCTACAGATTTTCACATCTCTCCCATTTTTCTACTCTAACTGTATATCAGGCATGGGGAACAGTTGACCTTCTAGATGATGCTGAATTACAACCCCCATTAACCCCAGCAAGCATGGCCGGTAGTTTAGGATGGTGGAAACTGTGGCTCAGCAACATCCAGAGAGCCACAAATTATTTACATTGTTGTTGGTTCATGTGCCATTATGACACATTGCATCCTGGGATGATCTCTAAAAATCCACAGTTTTGGATCCAAACTTCCTATAGGTAGAATTCCTTTCATCAGACACTTTTGCTGGAAAAAAAGGGGGTAGGTGATTCTTGTCAATTTTGTCTTCTTCCTTTGGTAGTGTGTGCGCCTTGATCAGCTTTGTCTACATATCAGCAGTTCAATCATCAGTGGAATTTTCAGTCCCCGCTCACAGATAAACAGCACAGAGGCGCTTACAGAATTCTGCGTATGTGCCTGCTCATGCACCTATGTGCACAGTCACATTAAAATTGAATGTGCATCCTTATCTAGAAAAGGACAACACAAAGAATCCATTTAGAATCCATCTATTCTTCCTGCACCCAAAAACTTGAAATGGTCAAATGTGCATGCATGCACGTCTTTCCTTCAATGTACTTTCAATTCTTTCAGATGTCTTCTAAATGTCAGATAGCTATTTATCTCTTTGACATCTAGTGGGAGTGCATTCCACAGGGCGGGCGCCACTACCAAGAAGGCCCTCTGCTTGTTCCCTGTAACTTGGCTTCTCACAGTGAGGGAACTGCCTGAAGGCCGTCGGTGCTGGAATTCAGTGTTCTGGCAGAACGATGGAGGTGGAGATGCTCCTTCAGGTATACTGGGCCGAGGCTGTTTAGGGCTTTAAAGGTCAACATCAACACTTTGAATTGTGCTCGGAAACGTACAGTAAGCCAATGTAGGTCTTTCAAAACCAGTGTTATGTGGTGTCGGCGGCCACTCCCAGTCACTAGTCTGGCTGCCGCATTCTGGATTAGTTGTTGTTTCCGGGTCACCTTCAAAGGTAGCCCCACATAGAGCGCATTGCAGTAGTCCAAGCGGGAGATAACTAGAGCATGCACCACTCTGGCAAGACAGTCTGTGGGCAGGTAGGGTCTCAGCCTGCATACCAGATGGAGCTGGTAGACAGCCACCCTGGACACAGAATTACACCTCCATGGACAGCTATGAGTCCAAAATGACTCCCAGGCTGTGCACCTGGTCCTTCAGGGGCACTGTTAGCCCATTCAGGACCAGGGAGTCCTCCACACCTGCCCGCCCCCTGTCCCCAAAAACAGTACTTCTGTCTTGTCAGGATTCAACCTCAATCTGTTAGCGCCATCCATCCTTCACTGCACACTCCACACAGGACCTTCACTGCCTTCAATGTTTCCGATTTGAAAGAGATGTAGAGCTGGGTATTATCCACATACTGATGAACACCCAGCCCAAACCCCCTGATGATCTCTCTCAGCAGCTTCATGTAGATGTTGAAAAGCATGGGGGAGAGGATAGAACCCTGAGGCACCCCACAAGTGAGAGGCCAGGGGTCTGAACACTCATCCCCCATTACCACTTTCTGGACACAGCCCAGGAGGAAGGAGCGGAACCACTGCATAACAGTGCCCCAGCTCCCAGCTCCTCTAGACAGACTGAATGACAGGGAACTCTGTGTGTGGAAAAGAGGCTGCATACATGATTGATCCAGCCAAGGGCATAGGAAGGGGGCGGTGGGGGTGGTCCACCCTGGGCAACATCCATGAAGGGGTGACAAAATCCCCCCTGGGCGGATCTCCACACTGATCACCCCCAATGGGCGCTGATTGCCATACTGATCACTCCCCTAGGTGACTTGCCCTGCCCCTGGGTGCATGGCATGTGTGCCGCTGCAGGGGCCCAAGCAGCTAGCTCCGTATTATCATCTTCAAATATTGATAATAAGCAGGATCACACTTCCTCTTGTCCCACTGCTTTGCCCAGAGAAAACTGTTCTTTAGTGCTCAATCAGAGCAAAGGGCAATTTCCCCAGGTTTCCATTTGTTCTTGTCTATCGTTAAGGAGTGGGATTTCCCTGAGAAAGTGGGATTTCCCTGAGAAAGAAGCGGGACAAGGGGAAAACCACTCAGACCTGTGCCTAGAAAGTGTGGGGAAAGTGGAAAACCACCTGGACCTGTGCTTTCTAGGCACGACACAAGCAGAAGTGTGGACAAGCCCATAATTTGACATCAAGATAAACAGGTTTCCTCACAATTTTCAATATTTCATTGAAGACTTGTCTCCAGAATTGATGTGCATGTCTACAATTCCACCACATGTGGAGGTATGTGTCTCTTTTGGGACATCCCCTCCAACATAGGGAAGAGTATCTAATATTATGCGATGCGCAGACCAGGGTTAAATAACCGAATTATCCCAAATGGTTTTCTATTCGTAAGCATTTCCACATCAGTCTTCAATTTTTATGCTCATGAAAAGAAAACGCTAAGCCATTTCCCCCAGTATAACATGATTCTTTGTGTTGTTTTCACTGTTGTATGCATATTTACACACAATATCTCCAATACGTGCACTTTGATTGGAAAACTGAATCACAGAATTTGGAGGATTTAAATGAATAATAGTCTTTCCATTTGCATTTTGTTTTGGCGAGATTAAAATTAAGTGGGTTGCCTGTGTGCTATGTGTATTTCAGCAAGAACAGAACCTCTCTCGTCATCGCAGGAACCTGCTCCATTGTTTCAAGATGTTGCAACAATATGAATGAATGTAGTAGCACTTCTGGGAAGGGGCCAGGAACCAGTAAGCACTTGAAAGCATAAGAGCCTACTGGATCAGGCCAATGGCCGCTCCAACCCTGTAACCTGTTCTCACAGTTGCTAACCATATGCTAACCACATGTTCCCACAGTTGCTAATCTTCCTGGGTTTTCCAACAACTGGAGTTCAGAATCATTATGGCCTTCAAGAGCTATGAAGAAAGGGTGTGTAAGAGGTGACATGATAGAAGTTTATAAAATTATGCATGGCATCAAGAAAGTGGATAGAGATAAGTTATTCTCCATCCATCACAACACTAGAACTTGTTTTGTTTTTGAAGCGCTCTTATAAGGCTGTGTCTTGCCATGTATAAAAGATAATAGATCATCTTGGTTTGTTTCTTGGCATTACAGTGGTACCTCTGGTTGTGAACAGGATCCATTCTGGAGCCCCGTTCGCAACATGAGCAGAATGCAACCCGCGTCTGTGCATGCACGGGTCGCGATTCGCCACTTCTGCACATGCGCGTGATGTTATTTTGTGCATCTGCACATGCACAAATGGCGAAATCCAGAAGTAACCCTTTCCAGTACTTCCAGGTCGCCGTGGGACGTATCCTGAAATAACGTAACAATGAAGTGGACATAACAAGAGGTATGACTGTATTTGTAAAATCTAATAAAAAGTTACACAAGAAAAGAAGTTTCAAGACACATAAAAGAAAGTACTTTTTAATGCAGCATGTACTTAAACTTGGCTGTGAGACCTGAAAGACCTGCTTCCTGCCTTTTCCTAGCTGGCCTTTTCCCTGACTGACTCAGCTACAAAAGCTGAGCCTGCCAATGAAGCCAGAGACTATTCCGGCTGTCTCTTAGGGCAGCCCCAGGTCACTTAGCCTGAGCTTCCACAGCTGCCACTCTCCAGGATACACGGTATTGGCAGCAACAGCAGCAGATACATTCTATGATTAAGATATTTTATTTTCTTGCTAACTGTGATGTTTTAAATGTGCATTTTATATTTGACCTCCTTTAGTAATGTTTTCTTTTAAAATGCACACAAACAGCTTTAATGTGGCCCATAGATCCAAAATACAAAGTACAACAGTGGTATATGTTGTTGTTGTTGTTTAATTGTTTAGTCGTGTCCGACTCTTCGTGACCCCATGGACCAGAGCACGCCAGGCACTCCTGTCTTCCACTGCCTCCCGCAGTTTGCTCAAACTCATTCTGGTAGCTTCGAGAACACTGTCCCACCATCTCGTCCTCTGTCGTCCCCTTCTCCTTGTGCCCTCCATCTTTCCCAACATCAGGGTCTTTTCCAGGGAGTCTTCTCTTCTCATGAGGTGGCCAAAGTCTTGGAGCCTCAGCTTCAGGATCTGTCCTTCCAGTGAGCACTCAGGGTTGATTTCCTTAAGAATGGATAGGTTTGATCTTCTTACAGTCCATGGGACTCTCAAGAGTCTCTTCCAGCACCATAATTCAAAAGCATCAATTATTCGGCGATCAGCCTTCTTTATGGTCCAGCTCTCACTTCCATACATCACTAAACAGTGGTATATATCAACAGTTATTAATCTGTAAGATCGGCCTTGCTAGTCAACAGAAGAGCTTTAGCCTGTACATAGTGATTTCTGATTTTTACTGCCGCCGAGAGGAATTTTGCTACAGCCAGTGGAATACAGTGGTATCTCGGGTTACATACGCTTCAGGTTACATAGACTCTGCTAACCCAGAAATAGTACCTCGGGTTAAGAACTTTGCTTCAGGATGTGAACAGAAATCGCGTAGCGGCGGTGCGGCAGCAGCAGGAGGCCCCATTAGCTAAAGTGGTGCTTCAGGTTAAGAGCAGTTTCAGGTTAAGAACGGACCTCCGGAATGAATTAAGTATGTAACCAGAGGTACCACTGTAGTATCAAACGTATCCTCAAGGAGAGTTGGCATGAAATGAGTAAGCAATTTCAGGTTGTTCTGTTAGTATTGAATTGATTAGATGCTGTCTGATCTGTTTATACAGACTAAAATATGGTTACCAGATGTTTTCCAATGAATCCGGGGACACTTTTAAAAATAAATAAATGAATAAATGTGTGCTGGTCCGGGGGGGGGGGAGGTTACCGTGGGGCAAGGTCCAGGACCTGAGTCGAGGGTCGGCAGACAGTCCTCCACGGGTGAAGCGGGGTCCACAGCGAGGAGCCGGGCAAGGACAGGAACTCTGGGGGAACAGGACTGGATGCTGGCCGAAACAGCTCTTCAACGACGTTGTTCCCGCAACCTGGGACTGGGCTGACTGGCCTTTATCTTCTCTGAGGCCAGGGGCGGTCCCGGCCCTCAGGTGACCCGCCTCTCCTGGCCTTAAGGCGAGCACTCCTCCTGGGAGAAACCAGTTCCCTCGCCTCTCTGCCCTGAGCCTCTGCAGCTCAGGATTGGCCGGTGGGTTACTGGACCCAGGGGGAGACTCACTTCCCCCTGACAGGGCTGGGAGAGTCACACCTGTAGGTAATGCATCCTCAATCGCCTCCGGAGCCAGAGTGGATTCACCTGGTGCCTGCTCCTGAGGATCCGGCACAGGTGCAGGTGCTTCAGAATCAAGGCCCTGCCCCAGCTCAGCCAACCCTGGAGGCGGGGACTCCTGTGCAGGCTGGGGTTCCTCCGGTTCAGCCTCTGAATCAGATTCCCAGGCCATCACAAAATGCTTTATTATCCCTAATTACATCTATACATCAGCTGTTTTGCTGTCTTGAGAAGTCCGGAGGAGAGAAACCTGGGGGGTTGAGTTTGAGAAGCAGAGTTTGAGAATACGACTGTGGGATGATCACAGAATCACATATTTGGAAAGGACCTCTGGGGGGCATCTAGACCAACCCCCTGCAGTGGATGTACCTCAACTCAAGCAGCCTCAGCTTAAAAGAACATAAGGCCCCAATTTGACTTCTGCAGTTCGCAGCCATCGGGGACACACTCTCGTTCACGCTCTCTCTCATGCTCAGCTGCCCAGGTCCATGCCAGCTCCACAGCCACTCCAGTTGGCCAAGGGGATCGAAGTCATCTCACCTCTCCACGCCTTGCCCAGCAGAGAAAGCACACCTCTTGCGCCCCTCCTGGGCAACTACATGTGACTCCCAAGCCTCCTCCAATCTTTCCCCTTTGTTTTGACAGATTGGGGAAGGCAGCGAACCCTATGTTTCAGTAGAGTCCATTGTGCCTAGGGTTGCCACCCATCCCTAGGAAAACGTGAGGGATGGGAAGATGGTTTTTGCGCAGGCAGAGGTGGTGGTGGGGATCGAAGAGTGCAAAAGAAGGGCTTTCCACCTTGCCCGGCAGAGAAACCCTGTGCCTTGTGCCCCTCCTAGACAATGGCGCACTGCCCGCCCATGTCTCCCGAGCCTCCCCTGACCTCTTGCCCTCTTCCCCCTTCCTTTAGACAGATCAGGGGAGGCTCGGGAGTCATGGACGGGTGGCCGGTTCCCGTAAGGGGCACAAGGCACATGTTTTTTCTGCTGGGCAAGGTGCAAAGCTCTTCTTTCACACCCTGTGAAATTCTAAATGAAGGGGGAAAACAAAGGGGCAAGGGGGCAGGAGATTGGGGGAGATTCCAGACTCATGGGCGGGCAGTGCACCGTTGCCCAGGAGGGGCACAAGGTGCATGGTTTCTCTGCCAGGCAAGGTGCCCGTGGCTCCCAAGCCTCCCCTGATCTCCTGTCCCCTTACCCCTTCGTTTTGAGAGTTTCACAGCGCGAGAAAGAAGAGCTTTGCACCTTGCCCAGCAGAGAAACTGCATGCTTTGCGCCCCTCCTGAGCAGTGGCCACCCACCTGCGATCTCTCAAAACAAAGGAGGAAGGGGGCAGGAGATCGAGGGAGGCTTGGGAATCACAGGTGGGCACTGCGCTGTTGCCCAGGAGGGGCTCAAGGTGCACGGTTTCTCTGCCGGGCAAGGTGCAAAGCCCTTCTTTCTCACTCTTTGACCCCCCCCACCTTTGCCTGCGCAAAAAACATATTCCCACCCCTCCAGCTGCATATTACTCCAGGAGAGCAGGGTGTCACGTTTCCTGGGGACATTTAATGAAATCTGGGGACATTCCGGGGACGGAACTTGTTCGGGGACAGGTTTGCAAATCTGGGGACTGTCCTCAGGAAATGGGGACATCTGGTAACCCTAGACTACAATGCAATAAAATGTGTTCCATACATTCAACATCCTGGGAACATGGGCACAGCCTATCTTGGTATGGGACACCAGCCAATCTTCCCCATAGCACTTCAGATGGAAAAACATTTAATTTGGCTTTAGAAAGAGAAATTCTTACAGTAGGGAGATAACAACAACAAAAAATGGACGCATTGGCGAAGGCTTAGAAAAAGCTCAATATGGAGGCCAAATGGCCGAAATATTGGGAAATTTTGGAACAAGAGGGAGACAGATTAAAACTGCAGTGTTTTGAAAAATTAAAAAATAGAGTGCGAGATTGGCTTCATTATTACCAGATAATGGAGGCATATAACTTGGACAAAAAAATTGGCTTCCAGGTGGAAAAATCAAAATTGGAAACAGAACTGCTAGATCCTAAAATTAAGAATTTGTCAAGAATGTATAACTTGCTGTTGAAATGGAATACTCAGGATGAAACGGTGAAATCTACTATGATTAAATGGGCACAAGATGTTGGACATAATATTATGATGGCTGACTGGGAACAGTTATGGACCACAGGTATGAAGTTCACGGCATGCAATGCCTTAAGAGAGAATATAATGAAAATGATATACAGGTGGTACATGACACCAGTCAAGCTTGCAAAAATCTACCATTTGCCCAATAATAAATGTTGGAAATGTAAAGAGACTGAAGGTACATTCTTTCACCTTTGGTGGACATGCCCAAGGATTAAGACTTTCTGGGAGATGATCTTTAATGAAATGAAAAAGGTATTTAAATATACCTTTCTGAAGAAACCAGAGGCCTTTCTCCTGGGCATGGTCGGCCAATTGGTGTCAAAGAAGGATAGAACTTACTTTATGTATGCCACAGCAGCAGCAAGAATACTTATTGCAAAGTACTGGAAGACACAAGATCTACCCACCCGGGAAGAATGGCAGATGAAGGTGATGGACTACATGGAACTGGCGGAAATGACTGGCAGAATCCGAGACCAGGGAGAAGAGTCGATGGAAGAAGATTGGAAAAAATTTAAAGACTATTTACAGAAACATTGCAAAATTAATGAATGTTAGAAGGATGTTGGAATGATGTTATGTGGCTTTAGCAGAAATGTTATAAAGGATTTGGGAAAAACTGACTGTTAATTGGTGAAAGGAGGGAAAGTAAAGATACATTATATTAAGATAAATTACAGGACAAAAATTTGAAAAGATGGAAAGGATTTGCTGAAACAGATAATTGAACTAGAATACAAAAAAGGGAGGTGTGAGGAGGTAAAGGAAATAAGCTAATGAAAGATAAGTTATGGGAAGATGCGCTGTATTCCTTTTTTTTTTTTTTGCTTTTTTAATGGATTTTTGTGTGTGTGTGTTTTCTTTCTTTTTCTCATTCTTGTTTTTTCTTTATTGTGATGTGTTGTACTGTTTTTGTTTAAAATGGTGTTTTTTGTTTTTTTCCTGTAACCTTTAAAACTTTAATAAATATTAATTAAAACAAAAAACAAAAAATGTACGCATTGGATTCCACAGGTTCCATGTGAGTGAGATTGTAAATCACTAAAGGCAATATCCCATAACCTCTGTTTCACAGTTTTAAGGGCAGTATCATACCCCAGGTGGGTAAGAAAAGTTGGTGGAAAACCTATTGAAGAGGACTTATGTGCCATGGTTCTTTTGAAATGTTTAAGATTATAATTTTGAAGGAAAATGTCACCAATTCATTTAAATTCTTTCATCGCAGTGCTTCCGCAGACAGCCATTTTTTAGGAAACATATTGTGTGTTGATTCCTTTATTTTAATTGGAGCCTAACACTGTCTACTCAGAAGTAAGTCACACTGTATTCAATGGAGCTTACTCCCAGGTCAAGATTGGGCAGCCTTACAATGCAATCCTAGGCATTTTTACTCAGAACAAAGTCCCACAGAGTTCAATAGGATTTACTCTCATGTTCCTGATCATTCTCACAGTTTCTCTCCCCCCCCTCCTCCTCCTTTCCCACCTTTCTCCCTGACAGGGACTCAAGGCAGCTTACAACTAAATTTTTCTTTCATTCCATTTATCTGTTGAAGGTGTTAATCCCTTTCCTTGCACATTTTTTCTTTACAGCAATGCTGTGAGGTAGGTGAGGCGGAGAGGTTGTCATAGGCACAAGAGAACCAGTCTCAATGTGTACATGATGTCTCTGCATGTGGTCAGATCAAATGAGGAAGAAGCTTCTTGAAGTAGAACAGGATCCCCCTATTTTCATCGGATAAATATTGAGGGTATGCAGGATGTTGGACTAGATGGGCCATTGGAGACACACACTCAGCAAAACACTAACCCCAGACAAAAAGCATTTCACGCCAAACAATTGTAGCCCAACTTCCATACACACCACCTGCTGAAGTCACATGGTTGCTGACACATTGTCACTAACAAGACAGACTTACCGTCATGCAAATAAAATCCCAGCCAGCACACACCAATCACTTGCCAGTAATTTCTGACTTTTCCCATGCCTCCATGGTCAGACATAGACATACTTTCACATGTTGGACTGTAGCCCAGACGGAAGAAACATTTAGATCACACCCAGGCAAGAGCCGTTCACTGTGCAGGCCTGCCCCTAGCCACACTTCCCAGACTGCAGCCAAACCAAATATTTACTGTGCAGTCTGTTAAAAAAGAAAGCCCACGACACACAGACATACATTCAGGATTGCAGCCAATCACTTGTTTGCCTTGCTACAGCAGCAAGGGTTCAGCTGACTGGGCCTAATTGCAGGGGAGTCCATGTGCAGCTTGACAGAGGAAACCTCTAGGGCCCTATCTGCCAAAGATACAGTGGTACCTTGGGTTGAGAACTTTTCGTTTTGGAGGTCTGTTTTTAACCTGAAACTGTTCTTAACCTGAGGTACCACTTTAGCTAATGGGGCCTCTCGCTGCTGCTGTGCCACTGCTGTGCGATTTCTGTTCTTATCCTGAAGCAAAGTTCTTAACCCGAGGTACTATTTCTGGGTTAGAAGAGTCTGTAACCTGAAGCGTCTGTAACCTGAAGCGTCTGTAACCCAAGGTAGCACTGTAGTCTCCATTAAGGTTGTAGAAAGCCCTCTTTCCTGATTTGCTTTGAGACCTAATTCCACAATTCAGAATGGGCCTCAATTCTGTTAAGAGTGATTTGGACCCACTCTGACGTAATTTGGACCCAGAAATCAAATCAACATTCAGAAATCTGAATCTGTTTTCCAGGGCTGAGCGGTATCTGGTTTCAACATTGTGATATGTCATCAGCTAAGCATCGTGATATACCAATATATACCAATGTCTGTAACAAGGATGGAACTGTTGTTGTTTAGTCGTTTAGTTGTGTCCAACTCTTCGTGACCCCATGGACCAGAGCACGCCAGGCACTCCTGTCTTCCACTGCCTCCTGCAGTTTGGTCAAACTCATGCTGGTAGCTTCGAGAACACTGTCCAACTATTGCGTCCTCTGTCGTCCCCTTCTCCTTGTGCCCTCCTTCTTTCCCAACATCAGGATGGAACTATGTAGAGGCAAATGGGGTAATATCCTGGCAACTGCTACCTAGACATAGAGAGGTAGGGAGGAATAAGCAATAGAGAAAGAGTGAGATGCTGAAACAGGAAGCCCCACACCAAGAGTCTTCTAAGGAGAAGGCTTCCCCTCTCTTCCCTTCCCTACACATTGCCTTACAGGTGGCCTGTGAGGCAGGAATGGTGCTGCTTTCTGCATCCCAAACCCATTTCAAGGTGACTCCTTGCCCTGTGGGAAAAGGGGAGGGCTGGTGGACAAAAGAGCTCACCTTCTCTTCCTTTCACCATCCCCCCCCCATTTTATTTTACACTTGAAACCACTGGGGCCAGATATAGGGGGCGCTAGGGGCTCCAGGCCCCTCAATATTTTAAATCAGCGCCCCCCAATATTGAGGGGGCCAACATCCACCACCGAGTGTCCTCCGAGAGCCTCAGCCCCCACCTAGGAGCCAGGAGGGGGCTGGGACGAGCGAGAGCAAATATCGCTCTTCACGCATCTCTCCCCCCCCCCCCGCGCATGCCCCGTGAAGCAGGTGGAGCAAGGAGCCCAGCGCTGCACTTCTCCCTGTGGCATGTCTCACTGGGCAGGACGTGTCACGTGATGCCCCCTTTGCATGGTGCATTTTGCCCTTGGGGAGATGAGGAGAGATGAGCGGGTAGCCAAGGTGGAAATGGGAGTTTGTTCCTGCTTGCCTTCAGAGTGAGGGGTGTGAGCCGCAGTTAAGCAGCTAGCCATGGTTATGGGGAGGTACTGAGGCTGCGGCTGTTCTGCCACTGGAGGGAAGGGGGGCAGAAGGCAGCTGAAAGGGAAGGCATTCAGAAGGAGCTTCCTGCTTTCCTCACCTTCCTGACACTTGGAAGGTAGCAGCCAGTGACCTCACCATCCCCTGGAGTGCTGAACACTGTTTGTGATATATTGCCCGACCAAATATTCTGAAACTGTTATTGCGATGACACATTGCCCAGCTCTACTGCGGTCCTCCTTTTGACTTGCACCGGGAAGCCAAAATGCCAGTAACAAGCTTTCTCATGTAAAAGGTAAAGGGGCCCCTGACCAACAGGTCCAGTCATGGCCGACTCTGGGGTTGCAGTGCTCATCTCGCTTTACTGGCCGAGGGAGCCGGCGTACAGCTCATGTGGCCAGCTTCTGGGTCATGTGGCGAACCAGAGCAGCACACGGAAACACCGTTTACCTTCCCGCCAGAGTGGTACCTATTTGTCTACTTGCACTTTGACGTGCTTTCGAACTGCTAGGTTGGCAGGAGCAGGGACAGAGCAATGGGAGCTTATCAAATTCTGCCAATTATCATGCTCCTGTTTGGCATGTCAGGTGGCTGACAACTATGCCAGTGCATAATGCCTCCTCAAATAACCACCTGGTATTTGGAATAGGCTTGCTTCTAGTCACAGCAGACTGAGAACAGGGAGGAATCAGGATTGGAGCAGCTGCTACCACCCACTGCTACTCCAAGCAGGACTAGATTAGACCATGGGTAGGCAACCTAAGGCCCGGGGGCCAGATCTGGCTCAATTACCTTCTAAATCTGGCCTACAGACTTTCTGGGAATCAACATATTTTTACATGAGTAGAATGTGTGCTTTTATTTAAAATGCATCTCTGGGTTATTTGTGGGGCATAGGAATTCCTTCACCCCCCCAAAAAAAATAGTCTGCCCCCCCCAAGGTCTGAGGGACAGTGGACCAGCCCCCTGCTGAAAAAGTTTGCTGACCCCTGGATTAGACTAACCTGACTGGTGAAGAAACCAGTCTGGCCAGTGCTGCTGCTGCTACCTGCACCTCTGCTGCCTCTGTGACACAATTTACACATATATGCATGTTCTTGGGGGTGAGATAAATTGTGTGAGTGTGAGACGAATATGTGTGTGAGAGAAGGTGCAGAACACAATAGTGTGCATACGTGGAAGAGAACGTATGCACATCCATGCGTTGTGAGAGGTAATGTGCATGCATATGAAGTTGTGAAGATGAACATGAATAAGTTGGGTATGTCTCTGTGTGAGAGGAAATAAGTGAGAGTAAGAGGAGGATGGAATGTGTATTTGCATGCTCTAGCCTGGGGTGAGCGTGAGGAAGGAAAGTGGATGGATGAGCTGGATATGGATAGGGTATGTGAATAAAGGTAGTATCTTTGTGTGCAGGCAAGAGTGCCCCCAAACTAGGTGCAAAGAAGCCATTGCCTTTGAACAGCACAATAGCTCTTTATCATGTAAACCTAGACAGCTGCCTTATCCTGTGTCTGAGCTTTGCTCCATTTAGTTACCGTATTTTTCGCTCCATAAGGTGCACCGGACCATAGGACGCACCTAGTTTTTAGGGGGGGAAATCAAGGGGGAAAAAAGTCTAATTCAGGCGGCTCACCGACCCCTCTCGCTCTCCAGGCTTCAGCGAAAGCAACGTGTAGCCTCCAGAGCGCAGAGGGAGCGCTTCCTCTGCGCTTTGGAGAATTTGCGTTGCTATCACTGAAGCCAAGGAGCCTGCATTCACTCCATAGGACGCACACTTATTTCCCCTTAATTTTTGGAGGGGAAAAAGTGCGTCCTATAGAGCAAAAAATACAGTATGTATTTTCTACACCAAACTTCCTCAATTTGATGCACTCCAGATGTTGCTGAACTATAGTTCCTCACACCCTTGTCCATTGGCCCAGCTCACTAGGGCTCAACTGGAGTTGTCTTCTAACATTTGGGTGCGCTGGGTTGTGGAGGGTTGATCTATGCAGACTTGACTTCTCTCCAGGGTCTCAGGCTGGGACCTTTCCTAGCCCTACCTATAGAAGCTGGGAATTGAATCTGAGACGTTATCCATGCAAAGCCAGATGCTCTACCACCAAGCTAAGGCCATTCATCTTTATCTAGACATTGATGAGATCCTGATGACTGGGAGAAGGGATGAAATAAGAGACATTTGGGTCTGTCTAGTCCAGCATCCTGTTTCTCACAGTGGCCAATGAGATGTTTCTGGGAAGCCCATGAAAAGGAGACACCAGTCTGCTGTTTCAACCTGTCAGAAGTTCTGAGAAGCATCCTGAGTGTCTAGTAGCTTTTGGAAAGCCAACAGAATTCTTTTTTGATGACCTAGTGATTCCAGTCACTTGATACAGAACCTACTTCCACATGTTTTGGAGCACTGGCTCTTCACAGTAACTCTGGGAACTTTGTCATTCTCTATAGTTTTGTTCAGTCTTGCCTTTCTTTCAAGTAAGGCATGTTACATTGTTACAGCAAGTTAACAGGAATAGGAGTCCCTGGACGGACTAGACAAGATGTAACCTAGTTTCTACAGCAAACTGATCAATTTTGGATCTGCTCTGTGCCTTTTCGATTCAACTTGTTCTTCAGGTCCAACTCAGATCCATTATACCTGAATTTGTTTAATTATCTTTTATCTTCTTTTTAAACTTTTTGTGTCTTATCCATGTTTGCTTTGATTTTTCTGAGCTGCCTTGAGTCCCAGTTCTGGGGGGTGGGGGAGGGGTGGGGGAGTAGGACAACAACAACAATTCCAGAGCTCTACTTTCCCTCACTGACTATAATGAGGAGTTGAAAAACCACTAAAAGTGTCTGCAAGCGGACCAAGTCTGCCAAATTACAGGCAGACGAATTCAGCGGGTTTTCTGTAGGGAACCTTTACAATTTGTTTTTAAGAAAAAAATCCAACTTTTTCTGTCAGAATTGGTTGCAATTTGAAGGCATGTTTGCTCAGTCTAGGACAGGGGTCAGCAACCTTTTCCAGCCATGGGCCAGTCCACCGTCCCTCAGACCATGTGGTGGGCTGGACCATATTTTGAAAAAATAAATAAATGAACAAATTCCTATGCCCCACAAATAACCCAGAGATGCGTTTTAAATAAAAGCACACATTCAACTCATGTAAAAACACCAGGCAGGCCCCACAAATAACCCAGAGATGCATTTTAAATAAAAGGACACATTCTACTCATGTAAAAACATACTGATTCCTGGACCGTCCACAGGCCAGACTGAGAAGGTGATGGGGCCGGATCCGGCCCCCGGGCCTTAGGTTGCCTACCCCTGGTCTAGGATGTCAATGGCCAGGTCGCACACTGAGGCATAGAATGCCACTCCTGCCTGACTATACTGGCTGCCAATTAGTTTCCAGGACCAATTCAAAGTGCTGGTTTAAAACCTATAAAGCTCATATAAAGCTATAATGGCTCAGCACCACAATACCTCAAGGACTGACTCCCCTTTATGAACCGACCGAAACCCTATAGTCATCATTGGTGGCCCTTCTTCCTGTGCCCTTTCCATGAGAGATCCAGAGGGTGGCAAGATGAGAATGGGCCTTTTCTGCAGTGGCTCCCTGCTTGTGGAATGATCTCCCCATAGGGACTTGCCTGGTACCTTCATCACATATTTTTAGATGCCAGTCAAAAATATTTCTCTTCTCCCAGGCCTTTGGCTGATGAAACAATCTATGCCCTTTTAAGTTGTTTGTGTGCAAGGGTATTGTTCTGTTTGTTATTAGGTTATGTGTTTTTGTATCTTTATACTTTAAATCACCTTGTGATCCTCAGATGAAGAGCAGTATATGAATTTCATAAACAAACAAACAAACAAACAAATTAATACTGCTGACCAGTTTTCAGGATGATAGGTGCAGTGGTTCTCACACCATAGAAGATTTTACCAATTTGGAGGTGGGTAAAACAGAAATTATTTAACCTCTCCTCATGTTTTTTGGGCGATCTGTTTGATAACCGATGGCCCTGGGCCAGTGGGCAGCAATAAGCTGGCAATCACCAAACAACTGGGAGGAGACGTACAGTTTTAGATGAATGGGAACAGGGGCTCCAACTCCTGGTGGCCCTTTCACACACTCATCCCACATTTCGGGGGTGTACCCCCCAAGTAAAAAATAATAAATCAGGGGACTGAATAAATCAGCCACTGAAGCCACACTGCAGCTGAATTTGGCTCCGCCCTGCCTCTTCCTTATGTACTGACACCACATGCATGACGTCCGCCCCCCCTCCCTGCAATCGCCCTTGCAAGCTGATGCCTCTGAATGGAGATGTTATCTCCAGGTAGGGGTGAGAGCAGTTCCCACTTGACACACTTGGGAGCTGCTGCCAATCAGTGAAGTGAACCAGGTGGAAGTTGGTCTGACTTGCTATAAGGCAGCTGTCTATGGTCACATCCACATCCTACATCAAAAGCACTCTTATACTACTTTTAATAGTCATGTTGTTGTTGTTGTTTAGTTGTTTAGTCGTGTCCGACTCTTCGTTACCCCGTGGACCAGAGCACGCCAGGCACTCCTGTCTTCCACTGCCTCCCGCAGTTTGCTCAAACTCATGCTGGTAGCTTCGAGAACACTGTCCAACCATCTCGTCCTCTGTCGTCCCCGTCTCCTTGTGCCCTCCATCTTTCCCAACATCAGGGTCTTTTCCAGGGAGTCTTCTCTTCTCATTAGGTGGCCAAAGTATTGGAGCCTCAGCTTCACAATCTGTCCTTCCAGTGAGCACTCAGGGCTGATTTCCTTAAGAATGGAGAGGTTTGATCTTCTTGCAGTCCATGGGACTCTCAAGAGTCTCCTCCAGCACCATAATTCAAAAGCATCAATTCTTCGGCGATCAGCCTTCTTTAATAGTCATAGCTTCCACCAAAGAATCCTAGGATTTGTAGTTTGTTAATGGTGCTGAGAGCACTGGCGGATGAAGGTGGGGGCGGGGGGTGGGGGCCGCCTGTCCTAGGAGCCATCGGGGGGTGCTATCACACCTGCGCCCCCCTGCAATGCTTGGCCCTCACCACGCACCCCTGTGATGCTCGCCGCACACCTCCGGGATGCTCTATGCTCGCCACGAATGCCCTGTGATGCTTGCCGTGCACCCCCGATGTGTGCCACGCCCCCCTGGGAGGCACACCAGCCATGCCTCCAGATGTATGCTGCTCCCAGTGCTGGAGCAGGTAGCTTCACCGCTGGTTGAGAGTTAGAAGGAGACCCTTCAAAAAGTTACATTTCCCAGCCCCCTTAACCAACTACATTTCCCAGAATTTTAGGGGGAAGCTATGACTGTCAAATTAAAAGAGTGCTTTCAATTTATAGCATGGATATGAGTGGAGCTGAGTTGTGCAAAACGTACAGGGAAAGGAAATAGGGTGATTCATCCATCACTACTTTTCAGAGGATTACACTGCAGACAAACACACACACATATTTTTAATCTACTGAATCCTAGATCTGATATGTGCTTTTGGTGATGTTGTGCATCTTCTTATATTCTTATTTGCTGCCACTTAATTTTTTTTGGTCCTGCTTTTTACTGTTTTATTGATTTGTATTGTATTGTATTGTATTGTATTGTATTGTAAGTGGCACGGAGAACGTTTGCAAAGTGAATTGTTCCAGTGCCACAATAAAAAAACAACAACCCAACTCTATGACATCAGCTTGACTCAGCAAAACAATCCACAGAGCAACTTGACAGGAGCCCTTTACCAGAAAAGTTTGAGTCAGCAAGACTTTCCCCACACTCCATCCAATGACATAGATTCTACTATAGCCATGGACATCCAACTGCACTTTATCTACTCTTTTTCAAGACTGCCAGTGTGATCTTACAATGTTTACTTTGAAGTAAGTCTCAAGCAGCAGCGGTGAATTTAGGGCATGGAGCCTTGGGGGTGCCATAGGGGGTGCTGCAAGAATGGAAGGTGAGAGTTGGGGGGGACACCAAATTTTGGTGTTGCACAGGGTGCTGCTGAAAATTGAGACCCCGAGGTCTGTCACTGCAACCAGTCCCATGTTTTGCTGGCATCTTCTAAGAAAGAAAGAATGACCACCACCAACAGCAGATACTATGCGATTATCAATGGGTGTCTCCAATCCTCCAGGTTTTCATCAGTTCTTTGGTGGTACATGTCACTGGATCTCATGGTAATGGGTCAGCTTGTTGGGTCAGTTCACGCTCCATTCAGCCCCAATGAACACAGTGGGACTTACTTCTGAGCAGATTGAGCTGGTAATAGTGATGGAAGAATTTGTCCATTTTGCTTTCCCCTGCTTTCTTATTTTTTCCAGTCTTAAGTTCAGGTCACTGCATTTTCACAGCAGTCTGCAATTTTCGTTTTTTAGAGGGGGGAAAAATGTGGCTCCCTGGATCTTTGTGGAAAGCATCAAGGAAATGAGATTTTGGATTATTACAACCGAAAACCCAAAAGAGAGCTTAACAAAAGCATTGGAAATAATAAATAAATATGGGAAAGTAGCCGGTTTCAAGTTAAACAGTTCCAAAACCAAAAGTATGGTTAAAAATCTCACAGTGAAAGAAAAAGAAGAAATCGAAACTCTAACTAAACCTAAAGTCTGCCAAAAATTAAAATATCTCGGAATCTATATAAACACCAAAAAAATATTAATCTTTACCAATCTTTACCAAGACGTGGTCAGAATTTTTTTTTTAAAAAAATGGAGATATGGAGTAGACTGAAATTATCTTTTTGGGGATGGATTTTGATAATTGAAATGAAATACCCTCCCAAAAATGCTTTTTCTTTTCCAGAGCATTCCAATCTTGGGAGGAACAGGCTGCATAACATTTTGCCAAAAAGAAATATCTAAATTCATTTGGGAAGGATGGAGACCTAGAATTAAGCACAAATTGTTAATTGACGTTAAAGAGAGGGGTGGATTTGGCCTTCCCACCCTGAAGGTTTATTATGAGGCAGCCTGCCTATTCTGGATAAGGGATTGGTGTCTACTCCAAAATACGAACTTGCTTGATTTGGAAGGGCATGACAATCTTTTCGGTTGGCATGCTTACCTTAACTACGACAAGACTAAGGCACACAAGGGGTTTCTGAATCACATTATTAGAAAAGCGCTATATACAGTTTGGATAAAATATAAAGACCTGATTGAATATAAAACCCCTCTCTCTGCCTTGGGGGCTAATGCAGTAAAGAAAAAGAATAGGCAGGTAGGCTGGTTCACGTATAAGTCATTATTAATGGAGAAAGGCACCGACTAAAGTTAAAACAGTATGATGATATGAAAGAACATTTTTCAGGATCGTTACAGTACTTCCAACTAAACGAGACCTTTACACTTAATAAAAAGAAGGGCTTTGCCAAAGAAGCCTCTAAATTGGAAACAGAATTGTTAAATAATAAAACTAAGATACTTTCCAGAATATACCGACTCCTCCTTGACTGGGAGGTCAAATCAGTAATGATTAGCAGGGGCGTAGGAGGGGGGGCAGGGCTGCCCTGGGTGCCACTCTGGGAGGGGTGACAAGATGGCCCCTGCCTTCCCCCGGCTGTAGAGCGGCCGAGGGCACGTGCAGTCCATATGGGCAACGCTCATGCGGCATCCGTACGGGCTGCTGCTCTTGCGTGATGTCCGTACAGGCGTCCGTACGGCTTCTGTGTGCAAGTGGCAGCCCGTACAGACTGCGCACACATGGGATACCACACATGCGCAGTCCGTATGGGCTGCACCGCCCTGGGTGCCAGAGAGGGTTCCTCCGCCACTGATCATTAGGTGGGCCCAGGATGTTGGTCATACTATTCTGATGAGTGATTGGGAAAATTTGTGGAAAACAAATATGAAATTTACAGCCTGTTATAATACAGTGGTACCTCGGGTTACATACGCTTCAGGTTACATACGCTTCAGGTTACAGTCTCCACTAACCCAGAAATAGTACCTCAGGTTAATAACTTTGCTTCAGGATGAGAACAGAAATCATGCTCTGGTGGCGCGGCGGCAGCAGGAGGCCCCATTAGCTAAAGTGGTGCTTCAGGTTAAGACCAGTTTCAGGTTTAGAAAGATGTTATTCCTTTTCCAATCACTGCCGATAATCAAGG
Organism: Podarcis filfolensis; assembly: GCF_964270895.1. Classification (NCBI taxonomy): domain Eukaryota; kingdom Metazoa; phylum Chordata; class Lepidosauria; order Squamata; family Lacertidae; genus Podarcis; species Podarcis filfolensis. The sequence goes on from NC_139617.1 coordinate 42,314,449, forward strand.
GGGCATCAATTTTTAAAGAATGGCAAAAAATAATTTCAAGATATATCTGGCAGGGTAAGAAGCCAAGGATTCAGTTTAAGTTATTAACAGATGCAAAAGAAAGAGGTGGCTTCGCCCTGCCAGATTTGAAATTATATTATGAAGCATCATGCCTCTGTTGGATAAAGGAATGGATAAAATTAGAGAATGGAGAGCTGTTAGATTTAGAAGGATTTGATAACAGATTTGGTTTGCTTGCTTATCTATGGTATGAGAAGAAAAAAATTCACAAAGGTTTCGAAAACCACATCTTCCTTTTTTTTTTTAAGAAATATTTATTAAAGTTTTACAAAAGCATGAATACAAAAATACATGAAAGAAAAAAAAAATATATAACATACAAAAGACCAAAAAAAGTAAGAAAAATTTAAAAACAAATCCGTTTTTCATAACTTTAAACTCCTTTGCTTGTTTCTTTGACCTCCTCGCACCTCCTCTTTTTGTATTCCCATTTACATAATCAAGTCAGCAAATCCTTACCCTCTTTCATTTATCTTAACTCTATATCTTAACATTTTTTAACTCTATATTTTCATCCATTATCAATTCATTTTTGCATATTCTTATTAACTTTGTTGCTAATGCCACTTATTTTCAATCCAACATCATTTTAACATTCATTGATTTTACAGTATTTCTGCAGATAGTCTTTAAATTTCTTCCAATCTTCTTCCACCAACTCTTCTCCCAGGTCTCGGATTCTGCCAGTCATTTCCGCCAATTCCATATAGTGCATTACCTTCATCTGCCACCCTTCCAGGGTGGGTAAATCTTGTGTCTTCCAATACTTTGCAATAAGTATTCTTGCTGCTGTTGTTGCATACATGAAGAAAGTTCTATCCTTCTTTGGCACCAATTGGCCGACTATGCCCAGGAGAAAGGCCTCTGCTTTCTTCAGAAAGGTATATTTAAATACCTTTTTCATTTCATTATAGATCATCTCCCAGAAAGCCTTAATCTTTGGGCACGTCCACCAAAGGTGAAAGAATGTACCTTCACTTTCTTTACATTTCCAACATTTATTATTGGGCAGATGATATATTTTTGCAAGCTTGACTGGTGTCATGTACCACCTGTATATCATTTTCATAATATTCTCTCTTAAGGCATTACATGCCGTAAATTTCATACCGGTGGTCCACAACTGTTCCCAGTCAGCAAACATAATGTTATGTCCAACATCTTGTGCCCATTTGATCATAGCAGATTTAACCGTTTCATCCTGCGTATTCCATTTTAACAGCAAGTTATACATTCTTGAAAGTATCTTAGTTTTGGGATCTAACAGTTCTGTTTCCAATTTTGATTTTTCCACCTGGAAGCCAATTTTTTTATCCAAATTATAGGCCTCTCTTATTTGATAATAATGTAACCAGTCTCGCACCTTATCTTTTAATTTCTCAAAACTCTGGAATTTCAATTTGTCTCCATCTTGTTCCAATATTTCCCAATATTTCGGCCAATTGGCCTCCATATTGAGCTTTTTCTGAGCCTTTGCTTCCATTGGTGACAACCACCTTGGGGTTTTAATTTCCAGTAAGTCTTTGTATCTTATCCAGACATTAAACAATGCTTTCCTGACAATATGGTTTTTAAATGCTTTATGTGCTTTAACCTTGTCGTACCACAAATATGCATGCCACCCAAAAACATTATTAAAACCTTCTAAGTCCAAAATGTCTGTGTTCTCAAGAAGCAGCCAATCTTTCAACCAGCAGAATGCTGCTGATTCATAGTAAAGTTTAAGGTCCGGCAGGGCAAATCCACCTCTTTCCTATACGTTAGTTAGTATTTTAAATTTTATTCTGGGCTTCTTGCCCTGCCAGACAAATCTAGAAATATCTTTCTGCCACTTCTTGAAACAGTCCATCTTGTCCAAAATTTGCAATGACTGAAACAAAAATAACATTTTTGGCAATACATTCATCTTTATAGCTGCAATTCGACCCAAAAAGGAAAGCTTCAAATTTGACCATATTTCCAAATCTTTTTTCACTTCTATCCAACATTTCTCATAGTTATCTTTAAATAAATTTAAATTCTTAGCATATTAACCCCCAAATATTTTACTTTCTTAACTAATGTTAAACCTGTCTCCTTCTGAAACCTCTCTTTCTCAATTGGTGTGAAATTTTTCTCAAGCACTTTAGTTTTTGACTTGTTCAGCTTAAATCCTGCCACATGACCAAATTCTTGAATCAGTTCTAATACTCTTTTCGTACTAGATTCTGGCTCCTGTAACGTCAAAACTAGGTCATCTGCAAAAGCTTTCAATTTGTATTGTTTTGCTCCGACCTGAATACCTTTAATCAGACGGTCCCTTCTAATCATATTCAGCAAAACCTCCAGAACCGAAATAAAAAGCAATGGGGAAATTGGGCAGCCTTGTCGTGTCCCTTTCTCTATCTTAAATTCCTCTGTCATCACATTATTGACTATTAACTTAGCCTTTTGTTCTGAGTAAATTGCACTTATACCATTTTCAAACCCTTGGCCCACCCCCATTCCCTGAAGATTTTTCTTCATAAAATTCCAAGAAATATTATCAAAGGCTTTTTTGGCATCTATAAAAATTAAAACTGCTTTGGTATTGATGTTCACTTGCAGCTTCTCCAAAATGTTAATTATATTCCTCGTATTGTCAGACAGATGTCTACCTGGGAGAAAGCCAGCTTGGTCTTTATGTATCTCTTCAACTAATACCTTTTTTAATCTGTTAGCCAAGATATCAGCAAAAATTTTGTAATCCACATTAAGCAGGGATATGGGGCGGTAGTTCTTGAGTTGTGTCTTTTCAGACTCAGTTTTCGGTATAAGTGTAATGTAAGCTTCCTTCCACAACTCTGGCGCCTTTTTCCCCTCCAAAATTTCATTACAGACCTCCTTTAGTGGCTGAATTAACCAGTCTTTCAAAGATCTATAGTATTTGGAGGTTAGACCATCCGGCCCTGGAGATTTACCCAACTGCATGTTCTGAATGGCACCTTCTACCTCCTGTTCTATAATTTTGTGGTTCAACATTATCTTATTTTCTTGAGAGATTTTTTGTAATCCATTTGTTCTTAAAAATTGGTCTAAATCAGTCTCTTTCTGTGGCCCTTGTGTATATAGTTGTTTAAAGTATCTCTGGAAGCACTTTCTAATCTCCAATGGATTCTGTATGTTCTTTCCTTCCACATCCAGATTTGTGATAGTGTTTAATTTTTGTCTTTTTTTCATCTGCCAAGCTAGCAGTTTCCCGCATTTATTAGCCGATTCAAATGTCTTTTGTCTCATCTGCTTAATTTTCCATTCTACTTCCTGATTTATCATTTTCATATATTGTACTTGATATAGCTTTATTTCTCTCAGAATCTCTTGCGACTTTGGTTTCGCTCTAAATTTCTTCTCTCCTTCTTTTATTTTTTCCAAGATTTTATCTTTTTTCTCATTTTGAATTCTCTTCTTTATTGCGTTCTGTTGAATCAGAAACCCTCTCATGACCGCTTTGCTTGCATCCCAGATTACTCTTTTTTCAACCATGGTATTCAAATTTATCTCAAAATAGTCTCTCAAGATTTTTTGGGCCTTCTTGGTAACCTCTTGATCTCTAAATTATGTGTCATTCATCCTCCATCTGAAGGAACCGATTGGTGTTAGTTTCATCTCCATCTTCACCGCATTATGGTCGGAGCAAGTTTTTGGGCAAATTTCCACTTTTCGAGTCTTAGGTGCCAGTCCTCTAGTTATCCATATTTGGTCAATTCTTGTCCATGTCATTTTGGCTTCAGAGAAGAATGTTCCCTCTCTTCCAAGGGGGTTCTTAGTTCTCCAGATGTCAATCAAGTCCATATTGTCAGTCAATTCAAAAAAAGTTTTTGGTAGTCTGCCATCTTTAGTTACAACCTGTCTCTGCGACTTGTCCATATTTGTGGATACCACTCCATTCATATCTCCCATCGTAATGATGTTGTAGTCCATATAGTCTAGCAATGTCTCATGCAATTTCTTGAAAAATTCAGATTTCCCCTCATTTGGTGCATAAACTCCTACAATCAGAAATTTTTCTCCTTGTGATTGAATCTCAATTGCCACAAATCTTCCTTGTTCATCTTTAAAAACAAATTTCGGTGATAGGCTCTCTTTGGCATAAATAACAACTCCTCTCTTTTTAACCTTGTCCGATGAGATAAACTCTTGGCCCAATCTTTTATTAATCAGTACTTTCCTATGTAGCCTTATCACATGTGTTTCTTGTAAACAAATTAAGTCCAATTGTTCCTTTTTTAATAAATGAAAGACTTTCTTCCTCTTCTCCGGGGAGTTAAATCCATTGAAAACCACATCTTCTGAAGATCACTGATAGAGGTGTGGGAGAGGTATAAAAACTTGTTGGAACCTAGACTCCCCCATTGGATTTCACCATTAGAAGTGATGAGTGTGAAAAAAATTAATATGGGGAGGTGGATAACATATGGAGAATTGGTAACGAGAGAGGGGGGGGAATGGAAAATGAAAACTTATGAAGAGGTGAAAGAATCTGTTTATGACTGGTTACATTATTTTCAGATTAATGAAATGTTTAAAAAAGACTGTAAAATGTGTGGGTATGAAGGTAAAGAATCAAAATTCCAAGTGGAGGTATTGAATAATGAGTATAAAAATCTGTCTAAAATGTATAAAATGTTGCTGGAGTGGCATACAAAAGATGAAGAGGTAAAAGCAGTAATGATACACTGGGCAAGAGACTTTGGTTATAATATACAGTATGATGATTGGATGAAATTATGGAATGAAAGGTTAAAATTTACGGCATGTACTGCGTTGAAAGAAAATGTAATGAAAATGTTTTACAGATGGTATATAATGCCAGTTAAATTGGCCAAAATGTATAAAACATGCAATAAGTGTTGGAAATGTAAAGAAAAAGAAGGTACTTTCTATCATATGTGGTGGGAGTTTAAAAGGGTGAAAGACTTCTGGGAAATGATATACAATGAATTGAAAAAGATGTTGAAATATACGTTTGTTAAAAAAAACCAGAGACCTTTCTATTAGGAATGGTAGGAAACGAAATTAATAAGAGAGACTGTAAACTGTTTCAATATGCAGTGACTGCCGCAAGGATACTTATGGCCCAAAGATGGAAACAGGAAGAAATTCCAACAGTGGAAGAATGGAGAAGGAAATTGACTGAATATGCAGAATTGGACAAATTGACTGGGAAGATTCAATATCAGAAAGACCAAAAGTTTATCGAGGACTGGGGGAAATTTACAGAATATCTGAAAAATATATGTGATGTACAGACAACACTTGTTGGTTTTGAAGAGACTCTGTGAGATAGTAAGAATACTGCAAAAAAGAGAGTAAGAGGAAAAGGAGTTGGGAAAGGCAATATCATGTTTAGAAATGCGTCAACAAATAGAAATTTTACGAAAGATTGACAGAGAAACTGAGGGAAGTCAAAAATTGAGGAATGAGTGCAAAATAATTTGTTGACTGTATAAAATTTGTTTGGAAAATGAATAAAAATTATTTTTTTTAAAAAAAGACCAGTTTCAGGTTAAGAACGGACGTCTGGAACAAATTAAGTACTTAACCCGAGGTACCACTGTATTGCCTGCTGCATAAGCTAGAGTGAGCCCCATCTGACAAAGCATCAAGAAGAGATAAGCAGACATGTGAGTTTGGCAGCAAGGCAAGGAGGCCAGTGCACACTGCTCTGTCCAACAGCATCCCAAACTCTCAGAAATGCAAGTAAAACAGCAGCAGCAACAAATACTAACAATTATGCAATGTACAGTAGAAAGCAAGCAGGGGCAAGGGGGCTTTCCAGTGTTTTGCATATGTTAGGGTTGTCATACGTTTGGGAAAACCCACATGCCCACCTGGGAAATGTCCAATTGTGGGGCGGGGGGGGGGGAGTTGGGCTTGGGTTTGAGTGGTTTGGGTTCAGGCTGCTCTGCACACCACTGCTGCTGCCAGCCCGAGCTGGGGAAAGAGGCATGCGGAGTGAGTGCTCTGCACGCCACAGCCACTTCCAACCTGAGCAGGAAAAGAGGCTCGTGGGTGTGGTGATTGCGGCTCCACATGCCTGCACACCCAGCTCAGACTGGCAGCAGCTCATGCTGTCCTCTTTTTTTGCTCTTCAAGATACTGGCTAGGGAACTACATTGCAAAATTGAAGCATATTGCTTCATAAATTGTGAATCTGGTAGGCTCACCTATTAATGCAAGCTGAATCAGATTTCTCCTTCTGTATGCACACCTGATTTAGTGTGATGGGGATGTTTTATTTACACATATGGTGTGTGCAGGGACGTCTTTACCATTGGGAGTAGTGGCGCAGTGAGACAGGGTGCCAAGCAGTGGAGGGGAGAGCAGGGAGGTAAGCGAGGCAGAGCAGAGGTTTGGTGCCTGCGCGCCTAGGCACTAGGACCCTGTTCCGTTCTGCAGCGCATGGGTCATCCTTCATCCCGGCGCTGTTTCGTCATTTAGCACCTCAGCGATCTCCCGCTGCGAGAACAATGGACTCTACCGAAACCTTGTTATCTTGTTAACTCTTTCATAACCTGGATGAAACGTAACAAATCAATGTCAGAGTGTTTCCGAAACCTGCCGACTTTAGGAAAAAGCCTTAAAACTTTGGAAATTCATATAAAATCACTAGTTCCACCGATTTGCTTCATTCCAACGCCATTTAATACCTTTGGCCAAGGACTTCAAACCCCATCAGTTCCCGCCATGATACCTCAGGCGTGCAGTCACGTACGCAAGCTCTCCTGCGCTGCCACTGCGGAGAGCTCCTTCGGTTCACGGGGTCTCGCCTAGTGAATGGGGCTTGGGTTACAGGGCACATACCAAACTTTCTATGGGATGGCCGCCCTGGAGTCTTTCCAGTGACTGCCCGTTTATTTATTTCTTGGAGTATTTTAATCATAGTATCACAGAACTGGACGGTTAGAAGGAACCCCAGAGGTCTTCTAGACCAGCCCCCTCCAGTGCAGGAATCACAGCACAAGCATCTCTCACAAAACACATTTGCTCCATCTTCCCTGTGAACAGCCCTTCAGATACAACAGAATAGCACAACCATTCACGGAGTTGGAAGGGAACCACCAGGGTCATCTAGTCCAACCCCCTGCAATGCAGAAATCTTTTGCCCAACATGGGGCTTTAAACCACAACCCTGGGATTAAAAGTCTCATCTTTTCATGCTTTACTGACTGAGGTATATCTAAGTTCAGCATTTTCTCTCTCATTTTGGAGCCAGGTGAAGCTATGCCATTTTGCTTCAGCAATTTAAGACCAGCAGTGACTTGTCAGATTTTGGATGGCCCACATGCACCCGAGACTACATAAGTGCGTATTTAGGTGCATTGTTAATAAATGAGCAACTAAAAAAAGATTGTTTATGCTTCCTGTTTTTTTCCCCCTCAAGCACAGGAACCTTTTCTAAAAAAGGTCAACAACTTTGGGGTCCCCCCCTTTAAAAAGGTTGACAACTCTGGGAAACGGGGAAGGGGGCGTCGGAGGGATCTCTTGCACCACGGGCGTTGGATATGCTTAAGACGGCCCTGGGTGTCTGTGTGTGTGTATGCAAGTATGCATGTGCATGCCCCAGGTACTGAACTGGCTTGTCCCATCTCTTGGAACAGCAGGGAATATGTTCCCTTCAAAGATGGCATTCTAAAACATTCCAAAGAACTGAGAACTCTCAAACTTTGAAAAGGGGATTTCTCCAGCAGCAGCTGCGCTCACCCAGGCATGCTAAGGATGAGCTGATTTCTATCCTCAACGGGATGCATACCCCCCTCCCCCTGCAGATGACTTAAAATAGCAACTAACTAATGCTTCTGGGCATGATGAAATTCCAGGCTTGGGAGGAGGAAGTATTTCCCTTTTGTTCCATGTTACATCATATCAGATGATGTTTGGAAGGCTTATGGAGAGGCTGTCACGAGTTGAGACAAGAAAGCTAGATTCCACACTGACATTTCCACTCTGGGTTGTGAAAACACAAGAGGCAGCTTCCTTCCGCCATCCAAGACACAAAGCATCTGAACAATGCTCTGAGATGCTGGTGGCCTTTTGATGCCCCACTCACAAATTTCTCTTCATTACTTGTTTCCTCTTAAGAAATGATGTAATGCAGAGCCTGAACTATGCATTAGAAGAAGGGTGGAGTATATGTGGCCCACCAGATGTTTCTGAGTGACAACTCCCAGCATCCTACTGGGCTATGCTTGCTGGGGCCAAATGGGAACTGGAAATTAACAATGGTTGAGGGAGTTGGTATGTTTAGGTTGGAGAAAAGAAGACTTAGAGATGATAACATTGTTGTTGTTGTTTAATCGTTTAGTCGTGTCCGACTCTTCGTGACCCCATGGACTAGAGCATGCTAGGCACTCCTGTCTTCCACTGCCTCCCGCAGTTTGGTCAAATTCATGCTGGTAGCTTCGAGAACACTGTCCAGCCATCTCGTCCTCTGTCGTCCCCTTCTCCTTGTGCCCTCCATCTTTCCCAACACCAGGGTCTTTTCCAGGGAGTCTTCTCTTCTCATGAGGTGGTCAAAGTATTGGAGCCTCAGCTTCAGGATCTGTCCTTCCAGTGAGCACTCAGGGCTGATTTCCTTAAGAATGGATAGGTTTGATCTATGTTTGATAACACAGCCATCTTCAAATATGTGAAGTGCTGTCACATGGAAAATAGAGCAAGTTTGTTTTCTCCTACTCCAGAGGGGAGAAATCCAAAGGAATGGATTCAAATTACAAGAAATTAGGTTGCAACTAAACATTAGGAAGAATTTTCTGGTGGTAGGAGCTGTTTGATAGTGGAACAGACTATCTCAGAAGGTGGTGAACTTGCTTTCACGGGAGGTTGGATAGCCATCTGTCAGGGATTCTTTAGTTACAGGGGGTTGGCCTAGATGCACAAATCTATGTACAACTATGTACAACTCTACAGTTCTATGATTCCAGGATTCTGACATGTGGAAGACCACAGGTTCCCTGTCTTTGTGGTAACTGATTGGAACATACATTCTGAATATGTGGTTAACAGCTTAACACCAGTTGCCCACAATCATCATTCATCTGGCTGGAACAACCCCGGCATCCCTGACTATTGACTCAGCTTGCTGGGGCCAACGGGACTAGGAGTCCAACTGCATTTGGAGGGTTGCTGAGTTCCTCATCTCCAGATTAGAATGTCCCTAGCTCAAATCTTCTCTGAGCCATGAATGGCCAACTATTTCTTAGCCTCCCTGTCCAGTCTGTGAACTGAACATGAACAGTACCAATTAGTTTTGTAAATGGACAAATGTGAACTGGAATTATCTTCTTTTTGGACATTTTGAACTTGAACTAGAACTAGTTTCTTCTAAAAATGAACTACCCAAGTGCTGCATTTAACTTGATGTGCCTTTCTTCTGAGTATACAGGCAGCATTTTGGGCCATAATGTGTTAATGCAGGGGTAGGCAACCTAAGGCCCATGGGCTGGATGTGGCCCAATCACCTTCTCAGTTCGGCCCACGAACAGTCTGGGAATCAGTGTGTTTTTACATGAGTAGAATGTGTCCTTTTATTTAAAATGTATTTCTGGGTTATTTGTGGACCTGCCTGGTGTTTTTGCATGAATAAAATGTGTGGTTTTATTTAAAATGCATCTCTGGGTTATTTGTGGGGCATAGGAATTCATTACTTCCCTCCCCCCCCAATATAGTCCAGCCCACCACATGGTCTGTGGGACGGTGGACCGGCCCATGGCTGAAAAAGGTTGCTGACGCCTGTGTTAGTGCTAGCTTGGCTGGCATCTGTCTGTGCACCTGCACAGTGAGCCTTCAGGGGTGAAGTCAAACTGTTGGAAAGGTACATTGCCTGCTGTGGCTGTAGAGACCAATACTGTACAGGAGAGACATGTTTTGTTGCAACTGGGGCAGATGAAGGCATCTGGTTGTGCTGATGCAGGTGTACTATGGCGTTTCTTATTGCTGCACTCCTCCCAATGATCATTCCTCCTATGGTCACTGCTGTGGATACATGACCTGACTGACTGCCTCTAGGAACTGTGGTCATTCACAAGGGATTCCCACATGGCAGGGCTGATGTTACCAGCTTTCATGTCATGTTTGCAGACATCTTTTTAATACAGAGTTGTTCTGCCAATTGGCCTGGTGCTTGAAGCCAGCTCACCATACAGCACATCTGGGGATCCTGCTATCTTCCATTCTGTGGACATGACCAAGTCAGCATAGATGTCACTGAGACAGAGTGCAAGCATGCTGGGAATGTGGACTTTGGAGAGCACATCTTTGTGACTGTCTTGCCATGTGATGCTCCAAATCCTCCTGACACTGTGCATGTGGAAGGCGCTCCTGACAGGTATAAGTTGCTCATGTCCCCCTACCATAAAAGCAGTGTGCTCAACACTGGTAGACCTTCATCTTGGTGTTGGTCATTAGCACGGCATTCTCCCAAACCCTTTTGGAGAGGCGAGCCATTGCCATAGCTGCCTTGTCAATATGTTTGTCTAGCAGAGTTTCAATGGAGAGGTTACTGGTTAAGGTGGAGCCAAGGTAGAAAAAAATTACCTACCACCTCAAGCATGTGGTCACCTGCGCTGATGCATGGAGTGCTGACAATGTCCTGACCTAGGATATGGTCTTCATCAGGCTGATAGTAAGGCCAAATTTCCTGCAGTCTTAGGTAAAACGGTTGACGAGACTCTGCAGCGCTTCCTTGGAGTGCACTGTCAAACAACATCTCTTGGATAAGACCTCACCACACCTTTGTTTTGGTGTGGTGATGTGCCAGGTTGAAGAGACCCCCCATCATTCCTTGAATGAATGTACACATCCTCAGTCAAGCTGAAGGCATAGGAGAACACCAGCGAGAAGAATATGCTGAAGAGAGTTGGGGTGAGAACACAGCCCTGTTTCACACTACTCTTTGTAGGGAAGGCATCCAAGGATGAGCCAACATGCTGGATGGTGCTGCACATGTGGAAGGACATGATCATCTTGTGGAGGTTAGGTGGGCATCTATCTTATTCTGCAGTGCGAACAATCATTTCTGGCTGGCAAGGTCAAAGGCCTTCGTCAGCTCCACAAAAGAGATATACAATGGGTGTTTTTGCTTTTGGCATTTCTCCTGCAGCTGGTGCAGTGAGAAAATCATGTTGACTGTTGACCTCTGAGTTCTAAAGTCTCATTGTGAGTGACTAATTTGTTGAGAACTACACGGGTGAAGGCTTTCTCCACAGTATTCAGTAGGGAGATTCAATGGTAATTGTTACAGTCATGGTGGTCGCTTTTGTTTATGTAGTCACAATGCTGAAACCACACATGTCTTTTGGCACAGATCCTGTTTCCAAACACTGCAAGAGAAAGCCATGGAGATGCATCATGAGGAAGGAGTTGGCACCAGCTATCAGTACTTCTGTTGTGATTCCATCCTGTCCTAGGGCTTCACCAGTGCCTGAGAGTTGATGGCGTTCTTCAGCTCATCAAGGGAGGGAGGGACACCTTCCAAAAGAGGCAGTCAGGATGCTGTTAACTGCTGTGCAGTGACCATGTTTCCCATGATTATAGCTCTTGATCGTGCTCTGCCCATCACTTCATCTATTTGCTGTGGTTTGTGATAACCTCTCTAGACCTGGTTTTCAGTGGTGCACTTTTCTGACTGCCTTGGTCCAAAGGCTTTCTTCATGCATTTGTATATTTTGGAAGTGTTGCCACTGTCAGAAGCATGTTGAATGCTCTGACACAGCTATAGCCAGTAGCCATTGGCATATTATCTGGCAATCTGCTGCACATCACTCTTTGCCTTTCTCAGTGCAGCAAGCACACACTTGTAGTTCACAAGAGCCTCACACTTTGCAGCAATAACAAGTTCCATGTCCCGAATGCTGGTCTCAAACCAGTCAGGGACCTGCTGATCTCTTTTGCCAAAGGAGGATATAGCTGTTTTGTATGTTTTCCTCTTTGATGTAGTTCCACCTTGCTACAGTTCAGTGGAGCTCGTTTGATGGAATCACAGAAGCATTCATAAAGTTCAGGTATGGCTGTACTGGCAGTGGTGATTCATGGCCACACTTTCTGCTTTGTGCTATGAGTTCTCTGGCTGGAGAAGTATCTTGCCACCAGGGAGTGATCCATGTCACAGTTGGCACTGTGATACACATACAGTTCTATGTGACACACATACAGTTCAGTGCTGGTCGATCAAGTCCAGTTCGTGCCAGCGACTTGACCTTGGATCTCTCCAGGACACTCAGTGTTTTACCTTGGTAGAGAAGAAAGTGTTTGTGATACAAGCACAGCTCAAGGAGCCTTTGTCCATTCTTGTCCATTCTTGTTCATGTCCTATGCAGTTGTCCCATGTGTGATGATTGCTGTCAACTCTGGCATTGAAATCTCCTGGCAGGAATAGGTGTTCACAGGCTGGGACCCTCCTGACAGCCTGGTCTAGGTTCTTGTAGAACTGGTCTTTGGTCTGTATGTCAGAACATATAGAAGGAGAATAAGTGCTCAAGATGTTAATTGAACCAGAGGTGGTTGAGAGGCAGAGGGGAAGCAAGCATTCTGATCCTTTGGTCAGTGGTTCTATCACAGACAGAAGAGAATTCCTTACTGCAAAAACTATGCTGGATGCTCTTCTTGCCAGAAAATGGTGTAGTTCTTCTCTTGGAGGCAGCCATTTGAAGCAACTCTGGTCTACTGTAGAGCAGCAAGGTCAATGTTGAGCATTTTCAGCTCACAGTCAAAGATGGCCATCTTCTGTGAGTTGTTGACCTGCAGCATGTCAGTGGACAAGCCAGCGCACACGGTCTTGATGTTCCAGCTTGCTAGGCTCAAAAGGATTTGCTTCTTTTCTTTTTTCGGCCTGGTTCAGTAGCTTGGTCCACTTGTCAAGTGATACTCTGAGCTCCAATCACTCATTAAAGCAGTTGGACAGTGGCAGGCCAGCACTTTATTGACCAGGGGCTGTCCAGCTTATGGATAAGAACCATCTTATGCACAATTTCTTGCAGGAATACCGATGAAGGCAAACAGTAGTGCTCATAAAGGTAAAGGGACCCCTGACCATTAGGTCCAGTCACAGACAACTCTGGGTTGCGGCGCTCATCTTGCTTTACTGGCCGAGGGAGCCAGCGTACAGCTTCCGAGTCATGTGGCCAGCATGACTAAGCCGCTTCTGGCGAACCAGAGCAGCACACGGAAACACCGTTTACCTTCCTGCCTGAGTGGTACCTATTTATCTACTTGCATTTTTATGTGCTTTCGAACTGCTAGGTTGGCAGGAGCAGGGACCAAGCAACGGGAGCTCACCCCATCACGGGGATTCGAACCGCCAACCTAGGCAAGTCCTAGGCTCTGTGGTTTAAAGTGCTCATACTTTATGCCAATCAGGCTGAGCTTATAACAATAACTGCTGCCTTCTGCATTGTTTTTGCTGTGTTACCAGCACCGAAGTGATTTATCTGAATCGCAAGCCTGGACAGGGTGTATAGACATCCTGGGCTGCCCCCACCCACACCAATTCTCAGTCTCACTGATGTGGTCCAAAGGAGAGCAAAGCCATACATCTGGCACCAGCTTGGCTGTTGAAGTTGCTTGAAGGAGGCATACAAGGTGCCATCCAACCATCTTAGGGACTCCATCCTCGATCTGCGTAGGGTTTACTCCCAAAGATGTCCTGGAAGGCAGCAAGTATGGATTGCTCCTCAGGGTTTACTCCCCAAGACACAATTGGTCAGTGAGTTATTTTTATTTATTTACTTGATGGGGGCAGCTGCCCCCCCCAGCCCCCTAGCTACACCCATGAAGGCAGATATCAATACAGGACACAGCATTTTACATTGAAATACAGGACAATCCTGTATTATACAGGACAGGTGGAAACCCTAGCTTCACACTGAACCATGAGGGGGCTTTTTCAGCAGCGGTTCCTCAGTTGTGGGATGCCCTCCCTAGAGAGATGTGGCTGTCTTCATCTTTCAGGAGGAATTTGAAAACATTTCTGTTTGCTCAGGCATTTGGTGGCTGAAGAATACTGTTCCTGGCAACCCCAAGATCACTGGATGGAATAACATTTTTAGCTGTAAATGCTTTCAGATGTTTTAAACTGAAATTGTTCTTAGAATGTTTTAACTGTTTTAGAATGCTTTTGCTCAGTTTTTAAATTGTTTTTAAATTGTGTATCTGTTTTCTGTCCAGGATTCCTTGAGGAGGAAGAGGGGGGCTAAAGATTCAATAAATGAGAACAGATGAAGAAGCCACTAGACCAGGCCAAAGGCCCTTCTCATCCAGCATCGTGTCTTGCAGTGGCTAAATAGATGCCTGTGAGAAGCCTGTAAACAGAACCCAAGCACAAGAACGCTTTCTCCTTCTAAGGTATTCAGAAGCATAGCTGCTTCCAGCTGTGGAGGCAAAGCATACATACCATGGCTAGTAGTCATCAATAGCCTTGCTGTCCATGAATTTGTTTAAACTCTTTATTAAAAAATCCAAGTTGGTGGCCATTACTGCCTCCTGTGGTTCTGAGTTCCACAGATGAACTATACAGTGAGTGAAGAACTTTCTTTTATCTGCCCTAAAACTTCCAACATTCAGCTTCATTGGATGTCCAAGCATTCTAGTGTTATGAGAGAGGGAGGATATTTTTTCTCTATCCACCTTCTCCATGCCATGCATAAGTTTATAAACTTCCATTTTGAAGCCTCTTACTTACCTTTTTTCTAAACTCCCAAACGTTACTTTGGGGTGGGGCGCTCAATCCCCTTGATCATTTTGGCTGCCCCTTTCTGAACCTTTTTCATAAGGATAAGAATAATCTTATGCATATTTACTTGGACCATTAGGTCCAGTCGCGGATGACTCTGGGGTTGCGGTGCTCATCTCGCTTTATTGGCCAAGGGGCCGGCGTACAGCTTCCGGGTCACATGGCCAGCATGACTAAGCTGCTTCTGGCGAACCAGAGCAGCACAAGGAAATGCCGTTTACCTTCCCACCGGGGTGGTCCCTATTTATCTACTTGCACTTTGACGTGCTTTCGAACTGCTAGGTGGGCAGGAGCAGGGACCGAGCAACAGGAGCTCACCCCATTGCGGGGATTCGAACCGCCAACCTTCTGATTGGCAAATCCTAGGCTCTGTGGTTTAACAAGCGAGATGAGCACTGCAACCCCAGAGTGGGCCACAACTGGACCTAATGGTCCAAGTAAATATGCATAAGATTCTTCTTATCCTTTACCTTTTTCTGTTGAATTTAGCATGGAAAGTTTACCAATGGAGGTGAGGAGAACACAGTTCAGAGGAAGGCAGAAATTTAAATTAACAGGTTCTCAAGCTGTTTGCTTTTCCCTGTGGTGTACTCTTTCTTTTCCTGTGATGCGAGAAGTTTAAGGAAAGGTGTGCATTTGGGAAAAGCAAGTGACAATTCAATTTCCCATAAATGCCCCCCCCCCCCCGCAAAAGGTGAAGGTGCTGTTTTTCATCTTTTTTGATTATCCATGACCACAGAGCGAGAGGTGTGCTTTTATATGGAAAGCCTTTTCAATATTTAACAAAGGAATGTTGGGCAAGCTGCAACATCATGAAATGGATTGTAAGAAAAGAGAAAGTTGGATTGTGCCAAACTGTTGAAAACATCCAGAACAGCGTAGGTGTGCTGGAAGGAAGACATGCTACAGAGCACGTCCTTATGTCTGTGACCTCTGGGAGCAATACTGTGGCTTAATGGCTCGAGCACTATATGAAAAGCATGGAGAGGAGCAGGGGTGAGGAAGCTTTCTTCCATCTTTAGGCAGTGGTGAGGAATCTCAGGGCCATCGATCAATTGTGTCCCTCCAGACCTCTTTACCTGGCTGAAGTGTGTCCTTAAATTCAGATAGTGCTTCTTGCTTGCCTGGATGGAGGATAGATAGGAGTGTGTGATGGTTGGAGCTGATGGGAAGTGGAATTCAATAACATCTGGAAGTCGACAGATGTTCTCCACATCTGCTTTATCTGGAGATGCCAGAGACTGATCCAAGGATCTTGTACATGCAAAGTGCATGATCCTTCTCTAGGGTTATATATTTTGACAGCTCTTTCATGAACACTAATCCACCTCTGACAGTTATAGCAGAGGTTTTCAACCTTTTTGAGTCCATGGCACACTGGTTGAAAACTACTGAGAGAGTTAGACTAGGACATGGAAGACCAGGGTTCAAATCTCTAATTGACCCTGAAGCTCACTTAAGTGATTTTGGGCTGGGCATCAACTTTTAGCCTAACCTACCTCACAGCTTTGTTGGGATAATGGAGGGAGGGAGGGAGAGCCATGTGTACCATCTTGAATTTATTGGAGGAAAGGTGATAATAAGCAATGCAATAGTAACCAAACAAATTCGCTTAGAAGTGGGTGCCAGCTTCAATCCCCGACTGGAATTTCTGTCAAAACAGAATATTGTGGAATGTCAACTTTTAGATTAGTATAGATCCTCTTAAATGGATTTATTCGCATGGTGGAGTGCCTGTCCATATAACAACTTTAGGATCTGCAGAGGAGGTTCTTCTTCGTGTTATGTTCTTGGAAGTAGAGATGAAAGAGAAACTTGAATCAGTGTGTATTTATAGGCAAAGTTACCCAATTCCATACCTGGCACTGCATAATTGATGACAAGAATGGCAATGCCCATCAACTAGGGAGGGCGACCCCCTCAAATATTCTATTGGAGGGGCAAAGGGACCTTGCCCCCTAGGAGTTGGCTTCTCTGCCACCAACTTTCCTCTGATGAAAATTGGGACATGTGTCTTTTGGTGCTGTGCTCTTGCGGGAAGTAGCTAACTCGCACAAGAGTGTGGCACAATTGCAAGACTCATCCTCCTCCCTGAGCTGGAGTGGGGGGAAACAGGACATTCTGGGATCAAATCAGAAGATAGTATGGCTTCTGTAATTCTGGGAATGTCCCAGGAAAATTGGGACATGCGAAGCTTTTGCAATTCACACTTCGAATCAATTTTTGAACTGAAAAAGGGACTCCCTCCAACATAGACTTGGACACACGACCTGATCTGGTCCTGGGACCAATTCAGAGTCTGATCCAGCCCAGGACTATCCTGATCCAGCCCAGTCTAGGCCCAGAAATGAACTCGCGGTTTTGCACAGCACTATTCTGAATTTTGCAGTGCAGTTCTCCAGCTAATCAATATATTCAAAGGTGCATATATGAAGGGAAAGTATGCATTAAAAGTGTAGGGGGGGAATAGAAGGAAGACAGAAGAAGCATGCAACCTTCAGACCACATTGTAACTCCTTTTTATTTTTAGTGTGTTTCTCAGCAGTTTTCTCAGGTTTTGCATTATAAATTCACCTGGAAATAGGACAAGACAAGCTTAGTCTGATCCATCCCTAGGAGTAATACCAGGATGATGATGATGATGATGATGATGACGACGACGACAACGACAACAACAACATTTCAGAGGGTTGCAAAGGTGACTTGATTAACTAGAATTTATTAAATTTAAGTTTTATTTTAGCTAGGCATTTGGGGAATCTCATATTTTACATCCTAGCTTCAGACATTTTTATGTGTTATTTGCTGTTCAGTAACGCCCACAAGGAATACTTATTTATGTTATTGTGTCCCTTCCTTCTCCATATGTTTATCTGATGATGACTTATAAAACATAACTGTTATCTGAGGAACCGCCCAAGGTACGTAGCTGCTACTGTCAGGGCTGCTCACATAATGGTTTCATCAGCATCAGAGCTGAACTGATGCAATATTTCCCAGTCCTATGACATGAGATCTTCCGCAATAGGAGACACTGGGGATTAAAACCCAAACCATCTGCATGTGAAGTATGTGCCTAATCCAAGAGCTAACAACCTACCAAAGCCAAAAACATAATGAATTTTGGGAAACTGATACCATAGTAGTGGTAAATCCAGCTGGGTTTCCTAGAAGAGGCAGCTACTCAAATCTTGCTGCACATTACACTTGCCTATATCTTGAATGTTTTGCACTTCACCATTTTTATTACTTCACTATAAAGATGCAAAGCTTGCATATACACCACATATCAATTACAGCTACTCAAATCTAGGTGCACATTACACTTGCCCATATCTTAAGTGTTTTGCACATCACCATTTTTTTTTAAGGTAAAGGACCCCTGACAGTTAAGTCCAGTTGTGAATGACTCTGGGGTTGCTGCACTCATCTCGCTTTACTGGCGGAGGGAGCTGGCATTTGTCCACAGACAGCTTCTGGATCATGTGGCCAGCATGACTAAGCCACTCCTGGCGAAACCAGAGCAGTGCACGGAAATGCTGTTTACCTTCCCACAGTAGTACCTATTTATCTACTTGCACTTTGAGGTGCTTTCGAACTGTTAGGTGGGCAGCAGCAGGGACCGAGCAACGGGAGCTCACCCCATCGCGGGGATTTGAACCGTCAACCACAGTGCCACCTACGTCACAATAAAGTGACAATAAACTTCACAATAAAGTTGCAAAGCATGCATACCAACCACATATCAATTACTAGCAGCCTCATAGCTGGTGTTGTCACTTAATTCTGATAAGCACTCACTTCTCCACCCCCCACCCCCATATCAGTGCAGTTTTCAAAGGTTATTTATTCAAAGTGGCTCCTTCATCTCAGTTGCACCATGCAAAATTTGGTGGTGATATCTTAAGAGGGGTCAAAATACTAGCAGCCTTGTACCTGATATAGTTCAGGAATTCTGATAAGAAGCCCAGTTCTGAAAGGTTCTTGATTCAAACTGGCAACAAATTATATCCAAACATGGACCACAACAAGTTCTTAAAATTCCAAATGTGCTCCAAAGGTTGGTGACCCTAATAGTAGAAACAGCCCTTCGGACATGGGAGTAAGCAGTTTCTAAGATGACTCACTTCCCAGGCCATTTAGGATACTGCAGGTCAACGCCAGTGTGTTAAATCAAGCCCAGCAACAAATAGCCAGCAGGAAAAGGTTGGAACCATTCACTCTGCATTGTGAGTGGGAGAAAAGCACCTAGCATCTGCTTTTTAAATGAACTGAAGTTTCCAGATTGTTCTTAAAGAAACTCACATGAAGAGAGAGTGTGGCAAACCAATCTGGAAGTAATTATGGCAAAGCTAATTCTATAACTCTCTTTTATTCACTTATCAGATAAAGCTAATTGGTGGTTAGTTGGGAAATATTAGCCATTAACATCTCTTAGCATTCTCTCCATGCCTGTGGGTTTCTTGCAAGCATCAGAAATGTTAGGCATATGATGTTCGACAAGATCATTCTTTGATCTTCTGTTTTAATGTGCTAAGAAAGGAATCTGTGACTCAACAGAGACTGGTTCCTGAGACAAATGCGGGCACTGCCCTACACATTTCAGTCTGCATATTACAGTGATCCTAGCCTGACGGTACTGGCTGATAATTAGTTTCTGGTAGGGTTGCCATACTTCAAGAGGTAAAAATCCGGACACAAAAAGTTGTTGAGCTTTTTTAGGGCAATTGCCTGATAGTCCCTCTCTGCCACTGCTGAGCCTGAGCTGCCCACACCAAGACATTTGCTTTAAAATATAAATCTCCCCCGGATGGGCATGTAGGACCCCCAAAAGAGGACATGTCCAGGAATTCCAGGACATATGGCAACTCTAGTTTCTGGGCTTAAGTCAAAGTGCTGGTTTTGACCTATAAATCCTTAAATGGCTCAGGACTACAATACCTCAAGGACTGCCTCTCTCTATATGAACCAACCCAGATCATCTGAGGCCATTTTTTGTGTGCCTCCTCAAGAGGTCTGGAGGATGGCAATATGAGAACAGACCTTTTCTGCAGGAGCTCTCTATTTGCGGGATGCCCTCTCCAGGGAGGCTTGCCTGATGCCTTCATTATGGTCGTGGACTGACTGGATGTTGAGGAGCGGTAGGAGGCACCAGCTGGAGAAACTCCAAGGGAATCCCCAGGGGAAGAAACTTCAGAGCCAGAGGATTGGTAGTGGAATGATGATGAGTGATCAAAGGGAGAAGAGGGGGCAGGCTGGGAAGGTGTCAGAAACTGAAGAGGCAACAGGGTTTAATGAGCAGGAAGAGGCTGTGACAGAGAGCAGACACAGAGGGGGTCAAGAGGCAGAGCGGAAGTAGGCTGCTCCTCTCCTCCCTGGACTCTCCCCTCCTGCTGTGACCAGCTCCCCTCCTCCCTGGACTCCCAGAACACACAGAGGAATGAAGAGGGCAGAGCAATGAGAGACAAGATGAAGGACCCTCAGGTTGTTGGGGAAGGATCCCAGGGAGGAGGACTCTTAGGGAGTGGTGGGAAGGCAAGGATCTTCAGTCCTCACAACTACCTACTGGGAAGAGTTGCTGTTAATACTAGGCCTGCACTGTTTTGGTTTCTTTGAATAAAGAGTTAACTTCCCTAACCCTGGGGTTTTTATTGCTGACCTGCCTTTGACTTTGGCTCCTGATAAGTACCGTACATATCTTTAGGCACCAGGCAAAACTTCCTCTATAACCACCATACCCTCCATTTCTCCAATGAAAACAGGGACGTCCCATTCCATAATGATAATTTTACTGTTTATACCCCGCACATCTTACTGGGTTGCCCCAGCCACTCTGGTAGACTTTCAACACATTTGAAAACATAATAAACATTAAACATTTTTTAAAAATTCCTTATGCAGGATTGCCTTGAGACAGTTCAGACTGATTAAACAATCTATGGCATTTTAAACTATGTGTGGAGGTATTGTTTTGTTTGTTACTGTTATGTATTTTTGTGTTTTTATATTATAAACAACCGTGTGATCCTCAGATTAATGGTGATATACAAATAATAATAATAATAATAATAATAATAATAATAATAATTATTATTATTATTATTATTATTATTATTATTATTTTTATATCCCATTTCTGGAAGATTTCCATCCAGCAACTCTTAACTATCACTTGGCAATCAGAGAAAGGTACCCATTCTTAGCAAACTTTGAATGGCTTGCTAAAGCTACCAACAAGCCTCCTGTTATACCTTTAAACATCCTCTAAATCTACACAAATTATTAGTGACAGTTGTACTTAATTATTAATTATCAATTCATTAAATTTGTGTCCCACCCTACACCCAAAGACCACAGGGTCGTTCACAGCATAAAATACAAAATGAGAACCCAAAGCTGTCTGGCTCATCCTTGTAATCCCAAATGGTGTGTATCTCATGGAGACAGTTAATTTTAAAAGTCCCAGGAGGAAAGGACTTCCGGAGGCGGCGCCATCGGCAATGGCGGATTCCCTCTAGCTCCGAGGGATTTAGCTCTGCGGAAATCGGGTCTTGCCGCTACGGCGAAGCGGGGACCCTTCTGAAACCACAGGTGGGTGAAGCCTGTGACCGTGGGACTCGGCGGGCACCTTCAGCGCCCCCCCCCAATCTGCAAAGGAGCCCGGCTCCGGGCTCCGGAGCGAAACGGGGTGTCTGGCGCGGTGCTGAGAGTCAATTACTTCTTCTGTGGAGTGAAGCTGCACAGCTGTTGCCGGAGAGCGCTGACCTTTTTCCTGTGACAATTCGGCTATCAAACAACTACCCGTGAGTAGGTCAAGTTTAAAGATTGGGGAATAAGGAAAAAAAGTACTAATTTGGCACCAAAGCGGGAAGGTGTAAACAGGAAGTCCACCTTCCGTTTCTTGTAAACAGATCAAAGCAAAGACTGTCTAAGCCAAGACCTCGAAAATCGCGTTAAAAGGACTTAAATCCTAACATCAATATAAGAGAACTCCCTCCCTGAGTTGCAGGAGAGGGGAGGGAAAAGGGGGAAGTATTTTTTTTGCCTGCAAAAAAAGAGAGAAAAGGGAACAAAGACCACCACTTAATGCCTGGGAACGGACTGTCAAGGGACAATAGAACTGCCGTACTGTGAATCGCGCTGTTTATGGACAATATAACTTTTTGACAGCTAACTCTGTAAGAGAGATACTTTGATTCTGAAGGGTTTCTCCAGACTTGAAACTGTTGCTTACTTCGTTAAAGGGGGGATTTGGGAAAGTTGGAAAAGTTACTTTATTGCAACAAGCTTTGACTGTTACTGTGTCCCCCTAGAGGAACTTTGAAATTGCTACAACTGGCCAGGGAATTTTCCACTCTAAACTGGCCAGGGGAATTTTCCACTACAAAACAAGCTTTGGCCGTGGGATTGACCTTGATCCCTAGATAAAGTGTTATGGCAAACTTGCCTCGGGAAAAAACAACAAGATCGGGAAAAATTAGACTGCAGCAGCGAAGAGCATCAGCATCTGGCCCTTCTGCTCCACTAGGGGAAGATTCTGCTCAAGTTGGGCTAAAAGGAATGGCATCTGAAGAGGGTCTAGCTTCAGCATTAGGAAAAATTTATGAATCTTTGGAAAAATTAAGCAAACAAGTTGCTGAAGCAACAACTAAAATTGACCAAAACACTATAAGCATCAATAACTTGGGGCAGAAGGTGAACTCAAATACAGAATCTATTGAGAAACTGCTGCAGGAATCTACTTCGAATCGAAAGACAGCTGAAGAAGCAAAGGAAAAAGCATTGGCTGTAGAGGAAAAGATACCACCGATATGTAGGCAACTCGAGGATCACAGGTCGATGCTGTCTATGATTGAATTGAAAGAAAAACAGACAAATTTAAGGATCAGGGCTGTACCTGAACTTGAGAAAGATAGCTTGAGTGATTTTCTTACGTAGGAATTTGCAGACTTTTGGAACTTAGATAAACAAGATTTTAAGATAGTAAGCGCTTTTAGACTTGGAAGAGGGGGGAGAAAGAACAGGGTGAGAGACTGTTTGATTACCCTCCGAACAAAAGAGGAGAGAGACAAAATATTGAGTCTGCACTTCCAGAAAACTTTGGAAATACATGAATCAAGAGTGGAGATATTTAAGGACATCCCGAAATACCTTTTGGATCTTAGGTCTAATTACGGAGATCTGGTGGCCCTGTTGAGAGGAAATAGAACTGTTTTCAGGTGGGAATTCCCCCAAGGCCTATCTTTTACCTTCAAAGGGAGAAAGTTTAAAATAAGATCAGTGGAAGATAAAGAAATTTTTTTGAGAGAGCACGGAGAAGACCTGCAAAAAGAAGCTGAAGAAGAGCCAACAGCATTAAAACCAGGAATACTAGACATAGTACCACTACCTTTGGGATTGGACAAGCTAGAGAAAGTGACACCACTGACAGAACAAGAACAACTACTGGGTGCAGTTGGAGGAAAAGTAAAATAAATACACCATGTCTCTGCAATTACTAAGTTGGAATATTCATGGCTTTAACTCCCCG
This sequence comes from Podarcis filfolensis, assembly GCF_964270895.1. Taxonomy (NCBI): domain Eukaryota; kingdom Metazoa; phylum Chordata; class Lepidosauria; order Squamata; family Lacertidae; genus Podarcis; species Podarcis filfolensis. The sequence goes on from NC_139617.1 coordinate 42,337,785, forward strand.
GAGAAAAGGAAAAAAGTCTTTCATTTATTGAAAAAGGAACAATTGCACTTGATTTGCTTACAGGAAACACACGTGATAAGGCTACATAGGAAAGTATTGATTAATAAAAGATTGGGTCAAGAGTTTATTTCATCGGACAAGGTCAAAAAGAGAGGAGTAGTAATTTATGCAAAAGAGAGCCTATCACTGAAATTCATCTTTAAAGATGACCATGGAAGATTTGTGGCAATTGAAATCCAAACACAAGGAGAGAAATTTTTGATAGTAGGAGTATATGCACCAAATGAGGGGAAATCTGAATTTTTCAAGAAGTTGCACGAGACATTGTTGGACTACATGGATTACAACATTATTATGATGGGAGATATGAATGGAGTGGTATCTACAAATATGGATAAGTCACAGAGACAGGTAGTCACCAAAGATGGCAGACTACCAAAAACTTTTTTTGAGATGACTGACAATATGGACCTGATTGATATTTGGAGAACAAAGAATCCCTTGGGTAGAGAGGGAACTTTCTTCTCTGAAGCCAAAATGACATGGACAAGAATTGGCCAAATCTGGATAACTAGAGGACTGGCTCCCAAGATTCGAAAAGCGGAAATTTGTCCTAAAACTTGCTCCGACCATAATGCTGTGAGAATGGAGATGAAATTAACACCAACTGGTTCCTTTAGATGGAGGATGAATGACACCTTGTTTAGAGATGCAGAGGCTACCAAGAAGGCCCAAAAAACCCTGAGAGACTATTTTGAGATAAATATGAACACTACCATTGAAAAAAGAGTAATCTGGGACGCAAGCAAAGCAGTTATGAGGGGGTTTCTAATTCAACAGAATGCAATAAAGAAGAGAACTCAAAATGAGAAAAAAGATAAAATTTTGGAGAAAATAAAAGAGGGAGAGAGGAAATTGAGAGCGAAACCAAAGTCACAAGAGATTCTGAGAGAAATAAAGTTACACCAAGTTCAATATATGAAAATGATGAACCAGGAAATAGAATGGAAAATCAAACAGATGAGACAAAGGACATTTGAATCAGCTAACAAATGTGGGAAACTGTTAGCTTGGCAAATGAAAAAAAGACAAAAACTCAACACTATTACTAATTTGGAAGTGGAAGGAAAGAATATACAGAATCCAGTGGAAATCAGAAAATGTTTCCAGAGGTATTTTAAACAGTTATATACACAAGGGCCACAGAAAGAAACTGACATAAATCAATTTCTAAAAACAAATGGACTACAAAAAATCTCTCAAGAAAATAAGTTAATGTTGAACTATAAAATAACAGAACAGGAGGTGGAAGGTGCCATCCAGAATATGCAGTTGGGCAAATCTCCAGGGCCGGATGGCCTAACCTCAAAATATTAAAGATCTTTGAAAGATTGGATAATTCAACCACTAAAGGAGGTCTGCAATGAAATTTTGGAGGAGGAAAAAGCGCCAGAGTCGTGGAAGGAAGCCTATATTACACTTATACCGAAAACTGAGTCTGAAAAGACACAACTTAAGAACTACCACCCCATATCCCTGCTTAATGTGGGTTACAAATTTTTTGCAGATATTTTGGCTAAAAGGCTAAAAAAAGTATTAGTGGAGGAGATACATAAAGACCAAGCTGGCTTTCTCCCGGGTAGACACTTGTCCGACAACACGAGGAATATAATTAACATTTTGGAGAAGTTGCAAGTGAACATGAACACTAAAGCAGTCTTAATCTTTGTAGATGCGGAGAAAGACTTTGATAATATTTCTTGGAGTTTCATGAAGAAAAATCTTCAGGGGATGGGGGTTGGTCAAGGGTTTGAAAATGGTATAGGTGCAATTTATTCAGAACCAAAGGCTAAACTAATAGTTAATAATGTGGTGACAGAGGAATTTAAGATAGAGAAAGGGACACGACAAAGCTGCCCAATTTCCCCATTGCTCTTTATTTTGGTTCTGGAGGTTTTGCTAAATATGATTAGAAGGGACCATTTGATCAAAGGTATACAGGTCGGAGCCAAACAGTACAAATTGAAAGCTTTCGCAGATGACCTAGTATTGACACTACCGGAGCCAGAATCTAGTACTAAAAGAGTATTGGATCTGATTCAAGAATTTGGTCAAGTGGCAGGATTTAAGCTGAACAAGTTAAAAACTAAGGTTCTTGAGAAAAAATTAACACCGATGGAGAAAGAGAGGTTTCAGAAGGAGACAGGATTAACATTGGTTAAGAAAGTTAAATACCTGGGGGTGAACATGACCACAAAGAACTTAAACTTATTTAAAGACAACTATGAGAAATGTTGGTCAGAAGTGAAAAAGGATCTAGAAATATGGTCAAACCTGAAGCTTTCCTTGCTTGGTCGAATTGCTGTCATAAAGATGAATGTATTGCCAAGAATGTTGTTTTTGTTTCAATTGTTGCAAATTTTGGACAAAATGGATTGTTTCAAGAAGTGGCAGAGAGATATTTCTAGATTTATCTGGTAGGGCAAGAAGCCCAGAATAAAATTTAAGATATTAACTGATGTAAAGGAAAGAGGTGGATTTGCCCTGCCAGATCTTAAACTCTATTATGAATCAGCAGCATTTTGCTGGCTGAAAGAATGGCTGCTTCTTGAGAACACAGACATTTTGGATTTAGAAGGTTTTAATAATGTTTTTGGGTGGCATGCATATTTGTGGTATGACAAGGTTAAAGCACATAAAGCATTCAAAAAGCATATTGTCAGGAAAGCATTGTTTAATGTCTGGATAAGATACAAAGATTTACTAACTTGCTGTTGAAATGGAATACTCAGGATGAAACGGTAAAATCTGCTATGATAAAATGGGCACAAGATGTTGGACATAACATTATGTCTGCTGACTGGAAACAGTTGTGGACCACAGGTATGAAATTTACGGCATGTAATGCCTTAAGAGAGAATATTATGAAAATGATATACAGGTGGAATATTATGAAAATGATATACAGGTGGTACATGACACCAGTCAAGCTTGCAAAAATCTATCATTTGCCCGACAATAAATGTTGGAAATGTAAAGAAAATGAAGGTACATTCTTTCACCTTTGGTGGACGTGCCCAAGGATTAAGACTTTCTGGGAAATGATCTATAATGAAATGAAAAAGGTATTTAAATATACCTTCCTGAAGAAACCAGAGGCCTTTCTCCTGGGCATGGTCGGCCAATTGGTGCGAAAGAAGGATAGAACTTTCTTCTTGTACGCTACAACAGCAGCAAGAATACTCATCGCAAAGTATTGGAAGACACAAGATTTACCCACCCTGGAAGAATGGCAGATGAAAGTGATAGACTATATGGAACTGGCGGAAATGACTGGCAGAATCCGAGACCAGGGAGACGAGTTGGTGGAAGAAGATTGGAAGAAATTCAAAGACTATTTGCAGAAACATTGTAAAATTAATGAATGTTAAAATGATGTCGGATTGAAATGAAGCGGCTTTAGCAACAAGGTTAATAAGAATATGTAAAAATGGATTGATAACGGATGAAAATACAAAGTTATAATATGTTAAGATATAGAATTAAGATAAAAATAAAGAGGGTAAGGATTTGCTGAATTAACCATGTAAACGGGAATACAAAAAAGGGAGGTGTGAGGAGGTCAGGGAAATAAGTAAATGAAATCTAAGATATGAAAAGATTGATTTGTTTTTAACTATTATTTATTTATTTTTTCTGTATTTCGCTTTTTCCCCCCTATGTATTTTTGTATTTTTTGTATTTTTCCTTTTTCTTCTTTTTTAACTCTGTAACTTTTTTCTCTTTGTAAAACTTTAATAATTAATTTTTTTAAAAAAATAAATAATAAAAAGTCCCAGGAGGAAAGGAACATGTTACATCAAACAGGACATCACCTGCAGGGCCTGCAATATACTGTAATTCATATAATTGAATTCAAAAAAACCACAGTGTCAGAGGTTTCCCACCACTGTGGTGTTGCACCAGTATCATTTAGCTGTATCCTTAAACAGTTACTACTCTTTAAATCTCTTTAGTACTCTCTGTAGTGAAAGATGATATATAAATAGAAAAATAGAAATAGCACACACACAAACACACACACACACACACACACACACACCACTAGATAAATAATTGGAAAATCTTGTTGAGAATAATTATATTCCAGTTACTAAACAGATTCAGATGGATTGTAGTAGATGGTATATAATGTCCCCATTAGGGGAACCTGAACAGGACTCCTGGGTCCAAAGCTGATATGTTTAATCAGAGGAAAGTCAATGCTAACATTTGCTAAACACTGGAAACCCCTCACAGACTTTTTGTGTGAAAAAGAAAATAAATTAATGATATTTGGGTTTGAGGATTGGAGATAATGTTGGTTTATAGAAAGTGTTTCTATTGGATGCTATATTAGAGTGGCTGAGCTGATAGAACATTTGGAAGTTCCTTATTTACTTGATTCTTTCTATCTCTTTATCCTTTTCTATTTCTATTTCTTTTCTTTTTGATTTGTGTTTTTATTCAGAATAACATTTTAGTTTTGATAAAAAAAAGATGATGCCCTCCCACCAGCTGCCCAGAGTGGCTGGGGCAACCCAATCAGATGGGTGGCATACAAATGTAATAATAATAATAATAATAATAATAATAATAATAATAATAATAATAATGTCAACTGTATATTACTTTTTCCAAACTCTAATAATATAAAACAAAACAGAACAGAACACCTGGATCAAATCCAGCTTCTGTCATCAAGGCTAAATGGGTCCCAAGCCCAAAAGAAAGGTAGTACCTTAAATGCTAAATGGAAACTTGATCCATCCAAAGAAGTGCCCAACTACAGGCAAGAACTGCTCATGGATAAAGGTCTCCTTGGGAGTAAGACCCTGAGGTTGGGATGTCATTCCAGCAGCTCCAGCTCAAAACCCCCAGAGCTGGGATGAAAGAGCTGCTGGAATGCTGTTTATGAATGACCTCTATGATCTGACTACTGTTAGCTCACCTGCCTGTGCCATAGACTAAGCACATACTGCCCTGAGTTTGCTTCCCACCTGACCCTTGCTGTGAACGTTGCTAGTTTGGATCCTGACCCAGAGCTTTCCAAATTGTGTGTTGCGGCACGTTAGTGTGTCGGCTGCAGTGTGTAGGTCTGTCGCATGAATGCTCCCAGGGCTGGAAAGGGTTTAGTTTTTTAACCTCCGTTTTGCTAGTAAAACAGAATTACTGGGTCACGAAATGATGCATGTCTTAAAAAGTGTAACATGAAAATTTTGGAAAGCTCTGCTTAGGGTGTTCAGATTTGGCATCTCAGAGTGTGGACTCTTACTTAGATGGGCCCTGAAAACTGCTTTGTTGCTGCTTGCTTGTTGTTGCTTCTGTCAAGTCTCCTGTTTTTCCCAGGAGCCTTGTGAGAACAGAATATGGCCTGGATTAAAAGTCTTATTTGTAAAAAGAGTATATGCCTTTCCAAAATTAAAATCCACCCCCCCCGCGAGCACCAAAAAATGGAACAAATATTGTATATAGCAATGCTATTTGATAAATGCATGTCTAGGAGTTTCAAATTGCCAATATTGTCCACCTCTGATGGAAACATAAAGCAAAGACTTGTATGGTGGGTTACTCTCCTACAAGATTTTGCAGGGCATGTGATTCCACTGGACCCTATGTCCCTCCCCCATTGAGCTACATAAAAGACTAATGAATCAATAATACTGTAAGAGATCCAGTGCAAGAGTCAGCACTTATCTAGTTTCTTAAGAAAAGGCATTATTTTGTGTGTGTGATTGTTTTTGAGAGTGAGTCTGAACCAGGAGAAGACATATTTATGAATCAAAACATGCGAAGCTGATACATGCTTTCAGTGCCTGAGTCAGGTACAAAAGGGCCTGGCAGGAACCTCTCATGGTCGTTAAGTGAGAAAGTTCAGATAGCCTAAGTGACTCAGTGATTGTGGAATGTGGTGGGTCTTGATTTGCTTACACAGGCAGTGAAAGTTCTCCACCTCATCCAGGGTTGTATGTTAAGATAACTTCCTGATCACTAAATCAGCTTGAGCTAGGTGAGTGACACCCTTATTTTCTCAGTAATGATATCTACCTGAATGCACACACACCCCACACGCACACACTCTTACATCACTGTTGAGGGGATACTGTTCCCTGTCTGCTGTATACAATAGTTTGCTTTGTGTTCACCTGAAAAGGCAAAGGAAGGACATTTCTTTCTTTCTTTTGTTGAACAATATATGCAGGTCAGGGAAAACAATTTGCCTCTGATTTCTAATGTTTAGGCTCTGAGTGCTGAGGCTTATAAAGCTAACATGCCAACACTTGTGCATGACAGAAAATACTAGCAGGCTTGAGGAAAATCAATGGGTTTTCTACAAAAGTACAAAAAGGTCTTGGGGGAAAATATCAGCAGGACCTTCTCTCTCTCCCCCCCCCCCCGCAAAGAAAACCCCAAGGAGAAGTGAGGATGCTCCTGCCAGGGAATGCTAACTGGCTATATTTTTTGTGGGGGGAGGGAGAGAAACACTCAAAAACTGGATGGGAGGCAGAATAGAATTGAGTCTCTCTCTTTTTAATATTTCATAGAGTCATAGAGTTAAAAGGGGACCCTGAGGATCATCTAGTCCAACACCCTGCAACCCAGAAACACACAGCTGTCCCATACAGGGATCGAACCTGCAACCTTGGCATTATCAGCACCATGCTCTAACCAACTGAGCCATCCATGCTTTATTTCTATGTAGTTATGGTTATTTATTATTACTACTACTATTACTTCTGCAAAATGGAATGGAGTATCTCTTGGAAGTGTATGGCTTGCTAACTGGAACTGAAAAAAGGAACACTCCACATTGCTCAGTTTGTTTATAGCAGGGGTGGGAAACCTCAAGCCTTGGAGAGCCAGTGTGGTGTAGTGGTTAAGAGTGGTGGACTCATAATCTGGTGAACCGGGTTCGCTTCCCTGCTCCTCCACCTGCAGCTGCTGGGTGACCTTGGGCTAGTCACACTTCTCTGAAGTCTCTCAGCCTCACTCACCTCACAGAGTGTTTGTTGTGGGGGAGGAAGGGAAAAGGAGATTGTTAGCTGCTTTGAGACTCCTTAGGGTAGTGATAAAGCGGGATATTAAATCCAAACGCTTCTTGGAAGGCAAATGTGACATATGGGGATCTCACCAAGCCATACCACTAAGTCTCAGCTGCACACACTCTCACTAGGTTTCACCCCTCGCCAGTGTTACTTTATACCAGGGGTAAGCAACCTAAGGGCTGTGGGCCGGATGCAGCCCAATCGCCTTCTCAATCCGGCCCGCAGACGGTTCGGGAATCAGCGTGTTTTTACATGAGTAGAATGTATGCTTTTATTCAAAATGCATCTCTGGGTTATTTGTGGGGCACAGGAATTAGTTCCAAAATATAGTCTGGCCCACCACATGATCTGAGGGATGGTGGACAGGCCCACGGCTGAAAAATGTTGCTGACCCCTGCTTTATACACTCCTTCAGTGTATGTGCCTGGCTGGAATGTGTACTAGAACTCTGATGATGCCTCTTGATGATGCCTCTTCCTTGATGGATGTTAGAGAAGAATGTGGGTAGGTGTCTATTAAAAAAACTGGCCCACTGTACAAAGGGAAACTTTGCATTTGTTTTTCTGCCCATTCTTGGCTCTGGCCATTGTAATCCAGATTGCTGACGTTTCCTATTGGATGGGAAGTATCTGAAGAGCATTTCTGAGGATTAGCCATCAGAGCTGGATAAGAAGCCCCTCCTTCTAACAGATGATTGGTTTGTTGTAACACAGAAGTGGGATTCCCCCCTGATGGCACCATTGCTGTGAAATGTACTCCCTGATGAAATATGTGGGGCTCCCTCAGTATTGGGATTCTGCTGGCTTTTGAATACATGCCAGCTTTGAAATGCATTTCCTTGCTCTCTTGACTTGTGTGGTATTGCATGGTTGTTGGGAAGATTATTCACTATGTGAGGAAATCTCACAATGGGTCTGCCCTAATACAGGAAGCAGAAGGAGTCAAAATAACTTAATTAGTCCTATTTTTTTGGTAAACAGCTTTGCAGTATAGCATAGCTTAAGGGTGGAAGGAACCACACCAAGAGATGGGAATGGATGTTTTTATTGGCAGAACAGACACGTCTCTTAAAGAGACAGGCCACACACACAACAGCTTAAATCTCATGTTGCAATAGGTTTTTATTGCTGTTATAACTAAATTGGCTTGTTTTACTGTTCATTTTAATTGTGGGTGCTCTTGTACTGAGGTCCTGCCTGCGAGATTCCCATAGGTATCTAGTTGGCTAGTATGAGAACAGGATGCTTGACTAGATGGTGCCTGTGGCCTGATCCAGCAGGCTCTTCTTATGTTCTTCAGTGCTTGGTAAAGGTAAAGGTACCCCTGACCATTAGGTCCAGTCGCAGATGACTCTGGGGTTGCGCACTCATCTCATTCTATAGGCCGAGGGAGCCAGCGTTTATCCGCAGACAGCTTCCAGGTCATGTGGCCAGCATGACTAAGCCACTTCTGGTGAACCAGAGCAGCGCACAGAAACGATGTTTACCTTCCTGCCAGAGCGGAACCTATTTATCTACTTGCACTTTGATGTGCTTTCGAACTGCTAGGTGGGCAGGAGCAGGGACCAAACAACGGGAGCTCACCCCATCGTGGGGATTCGAACCCTGACCTTCTGATCGGCAAGCCCCAGGCTCAGTGGTTTAGACCACAGCGCCACCTGCGTCCCATTTCAGTGCTTGGTACCTGGCACCAAAATTAAGGCAGTGCCAGCACCAGGTGAACTTCCCAAGAAGTGAGCAGCTAACTCAAAAAGACTCTGTTTCCATTACAAACCATAGCTGATAACTGCATTTAGGTACTGTGCAGTTTCAGGGGAAGACAAATCCAGCAGTTCCTAATCCACTCCCAGGGCAATGCAAAACAAAAGGTCTGGTTGCAGCCAAGGTCAAAATACAGGGAGAGCAACATGCGAAGCAAAGTCTGGAAGCAGTCCAAGGTTGCATCACCATTTACAATACGAGCTGAGTCATACAGAAGAGCTAGTATGAATACAGTGGTAGCTCGGGTTAAGAACTTAATTTGTTCTGGAGGTCCGTTCTTAACCTGAAACTGGTCTTAACTTGAAGCACCACTTTAGCTAATGGGGCCTCCTGCTGCTGCTGTGCCATCGTCATGCGATTTCTGTTCTCATCCTGAAGCAAAGTTCTTAACCCGAGATACTATTTCTGGGTTAGCGGAGTCTGTAACCTGAAGCATCTGTAACCCGAGGTACCGCTGTATGTCATGTTAGTACTCTGCCAGGATCCACACCCTGAGCCAAAAGGCATCTGATATTTTCCAAAGGAAGATTTAAACCTGCTCCTCCATCTCAGAAACAATCTTGCCAAACTGGGTGACAATATGCTTAGAGGTGACCAAAGCAGTGTGGTTTGGAACAGTTTAGCCTGCCACCTTCATTCAAAATAGAGTTCAACAGTATCCAAACATAGATCAAAACCAGCTTAAACTTAAGAAGTTCCAAATGCACAAAGAATGACAAGAATGACCACACCAGGGGTGTGTGTGTGTGGAGAGATGGCCACTGTGTAAGGTTCCTCCTTCCAGTTCTCTCCGACCTCTTCTCCTGATTTGGATTTTACAACCGCTGGAGTAAGTTATTTACTTTAGTTTTGCATTTTGCTAGACAAGTAACTGCTGGACTCTCCACTGGTGTGATGCCAGATTTTAATTAAGTTTGACGAAGGAGGATTGCTTTGGATTGATCTGGGTGGTGCCAAACTTGTGTGCTTCGGACCTGCACCTCCGGCACGAAGAGAAACTCCCCTGTTTAAGGTGAGGCCTTTGGGAGTTTCCCTTCATCTGAGACCGACCCGCGGTGGGCCCTGCGATAAGCTTCGAAGGAGAAACTTATATTAGTCTTAGTCCTGGTGGGAGTAGGACTTCAAAGGAACAGTCTGTGTTGCTTACCGGTAGCCTCCTTATGGACCTAAATTGCCGGCTGGTGAGGATGAAGGTGAAGACGCCGACTTTGAATTACTATCCCCCCTCTTCTTGATATCTGAATTATGGGATATGGGAAACGTCTTAGAGATTCTGAGGAGATAGTCCCCGTTCCCTTTCCGAGATCAAAGCAAACAAGGGTTGAACCAGGTCACTTTAAAGAAGGGAGTAATCTACTGGATTGTTCCTACATGGTAGAAACTCAGAACCGTTTCAACCCACTGATTGATTGCGCGTCAGCACTTAAAGACGAAGAGCGAATAATTCCACAAATAACAAGCGATGTGGCCAACAGTAAGAGTGTAGTCTCTCCTCAGAAGGAGGAACTGGTCCTTGGCACGGCCAATCAAATGACATTTGAACAGTCCCATTTAATAATCAAAACCTTGCACTGTATATTCAAAAGACTTGATGATCTTTCGTCCCAGCTGCACAGCCTCCAACAAAAGCTAGTTACTACTTCCCCAGCGTCAGCCGGTGTTAAGTCCCTTGAAGAGAGGAAGGGGACGAGGAGTTTGTCCTTAAATAACAAACGTACTGACAAATTTAAATACAACTTTAACCTTCAATTAGGTCATCAATCCTTGATCTTAACTCCAAGGAAAGTGAGCCTAACTATACAAAATGGGGACCCAAGATGGAGAACTCTGGGTGGTGCCAAGGAACTCCTAAAGGTGCTTTTAAATATGGAGGCAACACAAATTGACCTCTGTGCAGTCCTCCCCCTTGTCCATCATCATAAATCCCAGAGAGTCCTGCTTGCGTTTCAATCCACAAAAATCCCCACTATCATATTACGAAAGAAAGCATTTTTGTTTCGCTGTGGGATAGCACCAACGAGAGCCTTTATAGACCCTACGCCTAAACCCCTACTGTTGGAGGCAATAACCAAAGAGGGCTCAAAATCTGCTAAACCCGATCCACCAGTGGACACCGGAGTGGGTGTTCTACCCCAGGAGAAGAGTTATGTGGCCTCCACTCCCCTAACAAAGAACAATGACCAACCAAAAGTGGCATGACACCACCAGAACTCATTGCCTCCTTTGCTGATTTACCAGTGGTGGAACAAAAAGAAATCATTAATAGACTGGAATCGCTTAAAACCCAACTTATTAGGAAGCTCAGCACCAGAATACTCACGTACAGCGAACATGACTCCCTAGAAGAACCAGATCATATGGACCTCTCAATATCTAATGCTAAATGTATGTCGGCAATGGAGGATAAGATACAACCCCAAGAAACAACTACCAGTCCTTCCCTCCAAGCAGAACAATCCTCTGTGCTCTTAATAGATTTACATGACCGTCCATTGAAAAACATACCTGAAGAAAGCAGCACACAGCAGGAAAAATCCCCTTCTACACATTCATCGATGCCAGACCTGGAACCTTCTTATAGCACTGACCAATCAAGAGAAGAGGTGCCTTTGCAAACCCTCCCAAATAGCCCTCTCGCCCAGCCTTATCCCTCTTTGCGGAGTATTACGGTTTCAACAGCAAGACCAGTGACAGAACTGATTGAAGACCCAACAGGCCACATAAATCAAGTAGCCCAAAAGACCAGTAGCAGGCTACAGAGAGACCAAACTTCTGACGAGATAGCTGGTCCATCCTGGGTGGCCCACCAAACTCTTTTGGAAAAGGGGTCCGCCCCTGTTCAAAGTCCTACTCCTAGTAGATCGAGGGGCCAAGCTCAACAGTCAGATGACCTTGTAAATCCCACTCAGCCTTTACGAGAGGTTTTTCATCAGAGGAAGATAACTGATTTCTTTATTGGCTCCCCTCTTCCCGTATTAAAGTTGAGCCAATTTTCTGAATGACAGTCAATTGGAGGAACGGGGAAACCCCAGCCTTCAACATTAAGTTGGAACATTGCTGGATGGAAAAGTAAAAAATTAGATCCAGAATTCCAAAAATATATTAATTCCTTTCTTATCATACTATTACAAGAAACTTGGGTGGTGGAGGAAATTGAGTTAAATGGCTTTGAGTTTATATGTCTGCCTGCTAGCCCGTCAACGAATGGAGGCCGCCCTAAAGGTGGCCTTACAATTGGTATCTCCCTCAAACTTCGGGCTAAACTTTCACTAGTACATGCATCTCCGCCTTATGCTATTACCGGACTGATTTCTGGTGGAAACTTCTCTTTATTGGTTACAAATGTCTATTTCCCTCCGGGAGGGTTAGCAGCTGATCTTACTTCTAGATGGGAATCCCTAGAGGATTTTTTACTTTCTTGTTATCTTAAATATCCCAATGTCCCCTCCATTACTGGAGGTGATTTTAACGCTCGGATAGCATCAAATCGGGAGGCTCTTAAAAAGTCTAAGTGGTGGGTTGACCCCGGCGTTCAAACTTACGATCTAGTATACACCCCCACTAGAATATCAAAAGATGTAAAAGTCAATAAGGCGGGAGTGATGCTTTATCAGATGACTCTACGCCTTAACTTAATTATATTAAATGGCAGGTGTCCTCCAGACATACCAGGAGAGTTCACCCACCTGGGGTTAAAATCAAACAGTGTTCTCGACTATGTATTGGTTTCCCGGGATCTATTTTTGAATGTCACCTCTTTTAAAATTGATAATGCCCAATTTAGTGACCATCTTCCCCTGACAACCAAGTTATGTGTTGACTGGCAGTTGCTCGACCGCTCCCACCCAATCCCGGTGAATGTGGAGTCGTCTACTAAAATAAAGGGGACTAGATGGTCCCCTGCCCTCGCTCATAGATATACAGATTTTATCCGAGAAAAGTTTTCTGGTGATCAGATGGACGTAGGAATAGTCCCGCGTGACCCTATTACCTGTATGAATTGTTTTTCTTGCCTGATAGAAGTTTTAACTCACTTTTTTACTTCTACAACCTATGGAGCTAAAAACGATTATTTTAAATTTGGCGCCCCTTGGTTCAACTCTGCTTGCAAACTAGCCAGACTCAATCTACATAAAATATATAATAACTATAAACTTTCCGGCGCTCCGGCCTTACCTCCATCTTATTCCCTGGCTAAAAAAGCATACAAACAGGCCCAGATATCGGCCAAACGGGAGTGGCACTTAAATCGTTGGCAGACTATAATTTCTGCCTCAAAATCTCATAACTCCTGGAAATTTTGGTCCTTAATAAAGGGAAGAAACATGAAATATCCCTTAACGATGATCCCGGGCCCCTACATGGGAGCAGTTCCTGAGAAAATATTTCTCAGTGGCAGAAGCTCCGGCCACTCATTGGAGACCTACTAATCCCCTTCCCGTCTGGCCTAATACCGACCCTGCTGAAATCCTAGAATTGATAGCTGAGATGAAAACTGGTAAGGCCCCTGGGCCAGATTTGGTCCCTGTTGAGGCTATAAAGCTTCATTCTGCATGGTGGGCAGGGATTTTAGCTAAAACGTTCGACACAATAAATGCCACAGGCTTAATACCAGGAATGTGGAAGGAGGCCATTATAATTCCTATCTACAAAAAAGGCCCTCCCGGTGACCCAGGGAATTATCGGAATATCAGTCTGCTATCGTCCATTGGGAAAATATATGCCCGTTTTTTGCTGGCAAGGCTGATGAAGTGGTCAGTTGAGGCTGACCTGATTGGACATGAGCAAGCTGGATTTAGATTAAACCGATCCACAACAGACCAGGCAATTATTCTTTATCACTTAGCCCGGAAATACTCGACACCTCGACGGGGCCAACTTTGCGCAGCTTTCATAGATCTGAAAGCTGCGTTTGATAGTATTCCGAGGAAATTACTATGGGATAAACTTGCCTGTTGGGGAATAGATAGAAGGCTATTGTGGCTTATCTCCCAACTTCATGCCGGGTCCGTGGCCAGGGTGAGATTATCCCCTGCTGGAGACCTGACTAACCCAGTGCCAGTAAATAAGGGTGTACGCCAGGGTTGTATTTTAGCGCCTCTTCTTTTTAACTTATTTATCAGTGATATGAGGAACCCATTAGCCGTCTCACAAAAATTTATCCACTCTCCTCGTATAGCAGATTACCGCTGTCCTTTACTTCTCTACGCAGATGATGCGGTACTACTCTCTTACTTCAGAGTGGGTTTAATGAGGGCACTAAAGATTTTTGTGACATATTGCCATTCTAATCATCTGTCTATCAACCACACCAAGTCCAAAGTACTGATATTTTCAAGGCGTCGAAAACTTTATTCATGGAAACTGGAGGGCACGAAAATCGAACAAGTACATAAATTTAAATATTTAGGAATTTATTTTCAATATAATTTAGGGTGGAAAGCGCACGTTGAATATCTTCAAAACAAGACAAAAGCCCTATCACACTCCCTCCTCCGTTTTTTCTACTCTGAGGGGGCCTTATTCATCCCTGCGGCCTTGAAAGTGTATAGCATCAAAGTGATGGCCACAATGGCCTATGCTGCACCTTTATGGGCTGCCTTTGCAAATCTCTCACCTTTAGAGTCACTTCAAAGCCAATTCTTACGCCGACTTCTAAAATTACCAACATACGTAAGTAATGCGGCTATCCGCTTAGAAATGAAGATCCCCTCAGTGGAGTTAGTTATATGGAGGAGAGTTTTGATTTATTGGATATCCCTATGGCATAAACTCCCGAACCACTATCTCATTCAATGCATGTGGCGAGATGACTTCACAAATTTGTGGTCAGGAAAAATCCATGCCAAATTGCTGTCCTATGAGATCTCGCCCACTGAATTGCTCAAACTGGATCTAAATGTGGCAAAAAGGTGTATAAATCAAAGGCTGGATGATGCGGAGTTATACCAATATTTCGTAGCTGGTGGTGGAGTCTGCTCGCCGTTAAATATCGGCATAACCCCTATCTACCGCGCTCCGTCCTACTTAACAACGCTTATGGCCGCGTCTCACCGATATGCCTTCATTAGAGCTAGGTTTAATGTCTTTCCAACAAACGTGCTGAGACATAGATTCACTAAGGGCCAAGTCCCTTCAATGTGTGCGTGTGAAATGAAAACATCTGAATCTCTACATCATGTTATGTTTATCTGCCCTTTGTACAGTTCAGCCCGTGCTAGTATACTAAACTCCATAATCCAGCCTATGGCTGACAAATCAGTAGACCTACAGCTTGCCTGGGTTCTTCAAGATGTGGATCCTTATATTACCCTACAGGCTGCTAAATTCCTAACAGCCGTCCTCTCGTACAAGAGACGGAATGGAATGTTAGTTGATTATTGATAGTTATAAGAATTTTCTATAATGACATCAGATATTGATTTTAGTGTAGTGCCTAAAATTTTTAATCTTAATCTTAAACTTTTCTTATGAATGGCTAATATCTGTCCTTGTGAGTTGTGAACTGTGTTATACTACTTGTGGCTTGTACGAGTCCGCTGTTTTATTTGATTTGATTTGTTTTGATTTGTTTTGTTGTGTTGTGTTTCATGATGGGCGTAAAGCCGAATAAACATTTTGATTTGAGATCAAAACCAGCTTAAACTTAAGAAGTTCCAAATGCACAAAGAATGACAAGAATGACCACACCAGGGGTGTGTGTGTGGAGAGGGAATGTTCAAAAGATATAGTAGATAAATAAATCACAAAGAATAACTTTCTCAAGCTTCCTTATGGAGACAGTAGGTGGCTTCATCATTCTTTCAGTCTTACTGTCCAATCATATTTGTGTTTTCTTGTAAGTTAAGACTCACTGTGTTCAGTAGACCTTACTACCTAGATAAGTGTGCATGGGATTGCTGCCAGAAGCCTCCAGTCTGCTACATGGTGATAATAGTATTTGTGAACCCAGTGCTTTTTTTCGGGGGGGGGCGGGGGATGCAGGGGTACACATACCCCTAAACATTTTGTGAATCTATGTTTGGCCTCATTATTGGGCATTATTTCAATATGAGTAGGAAAATGAAAGTTCCTCTAAACATTTATTTATTTATTAGGAAAAAAAGCACAGGATGAACCTTACAGGAACAGTGTAAGGACTGCTAATACATGTAGTGTGCTTTGAACAAACCAATTGCTCCATATATGCTGAAAAAACTTTTCATTACCCTGGCCTTTGGCTATATTCATATAGCGTATATAGCCTGACTCCAATTTGTTTTGTACTCCTTTTTATAGGATATTTTAAGATTACTGGGGCCCACCCTGGGGCCTTATGCTGAAGGTGTGTAACAAATTGCAACTTGATAAGGATAACATTTTATTTATTTCTTTATTGAAATTTATATCCCACCCTTCCTCTCAAAGATGCTCAGAGTGGCAGACAGTGAGTGATAAAACCAACAAAACAATTTCAGTACAGACACTGTCTGTGGGAGCTTTCAATTTAAAAGACTTGTTGGAAGAGGAAGGGCTTCAGTTAGGCACTGAAAAGACAGCAGAGGTGGTGGCTGTCTAATATTCGAGGGGAGGGAATTCCTCAAAGGATGGCTGCCACAAGAGGAAATGCCCTGTTCCTCCATTGTGTGAACGGATTTCCTGCTGAGATGGTGAACTCCATTGAACAACCCAGCTATCCCCATTTACTTGGAATCATCCTCTTTTGTCTGCGTGCAGCGGTATGAAGAGGGAGATAAACCAGAAGAAATAATAATAATAATAATAATAATAATAATAATAATAATAATAATAATTTTTTATTTATACCCCGCCCTCCCCAGCCAAGGCCGGGCTCAGAGCAGCTTACAAGAAATAATAAAAACAAGATGAATGATTACAACTTAAAAACAAAAATAAAATACAACATTAAAATAATGGAACACTAAAATATTAAAATGTAGCCTCATCGCAGGAGGAGAAGGAAAAGAAAAGAGAGGGAGGGAGGGAATCAAATTGGCTCCAAGCCAAAGGCCAGGCGGAACAACTCTGTCTTACAGGCCCTGCGGAAAGAAATCAGATCCTGCAGGGCCCTGGTCTCATGAGGCAGAGCGTTCCACCAGGCCGCAGCCAGAGTTGAAAAGGCGCTGGCTCTGGTTGAAGCTAATCTAACTTCCTTAGGGCCTGGGACCACTAGGGTGTTGCTATTTATGGACCTTGAGGCTCTCCGTGGGGCATACCAGGAGAGGCGGTCCCGTAGGTACGAGGGTCCTAGGCCGTGAAGGGCTTTAAAGGTCAAAACCAGCACCTTAAATCTGACCCTGTACTCCACCGGGAGCCAGTGCAGCTGGAAAAGCACTGGGTGAATATGCTCCCATGGCAGAGACCCCGTGAGGAGCCTCGCTGCAGCATTCTGTACCCGCTGGAGTTTCTGGGACAGCTTCAAGGGCAGCCCCGCGTAGAGCGAATTACAGTAGTCAAGCCTGGAGATGACCGTCGCATGGATCACTGTGTAGATAAGGGTCTACCAAGAATGCAGATGCTTCAAATTTAAACTTCCCATGCCATAGAAGTGAAGGAGGCTTCCAGATGCCATATGCAAAACAGTATACTGATCTATTGTGAAATCAACATTCTATTGAATTTCATGTTTTTGTTTGCTTAGCAAACAACTCAGAAAGCTCTTACAGTTACAGTCAGATGCTAACATAACCAGTTTTGGAAGTCAGCACAGGACCCACCCTTGGTGAGCAGATACATAAAGTGTACAGCAAGCAGGCAGAGGCAGAAAGAAAACGTCAGCAAAACACAGGGGTGGGGGAGTTACTTGGCAAGGATCCCTGGCCATGAGTCTACAAATGCTGTGAATACACGAGAGTGCTGGCAATGTAATCTGTGAAATTTCAGAAATTATGTCATCCTCTCAAGGCCTGATACATTCCCAGCTAAACAAATAGGAGTGGCTTCCTGGTCCACACAGATTTATATATTACGTAATTATCTCTCACAGTTGTCAAATTTCAACCAAATGGTAGCCGCAAATCAGAAGCAGGCTTACTTGACAGGGAACTCTTGGTTGAATAAAGATGTGGGGAATTCTGTACAGTGGTACCTCGGGTTACAGACACTTCAGGTTACAGACGCTTCAGGTTACAGACTCCGCTAACCCAGAAATAGTACCTCGGGTTAAGAACTTTGCTTCAGGATGAGAACAGAAATCGTTCTCAGGCGGAGCAGCGGCAGCAGGGGGCCCCATTAGCTAAAGTGGTACTTCAGGTTAAGAACAGTTTCAGGTTAAGAACAGACCTCCGGAACAAATTAAGTTCTTAACTCGAGGTACCACTGTATTAGTTTCCCCAATATAATGCCAGTGCTTCTGTTCCATTTTCTAATGTTCCTTTCACACTGCAGTATCTGCTAGAATTATAGACTTTTACAGTTGGAAGGGACCCCAGGGTCATCTAGTCCAGCCCTGCAATGCAGGAATCTCAGCTAAAGCATCAATGACAGATGACCACCCAACCTCTGCTTAACCCCCACCCCCCCCAAAGGAGAGTCCACCATCTCTCGTGGGAATCTGTTCCACTGTCAAACAGCTCTTATCATCAGAAATGTCTTCTTGATGTTTAGTAGGAATCTCCTTTCTTGTAACTTGAAGCCATTGGTTTGAGTCCTACCCTCCAGAGCTTGCTCTGTCTTCCATGTGACAGCCCTTAAGATATTTGAAGGTGGCTATCATATCTCCTCTCAGTCTCCTCTTTTCCAGGCTAAACATACCCAGCTCCTTCAACCATTCCTCATTTGGCTTAGTAGTTTCCATACCCTTGATCATCTTGGCTGCCCTCCTCTGAACACATTCCAGCTAACATGGACCCTCTTCTTTTGAAAATGTTGATAACTCTATGCACTAGCATAGCTAGGGGGCAGGGCGACACTTACCTTGTAAGTCCAGGTGCCCTAGAGTCTGGTGCTTTGCTCCCAAAAGCAGTGCAGCCTGGGGCTGGGCTCTTAGCATGCTGAGCTGTTGTCCCTCCCACCAGAGGGTGGCCAAAAATGATGCAACTGGCACGCACTGGCCCCGCAAGCATCACTGGGCCTGCAGCACGCCCAAGTCACGGCATCTCTCCTGCGAGTGACGCAGTGGCTTGAGTGCCTGCAGGCATTGTGCTGCCCGAAGAGCATTTGGCTGGCGCTACCTGCCACTTTCCCCTTGGCCACCCTTCAGCAGGAGGGGGCTTGTGAGTGACTGCAGGGCGCCAGAGCCACCATGCCATGTCACTCGCAGGCAGATCAGATCAGCAGTATTTATCAGCTGAGATCATCGTGCAATATCGGCGGTGCCTTGAAATCCGCTGCCCTGCTTTCTCTCATGCAAGGAGCAATATATTGTTGTGTACTGCTGGGTGAAAATCGTTATCACAGTGTTATTTCAAAACCGATTTTGGCCAACATATCAAAAAATCACACAGCGCTAAAACAGACCATAAAATTTGTGATATTGCCATGCAAATGTGACAAAAAATTAGTTGGGTGGAAGCAAGGGATGGGGCTGCAGACCCCCTGGGTCGGTTTCACAGACCTGCAGGGATCCCCGAATCCCTAATTGGGAACCACTGCTGTAGAATATTAATCAGCAAAAGGCCTGGTTGAAAAGGAGGTTCAACAGGCAAACCTCCCTGAGGACAGCATTCCACAAATGGATGGAAGAAGTACTTTCTTCTATGTGTCTTGAATCTTCCAATAGTTAAGAAAATGGGGAAATGGAATAAACTGCTGTGTGAATACAACCTCTGTAACAATCAGTGGCAGTTGGCAATGACTGAGACCAAGCTTGAAGACATGTATACACACCTCCTACCCCAGGAAATGCCCAGAGGTGACAATTGCTGGGCTCATTGTTTTCCAAGGGAAGCCAAATCTCATCACCAGACTTGCCTCAGACTCCAGGCATGCAAAGGAGGTTCTATTGTACTTTGGGTGGTGGGTACTTAAGACTTCCTTTCTTACAAACTGAAACAAGAATGTTGCTAACTGAAATAAGAGCTCACTTGCCCTGTTCTCAAATATTGGCTTAAAACACAAAGGAAGCGGAAGAAGAAAGGTTACTGAGATTATATCTGTTTTCTTTAGTTCTAACAATAGGTGGTTTCTGTTTTCCCCTCAACATACTCATCCACTTCAGTGGTTGATTCAGAGCATGGATGGGGAACTGGATGTCTTCCAGACATGTGACTCAAAACTCCATCAGCTCCAGCAAGCATAGCCATGGTCCTCCATCTCTGAACTGCAGAATATAAATGTAATGGGACAATAGGTTCAATCAATATTAGTCCTGTTCAGAATAGCCCCACTGAAAATAATGAAGATGACGGATTAGATCCATTAATTCCAATGGGCCTACTCTGAGTAGAATTTAGTTGGACACAACCCAGTGTCGATTCGTTCTGTGGCACTTTTGCATAATGCACTATTAACTCTATTGACTGGGTGTTTTTTTATATTAAATTAAAACCTCAACTAATGGTTTTATGAGGTGGTCTGAGAGCTGCTTTTAGAATTTAAGTCCTTTGTTCAGACAGGTGACACAGCCTAGGGTTGCCATACATCTGGGAGATCCCGGACACGTCCTCTTTCAGGGGGTCTACATGCCCATCTAGGGGCATTTTTACAAGTTATAGCAATTGTCTGGGTCTGGTGTGTGTGTGTTCATTTTTAATTTTTTATAGTTTTTTTGTGTCTGTGAGGGCTTGGGTTCAGGCTTGGGTTCTGGCATGGTTGGTCTACCTGAAGGAGCACCTTTGCCCCCACACTTCAGCCCAGACACTGAGGTCCAGTTCTGAGGACCTTTTGGCGGTTTCCTCATTGCGAGAAGTGAAGTTACAGGGAACCAGGCAGAGGGCCTTCTTGGTAGTGGTGCCTGCCCTGTGGAATGCTCTCCCTGTAGATGTCAAAGAGATGGATAATCATACGACCTTCCATAAACATCTGAAGGCAGCCCTGTATCAGGAAGCATTTAATGTGTGATGTTCTGTTGTGTTTTTGTATATTCTCATGGAAGGGGGCACATGAAGAATACCCTCAGTTGATGGTTGGGTCATATGGGGAGAGGTGGTCCTTTTTAGGCTTTCTTTGTTCCGTCATCTGCCCGAAAATTACAACTCTATTGCACCATGCTCTTGCTCTATAACAGGATATCCTAAGCATCGCTTTCATTTATAGTGTGCTTTTATTTCTCCTTATGCTGATCACAAGATAGTGGGACAGTGTGAATATTTGCTAAATAAGGAATATTGCCAAGCCCACATGTAGGTGGCGAGGGCTAAAGCACGGGATGATGTAATCGTTACAGGACAATCATTTTGGGATCAGACAGACTACAGCTTTATTATTACAGATGTCATAAGGTTTTGGCATAAGCATTGGGCGTGTATCCTGAATCATCCAGCCTCCCTGCTCTCAAGAACTTTACAAAGATTAATAACCATTTATATACACTTTTAGCTTCTTTCATTAAACATCTGTACTCTGTTCATATAATTTATTCCAGAGCAATCTTAACTGGGATGCAGTGGAGAATAGGAATGAAGGAGAAATCTGAATCAGTTTGCACTGTAAGAGACATTTGACAATAGCATGGACTACTTTGGAGGGTGGTAAACGCACCTTCATTGGAGCTTTTTAAGCAGGTCGGATGGCCGACTGCCAGGGATTATTTAG
The DNA here is from genome assembly GCF_964270895.1 of Podarcis filfolensis. NCBI lineage: Eukaryota > Metazoa > Chordata > Lepidosauria > Squamata > Lacertidae > Podarcis > Podarcis filfolensis. The sequence continues at coordinate 42,359,323 of NC_139617.1, forward strand.
CTATGAATTCTGCATTTCTAAACAAAAACATTTCAGGGGCTTATAGTAGATAACCCTTGGGGTCCCTTCCAACTCTGCAATTCTGGGGTACTTGTTAGAATCATAGAACTATAGAGAACTGTAGAGGGGATGCTGACAGCAGTCCCTTGTCATAACCATCTCACTTCCTGTGGAAGTTTGGGCTTTCAGCACCCTATCTCCTCTGAAGAGGCAGGGACCTATGAGGATGGTGCACCCTTGAAGGCTGATAGATCCAATGGGTTTCCAGGTGGTTCTGGGGGATTTTCTGGCTGACATGTTTGGTGCTTCTGTCAAAGCCCTGGATGACTTCTGAACATCAGAACGGCTTAGGCCATTGACATGATTGCCCCTGAGTGCTCTCTCTCACTTTTTGGAGCCTGCTTGCTTCTCTGGTATATTCCAGAGCTTAGATTAAGGAAACAAACTGGGAGATAGGTTGAACATGAGTAGAGGAAAACTCTAGTCAAATGCAATTGAACACGGTGAGGGCTCATCATCAAGCCTACCTAGTGGCAATGAAGGCATACTTTGCTGCCTCCATTGCATCCTCATTGTGCTGCCCAGCAGAACTTCTATTGGGAGTGTGAGGCCTTGAACAGTTTGGCCCAAGGAGGGAGCAGAACCGACAGTAGCTCGCTGTGGCTTGTTTGCAAAGCATTTTGAGGATAAAATTGCTTGCATCTGCGAGACTCTAGACTCTGCTATTACAGCAGATGAATCTCAAGAGGTGTCCAGGCTGTGAACCACTAGTGGCTCCCAACCCACCATTTTCCTTTTCATGTTGCATTATGGATTTAGGGATTTTTCCAAAAGAAAAGAGAAAAAATAACCAGTGGTAATCTAATAGTATTGTCATTGATTGGTAGTTTCATATAGTGCCTCCTAAGACATCAACAAAAGTTAAGAGTTATACCATTCCTCAAAAATTGCGTTTCTGAAAAGAAACTTGCTAAGGTTTGACTTTTTGGAAGTCACATTGAAGTTCTATCAGATTTTGGGGAAATGTCATTTGAGCTTTAAGGTCATCTTGAAGATACAGCTTTTCTCTTCTTCTAACAATATTATACACGGCTATTCCAATTCCTAAATAAATTCCACTGTGTTTAACAGGCTTATTCCCAGGAAATTGGGTGTGGGATTGCATCCCTGGAATATAAATCCAATGGGCAAAATTGACTTTTAGGTCCAATTATTCTCAGCGGGAGAGAGAAGGGCTACAATCCTATGCGCTAGGCCTGGGAAATAATTTTCTACATACCCTTATGAGCAAGCTTCCTGCAGCCACATGCCAAAGTGGTGTGTGAGCCAGTTGAAAGACTAGGCAGAGCAAAAAATGTGAATGTTACTTTTTCCGGTAGGCTAGTTTCTATACACACTCACGTACCACTCTCTATCCTCTGACCAGGCTTGCAAGAGGCATTGACAGAGATAGTGAATGGTGTGGCCTAGGGAGAGGGGATGTGGCTGAAGAACTGGTGCAGCCTGGTGGAAATCCCAAGGGCCAAATAAAGAGGCCTGGATGGGCACATATGGCCCCCACACCTGAGGTTCTTCTATCCCTGTCAGTGGACTCGATGTGGCTTATATCTGAGCAAACATGTAGAATTGCACCACAAAGCTCTTCCACTGAAATCAATGGGACATATAACTGCTAGATCATACCTGTATTTTCTCCTACCATATAAATAGTAAAAAAGAAAATATAGCATCCAGTCCCCCCATTTCTATGCCAGTTCAGGGTATCCTTGTACAGTCATACCTCGGGTTACAGATATTTCAGATTGCGTTTTTTTGGGGTTGCAGACCACCGAAACCCAGAAGTACCAGAACGGGTTACTTCCGGGTTTTGGCGGTCGCGCATGCACAGAAGTGGTAAATTGCGCTTTGTGCATGCATAGAAGTGCTGAATCGCAACCCGCATGTGCACAGACACGCAGACGCGTGTTGCGAATGCTGCGGGTTGCAAACGTGCATGCCGCACAGATCATGTTCACAACCTGAGGGTCCACTGTATTTTATAAGATCAGAAATACCTTTGAACTTTTTTGAAGCAATAACAGGTTTGTTTCTTTGTGTGTGTATGCGTATTTCACACCCCACTTTCTGCCATTGGTGAGTGGTGCCCAAAGGGACTGGGAGGGAGGGCAGAAGACAGATCCAGATCCAGAGCCAATGACAGGTGGAGTCAACTAATTCTGGTTTTGTCCCCATCCTCCCCCCCCCCTTTGAGTTCTACCAGGATAACACCATGAAGCTGAAAGCCAGGGTCAACCCTTGTCTGGTTGTAAAGAAGAAGGCAGGCAAGGGCAGGCTGGCTAAGGGCAGATTGATGTTGATGGGGCAGTGCCCTGTTTGTCCTAGTGGACCAGCCTCCACTGTTCTCTGCATAATAGCCACCAAATGTTCCATAATCCCTTCAAGAGGGACTGAATTTGGCACATCTCAAATGACAGGCCCTCAGTATACATATACCTTTATTTAGAACAATTAAAGTCATTTTTCATCTTCTGTCCTGAACAAAGAGTACCTCCAGTTTTCACCAGTGTACTTGAAGGCTCCAAAAACATTGTTTTCAGGAAAGTCAGATACATCCACATAGCTGAATTCATTGACCTGTACTCCTATTGTATTCCCCTTCTTCAATTCTGCCAGTAAAGTTACGAAGAGGTCTTGTCTTTTGTCTCTGAAAGTTTTCTGAGAGCTGCACAAAGTGAGCAAAGTTGACCTCGCCACAGATGTGTTCACAAGAATCTCCAACTTTATGGTGATCTCCCCACCTTTGCACTCGGCAATGTAAAAGTGCAAATGACAATAGATGAAGTACATTCCAGGTGTCTGGATCACCAGCCTTCCATGGTTGTAGTGAATGTTGTACAGGATGCCCTCATTAATCCATCGCAGTTCTGACTGGTTGATTGGCCTAAGCACTAAAGAAAGGAGAGGATGAGATATAAGCATTCATCATTTAAAATGGGTGGGAAGCCAATTTCAGCCAGACGGTCACATTATCTTCTGGGACAACTGTGTCAGAGGTGGGTGGGGCCAGGGACAAAAGTGAGAGGCCCGGCAAATGCAGTTTTTGCCTTTGTACTTTGTACTGTTTTCTACATGCACTCACATACCCCTCTCTATCCTCCATCTAAGCAAGCAAGAGACATTATCACAGCTCAAGAACATTTTCCACTCGGGGGGGGGGGGGGACACTCAATGAAGCAGAGCCAGTGAGTGGCGTGGCTTGGGGGAGGGAGTGTAGTGTGGAGAGTCCCAAGGACCAGATAACTTAGAGGGTAACATTTGGTTCCCGGGTTTCCCACCCATGATTTATCCGATCCATGCTGTAATACGAGAGGCCCCATCAAGATTGGCATTCTGTCAGCTCTTGAAGAGACACCTGTTTAGAGACACATTCCCCGGAACTTGAACTTCCTGTTATAATTGTTTTAATTGCTTTACTAAAAAAGTTTTAAATTGTTATGTCTTTCAACCATATTGTAACTTGTTTTATTGCACATTTTAATCATGGATGTTTTTGAGTGCTTTAATGAAATTGTTTTATTGTGGATTTTAATTTTGTGTGCATATTACAACTGATTATATACTTGTAAACTGCCTATAAGCCATTTTTGCCAGTAAGCAGTACAGTGGTAGCTCGGGTTACAGACGCTTCAGGTTACAGACGCTTCAGGTTACAGACGCTTCAGGTTACAGAATCCGCTAACCCAGAAATAGTACTTCGGGTCATAGCTGTCAACCTTCCCTTTTTTTGTGGGAAATTCCCTTATTCCAACGCCATTTCCCGCTGCTTCCCGCTGCTATCCCGGATTGTTAGATATCCTGTAGACTATCCCCCGGGACAGGTGAGGCAGCTGATCCCTTATTTTCGAGGCTGCTGATCCCTTATTTTCAAATCTGAAAGTTGACAGCTGTGCCTCAGGTTAAGAACTTTACCTCAGGATGAGAACAGAAATCGTGTGGCAGCAGTAGGAGGCCCCATTAGCTAAAGTGGTGCCTCAGGTTAAGTTTCAGGTTAAGAACGGACCTCCGGAACAAATTAAGTTCTTAACCCAAGGTACCACTGTATAGCTATTAATCACAATAATACAAAAGGATAGCAATTAAATGTATTGGCATAGAGACAACTTTAATGAATGCAAAAACTAGGTATGGATCTTATATGTAAACAGTTAATTATATATCTCTTGGTGTTCACTTGATTAATAATTGCTTAGGGCTGGAAAGATGTCTCATGTTATACTTTAGACTGGCTCAAGAAAATTATATCCAATACTCAGGGAAATTGACCTGTTGACTTTATGTGGTTAGGGATAGCACTGATCTTTCTGATTTCATTTCTATTTGAGGGTTAATGATTAATTATGTGGGGCTGCCTCTGAAGATGGTTCAGAAGCTTCAGCTGGTGCAGAATTTGACAGCCAGGCGGCTCACTGGGACAAGACGGTTTGAGCATATTATTACACTGATCCTGGCCTGACTGCGCTGGCTGCCAATTAGCTTATGGGCCCAGTTCAAAGTCCTGGTTTTGACCTATAAAGCCTTAAATGGCTCAGGACCACAATACCTCAAGCACCACCTCTCCCCATTTAACCGTCAAGGTCTCTGCATTCATCCTCTGAGGCCCTTTTTTGTGTGCCTCCTCCAAGTGAGGCCTGGAGGGTGGCAGCACAAGAACTCCCTGCTTGTGGAATGCTTTCCACAGGGAGACACCTTCATTATATATTTTTAGATGCCAGGCAAAAACATTCCTCTTCCGCCTTCAGCTGATTAATATTCCATAGCCTTTTAAATGTGTCTGTGGGAAGGGGGTGGGGGGTAAAGTGTAGGTGGGTTCCCACGAGGCAAGACACAGTGATAACAGAAAGAACCTTTACTGAACTACGTAACTGGGGAACAGAGCCAAAGCAACTACTTATATACATTTCTGAAAGCCTGGGCCACTCCCACTCCCAACATGATTGGCTGTCTACACTTCCAAACTGGAAATCATGACTCAGAGTTCAAGGGCCAATGGCAGAGGCCACAATCCTGAAATGTTCTGTGATTGGACAACATGTATCGAATCAGAACACAGGAGCTCAGACTCCTTAGTCCAGACTCCAGACTCAAGCTCAGGCAAACACAGACCACTGAATACATAACACCGGGGTTATTGTTTTGCTGTTTTGTTTTAATTATTTACTTGTGTTTATATCCTGTATTTTATTCTGTGAACTGCACTGAGATCTTATGATGAAGGGTGGTATATAAATCTAATGAACAATAAATAATAATAAAAACTATACGACAACACAATTACACGGGAGTAATTTACAAACAGGCAATATCCTTTTCTTTCCTCCCCCCCTTTTCTTTTCTTTTCTTGTTCAGTGTAAATCCCATTTATTACTTTTACACCCCATTTATAACTTTATATTCATTCTATTTACTCCTGATGTGTTGTTACTATTTGAGTTTTGGATTTTATCATCAAAAGCTCCTTGTACTGAATTCATATAATTTTTTGTTTATCTTTTTCCATTTGTACTGTCTGCTTTATTGTTTAATAAAATAATAATAATCCATCAATAATTTTATTTTGAAAAAGCTGGGTACCAGGGTTGGTGCCAGGATTTTGGGGGCCCTAGGGCAAGCTGTCACCAGTGGGTCACACTACCCAGTGTTTACATCACCTCTGCATCACTGACCACCCATTGGCTTTCCTTATGTCCCTGCTCTGACCATCTCTCAGAGGGAAAGTCAAGGACTCTGGCAGTGAACTGCTCCTTCTCCCACTGCTCATTTGCTCAGAAATAACAGGTATTCAATAGTGATAAGAAGATGCAGTACGGCCAGAAGGCTCCAGATATTGCACATGTACCTCCTGCTGGGGCATGCACCTTGCCATGAGCTCAATAATGTTGACCCCGCCCAATAGGATTTTCACTTTTTCTTCTGTGTCTTTGCTTTATCCTCAGTTCCTGTCCTGAATTCTTGTTTAAAATGGAGAGGTTTTGTTTTTTAAAAAAATTATAATGTGCTCTGAAACTTTCCATTCATTTGCCCGACCCCCATGCTACCAATGCTCATTAATAAGAAACTTCAAAACCTAACAGCCAAATCTAATCTTCACTTGATTGTATGATGAAATGCAACATACCTCTGTTTGTGTGGCATTGTGTGGATTTTGTTTGTGTTGCATTTTACTAATGGGAACACACACATTTCTGTCCATGCAAAAAAAGTTAATGCAACCTCACGTTGCCCTTAAGTAGGCAAAACCTTCTCACAAGGTTGTCATTGGATCTGGAAATATTAGATCAGGTATCTTCAACCTTTTCAGGGCCAGGACCACTTTTAACTCAAACATGTATTTGGGGACCCATTTCTTATATATTTGCATTGTACTGGTGCTCCTATTGCAACCTGCATTGGATCAGGTCATGACCCAGTAGTGGGTCCTGAGTCCTGACCCAGCGCTTGAAGACCAGATAACTATTGCCCAGTCACTAAAACCCCTTTTTGGGTCAAGTGCTCTAGAATTTGGAAACAGTTCAATTTCAGGTATGCTTGAAGGACACAGATCATCTAGATTCATTTCAAGCAAACTTCAGACTCAGGTGGGATGAACAAGCCTTTTAGTTTCAGCTCCTCTCAGAAACTATCACTGTCAAATTCACTAATGCTGTGTTGTTGTTGTTATTTTATTTTATTTTTTGCAGTTGCACCAAGAAGCACAAATAGATGTTGGTATATATTCAAAGAACCAGGTACTGAAAAAAGTCTTGAAGCAGGGTAGAGATTGAGAACCTGTAACCCTCCAGATGTAGTTTAACTATAACTCCCATCATCCTTGGCCATTGGACATAGTGGCAGAGGCTGATGGGAGTCCAATAGCAGCTGGAGGGCTACAGGTTCCCCATCCCTGAATTAGGAATTCCAGTAAATGAGGTTTGATGCCTGACCTTCTGCTACATCACCAGCAGAAACAGGTATGTTAGGATCTGTGAATTAAGCACCCACTTCTGAGCTTGAATCTAGTCAGGAGAGTCAATGTGAACACACCACCAAGTCAATGTGGACACACCAGGCCATATACAGCAGAAGTAGGGAACTTCTGGCTCTCCATATGTTGTTGGACTCCAACTCTCAACAGCCTCAATGGACATGTCCAGTGGCCAGGGATGATGGGTCTTAGGAGCTCAGCAGCATTTGGAGGTTGACAGGTTCCTCATCCCTGATATAATAAAGCCTTCAGTTGTGTTCAACTAAGTCATACTCAAAGTGTAGACCCATTGAAATGAATGGGCATGACTATCTGAAGCCTATTCATTTCAGTGGGTCTGCTCTGAGTAGAATTCAGTTGACGATGACCCTTCATATCCAAAATCTTCTCAACTGCAACCTGTTTTAGAATTTAGTCAAGAAAACATGCTAGGAGCAAAATCTGTAAGTAACCGACTCAACGCAAAGCATGTTCCTCCTGAAGATGTAATCCCAGAGGAACTTCTATGTGTATCAGAAACTTCAGTTACATCAGTAACTGTGTATGACTATTGCATAGGACTGAGTCAAATCCTGTCATGCAGCACATCTGCAGGTGGTGGCACACACTTCTGCAGTCCCAGCAGCAGCATAGGAGAAAGCTGAAGGAAATTACTCATTGCATAGTTTCTAGTTTTGGCTCCTCATTTGACCTTCCTGCTCTTACGTCTGGTTCAGTTTCTCCCTTATGGCTGCTTTCAGCTGAGCTCTGAGAATGCAAGTGGATGTGGATTGAGGTCATCCAGTTGATGCAACAATTTGTTGCATGACCAGCTGATGACATTGTGGTGAGATAGAAGCTCATCAATCAAAAGGCTTTCAAGGCAATCTGAAACCTCCCACTGTGCCAAACTAATCAGTAGATTACTTTGCCTCACCCAGAGCAGAAGAGCAGAAGGCCCTTCATCAGGGCTAGATTAACTATTAAGCAAAGTAAGCAGTGTTTAAGGCATCAAGGGAAGGGGGGCACCACAAACATTTTCCATTGCCATATTTTTAACATTAATTGGCAGAAATTGCTCAGTGAGCTTTCATTTTCTTGGTTGAAATATATTAAAAACCACAACAGAACAACCAACAACTATGCAACAAGGCAAGCTGGGTGCCTTATCTCTACTAAATATAGAAGCAGATGTTCTGGGAAATGATATATAATTAGCTGGGGGGGGATGTTCAATATAACTTTTTTTAAGAAACCAGAAGCTTTTCTTTTAGGAATACTTGGTGACCCTTGGGGTGTTCCTTCCAACTCTACAATTATATAATTCTACCATTATTATTATTATTAGTTAAGTGTGTTAGATGCCTACTATAAAAATTTGTCTCAAGGTGACAAGAAGAGAGTTGTTGGAAATCCTGCAGTAGATTGGCCTAATGAGGACTCTTGGTTTCTCCCTATGACCCATGAAGCCTTTTAAGCCAAGTCACATGCACCTGTCTTCAGTTCAGTGCAAATTTCTCCAACAGACACATTTGCCAACATCATAATTCTTTATTTCATGTGCTGCGGTGTTGAAGTTAGAGTGTTGGAGTAGGACCTGGGAGACCAGGTTTCAAATCCCCACTTGGCAATGAAGCTCACTGGGTCATCATCTCTTAGCCTATCTCACAGGGCTCTTGTAGGGGGTTAAATGAGGAGGGAAAGAACCATGTATGCCACCTTGAGCTCCTGGGGGGGGGGGAGTGGGCTAGAAATGCAACACACGGAAGCACAAAAGCGCCTGATTGTTGAGCTTGGTGACATCTGGAGATGGTATGGGTGTTTTCTTCCTCTGTAACCAATTCCTTCCCTCTCTACAACACTCCCAAAGGTTAATTAGACTTCAATATAAGAAAGATGTGTTGAACAATAAAGTTCTTATTATATGGTTCTGTTATGTACTGAGTTGAATAGGATCCAAAATGAAGCAGTCTGATTGGTCCTAGAACAATAGGATTCAAAATGCAGCAGTCTGATTGGTCCTAGAACAATAGGATTCAGAATGAAGCAGCCTGATTGGTCCTAGAACAATAGGCTCCAGAATGCAGCACTCTGATTGGTCCACAGGAGCCACTCAATCCAGCTCCAGGTGGAAGTGAATCCGCGACCTGATTGGCTCACAGGAGAATCCTGGAATTAGCCAATCACATGCAGGCCATTGTGTAAATAATGTATATAAAGCAGACATTCTGGGGGAACTTCCATTCCTCCTCACCACCATGAGCTGAATAAAGAGCATGAAATCCACTCTCGACTCTGAATATATTTCACTGGCGACGAGGATGGGAGCTAAGCTCAACACATGTAAGGTATCTGAATTCTACTTTCCCCACAGGGGTGGTGGAGGAGAATAATTCAGGAAAGTCTGAGCAGTGTTCACAAGCCTACTGCTCATTTACATTTAACCATTGCTTGTTTAAGACATGCTTACTGTGACATGCACACTGGGCCAATATGCAGGGGAAGTGAGTCCCTTTTTGCCATCTGAGGCTCAGCAGGAAAATGTCGCCCTGCCACTGCCCCCTGGCCGTAATGTAGCCTTGCTTACCTGGGTAGTGTACAAAACTTTTAGAAGACATCTGAAGGTAGCCCTGTTTAGGGAAGCTTTTAATGTTTGATGTATTACTGCATTTTAATATTTGGTTGGAAGCCGCCCAGAGTGGCTGGGGAAGCCCAGCCAGATGGGTGAGGTATAAATAATAAATTGTTGTTGTTGTTGTTGTTATTCACTGGAAAAAACCCTGCTTCTCTGTCACTGCCAGAGGTAGCAGGGCAGGCAAGGTGCCCACAGGGACACCACCTCTTAGGCTTCTACCACTGGTGACAACTGCCTCAGCCTGCCTCATGGGCAGGCCTGCCTGCCTGCCAATATGTGTAGAGTGGCATGGAGATAAGCTACAAATTTCCTGATTGGTTTTTTTATATATGCGATACAAGGTGTAGGGCAGTCAAAGACAGTGAGGCAGTCACCTCAGGCAGGATGCTGGGAACAGCTGGCAGGGGCAGCAGGTCTGGGGCCCCAAGAGCACGTTGATTACCACCTTCTGTGCTTGTTGCTTGCTGTCACCACCACCTCGCTTCCTGCTCCACCCCTACCCACTGTTTGCGCCTCCCTGGCTGCCACCCCCGCCTCCTTCAGCAATCAGAGGCTCCCCTGAACTGCCTCTGGTTGCCTCAGGCGGAGGAGGTGCCAGTGGTGGGGGAAGGGTGCACCATTTTATGCTTTGCCTCAAGCAACAACACATCATGGGCTGGCCCTGGCCAAAGATGCCATAAGGCCAAATGAGTGTTTGTGGTGTAAGGGGCTTCTTTTCTTCCCACCCCTAATTTGAATTGAGTCTCAATCCCAGCTATGCCTGGGAAATTCTGGATAATAATAATAATAATAATAATAATAATAATAATAATAATAATAAATTATTTATACCCCGCCCATCTGGCTGACTTTCCCCAGCTACTCTGGGCAGCTTCCAATCGAGTGTTAAAAACAATACAGCATTAAATATAAAAAACTTCCCTAAACAGGGCTGCCTTCAGATGTCTTTTAAAGATAAGATAGCTGCTTATTTCCTTCACATCTGGTGGGAGGGTGTTCCACAGGGCGGGCGCCACTACCGAGAAGGCCTTCTGTCTGGTTCCCTGTAACCTCACTTCTCGCAATGAGGGCACCGCCAGAAGGCCCTCGGCGCTGGATCTCAGTGTCTGGGTTGAACGATGGGGGTGGAGACGCTCCTTCAGGTATACAGGACAGAGGCAGTTTAGGATGTATGGCAGTCCTAATGTTAACTACAAAAACTTTATGGCAGGGATGGGGAACCTTTGGTCTTCTGGATGTCATTGGAGTGCAACTCCCATCAGCCCCCAAAGAGCATGGTTAACAGCCAAGAATGACAGGGCCAACATCTTGTTAGGACCAAAGCTTCTCCATTCTTGCTCTATGGAAACACGAGCAAGGAAAATTATCCCAGTTGTAACCACCAGATCCTTATTTCTGGTTGCCTGCTGCAGCCAGGACAGAAGCAGAATGTATGGAGATTTGTTTTCCTTCTATTGTCACCAGGGCTGGCACAGTTTGAGTCTAATTTTGTGGGATCGGTAGGGAATGAGAGGGACTGAATCCTTGTCATACCCAGCCCTCACCTGATACCACATAATGGGAGTTCTTAGAGCAGGGCTTTGGCCCTCCAGATGTCGCGGAACTACAATTCCCATCAGCCCCAGCAAACATGGCCAATAACTAAGGATGATGGGAGTTGTAGTTCAGCAACACCTTCCTTAGAGGATAAACCAGGTGCCCCAAGGACCCTGAGGAGCAGACAGGTTTCCTTGGAGCCAGGGCTGAGGGGCCCTCTGGGAGAGACCTGCTAAAGAACCCTTGGAACTGTCAGAGGAAGTGCAGTCATCACAACTCCAGACATGAAGAACACCAGTACCAAAAGGTCTGCTAAGACAGATGACATGACATGTGGCTGCAGACCCAGAGTCATCATGTGGCATGTGAGTAGTGTGGGATGTAGTGGGAGTCATCATGTGGCATGTGAGTAGTGTGGGATCCATTGGTACAGTCAAATGCAAATTCCTTATTCCCCTAGAGTGGGCACAGGGAGGGGGACATCCAGCCAGTATAACTTCCTGTTCCACTGGTCTGGAGTTTCCTCCCCCTGCATGTGATCTGGGAGATGGCCATGGCTCTGACTGACTCCATAAAAGGAGTCATACACCCATTTTGTCAGTCTTGAAGTTGTCTTGTTCCAGTGTTTTCTTGTTATCTCTTTTTGCTGTCATGCTGCTCTCCTTCAGCCATTTTGTTGTCTTAATCTAATTTTGCTGTCTGCTGGCTCTCAGCCAGCAGCACATGAGTTCAGTCTCCATATGAGACAAACTCACTGCTTCTTTGTGTAACTATTAAGTAAAGCCTGCCTTTCAGGGATCAAATTGTGACCTGAAATGTGAGTAAACTTTTGTTACTTTACTCAGAAAGACTCTTGTGTCTTTATTCTTTTAAGTGGGATCAAAGGGGACACCAGGAAATAATCTTAACTAAGAGATTCAAGCGAATCCGCAAACTAGCTTCCAGCTATATTGAGGGGAATTTGCTCTGCTACATCACTCACTAGCATGAGTGAAGGAAGGATATTACTTAATCAATATATCCTCTCCTACAATCCTTAACATTCCCACAAGTAGAAGTAGATTGGGTCTCCTTGTGTGTAAGGGGTCCCTGAAATGCATTTATTATCAGCAGCTGTGGCTAGGGTTTGTTCTAAGAAGTCAGAAAAGGCGAGCCTTCCATTTTATGGTGACAACAAAAGTCTTTGTTTCCTTGTTCCCAAGTGTTCCCTTGTTGGAATTCTTTGTGATATTGACCTTGAACTGGCCTTATCTCTGGATCATGCTTTTGACCTGGGCTGATAATCTGTACTTGACCTTGGTTTAGACTGCACTGCACTACCAACCATGGCTTTGCAAGTGAGTGTGCCCACTTACTGTCTCCTAGGAGTGGGACCTTAGCTGCTGAAGGCACCGGCTGGAGTGCGACAAAAAACGAAGGCCCAGATAGGGGACTCACTCTAGGTGGATAGCAAAAGGAACATAGGAAGCTGGCTTATCCTGAGTCAGACTATTGGTCCATCTAGCAGAGTACTGCCTACACGGACTGGCAATCCTATGGATCCATAGATATCTACAACATGCCTCTGGAACACCCTATTCTACACACATGTATACAGTGGAGAGTCATGGGATAGACAAGAGCATTTGTGGAACTCAAAGAATATAAGGTATACAGAAAGAAGCAATGAGGCTTTTATGGTGGGAGAGGGCGACCTCTCATACTTTGATTTATAGACTATTCTCACTGACCTTGAAGATATGCAGCTGCTTTCTCAGACGCCATTGTCTGCAGACCTTTCAAAGCCTCTGCTGATATTTTCCATGGCACTGAAAAGACAAGAAGAAAACAAACAAAACCCTTGTTACTACCGGGGCCTTGCAGAGCCAGGCAGAGGCCCGGGCCAGGTAGATAATGTGCCCCCCCCTCTTTTTTTTACCCTGGGGATAACTGAAGTCTTATAAACAAGTAAGTACAGTGGTACCTCGGGTTAAGTACTTAATTCGTTCCAGAGGTCCGTTCTTAACCTGAAACTGTTCTTAACCCGAAGCACCACTTTAGCTAATGGGGCTTCCTGCTGCCGCCGCGCCGCCGGAGCATGATTTCTGTTCTCATCCTGAAGCAAAGTTCTTAACCTGAAGCACTATTTCTGGGTTAGCGGAGTCTGTAACCTGAAGCGTATGTAACCCGAGGTACCACTGTATATAAATAATTTTGTGAATATGCTGACTGAGGCCCCCTTTGGAATCAAAGGCCCGGGCCAAGTGGCCCATATGGTCCCCCCTCTATCTGGGCCTGGTTCCTACTTTCTTTAAACAAAAATGATGCTCCGAGGTGACTTAGCATCCCCACAAAGGACCACAGAAAGGTGCCAAAGCTGTGGGATTGAAATATTGGTGTTTTTTGGAATTATTATCTGAGCTCCAGGAAGCAGGTGTGGGAGAAAAGTAGTTTGGTTTTTTTTAAAAAAACCCCACACATTTCTTTATTAATGCATTGAATCAGATCATATCAGTTTATCGGTGGGATAATGAACTTTCAGTGTGCTTAATTCACCAAGAATCACCTAGAGACACCATCTCAAATTAGAAGCAGTGATTCAGCTTTTTGAGTTCCATCACCAAGGAAGAATTTCACAACTCAAGAACATTACTGTATTGGCTTGGCAAGGATCAGAGCCTGATGCTGAGACTTGATTGGTGTCATTAATTATGACTTTACACTGTTGTTGTTTAGTCGTTTAGTCGTTTAGTTGTGTCTGACTCTTCGTGACCCCATGGACCAGAGCATGCCAGGCACTCCTGTCTTCCACTGCCTCCCGCAGTTTGGTCAAACTCATGCTGGTAGCTTCGAGAACACTATCCAACCATCTCGTCCTCTGTTGTCCCCTTCTCCTTGTGCCCTCCATCTTTCCCAGCACCAGGGTCTTTTCCAGGGAGTCTTCTCTTCTCATGAGGTGGCCAAAGTATTAGAGCTTCAGCTTCAGGATCTGTCCTTCCAGTGAGCACTCAGGGCTGATTTCCTTCAGAATGGGTAGGTTTGATCTTCTTGCAGTCCATGGGACTCTCAAGAGTCTCCTCCAGCACCATAATTCAAAAGCATCAATTCTTCGGCAATCAGCCTTCGTTATGGTCCAGCTCTCACTTTACACTAGATGGATGCAGGATTCTTAGAAACAAGTTATGTGCATCTAACACATTTCTCATATGTGATAAAACAGAGCCTTCTACTGGCTTTAGGTGGAAATTTCATGCCTGAACTCAGCTGGGACAACAAATATGTCATTAATACTTCTCTAGGCTCTTTCACTTGATAAAACATGTTTTTTCAGTTATTGCCTGGCTTTCTGAATGGTTTATGTATCACAACACTTGACAAACAGCATTGTAACTACAAGATCTAAGCAAAGACTTCTACGGGTACAAGGTATAGAATGGAGGTAGTCCACATGGTGCTCTCCAGATGTTTTTTTGGACTCAAAGTCACATCAGCTGTAGTCAGCAGGGCTGATGGAAGTTGGAACCTAGCAACCTCTAGAGCACTGGTGAGGAATCTCCTACCAGCAGACCTAAGTAGGTGAGACACAGGTTCCAATTTAGCCCATCAGTGTGAGATGTGGAACACATTCTATGGCTGTGTACCCACAGACCAATCCAATTCAGAGTCCACCTTGGATCCAGGCTCCAAATTGATTTGGGGGCCTGTTTTAAAGTTGTCAGAAGGGTGGTAACAGGGGAAGAAGAAAAACTGCATTCAATCCTTCTGGGTGCTGCCTTGCCAACATGTTCCCTGGGGAAATTGCACTGGTCAAGGAGCCCATACAGAAAGCAGGAGTTAATGTTCTGCTCATTGGCTGCTTGTTGTTTCACCACTTGTGCTCCTCGCAGGGAAGGGTTGGTGAAGGAGGCTGTGCAGAGGATGCCTGCCCTGTCTTTTGACAGCACCGGATTGCTCTAGGTGAGTCAATTTGGCATGGGACAACCCAACCCAGCCTAAGCTGATTTTGTTCAAAATTTGGGTTTCATCAGAATCGGGGCATAGCCCTAGTACAGTGATGGTGAACCTTTTAGAGACCGAGTGCCCAAACTGCAACCCAAAACCCACTTATTTATTGCAAAGTGCCAATGGGGCAATTTAACCTGTATGTCCCATTTTTTTCTGTGTGTTTCACGTTTCTTCTTTATGACTGCTGTTGTAATAAATAATCATTCATATACGGTTCAAATTGGGAAAAATAAATACTGTACAGTGATACCTCAGTTTTTGATTAGCTTAGTTCGACATCTGGTAACCTTAGCATAACAGGATTTAACCCCTTCACTTATCAGCCGATGAATGGGACTTAAATACTGCTCAGTTTGGTAGGGTTCCACATCAAATCAGGAAGGGATTTGTATCAGAATCCTTTGCTAAAACTGAGAGGAGAAGGGAAAGCTTCCTTTAAGCAACACCTTGCAAGGTGCTTTTCCAAAGTACATTGCAGCTGGCATTGTATCATGACTTCAGATGACTGACAACTGGGAGGTCCCTCAAGGCTGATCCTGATAAGGATCTGACCTGTTGAACCAAGAAGATTGTCTACCCTAGGACTAAATGGATGGGCTATCTTTCTGGATCAGTAGAAAATACCGTAGATTTCAATATTCAGTCAAGGGTAAATGAATGAAACATAGCATTGACTGCACAAAAGCAGAGCTTTGCCTCTCTAGGATGATTGATACTGTGACACTTCCTCCTTGCTCACAACATAGGCTACACTATGTCACTGAATACGAGCATGATACCCCTTCAATTATCTATCCATGCATTAATCTCAATTAAATCCTAGTGGGCTGTTTCCAATTCAGCCCTTGATGATTGATAGCTGAGTAATGTGTGTGTGTACACATAAAGTCACATTTGAGTACCTCTAGGTATTTAGCTAACGGTATCCTGTTCTCTGCCAAAAGAAATGTGGGATGAAGATTTATTAGGTGGTTTTAATAGCTCTGAATCAACTCGGCAAGGCTGTTTGGCCTTGAGAGTCTTGTAGATAATCTGCTCAATTTTAGACATGAGCTTCCTTTATCTTGCCAACAAAATATCCTTGCATTAAGATTGGATACTTTGCTCTTTTAATGGGTATATTGACTACTCGTGAACTCATTAACCCCCAACCATCTTATTTTCTAATTCTATGGAGGCAAAATGGAAACAGCCAGATGCACTGGACTAGGAGAACTACCATTCTTGTTGCCCTGGGTACTGTGCCCATGTACTAGCACTGGTTTAATGTATTGGTTAGTATGTTGGCCTTGGAAGACCAGGGTTCAAACCTCCACTCAGCCATGAAGCTCACTGGGTGACTTTGTGCCAGTCACAGTCCATCAGTCTAATCCACCTCACAAGGCTGTTGCAAGGATAAAACGGGGGGGGGGGGGGCAGGGGACGGAGCCAGGATTGCCACCTTGAGCTTCTTGGATAAAAGTTGGGACAGAAATGCTGATAACAGGAAGAAAAAGGAGAACGAATGTCCAAAACAGTCCACCACTCCCTATGTGCTTTTTATTTACATGTGGTGAAGTTGCAAATGGAAGTTTCATATTTTGTGGAGGTGGTGATGGTGGTGGAGCAAAGTATTTGTCCCTGCAAAGGGCCCCACTGCTGCTACTCTTTTCTTTTTCACTTCTTTGCGCGCGCGCACACACACACACACACATGCACATTCATGAGTAAGCTATTCCTCATGAGAAGAACAAATCCCCAGGCAACCTGGATGGCCTGCAGGTATGCTCAGAGTGGGGTTCTGAAGACTCAGGATTAAAAACATAAAGTCTCAGGCACAGGAGTGTTGGGACAACATCTCTGTACCATTTCTCTGTCCCAATGTGTGGATACCTGTTAGTTCCTTCAAGTCTTACATTCAGTTCTCCACATTTCCTCATCAGTTTGTGAGTTAGTAGTGGTTATTTTATTTTATTTTTAGGATTTTAGTGCAAATTTCTCAGTTTAAGACTTGCCAAGGTTAGTAGATGACCAATTCTCCATCTCTTACTGAACACTTTTTGTTTCTCTTTACATTTTACATCTCTCTTGTGGGGGAGTGTGGCACATGCTACAAAGGAAAGAATCAATCTGATGAAATGATATCAGCATGTAGAACGGGGAGCTTCAGGCTTGGGTGCAGGGGAGAAAATGTGGTCCACTAGGCTATATGGTCCTTGGTGCTCTCTCTCCAGGCTACACACACCCTCCTGAACCACAACCCTCACTGGTTCTGCTTTGCAACCTCCTGGAGTGTTTTTGCCTATCATGGAACTCTGTTTATGCCTCTTGCTTTCCTGGATGGAGAATAGACAGGGCAATGTGAGTGTTTGTGTAGAAACCAGGTCAATGTACAAAGGTAGAACTTTGCACTTGTCGCTCTGATCACTTTTGCCTCTGACCTCCACCCATCAATGGCATGTGGCCCTCAGGAGGTTGATCAGAATGGAATGTATCCCTCATTCTGGAAAATGTCCCCCACAGTGATGTAGAATAGGTCCATCTTTGCCCAAACAATGAAGATTGTGCAATGCAGCTGACAAAGGCAAGGCGAAAATTATAGGATACACATCCGGCATACAGAAACCTCTGTTTTCTAGCGCTGAAACCACTTCATCCTGTCACTGGTACTAGTTCAAGTAGGCACCATGGGTGAATAGCTCTTGTTTCTAAGAAACTGGTCAGTTGCCTACATTGTATGAGGTTGCTTTCTCCTTTAAGGAGCAGGTTCGCAGTTTGGGGTGCTTTTGGATCCAGCTGTGTCATTGGAGGCTCAGGTAGCCTCAGTGTCTGGAAGTACCTTTTACCAAGTGCTGCTGTTTTGACAGCAACAGCCATTCCTGGACTGGGGAAGCCTTGCCATAATAGTTCATGCACTGATTACTTCAAAACTGGATTACTGCAATGTGTTCCATGTGGGACTTCCCTCACATTTGATCTGGAAGCTGCAGTTAGTGCAAAATGCTGCAGGAAAATCACTGACAGGAGTGAGGCATGTAACACCTATGCTTTACACTGGTTACTGATTTGCTACTAGGCCAGGTATATAAAGCTCTTAGCAACTTGGGACCAGTTTACATTGTTTTGCGTGACTCGGCAAACCCACCTGGCAGGTATGACTGTGCCTGCTTTAAGTGCCCCCCTCCCCATCACCAAGGAACTATCAGCCCAAGCAACAACTGGCTCAAATCCTACATTTTCAGACCATCCATGCCAAAAATATTCACTTGTAATTTATCTCATTCATATCATCTTACCACATTTCTCTCTACCTTGGTGTCCATCGTACTCAGCCGTAGATCCCTTCAAAGAGACAAAAAGTCAAGAGAAAGTTACATCTATGATGTCCTAGACTCCCCCCCCCCCGTTCCTTGCTTTCATTACCCTAGATTACATTTAAATGAACTTTAACTCATAATAGGCTTTATTTTAATTCACAGGTGACTAAACTGCAGCCCATATGTTAAGATACAACATCCATCACCCCTAAGAAGCTTTCCAGGCTTTGGGAAGGAGGTGCCAAGGGAACATTTAGGGGACTAGCCTAGTCTCCCTAGTCCACTCACCAATAGCATATTTTTCAAATAACATAATATTATTTTGGGAAATTGTGGTAATGAGTATCCACTTGTTTCACTGATAAAATTGCAACTGTGCCCCATCAAACCTGGACCATTGGACAATGCCAAAATGTTTGTAAATAAGTCAATTATGTTTTGAAACCCCACATTCTCAAAATGAAATGGAGCATCCTTAGGTGATGTGAGACACTAACAATGGGACATGAAGTTTCAGGGGTGGTAACATCCAGATTTGGATTATTGCAATGCACTCTACATGGCACTGCCCTTGAAGATGACTCAGAAACTTCAGTTGGCCTAAAATGCAGCAGCCAGATTACCGGGTTGGGTTCCATTTAAACCTCACATAACTCCCTTTTCTTGCTAGTTCATTTCTGGGCCCATTTAAAGCTGCTTATTTTAGCATCATAAGCCCTAAATAACACAGGCCCCAAGTACCTGAAAGACCATGTCCTTCTCTACAGACCTTCCTGGGTGTTAAAATCAACAGTCTTTATAGATCTTGGTGCCAGGGGTAGGCAGATACGGCCCAATCGCCTTCTCAATTCTGCCCGTGGACAGTCCGGGAATCAGCGTGATTTACATGAGTAGAATGTGTCCTTTTATTTAAAATGCATCTCTGGGTTATTTGTGGGGCACAGGAATTTGTTCTACCCTCCCCTTCAAAATATAGTCCGGCTCACCACATGGTCTGAGGGATGGTGGAAAAAGGTTGCTGACCCCTGATCTTGGCAGTGCTTTTTTTCTTCTTCTGGGGAGACGCAGGTGTACGCATACCCCTAAATATTTTGTGAATCTTTGTACTTTTGTCCATTTACTGTATTTGTTTTCCCCAATTTGAACTATAAAATGGTGATTTTCTTTAGTAAAAATTAGAGTACCCCTAAACATTTTTTAAATGAAAAAAAGCAGTGGATCTTGGCAATTCCTCCACCCTAAGAAGCTTGCGAGAGGGCAGGAGAGGTCCCCTAAATGTTCCCTCCCCATGGATGTGAATTTCGCATCTTCATTACAGTGGTATCTCTAGTTAAGAACTTAATTCGTTCCAGAGGTCCGTTCTTAACCTGAAACCATTCTTGACCTGAGGTACCACTTTAGCTAATGGGGCCTCCTGCCACTGCGCCATCGGCACATGATTTCTGTTCTCATCCTGAGATAAAGTTCTTAACCCGAGGTACTACTTCCAGTTAAGCGGAGTCTGTAATCCAAAGTGTTTGTAACGTGAGGTGTTTGTAACCCGAGGTACCACTGTATATAAAGGTAAAGGGACCCCTGACCATTAGGTCCAGTCATGGCCGACTCTGGGGTTGCCGCGCTCATCTCACTTTATTGGCCGAGGGAGCTGGTGTACAGCTTCTGGGTCATGTGGCCACTTCTGGCGAACCAGAGCAGCGCACGGAAACACCGTTTACCTTCCCGCCGGAGCGGTATCTATTTATCTACTTGCACTTTGACGTGCTTTCGAACTGCTAGGTTGGCAGGAGTTGGGACCGAACAACGGGAGCTCACCCTGCTGCAGGATTTGAACCGCTGACGTTCTGATCGGCAAGTCCTAGGCTCTGTGGTTTAACCCATAGCGCCACCCGTGTCCCTACTACTGTATATAGCTTTCAGTTAATGCTGAGGACAGACCTCTTTACCCTTGGTTTTGACATCTGGGATGTATATTTTTAGGAACCCTGTTATTTCTGTGATCTTACTTTGTTTTAAACTAGTTTTGACACTGTGTTAAAAAACCTTAGGGTGAAGGGTTAGTAAATAATACTCATAATGATTACATTTCAGTCCAGAATAAACAGCAGCACCTCCAGATATTGTTGAAACTCTATTCCCATTAGTATTGCCAGCTTTGGTTGGACAAAATAAAGCACAGATCAGAAGAGATTGTGAGACACCCACCCACTCATGATACCAAATCTTCCCCTCCCTCTATGGAGGGGTTTCCCCTGCCTGCATTCAGGGGTTCCCCACATTTGAAGCACAAAGGGACAGGGGACAGGTGATCCCATTTTTCTAGGGATGGGTGGCGATATTAATTCCAATAAGCCCCTGCCATCAAGACCATCATAGCTAATGATCAGGGATGCTCCAGACTCAGAAGCTTGGTCTTTTGGAAAAGGAACCTATGTACAAGCCATTGCTTTATGACACCCACACCCATACCATAATTTTATATCCAGGTTAAAATTAATTAAATGGTCTTCACATAATGAATGCACTGCCAAAAGAGGTGGTGAAGAATGCTAACATAGGGCAGATCCACACCATACTTTTAAAGAGCATTTGATACACATTCCCACAAAGAGGCTTTTAAAAAGGGATTAGACAAATCCATGGAGGAAGAGTCTATTAATGGCTATTGGCCATGATTAACACAGTGGAACTTCCATGTTCAGAGGCAGTTTATCTGAATACCAGTTGCTGGAGGACGACAGCAAGGGAGACCTGTTGCTATCACTTCCTACTTATGGGCTTCCACAGCAAGATGCTGGTCTAGATGGGCCTTTGGTGTGCTATTCTGTGATGAATCTGCCAGTATGACTTTGGGCTAACCTACCCCACAGGGTTGCTGTGAGGTTAAAATGAGGATGGGATAGAGGACACTTCGTACGCTGCTCTGATTTCTTTGGGTGAAAGGCATATAGCAATGTAATAAGCAGACATTTTTATTTTTAAAAAAGTAATTTTGCATCTGTTTTGTTGCAATACTTGAAATAATTACTTCAAAAATATAAAAAATAAAAACAGTGCCCCCCCCCTAGTAAAACAATAGCAGCAACCACCCAAAACCTTCTTAAATTGTGAGTTCAACAAGTTCTTAACATACTGCAGAGGCAGTAAGCTGGCTCTCTGGGCATGGCCTCAATTTTGCCAGATGGAAATTAATCTTGTCCTTTTCTCAAAACATAGCTCTGATCAGAAAGGTTAGTGTTTTCTCTTGGGCGCTGGTGTAGTTTTTTTCAATCCTGATATAGCTGGTCACTTACAAGCTTGAGGCTGCAACAACATCTGTCTTCCTTTGAAAATCAATTTGGTGGCATTATGCCAAAAATGTTATTCTAGGGAGCTGTAGTGATTGCTTGTCAGGAGTGTGGATCACTCCCTGAGGATGGCTGTCAAATGTCTTTGAGACCAATGAGATCAATGGTTGGTTTGAAGGAGGGGAAAAAGACCCCTCTTTTCACCTCTCATAATTTTGTTTGGGTGGTGTGCAGGAGCATAAGATGCTGTCTTATAGTGAGTCAGAACACTGGTCCATCTAGTTCAATACTATCTATGCTGACTGGCAGTGGTTCTTTCCAGGCTCAGCCCACCTGGGGACACCAGGAATTGAACTTGGATTCTTCTGCATGCAAAGCAGATGCCCTACCACTAGGGAAGGGGGACAACTTTGATTCAGTTTGCATTTAAAGCCGAATGTATAAGTTTGCACTTTCCAAAACAATTTGAGAACTGAAACACAGCCACCCCTCAAAATGCGCACTTCTTTGAATTTTGCGATTCATTTCTCCAACCAAACAATGTTTACAAAAATGCAGATGCCAGGGGAAGGTGTGCATAAAGAATGAAAATAGTATACCAAAATGCATTATATGAGGAGAAATTGCCAAACAAAATACTGAAGAATGTTTATGGTGATTATTATTTATTAGAATTGTGGAGAACCAAATTTAAGAAAAACCAGACTGAGAGCACCAAAATTACAGAGCTTTCCATCCTTAACTGCCAGTGAGCTATGGCCCTCTCAACCTTCCCTAGAAAGATACACACACAGCTTTCTACCTGTCTGTCATTCAGTCCATCCTGGGGAACTGGATCTATCCCCTGGGTCAGATAGTTAACTCCCTCAAACCCCTGAGGGACAAGCTTGATAGGTGGCTGGGTTTACAAATCTGTCAATCACCCGAGATCAAGTTACACTTTCTCCATCAGGAGTAGGGCCAGTGGATGTGACTTCACCAAAATAGCCTCACTGGCCACTTGTGGAGATCTAGCAGGACTAGGACTGGTCAAATCTGTCAATACCAATTTCTCTTGATTTTTCATTTTCCTACATCACTTTGTAAAGAAAACAAATCCTCATTAAAATTCATCAGCCCTGTCTTGGGTATTATGCAGTAGGACTCTTCTTATGTTCTGTCATAGAGGCTGGGCAGTCATGCATCAAGGATGCTGTAATTGGATCTGTTGCAGGAATTTATGTATAGGTTGGGGGCGGGGTTTGCCCCTCCAGCAGATATCATGCACATGCAACCCACTACCAAAATCAGCACAATTGCTTTTGTGACTTTTGTGATTTGTCCCCACAAAACACTTCATCACAGTTTCTTTCTATCTATTCAAAGGGCCTTTGCTGCATGGTACCAAATGTAAGAATTCACTGATAAATGTATCTATGTACTGGCTCACAGGGAAAACTTCAGAAATTCATATAGACATGTGAGCTCAGCTACTCAGCAGCCCCTCTGCCTGAGTGATAATCCCTGGTATCCTGATACATGAGTGCCAGACAGGTAGCCATTCCAGAAATAATAAACCCAGATGAAGACAAAAGGGTGTGATTAACTTGGCTGGGAAACAGGGAAATGTAAATATCTCTTTTGTTATAATTGTTGAGTGTTTGGTGGAGGGCAAGGAGAACCATGGGGCAGGGTCCAGGATGCACAGATTACTGCCACCAGACCTCCACTTTCATGATGTAACCGTGATGTATGAGTGATGTCGTTTGGGGGGATAACATGGGGATTAGCAGCTAATAAAAGTTTGGGGGCTCTTTTGTTTGGGGCTTCCATCTTGTTCCACCTTGTGGTAGGTGGGAGTTCTGTCGTGACAGTCTTCACTAAAGACCAAGCCTACTGGCTGCTATTTTGCTCTGGTATTCCTGGCTGGTGTCCTTGTTTTTTGTCCAAGGGAGCCCTCAGATTTCTCCATTTACAGATCCTGCATGGAAGATCCAGCACAGACCCATGAGGTTGGATTAGCTAACTTTCAAGATCCCTTGTGACCCTTTGATTGTATGGCTTTATTTAGGAAAGATATTCCATAGTGGTTGAGACTAGGAAGGATTGTAAGCTATGGAGAGATGGGAATACGAAGGAGAGTTCTGTAGACCCAGGGTGGCTGAAGAAAGTGGTTGCTAAATGTCTAGAGTCTAGACATTAACGGGGGAATTTTCCTAGTTTTGGTTTCTATCTTTTACTGCAGCTGTACTGGCTTGGCAATGCTAAGAAGAAGACCAGCAAGCAACACCTGATTTTCGCAGCTGGATTTGCATAAACACTATCAACCAATGTAATGACCACAGGCTGCTACTTCTTGAAAGTATAGCAACATCATTTTCTTTCTGGCCTCCCCCGCTTTTGTGACGTCTGGGAAGTGAAGCACTGACGTCTACCAGATCAAAGCACAAATCCTGGGGGCTTTGTTTCTGGCATCACAGTGTAAATCCTGGTGGTGCTCACTGAAATATACTCGGAGTCGCAAAGTGATTTCATGCTCTTTATTCAGCTCGTAGTGGTGAGGAGGAATGAATGAAAGTCCCCTCAAAGCATCTGCTTTATATACATTATTTACACAATGGGCTGCACATGATTGGCTAATTCCGGAATTCTACTGTAAGCCAATCAGGTTGTGGATTCACTTCTATCTGGAGCATGATTGGGTGGTTCCTGCCAACCAATCATACTGCTGCATTGTTCTAGGACCAATCAGACTGCTGCATTCTGAATCCTATTGTTCTAGGACCAATCAGACTGCTGCAGTTTGGATCCTATTCAACTCAGTACATAACACTCACCCTCATGGATATTATTCTGGGAGCCACACACCAATGGTAAGTGGGACCAGATGCAGATGTGCATCTTAATTTGTGTGCTGTACCTTACAAAATACTGCTTTCTGCACACACCCCCTCATTCCTAGTATTCAGGAGGTAGAACTTAGCCATCAATATCCTCCTTATCCTCCATGAATTTGTCCGATCCTCTATTAAATCCATTCATGTTGGTGGTGGCCATCACCACCTCTCGTGACATTGAAATCCATAGTTTAGCAAGGTGCTGTGTGAAGAAGTACTTTTTTTGGTCTGTCCTGAATCTTCCAGACTTAAAACCATAGAATCATAGAATCTTAGAACTGGAAGTTACCCAAGGGTCATCTAGTCCAACCCCCTGCAATGCTGGAATCTCAGCTAAGGCATCCATGACAGATGGCCATCCAACCTCCAAGGAAGGAGAGTCCCCCACCTCTTGTGGGAGTCTGTTCCACTGCTGAACAGTTCTTCCTATCAGAAAGTTTTTCTGAAAGCTTAGTTGGAATCTCCTTTCTTGGAGCTTGAAGACATTACCTCGAATCCTACCCTCAAGGGCAGGATAAAACAAAGAAGCTCCCTCTTCCATGTGACAGCCCTTAAGATATTTGAAGATGGCTATCATATCTCCTCTCAGTCTCCTATTTTCCAGGCTAAAAATACCCAGCTCCTTCAAGCATTTCTCATAAGACTTAGTTTCCAGACTCTTGATCATCTTGGTTGCCCTCCTCTGCACACATTCCAGCTTGTCAACATCCTTCTTAAATTGTGGTGCCCGGAACTGGACAAAGTATTCCAGGTGTGGTCTAACCAAGGCAGAGTAGAACGGTACTATGACTTCCCTTGATATGTCTGTTGATTCAGCCTAGAGTAGCCTAGGCTTTTTTTGCTGCTGCATCACACTGTTGACTCATGTTAAGTTTGTGGTCCACCAAGACCCCTAGATCCTTTTCACATGTGCTACTAGTAAGCCAGGTATCCCCCATCCCATATTTGTGCATCTTCCTGCCTAAGTGCAGAACCTTACATTTGTCCTTATTATAATTCATTTTGTTAGCTTGCGCCCTGTTCTCTAATCCATTAAGGTCATTTTGAGTTCTGATTCTGCCTTCTGTGGCATTAGCTACCCCTCCCAGTTTGGAGCCATCTGCAAATTTGATGAGCTTCCCCTCAATTCCTTCATCCAAATCATTTATAAAGATATTGAACAACAACGGTCCCAGGACAGAACCCTGCGGCACCCCACTTGTCACTTTTTTTCCAGGATGTTGAGGAACCATTAATGAGTACTCTTTGGGTTTGGTCAGTCAACCAGCTACAAATCCACCTAACAGTTACCTCATTCAACCCACATTTTAGCAGCTTCCTCAAGAGAAAATCATAGAGGACTTTGTCAAAAGCCTCACTGAAATCAAGATATACCTTATTTTTTGCTCTATAGGACGCACTTTTTTCCACTCCAAAAATGAAGGGGAAATGTGTGTGCGTCCTATGGAGCGAATGGAGAGCGAGAGGGGTCGGTGAATGAAAAGGGATAGCCACCTGAAGCCTTTGGAACGCAGAGGGAACTCGCGCTGCGCTCCAAAGGCTTCGCAACCTTGCCGCTTCCAGACCCGTTCTGGGGGCTGGGGTCGGGGGAAGCTCGGGCTTCCCCCACCCCAGCCCTGCGGCCAGAAATGAAGCCAAAGCGGCACACAGCCTCTCCCAGCTGGAGAGGTTGAGCGTGGCTAAAGAGGAAGCCAAGACAGCCAGCAGGATGGATCCCGCTGGCTGTCTTGGCTTATTTGCTCTTTGGGGCTGGGGGAAAAAATAATTCCCCCCCTTTATTCCCCCCCCTAAAAACTAGGTGCACCCTATGGTCCGGTGCGCCCTATGGAGCGAAAAATACGGTACTATATCCACAGCATTTCCCTGATCCATTGAGTTTGTAACCCCCCCCCAAAAAAAAATTGTTAGGAATCTCATGCTGGGTCTTAGTAACCACAGAATCCTTTTATAAATGCTCACAGACTGACTGTTGAATTATCTGTACTAGGAACTTCCCTTTATAAGAACTTCGGAGTAGACCTGCTTGATCTAGCCCATCTGATCCAGCACCCTGTTTGCAAGGTGGCAAACCAGATGCCCATGGATAGCACACAAACTGTGGACCTGAGTGCAACAGCAGCACTGTCCGCGTTTATGAGTCCCAGCAACTGGTATTCAGAGGCATGCTACCTCTGACCATGAAGGCAAAGTACAGCCACTGTAGCTAGTATCCTTAATGGTTTTATCTTCCATGAACTTATCTAATCCTCTTTTAAAATCACCCAAGTTGGGGGCCACCAGTATAACTTTTGGGAGTGAACTTCATAGCTTTAACTATGCACTGCAGGGAGAAATAGTTTGTCTGTTCTGAATCTTCTGACATTCAGTTTCGTTGGATGAATAGCCTCAAATTCTAGTATTACGAGATCCTTATATTACATCCCTATGTAATCCCATTGGGAAGACCCAGGTAAGCCCTGCCCCACATAATCGATCACATGATGCAATGCACACACACCATTTGAATGGCAATGCTCGTCAACTTTGGGGACCCCCAGCCCCCTCAAATATTTTATTAGGGGGCCCAAAGCCCCCTCAGCCCCCAGGAGTTGGCTCCTATGCCCTTGAGACTTTGGATTTCAAACCTTTTCAGAATTTTGCTGTGAAATTTAGCTTAGACAGTCAGGTTTCTCCCTCCCCTCTTAACTCTTACTGATAATTTTTCTATGCAGTAACATTAAGAAACAATTTCCTAAATTCAATGCTATTAAGACCTTGTCTCCTACTGAAATAATAATCATCCTGGAAACCAATCACATCTATAATGTTAATTTATGACCTGCAAAATTTTGGAGAAGTACTCATTTCATAGAATGGCTCTGTTTTGGTTTGCATACTGTTTCAGAAACTGCAAAGCAGGTTGATTTGCCTTTTAATGGGAAGGGAATCTAACCCTCCATCTCTGTTGGCACAACTTTACAAAGTAGGTTCCATTCCTTCTAATACATACCACTGCCCTTGAGTGACATGCCCCCCCCACTCAAACTCAGTTTCCCATGAGATTATCATGGCTATTTCCACCAATATTCATCTTATCTCACTCCCCAAACATTTGGTTCTTTGGTTCTTTCCATTCCCAAATTATTATTATTATTATTATTATTATTATTATTATTATTATTATTATTGCTATTATTTATTTCTATATGGTTTTAAACAATATACAAAGAAAAGGATGACAAAAGAAAGAATCAAAAGTAGCATTCAACTGCCTCACTGCCAGGGAAAAGAAATAAAACAAGTTAATATTGCATAGCAAATAGTCTGTCATGACTGTGTTTTACTCAGCAATCAGTTCAATTTATTGTGAGCAGCCATTAAACACATAAAAAATAATAACAAGAATACCTGAAGACATTTCAACAGCTCAATGCATAAAAAAATTGTGCCTTAGGGGTTCATTCTGAACGGTTTTAAGTCATGTTTTCAGTATGTGCTTTGTACTGCTTTTAAAACTATGATCTTATTATATTTCTATGAATTTTCTTGAGACTTTTATGTAAAAAGAAACCCACAAATTAATAATGAATAATCAAGGGTTGTGAGAGAGCTTCCGCTGGAGACTCCCCAGGAGCTCAGAACATGAGGGAGAGTATCCCAAAATCATCTACTAATGGGCCATACTTTTTGGAGGGGAAAGTATCCAAGTAAGGATATTGGATACCCCTAAAGTTATTGCTTCTGCCATTTCTTTTCTAACCCTTCTCCCCATTCTCTGTTTTGAATCCTTATTGCTATCCTTACTGAGATTCTTGCCTTGCTGGGGGTTGGACTGAATGACCCTAAGGGTCACTCCAACTCTACCGTTATATGATTTTATGAATTCAGTGTTTTTTCTGCTTAGAGTAGACCCATTGAAATGAATGGATATCCCTGGCTTAGGTTTATTAATTTCAATGGGTCTAGTGTGTGTATAATTTAGTTGGATCCAATATGTGTGTACATACATATGTGCACAATTATATGGGGCGCCTTTTTAGTCTATCAAACATTTTCTTTTCTTAAATAAGCATTCACTAGGTAGATCAGGACCATAGCTCAGTGCTAGAGCATAGTGTTTGCATGCAGAAGGTCCTAGGATCAGTTTCAGTCATTTCCCAGTTAAAGGACCTCAGCGTGTGATAGGAAAGAACTGTCTCTGCCTTAGACTCCAAGGAGTAAAATATGACCACATATAAGACAGTTTCCAATTAGGGATGGAGGAGAATTTAAATTGAGCAAACCAACCTCACCTTCTAGACTAATACATAAAACAAAATGTAATAGCACTTTAAATTTTGCTGTTCTCTGTATTTGTGAAATAGTTCTTGGCTTAAAACATGCTTGAATATTGACCACATTTTTAATGAGAATTGGAGTCCAACAATATCTGGATGTCAACATTTTACCTACCCATGTTTTACAGAATACCATCAGCAAAACAAATGTCCTTATTCCAACAGCTTGAAATCAACACGTTGAGTCTGCTTGTAGGAATTCTGTGACATTTCAAGCAGTAAAGATCTCACCCTGTATTTCATATCCAGTCACCTACTCTCTGCAATGCAACTGACTGGCATTGTACAGTGGAGTTGGCTTTCATGGATCAGTTGAAGCCAAAGCCTGAATAATTGCAAAAGGTGTGCCATGAAAGCTGAAACTCAACATTTTATCTGGATAACAGGAGTTAAGAGAGCCCTAGGGCAGAAGCAGGAAGCAACTTACCGTCCTTTGAAGTACCAAGACCACAATGGTTCCCAAAGATGCAAGAAGGCAGATTGTGAGAGAAATGATGGCGAAACAGAAGTATGTTTGGATTGGGGCACTGAACTTCCTGGTGACACTTTCTTCAGTCATATCTCTGGTAGCTTCCTGAGGACAATTCACTTGCATGAAAGCTTTCCGTTCTGCCTGAGAGTTCATCCCCTTATGAAGTCTTCAAGCCTTTCACTCCATACCTCTTTCTGATCACCTTCAAACAAGTCACTGCTCCTTAGAGGATTCCCCTACATTTTGGCTCATGTGATCTGGAAAAAATAGATTCATCACTTGCCGTATGAAGAAAAAAAAGGAGAGGAGATCTGGAGGCGGGAGGTGAGTCGACTATGATCTCAACAAAGAGAAGGCTTTTCGGTACTCCCAAAACAGACTTCCACCAGGACAGTGCTTGCGTGAGCCCATTTGTAGTGCCTCACAATGAATAGTGAGTAGCAACAAAACACGGCTCATTCCCCTCTCTCAGTAGATTTGTACAACCCCATTGTCACATTTTGGTAAAATAAATCACTCTCAATTTTGGTGACTTCCTCTTTCACAAATTGCAGACTTGTTTCCTTTCTTCATGTGATGATGCAGCTACACTGAGTGATTTCCGCTTTGGAGATCTGAATTCCCAGAGCTGCTGATTCAGATATATATATATATTTAGAAACAAGTGTACAGCCTCAACATAAATGCAATGGAAAACATGCTCCTTTCTTTCTACACTGTTCCACTCCATGGTATCAAATATTCACAGTTTTTTTTTTCTGGGTATCTAGAGACATCCCAAGCACATTTGTTCATTATTTATTTATTTAAGTCACGCATATACTGCTCCATATTATAAAGAAATCTCTGAGCTGTTTACAACATCAAGATATCAGAACAGTAAAAATAAAAGAAATAAAAGCGCAAACACAACAAAAAGAAAACAAAGAATCAAAAATTTAAATCATAAGGCATCACAGGGCAGAAGTACAAAGATACAGCACAACTCCAAAGGAATAATAATGCATTAATTCATACAAAGATTTCTTTTACAAATAATAAAGTTTTGTAAAAATAAAAGTATTTTCCATCTATTAATTCCATCATTATTGAGAATAAATGTTCTATATAGCCTTAAATGAGCCAGGCATTTGCATATGTGATGGCACTGAGTGACCATGTGCCTCAATACAGTGGTACCTCGGGTTACAGACGCTTCAGGTTACAGACACTTCAGGTTACAGACTCTGCTAACCCAGAAATAGTACCTCGGGTTAAGGACTTTGCTTCAGGATGAGAACAGAAATCACACCGTGGCAGCAGTGGGAGGCTCCATTGGCTAAAGTGGTACCTCAGGTTAAGAACAGTTTCAGGTTAAGAATGGACCTCCAGAACGAATTAAGTTCTTAACCCGAGGTACCACTGTATTTGTATGAGAAATAAAATCATGTCACATATTTTTTAAAAGGTCATTTGACCTCTGCCCTTTAAATATGTTTCGTTTGTGAGAAGACCAATTTGTCAAAGCCTTGAATACCTGCAATCTAGATTATTAAAATTGAAGTTCTTTCAGTACAGCCCTGGAGATGAGAAATAATTTTTTTTACTTTCTGAATCTCATTCTATTTCCGTATACAAGTTCAAAAGGGCCACTATAGTTTAGAGTAGCACTGGTCAATTGGAGAAGACAGGCGTAGCCAATGTTGTGGTCTCAAGATGCTTTTAGGCTCCAACCCCCATCAATCCAAGACAGCATGACCAGCAGCCAGAGGCAGAGGGAGTTATGGGACTTTTAATCTCAGGACATGGGCTTCAGCTCCACGTTGGGCAAAAGATTCCTGCATTGCAGGTGCTTAGACTAGATGATGCTCATGGTCCCTTCCAACTCTATAATTCTATGATTCTATAGTCCAACATCTAGAGTGCACCATGTTGGCTATGCCTGAGGTAAGATACCCTCTTAAAACATCAGTATAAACTACAAAAAATAACAACATACAGGGCTCATAAAAACTATTAGCAGATCCACAATACAAAAGAAAAAAAATCAGCCATACCTACAAAATATACAAGCATGTATTTATAGATAAAAGCACTCTCATTTCTTCTGCTGTCTCCCTACCTTAATATCACACTGAAAGGTGGGCCATGCTGTCCCCTCTCTACTGATCATCCTGTTCACTGGCCCTGCTCCATGCTCACATGGAGTGTTGTTGCCTGACTGCAATGTGTCCTCCAACTGTGCAAATGT
Organism: Podarcis filfolensis; assembly: GCF_964270895.1. Classification (NCBI taxonomy): domain Eukaryota; kingdom Metazoa; phylum Chordata; class Lepidosauria; order Squamata; family Lacertidae; genus Podarcis; species Podarcis filfolensis. The sequence goes on from NC_139617.1 coordinate 42,390,952, forward strand.
CTCTTGTTTGTCTGGACAGGTAATGGAGAAGCATAGGCGGAAGCTGTAGAAACATCTGGATTTTGCATGGCTGAAAAGTAGAGTACTGTACTGAGAGTCACATCAATTGCCTTGTCCACTTTTGGCTGAGGCCTCACCCACCCTTGGTATGTGTACTGCTGGGAGACTGGCTACGAGGGAATGGAAACAGCTCCCCATCTCACGTTGAAGCTTGTCAATTTCATCTTTTCTGTTCTGTGGTGAGGTCTCACATCTTGATTAGGCTTCTCTCCCCTGCCCTCTATCTCTGCAGTGAATCAGAGATACCATTTCACTCTGGAGATGAATATTGCAGTGGGTTTGAACTTCTTGTCATTTTCACCTCTATCTGTACTTGTGGTGGTAGAGAGAAAGCATGTTAGTTTCACTAAGGCTTCTTGTAGCCTTTTGTACACAAACGTTTATACAATTGGCAGAGTGGGGCTAGGAACTGAGCATCAGGACTGTGCTGGGGCCCAGTCAAGGTGGAAGCAAGAGTTCAGGGGCAAAGTCACAAGCTAAAAGTGAACCACATCAACCCAGGAATATTATTTTCCAGCAAAATCCAGCCTAATAAGAACCCTTGTGAAACTCTTCCTGCTTCGATGGATTTGGCCAGTGAGATGAGCAAGGTTAGACCAGATCTTAGAAACATGATACTGCCCAGATGCTTCACCTTTCCAGACTGAAAACCCCCAAATGTTGCCACTTTTTCTCACTTGGGAGTTGTTTCACTCCCCCTGATTGTTTTGGTTGCCTTTTTCTGAATCTCTTCCAGATTCTTTATTGAGGTGAGATTACCAGAACTGTAAAGGTAAAGGTAAAGGGACCCCTGGGCATTAGGTCCAGTTGTGGTCAACTCTGGGGTTGCGGTGCTCATCTCGCTTTACTGGCCAAGGGAGCCAGCATACAGCTTCCGGGGCATGTGGCCAGCTTGACTAAGCCGCTTCTGGCGAAACCAGAGCAGCGCACGGAAACACCATTTACCTTCCGGTACCTATTTATCTATTTATCTACTTGCACTTTTGACGTGCTTTCGAACTGCTAGGTTGGCAGGAGCAGGGGCAGGAGCAGAGACCGAGCAACGGGAGCTCACCCCGTTGCGGGGATTCAAACCGCTGACCTTCTGATCGGCAAGCCCTAGGCTCTGTGGTTTAACCCCCAGCGCCACCCGCGTTCCTTACCAGAACTGTACAGAATATTTAAAATGTGATTGCATTGTAGCTTTCTATAACAACATTATAATATTGGCAGTTCCTGGTCAGTCAGTCACTATCAGTTCAGAACCATTAGTGTATATGTGATTCCTATTATTTTTGCCCCAATGTGTATCACTTTACAGTTGTTTACATTGTATTTGACATTTTGCTACCTAAATTCTTCTGCAGCTTGAATTTCTGAACTGGGAAAGAATTCAGTGTGTTTAAAAACTTACCCCTGCTTTTTGGTGGGTATTAACAAGTCCCTGAAAAACTTTGCTGAGACTGTTTTGGGAGAAATTCTGCAGCATCCCTATTAATTAACATGTATCTGGAATACTCACTTCAGCTGATATTGTGATGACCACAACTGTACAAGCCCACAGAAAATGGAGGCATCCAATACCCTATGAACAGACTCAAAGTGACTGTACTTCCTCATCATGGTTTCATGTTTCATATTGCACAACCTGTAGGTTGCATTACGATCATAGCTACTCAAGCGCATAGTTAATGACAGAAAATACTTTTGCTGTTCTTTCCCACAAGAGTGAATTATTTCAGCATTGATTGAATAATGTATTGTCGGATGTGATTATGGAATTTTTTGGAGGGAGGGAAAGTTCTCATAGATCTGTGGCCCTCTCTTCCATGAATTTGTCTAATCCACTATGCGCTGTGTGAAGAAGTAAGCAATACTGTAGACAATACTAATCTGGGGGAATAGCTTTCTCTGTAACTCATGCCGACTGCCACTTCGCAGGTAAGATTCACCTTCTGTTGTGTGGGCAGGATGGTCCCTCCCCTTACCTGGCCAATCCCCTGGCAAAGCCTCCCCAGGCAGGATTGGGCAATTGGCTGAGGTAGGTGAAGACCTCCAGGTATCCAGCCTGGGAATGATGAAGCCAGCCCGAACTACCAGGAGTCACATTGGGATTCGGGGGGGGGGCTGCATGCAACCAATCAAAAGGCGCCCCCCATTTAATGTGGGGAACGGTCATTGGTGCTGCACAATCCCTTGATGAATAATTTATTTCCAGAAAAGGTTAGAGTAAATATACATGAACTAACAGTACAACCAAAGTTCTTGGTTTCAGGTTCCTATCTGCCTTAATGGAGGCAGTTCCCATGACATTGAGGGGATCAAAGGCAGAGAAAAACAGGAATGATAGAGGATAAATCATTATTGGAAATTCCTCTCAGGGAAGGGAGGAATAGGCTTCACTGTGTTCTAAACCACTGAGCCTCTTGAACTTGCCGATCAGAAGGCTGGCGGTTCGAATCCGCATAATGGGGCGAGCTCCTGTTGCTCTGTCCCAGCTCCTGCCTATTTAGCAGTTCGAAAGCACACGAGTGCAAGTAGATAAATAGGTACCGCTCTGACGGGAATGTAAACAGCGTTTCCATGTGCTCTGGTTTCCGTAACGGTGTTCTGTTGCACCAGAAGTGGTTTAGTCATGCTGGCGACATGACCCGGAAAGCTGTCTGTGGACAAACACTGGTTCCCTCGGCCTGAAAGCGAGATGAGCGCCACACCTCATAATCGCTTTTGTTTGGACTTAGCCATCCAGGGGTCCTTTACTTTTTTTTACCTTGTCTCAGTACCTGGCTCTCACTCTCACTGTGGCATGGAATGGCAGGGAGGTGCCGAGTGTAAAAGCACTTTGCCTGCTAAAAACTCTCCTACACTGCCATTAAGAAGCATAGGTTTTCCTGTTAATTGGGTTTTTAATTGGGTTTAAAGTCAGGTGCACTCTGAGAGATGTTGTCATCCGAACTGCGAAATTACCCAGCTGCATTGATCTGAGGTTTAAAACTGAGAAAAGGGTTTTATTTGGTGTGGGCAGTGGATGATGGAGAGGGGAGCCTCTGGTTTCCTGTTTATTTTGAGTTTCTTTATTAATGATTTGGCAACCCTCTCCAGACGCAAAATTTTAAAGATACAAAATTAGATTTGATTGCAGTATGGAATAAAACTTGTGATTAAAATAACAATTAGCTGTGTGGTGGTGGTGGGGAGCTCTATTTCTTGAATGGATTATCTTGGAAAATTAGAGCAGATACCATCTCTACCCCCCAAACAAAAACAACAACAGAGAAGAGATAAAACTTTAGTGGACTTTGGCCGAAATGCAGCCGTAAAGATGAAAGGAATTTGGAGCCATAGATGAAAGTACTCGAAGGTCCCCTGTGGCGGAAGCTGGATCCCTCTTTCCTGGGCTGTGGAAATTTCTAGATGTTGACTGAGTAGTGAGAAAGAGTGGTCTGGGAGTATGTTGTTGTCCGGAAACACCAAGCAAGATGAGAGCATTATGGGAGGGAGCTATTGAGATGCTTTGAGAATTCTCCAGGATTATAGCTCCACCCCAATTATAGCCCCACTCCCAGTTACACTGAGAGACAACAGCATTTGGAGGAATTTCAAGAATAGGACAGCAGGCGAATGCCAAGGACTTACATAACTGGACATATTCAGACTGACACATGCAGAAAAAAGGAAAATAATTAGAACAATTCATTTTAAATCCTATGGAAAGTTAGATGAGGTATTAAAATGCATAGAAAATGCTAAAAAGGCAGCTGTTATCTTAATGATTAAAATACCAACTGAAATGTAATTAGGTTTTAATAAAAGATATGAACCGTAATATAAGAACTGGACAAAAAACATTAATCAAGGAGCATGGGAAACCACTTTGATTAAATTGTATAAATCTGGAAATAATTGGAATTATTTTGATATTAATTGGAATCTGTATAATTGGCAAAACTGTGGTAATATTGGGCAAATATTGGAAAATTAATAAAAAAATATTATTAAAAAAGTACAATCAAAGTTCTCATGGCTTTTATCCACTAAGCCCATTCCAAATATATACATCTGATTTTGTTTTCACTGACTGAATCAATATTTCTTTTTTGTTGTCTTCAGGCAGATCATTAGCAAGAATTTCTGTTAGGGCTGCACTCAAACACATTCATTCTCTTTCATTTATTATTTCTCATGCTGTGAATCAGTGATAGAGTATCTGCTTTGCATGATTCAATCTCCAGCATCTTCAGGTAGGGCAGCGAAAGGCCCTTGCCTGCAATTCTTGGGAGCTGCTACCAACCAGGGTTGACAATAGATGAGCCAATGATCAGGCTCAGTATAAGGCAGATTCCTATGTTCCTATTTTAGGGGAAGGGTGGTAGCTCATTGGTAGTTCAGCATCTGCTTTGCATGCAGTAGGTCTCAGGTACAGGGAAGCGGTGGGCTGCATATTTCCTTCCTGCGATGAGGAAAAAATATATTAATAAATTATACATCAAATACAGCTTTGGAACACAAAGTGATCTGAATTCAAGATAAAAATAAAGGTAAAGGTAAAGGTACCTCTGCCCGTATGGGCCAGTCGTGTCCGACTCTAGGGTTGCGTGCTCATCTCGCTCTAGAGGCCGTGAGCCGGCGCCGTCCGAAGACACTTCTGGGTCACGTGGCCAGCGTGACAAAGCTGCAGCTGGCAAGCCAGCACCAGCGCAGCACACGGAAACGCCATTTACCTTCCCGCTAGTAAGCGGTACCTATTTATCTACTTGTACTTAAGAGTGCTTTCGAACTGCTAGGTGGGCAGGAGCTGGGACTGAATGACGGGAGCTCACCCCGCCGCGGGGATTCGAACCGCCAACCATACAATCGGCAAGTCCTAGGCACTGAGGTTTTACCCACAGAGCCACCCGCAACCGATAAAAATAACTTTGACAAAAAGAGATAAACTTGAAAATCTTTTTATATATTGGAGAAGGGTTTCAATGGATTGAGAGAGATATTAATGATATACAAGATACCACAGAAGATTTAGATAACAGAAGATCTAATAACATGAAAGAAGCAGAGAGAGAGAGAGAGGTGGTTTAGTGCTATAATCAGAGGAGTTACTCATAAGATTCATACGCTTTGACGTTAAGATGACAATAAAAATGGTTAGACCCCACTATTTATTCATTTCAGTGCTCCTCTTTGTATAGCAACTCAAGATGGAACAAAGCCAAAAAAAATACAACAGTCCATTAAAAACATTAAAACAGGGTTACAATCTTTGAAAAACAGGAATGCAACAGTGAGTCAGGGCAAATTAACATAATTCTCTGGAACTTGACATAAGCAAAGACCTGCGTACATAGGTATGAGTCAAGTGGGGTGGGGAAGACATTTGACACATTTATTAATCAAAAAATGCATTTAACATAGTGGAATGAGTATTTATGAGAGAGACTTTGACATGTTTTGGCAGAAATCAAGAGTGACTAACTTTTGGCTCTACAGATACTGCCACCAATTGCTCCCATCTGCCTGTTTATGGGTCAGGGATAACGGGTGTTGGATTCCAGAAAAACCCAGAGAGATATAGGTTCCCCTCTTGGGCATAGGAGGGGATTCAAGTGGTTAGACAGATTTAACATTCGTAGAGCTAGAATCCTGATTGATGGGCAGCAGTCAAAGAAGCCATCCTGGCAGAAGTGCACAATGAGGATGCTTATTCTTATCTCTTATTTGAGATGTATAGCAAAGTCCCATTCTCGAGGGATAAGGGATGTTAGGTGTTGTAGGGAAACAATATCTGGAGGGTCTCAGGTTCCCATCCCTGCCACAGCCTATCTGGATAGATTGCAGCCAAACATTCATGAGGTAACTGTGGAACACAATACAAAGTCCCATTCTCGAGGGATAAGGGATGTTAGGTGTTGTAGGGAAACAATATCTGGAGGGTCTCAGGTTCCCATCCCTGCCACAGCCTATCTGGATAGATTGCAGCCAAACATTCATGAGGTAACTGTGGAACACAATACATGCATGTGTGTGGCCACAGTCATAATTGTGTAGCAATTCTTCTTCTTCTTCTTCTTCTTCTTCTTCTTCTTCTTCTTCTTCTTCTTCTTCTTCTTCCATTGTTGTATCAATGTGCACAAAAAGCTCTTGTAAGCATTGGTCAGAAGAGGAAAGGGTCAGAAGGAAAATGGGACTGCATTCCTACACCTGCTTACTCAAAGGGACTTGTGTTGTAAATCTGCTTACTTCTGCATAGGGTTGCACTGTTGTTGGGAAGAGATAGGAATTGCTTTTGCCTTCCACATTGCTCCCTTTGCAAATGAAGGCACAGGTGAGCCAGATATGATGGGACAGCAGCAGCTGTGAAACATTACCCAGAGTCAGGTAGAGAGAAATGGGGGGCGGGGCGGAGAGGTTGCAGTGTTTGGGACTTTCTAGTTTAGAGAAAAGGCGAGTAAGAGGTGACATGATAAAAGTTTATAAAAATATCTGTGGCATGGAGAAGGTGGATAAATAAAAGCTTTTCTCCCTCTCCCATAATGTTAGAACTCATAGACATCAAATGAAGCTGGAAGATTCAGGCCAGAGAAAAAAACTGTGGAACTCACTCCCACAGAATGCATTGATGGCTCAGAAAATGATGAGAGGGTTACCTTTGCCTGACTGGTGACGGTTCCACCAGGAAATCTCTGACAAAATGAAACAACCTGGGGTTCTGAGAATCCATGGGGCCTTAAAGTGTAATTATAATCTCTTCTTGCTTTTTTTAAAAAAGAACACCAATGTGATTTAAAAAAATGTTATGCACCCTAAAAACTGAAGGGGTAGAGCAGGGCATAAGTTTCAAAAAATGAGCACTTAGGGAAGCCAAATAAGAAGATCATTGGGGTGGAGGAGGCAGTGGTGGGTGTTATGAAATAAGCAATAACCTCAAGGGGAAGAAACTTCAGTTCTGGAATTTTGAGAAATAAGCCTCAGCATTTCAGTGGCAATAGATAAAGATCTGTCTGACTCTATGCTTTTGACTCTTGGCAGTTTGTGACTACAATAAGAAGTTTCCAATGTGTCATTTCCACTGGGGGTTTGCGTTCATCCTGTGTATTTGTGTGTGTGTGTGTGTGTTTGCATGGGAAAATGCACATAGATGCACAAATATTTTGGGGTGTTATTTACCACACATCTACTATCTTTCAGGGACTGCATAAGGATCCTGCAATGTGTGGGCATAGTACTGAAAAAAGAATCCCCCCCCCCCGACAAATCCATTACAACTAAGCTGCCAAACCGAGTTCTTGTGATTCTAGAATATTAGATGACATGAGAAAGTTATCCAGTTCATCTACAAAGCAGTACTATGAATGAGGAGATCGTAGAATTCCCCTGTTCTGTACCTTTTTTGTTCTCTTTGCTTGCTCTGAATTGTGGTTTACCTAGGAGGATTTCTATAAAAATAATAATCTGGAAATCAAACATGCAGTGTCTATTTTAGCTTTTTCTTGATAGGTAACAAGTATGGGAACCAAGCAAGACAAACTGGAGCTTTTAATACAGGATGTCAAATGTGGGATGAGATTCATGACTAGAATGTAGAAATTGAGAGGTATAACCTGTTCAAAAGGAACAGACCACACAGGACAGGAGGAGGAGTAGCATTTTATGTAAAGGATGTTTACACTTGTGAATAAATCCATGACATGGAACATAGAAAGCAGATTGAGAGTATATGGGGGGGGGGGGATTGAAGGAGAGAGAAACAACAGTGACTTGACTGTGTGTGAATGCTATATACTGCCAAGCCATACTGAAAACTTGGCTGATGCCTTATTAGAGCAGATTACCGAACATTCAAAATAGAGAGAAATAACAATTGTGGGGGACTTCAACTTCCCCAATATCTGTTGGGACTCAAACTCACACAAGAATGTAAGGTTTGACAAATTCCTCCATTGCTTCACTGACAATTTCATTGCCCAGAAGGTGGAAGAAGCAACAAGGGGATCATCTACTTTGGACCAGATCCTCACCAACAGGGAGGAAGTGGATACACTTGGAAACTTGGTATGAAATGATAATGTCCTCCTATGTTTCACAATACAAAGGAAAGGGAAAGCTAAGTGTTGTCGGACACACACTATGGATTTTAAGAAGGCCAATTTCAAAAAACTGAAGGAGCTAATGGGTGAGATCCCATGGTCAGAAATACTCAAAGAGAAAGGAGTTCAAGATGGATGGGAGTTTCTAAAAAGAGAAATATTGAAGGCCCAAATGCAGACAATTCCAAGAAGAAAGAAAAGTGGGAAGCATATAAAGAAACCGGCGTGGCGGCATAAGGAATGAACAGATGAGCTGAGAGTTAAGAAGGGCATGGATAAAAAGTGTAAAAAGGGGAAATCACAAAGGAGGAGTATACATGAGGAGCCAACAGTTGCTATCAGAATAGTAACAGAATAAATGATGTAAGGAGGGAGCTGCAGCCCAAGATAGGAAAAGAGGTAGTAAGGGAATACCTAGCTACTTTATTTTTTATATAAATTTTATTTATAATTTTCATTGTTGCCAAACATCACATGACAGTTCCCAAGATGGAGGAACTGTTTTTTGTCTACATTTGGAAACTTAAACATTTTAAATCAATAAGGCGATCAAACCATTCTAAGTTAGAATGATCCAGATGCCTCAGGAGATACAGTGGTACCTCGGGTTAAGTACTTAATTCGTTCCGGAGGTCCGTTCTTAACCAGAAACTGTTCTTAACCTGAAGCACCACTTTAGCTAGTGAGGTCTCCTGCTGCTGCCGCGCCACTGGAACCCGATTTCTGTTTTCACCCTGAAGCAAAGTTCTTAACCTGAAGCACTATTTCTGGGTTAGCAAAGTCTGTAACCTGAAGTGTATGTAACCTGAAGCATATGTAACCTGAGGTACCACTGTACTGTCTCCATTTGGCATGATAGTTCTTGAAATTGAGGAGTGGATTTTGGCCTAAATTGAAAACTGTTGGACACTATTTTGAATCAAGGTGGTGGGCCTAACTGTTCCAAACTGCTTTGACTGGGACGCCTTTGAGGCTATCATTTCCCCATTTGGGTGATGGTTCCTGAGACCAGACAGTTAGTTTTGGTCTGTGTTTGGAAACCGTCAGATGCCATTTTTAATCAAGATGGCACACAAATCGCTGCATCCTAAACAGCACTGATTTGGACATCTGGAAATATATTCTTGCCCAGTTTGGCATGACAGTCCACTGATCTAAATCCCATCCCTCTTGTCCATCCAAGGGTGCCAACTTGAATAAAAATATTTTTTTGGGGGGTGGGGAGGTAAGCCCTGCCCCACATAATCAATCATATAACATGATGCACAAACACCATTTAAATGGCAATGTCCATCAACTCGGGGGGGGGGGGGCGGCCACCTCAAATATTTTATTGAGGGGGAGTCCCCAAGTCCTCCCCAAGCAATCCGATACTCCTTTGTCTTGCCTTTGCTCCACCCTTTTCATACCTCTTTGGGTTCTGGGAGACCAGAGAGGAGGGGAGCTTGTTGACGCAGGAGGGAGAAACAACTTGCTCCATCACCACCTCTTCCTATTCACCCCTTCTTCTGGCTGGTTGAAGTTCTCCCCCCCTCCCTGATGAGGCTCTGCACTCCACAGTAGGCGGGGGTGGGGTGGGAATCACCAGATTTGCTTGCCTCTCTGACATCTAGAGTACCCAGAAGGGCACCTCCCTCTTCTGTCCCTGGATGCCTGCCTTCCAGTACCCAACCCACGTCTTTCCCTTCCTCCTCCTCTTCCAAATGGGGCTGCCAAGTGATCTGACTCAGTGTAAGGAAGCTTCCTATGTTAAGCGCCAGGCATTTGGGTGGGTCACCTGGAAATAATTTCATAGCCACCTCTTGCTGATGTATATAGTACGCTTGAATTGGGAATCATAGGGTCCTCTAAGTGTATGCAGACAACTAGCAACACAATCAGGTTCCTGGCAGCTAACATATATGTATTTGTCAACTGAATCAGATGGAGAATATCATTCATGGCATACGGTAATGTTCCTTATGTGGTGCAACATGGGAGAAACATTTTGTTTACATTTGCAACCTGTTCCGATTGAGTGGAAAATATATGCTGGAAGTCTCTCTCTAACACTAGTGGCAGCATTGTAAGCATTTTTTCCCTTCCAAATCTGTCTAATTTTTCCCAGCACTTAAAAGATCACAGCTCTCTGTATATTTTATCAGGGGAAGCCCAAGTTTCAAAATCATTTCCCCAAGTTTCTATGAAATTCTAAAGAAAACAGTAAGCAATGCCTGTTGATGCATGAGACTTTAATGTCTATGCATAAGCTCCAACATTTTATAGGGGAAAGTGAGGTCACTACCTAGTTTCCCTCCCTCACCAATTCTAATCATAGACTCATAGAGCTGGAAGGGATCACAAGGATCATCTAGTCCAGCCTTTCTCAACCTGTGGGCCCCCAGATGTTGTTGAACTACAACTCCCATCACCCTAGCTAGCAAGGCCAGAGCTCAGGAATAATGGGAGTTCTAGTCCAACAACATCTGGGGACCCACAGGTTGAGAGCCGCTGAAACTGCCTGCAATGCAGGAATCTTTTGCCCAACATGGGGCTCGAACCCATGACCATGAAATTAAGAGTCTCATGCCCTACCAACTGAGCTATCCCAGGAGATTGGTGTTTTTGAAGCCTTGATTCCATCTTTTATGTGCTCAGTTTATTTACACAGAAAGTCTTGTACTGCTGTGTTTTAAAAGCCAAGACGGTGATTTGTGATTTGGTTGACGATTCAGCAGAACATAGATCAGGCCCAGGGGCTGAAAGTGGCCCTCCTGGCTTCTCTGTCTGGCCCTTGGGATTCTTCTTAGAGAGAAGCCGCACCTCTTACTGTCCTTGCTTAACACCCTCATTGAGTGCTTTTGCCTGGCTGGACTGTGTTCTTGAACTCTGAGAAAGCCTCTTGTGTGGCTGGCTGGAGGACTGAGTGGAATGTGTGTAGAAAGTAGCCAGCAATGCAAAGGTACAATCTGCATTTAAAAAACAAAAAACTTTTTTACATTGCTACATTTACGATCACAGTCCTATGTTAAGGACGAGTCTGCTGAAATGCATCCTGCTATGATAATGAAAAATATTATATGTGTAGGTTCTGTGACTCACAGAAAATGGTTCAATGGACTAATCTGAAATTTGGCAGCGTAAGAGAGGTATTATTATTATTACTATTATTAGACTGGATCTGTGTTCTGAGTCAGTAGCTAAAAATCTGAACCAGATTCCAGCTGGATGAATATTTGTAATGTGGAATGTTAACTCCAGTTGCACGATAGCTTCAGGCAGTTACACGAGCCTCCTTGAGTTTATTCCAGTAAACAGACAAATCTTGGACTTTAGTCCACCACTGCCTGCCGACAGCCATGCATCTCTAAAACAGTGGTAAAGTTGGAACTAACCACATCATAGGATGCCATACCAAATCTATATTTCATAGATAACATGTTTGTTAAGAGTGTGACCCTTAACCTGTGCTATGTCCTGGCATTTTGGAGCTTGAGTGAACGTAGAAAGGCTTAACATGTGTTAAACCAAAAAGGGTTTTATTTTGGTTAGAACAGCCTACCTCTTTCGCAGAAAGTATGTGCCTTTTAACAGATGCATGGTAGGTGATGACTCAGAAGAAATATCCCCCTATCCACACTGGGGGCGGAGGGGGCATCTCTAGGCTATGCTCACGTTGTCAGTTTAAAACACAGCTAGGTCATTATTCTTTTTTTCCAAATAATGAAAAATGCAGTTTTTATATATGTATATAAAAACTATAGAATAGAAACAGGATCGATATGGGTTGCGGGCTCACAATGTGTATACACCACTACTCAAACCAGTGGTGAGAGTGCACTGGGTGAAGAGTAAAGGGAAATGTATATGCAGCCTTAGTTTGTACAATTTCAGATGGTAGTGGAGAATATAACACAGTGATGCTTTGGTTTGTGGGCATTGTGTGTGTTCTTTAAAGTCTAGCTACTACATGCCCAGACTTGCCTGAATTAGCCCAGACTTGCCTGAGCTGTCCCAGACATTCCTTACAGTCTTGTTTCATGTCTTGCACCCAGAGATGCACCTTCCAAAACAAGAACCACTGCACAGCTGTCCTTCAAAATTCACACTCCTCTAAATTTTCTAGTTCAGTTCTCAAGCTGAGTAATGAGTACAGAAATGCATACACTGGGGTAAGGTGTCTAGAAAAACCATATATTGATGAAAATAACATTAAAAATGCATTATTTTAGGGGAAATGGCTTCACAAAAATCTGTATTTTTATTGCAAACTGATGTGGAAATGTGGAGAACTGAACAAGTTTAGAAAAAATGAGGAACTGGATTTGTCTGATTTGTCTGCCCCTCCCTGTACCGTATCTATTTATGATTATGCCCACGCATTCATTTCCCATTTCACAGTTCCAATTCCTCATATCAAGTAATCCACATACAGCCAATATTTTAGTAAGGAGTCTTATGAGTTGGAAATGTCTCTGGAAATGCCTTTTGCTATGGATCTCCTTTTAGCCACGCAAAAAAATAAACAACCTTCTTCTTATGTCAGCCAGAGCATGTATTAAATCTAGAACCAACACTGTCCTCTGTTTAATTCCATGAATGTGATTCTCTTGTTTCTTTCTTTTAAAACTTTTTTTTATTCAACAACAACAAAGCAAAACATATTATCCAGAAACATATCATCCTTATTTCCCCCCTTTTTTCCCCGCTCCCCCTCCCTCCTCCCATATATATAAAGTATATCTGCATGTTCATTAGCAATCCTGGACTGTAGCACTTCCACAAGAGAACATCCCAGTGATAGGCTGGACATACACTGGACATACAAATCCATACACTGAGGATTTTTGCAGCAGGCAGAAAGTCAGCAATAAATCCTTTATTCCATGGAGCAAGTTAACAATAGGATTTTTATTTAATTTTTTAAAAAAAAATTTACAAAAAAATCTAATAAAACCACCATCCAGTTTATAACCTGTCATTTTGGAAACTATTCTTGGGACATTTAACAAAAAGTCTTTGAAAAAGATTACATCTGTGCTCCTGTTCCTTTTATGCAGAGCTCAGTCAGCAGTCACTGACCTTTTCCTTTAAAAAAAAGAAAAGAAAGAAAAGAAAAAGGGGAAATTATATCCATTCATTTATACCACAGTGACTCTGCAAGGTAGGTGAGACTAAGAACATCCAGAGACCTTCAGGGCCAAGGACCCTTTAACCCTTTGATCCTTTGAGCTATTTTAAAGGAAATTTGCCAAAATCTAGACTTCCGGCATGAGTTGCCGTACATCTGGATTTCTGCCTGGACACTGTTTCCAACTACTGTATTCCGGTTCTGTCCAGGAAATTCAGATATATGGCAGCCCTAGTCTTGTGGGATCACAGAAAATCCTTGCATTGCTGCCTGCACCTCCATGGGCCACAGATCACCCATACTTGCCCAGACTGGTAGAATCTTGGATCTATAAAATCATATAATTGTAGGGTTGGCAGGGACCCAAAGGTCATCTAGTCCAACCACCTGCAATGCAGGAAACACAGCTTAGGAATCCCTTGCAGCTAGGCATCCAACTTATCTTTAAAAACATCCAAAAAACTTTCTACCATCTGAGGGAATTTGTTCCACTGTCAAACAGTTCTTCCTAATGTTTGGTTGGACTCTCCTTTCTCATAACTTGTGTCCTTTGGCTCAGATTTTACCCTCTGGAGCAGGAGAAAACATGCTGCATCTTCCATGTGACAGCCCTTTACATATTCAATGATGACTATCATATCTCCTCTTCTCCAGGCTAAACATTCCCAGCTCCTTCAAGCACTCCTCATTTGGCATACTTTCCAGACCCTTGATCATCTTGCTTGCCCTGCCCTGCACACATTCCAGCTTGTCAACATCCTTGTGTTGCCCGGAACTGGACACTGGTGTGGTTTGACCAAGGCAGAATAGAATGGGACTATTACTTCCCTTGATATGAAGTATACTTCTGTTGATGCAGCCTAGAATAGCATTTGCTTTTTTTTTTTACTGCTGCATCACACTGTTGACTCATGTTAAGCCTGTGGTCCACCAAGACCCCTAGATCCTTTTCACATGTACTGCTAGTAACCCAGGTGTCCCCCATCATAAATCTGTGCATCTGGTTCTTCCTGCTTAAGTGCAGAATCTTACATTTGTCCTTGTTTTAATTCATTTTGTTAGCTTGTGCCCAATCCTCCAATCTGTTAAGGTCATATTGAATTCTGATTTTGTCTTCTGCAGCATTAGCTACCCCACCCAGTTTGGCGTCATCTGCAGATTTGATGAGCTTCCCCTCAATTCCTTCATCCAAGTCATTTATAAAGATGTTGAACAACAACAGGCCCAGGACAGAACCCTGCGGCACCCCACTTGTCACTCTTTCCCAGGATGACGAGAAACCACTAATGAGTACTCTTTGGGTTTGTCCTTTCAACCAAATCCACCTAAAAGTTGCCACGTGCCACCCACATTTTACTTGCTTCCTCATGAGTCGTGGAAGGAAGCCTATATTACACTTATACCGAAAAACGAGTCTGAAAAGACACAACTTAAGAACTACCGCCCCATATCCCTGCTTAATGTGGATTACAAAATTTTTGCAGATATCTTGGCTAAAAGGCTAAAAAAAGTATTAGTGGAGGAGATACATAAAGACCAAGCTGGCTTTCTCCCGGGTAGACACTTGTCTGACAACACGAGGAATATAATTAACATTTTGGAGAAGTTGCAAGTAAACATTAACACTAAAGCAGTTTTAATTTTTGTAGATGCGGAGAAAGCCTTTGATAATATTTCTTGGAGTTTCATGAAGAAAAATCTTCAGGGGATGGGGGTTGGTCAAGGGTTTGAAAATGGTATAAGTGCAATTTACTCAGAACAAAAGGCTAAACTAATAGTTAATAATGTGGTGACAGAGGAATTTAAGATAGAGAAAGGGACACGACAAGGCTGCCCAATTTCCCCATTGCTTTTTATTTCGGTCCTGGAGGTTTTGCTAAATATGATTAGAAGGGACCATTTGATTAAAGGTATACAGGTCGGAGCCAAACAGTACAAATTGAAAGCTTTTGCAGATGACTTAGTACTGACGTTACAGGAGCCAGAATCTAGTACTAAAAGAGTATTAGAACTGATTCAAGAATTTGGTCATGTGGCAGGATTTAAGTTGAACAAGTTAAAAACTAAAGTTCTTGAGAAAAACTTAACACCGATTGAGAAAGAGAGGTTTCAGAAGGAGACAGGTTTAACATTGGTTAAGAAAGTAAAATACCTGGGGGTTAATATGACTGCTAAGAACTTAAACTTATTTAAAGACAATTATGAGAAATGTTGGTCAGAAGTGAAAAAGGATCTAGAAATATGGTCAAATTTGAACCTTTCTTTGTTAGGTCAAATTGCTGTTATAAAGATGAATGTATTGCCAAGAATGTTGTTTTTGTTTCAATCATTGCAAATTTTGGACAAAATGGACTGTTTCAAGAAGTGGCAGAGAGATATTTCTAGATTTGTCTGGCAGGGCAAGAAGCCCAGAATAAAATTTAAAATATTAACTGATGTAAAGGAAAGAGGTGGATTTGCCCTGCCAGACCTTAAACTCTATTATGAATCAGCAGCATTCTGCTGGTTGAAAGAATGGCTGCTTCTTGAGAACACAGACATTTTGGATTTAGAAGGTTTTAACGTTTTTGGGTGGCATGCATATTTGTGGTATGACAAGGTTAAAGCACACAAAGCATTTAAAAACCATATTGTCAGGAAAGCCTTGTTTAATGTCTGGATAAGATATAAGGACCTACTTGAAAATAAAACCCCAAGGTGGTTGTCACCGATGGAAGCGAAGGCTCAGAAAAAGCTCAATATGGAGGCCAAATGGCCGAAATATTGGGAAATTTTGGAACAAGAAGGAGACAAATTGAAATTGCAGAGTTTTGAGAAATTAAAAGATAAAGTGCGAGACTGGCTTCACTATTATCAAATAAGGGAGGCTTACAATCTGGACAAAAAAAATTGGCTTCCAGGTGGAAAAATCAAAATTGGAAACAGAACTGTTAGATCCTAAAACTAAGATACTTTCAAGAATGTATAACTTGCTGCTGAAATGGAATACTCAGGACGAAACGGTTAAATCTGCTATGATTAAATGGGCACAAGATGTTGGACATAACATTATGTTTGCTGACTGGGAACAGTTGTGGACCACAGGTATGAAATTTACGGCATGTAATGCCTTAAGAGAGAATATTATGAAAATGATATACAGGTGGTACATGACACCAGTCAAGCTTGCAAAAATCTATCATTTGCCCGATAATAAATGTTGGAAATGTAAAGAAAATGAAGGTACATTCTTTCACCTTTGGTGGACGTGCCCAAGGATAAAGGCTTTCTGGGAGATGATATATAATGAAATGAAAAAGGTATTTAAATATACCTTCTTGAAGAAACCAGAGGCCTTTCTCCTGGGCATGGTCGGCCAATTGGTGCCAAAGAAGGATAGAACTTTCTTAATGTACGCTACAGCAGCAGCAAGAATACTCATCGCAAGGTATTGGAAGACACAAGATTTACCCACTCTGGAAGAATGGCAGATGAAAGTGATAGACTATATGGAACTGGCGGAAATGACTGGCAGAATCCGAGACCAGGGAGAAGAGTTGGTGGAAGAAGATTGGAAGAAATTCAAAGACTATTTGCAGAAACATTGTAAAATTAATGAATGTTAAAATGATGTTGGATTGAAATCAAATGGCCTTAGCAACAAGGTTAATAAGAATATGTAAAAATGGATTGATAACGGATGAAAATATAAAGTTATAATATGTTGAGATATAGAGTTAAGATAAAAGAAAGAGGGTAAGGATTTGCTGAATTAACCATGTGAACGGGAATACAAAAAAGGGAGGTGTGAGGAGGTCGGGGAAATAAGGAAACGAAATTTAAGATATTTAAAGATTGATTTGTTTTTAATTATTTTTCTATTTATTTTTTCTGTATTTTGTATCTTTTTTATGTATTTTTGTACTCTTTGTATTTTTTCTTTCTTTCTTTTTGTTTTCTTTTTTATTCTGTAACTTTCTTTTTTCTGGTAAAACTTTAATAAATATCTTTTAAAAAAAAGAAAATATAATAGAGGACTTTCTCAAAAGCCCTATTGAAATCTCCTTTCTTATAACTTGAGTCCATTGGCTCAGATTTTACCCTCTGGAGCAGGAGAAAACAAGCTTGCTGCATCTTCCATGTGACAGTCCTTCAGATATTTGAAAATGGCTGTCTTATCTCGTCTTCTCCAGGCTGAACACACCCATCTGCTTCAAGCATTCCTCGTGAGACTTAGTTTCCAGACCCTTGATCATCTTGGTTGCCCTCCTCTGCACACGTTCCAGCTTGTCAACATCCTTCTTGAATTGTGCTGCCCAGAAATGGACACAGTATCCCAGGTATGGTCTGAACAGAGCAGGTACTATGACTTCCCTTGATCTGGACACTATACTTCTGTTGATGCAGCCTAGAATAGCATTTGCTTTTTTTTACTATTGACTCATGTTAACAATGTTCCACCAAGACCCCTAGATCCTTTTTACATGTACTGCTAGTAAGCCAGATGTCTCCTTATTTATTTATTTCCCAGTGCTGCACATATATGTGGTTGCACGTGAGTCACATTAAGTGGGGTGACTCCTGTACATTTATTTTTGAGACACAAATAAGCATTCACCCTATTTACTTGAATTTACTTGTGGTCTGACCAAGGCAGGTACTATGACTTCCCTTCATGTGGACACTATACTTCTGTTGATTCAGTCTAGCTTCTTTTGCTGCTGCCTGTTGATTCACGTTAAGCTTGTGGTCCACTAAGCCCCCTAGATCAGTGTTTCTCAAAGGCTGTGGCACAGCACACTGGTGTGGCAGGAGAGGATGGCAAGTGTGGCGGGAAGATTCAAGGACAATCAAGAACACATTTAAATGTTTAAGCACTGCTGGGAATTCTGTCATTTTGTTTTCTAATGTATTTGTTACCAATACAAAAATCAGTGTGGTGCAAGAAAATTTTTATTCTGAAAGTGTGGCCCAGAGGAAAAGGTTTGAAAACCACTGCCCTAAAGGGCTGCCATATTTCAAAAAGTGAAAATCAGGACACAAAGGTTTTTGAGCTTTTCTTGCAAAATCTCAAAAAAGAAGAAGACGTTTCTGAGCTATTTTAAAGGAAATTCATCAAAATCTAGACCTCTGATATGGGTTGCCATAAGTCCAGATTTTTTCGGACATTTCAGTGATTCCCACCCAGACATTATTTCCAACTGCTTTATTCTAACTATGTCCAGGAAATTCCAGACATATGGCAATCCTAGTGCCCTAGATCATGAAGAAGAAGAATCTTTATTTGCATCACTCTCTAACCATAGCAGTAAAACAAAATACAATGTACTGCAGATAGGGGTGAAACTTTAACTATACAATCAAAATAAAATAAAATAAAATAAAATAAAATAAAATAAAATAAAATAAAATAAAATAAAATAAAATAATAAAATAAAATAAAATAAAATAAAATAAAATAAAATAAAATAAAATAAAATAAAATAAAATATTGTCCAGTAGCACCTTAGAGACCAACTAAGTTTGTTCTGGGTATAAGCCAAGCATAGGCAAACTCAGCCCTCCAGATGTTTTGGGACTACAACTCCCATCATCCCTAGCTAAAAAGACCAGTGGTCAGGGGTGATGGGAGTTGTCGTCCCAAAACATCTGGAGGGCCAGAGTTTGCCTGTGCCTGGTATAAGCTTTTGTGTGCATGCACACTTCTTCAGAGATACACTATACAAGATACATTCTGGAGGCTTACATCAATAATCAGATAATAGATCTCCTAGATCCTTTTCAGGACTCAATACTTTAACACCACAGGCATTTGGGATGGAAGAGAGCACTTAATTTCTACCCAGTCTCTTATAAAAAATGAAGCAACTTCCTTATATAATCTCCATGGATCGGGAACTTAAGACACTCCAGTGAGACAGGGAGCCTCTGAATGCTGCCCAGCTCCCACAGCAAATAGATGGATGTGGTAGTGGCTGTAGCCCAAGTCTCCCAAGACAGATGGATGCCAACCCAAATCCCCTAATAACTGTGCAACCTGCTCATATTCATATCTATGTATCTGCAGTGCAAATACACTTTAAAAACAGTAGGCACCATAAAATTATCAAAACGTCAATAAGATCAACACATTTTAAAAGTAAATATACATAATAAATTGGGTAGGTTTGCCTAACCAAAATGTTTTTAGCAAGTGCTGAAAAAAAGTCCCTGCCTGATATCAAGAGGCAGGGAGTTCCAGAGATCAATTTGCACTTAGCAGAATGGTTCATCTGATACCATGTTTTTGTTGTGAGGCTTTGGATCCAACCCCACAGTTCATTCTGTCTGCTTTAAATCATTTTCAACCTTTTGCACAGGAGTTACTGTAAAGACTCAGGAAATGGTGAGGTTTAGGTTTTTTGGTTTTCTTTTTGGTAAGTTTCCGAGGAAAGAACTGAAATTAAAGCAGCAAGCTTCTAACTGCAGTCATCCTCAAGCCATTTGACTATATCACTGCCAGCTGCGTCCTCGGAAACCAGAGCAAACACTGCTTTTAATGTGGTCTCCAGAGCGAACGCTGCGGAGGCAGTGCATGAAGCTCCAGCTAATTGCAAAGCAGAGGTTTGGCTTGTGGCTTCCCTTGCTCTGCTTTGCATTATTTCACGCCTCTCCACCCTCATACCATATGACGTATCTGAGTAGGAGACTATAGGAGGCTGTTTAATAGGATTGGGGAACCTCAGGCCCACGACCAGAGGACCTCTTCAGCATCCGTGTCTGGGCCTTGGAACACTTGGAAAGCCACACCCCCTTTCCTCCGGCCACACCCTTCACAGGCCCTAATTCTGCTGTTCCTTGGGTGCTTTTGCCTTCCTGCAGTGGTTCTCAAAGGGTGTGGTGGGAAGATTCCAGGAGAGTCAAAGAAACATTTAAAATTTTCAGTGTAGTATAGTACAGTATAGAACAGGGGTGCCCAAACTTTTTTCAAAGAGGGCCAGATTTGATGAAGTGAACATGCATGAGGGCCGATCAAACTTGCTAAGCTTTTTTTAGGATTGAACTTGCTGAGATTTTTAAAGGATTTTACCCCAGGACATATATTGCCACGTGGGCTGGATTAAATCAGCTGGCGGGACGGATTAGGCCCCCAAAACGGACTTTGGACATGCCTGGTATAGAATAATATTTTTTTTATATAGGGGTGTGTGTGTGTACAAACACACACACACACACACACACACACACTCAAAATGAGAGCAAGAGCATTGACTTTTCTCCTACATATTGTTGTGAACAGGGATTTTCCACTTTGACAAAAATGAAAGCTCAGGAAAGAGAATGGCTTCTTGATGCTGATGCGGAGAAGAGAGTTTGCTTGTCTCAAATTAGGCCTAAGATAAATGAATCACTCAGCAAAAGCAAGCTCATACCTCTCATTGAGTCTGTTTACATGCATAAGGTACATACAAGGGTGTAGCCAGAACTTTTGTTGGGAGGGGGTCAGAACCGATGTGATTGGTCAGTTAGGTAAGTATTTCTATTGTTTCGGGGGAGGGGCAGCTGCTCCCCTTGCCCTCCCTTGGCTGCTCCCATGGGTACATACATTAGAGGCTTACACAGGCAGGAAGAGCCAGATATGCAAATATAAGATGGGGGACTTCCGGCTTACTAGCAGTACATGTGAGAGGGGTTTAGGGGTTTGGGTGGGCTACAAGCTTATCATGAGTCAACAGTGTGATGCAGCAGCAGCAAAAAAAAGCTAACGTTATTCTAGGCTGCATCAATAGAAGTATAGTGTCCAGGTCAAGGGAAATAATAGTCCCACTCTATTCTGCCTTGGTCAGACCACACTAACTGGGAAACATTGACCTGTGAGCGCTCCAGTTAGAGAACAGCCTTTACCAAAGGTGTCATGGGCTTTGAAGACACTCAAACTCAGGATGCAAGTGAGAAACGTGCTAAGAGGAAGGCATTCCTGGCAAATCCACACCGTGATCAGCTCCAACCCGGAAACCAATGACCCCACTGTGGAAGGACGTGTGGGTCCAGAATTGGCCTCCACAGTCACTTACATACTCGCTGTTAAAACCGTGCTTATGGAACGCAATCTTACTCGGCTACGAGTGATAGAAGAAGAAGAAGAAGAAGAAGAAGAAGAAGAAGAAGAAGAAGAAGAAGAAGAAGTAGAAGTGTCCAGGTCAAGGGAAGTAGTAGTCCAACTCTATTCTGCCTTGGTCAGACCACACCTGGAACACTGTGTCCAATTCTGGGCACCACAAATTAAGAAGAATGTTGACACGCTGGAACATGTGCAGAGGAGGACAACAAAGATGATCAAGGATCTGGAACTTCCGGGTTAGCGCGAACGGCTAATGGCAGATTCCCTCCGAGCTCCGGAGGGAATCGGCTCTACAGGAGCTGGGTCTTGCCGCTGCGGCGACGCGGGGACCCTCAGAAATCACAGGCGCTGAAGCCTGTGAACCTGGTGACTCGGCGGGCACCATTTGCGGCCCCCGACCTGCGAAGGATCCTTTTTAAAGGCTTCGGAACAGGGGACGGGGTGAGCGGCGCGGTGCTGAGAGTCGACTGCTCCTCCTGTGGAGTGAAGCCGCGAGCCATGGTCGGAGAGCGCTGACTTCTTCTTGTGAACAATTGGACTCTAAAAGTAACAACCCGTGAGTAGTACGGAAATTGGACTTGTAAAGAATTTTTTTTTTTTAAATTTGGCACGATCGGGGAAGGTGTAAACAGGAAGTCCGCCTCCCCATCTTGTAAATAACTTAAAGCAAGGACTAATTAACTAAGGTCGAGAGAATTTCTTTTTCTTTATTGGGTAAAAGACATTAATTTCACGATTTGGCAGTATAAGTATAAGTAATTTTACTGGAGGATAAGAGCCAATTTTGAGAGCTGAAGTGCCACCCCCCTGGACCCGGGAGTGATCCGCGAGAGAGCCTGCTGAGGAGACATAGAAGAGTTTGACAGCTGTCAAAATTAGCTGTCAAAAAGGAAAAAGAGAACTTTGTTTCTGCTGTCTCTGCTGGATATATTTGTTGCAATTTGGCTATATTTTGATGAAAACAATGAAGAACTGATACAAACTAACTTGATTTTTGGATTTGAACTGGAAAGAATACTAAGTTACTAAAATCCCTCTAGAGGGGGATTTGGGACATTACAAGAATGGCTGGAGGAGGGAAAATTCAGGCTGGGTTGGACAGAGTTTTTGTTCTCTTGGGAAAGTTACAAGGCCAAATTGATGTTTTGGCTACAAATGTTGCAACTCTGAACTTAACAGGAAACAACATTACTGAATTTGATAAGGATTTGACTCAGGAAGCCCATGCAGCTGGACAAAAAGAGAAACTTGAGAGTTTCGAGAGTGTGGAGAAGGAGATATATGTTGTTCCTGAGGAAAAGGAAGGAGGAGCTGTAATTTTGCAGAGGACAAAGGAGAGCCAGAAGCCTGATATGATGGTTACAAAGGAAAATAAGAAATCGAGCCAGAGGCCTGACATGATGGTTACAAAGGAAAATAAGTACTGGATGATGAAAATCTGGTTTGAATTGGAGATTGAAGAATGGAGAGATCTCCTTGTGTGGAGATCTGAAGACCTATGGATTACAAATTTGATGACAATTGGACTCAAAAGGAGTAAGAAACAAGATACGGGCTCCATTTCTAAGTATGGAGGCCTGGCTGGAAGAAACATGGACCTTATTGGGACAGAGCTTCTCCGAGATCTGGTGTTTAATATTAAGGATTATCAAAAAAACTGGCAGAGAGGAACTGAGAGAGAATTAAGAGCCTCGGACGTGAGGTTTCCAGGCTGATAATAGATTAAGACTGATAGACATCTGTTGGGGATCGAAACCGGGAAAGGGGGTGGTGGGGTCTGGGAATCCAAAGGGTGTACAATTATAATTTGTTTTTTATTTTGTTTTTGTTATTAGTATGAAAATTGGGGAATTCGTGGAAGGGAATTTGGGTCGACTTTAGAAAAAGGTTTTAAGAATGAGCATTGATGTACAAATATTGATGTTTATAAGCTAAAATTGGTTTTTTAAATGAATCAAATACAAAAAGGTTAAAAATTGGGGATAAGAACTTGTTGAACTAACAATTTGAATTGGAATATAAGAAGGGGAGGTGTGGGGAAGTCAGGGAAATATGTTATTGAAAATACGGATTGGAAACTTTATGTGTTTTTAATTTTTTCTGTTTTTTCTTTTTTTAATTTTTTACTCAATGTATTAAAATTTCAATAAATATTTAATAATAATAAAAAAGATGATCAAGGATCTGGAAACCAAGTTTTAAGAGGAACTGTTAAGGAAGCTGGGTATGTTTAGCCTGGAAAAGAGGAGAGAGGATATATGATGGCCATTTTCAAATATCCAGAGAGCTGTCACATGAAAGATGGAGCTATCTTGTTTTCTCCTGTGCTAGAGGGTAGGACTTGAACCACTGGATTCAAGCAACAAGAAAGGAGATTCTAACTAAACATCAGGAGGAATTTTTGACACTATGAGCTGTTCGACAGTGGAACGGACTCCCTCAGAAGGTGATGGTCTGCCCTTCCTTGGAGATGGCCAACCGTCATGGCTACTTTAGTTGAGATTCCTGCATTGGACTAGATGACTTTGGGATTCCTTCCAACTCTTCCAAGATTCTATGTGCTTTTGCTTATAAAAAACGGAATCTGTCTGCCACCTACTGGTATAAAGCAGGAAATGGTTCTGAGAAAGAAGCAGAGAATGGGTGAGCTCTAAGTTAGCTGAAGCAGTTTGGGGTACAGGCTTCTTACCCCTTCCCCTTTTTGAGGATTGTATATGGGAAAGCAGAACACTCCTTGAGGCACTGGATTTCTAATGCAGCTGATCTTCAGCATTTGTAAGGTGAAACCATGTACGGCAGTTCTACCAGGATGGGTCTTGAGGGATCTAGGATCCAGCTGGGTTGAGGGTCCAGATACAATGACCAGGAAGGGCCCAAAATGTAGCAGAACAGTATGGGGTAACAACCCCACCCTCTCTTTCAAAATGTCTCTAGCCGTTTTGTGCCGGCACCCACAAGACATATAGCAAGAGTACAAATCCTTTCTATGTCTTTTTACCCCTCAAAAGTACCGAACAAAGGAATGCCTAAAAGATTGTCGCACCTCTGATATGGGCTCAGCAGGAGAGCATCTCCATTAGAAACCACATCACCAGGTGGTCTGTGCTGTATAATGGAGGGAGGGAGAATTGGATATTATCGAAAGCAAACGACCATCTTGATGGTCCTGATCTACCCAGAAAAAAGGACATGGGAAGGTTGCTTTATCCCAATTGAGACCACTAAGTCATTGCTTCCAGTATTCTTCACTGAGTTTCAGAAGCAAGAGACAAAGCCTCAAATTGTTGGTGAAAGATTCAGCTTTATCAATTGTCACATTTTTTGATTGATCGCAACATTGCCCAAGTTCTCCTATCAAGGCATTGTTTGGGGTCATCAACCCAGGGGAAAGCTGTCATCAGCACATCATTGTCCCATGACAAAATAACTGCCTTAAGCTATCTTAGGCCCTTGATCCATTTAGCTCAGTATTATCAACACTAACTTGCAGAGACTCTCCAGTATTTCAAACAGGGGATACTGGGGATTGAATGTCGGAACAACTGCATACTATGTGTGTGCTCTGACAAGGCGTTTTGGCCCTTCCCTGAATACATAGGAACAAGTGGCTTCATCCCATAATGACCCACCTAGCTTAGGACTGTCTACACTTGCTGGCAGAGACTCTCCAGAGTTTCAGGCAGAATCTTTCCCAGGCCTTATCTGGAGATGCAAGGGTTGAACCTGGGATCTCAGCCACTAAGCTATGGTCCTTCCCCTTCAATTAACTGCTGATAAATGATGGCTCTGTACCATTTTGAGACTTTGCCTCACCTTTAGAATAATTTGGTGCAGGAGGCTAGTACTTCCTCCATCACCATCTATACTATTGACTGTCAACATCGCTCCATGGTCTCACAAACAAGTTCTTCCTAAACCCTTTTCCAGGGATCCTTTAACTCAGGGGTTGGAAATCTGTGGTCCTGCACATCTTTCCTTTCACTGGCAATGCCAGGAATTTAAATGGAGACTGCCTGCAATTTTTCTGTCATTGCTATGGTACACACACACACTGCAGAGAGGCCTATATACACCCATACCCCTTGAATGTACACCAAACAATATGACACATTTAAAAAAAGACTCAGAGATTTCTGTAAAAGTAAAATTGTGCTTTTATTTAATTTTTTTAAAAATGTACAATCAGACACTGTCCTGCTGTGTTTTGGAAAGCATGGATTGTTTAAAAAAAACCTTGATGACAAAAAAACTTAGCTTATTATTATTATCATCCTTTTCTTTTCATTTCTTTTCATTTCTTTTCATTATATTAATAATATTAATCTTAGGATGAAATGTTTAAATAGGGCTGCTTTCTTCCTTGCCCTTTTCTATATCTGTTTTTTTTAAAAAATATATATAGAGAGAGGTGGATCCAGACTTGCAGTGCAATCTCCACCATGCCTACTAAGAAGTTAGGTCCTCCTTCTTTGTCTCAATGTTGCCCTTTTTGAACTCAGCAGGGAGGAAGATGGGGACAAAACTAGAATGTCATTGGCTCTGGTGCCACCTACTGTTGCACACTCTGCCATCCACCCTACCAGTCCAAATGTGCACCAGCCACCACTACTCCCAGGTGAGTGGAGATAGGATTGCACCTTTAGTCATGCTTGGAGTAAACCCACTGAAACCAATGGAACTTCAGTTAGTCATGGAGAAGTCTGGATCCAGTCTGTATATATAGGGAAAGCTTCCAGATCATCAGCTAATAAAGCTCAAGGATGGCTAATAATGATCACAATAATAATGTATATATTTTGTGTGTGTGATTCTGTGTGTGAATATGCCAGATTGTGTCCTCTTCCCTGACATCCCCTCCCCTCCCCGCTTCCCTCCCTGGCGATTGTCATCTTTGGTGCAAAGAAAGCCAGCTACAGATAGGGGAAAAAAGGATGCTCAGTTGAGCACGCTACGTTTTGAAGAAGCCTTTCCCACCCCCAATAAAAAATGGTCAAGGGAGCCAAGGTTACGTCAAGCAACACTGATGCTTTGGTAAAGTTCCCATCTCCATTTCTAATCTCCCTTCCCCCAAATTTCTGGAAAAACAAACAAACAAGCAACCATTCTTTTTCTTTCTGTCAGCCAACCCCGTGGAGGATTCATGCTCTCTTTCGTCTCCCTTCAAGATTCCTAAAGCTGTATGGTCTCAGTTTCATCTCTGCAAACTGGATGGAGTGCTCATGACCTTTCCAGTGGAACCAGTTGATACCCTGCAAAAACAGAGGCAAGAACGGAAGGTTGATATAAATGAATGGGCGATTGCAACTGTTTACTAGCTGTTGTGTGCAGTTAAGAATATCAGCTACAAGCCTTGGCATCCCTGGTTGAAATGCCATCATAGTCATCAATTCTATCGGCTGATATTTATTCCCAAGCAGTCCTTAATAGCAATGGTGGGAAACGTCAGACTCAAGGGACAAAATGTGGGCTTCCAGGGCTTCCTATGTGGCTTCGGGACTTTCCCCACACCACATCTTCTTTCTCTGGGCCTCCTTTAAGTGCCTGGAACTGTGGCAGTGCCGCCTGCCTGCTTGTCTAATCAGAGAGTAGGTATGTAGGCAGGGAAACAGGAGGAAATGGGCTTTGCACTGCTGGAAGCATTTAAGCAAAGCTGAAAATATAGCCATCTGGTGGGGCTGATGTAGCTACACCCTGATGTTCAGGGTTTCTTTTGCCTTGCCTTTGATGTAATGATTCACCTTGTTTTACTCAGTATACACCCATTGAAATTAATGGATCTAAGTTTAGTGAGTAAGCATCAAGGGAAAATCTGCACCTGATACCCTGTGGGACATCTTCAGGAGAAGAAAGGGCTAAGGAGGAAACACTACACAAATGCAGCGTGGAGTCTCTGAGGCAGCCAGGTGGCATCTTGTATGCCTCCTTCTGGGAACTCCTGCAGCCAAGCTGGTGCCAAATGTAGTGCTATGCTTTCCTTTTGGACCACATCAGAGAGACCGAGAGGGGGCACATTGTAATCAGGACAGCCCAGGACCTCCATACACATTGCCCAGGCTAGTGCCCCAGAGAGGGCACTGCTAACACAGCAAAAACAGCAAGGAATGCATCAGTTATGAGTCTCTTCAGCCACAGCAGGCACTACAATTATCCAGCAGTTTTGACTTCACCCCCAGAGGTGCACTGCATTGTCTCTTGATGGAGACAGATGCCAACAAAAAGTTAGTGCTATCCATTAATTTCAATGTCTACTCTGAATAGGGCTAGCACTGGTAGGACAACCTCCCATCTCCACTTCTAAGCTCTGCAAGGTGGCAACTTGCCCACTTGTACCCTGCATGACAAGTGCAATGTACAACAACTTACCTGGCTGTGGTTGTTGTCCCCATATCTACCCATCAGGTTAACACGGTGGCAGTTCTTGTACCAGAAAGCTCCTTTGTATGATAAAGCGCAGTTAGTGATTGCCATATCGTGGTCCTTGTCGTAGGTGGAAAAGGCGCGTGCATTGTGATAGGTCATGGAATCGCCTGTGTGATGGAGAAAAAACATAGCTGATTTTTAGGTTGTTGCTAGCAGGAACTGCACTATACATTTTTGTGACCCGAGGTGAAGGGCAAAATAGTATGTCTCCTCTTCCTCATTCCAAAAACAAGTGGCTGCTGGCTCCTATTGGAACCTGTAGGGTGGAAGTCTGGGAGCCCAACAGTAGATGGCACTAGAGTCAATAACAGGTGGAGCCAACTAATCCTAGTTTTTAACCCACCCTCTTCACTGCTGAGTTCTAACAAGGGCAACACTGAGACAAAGGAGGAGGAAGACCATAGGCAGGGCCAGCCTTTGAACAGGTAGAAAGGCAGGTAGGTGGCTTGGGAGAGGAAACTGGTTGAAGAAGAAGAAGAGTTTGGATTTGATATCCCGCTTTATCACTACCTGAAGGGGTCTCAAAGCGGCTAACATTCTCCTTTCCCTTCCTCCCCCACAACAAACACTCTGTGAGGTGAGTGGGGCCGAGAGACTTCAGAGAAGTGTGACTAGCCCAAGGTCACTGCATGTGGAGGAGAGAGGACGCGAACCCAGTTCACCAAATTACGAGTCTACTGCTCTTAACCACTACACCACGCTGGCTCTCTTGAGCAGTCCTGACTGGTTTTAAGAAAGAAGGCAGGTAGGTTGGAGCTGACTGAGGGGGGGGGTTCAGTGCAGTGGTGTAGTGTGGGAGGGCGGGGGGGGGCATGGCGCTTGGTGTGTGTTTTTTTTGTAGGTGCACAACCAGACTCCCTCACTGAAGGTGCACCCAGGCCAGGCCTTCAGGGTATGGGTGGTGGCAGCACCTCCTTCTCTTTGTGCACAAGAAAGGGATGCCCATGCATGCCCCACCCCTAGGCTGGCCGACAGGGAGGGGGAGGACGCAGTTGCCACCACCACCACCCACCACAGAGGGAGGATGAGGGTGTGACCCAGGGGCAGAAGTGGTGGAGAGGACATGGCAGCATTGTCGCCCCACTGGGCTCTGGCACATGAGTGTGCTCCCTGCACCACTTTGCAAGGCTGGGATCAGACAGTCCTACCCCAGCCTTGCAACGCTGTGCAGGGCTGCCAGGGCTATGTGAGTGCACCCTTCAAACCTGTCTGATTGGACTGATTTGAAGAAGCGTCGAGGGTAGGGCTGCTGCTGCAGCAGTCTCTGCGGTCTGCCCCCCGTGTCCCATTGAGCACTTCACAGGCAGTGGTAGCATACACCCTGCTGCTGGTTCAGTGGGTTCTACTTGCTCCAATGGACTTGGCTCCACCCAGGAGCACCTCCAAGAGACCTTTGGTTGTCCACTGTTGGAACCAGAAAGTTGTACTAGATGGGCCTTTGCTGTGTTCCAGAAGAGTTGTTCTTATTCCCACTTAAGTTCTTTAGATGCATAAGGTGGGTGGGACCTTTGACAATGGGACAACCTCCTCCACTATACCTAAGGTCAGTGGGCTAGCTTAGGTGGCACAGAGCAGATAGGTTTAGGAGGAAAAGGGCAGAATGCTGCTGTTCCCTAGCATCTACCACCTGAAGTAGCTGCCCCACTGCCTAATGATATTGCCAGCCTGGTTTGTGGAACACAAAAGAAAGACTGATGTCATGTAGCCAGAAACAAAGAGAATGGTCTGAAGTAGTGATCTGAGTGAGCTGTTCCCCATATTGGAAGAAATCTGCAGAGAAATACTCATGAATTTCTATGACGAGGTTTAAATAAGTGAAGAAATAGCAAACTAATGGTGGAATTGTGAAGAACTAAACTTTATATATATTTTTTTTTGGGGGGGGAGAAACTGAGAGAATCAGAAATGGACAGATACATCCATCTGCTTTTGGAGGGCGGTTTACAAAATTTCTAGTCTGGTGACCACTGGCATTTTTCACCCCGCCCCTAGCAGGCTTCAAAACAAACCTTGGAAGGGTGCATATGGTTTGCATTATAAACTTACCTATCTCTGGGGATTCTCAGAACAAACAGACCCATGGAGATTAGCACACATGACTAACTTGCATCTATTAATTCCAACGGGGCCTGCTCTGAGTTGAATTAGCTGGTCGCAACTCCTCTAGATTCTTTACTCCCTTTCTATTGCATGTGTTTTGTTTTTGTTGGGAGATCATCCAGCTCATTCCAATACAGGTTCCAATATAAGGGGGTGGGAAGGGGGCAAAGGAAAGGAGTGGAAGGAGCCTGTGGGATTTGGCCTGCCATCCTTGCAACAAAGCAGATGTGGTCTTCCGAAACATTTTCCATGCTTTGTCACACAATGTACAGCTTGTTATGATGGGGAACCGCTAAGCACATTCTTGGCATCTTGACCCATCATGTTCCTTCTTGTGTAAGCCATATTCAGGACAGGTACTTAGAGCTTCAAGAGAGACATTGCTGGGCTCAGGCTGTTTGTTTACATTCCAAGACTGAAAAAACAGCAAGCTGCTCAGCACCAGGTAGATTTAAAATGGAAATGACACACAGAAGCAAAGTTACACAAAAAGGCCCATAATCCCTTGCAGGAAACAAAGGTATCCCAATGCAACCCATTTTAACCCTGTGTTAAATTGATGGACAAAAATAAAATAATGCTCCTTCTGGGGGTGGTGAACTCTTTATCAATAAGTGCTCAACCACCACTTACCTCAGCTCTTAAATGCATTGTAAGAACCATAAATGCCAGAACTTGGGCTTGGGTTTGTTCCCCCCCTTTCCCCCCCATGCATAGCTTACACAAAATTAAGGCTGAGGGTCACAACAAGTTATTAGCATACATTGTTGACAGAGAGGATACCACAGTTTGAAAAGGATTTTGACAAGCTGAAACATGTGCAGAGGGCAACCAGGATGATCAAGTGTTTAGAAACCAAGCCTTATGAGGAATGGTGGAGGAGGCTAGCTATGTTTAGCTTGGAGAACAGAAGACTGAGAGGAGATGATAGCCATCTTCAAACATCTGAAAGGCTTTCATATGGAGGATGGAATAAGCTTTGTTTCTGCTCCTCTGGACGGGAGGACCCAAACCAGTGGATTCAAGAAATAAGAAAGGAGATTCCTATTAAACGTTAAGAACTTTCTGAGGACTCAGCTAGAGTGATAAAGAAAAAGCATTTTATATGTGCTGTATAAGCGATATAACCATAGCTGTCAACTTTTCCCTTTTCTTGCGAGGAATCCTATTCAGAATAAGGGGACTTCCCTTAAAAAAAGGGAAACATTGACAGCTGTGGATATAACACTGTGACACCAGATGGCACTGTGGAGTCCCATCTTTCCCAACCAGATTTCCCTGTATGAGTTTACAAAGCATTTAACTGAAACGCTTCTTTGATCCAGCCTGACGGTAATAGCTGTTTGACAGTGGAATGGACCACCTTGAAAAGTGATGGACTCTCATTCCTTGGGTGTTTTTAAATACTGATTGTATGACCACGTGTCAAGGATTCTTTAGTTGTTATTTCTATATTGCATAGGTGGACTAGATGACCCTTGGAGTCACCTAGAATTCTAGGATACCTATAAAAGGTGACTAAATAATGAATGACTACTGCATTGTTTCCATTTTTCATTTCCCCTACTCCGAATAAAACTTAGTTGGCTATCACCTGTTGTTATTGTTAATTATGCTAATCAAGACTCAACAAGAGAAGAAATCAAATGAGACATGCCCCAGGTAAGGATTCCTTTCTTAGAGATATTCAGATTGCCCCAGAATCTTTTCTTTTTAAGACAACTATGATACATTATTGTAACTTCCTCCAACTTCTTCATAAAATGAAAACGAGGAGGCAGGAGCAGAGGTGTGGGTCCTTCTGTGACTGACAGCTCCAGTTTGCAATCTAAGAATGACTTTACCAGAGCATTAGGAAAGGGCATAGAACACAACAGAAGTAGTTTGAGCTTCTGATTTCCCTGTTTTTTTCAGAAAGGTGCTACTAGATATGTATTATACTTTACAACTGCATTTGTGATAAGGTTATTAGACTTTGTATTTTACAGAATGTACGTGTTTATTGCTTGGATGATACTGTGTATCATTCCTGTTTAGCATATATTAACTATGCTCATTACATATTATGTACCATTAGGCATAATAATAATCAGTACACCGTAATAATCAGCACATAATAATACATATATATATATATATATAAGTAAGTGTTTTGTATTGCATGAATTTTGTACGGCATGCATATTGTGTTAGGGATTGGCATATACTGTTCATTATGTTCTGCAGAATCATAGAATCATAGAGCTGGAAGGGACCCAATTGGTCACCTAGTCCAAACTTTTGCAATGCAGGAATGTTGTAAATCACCTTACAAACAAACAATTGCAGAGGCTTACAAGTTATTCTGAGGCTAGCACACAAACCCACCTGCTGTGCCACTATATCCTTCCACTTTCAGCCGGTAGCGAGTCTTGGCATCACCGACAAAAAACTTGTCATAGAGGGCATAGGCAGTTTCTCCATGGTCACGCAAATCCACCCGCAGCTCATACTGGCCCTGGGAAGTGATTTTGTGGAGCTTGTCCAGACCTACAGGGAACAATCAATAATAGTGGAACAAATGTATGGTTCTATACTTAGGCAGGAATAATCTGCTGCAGAAATATAAAATGGGGGACACCTCAGTTGTCAGTAGTACATGTGAAAAGGATCTAGAGGTGTCAACACACAAGCTTAACATGAGCCAACAGTGTGATGCAGCAGCAGAAAAAGCTATTGCTATTCCAGGCTGCATCAACATAACTATCCAGATCTAGGGAAGTCATAGTATTGCTCTAGTCTGTCTTCGTCAGACCACACCTGGAATACTGTCTCTAGTTCTGGGCACCACAATTTAAGAAGGATATTGACAAGCTGGAAGGTGTGCGGAGGAGGGCAAACATGATAATAAAGGGACTGGAAACCAAGCCTTATGAGGAATGGCTGAGCGAATTGGGTATGTTTAGCCTGGAAAAGAGGAGTCTGAGAGGAGATATGATAGCCATCTTCAAATATCCAAAGGGCTGTCACATGGAAGATGGAGCAAGCTTGTTTTCTCCTGCTCCGGAGGGTAGGACCCAAACCAGTGGCTTCAAGTTACAAGAAAGGAGAATCTGGCCAAACATCAGGAAGAACTTTCTGGTGGTAAGAGTTGTTAGATGGTGGAACAGACTCCCTTTGAAGGTGGTGGCAGTGCCAAATATAGGCTGGTGTAGGTGGTCCTCCTGCACAGGGCACCAAGCCAAGGGCGCA
This sequence comes from Podarcis filfolensis, assembly GCF_964270895.1. Taxonomy (NCBI): domain Eukaryota; kingdom Metazoa; phylum Chordata; class Lepidosauria; order Squamata; family Lacertidae; genus Podarcis; species Podarcis filfolensis. The sequence continues at coordinate 42,424,013 of NC_139617.1, forward strand.
GTCCTCTGTGCAATGTGAGGGGACACTTGTTAGTCACGTACCTAGCCAGAATTCACCATTGGGATTTCCAAATCCAGCCTCATAAGTCCTCCAGTTCTGGTAGAACTCCTGCTCTCCATTCTGCCTTCTTAGAAACACCTAGAACCCCAAAATAAACATTGATATTGTTATAATCACTGCTATAATAGGACAGTGGCAGACAGCAAGTGTATTTATCTACCCAGTGCTGCCTGTGGTGTGTGGCTGGTGATCTCCAGACCCTCATGCAAGAATCTTTCCCAATGCTGCTCACTAACTGTTACTCAGAGACACTATGAACTGAACCTGGAGCCTCCTGAACGCAAAGCCTTTGATTGGCGACATAGACAGTTTATGCACCAGACCAGCAAACACAGGAAGCCACTTTATACTAGACCTTTCCAAATCCCAGACCCTGAAGTAGATTGGGCTGATGCAGTCTTCTTGAGTTGAGGCAGTCCTGGATCACCCCTAGGATCCTGCCACAGTGACAGTGACACTTACTTTTTTTTTAATTCCATAATGTTTCTTTCTTTTTTATTAAAGATTTTCTTGGTTTACATAAGTACATGCCTTGTCTCTTTTTTCAGGTTGTACAGTCTTTCTTACAGATCAGTTATGTTTGTTGTGAGACATTAGTGTTGAGTACGGTATAAGGTTAGGGAAGAAGAGGGGGGAGAGGAGGGGTAGGGTGGTAAGGCTTAAATTCTTTTGTATAGTGTACTTGTGGGGTTTTATGTCAGCGTCAACTGGGTAGGTTCTCTTTCTATTTGCTTGTTATAGTTCCTTGGTAGTGAGAGGTATTGGGGAGCAGGGTGTGGTTGGTTGTCTGTGGTTGTCTGCAGTGGGGTTTGTTTGCATTTGTGAGGGAGGGGAGGGCTTGTTGGGTCAGGTAAGGGAGATTGATTTGTATGCTTTCAGTGGATTCTTGTTGTTGTCTTGTTTGGCTGTGTATGTGATAAAGGGGAGCCATACTGGGGTGAAGGCCTCCTCTTCTATTTGTCCCCATGTCAGTTTCAGTTTATTGGTTAGCTTTTCTAGTAAGGTCATTGCCCATACTATTTGATACCATTGGTCCATGTTTACTCCTGACAGGTCTCTCCAGTGCCTGGCTATGAAGTTTCTGGCTGCTGAGAGTACCGTGACTCTTACTTGAGGGTAAAGAAGAGATGTGAGTTTATGCTATCAGCAGTACATGTTCAGCAGAAAGCACAAGGTCCAGAAGTCAAGATTCCAAGGTGGGTGGGAAAGCAAGGCAAGAGGTTAATAACCAAACAGAAGTTTTGAATATTGCAAGGCAGTTTTCATGTAACTTCCACCAAGCTTTTAAATATGAGGTGGGTAGAGCTCATGGACAATCTCTCTTGCCTTATGTTTCTGCCACATTAACACACACACACTCCACATGGGTGGGTGCATCTGATCTCACCTGAAAGGGTGGCACCTGCTTCTCATCAAAAACACTGTCTCCTCCCCTGCTTCCAGGATTGAAGCCATGTCACCTATGTACTCCTGTTCAGGGCCTCCCTCTGACTAGTCAAAATCTTCCCCCTCCCTGATGAGGTTCTGTGTTCCATAGGAGGATCATGGGAGGGAGTTGGTAGATCTGTTTCCTCCTCTCCAACATCTAGAGACTCAAGGAGAGGACCTCCCTTCTCCATTCCTGGGTGCCTGCCAGCCCCTCATTTACTCCTCCTCCTCTTTCCTCTTCCTCTCACACCTGGGACTGTCAAGTCATGCCAGGTCCCTCTGGGGTCAAGGGGTCTTGGAGAGCCACAAACCAAATAAGGTCCACTTGGTCCGGCAGTGAAGAGAGGGGGGAGAAGGATGCAAAAATGCATCCTCTGTGCAAACATCTCCCCGTCCCCTCTCACCCCCAGCCAATTACACGTTAATTGTGTTTGAAAATTTGTCCATCAAGTTCAGTATCATCTACACTGACAGGCAGTGGGCTCCCCAGGGTTGATCAACAATTCTACCTGGAAATGCTAAGGACTGAACCTCAACACCACCTGCTCTCCCACCGAGCCAAGCATCCACAAATCCACCGTATCACCAGGAGCAAGTCTGCAGCATGCAGGAGACCCAGTGCTACACAGGACCCTAATCTGGATGTATTGTCTCCACTGAAGCTTTTGAGCAAGTAAGAAGCAGCTTTCAGGAAGTGGGCAGAGACTTGGACTGTTTCTTAACTTTCCCCATTCAATGCAGAAAGGGGAGAAGACTCTGCTTCTCTCCCATGCGCTTTGTGAATGCCAGAAGATGAGAGTAGATTGGTTGTAGCTACAATAATGGCTGGTTGCTACCTATTGTGTGGAAAGGTAGATAAGTAATTAAGCAGAGTAGTACAAATACTCACAATCCATCCGCCTCCATCAGAACTCATGTCGCAGAACACCTCTGTAGGCTGAGACTTGTTGCCATTTAGGTAAATAGTGTAGAGGCCAGAGGCTGTTTCTCCATTCAGTAGAGCTTGGGAGCAGTCTCTGGGGTAAGGATACAAGAGTCCAGCTGCAGCAAAGGGGAACAAGCAAAGAATCACTACTTGAGTACCAGCACTTGTTACTGAGAAAGCAGTGGTGAGTGGTGCCTATTGAGCCTGACATGGAAGAAGGCAGGTAGACCAAAAGAGGTGGAGGCAGAGCCAACTAATTCTAGATTTGTCACCATATTCCTCCCTGCAGAGTTCCACAAGAGCAACACCCAGGCCCCATTCACACTATACATTTAAAGTGCTATGATACCACTTTAAACAGTATGGTTTCCTCCAAAGAATTTTGGCAACTGTAGTTTTTAAGGGTGCTGGGAGTTGTTAAGAAATCTTCAATCCCTTCCCAGGGCTACAATTCCTAGAGCACTTAAACAATCAATTCATATTCACTGGGAACTCTGGGGGGTTATGGCTCTGTATGAGAATAGAGGGTGTCCCAGCGACTCTTAGAACCTTTACCAAACTACAGCTCCCAGAATTCATGGGAAGGGGACATGGCTGTTTAAAGAGCTATCTAGTCTGATCCCCAGCAATGCAGGAACCACAGCTAAGGAAACATAGTGCTTTAACTGTATGGCGTAAATGTGGCATGAGACTAAGTAAGAGGAAACTGGCATAGGCAGTTTGATCCTCTGGAGAAGATGTAAGTAGAAAATCAGGCTGCTAGGGGCTGTCTGGTGGCACACGGAGGTTAGGGGTTCAGTGTCCCATTTCTTTCTTGACCTCCCTTGAAAGAAAGGTGTCATTTTGTTAGGCCCAACAAAGATGTCAAATTCTGACCAACATTTACGATGAGCATAGGAGCCAATTTCTAGGGGCCATGGGGGCTTCAGCCCCTGCGATAAAATATTTGAGGGGGCTGCCCCTCCAAGTTGATGGCCATTGCCATTCAGATGTTGTGTGTGCACTGCATCATGTGATCGATTATGCAGGATGGGGCTTACCTACCCCCCCCATATTTTATTCAAGTTGGCACGCCTGACGCTGAGGCAAATCATGCCTACATTTGAATGTGGAAGTACAAGGGTCCACACAGCTGCTCCACATCTTCCCTGGTCCTTCTCCTGCTGTGTTACCTGAAGCTAAGCCATGGTTTGGCTCAGCATTATGTATGAACCATGCATCATGATTTGTCTCCCTCCAGACAAACCATGAGTGGTATGCCAAGAACAACTCATGACTATAGCTTGTTGCTTAAGGGAAAATATGGGCCCAGGTTCAGACCATGGCTTAGCTCCTGGTAGCATTGGAGCACAAAGATTGGGGGAGGACTGAGAAATCACCCTTCCCCTTTGAGCTGCCTTTCCCAGCTCTATGGCATTTTTAAAAGATGCAGTCAGAACTGAATGTGATAATCCAGACTCAGGTGCATAGCAGATGTATTGAAATATGGGCCAGTTTGCTTTGGGGGGGGGAGTAGGAAGTGTCACCTGCCACCTCCCAGTCCCTGCATGTATCATACTTGTGGTGAATATTGCTTGGATGATCTTGCTCTTCAAATTCCGGTTTAGGGCTTGTAATTTCACTGTGTACTGGGTGGATGGACTCAGCTCTGACAAGCTGTAGGAATTCGACTCAGGTCCCAGGATAACTTCCTGCAGGGTGGGGGGAATCAATAATGAATGGAGGGTGAATGAATTAAGAATGAAGACTTGTTCCATTTTTTACATGGTTGTTGAATCATTCATGCTACCTTAAGAAAACAGTGTCAAAGATTGATGAGGCCATTTCTGTTCCTGATAAGATCTTCGCACACCACACCACATTAGAAGCAAGGGAATGGTTTCCTTAAGATAAATCTTTCATACAAGAATATGCTGGTGGCATAGCTAGAAAGCAAGGTTAGTGCTGGTATGAACATGGCTGATACATGCACTAAGCACAGCAGCATATTTGGAGCACATCAAATATGTATCCCCTACTGTGGCATCTCTATGAACATGACTGCACTAAATAGAGGGGATGCTTCTGCTGCCCAAACTCATCATGTCTTAGACACCCATCGAAAATGGTCTCAAAGGGCATTTGCTGGTAAATAATTTGGCTGTGCAATGCCAGGCTTTTTATGAAGAAAGCATGGATGTGAAAAGGGCAGTACTCCCACCCCCCCCATCCCTGGCTATTTTCAGGTGTGGGGTGAATTTTGAAGGCAGAGGTTCAAAACTCACTGCCACTCCTCTTTGCCCTTCCTAGGCTGGCACTTCCAGTTTCTTGTCCCCAGAGATCCCATTGGAATGATGGGGGGTGCTTGGCATTCTGGGAAAACAAATATGGCAGCCTCCAGCCCAGGAAGAGCATTTTTTGAGCTTGGCCTCTTTGCTCTTAAAATTCACATCAACAGCCTGAAGTCCTACCCACAAAGGTTTTGTGTACTGCTGGAAATGTTCATGTTCCCCTCCAAGCCCTCTGATATGTCTCATGTATATCTGAGCAATGCAATTCTGGTTACATTGGATTGTGTCCAATATTATTTTCGCTCAGAGAAGACCCATTGAAATTAAAGGTCAGGGCAAACTTAGGCCTATTGGTTTCAATGGGATCTAGTCTGAGTGGAACTGGCATTGGATACAACCATAATTACCCCCCCCCCCAATTGATGTAAATCTTCTGTTCACAGCAGGAACACAGAAAGCTCCTATATACCATTGGCCCTGTGAAATGCTGATTGATTGCCGCTCTATGGGGCCTTCTGACAGGGATTCTGGTCAGGCTTATATGGGAACCTGTGAACCTTTACAAACAAGCCATGCACTCTAAGGCTGCATTCACACAGCAGTATACTCCATTTCCCTAACATTTCCCAAATTGTTAATTCTCACATTATACTTGATCCTTCACACAATGCAAAAGCTGGAAAACTAATGGAAGACAGCACATGTTCATTCCATTTGATTCCATTAAAGATACATTTGCAACCATCCTTAACCTGGAAAATTGTGAGATAAAGTAACAGAATTGGGGGCAGTGTACAGGCATACAAATATTTCCAGTGGTTTTCATGAGGGACACTTTGGTGGTGGAACAAGGGCGATGGCCAGCCCTCCTTTGTTAAAATTATTGTTCTAATGGAGACAGAGTTTTAATTTGGGTGGGTGCTGTTTTATTGGGGGGGGGGGAGGTTGTTTTAAATTGTTTTTAAATGTTATATATTAATTTAGATTTTGTATTTGTATTTGGGGGCTAGTGTATTGTTTAGGGGCCTTTGTTGAGGAGTGTATTTTTTATTATTATTGTTAATTGTTTTAATTATTTTTAATTATAATCAGAGGGAAACTAATGCATGTCTGAATGCATCCTTAATATCTGGGTCCTCCCCTTTGCAGTCTGCACATAACAGAGACTATCATACTAGACTCAAATGCTTACCTTGACTTTGCCATCAATTGATTCATAGATCAAGAGGTAACCTGTAACAGGGGCACGAGGGGGTTTCCATGTTAGCTGTGCTGTTTCAAACTGAACATCAGTTGCAGTGAGATCCCTTGGAGCATCAAGGTCTAGGAAAAAGATGAGAAGTTTTTATTTTTATTTTTTATTTTAAATATATTTTAATATAAAGATCAGTCTGCCTGGTGCTTTCTAGATGTTTCGGACGACAGCTGCCATTGACCCAAGGCAGCATGAACAATAGTCAAGGATGTTAAGAGTCATAGTCCAAAAAAACTGGAAGGAACAAGGTTGGAAAAGATTGTTAAAGATATACAGTATAGGAACCAACTCATGCAGACTCAGGCCTCCCTTCTAAGAATCCAAAGTCAGTGCAATATACTTATTTTAGGACCACAAGCTTCATCAGTAACCTATGATAGAACAGAACCTACCTGTAGTGAATTTGGTGGATATGACTGTGCTTTTCTGTGGTCCCTTCCTGGCATAGATCCGGAGTGTATATTCAGAGGCTGGACGGAGGCCAGTGAGATCAAATTCCACAGTATTGCCTGAGACACTCTGAGTAATTTCACGCTCTAAAACAACAAAGAAAAACAGAACATTGATCAACGAGCAACTTGGATTCAGCAGGTGCATTTGTTGAACCATAGAATCCTAGAATTGTAGAGTTGAAAGGGACTCTAAGGATAATCTAGTCCAACCCCCTTCAGTGCTGGAAGATGCAGCTGTCCCATACAGGGATCAAACCTTCAACCTTGGCATTATTATCACAGTGCTCTAAGCTAATGGCATATTGGATTCACTGCTTTTGCAAGGCATGTGTTGCTTCTCTTAGCTAATTTTGGCCACCCTATATAGAGAAGAGGATTCTGCAACACAGCCCACTTGGATGAGAGAGCTTGTTGAACTTCATCCCTGTAATTCTATTTTCTTTCTTAGAAACATCTCAAACCCATCTCCCATCATAAGGTCTCAGGTCAGGATACAATGCAAATTACAATTCACATTGAACCAATCTGGATCAAAAATGAACTTGCCAAAAAAAGCAGGCTACAAATGCAACAAACACCTTTAAAGTTTCAAATGTATTTAAGGTTGCACTATAACTTAACATGGCTACTCTTCTGCAGTTCATGGGTTGTAGCCAATATTGGTCCTACTCAGAGTAGATCCATTGAAACAAGGCCATTGCTAAATTAGGTGCATTAATTTCAATGGGTTTACTCCAAGGACAACCCAACAATTTTAGGAGAGCTCCATGACAGAGTTAGCAAAAAGCAAATAGTGCACCTGTGGCTGGTGCCCATTGGTACTGGTAGGGCAGAAAGGAGGGAAGTTAACAGGAGGTGAACCCAGGGCCAATGACAGACTGGGACATCCCCTCAAGTGGTTGTAGGTAAGAAGAAAATTCCACAACTGTTTGCATTAAAAAATAAATAAATCCTCATCTGCATGGCAATGTGAATTTCTCCTAATATACACATTTTGTATTCAGTTTTGCCTGACACACATTTTTACAAAGCAATCTCCCCTGACATAATGCATTTTTGTTGGTTGTTATTTGTATATACACTATTCCCCCGCGGGTGGTGCTGTGGGTAAAACCTCAGTGCCTAGGACTTGCCGATTGCATGGTCGGCGGTTCGAATCCCCGCGGCGGGGTGAGCTCCCGTCTTTCGGTCCCAGCTCCTGCCCACCTAGCAGTTCGAAAGCACCCCTAAGTGCAAGTAGATAAATAGGTACCGCTTTATAGCGGGAAGGTAACGGCGTTTCCGTGTACTGCGCTGGTGCTGGCTCGCCAGAGCAGCTTCGTCACGCTGGCCACGTGACCCGGAAGTGTCTCCGGACAGCGCTGGCTCCCGGCCTCTTAAGTGAGATGAGCGCACAACCCTAGAGTCGAACACGACTGGCCCGTATGGGCAGGGGTACCTTTACCTTTATTCCCCCCAGCATCTGCGTTTTTAGTACACATTTCTTGGCTGGAGAACTGCATTGCAAAATCAAGAGGATTGCAGATTTTAAAATATGACTTTGTTTCAGTTCACATGCTATTTCAGAAAGTGCAAATTTGGTAGTTTTGACTTTAAAATTGGATCACATTTCTCCCCCAGCCCCTGCCTTACTTCAAAGCAATGTTTACTTACCACCCTCAGTAACATAGGAAATGATGTACTCATCAACAGCAGCAATTGCTGGCTGCCAAACAGCCAGTGCTTTGGAATCAGTGATGTTCACTGCCATTAGCCCTGATGGACTATCCAGAGCTACAGAGTGGGAGACAGATAGAGATAGAATGTTACAATCTGCCTTGGTACCACTTGCTAGAACACCTGTGTGGTATCATCTGTATTACTTCCTTCAAATCCCTTCTGAAAAAAAGACACACATTTTCTGTCAAGGATAGCCCTCTAGTTCCCAGTAATGCAGTGGGTAACTAAGTCTAAATGCATGCAACTGTAATGGCCATATCTTGCTCCCTTGTTTCTCCCAGTCTTTCTTCCCCTTTCTCCATTGTTTCCTCTGTGTCAAATTTTAGGCTGTAAGCTCCTTAGGGCAGGGATCTGCCCTTTTGTAGCTGTTTCCTAGTTCTGTTGTATCTCTCAGCGGTGTTTGATACCATCGACCATAACATCCTTCTGGACCGTCTTGAGGGGCTGGGAGCTGGGGGCACTGTCATACAGTGGTTCCGCTCCTTCCTCCTGGGCAGTGTTCAGAAAGTGGTGGTGGGGGATGAGTGTTCAGACCCCCGGGCTCTCACTTGTGGGGTGCCTCAGGGTTCTGTCCTCTCCCCCATGCTTTTCAACATCTACATGCAGCTGCTGGGAGAGATCATCAGGGGGTTTGGGCTGGGTGTTCATCAGTATGCGGATGATACCCAGCTCTACCTCTCTTTTAAATCAGAACCAGTGAAGGCGGTGAAGGTCCTGTGTGAGTGTCTGGAGGCGGTTGGAGGATGGATGGCGGCTAACAGATTGAGGTTGAATTGTGACAAGACAGAAGTACTGTTTTGGGGGGACAGGAGGCGGGCAGGTGTGGAGGATTCCCTGGTCCTGAATGGGGTAACTGTGCCCCTGAAGGACCAGGTGCGCAGCCTGGGAGTCATTTTGGACTCACAGCTGTCCATGGAGGCACAGGTCAAATCTGTGTCCAGGGCAGCTCTTTACCAGCTCCATCTGGTACGTAGGCTGAGACCCTATCTGCCTGTGGACTGCCTCACCAGAGTGGTGCATGCTCTGGTTACCTCCCGCTTGGACTACTGCAATGCGCTCTACGTGGGGCTACCTTTGAAGGTGACCCGGAAACTACAACTAATCCAGAATGCGGCAGCTAGACTGGTGACTGGGAGCGGTTGCTGAGACCATATAACACTGGTCTTGAAAAACCTACATTGGCTCCCAATACGTTTCTGAGCACAATTCAAAGTGTTGGTGCTGACCTTTAAAGCCCTAAACGGCCTCGGTCCAGTATATCTGAAGGAGCGTCTCCACCCCCATCGTTCTACCCGGCCACTGAGGTCCAGCACCGAGGGCCTTGTGGCGGTTCTCTCACTGCGAGAAGCCAAGTTACAGGGAACCAGGCAGAGGGCCTTCTCGGTAGTGGCGCCCTCCCTGTGGAATGCCCTCCCACCAGATGTCAAAGAGAACAACCACCACCAGACTTTTAGAAGACATCTGAAGGTGGCCCTGTTTAGGGAGGCTTTTAATGTTTGATGTAGTACAGTATTTTAATATTTTTTTGGAAGCCGCCCAGAGTGGCTGGGGAAGCCCAGCCAGATGGGTGGGGTATAAATAATAAATTATTATTATTATTATTATTATTATTATTATTATTATTATTATAATACTCTCTAAAGCAATTGTGAGGAATCTCCAGTCTGCAGGCCAAATCAAGCCACTTCGCCCAAATCATGCACACCTGACATTATATGTTACGCCAAATGGCTGAAAAAGAACAACCAGGAACCTTAAAATGAACTCTTCATTTTTTTTCATGGTAAGCAGGGCTTTTGCTACCAACCCCCAATGTGGCTGGCTGCACTCAAAAGTGGAACTGTTCCCTGCTCCCAAACTATGTCTGCCTGCAAGCCCACATTGGCAGGTATCTTCCTTTGCAATCTCGCTTGAATCCAAAGGAAAGAATCAGGAGCACACCTATGGTAACCAGACATTGGGTGTTTGACAGTGGTCAGCCCTATCTTTTTCCCAAAGTGGCCCACCAGGAGACAGGAGCTCTGGATCCTGTTTCCTACTCCTGCTGTAAAGCATCCTGGCTACTGATCACTTAATTACCATGAACTTCTGGGACATACCTGTGGTCACAGATCCAGAAACAGGCTCACTTTCTTCAAATCCTTTGACAGAGATGATACTGACAATGTACTCCACGCCAGGGATCAGTTTTACCAGTTTAGTTCTACTCTTGCTTCCATCTACTGTCACATAATTGGGGGGACCTGGAATAGATAGTAGCTTGGATGAGTGGTGGGACCAAGTGTGCAAGGTTCAGAAACCGGAAGCAAAGGCTTAAGTATTTTTTCTCCAACATTCACAATACATTACCAGCCATAAGAGAACATAAGAGCCCTGCTGCATCAGCCAAAGGCCCATCTAGTCCAGCATCCTGTTCTCAGTGACCAATAAGATGTTTCTGATAAGCCTACAAGAAATACATGAGCACAACAGCTCTTTCCCTACTCCTCTTCCACAGCAACTGGTATTCAGATGCATACTGCAACCAGCGCTGGGGGTAGTACACAGCCATCATGGGTATGAATTTGTCTAATCTCCCCTTAAAGCCATCCAAGTGGGTGGCTGTCACAACATCTTCTGGTTGCACATTCCATAGTTCCTTTATGCACCATGAGAAGAAGTGTTTTCTTTTGTCTGTTCTGAACCTCCCAACATCCAGCTTCATTGGTATTATGAAAAAGGTAGAAACATTATTTCATCCCAAGGGTCATAGTTTTCCTCAGGCAACCTTGGGGGGTGGGAAGGCACATGCCAGCAGAGGATGGGGTCAGAGACAAAAGTAGACAAAGCAACGAATGCAAATCTTATCTTACACACATACCATCTCTCTCTATGCTGCATCCAGGCAAGCACGAGAAATTATCACAGTTCATGAACACTTTTAAGTCAGGCAAAACCATTCATGAAGGGCATAGATAAGTGCTGGTGGGAGATTGGGAGATGCAGCCTGAGAAGATTCTGAGGGCCAGGCATTTGGCTACCTCCAGGCCTCTGTTTCCCCTCCTCTGGCCCATCCCTGTTCATACACCCTTCTTCTTCCTTACCTCCTGTAACTGGAACATAGGTAATCCGGAAGACGTCCACCCTTGTCCGTGGGGGTGTCCAACTGACCACAGCTGAGTCTTCCGTAATATCAGAGAATGTAATTTCTTTGGGAGGTCCCATTGCTAACCAAGAGACAGACAGTAAGGCAAACAAAGAGAAGGAGTTAACAAATTGTTGCATCAGCCAGGCTGGTTGGGAAAAACACACACACACTTGGTCTCAGATTTCCAGTCCAGGAGCTACAATAAATATTTGGTCCAGTGTCATGACTGGAATGGAAAGTTTCATACCACAAAGCGTTTTTACTTGGCACAGGCAAATGATTGTCTTCATGGCCAAGTTTTTGTTTTTGACAAGGATCTTGAAGTTGTAGTCAACACTGCACACAAGTCCCCACCCCCTGACCCCCCCCCCAAAAAGAATTGTAATGCTCAAATCTCAAGACACCTTCTGCCAGGAGACGACATCGGGATAGCAAATGCTGCACTCAAAATGGATCATTCATGGTCTTTGACAGTATGTCAGGTGTCATAGCTCTAGCTGAGAGATTCATGTGTTCTCAGTTGTGAACATGGAGCTCTTGTATTGGGGAAGCCTCTGCACATTTATGCTCCAGGGCCTGGCTATCAACTTTCCCTTCTTTAGTTTCAGTATTACCCTTTTATAGAACTCAATGGGGAGGAAGGGGGGGCCAAAACTGGAATTAGTCCTCATCTGCAGTATTCACTTAAAGCAGTACCATAGAAGCATAGAATTGTAGAGTTGGAAGGGACCCTGAGGGTCATCTAGTCCAACCCACTGCAATGCAGGAACATGCAGGTGTTCCATATGGGGATCAAACCTGCATCCTTGGCATTATCAGCACCACACTCTAACCAACTGTGTCATCTGATGATTAACGTACCATCCCACTTTACACAGTCATGGTTTCCTCCAAAGAATCCTGGGGACAGCAGTCTGTTAAGGCTGCTGGGAGTTGCCAGGAGACCCCTTCACGGAGCTACAATACCCATATTTTCCCAGGAAGAGTGATTGCTATACTACTTTTAGAACTGTAGTTCTGTGAGCAGACAAGGCATCTCCTAGGCACCTCACAGCACCTCCAACACACTAGTGTTACCAGGATTATTAGGGGTAAGTCATGACTGTGCATTCACGCACACACACCTAGGAGTTTCCAGTGGAAATGTAGATTGGACAGGGCATATAGTCATTATGTTTCTATTTCCCAGCTTTTTGCCTTCCTAGCATTGTTGGGGCATTTTTGTCATAATGTTTATGCTGATGATTGGCATCAGATGTAGATACTCTTTGAATAGAAAAAAAAATGTGGCTGGTGTAAATCTGTCAGTTTTGTGTATATCCTGCCCTCTTCCCCTTGGTTAAATGTCCCTGCATACTCATTGCAGATAATGATAAAACCATGTGCAAATCAAAGCTGTTCAAGTTTTCAAGTTTTCATGTCAAGATTTTTGCTACGGGTCTTACATTTCTTTTGGCAGGTCAATTTGCAAAAGGGAAATAAAATGGAAGAGCTTTCCAACACCCAGAAGAAAAAAAAAATCTGGCAGCCCAGTATGTACATTCAGCCTTTTAACTGTAAATAGATGATTTTTCCCCAGTTGCAATGAAAACAACTTAGGGGGGGGGGGTTTTGAAGAAAAAAATAAAAAATAAGCAACCCACACAAGAGATGTCCATTAGCAAGCAAGAGACAAATACCAGAAGCAAATCACATTAAAATAATCTAATAAGACATGCAAGTTAAAGTTCAACTAATTTTTTCCTCTTCTAAATTTGGAGGATGTATGTGCTTTCCTAACTTGACTTTGCTTACAAAACCCAATTCTGAAACATCTTCGGCATTTCAAGATTTGTAAGGAAAGAATAAGAAAAAGCTGTCCTAAGGGCTGATGGATGTTGGAGCAACAGCATCTGGATCTATCCACCTATCCCTGTTCTACCCTTTCCAGTCCAAAACTCAGTGCAGCAGGGATGGGGGACCCATGGCTCTCCAGGTGTTGCAGGTTTCCTTCTTTGCCTTTGGGGAAATCTTTTTTGCATTAGCATCAAAATTTGGGTGTATTGACAGACCGAAAGCATAAAATCAAAAGCTAATTACATGTCACTCATGCATCATGAGGACCACGATTCCTTGAAGCTCTCTGAATTGCTGCACTATAAGCAATGTTGTTGGAGATTTTAATGGACTTTTTCCTGTTACCAACTTACAGAATTAACTCCTGGGCTCCTAAGTCATTCTGAAAAGGGCTGACTAAGATTATGTCACTGATGATAGGGATGGTGGGAAGGAGGCACTGCAACAGCTAATAGATGTTTATCATGGAGAAAAGCTGTATCATAGTGGCAAAGTATTTACTTTGCATGCAGAAGGATCTAGGTTCAATCCAAGGCATCACCAAGTAGGGATTGGAATGTCTCTTGTCTGAAACCCCAGATAGCTGCTGCCAATAAATGCAGACTGGGGTGTGAAACCTTTTTGGTGTAGCAGGTCAGATCCTTCTCTCTCTCCAGCCCATGGGTCAACTCTGACAGGTGGGCAGGAGCACCGACATGTCAGTCACCTTGCACCATAATAACATTGACTGATTGACTTGTAGGTGTTCCTTCCAACCTGTTAAAAGCTGGCCTATGGAGTGGGGGAGAGAGAGTGATAAAACAGGATTGAACTTCCTATGACATCAGGTGTGGTCCAAGTGGGCATGGTTGGAGGAAAATGATCTTGTGGTTCAAATGGGGAGGCCTGGTGGGTTAAATGTGGCCCCTGAGCCAGAGGTTCCTCAACTCTGGTGAAGACAATACTAAGTAGATGGACCATGGTCTGAATTGGTACAAGACAGTTTCCTACGCTTAACAAGTAAAGCCACTTTGAAATAGCTGTCCTCTTTGCATGAGTTGGTCTGTGTGAAGACCTACTGACCAGTGATGGATGCATGTTCCAACATGGATTCCACAGACGTTACCCCCATTTTTGTACTTTCCAATTTTTTATGGTATGAAAAGCTAGCATTGCTTGCAGCTAAATTTTATCCTTTGGAATTAATGTACTTAAATTAGTCATGTCCATCAGTTCCAAAGCCTCTGCTTTGAGTAGGACTAACACTGGATAATACTCCTTAGTTCAGAAGGACAGTTGGGCTCACATGATGGGATGTTCCTTCACCTTAAAAAATAAAGAAACAAGACCCTGCATATGGAAATGTAGCATGTCAAGAAGAAAGGTACAGATGTGAAAGACACATGCACACATATGCAGGTGAGTGGATCATGCCTTTCTCATCCTTGCCACACTTTATCCAAACAATACCTGTTGTAGCGATTGTATTTACAGGTTGGGAACGTTGTCCACTGGTAACTCCATAGAGATCAATGTAATATCCTGTGCCTTCTTTCAGCCCTATTATATCTTGGGTGCGTTCATGGCCTGGTACAATTAGTTCCAGAGGGTCTGATACCATATTGGTGTCCCTTATTTTAAGAACAAAACTGTCAAAGGCTCCATCATCTGCCGTCCAAGACAGACGAAAGCCATCAGGGGTTGCATCTGACACCAGAAGGTTGTCCACTTCAGGTTCTGCTTCTGAAAGTGCAAGAGGGAGAGAAAGAGAAAGAAAGAAAGCAGGAGAGGGAGAAATAAGATTTTTAATTTCCTTTAAAAGAAGAAAAAGGAGGAGACTCCAAGGAGATTTGCCCCAAGTCAGATTAGCGTATGATGTAAATGTTCCCGTCACAAATTCAAAGAAGTGGAAAGAATCCGCTATCCAAAAAAAGGGGGGGAATGCATTCAGAGATTATGAGCAAGACACATTCTTATCAAAATATGTGGGTGTAGGTGCGATCACTCTTCAAGGACCCCCAAAGCAGCACGGCATAATCACTCACCATCTCCCCCTGCCATGCAATATTAAAACATGCTGGTAGTAAGCCTGATGTTCATTCGTTCTCTGTCTTCCATCAGAATCTCCTATTTTTCTGCTCATTTTTTAAAAGAAGGTCATTAAAAGCAAAGCCACTGTAAATTATCTGAACATTGTCATTTTCCCGGGTTCACATCAAAGCACGCCTTTGAACAAAACAACCTATTCTTCCAGTTCACAAATTAAAGTAAGTTTGTAGCCCCTTTAGTCCAGCTCCCCTGATCCGGTGGTGGCTGGTGGCACAGAAGAAGAGGAGGCTATCAGTAGGTGGAGGTGAAGCCAATGATACTCTGAGTCAACTTATTTCAGTTTTGTTCCCAACCTCCTCACTGCTGAGTTCTGCAAGGCTAACACTGAGAATGGTAATAAGCAAGAAGGCAGGCAGGTGGGGATAGCTGAGGGTGCTGGGGCACTGTCTTACTGAACCACCCCTTCTGCCCTATCCATACAGAAAATGTAGGGCAGGAGTGGGGAGCTTCTGCAGCCCTCTGATGTTGTTGGGCTACTATTCCCTGCTGGCCATGCTGTATGGGAAAAATGGGAGCTGAAGTCTAATAACATTTGGAGGGGCAGAGGTTTTTCATCCCTGAGCAGATGACTCTCGACTGAGGGAGAGCCTAACCAATTCCCTAGGTAGGTGGTTCTATTGTTGAGCTGCTTTTCCCTAGCAAGATGTTTTCTTATTGCTTATCTGAAACCTGATCTCCTGTAACTTAAGCGCAAAGTTCTAGTTCTTTTCTCTGAAGCAGATGAGAATAAATTTTTGCTCTCTACTATGTAGCACCTCTTCAGACAAATCTGATTCACATGGTGCATGTTTGACACCTGACTGAAGCAATTTGATTAGTGATTTCACTGGAATACTAGGTTCATATTATGCATGTGCCCAGCTTGTAATGAGCATCTGGATCTCAAGATGAGCATAGTCCCAGGTGAAAAAGCTCTTATCTGGCTGTAGCATATCCTTCCCTCCCTGGTGCCAAAATTTGAACTGGGTCAGGCCATCACAAACTAACCTTCCAGGTACATAGGCAGCTCACATGTTTGCAGTGAACTAGTTTGGTTTAAGTAGTTTGGTTTCACTGAACTTGTTAGAAAAAACCCTTCTGAACCACACCTAAAAGTGGTCTTCAAAAATGCCAGGTGAACTAAACATGAATTAAGTTCATTTGGGGGAAGAAACTTTGAACAATTTCTAGTTCTTCTTCAGATTTATTTTCTTACATGTGGGTTTTGTTTGTTTATTTACTCTTTGGGCCTTTAAACAATTGGGGTAAATAAACCAAAGAACTCACAGTCTACTGTGTGTGTGTTCTGATGTCTTCTTAGTCTTAAATATATTCAGTTCAGCAGCTTGGGAATGCTGATTTTTTCTCTTTTTTGCTGAGGGTTACTTTGAATGAACTTAGATGGAACTGTGAACTGAACATGAACTGAACCAGCTCATTTTGTAAAGGGACATATGTGAACTGGAATTAGTTCCTCTGGGGACATCATAGTTCCCAAGCCCATGTGGCTGGCTAGTGGAAAGAGATAACTTGGCTATATGGACTTTTGGTCTGATGCAGCAGTGCACTTGTTGCACTTTTACAGGTGGAAGGAACTAAATAAAGCTGTATCACTGTTTAACCATGCATGCTTCAAAAGCTACCAAGATTGCTGTAGCATAAATTTTCTTCCACCTTCCAGAGCTGTGTTTACTTAGCAAGATATTCTGAGATAATGAAAGAGAGATGGAGAGAGAGAACAGAAAGGCTACAAGTAAATACGGGTGGATGTCAAATAATGCTGCTAAGCATTGGAAAAATCCTTAATTTCTTGGCTAGGAATTGAATTAATATGGTGATTTTTTAAAAGGATTAAACACACACACACACAGAGAGAGAGAGAGAGAGAGAGAGAGAGAGTAGGAAAGTCAAGAGCTTCCTGCAGGGTTATACAAGGGGCAACACTAAGGCTAAAATACTGAAACCCCCTGGACTGATTGCAAGAAAGAAGATAGGCAGGTGGGTGCTGGCTAAGTGCAGACTAAGGTTGTTGGGGCAATGCAGTGATGGGTATGATCCCCACACACTCTCACATGCACATACAAAGGACATACACAAGCAGACAAACTCCTCATCAGCTGACCAAAGCAGATCAGCTGAAGAGAGGGAATATTACTCCTGTCTATCCATTAAATGATCAATGTGATGGTAGGGAAGCATCTCCACCCATCCCAGTGCTGTGTCTACTTCTATTCCTTTTCTTTTGGCCATTGGTCTTCAGAGGGCAGGACAAATTATTTATAGAGGGCTAGATCATACCCTTGAACTAGGAGTTCGCTACTTGAGTGTGAAGGCACAAGCTACAACAACATGGCTGCAGCTCAAAACCAGTCTAGGTCTATTTAGTGCCTAGATGGAAGATTGCCTAGGAATCCTATGTACGCTGTGCTGCGTTGAGTTCTATGGAAGAAAGGCAATATATTAATCAACTAAGTAAAATCTTTCCCAATAGGATTCCAATGAAGCTGGATGCCTTGGCTTACAAGGAATATGAAAGCTCAGCTGTGTATGCAAACTTAGATCATATTTGCCATCATTGCAGATCCTCTTGTATGAAGAAAATAGATCAGACTATCATGGAGAAGAGGTGTTTTAAGGAGTCCTGGAGTACTACTGAAAAATGTTCCAAGCATTAAGATTATTCTTCCTTCAGAAGTAAGTTCCTAACACGGATTTAAATCCTTGTTCAAAGCTTTCCAATGGAGACAATATGGTGGTGGGGCTAAGTTTAGTTAAATGGATATATTGATGGGTTTAGATGTGGGGTACCCTTCAGAATACTTGGCGGGCCATAATGTTCACTGCTGGTATTGTCCCTGCCATCATTTTGCAGAATGACCTTGCCCATAGGGAGTTTAACATTCATGGAGTTCTTGAAAGCGCAAGTTTTCTTGAAGTTAACCATATCTGTGAGCCTGATCAGTGTTTGGATGGGAGAATTCTTCTCTTGCTGTGTACCTCATGCAATCTGCTTTTCCAAAAGTAGAATAAATAAACAAGGGAAGAGAAGTAGAATGTATAAACAAAGATTCAATCAATGAAGATACATTGAAACTCCCCCTTTGGATAGGGGTTCAAAGACATCTGAACAAATCAACATCTGTTGGTTCTCTGAGTTTGGTTCTCCAAGAGACAGGGAAAATAGGGCATCCAAGAAAGAGAAGTATGGGAGTCATGTTAGTGGATGTGTCAGTAGCTAGTGATGAGGGAAACCATGGTTTGTCACCAAATGAGGCATTAAAAAAAAAAGTGTCCAGAGGAAGGATGAAGAAAGTGTGCATTAGAGGTAGAGAACATTCCAGTTGCATTAAAATACCTGTTAGAGCAACAACACTTAAGGGCCTAGTTTGGCGACCATGAGCAAAACCGTAAAGCACAACCTCATAGCCAATGCCAGTTATGAGACCTCTAAGTGTCAGCTGACGCTGGGCTCCTGAGAGGAGGAACTCCTGGGGGTCCAGCAGTTTGCCAGAATCCACCACGATTATTAGAAAGCTGTCAAAGGCATTCTCTGATGCCATCCAGGACACTGTAAAGCCATATGGATTAATGCCTGAGACAGTGAGGTTTTCCAGTGGGGGCAAAGGCTCTGAAAGAAGGGGAAGGTGTGAAAAACACAAAGGAGAAAAAAAAAAGAGTTAGATAAGACAGTGTGTGTAACTTGATATAAACCACAGGTCTCCATGGGACAGCAGGGGAAACTAGCAACTATTACTGTGTAGTATTAATGGTGAAATAATTGTATATAGTTTTCGAGGTAGATTCATACATGCATATCAATCACTCAGTGGGCTGTATCCAATGCCAGTCCTACTCAGTATAGACCTGTTGAAATCAATGAACTGAATAATTTGGGTCTACTCTGAAGAGAACTTAGTTTGGGTACAATCCAATATCTCCATGGATAGCACAGTCAAGCTTCATGATGTGGTCTATGTTAGCTGCATAAAGGGTTATGCTGCAGTTTGAGACCAGGTTATTAGAAGACCCATCAATACCTGCATGGACCTGTCCTAGTCATAACCAAGAGTGTGGAAGCTCTGCTTCAGTGCCTTCTAAGATCTATGGCCTTCTAAGCCGTGTTTCCCATACTTGGGTCTCCAGCTGTTTTTGGACTACAATTCCCACCATCCCTGACCACTGGTCCTGCTAGCTGGGGATGATGAGAGTTGTAGTCCAAAAACAGCTGGAGATACAAGTTTGGGAAATGCTGATCTATGAGGGTGGTAGACAAACTTCAGTGTGTTTACTCAGAAGTAAGTCTCAGTGTGGTCAATGGAACTTGTTTCCAAGTAATTGTGTATAGCAGCAGAGAACCTGTCACTCTTTAGATGTTGTTAGACATCATCCCTGACAATTGGCCATGTTGGCTGGGATTGATGGCAATTTGAGCCCAACAATATCTGTCTAAAACCTCTGGCAAAGGAGAATTTACCACCTTCCAAGGCAGTCCAAGATCTCATGACTACAATTACACAAAGATGGAGATCATATTAACTGTCAATGTTTTCTTCTCCAGACACATAGTAATATAAATTTAGTATTGTCCATTGCCTACTACTGTTTGGTTTAAAACAAACAAACAGGCAACCCTCAATTGAAAGTCAATCAACTTTGCTCCACAAAGCTGTAATCCATCAACATTCTTAGATATGGGATAGGCAGTACATGGTGAAAATGCCGCAATCATAATTGCCAATTCATTTAATCCAAATAGGAGGGGAATGGAAGAGGTGGGGGGAACAAACACCCAATGTCTTTTAAATGGGTACCTGTCATCAACAAAGAGATGAGAGACTCAGTGTGTCTCCCGCCTGTTGTTGTGCCCTGAATGTTAATGTCATAATCAGTATAATCTACTGAGCCTGAGACGAGAGTGTCATGAGCCTCTCCTGACACCGAAAGCTTCTGAGACTCCTGGAACAAATGGGAATCTCTAACATTTACAGCCAACTTTGCAAAAGGCCCATCTCTTGTGATCCAGGAGAGGTTGAATGTGTTGGCCTTAGCTTTTGTGAGTGTAAGCATGCCCAGCTGTGGTTTGACCTCTGAAGAAAAAGGGAACACAAAAAGCGGAAAGAGAAAAGCATTACTGGTTGGCAGCCATGTGGTGGCAGAGAAAACAGAAGGTGCATCACTTAATCAACAACATGTGATGTTCCCCACCCCTGGCACAAAACCACTAAGTCCAGAGTATAAAAATGACATAACTTGCATCAATGGATGGTCTGTTCATCTAGGAGAGCCCCCCAATAAGTCTCCCTTCTCTTTCCCCAAGGTAAGATGTTTTATTTTTTGCCTCAGGAATGGAAGGGAGAAAAATGGGTGGGAGCAGGAACCAAAGCAGAACTGAAGCAGGCACCAGCTCCCAAGAAGCTGTGCTTGCCTCAGCACTGCTTACTGCATGTGTGAAACCTAACTGACCCCAATTAAGGACTCATGCTAGGACTGCCCTCATGCTGCCATATGGTGACAAAGCAGTGTTGGCATGGTTTTGTAATGCTCATGTGCCTTTAAAGAAACAAGCTCAATGTGATCTCATGATCACCTGAAGATGGTGGAATGCACAGCAACACAGAAGACAGATATAGCACCACCAGACTTAACATGCAAGCTTGAAATAGTTTCCCCAACATTTCTCCACCACTTGGACATTGTCAAAGCATGCTTTCCCGGTCAGATCAGGCATAGCCCTTGGAACTTAAAAGCTCCTGCATGCAATGCAAAATGAAAGAATCCTGTCAGGCAAGACATACAGTAGGATCTTGGTTACCCTGGAGGTGCCTTTGTTAGCAAAACACGCTGGTATCTTGTGGAAGGTATGTTATCATCCTAACCCCAATCAAGGATGATTGGTAGAAGTGACTGTACTCTTGGGCTGGAAGCTCAAGAAAGAGATGGGCTTTGCTTTTCCATTCCAACTATTGACTTGGCATAATAATATATGCAGAGATGCCAGGCAGATGAGACACTTGATATGTATAATGGTATTGGTACCAACCATGCAGCTTCCCACCTCTCTTTGGTTGATACATTGCAATACTGAAAATATAAGTAACTGAGGTGTCTTCTAGGTCCAACAGCAGAACACTGATATGTGCCATCATAAAGCAAGGTGGCATGCAAAGATCTATCTCTCAGGATGACAAGAACTGTGGGATAGCAAGGCCTCATGATGAAAACATCAAGGCAGGAAGAAGAAAGACAGAAGAAGTGCAATGATGGTCAGTGATGGGAGATCAGATGCAGTGATGCTCTAGAAAGATGTCTGCTGGAACAAGTACATACACATATATTTATATATGCATATATGTATGTTGTAAGTAGCACACACACATACACACACATATGTGATGTAGATTAGCATGTGTGCATATAGAGAAGTCCTTAATTGTTGGGACACAACAGTTGTAACAATATTGTCCTCCTTTCAGGTTTACTCCGGTTCTGAGAAATAAGCACCCTTTCTAAATTAAGACAGGAAGGAAAATATCATACTTGGGGAAACTGCACTTATGAGTAAAAGGAATCAGAGAAAAGGCAAACCTTGGAGGTGATATACCTGTGGTAGCCCATGTCGTCAAGGTCTGGCTACTTTGCCCATCAACCAAGCCATGAAGCTGGAGGGTATAATTAGAGTTCGGTCTGAGATTGATGAGGACAAAGCTCCGAGAGTCCCCCGGCACTGTGTGCTGCTGGGAGTCCAGAGACTGGTTGTTGGTGTTTCTAACATCTAAGAGGAAATGGTCAAAGGCAACGTCCTGCGCTTCCCACATGAGGGACAGGCTGTCAGAGGAAGTATCTGAAACTGTGAGTTTGCTAAGGAGATGTGCAGTTACTATGAGGAAAAAACACATTGGAATCAACATGGGCAAAACTTCCAAGGTGGAATACAATAACAGAAGAACTCAAGGGTGCAGAAGAAACATGCCCGGTGGAATCCTACCTGTAAACTTTGGGTTGTATCCGGCTAAATCCACTGAATTTAATGGACTTAAGTTAGTCACTGGGTCTACTCTGAGTAGAGCTAACATTTAAAGCAACCTTTAAAGGGTGCTTTTTGGTTGTCCAACTTATACAATGGCAAAAAGACAGGAAAGCAGTAGGTAGCATTGAGACGACTAGGACTGGAAAATGAATCAGTTTTAAAGAGATATATATACACAGAATATATAACCCATGGGCTTTTCTCACATTGAACTGCCTCTTGTATTGAGAACCTACTCCTGTCTAAACTATGTGCACTGTTGGTTTGTTTTTGTTTTTTTTAAAAAAAGTCTGGATAATTATATACAAAATTATGTTTAAAAATAGATTTATGCATATATTTGTGACAATACCCATAAAATGTCAAGCTTCATGCTGTACTCTGTTTCCTTTGGACACTTTTATACGTATATTGAAACATATGCATTTTGATACCAACATGGTGCTCTCCAGGTTTTTTTGGACTACTAGTCCCACATAGACTGTGCTAGCTGAGACTGCTTTATAGAGTTATGTGTGTTGCTGTGTCTACCTATTTATGTGCAGGTTACTTCACTAAATCTTTAGTAAATCTGGGGGTGGGGTATAGTATGTGTATAATATTATATGTATAATGGGAAACTTCATAACTTCATATTTTTAGTGGGTGGAGACTTTATTGTTAAGATTAAGGCCCCACCTGCACTACACATTTTTAACACGTCAAGGGTGCCAAGACTTGTTCTTCACAGAGATACAATTCCCAGAGTTCCCTGGGAACAGCGATTTGTTGTTACACTCATAAGTTCTTCACATGTATAACCAACATCTGCAAGGGGCTACAGAAGATGCTAGATGTGGCTACATATATTCAGCAGACTTTCTATTCTCTTCCCTATGAACCTTTGGAGGATCAATGGAAAGTATAATATACCTTAGAAAAAACTACTTAGAAATTTCCCAAGTCCATCAAAATAGGATATTGTGATGGACTAAAAAGCATTTCCATTCTCATTTTCCCTTAAAGTGGATGTGTTCTACACTTCTAGAAAAAAATGGCTGCTTTTCTTCATGGAACATAATAAAATCTCTGCTGCACCACAGCAAAGTCCCATAATTTAAATAGGCATTGAGTGAATAATTATTATTGGTCCTAAATCTGCCACCAGCCATCTTCACCAGATAACCCCTACTTTCAGCGTTTATAAGAGAGGAAGAAAAACTTATCTTTGTTACAAAATTGTAAGAAGAGTTCTATTGGATTAAAGCCAAAGGCCTACCATAGTCCACCATCTTGTTAACACAATCTGTGATTCCCCACGACTGGTATTCAGAGGCATACAGACTAGAGGGAGAACTTGGCCATTGTGCCTCATGATAGTCTTACCCTCCATGAATTTGTGTACTCTTCTTTTAAAGCCATCCTAGTTGGTGGTCATCGTTACCTCTTTCATAGTTAAACAATGACTTTAAAAGTGGCATACACAAATAGTTAATTTTCCTCTTTATTGCCCCTTCTCCCTACCAAAAAAAAAAGCCCATGAAAAAAGCTCCAAATATCTTTTCATGTAAGGGAACACTTCAGCACACTTACAATTTTGGTTGTCCATTTCTGCAATTCCCCAGAAGGCAATAGGAAGTGTGAAAGAGTAAATGGTGCTGAGGTTAAGGACGGTCTTGAAAAGGAAACTGAATAACACATGATACACATGAGGTAGGATCATATACCTGTAGTAGCTGTAGTGCTTAATGCCTGAGTACGGAAACCACGAGTAACTCCATAGAGGTAGATAATGAAATTAGTTTTAGGGGACAGCCCTGAGATATGAGCAGCCTTTAAATGGCCTGAGATGTTGTATTCCATGGGTTCCAGCAACCTGTTGGAATCAATAATTTCAATGATAAAGCTCTCGAAGTTTCCTTTGGTGGTGATCCAGGAGAGATTGAAGCCTTCAGGGGTGATGCCCCAAACTGTTAAGTTGCTGACTTCGGGCTTCATCGCTGAAGAAGGGAAACAACATTGAATTTGATTTTAATTTTGATTTTAACTGGAAGTTCAAAGTCTGTTCTATTTGACTTCAAGTCCCGAGCTGAACAATGCAGGAGATGAAATGGGGGAGAGACCAGCTCAAGCAAGCAAATAAGGAAAGAAGCTAAAAGCCAATGCAAAATAGATGTCGAAGATAATCAAGGCCCCCATGCGTAGAACCAGAATGCAGAGCAGCTCCCTAGGAATGATTTTGAGACTTCTCCTATGCACACTTCTAGAGGGGAAAGTTGCAATAATATCCGTTAGATCTCTCTCTCTCTCTCTCTCTCTCTCTCTCTCTCACACACACACACACACACACAACTAAGCTGGGAGAAAACTCTCAGGAAATAGCTGCACATTTTTGAAAGACTTGCAAAGAAACTTTGTAAATACTGTACTGAGCTGATAGCATATGGAGGGGAAGAAGAGGCATATTATGCTGCCTGGAGATCTTCAGAATACAGATGATTATAAAAGAAATTAAATGCAGAGGAAAGTGCCTTTGAGCATAGATTTAGGACTATGGTTTTCATGCTGGAAGATTACTTTAATCTACAGCCAAGCCTCAGTTCCTTTCACTCAGTTCCTCAATATTCTGCTAGGGATGTTCTTCAAATAAGGAAAGCATCACAACTGATAAACCCCTGTCTCTGTTTTTTAGATGAAAATAGCAGGGAAGCAAGTAGCATGTCAATTGGTAGCTCTCCAGAAAGTGGTTCCACAGGTTACCATGAAATGAAATAGTCAACCTACAGGAGATTTGCTCGTCATTAGGGAGGGAGGGAAACAATGCAGGGTTGAGCAGATGCCATTCTCTCTCTTTCTGCAAAGGAAGGAAGGAAGGAAGCAAGAAATGGTGGCTGAAACAGGTGAGCAGATGCAAAAAAAGAGAAGAAGATACCTGTCATGGATTCAACTGAAAGGGGCTTTGTTCTGTAGCCCCGAGTCACACCATAGAGAGTGATAGTGTAAAGAGTGCTTGGCAGGAGGCCAGTAAGATTCGCAAATCGCAAATAGCCTGGGATGGTGATATTATGTCCATTTTCTGGCTGGTTTGGCTCCTGCACCTGCATGACAAAGTTCTCAAAGGCCCCTTCTCCAGCCGTCCAGGTGAGCTGGAATCCATCCCAGTGAACCTCTGAGACTGATAAATTCCCCAGCTCAGGCTCTTTTTCTAGATGTAAAGGACAGAGAGCCAAATTGGTTAATCAGATTTGAAGGTCAAAGAAAGCAAGCAAAGGAGTGATGAGGTACCGCCTGTCTCAAAGCTTTCATGATAATGAGTTCCATTTTTACCTGGTTACGTATTTATGAGCCCATCTCCCTTTCACTTATACACACACTTCAAGAGCTATATGTCCTAGGAGACAACCTGGGGATAAGATTTCCAAAGGAGATTCAGGAACACAGCTGAGGAAGCAGACATCAGCGAAGCCACCCATAAACCTTGATAGCCTCAGTAAAGCTATAGCTTTCTAGCAAGCAATAATATTAAGCTGTGGGATCTAAAAAGGCAATTCAGGGACTGATTTCCATCTGAAATTCATTTTGCAAGACACACACATACAGTCTGCTGCTTTACAGTAAACCATTAACAATTCAATATTTGCTCCCCCAAAGCTATTACAGGAATGCAGTAACGAATGAAGTAAATTGAGAGTGCAGGTGGTGGATGGGAAGACCTTCCATGCTAATGGCACCCACTGGATATTGTGTATTCTTTGAAGAGAAATTACCTTCAGTGCTTGCTCCAGCTTTTGGAGGGCCCTTTGGCCAGCCACCCTCCATGCCTTTCCTTTACTCACTGACTCTGCCTTCTCACTGTGGGTTGTGTCCCATGTTAGTCATATTCAGAGTATCCATTAAAATCAATGGAGATGACAAACATTAGGCACATTAATTTCAATGGGTCTGTTCTGAGTAAAATTTACTTGGATGCAGGTCCTTTATTCCCACCAGCTGCTCTACTACTTCATCATTAGTACCACCTGCTTGTTTGACAGGTGGCAAGCCAATGAGCAAGCAGACAGTGGCATCTGTTGCTCCTTCTCACCACCACCACTGTGGTTTGAGCCAGAAAAAGAGGTGGTTAAACAAGCAGATTACAACAGTGAAGATAACAAGCAAGTCTGAGGGTGGGGCTTGTCAGTGGACCCACTACTGGAGTGTGGGTCCTCAGCCAATGCCTCACTGTGCCAACTGACAGCATCAGCCCTGATCATTATTTCTGTTCATTCCCTGTCTCCAGCAGAGAGGGAAATGAGGCAACCCAACTAGGGAAAGGGAAAGGGAATTCCAAGCATTTCAAGGTGAGGCAAGATGCTTTGGCAAATGTACATTCCCAGTTCAACACTGGCATCTGATTATGGAAGGGTGAACCTATCTGTTTCAGATATGCATCTATTCATGTGTTTCACCCATAAATCTGTTTCATTCCATTTCTGCATTTATCTGCAGTTTAAAAACCTTTTAAAAAGCATTTACAGTACCATATTTATGCAAATCTTATGCACAATCAAATCCAATGCACACCTCAGTTTTCAAAACCTTGAAACCAAAAAAGTAAATGTTATGTCAGTGGTGTTTTTCAAGCTTGCAATCAAATCTAATGCACCATCAAATCTAATCCACACCCTAATTTTCTTGACTTAATTTGACCAAAAAAGGTGCGTATTAAATTCAAGTAAATATGATAAATGCTTATTTGTGTCTCAAAAATAAATGTACAGGAGTCCCCACACTTACATGAAATTGACTCATGTGCAACCACATATATGTGCAGTACTGGAAAATAAGTAAATAAGGGGACATCTGGCTTACTAGCAGTACATGTAAAAAGGATCTAGGGGTCTTGGTGGAACACTGTTAACATGAGTCAACAGTGTGATGCAGCAGTAAAAAAAAGTGAATGCCATTCTAGGCTGCATCAACAGAAGTATAGGGTCCGGATCAAGGGAACGGCCTATTCTGCCTTGGTCAGACCACACCTGGAATATTGTGTCCAGTTCCGGACACCACAATTTAAGAAGGATGTTAACAAGCTGGAATGTGTGCAGAGAAGGGCAAGCAAGATAATCAAGGGTCTAGAAGTCAAGCCTTATAAGGAATGGCTGAAGGAGCTAGGTATATCTAGCTTGGAAAAGAGGAGGCTGAGAGGAGATATGATAGCCATCTTCAAATATCTAAAGGGCTGTCACATGGAAGATGGTGCAAGCTTGTTTTCTCCTGCTCTGGGGGTAGAACTTGAACCAATGCCAGTGTTTGTGGTTGTTTGTTTGCCAACATGCCAGACTGTGGTACGAACAGAACCTTGTGGTCAGCGCACACCCCTGTTATCTGCATAGCAGTGCAATAAGTGGACCATTCTCTGTTGATTCCCTCTTTTTTCAAGTGGGAGTGCCAACTTGAATAAAATATTGTGGGGGCGCTGGTAAGCCCCACCCCACATAATCGACCACATGACACAGTGCATACACGCCATTTGAATGGGAATGCCCATCAACTTTGTGGGGGCCCAGCCCCCTCAAATATTTTATTGTAGGGGCCAAAGCCCCCACAGCCCCTAGGAGTTGACTCCTATGTTTTCAAGGAAGGGAGTAGATAGTGTTCCCTATATCTCCATATTAGTTGTCTTCTATTGGCAAGGGGAGAGAGTCCTGTTTTCATAGTGAACAGCAATTTCATATTTTCTGGGATACAGTGGTTAAATGGGTAAAATGTCATGCTTTCAACAATGAAGAAAACAGATTTTCCTAATATAATGCATTTTTGTGTGTTATTTTCACTAATATGCATGCTCCTGCACACATTATACTAGTATATGCATTTTTGTACACATTTTTTGGCTGGAGAACTACATCACAAGATTCAGAGCAGTATGAATTTTGATGGTTGTGCTCCAATTCACAATTTTTTGGGAAAGTGTGAATTTGGCAGGTTTATCTTTAAATGCAAACTGAATCCAGTTTCTTCCCCATCCTAGTAACAACCCAGTGCATGATCTGTTTCTATAACATTGCCAAAGCAAAGCAGGCATGAGCTTGGACTGAGAGCTACATGTAGCTATTCTGAGCTCTCTAAAAGGAAGAATGGGGTAGAAATATAATAAATATGAGAAATATAGAGGCCTAGATGAGGCGACAGTAGCCAGACATAGCAGGTAGATTAAGAAAAGAATAAATACAGTCTTGAGTTAAGAGCTTCTTGGATGGACAACAGATATCTGGCTATAAACATTCCTTCCAAAAATGAAATTCCTCTATTTATTATACTCTAAGCAAAGCCTCAAGCTTCTGCTGCTGCCATTTCTATATATGGTTCATATTGTTCATATTGAGAATATGAATGCTATAAAGAATTTAAATGTGATCCCTCACTGTTACTTCAGCCATAGCTCAGCGGGAGAACATCTGCCTTGCATGCAGAAGGTCCCAGATTCAACCCTGAACATCTCCAGGTAGGGCAATGAATGTGTCCTGAGTGGACAGCTATTACCAGGCAATTGGGGACAATAGTGTGCTAGATGGACCAATGGTCTGCTTCACTTTAGGGCAGCTTCCTATCTCCCTAAATCATACCAGATGGGAATGCTTTCTTGGATGCTGACTGGGGTAAATCTGTCTTCTTTTCTACCTAAAGAGATGGACCTGAAACCTCAGGAAGTGGCTGTTAGTCAGTATTAGCACAGGGCCTAGATGCAGTGGTTTTCTTTGTCCCAGGAATCAGGCAACCCTTTACAATGGAGCAGGAACTTCCTGCTGCTGAGGAGGTGAAGAGTATGAAGCATTTTTATCGATGTTAATGAAAACAAGTAGAACTTTGACTGTCTTTGTCTCAAATGGAACTATACTTCAGTCCTTGAGCAGAAGGAGTTAACCAGAAGGAGAATCAGTGTGTCCTAGTGATTGGCATGCCAGAAAAAGGGTGGGGGAGACTCAGCTTCAAATCCTAAACTGCAGCTATGAAGCTAAGTCTACCCTACCTCACAGGGATGTTGTGAAGACTACACTGGTGGGCAGGGAATGTGTTTCACCCTGAGCTTCAAGGAGGAAATGCAATTTAAATCCCTGTTGTTACAGTGGGATTTGAGACCATCTCACTTAATCTGGATCAGGGCCTTGGAACTATTCATACCATTTCTTTTTCTAGTACCCCAATCCCACAAAACATATCCAACTAAGTTCTGCTAAGAGTAGAGCCACTAAAATCAATGTACCTAAGTTATTCATGTTCCTTATTTTCCAGAGTGTGACTGACATCGGCTGCGGCTCCTAAAAGCCCACTCATGTTTTGCTTTGGAGGAATGCTATCAAATTGCCCCCATCTTTGCTTCCATGGGTTGTTCCTGGGGGACATCAACTTAAGAATCACAGAAGCCAATTCAGAAGGCAAAGCCTGGGTTACTCAAGCTGCCTGATGCTAAAGGAGTACAAAGGGACTCAGTGTCATTTAACAGCAGAAGGGGTGAAGCAACATGTCTTGTATGATTTGGCTCAGGATGGAAGATTCCTTGCCCACGTTAGAGGTAATCAAGGGAATATAATAAGGGAGCAATCACCTCCCTGAGTCACATCCCAGCATCCTTCCGGGCCCTTGTTTGAATGGTCCTCCTGGTGCTTATATATTGGGACAAGGGCAACTTCATTTGGAGGCAGAGGGAGACAGAACAGTGGCTAGCAAGTGCTCCTGTACTTATCACGGAGGGACCCTAGCAGCAGCGGAACCAACTTGGGCCCCAGGTTATGGGTGCCCAGTGCATGTAACGTCATGATGTCACGTTGCGATGTGATGTCATGACGTCACACACATCCCCCGGCCTCAGAACCCGACTTCCTGTGGCACCAGAAGTCAGGTTCTGAGACTTCACAAGGCCTAGTAAAGCATCTCTGAGGTCTCACGAGGCCTCGGACATGACTTCCGGTGCTTCATGAGGCACTGGAAGTTGAGTCAGGGGCCCTGCAGTGTGGGTGCTCAGGCACCCAGAGCCCCCTATAGTTGGCGTCCCTGTCCAGCAGGAAGAGGTAGGTAGGGAAGAAATAACTCTGGCCTGGCGATCACTGATAAATAAAAAACAAGAAACCCCTAGGGGGTTTAGGCTTTGATGCCAGAAATGTCCAGATTTGGACATCTGAGCTCACTTGTTTATACAACTTTTGCTCAGACCTCGTTTATACAATCCCTAGAAGAATATGGAACACAGGAAGCTGGCTTTTACTGTGTCAGACCTTTGGCCCATCTAGCTCAGTATTGTCCACATAGGGTTGTGACCAATGTAAGTCCTATTCAGAGTAGACCTACTGTAATTAATGAGCATGACTAACTTGGATTCCTTGATCTAAATGGGCGTGCTCCCAGTTCAATACAACTCACTGACTGGCAACAGTTCTCCAGAGTTTCAGGCCAGAGTTTCTTATAGCCCTACCTGGAAATTCTGGGGGATTGAACCTGGGAATTTCTACATGCAAAGCATGTGCTCTACCACAGAGCTACAGCCCTTTCCCCTGGAAGATAGGAAGCTGCCTTATACAATTGCTCAAACTAGCTCGGTATAGTTTACACCGGCAGTGGCTGTCCAGGACTTCAGGCAGGAGTCTCTCCCAGCCCTAGCTAGAGACACCAGGGGTTGAATCTACAGTCTTCTGCATGCAAATCAGGTGCCCTACCACTGAGCAGGAATGGGAATACCCCTCAGAATCTGGACCTTCCTCATATAGAAGTTGACAGATAAAACAAGGCAAGATGAGAGCAATGAATACCTTCCCACCATCCCTTTCCACAATAGACCTTTACGTACCCAATAATTTATTTCAGGCAGAGAGATTCCAGTTATTTATAGCATGTGCATTTTTTAGAATTTTGCCTTGGCAGATGGTTAAAAGAAACTGTCTGCCTTGAAATTTTCAAATGATCAGTATTGGATATGAGAATCTAGAAGAAAGCCCTTTCCCTTCCTTGTGGTCCCTAAGTACTCAATACCTAAATGGGGGAAATCTGGAGCATGTGCTAATTTGGGGAACATCTGCATTTCACTGTCCTGGGTTCTCAAAACCAGATGGGACTATAGAGGTGAAGAAAAAACCTTCCATATGGTGTTAATGAGCTGCCCATGCCAGTCCCCCACCATCAAAGAACTCTATTTTTTATTGCTGAAACATAAAAGGAACAATGGGGATTTCATTAACATCCAGACACTAATCTGAATATCAATGCACATCTTGTAAATATGTACAGAAGGAAACTTTGATCTTGTTACTTCTTTAGCCGCACAGACCACCAAAACTGGAGCTAAAGACTTGGAGTGGCTGGCTGGGAAACTCATTCCTGAAAAGTTCTTTCCTAGAAAGAAGATGCTGTTATCATATTTATGGCTGCAAACATTAATCAGATGTAAGCTTGTGCCTTTGATGGTTTCTCTCCCAGTGAATGAGCTTTTGCATGACAAGGGCCATATTCACACCATACATTTAGAGCACTATAGCACCATGTTAAACAGTCATAGCTTCCCCCAAAGCTACCAGTCCCAGACTTCCCGGTGAAGAGAGGTTGATTGTTAGACCACTCTAGAAACTGTAGCTCTGCAAGGGGACGGGGGGTCTCCTAAGAAATGTCAGCACCCATAATGAATTACAGTTCCAGGATTGTTTTTAAATTGGCTATTTAAAGTTGTATCATAGTGCTTTAAATTTAAGGTGTGAATAGGGCTAAGTTCAGTGTCCCTAACCTGTCCCAAGTCAATCTAGAAGACTATTTAATGTCGCAGCTTGAATCGCCATGCAAATAACCGCACAGTGTCCTGGTTCCATCCTTGGCAAAAGAGGCATATTACAGGGCTCATCTTTGGGGGCATAGCACATTTGCTGCTCATGTGCCTGCCCACTGGAACTCTTGAAACATTAAAATGATGCAAACATAAGCTGGAGCAAGAGGGAAGTGGGGCTGATGACAGAAAAGGTATATTATGGGCTGCCTGTCTTTTTTTTTTTTTTTTTTGCTGTACCCACACCCCACAGCAATTTAAGCCTACAATTTGGTTGGAGGCATGAACTGAAGGGTCAGAGCCAAAGGGTCAGTGTACAAGGGGCTATTGGCTTCAGGCCCTCAGCCATGGGCTGTAAACCATTGTGCAATCCAAGAACCTATTTGGGGAGATGCAAACACAAGGCACGTACCAGTAGAGCCAACCACTGTTGCAGGCTTGCTCTTGTGCCTGCCCTTCTCTGCCACAAGGTTGATGGTGTACTCTGTCCCAGCATCTAGGGACCTTAGGATGTGAGACGTGCTATCGGCAGGAATCTCCATTTCATTCTTCCTCCCATCAGGGGTCATGTAAGTAAGGCGATAGCGATCAATTTTAGCCCGGGGTATTTTCCACCGCAAAGTGAGAGTTGTCTCGGTAGGATCAGTGATTTCCAAGTCCTTGGGACGATCCAGATCTGTGTGCAAAGAGAAATAAGAGAATTGTAGAGTTGAGGGACCATTTTGGGCCATGTAGATCAATCTATTTAACAAGGCTCAGTTAATGAACAGTTGTGTTTGGGTGGAGCTGGAGCAGTATATTCTGTTGATCCTGTTCTTCTGGACTACAAGCTGTGTAAAAAGTGCAGAGAGAGGTTGAGTCTCCTTCTACTGAGAACTGTTATTGGAAGATTCCCAAACATTTGGTACTGTATTGCTTAAGAAATGTTTCCTCCTATATTACTGAAAGGGTTGCAAAAGGGTTGTGGGGGTTGCAGGGGTGTGGAAGCAAAAAATGTAATGCATGTTGGGTACAGATACCCCCCCAAAGTGAACAGTATGGTACAAGTCCGCACATCTTCTGTGGTGGGCAGCATTGTGGCCAGGTATCCAGGCCCATGCAGTGATCCCCTGGGGGGACAGGTTTTGCCACCCCCCTCATTGCCATCTCAGCCATGTCACCAACGTTTGAATTGCAGCAAGGGCAAAATGACCTCAGTGCATTTTAAGCAGCTAATGTGACCATACTGTACCCTTAAACACATTAGAATCATAGAATCATAGAGTTGGAAGAGACCACAAGGGCCACCGAGTCCAACCCCCTGCCAAGCAGGAAACACCATCAGAGCACTCCTGACATATGGTTGTCAAGCCTCTGCTTAAAGACCTCCAAAGAAGGAGACTCCACCACACTCCTTGGCAGCAAATTCCACTGTCGAACAGCTCTTACTGTCAGGAAGTTCTTCCTAATGTTTAGGTGGAATCTTCTTTCTTGTAGTTTGGATCCATTGCTCCGTGTCCGCTTCTCTGGAGCAGCAGAAAACAAGCTTTCTCCCTCCTCTATGTGACATCCTTTTATATATTTGAACATGGCTATCATATCACCCCTTAACCTCCTCTTCTCCAGGCTAAACATGCCCAGCTCCCTTAGCCGTTCCTCATAAGGCATCGTTTCCAGGCCTTTGACCATTTTGGTTGCCCTCCTCTGGACACGTTCCAGTTTGTCAGTGTCCTTCTTGAACTGTGGTGCCCAGAACTGGACACAGTACTCTAGGTGAGGTCTGACCAGAGCAGAATACAGTGGCACTATTACTTCCCTTGATCTAGATGCTATACTCCTATTGATGCAGCCCAGAATTGCATTGGCTTTTTTAGCTGCCGCGTCACACTGTTGGCTCATGTCAAGTTTGTGGTCAACCAAGACTCCTAGATCCTTTTCACATGTAGTGCTCTCAAGCCAGGTGTCTCCCATCTTGTATTTGTGCCTCTCATTTTTTTTGCCCAAGTGCAATACTTTACATTTCTCCCTGTTAAAATTCATCTTGTTTGTTTTGGCCCAGTTCTCTAATCTGTCAAGGTCGTTTTGAAGTGTGGTCCTTATACTTACATCTAGTAAGTATTTATCTTACTAGATAAATAATACTAGTAAGTATTTATCCTCTTCAGTGTAACAATCCCATGGATATTCAAAGAGTAATACTATTCTTTTAAAATCTTTGAATCCCCTTTGGCAGGTTTGGGAAACCTCAGGCTGGAGATCTGAACACAGCCCTCAAGACCTCTCTCTCCAACCCTCAAGACTGGGATACTTCCCAGGGCACACCCCTCACTAGTCTTGCTTCACAAACTCCTCGAGTCTTTCTGCTTGGTGAAAATGTGTCTTCCTTGAACTCTAATAATGCAATTATCAGACTGCCTACATGGAGGAGATGGAAGGGTATGTGTGTGTAGAAACTGTATAATGGTGGCATTTACATTTGCTGTTCAACATACTTCTGTATCTGGCCCCGACTCCATAGACCTGTGGCCCTCAAAAGGTTGCTCAGAAGGGAATGTGGCCCTCAGGCTGAAAAGGGTTCCCCATCCCTGCCCTATGATGAAATTGTTAGTTGCGCAAACAGTGTTGCCTCTGCAAACCCTTAGATAGATCCTGTTGCTTGGCTGTAATTTTGTATGCGCTTTTGGGACACATTTCCTGATATAAGATACAGTGGTGAGCAGATGGCCTGCAGTTCAGACCTGGCCTAGTGACAACCACTGGTTGACCACCACTATTAGTGATTTGAAAGAAACTTTTTAGTCCATTTCAATGTCCTCTTCAGAAGTGGCTTCAAGAGGGAGGTAAAACAGCCCTATTCACATACCAGTTTTCTGACTCCCCGCTCTATTCCAGGACAGGCAGAGTGCCAGTTAGAAATTTGCTGATACAGGAGGAAAGAGTGCAGTGTGCTCCAAATTTATGTGGCTTTATGCATGACAGAGCCTAGCAAGCTCTCTCTGCAATTTTGAAATGTACATATATCCGCAGAACGTTGGCACAATATTTATCCATTTTTTGAAATCACTGGTCTAGTTCAGTCCTGGGAACTTTGTTCTCTGTAGTTCCCTCTGTATTGAAAAAGGTATTGGTTATAATCTAGATAAAGTGAGTTGTTCTCTTAAGAGTGCAGAAAAATCATTTGTGAAAGTATGTGGGATATTCTGAATGTTCATTCACCTGGTGCCCAAGGTAATTTAGC
Organism: Podarcis filfolensis; assembly: GCF_964270895.1. Classification (NCBI taxonomy): domain Eukaryota; kingdom Metazoa; phylum Chordata; class Lepidosauria; order Squamata; family Lacertidae; genus Podarcis; species Podarcis filfolensis. The sequence continues at coordinate 42,459,162 of NC_139617.1, forward strand.
ACTTCCTATGTGAATGCACACTGCATCCAACAAAAACACTGGCCTGGTTTGTATGTAATAAGCAAACACGTAGGCTCCCTGACAGGAGAATGAAGCCAATTTGCTTCTTCCCAGCCATTTTGGTGCTGTGCTGTGCCAAACTAAGCCATGGTTTGGCTCAGCATGTCATCCAAGCTTTGAGCCAGGATTTAGCTCTCTCCAAACAGACCATGAGCTCATACAGGTTTGCTCTATAGTTTACAGCTTGTGGAGAGAGTTAAAGCACAAGCCCAGGTTTGAATGACCCTCTAAGCCAAACTACAGTTTAGCTAAGCATAGCAGCAAAGTGAGCAGGGAGGTGTAAGGCAGCCATGATCTCCTCTCTGGAAAACTGCACATTTGCTTATTTGCACCATACCACTATTTGGCTCAGGGTTACATACAAATGGGGAAAATGTAGGTTTCAAAGAGGTCTGTCTACAAGTTTTGGAAACCAATATCACAAGAAGGGAACCCCAACTATACACGCAAGTCCTGGTTTAAGTGGGCTGTGGTGATGGTCTACAGTCTCACTAACTGCCAGCCCATTACAGAAAAAAAATAAATGATAATAATACTTATAATGATTCCTGTTTTCACTGGCTCCCCTTATTTTTCTAGGGCCCAGGGGCCAAATGTGGCCCTCCAAGCCTCTCTATCCAGCCCACAGGACTCCTCCCCAGGCCATGGACTCCTCCCCAGGCCATACCTTCTCCTCAACGCCCATCTCTCAGCAGCACTGCCCTGTGACTTTTTCAAGTGCTTTTGCCTGAATCGTATGTGACATTGAATTGTGATTATTCCTCTTTCTTCCCTGGATGGAGGATGTTGAAAGGTATGTATGTGTTTAGAAACCTCTCACTTCTGCAAAGCTGGAATGGAGCCTACTTTTTGCCTCTGGCCACCCCCACTACTAGCGTGCATCTCTAAAAGGGATGCCCCTGAGGGGAAGCATCCCTTGAGCTGGAAAAGCTTCATTACTCCTGTAATACTGAGTGTTTAATGGAGACTGTCACAGTCAGGGTCATGCTGCAGCCCTGGGTGACAATACTTGAATCAAGACCTGCATAATGTATTCTGTGGCTCAGGAACCCAGGCATCAGTATCTTAAGCTGGGAAAGATGGAGAAAGTATTTATATTGAATCTGGACAATACAAAGGCTTTGTACTGCTAGTTGATCACTGCTGCTATTCCTTTCTGTGTCTGAAGAGGGCACTGAAGCCTGGCTACACATACAATCCACAGCCCCGGGGTTCCTGGCAGGCAATTTGTTTCCTATTATAAAGAAGATGAGACATTTTCCTACCAGTTCCAGCATTAATAGTGGAAGGAGAGCTCTCTTTGTCCTGCTTCACAGCTGTCACTCCAATGCCATATTCTGTTCCTGGCCTGAGACCTAAACAACAACAGCAACAACAGAAATAGCTTTTTATTCATGTTGCCATTTGATTAAAGAAGTTTCAATTAATTATATGTTCTTAAACCAGTCAATTAATATATTAAACAAGTATACATTTTCATAGGAATAAAATCTTAGTTGTGAAGATTTTAAAAGTGCAATTATTTATCTTTTATATTAAACATATATGTTTTGCCATCTCTGTGTCAGTCAAAAATTTGTCCCCTTCTTAATTATGTTTAATAAAAAAGATTAACAAATTGTGAATGCCACAGCATGATAGGATTTGTAATCTTATAACTAGCCCTGCATGATAAGATTTGTAGTCTTAAGAATGCAATTCAAGCTTGAACTTATATAGACATTTGGTCCAACAGTAACTTGACTACCTTTCAGGTGAGCCATACCTGTGAGTGTAGCTTTGGTTGTGGCTTGGTCACTTCTGGGTACTGTGACTTCAGCATGATCTCCACCAGAAATGGGGGCATACTTAATTCGGTAAGCTTCCGGTGTTGCTTGGCTGTTCTTCCATTCCAGGGTGATGGTGCTGTCTGTCTGAGACAGGTGTTTCAGATTTTTTGGAGCATCCAGTTCTGGGCAGAAGAAGGAAGGTGGTTAACTGTTAGCAAAGTGTATGCAGAACTGCAGGGGAAGCTTTGGGCTTAACAAATGTTAGGACATGTTCCCCATTAGTGACGGGCAAATTTCCTTCTGCTCTGTTCAGATTTGGTTCAGCATTTATTAACTATCTCTTTCTAACAGCACAGTGGTTTCTGCCAAGTGGTTTCTGCCAATGCCAAGCCTACTCACAGTAGACTCATTGGCATTAATGGACATGACTAACAGGTTCATTCATTTCAGTTGGTCTACCCTGAGTAGAACCTATTTGGATACAACCCAATACTTTCAACCTTGGTATGTCAGCATAGATAGGAAACCTGTGGCCCTTTAAGTGTTGCTACACTACAATCCCAGTGAACACTAACCATTAGCCATGCTGGTTGGTGCTGAAAAGGATTGGCATTCAGCAACATCTGCAGACTGCAGGACTACAAGTTCCCCACCCTTGTGATAGAGCAGTAGTTTTTGGATTAAATCCCAGGGTGCCTTGGTGTTCCTCAGAAGATTCTCAAGAGATTCCTCAATGTGGTGGCACACCAGTGTTCCCAGTACTCCCAAGCATTTCCAGAGAAGTGTTTCTGCAGATGTGCTTTGGGTGAGCTTTGGTGCACATCTGCAGTTCATGTGGAGCAATAGTGATGCTCAAAGGCTTAACTAGTACACTGAATGTGCCCCATGGACTGCTCCATAATGTTCTGCAGTGCACCACGGTTACAAGGCAGGTATTTGTTGTCAGAAAAGTAAAAAAAAGGATTGAATCAATTCTCCGAAAGTAGATAGTTTTAAAAGGAATGGATTTAGTGCATAGTAGAAGTCTGCTCTGAGCTAGCAGAGCTCAAGGGCAACATGCACTGGCCTCTGCAATCAGCCAATAGACCAAGGCCCACTGGGGGGCTGTTCCCCCTGTCTCCCAGGAAGAATGTAATGGCAAGAAAGGGACTAGCCTGGACCCATCCATTGGCTGAAGCAGCTGCTGCTGCTTTGCCAGAAAAGGACACCCTGTTCCAACTACCTGTTGGAGTTCTTGAACTGGAACTGTAGAAGCAGGTAATGGAAAAGAACACTCTGGTCCCAACCATTGGCCAAAGAAGCAAAAGTCATCAGCTGTTATTCAGGCAAGAACTCCAGCAAGAGAAGACCAGCCTGGTCCCAACTTGTAGCTTATGGTTTACCAGTTTGCTCTGATCATACACTTTGCTTTGCCAAGTGATCTGGGAGAAAGTCAGATCCAGTACAATTAATACAAGACCTGACAAGCACATAGAGCTGAAAAGGGAAGTGGGAAAGTGTGTCTGTCTTCCAACTTCCTCCCCCAGCTCTATGCAGTTCTCAAGGGATGAAAAAAAGTAAATTCCTCACCACCTCATGACTAAAAGGGCATTGAGTGAGAGGGAGCTCAGTGGGTCTATTGGCACCAAAGTTATAATTCAAGGACACCATTGCATCCATCGCTGCCACACTGGAAACCATGGTAGGTAGGTAGGTAAGTAGGAAGGAGAACTCTGACCACTTATTACCTGTGACAAAGGTTTCCGTCACAGGGTCACTCTCCATATCCCCACGTCGGGACACTAGGGTCACCTCATATTCGGTATGTGGTTTCAGATTCCCAATAGAGTATTGGCTATCATCCTTTGAGAGGTCGATGGTTGTTCGGTCCCCTGGGACATCCTTGGGCCCAAAAGTCAGCTCAATACCATCAATCTCAGCCAATGGTTTAAACCATGTGATCAGTGCTGTAGTGTCTGTAACATCATTTGCCTCGATCTGGCTGGGGGCATCAAGCTCTGTTGAGTACGAAAAAGGATGAGACAGGGATTTAGAATATTTGGATACCATACAACTCCTTGATGAATAGGCTTTTTAAAGGGTGCAAAAATAAATTTGAATGAATTGCAAAAATTATCTGGGGTGGGGGTGTGCAGAGACCATACATCTCCATCTCAAAACAGTCTTCATTTTCATTTAATTAATTAATTAATTGGCTAGTTAATTTACCACATTTTCTAATTTTCTCTGTACTGTATCTAATAAAACATATAAAACTTCATAAATTGTTTTCCACATGTGGTGAGCAGCTATTCAATCTGACAGTTGCTACAGGCACATGCAGAGAGCCCCCCCCCTTCAGTACTGCTGCCCACTCACTAACCCTCTGGGGAAATCCATATTCTTTTTGCAGCAGCAACGAGAACTGCAGTGACATAAAGTGCCTTTATTGTTCCTCTTTACTGCTGTAAGAATCTAGACACAGCAGGAAGGTGACCCAACAGAAATACAGAGAGATAGTTTTTTCAACGGATGGCTCTACATCCTCCACAGTTCCATTGTATTCTTCCTTTTCCTATCCCAATGTGTGTCAATATTATGTCACTAGTCTCTCCAACAGTGTTGGCTCCCAGTTCTTGTTGGGCATCTGGAAGGAGGCTGTCAGTGGGCCCCCAGCCCTTGCCTTTCAATTAGGCCTCCTCCCCACTATGAAATGAGTAGCCATCCTGTTAGATGCAGCCCACACTATGTGAGAGGTTAAAGGTAAAGGGACCCCTGACTGTTAGGTCCAGTCGCAGACGACTCTGGCGTTGTGGCGCTCATCTCACTTTATTGGCCAAGGGAGCCGGCGTGCAGCTTCTGCGTCATGTGGCCAGCATGACTAAGCCACTTCTGGCGAACCAGAACAGTGCACGGAAACACCGTTTACCTTCCCGCCGGAGCGGTACCTATTTATCTTCTTGCACTTTGATGTGCTTTCGAACTGCTAGGTTGGCAGGAGCTGGGATCGAACAACGAGAGCTCACCGTGTTGTGGGGATTCGAACCACCGACCTTTCGATCGGCAAGCCCTAGGCTCTGTGGTTTAACCCGCAGCGCCACCCGTGTCCCACCTATGTGAGAGGTTAGGTGACTGCAGTTCTGAGAAGCAAATTATCTTTCCAATTGCTGCCCGTTACATTGTGGAGGTGAGGAGGGAGGACATGTGAGAAAGGTTTCAACTCCCATGACTTGCTCCTTGGCTATCATGCCCCAAACCAAGAATCCTCATGTGCCAGGTGGTCCTACCACAGGAGTTCCAAGGAGGAGACTTGGTTCTTCCCATGTGGACCTGCTGGAACCAGATCTCTCATCTTGTTCCTTGAGCTCTAAGGAGATTCCTGACCAATGGGTGAAACCTGACCAGTGGGTGGACCAGAGATTCCCCAGAGGATCAGGAAAGACTTGAAGAAAGACTCCCTTCTTTCTTCTTTAAAGAAAGAAGGGAGATGGGTATGTTCAGAAAGAAAAGACTGAGAGGTGAAATGATAGCCATCTTCAAATATTTGAAGGTCTGTAACACGGAAGGTGGACCAAGCTTATTTTCTGGTGCTCCAGAGGGTTGGATCTGAACAAACGGATTCATATTACAAGAAAGGAGAATCTGACTAAACATTAGGAATAAAGTTCTGGTGGTAAGAGCTGTTTGACAATGGAATGGACTACCTTGGGGAGTCATGGACTCTCCTTCATTTGAGGTTTTCAAACAGAGTTTGGATGGCTATCTGTCAATGAATCTTTAGATATGATTCTTGTGTTGCAGGGGGTTGTACTAGTCCCTCCCAACCCTACAGTTCTATGATTCTGTAATTCTAAGTCCCCCAGCTTGAAACTTTGCTGCGCAGAAGACACCAATGTGCACAGAAAAAGTAACAGGCCCTTTAAATAAGATTATACACCAGTTATCCAACTTCTGAATTCTAAAATGAACTGCTTTTGGGCAGGCTAAGGCTTTGACTGAGTCAGATAAAGACAGTCTCATATTGCCCAAGTTTGAGTTGGGCTATCTGGAGTGTTCTGCAGCTGTTGAGGGGCAGGGTGTCTGGTGAGAAGAAGGAGCTCTTCTTGCATGGGCCCTTTTCCAGCAGTGGAAGTTAAGAGGAAGAGGTTGGTTTGACTGGTTTGCTTTCTCCCTTCCCTTTCACAGCACAGGCTCTAGTGTTTGCTGTCACACCTTGGCATCTCATTTTCTCACTATGGAAAGAGCACTGATTTTTCAGTATTCTGCAATTGCAGTCTCTATTGGGAAAAATAGATTCAAATCAACTAAGTAGTCTTTAGTGTTAAAATGTTCTCCAGTGATAATGCTTGTGGTTTGGATATAGAGTACTTCATTATGCTTTTGTTGATGACCTTGCTCATCCTTTGTTTGGTAAGAAGCCTCTTGAAGATTGCAGCAACTATCAGTTTTGACAGTTGCTACAGTCATCCACTGCAAATGCCATCCATTCTAGCTTCTCTCAGCATTGCTGCTTGCTCACCTTCCCAGGGTATCTATTTTCTTCTTGCAACAAACAAGAGAAGCAACTCATTAAATAGTCAGACTAATAACTGGCACAGTCACCTGGAGGCTGATCACATTCAGTTGCTACTTACTTGTTGTTATTACCCTGGAGAGGCCAGGTCCTCTGGTTTGATTCTTCACAACATAAAGAGACACATTATATTGTTGTCCTGGTGCCAAGCCTGGTTGCAAATACGATGTTTGAGGCTTCTTTAGACTGTTCCTGATTCCCACATTGTCTTCCTCCTTCTGCAATGCAAAAGTTAAACAATTGGAATTTAAAGAAGCAAGAAATGTAACCAGGACCCTTCACATCACAAGGGACCCACTCATAGGTCATATCTTTCCTTACCAGGCTGTTAAAAACAATCTCCCATCCACTGAATGGGATGTCCAGGGGGTCCCACTCCACCTCCACTGATGTCTCTTTAATAGATTTGAACTTCAAGCCATCTGGAGCAGGCAAATCTGGAAACCAATAGCAGAAAGCAGATGCATGAGGCATGGCTTCAGCATTCAAACCATATTCATTAAATATATATATATATATATTGAAATACCCCCAACACTATATGCTGGAACACTACTTGAAAGCCAGTAAGCTACAAAGAAGAAATCCGACATACTGGGAACACACTATCAAATCTTTTCCCTGTCATTCTTGAGGAAGGCCCAGGATTTAGGACTGAAACAAAGCAGTTCCTCCAAATCCATCAACTCATTGGAAGGTTGCTAAGAGCCACATTCCTGTTTGCAATGTGGGGCGGGGCGTGTCAGTATGCCTTTCAACCGATGTCAGCAACTGGGCTCAGTAACTGGTTCTGCCCCGACAGGGCTAGGCGACTGGAGCACTTTCAGAGACCTTCCAGTCCTGGAAAGCAGGTCTCAGTGCACTGGACTCACAACTGTGCATTGTGAGCACCAGACTCAGCAGAGAATAAATAACGCCGAAGCTAGCTGTGAAGCATAACTTCTTTTATTTCTAACAGCTACTGCAAACTAAATAACTTCTGGCTTTCATGAGTGTTACAGCTCCCACTCAGCCATCTAAGTCACTACATAGATAAGACTCTCTCCACACACAGAGTCAGGCAGGCAGTCAGGAGCAGAAGAGAAGAGCAGTTTCCACCTCCTCTTTTCTGAAAACATCAGATCAGGAGATTCTTGCAATGGGAGGGGGTGAAAATATCAACAGGGCAGGAGGGGGGGCTGTAAAAATGGCTTAAATCTTATCGTGCTCTGCTCCTTGGCCCATTTCCCCCCTTTGCCTACATGTTGTCATTCCAGAGTAAGAGAATTGCCTTCACTCAGGTTTGGCTTTCTGATGAAGCGCCTTCCTGCTTGGTTCTGCAAGGGGCAACATAGAGAATTAGGAGGAGGAAGCTGATAGGCAGTTCTACCCTCTGGGCTGGTCCTAAGTAAAAAAGGTAGGCAGGTGAGAGCTGGCAGGGCAGTGTCAGGCCCCATTCACCCTAATGGACCAGCCTCTTTTGCTAAATAAGAGGTGTTTTGCACTTGGCTAGTATTGGAGAAAGGATTTCTGAACCAGGGGAAATGATGGCTGCCCCAACTAGTACCCACTTAATTACATCTGGGCACATAGCATAGAAGCAATAACATAGGAGGACTTCCGGGGTGGCGCCATCGGCAATGGCGAACTCCCTCTGAACTGGAGGGACCAGCTCCGCGCGAAACGGGTCGTTTCCGCTACGGCGAAGCGGGGACTCTTTAAAAAAATCACAGGCGGATGAAGCCTGTGACCATGGGACTCGGCGGGCACCTTTAGCGCCCCCCCAACCCGCAAAGGAACCCATTAACGGGCTCCAAAGCGAAGAGGGGGAGGTGGCGCGGTGCTGTGAGTCTACTGCTTTTTCCGTGGAGCGAAGCCGCATAGCCGTTGCCGGAGAGCGCTGCCTTTTTCCTGGGACAATTTGGCATCTAAAGAATCACCCGTGAGTACTTAAAACTTGAACAATTGGACTTTAAATAAGGACTGGCCAGTAGAGAGGAATTGGACTTAAAATTTACTTCAATTTGGTACTGAAACGGGAAGGTCTAAACAGGAAGTCAGCCTTCCGTTTCTTTGTAGTCAGAATAAAGCAAATACAACGTAAACTAGAACTTAGAAAATTACTTTTAAAGGATTGGCTTTCATCATTTAAAATCGTGGAACCCCCCTTCGGTAGCAGGAGAAGAAGGGGGATCTCTTTTTGGACTGTTTAAACCTGCAGAAGTGAGTTTAAAGTAAAGTAACTTTCCACCGTCCTGATCCTGGAGCGGAGTGTCAGGACTGACGTTTGAAGCTCATTGACCAGAGACAAATGTTTTTGACAGACAGCTAAAAGAAAAGTAACATAGTGACTCCATTGTTTCCTTTCGCATTTCAAAGGAACAAATATTGACTGAATATCTTAAAAAAGAAACTTTGTTGCTATTGTTCTTAAAAGAAAGAATAAACAGAAGTTTTCCCCCTAGAGGGAGACTGTGAAATTGTAACCAACTTCAGGAGCTTGCAGCTGTTACAGATTACAATCGTGGGAAAGGACTTGTGACCTTGTAGGACAATGTCTTCAGAAGCTCTGTTGGGTGCTTTCTGTAAAATAAATGCCCTATTGGATCAATTAAGCCAGAAGACAGATTTGATGACTAATGCGGCCAGAAATTTTGAACAGGCAGTAGGAAACTACATGTAGCCTACCCAGGAACTAAAACATGAGTGTGCTATGACAGCACCGATGAGAGAAGAGGATACTGCTGAATCCTGGGTGCCAGAAATGGAGGGAGTTGCGGCCCTGCAGGATCATGAGCCTTTGGATTTGATAAATGAATTTGAAAAAAACCAGATTTGGAAAGATAAAGTTTGGTTTGGTTTGGAAATGGGGGGTTGGACTGACCCTCCCATGCAGGGATGTTTGGACTTTCTGAGTCTGGTAATGGGCCGTCAGATGTTTGGAGCTGTGGGGGCTCTTAATTTTGGAGGGAATCTGAAACAGGTGTTTAAATATCACATGGAGTTTAGTCTGGACTATGGAAATGGGGCTGATCTGCTGAAAAGGGTCAAAAACATCACTAAGCTGGAGTTCCCACGAGTGAAAGGAAAATATGAAGAAGAGTCACGGAAGGGGCATGGAAGAGACTTGAGGGCCTCGGATATAAGGATACCAGGTTAATGCGCTAGATTAATGGGACAAAAAGGACTGACAAAATCCAGGACCAGGAGGAAGGGACGCTGGATGAAGATTGGATTGTTTTACTTTTTTTTCTTTTATCATTAGGACTGTTTTGAAATAATTGATGAATGTTAGAAAAATGTTGAAATGGAACTACTTGGTTCTAGTAAAAATGTTTAAAGAATTAGGTTAATGATATGGTTATGAGAAGTTGGTAAAAATAAGATTTAAGTTTTAAGTTTTGCTATAAGACAAGATGAAAATAGATTAAGATAATGTAAGGACAAAATATTATGAACTATGGAAAGGATTTGCTGTGATAATTATTAACCAGGATACAAGAAAGGGGAGGAGGAGGAGGTCAAAGAAAGAAGGTAATGAAAGTTAAAAATTTGAGAATGATGGATGTATTTTTTCTTTCTATTTTTCTGTTTAGTCTTTTTTTCTGTTTTTTCTTTTTTATAATTTTAAAAAATCTTTAATAAATATTATTTTAAAAAAAGAAGAAGAAGAAGCAATAACATAGAAGCAAACAGCAGTGCACCCATGTATTCCATCCTGATTTTACAGGAAGGTAAGTGTTTTGTAGACAAGCAAGTTAGTTGAATGGCTCAGCTGGGCTTTAATGTACTTACAAGTGGCTACACGGGCACTAATTGGGATGCTCTTCTTGTTCTTCAGGATGGCAAAAACACGGATGAAGTATTCCACACCAGGCTCCAGCTCTCGGATGGTGGCTGACGTATGGTTCCCAGGCACTCTGAACTCAAAGTCTAAGCCACCAGTTCCGGTAGGGATGTAGGTGATGAGGTATTCAGAGACCACATTTTCATTCTTCCATTCCAGGTTGACAGTCTTGTCAGTCACATCTGTAACTGTCAGATCTTTTGGAGGCAATACTAACAAGAGAAATTAAAAGATAAAATAAAAACATGTACTATGGCAGAGAATCAAATGGCATGTGTTTTTAAAACTGAGACACAGATCATTTGCCATGCTAAGGGCTAGGCTGCATGATCAGGGTAGTCATTTTGGACTGTAGGTGGGGAATCAGGGTTCTGATGGCTCCCACCAGCACCCTATGTACGCTAGAACCTGGATTTCATATTGCTTGTTGTTGTTTTTAGAGGGGAAAATGCTACCCATACCCTGCTGTTCAACATAGTACAGTTAAAAGAGGTCTCTATTAAATGTTTGTGCTGAACCTTTAGCTCGTTTCTAACTTTGAAGCCATCTGCACTATGCATTTAGAACAGTATCATAGCACTTTAAACTGTAACAGCTTCCCTCAGAGACTCCTGGAAACACAGTTTGTTTAGGCTGCCGAGAGGAGGTTGCTTTCCTCCTCACTCTAGCCTTCTCTTACCTCCCCTCCATGCTTTAAAGCTCTGTCCAAGTGCTCTTTTTGTTGTTGTTGCTCCTGAGCTTTCCCCACAAAAACCTGCTCTTTACAGCTGAATTGGAGGAAACGGAAATTCACAGAAAACCCAAATTGCTTTTCGTTGCACTTCAGTTTTAAAGAGCAGGTTTTCATAGGGAAAGCTCTGGGGAGGAAAAGAAAGAGTACTCAGGCTTGGAAGTTTAAAGTGCAGACCTCTGCCTAGAAAGTGTGGGGCAAAATGGGCCAGCGACAAAATGGGCCATAGATATTGGTTACAACATATTAAGTAAACCTACAAAAGATTATGTACCGGTGGTACTTGACACCCAGAAAAATTAGTGAAAATGTATTTAAAAGGGTCTAATTTATGCTGGAAGTGCCACGAAGTGGAGGGAACCCTGATCCATATGTGGTGGTCATGCAAATATGCTCATGTAAATTATCCACACAGAATTAAAAACAGATTCTCAAACTCACATTTCCCCAAATACCAGAGGCCTTTCTATTAGAGATAATAGGTGATGACATTCCAAAAAAGGCACTTAATATTTTTTTGTACGCAACCACTGCAGCTAGAATAGTATATGCAAAAAAAAAAAAAAAAAAGGCAAGAAGAGATACCCACAAAGGAAATTTGGCAGAACAAATGGATAGAATGCATAGAATTAGTAACCATGACGGCAAAACTAAGGAATAAGCATGAGTTAAAGATAAGAAAAGAGTGGAGGTGTTTTGGAGATTATCTTATAGGGTATAATATACAATTTAACCTACAAGTAAGAGTTAACATATGAGTAGCAGTTAACATCAAAAAGGAAGTCTTGAAATGATAATAGGTAAAATATGAGGATATGCAGCAGATCAAGATTTCCATAGTATGCCACAGAGAGATGGGTTAGGAAGTCTTTGGAAAAGAAGTGATGAATACAGTACAATGTGTGCATAAAAGCTGTAAAAAATTTATAAATAAAAAACAAATAAATAAAAGAATGCTGAGAATGATGGTTCATCCATGTGGGCAACTGCCCCACCTTGCCTCCCACTGGGAGCCCATGCACATAATGGTAACTGTTTGGGTGGTACTTACCATCAGAACAGTCATCACCTACATAACCTTCTTCACAGACACACTGTCCGTTGACACAGCGCCCGAGATCGTTGCAGTTGTTGGGGCAGGACTGCTCGCTGCAATCTTGTCCCTGGTATCCCTCGTCGCATATGCACACTCCGTTGATGCAGCGCCCTTGATTGTTGCAGTCTTTGGGGCACTGCAGTTGGCTGCAGTCTACCCCGGTGAAGCCCTCTTCACAAACACACTGCCCGTTCATGCAACGGCCTCGGCCACTGCAGTTGTTCACACAGGCCAGTTCTCGGCAGTCATCCCCAACAAAGCCTTCATTGCAAACACACACACCATTGATGCAGCGCCCACGGTTGTTGCAGTCATTGGGGCAGGTCCTTTCAGCACAATCCTCCCCTGTGTAGCCCTCATCACACACACACTGGCCATTGATGCAGCGACCATGCCTGTTGCAGTCTTTTGGGCACCGCAGTTCACTGCAGTCCACCCCAGTGAAGGCGTCATCACACACACACTTGCCATTGACACAGCGTCCCCGGTCGTTGCAGTCATTGGGGCACTGCAGCTGCCCACAGTCCTCACCCACAAAGCCCTCGTTGCACACGCACTGCCCATTGATACACCTTCCATGGTTGTGGCAGTCATTAGGGCATTTCAAGTCTCCGCAGTCATCCCCCATAAACCTCTCATCACACTCACACTGCCCCTTGATGCAGCGGCCACGGTTGTTGCAGTCATTAGGGCACCGCAGTTCACTGCAGTCATCCCCCATGTACTTTTCATTGCACACGCACTGGCCATTCACACAGCGACCATGGTTGTTGCAGTCACTGGGGCATCTCACTTCTCCACAGTCAAGGCCCAGGAAACCTGCATGGCACACACATTGTCCATTAATGCAACGGCCGCGTTTGTTGCAGTCTTTGGGGCACCTCCGGTCGGCGCAGTCATCCCCCATGAACCCTTCATAGCATACACATGAACCCTTGTCACAACGACCATTCCCATGGCAGTTGCTGGGACAAGTCATTTCCCCACAATCTTCTCCAGTGAACCCAGCATCGCAATAGCAGGTCCCATTAACGCAACGGCCACGGTCGTAGCAGTCGTTGGGGCAAATAAGCTCACTGCAATCTTCTCCAGTGTAACCTTCATCACACTCACACTCCTCCTCCACACAGCGCCCACGGTTATTGCAGTTATTGAGGCACAGGGATTGGCTGCAGTCTGTCCCACTGAAGCCTTCTGTACAGATGCACTGCCCATTGACGCATTTCCCATTCTCACTGCATGGCACCAAGCAAACTTCCTGGCTACAGTCCTCCCCGGCGTAGCCATCAAAACACACACACTTGCCATCAACACATTTGCCTTGGTCATTGCAGTCCCCAGGACATGTCAGTTGCCCACAGTCCTCCCCTGTGAAGCCTTCATCACAAATGCACTTGCCATTGACACATTGCCCTCTGTTGTTGCAATTCTGGGGGCATTCTGGTTCAGAGCAGTTGGGGCCCTTCCAACCAGGTTCACAGATGCAGCCACAGACATCATTACTGTAGTTTCCCCGTCCACTGCAGTAGGGAGTAGCATCAATGTGACCTGTGCCAGTGAAACAAGGAAGCAGGCCATCATAAAAAAAATACGGCAATAGCTAACAAAGAAGCACCAGAAAACATTATGGATTAGAAGTTTCCCTCCGTTAACATAAACACATGAGAAGAGCCCTGCCGGATCAGGCCAACGGCCCATCTAGTCCAGCATCCTGTTATCACAGTGGTTGCCTGGATGTTTATGGGAATCCCACTAGCAGGACCTGAGCACAACAGCCCATTCCCCAACTTGTGATTCCCAAGAACTGGTACTCAGAGGCACACTGCTACTCTTTCCAACTCCTGGTTTAAGTCAGAAATTTTCAAAAAAATCAAACTTGGAAAAAAACCAACCAATCACCTGTACTGGCATCCTTTCAGCTTCTGACAATACTTACGTAGGCATTCCCTTGTTCTCTTGACTTGAGGCTCCTGTTTTAACTGCTTAAATGGGATTGTTTTGTTACATGTTTTGGTGATGCAAGTTTATGTTGTTTTAATGTTTTATTCTCCAACTAAATTATACCTGGAACAGACTCATTGAAATTAGTCATGACAATTAATTTCAGTGAGTCTTCTCTGAGCTATGTCCAGTGTTCTCTGTCTGCTGAAGCAAAAGTTTCTTGGGCTAGTGGACAACTGAGTGTTAGCCGTGGGCAAGCTGAAATTCATTGCAGGACAGAGTGCCAAATATGTTGTGCAGCAAAGTTACCACATACCTGCTTATGCATTTTCTTGTGCAACAGCATTCACAAACAGAACACGTATGCCACTAAATGCCTTTAACATAGAATTTACCGGTACATTTAATACAACACAATGTGCTGTGCATTGTGGATGTCTTTATATTTGTGTAGCTGTTTTTGTAACCCACTTACATACTTATCTTGGCTTTAAGCAATTAATGAGAATGAGAATGAGAATGAGAAGTTGGTTCACTGACTTTTCTGCCTTCCTTGGACTTCTTGATTCATAAACCTGCACTGATAAAACATGGTGGGGAGGAATCTCAGTAACTGCAAATGTATGTATGAATGCAGGATTGTTTTCGTGTGGCCTTTTAGGGGCCTGTTCAGAGCTCACTGGATGAAGGATGCATGGGGAATGCTTTTCCAGGGCTGACAACAGGGGCCTGTATTACCATGCTCCTGCTAAGGTCCGTCCTCTAGTAGGGTACCTATGGCCAATCCCAACTGCTTCTTAACTGTGATGCACCACCTCTTTGCATATAGTCTATCACCTACCCAGGGGTGAGAAACTCAGGCTACAGAGCCATACGCAACCCTCCATGCCTCTTTTTTTGGCCTTCAAAAGGACTCTCTCCAGATCATAGACCCTCCCATAGGCTGCATCCAGCCTGAATACATTTGGGTGGCTAGAATGCTTCTTTGATAATGCTTCTTGCTTGCCTGGATGGGGGATGGAGAATTGAGATGTGCGTATACAGACGTCTCACTTTTGCATTGCCGGAATGCAACTTATTGCACAAAAGTGAGATAGAATCCCTAGCTACCCACCATCTATTCACAACACACTCACCATTCCAAACAGGGAAAAGTACCAGCCACACTGGGGTTTATTTTGTGACTGCTAATAGAATTTAATATTGATTCCCCTTTAAATGTTGAGTGTTTTATGCATTTTGTGTTCTGAATGTGTAAGTAGGCTCTTTGAAGAAATATTTGGGAATGTGAGGTATACATTATTAAACAGAATGAACAAATAAAACAACTGCACCCTGTACCTGTTACCCATCATGGGCCTTTCTCGACTACAACTTCCTTTCCTGATTTATTTATTTTGGTCCACCTAATAGACTGAAAGCCTTTTAGGACAGCAGACATATGAGGAATCAGCAGTTTACTGTGCAGCATTTCTGAATTCCACAACAATAACACCTGTTGTTATGGCTTGGTGGTAGAACATCTGCTCTGCATGCACTAGAGCCTCTGCTCCAGAATTCGGCAGCTATTCTGGTTACTGGGAGTGGCAGTTTAGACCATATAACACCAGTCCTGCAAGACCTACATTGGCTCCCAGTATGTTTCTGAACACAATTCAAAGTGTTGGTGCTGACCTTTAAAGCCCTAAATGGCCTCGGCCCAGTATACCTGAAGAAGCATCTCCACCCCCATTGTTCAGCCCGGACACTGAGGTCCTCCTCCGAGGGTCTTCTAATGGTTCCCTCACTGCAAGAAGTGAGCTTACAGGGAACCAGGCAGTGGGCCTTCTCAGTGGTGGCACCCACGCTGTGGAATGTCCTCCCATCAGATGTCAAGGAAATAAACAACCATCTGGCTTTTAGAAGACATCTGAAGGAAGTTTTTAATGTCTGATGTTTTATTGTGCTTTTAATTCTGTTGGGAGCCACCCAGAGTGGCTGGCGAAACCCAGCCAGATGGGTGGGGTATAAATAATAAATTATTATTATTATTATTATTATTATTATTATTATTATTATTATTCCCAGAATCTCCTGGTAGGACAGGAAGAGCCCTCTGCTTGAAACTTTGGAGAGCTGTTGCCAGTCAGTGTAGACAATGCTGGACTAGATGGACCAGTGGTCTGACTCAGCTTAAGGCAGCTTCCTTTGTTCCTAACTCAGCACCCCAGTCATTACATTGTTGAAGGGCCACAGCTCAGTAGTTGGAGCATCTGCTTTGCCATACCTATTGCTGGTTGTCCACTGGGGCAGCACCCGGATCCACTGGTGCACTGGTCTCGCAGAGAGGACACCAGTCCCTCCAGTTCCTCCAACCTACTTAGGAGATCCTTGATATCAGGGGCTGCTGCACAGCCACAAGCCCGCCGTGGGATGTTTATCCTGTGTGTGAAGACAATCTGGTTCTCCTCATTCAATGTATGCTCCTGGTATTGCTTGTCCTGCTCAGTCTGAGTCTTGAGTTCTGAGTCGCCACTTGCTGAGTCCAAGTCCACAGAGCAGAGGTTGCCTGCGGGGACTTTAATATTGTAGACATGGTTAAAGACCACAGGCTGGTTGTCCTCCGGCAATGTGACATTGAGTCCAGCCTCCCTCTTCTGCCGAATAATTCTTTTGATGAGTCCACCATGAACGTGTTGATGGAATAAAGCGATGGTCACCAAGGCCAGTACCCAAACATGGAGGCCCATGTTGAGGTTCAGTTCCTTGGGAATTCTCTTATGGCTTCAAATCTCCTTTATGTTCACAATAGAAAGGAACAATGAGAAAAGCTCGTTTCGATGTGATTGTGCCGATCAGCTCTCCCTCCTATCAATGGTCCTGCAACAGTTAAAGTTACATGGAGCAAGTTACTTCTCTGTGAAACCAATATCATGACAGGGTGGTTGACCTCCAGGAAGAGGTCAGCAGTGAGTTCAGAAGCGATCAGTTTGCAACTGAATAAGACCTTCAAAACTGTGGTGAAACAGAGTGGCAGATGCAGACTCTAGGATATGCTGAGCCCAAACCATTTAAGTTGTTGTGGAGTCAACACCAGCACCTTGAACCAAATCTAGAAAGTGATATGGAATAGAGATGAACACCCCTTGACTTGATCTAGAAGAAAATGTGTCCTTCTGAGCTTCCTTGATTGGTGGGGAAGGTCCTCATCATCTGGATGAGGCCTTTGTGTGGCTCGTGAAATATTAGCCTGCGGTGGGGAACCTTAGGTCTGGGGGCTAAATGCAGCCTTCAAGGTCTCTCTACCTGGCATTTTGGACTCTCCCTGAGCTACACCCACTGTCCCTAGGCCACGCCCATCACCAGTCCTTTTCCATGTCCTCCCTTGAGTGCTTTTGCTTGGCTGGAATGAGTTCATGGACTATTACAATGCCTCTTGCTTGACTGGATTATGTTTGTGTGTATATTTGGCACGGTTGGGATGTAGCCAACTGTACAGAAGGTAAGAGTTACATCTGTTGCCACACCCATTTTTGCATCTATTGTTGTTGCTGTTGTTGTTATTCTACCACACTATTCAGTTCAAACAAACACTCAAATAAATAAAAAAGAAATAGAAATCCAGTACATAATATTGAAACCTCAAATGCAGTAAATAAAAAAATACCATTCTTTGGGAGCAGCAAAACAACTTCTCAAATCCATAATTGTATTCCTGAAGATGAGGGTAGCTTGAACCTCCCCACACTTTGCACTGTTAAGTTGGATGGCTTTGTTATTGCTTGCACCCCTTGCATGCCTACCAACATTTCTCCAATGAAACGAGGGACATCCCATTCCATATTGATAATTTTCCTATTCATACCCTATACATTTTATTGCATTGCCCTGGGCACTCTGGGCAGCTTCCAACACACATAAAAACATAATAAAACAAGAAACATTTTTAAAAAATATTCCCTAGACCAGGTTGTCTTCAGACAGCTCGGGGGTCAGATAATTCCATACCCTCCAACATTTCTCCAGTGAAAATCGGGATATCTTAAGGTACTGGCTTCTGCCAATTACTTCTTGGTAGCTCAGTTTACCTTTTCATAATAAAACACAGAGCCCCTGGGGCACAGCAGATTAATTCTGTTGAAACAAGAGAGGCAAGAGAGAGGCCACTGTGTGCCCATAATTACTTAAGTATGCTTAGAGAGATGTTAAACCAAGGAGGTGGGCTCATGATAACTCTAGCTCCATCAATCAAGAAGAGAGAATGTTGTTGTTGTTAATTTTAGGCCTGTGCACTGGTTTCAGTCAGAGTCCACATCCTGAACAAAACAGAGCCAATGGAGGGGGATCCAGGCTTTGGCTGAGGGGGAGCAAGTTCTAGACTGCCCAGGGTCAAGGATTCCAAAGTGGCCGGGGCTGTTAGGGTATGAAGCATCAGGTAGGAAGATGATTTGGCTATTCATCTATGCATCTATTCCCAGATGATACACACAAGAGCACATTAATACTGAGCAGGATTGAACCCTAAAGTGATTCAAACCAGCAGGCTGCAGGTGTGTGATACGCCAGCATGATCATTTCAAGGAATGTGCTAGTAAAACATCACCCAGCAGGGTGGACCCTCCTGTTCTGCAATGTGGTCAAGAGGAGGGGATGGACACACAGCACCTCCTTCCTCTGCCCCTCACAGCCATGTTTATAATTAGGATTTTAAAACCATCCCTACCACTGAGTTGATTTGGGGCCAGAACCAGGTTGGATGTTGCCTGGGTCAGCCCAGCCTAGGTTAGGGGGAATTGGGGGGCCCATTGCATTGGCGGGGAGGCTGTGCATAGCCCTCCCTTTTTTACATTTCTCTAGGCATTTTACAAATATACCATAAAACAACTAAAAGTATTTCTAAGCACCTACAGAAAACAACAAAATGAACACCCAAGGCAGATACCTTTTCATCCAGCTGGAAAAGCTTGTCAAAACAAAAATGACTTTAGTTGTTTCTGTAAAGTATGGATAGTGTATGCCTGTCATATCTCAACAGGAGTACTTTTCTGCCAGTATGCTGTTAGCATCAATGTATGTGTGCATCACGCAGGAAAACCATAAGCAGTGGAGACTGGTTTATTGGGGCTAGTGGGGCATTGCCCCACCAACCTCAGCCTGTCCTCAGCACATCCCAGACCTCATTGCCTTTCTACTTCCAACCATTGCAGGGAGTGGCACTGCCTGTCAGCTTCCTCCTCCTTTTTTGTAGAACCCAACAGAGAGAAGAAGGTGAACAAGAAAATAATTAGTTCACTCTACCTATGGCTTTGGCTCTGGCTGTGCCTGTCACTGACTCTGGTGGCACCTGCTGTTGGGATCCCAGCCTTCTGCACCACCAGTCCTAATGAGGATCAGCCTCTATTGGTCAGAAGCTGTTTCTTATATTATTATTATTAGGACTTCTTATGAAATACTCTAAAAGAATCTAGATGCATGGGCTAGATAATCTAGAAGACTCTGGGTATTATCAGGTTGGGTCAAATGCAGTTACCTTGTGGAACCCACATTTTAGCAGCTTCCTTACAAGATATCATGGGGGCGGTGTCCATAGCATTACTGAAATCAAGATGCACTATGTCCACAGAATTCCCCTGATCTACCAGAATTGTAACTCATGGAATTAGCTGTCAAAAGATGCAGCAATAGCCACCATGTAGCATAAAACAAGGATGAGGAACCTGTGGCCCTGGACTACAGCTCCCATCCACCCCAGCCAGTACAAACAATTGTCAGGGATGTTGAGATGAGCTGTTAGATGAGCTACTTGTTGAGACTCCCCCTGCCAAAAAAAATCCAACACAATACACAGCCAAATATAGACACAATTGTTAATGAAATAGAATGCACTGTGCATGGGTAAAACTTTTCAAATACTCTCCATAGTATTAAATCATGTGGAACAGGGGTGGGGAACTGGAGGTCTTCCAGATGCCATTGGACTACAGCTCCCATCATCCCTGACCATTGGCCATGCTGTCTGGGGCTGACGGAGTTCAACAACACTGGGAAAGCTGCAGGTTTCTATATTCACTGATGTAGAAAATAGAAAACTCATTTATACCAAGGCAGGTCATTGATATCTGTCCGTGGACAAAAGCTGGCTTCCTCGGCCTGAAGCAAGATGAGCACTGCACCCCATAGTTGTCTTTGACTGGACTTAACCGTCCAAGGGTCCTTTACCTTTTACATATTCCCTTTTCTGCCTGAAGATGGTTCTGTGGCTTGAGACCCCAACCTGAAGCCTTCAGCTAAGTCCTAAGGTTACCAGAATTTGGATATAATCTGTAATAGTTTGGTTAGTTTTGTGGTGTTCAAGTTCCAAGTTCTGCAGTCCCTGAAAACCCCCAATAACCAGAGGCCATAGAACAGCCTTCCCTAAGCTGGTGTCCTCCAGATGTTTTGAACTACAACTCCTATTATTATTGGCCATACAGATTAGGGCCATTTGGAATTGGAGTTCTGAACATCTGGAGGGCATCAGGTTTGAAAAAAGCTGCCACAGAAGTGCCAATGTTCTTGTTCGGCAGCCTTCTCTAACTCAGGTCAATTTCTCTCTGCTTATATATTTCAAGCTGCCAGGCGCTTTGGTGTGGGAACTTGGAGGAACCGGTGAGGTCAACTCACTTGTGCATGCTCCAATGAGATGCAAGGGACCTCATTAGGGCAGATTAACAAAAATGAACAGTGGCAGTCAGAGGAGGCTTTCATGGGGAACAGCTTGAAATGGCTTGCCTTGCTTAAGGAAAATCTGCTAGTAGATCCAGTTGCTGCCAAAAGACTCTGGGCCACAGGCCATCTTTTGGCACTTGGTGGGGGGGAACCAGTGTGTCTTGAAAGGGTTTGGGTTTTTTAAAAGAAAAAGAAAAAGGAGAGAGGAGGCAGATTGAGTGGATTGCAGCTTTTGACACAGCAGGAGTGAGAAGACTTTTGATATGTCATTGCCATAGCTGCTCTTTCTTAATGGGTAAAAGACTCTCTGCCTTCGATGGTTCAACTGTATGGAGAAAGTGGAAAATAAATAAAAATAGGGATTTAAGGATTTTCCCTTGTTATTTTACTTTATTGCAGGGATGGGGAACATTTATCTCTCTGGATATTGCTGGAATTCAACTTCAGTCTCCCCAGATCATTGATGATGTTGGCTGTGGCTGATGGGAGCTATTCTTTGAAGGCATAGATTATCAGCAGCAGTGGGTATTTGGGACAAGCATCAAGAATATATATTCACATCCACTTCACAATGACAGGGATCTGGAATGTGAACTTTCATACTCAAGTATATGTGTACCCATGTGCTGTTGAACTCCTGTCCTCTTTGTGGGCTTCTGAGAAGCATCTGGTTGGCCATTGTGAGAACAGAATGTGGGGCTGGATGAGTGTTTAATCTGAATCAGCAGGGCTTTTCTGATGTTCCTAGGATGCTCCAATCATCATCATAGTTTTTGTCATTTAATTCATTCATTGCTGCTTCTCTTTTTTCTTTTCTCTTTTTTTTCTTTTCTCTTTTTTCTTTTTAAAAGGTCTTAGAATGACTCATACAACAGAAGATCCATACCACACGTTTCAAGCAAATAAAACACGAAGATCAATAATAGCAAACTAGAAGAGACTATCAGTCATAAGTAAATAGTCAAAAAGCCCTATCTGCTAATAATACTAGGTGGGACTGTGACCTGACAAAACAGAGCTCTTCTGATGTTCCTAACTGGGAAGAAACTGTGGCTGAAGGCATGCCAACAGTAACCTCTCTTGCTGCTCTTGCATTGTTATAGACAAAGGTGCTCTGTCATTACCTGACAAATTTATCTATGAGGGGAAGGGCAATAGCTCAGTGGCAGAGCACCTGTGCTGCATTCAGAAGGTCACATGGCATCTCCAGGTAGGGCTGGGAATAGGATCCCCTAATGAAATCCTTCCCTTCATGGATCACTATAGTTTAACATAGTTAAAGCTATGGTTTTCCCAGTAGTGATGTATGGAAGTGAGAGCTGGACCATAAAGAAAGCTGATTGCCGAAGAATTAATGCTTTTGAATTATGGTGCTGGAGGAGACTCCTGACAGTCCCATGGACTGCAAGAAGATCAAACCTCTCCATTCTTAAGGAAATCAGCCCTGAGTGCTCACTGGAAGGACAGATCCTGAAGCTGAGGCTCCAATACTTTGGCCACCTCATGAGAAGAGAAGACTCCCTGGAAAAGACCCTGATGTTGGGAAAGATGGAGGGCACAAGGAGAAGGGAACGACAGAGGACGAGATGGTTGGACAGTGTTCTCAAAGCTACCAGCATGAGTTTGACCAAACTGTGGGAGGCAGTGGAAGACAGGAGTGCCTGGCGTGCTCTGGTCCATGGGGTCCCGAAGAGTCAGACACGACTAAACGACTAAACAACAACAGCAACAATGAATTCCTAGAAAGCCACTGCCAGTCAGTGTGGACAATATTGAGTTAAGTGGTCTAATGACCTGAACATAAGACAGCTTCATATATTTCTGCTATACATTATTTTATTTTATTTTATTTTATTTTATTTTATTTTATTTTATTTTATTTTATTTTATTTATACTTGAATTGGCCTGTGACTCTTCCATCACAAAAGAGAGAAAAAACTGTGTGTGACAGGAACTTTGGCCAGTGTTGTTTGGGGATGGCTGTAAATGGATCCCTTTGTTTATAGCAGATGTAATGATGGGCAGGCATGGATAGAATTTCAAAAGGAACTCACAGCATGAAGCCATCACCAAGGGGAAAGATGATTCCTTTTCTCTCTGGCTAAACAAATGCAAAGGAACTTGATTTGCAATGGTAAAATAAGAGAAACCCAATCTCTCTAAGGGTGAATTCTAGACACTCTGAAGAAACAGGCATGGCTTACTGTTGTTGAGCTTAATATATAATTATTTCATTTCATTTATTAATTGCTTCCCCTGAGCCATCCCAAAATGATTTACAACATAACACAGACATATGTAAAATTGCTACTTCTTTATAAACCTTTGAAACAATTGCAAATAGAAACATACACACACAGCACATACAACTGGGATAAAATATAACTATTTAGAACCAGTGTGGTGTAATGATTAGTGTCAGATTAGGACCTGGGAGACCAAGATTCAGATATGTAGGAATGAGTTTAGACACTAAGAGAGGATATATTGTTTACTTATTATTTATTCCTTGCTCACGTTAGTAAGATCAGCAGAGTATCATCCTTTGTAGCTTAAATTTGGAAACTAAGACAAGGTTGATTTGACATTCTAGGAACAACAATCCAGGATGATTTTAAGGCAGGCTGGATTTTCCTGGTATTACCTCTCCCTTCTCCGTCCCTCTTAAGCAAGAACAATCACACAAACATTGTTTTGTGAAGAAATAAAAGTAGTATTTACTTACATAATCTAGGTATTGAAGCATCAGTTTACAGAAGCAAAATAAAGGCAGGTTTATAACTACTAGCTAAGTTACAAGAATACAAAAATGGTTTCTGAGCTGCAGAGCTCAGACATGCATATGTGGTCAACTTGGAAGCATGATGAAGAAAGAGGAGGCTACCTAGGCAGGAAGGAACTATGTAGTGTTACAGCTTCCTACCAAGGCAGACAAAGGAAGTGATCTCAGAGAGTTCTTTCTAGCAAATTTTACAGGAAAGCTCGGTGAGCTTCAGCCCCTTCATGGGCTCATCTGGCAAAGCATGAATTGCTGGCCTGACTCCAATAATGTCCCATGAAATCCCCACTCATTTATGAAGCTCACTTGGTGACTTGTCCAGTCACTTGTCCCTCAGCCTAACCCACCTCACAGTATTGTCCTGTGGATAGAACAAGAAAAGAGAACCATGTACACCATCTTGAGCTCTTTGGAGGAAAAGGTGGTATATAAATGTAGTAAGTAAAATAGAAAATAAATTAGAAGGCTTCTTGAAAGAAGGCCATCTTTAGAAGGTGCACAAAGGGCAAAAGAGAAGGTGCCTATCCAATATATAAGTGGAGGGAATTCTAAAGGTTAGGTGCTGCCACACTAAAGTCCTGGTTTCAATATTGTGAGAAATGGACCTCCTGATAAGATGGTCTGTGGAAAACACCCTGTCCTGCAGAATGCTGTGATCAGTTGGGTGTTTAGAGGGGTATGTAGTAATATTTCATTCATATATACCAGGGATGGGGGAACCTATGGCTTTCCAAATGTTGGACTCTCATCAACCCAAAGCAGCAAGGCCAGTGGTTAAGGATGATGGGAGTTGGAGTCTATAAACTTCTGAAGGGTGATAGTATATATTAGGGATGGGGAACCAAATTGTAATCTCAGTTCTCTGAACACAGCCAAAATGCAAAAGGTGGAAGAAAGAGCAAACTTGGGGAATGCCAAAGTTTGGATAAATACCCCCCAAAATGGAGTGTGACTCTACATGGGGGAGCATCCCCAAATCTCAATAAGTTCAAAGTATTCTCAGTGGCTATCGAATGCTAAGTGACTGTTCAAAAGGGAGAGGAAGTCATGCCATCTTACTAGTAGAAGTTGGAGGCTTATTTATGTTTTCTTTCTTGCTTGCATGGCTAGAATATGTCAAACAGGAGGAAAGCAGACCTCAGCACATCTGCCATCTCTTGTTAATAGGATATCTGTAACAGGGATGTCTCAATGATTTGGTGCTAATTATATGCAATTAACAGGAGTTACAGGAGATTAAATACCGAGACATGAACACAGAATGACTAATTCTGAATTATGAATGCCAGTTGCTTATTCAGACAGAGCAAAATTGATTGTTTCATTTCCAGGAGTGAGTTATGAGGAGCGTGGAGATCCTTTTATTTAGGCAAGGCTTTTCCGTAAATCTGGCCAGCTAAATATAACCATTACATAATGCACTCCTTGGTGCTACTTATTCAAACATCTGACTCAAAGCAACTGTGTTTATAAAAAGTATCCAAAGTTTATCTGACATAACCCACAGCAGTCAATAGATTCATGGCTACAGTGGATGAGCTTCAGCTGTGAAAGGTTTCACTGCATGGTGTTTTTGGCTAAGACGGGTTGGCGTCAAACTTGTTAGCAAAGACCCAAAGCGCAGTCCATCATCCCTCAAGTTCTACTATGTAGTAGGGATAGGCACAGACTATAAATTTTTGTTCACCCTGAACTTGAAGCTTCAGAAAACTGCCCAACAATTTCCAAAGTGCTCCATAGGCTGCCTGATTTATTTCACTCTCATTTTACCGGAGTGGACTTTGCCCCATCCCACTGCTGTTTGAGGTCAGAAAAATGGCTATACCTTTCCTTCCTTTTGATAGAAGTGGGTGAAATTTGCAGGCATACTAGCCCTTCCAGGGTGGGTAAAGCCTTGCCAGTCACAGGCAAATAGCAACTGCTCTATGTGAGTTTCTTGTGTTGCTAGGTTTTGAGATATGTAAACGCTTCTGTAAAATCTTCATGTAACTGTCTTTCAGGAATGCTCTTGTAGGTTAGAGTTGCTTGATGAAGATTTTTTTCTTTTAATTAAGTTTTCTATTTCTGAAGTTTTATTGCAATTATCAACTACATTTTAAAAAATCTAATTGTACACCACTTAGAAACCATATGTATATTTTGGTGTCAGCTGAACTGATCCATACCACCAGGCTGCAGGTTCAATTTCTTTTTTCCTTTCACTGTAAATTAATGTGTTGAACCTGACACAAATCAGTGGCGTCCTATCCACTCCCTAAGTCTGAGTGGTAGAAACTATTGGTAGAAATTATACACAGAATTTCCCATTGGAAATATTGCCACTTGTGATCCCAATTCTCAGTAGGAAAACACTTGGAGAACCTACCCTGCCTTCAATGCCTTTCCCAGGCTTGAAGTAATTTTCTGGGGCCTTGGGACAGGGGGAAGAGAAGGCTTCATACACAATGAAGGCAGACATAGTTTGTTCACACAGGAAAGCAGCTCTGCATAAATTTTGTCAATACCCCTAAACCAGGCATGTCCAACTCCCAAGAGACTGTTATCTGTTCCCAGTATAAAAAAACTGGCAGTGATCTACCCATTGTCACTGGAGGGTGAAGGAGTGTGTGTGAGGTGGGTGGATTGCCCAGAGTTTTAATGCTTCCCCCCATAACTTTTTGTACATGGTAAAGATCCCAAGATCTACTAGGATCAGCCAGGGATCTACTGGTAGATTGCGATCTACTGGTTGGACATTCCTGCCCTAAAGGAATCTGGAATAGACTCAGAAATGAAGAGCACCTTTTCAAATGAAGAAGGTGACAGTTTTGAGACAACTCTGTCTTAACCACAGGTGAAAATAATCTCCCCCCCCCCCGAACAATGGGTTTATTTCTTCTGGGCAACCTTGTGGGGTGACATGTCAAAAGCATGTGGGTGTGACCAAAGGCAAAGTGGGTGGAGCAATTAACATAAATCTCACCTTTGTAGAGTAGGCTAGTTTCTACACATACACCCCCCCCTCTATCCGCCATCCTGATAACCAAGAGGTATTATCAGAACTCAATGGCACATTCCCGTCAGGGATAAACATTCAAGGAGGGCATGAAGTAGGGCTGGTGAGGGATTTGGCCTGTGGACAATCCCAATACATAGCACAACATTCATTCACCTCAATCTGAGGGTGCTCACTCCTGGCCTGAACTTTGTGAGCATTGTTGGGCACAGATAGATCTCATTTTAGGAGAGTCAAATTGGCTCCACTAATTGGATCATGAAGCACTAGAAAATGCAAGCATCGAAAGGCAACTCATCAACAGCACGGAAACTGACATATGACAAAATGAGAAAAGAACACGAGCATGTCTGTGAGAGGCTTTTGGCAAATCAGCCAATTCAAGTTATTGATATGATTTGCAAGAGGCCATTGTTTTGGTTGTGTATGTGTGTGCTTGTTTGTGTGATAAGGAAAAGTGATATGGTAAATCACCCATTAATAGGGGCAGGGGATGGAATTTAGTTCAATTCACATTTCAAGGCAAACCTACTTCATTCACACTTTCCAAAACAAAATGCAATCCAAAACACAGCAATCCTTCAAAATTCACACACTTCTGAATTTTGCAATGCATTTCTCCTGGTCATGTGATGCACACAACACTGCCTATGCAAGGGTAAACTGTGCATAGAAATGCATATATTAGTGGAAATAGCATGTGAATAAATGCATTATGTTGGAGAAAATGATCTTGCAAAAATTTGTATAGTAGGCAAAAACTACATTCAAAAATATACATATTAGGAAAAAATTACACTAAAATGCTGATGAATGTTCATGAGGACTTTAAAAAGAAGTGTAAACTGATGTGGAGCACTAAATGAGAAATGGAGGTCAACTAACATGGACAGCATTTCCCACCCTTACCCACCGGTAAGCTTGCCTCTTATCAGCAAAGCCATTGCTATTATGTTCCACCCTTTTCCAGGGCCTGTCCATAAAGGGCCTCGGGTAGATCCAGTTTATACAAAGGCCATAGATTGAAAACAGCAGGTCACCATGGCACAATGAGCAGCAACGATCAGACTGAAGAGGGGGAACATTAACTCTGTTCTAAAAATGGAAATGGAGCTTCAGAAGTAGGCCACACAAAATGACTCCCTGGAAAGCAAAAAACCTGCTTCCCCGCCTCCCTGCCAGCTGCTCTTTGGAAACTCTCACTCACTCACTCTGCCTCTGCAAGCTCATTACAGGTAATGTCGTGCCCTTAGATTAGAACCTGCTGAAAATTCAGCTACCCCACCTAGGGTGCCCATGTACCCTAATTTGCACAGGAAGGTCCTCTACTTGGGAAGGAAGCCTGTTTGAAGGAATCCTCCATTTGAATAACTGTCTAGTCCAAATCTGGATTGCAGATAAACAACCCTAAGAAGGGAGAGCAGCATGAGGCATACCTCAGTGGTGAAAGATCTGCTTTGCATGCAGAAGGTCCCAGGTTCAATTCCTGGTGTCTCCAGGTAGTGATGGGAGAGAATTCTGCCTGAAAACCTGAAAAGCCACTGGCACTGACTAGATGGACCGATGACTAATGAGCAGTGACACTAACTGAAGCTAGATGGACCAAAGATCTGACTCAGTAAAAGGTAGCTTCCTATAGTCCAGGGAAGCTGCCCACCAACAGTAAGCACCTGGTTAGCAGACCAAGGAAGCACACCGACCACCTAATTAATGTCTTCCCTACTAGAGTAAGATGCATTTGATTTCTGCTTAAAGTATAGTAATTACTTCCAGATTTGCATAAATCAGCATATGCTAATTGCATAGAATCATACAATCTTAGAGTTGGAAGGGACCCAAGAGTCATCTAGTCCAACCCCCTGCAATGCAGGAATCTCAGCTAAAGCATCTATGACAGATGACCATCCAGCCTCTGCTTAAAAACCTCCAAGGAAGGAGAGTCCACCACCTCTTGTAGGAGTCCACTGTCGAACAGCTCTTACTGTCAGAAAGTTTTTTCGACTGTTTAGTCAGAATCTTCTTTCTTGTAACTTGAAGACATAGCCTCAATTTCTAGCCTCCAGAGAAGGAGTAAACAAGCATGCTCCCTGTTTCATGTGACAGCCCTTTAGATATTTGAAGATGGCTATCATATCTCCTCTCAGTCTCCTCTTTTCCAGGCTAAGCATACCCAACTCCTTCAAGCGTTCCTCATAAGGCTTAGCTTCCAGACCCTAGATCATCTTGTTTGCCCTCCTCTGCACACGTTCCAGCTTGTCAACAGCTTTCTTAAATTGTGGCACCTAGAGATGGACACATTTGTCCCTATGGAAATTTATTTTGTTTGCTTGTGCCCAGTTCTCCAATCTGTTATGATTGTTTTGAATTCTGAGTCTGTCTTCTGCGGCATTAGCTACTGCTCCCAGTTATGTGTCACCTGCAAATTTGATGAGCATCCCCTCAACTCCTTCATCCAAATCATTTATAAAGACGTTGAACAACAATGGGCCCAGGACAGAACCCTGCACCGCCTCACTTGTCACTTTTTTCCAGGATGATGAATAACCATTAATGAGTACTCTTTGGGCCTGGCCAACTAACTCCTTTGGGCCTGGCCAGCCTAAACCTAACAGTTACCTCGTTCAACCCACATTTTACCACATTTTACCAGCCTCCTCATGAGAATATCATGGGGAACTTTGTTAAGAGCCTTTCTGAAATCAAGATACACTATGTCCACAGCATTTCCCTGATCCACTAAGTTTGTAGTTCCATTAAAAAAAGAAATCGGATTGGTCTGGCATGACTTATTTTGGAGAAACACGTGTTGGGTCTTAGTAATCACAGCATCCTTTTCTAAATGCTCACAGGCTGACTGTTGAATTATCTGTTATAGGATCTTCCCTAGTATCAACGTCAAGCTCCTGGTCAGTAGTTACCTGGGTCTTCCTCCCCCCCCCCCCTTTGAAGATGGGGACAACATTTGCCCACCTCCAGTCTGTAGGGATCTCACCTGTTCTCCAATAATTCTCAAAGATCATAGACAAAGGCTCTGAGATTACATCCACAAGCTCCTTTAGTATCCTTGGATGCAGATCATCAGGCCCTGGAGATATGAATTCATTTAAAGTATCTAGGTGTTCCCTTCCTACCTCTTTTCCTATCTTGGGCTGCAGCTCCCTCCTTACATTAGTTACTCTGTTATTACCAGGCTGGGCATCACTTTCCTTTTGGGTGAAGACAGAGGCATAGTAGGTGTTGAGTAGTTCCGCCTTTTCTCTATCACCAATAGCATTTTTCCGTCTTCCCCACACAGAGGACCTACCACTTGCTTGTTCTTCCTATTACTTCAGACATAGCTGAAGAAACCTTTTATTATTATTATTTTTAACCTCTCTTGCAAGCCTGAACTCCTTCTGAGCTTTAGCCAGCCTGACTTCCCTCCTGCAACTCTGGACTACTCTGTACCTCCTTTTTGTCCTCTTCTTTGGTGATGTGTAAGTGACCAAATCCCCATTTGCAATTTCCCCTCAATAAAATCCATTGCTTACATTTCATTAGGCTGCCAGGCTCCCCTAAGCAGGGATGTTGCCTTGGAGGAGTCCAGTACCTGCTTACTCCTCCAAGGCAGAGGTGTGTAACCTCAGGGTCTGGAGCAGAATGTGACACATCCAGGCAACAAACCTCACAGATGCTGCTCCCCACCTTCCTCCAGTGTTTCTGCCTGTCTGGAATATGCCCTTGAAGTGTGACAATGCCTCTTGATTGCCTGAATGGAGGGGCCAGAGCTGTGTATGTAAACACATGTGGTTTTTTTGTTTGTATAGAACTCTCTGGCTTCTGCGTAGTTGAAATGCTGCCTTCTGTAGAAAGGTCCTAATTGTGGAGACAATCTTGATTTCAACCACCCATCCTGATGCTGTTGCTGGAAGCATTCCACAATTTGGGGGGGGGGCAGAAATCTGCTCAGTGGTCACATCACAGTCATTCCCATTTTACAGAAATCACTTTAAAAGGTAACTGCAGATTTAGCTTCATAACTTTCTTTCCAGCTAAAGGCTTACATTTAAAAAACAATGAAAACTCAAGATTCTAGGGCACCTGCCCAGAGCAACAATAAAAGCTTTGTGTGTGTGTGTGTGTGTGTGTGTGTGTGTGTGCCATGATGTCTGGCTGACAACCCCCACCTTGGCAGAACTAATGAGAGCCAGTGTGGTACAGTGCTTAGAGTGTCAGACTACAACCTGGGGGAATCAGGGTTCAAAATCCCTGCTCAGCCATAACACTCAGTGGATGACCCTGGGCCATTCATGCACTCTCAGCCTAAACGACTGCACAGGGTTTTTATGAGGATCAAATGGGGAGGAGGAAAAGTAGACATGCCACCTTGAGATCCTTAGAGGAAAGGTGGGATATACGTCTAATAAAATAAATAAAATAAAATAGCACAACGCAGAACAGTACTTTGCCTTTGCCGAAACACACACTGGAGTTTTCAGATCAGTTTTCCCCACACCCCAACTACATGTGCAGCCAGTTTCCCCACCACCCTGTTTCCAACCACCCCTCCTTTTTGAAAAGACATATGTGGAGCTGGCAAAGATCTGAAAAAGATCTTTTTTAAAACATGCCTTTGGAAAGTTCATTTGCCAAGTTACACATGGTCGGGAGCTCATTTTTTGTCAATGACTTCACTTTGAATTATGCCAAGCCCTTTACAGCTTTCATACATATAGGCCTTGTAATTCTTTTCTCTTTTTTGTCACCCTTTGTACACCCCCACGCCTCAAAATAAATTGCAGCAGCTAATGTGTAGTTTAAACATAAAGCTGATGTTTCAGTTTCAGGATTCTTGGGATTTCTTTTTTGAAACACACACAGATCGCAGATTCTACAGCACACCCTCCAATATTTCAAGGTGGGCAAATTGGGACACACACACACACACACACACACACACACACACACCATCCTACCACTTACTCACCCACTCACTGATGCCTGATGCCCACCCACTTGCCCCCACCTTTCACCCACATTCACTTCCACCGCACATACACCTGATGTCACCTTACCTTTGCTCACTCATGCATGGGCATGCCTGTCAGCTGGCTGGCTGCTGCCATGTGCCTCTGCCTGCCACCACCACCACACACACACACACACAGAGAGAGAGAGAGAGAGAGAGAGAGCGCCACAGGGATGTACTTCCAGAAGTGGCACCGGCTTCCAGAAGTACATTGTTGTGGCCCTCCTTGTGTGTGTATGGCGGCGGTCAGTGGCAGCCAGTCAGTGAAGGCGCAGAACCAAAGAAAGCACTGAACCATAAGAAAGCTCAGGACATTCTGGGTTGGAATCAGAAGCCAGGGTGGCTTTTGTAATTCTGGGAAGTCTGCGTTAAAATGGGGCAGTTGTTCAGTATGCTACAGGCCTTTCGAATATGGTGTTCTAGCTATTAATCCACTTACTGAATAGCTGTTCCACTGGATGAAGCCAATCTGGTCTTTTTTTAAAATAGAAAAGTTTGACCCCACCAAGCCTGGTCCATTAAGGCAAAGAGGCTGTTGCCCCACCAACCACATTCTGCCCAGAGCCAGACTCTTCTAATCTTCTTTCCTACTTACAACCAGCCCAGGACATAGCCCTGGCTGAGAGCTTCCACCTCCCCCTTAGTCTCATTGCTGCCCCCTGTAGAACTCAGCAGGGAGGAGGATTATTGGAGAAAAACTAGAATGAATTCAACTCTGCATGTCATCAGCTCTAGTTTCACCTGCTTCTGGGCTCCACACCTTCCACCCCAAGTGTCCCAGTGGCTGAGCCGGATTTAGGGCAGCAGTGATTCCGTCACACTGGGAGTTGAGCCTAGGGGCACCTCGGGGATTTACAACTATGATGTAGTGAATTGATCAGAAAGGGGGTGGGTAGGCCACCAAATTTTGGCCTCACACAAGGTACCACTGAAATTTGAAAAACCAAACTCCACCCCTGCCAGTGGGCACCATTAACTTCCTCTTACTGCCCAGTATGATGGAACCGATTTCCATGTCTGCATTAATCAGTGATATCAGTCTTTACTGGCAATGGCTGAGAATGGAAACAAGCAGTTCAGATGTGCCTGCAGGCCTAAAAGGGCCAGCGCCCTCTGCTGAAAGATAGTGTGCTGAATCTCCACTTTCTAGTTCTCCTTTCCAGAGAAGATAATTTTTTGATTTCACCACATCTGACAGAACTAGGCCAAGCAGCTGTGGGGATGTGTGGAGGAGATTAACACAAGCCTTCTAGGAACCATTTATGTGGTCTCGTGCATGGTGGATAGGGATTTTTCATCTTCCCACACATGTAAATACACTAGTACAGAAATGTTCTTAGCAAGCAATGGATGGAACACTCGCTGAGCAACCCAGGAATTATTTAGGAGGAGGGAGCAGGAAGTTCATCAGAAGGAAAACTTATCGACTCACCATCCTCATAAAAGAGAGTGGAGGTACATTTAGGCCACGTTGTACATTTAAAGCAGTATTAATGCCATTTTGAATAGTCCTGGCTTTCCCAAAGAATTATGGGAGCCATCCTTTGTAAAGGGTGCTAAGAGTTGTTAGGAGACCTCTATTCACCTCAAAGAGCCACAGCTCCCAGAGTTCCCTAGGAAAGAGGGATTGCCAATTATTTATTTTACTGATTTTCAATAATTTTAAACAAATTACTACCAAATTAATTCAAATTTAAAAGCTGACTCCCCCCCACAAGATGTTCCTTCTTTTTCCCTCCCTGCATTGCTGCTCCAAGTACATTAGCTTTTCCAACTTTCATTTCAATATTCATTTATCCTTTCTCCCTATGCATCCCTAGGAAAGAAGGCTTGATTGTTAAACCACTCTGAAAATTGTAGCTCCTTAAAAGGACTAAGGGTCTTCTAACACCCTTAACAAACTATAGTTCCTAATTTTCTTTAGGAGAAGCTATGTTTAATGCTGCTTTAAATGTGTGGTCTGTCATTAAAGGCCCTGGTGACCTCTGTGGATAGCCTTTTACCAGCTTTGTCTGGTCATATAACAATAACTTGGTTACTGTAGTCCAGGTAAGCTTGAGGCTGGATTACTGCAAAGCACTTTATTTGGGACTTCCTTTGGGCCTGATCCAGAAGTTCCAGCTATTGCAGAATGCAGTGGCTATACTGCTGAATGGAGCAGATGACTAGCAGCTTGTGACACATTTGCTGAAGCATCTGCACTGGCGGCCCACATGCTACCAGGCCAAGTTCAAGCCTTTTACGTTGATAAAAGAATACCTTAAGGACTGTCTGAGCCCTTATAGTGCAGCTTAATCACTGAGATCATATGGAGGAGCACTGCTACTTGTCCCCTGTGTTACAAATGCCTGAGTGGTCTCAACTGGAAGTCAGACATTTAGTGTCCCATGCTATGGAATATTCTTCCAGTAGAGAGTTGAAAGACATCCTCACTTTTCAATTTCAGACATTTCTTGAAGACCGTTTTATGCTGAGAAGGGAACAGAATATGATTCTATATCCATCATCTATCTATCTATCTATCTATCTATCTATCTATCATCTATCATCTATCTATCTATCATCTATCATCTATCAATCTATCATCTATCTATCTATCATCTATCTATATCTATCTAATCTATCTATCATCTATCTATCTCTATCCACACACACACAGCTAGATTTGTCTGATCATGACAATGGGTCTTAACATTAGTTTGGGACTATAAATGGTCAAACAGTGAAATGAGTTAGCAAAAGGGGAAGGAACATTTCAGAGACTGTAGAAGTAATGTTTCTGTTCTTACTCAGCACCATTGAGATTTTTGTTTTGTTTTGTTTTTTGAGTAGTGACTTCAGTTTGAGAATTGACAAGTTGGAATGGATTCAGAGAAGCACTCCAGGGAACTAAATGGCAAACTTCTGTGGAGAGATTGAAGGCACACTGTGTATGTTGTTTAGCTAAGAGAAAAAGGATTTACAGAAAGGAGAAGCTGACAGTTTGTATTTAAAAGGATGTCAGAAGCAGGGAGGGAGAGAAGAGGAGGAAAACTGACCATCCTGTCTTCCATAGCCAAGACAAGGAACAATGGTTTGAATTTGGCAACCTTCCCCAATTTTGTTGAATTTGGGGATATTTATAAAAGGCTTCTCATTCAGATTTCTCCCCTGATTTTTGGAGTTCTGAAAATGTCCTGAGCCTTGTTCACATGAGAATGAATGCGTGCAGACCACTGTTAACCAGTGTGGTACCTTCTAGATCTGGACTATAACTCCCACTCTCCCTGACTCTCCCATGCTGGTTAGGTATGCTGGGAGTTCAAAATGTCTGGAGGGAAATGCATTGGCTACATCATCATCATCATCATCATCATCATCATCATCATAATTTTATACCCAGCCACTGTGGGTGGCTCCCAGTAGAATATTAAAAATAGAATCAAACATTAAAAACTTCCCTAAACAGGGCTGCCTTCAGATGTTTTCTAAAAGTCAGGTAGTTTTTTATTTCCTTGACATCTGATGGGAGGGCATTCCACAAGGTGGGCACCACTACCAAGAAGGCCCTCTACCTGGTTCCCTGTAACCTCACTTCTCACAGTGAGGGACTTGCCAGGAGGCCCTCGGGGCTGAACAATGGGGGTGGAGATGCTCCTTCAGGTATACTGGGCTGAGGCCATTTATGGCTTTAAAGGTCAGCATCAACACTTTGAATTGTGCTTGGAAATGTACTGGCAGCCAATGTAGGTCTTTGGGACCGGTGTTATATGGTCTCGGTGGCCACTCCCAGTCACTAGTCTCGCTAGATGTACAGGGAATGAACAGAATTGTTCCAGCTCTGAGCTGTTGGTCCCATCCTGTTTGAGTGTTTGGATGATGGTGTAAAAAGTTATTCTTTGCCTAAGTGATGGATGTAGCTCAACAATAGGGCATCTGTATGCAAAAAGGTCCCAGAACAATTGACAGAATAACTTTACATTATCTCCTTTGGACCCTCTCTATGATGGTGCTATGCATTTCTGCACTTAATTCAAAATGTGGTAAGCCAGTCCTTGCTCAATCAGCTGAGTGCTGCACTGGACCTCTGCCCTGAACTCCTTCCTTAAGTGCACCACTGATTTTGCAAGGAGAAAACTACAATATGCATTTATCTATGAGCAACAGATGAACAAATCAATGGAAGCAGCCTTCTGTGAGAAAATCTCCATTTGGAAAAGATAGCAGTGTTCTGCTTTGGAAGAATGGACCTTGGGTGGATCTACACACAGGGAAAAAAACCACTATAAATAAGTCAGAAATTAAATCGTTTTAACAAGAGGGGGGGAATGCTATGGAAGATTGCTAGGTTTGGGGGCAGCTCATGGGCCAGTTAAATGACCCCATGGGCCACCAAGAGCCTGGGTTTGGATGACATACTAAACAGAACTGTGGCTTAGCACAGCACAGTGGCAGAATGATTGGGGAGGAGCAAAGTGGCCTCAATCCCCTCTCTCGAGCTCGCATGCTTGCACCAAGTCACTAATGCTATCCAGTTGCAAAACTGGTAAGTTAGCGTTGCTTTCAATTCCTCCAAAGGAAACAGATTGACACAGCACTGTTCCACATATTTCATAGCAGCAAAGCTGAATCTGCTACTCTGTATCACTGAGCACCAATTCCTACCAAATATACACTAAACAGCTAATCTGGATTCAACATGTGTGCTTAAGCAGCCCTGTTTGGCCATTCTGCTCACAGTTAACACCACCACATGAACACAGATCAGGGCTACACCAAGTAGCCTCTCTCCTTGCCATCTCCACATAGGATGCAAATTTCTCATGGGAGGAGGAGATGTGGCTCAATGGTAGAACATCTGCCTTGCATTCTAAATGTCCCAGAGTCTCCTCCAGCACCATAACTCAAAAGCATCAATTCTTCGGCGATCAGCCTTCTTTATGGTCCAGCTCTCACTTCCATACATCACTACTGGGAAAACCATGGCTTTAACTTTTGCTTCTAGCATTGCCCAATGCTAGCACATGGCCCCTGGAAGGTTGCCTAGAAGGGAATGTGGCCCTTGGACTGAAAAAACAACAACCCTGCTTCTGATGTGAATGAGACCAGTCTATTCACACAGAGGTCTCCCTCTCCCACCAATTCCAGCTGCAAGTCCTTAAAGCTCTCCCTAGCATTTTCTAATCAAACAAGAAACATTCTCATGAGAGAAAGGGCAATCAGGTTTCTGCATAATGAAATGTGTATTTTAACCTTAATTAGATGGACATGGCAGGCTCTGCCTACTCATTATGGCTGAAGACATGTCAAGTCTCCTTTCAGCTCCTCAGAAAGCAGTACTGAAACCCACCTCCCATTCCCGCACCCTCCCCACACATCCTGCTTGCCAGACAGACAGCCTCTTGTCAGGCCAAGGAACTCCCAACTCTCCGGCTTATTTACATCACATTTGGGGAGGGGGATATTTCAGGATTTCCTGGACAAGTGCCTGGTTCTTAATTTTTCCCACATGTGGAGAACATTTGCCACTGACAAAGAGAGTCTGAGGAGAAGAAAATACTGTGGCCAAACCTGAGAGCATCCTTTGAATACAAAGCAGATTATTGCTCACTCTTAACAGCTTTGTGTTTCACCAGCAAATGGGCCACTAACTTATTCATTTTTGTTTCATTCTCAGGTTTACCTCTGATATTTGTTGGTTTTTGAACTAGCAGACAAAGTTGATTTTTGGTTAGCAGTCGTGTCCGTGTCAAATTCTAGCTCCAAAAACTAACACTGTGCACCGTCCCCCACCCACTTGACCCAATCCAGGCCAACCTGAGGAATCCAAGATCCACCCTCAAATCAACTTGGGTGTGGGGCAAATTTTTAATAGGATTTTTAAACCCTAATTAAACATAGGGGCAGGAACTTCCTCCTTCTCCATCCACCAGCCATGCAATAGACAGGAGGGTTCAATCTTGCTTGGTGCTGCTTCACCAGTGTGTTCCCTGAGGGGAATTTGCTAGTGTTGCCTACATCTTGCCTCCAATTGCCATGTTACCAGAGCAATCCACTTTTGGGGAAGGAAGTCTTGAGGAACAGTTTGCAAAATTCAGGGGAGACACATTTAAGTTTGTGCATTATTTCATGAAGTGCAGATGAAGCAGGTTTTCATTAGAATGTGAACCACACTGGATTTCCCTCCCATCCTCAATTCAAAGTCCATTTGGACACCTTTAGGCAAAGTGATACAATGCATCCCTCAGGTCAGAAATGTCCTGAGAATGTTAGGTGTTAGAAACCTTGCAAGCCCACAGTCAGCAGAGGGCAGCATTGAGAGCAAGAGATAGTGTATTTTCCCCTATGTGGTTTCCTGCCAAACTCACAAGCTCCGCCCCTTCCTCCTTTCTTGCAGGAGACAGCCAAGAGAGAGTAGCTCCACCATGTTGACTTAGAATTCAAAGCTATCCTTCTAAATATGAAGTAAGTGTAAATAAAAAAACATTTTCTTCTTTATCAACGAAACCTCAGTTTTATTTACTCTTTTATGCAATACTAGTAATATGTGAATGAGACAAGTGGTGGAGGGAGTGGATAGTTCCAGCTCCCGTCCCTCCAACTCTCCTATAGAAACCTAATTAAAGAAGAAGAAGCAAGTAGAACATTGCACGGGAAATTAGTCTAGCAGCATCTGAAGGGCAGCATGCTCCCTATCGCTATTCAAGGCAGCAGCATGAGGAGACTTAGCACTTAGACAGCTGATACAACTACCGCCCTAATCAACCTGCTTCCATCAACCCTTATCTTATATCAGGTTCTGCCTAGTCAAGCACCTGTTCACATCTGCTGTGTTGCTACCTGCACCCAACTTCCTCCTGTTGCTTTCTGAACTTCAGCAGCTGCTTTTGAAACATGGCTCAGTTGCTGGAAACTGCAGTAGGGAAGAGATGCTGTTTCATTCAGGTGCTGTTTGCTGTCTACTAATTGGGGCATCCTGGGCTAGAAGGACTAATCAGCTTACAATATATATACCCCACCTTTTCCCCTGATGGGATTCAAGGCTTACAGATGAAAACGAGAACTGCTATAAACAGAAAAAATCAATCATTAAAATACAATTAATCATTGATAGAATTAAAACTATATATTATTTAAACTGCAGATGGTGACAGCAGTCACGAAATTAAAACATGCCTTCTTCTTGGGAGAAAAGCGATGACAAACCTAGACAGCATCTTAAAAAGCAGACACATCATCTTGCCGACAAAGGTCCATATAGTTAAAGCTATGGTTTTCCCATTAGTGATGTATGAAAGTGAGAGCTGGACCATAAAGAAGGCTGACTGCCAAAGAATTGATGCTTTTGAATTATGGTGCTGGAGGAGATTCTTGAGAGTCCCATGGACTGCAAGAAGATCAAACCTATCCATTCTGAAGGAAATCAGCCCTGAGTGCTCACTGGAAGGACAGATCCTGAAGCTGGGGTTACAATACTCTGGCCATCTCATGAGAAGAGAAGACTCCCTGGAAAAGACCCTGATGTTGGGAAAGATGGAGGGCACAAGGAGAAGGGGACAACAGAGGACAAGATGGTTGGACAGTGTTCTCGAAGCTACCAGCATGAGTTTGACCAAACTGCGGGAGGCAGTGGAAGACAGGAGTGCCTGGCGTGCTCTGGTCCATGGGGTTACAAAGACTCGGACACAACTAAACAACAACAACAACAACAATTTAAACTATATTAAATATGTTAAACATACCAGGATTTACAATAAAAACAGCACAACACCAGCCCTTTAATTAAAAGCAGCCAGTCCCCAAAAGCCTGTTGGAGCATAAAAGTCTTCACCTGCCGGGGGAAGGATAGCAAGGAAGAAGCCAGTCTGGCTTCTCCAGGGTGGGAGTTCCAATGTCTGGGAGCAGACATTAAGAATACTTCTCTTGGACTCTGAAAGCTAGAGCCTTACAGTACCCCAGCAAAATCTTTAGGGCTCACATCCTGTTTCTGAATCTGATATATACTAAACCAGTTTGTGGATTCTGTATGCACCAGAATATTCCATTCATGCCAAAAGCTTAAAGTCTGAAAAATGGTGGAATTAATCACAGCTACTTTATTCCCTCTCAAGTTCTTATTCCCTCCCCTCCCTTCAGAATCTCCTGACACACAGCAAATTAGCACGTAACGAAGAACCAATATGAGAACTTCTCTCTTGATGTGCTAGCTTTCTACATGAAGGGACCACTCTCAACATGAGGACTAATACACTGGCATTTTAAAGCAGAACAGTCCCACTTAGGAGGGTTGTTCGATTTGCATCTTCTAACATATCAATTGACATACCAAATTGCATAGCTGGAAGGACCATAAAGGCAATCCCTGACCCAATCATGCATCTAATGCAAGGTTTCCCAAACTTAGGTCTCTAGCTGTTGTTGGACTATGATTCCCATCATCCCTGACCACTGGTCCTGGTAAATAGGGGGGATGAGAGCTAAAGTCCAAAACCAGCTGGAGACCCTAGTTTGGGATCACCTCCTTATCTGACCCACCTCATTTCCCAGGGCAACCTACCTAGACAATAGATAGGCTGATTACACATTTGGATGTTGCTGTACAAATAATGGTCCTGGCCCCTTGACCAACTGTACTAAAGGTAAAGGTAAAGGTAAAGGGACCCCTGACCATTAGGTCCAGTCATGGCCGACTCTGGGGTTGCGGCGCTCATCTCACTTTATTGGCCAAGGGAGCCGGCGTACAGCTTCCAGGTCATGTGGTCAGCATGACTAAGCCGCTTCTGGTGAACCAGAGCAGCGCACGGAAACGCCATTTACCTTCCCGCCAGAGCAGTACCTATTTATCTACTTGCACTTTGACGTGCTTTTGAACTGCTAGGTTGGCAGGAGCAGGGACCAAGCAACGGGAGCTCACTCCGTCACGGGGATTCAAACCACCAACCTTCTGATCGGCAAGTCCTAGGCTCTGGTTTAACCCACAGCATCACCCACGTCCCAACTGTACTACTGAATATATAAACTAATCTACAGACTTCAGGGCATTACTTCCCAACACAACCTGAACTCTAAACCTGAAGAGTTTTGTAATTCCCCCTGATAAACATTGATTGTTTGTGTGAGAGTGGGATCCCAATAAGAAGGAGAGGTCTCATTGTAAACCTGTCTTCCACCTCTGGTAGCCAGGTGTGGAAATTGTTTCTCTGCTAAGGTTACGTTCCCATCCTGCCAATGCTTATCTCTTCAGATTATTTAGAACTACTTCTTTTAGTGGGTTGCATTTTCTCCCCAGCAAAAGTGGAACCGGTTA
Source organism: Podarcis filfolensis (assembly GCF_964270895.1). Lineage (NCBI taxonomy): Eukaryota > Metazoa > Chordata > Lepidosauria > Squamata > Lacertidae > Podarcis > Podarcis filfolensis. The sequence goes on from NC_139617.1 coordinate 42,499,892, forward strand.
TACTTTCAGCACATTAAACTGATCCAAGACTGTGCCATAAATAAATTACCAGTTGCTTTAAAACAATAGCCATTGGGAGCACTGGGAGCACTACATATTGCTTTGTGTGCGCTTGCAAGGGGATGAAATAAGACACAGTAGTGAAATAGGAGCTGGCAGGCAGCGGGGGGAGTTGCAAGTGCACACACCCCTCTGTCCAGGCAGTTTCTTGGCAGTCCCAGGCAAGTCTAGTCAGTCAGGAGTAAGCTGCACTAAGTTCAATAGCACTTGTTCCCGGGTAACTGTGTCAAGTTGAAGCCTAAATGTGCTCCTGGCTGGGCTGTATTCAGACTTCCTCATAAGGGGATGCTGAAAGTGGGAGCTGATACAAGGAGGGCTATAAGCTGAATGTGGTGCAATCTGGCTGGTGTGTCCCATGTGCTTTCTCATACACAATCCACAGCCTATTATGACGCATGTTCTTGGCGCATCCTCTTTTCATTTACTCAGAAGTGAGTTTAATGGGACTTATCCCAAATGCAGTCCTCTAGACCTCGCTAGCTGGAGGCCACCATTGCCACTGTCCTCAGTGACACTTCTTTTACCCAGCCATATCCCCTTCCCAGCCTTACATCATACCCTCCTTGAGCACCCCCCCCCCCGGACTCTGCCTCCCCAGCTGGGATATGTCCTTAAACTTGGATGGTGCCTTTTTGTTGCCTGAGTGGAAAACAGAGAGGGAAGTGTGAGTGAAACTAGTCTACCGTACCGTGTGGCGGGATCAGGGGTGCCATGGCCTTGAGCACATGATGTTGAGGGGGTGCAAACCAGGCACCCTCATGCAGGGATTCCCCATCCCACCCTGCCTGCTGCTGGGGGTCTCTGGGTCCTAGAGCCCAGCCTGGCCTCACTGCTGTGTCCCTGGCCCCTTTGCTGAATGACCTCCCAGTGTTGGGGGGATTCACCTGCACAGATGGGCAGGTGGTGCAATGTAGCCCCGCTTGCCTGAGTGGGGAAGCTTTATTTTATTATTATTTTAGTCTGAAACCAGTTCCCCATTCATGGTGTTTAAGACTGCAGTGTTGTGAATCTAATCTTACTTCATTGTGAGTAATTCTATTAAGCAAAGCGGGAGTTAGTTTGGAGCAAACACTCATAAGGTCAGGCTACTGCTCTCTCCCCCATGGGACTGAGTGGTAGATGCAACATGATCCTTCAGGCATTTCCTCAGACACATTTTCTGTTATGTCTGATAGGGTGTTTAGTTAGGAATACAACTTTAAATGGCTTAGCTTTGGGTTCATCTATGAATAGGCGAAAACAACCTCTCCTCTGTGAAAAAGCTGCTTATCAAAAACCCTATGATAGTTTCCTTTAAGATTGCAACTTTCACTTTAGGCAGAATTCAGTGCAATCTTCAAAGTGGATTTCACAGCATTGATGCTTTTTAACTGTGTGATAGTTCTGAATTAAGACTGTAAGCCTAAGCACACTTAGGTGAGAGTAAACCCTTCTGAACACAATATTAACCATATGGAGAACAGATCCCCATTGAAAATCATTGACATGCTTAACTTAGGTCCAATAGTTTCAATGGGTCTACTCCAAGTAGAATTGTTGGATCCAACCCAGTGGGTATGGCTTCTGAATGAAATAGGACCAGCCAGCCTCAGATCCATACTACATCACACAAGACTTCTGAAGTACTTGGGAAAGCGGGCAAGAAAATGTTCCATTAATAAAAACCTACAGCCTGTCCTGAAAGATATTATACAACTGCATGTAGCTGGCAAGTTGAGAAGCTAGATTCAGCTACTTAGCCAAGCCAAGGGTTACAGACCCATTTTTCTTCTCATTCAACTCATGAGATCCCATGCTTGCACAAATGCACTATTCAGCCAGCTGGTGCACAGAAAAGTGTAGAGATGAATAAAAAAACTATCAGAGTGATAGGCTGCTCAGTGTGGAAAAAAAGCAGCTTGCTTCAAGAGCTGTGGAGAGGTGGGAGAAGAGAAGCATTTTCCATCCTCTGGCACAGATCACCCTCTGTTTTCAATAGCCAAATGAAAGAAAGATACATGCTGAACTTTGCCTTTAAATTTTTTGGTCTGGAAGCCAGGCACACACATTTCAGGAAGAAATTGGAATCCACCGCCAAACACAAGACGGGCTTCTTTCTTTCTTTCTTTACAATGAACAAGTTTCATTTGCATCTTTAAAAGGTTACATTCCCAATGCTATCAGTTAATCTCCATCACCCCTTGAAGTCTCAGAAACATGATTAACCCCCATTTTCCCATCCTCACTTGCCATTTTCATTGTGTGTTTGCTTTGCTACTTTAATTGGGGTGTGTGTGCCTGTGTGTGTGCATGCCCACCCTCCATTAGCATGCCTTCATCTCTCATTCATTCATTGGCTAATTTATGCATCCACTGAAAACACCATAGAAACACAGATCTGATCCCATCTGGCATTACACAAAATAAACAAACTTTTAAATTTCTGCATATCTATATCTATATCTGTATCTATATCATCTATATCTATATCACCTAGTAATCTCAAAAGCATCTCCAGGTCCAAACTCCAGCAACTCAGAAAAAAAGAACCATAAAAGAATGGAACCTATTCTAACACATTTACTTTTCCATCCCCTGAAAAATGCCATGCTCAATGTTGGAGAGAAGACTTACCTGCTTGCCTTTGATATGTGTTAGTTCCTTGTGCTGTGTCAAGTCTCCAGGGGATAAATAGGATGCTTTACTCTTGTCCGCTTCTGTCTTGAGGGAAAAAATTCAGAAAACTTGTCCCATCTATGGTATAGATGGGACAAGTCAGAGAGAGAAAGACAGAGAGAGGGGGAAAGAGAGAGAGGGAGAATGTTTGACAGTAAGGCAAACTCTGGTTGGAGTAAGCTGTTTCTGCTGGTTTATATAGCTGAGTAGATCCTTAGCTCATTCCACTGTAATGGGATGCCTTCAAGGCACAGACTCTGTAGTTTTGCAGTTGGCAAATTAAAGGCACAGGTCCTCTCTGGACCCTGCGCTTGCTTGTGTGAAAGACACAGGCACTCACATATATAGGAGCGGAGGCACAAAAGGCATTTGCATGTAATTTATGATGAGAGGAAGGCATAACCGCACCCCCTTTCCTCCCCACTAAGGGACTGTGTGTGTGTGTGTGTGCGCGCGTGTGTGTGTGTGTAGGAAACTCAGCTCAAGGCATCAAATGATTCAGAGGGGAGAGCATTTCCCCAAGGAATATTGCACATTTCATTATATTTTTGTTAATACCCCCCCACACACACACACCCCACACACCCCATCAGATCACTAAGGCTGCCAGGACTCTCTAGCACAGTCCTCTTAAGGCAGCACCATATATCCAGTGTGTGCATGTGTGCACACACAAGTGTGAACTAGTTTTCCAGTGCTCATGAAAAGTATATGCTTTGTTGATAGCTGGGGCATCTCAAAAGCAGATGCTTAGGTGAATAGAGTCAGCTGCAATTTTTATTCGAGGAATTTTATGCCTTGCGCAACCACCTGGAGTTGTGGCTACACTTGGTCTACAGGTGCCTCTCCCAGAGTTATGACAGTGGCAGGCACTCACTGACCCCCATGCTGACAGCTACCAAGCTGGGCACAGTCTAGGTAGAGAGCCTGCCCTACACTCAGTGTCTCAGCTTGATCAAGTCCCAGACCTCTTAGAATCATAGAATTGTAGAGTTGGAAAGGACCGTGACAGCCATCCCGCCCAACCCCCTGCCATGCAGGAATCTTTTTACCCTATGTGGGACTCAAACCCATGACCCTGCGGATAAGAGTTTCATGCTCTATTGACTGAGCTACCTTGTCTTGTGCCAAGGACATTCACAACACCCTCGTGGAGTGCTCGAACAAGATCATGGGCAAAGCCCCATCCCAGGGGCTCCTTGAGGGCTGCCTTCAAGGTGTTTCTGCCGGATGTTTCAGCTTGAATTGCTGGGCGAGTGTCAGTTCCCAATGTGACCAGAAGGAGGCAGTCCTGTCAACAGAGACAGACAATGAGCAGAGATTCTCGTGGTCCTACCTTCTCTCCATTCCTTTATAAAATCCTCCCCATTTTAATATTTTAATGGGGTGATGTTTCAAATCATTTTTAAATTGTTATGTGTACTTTTTAAGTTAGTTTTCTATAATTTCATTTGTTTTTAAGGGGAGAGGGCCAGGGCTGCCTCAAAAGTACGGCCTAGCCAATATAATGGCTGGGGAAGTACAACTTGGGTGGATAAAATGGCCCTACTCAAGACCTTGGACATGCCTTTACCTCTGTGCACATGGGTGGTCTGACACTAAGTAAAAGTGAAACAAAAGAAGTGCCATGGTCAGATCACTTCCTGGCGCAACGAGACTTCTCTGCAACCCTTCCCCTCCGCAGGGAGGTGGGACCAATTTGCATGGTCCAAATAGTAGGGGATATATTATCCCATGTTGATGGCCTCCCATCTGATTCCCTGGAATGTGGAGTTAACCAGGGCTACCAACTGTCTGTGTCCAAAGTACCCTTTCTGCAGTGGCAGAGGAAGCTGCTTGGGTGCTGCAGGGCCTCCGGAGTCTGCCTGCCTCCTCCCACTCAGCCACCCTACTGCTGGGGGGGGGGGCAGGCAGTGGGCAGACCGTTTGGGCAGCTCGGAGCCTGCACACACCCAAGCCACCGCGTCTCTCCCAGGAGAGATGCATGGCTCGGGTGCGCTGCAGGCCCTGCAGTGAGTGCCACCCAGCACTTCGTCACCACCCGTCAGTGGTGACACCCAGGGCAGCCCACACCCACCACCCACCCCTTCCTCCGTCTCTGCCTCTCTGATGCTGTGGCGCTCAGACTGCCTCAGGGTAAACCGGAGGGGACGACCATGGGGTGATGAAACAATTGATGAGACTGCTAGAGTACCATTGGTGAAAACACAGGTTAGGGTTCAATGCTGAGCCTACCAAGTGGCAATAATGATAGTAAAGAAGGCATTCTTCACCATCTCTTTTGCATCTGCTGAAAACAGTTCCAGGAGACTCTTTCATGTAGTTTAACAGTACCACCTTCTCCATCAGGGTCCTGTAAGGACTCCAAAAATTATTTTGCATAGTTCCCCCCGCCCAGATAAACTCGCTCAAATTTGGAAAGAGGTTCACTCCACCACAGGGTTCCCAACCCATTATGTATGTGTGTATATATATATATGTGTGTGTGTGTGTGTGTGTGTGTGTGTGTGTGTATATATCTCCCCCTGTGCTGATTCAGCCACTCCACAGCCCCTGTGTGGGTTTGCAATGAATCATCTAGCAGCATCAGCTTTTAACTGCTCTGCAAAGCATTTAACAATGTGTGGGGCAAGGTGAGAGGAGGGAGCCACTTACTCTGATGGATGGATGTCTGATAACTTTACATGCAGTTCTCACTTCCGACAGAAGCACACATGCTGGAGCCATTAGCCAACCCAGGGACTAGTTTCGGGGGGGGGGGGGGTTGGAGTGGAGAGAGAGAGAGAGAGAGAGAGAGAGAGAGAGAGAGAGAGAGAGAGAGAGATTCACTATTCAGGCATACCGTTACTGACAGTGGAGAATGGAGTAGTCATCATGGCCATCAACAGACTTCTCCTCTGTTGATTTGTATAATCCACTTTAAAAAATAAATAAATAAATAAATTACACTTTTTATTTCATTTCATTTAAAAAAATTATTAAAGATTTCTTAGTTTATGAAAATACGTGCATTGTGTCTTTTCAAGTTGTGTTTTCTACAGATCAGTTTCATTTGTTGTGAGACATTAGTGTTGCATGCAGTATTAGGTTGGGAAGAAAAGGGGGAGAGGGGAGGGAGAGTGGTGAGTGGGGTGGGGTGGTAATGTTTCTATTCTACTACTTAGTGTATGTGGGGAGGGGGTTGTGTCAGGGTCACTTTTATGGGTTCTTTTACTATTCGCTTGTTGTATTTCCTCGGTGGTGAGGGAGGTTGGGGGGTGGCCTAGGGGGTGGTTGGTTGTCTTTGGTTGGCTGTAGTGAAATTTGTTTATGTGTGGGGGTGGGGGTAGGTGGATTTTAGTATACTCATTGAATACAACACTCTTCACATCTGGTGCAGCATAATGGTTAGAACAAGGGTGGAGAGCTGTTCTGAGCCTGAAGGATATATTATGGTACCTAATGGGCAGCCTCTCAAGTGCCTTTGCCTGGTTGGGACGTGTCCTTGAACTGTGCTCATTAACACCTCTTGCTTTCCTGGATATACAGTGGAGAGGTGCATGTTTAGAAACTTTTGGCTTTTGTGTAGCTGGAACATAGCTAACTGTACAAAGGTGAGAGTCTTATCTGTTGTCCTGCCCATCTTTGGCTCCACCTTCTCCCACAATTAGCATGCAGCCTATGGAAGATTGCCCATAGGGATGGATCTGTCAGTTTTGGTTCTCTTTGTCTCTCCTTTTCCCCATCATAAATTCAGTTCTTCATGTTGCTGCAGAAATTTACCCTTTCTATACATATAAATTTTTTTTTCATGTTTTAGTGCAATTTTCTCTTAATAAACACATTTTTTGTAGGCAATTTGCCAGTCGTGCAGATTTTTGCAAGGCATTTAACTTAATATAATGCATGTTCCAAGCTATTTTCATTAATTTACTCATTTTTTATGCACACTCCCCCCTAATTTGTACATTTTTGTACACATTGTTTAATTGGAGAACTGCATAACAAAATTCAAAAAAGTGCTGATTTCAAAGGATGTCTGTGTTTCAGTTCTCGTATTGTTTTGGAAACTGTAAATAGAATTTCTCCCCCATCTCTACCAGTAGTTCAATGACAGGTACTGAAGTGTTGAGTATTTTTGCCAGGCCAGAAGTGTCCTTAAACTCTGATGTGGATGGAGGACAGAGAGAGGTGTGTGAGTAGGTGTAGAAACTAGCCTACTGTACAAATATAAAATGTACATTCATTTCTCTGCCCATTTTTGTCTGTGGTCCAACCCACTACTTGCATGAAAAGGTTTCTCCAAAGGGAATGTGGCCCCTGGGCTGAAAGAGTTTCTATACCCCAGCCGTAAGCTTTCCTCAAACAATGAAGTCGTTCCAAGCTTCTGTTGATTTTCCTGGCCCTTTTCAACACCTACTCCAATCCCGCATATCTGGAAAGGAAGCCGCATGGGACAAGATCCTCTGATTAAGCCGTATAGTGTGTACAGTTCCTTCAGCCCTTGTGTTTTCTTCTGGGCCATGTATGGTTCTCCAGTTCCTGTCATGGTGGGAGGCCGTGGCTGATGAGGTCATTCCCGAAAGGCAGACAAAGAGAGCATAGGGAGGCATAATGCCTCATGTTTCTCTCTGCATTTCCGGCACAGCAGCGTACACCTCTGCTCATATCCTGCCTCGACGTCTTTGGGGACGAGAAGGAAACCTCCAAGCATATGGGATTTGACTTGTTCACATTTTCTGTGGCTAACGTGTGTGTGTGTGTTTAAATTATTATTAAAGACAGCTGCCATCCCAAAATCCCTTCCAGCAGATTTCAGTAGCTCCGTTGCAATGCTCTGATGACAGATTCTCTGCAATCTTTCCCCCTTGCTCAGCTCAGACTTGCAGAGCAGGGAAAGAGAGAATGTTTGGCAGTCCAGAAGGAATGAGTAAGCTGTCATTATGTTCGCTGTGCACGATTATGGAGAATTAAGATATAATCTCTCTCCCTACCCCCCACCCCAAGAACAACTCCCTATCACCTTGTTTTTCCAGGTAGGAAGATGGTGGTGAAATCCAGTGCGAAGCTAACATCAGATTGAATCCTGGTAAGATTGAGATGCTGTGACTAGATAATTCTCGAATCTGAGAATGAGGGAGGCAACCTTCCCTCTATGGGACATTATTCCATAGCCTATACACAACTGGTGTTGTGGTTAGAGCATTGGACTAGGATCTGGGACACCAGAGTTCAAATCCCCACACTGGAATGGAAGCTCAATGGGAAACCACATTACTATCTCTCAACCCAATCTACCTCACAGGGTTCTGCAGAGGGGAAAACGGAGAAGGGCCAACAATGAAATTGATTCTACATTTAAATGTGAACCTTCCTGTTTTGTACTGAAGTTCTCACCCTGGGCCAGCAGGGGGATACTGTAGATAGTTATGCAAATGAAGGATCGAAAGTGACGTTCAGTGATTGGATAGTTTTAGAAAGTTGCAACAGTTACGTTGTTCTGGAGCTCTATATAAGCAGGCTGACTGAGCTCCTCAGTTCAGTTCTGTTCTGGCCTTTGAATAAACAAGAGCTGTTTGAAGAATTGCTGTGTCGTCTGATATGTTCGCCCACAACTTAACACTTCCTAATTTCACTTTCCAAAGCAATAAGTGAATTGAAACACAGATACGCTTTGGATATCATCACCAAAGCTTCTGATTGGCTGCTTGCCTGGATGTAGCACTTGACTCTCTTTTCTTGCACCACTTTCAAGTGCTTTGGCGCAAGAGCGTGAAGATGCAGAGTGGGTTTGGAGGGGCTGCGGCACAGAAAGGAGAAGACAGCTGCAATAATAATAACAATGTTATCATTTATACACTGTCCATCTAGCTGAGTTTCCCTAGCCACTCTGGGTGGTTTACAGCATATCTAAAAACATCATAAAAACATCAACTTTGAAAACCTCCCAATGCAGGACTGCCTTCAGATGTCTTCTAAAAGCTGTGTAATTCTTTATCTCCTTGACATCTGTAGGAAGGCTGTTCCACAGGAAAGGTGCCACTACTGAGAAGGCCCCCTGCCAACAGTGCGTGTTTATTTGTCATTTGGAAAACCCATTGAATTGGGGTTGTATGTGTGTGTGTCATGCATGTGCTGGGGCGATTTTGAATTCCCCTGTGTGAGAGGGAGTGGGAGAGAGGGAAAGAGCAGGAGGAAGGGAGACCGAGAGACAGGCAGTCACCTCTCAGCACCCGATTGCAGCAGCACTTCCTGATTGAAGCCCCCCAGGACAAAATCGATAGTGCCTCTCTCTCTCTCTCTCTCTCTCTCTCTCTCTCTCTCTCTCTCTCTCTTTCTCTCGGGCTCCCTCCTCTTCCTCCCCAGTGTGCCTCCTCCGCATCCCCCCTCCCATTCTCTTTTTCCATCCAATGATCCCTCCCCACACCACAAAACCCCCTTTCTCTGCCCTTTTGGGGGCGTCCTCCAGAAAATGAGGCTATCTTTGGCTCTGGGAGACCCTTCTTCTCCCCAAGTGGGACTTACTGATTTACAGTGGCGTAGCGTGGGGGGTGCAGGGGGGCGGGCCGCACCGGGCGCAACATCTGGGGTTAGGGCAAATCCATGGGTTAGGGGGCGCAAATCCACGGGTTAGGGGGCGCAAATCCATGGGTTAGGGGGCGCAAATTACTTGCCTTGCCCCGGGTGCTGACAACCGACGCTACGCCACTGCTGATTTAATCTCCCTCCTCCCTCCTTTACCTGCATCTCTGCTGCGCTCCCCGATTTTTTCCCCAAACGAGTTTTCCTCCTGCTTCCATTTCTGATCTCTCCCCATTTCCTTGCTCTCCCTTTTTCTGTTGCTGCATTCCCTTGCCCCCGCTCCAGCCTCTTGCCATTGCATAGCTTTCTCAGTGCTTCCCTTGCCCCTACCCCCCAGCACTCCCTTCTCCTCCTCCAGACCCTCTTCATTTCCTTCCCTCTCTCTTCTCCTTCTGCTGGGATCCCTCTTCCATTCGCCCCCCTGACTCCCTCGTCCTGCCAAGGGCTTCCCCCTCCCCCTCCCCTTCCCCCCTCCAAGTCCAGTGTTCTACCCGCTACACTACACTGCCCAGCCTCTGCCTAATGCTGAGTGAGAGCCTCATCCAGGCTCTGTCCATCTCTTGAAACCTCTCCCTGATCGTGCAATCTTCTGCTTGTTTTAGGGCCATAGCTCAGTGGCAGAGCATCTGCTCTGAATGCAGAAGGCCCCAGATTCAATCCTTGGCATCTCCAGGTGGGCCTGGGTAAAGAGTCTCTGCCTGAAACCCTGGAGAGCTGCTGCCAGTCAGTGTAGACAATACTGACCTAGAAGGCCGTGAACTCTTTTTTGCTCTTTAGAATTTGGCAACCCTAAAAATATCTATCTACACTGATGGTGGCTCTCCAGAATTTTAAACAGGGTTTTCTCCTAGGTCTACCTGAAGATGCTGAAGATTGAAGCTGGGACCCTTTGCGTGCAAAGGAGATGCTTCACCATTGAACTATGGCAATTCCACAAAGGGACTATCAAGGGGAGTTGGGATGAAGAATTCAGACCCTGTTGTTCTTCCCATCATGTGAATCTGGTTGGTGGTGGTAGGTTAGGGAAAAGGGAATGATTTTGAGTTTATTTTCTTCTGCAATGTGTGGCATCAGGACATGTGCAGTTTAAAATTGTGCAAAAGAGACTGTAATGATTCATTTTTGTGTTTCAATTACCCTATCTCAAGGAGCAGATTTCAACACACTGGCTGCCAAATTGAATTTGAAGAGCTTCCTGTAGGACGTTGCTATATTAATACTATCCCATTGTTTGTTTTGTTTTATTTTCTACATTATTATTTTTTTGCAGTCATACTGCATCATGGGTCCTGTGAAGGTTAGCAAGGATTCTCTGCCCGATCTGCTTCAGGTCATGGCGGATGTTCTGCTGGAGACACCTAGTTTGATTGTCCCAGGGGATTTTAACATCCATGCAGACACAACCTTACAAGGGGCCGCTCGGGACTTTGTGGAAAGCATGGCATCCATGAGGCTGTCCCTGAGTAAGTTTGGCCCAACTCATAGCTGTGGACATGCCTTAGACGTGGTGTTCACCTCTATGGATGTGGGTGATCTGACACTAAGTAAAAGTGAAACAGAAGGTCATGGTCAGATCACTTCCTGGTGCAACTGGACTTCTCCACAACCCTTCCCTTCTGCAGGGAGGTGGGACTGATTCAGATGTTCCACTCCCTCCACTTAATGGATACAATTGGTTTCCAAAGAGCGGTAGGTGATGTTTTATCCCATGTTGATGGCCTTTCAGCTGATTCCCTGGTGACCTGCTAGAATGTGGAGTTAACCAGGGCTATCGACTGTCTGGCTCCGAAGTGCCCTCCCCAATTGCATGGAGCCCAGACAGCTCTATGGTTTCCACCAGAGCTGAGGGTGATGAATCAATTGCTGAGACAGCTAGAGCACCAGTGGCAGAAAACTTATTCTGTGTCAGACCAGATATGGGTTAGAGCTCAATAACAAGCCTACCAAGTGGTGATAGCAAGAGCAAAGAGGGTCTTCTTCACTGCCTCTATTGCATCTGCAGAAAACAGCAGCAGGAGACTCTTTCAGGTGGTTCCCTCACCGCAAGAAGTGAAGTTACAGGGAACCAGGCAGAGGGCCTTCTCAGTAGTGGCGCCCACCCTGTGGGATGCCCTCCCATCAGATATCAAGAAAATAAACAACTGTCTGACTTTTAAAAGACACCTGAAGGCAGCCCTATATCGGAAAATTTTTAATGTCCAATGTTTTTTAAAAAAATTATGTGCTGTAAGCCATCCAGAGTGGCTGGGGGAACCCAGCCAGATGGGTGGGGTATAAATAATGAAGCCATTATTACTACTACTACTACTATTATTATTATACAAATAGGTTATCACTGCTATGCACTGAATCATTTCCCGCCCCCAGAAGCCCACTTACCATGCAGCAACATTCCACCTAGTGAAGTCTGAGATGGAAAGGGATGCACACAAAGACAGAAGATGAAAGGACACCTCCCCACACACAACAGGGGATGTGCATGGTAACAGTTGAAGACAAACAGCCCCAACAAGGGGCAAGGGTTTCAGAAGAGGCAAGTCCTTTTGATCTCTTTTGACCTCTACCACTATTTACAATGGAGGATGCTGTCTTCACCCTTGACTCTTTCCTTTATTGTTTTCCATTCCTCCATCACACAGCCCCTGGTATCTATTCCTTCCCTCTTGCATTTGATCAGGTCTAATCTGCTACTGCCAAGCACCAGGTGTGCACATGGTTGCCATGACACATTGCTATTCTGGCTTCCTCTAGGTCCCAGTGCCCATCAATTCCCCTAAACATCCTGTTATTTGGCTCCCCTGGCTTTTACATCACACTCACAAGGAGGGGGAAATGGTTCATGTCAGCATGACTCATTAATGGAAGCACTGAAGGCATGGGAGATTTTGGACTAGTTGCCAGAGGCAGCATTATTTCATTAATCTATTGCAATGCACAGGGGATTTTCTTGTGTTTGTTTTGCTAACCATTGTTTAGAAAAGTTGTAATATTTGGCTTAACTTGATTAATCATTAGAATAACAACTAAGTTAAGAAATCAAGAAAGATACCAGTGGAACCCACTGGGCTTGTATATTAAAGAGGAAATAGAAATCTCATATGAGAGTCTTGATTGCATGCTGTTGAAGACCAAGTGACAATTTCTTTTTAAACATGTATTCTATTTATATAATAAACAATATAACTATCTATACATGATGTTGCAACTTTTGCTTCAACTCTTTTCCTTACAAAATCTTCTTTCTAACATGTACACTGAATGCAGTTTGATAAAAAAATTGAGAAATCTAATGCATTCAAACTTTATTCATGACAAATGTTTTAACTCTCCTTAAAACATTCTAATACTTAGATTTTTGCACTTCTTCTAACATGCCTAATCATTTCTCTCCATATTACTAACATTGTCTTTTCCATGTCTGACAACACTAATAATTTCATAGCGTTGCATCAGTAGTCTGTACAGTGGTACCTCTAGATACGAACGGGATCCATTCTGGAGCCCCGTTCGCATCTAGAGGTAAACGTAACTAGCAATGGCGCGTTTGCGCACGCACGCGTCGCTTTTCGCCGCTTCTGTGCATGCGCGTGACGTCATTTTGAGCGTCTGCGCATGCGCAAGCGGCGAAACCTGGAAGTAATGCCGCATATTTAACCCGAGGTATGACTATATAAGCACGTTAGGCAGCATCTAATCAATCCAATATTAACAGAACAACCTGGAATTGCTGACTCCTTTCATGTCAAGATTCTACTTGAGGATAAGATTGATACTATTACATAAGGTTGCCATACATCTGGGCAGATGTTTATTCTTTACAGGAAATATCCGGGGGGTGGGTTTTCGTTTGGAACACACATGCTCGGGAAGGTGGCAACTGCTATGCCTCGGAAGCAGAAGTGCCATGTGGAGCAGTCACTTTGGCTGGAGGAGAGTGTGCAGAGGACAGCCATTAGAAGATCAGGTAGGAGCTGGGGTCCTGCTGCTGCCGCCGCCACCGCCACCAGCCTGCCACCACCAGGCGTCTCTTTTCCTGGCTCAGGCTGGCAGGTGTTGCAGCATGCAATGCAGCCTGAGTTTGGCACTGCCTCTGCCACCACCAGCATCGTCACTGTGGCGCCAGGCCCGCACGCCTCTTTCCCTGCCTCAGACTGGCAGCATCACCACCAGGTATGTTCACGTGTTATTCAGGAGACATACAACTTGGGTTTATGATGCTGTGCCTGATCCAGAAGTGTCTCAATGCAACAAAACAAATTAGGATCCTGCTGTTTCAGGGATCACATTTGTGTGTTTAGGCGCTATCCCATAAAAGTTGGATTCAGAATGATGCAGTTCACCTTCAGTAAGCAAGTGGTAAGTCTGGGCTGATATATAATAAATATAAATAAATAAATAGTCAAAGTCGGCAAATGTGTCCTTTTTTTTGCTCTTCAAGATATGGCAACCCTAGTATTACACTCTCTGTAGCATAATTCCTCTCGGAGGCAGTAATAATCAGAAATCAGTATGTACAAGCTGAAGCTCCTCTGTTGGCTAGCAAGGCCAATCTTACACCTTAATAACTGTTGTACTGTGTATTTTAGGGATGCGGGTGGCGCTGTGGGTTAAACCACAGAGCCTAGGACTTGCTGATCAGAAGGTTGGTGGTTTGAATCCCCGCGACGGGGTGAGCTCCCGTTGCTCGGTCCCAGATCCTGCCAACCTAGCAGTTTGAAACCACATCAAAGTGCAAGTAGATAAATAGGTACTGCTCCGACGGGAAGGTAAACGGCATTTCCGTGCACTGCTCTGGTTCGCCAGAAGCGGCTTAGTCATGCTGGCCACATGATCCGGAAGCTGTACGCCAGCTCCCTCGGCCAATAAAGCAAGATGAGTGCCGCAAACCCAGAGTCGGTCACAACTGGACCTAATTGTCGGGGTCCCTTTACCTTTACCTTACTGTGTATTTTGGGTCAATGGACCACAATAAAGCTCTCTCTGTGTATGTGCATCTAATGCAAGGCCTATTCAGAGTGGACCCACTGAAATTAATGAACATGACTTTGGCCCATTAGTTTTAATGGGTGAAATCTGAGGGGGATTAGCATTGGAGACAACCCATATTTGTCACAATATAGGATCAAAAGAAAAGGAGGACTATCTGGATCAACATTCAGAAGTAGCAGGACCACAATGTTTTATTTATCTGTTCGTTTGTTCATTATTTTATTTATTTGAATACCTTTATACTGCTTTTCGCAATATGTATCAAAGTGATACACATCAAAGTAAAGCAATAAAACTTAATAAAACAGCATTGGAAATATGTACATTAATAACAAAAAGGGAGCTGGTTGGAGGGTCTGCAACTTTTCCCCATAGTGACATGCACACCCCTCTCTACCCCTCCATCAAGACATGGAAAAGACACTATGAGAGTTGAAGGACACATTCCAGCCAGGCAGAAACACAAAGCCAAGCCAGTAAGGGGTGGGGTTTAGGGAGAATTACAAGGGCCAGCCAGAGACTCCTGGAGGGCCACATGTGAGTTTTGCAGGACACTCTTACCGTTATTGATTACTTTCAGTATTAGCTGTTCATTCATGGCTCAGGAATGAATCAGTGGCAGAGGCAGGGGGAGACAAGGATTGCATGCAGTTAATTAGAAGCAGATTACTAGCCCTGCCAGACAGAAGCCTAGTCGTGTCTTACACAACCAGTGTGTCTGAACAAGCCCTGGAGGGGAAGTGATGAATTTTTCACACCTGTTCCTTCCAAGATTAATGAGAATGCTCGAGAAACTCACTGAAAGCCCAGAAAAAAAGAAAAAAAGGCACAATTCCAGTAACTTTTGGCTTTTAATGGACTGAAAATTTCCTGTTAGGACAGACTTTGGGCTATAGCATGGAAAAAAAGAAAAAAGAGAAGGAAAGAGAAAGAAGAGAGAGAGAGAGAGAGAGAGAGAGAGAGAGAGAGAGAGAGAGAGAGAGAGAAGCAGGCAGTGTGGGAGGAGAGACCTCAAAACGACCCAGTCATTTTGCCTTTCCCAGTACTGGAAAGGATGCATAAGGGATGCCTGGGTTTGTTTCCAGCAAAGTTTCCTTCACCAAAGGCTTTGATAGAGGTGAGACAATACAGATTGCCCCATTAGCACAGTGGCAGCGTCACAGATGGCGTCAACTGCCACGTTCCATTGAAAATATGTTCCATTCCGGCAGCCACTGCTCTCCACTTTTATGGGAAGAAGGGAAAGGAGGCTCCCTCCAAAGCCCCTTGGGACTGGAAGAGTGGAAGATGGCACCAGAGCCAATGACAGGCAAAACTAACTAATTCCAGTTCTGTCCCCAACTGTCTCCCTACTGAATCCTGCAGGGGGCAACACTGAGACTAAGGCGAAGGAAGCTCATTAGACTGATTGTAAATAAGGCAGGTAGGATGGGGTTGACTTATGGCTGACTGAGGTTGGTGGGACAGTGCTCTATTTGCTCAAATGCCATGGCTGGCCAACCCATAAGGCAAGGTGAGGCAACTGCCTCAGGTGGCAGGAACTACAGGGGCAGCATATCTAGCCCCCAAGGAGCGCATTGCCCGCTGCTGCTGCCACTGCCATGGTGGCAGTGACAGTTGTGGCACACTACTTGGAGGCCAGATCTGCTGCCCCTGGGGATCCTGTTGCCTTGGCAGCCCCCCCCTTGCTCTGTGATGCTACTTTTAGAGGGACCTCTTGGTGAATAGGAAGCACTGTTGGTCTCCTCCATCCTTGTTCCTGATGTAGAGCTTTACTGACCCCTTGTTCCTAATCACTTGCCCCTTCTTTCCTGATGGGAGGTGGGAACCATTTTTTGTTTCACCTCAGATGCCAAAATGTCCTAGACTGGCCCTGCCAAATGGACCAACCCCCACTAGTCCATAGAGAGAGAAAGAGGTGTCAGTAATCAAAACTACTTCCAAGCATGCACATGTAAGAAGCTGAAAAAAAGATCCCTCAGCTACATGGATGAGGTCCAACAATGGAAGCCAGATGCACAAAACACTGGAACATTTGTTTTCTTCCCACTAAGTAGCTGTTCCTTCTTTCCATTCCTGGAAAGACTGGAAGCAGAACATTTCTGTGTGGTTGTGGCCACCTTCAAAATCTTTCCACCCCTTCCCTAAAGCAGTATTTCCTATAGCTAAATTTTCCAGAGAGATATACATGTACAACTGGCCCCACCCACATATACTGTGAGTATATGTGTCACAATAAGTTTACAGGATCAGTTATTTTGGAAACAATGGATAAAAAAAAGAAAACTTCAAAAAGTAAGGGTTATATTCAATGCTAGTTCTATTCAAAGTAGGCTAACTAAAAATAATCAATGGCTAAAAAGGTAAAGGTACCCCTGCCCGTACGGGCCAGTCGCGTCCGACTCTAGGGTTGTGCGCCCATCTCGCTTAAGAGGCCGGGGGCCAGCGCTGTCCGGAGACACTTCCGGGTCACGTGGCCAGCGTGACGAAGCTGCTCTGGCGAGCCAGCACCAGCGCAGCACACGGAAACGCTGTTTACCTTCCCACTATAAAGCGGTACCTATTTATCTACTTGCACTTAAGTGTGCTTTCAAACTGCTAGGTGGGCAGGAGCTGGGACCGAAAGACGGGAGCTCACCCCGCTGCGGGGATTCGAACCACCAACCATACAATCGGCAAGTCCTAGGCGCTGAGGTTTTACCCACAGCGCCACCCGCGTCCCTAATCAATGGCTACTAAGTACTAATTTTGATGGTGATGTTCTGCCTTAAGCTGTCAGACAACAATGCTTCTAAAAACCAGCAGCTGGAAAATAGAGTAGGGGAGAGGCCTCTTGTTTTTGGGTCCTGCCTGTGGGTTTCCTTTGTTGGCCACCATCAAACAGGAGGCTGTAGCAGATGGGCCACTGGCCTTGTTCCAGCAGGGCTATTATTATATTCTTAATGGACAAGGCTCGCCTAGATACATTAATGAGTCTGCTATGAGCAGGGGTAGGCAACCCAAGGCCTGGGGGCCGGATGCGGCCCAATCGCCTTCTAAATCTGGCCCGCAGACGGTCTGGGAATCAGTGTGTTTTTACATGAGTAGAATGTGTCCTTTTATTTAAAATGCATCTCTGGGTTATTTGTGGGGCCTGCCTGGTATTTTTACATGAGTAGAATATGTGCTTTTATTTAAAATGCATCTCTGGGTTATTTGTGGGGTATAGGAATTCGTTCTGATTCTTTTTTCAAAATATAGTCTGGCCCCCCACAAGGTCTGAGGGACAGTGGACCGGCCCCCTGCTGAAAAAGGTTGCTGACCCCTGGAGTACAGCTTAGCTGGATACTCTCCTAAGTAGCCACCAGCAGCCATTGATCAAGCAAAATGCTTTCCCTTTTTCTTGTTGTGCATTCAGGTGTAATTTTTAATTTCTTCTTTCTCTGTAATAAAAAAAAAATGCAATAAATAAATAAATAGTGCTTTTTTTGAGTCAGTATGCATCGGCACGGCAAACTGCCACCTCTTTCCTCCCCTGCCACCATCTTGCTGCCACTTCCTGTCTGCCCTCCCTCCCTCCCACTCACTCACCCCCCCATCTTTGCCACCTTCTCCTCCTCCATTGCTGCTGCCTTCTGCCAGTGGCGTAGCGTGGGGGGTGCAGGGGGGGCCGGCCGCACCGGGCGCAACATCTGGGGGTTAGGGTTAGGGGGCGCAAATCCCCGGGTTAGGGGGTGCAAATTACTTGCCTTGCCCCGGGTGCCGACAACCCACGCTACACCACTGCCTTCTGCAGCTGCAGGCACAGCCTTCCTGAGGGCCATGTCAAATCACCTTCCGGAAAGGTGTCTGGTGACTGTAAAAAGGGCACGCTACAGCTTTACAACCATCAGGCACCTTTCTGGAAGGCGTTTTGGTGATAATAAGAACAGAGGCACTATGACCCGACCCTTATTATCGCCAAAGAGCCTTCCCGAAAGGTGCCTGGCGATCGTAAGGCTCTGGTGCACCCTTTTAACAATCATCAGGTACCTTCCTAGAAGGCGCTTTCGGGGTGGAAAGGGTCGCGACATAACAACTCTGGGAGGCTGTGCCTGCAGCCATGGGAGACAACAGCAGCAGAGAAGGAGGAAGCAGCAAAGGTGCAGGAGGGGAGTCAGCAAGTGAAGGGGGGGCAAGCGGCAGCGAGGATGGTGGTGGGCACATGGTGTGTTCTGGCACCTATTTTAGTTTATTTTTAAAAAAGCACTGGATATGATTATCCCTGCAACTAATGGCACAGCAATGAGAGGACAGCTCAGGTTGGCAACATTCTCCTAAGAAGTGAGTAATGCTGACTTCGTAAAGACATCCTCACATCATTCCCAAATGCTTTTAATTAAACTTTGGTCTGGTTCACATCCACACTGTCTGGCTAGCCTGTGCCGCAAACAGTCTGCAATGCAGCTACAGCAGAAGCATTGTGAAACCTGGCTCCCCTGTGCTGAGAGACAAGGGCCTTGTTGCCCTTAGCATTCTTGGAGAGGTGAATCAGAGTTGGTGTTGACCCAGCACCTTCCAAAGAACCGTGCTTCAGGGATGCACGCTGGAGAGGTGCCATTGACTTCTGTAGGAACTGCAGTGACTCACTTTATGCTTCCAGGAGCAGCCACCGTTTCCCAAGTCCTATTTCGGTACTGTAGGCTGATGATCTCATTCCGCCAGAATTCAAAGTCCTTCTTCAAATATATTTTTGAGACAATAGGGATGTAGTCAGAAAGAGCTCAGCTGTGAGTATGCTGGAAGATAAATTCCACAAGCCAGGCTTCATTCTCCACCTTCCCCATCACATTGGAGTGTAAATGATGACGAGAGCTTTCAGAAATCTCACATTTGCTAAGGAAGGTGCTGCCTCTAGAGCTGTGGGTTGATGAAAGGTGGCAGGTTGCTCTTCCTCAATCATTGCTTCAGGAGTTGGGTCAGGATATAGTCAAATGACTGAAGCCTTTCAGGGCTTCTGGGTGAATTTGTTAAGAGGCCTTGACAGCCATCTGTGGAATTCTGAAGCAAAGCTGCCACTCCAGAGTCCTTGTCCAACATGATAGGCATGCAGAATGTGTGGGAGGCTGCATCCTTAGGAGCAGAGGGAGAGGGATGAGTGCAGAAGAGTGTTTCTAGCCCGGAAAGCAGCTGCTGCTATGCTGAATTTAGGAAGTTGCCTTCTACTGAGTCAGACCACAAGTCCCCTAACCAAGCAGTGGTGGCTGAGGAACATCAGGACTGGTAGGGCAGAAGGCAGAGACGCCAACCGTAAGTAGAGCCTATATCAACGATAGGCGGAATCAGAACCAGTGGCTGGCTGCATCAACTACGGTAATTATGGGTCTGTCTCTCCCTGTTGAGCTCTACAAAGAGAACACTGGGACAAAAGGGAGGAATCTGAAATCCAGTGTCGCTCCCCCTGGAATGGATGCAAGAAAGAAGGCAGGTGGAGGGTGAATGAGAGCAGCCTGAAGTTGGTGGGTCAGTGCTTCATTTGTCCTAAGGAACCAGCCTCTGCTGTAGTCCAGTGTTGTCTACTCTGATTGACAGTGACTCTAGGGTCCCAGGCAGAGAGGGCTTGTCATCTGATGCGTCCTCTGTGGGAGGAGGCTTGCTGAGGGGGGTGAGGGTTTTGTTTTGTTTTGTTCCAAATGGATTGATCAGGAGCATCCATTGGCTAATGCTGGGTCTCTTGTCTGACAATCCATTTGAACCTTTTCTGGAGCCAGACTTGGCACCAGTCATCTTCTCCCAAGATAATTCTAAGATTTCTCTGGGACCAGATGAAACCCATCCCAATTTGGTAGGTCCCCAAGATCACCAGACTCCAGGTCCTTGAGCTGCTCCCACCCTTCCTCTTGATCTGACCAGCCCTACTGTGATATCTCCATGTGAGTCATCACCCTTAAGGCTTATCCACACTTACCCTTTCTCTGTGCTTT
The DNA here is from genome assembly GCF_964270895.1 of Podarcis filfolensis. Classification (NCBI taxonomy): domain Eukaryota; kingdom Metazoa; phylum Chordata; class Lepidosauria; order Squamata; family Lacertidae; genus Podarcis; species Podarcis filfolensis. The sequence continues at coordinate 42,520,099 of NC_139617.1, forward strand.
CCAGACACAGTCCACATTTTAAGGCTCTATGTCCAAGTGCCTTTTATTTCTTTCACTCCAGAGCTTTCCCTGCAAAAGTCTACACTTCAAAGCTGAATCAGAGCAAATGGCAATCCAGGGAAAATCTGAATTGCTGTTTGTTATGCTTCAGCAATAAAGAGCAGGTTTTCATGGGAAAAGCTCCAGGGCAAAAGCTTTAAAGTGTAGGCCTGTGCCTGGAAAGTGCCAGGTGTGAATAAACCCTAATTGTGGATGGGTAACTTCAAAGATACACTTTTTGCTCTTCCTCCTTAGGATTCTGTGGGTGATATTCAGTGCTAGAACCCTGCTCAGAATAGATGCTTTGAGGTTCACAAGACTAATATGGAGCAAGCTTGTTTTGTGCCACTCCAGAAGGTAGGATCTGGATTCAAACAACAATAAATGAGATTCTGACTAAACATTAGGAAGCACTTTATAATGGTAAGAGCTGCTTGACTGTGGAATGGACTCTCTTGGATGGTGGTAGACTGTTGAAAACCTCATTGGATGTTTTTAATCAGAGATTGGATGACCATTTGTCAGAGATTCTTTAGCTGTAATTCCTGCATTTCAGAGGGTTGGACTATAAGACCTGTGGAGCCTTTTCTAACCATACAATTCTATGATTCTATTATGTGAGGCTCATTCATTTAAATTCTAAGGAGGACTTAGTTAAATACAACCAGTGTCTTTAAACCAGACTTGGATAGGGAAGCCCACTGAAGAGAGGACATCTTCCTTCCAACATGCAACATAGGATAAATCACAACTGTGTGCCTCACATCCTTGGCAGGCTTCCCAAGATATCTAGTCACAGTCAATCTGTCTTGTTACACTTGTTACACAAACAATTTCATCTGCCACTAGTAAGTCCACTAGCTGGCTCATCTGGGGAGCCACGGCCCCTATGGCAAAGGCAATTTGCAATGTAATCTTTTAAAGCGTCTGCAGAGAGATACAGGGGACATTAAACAGATCTGTTCTCTCCTTGTCGGGACATATAAACAAGCCCAAATGCCAAAGCCGTATGGAGAATATCAAAGTCAGGTAACACTTAGTTAAGCTCAGCACTATGGAAGGGAGAGGGCCAGAACAAAACACAACAGGGGCCTTGTCTGACATAACTGCTGTGATACATCACATAGCCCCCACATTGCTTATTGCCCACACTTGTAGACCTAGCACCCTAGTGCTCTTCGGACCAAAGGGCTGTCTGGGGAAAGACCATGCTTAAGGAACAGTTTGCTTTAAAATATTTCCCTCTCTTCTGACTGTTTTGTGAACCTTCATTTCCTTCTGCTCACTAGATGTTACTAGTAGGGAGAGGGAACCTTCAACTTTACTGCCTGTGCCTGTTCTGAGGGGTTAGAGGCAATATGGTCACCTGTTTAATAAACAAGTGACCCGGGCTTGTGACTATTGCTCCCTGAGGTCCTGTAAATGTTGCTGTACAAACAACTGGGTGTTGTTGCCAATCAAGCTGGGCAGGCCTCAGGATGGTGGGTTGTTGGTTTAGATTTAGAATATAAAATGAACCCATTGGATTGAGCACCCAGCATCCTGTTCTCTCATTGACCAACCAGATGCCTGTAGCAAGCGTGCACAGTGGAATGAGAACAGCTGCAACTTTCCCCACCTGGAATTCTGAGCATATTGCCTCTCATGTTGGAGGTAGAAAATTATCACCATGGCTAGTAGCCATTTGTCCACAAATGTGTCCAGTCCTATTTTAAAGCCATTCAGGTGGTGGCCTCTCATGGGAGCGAGCTCCATGGTTTAAATATGAGCTGTATGAAGAAGTAATTTATTTTATCTGCCTATATAGGGTGAGTGGATAAATTTAATTCACAGAGCCAGCCCACCTATGATGCAGGGTGAGGCAGCTGCCTCAGTTGGAAATGGAAGAGGAGGTGGCCCCATGAGTGCCCCATCCCATCAACACTGCAGAAATAACCCTGGTAAGGGAGGCAGCAGAAGCAGAGAGACACAGTGTTCAGCCACCCAGCTTTGCTGCTGGTCTCCCACACCACTAGGGGCAGAAAGGGACCAAGGGGAAAGTTCTGCAAAATACATCCCTTCTCGCTGAGTTGACGAGAGGGGAGGTGTTCTGCCACCCAGCTTTACTGCTGGATGGGAAGGTAGCTTTGGAAAGGGCTAGAAGCTTTCCAGTGTACAGAACTGCAAAGACTAAAGTGTGTGCATAAACACATATATCAGTGAAAATAACATACGAAACTGTTCTGAGAACCAGCATAGCCAGGCTGGATCAGCCACATTTCTTCAGATGGACTGCAAGTCTGATAAATGATCATTTGTTATTATTGAGGCGAATATATCATTGAGACTAAGCAAATAAATTAAATCCCTTTTCAGAGATGCATGGCAACAAATGTGACATGTCATCACACATTAACAAAGTTATGAAAGCTGTAGCCTAAACAACCGGGCTTCAGCAGCCCATTTTATTATTTTAAAACTCCTGTTTGGGATATTGTAATGCTTTGCACACAGGACCACCCTTCAAGAGGGTCCGGAAAATAACTGGTGAAGGATATGGCTGCAAAATTTCTAACCAGGATCAGGCATGAATGAACCTATAACATTGGTTCATTTTTTAAAAAAATATTGTTTGGTTTCTAATGAATTTCCTGGCTCAAAGCACTAATTTTGACATAAAGTCCTGCATAGCTTGGTAACTAGATACGTACCTAAAGGATTGCATCTTCTCATAGGTCCTAGGATTCTAAGGCCATCTATAAGGGCTGTTCCCTGGGGGCTTCTCCATACAATCTGTTTATTGAACATTCATCCTGATTTACTTGCACAAAGCTTATGGGGAGGTTAGAGTATGTCGAGTTTGATTTGCTGGCGGGGTGGTTATACAACAGTAAGCATCAGAGGCACCAACTTGTGCCTAAGATTGAAGGGCCCCAAGGTATGTTGCACATGTGATGTCATATGTGCAGCACGCAGCGCACATTTGTGACATCAAGTGCCCAGCGTGTGCCGTGTGTGTGTGACATCATGTGTGTGATGTGCAGCATGCATGTGACATGGCTTCAGCAGTTGGTGGCTCCTCTCACGCTCTCACGCTCAGGAAGAGCCAGGCGCTGAAGCCATGCCACACTTAGCTCTGCACCTGGCCTCTTCTGCCCCATCAACATTGAGTGGGCCCGGCCCCCTCCCAACGGGGGGTGTCAAAAACACCTTGGCCCCATAGAGCTGGTCCTCCCGGTGAACATTCATCCTGATTCACTTGCAAAGTGCTTATATACCCTTCTGCTATTGTTTTGTTCATTCCACGCTTTTCTAAACATTTCTCTGTCACTTTTCTAACCACAAGAATTCTCTTTTTAAAAGTGGATTTGTTGGACTAGGGTGACAGAGCACTTTAAGTGTACAAACCTAAGTTAATGATATACATGTGAAACCTTCCCACAAAATAATGACAGACTGGGGGCACTTTGAGTGTCCCCTCAAGCTCAAGTCCAGAGGGTGGCTGCATGAGAGGACCTGATACCTAACATTGCTTTATCTTTCTGTTTCGTAACTGCTTTCTGTTCTTTAACTCAGAGAACCCCATTTATGCAGCAACTTGGAAACACAATCAATCAATCAATCAATCAATCAATCAATCAAATATCTCAGTCTGTCAAAAATTATTTGAGAAAATCCATTTACTGACAGTGATGGGGGATTAGGGCTGGAAAAGGCATTGTATTGGGGTGTGGACCTCCAGGGGAATGCATTTCCCAATGGTAATGGGCAGTAAACCACATCATAAGGAGAGTGACTTCAAAGATATTGTGCAGATCAAAGAAGAAAGTGGGAGGAATTATGTTTTATAACAGGAAAAATATTGCTAACAGTTGCTAGCAATGTACAACACTCACATATTTTTAAAAAGAGAGCAGACGATGGGTCCAGGATGAAAAGGAGGCTAATCCAATGGGGTTTGCTCCATCAGGGCAGTGTTTCCAAAAGTGGGTGATACCACCCCCTAGGGGGTGCTGGAATGATCCAAGGGGGCAGTAGTAGCCTAGGGTGCAATGGGGGGTGTTGAATAAAAATTAGGGGTCAGTGGATGTAAAAAGAAAGAAGAAAAGAAAAGAATATTTTGTAAAACTGTTCATACCTCTTTCATCTGTTGTGTAATGACGCTTACCGATGTAACGTAGAGTTAAAACCCGATTGGATTTTGGACCCTTTTCAAGTGCAAACACAGAAGAATCTCCAAAATTACAAGAAGAACTGATAGAAGTAACAACAAATGAGGAATTGAAATTGAAATTCAAAGAAGGCTGCTGATCGCTCTAGCGGCAAAACCAGATACCTACATTTTATCCTGGATTATGGGCTATGGTACGAAAGTTTTTAGTTGCATTTCCTTCATCATATTTAGGGGAAACAAAAAAATTTTTTTCTTTCCAGTAGCACCTTAAAGACCAACTAAGTTAGTTCTTGGTATGAGCTTTCGTGTGCATGCACACTTCGTCAGATACTTCGTCGTGTATCTGACGAAGTGTGCATGCACACGAAAGCTCATACCAAGAACTAACTTAGTTGGTCTTTAAGGTGCTACTGGAAAGAAATTTTTTTTTTTGTTTTGACTATGGCAGACCAACACGGCTACCTATCTGTAACTGGAACTATGGAAGGCACCATATTTAGGGGAAACGTGGATTCATTGTGGCCACAAATCTGTTAACGAAAAAAGAAACCGACTGCAAATAGCTAATTGTGGTGATTTAAGAATGCTGCTGCCAAAAAAGAAAGAGCTGAATATTATTAATAAATTGATAGCAGGGCACAAGGTTCATCCTCCTCATTAGGATTGTTTCAAATGGTTTTCATAATTTTTATTTTAATTTCATAATTTTTATTTTAATATTATTCTTTGTTATCTTAATTTTCTGTGTGTGACGTGAATGTTACTATAAATAATAAATAAATAATTTTATAATTTCAAGCTTCAAGGTGCCTTATTTACAACAACATCTTTCTTTACCATAGTAAAGATATAAAGATGTAAAGATGTAATGTTGTGGAGTGTAGGTAGAAATAAAGACACATTAAAAAACAAAAAATATGTCTCTACATCTTTCTGTTCTGTTCTGTTTGTTCACTTAAAGAAGGTAGATTTCCAGGGAGGTGCTGAGTAATCCCCCCCCCCCAAAGTGTGTGGTAGGCCAAATAAGTTTGGGAACCTCTACATTAGGGGGTTGATCCATTCTAAGATGTTGTGGGATGTGCAAAGACTATCCTGTGCTGCTAAATGAAAATATTCAAGGTTTTGGGAGAAAAGCTGTGGCAAAAAAAAAGAGAAACTGTCTTTCAATTATATTCTGGCTATGCCTACAAACAAACAAACAAATATCCTTTTCCTGTTCATTTATATTGTCTTCTCTTGATCTCTTTCATGTGACATTGTTTTGCCCCCAACTAGGGCTGAACCATTGGGCATCAGTGTGTGGGACTTTTCTACTCCTATTTGTGACTAGCTCCGAGAAAATCTATCATCTACCTCTTAATCCTGATGACTCCCTTGGAGATTTATGGTCACCTTCCTTGGGTGATGCTCCCACAAGGAAATAGGCACTCATCCCAAAGGTCGTTGCATTATTGTACAGTGGTACCTCGGGTTACAGACTCTTCAGGTTACAGACGCTTCAGGTTACAGACTCCACTAACCCAGAAATGGTACCTCGGATTAAGAACTTTATTTCACGATGTGAACAGAAATTGCACGGTGGTGGCGCGGCTGCAGCAGGAGGCCCCATTAGCTAAAGTGGTACCTCAGGTTAAGAACAGTTGCTGGTTAAGAACGGACCTCCAGAATGAATTAAGTTCTTAACCTGAGGTTCCACTGTAATTGTACATGTATAAGTTATTTTTATGTTGTGACACAAATGGGTCTGCGTGTTAGCAAAAAGGTAAAAGGGTATTGGGAAATGTTTTATAATGAATTGGGAAAATGTTTAAAATTACTTTCCCCCCAAAATCAGAGTCCTTTTTGTTGGGGATAACCCAGACTGAAATTCCCAGGTATCAGAAAAGGTTATTTCTGTGTGCAACAACCTCAGCCCGTGTTTTGTTAGCCCCCAAATGGAAAGTGAACGAGGTCCCAACTAAAGAGGATTGGCAACTTAAGTTGACAGAATATGCACAACTTGCAGATTTAACACATAGAATAATAGAGCAAGAAGAACATACACCTAAAGAAGATTGGGAAACATTTATTGAATATATGGAAAATAACTGTGTAGAGCTGAGAACGCTGGCAGCACTAAGATAATTTCAACAGAGTAAATAATTTTTGATGGATGTAAAAGTGGGAAATGGTTATAGCCAAATATGCAGGGGTATAAAATGCATAGCTGTCAACTCTTCCCTTTTCTTGCGATGAATCCTATTTGGAATAAAGGAATTTCCCTTTAAAAAGGGGGAAGCGTTGACAGCTATGGTAAAATTAAGCATGGAAAAAGAAGAAAGGGAAGTCACTGGATATTTTAAGATTTGTAAAATGTTTATTTGAAATTGTAAAACAGAAAATGTAATACAAATTATTATAATAGAAAGTGCAGGAAAGGGAGAAAACCACTCAGATCTGTGAATTCTAGGCATGGGACAAGTGGAAGTGTGGATGAGCCCTCAGTATACAACAGCTTCCCATGTCTTAAGTTAAGGGCCATAGCTCAGTGGTGGAGCAAATGCTTTGCATGCAGAAGAACCCAGGTTCAATCCTCTGCACAGCCAGGTAGGGCTAGGAGAGTCAACTTGGAGAAGCTGCTGTCAGTCAATGAAGACAATACAAAGCTAGAGGGACCAGTCTCAGAGTAAGGCAGTTTTCTTTGGGAGGAACCATAGAAAATCTGCTTTGCATGCAGAAGATCATAGCTTCAATCCTGGTATTTTCAGGCAGGGCTGGGAAAGAATGTTAATTTGAAACCCTGCAAAGCGTCTGCCAGTCAGTGTTGTCAATACTGAGCTAGCTGGAACAAAGGTCTTAGTCTGCATCAAGGCAGCATCCTATGTTCCACTAACAATCACTGGCTGGCAACTCTGTTTGAAACCAGGTCAAGGGCAACACACTGTCAGATACTGTAGTTACTGCTGGCTTATACAATCACTTGATTGTAGTTGTCACAGAATAGTGAAGGCCCTATAAAATGAATCACAGAATGAATGCAGAAAGGGTTTCCTTCAGAATGAAATGGTTACAGGAGTATCCCCACCACCAAAAGAAGAAATGTTGCAAGAAAATGCATCCAGCTGGAATTTGGCCAGACAAACTAGACCACCAACTGTACAGGATCAGAGAGGTCAGTGGCTGACCAGTGCCAGCTGCAAAGTCAGCCAATAGCCCACCCTTTCCAGATGATGTCTCTTTGTTCTCCCAAGGTGAACAAAGCCTAGCAGAAAAAGAAATATACAGTTTCCCCTGCCCCAGTCTCCCCATTTCAAGCTTATCCCCATCTTCAAGGTGCTGATGCAACTTTCTATACCAGTGGGTCGCATTCATCTCAGTTTTACTCTGAGCAGAATCACTGAAATTAATAGATCTTATTTATTCTCAGTGCTATTTTTCTAGAAAAAGAGGTGGCGGAACTCACCATGAATGCCTCCCTTGTTCTCTTAGAATGGCAATGGTGCACATCTGAGAGGTGCCAGAACTGAGTTCTGGTGAGCTCCAGCTGAAAAAAGTTCTGGTTATGCTCATTCATTTCTTTTTTTTTTATTATTAAATATTTATTGGTATTTTCAAAAAACACACAACAAACAAAAACAAAAAAAAATAAACAAAATAAAAACAACACAAAAAAGCATATTCAAAACTAAACAGAAAATAGAAAAAACACATACAGTTTCTGATACTTATTTTCCTCAACCTTGTTTCTCAGACCTCCTCACACCTCCCCTTCTTGTATTCCAATTTAAATTGTCAATTCAGCAAGTCCTTAACTTATTTCTTCACCTTAACTTAAACATTTATTCTAACATACTGTTATTTTACTTTATTTCTTTTTTCCATTTCCTCCATTTATTTTTAACAGCCTTATTTTCACTTAATTTAAAAAAAGAAAAAAAAACCAGTTTCACCTTATTGAAATTACTCATCAATACTTATACCTCATTAATTTATTCTTAAACCTTTTTCCTAAGGTCGACCAAAATTTCCCTTCCACGGTTTACCCAATTTCCTTACCACTAACAAAATATAGAACAAATAAAGCAATGCAAATTATCCTTATGTACCCTTTGGATTCCCAACCTCCACCCACCCTTCTCCCGGTTCCAGTCCCCAACCAATATCCATCAGTCTTTATATTATTTATTTAGCCTGGAGATCTCAGGTCCGAGGCCCTTATGTCTCTCTCAGTTCCTTTCTGCCGGTCTCTTTGATAGACCTTGATGTTAAGCCCCAGGTCTCGGAGGGGCTCCGGCCCAACAGAATCGGTGTTACTTCTAGCCAGTCCTCCATACTTAAAAGCAAAAGCAAAGCCTATGGGGTATTCCAACTCTTGTTTCAAATTTCTTTCAAATCCAAATGTCCCCACAGCTCCAGCTTCCACCTTCAACAAATTTATAATCCTCAGGTCTTCAGATCTCCTCAAAAGAGGGTCTCTCCATTTTCCAAATTCCCAATCAAACCAGGCTTTCCGCATCCAGTTTTTATTGTCCTTTTTTATCATCATGTCAGGCCTCATATTGTAGCTCTCCTTTGACTCCTGCAAACCTCCATCTCCTCCTTCGTTTTCTTCAAAAAGAACATATTGCTCCATCGTGTCTACGCTTTCGGTTTCATTTATTTGTTCAGTTGAATAGGCTTCCTGTTTCAAATCCTTATCAGACTCCAAGCTGTTGTTTACTGTCCAGTGTAATAGCGATACCTCTGTAGACAAAGCATCGTACTCATCTTGTAAGTTTCCCAAGAGAACCAGTGCTCTGTCCAATTCTGCTTGGAATTTAGACACTCCAGCCATTTTTGTAATGTAGTATCCTTGTTACCCCTCTAGGGGGATTTAATTCCTTAATCTTCCTTTCAGCTCAAAAACCAAAAGTCCAGTTATTTTGTATCAACCTTATTTTCAACAAGTTATCCCGAATAAACCAGCAAAAACAGCAGAAACAATGTTCTCTTTTTCCAGCTGACAACTAGCTGACTAGCAGCTCACTTGACAGCTGTCAAAATCTTCCATGCAACAGGCTTTCTCATCGGACGTTCCCGGGTCTAGGGGGGGGGGTGTAGTTTCAGCTCCCAAAATTTTTTTTATCCTCCAGAATATCTTCTTATAATGTCCAAACCGTGAGGTCAGGATCTTTGTTAAGAAAAGCAAAAAACAGATTCTCTCGACCTTAGCTGCCCAGTCCTTGCTTTAAGTTGTTTACAAAGAGGGGGGGGTGGACTTCCTTTTTAGCCCCTTCCCGCTCGTTCCAAATCCAGGATAAGAAATTTTTTAAAGTTCCAATCTCCGTATTACTCACGGGTTGATGTTTTAGGATCCAATCACTCTTAGAAGAAGTTGGCGCTCTCTGTCAATGGCTTGCGGCTTCACTCCGTAGGCGAGGGAGTACTCTCAGCACCACGCCTTACCCTGCCTCCGTTCCGAAGCCTTTAAAGAGGCTCCGTCGCGGATTGGGGGGGCGCAAATGGTGCCCGCCGAGTCTCTGTGTTCACAGGCATCCGCGCCTGTGATTTTAAGGGTCCCCGCTTCGCCGCAGCGGCCAGACCCAGACGCTACGGAGCCGATTCCCTCCGGAGCTCGGAGGGAATCCGCCATTAAACAGTGGCACCAACCCGGAAGTATGCTCATTCATTTCAATGGGTTTACACGGAGTAGAACTCATCTGAATACCATGCAATGTTTGAAAAATAAATCTTGAAATTTGAAGCGGTTTTAAAAAAAAAAATCTAATTGCATTTCTAAAACGTAGAGTGAAAAATCAATTCATAGGAATAACATAGGAAACTGCTTTGTACTGAGTCAGACCATTGGTCCATCTAACTCATTAGTGGCAGCAACACTTCAGGGTCTCAGACTAGGAATCTTTAGCTGCCCTACCTAGAGATGCTAGGGATTGAAACTGGAACTTTCTACATGTAAAGCAGATGCTCTACCATTGAACTATAGTCCTCCTCCAAAACCAGACAAGTCATAGGGTTGGTACTATGCCTATAGGAAACACAATGAGCTGCTTTGTATTGATTCAGACCAGTAGGGTCTACACAGCCTGGCAGAGGCTTCCTCAACCTCGGCCCTCCAGATGTTTTGAGACTACAATTCCCATCATCCCTGACCACTGGTTCTGCTAGTTGGGGATCATGGGAGTTGTAGGCCAAAAACATATGGAGGGCCAAGGTTGAGGAAGCCTGCTGTGCAAGGTTTTGGTCAGCATTCTCTCCCAGGTAGAGCTAGACAAATCTGTCTATTTCAGGTCTCTCATTTTTCATAAAATTCAAATCTCCACAGTTCTACAATAATTCTGAATTTTATCATCATCAAAATTTATCAGCATTGTAGTACAAATGTTTCCGAATAAACAAATTTTTGCATGCAGCCTTGATTAATGCCCACGATTTTGCAAGCAATTTCCATAGCATAATGCATTTTTTAACACTATTTTCACATTAACTTTTTTGCACACTTTCCCCTGGCTGGCTGGAGAACTGCATCACAAAATATGAGAAAGTGCAAATTTCAAACAATGGCTTTGCTACAAGTCCCATGTTATATAAGAAAGCGCAAATTTGATAGAGTCGCAACTAAATGTAAACTAAATCAAATTTCTCCCCATCCCTACCTGGCGATGCTGGAACCTTCTGCATGAAAGGCAAATGTTCTCTACCACTGAACTATGGCCTTTCAAGCTCAAGAATGTACAACAAGGTAATCAAAAGTGGGAGGCCAAACACAGATGTAGCACACAGCAACCAACATTGGGTTTGGATGTTGCAAGATTTACTAACAAGGAAGAGTGTTTGGGAGTTTCAAGGCAAGGTTGCCAAGGTTCAGAGTTTGACCTGAAGCTTTCTTATCAGGGTCTTCAACAGGCACCGACTTGTGCCCGACATTGGTGGGGCTGATGTCAAGCACATTGTGCGCTTGTACATGCTGTCATGCACATTGCACATTGAATGCATGATGACTGTTGCATCAGGAAAGACCGGCCAGACCTCCTCCCAATGCAACATTTGTCTGCCAGGTTGCACTGGTCTGCACAGCCTCTCCCAAAATTGCATGGCCCAGGACAGCATCCTGCCAGACTACACAGCATCTCCCAATGCAGCACGGCCAGGGGCAACTTCCCGCAAGGCGCACAATGTTGGGAGACATCCAGCGGCCAGGGGTGGCCCTGCCAGGCTGCGCAGCATTGGTGGACACCACACTACCGTGTGGTGAACAGAACCCACCTCCAACAGGCTCTTTGCCCGCTGCCTCCACCTGCCTGTCCACCAAGCCAACCCCCCTGCCATCATGCCTCAGTTACCAGGGCTCTGTGCCTGTTGTGGGGACATCTGATTGCACCACCCAAAAAATGTGCAGTCAGAGCAATGCACCCCCACCACACTATGCCTTTGCCCCCAGCTCTTTATCTCAAGCTGACAGTTCTCAGTTGAGAACTTCTGGCTCAGCCTCAGGACATAAGTATGCTAGTCAGGACTTCTGAGGTCACTGTTCTGTTTCACAAACCATCAGACAGTGAATTTACATTTGAAAGTTGCTGTCATGCTGAAAAGCCTCTTCATCCCAACCACCAATTCTCTGTCTCTATATGATTCCAATACTACAGAATGTACGGCATGCAAATCCTCCTGTCCCCAAGAGAGAAATGCTTTAGGGATGTCAGACAGTAGATACTAAAACTTTTTAGGGTCTTTACGCTTAAGCGCATGCCCTTTTATAGTGTAAGAATGGGAATGGCAGAAAATGTTGATTTAGGCAGTCAGCTAGCTCTGAACTTGAGATACCCATGTGAAGCTGTAGGAAGTTTGAGATGAGCAAATCAACCCCTCATGTGCTTATCAAAGCTGCCCTTCCAAAAACCCTTGTGTCCAGTTTGTATAGGTCATGATGCAGGCCTCATGAAAAGCCTTTTTCAGTGCAAGAGTTTTGTTTATGACTAGTTGTTGTTGCTATTATTAATTTTAATATATTATTTATTTCTAAAAATATTTACATACCACTGTATCATAAAAAATATATCACAGTGGTTAAAAACAATACAGTAGTACCTCGGGCTAAGTACTTAATTCGTTCCGGAGGTCCATTCTTAACCTGAAACTGTTCTTAACCCGAAGCACCACTTTAGCTAATGGGGCCTCCCGCTGCTGCTGTGCCACCGGAGCATAATTTCTGTTCTCATCATGAAGCAAAGTTCTTAACCCAAGGTACTATTTCTGGGTTAGTGTAGTCTGTAACCTGAAGCGTATGTAACCTGAAGCGTATGTAACCCGAGGTACGACTGTATAAAACTATAAAAGCATACAGTAAATCCTAAAAAGTTAAAAGCAAGTTAAAAGCAAAAGAATCAAAGCTAAACATCAATAGATCATTGTTGCTTTTTACCAAGGTAACTCAAAGCAATTTACAATATATAAGCAAACAAACACATTAAAGCAGATACACAAAGCAAAACATAAAAGACTATTCCAATTTTTAAAAATTGAATTGAAGTATCCCATTCATTCAAAGCCATAGATAATTAAAAGCCAAATGCTCCCATAGATATGTAATGATGGCACCGGGGAGAGCATTCCACAAGCCGGGAGCCACCACTGCAAAGGCCTGTTCTTGTGTTACCACCCTCCTGTGGAGAAGGGCCTCAAATGATGGTCGGCCACAGAATATATGCTGACCCATTTGTATACGGTATTAGCATGCAAGCCTGCTGTTCTTCAACCAGATGTTTTTGAACTACAATTCCCATCTCCCTGACTATTGGCTAAACCAGGGATAATGGGAGTTCTAGTCCAATGACATAAGGGGACAAAGATGGAAGAACACAGTTCTTCATATTATGTACTGTATACTGTATTTGGGCATACGGTAACATATCTTAGAGTAAATGAGACGAGTGGAAGTGAGGATCATGTCAATGAATAAGCAAGCTGTTTGAAAAGGAGTTGCAAAAAGTGGGAGAGTCCCACCCTCTAAATTACTGCAGCAGCAAAAACAATGAAGTAAGATCAGTAGATTCTAGAGATTTATAGGAGGTGGAGATTTCAGATCCAGTTCACTTTTAAAGGTGAACCTAGTTAATTTCCCCTTTCAGGATCAATGTGTGAGCCAAAACACAGCCGTACTTCAAATTTCGCACTTCACTGAATTTTCCAATGTAATTTCCCAGTCAATAATCTGTACATAAATGCATATATTGGAGTAAAGTGTACATAAAAATGCACAAAATGGTGAAAATAACAAAAAAAAGCATTATACCAGTGAAGTTTTCATTGCAAAAATGTGTATTTTGAGCAAAATTGCATAGAAAAAAGTATGTAGGATTAAATGCTGATGAATTTTCATGACATTTTAAAAAGCAAAATGATGTGGAAATATAGGGAATTGAAGCCTGTAAAAAAAAGAAAGGAACTGAAATGGACAGAGTTGTCTATCCCTAGTGAGGATACTCAAAAAACAGGGGGGAAATGACTGTTGAGAGCACAGTTTCACCAAAGCCACTGTGTCAAGCAAAAGTGAAGCTTCGTTCAGGTGAGCAAGATGCACTATCAGAAGTTCAAGGATACATTCCACCTAAGGAAACCCTTGCAGGCAAACAAACTCGCCAATAAAAATGTCACATGTAGATCAGCTTGTTTCAGCCTACACAGGCTAGTTGACAACATGTATCCAAGGAAAACCATTGCACTCACCTGAGCGGTTCCATAACTGAGTTCCAGTGAGTTCCAGCTCAAAAAAGCCCTGCATGTAACAATACTGCGGGTTGTATCCAACTAAGTCCTACTCAGAATTGACCCACTGAAATAAATTAGCCCAAGGTAGATGTAACTTTGGCCTCTGCTTGTCCATTGTTAATGCATACTTTTGTATAGCCTGGGAACGTGGAAAGAATCCTTGGAAATGTAAAAGCTACCACTTGTGTCCTTGCCCTTCCTGGCTCATCAAAAGGTTTGAGCCGGTGAATTGAGTTATCAGTACTTCCTTGCAACAAGGGAGGGTTTCCAGCATGGCCTGAAGGAGGCAGTTATAGGACCTCTATTGAAAAAGCCCTCCCAGAATCCCATCCCATTGGGTAATTTTCAGCCAGTCTACAATATTCCATTTTGGGGCAAGTTACTGGAGCATGTGGTAGCATCCTGGGCTGGGGTATTGTTTAGCAATTTTTGGGTAGGGGGTATTTGTTGTTGCTGTTTTCCTGTATTTTTATTTTAGATCTTGTGATTTATGGGGAAACTGTTTTATTTGGTTGTGTGTGTTTTAATGTTTCATTTATTGTTTATGATTTTTGTTATGTTGTAGTTATGTATTCCCCCCCCTCCATGTAAGCTGCCTTGAGCCTTGCTTGAACTGTGGAAGGATGAAATACAAATAAAATTACGTATGTATGAATGCATGCATGCATGCATGCATGTATCTCAACTTCAGAGGTTTCTGGGGGTGACTGATTATCTAGATCCATTTCAATATGGTTCCAAGTCTGATTAAGGGACAGAGATGGCTTTGGTGGCTTTGGTGGATGACATACCAGGAACTGGACATGGCGAGTATGTCCTTGATGGTTTTACTGGTCCTCTCAGCAGCTTTCAATACTACCGACCATAGTTTCCTTCTGGGATACCTTGCTGGGATGGGACACACTTCTACAGTGGCTGCATTCCTTCCTGGAGGGGCAAACCCAGAAGATGGTCTGGGGGGGGGGGGACACACCTGTTCAATACCTTGGACATTTGCCAGCACAAAATTTACATGAAACTGCTAGGAAAGTTTGTCTGGATGCTCAGGATTTGGTGTCACCAGTATGCTGATCACACCCAGCTTCTCCCCCCCCCCCATTCAATAGGTCTACTCTGAGTAGAACTAGCATTGGAATCAGCCCTATGTTATTGCATAGTATCCAGTCAAAACAGATTTTTGAAGCTACTGGCAGCCATGGATGCCAAGCACAGTGGGGAAAGACCTTAGATCAAACAAAACCCTAAAGAGCTGCTGCCAGAAAGTATAGGAAATACTGAATGAGATGGACCAATGGCTTGACAGCTTCTTACATCCTTCGTTTGTTTAAAGTAAAAAAGCAGGGGACAGTGACCACCTACCTCATCAAATGGTATGGAATTTCTTGAAGAGCCATCTCCTCACCTACCTGAATGCTTCCCTCCCTCCTCCCCCTAATCTTTGGAAGGGTTTCTGCCCTCCCTGTGACCCAGACAAATCTGGAGGAATTCAGCAGGCTCAGATGCTGAGATCATCCCCCGGGATACGTACAAGATTCTCTCTCAAGGGGAGGAAATCAAACATGAGGCATGAAGACTTTCCATGACTGCATTCGCCTGCACACCATTGTTGTGGCTTTGAGGGTACATTCCTGATGTATGAGCTCTCCAATAATGTATGAGCTTGGATGAAGAGAGCAGAAAGGAAAGGAGTAGGGGGTGGCCTGGGATTCCCTCTTGACAGAGATACAAAATATCTGGTCCCCACTCCCCACCTTTGTGGAGTGTGCTGTGCTATGGAGAAAACACCAGCCTCAGGAGTCCTCTCAGGGAGTTTTCTGACATCACCACAGGATGCTTAAACCCACACTGTACAAAATTGTAATTGCTCCAGAGCATGTCCAGCAACAATTCTGGCAGCTTTTCAGCTGCCTTCAAGGGCTCATTCGGATGACTGGTTTATTGAGCATTCATCCTGATTTGCTAGCACAAAGCTTCTACAGAGGTTAGGCTGTGTTCAATCTTTATTCAGTATTCGTCCTGATTTGGGGAGCTTATATGACAAAGTGCATGCATCCTGATTTCTTTCTGTGGTGTTTATACATATTCTTTTAATCATTCAATCACCCCACACTTATCAGTGCATTCCCCACCCCCCGCATCACCTTCCTAACCACAGCAAGTCAGGTGTTTGTATGTCTTAAGAGTGGATTTCTTGCACTTAGGCAACGGAGCACTTTAATCTGCTGCTTAATTGTGGAAACCCAGATATAATAATAGAATCATCCCCAAGGGTCATCTAGTCCAACCCCCTGCAATGCAGGAATCTCAACTAAAGCATCCAAGACAGATGGCCACCCAGCCTCTGCTTGAACACCTCCAAGGAAGGAGAGTCTACAAGCTCCAGGGGGAGACTGTTCCATTGTCGAACAGCTCTTAGTGTCAGAAAGTTCTTCCTATGTTTAGCCAGAATTGCCCTTTTTGTAACTTGGCTCTCCCTCACAAAGTACTGAGAGACTGAAAAGAACCTAAAGCAAATAACCTCCTGGGATGGCACTGGATCTGCATTAGTTTTGCTGGGGTCTTTGAATTTAAATGCATGATCTCATGCAGTTGCTAGGTTCAAAGCTGATTCCTAAGATTTGTAAGGCATAATCTCAAGTCAAGTACCTCCCAGCAGCTGCAGGAGCAATGGACTACTGACTAGAGATGTGTATATGTCCATTTTGGTTTCTCTCAGCTTTTCATTCTTCTAATCTTAAGTTCAACTCTCCAGATCACTTTTCTAATGAGAAAATTAATTAGTATTTTAGTGTGAATTTCTCCCAATATATACACTTTTTGCAAAGCATTTTCCCCTAATGTAATATATTTATGTATGCTGCTTACACTAGTATGTGCATTACCACACATTATTTATGCGGCTGCACTGCAAAATTCAGAGAATTGTACATTTCAGAGGGTGATTGTGTTTTTATTCATCTGTTGTTTCAAAAAGCATGAATTCAGTAAGCCAGCCAGTTGCTAAATTATGGGGCAAAGGATGGGTTGAATGAAATCCTTCAACCTATCCTAGCTCCCACTAATTATAGCCCCATCAAGCTCTGGTCAGCAAAGTTCTTGACATAACAGCTCAGAGTCCAGAGAAAGGTAGAAAATCCTGATAACACTTTACAAAGGAAACTGAGCAAAAATGGTTTATAGTTCAGGGAGAAAGGAACTCTTGAGGCCTCATAGAATCATAGAGTTGGAAGCGACCACTAGGGTCATGTAGTCCAGTGCTCTACAATGCAGGAATCTTTTGCCCAATGTGGAGCTTGAAGCCACAATGCATTCTGCTATTGAACAGCTCTTCAACCAAGCATACAGAGAAAAACCGCTTCAGGACAACACAGCCAATCAGAGCACATGCTAACTCAATAAAGATTATGCCACTCTGCCTAGTAAGCAATATTGTTAAGTGACTTACTGAAAACATAATTAAGCATTAGGTTACAAACCGAGCATTCTCTACTGTTGCACTTCCAGCAGTTCTCCCCTAAGTAGCCTTCTAAAAATACATTAGCTAAGGAGACCACCACAAATTTAAGTTGTCGGATTCCCTCTATCCCCTTCCCACAATTCAAGCATCAGAACCTTTAGAAACAATGAAGAATCAGTGTATGTATATACACACATATATACCATCTCTCAGTTCAAAGTCAGATGGCTCTGAAAACGCAACCGATCCGAAATAAATCAGAATTTCTCATCCATCAAAAGTCCTCTGCTGTTTGGTGAGTCAGCAAACAAGGGGAAAACAGAAATCCTTTTGTGTGGGTGAGATCATGACTTAGGTTCCTTCGTAGGTTTTGCAGGGCTCACTTCCAGGTTGTGTAGGCCAGTTCTTAGAAGAAATAACCCCAAGCACTTCCTTTGTGGGTCTCCACCTTCTGGCCATGGTGATGTTGGGCCGTTGCCACCACCACATGTACATGTGCTGACAGACCAGTGTTTGTTTAGCTTCAAGGAATCTCTTGAAACTGCCTGTAACAGATGCTTTTAACCTGCAAAGCTGCAAACAGTGAGGTCTGCTAGGGATTATGGACTGTGTCCCACTCCTACCTGGATATGCCAGGGATTGAACTTGTCATCTGCTTTGCCTACAGAAGTTCCCAGTTTCAATCCCTGGCATCTTCAGGCAGGACTGGAAGAAACCCTGTAGAGTCAGTGTAGACAATAGTGAGCTAAATGGGTCAACATTCTGACTCAATTCTAATTTCCTATGTTCTTATGATATCTGATAACAAATCACACTATAGTTTCTCTTTCAAGTTTTTTTTTAATGCAATACATTATTTGCATTTTGTTGTTGTTGTTTAGTCATTTAGTCATGTCCGACTCTTCATGACCCCATGGACCAGAGCAGGCCAGGCACTCCTGTCTTTCACTGTCTCCCGCAGTTTGGTCAAACTCATGCTGGTAGCTTCGTGAACACTATCCAAACATCTCGTCCTCTGTTGTCCCCTTCTCCTTGTGCCCTCCATCTTTCCCAACATCAGGGTCTTTTCCAGGGAGTCTTCTCTTCTCAGGAGGTAGCCAAAGTATTGGAGCCTCAGCTTCACGATCTGTCCTTCCAGTGAGCACTCAGGGCTAATTTCCTTAAGAATGGAGAGGTTTGATCTTCTTGCAGTCCATGGGACTGTCAAGAGTCTCCTCCAGCACCATAATTCAAAAGCATCAATTCTGCGGCGATCAGCCTTCTTTATGTCCAGCTCTCACTTCCATACATCACTCCTGGGAAAACCATAGCTTTTACTATACGGACTTTTGTTGGCAAGGTGATGTCTCTGCTTTTTAAGATGCTGTCAAGGACATTGTCATTGCTTTTCTCCCAAGAATTATTTGCATTACAATTTCTTTTTGTACAGTATTTTAACAATGTGATACATGCACATTAGAAGTGTGTTAAAAATAAACAGATGGGACTAGCCATTTCAATTATGGCATTGCTTACAGTGGGAAGGGGAGAGACAAGTTTAAGGATCTTGCTCCCTCTCTAAGGAGTAGAAACTTGTGGAGAAACTAGAGAACTCAGAATCTTTCCGTAATTTTATGTACAGCAGGATTGTCATGGTGCAAATGCTCCACTGTCACCCCACTGAACTGGGCTTGTTATTTCCCTGGTAACCAAGGAGGCAATAATATTCAATCTACCAGGAACTGAGCCAACTGTTATGTCAGCTGTTTCCATGGAGCTGATAAGTCTGTTTATATTTCAGTGTCTGGAAATGCAGTCAGGCACACCTGGATGGGCCATTTGGACTCTTCTACACAAATCCCTCCCTTGTCCAAAAGCCGATATACCAGAGTAGATCTGCTGGGGGGCAGGTCAGGTGGAGGAGAAGGGAGCGAGGATTATCAGACATATTTGTCACCAGTGGAGGAGGTGATGGGGCCTATAAGAAGAACTCTGAAATTATGTATAGAGATGAAGACGTCTAATGAAAGAGAGATGCTGTAATGCAAAACCACTCTTAACAAACAATGGGAAAGGTGCTGCAAACCTTGAGAGGGGGAAATGCTAACTGAGGATTAGTGCATGGGTGATTGTTTTCACCATTTCCTCAGATTATTATGGGTTATGGAGAGGGCAAGGGGGCTTTAATGAGGTGGGATCAGAGCTTCCAAGGTCCTTAACATTGTAAGGCTGCCAGGGAGGGAATTAAAGCCACTTTCAGCTGTGCCACCCTTCTTTGAGGCGAGGCAAACATCAGCTTTCATGTCCTCCTGGTAGACTAGGCTTTGCGGAAGGCCTTTCACAATTAATTAGCATGTTCAGTCTTTATTTCAATGTGCAAAGGAAATTGGCCGGGGATGAGATCATCTAATGAAGGCTTTGCCAAGGCATCAGGGAGGGGAAAAAGAAATACAGTCACTGGATGCTTCCTGTTTACAGACAGGACTTTCTTTGGGTGATTGGAGACCTTTCCCTCTGTTTGCAAAATGATGCTCCCCCTCTGTTTCATGGCAAGAGAGCTGTGCCTTAAGAAAGCAGACCAAATACAGAAAAGGTTCCAAAGTCAAAGAAGGCAGGTATATCTCCTAAGCTGCTGGGCTAGCTAATGTGCTCCCCTCCAGATGCTGTTTAACCACAAGTGGTGTGGTGATATCCAGGTCTTGGAGCCAAATGTGGCCCTCTAAATCTCTCCATCTGGCCCTTGTGAGTCTCCCCAGGCTATCCCTCTTCTCACACCACACCTCTCACACGTCCTGCTCTATGCCTTATTTAAGTGCCTTTTCCTGGCTGACCTTTGTGTCGTTCATAAAACATTAGCCCAGAGAAGGTGGAACCTTGTATGGACGTAGCCAGGCTTTTTGTTAGGGGGTGCAGAACCTCAGATTTGTATTGATTTAGGGGGCAGATGCTCTCTTTGTTACACCCATGGAACCTTGTTGGAGAAAAAGGTTTGGAAGAGAGATCTCATACTCTCACAGAATGGCAATTTCCCTAAGCATATGCAAATTTGGTTAGATTTTGACTCTACCCTCAGCCACCTTTAAACAAATGTTCTCCACAAAAATACTTAGGCTAGAATAAATCACATACACTTAGTTTTGCAAATAAGAGAATGTTTATCTCATAGAGTTTCCAGAAGTCAAAACAAAGAAGTCTCCATCTGCTGGAAGTGAAACAAAGTTGTGAAAAGGTTCCAAATGACTCTCTCTCTCTCTCTCTCTCTCTATGTGTGTGTGGGTGGGTGGGTGTGTGGGTGTGTGTGTGTGTGTGTGAGAGAGAGAGAGAGAGAGAGAGAGAGAGAGAGAGAGAGAGCTTGGTTTCCTTACAAAAAGAATCATGCAATCTTTGGGTTAGCAAAGATTCAGGCTTTGAAATTATCTTTAGCAAGATTTAGTTCACTTGCAGGGTTTGCTGAAGTGGGAGCCAGAGCTGCATGGCTCCTTTTCCATTTGTTCCAGGGAGCGGGAAGAGAAAAAGACTGGGGGTGGCGGGGGGGGGCAAAAGGATGCAGGGAGCCTGCTAAGTTATGGTTGCCATACATCTGGAATTTCCTGTATATAGCAGGTATTCCCCACTCATAATCAGCATCCGGGCAGAAAATCGCTGCATGTCTGGGAAAATCCAGACGCATGGCAGCCCGTGTCAGAAGTGTAGATTTTGGCAGATTTCATTAAAAATAGCTCCACTGGTAACCTGAGCTCAGGTTAACACTTTCATGCACACAAGTCTTAGTCATTAACTGTATATTACAACAAACCTCAGGCCTGGGGCCAAATGCAGACTTCTAGGCTTTTCCATGACGCCCTTGGACACAGAAAGCACTTACTCAGCTCACTTTCTATTGGGGCAGATCTACTGATGTTGCAGGGCTTTGCCACTCCCCCTCACCATGTTTAAATGAAAAGGGGGAAATAGGGGGCCAGTGCAGTAACTTAGGTGCCTCTGTATACTGATAAACAAGCCAACCTAGTCATCACCATCATCATCATCAACATTATTGCACTAGCCAAAGGCCATGGCATCATTCACAAAAGGGAACAAAAAGAAAAGCAACAATAATCATAAAAACCATAAAAACATCAGGCACTGCAAATATAATACACCACAGTCTCCTAGAAATTATTTGTTGCATACGATAGAATAGCAGGGGGTTCTCAGGTAGGATGTGCCAGCTTAAACGTCCGAGTCTGCTTTGCAATTGACTGCTATTTTATCTAGTTCTTTTCTCCTGATCTTCTTAGCTGCCAAACAAGCCAACCCGTGTGCACGGACAACACAGATATTAGCTGCCGCTTTAGATTACATTATCATGCAAAGGTGTATACAACTGCAAACTGCTACAGTCATACCTCGGGTTGAAGTAGCTTCAGGTTAAGTATTTTCGGGTTGTGCTCCGCGGTGACCCGGAAGTAACGTAGCATGTTACTTCCGGGTTTTGCCGCTCACAAATGCGCAGACCCTCAAAATGATGTCACGCGCATGTGCGGAAGCAGTGAATTGCGACCCATGCACGTGCAGACGCGGGTTACACTCTACTCAGGATGAGAACGGGGCTCCGGAACAGATCTCGTTTGCATCCAGAGGTACCACTGTATTTACAAAAGTGCACTGAGAAAAAAACTACCTACCTCTGTGCCTTTGAAAGGCTATGTGTGTACATTGTTCCCCTGGGCTGCTTTGGAGGAAAAGGTAGAGTATAAATCTAATAAATAAATACAGTGGTACCTCTGGTTAAGTACTTAATTCGTTCTGGAGGTCTGTTCTTAACCCGAAACTGTTCTTAACCTGAAGCACCACTTTAGCTAATGGGGCCTCCTGCTGCTGCCGCGCCGCCGGAGCACGGTTTCTGTTCTTATCCTGAAGCAAAGTTCTTAACCCGAGGTACTAGTTCTGGGTTAGCGGAGTCTGTAACCTAAAGCGTATGTAACCTGAAGTGTATGTAACCCGAGGTACCACTGTAAATGATCCACCTACTTTTTGCCTCAGACCTTGCCCACTAACGGCATGTGACCTCAAGAAGGTTGTCCAGGAGGGAAGGTGGCCATCGGGCTGAATAAGGTTCCCCAGCCCTGGACCACATCTCCCCTCAGTCCCAGGCAGCATGGACAGTGGTGAGAGATGATAGCTTTTGTAGTCTAAAATACATCTGGAGGGCACCTTCTTAGCTACCACATTGGCAGAAGTCCTACCAATGTCAAGAGAACTCACTTCCATTTCAAGTATCATTAAACTACACCCACAAACAGTTTGGATTCCCAGGGTAGCGTGGAGCACTATACCTCTATGTCTAATAGCTTATTTATACAATAATACAATGATAATAATTTTTCAAAAATAAGGAGGGAAAGTCAGGAATTAAAACTATTGTGATAACAGGTACTTCTAAATGTCATATACCATATTTTTCTGAGTATAAGACTAGGGGGTTTTTTTTACCAAAAAATTAGGTTTAAAATTGGGGCTCGTCTTATACACGGGTAGTGCTGAGTGGTCCCCCCAAAAGACATCCCCCCAAAATAGGGGGCGTCTTATACATGGGGGCGTCTTATACACAGAAAAATACGGTATATTCAAAAGCCAGTGTGTCTACACTTTAAAGCACCTCTCTGTTGTGGCTGACTAAACCACTTACAACAGAAAAGCAATTGGAGGAGGGCTTCAGTTCAGTAGATCTTAAGAAACATGCAGGTTGGAGTCCCATGTCAACTAGGGCTTTAAATGCAAGTGCGTACTACTGAATTATTGTAAGTTAAGTTGGAAGGTCATGTGATGGAAAAGTGACTGCTTCAGTGGCCACCAATACCCCTACCAGCTTCATGTTTCTTTGAGTGATTTCAGCCAATCAGTGATCCCATTTAAGATATAATCACATTAAAAATGGACAGACCACATATTCCTATTCTCTGGTGTTCACACATGTACATTCTGTTTCCACACCATGATTTTTTAAAAGAAAAAATATACCCAAGGATTCACATTTAGATATGCAGTTCACATTTAGATATGAAGTTCAGTAAAATATAATTTTCTATCGAAAGGTTATTTTTTTAAAAAAAAAATACTCTGGATATATTTTTGTTGCCAAAAATTCATTGGAACTTGTTCAGGATATGGGCTATGCCCCCTTTTCTTAATGAGCAGCATATTCCAAAGGATTGGAAGATTCTGGTCAGAGAGGGAAGCTTCCCAAATATCTTGGTGACATTTAGTAAAATAAAATATACTAAGAATAATTAGGTTGAATCTGAGATGTCAAGATCTCTGCCAAATCGACAGACATCTGTTGTGCAAAACAGACTTCTACTTGGATAGAAAGACAGGGCACTGAAATGAAAAATGCTAAAAAATGAAATTAGAAAATCCCCATAGGACGTTGGTGCCATGCATCCTTGTTCTAATTTAGCACATAAAACCCCAGAATGTTGCAATCAAAAAAAGACAAGGGTAAGGGACATAATGGCTTCTGCTGCCCATAAATCAAAGACATGGATACGGTTGGTTGGAAACAATTGCTTTCAGCCAGGTTTCCCTCCACCAGCCCCTTGCCTTGATGGGACACAACCAGCTTAGGTTTCTAGACAGTTTTATTTAGAAAAGAAAGAAATCACAGACACCTCTGCCATCAGGAGCTGTGTCTGACAAAGCAGCTATAATTTATGGGGCATGCCTGCCAAGAGCTCAAATGCTATCTGGTTTCAGGACCCCCCACCCAACAAGGTGATCCCTGATCACTTAGATGTGCTGACAGCAGCTTCAAAATGTGGTAAAGAGCTGACCTTTGCATGTTGGGATTTCAGCAACGGATGCAGCTAAATGCACAGGACATATAGAGCCATTTCAAAGTGGGGGTGCGAGAGAGAATGCCTCATCCCAAACCCATTTATGCATGAAGATTCTGCCCTAACATGTGATGATCAACTATGCTGCCTGGCTGGTCCCCACGCCACCAACCCCGCCACCAAGGCTGCTGTGACCGGGGGGAAACAAGTGCCCAACGTGACAACCAAGGAGGCTGTGCAGAGCCCCCAGACCCCCGCCCCCAGCGGCCTCAACCCAGCTGGGACCGGGAGCACCCCACCAAAAGCCCAGCGGAACTCCAAGGCCCAGAGGCCTCCAGAGCCAAACAGAAAACAAAAAGCAAAAAGGAGGCCCCCCCCCCACAGCTGAGCACCAGCTTACGGCTGCTGCTTCCACAACCACTGCCACCACTGAGGGAGAGAGGTAAGAGGGTACCAGGAGAGCCAGGGAAGGCATGAGGAAGCACACAGCCTAGCCCAGGCCTGACCCTGAGCCTACCTCCCCGGCGGTTATTGCGAAAGGAGTAGGCTGGGGCCCAACGGGGAACGCGAGCTGGAGACCACCCAGGAGAACAAACAAACAAACAAACAAACAAACGCAGCACAGGCCCTCCCCTGCCAGTGGGGGGGGGGAGGGTTTCCATATTTTTTCAAGGGAGTGGAATTTTCTTCTTCTTTTCCTTTCTTCTTCATTTTTTTGGGGGGGTGGGGTGGGGGGAAGAACTGTAATGGCGGCTCCCATGCAGGAAGCCCGAACCATTGAAGGCTGTTCCATGGGACTGCCACCTTAGTCCTAACCCAGGAACCTGACATCCAGGCTCTGTGGACCGCGCAGTGAAATTGAAACTGCTCATGAGTCAAAATAATACATTTTTAAATTATATGCACAACCCCCCTTTTTCATTAATACAATCACTCTACATTTTAATTCATTTTTACTCATTTTTTATCAGTACTACTACTCCTCTTCTCCTCCTCTTCTTCCTCCTCCTTCTTTTCTTACCCCCCCTTTTAAAAAAAAAATCAAAAAACAAAACAAAAAACCTGCCTTCTATCACTACATTTTATCCCCACCTTTTAAATTTTTAGATTTCAACACCTCAACATTTTTTTTAATTTTTAAACTTTTTTAAAAAACTTTCTCAAGTCCCTACTTTTCCATCCTCCTACCCTCCCCCATCTTTCTTTTTTCTTTTTGTTTTATTCACCCAGTACTACACTCTGATTCTCCTTCTCCCCATCTGATTAAACAAACAAACAAAAACCATATATCTATATACATACACCCCCACCCATTTTTAACAGTATATGTATATTCTTGTCTTTTATCTCATGCTATAACCTGAATCACCGAACCACAACATCCCCCCACTTCAACAGATTACAGGCTAGGCCACCAAGACAATCGAGACGGCATCAACTAAGGAGATGTTGAATAACAAAGAGATCGCAACATCCCACCATGATGACAACTGCGCTACAACGAAAAGGGACCTGAGAGAAATGATACTGAGAATAGCAGACCTATTGAAGAACACAGTGACTCCCCTGAAGAAAATAATCAGCAACCTGACCTACAAAGTGGAAACCCTCACTGGCACCATCTCCACTCTAGAAAAGGAAAACCAGATGTAACTAAAACAAATAGAGCAACTTCAAGAGGAAAACACATGTCTGAAAAACAAATTAGCTGATATGAACAACCACCAAGAAAGAGAAAGCATGGAAGCGAAAATTAAACTAGCAGATCTAGAAGATCACAACAGACACTGCGGCACTCGCTTCCGCAATATCCCCGGGAGAACAGAGGACAAAACCCCGGCAGATCTCATTGTACGCTGGCTAAAAGCCACAATCCCAAACCTGAAACAACCTGGAAAGTGCACACAGAGCTCTAAGATCCAAGCCAAAAGCCAACGCCCCTCCATGAAACACCATTGTAGTATTTTGGTCAACATAAGAACTTTTTATGCATTCAAAAGAATGTGCAGGTATAAAGCGCTTTTTAGATATGGGGTTATATGTGATAGCTCCACTGCCAGCAGCTCTATAAGTGCCAAGCATGCCCACTCCACCCCAACTTTCCTACATTAAGTGGAAAAAATCTCAGGGGAGCTGAGAAGCCACCTTGCAATTGCAGGTTCCAATAAGGCAGGGTTTGATGTTTAATGTTCTGTTACTGGAGTCATAGTCCAGTAATATTTGGAGGACAATGGGTCACCCACTTCCTTCTATGATCCAACAGACAAATGTACTGTGGCAGTTCTGCAGACACAAGGTACCAGGTTCATTCCATGACATCTCAATGTGAGACTAGGAGGAACCTCTCTCTTAAACCTTGGAGAGACACTGCCAGTCAGGGCAGACAAGGGTGCCCATTTCTCTATTGCCCAATCTATTTCTTCCCATGTCATTCCTCTTTTTAGAAACATCTGTGGTTGAAGTAAGAAACAATAATCCCTTTCTAAAAGCTGTTCTTTGTGGGAGGCTTAAGCTTTGTGACTCACAAGAAAACAAAGAAATCTGTTCTGTCCCTAAAGGGCTTTCCTGACCAACCGAACTATGCTGACCACCACAGTGTATGGGATATATCCATGGGATTTCTCTAGTTAGGAGGGGGGGGAGTTCTCTCATAGAAATGCTGTGGTTTATGGGTCTGCTGTTGATTCTCTGGGATTTGGATTAGGCTTCTCAGAAACAGATGAGATGGTCAACTTTGTACATAATTGACTATTGTAAACACAGTAACAAGTATCAAATTCAATGGGACTTACTTTGGAAGAGCATCTACTCTGCATGCAGAAGATCCCAGGTCTAGTCCATAACATCTGCATGTAGGCCTTGGAGATACCTCATTCTGAAAACATGGAGAGACACTGCCAGACAGGATAGATAATATTTGGCTATCCAGACCCATGGGTCTGACACAGTATAATGCAGCTTCTTAGGTTCTGAGTAAGCATCTTAAATTGGTGATGAAACAGTATAATCCTATAAACAGAATCATAACACTTTGGTCTCAAGGGTCATCTAGTCCAATCTGTAATGCAGGAATCAGAGCTTCAATTCAGAAATAAAACACATTAAGTTCCCAGCATTGCAGCATGAATCAATGTACACCCTCCCCTTCTGCCAGAGAGCATTCAAAGCAGCTTGAGTATTTATAGAATTGGTATACATCACAAATGCATCCATTAAAACAAACAAACGAAAAAAATCAACCATCAATAAATTAAAAAGCAGTCATCTAAAATATAGCACAAAAAACTGTTAGTTGCAGGAGGAGGAAAAACATACACACAGCACCACTCTGCCCTATTGGTACAGCCAGACCAGAGAGGGATCCTGACTGTACCACTGGAAAAGGGGTCTCCATGATGGAATGCACTTGATTTCACCTCTCAGAGTTACTTAAAGAAAGGCTTTTGATGCCAATCATGAAGTAGCTCCACCCCACCAAATGCTCACCATTACTAATGTTCTCCTAGTTAACCACAGGTTGGCTGGAAGCATGCTGGAACAGATTGACTTTCTTTTTTACAGCTATGAACATACTTTTGTGGAAAACTGATGCAACCCCAGGAAACTGCTTTTCCATGGATGAAAAGGTGTTTGCTTTCAGACTGGGTATCACCATATCAGTAAACTAAACTACACACCTGTGAATTCCCCTGCTCTCAAGATTAAGGAGTTAAAATTCATATACAGTTATGACATCTCCAATCCTTACACTGCCCAACCCATAAATTTCAACTCCCTTCTTAATATCAGTGAAAACATGTTGCAGGATCAAATATCCAAAAAGCCCACCAAGGTGCTCTTGGTCTTTTGACCTTCCCTCTTTATATCCTCCATATCCATGAGGAAGGAAAAAACAGAGACAAAACTGGGCAAATGAAACTGGGGTCATCAGCTTGTCAAAAGGTTCTGCAGGAATTTGTAAAAAGCAATAAAGAGCCAGACAGAAACCTGGAAATATCAGGAAAGTTTGAATTGTTCTCTTTGGGACATCTGAATTCAATGCATAGTGACCAATCAATGGAAGGCAGACAAAGAGTGAGAAATGACCTACTAAGTTCATTGTCAGCTTATTGTAAATATGTTCTAGGGAGGGATTAAAGTTTGGGGTATTCTTCCCATCTCCAGAATTAGCTATAAAAAAACCTCAGGTTTGGGTCTGGAAACCCTGCAACAGGCGACATGGGAACCAGGGAAAGGGCCTTCTTGGAAGTGGTGCCTGCCCTGTGGAACGCCCTCCCATCAGATGTCAAGGAAATAAACAACCATCGGACTTTCAGAAGACATCTGAAGGCAGCCCTGTTTAGGGAAGTTTTTAATGTTTGAAGTTTTATTCTGTTTTTAGTATTCTGTTAGAAGCCACCCAATAGCCACCCAAGATGGGCAGGGTACAAATAATAAAATGATGATGGTGATGATGTTAGGGAAGATGGGGAAGGATGTCATTTACATTTTCCCTATTCCTGAAACTTACCTCCTATCTTGCCATCTGCGCAGCCCAGTGAGCTCTCTGGAGCCAGTACCAGAAGCTGGCCCACAGGCTTAATTGGGGCTTCTGGGCCTTGGAAGTTGGCCCACCATTAGGTTTTTGGCAAACTATTCCCACCTTTCTGGGACTTGCATTATGTTTGTCATGGGGAGGTTCAAGCATCATCTAAAAGAATGGATCTTTGCATCCCTGGCTTAAATGCAAAATGAATTATGACTTGCATGAAGAAGTCATTTTCCTTTGACTGTGTCATCCATTTCATTGGCTGATTCCAAAGTCGGCAAGACATACTGCTTATTCTCACAGCTGTAAGAAGTAAGTTAGGCTGAGATGTGAACATAAGAAGAGCCTACTAGATCAATGACTTGTCTAGTCCAGCATCCTGTTCGGGCACCAGCCAACCAGATGCCTGTGGGAAACCTGCAAGCAGGATTCAAGCACAGCAGCACTTTTTTTCTCCTGTGGTTTCCATCAGTTGTTATGGAAACTTGTCCCATATCCTTATTCATAATTTCCAAACCAAGAGTGAGGAAGCTCTCCACCGACAAGCACCCTTCTTTGTTTATACAGAAGGAGGGGGGGGGGTTCCTAGACAAAGTTATGCATCCAGCCACTGGGGAAGACACAGCATCCCCAGTGGTGAGGTCTCAACCCTTGCTACGTAGAATTATTCTCTAGCCTGTGCATTGTGCGGTCCTTCTGGACTCCACTTTATTCTCGTGTTTTGTTTTGTTTCTGGTATGGGAAGGTCACTGAACACATTAGCAAACACCCAGTCAATACTTCCTCACTGTCAGCAACTCAGAGAAGCAACTTACATGTGCCAAGGCCAGGGTTGCCTCAAACTTCTTTCTTGATGAAGGTTTTCTGGGGGTGGAAAGGAGGGTTGGAGGAAGAATGTGCAAAGCTTCAGCTTGTCCTGGGAAATGCCAATCTGTGCTGCATGGAACTTAGATTCTTTGGGAAGGGCACAGGACTGGCAATTGCTCCTCCACACACATTCCACATCTGAAAAGCATTTTTTTTTACTCTGATTTTGCCATTTCAACATCTTTTCTCCAAAGACCAAAGAGAAAAAAGCAAAAGGGTTTTGGTGAGCTGGCAGGAAATGAAACCCAACCACTTAATTATCCCTTCTTTCTGCCTTGTGGCTTCTCTGTTTGGAGACCAAGTCTCCCAATAGATGATGAGTAGTAGTAGTAGTAGTAGTAGTAGTAGTAGTAGTAGTAAAAATCCAGCTTGCAGTCAAAAAGCAGCACAACTTTCTCTTGTTAAGGATTTCCTTCATCACTGAAATACATGGAGAATAGAGGCTGGTAGAAAGAAAATAAACACAACAACTGTGGAACCCTGGGTGTTGGTCATGGGACCCAAAAGGTACATAAAATGGAGAGATGTTGCTGGAGTGACCTTTAGAATCATATTACATCGCCAACCAAGTACGCCATAAAATCCCATATGTTCTAAAAGATGAGATGAAACGATGGGTCCTCACAACAGCATGCCCATTACCCATTTCTCCAAAACAAACTAAATAAAATCCCCATCCCCACTAACTCCCCTGGCCTGTCACCCACTATTCCAACACGCAGCACAAAACCTCCAGATAAAAACCTGGCAAGCCAAAGACTTACACTGTCTAAAAAGCTTCTACAAAAACAACAAACCCATACCAACACATGAAATACAAGTCACCCAAATACCTTGGCTAACATGTCTTCAACTACATGCCTTCTTAAATAAT
The DNA here is from genome assembly GCF_964270895.1 of Podarcis filfolensis. NCBI lineage: Eukaryota > Metazoa > Chordata > Lepidosauria > Squamata > Lacertidae > Podarcis > Podarcis filfolensis. The sequence goes on from NC_139617.1 coordinate 42,550,558, forward strand.
CCAGTAGTAAAATCAGCAGCCACTAGGCCCGTGACCATGTTCGAAAACCTCCTGAAACGGAGGGACATGGCAAAGGGATGGTATCCACAATATACAAAATACTGCTCCAAAATCCCACAAACCCCCTTGACACAATGAAAGAACAATGGGAGCATGACATAGGCTATGTGGTGGGAATGTCCTAAAATCCAACCCTTATGGACAGCAGGCCTACAAGACATATGCAAAATAATTAAACAGGTATTAGAAGTCACCCCAGAACTGGCCCTACTGAACATCTTCCTAGATCATAATGACCACTCACATTATACAGGGCTTATAATCTATCTACTCTCAGCAGCCAGAAGCCTCATAGCCAGGCATTGGAGAGACCTGTCAGGAGTAAACATGGACCAATGGTATCAAATTGTATGGAAAACAACTTTACTAGAAAAGCTAACCAATAAACTGAAACTGACATGGGGACAAATAGAAGAGGACGCCTTCACCCCAGTATGGCTCCCCTTTGTCACATACACAGCCGAACAAGACAACAACAAGAATCCGCCAACAGCATACAAATCAATCTGCCTTACCTGACCCAACAAGCCCTCCCCTCCCTCACAAATGCAAACAAACCCCACTGCAGACAACAGCAGAAAACCAACCACACCCTGCCCCCCAATACCTCTCACTACCAAGGAAATGTAATAAACAAAAAGAAAGAGAACCTACCCAGTTGATGATGACACAAAACCCCACACATACACTATACAAAAGAATATAAGCCTCACCACCCCACCCCTCTTCTCCCCCCCTCATCCCCAACTTTATACTGTACTCAACACTAATGTCTCACAACAAACATAACTGATCTGTAAGAAAGATTGTACAACCTGAAAAAAGAGACAAGGCATGTACTTTTGTAAACCAAGAAAATCTTTAATAAAAATAAAAAAGTTAAATTTTAAATAAACAATATTCGTTTGTTTATTTAAAATTTAACTTCTTTATTTTTAAAGACAATGAATAAGGCCATGGGATGCAGCATTTCGTGTAAATCTAGGGATGCAACTTCAAATATTCCTACACTTTAATCTCCTTGGTGTATACTTTCCCAGGTGTTAAGCTCAGCAGAGCTCTCCAGTAATTCCACTGGCCTCAGAAGATGAATTATTAGGATGATGTGTTCTTTCTCCATAGAGGTGCGCCAGGCAGCTTCATTGTATACCTTTTATCTTTATGCTAAACATGCACCATGAATTTTGGCAACAGAGACATGTATTTTAGTGGGGGAACCCCCACTTTTCTGTTGATTGTAGCTTGCTTTAACTGATTTTAATATTGTGCTCAATTAATCATGTATTTTTAAATACTTGGAACCCATTCTGGAACTTTAAGATGAAGAGTGGATTAAAAAAGAAATCTAATAAAATTGTTGTTGTTGAAATTGGCCCACACTCAAAAATAAGAGGGCTATTTTATGACTTTATATTTATTTATATAAGCTCTGTGTAACAATCCCAGTTCTGAAGATGACTCTGGGAGGTCTTTTTATCACTGCTTTTTATCAGCGGCATGATGGGGAAGAGGCAGAAATGACACGAAGAGGCTGAATGCTATGGCAAGCAGCTCACAGAATTCTGTAAAAAGAATGATTGCACAACAATCTTGCTATGCCAAAAACCTAGCCTCCCGTTTTTTGATTTAAAAAAAGTTTTCTTCCCTCAAAAAAAAGGCTTCCATTTTTCTGTTTCATTTGCAGGGTGCTCGGGGTTTATTTATTTTTTTAGCGTTTCAGTGGGTGAGGGGTTGAGCTTACCTTGCAAGAAGGCCAAAAGTGGTGTGGCTTAAAAACACACACAACCAAAAACATTTATTCCAATGCTCTTCAGCCTCCCTGGCTATCCACACTTCATGATATGAGAATAAGAGGAGGAGGAGGAGGAGCAGTTTCTTCAAGCTGCCTTCTCCAGCTTTTAATTTAAGGCCTCAACTGCTCTACACATTTAAAGCAGCATCATACCACTTTAAACAATCACTGCTTCAAAGATAAGAGCAGCTTAGCAGTCAGTCCCTCTTCCCAGCTGGGAATTGAGACTGTGAGGGGCCTCCTGACATCTTTGAGCTGCCTTAAATAAGTACAGTCCCCAAGACCCTTTGCAGAAGCCACAGCTTTTTAAAGTTGCACGATGCTGCTTTAAAAATATAGTGCACATGAGGTCTAAGTGCAGGAAGGCAGAGAGGCTGGCTACTAAGTGTCTCAGGTTAGTGCACTGACTGATCTTGAGTTTAAAGAAAACTGTTGAGGCACCTCTTGTAAAAAAAAAATATCATGGAAGCATCTCATGGCAAAACTAAAAAAAATGGTAAAAAAATAAGTGAGTAATGCTAGAAAACATGTGGAAATGAAAAGAAAGAAAGAAAGAAAACTAATGGTATTAATGAAAAAGGGGCTTGTGTATATAATTTTTTAAAAAAATGTATTGGTGTTAATTTTGACTTACAGGCAGTTTTAATTTCACTGCAGGGTCCACAGGGCCTGGATGTTGCATCCCTGGGTTAGGGCTACAGCGGCAGTTCCAGGGAGTGGCCTTCAATGGTTCAGGCCTCCTGCATGGATGCCATTACAGTTCTTCAAAGAAAAAAGAAAATAATAATAATTATAAGAATTAATAATAATAATAATAATAATATGTTTCCAGCATGGAGGGCCCACAATGCATTTGTTTTTTCCTGGGGTGTCTCTGGCGCATGGTTCCCCCCTGGGCCCCAGCCTTCACTTTTCGCGCTAGCTGCCTGGGAGGTAGGCATGGAGTTGGGCCTGGGCTAGGCTGTGTGATTCCTTGCTCCTACCTCTCTCTCTTGGCGGTAGTGGCAGCAGTGGCTGTGGCAGTGGCGATGGTAAGCTGGTGCTTGGCTGGGGCCCCTCCACTTTGCTTTTTGTTTTCTGTTCAGCTCCGGAGGCCTCTGGACCTCAGAGCTCCGCTGGGCTTTCGGTAGGGTGCTCCTGGTCCTGGTGGGTTTGAGGCCGCTGGGGGCTCTGCGCAGCCTCCCTGGTTGTCGTGTTGGGCACCCCTGGTTCCCTCCCAAGCGCAGTGGTGGAGGCGGTGGCTGCTCAGGGACCAGCCAGGCAGCACAGGTGGTGCTGGCAGTCCTCAGGAGCTCAGCGTGGCCATGGCGCTTGCCATCTTGCCTTGCTGGAAATCCCTCTTATTTATTTAATATTTATGATTATCCACCCTTCACCCTGAGGTCTCTGCATGTGTTCCATATCACAAACTAACATTCACAATGAAATCACAATGAAACATAAGACAACCAGTAAAGACATAAAAGGAAGAGCTGAAGTTGGCCTTAGCAAGCACTGGGGTAGATTCATGGGCTTGCCCCCTCTTAGCTATGCTCATGGGTAAATTCCAGACAGTTGATGACATGTCAAGTTATAATCATGAGTTGGTTGTTCTGATTTCGTTTGTGTTCCCTTGAGCTGAAATAGGGTTGCCATTTGTCCAGGAAAACATGGACATGTCTTCTTTTGGGGGGCCAACAAGCCCATCCAGGGGGATTTTTCATTTTAAAGGAAATGTCTGGGTTGGGGAGTGTTTTTTATTTGGGGGGGCATGTACAGGCTCAGGACGGTGCTGTGCCCCAGAAGTGGAAGTGCTGAAGCAGAGTGATCAGATAGGAGCTTGGGTCCTGCTTCCACTCAGGTTGGCAATGGTTCGGGCTCTGGCAGCTCAGGCGCAGGTGTAGGTGGCACAGGTGACGTGGGTGGCTTGGGCTGCTCTGCACGCCACAGCCACTGCCAGCCTGATCCAGAGAAAGAGGTGTGCTGGCACAGGTGCCTCTGCACACTCCAGCCACTGCTACCCTAGCCAGGGAAAGAGGCGTACGGGCTGGCAGCGGCTCGGACTGCCCTCTTTTTTGTTCTTCAAGATATGGCAACCCTAGCTGAATGTGAACATTACAACATTGATCGCATTACAGCACTTTGCCTAAAACTACAATAACTAATTATCTGACAATTGCTTGGTTTTGCTAATAATAGTAGTAGCATGTCTAAGTTTGGATAACAGATTGGATCTGACATTTCAGAGTAGCTGAGCTGGTGCCAAAACACATTGTTTCAATAATCTCTCCCATAATTAGATCTTTTCCAGACCGTTTCAGGCACATTTCCATGCCAGTTGTAGGCTAGTCATAATAATAATCAGATATGAGAGTGTTTGGATCACATTCCCGTGGTTGATTTCGCAATGTCATCTGGTGGGTAAACACACATCTGATGAGGTAGGCTCCCATTCAAAGAAGCTGGTGCCACTGTGAAGTTTTTCGGCATTGGGATGCTACAAGCAGCAGAGGAGCTGCTTTGAAATATTTTAGTTGATATTTTAGAATGTAAAATGCTATTTTATTTATTGATTGGTTTTACCTTGTGGGCTTATAGCCGAATAAAGTATTATCTATCTATCTAAGCAGAGGAGCACAGATGTCCATCTGGAATGTAGCTATGATTTTGTAAGGCAGGGATGGGGAAACCTCAAACCTCTCTATCTGGCTATTAGACACTTCCCCCTCTTCCTCCTCCTCCTCCTCCTCCTCAGCCCTACTTTGCCTCTTCCTAGAATGTTTCTGTCTGGCTGAAATGTGGTCTTGATATCTCTGATAATGCTTCTTCTTTGTCTGGATGGCGGACAGAGAGGGGTGACCAAGTCCATGTAGAAAGCTAGTACAATTCCCAGAGTGCTTTAGCAGCCAAACTCTCCTCCCAGAAAACTCTGGGAACTGTAGCTCCACAAGTGGAATTGGAGACTCCTAGCAGCTCTCAGTACCCGTGAACAAACTACAGTTCCCAAAATTGTTTCGGGGAAGCCATGTCCATTTGAAGTGATCTGATGCTACTTTAGATGTATAGGGCAGATACTATCTGTTTTGATGTACTGTTTTTATGGGGAAGGGTGTTAATGATTCTGCTTTTCATGACAGGGTTTTATTGCTTTTTGTGGTTGTTCTTTTTATATACAACTTAGACATTTTTAAACATATAGAAAGTTGGATCCAGTGTAGGTCCTACCCAGCATGCTGGCCCATCAAAATAAATAGACAAAACTAACTGAGATCTATTAATTTAAATGGGTCTACTCTGAGCACAACTGAGTTGGAAAGAACCCTGAGTGATTTAGAAATGGAAGAAAGGAAGAAATATGAAGTTTATCTCCACCAAGGCAGATGGGGTGGTCAAATGAATGAGCCGGAAATGCACACCAATTTTCTCCCCCCCCCCGCCCCGTCCTTAGGGAGAATTTACTGAAGAAAATCCTGAACACAGACAAAAGACGCCTGAGCACAAAAGATGGCATCCATTAAGACCATTGTGGCTCCCCAGCAACAGAACAGGCGGCAGAAATCCCTATTTTCATCCAGTTTTGTTCTACACACCGAAAGGCAAATGCTGTACATTGGCATTGAATAGTCTATTCTTCTTGTGCTTGGCAGAATGAAAGCTAGGGACAGTCTGGGGGGTGGGGAGGGAGCCTGGGAGAGATTGCCCAGGCCTCCGAGGCAGGAAAAAAAATGCAGGCGCACAGTACGGAGATTATTTTCCCCTCTCTGGTTTAGAGGATTGAAATGCTTTCCTGAAGGTAGGCTCATTTCAGGAAGAACAGAATGGGGTGGGGGTGGAATGTGAGGGAGGGGAGAGAACAGAAGGGGCACTTAGGTATTAAAAAAATTAATGGGTTTCCCCCCTCTGCCATTAACGTTTTCGTTATCGGCAAAGAGCAGGAATCCATCCCACCCCTTCCCCCACCCCACCAAATCCCTCATCTTTGGTCTTTCACAATGAAACCCGCCTCAACAAAGCTTACCCAGAGGAAGACATGAGACATGGAGAGATCATTATCTAAGGGATCCCAGCAACTATCAGCGGGGTGGGCTCGACGTTTTTCAGCTCCAGCAGGAATATGGAGTCATGGCCAACCAACATCATTTGAGAAAAGCAGTTTCTTTATTGAAGCATAATGTATATGCACAGTTTATGAACTGGGAGGGGAAACCAAAAACTCCAACCACAGTAGAATGGATTGTGAAACTTTTGAGATATAGCGTACAGCTGATTAAATTAATGATTATAGTAATGGTTAGAGAGGGTAGGAAAGAGAATAATTGTTCATAGAGAACTGGAGGATGTTTGTTTGCGAACAATGAACTACAAGAAAATACACCTCTTAAGCTGTTAGATGTCCTTCTATATAATATATTTTTTCTAATAAATGTTTGAAAGAAAAAAAGTAAGGCTGCAGTTTATGTGATGCTGTGAGAGGATGTGGGGTGGGTGGGTGAGACGTAAAGGGAGGGGTGGGGGTTGGCAGGGGCTTAGTATATGCTGGGTTGGCAAGCAATGCAAGCAGGAGTGGCAGCCCTTAATTTTGTAATGCTGTATGCAATTATTTATTAATTATTTTGTTATGGATTTATAAGCAACCAAGGTTATAAGTAATCAAGGTCATTCATTTATTTATTTGGTTTACGACCTGCTTGCCATGAATCATCCCAAAGTGCATTTGTATCCCATTCTGAAACACAGAGGAGGGCACCCTTGAAATAAAAGCAAACTCTGACCACTCCATGCATTTGAAATATTCAGTGGCTCCCAAATTCTTAACGACTGAAGCATTCCCCCTTGGGGGATAGCTTTAGCTCAGTAGTAAAGCATCTGCTTTGCATGCAGAAGGTCTCAGGTTCAATCCTGAATCTCTTCAGGTAGAGCTGGAGAAGAGCCCTGCTTAAAACCTTAGAGAATGTGGTAGCAATCAGTGAAAACAGTCCTGAGCTAGATGTACAAGGCAATATGTACAAAAAAATGTGTTTTAGGGGCCTTGCACTGAAAAGCATATAAAAATGTCTATTTAGGGGAAGAATGCATAGAAGCTGCTTTTAAGGTGTGTATTTTAGAGGAAATTGTACAATTTGGGTTTTCTCCAGCTAAGTTCTACTGAGATTAGACCTATTCAAGTCAATAGCTCTAAGTTACTCATGTTCATAAATTTCATTTTTTAAAAAATAATATTTATTAGAGTTTCAAACAAATCACAAAAATGAAAACAAAACAAAACAAAAAAGAATAAAAAATACAAAATACAAAGAAGTAAAACCAATTAAAAACAAGTCAATCCTTCCATGTCTTATCTTTCATTTGCTTGTTTCCCTGACTTCCTCACACCTCCCTTTTTTGTATTCTAGTTCAATAGTTGTTTCAGCAAATCCTTACCATTTTTTCCTTTATCTTAATAGTTTATCTTAATATATTGTAACTTTACATTCTCACCTGTTAACAATCCATTTTTACATACCCCTTTGTAACATTACTGCTAAAACCACATAACTTCATTCCAACATCCTTCTAACATTCCTTAATTTTACAATATTTCTGTAGATAAATCTTTAAATTTCTTCCAATCTTCTTCTACCGACTCTTCTCCCTGGTCTTGGATTCTGCCAGTCATTTCCGCCAGTTCCATATAGTCCATCAGCTTCATCTGCCATTCTTCCCGGGTGGGTAAATCTTGTGTCTTCCAATACTTTGCAACGAGTATTCTTGCTGCTGTTGTTGCATACATAAAGAAAGTTCTATCCTTCTTTGGCACCAATTGGCTGACCATGCCCAGGAGAAAGGCCTCTGGTTTCTTCAGGAAGGTATATTTAAATACCTTTTTCATTTCATTATAGATCATCTCCCAGAAAGCCTTAATCCTTGGGCACGTCCACCAAAGGTGAAAGAATGTACCTTCATTTTCTTTACATTTCCAACATTTATTATCGGGCAAATGATAGATTTTTGCAAGCTTGACTGGTGTCATGTACCACCTGTATATCATTTTCATAATATTCTCTCTTAAGGCATTACATGCCGTAAATTTCATACCTGTGGTCCATAACTGTTCCCAGTCAGCCAACATAATGTTATGTCCGACATCTTGTGCCCATTTTATCATAGCAGATTTCACCGTTTCATCCTGAGTATTCCATTTCAACAGCAAGTTATACATCCTTGATAATATCTTAGTTTTGGGGTCTAACAGTTCTGTTTCCAATTTTGATTTTTCCACCTGGAAGCCAATTTTCTTGTCCAAATTGTAAGCCTCCCTTATTTGAAAATAATGAAGCCAATCTCGCACTTTGTCTTTTAGTTTCTCAAAGCTCTGCAATTTCAATTTGTCTCCTTCTTGTTCCAAAATCTCCCAATATTTCGGCCATTTGGCCTCCATATTGAGCTTTTTCTGGGCCTTCGCTTCCATCGGTGATAACCACCTTGGGGTTTTATTTTCAAGTAAGTCTTTGTATCTTGTCCAGACATTGAACAATGCTTTCCTGACAATATGGTTTTTAAATGCTTTATGTGCTTTGACCTTATCATACCACAAATATGCATGCCACCCATATACATTATTGAAACCTTCCAAGTCCAAAATGTCTGTGTTCTCAAGAAGCAGCCATTCTTTCAACCAGCAAAATGCTGCTGATTCATAGTAAAGTTTAAGATCTGGCAGGGCAAATCCACCTCTTTCTTTTGCATCAGTTAGTATTTTGAATTTTATTCTAGGCTTCTTACCCTGCCAGACAAATCTAGAAATATCTCTCTGCCACTTCTTGAAACAGTCCATTTTGTCCAAAATTTGCAGTGTTTGAAACAAAAACAACATTCTTGGCAATATATTCATTTTTATCACAGCAATGCGGCCTAGCAATGAAAGCTTCAAATATAAGCACCAATTCTGTGAATTGGCCATATTTATACTGTTATTTGTAGCACAATTCTACTTTTAATGTCATATTTTTATAAATTGCTTCCTGGTCACTGACCGTATTAAAGATATTTGATTTGACCATATTTCTAAATCTTTTTTGACTTCCATCCAACACTTTTCATAGTTGTCTTTAAATAAATTCACATTCTTGGCTGTCATATTAACCCCCAGGTATTTCACTTTCTTAACCAATGTTAGACCTGTCTCCTTCTGAAACCTCTCTTTCTCAATCACTGTTAGGTTTTTCTCTAGAACCTTGGTCTTTAACTTATTCAACTTAAATCCTGCAACCTGACCAAATTCTTGAATCAATTCCAATACTCTTTTAGTACTAGATTCTGGCTCCTCATGTTCATAAATTTCAGTGGGTCTGTTCTGAGTTGGCCTAGCATTGGCTGCACCTCAACGCTTGGTATCCAAAGTTAGTCCTACTCAGAGTAGACCCATTAAAATTAATGGACAGGAGTAGCATGGCTCTATCAAATTCAGTAGGTCTACACTGAGTAGAACTTAGCTGTGACTTTTTTATTTGCAAAAAAAGGGGGATTGAATAGCCTAGTAATGTAGGATATGCAAAACTGAATTCCTGATTTGTTCATTCCTGCTCAGGAATGGCCCTCAAAACGGTCGGAGCTAAACAATACAAATTGAGAGCGTTTGCAGATGATCTAGTATTAACTTTACAAGAGCCAGACACTAGTACGAAAAGAGTTTTAGAGCTAATACAAGTATTTGGTCAAGTAGCAGGTTTTAAGTTGAATAAACAGAAAACGAAAGTACTGGATAAAAATCTAACAGTTGCTGAAAGAGAGAAGTTTCATAGTGAAACTGGTTTAATGGTAGCAAAGAAAGTGAAATACCTGGGGATTAATTTGACATCTAAGAATGTGAACTTATTTAAAGACAATTATGAGAAATGTTGGACAGAAGTTAAGAAAGATTTAGAAATATGGTCAAATTTGAGACTTTCCTTGTTAGGCCGAATTGCTGTTATTAAGATGAATGTTTTGCCGAGAATGTTGTTTTTGTTTCAAACATTGCAGATTGTGGATAAAATGGATTGTTTCAAGAGGTGGCAGAAAGACATATCTAGATTTGTCTGGCAGGGCAAAAAGCCCAGAATAAAATTTAAGATATTAACTGATGCAAAAGAAAGAGGGGGGTTTGCCCTGCCGGACTTAAAATTGTATTATGAATCAGCGGCTTTTTGCTGGCTGAAAAACTGGCTGCTTCTTGAAAACACAGACATTTTGGATCTGGAAGGATTCAATAATAGGTTTGGCTGGCATGCATATATATGGTATGACAAGGTTAAAATTCACCAAGGTTTCAAAAACCATATTGTCAGGAAAGCACTATATAATGTTTGGATTCGGTATAAAGATTTGTTGGAAAACAAAACCCCTAGGTGGTTGTCACCAATGGAAGCTAAGGAAGTGAAAAAACTTAATATGGAATCTAAATGGCCAAAATACTGGGAAATTATAGAACAAGAGGAGGGAAAAGTGAAATTGCAGAGCTATGAGAAATTGAAGTCTAAAGTAAGAGACTGGCTTCATTACTACCAGATAAATGAAGTTTTCAAACAGGACAGGAAAATTGGTTTCCAGGTGGAGAGATCAAAATTAGAAACAGAATTGTTGGAACCCAATACTAAGAATTTGTCAAGAATGTATAACTTGCTGTTGAAATGGAATACACAGGATGAGATGGTTAAATCAGCTATGATTAAATGGGCACAAGACATTGGTCATGGCATTATGTTTGCTGACTGGGAACAGTTATGGACTACCGGTATAAAGTTTACGGCATGTAATGCCTTAAGAGAGAACATTATGAAAATGATTTATAGGTGGTACATGACCCCAGTCAAGCTTGCAAAAATCTATCATACGCCCAATAATAAATGCTGGAAATGTAAGGAAACTGAAGGTACTTTCTACCAACTTCGGTGGACGTGCCCAAGGATCAAGGTCTTCTGGGAAATGATCTATAATGAAATTAAGAAGGTACTTAAGTGTACCTTTCATAAGAAACCAGAGGCCTTTCTCCTGGGCATGGTGGGCCAACTGGTGCCAAGGAAAGATAGGACGTTCTTTATGTATGCTACGACAGCAGCAAGAGTTCTTTTAGCAAAGTATTGGAAGACACAAGAACTACCCACGCTGGAAGAGTGGCAGACGAAGGTGATAGACTATATGGGACTGGCTGAGATGACTGGCAGAATCCGCGACCAAGGGAAAGAGACGGTGGAAGAAGATTGGAAGAAATTTAAAGTTTATCTTAAGAACTGTTGTAAAATTAATGAGTGCTAAAATGTCATGGGTAATGTAAAACAGAATTGCAGTGACAAATAATTGGGTAAGAGAAAAAAGATTAAAGAAAGTGAATTATAAGTAATTGAAATTAGGGGTTGCTGGAAAAGTTTAAAACAGGGATGCAGAAAAGGGAGGTATGGGGAAGTCGTTGAAATAAGGTCTAAGAAAAAGAGGTTATGAAATTATACGTGTTTATATGTTTGTTTGTTTATGTGTTGTTAGTTGTATTGTGTTTTAATATATGTTGGAAAATCAATAAAAATTTATTTTTTTAAAAAAAGGAATGGCCCTCAAAACTTGGGAGTGATTCAAAGTGAACCTATCTGGCTTCTTTAGTCTCTGGCCTGCAGTTTCCAGGCACTGATGAGATTATGAAGGGAATGAAGCAAAGTAGGGTGCCCGGAGAAAAGCTTAACTCATCTTTCACTGACATGCAGCAGGCTGGCCTCTAGGTCCCCCCCTTCCCCCTCCTCCTCCCAAAACATCTCCATTCCCAAGGGAGGTGAAAAAAAGTTAAGCTCCTTGTCTGTCTGAAGCAATAAGTGTCAGTTCTCCAGCACAAACTCCCACCTCCTGGTTGAGGTTCCTGTAGAATGACAAGCAGTTGAAAGGCAAGGGAGGGAGGCAATGGGACAATAAGCCATTGAGCTGAGCAGAGGGAGGAAAAGTTCACTGCCACGGAGGCAGGTCAATTCCATAGCTTACAAAAGGTAATTAGAAAGGGGCCCTCAGCTATAATCTGTTTCTGTCACGTTCAGGCCCAAATGGGAAACAGTCCTAGGAAAAGAAAAAACACTTGCTGGAAGAGCAATTTTACACACACACACACACACACACACACACACACACACACACACACACCTCTCTCTCTCTCTCTCTCTAGAGCAGGGTTCGACTGTAAGGCCTTAGATTGTGCCCCCCCCCAATCTATCAGAGCTTTCAAAGCCATCAAGGTTGGCAAAATCTTCAGCACTGGAAAGCTCTTTCCTTCTTTATAGCTGGTCTTTTGGGGTTCATAAATATCTGGGAATTTGTGGGGGACGGGGTTATAGTATGGCAGAGTTGGAAGGAATCCAAAGGGTCATCTAGTCCTTCCTCCCAACAGAGACTAGGGGGTGTTGATTCTGCTGGGTACTCATTTGTCAGTGGCTTCTCTGCAGGGAAGCCCCCTTGCAAAGGAGCAACTTGAATCAGGCAGGATTGGTAATTTGGTGGAGTGGCTAATCCTGCATATTTTCACCATGCAGAAAGGACAGGCAGTTGACTCCTACCTTCTCCTGGAGGTTGGGGTAGATCTTGGCCCTTTGATACCCACCTTTCCTTCACAGGGATGGGGGGGGGGTTGCTGCCAGGGCAACAGCCCCAGTACATTTTTTTAGGGGACACCACACACTTGACTCCTCAATCCACCCTGCTAGCCCTACACTGCTTTGCTTCAGGAATTCTGACTGGTTGACGGACTTGTCTGATTCCAGAGTCCGTGTGAATATGCCCAATTTGTCTCAGCCGAATATGGTACACAGCCCTAATCAGAAGCTGCCTAATGTTGAGCCAGACCTTTTGTCCATCTAGTTCAGTACTGTACACTGAATGACCACAGCCATCCTGGGTTTTAAAAAAGGGACATTCCCAGCCCTATCTGGAGGTTGCTAAGGATGGAACTTAGAAGCACTTGCATTCAAAGCAAAAGTTCCTCCTCTGTGCTATAGTCCTTCCCCAAACATGAGACAGCTGCCTTGCACTGTCAAACCACTACTTCAGTATTGTCCGCACTGACTGGCAACAGTTCTCCAGGTAGGGATGGGAGGAATTGCTTTGCAAAAATGTGGATATTAGGCACATACAAATGTGTGCATTTGGAGAAATCTGCAGTAAAATGATGGTGAATTTCCATGACGACTTCTTTATTTTATTTTTAAATGCAAACTGATATGGAGAATTTAAGATTGGAGGCGATAGTGAGAAAAAACAAAACTGACAGATTCTTCCGCCCCTGCAACCTTAGGGGCAGGCAGAGACGTGGCAGTGAAGGAACACTCAGTAGTGCTCCTGCCCTCATTCTGAATGGGAAAAGATTTTCACTCCAATTTATGGATCTCATAAATGACCACTGAAATTGGGAGAGGCGGCATTTCAAAGGGGGCGTTCCCCACCCCATTCCACCCAATATGTTCCTTCTACCCATCTTGGGTCAGTCCTCCTGATAAGTGTTATAAAGGCCACATTCTGCATTTACTCCATGAGTTTCAGGAAAGCTGCAGCCAAAGCTACAAAGGACTCTTTTTTATATTTGCAGATAAACTGGCAAAGGGATGTAACAGGGTGACTCCACTTCCCATACCAGCCAAGGCAATACTGATCACTTCTTAGCCAGTGAGCCAGCCAGACTCAGACTCCTTACCTGGCGACCTGCCATGCCACCGGCTGCACTGCCGAACAGCCTGGAGTTATCCACACAGAGAAAAGAAATGAAGGGGAAACCTCCTTGAGCCCAAAGCACGAACTGGATTTCCACTCTCTGCTTGCCAAATGACAGAAGGAAAGGCTGTTGCTGCAGGACCTAGAGTAGAGGCTTTTCCCTCCCAGGGCAGCTGGTCTGCATTAAGCAAGGCTGTATTAAGTGGGCCCTGTGCTAAACCATGTTGTGGGGCCCTATCCTAAAGAAACTATATTTTCTCCTCCACTGGCATTCAGACACACAGACAGGACCACACAAATGCACAGATATGAACTGATGCCACCCCATAACATTCATATGCTGGTTAAATATCCATTACTAAAACAGAAAGGAGTACAAGGGAGATCTTCTGCATGCAAAGCAGATGCTCTACCGATGAGTTAAAGCCATTCCCAGGAGCTCCTTCTCAAGTAAAATGTTGTATAGACTTTGAGGGTTCTAAACATGTTGCACTAATGTTTGGGAAGGCAGAAATATGCAGGGAGTTTGCATACAACTTGGATATTCTTGGAAGCATCTAAATCCTCCTTAAATGTTCATTACATTCCTTCTAACTGCATCAGCTGAAGCTTTTATTGAAAGTGTGTCTGACACATATCCTGCTCCTGTTGATGTGCAGAATATTAATTGAGAGAGGAGGGGTTGTTTTGTGTAATCCAATGAATCAGTTAAGCCAAAGGACTGTGTATGATAATTACCAGCTACCCATTTAAATAACCTATTATGCAGGAGGAAACTTCTATTTGGAGCTAAATTCAAAGTCGTTTCATGGTAAAAAAATTCCAAGGGTATTAGAAGAAAGATGTGATGTGCTCATTTGCAAACCTTTCATGATCCAGTCTCATCTGTGATGACAAAAAGCCGCTTATTATCACACATCACCAGAACAAGAAAGGCTGATCTTCATATTACAGAATGATTGCATTCTATAAAAGAGTTGAGTCAGCTTTCCTGGGCACTATTAATTAATATAGACCAAGTGCTCAGAATTTGGAATAAACTCTCTGAATTTTGCTTGAGAAATGTGTTTTTAATTCAATAAGATGCATGCTTTTAAAACAACAACAACAACAATTTTTTTTACATTTATATCACACCTTTCTTCTGCCATGTAGACTCAGACATGCTGCTGGTACCCAAGTGTTCACCCATCCAGGCACAGGCCAGACCCAGACCTGTTTAGCGTCAGCAGAATAATGCCCCCATGTGCCTTTAGACTGTGCCCTGGGAGTGATGAAGATACAATATGTAATGGAAGAAAAGCTCTCAACTCAATTCAGAAATAAGGCTACTGCCATCAGAAAATATCTCAGTATTTTTCAAGTCTAAAATTCTGATCTTCTTGCAATCTGAAAGGCAGTGTCCCTAGTGCGAAGATTGCAGCAAAGCCCAGAAGCTTCTTCTGCCTGCCAAGCTCCTGAACTCTACAGCAGTGATGCTGGAGGCCTCTCTGCAAAGCCTTTGTTTCTCCCTGACATCTTTAAGGCTGTTGTTACAGGGTTGTATCTATTGTTTGTCCTACTCTGAGTACCCACTGAAAATAAAGGACATGACTAACAGGTCCATTGATTTCTTAATAAAACTTAGTTGAATACAAAGTCAAACAGACCTTAATTCTCACAACTTTGCTGAACAGCAACATCTATTATTGGAGGTCCTTCAAGCTAAGCAAATACTGGGGCCTAATGTCACCATAGGCATAGATGATGCTGATGGTTTAAAGCAGAAGCATGTCCGTCACCTTAACTTTGTGGGCATTTTCACCTTTCAAGAACAGAGTAAACAGAAAGTGTCCTCTTAATGGAAGCTGCAGTCTGATCCTAGGGTTAACTCACGCAATTGGAATGTTTGTGAATATTCATTGATCTTGCATTAACTCAGTTATTCAGTGTCAGGGGCTTCTGTGCTGCAAGTGCAATATAATGCAGACTGTACCATTCACCTCAAATGCTGGCCCCAGTTTTTTGCCATGTGGAAGTACTAATACTTCACCCTCTCCCTGATATTTCATATCATGCCTAGCAGGGTTGCTGTTCAGTACTATGGTGCTGAAACCATGGGTAATTGTCCACAGAGAAGTAAGGAAGGGCTGGAGTGAGTAAGCCTAAGGTTCAATTTTGAAGCCCAGTGTCTTCTATATCTCTTTATAGATGTATACCTCTTTCTGTCTGACATTATTATTATTATTAATAATAATAGCAATAATGTGATCCACATGCCAGGCAGTTCTTCATATTTTTAAATATTATTGAGGCAAATATGTAGATGAGACCATCCTAAAATAATTTGTTCAGGGCAGGTGTAGCCCTTTAAAAAAAAACTAAAAATCCCCCACTTCTGGCCTAGTTGTCCTGAAGCCAGTAATAAACCTGTCGTGTCTTCCACATTTCCTGGTTGCATACCCAGCTCTGTCTACATGGAATGTAAAGGCAGCAGGTTTGCTTATTATGGCCACCCAGGCAGCCACACAAATTATTCAGGCACATATACAGATTGCAGTTGAAAGAGATGGGTTTCTCCTCCCCACACTCCTTCTATAAAGTGTGAAGGTGTGTGTATGTGTGCTGTTTACTATGACATCATTAAATGGTCTCATGGACTTAACAAAGTGAGCTCTAATTTTCCTTCTTTAAATTCTCCCTCTTCTTATTGGCAATGCTTCAAAAGGGACATCTGTAACAAGCGTTTCTGCAGAGAAAGCAAAGTGCTCTTTTTAAAAAGGAGGTTTACGCAATTGAAATGAAACATGTCTGGAGCATAATAATGGGCATTCCATTCATCCTCCAATGAAAGGCACTTAATTGCTTAATGCAGAAGCTTCCTGTAAGCTTCTGAGCTCTCTGGATTTGAGTCTGAAGAACTGCAGAATTGGCATCAGAGTTAGCTGCTCCTCTTCCAGTGCTCAAATCCACCCCACCCACCCCCTTTTTAAAGAGCTCGCTTGCCATATTTCCTCCAGGAAGAGTGCAGTCCACCACTGCCACATTTCAGGAAGAATCGATAGTTCAGTGGTGGAGCATCTTCTTTGCATGTAGAAAGTCAAGTTTAATCCTTGGCACTTCCACATAGGGGTTGGAAAAACCCATATCTGAAAGGCTTGCTAAATAGCTGACAGTCATTGTAGATGGACCAGTGGTCTGACTCTGCATAAAGCAGTTTTCTATGTCCTCCTGGGGAAGGACCATAGCTCAGTGGTAGAGCATCTGCTTTGCATGCAGAATGTCCCAGTTTCAATCCCCAACATCTGCCAGTACAGCTGAGAGAGCCTTTTCCTGAAATGCAGGAGATGAACTTCCAGTAAATGTAGACATTGCTGACTTCAACAGACCAATCTAATTTGGTGTAAAGCAGCTTCCTATGTCTTTTAGTGCTTTCCCCAAATTAATGATTAAACTTCACCATACAATTGCAAGTAGAAGTGTGCTTCAGATTATTATTGTCTGGATTTTTTTACGAGTTTGGTGTTTCAGATAACCCAGGGAGCAAGCCTAACTTCTGTGGGTAGCAGTAGGACTTAATTGTACAGCAGAGACCTCATTGCACCCAGAGCTCTGTAACTCTTGCTGATCAGGTAGAAAGTGGGTGGGTGAATATAGGAAAAGTCTGCATATTTGATGTTTTAACTCCAGGCTGGTGCAGGAAATAAACCCAAATTAGGTCCCTTGGCACAACTTGCCAGTAGCTGGATTTGCTTATGAACCAGAAAATGCTTGTGCCTGAAACTGTCATGACTCCCCATCCTCAGGAGAAGAAGCCATGGATTCAAAGGACATATTTGAAGGAGATGTGCCCGCTGAAACAGTATTTGACTTCTCTAGATTCCAAAATGGCTATGCTCTATTTCTACAGTTGGAGGCAGTGTGAATGCCAATTGCTGGATATCACAGGTGGGGAGTGTGCTGTTGCTCCCAGACTGGGGGCTTTACAGAAGCATCTGGTTGGCCACTATGAAAACAGGATGCTGAACTACATGGGCTTTGGACTGATTTATGAGGCTCTTCTTAAGGTCTTGTGGTTTTGTTTTGTTGGAGGGCACATAATGACATTATTTGAAAGATCAGCTTATGACCAATTCTTTACCACTCAAGTGGGTTCTCTCTTCTTTTCCTGTGGATTTAAGACATTTCATATGTCCATAGAGGTACAGTAGTTATTAGTGGTTACAATAATCAATTGCTTACTGGGGACCACACACCAAAGTTCTTTCCTGGCCACTTTTCTTGAGACTTTTCTTTCAGTGGAATTTTGTGGGCTGGGAAGGGAGGGAAAGAAGAAAGAAAGAAAGAAAGAAAGAAAGAAAGAAAGAAAGAAAGAAAGAAAGAAAGAAAGGAAGAAAGGAAGGAAGGAAGGAAGGAAGTCAGCATTTGTGGTCCTCTCTCCTACCCACCCACCCTCCTTACAACTTGATCAATAGTGGAATAGTTAGACCACCAAGAAGGCACAAAGGCAGCAAATGGATCTGTTTTGGATTTTATGAGTGTTACAACCTGCCAAGCTCTTCATTCCTACACCTTGACAAGCCTAGGCTCCTGCAGCCACAGAAAGAAAGCAGCTGCAAAACAGTTGCATGATGGATAGTCTACTATGATAATGCTGAATTCAAAGGCAGCTGGAATATCTGAAAACTACAAATTCACAAGTGGGTCCTGCAACAAAATGTAGAAATGCAAAATTCAATTCAGTGTGGAGTGCTCATGTCTAGCCACCCATGTCTTCTCCCAGGATACTATGTTCCAGGGACAGAGAATCCTCAGAGGCAGGGCACAAGTGGTGGCCACCCGGCCTTTTCACCTGGTCCTTAGGACTCTCCTCAGGCTACACACCCTCTTCCTAGCCACAGCCTTCACAAGCCTGCTGTGCATCATCCTTGGGCAGTTTTGCTTGGCTGGAATGTGTCATTGAACTCGGATCATGAGTCTTTAGTTCTTGGTTGTAGGATAAAGATGGATGTGTGAGTATATGTAGAAAGTACCCTGCTTCACAAAGTCTAAAATTTGCACCAATTGCTCCACCCACTTTTGTGTCCACCACTGGCATGTGGCTCCTGGAAAATAGCCAGAAGACACATGTGAAATGTGGGGCACAAATTATTTAAATAAATCAGTCAATAAATGTGAGCAAATGCTCAACAAAGACTGGACATGGACTAAGTTCCTTGAATGCTCAATAAAAAGGTCATCTGGAGGAGCCCTGCTTGTAAAGATGGAGATGGCCCCCCAACTGCTCTTGGAGTACAACTTCCATCATCCCTGGCCATTGACCACAGTGTCTGGGGCTGATAGGAGGTGCCGCCTGCAAGGTGAAAGGTTTTCCATTTCTCATATAGGGAGTAAACAAAAGAAAAGAAAATTTAGGAAACATTAAGTGAGGTGTGGACCTTTCTTATTTTTTTGTTTGTGTACAAAACAATGTATTAAGATGCATCAGGTGTCACTTTTACCCCAAGTAAAGTGGCTCCCTATCGCATTATGTTTAACCCTCCAGCATGCACATGATCAGTGTCTAAGCCTCAAAAGCAGACAGAGTGTCTGCTGGATGAGAAATAATGGCTCTGCTTCTTCCTTTTATCAGTTCTGATTTTACTGGTGCCAACACACATCTGGACCAAAAGTGCACCTGGACAAAATGGGCGTGGAACCAGGAATGTTAGCAGAAGTCAACAGATTTGCAACAGATGAGTGAGTTGCTTTCAGGGTGCATATGCTAGAGAGGATGCTCTATGTTTCTCAGTCTCTATCTCTTCAGTCTACTGGAATAACATTTACAGAAACAATAGTGCTTGTGATAGACCTTTACTGACTTTTCCAACAATGATATCCCAGTATGCTGCAAGACTGGAAGAAGGTATGACCAAACATGCATGGTTTTCTTAATGTTAAAACGGGAGAGCTATTCATGAAATGTCATTGTGGTGTGTACGAGTGGTACCATAGTCACGTAAGGGAGATATTTGTGCAGTGATGCTGCAAGTACTGGCTGATAGGTACCTAAAATGCTTTTGCATCCCACCCACTAACCTTCCAATAACACTTGAGAGACCTTCCAATGCAATTAAAATACAGGTATAGTGTGGTACTTCCACAGTGTGTGCTGAATGTAGATTTCTATCATTGTAAAGGTCTGATCTGATTCTCAGTTATGTCCTTACACTTTTGAACTCAGCCTGACTCTGAATGTCCCATCCAATATACAGCTCTCCCCACCCCCAGCCTACCTTCCTGATGCATAAGCAGAGGAGAGGGCTATCAAAAGCTACCAGCCATGATGACTATGCTCTGCTTCCACAGCTGGAGTCAGCAAAGCTTCTGAATAGCAGTTGCTGGAAATCACAGCGGGGAGTGCTCTTGTGTTCAAATACTGTTTGTGGGTTTCTCACTATTGTGAGAACAGGAGATAGGATATTGGCCTGATCCAGCAGGCTCTTATTATATAACTATGTTGTTAAGGGGGAAAGAGGGTAAGAAGTTATGGAGAGGACTCACTCCCACACAAAAGAATGCACACATCCAGGTTTGGAATAGGAATGAGCAGATCTGTCAATCTTGGTTTTCCATCTTTCCATTCATTAGTCCTCTACAGTTACACATCAGTCTGTGAATGCTTTAAAACAAAAAGTCTTCATGAAAATTCACCAGCATTTTAGTGCAAATTTCTCCTAATTACACATTTTTGTGTGTGGCATTTTGCCTTGTTTAGAGTTTTTCCCCCAAGCAGTTTCTCCTAATGCAATGCATTTGTGTATGCTCTTTTCAGTAACAAATGCATTTTATGTACACTTTTCACACCCGTTCTTAGGCTAGATAACTGCACCTAAAATGTGGACTTGCAATGAATGGTTGCATTTTGTTTCTCGTATCATTTCAGGAAAGTGCCAGTTAGATAGATCCACCTTTAAATGCAAAATTAACCCTCTCCCTCATCCCTAGTCCAGAAGGGCTTCCTGCTTTATACAACCTTTTTTCTTTCTCTTCCAGTTAATTCATTGATTTGTTTAATCCCCTTCCCCTGAGATGGCTGTGTGTGTGTGCGCGTGTGTGCACCCCGCGCGCGCGCACACACACACACGCATGCATGCTCTGGAATGGTGGAGCAGGACTAACAGAAGTGGGGAATCTATCACCCTTCACCCACTTGGGCTTTTTCATAATTCCTGCCAAATGCTTAGATACCATCTAACACAGTGGTTTTCAACCAGTGTGCCATGGCTCCCTAGGGTGCCTTGAAGGATGGTCAGGGTGCCGCAAACAACACTGGCCTCTGTCCTTCTTTCTTTCCTTGCGTCCCTCCTCTGATGCCCTTTCCCATCTCTGCCTCCCCAAAACTTGTGCAGCTGTTTGTTGCAGCAGCCCTGGCTACAAGCTCTGCAGGCGAATGGTGCCTCTGGGGCTGGCCAGGGGGTGCTGGTTGCCAGGAGCTGAGGCAGCCGGCATAAGCAAGCATGTGGGCGAGGGAGCCCAGCAAGCCAATTCACCAGCCCTTGCTGTTAGGAATGGACAGACAAGTGGGAGGCCGGACAGGCAGGCAGGCACTGTGCTGACCTTTTTCGTGCTTGCAGTGTGCAAGGCCCGTCTGGAAGCTGAGTGCCCAGTGCTGAGGGTAGCCTTTCCACCATGCAGACTGGGCAGCACCCACTGATACTACTGCTGCCTCCCAAGGTGAGGTGCAGGCCTCACATTCACCTTCGGCCAGTCTCCATCAGGTCACTAAGGCTGGAGCATCCTCTCCCCAGGCCCTTGTGGGGCAGTGTGAGGAGGCACCTCTCTTTAGGGTGGGAGGGGACAGCTCAGAGACCAGGGGCAGCAGCGGCAGCAGCTGCCTAGAGGACTCCCAAGCAGAGGGGAGAGGAGAGGAGGTTGAGGGAACACTCCACAAGGGAGCGTGTTATGTACTAAGCTTGGATCCTAGAACAATAGGCAAGTAGGATCCTAGAATGCAACAACTGATTGGCTTGCAGGAGAAGACCAATCAGGCTCCAGGAGGGAAGCAGAATCAGCCAATCAGATGGAACTCATTGTGTAAATAATGTATATAAAAGCCTGAGCTTTGGGGGGCAATTAAATCACTGTTTTACAAGCTGCAATAAAGAGCATGAAATCACTACAGGACTCCGAGTATATTTCGGAGAGTGTTTGAAAAAGAATGAGAAGCTGCCAGCTCTGCAGGCAAAGGATGACATAACTGGGCTCCTGAGCCCCACAGGGGTGCCACAGAATGAATATAGTTGGTCAAGGGAGCCGTGGATTCAAAAAGGTTGAAAACCTCTGATCTAAGATATTTCCATGTTGTTTGACAGAGATGGGTGAAAAACCCACATTACATTTTAATGGCTTATAGAACCCTGTTTAAAGCTGAAAAACCAATACTCAGCCTAAACAGAAGTCATGCTTTCTGAATCTACCAGTGTTCTGGACACAGAGGCTGCAGGGGCAGCAGATGGGGAACTGGGTCTAGGTCAGAACTTAGAGCTGCTTTCAAAAGATAGGGAAACCATTGCACTTGAGGTGGTTGAACAATAACATCCCAGAACACCAGAGTCTATAAGACCAGAGTCTGAGGAACCAAATGCCTCCCACTGTACACTGACAGTCCAGAGGGCTGGCCCTTCAAGGCTCTGTTCTCACAAGTGGGTGGAGCAAAATCAACCTCATTCTGCTCCCAGCTTTGGTCAGAACAAGTTAATCACTCAGAGCTGGCCATGTATAATGTCTGCTCCCGGCTTTTGCTGTGAGTTCCAGCATCAGACCAGAACATGGAAACAAATCTTAAACTAACCAACTAGGACTCAAAATGTGCAGAACAGAAAACAAACCCAAGACATTTTAACTGCCTAAAGCAGGGGTCAGCAAACTTTTTCAGCAGGGGTCCGGTCCACTGTCCCTCAGACCTTGTGGGGGGCCGTATTATTTTTTTGGGGGGGATGAACAAATTCCTATGCCCCACAAATAACCCAGAGATGGATTTTAAATAAAAGGACACATTCTACTCATGTAAAAACATGCTGATTCCTGGACCATCCGTGGGCCGGATTTAGAAGGTGATTGGATCCGGCCCCCGGGCCTTAGTTTGCCTACCCATGGCCTAAAGTGTCGCTTCACTGGTTAATATACACAAGCTGACCACAGTAGCAGTTTAATCTCAGGCCACATCTGCACTGTACTTTTAAAGGGCTAATTATCAGCCATGGCTTTCTCTAAAGCATCCTGGAAACTATGGTTTTTTAAAAGTGCTGAGAAGGGATTACAGACCTCACAGCTACATTTCCCTGAGTTCCTTAGAAAGAGAGATTGATTGTTAAACCACTATGGAAATTCTAGGCCTGTGATGGGAATAGGGGTCTCCTAGCAGCACTGTTAGAAACTGTACTTCCCCGGGTTCTTTGAGAGAAGTAATGACTGTTTCAAATGCCATCAGAGTGCTTTAAATATATGCTACAGATGAGACCTTACTTCAACCCTGGGGTTAGGTAAGTTTTCTCCAACACAAATGAGGGAAGCAAGCTAGCTTGGGCGGGGGAGGGTCAAAGTTTTATCCTCCAGTACCTTGCTACCACTCCTCGTCCCTCAGTATCCACCATGTAAGCACCTGCCTCATTTTGCCTAATGCTAGGAATTGACAAGGGACACGGGTGGCGCTGTGGGTTAAACCACAGAGCCTAGGACTTGCCCATCAGAAGGTCAGCGGTTTGAATCCCTGCGATGGGGTGAGCTCCCGTTGCTCAGTCCCTGCTCCTGCCAACATAGCGGTTTGAAAGCGCATCAAAGTGCAAGTAGATAAATAGGTACCACTCCAGCGGGAAGGTAAATGGTGTTTCCATGCGCTGCTCTGGTTCGCCAGAAGCGGCTTAGTCATGCTGGCCACATGACCCGGAAGCTGTACGCTGGCTCCCTCGGCCAATAAAGCAAGATGAACGCCGCAACCCCAGAGTCGGTCATGACTGAACCTAATGGTCAGGGGTCCCTTTACCTTTACCTTTAGGAATTGACATGGAACAAACACAAAGTGTGCCACTGAAATAAGTTGCAGACCTAGGTGATCTGGCTGATTAGACTGCTTATTTTGACAGAATAACAGCGGTAGAGCATGTGCCTGCACTGCCCGGGGCGAGCGCACAAGGTGCACCCCCAAGGCAGCAGGATGCCCTCCTGCGTGCCACAGTCCAGGGCAGGAGAGGGGTGGGCAAGTTGCCACCCATTCTCCTCCTCCTCTCTGCTGCCAGGTCAGGCCTGACCGGGGGCAGAGCTGTGGCCAGGCATAAGCGCCACAGCCAAGGCACAGCTCCTTCTTGCGTGGAGCCAGGCTCCAATGAAGAGGACTGCTGTGAGGGCACCTGTTTGTTCCCCCTCACAAAATTGTGCCAAGGGCATGGACCCCATGGACACCCCCCTACACACAAACACATTATGCCGCTGCAGAATAATTCAGCCTCTAAACTGGGTCTGAAATGGATCGATTCTCCTAAACTAGGGATGGAGAACTGTGACTCTCCAGGTATTGTTGGATTTGAAACCCCAGCAGCTCCAGGCAGCATAGTCAATGGTTTAGGATGGTGGGAGTCCCAACAGCCCTTAGAGGTTCTCCATTTCTGCTTTAGGTACGGTACATGATATCCTAATGAACGTGACTGCTTCCTCCCAGCAGGAAGAACCAGGATTTATTTTAGTATCTGTAACAAAAAGCACTGAGGCTTTCAGATCAGATCATTATCAACAGCAGTTAGGAAGGGAGGAGAAGTTCAGTTTGCACTGAACACAAATGGAAGGAAGGAACACAGTGACTCTCTCATTTTCCTATAGCATACTGACGGGTTTCTGAAGTTTTCCATTCATCTAGTACTGACCAGCAGTGAGGAAGGCAAACACATTCTCCCCCACCCCACCCCGCCAAAAGGCCTGTTAAGTTAAATAATTCATTTCCTTCTCATTCTGCAATCTCCCCAACTCTGGTTGATGTTAAAGCTGAGCAATAAAGGACTGTCTTTTAATGGAGGGAAGTGACTGCCCATTATTCCTGCTCTTTTAACAGAAGGTATTTTGGCTGCTCATGTTCCCACCAGATGGCCATCACTGCTGTTCCTGGAAGTGATACAATTGTACTGATGAAAGTAAAGGGAGTCTTATCTTCCCCAGGTACAGAAAAAAGGCATCTGTGCTAGTGTTTCAAGGCCCCATTGGCTGGTATCTGTGTCATTATGTCACTGTACAAATTACTGATACCATTTTGTGTCATCACCTAGCGCTGTTGAAATATGACAGAAGGGCATGTGTGCTGTCTGAGAATGCAAGAATCTGAGAAAGAATAAAATTTACAGCTTGCAATGCTTTGAAAGAGAATATGATGAAAATGATGTATAGATGGTATATTACACCTGTGAAATTAGCTAAAATGTACAAGACAAGTAATAAATGTTGGAAATGTAAAGAAAAAGAAGGAACATTTTATCATATGTGGTGGAAATGTAAGAAAGTAAAAAAAAACTTCTGGGAAATGATATATGAGATGAAAAAGATGTTGAAATATACATTTTTTAAAAAACCAGAAGCATTTTTACTTGGTATTATAGATGGGGATATTAATAGGCAAGATGTTAAATTGTTTTTATATGCAACAAAAGTGACAAGAGTATTGTTAGCCCAGAAATGGAAGCAAGAAGAAATTCCGACGAAAGAATGGCAGACAAAATTAATGAACTACGCAGAATTATATAAAATCACAGGAAGCATTCGAAACCTGCAGGACCACAGAAGATTGGAAGAAATATAGGAATTATTTGAAGAGCAACAGTAATCAACTAATTACACTAGTAGGATTACAAGAATTTTTGTGAGGAAAAATATATGAAATATTGCAAAGTATAGAAAGAATAGAGGTATTAGTTATGAGATTTAAATGTAATAGTGGAAGTAAGAAATGTATATTAAGTGAATAGATTGGAAAAATTTCAGATGTGATTGCTGGAAGTAAAAAAAAATGGTGTAAGACATGAAAGTATGTTTAATTATTGTTGAAAATGATATGTTGAAAATCCCTACCCACCACTGTCACGGGCTCTGGGAAGGTTGCTCAGAAGGAATGTGGCCTTCAGGCTGCACAAAGTTCCACACTGCTGCTTTTGTTGCTACCTTAATAGCTCCCATTCCAGTGATACAGTAATTCTCAGGCACCCATCCAGCCACATTTTAACTCTACTTAAATACCTCCTGCTGCTATACTTGGATATTCTCAGCTAAATTAATATATGTTATAAGGCAATTTAACAACGTGTTTTGTGAGAAGACATGCTTAGGGATTTGCATTTTTTAAGGAAAATATGTTTTAAAAATATTTATAAATATGCATTTGCATTCATTCTTGAAAAGGTTCAAGCAAACAAATGAGTAAAAGGGACAGAAAGGACTTACGGGTGAAGAAACGTGCAAGGGCTATTGACCAGTAATAAAGATCTATCCATGCCTTATACCATCAGAAAAACTGTATGATCCGTAATTGGCTGGGCTGGCTCAAGGAGACATGAACAGGGGTGAGGCCACTGACGTAGGGTGCTCAAAACCTTCACAATGTGATCAAAGCAGCTTATGGACAATAAAACATAGACTTGTCAAATTGGAAGGGACCCCGTGGGTCATCTAGTCCAACCCCCTGCAATGCAGGAATCTCAGCTAAAGCATCCATGATAGCTGGCCATCCAACCTCTGCTTAAAAGCATCCAAGAAAGTAGGTTAACTAGAAACAAGTCCATTTATCCTATGAGTTTGTCTTGGAACTGGAAATGTCCCAGACCCACTGTTAAACACATCCAAGGTCTTTTGCTGATTTACACAAGCTGCTGTTCATTTTATTCTTAGTGATTTTACATAAGCCACCTTGAGCACTGAAAAATGGAAAGGAGGATGACAAAATTTTAAAGAAATAAATTCATGTAAAACAGAAATTTAAGTGCAGGTATAACATGTAAAAATTCAAATGGGTAGATTTTAAATCTCCGTGAAATCTGGCTGATTGGGATTTGAAAAAACAGAATTTGAAATGGAATGAATAACAATGCCATGAACCTTTTGTTTGTTCTTAAGTTCCTTAATTGGTACAGTGAATTTATCCTCTGGTGCTTTCCAGTGCCCGCTTCCCCAAACCAGATGATCTGGCCAAGACAACTCTGAACTCTGGAGAAGATTGAGCAAAATAATATGTTTCCCAGAGAATATGTCAACGTCGAGACGCCACCATAGAAGCTGGTTGGACCCTTTCCAGATTCTTTATTCTACCATTTCAGCCTCTAATCAGAACCAGTCAAGGAGAACCTGGCTTCACAGTTCTGCCTCAAATCCCTGGCTTGTGCAAAAATAAAATCCCTTCTTCCTCCCGCTCCCCCCCCCAAAAAAAGGAGCAAGCAATTTATTCAGAAGAAAGCAAGCTTTTGGCAGAGAAAATAAACTTCTCCCAGTGAATCAAAGGGATTTTCATCAGATCCCATAGGGTGCATTTGCACAAAGCCCTCACGCCATCTCTGAAAGAGGAGACATTACACACACTCCACAAGAAAGCCACAAGCCTCAGGGCTCCTATATCTCTTCAGCTAATTATCATGCTTTCGTCCAGGCTGCGGTGTGTGTGTGCATGTGCAAAGCCAAGCTCCATAAAAGTAGGATTGGATTGTCTTGTAGGTTCTATTTGGCCATTTTGTTTGCCCTTGGAGTTTGAATAGTGTGCACTCTGGCTCCACTGGTCCGGGAACCCCAAGAATCACTGGGAACATAGGAAAGAATCTTAGGAAAGGGCTGTGGCTCAGTGGCACAGCATCTGCTTCCATGCAGAAGGTCCAGCTTTCAGCTTTAATCATCTCCATGTATGGCTGGGAGAGAGTCCCTGCCTGTAACCCTGGAGAGGCACTACCAATCAGTGCAGACAGTAGTGAGCTACATGGACCACAGGTATAAGGCAGCTTCCTTTGTTCCATATTGAATGAGGCTATTGGTCACTAGCAGCAGCTTTCCAGAGTTTCAGGCAGGAGGCACTGCCAGATCCACTTGAACACGATGGCTAGGTTGCTTGTGGTGGTAAACTCAGGTTCACACTCCAACAAGAGAATATCAGGTAGTTCCTGCTGTGAAAGGACTGGTGGTCTTTAAGTAGGTAGAACTGGTTCAAAAGATGGAAAATACTATGTTAAAGCTAAAATGAAAAGAAAGAGGTAAATTGACTAAGTAAATTTTATGTGAAAATAGTTTTGGAAAAGTGCTGCAATGGATTATATGGAAACTCAGCTAGGGGGATTCGAGGAAGTCATTTAACAATGTTAACACAAATGGAATTATTATAGTTAGGATAAATGTTTGTTTGTTTGTTTGTTTGATGTTTTCTGTTTGATATAAAATTGGAAAATCAATAAAAAAAATGGAAAAAAAGAACTGGTTCAAAAGATGGACCAGTGTGTCTAACTGAACACAAGGTAGCTCTTTATAACCATAGAATCCCCCTTGCCATCTGCACAAACATTGGAATATAATTTATTTTCATAAGAAAACACCACTTCTTATCTTGATCAGCTAATGATAGTTTCCTTTCACTTTGGGTTTTGAATGCTCATAAATTTGTTTAAAAATGTTCATGTTACTGAATGGCTTTGGGACTCTGCTTGCTGAAATGAATAGTGATGTAATTGGGGATGTTTTACTACTTTGCCTGAGCAGTGCAAATACACCCATCCCACTTGCACTGGAGTTGCATCCTGCATTGCAGTTCCTGCCCCGGACAGGTTGGATTGGAGAACCTTCAAGGTCCCTATGACTGTTAGACAGAAGGCTCAGCCACGCTTCCATTTGGTCTGCGACTTCTAGGCATGGGTCCCTCTTTACTGGTAAATCAAAGCAAACATCAGTTGGGTTTTCTGCAGATTGACGTTTGTTCTGATTCAGCAGTAAACAATGGGTTTTGCTGGGGAAATCAGTGGGACAAAAGAAAAATCTCTCAGACCCATGCCTAGAAGTCACAGATCAAATGGAAGAAATTGCAGGATAAGTGTGGATGACCCCAGAGAGCACAGCATAGCACCAAACAACTATATTACAGACACACCCACCCACTCCACACAAACACACTTCTATGCATGCTTTCTTTTGGTTAATAAGAAGTCCTTCATCTGTTAATTAACATGCACAAATTAATAGCTACTAGTCTCACTACAGGGATGCAGGTGGCACTGGGGTCTAAACCACTGAGCCTAGGGCTTGCTGATCGGAAGGTCAGCAGTTTGAATCCCCGCCATGGGGTGAGCTCCCATTGCTCAGTCCCTGCTCCTGCCAACCTAGCAGTAGTGCAAGTAGATAAATAGGTTCTGCTCCGGCGGGAAGGTAAACGGCGTTTCCGTGTACTGCTCTGGTTTCACCAGAAGTGGCTTAGTCATGCTGGCCACATGATCCGGAAAAATTGTCTGTGGACAAACGTCGGCTCCCTCGGCCAGTAAAGCGAGATGAATGCTGCAACCCCAGAGTCGTCTGCGACTGGACTTAACGGTCAGGGGTCCCTTTACCTTTTTTCTTTTTTTAGTCTCACTACACTGTAAAGAGCATTAAGGATGCCAGATTTCTCTCACAGATAGTTATTTCATAGGCACACAGAATATAACCATCTGATGAGTGTGCAATGGATCTCTTCAAATACATAATAATAGACATGCTAAGACTGCCATGTCACAATTGCATAGGCATACCAAGAAAGTGTCAGGAGAATGTTCACTTGGCCATAATTCACTTGGCTCTGTGCCCAAGATTGGCAGCAGGGTATGATGTGATTCCTTGTGTTGTCAGTTCAGGAGCAGAACAAGGGGTAGAAGCCAAGTGCCTTGCTATGTGTGAGGAAACCATTTATAGCAGAGGCGGCCAACTCCCAAGAGACTGCGATCAACTCACAAAATTGAAAACTGGCAGTGATCTACCCCTTTGGGGGGAGTTAAAGTCTAAGCTGTTGCCCATTTTTAGGGAGAAAGGGGAACAGACACTCGCCAACAGATCGTTGGGGAAATGAACAGCCTCACTGAGTAAGCTCTGTCTTCTGTTCTGCAGAACGTGCAAGAATGGAGGGTGGGGCGAGGGGGCGGACTCGATTCTATTTTACCAATGCTAAGGAGAGGGACCCAGAGATCGACTGTGATTGACCAAAACATCCCGGGCATCTACCAGTAGATTGTGAGCGACCTGTTGGATATCCCTGATTTATAGCATAGCATGGGCAGCAGGAGTGGGGTGGCTTTAGGGACAGTTCCATAGAATTCTGAGATTTTGTGGGAACTTAGAGGTTCCTTGTTTATGTAATTTTATTGATGCATTTTAAAAACATATATACATCATAGAATGTTCATCATTACCTCTCACCCTCAGACTTCCCAGTCCATCTCTCCATGACATTCTAGGTAATCTTTTGTCAGCTGCATATTCTATTATTCCACCCATTTTCATCTCAAATATTCCTTTATTTAATGTTTGCTGCTCATATGTTCATTCCTACTTGTAGGTTAAGTTGACTATCACTGTATGCCATTTTCAGCAGTTTGGTGGGTGTCAAGTACCACCGGTACAGCATATTTTGTAAATTTTCCTTAATAAGGTAGCAGGCAGAGAGATTCAGTTTCCCCCCACAGTTTGTCCCACACTGACATTTCTATTTTATAACCTATATCTATAGCCCATTTAATCATTGTCGCCTTCACCATTTCCTCTTTAGTCTCCCACCCCTATAACAGTTTATAAATATTATAAATTAGTTTATCATCCTTTTTTCAAATTCTGAACACGTTTCCCCAAAACCCTTTTCTTTATCTCTTTTAAATAACTCATTCACCTGGAGGTACTGAAACCAAGCTATAGGATAATCTGATACCTCTTCTCTTTTTTCAGATAAACCCTTCCCTCTTTAAACTCTGTAAAATCATTGTAAGTAGCCCATCGGTTTTCCATATTCAACCTTGGGGTTTTTTGTCTCTGAGTTCTTTATGTCTCTGCCAGACAGCGCATATGCTTCTTCTCATAGCATGATTTTGAAATCCTTTGTGTACACTTGCTTTGTCATAACGCAAATAGGTATGCCATCCAAAGCATAGTATCTAAAATATTGGTATCTCTTAGCTCCATCCATTCTTTCATCTAGCAAAGGCATGCTGCCTCATAGTAAAGTCTAAGATCAGGTAGGGCAAATCTCCATCTTTCTCCTGCGTCTGTCAGGTTTTTGTATTTTATGCAGGATTTCCCCCCATGAAATGAAGTTTGTTACATCTTTTCCCCACTGTTTAAAACAGTTTGGACTATTTATTGTCAGGTGAGATGTGCAAGGGTGAACATCACCCTCCCTCACACACAGCAGCCCCTCGAGTCAGGCTTGACCTGGAGATGGAGCAGCCATGGCTGGGCATCTTGCACACTGCAGCCACTCTCCACTGCAGCGGAGCTTCATGCGGTGCAGCCCAGTTGAGGAGAGCGGTGGCAGCTCTCTGCTGCCAACTCTCCACTCTGAGGAAGGTGCCTTGGCCAGAGCCAGGAGCAGATGGGAGCCTGTTGGTGGGGAGCCCTGGTCATGCTCCTCCAGAAAATGTGCTTGGTGGATGGTGGGCTGAGTGGGTCTGGCCAGGTTGGGAGGGCATAATGTGTGTGACGTCATGCACTAACCTTTCCTCGATCATTTTGGTGGCCCATTTATGAATCTTTTCCAACTCCACAATATCATTTACAAAGTTGAGATGACCAGAACTGCACACTGTATTCAAAGAGTAGCCTCAGCACAGATTTGCATAAATCAGTCATGGACACTCCTTGGCTAAATCAGAATCTATGACTAAGAGCTACATACTAGATTAATTTAATATTCCAAGGCCTTTTTGGGGTCTTGGTTTCCCTCGGCAAGCCTCTCCTGATTACTTCTTTTGAAGGGAAGTTCACTGTCATGGTGCCGCTGGCTTGCAGCTTCTGCCCAATAAAATGTGGGTTGTGGGACCCATATCCTGTTCCATGGAAAACATTAGAAGACATGGAATTATGGTTTATAAGTGAATGCCAACTAGGAAAAAGGGGTTCTGATGCTCTTGGTAACTAACAAATGCCTTGTGCTGTGGCCACTGGCTTAGAATTGCATTCTTTGCTCCTCCTTTCCTAATATAACATATATAAAAGTATGTAATCCTTTCAGTGAACATAAAAAGGGTCGTGCTGGATCAGGCCAAATGCTCATCTAGGGCAGCATCCTGTTCTCATAGTGGCCAACCTGATGCCCCAATGCAAAGCTTTTTTAAAAAGAAGATTAGATTAATTTGTTGATTATAATGGCTCCTAGCCAGGATGCATATATTTTACCTCCACATCTCTAAATGCCAGTTGCTGGGTATTGTAAGTGGGGAGGGAGCTGTAGCACTCAAGTCCTGCTTGCAGGCTTCCTGGGAGCATCTGGTTGGCCACTTTGAGAACAGGATGCTGGTCTAGATGGACACTTTAAAAACATAAATAAAAAGAAACTAAGAATGCTACCTTCCATGGAGACAATATTGGAGAAAGGGAATTGCAGTCTGGAGAAGGCAAGCTGAGAGGACGAAGTAGGAAGTAAAACCACAAGGTTCCTGCCTTTGAAACCTATCCTAACAATATCCAGATAAGTTCCAATAGGCAAGAGGGGAAGACTCAAAAACAGCACTTGTAGACCTTAGAACAGTCCAAGCAGCCATTGGAAGGCACAGCACATAGAATGATTCTTACCCCTCCCCAGAGGAGGAGGAGACACGTGGAGGTGGCAGGTGACTCCCTACTGAGGGGAAGAGAGGCAGCAGTGTGTGGAGGAAACAGGGTGTCCCAGGAGATGTGCTGTCTTCCAGGTGCAAAGATTGACGATGTGGCAGAAAATTTGCCAAGTGTTATCAAGCCCACTGAGCACTACCACTTCCTTCAGATTCGTGTGGGTACAAATGATACTGCCCCACACAGCCTTTAACAGTCCCTGCAGCAAGGGACTATGAGACTCTGGGCATGGAGCTGAAGAGCCTTGGGTGGTGGTCTTTTCATCACTCCTTCCTGTTGAAGGTCATGGCCCAGGAAGAGAGAGGGGCTGTGTTGTGAGGCACCTACTGCGTGTCCCGAACCCCACTTGCCAATGCTATAAAGGCATCCAGGAGGACAAGGAGCACAACTTTGAGGCAGTGTGGCATGACAAAAGCCACCTGAACAAATATTAGCCCCTCAATAAACAAACCAAGGTGTTTATCCCCTGAGTACTGCTGGAATTATAAAACTGCCATCCCCAGCGATATAAGAAATGTCATTATGCCAAAAGAATATGAAGAAGTTAGAAGTAACTTATGACTCCGCAGCCCTCCTAAAATCACACCAGCAGCGGTCAATGAGCTGTTTTGGTCACAGAACCATTTGAGCATTTCAACTCTCGTCCTCTGCAGGAAGGAGTATTCCACATTTGGAATATTGTACAGTGCACAGTCCTGGCCTCTCTACATCAAAACAGGTCTTTGAGACCTGGAAAAGGTGGAGAAAAGAAATCTTACACCTGTTAAGCTCACCTGTTTCTATAATTCAGTGAGATAGGGGTTACAACAGCAACAAAGATCATCATTCATCTAAGGAACAATTGCTATTTCAGGCTCTCACACAAGAGCAGAATCTAACCAAACTGCTTTTGGTTCTGGATCAATGTGGATCATTTATGGATATTTACTTATTTATCTACTGCTTTTCCACCCAAACTGATGTTTTGTGTTGTTGCTCCCTGGAAATTCCTGGTTCATAAGCTGCTTTGGACAAGTGCAATGTACATTGTTCTACAAAATGCAATGTAGATGGACAGTAGTACCAAAAATAAATATGTGATTTTGAAGGAGTCTCAGAATTCATTGGCACATCTAGTGAAAGATAAATCCAAGACTAAGTCCCACTGAAGGCCATTGAATGGGCCTTAGTCATGGCTTATCTAAGCCCCATGGGGGGTACTGGGACCTTGACCAACTGGGGTGGCTTTTTAAGGGAATCTGCCTTTCTCCCTTTTCTCTTGCTGTCTATCACAGCATCCACTTGCATGTATGTTATCGTCTCTCAAGTTGTCCAAAGATTTCATCCATTCCCCAGCTATAAATCCTTAACTTCTCAGCTGGCTTCTCTGTCAGCTTCATGGGACAATGAAGCAGAACAGGTGAACATCTAGATGGCACAGTTTCCTACCTGCCATGTTGATGAGAATGCTGGCACAAAAAACACAATTATCTAATCTGAGAGCACGTCTCACACTGCTTACTGAACGACATCCAGTAATAAGTGGGCAACGGAATCGCGATGGTGCAAAGTTGTTTCTTGCTGTCTCTATGGTAACCCTGCAGAATGTGAGGAAGGGGCTAGGAGAATATTAGAATCAGAATCAGATGATGTCATCATGGAAGATGGAAGAGCAGCCCAGGGGTGAGAAAAGGGTGATCACTTCACCCTTCCTGGTTGACCATTCATCTTCACAAATACTCCCTACACATTTTTAAACATAGTCATTGAATTTTCCTTTGGAGTTTGTTACTATCTTCCATGGAGATGATGTTGGAGAAAGAGAATTGCACTCTAGAGATGGCCAGCTGAGAGGAATTTGTAGGAAGTACTCAAACCGTACGTTTCCTGCCTTTGTAACTTATCACACGATATCAAAATAAGCTCCAATAGACAAGTGGGGAAGACTCAAGAGCAGCAGGTGCAGACCTTAGAGCACTCCAAGCAGGCTTTGGAAGGCACAGTGCATCAAATGATTCCGGCCCCTAACAGAGGAGATGAGTGGTGGTGATAGGTGACTTTCTACTGAGGAGAACAGTGGCAGCAATGTGCAGAGTAAACAAGATTTCCTGGTAGGTATGCTGTCTTCTAGGTGCAAAGATTCATGATGTGACAGAGAAGTTGCCAAGTCTTATAAAGTCCACTAACCACTATCCCTTCCTTCTGATTCATCTGGATACAAATAATACTACCACACACAGCCTGGGACTTTGGACAGGAAGCTAAAGAGCCTTGGGGCATATGTTGTGTTTTTATCACTCCTTCCTGTTTAAGGTCATGGCCAAAGAAGAGAGAGGAAAATAATTGAGGTAAACCACTGGATGTAAAGGTGGTGTCGTCAGGAAGGGTTTAGCTTCTTGGATCATGGTCTCCACTTCTTTGAGGCAAGGGTTGGGCTGCATCTCACAGTGTGTTTTCTAAGAGACTTGTGAACCTAAAGAGCTTTAAACAAGATCATGAAGGGAGGGAGACTACAGATGACAGAAGAAGTGAAGTGGTGCTCCAGAACCTACTTATGGCCAAGAAACTAGAAGCAGCTAGAGAGAACGACTCATGGTTTCAGTTATCTCTACACAAATGCACAGAGTATGGGAAACAAGCAAGACAAATTGGAGCTTTTAATACAGAATGGCAAATATGACCTGACAGGCATTACCGAAACCTGGTAGGATGAGACCAATGACTAGCATATAGAAATAGATGGGTAGAACCTGTTCAAAAGGAATAGACCAAACAGGGAAGGATGAGGAGTAGCATTATACGTAAAGGAAGTACACTTGTGAAGCAATCCATGAACTGGATCACAGAAAGCAGATTAAGAGTATATTGGTAAAAATTGTAGGAGAAACAACAGAGACCTTACT
This sequence comes from Podarcis filfolensis, assembly GCF_964270895.1. Lineage (NCBI taxonomy): Eukaryota > Metazoa > Chordata > Lepidosauria > Squamata > Lacertidae > Podarcis > Podarcis filfolensis. The sequence goes on from NC_139617.1 coordinate 42,585,772, forward strand.
ATGGGTGTCTGCTCTTAACCAGAAAGCCAGACTGAAGACTTGAATGATGCTTTCCTAGAACAGATTACCAAACCCTCAAAACGTAGAGATCTAATAGTCATAGGAGACTTCAACTTCTCTGATATCTGTTGGAACTCAAACTCTTCCAAGAATGCAAGGTCCAAAAATTACTCATAATTTCATTACCCAGAAAGTGGAAGAAACAACAAGGGGATTAACCAGTGCTTTTTTTTTTTCTTAAAAAATGTTTAGGGGTACTCTCAGTTTCCTACTCATATTGAAATACTAGGCCAAACTTAAATTCACAAAATATTTAGGGGTATACGTACCCCTGCATCCCCCCAGAAAAAAAGCACTGGCATTAACTGTCTTGAACCTGATCCTCTCCAATGGGGGGGGGGATTGATATGAGTGCAAGGACTCAGAAATTTGGGAGGAATTGATCATGTCCTTCTGCAAGGGAAAGCTGAGTGTAATCGGACATACATTCTGGACTTTAAGAAGGCTGAAGGAGCTACTAGGTGTGAAGATCCCATGGTCAGAAATACTCAAAGAGGAGTCCAAGATGGATGGGAATTTCTTAAAGGAGAAATATTGAAGGCCCAAATGCAGACCATTCAAACAAGAAAGAAAAATCCGAGACCCATAAGGAAACCAGTGTGACTGCATAAGGAGCTTACAGATTAGCTGTGGGTGTATGAGAAATGGAAGAAAGAGGAAATCACAAAGGAGGAGTTTACAGGGGTAGCCAACATTTGCAGGGTGAAGGTCAGGCTGGCTAAAGCTCAGAATGAGCTCAGGCTTGCAAGAGGTTAAACTATAGAAAAGGTTTCTTTGGCTATGTATGATGTAAGAGGAAGAACAAGCAAGTGGTAGGTCCTCTGCATGGAGTAGGTGGAACCACTAAACACTTTGCCTGTCTTCACCCAAAAAGAAAGTGATGCCCAGCCTGGTGATAACAGAATAAATGATGTAAGGAGGGAGCTGCAGCCCTAGATAGGAAAAGAGGTAGTAAAGGAACACCTAGTTAATTTATTTTTTATATAAATTTTATTTATAATTTTTATTGTTAAGAGTTTTTCACATTAACATACACCAAATACAATACATTAAGCACTGTCAAGTCTGCAGGCATGAACGAGAGTTTTCCGATAAGAATTAATGAGCCTCCAGCAGCTTTATAGACCATTTATTTATAATAACACAGAGAGAGCAGCATCGAGCAAACTTCTCTTAAGGCATCAGTTGCCTAAATCTCCTCCCATTCTGCAGCATGAAGCATGCCAGTTCCCCGTCCTCCTGCCCCTGTGCTTCCATTGCTCCTTAACCCTTTCCTGCCTTCTAGTCCAAAGGGAGGGAGGAGCATCACCGCAGCTCTCAATGGAAGAGACTTCCAAATGGTCCCGACCTCCTGGTTGCCTAGCAACATTATCAGGACTGCCTATTTCCTCCAACTGAGAGGCTTCTGAATCTACTATTCTCACTGTTATTGAGAACATTGAAAGAAGGGGTGGCAATTATCCTCTTTCTCCTCTGTTAAAGGCTGCTCTGTCTGGGACTGTCATCCTTCCTGGTCAGTCGGACCAGTCTCTGGCATCCAACACTGGCCAGCCCCTGACAAGCATCAACTTCCCTTACCACCTTTCATGGCCGAAGTAAGCCCTGAACTTCATAATCGATCAGATGCCATTCAAAATGACATTTGAATGACAATGCACATCAACTTTGGAGGGGCCTGGCCCCTTAAATATTTTATGAGGGGGGGTGAAGACCCCAGAGACCCTAAGAGTTGGCTCCTATGAACAGAAATATAGTGTCCAGATCAAGGAAAGTAATAGGATTCTATTCTGCCTTGGTCAGACTACACCTGGAATACTGTGTCGGATTCTGGACACCACAGTTTAAGCAGGTTCTTGACAAGCTGGAATTGTGCAGAGAAGGGCAACCAAGATGATCAAGGGTCCGGAAATCAAGCATTATGAGGAACACTTGAAGGAGCTGGGTATGTTTAGCCTAGAAAAGAGTGGCACTTGCTTCTAAATAGACATCATGGGATGATGCTGATAGAGAGGATATCATGAGAGTTGAAGAAAGAGACAAAGGAAGCTGATCACAGGCTGAGATGCTCTTTCTGTAACGATTTTGGCACAACAGTAAAATTGTCCAATCAGTTAACCTCTAATTGAAAACATGTGGGAGAGGGAAGATGTGCAGAATTAGCCATCTGGAAAATGGAACAATGTTCAATCATGTGAGGAAGAGCCTCTGCCGCTACATTGCCTCTGAAAGTACAAGAACTGTGGAAACTAGCGCACACAAAACATGCCAAGATTACTGTCTTCAGTTGAATGCAAATCTTTAGATTGCCAACATGATTCAGCTCAAAATACGGAAACTTTGCTTTACTGCTGTCCTCTGGAAAGAAAGATTGATTGATGCCAGCTTTGCAGTACACATGGGGATTATTGTATATGACAGCCTGCTGAAAGCACTGATCCATATCCATTTAAAATGGATAAATAAATAAATTGAGGCACAGACAAATACTCTACTGATTTTCAGGCCTCATCAGATGGAATAATGAAGAAAGGGTCTGAAGTCCTATATTGATAGCCAATGGCCTTCTGATACCAAGAAAAATGGTTCCCTGAGAATTTGCATCTCAAGAAGGGGTAACCTTCCTCTGTTTGAATGGAAACAAGGACTTAAACAAGGGCCTTTCAAAAAACAAAATTGGAACACTGCTCTAATGCAAGCAAATGTCTGTTTTCCTCTCCTTTCTCAGTAAGAGGAAATCATGGAACTGGCTGCTGAAATAGTTTCCCAGAGAAAGGGGGAAAGCTGAGGCATTTATCTTCTTGAGTACGTTTCCAGGAGGAGTGAGAATCAGTGCCTGATTTACAGCTGTCCCAGAACAATCTGTGCCAATATCCTCAGGCAGCCAGCACAGTATGGCAAAAATGCTGCAGTTTCCCAGAGCCAGCTACCAATCTGTCTATTCTCTCTCTCTCTCTCTCTCTCTGTCTCTTTCTCTCTCTCTCTCTAATGTATACTGGAGGTTGCCTGTATAAACTGTTTCCATTCCCAGCCATTTGGATTTCTTTTTCTTTCTTCTTTCAGTTTTGGGGAGTCCCATGAGCCAGTAAGCCAAATGGTCAGGGATGATGGGAGTTGCAGTCCAAAACACCAGGAGGTCACCCTGTTTGAAAAGGCTGTTTGGAAGGGTATCATTAATGACATGGAGCAACTCAAGTAACAACAGTGATGCCAAGCAAAACAAGGGACCACCTTCATTTCCTGATTGGAAGCCATCTCTAACATTCTGGTGATCAAGCTGCACTGAAATTGTGAAGGAATGGAACTTCCAGCCATTATTGTGTTTAGTTTTTGGAATTGGGACCTGAGCTTGAAATGCTTGCTTTTGTTTTAAAGGTTCTCCTGCATAGGCTCACAGGAAGGTTAAAATAATTAGAGGTTGTTTTCCTCAGGAAGCTCTGCGCAGGTAGATCAAAAGCTTAAAAGGGCATGTATTGCTCAATAAGTTTTGCACAGGGGAATTAAAAGTACAGTGGCTCAGTCAGTAGAGCATGAGACTCTTTAATCCCAAGGTTGTGGTTTGAGTCCAACATTGGGCAAAAGATACCTGCATTGTAGAGTGTTGGACTAGATGAGCCTCATGGTTTCTTCCAACTACAGTTGTATGATTCTATGATATCCAAGGAACCTGCTAATGAAGAATGGACCCTACTCTCCTTCTAACCTGCTAAAATGTTAAGAAGCGGCATGGAAGTCTTGTTAGCTGTGGATTCAGAGAGTGCTGGAGCCAAGGACAACAGGAGAGAAAGGGGACTGAAAACACTTGAACTGCAGCACTAGGAAATGTTGAGAGAGGCACTAGCAGAAGCCCAGAAACTGAAATGGTATAAATTCATTAGGAAACCAATGTGTTGTTGTTTAGTTGTTTAGTCGTGTCCGACTCTTCGTGACCCCCTGGACCAGAGCACGCCAGGCACTCCTGTCTTCCACTGCCTCCCACAGTTTGGTCAAACTCATTTTAGCTTAGCTTAGAGAACACTGTCCAACCATCTCGTCCTCTGTCGTCCCCTTCTCCTTCTGCCCTCCATCTTTCCCAACATCAGGGTCTTTTCCAGGGAGTCTTCTCTTCTCATGAGGTGGCCAAAGTATTGGAGCCCCTTCATGGATCACTGCCTTGCCGTGGTGAAGGGGCTTGAATAACTCAGAGAAGCTATGAGCTATGCCATGCAGGGCCACCCAAGATGGACAGGTCATAGGGAGAGTTTTGACCAAACATGATCCACCTGGAGCAGGAACCAGCAAGCCACTCCAGTATCCCTGCCAAGAAAACTCCATGGGCAAAGACAACAGGAAACCAATGTACAATAGGTATAACTGGAGAGGTTTATTTAATTTTTATTTGCTTTTAATGGTAATTTCTTAAACTGGATATTTAAAAAAATAAAAATCCCCAAAAACTGTTTTAACTTGTTGGCTTTCTAAGCACTAAAAGCATTATTTGCTTCAGGGAAAATTGTGTCTGTGACCTTATTGTTCACCCCATCTAAATGCAGTACCACTATATTCAGTATAGGGCAGGGGTCAGCAACCTAAGGCTCATGGGCTGGAAGTGGCCCATGGAGACCATTTAACTGGCCCATCAGCCACCCCCAAACCGAGCCATCCGTTTGGAGAGTCCCGGTGCAGCGTGGTGCAGGGACTCTCTTCTGCAGCTCCAGAAATCGCTTCTGCACATGCCCAGATGCTGAAAATTGCTTATGCACAGGCATGATTTTTGGCATCTGTACATGCACAGAAGCGATTTCCGGCACCATGGACATGCGCAGACATGATTTCTGGCATCGTGCTGCGCTGGTTTGGCCCACGGAGGATCTCCACGGGAGTGATCCCGCCCATGCCCGGTAAGCCTTGCCGACCCCTGGTATAGGGAGTAGAGTAGACTGAACAAGTTAAGGTTCAGAAAGTTGAAGGGCTAAAGAAGAAAAAAAGATTCACTTGGTGGAAGTGGTGAATTCAAGATGGAGGGATCCGTCATTGGCTGGTTTGGTTTGCCGTTCAACCTTTTCACAGTACAGGTTACTGGTCATATAATCACAGTTTATTGAACTGAAGTTATCAATGGCATAGAATTTCACATGTGGAGAGATTGGAATGGTTTGTAGGTTCTGTAAGGGATATGAAAGTTGTCAGTTTGGCTGGGATAAAGATATCACAGCATCAAACTGAGGGAGAAAGCATCAGATCTTGGCAAGACAGGACCCAGAAACAAGGAAGTTGAAGGAAGTGTGAGACTTATAGGGGGAAGATAGAAAGTGGAACAAGAAAAAGGGCATAAGAGAGAACTGAAACAAAAGAAGAGCATAACCAGAGTTAAAGCTCTTGTTCTTGATAAACAGATGACTAAATTTCTTTGTATCAAGCGTATTTTGTGTGTTAACTTTCCTGATTTTCCAATTGCTCAAATGTTTGTGAACAAAGTTTGTATAGAAAAATTGTCCACAGATTTCCACCATTGAATAACAATTTGATGAGCAGCAACTAAAAGAAATAACAGTAAGTTGTTGGATGCAATGTCTGTTTCACAAAACAAGGAAAGTAAAAATACAGGTATGTAATACGGTTTTCTCAGTAATTTTAAGTAATTATTGATAAACTAAGCTCTAGAATTTCTGCACCAGCGCAATCCCACCAAAGGTGGAAAAAAGTATGTCCGCATAATATTGCACCCTCTCCAGAAGTAACAACTGACAGAAAATATAATTGGGTCAAGGTTCTATATAGAGCAACATTTTGAGGGACACTTCACAGATAATTGCCAAAAAGGGTTTAAGGGTTTTCTAATCTCATCTTTTGTTCCCCATCCCTATTCTGCAGGGTTTAATATCCCAGACAATTTAGATTATGGAGGGTGCAATCCTATATTCCAAGTCAGTCCCTTTGAATTCTATTTGGCTTATATCTGAGTAAATATGAACAGGATTTCACTGTACATGCAGTGAACATTGCTGATGAAATTGTCAGAGGAAACATCACCACCATCACCATCTAGATTGATCCTCGACTAATGAAATCAACAGGAGAGAAATGCCATATTCTGTTGGCTGCATTATTTTCAAATAAGAGAGGTTTACAACTTGGATAGGAAAATAGGTTTCCAGGTGGAAAAGTCAAAACTGGAAACTGAATTGTTAGAACCCAAAACTAAAACACTCTCAAGAATGTATAACTTGCTGCTAAAATGGAATACGCAGGATGAGACAGTTAAATCTGCCATGATTAAATGGGCACAAGATGTTGGTCATAACATTATGTTTGCTGACTGGGAACAGTTGTGGACCACAGGTATGAAATTTACGGCATGTAATGCCCTAAGAGAGAATATTATGAAAATGATATACAGGTGGTACATGACACCAGTCAAGCTTGCAAAAATCTATCATTTGCCCGATAATAAATGTTGGAAGTGTAAGGAAAATGAAGGAACATTCTTTCACCTTTGGTGGACGTGCCCAAAGATTAAGGCTTTCTGGGAGATGATCTATAACGAAATGAAAAAAATATTTAAATATACATTCCTTAAGAAGCCAGAGGCCTTTCTCTTGGGCATGGTCGGCCAATTGGTGCCAAAGAAGGACAGAACTTTCTTTATGTATGGAACAACAGCAGCAAGAATTCTCATCGCAAAGTATTGGAAGACACAAGAGCTACCCACTCTGGAAGAGTGGCAGATGAAGCTGATGAACTATATGGAACTGGCAGAAATGACTGGCAGAATCCGAGACCTGGGAGAAGAGTTGGTGGAAGAAGACTGGAAGAAATTTAAAGACTATCTTCAGAAATACTGTAAAATTAATGAATGTTAAAATTATGCTTGGATTGGTAATAAGTGGTAACTAGTGACAAAAGTTAATAAGATCATGTAAAAAAATGTATTGATAAATGGTTGAAAATATCGAAGTATAATATGTTATGGTATAAAGTTAAAATATTTGAAAAAGGGGAAGAATTTGCTGAATTAAGTATGCAAATGGGAACACAAAAGGGGGAGGTGTGAGGAGGTCAAGGACATAAGCATATGAAATTGAGGATACTGAGAAAAATGGATCTGTTTTATTATTATTATTTTATCAAATTTCTTTTTTTTCTTAACTAGCTGTTTTTTGTGTTTCTTTTGTGTTTTCTTTTTTGTAATGTTTATTTTTATCTGTGGATTTTTTTATTCTGTGAATTTTTATTTTTCTCTTTTGTAAAACTCCAATAAAAATTTATTAAAAAAAAAAAAGAAATGCCATATTCTGAAGGGAAAGTTTACTTCACCCAGTGCTCCACGATCAAGATCACAGAGGCAAAGTGTGGGGATTCTGCCCAACCTGCAGAGCCATTAGTTATATATATAAAAGGCTGGGAGTGGGAGTCACGTTGCAAGGAGGAGTAAAAGGGAAAAAAAGTGGTCAAGTGAGAGGTGGATGCTTGGCAGGTTTGGAGGACAAGTGTTTTCAACAGGCCACGCAGGTCAGAGCTATGCCAGGATTCCCAAGAAAAGAGGGAGTAGCTGCAGAGACTGGAATTTGGCCTTTGACAGAAAATGGGAGTTCCAGATAGCTTGTGTTCTCAGCCATCTTTACAGCATGTTGAATCGTGTTTGGCTTTTTGATTGGAAGACCGGCTTAAATTATATATATCTAATATTTAATATGCATTCTCTTTGCACTCAGAACAGTTGAAATATTTATAAACATTCCATAACGCCTCAGTAACCAAGCCAATGGCTACAAAGTACTAATGTATAGCCAACTGAAGCTAAAGCCTGCAGAGGTTCTAAAGACTGCAGGATCTGTTAATCTCACCTCCCCCTAACAACAGCAACAGCAGCAGCAGGACTCCCATTTATGTGATTGGGGTAGGATGCAACCTCTCAAGCTATGTCCCCTTCCTCATTAAAAATTTATATGTTTCATCCTTTATTTGCTACCCTTGTCACCTTTCTGTGAACAGAATGGTGCTCTGGGTTTGGCATCGCAATAGATGGTGGCTTTGCTTATCTCATTATTCCAGAATGCTGCATGCTACATTATTTTCTGCCAAACCCAGGTTTGAAAACTTGTGGTCTGGCCACCTTTGTACAGGAAGTGGCAGCAAAACAGCCTGTGGGTTTTCCTTTGTGGTGTTTGTGGTTCAATTTCTCACACAACAAACAGCTCCTAAATGTTTCACTCTTTTGGATGAAGTCATTTTCTGCCTGCTCTGTGGAGCAAGTTTGGCTAAATTATTCTTGTCGGTGACCATGGGAGGTCATTTGATATTGAAGTGTTACATTTATATCCCACCTTTCCTCCACAAGTAGGATTGTGAGGTAGGATTGGCTGAGATACCATGGCTGTCCCAGGTCACCTAGTGAGTTTTATTAGATCCTAGTCCAGTACTCTAACCTACTTATGATAATTTCAAGGACAGATTTCTGTAATGTGTTGTATGTGGGGCTGCCTCTGATTACAGTCATACCTTGGTTGTCGAACGCTCAGGAACTCGGACGTTTTGGCTCCCGGACACCGCAAATCCAGAAGTGATTGTTCTGGTTTGCAAGCATTATTTTGGAACCCAAATGTTCGACCGGGCTTCCACGGCTTCTGATTGGCTGCAGGAGCAATTTGGGTTTTGAACGTTTTGGAAGTCGAACTGTATGGTTGAGAAACTTCAGCTGGTGCAGATTCAATGAGTAGGTGGCTGACTGGCACAAGATATTGCACCAATCCTGGTCCGACTGCAATGGCTGCCAAGCACTTTCTGGGCCCAATTCAAAGTGCTGGTTTAGCCCTATACAGTGGTACCTCGGGTTAAGTACTTAATTCGTTCCGGTGGTCCGTTCTTAACCTGAAACTGTTCTTAGTCTGAAGCACCACTTTAGCTAATGGGGCCTCCTGCTGCCACCGGAGCATGATTTCTGTTCTCCTCCTGAAGCAAAGTTCTTAACCTGAGGTACTATTTCTGAGTTAGCGGAGTCTGTAACCTGAAGCGCATGTAACCTGAAGCGTATGTAACCCGAGGTACCACTGTAAAGTCTTACAAGGCTCAAGACCACAATACCTCAGGGACCTTCTTCCATATGAATCTTCCTGAGGCCTTCAGATGATGTGTGCCTCTGCTATGAATGGTCCAGAGCAGGGGTTGGTAAAGTTTTTGTGGCTTGGGCCGGTTCACAGTCCCACAGATGCCACGGTGGGCCAGAGTGTGTGTTTTTTATGTGTGTACACGCACACACGCATGCACAAATGCTATTTCCGGTGCTCTTTCTGGCGCTGAGGAGGACCTTCCTGCAGCCAATGGGAAACCGGCCAGCGTCATGGAAGGCGGTCCCCGCTCTGTTCCATGCTGGTTTAGCGCAGCGCACGGGAGCCGACCGAGCAGGAGGTGGGGGGCGCTGAGCGGGCAGTAGAGGTCCATGGGACAATTTAACAACCCCCATGGGCTGCTTGTGGCCCATGGGCCTTAGGATGCTGACCCCTGGTCCAGAGGGTAGCAACAGAAGAATGGGCCTTTTCTGTGGTGGCTCCCCTTTTGTGGAATGCTCTCCTGAGAGAGGTTCAACTTGTACCTTCAGTACATATCTTTAGGCACCAGGCAGAAACATTCCTCTTCTCCTAGGTCTTTCTTTTTAATTGTGGGGGTATTGTTTCTGTTTGTTACTATGTTAAAGATTTGTGTGTTTTTATATTGTAAACTGCCCCGTGATCCTCAGGTGAATGGCAGTATATAAATTTTATTAATAATATTAAGCATAATGATATTTAACATTTATATATCATCATTTTCCTACATGGCTTACAAAAAACAATTGAAAATGTACACAGAAATACACCAATAAAATAAAAAAGGTGGGCACATAATTTTTCGAAATATAGATAAAAGCAGTTTTAAAATAATGTATGCACATAACAAGAGCACATGTCTAGGTTCACTTGTCTAATCAAGAAAGGCCAAAGACACTGTCTCACACAGGTACACTAATCTGTCAAATGGTAGAAGAAGTGGGTTGGGTTGCGGAGCCCCAGTCTACAAAAGAACCATTAAAGTCTGTTCCATATAAAAATATCTTTGAATAAGTAACATCCTGACTCCTCCCTGGAAACTACTGTGACTGATTTACTGTTAGTGCTGGGCAACCCCCTTTTCCAACATGCAGCCTGTTTATTCTGGCAGCGGAAAGAGGCAATTGATTCCACATGAACACCGTTTTGGGTTCTCCTTTGAAGTAACCCTTGAAAGGCTGTTCCTTCACTAACAGGGCAGCAGCAAGCCATGTTACATTCAAAGCGAATTCATCCTAGTTGCCCTGTGGGAGTGGGTGACCTCAGACCCAAGCGCCAATGTAGTCCTCCAGTCCTTTCTGTCCAGCCCTGACACCACTCACTGACCCTGCTTTGCACTCCTTCAGGTCACTTCTCTCACCTGGATCACCCTACCCCAGAGACAGAAGGAGAGAAATAGCACGAACATGCATTGTTTTCCAAAACCTGAGCAAACCTATGGCAGCCACAGAAACCACATCCACAACTCTGGATATAACTTATCCTAGGCTTAATGTGATATAAGTGTACTGCAAGAACGCCAAGTGAATGTTTTTCTTACCTGAAGCTTTCGTCGTCGTCATCCCCCGCCCCATAATAGAACTTGGTCCATTCTGAATGCTGAAAGATTCAGGAAAGAAAAAAGAAACAACTTCAAAGAATAGTGAAAGTTGGAGGTTGGAGAATTCCAATGGAAATGGGAGATGAGCTTGCGTTCACTTACTGCATTGAACTGCAGGTGGTTTAATTAGATGACCCTTGCGGTCCCTTTTAGCTCTATAGTTCTATTATTCTGCACACGCGACATCACGTACGGACTGCACACGGGTGGCATCCCGTATGGACTACACATGCATGGCATATCTTGCAAAAGCACACGCGTGGCATCCCATATGATAATAATAATAATAATTTATTATTTGTACCCCGCCCATCTGGCTGGGTTTCCCCAGCCACTCTGGGCGGCTTCCATAGAAACCAAAAATACACTAAAATATCACAGATTAAAAACTTCCCTGAACACGTGTGCGCAGTTGGGCAGTATGCCGCGCCTGCGCAGTCCGTATGGGATGCTGCGTGTGCGCAGTCCACACAGGAATCTCCACGTACACAGTCCCTAAAATATCACAGATTAAAAACTTCCCTGAACAGCAATTCCACAGTATAATGCATGTATGCAGTCTGTGCAGGATTCTGCACGTACACAGTCTTAAAGAAATCACGAGCGTGCGCAGTCCGTACGGTATGCCACGCGTGCTGAGTCCGCAAGTGATGCCACGTGTATACACTCCATGGATGATGTCACGCTAGTGCAAATCCACGGTATAACGTGTGTGTGCAGTCCATACAGAATTCCACACGCACACCATCCTTATGAAATGGTGAGCGTGCGCAGTCCATACAGTTTTCCACTCGTGTTGAGTCCAAAATTGATGCCATGTGTGCACACTCCATGGATGATGTCGCGCTTGAGCAATTCCACAGTATAACACATGTGTGCAGTCCGTGCAGGATTCCGCACGCACACTGTCCTTATGAAATGACGAGCAGGCACAGTCCATACGGTAGGCAACGCGTGCTGAGTCCGAAAGTGATGCCATGTGTGCACACTCAATGGACGATGTTGCACCAGCGCAGTCCGTACGGGATGCTGCATGTGCGCTGTCTGTGCAGGATTCCACACACACACTGTCCTTATGAAATGGCGAGCGGGCGCAGTCCATACAGTTTTCTACTCGTGCTGAGTCCAAAATTGATGCGACGTGTGCACACTCCATGGACGATGTCGCGCTTGAGCAATTCCACGGTATAACGCGTGTGCGCAGTCTGTGCAGGATTCCGCACGCACACTGTCCTTATGAAATGACGAGCGGGCACAGTCCATACGGTAGGCAACGCGTGCTGAGTCCGAAAGTGATGCCATGTGTGCACACTCAATGGACGATGTTGCACCAGCGCAGTCCATACGGGATGCTGCATGTGCGCTGTCTGTGCAGGATTCCACACGCACACTGTCCTTATGAAATGGCGAGCGGGCGCAGTCCATACAGTTTTCTACTCGTGCTGAGTCCAAAATTGATGCAACGTGTGCACACTCCATGGACGATGTCGCGCTTGAGCAATTCCACGGTATAACGCGTGTGCGCAGTCTGTGCAGGATTCCGCACGCACACTGTCCTTATGAAATGGCGAGCGGGCGCAGACCGTACGGTATGCCACGCGTGCTGAGTCCGAAAGTGATGCCACGTGTGCACATTCCATGGACGCTGTTGCACTTGTGCAATTCCACGGTATAACACGTGTGCGCAGTTGGACAGTATGCCGCGCCAGCGCAGTCCGTACGGGATGCTGCGTGTGCACAGTACGCACAGGATTCTGCACGTACACAGTCCTTATGAAATGGCGAGCATGCTCAGTCCGTAGGGTATGCCACGCGTGCTGACTCCGAAAGTGATGCCACGTGTGCACACTCCATGGACGATGTCACGCTTGTGCAATTCCACGGTATAACACGTGTGCGCAGTTGGACAGTATGCCGCGCCAGCGCAGTCCGTATGGGATGCTGTGTGTGCACAGTCCGCACAGGATACCGTACATACAAAGTCCCTATGAAATGGTGAGCGTGCGCGGACCGTACGGTATGCCACACGTGCTGAGTCCGAAAGTGATGCCACACATGCACACTCCATGGACGATGCCGTGCTTGAGCAATTGCACAGTATAACGCCTGTCCGCAGTCTGTACAGGATTCCGCACGTACACTGTCCTTATGAAATGGCGAGCGGGCGCAGACCGTACAGTATGCCACGCGTGCTGAGTCCGAAAGTGATGCCACGTGTTCACACTCCATGGATGCTGTTGCGCTTGTACAATTCCACAGTATAACGCGTGTGCACAGTCCGCACAGGATTACGCACGTACACATTCCTTATGAAATGGCAAGCGTGTGCAGTCCGTACGGTATGCCACACGTGCTGAGTCTGCAAGTGATGGCAAGTGTGAACAGTCCATGGACGATGCCGCACTTGTGCAAATCCATGGTATAATGCGTCTGCGCAGTCCATACAGGATGTGCACAGTCCGCACAGGATTCCGCACGTACACATTCCTTATGAAATGGCGAGCATGCACAGTCCGTACGGTATGCCATACGTACGGTATGCCATACGTCCACAAGTGATGCCACGTGTATACACTCCATGGAGGCTGTCGCGCTTGTACAATTCCACGGTATAACGCATGTGCGCAGTTGGACACTATGCCGCGCCTGCGCAGTGCGTACGGGATGCCGCATGTGCACAGTCGGCACAGGATTCCGCACGTACACAGTCCGTATGAAAATGCTAGTGTTCGGAGTTCGTATGGAATGCCAGGCTTGCTGAGTAAACAAGTGATGCCGTACTTGAGCAATTCCACGGTATAACACGTGTGCGCAGTTGGGCAGTATGCCGCGCCTGCGCAGTCCGTAAGCGATGCTGCCTGTGCGCAGTCCGCACAGGAATCTGCACGTACACAGTCCTTATGAAATGGCGAGAGTGCGCAGTCCATACGGATTTCCACTTGTGCTGAGTCCGAAAGTGATGCCACATGTGCACACTCCATGGACGATGTTGCGCTTGTGCAATTCCACGGTATAACACGTGTGCACAGTTGGGCAGTATGCCGCGCCTGCGCAGTCCGTATGCGATGCTGCCTGTGCGCAGTCCGCACAGGAATCTGCACGTACATAGTCCTTATGAAATGGCGAGAGTGCGCAGTCCATACGGATTTCCACTTGTGCTGAGTCCGAAAGTGATGCCACATGTGCACACTCCGTGGACGCTGTTGCGCTTGTACAATTCCACGGTATAACACGTGTGCGCAGTTGGGCAGTATGCCGCGCCTGCGCAGTCCGTATGGGATGCTGCGTGTGCGCAATCCGCACAGGAATCTGCACGTACACAGTCCTTATGAAATGGCGAGAGTGCGCAGTCCATACGGATTTCCACTTGTGCTGAGTCCGAAAGTGATGCCACATGTGCACACTCCATGGACGATGTTGCTCTTGTGCAATTCCACGGTATAACACATGTGCGCAGTCCGTACGGGATGCTGCATGTGCACAGTCTGCACAGGATTCCGCACGTACACATTCCTTATGAAATGGCGAGCGTGCGCAGTCCATACGGTATTCCACGCGTACTGAATCCGCAAGTGATGCCACGTGTTTACACTCCATGGACGATGTCGCGCTAGTGCAAATCCACGGTATAACGCATGTGCGCAGTCCATACAGGATTCCACACGTACACATTCCTTATGAAATGGCCAGCGTGCGTAGTCCATACGGTTTTCCACTCGTGCTGAGTCCAAAAATTTATGCCACGTATGCACACTCCATGGACGATGTCGCGCTTGTACTATTCCACGGTATAACACATGTGCGCAGTTGGACAGTATGCCGCACCTGCGTAGTCCGTACGGAATGCTGCGTGTGCACAGTCCGCACAGGATTCCACACGTACACAGTCTTTAAGAAATGGCGAGCATGCGCAGTCCGTACGGTATATCACGCGTGCTGAGTCCGCAAGTGATGCCACGTATATACACTCCATGGACGATGTCGTGCTAGTGCAAATCCATGGTATAATATGTGTGCGCAGTCCGTACACAATTCCACACGCACACCGTCCTTATGAAATGGCAAGCGTGCGCAGTCCATATGGTTTTCCACTCGTCTTGAGTCCAAAATTGATGCCACGTATGCACACTCCATGGACGATGTCGCGCTTGACCAATTCCAGTGTATAACACATGTGCGCAGTCCGTGCAGGATTCCGCACGCACACTGTCCTTTTGAAATGGCGAGCGGGCGCAGTCCATACGGTAGGCAATGCGTTCTGAGTACACAAGTGATGCCACGAGTGTACACTCCATGGAGGCTGTCGCGCTTCTACAATTCCACGGTATAACGCGTGTGCGCAGTTGGATAGTATGCCGGGCTTGCGCAGTCCGTACGGGATGCTGCGTGTGCACAGTCCGCACAGGATTCCGCACCTACACAGTCCTTATGAAATGGCGAGCATGTGCAGTCCATACGGTATGCCAGGCTTGCTGAGTCCGAAAGTGATGCCACGTGTGCACACTCCATGGACGATGCCGCGCTTGAGCAATTCCACGGTATAACGCATGTGCGCAGTCTGTGCAGGATTCCGCACGCACACTGTCCTTATGAAATGGCGAGCTGGCGCAGACCGTACGGTATGCCACGTGTACTGAGTCTGAAAGTGATGCCACGTGTGCACACTCCATGGAGGCTGTCGCGCTTGTACAATTCCACGGTATAACGCGTGTGCGCAGTTGGACAGTATGCCGCGCCTGCGCAGTCCGTACGGGATGCTGCATGTACACATTCCACACAGGATTCCGCACCTACACAGTCCTTATGAAATGGCAAGCATGCGCCGTTCGTACAGTATGCGAAGCTTGCTGCGTACATAAGTGATGCCACGTGTGTACACTCCATGGACGCTGTTGCGCTTGAGCAATTCCATAGTATAACGTGTGTGCACAGTTGGACAGTATGCCTTTCCTGCGCAGTCCATACGGGATGCTGCGTGTGCATAGTCTGCAAAGGATACCGTACGTACAAAGTCCCTATGGAATAGTGAGCGTGCGCAGTTCGTACGGTATGCCACTCGTGTTGAGTCCGCAAGTGATTCCACGTGTGCACACTCCATGGACGATGCCACGATTGAGTAATTCCACGGTATAACGTGTGTGCGCAGTCCATACAGGATTCCACACGCACACCGTCCTTATGAAATGGCGAGTGTGCGCAGTCCATACGGTTTTCCACTCGTATTGAGTCCAAATTTGATACAACGTGTGCACACACCAAGAACGATGTCGCCCTTGTGTAAGTCCATGGTATAACGCGTGTGCACAGTCTGTGCAGGATTCTGCACGCACACCGTCTTTATTAAATGGCGAGCGGGCACAGTCCATACGGTAGGAAACACATGCTGAGTCCGTAAGTGATGCCACGAGTGTACACTCCATGGAGGCTGTCTCGCTTGTACAATTCCACGGTATAACGCGTGTGCGCAGTTGGACAGTATGCCGCGCCTGCGCAGTCCGTACGGGATGCTGCATGTACACAGTCCGCACAGGATTCCGCACCTACACAGTCCTTATGAAATGGCAAGCATGCGCCGTCCGTACAGTATGCCAAGCTTGCTGCGTACATAAGTGATGCCACGTGTGTACACTCCATGGACGCTGTTGCGCTTGAGCAATTCCACGGTATAACGTGTGTGCACAGTTGGACAGTATGCCTTTCCTGCGCAGTCCGTACGGGATGCTGCGTGTGCATAGTTCGCACAGGATACCGTACGTACAAAGTCCCTAAGAAATAGTGAGCGTGCGCAGTTCGTACGGTATGCCACTCGTGTTGAGTCCGCAAGTGATTCCACGTGTGCACACTCCATGGACGATGCCGCGATTGAGTAATTCCACAGTATAACGTGTGTGCGCAGTCCGTACAGGATTCCACACACACACCGTCCTTATGAAATGGCGAGCGTGCGCAGTCCATACGGTTTTCCACTCGTATTGAGTCCAAATTTGATACCACGTGTGCACGCACCAAGAACGATGTCGCCCTTCTGCAAGTCCATGGTATAACGCCTGTGCACAGTCCGTACAGGATTCCGCATGTACACAGTCCTTATGAAATGGCGAGCGTGCGCACACGCATTATACCGTGGAATTGCTCAAGCGCCCGCTCGCCATTTCATAAGGACGGTGTGCGTGCGGAATCCTGTACAGACTGCACACACGCGTTATACCGTGGAATTGCTCAAGTGCGGCATCGTTTATGGAGTGTGCACACGTGGCATCACTTTCGGACTCAGCACGCATGGCATACCGTACGGTATGCGCCCGCTCGCCATTTCATAAGGACTGTATACGTGCAGAATGCTGTGCGGACTGTGCACACGCAGCATCCCATACGGCCTGCGCAGGCGCGGCATACTATCCAATTGCGCACACGAGTTATACCGTGGAATTGCACAAGCGCTGCATTGTCCATGGACTGTGCACACGTGGCATCACTTTCGGACTCAGCACGCGTGGCACACAGTACAGACTGAGCACGCTCACCATTTCATAAGGACGGTGTGCGTGCGGAATCCTGTACAGACTGCGCACACACATTATACCGTGGAATTGCTTAAGTGCGGCATCCTCCATGGAATGTGCACACGTGGCATCACTTGCGGACTCAGCATGTGTGGCACACAGTACAGACTGAGCACGCTCACCATTTCAAAAGGACTGTGTATGTGCGGAATCCTGTAGGGATTGCGCACACATTTTATACTGTGGAATTGCTCAATCGCGGCATCGTCCATGGAGTGTACACACGTGGAATCACTTGCGGACTCAGCATGAGTGGCATACGGTACGAACTGCGCACGCTCACTGTTTCATAGGGACTTTGTACGTACCGTATCCTGTGCGGACTGTGCACACGCAGCATCACGTACGGACTGCGCAGGCAAGGAATACTGTCCAACTGCGCACACGCGTTATACCGTGGAATTGCACAAGCGCAACAACGTCCATGGAGTGTACACACGTGGCATCACTTATGTACGCAGCAAGCTTGGCATACCGTTTGGACGGCGCATGCTCGACATTTCATAAGGACTGTGAAGGTGCGGAATCCTGTGCGGACTGTGCACACGCAGCATCCCGTATGGACTGCGCAGGCAAGGCATACTGTCCAATTTCGCACATGCGTTATACCATGGAATTGTACAAGCGCAACAGCCTCAATGGAGTGTACACTCGTGGCATCACTTGCGGACTCAGCACGCGTTGCCTACTGTATGGACTGCACCCTCTCGCCATTTCATAAGTACGGTGTGCATGCGGAATCCTGCTCAGACTGCGCACACGCGTTATACCGTGGAATTGTACAAGCGCGGCATCGTCCATGGAGTTTACACACATGGCATCACTTGCGGACTCAGCACGCGTTGCATACTGTATGGACTGCGCACGCTCACTATTTCATAGGGACTTTGTACGCACGGTATCCTGTGCGAACTGTGCACACACAGCATCCCGTACGGACTGCGCAGGCAAGGCATACTGTCCAACTGCGCACACGCGTTATACCGTGGAATTGTACAAGCGCAATAGCCTCAATGGAGTGTACACACGTGGCATCACTTATGTACGCAGTAAGCTTGGCATACTGTAAGGACAGCGCATGCTTGCCATTTCATAAGGACTGTGTAGGTGCAGAATCCTGTGCGGACTGTGTACATGCAGCATCCCGTACGGACTGCGCAGGCGCGGCATACTGTCCAACTGCGCACACGCGTTATACCGTGGAATTGTACAAGCGCGACAGCCTCCATGGAGTGTACATTCGTGGCATCACTTGCGGACTCAGCACGCGTGGCACACAGTATGGACTGCGCACACTCGCCATTTCATAAGGACTGTATACATGCGGAATCCTGTATGGACTGCGCACACGCGTTATACCGTGGAATTGCACAAGCGCAACAGCATCCATGGAGTGTACACACATGCCATCACTTGTTTACTCAGCAAGCCTGGCATTCCATACGAACTGCGAACACTAGCATTTTCATACGGACTGTGTACGTGCAGAATCCTGTGCGGACTGTGCGCATGCAGCATCCCGTACGCACTGCGCAGGCGCGGCATAGTGTCCAACTGCGCACATGCGTTATACCGTGGAATTGTACAAGCGCGACAGCCTCCATGGAGTGTACATTCGTGGCATCACTTGCGGACTCAGCACGCGTGGCACACAGTATGGACTGCGCACACTCGCCATTTCATAAGGACTGTGTACATGCGGAATCCTGTACAGACTGTGCACAGGCGTTATACCATGGACTTGCAGAAGGGCAACATCGTCTTGGTGTGTGCACATGTGGTATCAAATTTGGACTCAATACGAGTGGAAAACCGTATGGACTGCGCACGCTCGCCATTTCATAAGGACGGTGTGCGTGTGGAATCCTGTACGGACTGCGCACACACGTTATACCGTGGAATTACTCAATCGCGGCATCGTCCATGGAGTGTGCACATGTGGAATCACTTGCGGACTCAACACGAGTGGCATACCGTACGCACTGCGCACGCTCACTATTTCATAGGGACTTTGTACGTACGGTATCCTTTGCGGACTATGCACACGCAGCATCCCGTATGGACTGCGCAGGCAAGGCATACTGTCGAACTGTGCACATGCGTTATACCGTGGAATTGCTCAAGCGCAACAGCGTCCATGGAGTGTACACACGTGGCATCACTTATGTACGCAGTAAGCTTGGCATACTGTACGGACAGCGCATGCTTGCCATTTCATAAGGACTGTGTAGGTGCAGAATCCTGTGCGGACTGTGTACATGCAGCATCCCGTACGGACTGCGCAGGCGCGGCATACTGTCCAACTGCGCACACGCGTTATACCGTGGAATTGTACAAGCGCGACAGCCTCCATGGAGTGTGCACACGTGGCATCACTTTCAGACTCAGTACGCGTGGCATACCGTACGGTCTCGCCAGCTCGCCATTTCATAAGGACAGTGTGCGTGCGGAATCCTGTGCGGACTGTGCACACGCAGCATTCCGTACGGACTACGCAGGTGCGGCATACTGTCCAACTGCGCACACGTGTTATACCGTGGAATAGTACAAGGGCGACATCGTTCTTGGTGTGTGCATACGTGGCATCAATTTTGGACTCAAAACGAGTGGAAAACCGTATGGACTGCGCACGCTTGCCATTTCATAAGGACGGTGTGCGTGTGGAATTCAGTACGGACTGCGCACGCATGTTATACCGTGGATTTGCACTAGCACGACATCGTCCATGGAGTGTATATACGTGGCATCACTTGCGGACTCAGCACGCTTGGCATACCGTACGGACTGCGCATGCTCGCTATTTCTTAAAGACTATGTACGTGCGGAATCCTGTGCGGACTGTGCACACGCAGCATTCCGTACGGACTACGCAGGTGCGGCATAATGTCCAACTGCGCACACGTGTTATACCGTGGAATAGTACAAGCGCGACATCGTCCATGGAGTGTGCATACGTGGCATAAATTTTTGGACTCAACACGAGTGGAAAACCATATGAACTACGCACGCTGGTCATTTCATAAGGAATGTGTACGTGTGGAATCCTGTATGGACTGCGCACATGCGTTATACCGTGGATTTGCACTAGCGCGACATCGTCCATGGAGTGTAAACACGTGGCATCACTTGCGGATTCAGTACGCGTGGAATACCGTATGGACTGCGCACGCTCGCCATTTCATAAGGAATGTGTATGTGCGGAATCCTGTGCAGACTGTGCACATGCAGCATCCCGTACGGACTGCGCACACGTGTTATACCGTGGAATTGTACAAGAGCAACATCGTCCATGGAGTGTGCACATGTGGCATCACTTTCGGACTCAGCACAAGTGGAAATCCGTATGGACTGCGCACTCTCGCCATATCATAAGGACTGTGTACGTACAGATTCCTGTGCGGACTGCGCACACGCAGCATCCCATACGGACTGCGCAGGCGTGGCATACTGCCCAACTGCGCACACGTGTCATACCGTGGAATTGTACAAGCACAACAGCGTCCATGGAGTGTGCACACGTGGCATCACTTTTGGACTCAGCACAAGTGGAAATCCGTTTGGACTGCGCACTCTCGCCATTTCATAAGGACTGTGTAGGTGCAGATTCCTGTGCGGACTGCGCACAGGCAGCATCGCATACGGACTGCGCAGGCGCGGCATACTGCCCAACTGCACACACATATTATACCGTGGAATTGCTCAAGTGCGGCATCGTCTATGGAGTGTGCACACGTGGCATCACTTTCGGACTCAGCACGCGTGGCATACCGTACGGTCTGCGCCCGCTCGCCATTTCATAAGGACTGTATACATGCGGAATCCTGTACGGACTGCGCACACGCGTTATACCGTGGAATTGCACCAGCGCAACAGCGTCCATGGAGTGTACACACGTGGCATCACTTGTTTACTCAGCAAGCCTGGCATTCCATACGAACTGCGAACACTAGCATTTTCATACGGACTGTGTACGTGCGGAATCCTGTGCGGACTGTGCGCATGCAGCATCCCGTACGCACTGCGCAGGCGCGGCATAGTGTCCAACTGCGCACATGCGTTATACCGTGGAATTGTACAAGCGCGACAGCCTCCATGGAGTGTATACACGTGGCATCACTTGTGGACTCAGCACGTATGGCATACCGTACGGACTGCGCACGCTCGCCATTTCATAAGGAATGTGTACGTGCGGAATCCTGTGCGGACTGTGCACATGTGTTTTACTGTGGAATTGTACAAACGCAACAGCGTCCATGCAGTGTGCACACGTGGCATCACTTTCGGACTCAGCACAAGTGTCATACAGTACGGACTGTGCACGCTCGTCATTTAATAGGGACTGTGTACTTGCGGAATCCTGTATGGACTGCGCACATGCATTATACCATGGATTTGCACAAGTGCGGCATCGTCCATGGACTGTTCACACTTGCCATCACTTGCAGACTCAGCACGCGTGGCATACCGTACGGACTGCACACGCTTGCCATTTCATAAGGAATGTGTACGTGCGTAATCCTGTGCGGACTGTGCACACGCGTTATACTGTGGAATTGTACAAGCGCAACAGCGTCCATGGAGTGTGAACACGTGGCATCACTTTCGGACTCAGCACGCGTGGCATACTGTACGGTCTGCACCCGCTCGCCATTTCATAAGGACAGTGTGCGTGCGGAATCCTGTACAGACTGCGGACAGGCATTATACTGTGCAATTGCTCAAGCGCGGCATCGTCCATGGATTGTGCACACGTGGCATCACTTTCGGACTCAGCACATGTGGCATACCGTACGGTCCGCGCACGCTCACCATTTCATAGGGACTTTGTATGTACGGTATCCTGTGCGGACTGTGCACACAGAGCATCCCATACGGACTACGCTGGCGCGGCATACTGTCCAACTGCGCACATGTGTTATATGGTGGAATTGCACAAGCGCAACAGCGTCCATGGAATGTGCACACGTGGCATCACCTTCGGAATCAGCATGCGTGGCATACCCCAGAGTCTGCGCCCGCTCGCCATTTCATAAGGACAGTGTGCGTGTGGAATCCTGCACAGACAGCGCACATGCAGCATCCCGTACGGACTGCGCTGGTGCAACATCGTCCATTGAGTGTGCACACATGGCATCACTTTCGGACTCAGCACGCGTGGCATATCGTACGGTCTGCGCCCGCTCACCATTTCATAGGGACTGTGTACGTGCGGAATCCTGTACGGACTGCACACAGGCGTTATACCGTAGAATTGTTCAAGCGCGGCATCGTCCATGGAGTTTACACTTGGCATCACTTGAAGACTCAGCATGCGTTGCATACCGTATGGACTGCACACGCTCACCATTTCATAGGGACTGTGTACGTGCGGAATCCTGTACGGACTGCACACAGGCGTTATACCGTGGAATTGCACAAGCTCGACATCGTCCATGAAGTGTACACACATGGCATCACTTGTGTACTCAGCACGCGTAACCCTGTACGGACTGCGCACATGTGTGGAATTGCGTGGAATTGCTCAATCGCGGCATCGTCCATGGAGTGTGCACACGTGGAATCACTTGCGGACTCAACACGAGTGGCATACCGTACGAACTGCGCGCGCTCACTATTTCATAGGGACTTTGTACGTACGGTATCATGTGCGGACTGTGCACACGCAGCATCCCGTACGGACTGCGCAGGCGCGGCATACTGTCCAACTGCACACACACGTTATATCGTGGAATTGTACAAGCGCGACAGCCTCCATGGAGTGTACACACATGGTATCACTTGCGGACTCAGCACACGTTGCCTACCGTATGGACTGCACACGCTCACCATTTCATAGTGACTGTGTACGTGCCAAATCATGTACGGACTGCGCACAGGCGTTATACTGTGGAATTGCACAAGCGCAACAGCGTCCATGGAGTGTGCACACGTGGCATCACTTTCGGACTCAGCACGCGTGGCATACCGTACGGTCTGCGCAAGCTCGCCATTTCATAAGGACAGTGTGCGTGCGGAATCCTGTACAGACTCCGGACAGGCGTTATACTGTGGAATTGCTCAAGCGCGACATTGTCCATTGAGTGTGCACACATGGCATCACTTGCGGAATCAGCACGCGCTGCCTACCGTATGGACTGTGCCCGCTCGTCATTTCATAAGGACAGTGTGCGTGCGGAATCCTGCACGGACTGCGCACATGTGTTATACTGTGGAATTGCTCAAGCGCGACATCATCCATGGAGTGTGCACACATGGCATCAATTTTGGACTCAACATGAGTGGAAAACCGTATGGACTGCGCACGCTCGCCATTTCATAAGGACGGTGTGCGTGTGGAATTCTGTATGGACTGCGCACACACGTTTTACCGTGGATTTGCACTAGCGTGACATCATCCATGGAGTGTATACACGTGGCATCACTTGCCGACTCAGCACGCGTGGCATACCGTACGGACTGCGCACGCTCGCGATTTCTTAAAGACTGTGTACGTGCAGAATCCTGCACAGACTGCGTACATGCGTTATACTGTGGAATTGCTCAAGTGCGACATCGTCCATGGAGTGTGCACACGTGGCATCAATTTTGGACTCAACACGAGTGGAAAACCGTATGGACTGTGCACGCTCCCCATTTCATAAGGAATGTGTACGTGCGGAATCCTGTGCGGACTGTGCACATGTGATTTACTGTGGAATTGTACAAACACAACAGCGTCCATGCAGTGTGCACACGTGGCATCACTTTCGGACTCAGCACAAGTGGCATACAGTACTGACTGTGCACGCTCGCCATTTAATAGGGACTGTGTACTTGTGGAATCCTGTATGGACTGCGCACACGCATTATACCATGGATTTGCACAAGTGCGGCAACGTCCATGGACTGTTCACACTTGCCATCACTTGCAGACTCAGCACGCGTGGCATACCGTACGGACTGCACACGCTTGCCATTTCATAAGGAATGTGTACATGCGTAATCCTGTGCGGACTGTGCACACGCGTTATACTGTGGAATTGTACAAGCGCAACAGCGTCCATGGAGTGTGAACACGTGGCATCACTTTCGGACTCAGCACGCGTGGCATACTGTACGGTCTGCACCCGCTCGCCATTTCATAAGGACAGTGTGCTTGCGGAATCCTGTACAGACTGCGGACAGGTGTTATACTGTGCAATTGCTCAAGTGCGGCATCGTCCATGGAGTGTGCACACGTGGCATCACTTTCGGACTCAGCACATGTGGCATACCGTACAGTCCGCGCACGCTCACCATTTCATAGGGACTTTGTATGTACAGTATCCTGTGCGGACTGTGCACACGCAGCATCCCGTACGGACTGCGCTGGCGCGGCATACTGTCCAACTGCGCACACGTGTTATACCATGGAATTGCACAAGCGTGACATCGTCCATGGAGTGTGCACACGTGGCATCACTTTCGGAGTCAGCACGCGTGGCATACCCTACGGACTGAGCACGCTCGCCATTTCATAAGGACTGTGTACGTGCAGAATCCTGTGCGTACTGTGCACACGCAACATCCCGTACGGACTGCGCTGGCGCTGCACACTGTCCAACTGCGCACATGTGTTATACCGTGGAATTGCACAAGCGCAACAGCGTCCATGGAATGTGCACACGTGGCATCACTTTTGGACTCAGCACGCGTGGCATACCGTACGGTCTGTGCCTGCTCGCCATTTCATAAGGACAGTGTGCATGCGGAATCCTGCACAGACTGCGCACACGCGTTATACCGTGGAATTGCTCAAGCGCGACATCGTCCATGGAGTGTGCACACATTGCATCAATTTTGGACTCAGCACGAGGGGAAAACTGTATGGACTGCGCCCGCTCGCCATTTCATAAGGACAGTGTGCGTGTGGAATCCTGCACAGACAGCGCACATGCAGCATCCTGTACGGACTGCGCTGGTGCAACATCGTCCATTGAGTGTGCACACGTGGCATCACTTCAGGACTCAGCATGTGTTGCATACCGTATAGACTGCACACGCTCACCATTTCATAGGGACTGTGTACATGCGGAATCCTGTACGGACTGCACACAGGCGTTATACCGTGGAATTGCACAAGCGCGACATCGTCCATGAAGTGTACACATATGGCATCACTTGTGTACTCAGCACGCGTAACAGTGTACGGACTGCGCACATGTGTGGAATTGCGTGGAATTGCTCAATCACGGCATCGTCCATGGAGTGTGCACACGTGGAATCACTTGTGGACTCAACACGAGTGGCATACCGTACGAACTGCGCACGCTCACTATTTCATAGGGACTTTGTACGTACGGTATCATGTGCGGACTGTGCACACGCAGCATCCCGTACGGACTGCGCAGGCGCGGCATACTGTCCAACTGCACACACACGTTATATCGTGGAATTGTACAAGCGCGACAGCCTCCATGGAGTGTACACACGTGGCATCAGTTGCGGACTCAGCACACGTTGCCTACCATATGGACTGCACACGCTCACCATTTCATAGTGACTGTGTACGTGCCGAATCATGTACGGACTGTGCACACGCGTTATACCGTGGAATTGCACAAGCGCAACAGCGTCCATGGAGTGTGCACACGAGGCATCACTTTCGGACTCAGCACGCGTGGCATACCGTACGGTCTGCGCCAGCTCGCCATTTCATAAGGACAGTGTGCGTGCGGAATCCTGTACAGACTCCGGACAGGCGTTATACCGTGGAATTGCTCAAGCCCACATTGTCCATCGAGTGTGCACACATGGCATCACTTGCGGAATCAGCACGCGTTGCCTACCGTATGGACTGTGCCCGCTCGTCATTTCATAAGGACAGTGTGCGTGCGGAATCCTGCACGGACTGCGCACATGTGTTATACTGTGGAATTGCTCAAGCGCGACATCATCCATGGAGTGTGCACACGTGGCATCAATTTTGGACTCAACATGAGTGGAAAACCGTATGGACTGCGCACGCTCGCCATTTCATAAGGACGGTGTGCGTGTGGAATTCTGTATGGACTGCGCACACACGTTATACCGTGGATTTGCACTAGCGTGACATCATCCATGGAGTGTATACACGTGGCATCACTTGCGGACTCAGCACGCGTGGCATACCGTACGGACTGCGCACGCTCGCGATTTCTTAAAGACTTTGTACGTGCAGAATCCTGCACAGACTGCGTACATGCGTTATAGTGTGGAATTGCTCAAGTGCGACATCGTCCATGGAGTGTGCACACGTGGCATCAATTTTGGACTCAACACGAGTGGAAAACCGTATGGACTGTGCATGCTCCCCATTTCATGAGGACGGTGTGCGTGTGGAATTCTGTACGGACTGCGCACACGTGTTATACCGTGGATTTGCACTAGCGCGGCATCGTCCATGGAGTTTACACACGTGGCATCACTTGAGGACTCAGCACGCCTTGCATACCGTATGGACTGCACACGCTCACCATTTCATAAGGACTGTGTACGTGCAGAATGCTGTGCCGACTGTGCAAACGCAGCATCCCGTACGGTGTCGCAGGCACGGCATACTGTCCAACTCCGCACACGCGTTATACCGTGGAATTGCTCAAGCGCGGCATCGTCCATGGAGTGTGCACACGTGGCATCACTTGCGGACTCAGCACGCGTGGTATACCGTACAGACTGTGAACACTCGCCATTTCATACGGATTATGTACGTGCGGAATCCTGTGCGGACTGTGCACGCGCGTTATACCGTGGATTTGCACCAGCGCGACATCATCCATGGAGTGTGCACATGTGGCATCAATTTTTGGACTCAGCACAAGTGGAAAACCGTATGGACTATGCACGCTCACCATTTCTTAAGGACTGTGTACGTGCGGAATCCTGTGCAGACTGTGCACATGCAGCATCCCGTACGGACTGCGTACACGTGTTATACCGTGTAATTGCACAATCGCCACATCGTCCATCGAGTGTGCACACCTGGCATCACTTTCGGACTCAGCACGCGTGGCATACCGTACGGTCTGCGCCTGCTCACCATTTCATAAGGACTGTATACATGCGGAATCCTGTATGGACTGCGCACATGCGTTATACTGTGGAATTGCACAAGCGCAACAGCGTCCATGGAGTGTGCACACGTGGCATCACTTTTGGACTCAGCACAAGTGGAAATCCGTTTGGACTGCGCACTCTCGCCATTTCATAAGGACTGTGTAGGTGCAGATTCCTGTGCGGACTGCGCACAGGCAGCATCGCATACGGACTGCGCAGGCGCGGCATACTGCCCAACTGCACACACATATTATACCGTGGAATTGCTCAAGTGCGGCATCGTCTATGGAGTGTGCACACGTGGCATCACTTTCGGACTCAGCACGCGTGGCATACCGTACGGTCTGCGCCCGCTCGCCATTTCATAAGGACTGTATACATGCGGAATCCTGTACGGACTGCGCACACGCGTTATACCGTGGAATTGCACCAGCGCAACAGCGTCCATGGAGTGTACACACGTGGCATCACTTGTTTACTCAGCAAGCCTGGCATTCCATACGAACTGCGAACACTAGCATTTTCATACGGACTGTGTACGTGCGGAATCCTGTGCGGACTGTGCGCATGCAGCATCCCGTACGCACTGCGCAGGCGCGGCATAGTGTCCAACTGCGCACATGCGTTATACCGTGGAATTGTACAAGTGCGACAGCCTCCATGGAGTGTATACACGTGGCATCACTTGCGGACTAAGCACGTATGGCATGCCGTACGGACTGCGCACGCTCGCCATTTCATAAGGACTGTGTACATGCGGAATTCTGTACGGACTGCACACACACGTTATACCGTATAATTGCACAAGAGCAACATCGTCCATGGGGTGTGCACACATGGCATCACTTGCAGACTCAACATGTGTGGCATACCATACGGACTGCGCACGCTCGCCATTTCATAAGGACTGTGTATGTGCGGAATCCTGTACGGGCTGCGCACACACAGCATCCTGTACAGACTGCACAGGCGCGGCATACTGTCCAACTGCACACATGCGTTATACTGTGGAATTGCACAAGGGCGGCATCGTCCATGGAGTGTGCACACGTGGCATCACTTTCGGACTCAGCCCGCGTGGCATACCGTACGTACTGCGCATGCTCGCCATTTCGTAAGGACTGCGTATGTGCATAATCCTGTATGGACTGTGCACACACAGCATCCTGCCGGAGTGTGCACTCATGGCATCACTTCTTGACTCATCTTGTGTGGCGTACCGTATGAACTGCTCATGCCTGGCGGCATCACATATGCAGGGTGCACACACGGCATCATTTCCAGACTTGCTCGCCATTTCATAAGGATTGTGTACGTGCGGAATCCTGTACGGACTGCGCACACGCGTTATACCGTGGAATTGCACAAGCGCGGCATCGTTTAAACCACATCCTTATCTGCCTTTATAATTAATCAGATCAGATTAATCTGATTAATTAATCAGGTTAAACCACAGAGCCTAGGGCTTGCCAATCAGAAGGTTGGCGGTTCAAATCCCCATGACGGGGTGAGCTCCCGTTGCTCAGTCCCTGCTCCTGCCAACCTAGCAGTTTGAAAGCACATCAAAGTGCAAGTAGATTAAATAGGTACCGCTCTGGCGGGAAGGTAAACGGCGTTTCTGTGTGCTGCTCTGGTTCACAAGAAGCGGCTTAGTCATGCTGCCACATGACCCGGAAGCTGTACGCCAGCTCCCTTGCCAATAAAGTGAGATGAGCACCACAACCCCAGAGTCGGCCACAACTGGATCTAATGGTCAGGGGTCCCCTTTACCCTTTACCTTACTCATATTGTCAACACTGACTGGCAGCAACTCTCTGGAGGGGACATTCCCAGTCTTACCTCAAGAGGCCAGAAATTGAAAGTAGGACCTGCATGCAAAGCAGGTGCTCTTCTACTGAGTTATGGATCTAGGGGAGTGGTGCAGGTCTTCTGGAGTACCACAGCAGGTGGATTTTAAAGGTTAATATTCAGTTGAAGCCAGAACTCTTGTCTTTTACTGTTAATGGATAGACAACTGGAAAGGAATTGTGGAAGATTACTCCAATATATTATTATTACAGAAGCAAGATTGTTCTATGCTTAAAGATGAAAAGATAGTCCTACCCACTAAGGAGGAATGGCGTGGTACTTGGTTGAGATGGCAAAGTTAACTTGTTTAATTAGAGAAAAATCATTATAAACATTTATTCAGAACTGGAAACTTCTTGTCGACTTTTTGGGTAAAAGAGAAAACTTGCAATAGGATTTGAAGATTTGAACAAATATTGCTTTGCAGAAGATAGAGTGATTGGATCTGAATGAGTGAACATGATATTTAGCTGCAGGACAGAGAACTGGAAGTCATTTTGTCTATCTTCCCTTTCTTTTTCTTCTTTTGCTTTTCCTCTTTGCGTGCCTCTCATTCTCCTTGAGGGACTTTGAAAGCTGACACGAGAAAGAGTCCCTGTAAGGCAGGGTTAGGAAGTTCAGGATTGTATCTTTATTTAGCAGATCCATTGAAATTACTGTCTGAACTCAGATACGCCTCTTGCTTGCTTGGATGGAGAATTGGGGATCGGTGCCTTTTCTCTCTGTATGTGCAGACATAATCATGCAATTGAACTTTGTTGTTCTGCCCACCTTTGCCTCTGGCCTCACCACTTTCATGTGGCCTTTGGAAGGCTGAAAAAAGTTCCCCACCCCGTTAAATGGAGGGACATGGAGGAAAAACCAGTCTGTATCAAGTGTGATAAATGCCCTATGGAAGGCAGGGCGATCTGTGTCATGTAAGCAACCTGGCAGGGCTCCCACATTAAGTCTGCCAGTATAAGCAAATAATCATGGTGCTTTTGCTAGGCTGTCCAGATGCTTTCCTTTCCTCCATCCCCCACTCAGAGCATTTCCATTTCAGACTTTCAGAGCCATCAGGTTTAATTAGGACATCCCAGATTCCTACAATTGATTTCAATGGTTCATGACCTGGAACACCCAGTTGACTCCAACCAAACATTAATTTCCATTAGAATTTCTCTCTCTCTTTAGATACATACAAGCCCTAGGGTAACTTCTAATGACTCGTCCATGGCAGAAGAAGAAAGGGTAAAGAACACTGAAATATTGTATGTCCAGCAATAAATGAATGCAAGATGGCCAATACGTTGTGCAGGTGGGTTTACAGGCATTATAAACATGAACCCTGTGACAAAATGTTGCAGTATGGACTGCTCCTTTCTTAGGCTTCCAGTTTTTGTCATATGCTGAACATCTCTTTACCCTTGCCTCTGATACTTGGGAAAGAGATAGCTAAGGTCCCAATTCTTCTGTAAATTGTTTTAACGGATTTTAATGTCACATGTAAATATTGCTTCAACCAAGTCTTTAAGGAATCATTACTATTAAGGAATTTTCCTTTGTAATTTTGGTTGTCTATATTTATATGTACCTGTTTAAAGCAAAAAAAAAGTAAAAAAAAGGAATCTAAATGATGAGGAAGACAAGAAAAAAGGAATCTCATTCATCAAAGAAAATTGGTTTCTGTCTGCACATTATGGTGAGTTCTGGTTACTGAATTTGGGCCCTGCTCAGGGAGCATTTAACACAAGAACATACAAGGAGCCCTTCTGGATGAGATCAAAGTTTAACAGTCCAGCATGATATTTTATACAGCATGTTTCACGCTTTTGTGAATCTCAAAATCAGGAAACAATGGCAATGTTGAAGGATGGGTAACCGTCTCAGTTTTTCTCAGTCTCATTTTCCCAATCTTCAGTTCTACATATTTTCAGATCGTCTTGGTTATCTTTTTCCCTCCTTTTTTTGTCGTCACGAAAATGCATTAGCATTTATTCTAATATACCCATTTTTGCAACGCAACTTTTCTATAATACAAGAACAGCTTGCATTTTTGGTATACATTTTTCTGCACATTTTACCCAAGTATGTGCATTTTTGTACCCACCAATTTGCCGGCGAAAGGATAGCTGTACTTCAGTTGGCATGCTATTTCGGAAAGTAGATTTGGAAAGGTTTGCCTCTAGATGTGAATTGAACCTAATTTCTCCCCCTCCTCTAGTGATAGTCCTTTTAGATTGCAATTTATGGGCTGGCTCCAGGATTTTGGATAACAATATCATTGTCTCCCCTTTGGCGTTGTCTTTTCAGCATCACACTTTTTAAAAAAAGAAAAGTCAAGTAGGCATTAAACATACACCATCCTGATCTTTTAGACCTTGTGTCCAATAGCACTAAGTGTCACACTGAAATATATGAACACAGAGCAGGAAAGAATTAAAAAAGCCGAATGCACTGAAGCCAAGATATAAAAAACAAACAAAAAAGCTGCTTTGTTACGTCTGGTGTTTATCAGTTTCCTTGGTAATAACTGCTCTGTATTAGACAGGAGAGCATCAGACAGAAAAGATTTATTAAACCAATGAAGGAAAGTGAGAGCAGCTGTTCTTGGTTTAATAGCTGATCACTTCAACATCAATCTTCCTATCTGATCAAGCTTTTTACAGGTGGTCTGCTGGATGGATCCCCCACTGGTGGCTCAGGACCAGGGAACAGCTGAGACCCAGGGTGGGTCACAATCAGGACCAGTCCAAATATTGGAAGCTGCCATACCAAGACAGACCATTGGGGTCAATCTCTCCCAGCCCGATCTAGAATGTCTGAAGCTGGAAGACCAAGCAGATGCTCTGTCACTGAGCTATAGTCCTTCCTCTATGGCTCTCTTAGGCCATTTCACTATCATAGCTCAGTGACAGAGCAGCTGCTTTGCATGCAGAAGGTCCCAGGTAGTCCCAAGTATCTCCAGCTAGGACTGGGATTAGGGATGGAGAAGATATTTAATTCCGTTCATATTTGCTGCTGAATTTACTTAATCCACACTTTCCAAAGGTCCACAGGCTACGGAAGCCCCCTCCTCAACCATCAACACTTGCCATTATCTTGCTTGATAGCATATCCATTCGGACTGTGATCTCCTATGCATACTAGCAGCTGGAAACCTGGGTGTGATCTTCAGGCAGGGATGGAGGAGAAATTCAATTCAGTGTACATTTAAAGCCAACTCTATCAAACTGGCACTGTCCAAAATAATACACAATTTGAAATGCAGACATTCTTTGAAAGCCTCACTTCACTGAAATTTGCAATCCAGTTCCACAGCCAAGTAATGTGTACAATAATAATAATAATGAATATTTGTTTATATGCAGGGATTGAACTAGGAATGAGAAAAATTAAGAGGTTCAACTAAGTCTAATTCTCATTTGAACCTGCCTTTCAAGAGCCACAAGAGACTGTTTCTGAGGTTCAAATGAACTCCTGCAACATCCCCAATGTCCTTTGAAAAGGGGGGATACAAATTTCTCATTAGGAAACCCAAATGTCATTTAAAGCAGGGGTGAGCAAACTGTAGAACTTGGCCTAATTTCATAAAGGTGGGAAAGATGGAGAAATGGAGGCAGGAGGTGGAAGAGACAGAGACAGAGAGAGAGAGAGAGAGAGAGAGAGAGAGAGAGAGAGAGAGAAGGGGTGGGGTGCATGAGAGAAAAAAGTGTGGCAGAAAAAGAGGAAAAAGGATGACATAATGTGATTGCTAAGGGTTTCCTACCTTTGATTTAGGAGGCCAGGGCTGAAACAAGGCCTTTGTCACTTGGGTCAAAGACCCAGTTTGGCACCCGCCTATCTGTGTGCACGTACATACACATTCATACAAACACAGATACAGTCCCATGATACAGCCCCATTAATGATTAACCTTGTAGGTTCTTCTTCAACATCATGAAAATTTCCAACCATGCTTCATTATATTTTCCCATTTCAAAGCACATTACACAACATCCTCACCCCACAGTGAATTAGGATGCAGTTCTCCCTTCCTTCAAAGGTTAACACTTTATTTATTTATTTATTTATTTATTTATTTTATTTATTCATTTATTTATTATTAATGTTGCAATACATATATGAATTTTTTTACATAATGATACATATACATTATATTCGTAAATTCACATTTTCACATTTCATTATGTACCAACATTTATCCATTTCTTATTTCTTGCCCTGTGTCTTCCCTCCACCCGTGTGTGACTTCCTTGTTATTATTTTGTAACTTTATTATAAAGATTGTAATTTTGTATCTTAATAATTAAGCGTTCAATCTTATATATCTGCTTAGCTTAACTTAACTTTGTGAAATCAGTCTATACATATCAATAAATTCTTGCTGGAGCATCTTTTGGTCATGTATTCTTCTACACATTTCCATTCCTGATTCAGATTTTGATTAGATTGCATTCTAATTGTTGCTGTCATTTTTGTAATTCAATCATTTCAAAAAATTCATGTTGCCAATCTTTCAATGTTGGTACTTCTTCTGATTTCCAATGTGAGGGCAATCTGGCTGCAACATCTGTCACCCCATTGATCGCCAGGGTTGATTCAGTTGATCTGGCTGGCTAGGCGGGTGTCCCCTTCCTCCCTCACTGCTCCATGTGCGTCCTTCCCGAAGCTTCACGCTCGGTGGAAGAGGACGACCATCCCAGATAGAAGGAGTGTACCATTCTTCAGTCAAGGGTATACGATAGGTACGCTCCCCTGCTAGAACCTCCAAACAAGCTCAAGGTTAACACTTTATTCCTGAATAGAACTGTGGTATATTCACGATACCTAGGTTCTGCATATGACAAGAGAGAGTGGTACACAAACACACAATCAACACCCCTTCAGCCAGCCTGAGCACTGCATGACCCTAGGTTCATGTGTTCTTTGGCCAAGATGCAGTTGAACTGGCACATCATCATGGCATAGGTAACTCCAGGGTCATTAAGCATGTTGCTGGTCAATTGCAGAGTGTCAGAAGTAAACACACAAATTGTGTGTGTGCAGGGACAAACACACACACAAACAAACAGGTCTTGTACTAGAAGAGATGTTTCAGACAATGGCCTCAAATAACTTTGCGTACACCAGCTGCCCACAACATATGCACATTTTTTTTCTATACGAAGGACCAGATTTTTGCCAGATGTTTTCTTTCACTGGCTGCAAATTCAGGCTCTCATCTGCGAAGCCAAAGATGACGTGAATCCTGGCTGGGTTCCCATGTCTGTCCCCACCATGCACAAAACAGCTGCGTAATGTGAGAACTGTTCACTCATATATTTTTTGCTCAGAGGCACCCCCTGCACACATTTATGCAGTAACACTTCATAAGAGTTTTTGCTGTATTTGGCCAAGGAAAGAAAGAAATAGACCAATGTGGCTGAAGCGCACTGTCCAGACAGTGACAAGGAAAATAGACAGACGCCAATGTAGCAGGGTTTTTGTTGAACCCCAAGGAACTATAAGGAGCAGAGTTTCCACAAGTCCATTTGAGTTTATCCAGGGATTCCCTAAGCAAGACTTTGATGTTTCATGTCTCATTTGTCAGACTCCAGTTTTGAGGCTCATTTGCCTTTCTTTGCCACAGATACAAGGTCTGCTATGATGTGTTTTATCAGTGCTGCCTGGCTCACTGTGGGAAAGCATGAGGAACATAAGGAACTGCCTTATATTGGGACAATTTCTACATTCCTAGGTGCATACTAGGAACCAAAACTGGAAGCTGGTGAATGTCTTCCTCTCCACCCGCCCCCAGCAGTATACCATTTTATTTTTTAAATAATCTTTTTATCAAACATTTTCTGCATATACAATAAAAACACACTAATCTAAAAAGGGGGGAAATGGAAAAAAGATGAGTAAAGGAAGAGAATAAAGAAGAAAAAGAAAAGGAAATTGTAACTCTCCATTTAAATGAAAGGCCTCAATTAAGATTAAGTCTTAACCCAGGCTTCCTCAACCTTGGCCCTCCAGATGTTTTGAGACTACAATTCCCATCATCCCTGACCACTGGTCTTGCTAGCTAGGGATCATGGGAGTTGTAGGCCAAAAACATCTGGAGGGCCAAGGTTGAGGAAGCCTGTCTAACCCTTATTCCACACAAAGTGAGCCCTCCCAGCCTCTCACCTTGGGAGAGCCTCTGTCCTGTCCCTCACACAGGACCCTTCATCCAAATGTCTTGATGCACAACCTGCTCAGCTGGTCTACCTTATAAGAACATAGGAAGAGCCTGCCAGATGTCAGCAGTTGCCCATCCAGTGGGTGGACCAAGGGAAGTCAGTGGATTAAGGTCCTCTTCCCCAGCAGAACACAGCAGGCAACAGCTGTTGTGACAATTTTGCTCTGTGCACAGGACAAACCTGAGCCTGATTTCTGCATGGTAGGAACTGAGTCTGACAGTTTCTGGAACAACTGCCATGTTAAGGGGGGGAGTTTGCCAAGCTGCATGTGACATGCCACTTTGGTTGGTTCTTCCATGAGGAAGAAAAGAACTGGAAGGAGGCAATCATCTGGCTGAAGGAAGCTATGGATCATAAAACCATAGAATCATTCTATGATTCATATGGATCATTCCAATCATAGAGTTGTAAGGGACCACAAGCATCATCTGTTCCAGGAATGTCCAGTTCCCAAGAGACTGTGATCTACTCCCACTATAAAAACAAACAAAACTGGCAGTGATCTACCCATTGGATTGGCCAAAGTTGTTGAGCTTTTTGGGGGGGAGCCTCACCACACTTTTGGCTTTGTGAAAACCCTCATGTTGCCCAAGCTGGCTACATAGTACTGTGATATCATCACACTTGCTATGTGATCCCTGATTGGCTGGACCAAGCTCGCAAGAAGAACTCCATTCTATTAAAAATAAGAATATGCCAAAGAGGCTGTCAATAAAGGCAGGAAACATGAGTGAAGCAGTGCGAAAGAAGTAAGGTGGTATGCCTCTCCAAGAATATCTATACCCATTTAAAAAATATGGTGCATTAATAACTAGCAATAGTCCTGTTAACTTTCTCTGAAACATTGCTGTTGATAGCAGTGTAGTTGTATTCTTAAGTTTGAGGACATTTAAGAGGATTAGGTAAAGTGGGGGTGAAATGCAATATAATGAGTACTCTCATTGTTTTCTCTTTTTTCTAGCTGTAGAGACCATTCCTCTGGCACAATAATTAAAGGCAGAACAGCCCCCATGGAGCATATTAAATGTTCTTGTTCCATCCTTCCTAGTAAGAGCTGCACAGCATATAAAATAAAATTTTCCATCCTTAAAAAAAAAGTATCCAGGCTGCTTGGATAAGACATCTCTGCTCAGTGAACTGATGTTTACTTTCAGCTGGGATCTGCATCAAGTTTTCAGTAATGCACCTCCCAGCGACAGAACAAAGATCAATGGAGGCAACCCATTGTTGTTTTCTTCTACTTTGTACCTGTTCCCCAGGCTTCATCAATTAGCAATGACTCCTTTCTTGAAACCATCTGCAATGGAAAGAGATCCTTTTATGAATTAAAAGCTAT
Organism: Podarcis filfolensis; assembly: GCF_964270895.1. NCBI lineage: Eukaryota > Metazoa > Chordata > Lepidosauria > Squamata > Lacertidae > Podarcis > Podarcis filfolensis. Next base: position 42,622,497 of record NC_139617.1, read on the forward strand.
TTGTTAGTGTGAGTGCCCAGGATGAGGCTTCTCAAGCAATACTTGATTCTCAGAAAACACAATGCAGATGCTAGCCTTTGGCTTCAGCTTCAGATTCGTGGTGACAGCAATAGGACACTATTTTAAACTCAGCAAGGCACTAGCAGGGGTCATGATTACAGATGGGGAACAAATGTATTTGGTCAGTACTTTAAGCAAACAACCCCAGTCTGATATGTGGGTAGGGACCCAGCTGCACACTTTTCTGAATTTTGTGGTGCACCTTAGGGTTGTTGTTGTTGTTGTTGTTTTAAGTGTACAAAGGATATTTCAAGGAGGAAAGTGCATGTTTTAGAATGAGAGTGGGGAAATTCAGACCAGGACCAATTGTGCCTCCCTAGACCTCTCTATTTGGCCACTGAATTCTCCCCAGACCACATCCACTCTCCTCAGGCTACACCAGAAACTAGTCATGCTCCACACCCTCCATGTTTGTTTGTTTTTTGAACTCTAGAATGCATCCATAAGGTCTGATAATGCCTCTTGCGTGTTCAAAAGATGTGTGTGTGCAGAAACTAGCCGACCAATTTTGCCTCTCTTTTGCCTCTGACCTTCTCACCACCAGAACTGGCCCCTGGAGGTGACCAAAGTGAAAATGTGGCCATTGCTTAAACAAATTCCATACCACCTATATGAGTGGATGGAAAGAAAACAACATAAAAGCAGTGGGGGCAGGGAGAGTGAAAGATGTTGCATGGATGCACACAAAGAGGATGCTCAATAAAATTCACTGTACCTGATTTTCCACTCATGAACAGGTTGGAGAGCTTGGGGAGGCCACTTTCACTCCTCTTAATATACCAAATGCAAAGAAAATGCATATTTAATTTTAATATGCATACAAAAAATGAATAGGTTATAATATGGGGGAAACCATGCAAACATAATATAAATTGTCATGCATTTTTCTTTCAAATGTACAGATGTAGAAAGAGGATTGAATGTACAAATGAGTGTATATGAAACTGGCATAGAAGAGAAAGAGGTAGATATGCCCAGCCATAGACTATACACAGTTGCCACCAGATGCTCTGAAATATAAGAGTGGGGGATGATTATAGAGAGGTCTCTGGACACCGTGTTATGTTGTTAAAACCCTTCCTTTTTCCCCTTCAGCAGGAAGAAGTGAATGAATTATTCTCTGCAAGAAAGGAACAGCAGTTTCCTTAGTGGCATACCTTGGGGTCTGAACATCAGGACACTTAAAGCTACCCTGCTACAAACTCCTGCAATAATGGTTGCTGGTAATGGTTGTACCAGACACTGATTCACAAAAAAATCTGGCAGCTATTCTTAATGGGAACACCATCCCTCCAGCGCCTGTTATTCAGTACGTATATCCAGAGTATCACTTTGCTGTCTTCTAAGCACAAAAACACTATGTTCCTCCACTCACATTTTCTCTAGATCCTTGTTGTTCTTGGGGCTATAAATTAAGCAATTGAACAAGTCCTGGTAGCAATAAGAATGGAAGAATCCAGGGCTAGAGTTGAGGAATGCCAAACTGAAATCAAGTGGATAGATGGAAGCGTTTTTCATTTGCTATGAAGGGTTCCCTCACTTTTGTTTGGGCCTGGAAATCTAAAAGCTGTGGGCACACAAAATACTCATTTAATCGTGGGGGGGGGGAGTACTGAGAGGTGAGATCTATAAATGGATAGAGTAGTTTACTTCTGATATGTGACAGTTTCACATGAATTCCTTCATAAATCCTGTTTCTGCACAAAACAGTAAAAACCCACTGTTAAAATAGTATTTAATTCAACAATTAAACATGTATTTGATATACAGTAGCTTGGTGTATGGGGTTTTTTTTGTTTTTGTTTTTGCATGCAATGCTATGTTTTTTGAACCAAACCATTGCAAAATTGAGGAAGGTGTCTACTGAGAGCGTAAAATGGCAGCTAAGAACACTTCTGCAAGGAAAAGTGAATGTCTTCCTTTTGCACTAGGTTGAGCTCATCTCTTTCCTTTCATAAGAACACAAAAAGAGCCCAGCTGGGTTGGGCAAAGGGCCCAACTAGCCTAGAATCATGTTTTCACTGTAGCCAACCAAATACTCCAATAGAAAGCCCAGAATTAGGACCTGAGCACAGTGGCACTTCGCTCATTTGTGAGTCCCAGTAGCTGGCATTCAGAACAATACTTTGCTCAGTTTGGAAAGCCCCTGAGATCTCTTCCAGCCATGTAAATCTGTGATGGCATGGTAACTGCCTAGCCTTCTGACGTTCCTAATATGGAAAGAAGTTCAAGGATTTGGCCAGCATAGCTTTTGCTTAGGAAGCCTCATTGACTGGCCTTTTCTCCACCTATTCAATTATTCCGAAAATGAGCTCTTGAAGACCATACAGGGTATGGCATCCTGAATCAAAAGAAGTTTCTCAAGGGCAAAAAGAAGTAGAATTAGTGTTGGCTGTCCTATTGGAATGCTTTTAAACTATGCAGAAATAAAAACACAACAACATGCCATAGCAGAGAGGAAAATATTCCTGGTTATGAAGCCTTTCTATCCCTTTGCTTGCATCGGGGAATGGGGTACCTGTGGCCCTCAAACTGTCCCTAGACACTAACTCTCATGCCACAACCAGTATGGCCAATAATTAGGGATTATACAATCTGCAATCTTGGAATAATACCTGGAGTGCCACAGTTCCCCCACATTACGTCTGGGATGAGTCAAGGTTTTATATCACCCTACAATGATCAAATTCAGTTATTTATTATAGTTCAGAGGTGATGCTAAAGGCCACAATTTGTAAGCATTCAAGGGGGGGGATCTGTTTGTACTTATTTTTCATTTCTTATACAAATTATATTGAATTTGACGAATCTATTTAATAAATTGTGTGTTGTAGTTTCAGTTTTGATCTACCCTGCCCTGGGAGCTTCAGTGAATGAATAATAAAAAAATAAATAGATTGCTGCTTCAGCAGATGTCAAATTAGAAGCAACCATGAGCAAAAGTGTGCAAGAGATTTGAATAAATCCCTAGTAACGAGACGAGGTGACATGTTCTAGGGGGATTTGTGGCTTGTGCAAATCCTTGGAGGAGGGAGCAAGTTTGCAAGGGCAAACACACTCCTCGCCCCCCCCCCCAACTTTTCTTGCAAATTTCTTCTTTTTAATGATTTTTATTTTTCAGTTTTTCAGTTTTACAATTACACTTTTCCCCATTTTTATACAATAGCTCTGCTTGACTTCCCACCCAGCATTCCATGACAGTTCTTTTACATCATTCCTCCACCCAATTTTCCACACGTATCTTTCATATCAGCAACTGTTGGTCACAAAGTACCCTCTACCTGGAATTTATATTTGAGGTCCCATTTTTGTAAATATTCCCCTAGGTACTCCTACTCCCTCCTCGTCACTTTTTCGTCTTGGGTTCTTATTTTAGATGTCATACTGGCAAGCTCTGCATATTCAATTAGTTTGCATAGCCATTGTTCTTTCCCATTGTTTTCCTGAAAATTTCATGTATTTCTGCCCCCGATAAATAAAAAACAAAAACAAAACAAAACATGTTAATGTTATATTGTGCAAAAGCCACTAGGCATATGTACCTGTAATGTGGCCCACCTACCCCACTCTGAGGCAGATGGTAAGCCTGGAAATTCCATCCACTAACAGAACTGGGTGGGGGAGTGGAAGGGGGGGAGCCATTTTTAAAATTTCTGAAAAGTGATGGAAAATAGACATGAGTCATTTCAGACAATTTATGAAGCACCTCTGTATGAGGCAGTCTAATTTCCAAAGTGCTGAATCCAGATGAAAACCAAATAATGTGGCCCGTTCATATCTTAAAGTATCCAATAAAATGAAATGATGCGTATAAGATAGTATCTAAGTTCTACTCCAAATAGATATATTGAAATTAATGGACCCAAGTTATTTTTTTAATATAAAATAATATTTATAACCATCATGTGTTACAAGGTGGTATACATGATATAATAACATCAGTGAAAGCCTCAATAAAAACATCAATAAAAATGGGTTGATAGAAACCATGGTTTAAAAGAAAACAAATCATATTACAGTGGTACCTCAGGTTAAGAACTTAATTCGTTCTGGAGGTCCAGTCTTAACCTGAAACTGTTCTTAACTTGAGGTGCCACTTTAGCTAATGGGGTCTCCTGCTGCCACCGCGTCACTGCCACGCAATTTCTGTTCTCATCCTGAAGCAAAGTTCGTAACCCAAGGTACTATTTCTGGGTTAGTGGAGTCTGTAGCCTGAAGCGTCTGTAACCTGAAGTGTCTGTAACCCAAGGTACAAAGACCTGTTTTCCAAAGAAATCTAAAAGGAGGAAGATTCTCGCAAAACCTCTAGGGGCAGGAAATTCTACAGAGCAGGTTCAGCTATATGAAAGGCTCAGTCCCTATTAAAACAGCAACTGAAACGCCAGTGCATGATAGTAGTCATACATTTCAATGGGTCTACTCTGAGTAGGACTAACGTTGGCTATAACTCATGTAATGAGTTTGCCAGGTCTCATGTGGTTTGGACTTGGAGGTGGAAGCGGCAGTGCTTGGGAACTAATGATTTCAAATTAGGGAGTGAATCATGGTGGCTACTGATAACAGTTAGACACTGCCTGTGCAAAGTGCATGAACAGTGTAATCTTATGGACACCGAAGAGACAGTAAAATAGCAAATGCTGTCAGTCTCAACCCAAGCAGAATAGATTGTGTCCTTTTGATTCTGTCCCCTCACCCTGAGATTCTACCTCCTTCCTCTAGAAACCACGAGAAGATGGCTAAAACTATGTAAGTTTATGTCATTATTGCTATTTGGCAACACCACCATACCAAAATATGTCCAGGAAGGCACCCATCTGCGTCCCCCCCACTATTGCATTTTATTTATGTTGTAGTCTGTAGTGAAGAATCTGCAATGTTTTCTTTTGATAGCATCTGCTTTTACTCAGTGGTCTTTTTTGGATTCTCTTTTTTGTCCACTGTTCATCTATTTTCACGGGTTTATTTGATTTGGCTGTGACCTGGAAAGAGGTTCTGACCTCAAAGCCTAGGCTGATAGTTTTCCAACACAATATCCTCTTCCCAAATCCTGGAGTGGAAAATGCATCTGTAAAAGGGCCACTTGCAGAGGTTCATGCTGGTACATGACACTCTATGTTTTTGAGCCAAAGGTGCATGAATACTAAGACACCAGGCACAACATAGCCTACCATTTCACGACCTGCAGCTATGAAGGTCTTAGTGCCGCGAATAAAACTCCGACACCTTACCACCTCAAAGTATCCGCTGCCTGAGGCAGCTGCTTCACTCAGTCTAACAGTAGTGCTGGCTCAGCAAAAATACCCAAGATCGAGGTTGTGAAATTTGGGCAGAATTTTCAAATGGGTTGACTAGGGGCAGAAGCAAGCCTTTTAAAAATTGCCAGAGGAGACTGCCTTCCCAAAACTTTTAGTGATGGTGATTGCAAATTTTATTTAGTAATATAATTTGTATCCTGCCTTCCAGAAGTGGCTAGGGTGGCAAACATCAAAATTGCCCTGGCGCCTAACCAGAGAGAGGCTTTACTTATAAGTAAGAAACAGGCAAGCTGAGCAGCTGACATAGTCCTCAGGAATCACAGTTCAAGAGCAGGGCAAGAAGTTATAAACTGGAGAATGAAGATGTCCCAATAGATGTCCCACACCCACACCCTTCCAGCCAGCCTTTAAAGACAAGGCAGGGCATACTCACTCGCAATGGGAATGGTAAGGTTGCAAATATGCAGTCCTCCATGGCAGGTAGGTTTGCTCAGCTCTGTGAAGGTAGTACCTGATTCTAGGTTACAATAGTGCATCCTCCTGCTCAGGCTCTTGTTCAGTCAAGCCGTATCCAGTTTAGCTTCCCACCCCTCTGCCTCATGGCTGATCAAAGCCCTCCCCAGGCTCCACTGAGGCTCTGCATTTCACAGGAAGGTCAGAGGGGAGAGCTGACATCCCTGCTCCCCCTTCCAAAATGACTGAAAACAGGATGGAAGGGGGAGATGCCCCCCACTCCAACCCAGGTCGCCATCAATCACTGCCCCTTCTCCTCCTTTGTCAGAGCTTGCCAAACCAAGCCTGATCCCAATAATTCTGTGGAACCCATGATGGAAAAAATTAAAACAAATATAACTTTTAAATACCTACAATTTAAAAGCAATCTATCAACTATCAACTGCCTGTAAAAGGCAAAAGTTTTATAGGATCTGGAGAGAAAGAAGAGTATCTTCCTGTTTCTTTAAATTTCTCCTGAAAGTTGATATTGAGGGAGTCATCAGGGAGGGTATTCCACATATGGGGAACCAAAACTGAGAAGGCACTGTCAATGCCAGTCAAGCAACAACCAGAGGCAGCATGATTATCAGCAGGATATTAGTGTATTTCCCGGAATCAGGATATGAATAACCATTTGTGAAGGTTTACTTAAACAGTCTCAGAAGCCTTGATAATAACAAACCATAGTTGCATAATGCAACAAGTAATGCAGTGCAAAAGAAATCCAGAATAGAAGCACTAGCATAATAATCAGGAAAACAAACACAGTCATCATCACGTCTGAATATACCCCTACTGTACAAAGGTGTCACATTACTCTGCCCACTTTTGCTTCTGAACCCACCTACCACTGTCATATGACCCCTGGATGGTTCCCTATGAGGGAATGTGAACCTGGGACAGAAAAATGTTTCTTCATCTCTGCTTGAAAAGCTTCAAAGTATTTCAACAGCAGGGTTCCTCACCAACACAATGGTGAGGGGGGTCACTACTGGAAACAGATTTTTCCATGTTGATGCCTGCACTGTGGAATTCCTTCTCCAAAGCATCCTAATTGTTAAATGTTCATTGTATTCAACTTCAATGGATTCAGTGGGTTCAATGGATTTGGGTCCCATTACTATAGTAGTACCTTGGGTTACAAACACTTCAGGTTACAGACACTTCAGGTTACAGACTCCGCTAACCCAGAAATAGTACCTCGGGTTAAGAACTTTGCTTCAGGATGAGAACAGAAATCGTGCGGCAGTAGAGCAGCAGCAGCGGGAGGCCCCATTAGCTAAAGTGGTACCTCAGGTTAAGAACAGTTTCAGGTTAAGAACGGGCCTCCGGAATGAATTAAGTTCTTAACCAGAGGTACCAATGTAGTAGTTTATTAGCTTCAGTTTATTAAAACAGATTGTAACCTGCGCATACACACACAGTAGTTGAAGATCAAAGTTCTTGGACAGAATCTGTGAAAAGCAACTGGTCAAAACATAGTCCTCATCTCCAGAGGACCATTTCTTTTGTTGGACAAGGATGTTGTTTACATCTGCCTGTCCTCCGTCGGTAGCAATTTTTGGCTTTGCAAACAGTTTCAAACAGAAAAAAGCTCATCCCTGGTGATATCCTCTTACCAAGTGAAGGAGGCATTTCTACCCACAAATTTATTCATTTTTCCTTCTCTTGCACAACAGTGAGACATTGGTCATATTCCACACTTCCATCAAATTGATGGCTGCATCAGACAAGGAAGTTGCGGTTAGACGCAGTTAGGAGAATGGGAAAGAGGGAACCATGCATGCTTGTGATCTATTCTAAACAGACAACAAAATTGATGTAATCACTTAGGGATCTGCTAGAACATTTGAATCTTTGGTAGTACAGTGGTACCTCGGGTTAAGTACTTAATTCGTTCTGGAGATCCGTTCTTAACCTGAAACTATTTTTAACCTGAAGTACCACTTTAGCTAATGGGGCCTCCCACTGCCGCCACGCCGCCGGAACACGATTTCTGTTCTCATCCTGAAGCAAAGTTCTTAACCCGAGCTACTATTTCTGGGTTAACGGAGTCTGTAACCTGAAGCGTATGTAACCTGAAGCGTATGTAATCTGATGTACCACTGTACATGTGCATGACATCTGGGGTGTAGGTCAATGTTGCATGTGGAAAAAGCAGGATAGGGAAAGTGTATGTGGGGTAATGCATTTGAGGTTAACCTTATATGGAAACCATAGGTTGAAGAACTGCATAAAAAGAAGAAAAAAAACATGACCTTGCATGATTTGTTTGGACCTGGACCAACCCTGTGGGTTGTGAGCTGGAGAGTATTGGGAGTGAGCTGACAGGTCATAATGGCTCCCTTTAATCTTTACTCTGTAAGAAATGACTCTTCCTTCTTTTTTATCTAATTGTGTGAAGCTGAGAGTATTTATCTTTTCAAAACAATAAGGCTCATTTAAGTCATAATCTCATTTGTTCTATGGCCAGCAAGTGATCAGCTTGAAGAGCCAGAAGAGAGTGGTACAGATGTTTTGCGGGAGCTTCCACATCAAAGTTCTGGTACCTAATTAAAAATCTTCTAAAATTAAATATGTAACACAAAGTAGGGAGCTGGTCCTAAGATGGGGCAGAGAGAGGCAGCTGCCTCTTGCAGCAGATACTGAGATGGCAGCGGGAGTGAACAGTGCTCAGAGTGCCACATGGCCTGCCCTGTGACCCACCCCCCACTTGCCTGATGCCCTTGAGCATGGTGGAAGATACAGTTATTTTACCAATATTGGAGTAAGATTCAGCTACCAGTCCGGTTGGCTTCTTTATGGGTCTGGTGGGAGAGTGCCATATTGCTTTTTACCTCAGGCAGCGAAAGCCCTTGTGGCTTGGAAGCAGCTTCGGTGAGGGTGCGTATGACACAAAACTTTCTGTAGTAGTGAGACATGGCAGGGGGCACTATTTTCTTATTTGCCTCAGCTGGCAAAATGTTTTGGTCTGGACCTAGAGAATGCATATGCAGAGAGAGCGAGAGCGAGAGCGAGAGAGAGAGAGAGAGAGAGAGAGAGAGATCACACTTTTTAGCAACCTTCACCAACCTGGTGCTCTCCAGATGTTTTGGACTTCATGTTTTGGCTGCTGTGGGTTGTAGTCCAAAAACATCTGGAGGGCACCAGGTTGCTGAAGAGAAGCAGCAATGGAGATTATTGAAGTGAATGTGATAGCAAAAGACCACAGAGAGTCAAACATATCTCCCCAACTACCATCTTATGTAATGTGGAAGAAATGAAATACAAGGACCCAAGCCAAATAGGAAAAAGATATTTTTTCCCTTTAAAAAGAAAGAAAGAAAAGCAAGACATGAATTTCTATAGGAGAGGCAATTTCCTTCAAGCTGCCTCTGAGTAGTTAGGGGATAACATTACATAGGACATTACGCTACATTCAGTAGCAAGCATTATAAGATCATATGATTTAGGGACAAGGAAAAGGGAACCAATATTAGCTCATCTTGTCTGTCTTTAGAAGGTAGGATTGCCAGGTTTTTTTGAATACGGAGGAACTGCAACTGCTCTGGGCAAAAACAGATGCATGGAACATCTGCATTCATCACTGATCGTTATAAGCACAGGCTCTAGGAAATTTCTGAAAGAGCCTGGCTTTTACACATTCCCCACCCTTTCTCCATAGAGCTATAGCCAGCCTACATTTCTCTTCTCCACTGTCCCCACACAGAAAACCTTAATCTTCACAACAATCCTTTGAGTTAGGTTAGGCTGAGAGAGAAAGGTAATCCAGCAAGCCTTATGGCTGTGAGAATTGGGTTGCAGGTATCCCTCAGACACTGTAATCCAGGTATGGGTTTTCAGTCTGAGCGCCACATCCTCCCATGACAAATCATGTTGATTGGGGCAAAAAGCAAAGGGGGTGGGTCAACAGATGTAGCACATGTTTGAGTGTGGATGTGTAGAAACCTCTGGGTTTTGCATGATTGGAGTTTAGCCCTACTGTACAAAGATTAAGAGTCATATTCATTGCCCAACCCATTTTTATTCAGGCCAACCCCCAATCCCCCAGCATGCAGCATTCTCCACAAAGGTATGTGGTCCTCTGGGTGAAATAAGCCCCTTGCCCCTTGTCAAGCACATAAAGAAAACCATTGGCTGGCAATACATACCCTTTAAAGCAGAGCTTTCCAAACTGTGTGTTGCAACCCATTAGTGTGTCAGCTGCAGTGTGTAGGTGTGTCGTGTAGATGCTCCCCATGTTCCTCCTGGGGCTTGAAAGGGGTTGGTTTAACCTCTGGCTTGCTAGTAAAGCTGAATTACTGTGTCGTGGAATGATGCATGTCTACAAAGTGTGTCACCAACATGAAAAGTTTGGAAAGCTCTGAATTAAAGGGTTCTAACCAGTGAGTGGAAAAAATGAATGTGGAGAAGGAGTATTGATACCCTGGTGTAAGGTGTTCCACAATCTCGAAATGGCCACTGAGAAGGCAGTTTCTCTTGCCCTGATCCCAACCTCAGGCATGGTGCAGCAGTGGTGTAGTATGGGGGGGGGGGCGTGCCGGCAGGGCCATGGCCCCTGGAACATTTTTTTGAGGGTACATGGCCAGGCACCCCCAAGATAGGCTCCCTGTCTTGGACCCCAGCTCTGGCATGTGAGGGAGCTGCAGAAACTGTTTTTTCACACAATGGCCCAACACTGCCAGCCATAACTCTGCTCCAGGTACAAGCCTGATCCAGGGGCAGAGGGGGGTGGGTGGAGTGGGCCAAGGCAGCTTTCTCATACAGTGGTACCTCAGGTTAAGTACTTAATTTGTTCCGGAGGTCTGTACTTAACGTGAAACTGTTCTTAACCTGAACCACTTTAGCTAATGGGGCCTCCTGCTGCTGCCACACCACCGGAGTACAATTTCTGTTCTCATCCTGAAGCAAAGTTCTTAACCCAAGGTACTATTTCTGGGTTAGCAGAGTCTGTAACCTGAAGCGTATGTAACCCGAGGTACCACTGTACTTGGCCACAGCTCCACTCCTGAGTAAACTCTAACCCTAACCCTTCCCACTCGGAGGGGGGCAGCACCCCACACGCATGCCTCGGTGGTGGTAGCAAATGCTCCATCGCTGTGTTGGAAAGGGATCTTAGAGAGTGGGCAAGATCTGAGTAAAGGAGACATAACTCTCAGGACCTTGTCAGTGAAGATCATAATTATTTATCTATTATTTATTGTTTATCTATTATTAATTTATATACCACGTTTCTGGTGGGCCTCACGAAGTGGTTTTCGTAAGATTATTAAAACAATAAGCATTTTAAAGAAAAGGTTACAACAGAATAGAAAATACAACTTGCTTGTTTAGAAAAAGCTGCTACCGCTTCTCCTTCTCTCCCCTCGTGGCAGCATGGTCCTTCAGATGCACCTGTGGTGGCCGTTGGAGGGTAGGGAAAAGCCACTGTGGGAGCTGGCTGGTGACAATTCCCCAGGCCTCTTTCTTCTCCACTCCCCTCAAGGCAAGGTGGTCCTCCAGATTCTCAGCATCATGTGTGGACGTCCTATATGAGTAGCATTTTTTGCTGCTAAATGCATTGAAATCTTATATCAAGCAGTGGACCTGCCATCAGCCAGCTCTTGCCTGTCTGCCTTACAATCAGTCTGGGGGGAGGCTATCAGCTTCCTCTTCCTTAGTCTCAGTGTTGACCCACATAGAACTCAGCAGGGAGGAGGACAAAACTAGAATTAGTTGGCTTTGTCTTTTATTGGCTCTGGCGCCACTTACACTGGGCTCCTACCTTCCATCCTACCACTTCCAATGGATGCCATCCCCCACAGTCAAGAAGCACTGCATTTCTCTATTATCACCATGTCAATAACATCTAGCCCCAATGTCACAGAGCTAAAAGATTAGTGCTCTTCCCCACCTCCTTCCATCATCAAGAGTGACAAGTTCAAACTTTGAAATGATGCTTTCAGCTTAATGATGATAAACATTGTTCTTCAGAAAGTATTCAGAGGTCACCTGAATTTCTAGGGAAATTAAAGATTTGATGATAAATGAATATTGATTATGGTGTAAAGGTGATAAGAGGATCTCCTACTTTCCCTTTCTCTTTGTTATATAATTATTTTAAAAAGAAAAGAAACATTAACAAAGATGAGATCCAACAATAAGAATGCACGTGAAACAGAAATGGAACCACTTTTTTGCCAACATCAACCTGGAGTAGGTTGCTGTCAAACCTAGAGCAGGGATGGGAAACGTTTGTACAATAGGCTGGTTTGTACTAGAAAGATGCGCCAGATTTGACTAAGCTGAACCAAATGAGACCCATTCAGGTATGTCAGCGGGTGGCTGTCAGAGGGTGCTGCAACAGTCTAGAAGCAAAGGCAGTCACTGGCTTGGAAAACTGAGTGAAAAGGCTAATAACCTACCCTGACCTCCAGCCGCATCTTCCTGGGAGTATGTAGGAACCCAAAGCCATTTTACTCTACTTCCTGTCTAGTGCCCCATCTCTAAGCAGCACCTTGCATTCTTATGTATCCACAAACCAGCTGCTGAATAGAGGCATTGATTCTGTATAGTGCACGGTGCTCATTGTTTTCCTGCAGAAAACCTGTTTAAGAAGACACACCCCACAGAACTGAGCCACCACTCTTGGTGGGGAGAGGGGGGCAATGCCTCATTCCCCAGCCCCCTCCTGGCCATATGTTTCAATAAAGGTTTAAAAAAAGTAATTAAACATTAGCCCCATGCCAATACTAATTCGGTACTGGATCCAGGAAGTTGCGTCATTTCTTGGGTTGGCCCAGTGTGGGGCAGTCTGATTCATGGAGCCTAGATTGGGGGCATGAGGCAGATTGGGAGTCTCTGCACACCCTTAGTTTCTGCACACAGTTGCACACCTGTTTATCTTCCACCAAGGCAGGCAAAAGAAACTATCAAAGTTCCAGGACACAATCCAGCCAGGCAAAAGCACTAATGATTAGTTCAGGTTCAATCCTTGGCCTCTCCAGGTGGGGCTTGGAATGCCTCTTCGAGGTCAATTGTGGTTCCAAAAGTCAGGAAGGCAGTTTCTGCACATGCCATAGAGGGAAGTGAAGTACAGATGGGCTCGTCAACCTGGTAAGGGAACTCATCTAAGATAAGGAAAACTCTGATTCTAAACCTCTGCTGTCTTGCATGATGTCTTCAGGAGAAGAAAAGGCTAAAGAGTAAATTCTACATAAATCTAGAGTGGAGTCCCTAAGATGGTTGAATGGCGCCTTGTACATCTCCTTTTGGCAACTCCTACAGCTGAGATGACAAATGTATTGCTCTGATTTCCTTTGGAAAGGACATCTATACACACTGTCCAGGCTCACACCCTCAGGAGGTCGCTTCAGTGCTGTTAGCAGAGTGGTTTTACTTCAGCCCCTGAGGTGCACCCTGTTATCTCTCAAGACAGGTGGGTGTCAACAACTATGGATGTTCACCCTGACAAACAAAGGATTGCAAAATTTGGTGACATCTCTATTCCCAGCTGCTGTGTTTGAGTGTGTTTTAATTTCCATCTAAACATCACCTCAGGACTTTAGAAAGTTCAGTTCAACAGGCGAGGATCAGAGCATAACAGCCCCATCTGTTTAGAAGTTGTTTGCGTAAGAGTAGGGGGGGTGCTTTGCCAGTCATGGTCATATTTCAAAAAAGAATGTGACAGGGATTTCTGCCTCCCCCCCACCAACTTCCAAGCTTCCCCTAAAACTTGAGATGAAACCAAGAATGGAAAATTGGAGTTGAAAAGAGTGGAAAACATTAGGATAGAAAGCCATTATTTATTATAGAACACCTATGTGCATCTTTTCATTATAGCTTTCCCACATTAGAGCATTTCAATAAGAGCAAAATGTCATTTGTGTTGTTATTGTCAAATCCTGGAGAGTCTGCTGAAACTATTTGCACTGTCTGTTCTATTGGAAATGATAAAGTTTTCCAACAGAGGTGGAGCCCAGGCCTAAGAGCTGACATGTGTGTGTGCGCGCACACACACACACACACACACCATACACCTCACTGGCCCTGCTTTGCAACCCTTGAGTGTTTTTGCTATACTGAAATGTGTCCTTGATATCTGATAATGCTAGATAATGATAAGAAGGGGTGTGTGAGCATGCACAGAAACTATGCACATTCAATGCTCTACCTAGGTTTGCCTCTGGCCCCACCTAACCCTGGCATGTGACCCTAGAAAGGCTGCCCAGAAGGGGCTATGGTTTCAGGGATGCAAAAAAAAACTTCCCCATCCCTGCTATTCTATCTATAGCTATGTCAGCTATAGCTATAACTATAACCTTTATTCATTCGATTAGGTCCCAGGCAGTTGAACACAGCATAAAAGCAGCAGCAGCATACTGTTTTAAAATTTAAAAAGAAAAAAATCTAGCAGATTAAAAGTGCAAAAGGTAATAAGAGTTAAATGAATTTTAAAAGCCCATAAAAAGGGCTTTTAAGCAATCCCTCTCAAGAGTCTCAAACACACAATGCCAAGGAGACCAGCTACAGAAGAATTATGTGCTTCCAAATGCACACCACAAACTTTGCTGATAAAAACAAAAGGTAAGAGACTGAGACAAGTGTGATTAATATCCCACACAATTGTTTTTGCAGAAGGAGAAACTGGCCCAGATGTACAACACCTTAGTTTTTCTATATCCTGACTGTGTGTGTGTGCATGCGTGCGTTCCATATGATTTATGTGTTTCTTCACAGTAAAATAATAAAAACATCAGGGGAATGTGTGCCTGGCCTCCAGCACATCTGTATGTCATAGGATGGTGGCTGTCAAATGATATCAGCCTACCTAATCCAGTGTTTGTCCAACTTTGGAACAGAGACATTGATGCAGCGGATGTGGTCCTCTGGGGCTAGAGGGAAACAGCCACACCAATCTCAGGCTGCTCTCAGTCAAGCCACACCCGTTTGCCTTCTTATTTACACCAGTCCAGGCTTTCAGCTTCCTCCTCAGCCTCAGGTAGAATCTTGTTGTTGTTGTTTAGTCGTTTAGTCATGTCTGACTCTTCGTGACCCCGTGGACCAGAGCACGCCAGGCACTCCTGTCTTCCACTGCCTCCTGCAGTTTGGTCAAACTCATGTTTGTAGCTTCAAGAACACTGTCCAACCATCTCATCCTCTGTCATCCCCTTCTCCTTGTGCCCTCCATCTTTCCCAACATCAGGGTCTTTTCCAGGGAGTCTTCTCTTCTCATGAGGTGGCCAAAGTATTGGAGCCTCAGCTTCAGGATCTGTCCTTCCAGTGAGCACTCAGGGCTGATTTCCTTAAGAATGGAGAGGTTTGATCTTCTTGCAGTCCATGGGACTCTCAAAAGTCTCCTCCAGCACCATAATTCAGAAGCATCAATTCTTCGGCGATAAGCCTTCTTTATGGTCCAGCTCTCACTTCCATACATCACTACTAGGAAAACCATAGCTTTTACTATACGGACCTTTGTTGGCAAGGTGATCTCTTTGCTTTTTAAGATGCTGTCTAGGTTTGTGATTGCTTTTCTCCCAAGAAGCAGGCGTCTTTTAATTTCGTGGCTGCTGTCACCATCTGCCGTGATCATGGAGCCCAAGAAAGTAAAATCTCTCACTGCCTCCATTTCTTCCCCTTCTATTTGCCAGGAGGTGATGGGACCAGTGGCCATGATCTTCGTTTTTTTGATGTTGAGCTTCAAACCATATTTTGCACTCTCCTCTTTCACCCTTATTAAAAAGTTCTTTAATTCCTCCTCACTTTCTGCCATCAAGGTTGTGTCATCTGCATATCTGAGGTTGTTGATATTTCTTCCGGCAATCTTAATTCCGGCTAGGGATTCATCCAGCCCAGCCTTTCGCATGATGAATTCTGCATATAAATTAAATAAGCAGGGAGACAATATACAGCCCTGTTGTACTCCTTTCCCAATTTTGAACCAATCAGTTGTCAGGTAGAATCTACACACAAATAAAAAACGCTGTGAAAATGCTTTCCCCCCAAAAAACGTTTTGAAAAATACATATTGAATTTCCCATAGCTCACCATCGCCATCTAGTATCACATTTGTATATTAAGGCCCACAGCTGGTGGTGCCAGAGCCAACTCACTCCAGTTTTGTCCCCATACTGCTCTCTGCTGAGTTTTACAAGGACAACACTAGGCAGGAGGAAGCTGACAGCCAGGGCCACACCCTGTTTGGCTGTGACTAAGTAGGTAAGCTGGTATGGGCTGGCTGTGAGCAAACTTGAGGTTGATGGGGCAGTGCCCCATACATCCTAATTCACCATCCTCAAGTTTGTGCTGCAGGCTTGTGGCCTGCACCTTGTGCAGGGGAGAAAATCCATGAACTGTCTGATTTGACACAATGACCCTACTCCTGTGGGCCACGTGTGAGCCTCCAAGCCTTTGCTTCTGGCCCTGTACAATGGTAACGCATTCATTGCTCCACTCACTTTTGCCTCTGGCCCAACCCATCACTGGCATGCAGTCCCCTGAAGGTTCCCCAGAAGCAAATGTGCCCCATCACACATTTGCTATATCCACTGTGCTACAGATTTAAGAGCTTTCTATTACTATTACATTTCACTCCAGACAAGGTACAGCTGCTCCCTGCCCCCATCTGTTAGTTGACACAAGCCTCGGTCCTTGTAAGAAAAATGGTGCAGAGCGGCCCCCCTCTACTCCCCCTTTTCCCAGTCCAACTTTCCAGCCAAAATCTGACAAAGTAAGCAAAGCCCCAATGTTTCTTGTTTAAGAGAAATGGGAACTGTGGCTTCCTCATGAAGTAGTGGAAATCCTGACATCATGTTTAAAAATTGGGGAGGGGGAGAGAGAGAGAAAGAAGAGAGAAACCATCCGGCCCCCGGCCCTAACTTTTCCTCCTGTAATTACAGAGATTTCCAAAAGCTTAAGAATGAAAAAACCTCCCTTGAGAGGGTGAAGGACTGTTCTCCATAGACTACTGTTTGTCTAGGCTGGTGATGACTCATGCAAGCCTCTCTTTCCAGTCCATCAACAAATTGCTAAAACCAGGAGCTGGGGACTTACAATGCAAATAAAAAAAAGAGGATTTACCAGGATGGGAAACATTAAGTCAACTGGTGCTCAGGGAGAATGGGAGGGAAGTTATTTATGGAAAGTCCAAGTCATGACTCTTGGGTTATTATAGATTTCCTTATGGCAAACGGATCGTTTTCAAGAACACAAATTACTTTAGTAGCACATGCAATTTGTAACTGGTACATACTATAGAAACCTTCATTTTCTGGGAACTATTGAAGCTGGAACAAGAAAATGGAGGATGCTCCATTTGAGTGAATTGGACACTGTTGCACCAACCTCAGGCTGCTACCAGGAAGCTCCCACCTGCTTACATTTTTTACTTACAACCAGGCTAGGAGAGTTGGTACTGGATGTCAGCTACCCCCTTAGTCCCAGACTTGCTCTTGTAGAACTCAGCAGGAAGGAGGACAGGGACAAAACTATGATCCACCATTCATTGACTCAGATTGCACATACCGTTGGCCTTATGTTCCACCAGTCACAATGGGCACCAAACATCACTACAGGGAAACACATGGATCTGTGTATTGTTTCCCATTGTGGGAAGTCACCAGCATTGAAAGACAGAACACTTCCTTAACAGCAAATGGTTCCTTTGCCTCTTGAGTGACTCTCTCTCTCCCCATCGCAGCTGGCCTTTGGTTTCTCTGGACCAGGAAGGTCTGTTAGGCAGGGATGGTCAAACTACAGCCCAAGGGCCCCATGTGGCCTTTCTGCCTAATTTTGCATTCTCCTTTGTCTAATTATATGCGGATGTTCAGGAGGGGGAAAATGGGGTGGTGGTGGCAGGAAGAGGGAAAGAAAAAGTAAGTGCCCTGGCAAATTTTGGCCCACACCACTGACATAAGCCCTACTCACTACTGTCCTTGGCATGCTGCCCTACTATATTTAGCCAAGGAATGGTTCATCAACCTTTTGTGGCTAGTGTTTACATTTGGAATTGTGAGAAAGTGCTGTGGAGGCTAGTCACAAAATGGCTGCTGTGCGGGCGTGGCATAATACAGAATTGGTGCCACATCTAAAAGAACAGAAACAGATAAAGGGTCATGAAAAGCTGTGGGCATGCCTACCCCATCAATACAGTGGTACCTCGGTTTAAGAACAGCCCTGTTTACGAACTATTCAGTATACAAACTCTGCAAAACCAGAAGTAGTATTCCAGTTAGCGAACTTTACCTCGGTCTACGAATGGAAGCCAAATGGTGGAAGGGCACCAGCGGTGGGAGGCCTCATTAGGGAAAGCGCGCCTCGGTTTAAGTGTGGCTTTGGTTTAAGAACAGACTTCCGGAATGGTTAAGTTCATAAACCAAGGTACCACTGTATGGGGAAAAGGCATCTACATCAGCCATTGGTGTGTTTGCTCCCACTTTCTATTTACAAAAGGCTACTCCCCACACACTAAAGATCAAGGAGGTAACAGAGCCCTTAAGGGGTGTGACATTTCCTCCACTGCAGTCTTTTCTGGGGATTTATAACCCTTTCCCTCACCATCCCAGTCCCTATAATTCCTATTATACTCACTCCAAAACAGAAAAGCCTTTCCTTGCAGGAGAACCACTACATTCTGAAATTTGGCAGGCTTTGTCCCTTCAGGAGAGGTGACCATGACTGCAAATTGTATCTGATTATGTGAAAAGGAAATAGATATAGCTGTTTTTAGATTGCCCATTATAGTGAATGGGGGGGAGGGAAGCAGAGGTTTGTTTTTAACTGTTCTAATTCAGTCTTGAGTAGTAAATTGGAAAGACAAAGAGCAATTCTAACACAGATCAGGCTACTTCCCAAACCCACAGCTACGTCAAATTTTGTGGCAGGTCACATTGCTAATATCTCCTCTCAGGGTACACACCAACCACAAAATTCAGTTAAGAACCCAATTTTGTGCTTTGTAAAGCAGTCCCTTTGGCTTGGACCAATTTGGACACTGCACTATTCAAATTAGGTGTCTGAATGCCTTTCATTTCCCTTACCCTATTCACAACTTTTTAAAACTGCTATGCCTTTCTCCTTTAAGACAGAATTGGATAATACTGGCCCCTCCAGAGTGAATAAATCCTTCCAAATTACTGGCAAATGAGTCTGAGGCCATTTGTAATGGATACCTCTATAATGAACCCACCCCCAATAAAAGGAACAATCCCAAACTTATTTTTGTGTGTGTGTGTATGCAATTTGCCAGCAGCATTACCACTTCTGAGGGCATACATCCTGTCAGAAGTATAGCCACAGTGGCTTTCCTAACAGCACAGCCCTTAATGAAATCAAACGTGGGAGAACATCAAGCTTTCCTCAAAGACTGGATATTACAGTCTACTTTGGGGTGGAAAGAACTAAAATGGGAACTGCTTTTCAGATAAAATCATTCCCTCTGGTTACAATTTTAATCTGTCAGCTACAAAGCTCTCATTCCCTCTCCATATCTTTGCATGTTCCTTAAGTATAGTGGCATAAATTTCACTCATGCAAATTTGCTCCTCCTAAGTACTGTATTTTTCACTCTATAGGACACACCCGACCATAGGATGCACCTAGTTTTATTTTTTTTTAATAATAAATTTTTATTGATTTTACAACATATATTAAAACACAATACAACTAACAATTGACGACACATAAACAGAAAACATGTAAACACGTATAATTTCTTAACCTCTCTTTCTTGAACCTTGTTTCCACGACTTCCCCATACCTCCCTTTTCTGCATCCCTGTTTTAAACTTTTCCAGCAACCCCTAATTTCAGTACTTGTAATTCAGTTTCTAATCTTTTTCCTCTTACCCAATTATTTATCACTGCAATTCTGTTTTACATTACCCATGACATTTTAGCACTCATTAATTTTACAACAGTTCTTAAGATAAACTTTAAATTTCTTCCAATCTTCTTCCACCGTCTCTTTCCCTTGGTCACGGATTCTGCCAGTCATCTCAGCCAGTCCCATATAATCAATCACTTTCGTCTGCCACTCTTCCAGCGTGGGTAGTTCTTGTGTCTTCCAATACTTTGCTAGAAGAACTCTTGCTGCTGTTGTAGCATACATAAAAAACGTCCTATCTTTCCTTGACACCAATTGGCCTACCATGCCCAGGAGAAAGGCCTCTGGTTTCTTATGAAAGGTACACTTAAGTACCTTCTTAATTTCATTATAGATCATTTCCCAGAAGGCCTTGATCCTTGGGCACGTCCACCAAAGGTGGTAGAAAGTACCTTCAGTTTCCTTACATTTCCAGCATTTATTATTGGGCGTAAATTTTTGCAAGCTTGACTGGGGTCATGTACCACCTATAAATCATTTTCATAATGTTCTCTCTTAAGGCATTACATGCCGTGAACTTTATACTGGTAGTCCATAACTGTTCCCAGTCAGCAAACATGATGTCATGACCAATGTCTTGTGCCCATTTAATCATAGCTGATTTAACCGTCTCATCCTGTGTATTCCATTTCAACAGCAAGTTATACATTCTTGACAAATTCTTAGTATTGGGTTCCAACAGTTCTGTTTCTAGTTTTGATCTCTCCACCTGGAAACCAATTTTCCTGTCCTGTTTGAAAACTTCATTTATCTGGTAATAATGTAGCCAGCCTCTTACTTTTGACTTCAGTTTCTCATAGCTCTGCAATTTCACTTTTCCCTCCTCATGTTCTATAATTTCCCAATATTTTGGCCATTTAGATTCCATATTAAGTTTTTTCACTTCCTTAGCTTCCATTGGTGACAACCACCTAGGGGTTTTGTTTTCCAACAAATCTTTATACCGAATCCAAACATTATATAGTGCTTTCCTGACAATATGGTTTTTGAAACCTTGGTGAATTTTAACCTTGTCATACCATATATATGCATGCCAGCCAAACCTGTTATTGAACCCTTCCAAATCCAAAATGTCTGTGTTTTCAAGAAGCAGCCAGTTTTTCAGCCAGCAAAAAGCCGCTGATTCATAATACAATTTTAAGTCCGGCAGGGCAAACCCCCCTCTTTCTTTTGCATCAGTTAGTATCTTGAATTTTATTCTGGGCTTTTTGCCCTGCCAGACAAATCTAGATATGTCTTTCTGCCACCTCTTGAAACAATCCATTTTATCCACAATCTGCAATGTTTGAAACAAAAACAACATTCTCGGCAAAACATTCATCTTAATAACAGCAATTCGGCCTAACAAGGAAAGTCTCAAATTTGTTTTTTTTTTTAAATAAATTTTTATTGGAGTTTTACAAAAGAGAAAAAAAAAATTCATGGAATAAAAAGCCATAGATAAAAATAAACATTACAAAAAAGAAAACACAAAAAAATACACAAAAGAAAAACAACAGCTAATTAAGAAAAACTAAGTTTGGAAAAAGAAATAAAACAAATCCATTTTTCCCAGTATCCTCAAATTCATATGCTTATGTTCTTGACCTCCTCACACCTCCCCCCTTTTGTATTCCCGTTTACATACTTGATTCAGCAAATTCTTACCCTCTTTCAAATATTTTAACTTTATACCATAACATATTATACGACGATATTTTTAACCATTTATCAATACCTTTTTTACATAATCTTATTAACTTTTGTCACTAATTACCACTTATTACCAATCCAAGCATAATTTTAACATTCATTAATTTTATAGTATTTCTGAAGATATTCTTTAAATTTCTTCCAGTCTTCTTCCACCAACTCTTCTCCCAGGTCTCGGATTCTGCCAGTCATTTCCGCCAATTCCATATAATCCATCAGCTTCATCTGCCACTCTTCCAGGGTGGGTAGCTCTTGTGTCTTCCAATACTTTGCGATGAGAATTCTTGCTGCTGTTGTTGCATACATAAAGAAAGTTCTGTCCTTCTTTGGCACCAATTGGCCGACCATGCCCAAGAGAAAGGCCTCTGGCTTCTTAAGGAATGTATATTTAAATATTTTTTTCATTTCGTTATAAATCATCTCCCAGAAAGCCTTAATCTTTGGGCATGTCCACCAAAGGTGAAAGAATGTTCCTTCATTTTCTTTACACTTCCAACATTTATTGTCGGGCAAATGATAGATTTTTGCAAGCTTGACTGGTGTCATGTACCACCTGTATATCATTTTCATAATATTCTCTCTTAGGGCATTACAAGCCGTAAATTTCATACCTGTGGTCCACAACTGTTCCCAGTCAGCAAACATGATGTTATGACCAACATCTTGTGCCCATTTAATCATAGCAGATTTAACTGTTTCATCCTGCGTGTTCCATTTTAGCAGCAAGTTATACATTCTTGAAAGTGTTTTAGTTTTGGGTTCTAACAATTCAGTTTCCAATTTTGATTTTTCCACCTGGAAACCTATTTTTTTATCCAAATTATAAGCCTCTCTTATTTGAAAATAGTGCAACCAATCTCGCACCGGAAAGTCTCAAATTTGACCATATTTCTAAATCTTTCTTAACTTCTGTCCAACATTTCTCATAATTGTCTTTAAATAAGTTCACATTCTTAGATGTCAAATTAATCCCCAGGTATTTCACTTTCTTTGCTACCATTAAACCAGTTTCACTCTGAAACTTCTCTCTTTCAGCAACTGTTAGATTTTTATCCAGTACTTTCGTTTTCTGTTTGTTCAACTTAAAACCTGCTACTTGACCAAATACTTGTATTAGCTCTAAAACTCTTCTCGTACTAGTGTCTGGCTCTTGTAAAGTTAATACTAGATCATCTGCGAACGCTCTCAGTTTGTATTGTTTAGCTCTGACCTGAATCCCTTTAACCAGCTGGTCCCCTCTGATCATGTTTAATAAAACCTCCAAGACAGATATAAAAAGTAATGGGGACATTGGGCACCCCTGTCGTGTCCCTTTTTCAATAGCAAATTCTTCAGTAACCACATTATTTACAATCAATTTTGCTTTTTGTTCAGAATAAATCGCACCTATACCATTCTCAAAGCCTTGGCCTACCCCCATCCCTTGAAGATTCTTTTTCATAAAGCTCCAAGAAATATTGTCAAAGGCTTTCTCCGCATCCACAAATATTAATACTGCCTTAGTATTAATATTAGCTTCTAATAATTCCATAATATCTATTATGTTTCTCACATTGTCAGATAGATGTCTTCCTGGAAGAAAGCCCGCCTGGTCTTTATGAATCTCTCCCACCAAAACTCTTTTCAATCTTTTTGCCAAAATGTCTGCAAAAATTTTGTAATCCACATTGAGTAATGATATAGGGCGGTAGTTCTTAATCTGGTTCTTCTCAGTCTCTGATTTTGGTATAAGTGTAATGTACGCTTCTTTCCACGATTCGGGTGCCTTCTTCCCCTCTAAAATTTCGTTACAGACCTCCTTCAACGGTTGTATAATCCATTCTTTCAAAGCTTTGTAATATCTGGAGGTCAATCCATCTGGTCCTGGAGATTTTCCCAATTGCATATTTTGAATGGCTCCCTCAATTTCTTGATCAGTTATCTTCTGGTTCAAAATCGCTTTACTTTGTTCAGAAATTTTTTGTAATCCATATTTTTAAAGGAATTCTTCTATCTCATTTTCATTCACCGGCCCTTGTTCATAAAGTCTCCTGAAATAACTCTGAAAGCAGTTTCTAATCTCATTTGGTTTATAAATGTTCTTTCCCTCAACTTCTAGGTTTGTAACCGTATTCTGTTTTTGTCTCTTCTTCAATTGCCATGCCAGAAGTTTCCCACATTTATCTGCCGATTCAAATGTCTTTTGTCTCATTTGTTTTATTTTCCATTCTATCTCCTGATTCATCAGTTCCATATATTGTCTCTGGTAAAACTTGATTTCTCTCAAAATTTCATGTGACTTTGGTTTAGATCTCAATTTTTTTTCTCCTTCTTTTATCCTTTCCAAAATCTTATCCTTCTTCTCATTCTGTCTCTTCCTTTTTATAGCATTCTGTTGTATTAAAAATCCTCGCATGACGGCTTTGCTTGCGTCCCAAATTACTCTTTTTTCCACTTCTGTTCTCAGATTTATCTCAAAGTAGTCCTTCACAACTTTCTGGGCCTTTTTGTGCATCTCTTCATCTCTAAATAGGGAATCATTCATCCTCCATCTAAAGGAGCCAGCTGTTGTTAGGTTCATCTCCATCTTTACAGCATTATGGTCGGAGCAAGTCTTTGGGCAGATTTCCACCTTCTTTATCTTTGGTGCCATCCCACTAGTTACCCATATTTGGTCTATTCTGGTCCAGGTCATTTTTGCTTCAGAAAAGAAAGTTCCCTCCCTCTCAAGAGGGTTCCTTGTTCTCCAAATGTCAATCAAGTTCATATTGTCTGTCATTTCAAAAAAAGTCTTTGGTAGTCTCCCATCCTTGGAGACCACCTGTCTTTGTGCTTTATCCATGTTTGTAGAGACCACTCCATTCATATCTCCCATCAAAATTACATTATAATCCAAATAGTCCATTAATGTCTCATGCAATTTCTTAAAAAATTCTGACTTCCCTTCATTTGGAGCATAAATTCCTATTATCAGTAATTTTTCTCCTTGAACTTGAATTTCAATTGCCAAATACCTTCCTTGTTCATCTTTAAAAATTAATTTAGGGGCCAACTTTTCCTTTGCATAGATCACCACTCCTCTTTTCTTCACTTTGTCCGATGAAATAAATTCCTGTCCTAGTCTTTTATTAATAAGTAATTTTCGGTGTACTCTGGTCACGTGGGTTTCTTGTAAACAAATCAAGTCCAATTGTTCTTTTTTAAAAATATGAAAAACCTCACGCCTTTTCCTAGGAAGATTCAGTCCATTACAGTTCCAACTTAGAAATTGCAGAGGCATCTTGTTATTTACTTAATTGTTCCCCCAACTGCTCCAAGCAAATCTTCTCCTGTTGGTGTTTTAAGCCCAAAAGATAAGTTTGAGATGTCTGGTACTTCTACTAGATTTGTAGGTTCTGCCGTTTCCTTCAAAAGGTCCTCCTCGTTCCTTTCCAAAAATTGTTCTTTATCTTGCACTGTTTTTATTTTGATTTTCTTCCCTTTGTAATTAAAAGACAGGCCTTGTGGAAACTCCCATCTGAATAGTATGTTATTCTTTCTCAGCAGAGTGACCAAGTCCTTGTAATGAGCCCTCACTTCCAAAATATATTTAGGAATATCTTTGAATATCTGCACACGGGAATCTTCAATCTCAAGAGCTCTTTGAAAATGTAAATTTAGTATTTTATCCCTCTCCTCCTGAGATCTCAAAGTTATCAAACAGTCTCTTGGGCTCTTTCTGTTTTGTCTCCTGCCCAGTCTAAAAGCAGTTACTATCTTGAATTCCTCCTCTTTCAAATTGTCCTGCCAAAATTCCAGAAACTCTTTTGTAAGAAAGTCTATCAGGTTGTCCTTTTCACTTTCTGGAATCAGTCTCAATCTCAGATTCCTATTTTTCCTCTGTAGTTCCAGTAAAGACAGGGCCGCATCATGTTCTTCCAGCTTTTTGCAGACTGGTACTAACTTTTCCTGTGTAGTTTCTGCAGAAGTTTTTGCCTCTTCTGCAGAAGTTTTTGCCTCTTCAGCAATCTTTCTAGTTACCTCATTTTCTTGAACCAATTTGTTTATTGACTCTGTATTTAAATCCAATTTTGTTGACAACTCTTTCAGCTGTTTGGAGTTTTCTGTGCTCTGCTTTGTGAGCGCTTCCAAAGCCTCATTTATTTTAACTAGTGCCTGTGTCACTGGCTCCATAGATAAAGTTGTAGCTACGCCTGCTGCAGCTGGACTTGAGATTGAGCCCCTTTTTTTCTGAGCAGCTTTACTCTTAGCTCTTGTTGTTATCTCTTCTGCTGGGCCACTCATGTCCCAAGGTCTTTCCCACGGGAATTACTTTCAAATGGAAAACTCCACAAGCCTGTTCCTTACAGTGAAAATAATAACTGTTTCCCTGCAACCCTCTAGAGGGAGCAGTCCAAAGTTCCAAATACAAAGAAACAAGGGTTCCCTTCAAAAGTAGCAAAAATAGCAACCAATTGTCCAATATTTTCCAAGTATTGTCAATTTGTAACTTTCCAGAGTCCCAGACTTGTAGCAAATAAGGTCTTTACTTTGTAATAAAAGGCAAAGCACCAACTTTGTAGCAAGTCTCTAATGACAGTTCCCAGTCCCGGTGATTCACTTTCTAGGCAGTCCTCCCCAAAGGTTCAAAACGGCAAAAGTTCCCCTTCTATGTTTCTTTCATGCAGGTAATACAAATCAAAAGTCTTCCCCCCCCTGCCCCTGCCTGCTAAGGGGGGGATTTAAATCCAATGTCTGAGTCCGTCAATTTTAAAACTGTTTCCTGTCAAATTGCAGCTTTCTATTTCGTTGCTTTAGTTGTCATGCAGTCCGGGGAAGGCAGACTTCCTTACTTTTTGCCTTCTCCGTTTTCAGCCAATTTTCAGGTATTCTTTTTTTCAATTTGTTGTTCAGTCTTACTCACGGATAATCCAATTAAGTTCCAAATGTCAGGAAGGAATCGGCGCTCTCCGTCAATGGCGACACGGCTTCACTCCACGGGCTGGGTAGCGACTCTCAGCACCGCGCTCACCCGATGCCGCTCCGAAGCCTTTAAAAAGGCTCCTTTGCAGTAAGGGGGGGCGCTTAAGGTGCCCACCGAGTCTCCGTGTTCACAGGCTTCTGCGCCTGTGATTTTAGGGGTCCCCGCTTCGCCGTAGCGGTCAGACCCGAACTCGCGGAGCAGTCTCCCTGAGCGGAGCTCAGCGGGAGATCGCCATTGAGCGCTGGCGCCGACCGGAAGTTTCAGGATGCCCCTAGTTTTAGAGGGGGAGAACAAGAAAAAAAAAATCTCCCCCTCTCTACGCAGCGCCCCTTCAGCGAAGTGGCAGGACAAACGGAGCCTCTTCCATTTCTCCTCCCACTTTGCTGAAGGGGCGGTGCGCAGAGAGGGAAAGCTGCGCCTCTCCAGTGAAGTGAAGCCTCTCCTGGCTTCAACAAAAGCAACGAGAAGCCTCCGGAGCGTAGCAGGAGCTCCCGCTGTGCTACGGAGGCTTCAGGCGGCTATCCCTGAAGCCTGGAGAGTGAGAGGGGTCGGTGTGCACCGATTCCTCTTGTTCTCCAGGCTTCAGCGAAAGCAACACGAAGCCTCCGGAGCATGGCGGGAGCGCTCCCTCTGTGCTTCAGAGGCTTTGTGTTGCTTTCACTGAAGCCATGGAGCCTGCATTCACTCCATAAGATGCACACATATTTTCCCTTAATTTTTGGAGGGGAAAAAGTGCGTCTCATAGAGCCAAAAATATGGTAATGGGACTGGAGAGTGCTGGTGATATCATTCTCTCTGGTTGCAAGCAAACCTGTCAGTCACAATGGAGCTATTCCTCTGGATGTGCACACATACACTGGTATTTGTTTTCCCTTTTCCCATCATTAAAACTTAGCATTATGGAGTTATGATAAGCTTCAAAAATATTTTTGCTTTCAGCAGACACTTGTCTATAGCATTCTTTTGATGTCAGGAACACCTAGGTGACATGAAGTACTTTAGGGATCTCTTCTTCAACTTCTGCCGCCTCATAATGAGCATACTTTGCCTCTGAAAATCCCAAAACACTTCCTGCTTCACCCTGGGATTCTGAATTCAACAAAGGAATAGAGCAGAATCATTAAGAAGCCTTTTTTCAGAACTTGAGATTAGGTTTTACTGGCAAATGTTTACTGCTGATTCTTGTGAGTTTCTGTAGCTGTCTTAAAATCTTCTAGTATGTTTTAATATAGTTATGTTTCACTGGTGTTCAAACAGCTTATATTTATGTTTTATTCTGTTCTACATTATCTTTTGGCTATTTTCCTGTACTGAAAGGCAAGATTTACAGATACAAGTTCAAAAGTTCTTTTTAGAGTTTATTTTCAGCTCAAAACCAGAGACTTTGTGGGTGAGATGAAGCTTTCAAGGCACTCTTAGCAGCCTCCATTCAATTATTGCACTATCATCTGTTCTGTGTTCCTGGACATATCAGGAGTCACGCACCCAGATCATGATAGATGCCATTTTATTTTTTACCAACAGTGCTCCAGAGTGAAAGCAGGAAACATTGCCTTCGCTCTGAATTGGCTTTATAAAGATGCCACATCACATCATCTGAAGCCAAATCAGAATAAGGCAATGGCTCCTGCTCTACCTCTTTATGGTGGGGTGCAATATAATAGTGCCCCAAAATAGTGTGAAGTGTGATTGCTGGTAGCAAGGCACCCTCCTCTATTGACAAAATGTCATGCCTCCTTTAACAGCATGGCAATAGGTTGGCAATAGAGGGAGGGAGGGTTAAACTCAACACTAAAACATGGAATGTGTCAGAAATCTTGGTCATTGCAAATAATTTAGAAAGGAGGGGACCTGGAAATGGACAGGAAGGGGACCGATAAGTTTGCCAACATTGCCTTTCTTCAACTTTTTCTTTGAAACAAGAAGTTAATCGTCTCTTTTGAATTGATATACAAAGTACAATACCAAATGGCCCTCAGATGTGGTTAAAAAAAAACTCCCTTAATACCAAATGCTGAGCCCTCCCTTAAGATTTAAGTGGATTCAGGTCTGGCAGAACCACTTCATTGCTTCCTGCAGTTCCCAAAGCTCAAATGTCAGCCTTAACTTTATTTACAGTGCCTGGATTTGGCCTTTCCCTGACCACTGTTAAAACCGCATTTTGAATTCTCACTCCACAAATATATTTAGATTTACAGAAGGACACTGAGTACAGGAATGAAAGCTCAACTATGACTGCTTGCTGCTTCAATGTGATTTCCCCCCCTCTGCTTAAGACAAAACAATTTGGTATTTATTCACGCATAATAAAGTGTCTGTTGCAGTGTGTCCTGCCAAAGGTAGCAGGGGAAACACAGTGATTAGGTCTGGAGTGCATTAAAAAGTGACTTAAGCCAGGGCTTCCCTTTCCAAAGCACCCTGGCTGCTTACATTAGATTCCGAAATTTGTTTTGATTTAATGTTTGTATGCCACTTTCCCTACAATGCTGAATTCAAAATGGCTCACATAAAGCATTAAAGAAAGAAGCAAACATTGCCATGTATAGAATGGGCACACATCAGGAAAGCAAAAACAGACAATAAACAATGAATGCTGTTCAGTGCAAACTCATATTCATTCAAAAATGAATGTATAAAAAGAATGCCAACTAAGCAACAACTCAAAGCCAGTTGGCAGTACTTCTTTGGAACATGGAAACTGACTTACACTATCTTGTTCAGTAGTGTCTACATTGACTGATAGTTGTCTTCCAGGATTTCAAACAAGGGGTCTGTGGCGATCACACAGGGTCCCCGGACGTTTGACGGTCTATTGACCCTGTGCCACCACTGTAATTGCTTTCTTCGCTGCCACCAACCCGTTTCTCACGGGTACACACGGAGTCCAGTCAGTTGTTTGTTTTTTTTTAAATGAATATTTATTAAATTTTCCAATTTTATATAAAGACAAAAAGAAAAAGAAAAAGAAAAATATTAAAAACAATTCAGTTTCAATAACAATTTTCAGTCACATGTTTCTTTGACTTCCTCATACCTCCCCTTCTTGTTCTCTAGTTCAATTTGTTAATTCAGCAAATCCTAATCTCTTAACATTCCTTTTAAAATATCACCTTATTTTCCACTCAACTTTTTTTTAAATTTAGTAACAGAAACAATTATGATCCCCATTATCTTTATCATAACAGCTGGAGACCACCAAAGTTCAAACCAACATCTTTTCAAAGTTCATTAATTTTATAATATTTCTGTAGATATTCCTTAAATTTCTTCCAATCTTCTTCTGCTGACTTTTCTCCCTGGTCGCGGATTCTGCCGGTCATTTCTGCCAGTCCCATACAGTCAATCAGGAGTCCAGTCAGTTGTTAACATTAACAAATAATCAAGTTTATTTTTATAGGCATGAACAAGCTTATGGTTTCAGTTAATTTTTCTTGGCAGTTTCTTAATCTTAGTTCCTTAACTGTTCTATTCATTCCTAACAACTTCAAACTGTTATCCCAACTAACTATCTGACTCCACCTAATAATTCCTCTCACTCTCTCACCACACAACTCGACCAACCCACAGACTATTCCTCCCTCCTCCTTCTTCAACTCCCAACTCTCAACTGACTTTCACACAACTTCCCCTCTAACCCTAACTCCTCCTATCAGTTTCCACTGGCCAATCACATCACACTCATTTTAACCCTTTCCTTATGACCCACCTAGGAGGCAAACGCCACAGGGTATCTCCCAGTTCTTCCTGGAGATGCCAGAGATTGAACCTAAGACCTTATGCATGCAAAGCAGGTGCCTTACCTACTCCCAATACAGCACCTGGTTGCAGGTGTAGATAAGCCTAGGTTTTGTCTTACTGGGCTGATAGCAAAAGTGGTGTTCCTATGAATCTGAGTGAAATATTATGCAGTGCAGAGTAGTTTTCTACCCCTGCATCTCCCTGTAACCACCCAGCTAGCACACATCAACCCTGCTTGTCCCATCTCTGGCTGTTTCTAAACTGTGATTTACGGCTGGGCTTGGTGACTGCTGGCAAAGAGGAATCGTGGGAAATAAAGATGTGACATTGGTCGTTTGCCCATGAGCAGTTCAACACGCAGCAATCAGTCAGGAGAGACCACAGGTGAGGAAGAGAGGCTGACAAGGGGCTGCAAATATCCGCACTGAGCCTAATGGCTTGTGAACCTCAGAAAGATCCTGCAAAAGAAAGAGGAAAAGGGCAGCCTTAGGCAGTGGGACTGACTTGATCAGGGGTGATATATGGACTATAGTACCACAGCTTCTACCTCTGACCATGTCTGGAGACATTGCATGGCTGGGTAAGACTCTTTTTGGCCTTATGAAACTCTTTCCAGGCCCTCACTGGCCCTGCTTCAACCCCTGTGTTTTTACCTGTCTGGAAAGTATCCTTGAACTCTTGCTTGAAAGGAAAGAGTGGGGTTGTGTGAGTGTGTGTCAAACTAGCCTACTGTACATGCTGGCTGAGAGAATGGATGCTTCTTGAGAACATTGATGTGTTGGACTTAGAAGGCTTTAATAATGTCTTTGGGTGGCATGCATATCTGTGGTATGATAAGGTCAAAGCACATAAAGCGTTTAAAAACCATATTGTCAGAAAAGCACTGTTTAATGTTTGGATAAGATATAAGGATTTGCTTGAGAATAAAACCCCAAGGTGGCTGTCACCAATGGAGGTGAAGGCTCAGAAAAAGCTCAATATGGAGGCTAAATGGCCGAAATATTGGGAAATTTTGGAACAAGAGGGAGACAGATTAAAACTGCAGAGTTTTGAAAAATTAAAAAATAGAGTGCGAGATTGGCTTCATTATTATCAGATAATGGAGGCATATAATTTGGATAAAAAAATTGGCTTCCAGGTGGAAAAATCAAAATTGGAAACAGAACTGTTAGACTCCAAAACTAAGAATTTGTCAAGAATGTATAATCTGCTGTTGAAATGGAATACTCAGGATGAAACGGTGAAATCTGTTATGATTAAATGGGCACAAGATGTTGGACATAACATTATGATGGCTGACTGGGAACAGTTATGGACCACAGGTATGATGTTCACGGCATGTAATGCCTTAAGAGAGAATATAATGAAAATGATATACAGGTGGTATATGACACCAGTCAAGCTTGCAAAAATTTATCACTTGCCTGATAATAAATGTTGGAAATGTAAAGAGACTGAAGGTATACTCTTTCACCTTTGGTGGACATGCCCAAGGATTAAGGCTTTCTGGGAGATGATCTATAATGAAATGAAAAAGGTATTTAAATATACCTTTCTGAAGAAACCAGAGGCCTTTCTCCTGGGCATGGCCGGCCAATTGGTGCCAAAGAAGGACAGAACTTTCTTTATGTATGCCACAACAGCAGCAAGAATACTTATTGCAAAGTATTGGAAGACACAAGATCTACCCACTCTGGAAGAATGGCAGATGAAGGTGATAGACTATATTGAACTGGCGGAAATGACTGGCAGAATCCGAGACCAGGGAGAAGAGTCAGTGGAGGAAGATTGGAAGAAATTTAAAGACTATTTACAGAAACATTGTAAAATTAATGAATGTTAGAATGATGTTGGAATGAATCTATGTGATTTTAGCAAAAATGTAACAAAGATTTAAGAAAAATAGACTGTTAATTGGTGAAAGGAGGGAAAGTAAACTTATATTAAGATCAAGATAAATTTTCAGGATAAAAATTTGAAGAGAGGGAAAGGATTTGCTGAAATGGATAATTGACTTAGAATACAAAAAAGGGAGGTGTGAGGAAGTCAGGGAAACAAGCAAATGAAAGACAAGTTATGGGAAGGTTTGATTTGGTCTTTATTTATTTTATTTTTTTCTTAATTGTTTCTATTTTTCTGTTTTTTATTGTGATGTGTTGTTTTGCTATTGTTTAATTTGGTGTTTCCTCTTTTTTCTTTTTGTAAACTTAAAACTTCAATAAATACTATTATATATAAAAAAAACTAGCCTACTGTACAAAAGGTACAGTTTGCATTTTTATTGCTCTTTGGACTTTTACCTCTAGGTCTACTCACCCCTAGCATGAGGCCCTTGGAATGTTCCCCAGAAGGGCAATAAAAAAAAATGGTTTCCCAGCTCTAAAATACAGCATTTGACCAAACCCAGCTGTTAAGCAGACAAATTTTGTAACTTCATTGTGTTGTGTCAAAAAGTACTGACTCTCCTGGTTTCAACAAATTGACCCCGAGTTATGGGAATAGCTATTCAATATTTTCCACACCACGCAAACTATCTCCCCTCTCTGCCACACACAATTCATCATTTCCCCATTAATTAACTTTTCTCAATGCCTCTAGATTTTCCTGAAAAGAAAGTGCTCCAATTAAAACTCATTGTGATGTAACAGATGCGGATTCTGTATCTTTCATTGGGCATTGCAGCAGCTGCAACTTAAATCTAGGGAAACTGAATGGGTTTAACAGTTGTATCCAATGTTAGTTATACTCAGAGTAAACTCACTGATAGTAAGGTCTGCTCTGAATATGACTAATATTGGATGCAACTATAAACATTTTGTTGTGCATTCCCCTCCACCTGATTTTAGCTGCATTTGAAACCTGAAAAGACCTATGTAAGAGAAACATCACCATGTAATAATAATAATGTAATAATAATTTTTATTTATACCCCGCCCTCCAGAGCCAAGGCCGGGCTCAGGGCGGCTAACAAGAAATAATAAAAACAAGTTGAATGAATACAACTTAAAAACAAAATTAAAATACATTAAAATATTGAAACATTAAAATATTCGCAGGAGGAGAAAGGAAAAGAAAAAAGAAAGAGGGGGAGGGAATCAAATTGGCTGCATGCCAAAGGCCAGGCGGAACAACTCTGTCATATAATGCAAAGTTATTATACATCCAGTTCTATCTGTACCCTGACCTTCTTTTCTCTCTGTTAACTGTACATCCTGGGCTGAAAAAGAAAACGAAATGTCCTGAACAAATATATTTTGCAAGCTAACTGGTATGCCCCCTGAACATTGAGCAACCCTTCAGAGAAGGATGTCCTTGGCACGAGCCTATGGGCTTATACATGGACTTAATTACTGAATGTTTTTTTATTAAATTTCTAAAAATGAATCATAGGAAAGTGCAAGGAGAAATCTCAGATTGTTCTATTTGTATCACAGACTAGTATCACAGACTAGTATACATGTAGTCTTGGCTGAAAGAGTGGAGCTTAGAGAGCGATTCAGTGTGTAAGACAGTTGTGCTATCTCTGCTGAGAGGCATCATGCTTCTGAATACCAGCTGATGGGAGCCATAGGTGGGCAAGGTGCTGTTGCACCCATGTCCACCTTGCAGGTTTCCCACAGGTCAGCCACTGTGAGAGCAGGATGTTGGACCAGATGTTGAGCCTGATCCAGCAGGCTCATATCCTTATGAACAGGCATAGGCAAACTCGGCCCTCCAGCTGTTTTGGGACTACAATTCCCATCATCCCTGTCCACTGGTCCTGTTACCTAGGGATGATGGGAGTTGTAGTCCCAAAACAGCTGGAGGGCTGAGTTTGCCGATGCTTGCTTATGAATATGTTCTTATGAGCTTAACATGGGAATAAAACACCTGTGAACTTGGATGGATTTTCTTAAAACTTGTAGGGAATATTTAAAACCAAGTTGCGCCAGGAATGAGGAACCCGTGGCCCTCCTATTTGGGTTGGACTATAGCTGCCAGCATCTCTGGTGGTTAGAATCCAACAACAAGTAGTAGAAAGCCAGAGGTTCCTCATCTCTGTGGTACATGTTTATGAAGGAACCATCGCTCACTGGTAGAACACGTTTTATATACAGAAGGCATCAGGTTTAATTCTTCATATATCTAGGCATGCCTGAGAAATCCAATTTTTACTAATTCCAATGCAAGCTGACCTGATCAGTGTCTCTCAGATGTGTATGAAGAACAGAATTATTGACTTCCGGGTTGGCGCCTCCGGCAATGGCAGAGCTCCTCCGATCGGGAGGAACTTGCTTCGTGGAAACCAGGGTCTGACCGCCATGGCGAAGGCGGAGACCCATTGAAATCACAGGCCGGAGAAGCTTGTGAACTTGGGATTCGGCTGGCACCTTTTGCGCCTCCCCTACTCACGGGGAAACCCTGTTTTGGGGATCCGGAGCGACGTGGGGTGAGTGGCATGGTGCTTCGAATTGACTGCTTTTTTCACGGAGTGAAGCCGCATTGTTGTTGCCAGAGAGCGCTGACTTTTTCCTGCGGACAATTGGACTCTAAACAACTACCCGTGAGTAGAACGGAAAATTGGATCTTCAAATATCTTAATTTGGCATCGAAACAGGAAGGTTTTAAACAGGAAGTCCGCTTTCCTCTTTTGTAAATAGTTTGAAGCAAAGTCGTTACAAGCTAAAGTCATGGAAAATCTTTGGTAAAGGATTAATTTCCATCGGATAAAAACACCAACCCCCCCCCCCCCTTGGAAGCAGGAGAAGAGGGGGGAAATTTTGAACCTAGCGAGCCTGCAGGAGAGAGCGAAAAATTAAATTACGACCGCTCTAAACCTGGAAACGGGCTGCTAGAAAAAGTGACATTTTGGGAGAGTTCATTGACTGTGAACAGAACGTATTTGACAGCTAACTAAATAAGAGAAGTATACTGTTTCCATTGTCCTCTTCTGCGTTTAAAAAGGAGGAAAAGTAACTGAAAACTGAAACTATCTTTATTGCTTGAGTTGTGTTTGAAAGGATTGATACAAGTGGAGACTGTTCCCCTCTAGAGGGAGCTTTTGAAATTGTTACAGGAGTGGAACTGGGGAATCTCCAGCTGCAAGATAAGAAATTGTGAGAACCGGGAATTGACCTTGGACCATTTAAGAATGTTGACAGAAGCCATAGTGACTGTATTATGTAAGATAAGCTATTCACTGGAACAGCTTCACAACAAGACGGATGATATGACTATTAAAATTGATAACTTGGGACAAAAAGTGATTAATCTGAGACAAAAAGTGAGCACCAACACAGAAATAATTCAGGACTTGGTACAGGAATCCACTTTGGCAGGACAAATTGTGGAGGAGAAGGAGAAAGCTGTTGTTGTTGAACCTAAAGTAATACAAGAGGGATCCTTAGTTTTACAGAAGCAAATTGAGGACTATAGGTTGAGGCCTTTTATGATTGAATCTAGAAAAAGTCAGATTTTGAGGATCGGATCCCGGCTTGGACTGAAGAAGGAAAGTTGGAAAGATCCCTCTATGCAGGGATTAACTGACTTCTGGGACATGGACTTGGGTTTGGAGGAGATCAAAGTTCTGGGGGCCTTTGGATTTGGAGGAATCTTGAATCATGTCCTGAAACACTTTATGGATCTTAGCTTCAACTATGGAAATTTGGCTGACCTGTCCAGAAGGAATAAAAGTATTGTTGGGTCGGAGTCTTCCTGAGATCTGCTCTTTAGCATTAAAGAATATGAAGAAGACCTGCAGAAGGGACCTGGAAAAGAGTTAAGAGCCTCGGATATAAGATTGCCAGGTTGATGGACTATATGGAATTGACGGAAAGGACTGGCAGAACCCGAAACCAGGGAGAGGAGATGGTGGAAGAAGATTGGAAAATTTAAAGTTTATATATAGAAATACTGTAAAATTAGTGAGTGATACAAAAATGGTGGAATGAAATTTTATGGCCTTAGCAGAAATGTTATAAGGAGTTAAGCATATATAAGTATTTTATCTTTAATGGTAAATAAGGTTAAAAATATGTTAAGATATTTATATTATGATAGAAAATAGAGAAAGATGGAAAGGATTTGCTGAAACAATTAATAGAAGTGGAATACAAAAAGGGAGGTGAGAGGAGGTCGAGGAAACAAGGGAATGAAAGATAGATATGGAAAAGGTGTGATGTATGTTTTTAAATGGTTTTTGTTTTGCTTTGTTTAGGGTTAGGGTGA
The DNA here is from genome assembly GCF_964270895.1 of Podarcis filfolensis. Taxonomy (NCBI): domain Eukaryota; kingdom Metazoa; phylum Chordata; class Lepidosauria; order Squamata; family Lacertidae; genus Podarcis; species Podarcis filfolensis. The sequence goes on from NC_139617.1 coordinate 42,658,746, forward strand.
GCTAGGGTTTTGTTTAGTTTAGTTTAATGTGTTTAGTTTAATGTGTTTAGGTTGTGTTTTGTATTGTTTATATATTGTACTGCATTGTCTCTTCTCTCTTTTGTTTTTTCTCTTTTGTCTTTTTCCTTTTTTTTCCTTTTCTGTAATCTTTAAAAGTAATAAATATTATTATTATTATTATTAAAGAAGAACAGAATTATTTTCAGATTCCACATTTCTCTGAATTTTGCCATGCAGTTCCTGGATCAAAAATAGTACAATAATGTGTATACAAATTGGTCTTTGAGAGCAAATGTTTTAATGGAATTCTCTGTTCACGAAACCATGTTTTTCTGTATGAATGTGAGAGCAATTTTCTCATGCAGGATTTATAAACATCACATATTAATGTGGAAATGGGACAGAAAATATTTAGGAATGAACACATGCAAAAGTGATATGGAGAAGAATGTAGAGGTGTATAGTGGCCACAACATTTACCTGGCATTGGAAAGCAGCCCAATCTGCTTTGGATCCACTCTGGGTCTTTCCAATTTGACTTGCTGTTCATGTTGGAATCAGATGTGTTAAATTCAATGCTCTGTTCCTCCCAACACACCCTAGCTAAAATGTGGAGTTACAATGACTATGATTTTCCCCTTTCGGCAGAAGTGGATGAAATTTGTCAGAAAAGGAGCCCCTCCAGAATGGGTTAAACTTGCCAAATGTCAGACGACTGCATCTAGGCTTTTGTACCTTTAAAGTTTGATTTTCTTAACAAAAGAAAAGACTTTATGGCTGACACTTTGAACAAATAAAGCAAAACTGGAAGGAAAAAAAGAACTGGATATTGGGAATAAAAAACAACAACAAATACACACAGCAGATGGAGGAGGCTGAGAACTCTAAGAGGTTTGCACAAATCTAATGGAATATAAGAGAAAACAGATGGAAAGAAAAACGAATAATTAAAGGTTATGTTTGTTGGAAAGAATAAAAAAGAACGAATAAACCACACAAAAATTCCTACAACTTGGGGAAATGAGGAAATGGAATGACCCCTTAACACAAGACACTGCCAGATATCAAAATTTCAGGCAGGAGCATCCTCCAACCCTATCTGGTGATGCTGTTGATCATCATGGCTCATGGTCAGCAATGGTAGGGGAAGTGGATCACAACCCAACAATATCTGGAGGGTTGGGAAAGGTTGTTTTCAAGGATTGTTTATGAAGTTAGAAGTTCCCCTATAAACAGGGTGGGAGGGATCTGTGGCCCTCCAGATGCTGTTGAACTCCTACCAGACAGCATGACTAATGATGGTGGTATATGGGAAATGTAGCCCAATAGCATCTTGAAGGCTGCAAGTTCTCCATGCCTGCTGTAAAGTGGGAATTGTCTCTCAGCTAGGGAAGAATAGATGAGAGTTCCAAATGAGAAAGGTTACCTCTTTTAAAATGACACATTCTATTTCTTTACACCCAACAGTGGGGCTGTTACGTGTAAATGAGTACAAACATTGGCTTCCGTGTAATTTCAAGAAAAGCATCTGCCTATGGAGATCACTTGTTTGGCAAGCTGGAAAGACTAAAATACATATCCAAAAAGATTTCTAAAATGCATGTTCTTACTGGGAGGCTTAATTGCCATTACCTCTTTCTAAGGACCCGATGCATACCCTGATTAAGTGAATTTAACAACGAGTTAAAGTGCTGTGGAAGAGTGAGTGATACCTGCCCAATGAATCAGTAATTGAACATGGGAAGCTTGGTCTGAAAGATTCCTAGGGATGCTTCAGAAATTCTTCTTGCCTGAAAGTCACACAAGATTTCAGAGTTACATAGGCAGAGTCAGTCCATTGTAGCCCAGAATTTTGCACAATTTGAGTAGCGGCCGCTCTCCAGAGCTTCAGGCTCCTTCCCAACCCTTCCTTGAGATTCTGGGGATCATTAGGGAGAGATTGATCTAAATCCCACTTCTGACAGTAGAAAAGTGGCAGTTTGGCTAAAATGCATAAAGCAAGCTGTTGTTGATTGGAAACTAGGCTTCAAAACACATGTCTCTGAAATACCACCAGAATTTGAAGAAAACCTTCTTCTTTGGTTTCATAAACATGTGAGCCTGACTTTTCGAAGACTGAGTTGGATATAACCCTAACACTCCGTATAAGCAAAGAAAGATGGAATGAATAAACTTATTGTCCTGGAGAGCCTTTAAAAAAAATGATCTACCGGAATATTTACCGAGGATCAATAATATTAATAGATTGATAGTGAGATAAGCCCATTGTTACATTCCTGTGCATAAGTCTGCTGTTATAAAGACATAGGGACAGGGGAGGTTTTTTTTAATTTTTAAAAAGGCAATTCTAATTAACCACCGCTGAGGAAATGGCAATACTGTATTGCATTAGATAATGACTGTGTAAAGTACTACCAAGAAAAGATTAAGAGGACTTATTCAAGACTTATTCAAGACTTACTCAGCATTTACTATCAATGCTGACAAGATCGACTGTGGTCAAAGCAATACCTACAGACAAAAAGAAGAAAAAAAGCATACACACACCCCACCTCTGTGCATCCTCCTAACTGTAATGAAAATAAACCTACTGTAAAATTTACAAGGGAAGAAAGCCATAGCCTCACCAGGACCTGCAAATCAGTGAAGGAATTCACACCTCTGAATGGATGGGGAGGGGGGAGGTGAATCTGTGATTCCCTGTGAAAAACAATCATTTTGCTCCCCCCCCCCCCCCCCCCGCCGGAGCAGGGGTTGGCAAGGTTTACCTTGCCTGGCCTGGTTCACTCCAGTGGAGATCCCTCTGTGGGCCGGATCATGTGAGCATGCGCACCCACGATTTCCGGCGTCTGCACAGACATGATTTCCGGCACTGCGGAAGCAAGTCCCCACACCGTGCTGCGCTGGTTTAGCACAGCACAAGGGGACTCACTGAGTGGGTGGCTCGGTTTGGGGGCGGCTCATGGGTCGGTTAAACGACCCCTGTGGGCTGCTTGTGGCCTGTGGGCTTTAGGTTGCTGACCCCTCCCCTGGAGTCACTGGCCTGTCTCCCACCACAGCTGCAGAGCTGACCCCTTGATACAAAGCCTTTTAAGCAAGCCATTGCTCATTCCCCTCTAACACATTTAAATTGGGGCCACTCCTGTCATTAAGCCAGGAACAGGTAACAATATTCAGCCTGTGGATCACCTTTTCTTCTGGGCAGACACCCAGAGACCACATGATATGCTCTGCAGGGTCAGAGGCAAACATGGGCAGAAGAAAAATGTGGGTTTTGTCTTTGTACTGTAGGCTACTTTCTACACACACTCGCTCACCCCTTTCTGTGTTCCATCTTGGCAAGCAAGAGGTATTATCAGAGTTCATGGACACATTTCCACCATACAGAATCACTCAGAAAAACATGATTAATGAGAGATTTAGAGAAATGGTATTACTAAGGAAAGTGTATGACTTGGGGGGAAGAGCCTCTGGGCTTGAGGTTCCACATCACTGCATTAAGCCATTTGAAGCAGTTGCCTCAAGCAACAGATGAGCAGGGAGCAATTGCAATGTGTTTGAGGACAGAGCTGTATGTGCTTTGTGTGTGATTATCATCAGCTGCAGTGGATGACACTAGCCCATTCCCAGTATGGAGGTAAGAATCAACTGGCGCTCAAGTTGAGTTTGAATTATAGAGGTTGAAGATGTTAAGTTGTGGGCGAACATATCAGACGACACAGCAATTCTTCCAAAGCAGCTCTTTATTTGTAAGCTGGAACAGAACTAACTGAACAGCAAACAGCTCAGCCGGCCTGCTTTTATAGGCAGCTGGCTGTCAACATTGTAGCAACAACAACCCAGGGTTTCCCGCCTAAAATAACTGACGTGGACCTGAGTGAAAACTACATACACAATACTCCTGGTGGCCAGGGTGAGAACTTCAATACATAACAGAAGAGATGTTGTCTGGTTCACCTCAAACAACAAAATACCGAGGGTAGGGTAGCTGTCTTAGGCAGATGTTGGGGAGAAGCCTGGAGGGCTGTATTTGTCCTGCAGTCCCAAAATTCTCCACCCCTTCTTTAAGCAGAGTAGGATGGTTGCCTCAAAGAGCAGAAACTGGTGTACACATGTAACACTTTTCTCAAATAAATTGGCATTTTCCTCCCATATAGATAGATGATAGATAGATAGATGATACATGATAGATAGATAGATGATAGATGATAGATGATAGATGATAGATAGATAGATAGATAGATAGAGAGATAGATAGATAGATAGATAGATGATAGATAGATAGAGATTGATAGATATATAGATATATTGCTACTGAAAAGAGAGAAGCTGGTTAATGCCCCCCCCCCTTCTTGCCAATCATGCCACCAAGAAAGAAATCAAGGACTCCTTTTAGCAGAATGAACAGGAGTGTTCCCAGTGACAGCAGGTCTTAAAGTCAGTGATTACCATCTAAAGCAGGTATGAAAAGCCTTTGGCCCTCCAAATGTTGCTACAACTCCCATCAGCTCCCTGTCCATTGCCATGTTTGTTTATGCTGACATCAGACCATTTAGTCTATAGCCTTAATGAGATGTAACTGCACCGCTTCCTGTTACTAGCCAGTTACTAGCCAGTTTCTGTTTCCAATAGAATGGATTTCCCAGTAGCAAATTCTGGGGAAGGAGAAGGGTCCATCTGACCAAAGCCCAGTGACTGGGCTGCCATAACTGTTTCACCAATAAAAGTATGCCTATCAGGGCCCCACCTGATATGCTTCTATCTTTAGCATCCTGTCCTTTCCCAGAAACAGACATTTTGCATGCTAAATGCCTCATCCCAATCACTACCATGCAGTTTTCATTTAGCTGTGCATATTCTTACTGGCCTCAGAGCTCCAAGCACAGCCTTGGTGGTTTTATTAACAGATGGTCTCAGTGAAGATGCTTTTGCTGCAGTGTACCTTCCCTCCTTCTTTGGCATATAATATCTGGCCCAGTGTCATTACTAAGCAGCCTGAGATATATAGGAAAAATATGTCCAAGCATGGCCTTGCCAGTTATTCCCTGCTCGGATCCTACTCTCTTCTGGTAAAATCTTTCCTGACCCTGCCTGTGTTGCAATAATTTGTAGCCTGGGATAAGTGGAATTTCCCCATCTGGTTCTTTTATTTTCCTCCTTCAAGGGTTTAATTGGACTTGTTTCCCCTTAATTCTGGTTTAAGTAGCACACACCTTTTATAAAATAAATCCAGAAAGGGGCATGCAGCATTTGCCTAAATATCCCCCCACTGTCTGGCTTCAGAATAGGTCCAGTGGGAGTACGTTTGTGTTGGGACCAGAAGGAGGGTAAGAAGTGATTTGCCAGCCCTTGGGAGGAGTAGGCATGGTATATAAAGTGGCCATGCCTATATCCTCCCCTTCTCTACTTAAGCAGTTTGCCTACCCTCTATACATGGTGGAATTAGCCGATCACCATGATGGAGCTAAATATAAATGCTTAATTTTCAACTGTGAGGAATTTTTTTTTTTTTTTTTTGTCTCCTACATACTAGATCTATTCTGGTGCTCCTTGCTGGACAAAGAACTCAAACTCCCAGTTCTGTTTTTGCCAAAGTCCTTAATGCATAACTCAGATTAGTACTGTTAAAGATTTTGTGGGAATCCCCCTAAAGCCTAGAAATTAATAAATATTAAGATTTTGATTATCTGGAGTACCGAAGGGAAGATTGCAGGCCAGTGGAAATATACAGGTTAAGCTTCCTTTCCATGCCAAGGACAGAGGCATTAACATGACAAAATGTGTCAATGGCCCATCCAAGAGGAATCTTGGACCTGGGCAAACAGAGGTTGCAGGGTAACTGGGTGTGAAGTGAGAGGAAGAGAGAATATTTAGCAAGGTGTGCTGGGAAGAAGGAGAGAGAGAACAAAGGGAGAGAGCCATCTTAGGCAGGCTGGCTGAAGGCTGGCTGGGAGAGATGCCTTGCACTCCAGTGCTGTACTGCTGTGGGCAACAAGTCACTCTTGAAATGATCCTGCTATAAGACCTGGGCTCCCTCCATGCAGACTGAAGGTGTAAATATGTGAATGAATCATACATCTTAAAGCTACAGCAGTCTCTGCTGTGTCTTCAGTTCTCCAAAGGAACACAAATCCTGGGTGAGTGCCTGGAACCCCCTGGAATTCTGCTACCGCTCAGCAGAGAGTGGAGGTAGTGCCCAGCTTCTGTAATAGTACATAGACAAGGCACTGGTTACAATATACAGTGGAACCTCAGTTGTCAAACGTAATCCATTCCAGAAGACCATTCCACTTCCAAAACGTTCAACAGCTGAGGCACAAAGGGCTGTCAGCAATTTCAATGGTGAAAATTGAAAAACGCACCTTGGAAGCCGTTCGACTTCTGAGGTGCGTTCGAAAACGGAAGCAATTACTTCTGGATTTTCGGTGTTCAGGTTCCGAAATATTTGGCTTCTGAGACACTCAAAAACTGAGGTTCCACTGTATAGCAGGTACTGGACAGGCTTCATGACAAGGCACAAGCAAGAAAATTGATCCAACATGATGTATTGTCCCCACAACTCTTAGCATGGCAAGCCTCTTGATTGGGCAAGCATATGGGCACTCCTTCAAGTGGTTTGGGGCTGCAAAGTTTGTCCTCACCATGGAAATGGAGTTGGTGCAGGCTCAACATCTGACTTACTCTCAGGAAACTCCCTGGAAAGAGGCGGCTCACCACTGACAAGAAGCGGCACTGGAGGCAGCAGCTCCACAACAGGAAAGGTCCAGCCAAGGGTATCTGATATCACAGGGTGGAATGCTTCTCTGTCAACCATTTTAATCCATTCCCTGGATTCCCTTGCTCACTCTCTAGCTCATTGGCCCTCATCTTGGGTTCCAACATTTTGTGGAGGTCCAATTCATCACCCTCAACTCGCTGGGGCCCTCCCCCAGATCATCAAACCCCCAACTTTGCAAGCTCCTGCCATTCTTCCTCTGGATTAGATCATCCTCTCCATGATCCTCTCCTCCTCCACAGTACTCATAACAAGATTGGGATAGGAGCAGTTAGAAACAGGAACCAAGTAAGTATGTTAACTGGACTATTCACTTGGGAAGTATGTGTGAGAAGAGGAACATGTGTTCAGAGGCTCCTGCACACTGATGAAATACAACAGGAAAAGAATTTTGCTGCACAGACCCTATGTTCATTATAGGAAGGACAATATGCTTCCAGGGCAGGGACTGGTGTGCATCATTTGGGTTTTCTAGGTCCAAAAATAAGTTTCTTGTATTGGCCTTAGCAGGTATCACATGTTCAAGTCCCACTCTCCTCCAGTAAAATCTGCCTGAATTAAAATGATGTGCACCTATCTGAGGGTTAATGCAGAAGCTACAGAAACCAAAGAGCAGAATATTAACATGTGGAGCAGAATGACTTTGTAGGAGAGGGCAAAATCGGAGGATGGAAGCCAGAGCAGAACTCATAAAGGCTACATCAATGAGCCTATGCCCCACCCCTTCAAAGTTTTGGGAAAGACATTCCTATCTGCTTATTGTCCCAACAGTAATAATTTTGCTAATCTGACTAAATTGCATTGGCATTCTAATAAAATAATTTTATTAGTTTGGAGGAAGCAAATCTCATGAGTCTGGGTCACTAAAGACTAGCAATTCCCAGTGGGCTATTGCATTAGTCTATTGCAGCAAGAACAATGAGTCTTTTGGTACATTAAATACTAACAGTTTATTATAGCAAAACTTCATGTGCTAGAGCCCCCTTCATTTGATACATCTTGCTCTCAGATACACATACACAGGGGAGAGAGAGAGTGACTACGATGATAGATAGGTAGATGATAGATAGATGATAGAGAGATAGATAGATAGATAGATGATAGATAGATAGATGATAGATAGATAGATAGTGTTATGTACTGAGTTGAATAGGATCCAAACTGCAGCAGTCTGATTGGTCCTAGAACAATAGGATCCAAAAGGCAGCAGTCTGATTGGTACTAGAACAATAGGATTCAGAATGCAGCAGTCTGATTGGTCCTAGAACAATGCAGCAGTATGATTGGTTGGCAGAAACCACCCAATCATGCTCCAGATAGAAGTGAATCCACAACCTGATTGGCTTACAGTAGAATTCCGGAATTAGCCGATCATGTGCAGCCCATTGTGTAAATAATGTATATAAAGCAGATACTTTGAGGGGACATTCATTCCTCCTCACCACTATGAGCTGAATAAAGAGCATGAAATCACTTTGCGACTCTGAGTATATTTCAGATAGATAGATAGATAGATAGATGATAGACAGACAGACATTTCAGGAAACTGAAGCTGAGGAGGGACGGTTAAACTCTAAGAGACAGACAAACTTTTATGGCTTATCCACCATTCCTGAACTTCATGTTGAGGAACCCTAGCTTGATCATGACGCAAAGCAGGCACTTCATGAAATAAATTCCAAGAGATAACGTAACACACATGTAAAGTGTTAGAAGGCTGCATGGCTCAATCACCAACAAAACTCCCAACCCAAACAAGAACAGAGTCATTTTCGTTCCTGACTTCCCTTGACTCCTGACCTCAAGCTTCCCATGGGAATTGCCCGTGTACCCCAGACCAACAGGGGAGACAATCAGGGGCTTTGTATAAATTCATTACTTGTGGTCTTGAGGTTCTTGAAGCAAGCAGATGCTTTAAGGACATGAGCGTAGCCAAGGGAGGACAGGGGGGACAGGTGCCCCCCAAATCACTAAAAATAAATACAAATCAATATTAGATTCTGCCCCCCCAACAAAAATCCTGCTACTCCCATGTTTAAGGATGTAAATTTCAAAGCACTACTAGCAAGGCTCTCAACACCCCTTGACACCCACAAGTAGATGGACTTTCCTCCAATTTCCCTTGCCCAGATTAAAGAGAACTTGGATTGAGACACTTGGAGCAAACCTTGTTCCTTGTGCAGGTTTATGAGAGCTCTCAAAGATGGGAAAGAAACAGGAGCTAACTTCACTCCCTTTGATTCCCAACTTGATAGATGAATAGATAACTTCTTTTTTAAAAAGAAAGTAAGAAGGCTCATTTTGTTCTCACAGCAGCATTGTTCTTTGTCCAGTACACCAAATCACTCCCCTTTCTTTCCTCAATAACAATGGGCACCTCTGTTACTGCTGCCAAGGTGTTTCTGCTGAAGGTGTCTAGCAGAGACCACAGAAACATCTCTAGGAGCACCTCAAGAGTGGGACTTGCTGATGTACAGCTATTCTTTGTCTTGTTTGTTAAGGAAGAATAGGGTGAAGTGTCCAAGGTGTTTCCCCAGTCTTTTCACCCCAGTCCTTCTCTCCAGCCCTCCTACATACTTTCTCATGCATAATATTATATACATATGTCCCCCGCTAGCCCTTTTTTAATAAACTACACAGCCCCCAGTGTTGTAACCTTTCCTCATAGTGGAGTTGCTCCAACCCCTTGATATTTTTGAATGCTGTTTGCCAAGTCTTTTCAGCTCTAAAATACCCGTTTTGAAGTGAGACAACCAGAACTGTACAGCATTCTAAGTGCAGTCGCACCATAGATTTGCATAACAGCATTACAGTATTGGCAGTTTTATTTTCAATCCTTTCCCCCAATGATCCCAAGCATGAAATTTGCCCTTTTCACAGGTGCTATGCACTGGTTTGACATCTTCATCATTCTGTCCACTATGACTGGGAGGTTTCATTTTTGGTCAGTCAGCACCACTCAAGACCCTGTTAGAGGATGTAAAAAATTAGTAGTAGTAGTGGTTTATTAATGCTTGAGCTATAGGCCATTCACATATAAGATAAATAAGTACAATACAAAACCCAACAGTATAAAAGATTGCATGAACTCACATTGCTGCCCAGAATCATTAATGAAACCTACATCTTTAAAATATGACATAAATCACATGTAATAAATATAGAACTTACATATTGGAGAACTGCATTGCAAAATCTAGAACAATGTATTTCAAAGGATTGCTGTGGTTCAGTTTGCATATTGGTTTGGAAAATGCAAATCAGGTAAGCTTGCCTTTAAGTGTAACTAAATTGTAATGTTCTAACATCCCTACTATTCACTAGATCTTTGTGGCAGTGGCGTAGCGTGGGGGGTGCAGGGGGGCGGCCACACTGGGCGCAACATCTGGGGGTTAGGGTTAGGGGGCGCAAATCCACGGGTTAGGGGGTGCAAATTACTTGCCTTGCCCCGGGTGCTGACAACCCACGCTATGCCACTGCTTTGTGGTATAAACTGGAACAGCTCCATTGAGCTCAGGTCCCTTTATGCAAAAGGGACATGTTGTCTAGAAGAAAGCTCTGAGAGAGCCGTGCCCATCAGACTTACATACTGAGTAAGGCTATTGGTCCAAATATGCATTTAGATCAAAGTGGAATGCATCTGGAAAACACTCCCTTTTGAAAAATACACACACCCTTCTTGGTTCTAGGAAGGAAACTTGGAAGGATCTTTGCGATTCAGAGACCTTCCCCAGAAAGAACCCGAAGTATGGCAAAAATAGATTCCCTTGAGACAAAGCAATGGAACAGTAATGGAAATGAAGACTAATGGGACACGACTGAGTCAACCCAACACTTTTGATCCTGGCAAAGCAAGAAGAGAGAATTTCAACTAAATGAAATAGGGCTGGTTTTGGTGCTGTGCAATAGCCATGGCATGTACTTTTAAAATATCCTTGACATGGTTGCAACACCACTCAATTGACTGATGCACTATTGTCAGTTTAATGTATGAAAGTGGCATATACTTATATATAAACATGATGTGAGAAAGAAAGAAAAACTTGATGGATCAGTCCAAAGGCCCATCTAATCGAGTATCCTCTTTACCACAGTGGCAAGCTACGTACCTCCATGGTACCTAGGTACCAGAAGCAGGGCATGAAGGCAACACCCTTTCCCCTATTGCACCTTCCCAAGCAACTCAGAGGTACACTGCCACTGAACTTGGAAGTTTAATTCAGTTATCATGGCTAATAACCTAAGGAATTCTTTACTGGATAAGACCAACAATCCATCTAGTCCAGCATCCTCTTTCCTAAAGTGGTCTTTCAGAGCACTAGGAGAGTCCTGCTGCATCATACCAGTGGCCCACCCAGTCCAGCTGCCTGCTCTCACAATGGCTAACCAGGTGCCTCTGGGAAGCTCACGAGGAGGGCATGAGAGCTTAAGCCCTTCTTCACTCATTACTATCCAGTAGCATTATGCCTCTTAACTCACAAGTCTCACTTAGCCATCGTGGCTAAGGGAGAACCATCAGCAGCCATCTTCCTTGTAGCAGGAAAATTTCTACCCTCCCTCCCCCATCATTCCTTCTATTTCTGATGTTCAGGCTGTGAGCGCTGAACTTTTCTAACAACAACAACAACAACAACATGGCAACACTCATGAATAAATATTAGAAAGATTAGAAAGCCTGGGGCTGGGGAGATAACAAGGTTTGCAAACGTATAAAAATATATTGGGGAGGTTCATAAATGGGGTAAAAAACAACAGCAACCCAACTCCAAAACAGTGTAATGAAGACTGAGCATGTTCAGAGAGTGTGGAATGCTGTTGGCAAAGGGGCATGGGAAAATAGATGGGAGGTGGAAAGGTACAGAGCAGTGGTTCCCAATTAGCTAATTACTGAGGACCCCTTATTTTTCAAAGGCAAGCCATGCACCCCCTACATTTGAAATTTTTGATAACTCTGTGGCAGTTACCTCTGCAAAGCTTTTTCTTCTTCTTCAAAATGTAGGGTAGCCCCTAATAAGCAAAGGATTTTAGGTATACTAAAAAACAGACTGGGGCTGAGCAATATCTGGTTTTCAACATCATGTTATATCAGCAGCTAAACATTGTGATATTCCAATATATCACAATGTCTGAAATTGGAGATGAGGCATAGAGATGAGGGAAAGAGCAGACCTGGAGATCCGACGGGTGGGTTGTGTGCAAATCAGGCATGGGGATGAGGGAAGAAGCAGCTGCGGAGATCGGATGGGTGGCAGGATTAGAGGAAGTCACCTCCACCGCATGGTTTGAGGGGGAGGGGATGGCGATGGGGCGGTTTCATGGAGCCACTGTCGTTAGGGCAGCCAGCAAAGAAGCACATCCACCGTGGCTGCTGCTGCTGACTGAGAAAAGCTGCTCCACCTCAAACATAGAATCATAGGTTTGGGGAGGCATCACAAGGGTCATCTAGTTCAACCCCTGCAATGCAGGAATCTCAGCTAAAGAATCCCTGACAGATGATCGTTCAACCTCTGTTTGAAAACCTCCATTGAAGGACTACCTGCCACGGTCAAACAGCTTTTACCAAGTTCTTCCTAATGGTTAGAATCTCCTTTCCTTTAATTTGAATCTTTTGGTTTGGGTCCTACCCCCTGTAGCAGCAGAAGACTACTTTACTCTATCTCCCATGTGACAACAGCCCTTCAGATATTTGAGGATGGCCGTTATGTTATCCCTCAGCCTTCTCTCCTCCAGGCTGAACATACTCAACTCCCACAACCATTCCTCATAACCCTTGGTTTCCAGACCCTTTAGCATCTTGGTCACCCCCTTCTGAACATGTTCCAGTCACGGTATGGTCCATCTATTTCATTAGGTGAATGTAAAGTTCTGGTGCTGTAGGAGAGAAAGAAAAAAACAAAACTCCTCCCCCCCCACCCAACTAGAAATTGCTATAGCCTTCCTTCCCCAACCCCCCAACTTCGGCCATTTGGTTCCTTTCCTGCCCCTTTTCCCACAGGTGCCCAATAAACTGCTATTTGTCACTTGCAACCTAAAGGGTAACATATTTAAAAGAAATGAAAATCCAGTCATGCTGACCTGGTTTAGGAATCCAAGCAGTGGGAGTTGGCCCCCTCATATATACAAGTCACATTGTGCTTGCATATGACTGAGGAAATCCAAAGGATCTGTAAAACTCGTTAACTATTCTCCATTTGGAAAACCTTCAGTCACTATAAAATAAACACACACTGGAAGAAATATTTCTCCTGGGTCTTCCCCTTTCTTCACTGTTTATCTCCGATATACGTAAGCTGTTTGACTGTGTGACATTTTTTATTTAAAAATGGAAGGAATGGTTGAGAGCTTAGTGAAGATAGTGAAGTTTTCGTGAGCCAGCCTAGGCATAATGGTAGGTCTCACTGAGGAGTATCAACCTGTCTCAGGGCTGTATCATTTCATACTGGCTGTGTGGGGAAGTCATATGAATGAATATTACATCTCTCTCACACACAAAAAAAAATCATTGAAGATAGAAGACAAGCATATCAGGGAGAAGGATAGGCTTGAAATTTTCTCCTGAACATGTAAGATTCATTCCCACCTATTTCAGAGTTATACCACTTTAGAATGAAGGCAAGGATTCAGTGTGCTGTTCCACTTGATAAAACATCAGAATGTAAATTAAACAGTGCCTCGTTGATTCAGCTTAGACTGAATCCAACCAAACAATTTTGCTTATCTGGATGTGGGATAGAGAAGAATGTGTGTAGAAACTAGCCTTCTTGGTATAAAGGTAACATGCTCATTTGTTGCTCCCTCACTTTTGCCTTTGGCCGCACCCACCAGTGACATGTCACACTCAGAATGTATTGTGTGGGCTGAGCAAGCTTCTTCATCTTGGTCTTCCTCACAGACTGACAGCAGCTCTCCAGGGTTTCAGACAGGGGTCAGGAGATGGAAGGGATTGAACCTGGGACCTACTGCATGCAAAGCAGATTCTGTCACTGAGCTACAACTCTTCTTTCTGTGGATACTGTTCACCAGCCTTCTCAGAGTAAGCAGTGTCAGGAGCAAGGAGAAGGAGCAAGCTTCTCCTATGCTGCCAACTGGGCCCAGGGAAAAAGACTAATGAAGGGTGGTAAGAAAGAGGTTTGCCCACTAAGGGAGGAGGACCAGCTGAAAACATGTTGCCCAAGGTTCCCACAACCACCCTCCAGAAAACCACCCCAGGATTCAGGACTGAGAGGAGAAGCTTGGTCTCTGCTCCTTCCACTATCAGCCATTCAGGGTGATCCCTGAAAAGTGGGACAGCACAGATTCTAAATCCCTGTGACCAAACCACAGTCTGCTTCTGGAAAATATCTCCCCATGCCTCCCAACTCCTCTCGTTCGCTGGGATTTATGGACAGGAAGTGGGGAGTGCTAAGAACAGTCTGTGTTGTAGCCTGCTGTAAATCTCTGGATCCTCTGAAACAGAAATGGCCTGTGCTTGGAGAAGCCACACACAAGGCGACACTCAGCTCTCCCTGTTGCTCTTATGCACTAGCAAGAAATACAAGCCCTCAACCCGCATGCATATATTACTTGTACTGTTGTGGGTTTGGGGTAGAAGAAAGGACAAAGCAGTTTTGTGTTGCCTACTTCCTCTCCCTCCTCTCTCTCTTCACCCCCTGCCCCACTTATCCTGCCTTGTCTCCCTTCCATCTCAGAGAAACTATCCTTCTTTCTTCCCCAGTAGCTGATGATGGGGGTGGTATGGCAGGCTGAGGCCAAGACAAACTGTTAAGTGCTCTGCTTCTTAGTGGTGCCTCTCGAAAAATGCTGACAGATGCTGGACATGAGATCAGAATGAGACTCTCTGCCAGAGCGAGGCTTGCGGCCAACCATTGATTCCTTCTTTTTATAGCAGAATCTAAACCTCAGGTTGTGTTCCAAGAAAGAAAGAAAAAAGGAGTGACATTTGGATAGCCCATGCCTCAATTCTTGTCCCTGTCTCTCAGTCTTCACACCCTTCATCCTTCCTTTCCACAGGCCTCCCCCCTCCATTTCTCTGCTGTCTTTTGAGGTCTCCCCCCTCACTTTCTTACATCCCTATTGATATTTCTCCCTTCCCTCTCCCCTCCCCATCTACTTCTTTTCATTTTCCCTTCATCCCATTCCCCCTCCCCCCTCCCAGCTAACAGGATGTCTGCCCAGGTTCAAATTAGCAAAATAATAGAAGGGGAAAGGCGGCGGGGCTCAGAAGCACAGAGGGGAGCAGCAGAAATGTCTGTCTCTCCCTTTTTGTGTGCAAGAGAAAATGGGATACATTATAGAGGTGAAATGAAGCTGGAGTTGATGGGTCAATATCTTTCCTGCAACTGTGAGACAGAAAAGGAGGCTTGTTCAAAGGGCCCCTCTCGGTCTACTCTCCAAGGGCTGTGTTTACAGTTAATTTTTTCATGGGTGAAGAGCTATTGAAAATCGTTGGGTCAAAAGTTGGGGTGGGTGAATCTGTCAATTGCAGTTACTCATTTCCCCCCAATCATAAATTCAGTTCTCTGCATCAGTTTGCGAGGGTGGTCTTTCTGGGGGAGGACTGGGGGAGAGAAATGGTGAAACTTTGTCCTCATTTCAGAGTGCCTTTCTCTAAATATCCATATTTTTGCAGGCAACTTCCCCCAACACAGCACTTTTTTTGTATGCTATTTTTATCAATATATCCATTTTTACTCACACATCCCCCTAGTATATATGCATTTGTATATACATTATTTGGTGGGATGATGCCTTACTACATTCAAAAAGGAGAAATACAGCAATCATGGGAGACTTCAACTTCCACAATATCTGTTGGGACTGAAACTCAGCCAAGAATGTAAGCTCCCATAATTTCCTCCATTGCCTTGCTGACAAATTCATTTCCCAGAATGTGGTAGAAGCAACAAGGGGATCATTGAACTTGGACCTGGTCCTTATGGACAGGGAGGAACTGATTGAGGAGCTGGAAGTACCAGGAAACGTTGGTGGAACTGATCATGTTCTCCTGGGTTTCATGATATAGAGCCAAGGGGAAACTGTGTGTAGTCGGACACGCACTCTGGATTTAAGAAGGCCAATTTCAGAACACTTAAGGAGCTACTGGGTGTAACAGTGGCATAGCTAGCCGCTTGGGGGCCTGGGGCAGCACACATGCCCTGTGTGGAGCCTCGCTACTGCTTCCCCCTCAACTGTAGAGTGGCTGAGGGAGAGGTGGTGGGCAGATACAAGCCCCACGCTGCCATTTCTGGCAGCTCAGAGCTTGCAGGCAGTCCGCTCACCACTCCCCCCTCACCTGTAGGGCGGCAGCCTGAGGGCGAGGCAGCAGGCAGACGCAAACCCATGCTGCCATTTCGGGCAGCACGTAGCCTGCGGGCATCCAAGGCACCATGTAACTCCCAGGATAGATGTGTGGCTCAGGTGTGCTGCAGGGCCTACAGTAAGTGCTGCCTGCTGCAATGTGGTTCCCCTGTGCCCCCCCCCCCAGCTATGCCTCTGGGGTCTGACCCCATGGTCAGAAATACTCAAAGAGAAGGGAGGCAAAGAAGGATGGGAGTTTCTAAAAGGAGGAATATTGAAGACCCAAATGCAGAATGAATTCAAATCCCCAGGGCCTGGTGAGTAGCATCCAAGGGTACTAAAGGAGCTTGCGGGTGTAATCTCAGAGCCTTTGTCTATGATCTTTGAGAATTATTGGAGAACAGGTGAGATCCCTACAGACTGGAGGTGGGCAAATGTTGTCCCCATCTTCAAAAGGGGGGGGGGAGGAAGACCCAGGTAACTACCGACTGATGAGCTTGACATCGATACCAGGGGAGGTCCTAGAACAGATAATTCAACAGTCAGTCTGTGAGCATTTAGAATAGGATGCTGTGATTACTAAGACCCAACATGGGTTTCTCAAAAATAAGTCATGCCAGACCAATCTGATTTCTTTTTTTGATGGAATTACAGACTTGGTGGATCAGGGGAATGCTGTGCACATGGTGTATCTTGATTCCAGTAAAGCTTTTGACAAAGTCCCCATGATGTTCTCATGAGGAAGCTGGTAAAATGTGGATTGAATGAGGTAACTGTTAGGTGGATTTGGTTGACTGACCAAACCCAAAGAGTACTCATTAATGGTTCCTTGTCAACCTGGGAAAAATTGACAAGTGGGGTGTTGTTCAATGTCTTTATGAATGACTTGGACAAAGGAATTGAGGAGATGTTCATCAAATTTGCAGATGACACCAAACTGGGAGTGGTACCTAATGTCAGGAGAGATGGCTCATTGGAGCAAACTCTCCTTTACTGCCTGTGATGTGGTTCTTGATTTCAACTCCCAGTACTGAAATTTGGCCCATCATCTGCAAATGTCCAATTTCAGGGAGGGGGTGGGAAGAGGTTCTTGGGTTATAGCTAGAATGCAGTATTTACTTTCTGTCCTTATTGACTCTAATTTAAGATGTTATGGGGCTATGGTGTAATAATGTACATGGTCACCAACTTTTATTCTTACAACTTCTTGAGATAGGTATGTTTGGTTAAGACATTGTGTCTAACCAAGAATCAATTAACTTAATGGATGAAAACTGGGTCTACTCATTCCTACATCATATTAGTGTTAACAAGCAACCATTGAGAAACAAGAAAGGAATTCTGAAGTCCCCCCGCTCTCTCATTTGAATCCGAACCAGCCAGCCACATGACCTTTTCTAGCCAATGCCTACTGAGGATTTTAAAGAACTAACATCTTCCACAGATCGCTCTAATTGGTCCCCTATAATTGGACCCCAACAATGCTAATTCAAAGCTCTATTGGAGGATAGAGTTATGACTACTGTTCACCATCACTCATAGCATCTTTCAGGGTAGGACTTTATTCTCAAAGAACAGAGAGCATTGGGATGCCAAATCCACACTGCCAAAATAGAAGTATAAACCACAGCATTTGGGCATAGCCTGTGAAATACTAATTGGCCAGTAGAAACATGTGACCACCACAATCTTGCCTTTGGGGCTGATTTATTCATGTCTTTGTCAGCCAGGAACCACTGAGGCAGCCAGCTCAGAGATTTAATACTAGGAGACCATTTGGCATTCTCTGAAAGTATGTTCAGAAATGGAGGGACTCAGACTGGCCAAATTCATTAGCATTCAGATTGTAACATAAAGGAAAACCCTCGTTAAAAACAAAAAACACCCTTCCTAGAAAGAAGCAAATTTAAGCATCCAGGAGCCAAACTAGGCATTAGGATGAATGCATTGTCGCATTTCATGTCCCATGTTCTTTTTAGTGTGGAGTGATCCTCTTCATGGTTCAAACCAGTCATACTCTCTTCCAGAATACTCCATTCCATATCCTGACCTGCTTTCCTATTCTGTCACCCTCAACAGACACTCAGCATTTGGGGAAAACTGTTTTTGGTTCCCTAAATACTCCAAGGAATGCCTTGCTGCTATGCTGCTGGTAAGGATGGACTGAACGGGGGCACTTTCATTAACCCAAAAATAGTAGAAAGTTTTGTGTCGGGGGAGGGGACACACACACACACACACACACACCCCTTTCTGGGGATTTCCGACAAGGCAAGATGGCGGTGGCCATGGGCTCAGCAAGAGGGACTGTGAAGGGACTAGCAATATTGGCTAGGGGGATAAGCTGGCCCCAGTGCTGCCGAGAACATCGTCGCTGCCACTGCACATGGAGAGGAGCTGGGGAGGTGTAGCAGCAGAGGCAGAGAGGCAGTGCAGAGGCAGCCCCCTAACAATATCAGCCTGTGGGACTGACACTGTCCCAGCGGCCCCCCCAAGGAGCTGGACAGCGGAGCTCGCACTTGCCCCCGCTCTGGATTGAGCAGCTTTTGAGCAGCCATCATGGCTGCTGCCACCCCCGCAGGAGGACGGCTAGAAGGGAACCGGAGAGCTGAGGAGGCTGGGCGGGAGTGCACCAACCAGACAAAACCCAACCCTGAAACAGCCCTACCAGTGGCTGGCATGGGGGGAAAGGGGCAGGGGTCCCCAAGGGACCATTGCTCTGAGACTTGCCCTGTGGAGAGATGGGCACTGTGAGGGCCTTTTCTCTGCCAGAAGAGGGATGCCGGTGGCAAACAGCAGTGAGCACTGGGGGAGTGGCAAATGGTGGTGCCCATGAGGGGGAGGCCTGATCTGACAAGGCTTCCGGCTTCCAGGTGGAAAAATCAAAATTGGAGACAGAACTGTTAGAACCCAGTACTAAGAATTTGTCAAAAATGTACAATTTGCTGCTGAAATGGAATACACAAGATGAAATGGTTAAATCGGCCATGATTAAATGGGCTCAGGACATTGGTCATAATATTTTGTTTGCTGATTGGGAAAAGTTGTGGACCACCGGGATGAAATTTACGGCATGTAATGCCTTAAGAGAAAACATTATGAAAATGATATATAGGTGGTACATAACCCCAGTCAAGCTTGCAAAGATTTACCATTTGCCTGACAATAAATGTTGGAAATGTAAAGAAACTGAAGGTACATTTTTTCATCTTTGGTGGACTTGCCCGAAGATTAAGGTATTCTGGGAAATGATCTATAATGAACTTAAAATGGTATTTAAATATACTTTCTCCAAGAAACCAGAGGCCTTTCTCTTGGGTATTGTCGGCCAAGGGGTGTCAAAGACGGATATAACTTTCTTTATGTATGCTACAACAGCAGCTAGAATACTCATTGCGAAGTACTGGAAGACGCAAGAGCTACCCACACTGGAAGAATGGCAGATGAAGGTGATAGACTACATGGGCTTGGCAGAAATGACGAGCAGAATCCGAAACCAGGGAAGAGAAGCAGCGCAAGAAGAATGGAAAAAATTTAAGGACTATTTAAAGAAATATTACAAAGTTAATGAAAGTTAGAATGATGTTGGACTGGAAAGTAAATGGTTACTATTAGCAGTGGTTAAGACAAGGAGAATAAGGAAGATTAGTTTAAATCTAAATTAAAATAAGGGAAGATTTGCTGAGTAATCAATAAGAATTTGGAATACAGAAAAGGGAGGCATGAGGAAGTCGGGGAAGTAAGGTACAAGAAATTAGGATATGAAATGGTACATGTTTTTTTTGTTTGTTTTTTTTTGTCTTTGTATGTTTATGTATGTTATGTTTATATGAAAAAATTCTTGAATAAAAATATTAAAAAAAAAAAAAAGATCTGACAAGGCTTCCACCTGAGGATGTTACCCAGCCCTGATCTACGACCCTGATCTCTAAGCCTCGTAATTCCCTAATGTGGTGAAAGCCATCCTCAGGTGGGTGCGCTATGCATTAGAGGGAGACTTACACAAAAAATAAGAAAAATAATGACATGACACACACACATACATTTATTATTATTTTATTAGGAGGGAAGCCCCATTCTTCTTTTAACTATTCACTTTTACTCTGTTTTCAGTTTTTTCTTAATTATCACTCCCCCCTTCTTTTTTACCTTCTATTTTTTATTATCATTGCTACCATTATTATTACTTTTTTCTACCTTTTTATCACCATTAGCATTATTATTATTACCAATATTTGAATTTCCCTTGCCCCCCCCACCCATCCACTCCACCACGTCAGAGAGACAGGAGAAACCTGTGTTAGTTGAACAGTGAAATAAACCAGAATTCTGAGCCAGGGAGAACAATAACTTCAAACTAAAAGTGTGTGTGTGTTTTATTTCCCATTTTAACTTGAATCTATATTTTGATTTTCAACTTTAGATTCATAATTTTTACTTTTTAACTTCACCTCCCATTTTTAACCCAACTCTCTACCGTAACTTTTGACTTTCATCTTTAGATTCCTTTCCTTACCCTTATTCTTGTACCCTTTATTTGCACATCATCTTACTTCTTATTTCAGTATCTTCCATATGCGTGTGTACACACAGATGCACACAGACACACACATACAATCCTCTACCACCACCCAACGCCCCCCTCCTTTTCCCCTGCATTCTTGTTTGTCTCTTGTAGGCTTCCATATTTGTTCCTCTGTCTGTCTTTTTGTCTTTATTTGTCTGTCCATCGTTCTGCCACCAGGGTTAACACAACCACTATGGCCCCAAAGAAGCCCTTGAACTAACCAACCTGCACCAGGGAAATCGGCTGTCTTAGAGGCATCCAAAGTAAGCAAGAGTGAAACAAGGGCACAGAAAAAAAGAAACTTGCCAAAATCAACACCAACTATTGCAACATTTAAGGCCCACAGCCCAGAAACAACAACAATGGTTGCCTAATACCAGAGCTCTGGTTAAGCCACCAAACAACATAGCCTGTATGACCTCCTAACAACCACAGAGAACCCAACCCACACACACAACCGTGAGCGGAACCTAAGGTGAACGCAAGGTACAATAGCAACAGACCTGCAGCACAACCCCACCTCCGGTGCAGGGAGCAGTGGGCAGGGCACTCCAGAAGACAGAGGCAGGCAAGGGCCCACAGCCCAGCTCACTAGTGGTCCAGGTGGGGCTCGCTGGACTGCATGCTGACTTCAGACTTGGATTGACCCAGAACCTCATTTCCTGACCTTCAACCTTTCAATTTTGGATCTTGGACTGTGGAGTCTGTGGATGCTGATCTGATTTTGAACTTGGTCTTGGCACAATGTCTGGCTGCCAGGTAGGCCAGGTATTCCGGACAGGAGGGAAGGAGGGATATTCTTGGGGAGGTCACCTAAAGAACTTTCATATAGTGGAGAGGAAATACTTGTTCTCTTCTGGCACAGAGGGTAGGGCTAGAACTAATGGGATTAAGGCACAGGGCTATCTATTTCAGATGGATATTAGGAAAAACTTATTGGTGGTAAGAGAAGTTTGGTGCATGTTCTGTTTGAGGAAGTGCAAATTAGGAAGTTTTTATTTAAAATATGAACCAAACCAAATTACTCCTCCATCCCTAGTTAGCTGATGGCCTCGATAGTGGCCTGCCCTGAACTGAAATATTAAAATATGGCTGCTTTCATCAGAATCCTCCAGATTTTGGTCTCTTTCTGCCAGAGACCATGCTGAACCAATCCCCTTCTTGCAGCAAGCAACATATGCAGAATCCATTGGCAGGGGACTCTTATTTTCAGCTTGAACTAGAATCTTGTGTATTCTCTGGTGCTCATCCACTGTGTGAGTGTTGAAGGCTGAACGCCATCTGCCAGAGATACAGATCCCACATTTCATAGCTGGCAGATCAAATGGCCACAGTTCTTATGAAGCAATATCCTTGTCTCATTAGCAGCTGTCAACACCAACAAGGGAATGTCCCCCACTTTGGCCAGCAGCCATTAAGGTGCTAATTTGTGAAATTTTGGAGGATACTGCCTGCATGATGATTAGCAACTTCATTCCCATTTTCTATGCATGTATGAATGACTTTGGATCCTTTCTAGAAGATGGACCTGAAAAGGATAGAATCATAAGATTATAGGGTTGGAAGGGGGCCATCTAGTCCAACTCCCTGCAATGTAGGAATCAAAGGGATCCTCAACAGGTGGCCACCCAAATTCTGTTTTAAAATCTCTCATAAAGGTGAGTCCACTACCTTCTAAGGAAATCTGTTCCACAGTCAAACAACTCTTGCCATCATAAAGTTTTTCCTAAGGATTAGTCGGAATCTGCTTCCTTCCAGTTTGAATCCATCAGTCCACATCCTACCCTCTGGAACAGCATAAAACAAGCTTGCTTGCTTTTTAGATGGCATCATGGATACACCCAGAATGAATCATTTGTTTGGTAGCCAGGCATGCCTAGCTGAAGTGTGTGGTGTGCCAATCATACCAATCTTCAAGCTGATTGTACTTGTTTGAGTGGCACACTAGGAGCCACATGGAAAGCCCACTCTAATGCAGATATTAATATTGTGTAGCTTGAAGTAATAGGGTGCATAAAATATGAATCTTCTTGAAATAAAAATTGCCCAAACCCATAAATTCCAAAAAGCTTATTCCAAAAGCTTTATTAACCACGATCGATGGATGATGAGGTACACTGTGTGAGAGGCAGGAAAGGGTGGGAGCATGGGAGAAGTCAGGGAAGCTCCCAGGTGAGAACTGAGAGGGTTCACCTCCATCTATGTGAGACAAGTCAAGATTTCCTGTGAAAGAGGACTTTGTATTCTTCTTTTCTTCTTTCTTTGTTCTTGTTCAGATTAGGGTTGTTGTTGTTTTTGTAAATAAAAGGTCTTAATAAAATCTTTTAAAAAGCGTTACTAACCAAAATCTTCAAAACAGGTACAAAAACAAATAATGATACATCCATAGTTCATCTTCCTAGTAATATTAGATTACTCCAAAGACCTGAAATCAAAGGTCTTTCTCTCTCTACAGCCTGCATTAGCCTACCTTAGATCAGTTTTTTCTCCAAAAGAGACTCGTTTGCACTTCTTTCTTCCACTGTGGCTGGGAACAAAAGGCCAAAGGCAAAAAATGGTAATTTGAAGCTAAATACCCCTCACATGATCTAAAGTTAAACACCATGTGAAAGAGCAGAGAACATCAGCAGTTAATTATCAACCCATCTAGGTGCTCAGAAAATTCTCCTTAGCTTTAGTATACTCCAGTTTAATTTTCCATATTAAAACCTTAGCAATACACATACAGGTATTTTCCATTTCTGTGTGCAATTAAACAATTATACTTAACACATTCCACATTGGTTTCAGGGGAAGCCCAAGGAAAAATCAACCCTCTAGGAATATAGATACCAAGTCAAACCATTGGTTGACCCAGCTCAGCGTGAGCTACTCCAACTGGCAGTGACTCTCTGGGGTTGGAGGCAATGTTCTCTCCCATCCCTAACTGGAGATGCCAGGATTGTACCTGGGACCTTCTACATGCAAGGCAGATGCCCTACTAAGCTGTGGTCCTTCCAAAATAAATCCAAGAGCAACTCATATAATAAAAGGTTGAACACTGCAGCTGTTTTGCATTTGTTACGATGCCCCAGGGACACTATACAACATGGAATATATGGGGAAGATCTGTTAAAATAAAACAATTATACTGAAAGTCTCCATTGACAGAAACCACCCAGCAACATAAATAAAGCTCACCAAAAATAAACAAGTCTGATGGAATAGCTGCTAAGTGACATTTCAGAGAGTGCCTTAAGCAGCTGGTCTTCTTAATAGAGCTGATGGAATAGTCCTGCTTCCCTTCTCTCACCCTGCATTGCATTCGGATTGAATGGACACTAATTCTCAACACAGAAACTAATGGAATAGCACTACTTCCCTTAGCTCCCTCTGCACTGCAGCCTGATGGAATAGTTGCTGCTAGGTGACTCTTCAGCATTTTCAATACATTGTCACCCATTTTCTTGCTGAAATCCTTATAAAAATCCCGAAAGGTAGACCCATTTTAATATTCCCATACTACAGAGAGTCTAATAGTGTGTGGTTTGCCTTAAACCACCTAGTGAATTTATGGCGGAGACAGGACTTGAACAGGCTTAGCCTCTTTGTGACGACACAGCAAACATCTAACACATGAGGTTCTGTATCCTTGAATATGTCACAAATGTAGTCTGCAAAGCCTTGCCCAATCAAGGTCTACTGCTGCATGTTCATGAAAAATGAAGGACATACAGTGCTATTAGTTGGTTCTTCTCCTGCCCACATTTTATCCTCAATGAGTGGAGTTAGGCAAAGAGACTGAAACTGTCCTAAGGCCATGCATGGTTTTTTATGACTGGGTAGAGATTTGAATACATGACTACCCAACCCTAGTCCACTACACCAGAGGTGGAGAACCTTTTTCAGCATTTCCTTTTGGACAATATTTCAGGAACTACATGCCAGTGGTGGGTGGAGTCAGAGGTAGAAGTGGGTGGAGCAAGTAATGTAAATTGTACCTTTGCAAAGTAGGTCAGCTGTTTCTACACACACCAACACATCCTCCTCTAGCCTTCTTTTAGGAAAACAAAAGTCTGTGAGAGATCAAGAACACATTCCAGCCAGGAAAGCAGACTTCTACAGGAGCTGCTTCTGTCCAGATGCCCAGACGGTGGCAAGGGCCAAAGCACTCCTCAAATGGGGATCCTTCAGGGAGTACTCCTATTGTATGTATGTCATAGGATCCCCCTGGAGTTGACCCTAGAAACATTCCCAACAGGCAGGTTGGAGTTATGCCTATGGCATACCGTTCACATATGTGATCAATAAAGCTGTGGCCTATTTGTCCCAATATACACTCATTGTCTTGTCTGGTTATTTCATTACATTGGTGGCAACGGGGTCACAGGGCCTTGGCACATTAAGAAGCAGACCTTGGAACTGAGTCACTCTTCATGTAGCTATTGTGCCTGCTGTGGGCATCCTAGCTTTTCGGATTGCATGGAGAGCTGGTGCCATATTGCAGAGAGGGAAAACTTGGAGCCACAGGGCCTGAATATGGTTTTGCAAGCCTCTCTATATGACCCTAGGAGTCTCCCCAGGCCACACAATTTGCTAGCCCTGCTTTGTACTCTTGAGTTTTTTTGCAGACTTTTATTCTTTTCTCCATTCCTTGGACTCCACTGTAGGCAGGTAGCCATAAGTGACTCAAGAAAGCTTTTGAAACTGTCATGGCAATTGCACCACCTAGTGGCTATAATGCAAAATGTAGCTTGTAGGATAATTTTCACAAACACACACAAACACACACAGCCCTTCCGCCGTTCAGTTCCAAAGGATGACACAATAAGAAGAGTTAGAAACAAATATTTTAAAACATTCAGAAGGTGATTAAAATCAACAATACTTTACAAAACACACCTATCTTCTACATGGCTGGATAACCTCGCATAAACAAAAATGTTTAGCCAGTACTACCAATGCATTTAAGGGGACGCAGGTGGCACTGTGGTCTAAACCACAGAGCCTAGGACTTGTCGATCGGAAGATCAGCGGTTTGAATCCCTCCAGTGGGGTAAGCTCCCATTTCTCGGTCCCAGCTCCTGCCAACCTAGCAGTTCGAAAGCATGTCAAAGTGCAAGTAGATAAATAGGTACCGCTCCGGCAGGAAGGTAAACGGCGTTTCGGTGCACTGCTCTGGTTCGCCAGAAGTGGCTTAGTCATGCTGGCCACATGACCTGGAAGCTGAACACCAGCTCCCTCAGCCAATAAAGCGAGATGAGCGCCGCAACCCCAGAGTCGTCCACGACTGGACCTAACACTCAGAGGTCCCTTTACCTTTTTACCAATGCATTTATTTATTAAAATTATCATGGAATCACAGAACTGTAGGTTTAGAAGGGATCCCCAAGGACCATCTAGTCCAACCCCTACAATGCAGGAATCACAGCTAAAGAATGCCTGTCAGGTGCCCACTCAACTTCTGCTTAAAAAACCTCTGATGATGGCAAGTCCACCACTTTCTGAGATAGTCATTCCACTTTCAAACAGTTCTTTCTGTCAAAAATGTTTAGTCAGAATCTCCTTTGTCATCTTGGTTGCACTCCTCCACACATGTTCCAGCCTGTCAACATCCTTCTTAAACTATGATGACCAGAGCATGACACATTACTTCAAGGGGGGGGGTCTGACCAAGGCAGTGGTAGCATAAGAGCTCTGCTGGGCCAGACTAAAGGTCCACAAAGCCCACCACCTTGTTCTTACAATAGCTGACCAGGTTCCTCTGGGAAGCCCACAGAACCAACAATTCCATCATTTGTGATTCCCAGCAACTGATATTCAGAGGCCTGCTGCCCATGACATTGGAGGTAGAACACCATATTGGCTGGTAGACAATGGCAAGGAGTTGGGCCCATCGAGGGAAGGGGCATTAAGGCATATTTTGACCATTGCAGGGAATTGGACTAGATGATTGTTGTATCCCTTCCAATTCTACACTTCTATGATTCTATGACCAAAGGCACTCCAACACCTGGAAGCAACATTTCACAGGTAAAACAACCAATATCTGTGGGATGTGAAACACATAGCAGTCAAGTACAACATCCCTAGAGTGGACATAAAAAGGGGATGTCTGGACCAGCCAGTCAGAACTTCCTGTTTCCTCCTAGGCTGGGACAGACTTCCTCTATATGTGACCAGAGGTGGGCATGACCTCACCTATGCAGGTAACAAAATACCTCAGTGGAGGCCACCATCTGTCTCTCTGACTACATTCACTGAAGAAGCAACATCTGCTTAGCTGAGAGAACAAAGGAGCTCTCTCCTTATGGGATAGTTTCTAGGTGTATATTACTTTTGTAACTTAAGTCTGCCTTCTGGGATCCATCTGTGAACAGAATGAGTGAGTGAGTGAATTCTTTTTATACTTTTATAGAAGACTGTGTGGTGTCTATTTCTTTTATGAGGGGCTAAAGGGGAAATTACCAGGTAACTTATTTTAGAGGACATAGCGAGCCTAAGCAAATGCTATCCACTGCACAAGTTTAAAAGGGGGAATGTTACTCTGCTAAATTGTAGAACTTGTTAGCACAAGTTGGAAAGGATATAATTAAACAATATATCCTCTCCTGCCTCCCTGAACATTCCCACAATATTCAAGTAACATACATCCCTCAAGAATTCTAAGTTAACTGCTTAAAAAGACAAGGGGAGGATTCATTGCAAATGGATCAATCTAAAACAAAGTGTAGGCTTGTAAGCATGTGCCCCCGGTGAAGTACAACCATAGGAAAGGTCTGATACATTTTTCTATTAATCTATTTTCTGTTATTAGGTACATGGGTTATTGTTGATATGGTTGTAATCCCTTGAAGGCTCTATTAAACTGTGCTGTTATTTTAAAGGCTTCCTCATAAACTGCCTGAAAGCCATTATCAATATTTACCTGCCACAGAGGAATAATTTCAAGTCTTTTCTCTATAAATGGGTCTGCTGCCCAATAAGAGCATTTTTCTCTTTTGAAATGATCAAGTGGAACATCAATCAGGACTGTATCAAAACCATCAGCGACAGTGAAACTTGATCCAGGGACCTTTTCAGAGTTGGATCTGGGTTATGGGCCACATTCACACCATACAGTGGTATAATACCTCTTTACGCAGTCATGATTTCTCCCAAAGAATTCTGGAAGCTGCAGTTTGTTAAGGGTGCTGATAGTTGTTAAGATTACTAATCCTCTTGCATAGTTCCTAGAGTTGCTGGGAAAGAGGGATTGTTTGTATTCCCTTGGAAGAGGGGTTGACTAGAATTTTTCAGCAAGCTCTAGATTAGACACTGCCTGTGTCAAGAGTTGCCAGGAACTACTGGGGAACTCTGGCTCTCTGTTTAGCAAGGTAACAGAACCATAGTTTGGAATATCTCCTTGAAAGTGAAGAAGGATGCTTGGGTTCACCTTTGCCTAACTAAAGGAGAAATCATAAGCCTCCACCAGAGGCCAATTTAAGGCAGTGTGACTGGTTTGGTGTCACTGGATCTGGGCCTTGGGGTTGCCACAGGGGTAATTGCAACTATGATGTAGAATAGAAGGCAAAAGGCAGGGGGTGCCAAATTTTGGTGTTGTACAGGGCGCTGCTAAAATTTGAGACCCAAGGTCTCCACCCCCATCACCAGTCTGGCAGAGCTTTATGTGGTGTGAGTGGGTATCATCACACCTGCCTTCCTGCTCTGTAAAGCAGCCAGAGAGGAAGGAGGAGAGGTAGATTATTGCACCAGCCTGGAGGAGGTATAGCAACTGGGGCTGATAATGGCATGTGATATCAGAGGGCCTTGCTCAACTGCGCTTCCTCCACCAGAAAAAGAGCCTCATTTGGGGCCTTCCACCAGTTGCCACTGGTGGGGATCCCACCCATGGCATTATCACTCACACATTCAATGAGCGCTGCACACCAGCAGAGTTACAGTGGCATCACAAGGGGGCAGATCTATCTGGAAATGCACCTTGTCCTAAAATTCAACTCCTCTGTCCCACACAAAGAGGGTTGCATTGCTCAGTCCATTTGGTACACCCACTGTTCCAAGTAACAGAAAATGCAGATCTGGTCCTGGCAATGCCTATGTCATATGGACCACTGTGGTTCACTGTATGTGTGGCCCCAGTTGAAAAAGTTCTCAGAATGCTACTAGACTGTCAACTGGAGCCCCCTGTTAGGAATATGTCATCCCAGCGATGAAACAGCTGTACTGTCTTCCAAGTTGGTTCTGGGCCCATTGCGAATGTGATATTCTAAACCAGGCATCCCCAACCTTCGGCCCTCCAGATGTTTTGGACTACAATTCCCATCATCACTGACCACTGCTCCTGTTAGCTAGAAATCATGGGAGTTGTAGGCCAAAACATCTGGAGGGCCGCAGGTTGGGGTTGCCTGTTCTAAACCCTTGATGGCTTGGGGCCAGGATTACTGAAGAACAACCTTCCACCTATTAATCTGGTCACCTATTAAGATGATCAATGGATGCTTGTCCCAATGACTGCTGAGGTACCACTGGCAATCAAACAATTATAAGGGACTATAAGCTCAACCCCCAAAGCCATCAAAATTGTCCAGAAATCCTAATGCACCGGTGGCAGCAACAAGCAGCTCCGGCTCGCCCAGCCCTACCCATTGCCACCCCACCACCACACTTACCTGACCTGGGGTTCTGGATCGTGGGCTCTACTGGTCAAAATGGAAGACTCAGCAATTGCCCTCTCCCCCCGGAAACAAACCAGGACTGCTCCAAGAAATGCACATGGCAAAAAGGGCCGCCCCCTTACCTGCTTGTGATCGGATAGCCAGCCAATCATGATTTTTTTATCCCTTCACTTCTCACTTGCCTCTGTGGCTCGCTAGCACTCTATGGCTCCCCATTTACACCTGTGGTTCCCATATGGCTCCTGGTTGGGAAATACTGTTTTAGCTGATGGCTGGAGGGATCCTGAGTTGTTTTGAGCAACCTGGCAATGCCTTTCGGCACAAGGGAGTCAGCAGCTTGGAATTCCATAACATGAATGTCAGAATATTTTTTTCAAAAATATGTTATACACAAAGTGGCATTCTTGAACTTGTTTGTATAGCAACAAGAACAACAGAGACTTAGATGGAAAGGACAACTGTTCCATTAGCTGAGCCTGATGTTTGACCTTCCAGTGGAAACTCCAGAACTGAGCATTTGCCTGATGCTTTCTCTAGGACCAGAAGGATGGCTTGTTTGCATAAAACTACTGCTCCTCATGCCCCGAGGAATCTTGCTGTCAGATTTGGGGAGGGGGAGTGCCATTTTGTGAACCCACAAGAGGAGCAAACCATTCCATAAAAAAAAGAGTTTAGAATTCTTTAAGAATTTCAGAGTTCAAGAATCCATTCAGTCCTCAGGAAATAATAGTTCTCAGAATGATAAACTAATTGAAATTGCTTCTTCCTGCCTTCTGGAACCTGGTGGAGGTGAATGAAAATCAACTACCTGCTGGTGCAAAAAGCAATGGGAAACCTGTGGCTCTCCATGTATTTTTGGACTCCAGACAACATTGGCTCCAGACAACATGGTCAATGGTGAAAGATGCTGTTAGATTTCCCCAGCCACTCTAGGTGGCTCCCAACAGAATTAAAAGCACAATAAAACACCAGACATTAAAAACTTCCCAAACAGGGCTGCCTTCAGATGTCTTCTAAAAGCCAGATAGTTGTTTATTTCCTTGACATCTAATGGGAGGGCGCTCCACAGAGTGGGTGCCACTACCGAGAAGGCCCTCTGCCTAGTTCCTTGTAACCTCACCTCACAGGGACAGGGGTGCAGCTAGCTGCTCTGGCACCTGGAGCAGCGGGGGTGGGACAATCTGCGCACGGGGGCACTGCATGGGGGCACTGTGGCGATCTGTGCACGGGGGCACTACAGTGTTCTGCCCAGGGTGGTGGCGCGGTGATCCACCCAGGGGGTTGGTTCAGGGACCTGCCCACGGAGTCCACCTGGAGGACGCAAGCCCCACGTTGCCATTTTGGGCAGCGCAGGGCCCTGAGCCACTGCATCACTCCCAGGAGAGACGTGTGGCTCAGGTGCGCTGTAGGCCAGGCCCCGCAGTAAGTGCCAACCCTTGCGGTGTGCCATTTTATTAGGTACCCCCCTGAAGGATGACACCCAGGGCCGGCCGCACCCCCCTTCCTACACCCCTACGTAGGGCCTGAACTGCCAGAAGTCCCTTTGCACTGGGCCTCAGTGTCTGGGCAGAATGATGGGGGTAGAGACGCTCCTTCAGGTATACTGGGCCAAAGCTATTTAAAGCTTTAAAGTTCAGCACCAACACTCTGAATTGTGCTTGGAAACGTCCTGGGAGCCAGTGATGTATTGCCAGGTAATTCGGTCTTCACAATCCAGGGGGAAAGTCAGAATCTCATCTTAGCTTTACTGTTCACACCTGACTAGCTGGCAACGCAGTACTAACATGGTGTGAACTGGTGCTATACAAAAATGTATCCTCCAATTTGAGGGTTATCTTCCCCCTATGTAAAAAGTTTCCGATTTTCTTTTTCATTTGTGGGGGATCTTTACAAGTTTACAAGTTTGGTGATTGTGATTGTGAGATGAAGCTGTGAGATGACAACAGCTGATGTGTACTTTTCTTTCCATTAAACTTTTCTCTAGTGCTCTGCCATCTTCCCATTACTCTTGATTTGGTGGGCAGAGGGGCAGGAAGTCCCATGGGACTTGGGTTGTAACTGAAATGTGGGAAGCCAGGAATACCGGCTTAGAATCATAGAATATTGGAATTGGAAAGGACCCAAGGGTTATCTAGTCCAACCCCCTGCAATGCAGGAATGTCAACTAAAGTTAGCTCATTTAGACCCTGGAGATAATGATTTTCTACTCAGTGTTAGCCATCCTTAGAGTGGATCTATTGAAATGGAAAGATGTGGCTAACTGAAGTACCTTTATTTCAACAGTTCTACTCTGAGTGGAATTATAGAAAATTGTAGAGTTAGAAGGGACCTCAGGGGTCATCTAGTCCAATTCCCTGCAATAAAGGAATCTCAACTAAAGCATCCATGACAGATGGCCATCCAACTTCTGTTTAAAAACCTCCAAAGAAGGATAGTCCACCATCTCTCGTGGGAGTCTGTTCCAGTGGCGAACAGCTCTTACGGTCAGAAAGTTTTTCCAAATGTTTAGTTCTTGTAACTTGAAGCCATTGCCTCGAGTCCTAGCCTCCAGAGAAGGGGTAAACAATAATGGTCCCCCTTCTGTTTGACAGCCCTTAAGATTTTTGAAGATGGCTATAATATCTCTTCTCAGTCTCCTCTTTTCCAGGCTAAACATACCCAGTTCCTTCAAGTGCTCCTCATTTGGCTTCAGTTTCCAGACCCTTGATCATCTTGATTGCCCTCCTCTGCATATGTTCCAGCTTGTCAACATCCTCCTTAAACTGTGGTGTCCGGAACTGGACAAAGTATTCCAGGTGTGGTCTAACCAAGGCAGAACAGAACGGTACTATGACTTCCCTTGCTCTGGGCACTATACTTCTGCTGATGCAGTCTAGAATAGTGTTCGCTTTTTCTTCTTTTAATTAATTAATTTAACATAATTATTACCAAATATAAGCAAAATATTGCAAATACAAACATACATACATGCATACATATATTTCAGATAAGCACACACACATATATAAAGAAGAAAAGAGAAAAAAAGAAGAAAAGAAAAAGAAGATATAGAGAGAGAAAAGAAGAAGAAAAGTTGGAAGAATCTCTTCCAAATTTATTCCTCAAATATCTCAGTTTAAAAATATTAATAAAAATTCATTGATTGACTTCCATCGTTTATACTGCACGTCCTATATACATTTTAAGTAAGATTGTATCTCTTGGAATAGACATTGACAGGAGACTAAACAGTGCCACCTTGTGGCCAGTCCTGGAATAGACATTGACAGGAAAATAAACAGTGCCGCCGTGTGGACAGCGCTGGTATGGACATCAACAGGAAAATAAACATTGCCACATTATGGCCAGTCCTGGAATAGACATTGACAGGAGACTAAACAGTGCCACCTTGTGGCCAGTCCTGGAATAGACATTGACAGGAAAATAGTGCCGCCGTGTGGCCAGTCCTGGAATAGACATTGACAGGAGACTAAACAGTGCCGCCTTGTGGCCAGTCCTGGAATAGACATTGACAGGAGACAAAACAGTGCCACCTTGTGGCCAGTCCTGGAATAGACATTGACAGGAGACTAAACAGTGCCGCCGTGTGGCCAGTCCTGGAATAGACATTGACAGGAGAATAAACAGTGCCACCTTGTGGCCAGTCCTCGAATAGACATTGATAGGAGAATAAACAGTGCCACCTTGTGGCCAGTCCTGGAATAGACATTGACAGGAAAATAAACAGTGCCACCGAGTGGACAGCGCTGGTATGGACATCAACAGGAAAATAAACATTGCCACCTTGTGGCCAGTGCTGGAATAGACATTGACAGGAGACTAAACAGTGCCGCCGTGTGGCCAGTCCTGGAATAGACATTGACAGGAGAATAAACAGTGCCACCTTGTGGCCAGTCCTGGAATAGACATTGACAGGAGAATAAACAGTGCCACCTTGTGGCCAGTCCTGGAATAGACATTGATAGAATAAGAAACAGTGCCACCTTGTGGCCAGTCCTGGAATAGACATTGACAGGAAAATAGTGCCGCCGTGTGGCCAGTCCTGGAATAGACATTGACAGGAGACTAAACAGTGCCGCCCTGTGGCCAGTCCTGGAATAGACATTGACAGGAGAATAAACAGTGCCACCTTGTGGCCAGTCCTGGAATAGACATTGACAGGAGACTAAACAGTGCCGCCGTGTGGCCAGTCCTGGAATAGACATTGACAGGAGAATAAACAGTGCCACCTTGTGGCCAGTCCTGGAATAGACATTGACAGGAGAATAAACAGTACCACCTTGTGGCCAGTCCTGGAATAGACATCGACAGGAAAATAAACAGTGACGCCGTGTGGACAGCGCTGGTATGGACATCAACAAGAAAATAAACATTGCCACTTTGTGGCCAGTCCTGGAATAGACATTGACAGGAGACTAAACAGTGCCGCCCTGTGGCCAGTCCTGGAATAGACATTGACAGGAGACAAAACAGTGCCACCTTGTGGCCAGTCCTGGAACAGACATTGACAGGAGACTAAACAGTGCCGCTGTGTGGCCAGTCCTGGAATAGACATTGACAGGAGAATAAACAGTGCCACCTTGTGGCCAGTCCTGGAATAGACATTGATAGGAGAATAAACAGTGCCACCTTGTGGCCAGTCCTGGAATAGACATTGATAGAAGAATAAACAGTGCCACCTTGTGGCCAGTCCTGGAATAGACATTGACAGGAAAATAAACAGTGCCACCGAGTGGACAGCGCTGGTATGGACATCAACAGGAAAATAAACATTGCCACCTTGTGGCCAGTCCTGGAATAGACATTGACAGGAGAATAAACAGTGCCACCTTGTGGCCAGTCCTGGAATAGACATTGACAGGAGACTAAACACTGCCGCCGTGTGGCCAGTCCTGGAATAGACATTGACAGGAGAATAAACAGTGCCACCTTGTGGCCAGTCCTGGAATAGACATTGACAGGAAAATAGTGCCGCCGTGTGGCCAGTCCTGGAATAGACATTGACAGGAGACTAAACAGTGCCGCCGTGTGGCCAGTCCTGGAATAGACATTGACAGGAGAATAAACAGTGCCGCCGTGTGGCCAGTCCTGGAATAGACATTGACAGGAGAATAAACAGTGCCACCTTGTGGCCAGTCCTGGAATAGACATTGACAGGAGAAGAAACAGTGCCACCTTGTGGCCAGTTCTGGAATAGACATCGACAGGAAAATAAACAGTGACGCCGTGTGGACAGCGCTGGTATGGACATCAACAGGAAAATAAACATTGCCACCTTGTGGCCAGTCCTGGAATAGACATTGACAGGAGAATAAACAGTGCCACCTTGTGGCCAGTCCTGGAATAGACATTGACAGGAGACTAAACAGTGCCACCTTGTGGCCAGTCCTGGAATAGACATTGACAGGAGAATAAACAGTGCCACCTTGTGGCCAGTCCTGGAATATACATTGACAGGAGAATAAACAGTGCCACCTTGTGGCCAGTCCTGGAATAGACATTGATAGAATAATAAACAGTGCCACCTTGTGGCCAGTCCTGGAATAGACATTGACAGGAAAATAGTGCCGCTGTGTGGCCAGTCCTGGAATAGACATTGACAGGAGAATAAACAGTGCCACCTTGTGGCCAGTCCTGGAATAGACATTGACAGGAGAATAAACAGTGCCACCTTGTGGCCAGTCCTGGAATAGACATTGATAGAATAATAAACAGTGCCACCTTGTGGCCAGTCCTGGAATAGACATTGATAGAAGAATAAACAGTGCCACCTTGTGGCCAGTCCTGGAATAGACATTGACAGGAAAATAAACAGTGCCGCCGTGTGGACAGCGCTGGTATGGACATCAACAGGAAAATAAACATTGCCACATTATGGCCAGTCCTGGAATAGACATTGACAGGAGACTAAACAGTGCCACCTTGTGGCCAGTCCTGGAATATACATTGATAGAATAATAGACAGTGCCACCTTGTGGCCAGTCCTGGAATAGACATTGACAGGAAAATAGTGCCGCCGTGTGGCCAGTCCTGGAATAGACATTGACAGGAGACTAAACAGTGCCACCCTGTGGCCAGTCCTGGAATAGACATTGACAGGAGACTAAACAGTGCCGCCGTGTGGCCAGTCCTGGAATAGACATTGACAGGAGAATAAACAGTACCACCTTGTGGCCAGTCCTGGAATAGACATCGACAGGAAAATAAACAGTGACGCCGTGTGGACAGCGCTGGTATGGACATCAACAGGAAAATAAACATTGCCACCTTGTGGCCAGTCCTGGAATAGACATTGACAGGAGAATAAACAGTGCCACCTTGTGGCCAGTCCTGGAATAGACATTGACAGGAAAATAAACAGTGACGCCGTGTGGACAGTCCTGCAATAGACATTTACAGGAGAATAAACAGTGCCACCTTGTGGCCAGTCCTGGAATAGACATTGACAGAAGAATAAACAGTGCCACCTTGTGGCCAGTCCTGGAATAGACATCGACAGGAAATAAACAGTGCCGAAGTGTGGACAGCGCTGGTATGGACATCAACAGGA
Organism: Podarcis filfolensis; assembly: GCF_964270895.1. Taxonomy (NCBI): domain Eukaryota; kingdom Metazoa; phylum Chordata; class Lepidosauria; order Squamata; family Lacertidae; genus Podarcis; species Podarcis filfolensis. The sequence goes on from NC_139617.1 coordinate 42,694,589, forward strand.
AAATAAACAGTGACGCCGTGTGCCCAGTCCTGGAATAGACATTGACAGGAGAATAATCAGTGCCACCTCGTGGCCAGTCCTGGAATAGACATTGACAGGAGAATAAACAGTGGCACCTTGTGGCCAGTCCTGGAATAGACATCGACAGGAAAATAAACAGTGACGCTGTGTGGCCAGTGCTTGTAAAGACATTGACAGGAAAATAAACAGTGCCTATTCCTCAGCCTCTGTGGGCCCGAGGTGTTCGAGACGGCCCGAGTTTTGGGTTGTGCCACTAGCAGTCCAGGCAGCACTGTGGGACGTGGTAAAGGAGAAGCTAAAAAACCACTACTGTCCGAAGCCATCTAAAATTGTTGTCCGCCATGAGTTCGGAACCAGGCAGAGGGGGAGTCTATCAACAACTATATTGCCACCCTCCGAAAGGCTGCACTGCACTGTGAGTTCTGAGACTTAGACGATGCCCTGATGGATCGAATTATCTGCGGGGTTCGAATAACCACCTGCAACGGCATCTTCTCACCCATCCTGACCTCACACTGCAGAAGACCATTGAGGAGGCTGCAGCCTCAGAAGCTGCTGAACTCTCCACCCAGGGGATTCACAAGGACCACAGCCCACATCCTGCTAAGAAGCCAATCCCAGTGCACCAAGAGGAGGCCAGCAGTATTGAGGCATCTCCCAGCGAAGACAATGACATGTACCAGACTAAGCGGGAGTGCGGGAAGTTCAAACAGAGGTACAAGGATAAATCAGAATGTGTTGGGTGTGGAGGCAATCATTCCGGTGTCAAGTGTTGATTCAGAGACGCCATCTGTCACCGATGCTCCAGAAGGGGCCACATCGCTAAGGTCTGCCAATCTGCTCCATCTGACATACCAGGTCTTCGCTAAACTGGACCTTGCCCAAGCCTATCAACAACTGCCCGTTGACGCTTCCACTGCTGAAGCTCAGACGATTGTCACCCACCGAGGGGCGTTCCAGTGCCCCCGGCTGCAGTTCGGGGTGAGCGTGGCTCCTGGCATCTTTCAAAGCCTCATGGAGCGTCTCCTGCAGGGGCTTCTGGGCGTGGTGCCATATTTTGATGATGTGTTGGTATCTGCAGACTCAAATCAGTAGCTGTTCGAGCGCATCTGCGCCGTGCTGACCAGGTTCCAGGAGGCCGGGCTCAAGGTGAAAAAAGAAAAGTGCCAGATTGCCGTTCCACAGGTGGAGTTCTTGGGCTACCTTATCAACGCCTCTGGTCTTCACCCGATGGCATCCAAGATCCGGGCCATTCAGCAGGCCCCAATTCCAAAAAGCAAGGCGGCGTTGCAGGTGTTCCTGGGGCTGCTGAACTTCTACAACATGTTCCCGCTCCACAAAGCAATGCTAGTCGAGCCTCTACACCGCCTCCTCAGCATGAAGGTACCGTGGTCCTGGGGTCATCAGGAAATGGCGGCCTTCAACGCAGTCAAAGCTCTCCTCTCATTGGACAGTGTGCTGGTACAGTACAGTGAAGCCAGGCCACTGGTCCTTGCCTGTGATGCCTCACCCTTTGGCATCGGTGCCGTCCTTGGTCACCGGTTTCCAGATGGTAGGGAAGCACCGCTCGCCTACTTCTCCCAGACGCTGTCTCCAGCCGAACGGAATTACAGCCAGCTTGACAAGGAGGCACTGGCACTTGTGGCTGGAGTGAAGAGGTTCCATGAATACCTCTATGGGAGAACCTTCAATCTCATCACTGACCACAAACCACTCCTGGGCCTCCTTGCCGGTGATCAACCATGCTGCGATGGACTGTCTTTCTGGCAGCTTACAGCTACCAGCTCATCCATCATCCTGGAAAATTGATGGGCCACACCGACGCTCTCAGTTGTTGCCCTCTTCCAGCACTTGTAGAAGACCCGGCTCCTGCTTCATCACTCCTCCTAATTGAGGACCTCCCAGCAGCACCAGTATCGGCTGCCGATGTAGCCTCCACATCTGCCCAGGACTGCACCATCAAATGTGTACTCAACTGGGGGTGGAGGGGGTGGCCGGAAGGGTCTTTCGTACCAGAGTTCCAGCTGTTTGCAACAAGACAACATGAGCTCTCGGCTCATCGCGGCTGCCTACTGTGGGGAGACTGAGTCGTGGTTCCCCAAAGACTCTGTCAACGCATCCTTGAGGCTCTGCACATCGGCCACCTGGGGATCATCAAAATGAAGGCAGTGGCTCGGTGTTACATGGGTTGCCTCCTGTCAAGCATGCCAAGAGTCGAGACCTTCACTGCTGGGAGATGTCCAAGGCACCCTGGTCGAGGGTGCACATTGATCTTGCCGGCCCCTTTCATGGCCAGACCTTTATGATAGTGGTGGACACCCATTCCAAATGGCTGGAGGTGCCCCTGATGCCCCCCACCACTACTGAAGCCGTCATCTGGGTGCTGCAGGGCCTGTTTGCAACTCATGGGTATCCTGATGTCCTTGTCTCAGACAATGGACCTCAGTTCACTTCAGGCACCTTTAAAAGGTACCTCTTGGGGCTGGGCATCCGCCATGCCCTAACGGCACTATTTCACATGGGCAGGCAGAAAGAGGCTCTGGCACGCCTGGAACCGAGGCACGACCGGGTCACTGAATACTTGCTCGTGCAGCACATCACCCATTTGTACCAGCTGGCACTCGAGAATGGACACTTGTGGCGCCGGCACATAGCCAGCTAAGGCACAGGGTTGGGGATTTGGACACTACTGATGTGCCCCCCAACTGTGGCCCCAGCTCCGGAGCGGTCGCTAATGGAGGGCAAGGCTCCACCTACATCTTCCTCACAAACTGAGGGCATGGAGCCGAGCCGAGCCGAGCCGTTTTGGTGGGTCTGCCTGGCTCTTCAGAGACTCGGACCACCGCTGTGCCTGACCGTCCACTGAGTCCACTCGCAGTGGTTCCTTCAATTGCAGCAGAGCCAGGGAACTCGGGCTAAACGCCACATTTGGTTGCACCACAGTTGCAGCCAGAATCGGGCGGCCACCCGGACTCTGTTACTGGCCCTCGGTGGTCCAGCAGGGTTTCCAAGCGCCCAGCTTGTTTAAAAGACTATGTTCACAGGACAAACTGCACATGTAAAGCTGTATGGTGAATAGGGTCAATTAATATGCTTATGTGCCTTACTGAAACCAAAAAGGGTATTGCTGTACAGTGGTACCTCAGGTTACATATGCTTCAGGTTACAGACTCCGCTAACCCAGAAATATTGCTTCAGGTTAAGAACTTTGCTTCAGGATGAGAACAGAAATTGTGCTCCGGCGGCGCGGCTGCAGCAGGAGGCTCCATTAGCTAAAGTGGTGCTTCAGGTTAAGAACAGTTTCAGGTTAAGTACGGTCCTCCAGAACGAATTAAGTACTTAACCCGAGGTACCACTGTATATAATGGAACCACTATGATTGTAACTAATGCCTTATCTTGGTGGGGAGGGGTGTTATGTATTGAAGTTCTTACCCTGGCCACCAGGGGGTATTGTGTATATAGTTTTCACTCAGGTCCACGTCAGTTACTTTAGGCAGGAAACCTTGGGGTGTTGTTGTTACAATGTTGACAGCCAGCTGCCTATAAAAGCAGGCCGGCTGAGCTGTTCAGTTCAGTTCAGTTCCAGCTTACTATAAAGAACCACTTGGAGAAATCTCTGTGTCGTCTGCTTTGTCAACCCACTATTTAATAGTTGGGGTGTTCATTTTTGCTCCTAACGAACTCTTCTGGGGTATTATAACAGGATTTATCTGTGCTGTGTTGCGATTCCTTCTTTATTTCAAGCCAAACTCTGTGTCTAAAAAAGCTTTTTCTCTCGTCTCTCCCTTGCTGCCCACCTTCGCTAGTGGGGAGTTGTTAAAGATTTTAAGTTTTCTTCCGCTGTTTTTGAGAGTAAAACGTCTTGTTTTTAACAGTCTCTCTCTTATTGGAGAGTTCAGCACTGCCTCACCAGGTTTTGGGGCATTTGTGTTGGAGAAGGAATTAACCCTTTTGTGCGGAGGTCCTCCCTGCGTCTTGGCTATATACTTTGTTTTCTCGCTTCGGGAGACCCCTTATTGCGCTGCCATGGGTTCTGCCCTCAGGATCCGCCCTGAGGTCGGGTGACTTATGCCTCGTCACCCGTTTCTGCCTCTCTCCAATGCCGGGTCTGCCTAGAGATATCAGGAGTGCAGATATCTCTAGGCACCCAACTGTAGGCGCACTGCTCCAGAAGCTTTTTTTGCTGCTGAATCAAACTGTTGACTCATGTTAAGCCTGTGGTCCACCAAGGCCCCTAGATCCTTTTCACATGTACAGCTAGTAAGCCAGGTGTCCCCCATCCTATATTTGTGCATCTGCTTCTTCCTGCCTAAGTGCAGAACCTGACATTTGTCCCTATTGAAATTCATTTTGTTAGCTTATGTCCAGTTCTCCAATCTCTTAAGGTCATTTTGAATTCTTATTCTGTCATCTTCAGCATTAGCTACTCCTCCCAGTTCGGTGCCACCTGCAAATTTGATGAGCATCCCTTCAATTCCTTTATACAAGTCATTTATAAAGATGTTGAACAACAACTGGCCCAGGACAGAGCCCTGTGGCACCCCACTTGTCATTTTTTTCCATGATGAAGGCTGCAGAATGCAGACTGCACTAGATTCTTTAACTGGCAGATAGATTTAGGGTACTAGCAAATCAGGGACATAAAAAGAAATCATGAGATTTTTTTTTTAAAAAGGATTTGACTTTGATTGCGAAGCTTTTGTAACCTGCTTTCCGTTTAGTGATAGGTGGGCTATAGGTGCAGATAAATTAAATTAGAATAACAAATGAAAGGAGCACAAAATCCCAAGTTGAAAGAATTAGGAGGGTGTGTGAATTCTGTGCCAGATATTGCGTTCCCTAACCACATGGAATATGTATGGCTCTGACCCTTACTTGCAACCTGGTGGGCTCCTTTACCTACCTGTATGCCAAGGATGGAGAACCCCAGAACCAGGGGCCAAATGTGGCCCTACAAACCTCTCTGTCTGGCCCCTGGGCCACTCTCCTTCTCTGTCTGGCCCCTAGGCCACTCTCCCTACTGGCTCTGCTTCACACCCTCAAGGAATGTACATTTTACCTGTACAGAGTAGGCAGTTTCCAAACACACACCTCTCTATCACCCGTCCAGGCAGTCATATAGTTGTCATTCCTCCATCCACTTTTGCCTCTGGCCCTGATCAGCACTGACATGCGGCCCCGGAGGATGGTCCAGAAGGGAATGTGGGAAAAGGTTCCCCAGCCCTGCTTTTAATACCATCAAAAGTCCCTCTTTCGAAAGGATCCCCAGAAGAGCACAGCAAGGCTTGTGCTTGCTTGCATTCAAGCTGTCCTGTAAAGCATTTGAGAAATTAAAGCAGGAGAAGAGTAAATCCCTCTCTTGCCGGAGTAGTTCACATTATGCAAGCCAAGGGATCCATTTATTGGAATTTTCTGTACAAATATCTCATCACCATAAAAATAAAAAGGATTTGACATTTGATTTATTTTTTAAAAAACAGCAAAGTAGTCATAATGGAAGAAATCAGAACTTACTTAGATTTCTTTTAACTCCACTATTAACTCTTCCAGCATTTTTCTGTTTTGCTTTTATTATTTGTTTGTTTGTTTATGCTGCCAGTTCCACCAATCAAAGTGGTTAAGCTGGCACATGTGAGATAAGGCGATCTCGTAGGTGATATGACTTTGTTGTTGTTGTTTAGTCGTTTAGTCATGTCTGACTCTTCGTGACCCCATGGACCAGAGCACGCCAGGCACTCCTGACCTCCACTGCCTCCCGCAGTTTGGTCAAACTCATGTTGGTAGCTTCCAGAACACTGTCCAACCATCTCGTCCTCTGTCGTCCCCTTCTCCTTGTGCCCTCCATCTTTCCCAACATCAGGATCTTTTCCAGGGAGTCTTCTCTTCTCATGAGGTGGCCAAAGTACTGGAGCCTCAGCTTCAGGATTTGTCCTTCCAGTGAGCACTCAGGGCTGATTTCCTTAAGAATGGATACGTTTGATCTCCCTGCACTCCATGGGACTCTCAAGAGTCTCCTCCAGCACCATAATTCAAAAGCATCAATTCTTCGGCGATCAGCCTTCTTTATGGTCCAGCTCTCACTTCCATACATCACTACTGGGAAAACCATAGCTTTTACTATACAGACCTTTGTTGGCAAGGTGATCACCAGCTAAACCAGGGGAATGCCCTACTAACATGCAAAGAAATCAGGTCCTTTCACGTGTTGTAATAAATCTGTATCTCCACATAAAAACAAGCACATACTGCGTAATTTGGATTTTTATTTTATTTTGAATTACATATGCAGGCAACATAGTATTTTCAGTACTTTTCAGATCCTCTTAATCCATCCCTGAATGCAGGGGCAGAGGAAGGGGTGTGCCCTGGGTTGCCCTGGGTGTCACCCCTGGGCGTGCTCCTCCAGGGGCCCAGGCGGCTTCCTCCGCTGCTGCCTGAATGCCAACCACCAGAGAGATGATTTGGAGAGTGAGACTCACAGAACTATCTCAAGAGTAAGGTAGGGGAAACAAAATCCTTGAACTCCACCCAGGACCATTTTACAATTACAGAAGCTCTTCAGTTCCTGCAGCAAGCAAACTCTAGGTAGGGTGCAATAAGAATTGCATGTAGCGTATCATATACAACCTGGTGGGAGAACATGCTCATTACATCCAACTATCACTTTTTCTCATTAGTTTCCCCCCATAACAGCATCACTTAATGGAGCCGTCTTGAGAGCTGCATTGATTTTCTTCAGAGCAATTTCCATCCACAATGCAAAGGAAGAGTGTGTCTGTGCGCGCATAGGTATGAAAGGGACCTTATTACTGGGCTCTGATTAGGTAATTTGGTTTAGGAAGGATACCAGCATCTCTCAGGCAGGGAATATATTACTTTCAATTTTCCTCTAATGAGAGGAAACTTGCTTATGTTCTTGCACTGGCAGCAAGTTTCCCCTGAACTTTTCTGTTTTCTGTTCTGGGGGGTGGGGTGGGGGTGGAGAGAGTACCAGCGACCCCCCCCTTTGCCACCTATTTCTTTTTAAAGCCTAGTTTACACACCTGTAGCATAAAGAGGTGGTGGAATCGTCAGGTGGCACAACAGGCTGTCCCATTTTGAACTGTAGATGAAGGATACAACTTAGAAGGGTCACCATTAGGCAGGGCCATAGCTAGGGGGGGTGGCGAGGTGGGCCCTTGCCAGGGGCACAGGCAAGGGGGGGGACACAAAATCTGCTAAAAATGTGTCCATAAATATGTCTATAAATAAAAATATTGATTATTGCCTCATAAGATATTAAATAGAGGGTGAATTAAATGGGTGGAGGGGGCAGGGTTGGAGGAGAGGCGGAAAGAAGAGCTAATTTGTCCGTGGCTAGGGGGCACAATCTGGATGGTTCTGCCAGGGGCGCAAGATCACCTAGCTACGGCTCTGACATTAGGGGTGGGGGAGAAAGTTATAATTCAGTTATCATTTAAAGGTGACCCTGACCTGATCCGCACTTTCCTAAATAATACAGCTAGCATTCAAAATTCATACTTTGCACTGGAAAGAAGATTGGAGGGAAGTGACCCAATGTCTATATCCCATGCGTCATCAACTATTTGGGGCATCTGGGCACATTTAGCCTCCCCAATAAAACATTTGAGGAGGGCAGCCCCCCCCCAGTTGATTAGCATTGCCATTCAAATGATGTGTGTGCACCACAGCTCAGCTTGCTGTGTTCATTGGAACCAACTTCACTCATTTAGCTATTTATGGGAATTTAGTCTGCATGTGCTCAGAGGCATTGTTCTTTATTAGGTAAAGGTAAAGGTACCCCTGACCGTTAGGTCCAGTCGCGAACGACTCTGGAGTTGCAGCGCTCATCTCGCTTTACTGACCAAGGGAGCCGACGTTTGTCCGCAGACAGTTTTTCTGGGTCATGTGGCCAGCACGACTAAGCCGCTTCTGGCGAACCAGAGCAGCGCACGGAAACGCCGTTTACCTTCCCACCGGAGCGGTACCTATTGATCTACTTGCATTTTGATGTGCTTTCGAACTGCTAGGTTGGCAGGAGCAGGGACCGAACAACGGGAGCTCACCGTGTTGCGGGGATCCGAACTGCTGACCTTCTGACTGGCAAGCCCTAGGCTCAGTGGTTTAGACCACAGCACCACCCGCATCCCTTGTTGTTTATCAGTTCTGCCTTATAGCCTGGCTGACAAACTAAGGATGTTTTTGGTGCACTTGACAGTGTCCCAAAACTTAGGCACAACCTGCAACCAGGGCTATTTTAAAGTTCTTGATACAGGATCTTCTGTCTCATCACATGTGTCTACATGAAACAGCTACTAGATGGAGACAGCTCATTGCACTTATGAAATGTACATCTGCTCACCTCAAGATTTGATTAACTTGTCACACTGCTGCTCCATAAGCCAGCAAACAGCAGGGGAAAGGAGTAAAAGTTGTTTGCAATGCCTGTAGGCAGTGTCTATTTCAAAGAGCACAATGCTGTTTTCCCTCTGTAGAGCAAAGAATCCCATTCAAGAATCCCTGATGAGCTTTATAAAAAAGACCAAGGCACACTTGCTTATAAGTAAGCTCCACTCAACTGAACAGAACTTGTTTTTTCATTATAAGTGAGGATATGATAGAAGTGCATTAAATTATGCATGCTGTAGAGAAGGTGGGTAGAGAGAATTTTATCCCCCTTTCTCATAATCTACCTTAGGGCCATCCAGCAAAGCTGAATGTTGGGAAATTCAAGACAGACAAAAGAAAGGACTCATTCACATAGTGCACAGTTAAACTATGGAATGAATTTTCTCCCACAAGTGGCAGGGATGGTCACCAACTTGGATGGTTTTAAAAGTTTACACAAAATGGCTATTAGTGATTATTAATTACTATGGCTATGTTCTACCTTCATCGTGGGAGACAGGACTTAGCTACATAAGTAAAGAAAAAGCATTTTAAATGCATTATAGCACTGTGACACCAGGTGGCGATGTGGAGTTCCGTCTTTCGCCAACATGATTTCTCATTGTGTGTGTCAGGGAAGAGTTAGAGTTAGAAGTTTCCAGTTTCCCAGAGGGAGAAAGCTTTCCACAAGGTGGGTAGGAGAGCAGTGAATCTAATAGAAGAGAGCAACAGAAACAACAGGGAGGGACAGGATGTTCACAGGAAAGGCAAGGGTTAAGTTCTAGCTCAGATTCAGAGGAGGGGAGATACAAGCCAGCTCTAGTGAGGTTAGAAAAAAGAGTGGGAAAGTGAAAGGAGCTGCGCGTTCGCCATTTTGAGAGTGGCTGGTCACGGAGATGCAGAGCTCAGAAGGTATCTGAAATAAGGGACTCTGAGGAATACTAGTTAAAGATAAGAAACGTTTATAAGATTGTTTGTTAATACACAATAAAAAGTTATAAAAGAACAAGAAGTGTTTGTGTGGTGATCTGAAGAGGACGGCAACCAACCCTGACAGTGTGCCCAGGCGGAGACCCCCTCTCCCCCAGAGACAGTCCAAAATCAATGAATCACACATGACAACATGTTTTGGGATTTAAAATGGCCACAACTTTATTAACAGTTCCAGGTGTAGGAAACTTTGGCTTAGGCATTGGGCATGTAGCCCTCTCAGCCCCGCAGCCGGGGGACTGCAGCCCAGCAGGGTTAGTTGGATCTGAGGGGGCACTGCAAAACACATGTTTACACAGCCAGCCCTCCCCCCTCTGTGCAACTTTGGGGAGTTCACTGGCAACCTTTCAGCGTACGGCCAGTGACTCTCTTCACAAAACCCCTTTTAATGGGGAACCCTGGGATGCCGTTGCGGGGGGGGGGAGTCACCACCTCAAGCCCCCCTATAGGAATGATGGAATAAAGGATTCCACCCAAGGCCTAAAACCGCCAAAGTTGTGACAATTGCTATGGGGAAGGCGAAACCTGCAAAGCAGGGGAAATTCCTCCCCAGCTCTTTAACAACAACCATCATAAGACTGTAGCAACACCCAATAACCTGGAAGGAAAATAGTTAACCTGCAATAAAAGCATGAAATCAAAGGGAGGGTTGGGTGGGTGAAACTCCGGAGCCGACTGCGCAACCTGCGCTGGCTCTGCCCTGCGAGCGAAGCAGAGTGAAGCCTGCTCACTCTTGGTCCGCTCTCCTGGCCCTGCCCCCATTGACACCATGAATTGGTTCATTTAGACAGGCACCAGGAAGGTGGGCGAGCTCTGGCAACCCAGTGTGTCTCACAGACGTTCGATGGTGCTCTGTGCCAGTCCGCAGATGGTGCCCACCATCGAATGGGTGAGTGACTATAATGAGGTTTACAACACGTTTTCCTGAAACGTTTTTTTTATATGTCTAGATCCAGCCACAGTATGCCTCTGAACACCAGTTGTTGGGAATCACAAGGGGAGAGAGTGATGTTGCACTCAGGCTCCAGCAGGGCTCTTATGTTCTTATGGCTGCTGAGTTCAGGCTTGGATATTAACCTCTAAATTCTTCTCCTGATTTGATGACAATCTAAACCAGGGGTTGTCAACCTGGTCCCTACTGCCCATTAGTGAGCATTTCAGGATTCTAGGTGGGTTGTAGAGGGTTCTACGGCACAAGCAGGTGGACGGCTGCTCGTACCCTCAGAAATGTGTTTCTCTCTCCAGAGAGAAGCGAATGGACCCAGCAACGGAGAGCTTCCCCCTTAACGCTCCAGCACTTCACATGCCCAGTAGACAGTCAAAGCAGCAAACGCATGCCCATCAGCCGGCAGCGTGTGGCGTGCATGCTCAGAGAAGGCCCTCTTTTGGCCATTTGGGGAGGACGCTTCAATTGCCAGCTTCTGTCAGAAGAGCGGCTGGATGGCGAGCGGGGCGGGGGGTGAGGCAGGACACATGCTTGTTTCGCTCACGGTAGAAAGGTTACGGTTATAGCCAGGGTGGGAGAGGTCTCTCTGCTCCAGAGCGGTTTCCCATTTTACTTTGCCTCACCCTACAGCAGGGGTTGTCAAACTTCCATTAGTGGGAAGTAAGGAATTTTTACAATCAAGAAAGATGCATTAGTGGGCACTAGGTATAAAAAGGTTGACTACCCCTGATCTATACCCCTGATCTATAGGGACGCGGGTGGCGCTGTGGGTTAAACCACAGAGCCTAGGGCTTGCCAATCAGAAGGTCGGTGGTTTGAGCTCCCGTTGCTCGGTCCCAGCTCCTGACCACCTAGCAGTTCAAAAGCATGAAGTAGATAAATAGGTACCGCTCTGGTGGGAAGGTAAACAGCGTTTCTGTGCCAGAAGTGGCTTAGTCATGCTGGCCACATGACCCGGAAGCTGTACACCAGCTCCCTCGGCCAGTAAAGTGAGATGAGCGCTGCAACCCCAGAGCTGTCTGCGACTGGACCTAATGGTCAGGGGTCCCTTTACCTTTACCTTACCCCTGATCTAAACCAAAGAAGAATTCCAGGCCTACCTACTTAACTCCCAACACTCCCCTGCCTCCACCTATCCAACTCTTATCAATTGCAAAAACTCTTATCAAATGCTGATAACCCTGGGGTGTGTTTTTCCCCCTCAGTGGCCCATGTTTGGCTCTATTCCTGTTGACTCTAGCAACCTAGCATTGCTATTAGAGAGAGTGACTATAGGAAGCTACTTTATACCATTTCTGCCTGTTTAGTCTAAATGGATTGGAAGTTGCTTTGCAGGATTTCAGACTGGAAGCTTTCCCAGCCCCACCTGCAGATGCCAGGCATTGCACCTGGAATCCAGTGTATTCATTGCATGTCTAGCATATAAAAAGTGTGCAAGTGGTACATCATAATGTGACCATTTGCCTTAAGAAAGAAAAGATTTTCTACTGTAGGAATGGCAGCATCTGTTTTTCCCAACAGCATCCAGAGGCATAGAAGAAACCTCTATCAACTTCTGTTCTCCATGGCTTGGGGAAACACTTTGAGGAAATCTGCCTGCCAGAGTACCTCTGATGTTCCAAGATGAAGGCCTCTCATTCCCTCCACAGAAGAAAAAGCATCAGAGGAGAACCCAACACCAGTCTCACTCCTTCTGAAGTCCCTTGAAAGCTGAGATCACAAGATTCAGTCGCAAAACATTGCCAGCACATAACTGGAGGCAAACAAAACCATTTATTTGACTAATGAATCCCCTGGGTGGCTGGGTTCTTTATTTTATTTTATTTCTTTAAGCAACCAAACTCTTATCATTCGTCATCCTAATTTACTAAGCAGAAATGTCAGCTACAAAGATGAATGAAATGCAGAGCAATCCTGTTAAGGTTCCACAGATAGTTGTGTGTTGTGATGATAAAGGGGTCCCAGAAGGGCAAACATGGAGACTGGTTCTGGCAAGTTGGAAGGGTGCCAGAGAAGGACCAGACCAGATAAAATAGCTCCTTGGCCTGGTTTCAGATATTGTCAGGAGGTGCTGGAACTCTATGCAGATTCCCTGTGTGATGAATCTTCTCAGTGAAGTTCCTTCAATCCTTGGACCTATTGCATCCACCCAGCTGACCACTGGACCCTCCTGGGCAGAAAATAGTATAACAGAGCTAGGGAGCTTTTTTTAGCCCAGAGGACACATTTCTTCATGGGCAACTTTCTGGGAATTCCATCAAGAAAAGTAGGCAGAGCAATAATCGTGACTTTGTATGATAGGTTGTGTACCAGACACACAGATTTCTATGCATCCGCACACCCATCTCTCTGTCATCCATCCATCAATCCAAGCAAGGTGCTGCTATCATATTTCCATTATAGAAATCCATGTTGTAGCCACATTTGGAATATTATGTACAGTTCTTAGAATCATAGAATATAGAGTTGGAAGGGACCCCAAGGGTCATCTAGTTCAATTCCCTACAATGCAGGAATCTCAAGTAGATTATACATGACAGGTGGCCACCCAACCTCTGCTTAAAAACCTCCAAGGAAGGAGAACCCACAACCTCTTGGAGTCTGTTCCCTCTGTCAGACAAGTCCTACTGTCTGAAAGTTCTTCTTGATGTTCAGTTGAAATCTCCTTTCTTGTAACTTGACGCCATTGGTAGGGGCCTTAGCCTCTGGAGCAGGAGAAAACAAGCTTGCTCCATCCTCCATGTGACAGCCCTTGAGATATTGGAAGATGGCTATCATATCTCCTCTCAGAAGCCTGCCTCACCTCAAAAAGGATATTGTAGAGCTAGAAAGGGTTCAGAAAGGGGCAACCAAAGTGATCAATGGGGATGGAGCAACTCCCCTACGAGGAAAGGTTGAAGCATTTAGGACTTCTTAGTTTTGAGAAAAGGTGAGTCAGAAGGGACATGTTAGAAGTTTATAACATTCTCTGAATGTTCTTGCCAGTGCTTTTTTCCTTAAAAAAATGTTTAGGGGTGCTCTCATTTTCCTACTCATATTGAAATACTGCCCCTCAATGAGGCCACACTTAGATTCACAAAATGTTTAGGGGTATGCGAACCCCTGCGTCCCCCCAGAAAAAAAGCACTGGTTCTTGCTATCATAGTTCAAGGACATGTTTCTAGCCTGACAAAAGCATTTGAGCAGGAGGTGGAGCAGTCTGGTAAGGCGGTGTTACCTGAGAAAGTCTCAAGGGCCTAGAGGGCACATTCAGTCTCCAAGTCTAAGATCCGTCACCCTTACAGGATTTCTGTTCCAGGTGAGTCTTGCTTGAGCAACCAGGGCTTCCTGAGCTCCATCATATTGTTGTAATTCCTGTTCATTCTCAGGGCCTAACGTCTGACGTTCTTCAGCCCTTTGTCCCTTGGTTCAGCTCCAGGGCAGCTGGTCATCCATCAGTGATGGCTGGTGTATTTAGATTGGTGGGACATAAGGTAGGGAGACCAACAGAAGGTGGAGACCAACAGAAGATGGTGATGGTTCAGAAAGCAGGCTCCAGAGCTCTGCAGATCACAGGATTTTAACTGAGTTTTAATTGGATTTAACAGAAGGTAGAGCCAAAGCCAATGAATGACTGTAAATAAGAAGATATGGATTGGCTGAAGGCAGCCTGAGGGTAGTGGGGCCATGTCCTATTCACCCTAACAGCCAACACTGTTATTATTATTTCTTATATTTCTAGATTGCCTTTCATCCAAGGATCAAAGGGCTGTTTATAATATAAAAATGCATAACGTAATAACAAACAACAACAACAACACACACCCATTGACCATTGTAGGAAACCCGACAGGCTTTTGGTGTGGTCCAGCAGAACTAATCTTACATCCTGAAATTGTCAGTGAGTCAACCCTGCCATCTCCACCTCTGCTACCAGGAACATGGAGTCAACTGTGCTGGCGCAAACTGACTTTGACATTCAGCCTACTAGGAGGGGCATTCACTTGCCTGCTTCCCCAGTCCTGGGCCTCAACATCCTGACCATGCAAATGATGGTGTCCATCCCACTCTTCATAATGAGAGCTCACAAAAGTATGTCATGGGACAGCATCTTGGCTTCTGCTTAGCTATGTACACTAGAGCAGTGCTGTGCTTCCTGACTTTGTAACTTTCCTGACTTTGTAACAAGTTATGTTTGGGCCACTTGGTGGATTTTGGAGTAAAGCTTTCCATCGTAACAATGGATTTGAGAGTCTCAGTACCGCATCTGTGAGTGGGAGTCAGGACAGGCTGTCTCCTACCAATACGTCCATGGATGCCCTCCTCTTCTTTCCTGCATTCCTCTCCTCTTGCTCATCCACCTCTCTAGTCCCCCATGTAAGTAAGCATTTAATACATTCCCGAGCAACACTACCCCCTCTCCAGATGCACAACACATCTTCATTAACTCCCCATGACATTCCAAATTGCTGGCGATAAAGGCAAACTAAATCTGGAAAGACAACTAGAAATACTTTCCCACCCCCACACCTCCTCCTTCTCCGTGCCCCTGCACAGTGCACTTCCCGCCCCCCTGGGGCTAACGTGCAATTACAAAAGATGAATGGAGTGAGCATTCTGCTCTCAAAATGCTTGCAGGAGATGTGGAGCTGGCATGTCTCCCACCAGATGGCGCTGGAGCTCACCAGATGAAACACCACTGCAGATTTTTCAGAACCAAGGGAACACACTTTTGATCAAAGTTCTGAAGTTGATCAAAGGTCTGAAAGAGATATGGACTCAGAAGGAGATTCATGATTGGATCTTTCAAAACTTAAATTGTTTTATTTTGATTGTTGCAAGTGTGCTGGTGGATGGAGTGTCTTAACCCTTACGTCTGTGGTATTTCTCCCAACCTGATGTTCGCTCTCTCTGGAATTTGTAACACACCACTTATTCTTCTTATATATCAAAGTCAAGGGCTCTGGATAGCCAAGGGATGGAGAGCCTCAGAAAGGTGTCCCTCTAGGGAGGGACATTGAGTGGAAAGAGCCAGGGGGTCAGCCCCCCCCTCAAGAATTCTGATGAAAGGGCCACTGCCCTAAAGTTCTTTGGCGGCCACGCATGCATGCTGGGTGGTGTTCTCATGTCACATGCATAAGCTGTGGGGTGTCTGTATGACACATCAGCATGACCTGCAGCATGTGTGAGTGATGTTAGCACACCACAGGGAGTGTGTGCATGGTGTGCTGATGTTGCACGGCCCCGGGCCCCCTCAACTGCGGGTACAAGGCGGCGTGTGTGCCTCCAAGTCTTTCTATCTGGCCCTTGGGACACTTCCTCAGCTACACCTTCTGTCCACAGGCTACATACCCTGCTGCCTTTGCTTTGCACTCTGTGTGTTTTTGTCTAGTTGGAATGTGTGCTTGATTCTGATAATGACTTGTGTTTGTCTGGAGCAACTGTTACCGTATTTTTCGCTCCATAGGACGCACCGGCCCATAGGACGCATCAAGTTTTTTTGGGGGGAAATAAAGGAAAAAAATTTTATTTCCCCCCCCAGGCGCTTGTGGGGCAGGCAGCGGGGAGAAGCACTCTTCTCCCTGCCGCCCGCCTTCAGACCAGGTCCGGGGACAGCGGGGAGACGCGCTGCGCCTCCCAGCTGTCCCCGGAGCTTGCGAGGCAGGCAGCGGGGAGAAGCGCTCTTCTCCCCGCCGCCCGCCTTGAGATCAGGTCCGGGGACAGCAGGAAGACGCGCTGTGCCTCCCAGCTGTCCCCGGAGCTTGTGGGGCAGGCAGCGGGGAGAAGCGCTCTTCTCCCCGCCGCCCGCCTTGAGATCAGGTCCGGGGACAGCAGGAAGACGCGCTGTGCCTCCCAGCTGTCCCCGGAGCTTGTGGGGCAGGCAGCGGGGAGAAGCGCTCTTCTCCCCGCCGCCCGCCTTGAGATCAGGTCCGGGGACAGCGGGAAGACGCGCTGCGCCTCCCCGCTGTCCCCGGAGCTTGCGAGGCAGGCAGCGGGGAGAAGCGCTCTTCTCCCTGCCGCCTGCCTTCAGACCAGGTCCGGGGACAGTGGGGAGACGCGCTGCGCCTCCCCGCTGTCCCCGGAGCTTGCGAGGCAGGCAGCGGGGAGAAGCGCTCTTCTCCCCGCCGCCCGCCTTGAGATCAGGTCCGGGGACAGCGGGGAGACGCGCTGCGCCTCCCCACTGTCCCCGGAGCTTGCGGGGCTGGCTGTAGGGTCTCCCCTCTCACTCTGCAGGCTTCAGCGAAAGCCTGCATTCGCCCTATAGGACGCACACACATTTCCCCTTCATTTTTAGAGGGGAAAAAGTGCGTCCTATAGAGCGAAAAATACGGTACTTGAAAGCAAGCATTGAATGGGGTTGGGCTAGATGACTCTCTGAGACCCAGCTCTACAATTCTATTATCTTTATTCTGGCTAATAGCAGCAGCAACTACAAGTCCCAGCTGTCAAGAGTCCAAGATACATGAGCTTGGCAAGAGAATCATAACCGTGAATAGAAACTAGAAAGATGTCTCAACAGTTGATGTGGCCCTCCCACCAAACTTTTAAAGATGAGACCACGCAGGCTCCCCCATCGAACTCTTTTGCCCTATGAGACTGCTGCTCAAGCACACGAGTGATTCTATCTACAAAGTTGGTGCCTAGTTCTTGATGGCAAGACTGTCTCTTGTCCGTCTTCCAGCATTGATGCCACCTCCTCCTGTTCAACTCCTCCCTCAGGCTGGTCAAAGTCCTCCTTGGTGAGCCTCTGAACTCCTCAGAGCGGTGCAATTCTGCTTTCCTTTCTGACATCCAGAGTCACAAGGAGATAACCTCTCTCATTCATACTTGGGTGCCAGCTTTCCAGACACCAATCTGTTCCTTCTCCTGCTGCCTCCTGATTTATCTGCACTACCAAACCATGCTAGATCCTGATGACCTCTGAGCCTCTCATATGCCACCCATCCACTACTCCCTTGGTCCATGGGTTGTCTACCCTTTTCCTCTCTTGAAAAGTGCACAGAGCTGAAGGGGCAACCTGAAAGAATGACACTCTTCCCTACTTCCTTTTTCAACTATGTTTTGAAAGCTCAGCTGAATTCTACTAGATTTGACTTTTACCCAATTCCTTGGAATAAGCAAAGTGTGTAAGTGGGTGATTTCTCTCTAGGCCTGGATGCAGGGCCATCTTTAGCAGATGCGGTGCTGGGGTGCAAATATCTGCCCAGCACCCCCAAATTACCACAGAAAGTGTTGGGGTGGCCATAGCTGTGCACTGCCAGCCATCGGGGGGGGGGGACAACTCTCCCCCATGCCGCTGCAGGAGAGCGATCCGTGCAGAGGGTTGGGAGTGAATTTGCGCCCCTCCCAAGCCTCCTCGGGAGGAGAGCGATCCCCACAGAGGCTTGGGAAGGAAGCTGTGTGCCCACCAGCTGGTGGGGCACAGCTTCCATCCTAAGCTTCTGCAGGGATCACCCTCCTCCCAAGGAGGCTTGGGAGGCAAGCTGCACGCCCGCCAGCCATATGGTTAGCAGGGCGCAGCTGGTGGGCATGCAGGAGGGAAAGGGGAGGCCGCTGGCAAAGCCATGCAGCTCCCCCACTCGCTGGGGCGCCTCTGAGAGGCTGGCACCCTGGCGCGATGCACCACTAAGCTCTATGGGAAAGACGCCTCTGCTTGGGTGACACATCAATATATAGCCCAGGACTGGTATCAGGAGCAGACCATGATGTTGGCTTCACTCAGTGGTATATTGCTGGTGAAACTGCCACCACTCCCGAGTCCCTCTGCTAGCAGTGTCCTTCCTCTAGTGGTGCTACTAACAGAGGGGCTCAGGAGCAGTAGCATATATCGCTGAGAGAAACCACCATTGCACTCTGCCGACATATGATGCAGAGGGAGAAACAAGCTGTACTGGCAAGGCGCCGATACAGCTTGTTCCTCCCTATGCATCTTTAAACTGCTCGACTGAGGAGTGTGCAGTTGCCCCTACCTCAGCCAAGCTGTTAAGAGAGCCTCCAGTGCAGCGCTGGCTCTTGTGGGCCAGCAGCAGGGTGGGGGCTCTGCTTGGTTGGCGCTCCCAGCACAGAGCAGTTGAAGGAGCCCCAATGCTCTGCCCGCTTGCCCATGAGCGGGAAGCTTCCTCCTCCCCAGCTGAGCTGTGCAAAGCACGCTTGGTGATCCTGCCCCTTGCGTGCAAGCAGCAGGAGCTCCAGGGCTGTCTCAGCTGGGGGGGGGGGGGGAATCCTCCTAATCACCAGCTGAGCTGCACAAACAAGCTGCATTGACCCAGCCTGTGACTGCCTGGGTGAAACTGCCTGGGTTCCCGAAGTGAGAGCTGGGGCAGTTTCACCAGGTGCCTCACAGGCAGAGGCCAATACAACTTATTTTTTCAACACCACAGTATATCGCCAAACCGCAATGTTTGGGTGGCGATACACCGCGGTGTTGAAAAGCTGATATCGCCCAGCCCTTTTTCTCTCTTTCTGTTTCTTGGAGGCATGGGAAGCAGATCTGGGCACTAGATGAGACTGGCACCTACAATACTTGCTTATGAAATAAACTTGCATATTCAAATACATATCATATTTACATGTCTGGGTAGGCTTGTTTAAACCAAGTAAGGTTTTAGTAGACGCTGAATACAGTACAGTACAATGAAGGAACCTGCCTGATATCAGTGTGGAGGGTTTCCAAAGGTGGTAGCGCAGTGAAAGATCAGCTCCTTGAAAGCTCAGTGCCGATGTTATATGACATTTGTTATATGCCAGTTCCACAAATCAGTGTGGTCGAGTGGGCATATATTGGGTAATATCCTTTTGTGATGTAGTGGCACACCCATTTGGATCAGGGCTCAATCCAGCTGAATGATCCTTTATTTTCAGGTGAGGCTCCTGGTGTTTGGGGAGAGGTTTTACTGCCAACTTCCTGAACACCCGCATCTCGCTAAAGGGTGCCCAAGCCTTGGTGAAGCCTCTCCTTGTCCCCCCACTGCTGCCACCAAGGAGACCTGGGAGCTCCCCCTTGCAGTACCCTTAGGGTTTGTTCCTTGTTTTTGTTTTCAGTCAAACCATCTCAAAAGACCTTTGAGGAAGCTGGAAACTGTGAGCAGGTTTCATGTATGGGAAGTTCCATGAATCATGGAAATCTGAATGAAGTCATTTTCAGCTTGAACCTGGTTTCTGTGAAGGCAGCCTCAGGTTTCTTCATTGCAAATGAAGGCAATTTTAGAAAAAGAAGAGTGGGCTGGGGGAGAGACCAGGTTTGTATGGAATCGGTGTGTGTGTGTGTGACACCCCCACCCCATTATAGATCATTGGAGTTTGCTCTTGTTTCCAAAGCTTGGAATTTCTTTCCCATTTCTTACAGAACTCAAGGCTTCGCCTCTCGGCTCCCATATCCCCCCACTGCAAACAGGCTTTTCAAAACATTTTGCGTGGCACCGTCAGAAAGGATAGGGAAGGATTTCATTGTGAAGCTCACCACACCAAAAACAGTGATGTGAATGGCTTAGAGGCTGAATGTGCCACAGAGCTGGCCTTGGAAATTTTAATCTTTGGTTACAGACTTTTTAGTTTGGAGAAAAGACAACATGACAGATGCATGACATGGAGAAGTGAATGGAGAAAGGTTTTTCTCCCTCTCTCATAATAACACTTTGTTGTTGTTGTTTAGTCGTTTAGTCATGTCTGACTCTTCGTGACCCCATGGACCAGAGCACGCCAGGCACTCCTGTCCTCCACTGCCTCCCGCAGTTTGGTCAAACTCATGTTGGTAGCTTCCAGAACACTGTCCAACCATCTCGTCCTCTGTCGTCCCCTTCTCCTTGTGCCCTCCATCTTTCCCAACATCAGGGTCTTTTCCAGGGAGTCTTCTCTTCTCATGAGGTGGCCAAAGTACTGGAGCCTCAGCTTCAGGATTTGTCCTTCCAGTGAGCACTCAGGGCTGATTTCCTTCAGAATGGATAGGTTTGATCTTGCAGTCCATGGGACTCTTGCAGTCCATGGGACATAATAACACTAGAACTTGTTGATACCCAATAGGGCCAAATGTTGGATGATTCAGGGCAGATGAAAAAAGTCCTTGTTCACACAGCACAGAATTAAATTGCAGAACTCACTTGCGCAGGAGGCAGTGATGGCAACCACTCTAGATGCTTTCAAAAAAAGACGATCAGACAAATTCATGGAGGAGAAGGCTATTGGTGGCTATCAGATAGGTTAGCTATACTCTGCCTCCACAGCTGGAGGCAGCAATGCTTTTGAATAACAATTGCTGGCAACCACAGGAGGGAAGAGTGCTGCTGTGATTCAGCCCTGCTTGCAAGTTTCCCATAAGCATCTGGTTGGCCACTGTGAAAATAAGATGCTGGACCAGGTGAGATGTTGGCCTGATCAAGCAGGATTTTAATATGTTCTCATGGATATCAGGAGAAACATCTTGAGGATAAAAGCAGTTTACATTGACATCAATTACCTACAGGGGCATAGAGATCTCTTTTGATGAAAGCTTTCAGACAAAGGCTTGACAGTCATCTTCTGAAGTTGCTATAGCTTAGGAGGCGGGGAAGCTCAGGTTGGGGACCAAATGTGGCCCTCCAAGCCTCTCTGTCTGGCCCTCAGGGCTCTCCTGAGCCTATGCTCCTTCCCAGAGCACACCTGTGACCAGCAGGGCAGCACAGGCAAGATTGTGCACCCTTGAAGGGGGAGGGGCATTGAGGGAGCCCACTGCACCCTGGGTCAAGCCTGACCTAGGGGTGGAGCTGCCGCAGCTGGCACACTACAACTGAGGAGAGTGGGTGGTAGCATTGCTGCAGCTCTCCTCTCTCCACCCCAGTCTTCACCCAGGGGTGGAGCTGTGGCTGACAGTATTGGGCTGATTCAGGATCCAATGAGGTAGCCTGTTGTGGGGCACCTGATCACGTCCCCTCAAAAACATGTGCCTGAGGGCATGGCCCCTCCCTCTATGCTACAGCCTGTCAGTGGCCTTACCCCACCCACTCCTAGAGGGCTTTTGCCTGGCTGGGTTGTGCCATTGATGTAAGTATGTTTGTATAAGTATGTTTCCTAAGTATGTTTGTATAAACCACTTTATTTCGCATGCCTTGAATGCAGGGATGGATGGGAAGATTTGCTCATTTCAGTTCCTCATTTTTTTCAATCATTGGTTCCTCACATTTCTACATTTCTTTGTGGTTTTAAAACAAACAAACAAAGTTGCTCATGTGAAAACTTATCTGCATTTAGGAGTGAATGTCTGCTAATGCATAATGTTTGTATACAATTTTGCCAAATGTGCTCATCTTTGCAATCATCCCCCCCCCCATTTATGTTGTTGTTGTTTGTTGTTTATTGAATTTATATACCGCCCTATACCCAGAGGTCTCAGGGCAGTTCACAGAATAAAACCACAAAATACCTAATAAAAATAAAACCAATAGCCCAATAGCCCCCCCCCCCCACATTTTAAAAGGGCATAGGATATACCGTATTTTTTGCACCATAACACTCACTTTTTTCCTCCTAGAAAGTAAGGGGAAATGTCTGTGCGTGTTATGGAGCGAATGCCTACGGGTGGCGGGGGGATCTGCTGCAGTCGTGAGCAGAGGATCCATGGTTCTCCTTCCATGGTTCCCCTTCCTTCCCTCCTCCGTGGCTCGCTTTGAAACAGCAAAGCGGGAGAAGAGCCGCTGGGTGGGGAGGAGAGAGGGACAGAGAGCCTGCTTCTTTAAAGGAGCAAAATGGGAGAGGAGAGGAGTCTTCTCCCCTTATACCCCTCTTCTTCATTATTAGCAGCATCCTTCTCCACACACCCCACGTGTGCTTCTTCTCCCCTTAAACCCCTCTTCTGTATTATTAGCAGCATCCTTCTCCACACACCCCACGTGTGTTCCTTCTCCCCTTAAACCCCTCGCCTGCATAATTAGCAGCATCCTTCTCCACACCCCCCATGCGTGCTCCTTGTCCCTTGAGGGCTTTTCCTTCCCTCCCCACTTAAAACGTGGTTACAAAGCACGGATCCACATGGATCCTCAGGATTTTTGCACTGGGTCACCCCAAGTTCACCATCAGATCACATAGCATATCCATGGCTACAACTTGCACCAAAAAAATCACGCACCCACTGTTGCCTCAGGCCACAGTGGTGCAAAAACGTGGTTACAAAGCATGGATCCACATGGATCCTCAGGATTTTTGCATTGGGATACTCCAAACTCACTGTCAGATCACATGTCTGTGGCCACAGCATGAACCACAAAAATCATACATCCACTATTTTGTTTAGAATATTTTTTCTTGTTTTCCTCCTCTAAAAACTATGTTTGTGTTATGGTCGGGTGCGTGTTATAGAGCGAAAAATACGGTAAATTGGATTAACCAAAGGCCTGGTTAAAAAGGAATGTTTTTGCCTGGCGCCTGAAGGTGGCAGGCGAACTTCCCTATGGAGAGCATTCACAGACGAGGAGCCACTGCAGAGAAGGCCCCATTCTCACCCACTGAACCTTTTGAGGAAGAGGCTTTGAAATTAACATATGAGAGTGTTGGAGGTGAAATAGTTAAACAGGTTACCCAATCACAACCCAGGGGGTGGAGTCAGAGGGACTATAAAACCAGCTCTGGGAGGGGCCAAGAGAGGAGTTCATTTGGAGTTGGGTGGTTGGTTGGAGTGGGAGTGAATTGGGAGAGAGTCTGTGGGCAGGTTGAGTTAGTGTCACAAAATAAGCTGAGTCAGGAACAGTTAGGAGCTAGGAAGACAAGTAAATATCTGAGAGATGGTTTAGTGAGCGAGAGCAGGTAGCGGAAGTTATAGGTCTGGATAGGCACCCCATGACTGTAATTGACTGATACCGTTTATGAAACCACACGCTTGTTAAACTGCAATAAATAAACAGAAGTTTATGTTCCAATTTAACCCTGACTGGACTCAGTATTTTACCAGGTAGGGCCTGGGTGGTGGCAGCGAGATATAAGGTGGAGGCACAGGGATCATTAGACGGTGAAACGTCTGGGGAACCTGTGTGATCGCCACAGAGGCTCACGAAGGAGGGCCTCAGAAGATGATCTCAGGGTCATCTCAGTTGGTTATCACCATTTCCTGTGGGAGCTATTTCCACGGTTTAACTATGTGACGGTTGGAAATATGCACAGCATATGTATTTCCACACACATTACGTGGCCGGAAACCTGCACAGCAAAATTTGGAAGTGTGTGAATTTCAGAGGGTGGCCGTGTTCCAGTTCTCAAGCTCTTTTTGGAGAGTATGAGTAAGGTAAAATCAACTTTTAAATGTGAATAGGAGCAAATTTCTCCTCCAACCCTACTTTAACATAGCCTACCATGCAAAAGAAAGAGTCACATCAGAGCCAGCATTCCATAGTGTGATGTGGTAGGTGATATGGTAGCAGAGGCATTGCCTGAGCTCATGGCACCTGGAGCGGGAGGGCATGAGCAAGCACCAGGGGAGCGGGGCGCCGAGGGTGAAGGAATCTGGCATGGCACTCAGCCCTGCATTCCAAGGGAGAAATGAGGCGCCATGGCCAAGGGAGCCCATTCCTCCCTTGGCTGCAGGGCCCCCAAAATGTGCCCCTCCTCAAAATGCACCTGGGCCCCCTGCCCCAGCTGCCCCCTCCATGCTACACCACTGTATGGTAAAGGTAAAGGTAAAGGTACCCCTGACCGTAGGTCCACACTTGGACCACTCTGGGGTTGCGGTGCTCATCTCAATTTACTGGCCCAGGGAGCCGGTGTTTGTCCGCAGACAGCTTCCAGGTCATGTGGCCAGCATGACTAAGCTGCTTCTGGCTAACCAGAGCAGCGCATGGAAACACCGTTTACCTTCCTGCCGGAGCGGTACCTATTTATCTACTTGCACTTTGACGTGCTTTCGAACTGCTAGGTTGGCAGGAGCAGGGACCGAGCAATGGGAGCTCACCCTGTCATGGGGATTCAAACCGCCGACCTTCTGATCGGCAAGCCCTAGGCTCAGTGGTTTAACCCACATCACCACCCGTGTTGCTTCTCCACTGTATGGTAGGCATCTTCAAATAATGGTAGGCATCTTCACATATTTGAAGGGCAGGATCCAAACCAATGGATTCAAACTACAAGAAAGGAGATTATAACTAAACATTAGGGAATGGATAACCTTGGAAGGTGGTTGGTCCTCCTTGGTTGGAGGATTTTAAGCAGAGGTTGGATGGCCATCTGCCAGGAATTCTTTAGCTGTGATTCTTCCATTGCAGGAGGTCGGGTTATATGACCTTTAGTGATGCCTTCCAACTGCATGATTAGTGGGTGCCTTAAAAGGAACTAGGGTTTTCAAAAAGTGAAAATCCAACAGCCCCAAAGGAACCGAAGGTAGAACGGAAACCATACTTAATATTAACCAGTTGAGACAAAGTAATGTTGGGATGTGGACACTAGGGGGCAGAATAGGTTAACAAGTAAACTCAGGTGGTACCTGCTTACTCTATAGGAGGATTGGCACAGAAGCGTCATCCTTCATACTGACCTGTCTCCCATGTTCCACTTGCTGTGAATTTATGGAGCAGTGATTGTGTGAGTTTCCTTCATTATCCCCAATGGCATTTTCACTTCTTAAGTGTGTTTCCATAATTATGGTAATTATTTTTTTTCAAAAAAAGAATAATAATCAAACTCTCCATGAGTAATGGGAATGCCAAAAGAAACCTGACAAACCATAATTTTATTTTGCTGGGCGATAAATCAAAATGCAGGCTTGATTTCACAGTTGACTGGGATATTTGTTTCACTTGATCGCACCTGCGTCCCAGACGTTTCTTGTGCCAAGCATTCTCCCCAAAGGCCCAGCATGGTGCTGCAGAACCTAAATCTTCACCTTTGAAGGGGCCAAGTTCTAAGGTGATGCTTAAATGCTCTTTGTCTCATAGAAGGTGGAGGGAGCAAGAGTCCTTCACTGACCTATTTTCATTGGGGAAATGTTGGCGGCTATGGTAGGATGTTCCTATTTTCATCAGAGAAATATTGAAGAGTTTATAGAGTTATGTAACCCCCGAGCCAAGGAGATAAGTAGCTTTACAACTTTTTGAAGACATTTAGAAGACATCTGAAGGTAGCCCTGTATAGGGAAGGTTTTTTTTTATTATTGCTTTACTATGTTTTTATATATGTTGGAAGCTGTCCAGAGTGGTTGGGGCAACCCAGTCATATGGGTGTGTGTGTGTGTGTTGTGGTTGTTATTTAGGACATCCCTACTGGGAGGGTATGAAATTAGCAACAGCCGCTACCCTCCCCTTACCCTTTCTTCAGGACAGGTAGAAAAACTGACCTGGTTGTGGAGATGTAGTTCATGTGTAAATGAAGATAAATTAAAGGGATGGGTTAAGGAATCATTATATTTTCATTGTTACAATACCCCAGTGCTGATTGCTGCTGCCATTCATTCACAACTGTATTCTTGCAATAAGCTTTTAATTGGCAATATGTAGACACATAAATTGAAGTCATTGAGGTTTCCGCTTTTTGCTTAAGAGAGTCATTAAGAGAAGCACTTCAGCACGTTTGGATTGCAAGAAATCTGGGGCCTTTCCAGTCGTCAGAGCAGATGGTAAAGGCTCATCAGGGGCACATTTGTCAGAATGGAAATTCCTCTTTAGACTTCCCAAAGGAATAAGCTTTAGACACACATTTCATAAACTATTTTGGTGCATCTGGCAAGGAAACATCACTTTTGATGTTTTTCCTGAAGGGGACATATTGCAGAGATGAGTTGCCCCTCACATCTGTTCCAATAAGAAGCTACAATTGGCTGGATAAAGGCAACCACACAGAACTCAAAATGCTGGTGTGACTGCTAAGCCAGGCTTGAAAACAAACTTCAGCAGATCTTAAAAGCCCAATTCTAATGAGATTTCAAAGCTCTGAAATTATTTCCTGGCTCAGATAGTAATTTGAGCTAGAGAAGAATTATTGGGGATGGGTTGTAGCTCAGTGGTACATACAAAAGATGTTGGGTGCATCTTCCACATCTCCAAGTAGAGCTGGGAGAGACCTCTGTTTGAAACACTGGAGAGCTACTATCAGTCACTGGAGACAATACTGATCTAGATGAATTGATAGTCTGACTTGGTATAAGGCAGCATCCAATGTTCCTACCACCACCACCCACTCTGTGTATCAGCTCCCCACTCCCCATAATACCTCCCTGGTTAGCGTTTTACCTGGAATGGCAGCAGCAATTAAACTAACACTCTGGAGAATTTCATGTCCCATCAATTGCTGAATCCATGCATATCAGCCAGCCAGGATGCCAGGTTGGGATGACAGGATACTAGGTGAGGGTTAAGGAAAACCCTTCCTCCTCCCTCCCTCCACTACTGATCCCACTGTTGCTACATAGCCAGGAAAAGTTTCACTTTTGTGAAAGATAGTTTACTGGTTGCTGGTTTCAGACAGTGGACATTCCCAACCCTACCTGAAGTTGCTGGAGATTGAACATCAGACCTTCTGTGTGCAGATCTCTCTGTGGCTTTTGATATCACTGACCATGGTGTGCTCCTGGAAGGGCTCTGTGGGATAGGCAGCAGGGGTATTCCATTACAGTGGCCCTGTTCCTATCTACAGGGTCAAGTTCAGAGCGTGGTTTTTGGCCCTCTGACAGCTATGGTATGGAGTGCCACAAAGCACTATTTCATCCCCATTGCTGTTTTTTCATCTACATGAAGTTGGTGGTCATTAGGATATTTGGGTGCCAAAAAGAGCATAGGAAAAGGCCTAATATTGATCTTTGGTTCATCTAGCTCTGTACTGATTTGCACTCAGCTCTGTTTTTCCATAGCATCCCTGCACCAGTGCCTTGATGAACCAGTGAGCTGGAGAAAGGGAAGTAAACCAAGCTTGAATTCTGGCAAGAGAGAGATGAGCGGACTTTGAAAAATCAACCAATTGCCTGGTTTGAAGCAGGAAGCACTCCCACTGAAGGAGTAGGTATGCCATCTGGGATGGCTCCTGGATCCAGCTTTGTCACTGAAGGCTCAGGTAGCCTTAGTGGCCAGGAGTGCCTTTTTACTGCTATGACTGTTGTGACTGTTCCTGGGCTGGAACCGCTTGATCACATTAGCTCAGACATTGGTATCTTCAAGACTGGACTACTATAATGCACTGCATGTGGAGCTTCCATTGAGGTTGACTTAGAAACTCTGGATACCTCAGAATGTTGCCACATAATTGCTTGCAGGAGTGAAATCCTGTTGGCATATTAAATCTGTGCTCAGGTATCTGTACCGGCTGCTCATTTGTTACTAGGCCAAGTTCAAGGCTTTATATAAAGCCCTTCATGGTTTGGGACCAGTTTATTTGATGGATTACTTTGTCTGATACATGCCTGTTTAACCACTTTGATCTGTAGAACTTGTACTTGTACAAGTGCAGCTCCTATCCTTTGGAAGCCACCCCACTCACTGAGCAGGCCTACCCAGGCATGTACCATATTTTTCCATGTATAAGATGCCCCCGTGTATAAGACACCCCGTACTTTTGGGGACCCCAAATTAAGAAAATGGGGGGGAAAGAGAGAGATGGCTCAGAGTTGTTGAGCTTTATGGGGAGAGGATTGCCAAGGGTGTTGAGATTTTTTGGGAGGGGAATGCCCCGAAAATAACTTATTTGACGCTGCCAATCGTGCACGTGGCATAAGAAAACACCTTCTTTTAGAGTAAAATAACCTTGTCTTATACACAGAAAAGTACTGTAATTTAGTTATCTATATTTCTGTTTCAAATATTTACTGAATATTGGTGATTATTTTATGCATGCAGTCATACCTCGGGTTAAATATGCTTCAGGTGGAGCGTTTTCAGGTTACGCTCCATGGCGACCTGGAAGTAATGGAACACGTTACTTCCGGGTTTCGCCGCTCACGCATGCGCAGATGCTCAAAATGACATCACACGCATGTGCAGAAGTGGTGAATCGTGACCCGTGCACGTGCAGACGCGGGGTGTGTTCTACTCAGGATGCGAACGGGGCTCCGGAATGGATCCCGTTTGCATCCCGAGGTACCACTGTATTTATTTCTGCTAACAGTTTTGTGGATTTTAGCTGCATTTTGTTGATAATTTTATTACATACACAACTTAGAGGAGGATTGGGGAAATGTTTTCAGCCCAGGAGCTGCATGCCTTTCTTGGCAAACTTTCAATGGTCATATGCCTTGTGGTGGGTGGGACAAAATAGGTGGGGGGGGGAATGTATTCAAATTGTACCATTGTATAGTAGGCTGGGACTGAGAGAAACCTCCATCTGAAATTCTGGCAAACAGTTGCCAGTCAGTGTTGGCAGTACTGAGCTAGATGAAATAATTGGTCTGACCCAGTGCAGGGCAGCTTCCTAAGTTCCTAACCTTTATTAAATAACATTGATTGCAATGTTTCTAGTTTGTGTTCCTCGATCTAACAAGGAAACCTAAAGAAAAGTTTCATGAACTCATTTGAACCTTGGAGTGGAGATGCTGGGGAGAAATGTCAGGGTGTTTCCAAGTCAGGTTGATGGTTCTAGCCTGTTCTTATTTTTGTCTAAATTTATGTACCCAGCCAAGAGTATTATATTGTTTGGAAAGAGAAACAGAGAGAAAGAGAGAGAGAGAGAGAGAGAATATGTACACAGAGGCTTACATTGGGGGTGAAATGGAGGGAATGGTGTTCTTCTTCAAAAAACAATTAATTTCATATATTTTGGACAATGACAAAGAGGGAAACAAGAAGCCTTCCAGGACAATATTTGCTATTGGAGCTCAGATGGAAATTCTACAAAATGCTGGCTTTGCCCCATGCAGGCTTCCCACTCCACTGTTCTTAAAAGGATGAGAAATTGCTTATCTTAGCATTTGTAAGTTTATTTTTGGATGTGATTACAAGGCCTGTCATGTCAACTTTCTGAGAAGGTTGCATCCATTGTCCTTAGAAAGCTAAAGTGTGATTACTGTGGGGATTGCTTTTTTCTGTTACTCAATTGTTTAAAATCAGAGAAGTCACTAAGGTTGTTCTTCGACCCAGCTGTGTTGATGGATTAAAGATGGAGTGAGTCAAATATTTACCACAAGCCACACACACAAAAAACAAAAAACCCAGAAAAACAGTCAGTGCCCATAGGCTGTGGCAAGTGGCTGCAAGAGGCTTCCCTCAAGATAACATCCAAATAAAACCTTGGCTCTATGTCACGCCCTCAAGACTGTCCCCAAACCACACCACTCACTGGCCCCAACCTGCAGCTTCTTTGAGTCTCCCCCAGATGGATAAGATATAGAGGGCTGTATGAGTGTGTGTAGAAACTAGACTGCTATAGGTAAAGGTAAAGGGACTTCTGACCATTAGGTCCAGTCATTGCTGACTCTGGGGTTGCGGCGCTCATCTCGCTTTATTGGCTGAGGGAGCTGGCGTACAGCTTCCGGGTCATGTGGCCAGCATGACTAAGCCACTTCTGGTGAACCAAAGCAGCGCACGGAAACGCCGTTTACCTTCCTGCTGGAGTGGTACCTATTTATCTACTTGCACTTGACATGCTTTCGAACTGCTAGGTTGGCAGGAGCAGGGACCGAGCAACGGGAGCTCACGCCGTCATGGGGAATCAAACCGCCGACCTTCTGATTGGCAAGCCCTAGGCTCTGTGGTTTAACCCACAGCGCCACCCGCACTATACTGACTACTATACAGAGGTCAAATTTACATTAGTTTCTCCACCCCACTTGACTTTGTGCCCACCACTGTTATATGCTCCCCTGCAAACTGGAGTTGCCCATCCTATTTCAATGCCTGAGGTGAAACGGGAAGGCATATCCCCCAAGTGTCCTGATTTTCCAGGGACAGTCCTGGAATTATAAAAGCCATCCTGGCTTCTGATTCAATCCCAGAATGTTCCTATTTCCCCTTCCAGTGCTGCCGCCACTGAGCTCAGAGAGGAGGATGAGCCAGGGCTTGTCCCGAGCAGTGGTGATGGTGGCTGCGAGGGAGCAACCCATGGCCTCCCCATGGCCACTGCTGACAGTCTCCTCCCTTGGGAAGTTCGTTGTGGTTGCTGGAGAGCAGGCAAGGAGGAGAGGCTACCAATGCAGAGGCCAGCTCTGTGTGACATGCCGGCTTAGAGGGGCAGGCAGAGGGCTGGGAGGGAAGAAAGGAGGAGCAGAGCACAGCGCAAACTATCTTGATTTCTTTTTAAAAAAATAAAAATAAAAAAATGCTTTAGGTGTCCATGTCTAATTTTGCCCCTTTCTATTTATTCATTGGGGTGTGTTTCTCTTTATGTAAATCTTCGAAATCTACTAAAGAAGGGCGTGTGTCCTGTTAATGTACTGGTGGTGGCACTTGTCCTACTGGTAGGAAATGATCGGGGGGGGGCAAAAATGGGGGGTTGGGGAAGGTCAGTTGGAGGGTATTGGAAGGTGCTGCACTGCTGCTGCCCCTGCTCCACCATTATAGTCTTGCTTACTGAGACTGCATGACTGAGGCTTCTAGGTTCTCACAAGAGGTCTGTGAGATGTTGCCAGAACCCAGAAGCCTCAGCTGCTTCTCCTTGCTTCTCCAGTGCCAGCGGCAGAGGGCAAGCAGGACACCCCGCCCACCCCCATACCATGGGAGAAGTGAGGAAAAGCAGCAGCAGCAGCCTTCAGGTGGACTGAAAGGGAAGGCAGCCCTCACACTGAAAAAGACTCCCTGATGTGGCTGTATATGTTGATTTTATTTGAATCTGAGTTATGATAAAGGGGGTTTCTTTATCTGGACATACTGGAATTTGAACTTGGGATGTCCTACATTCAAGGCCCAAAATGGGACTACTGAGATACTGTGCTTGTCAGTAGATCCAATGATTACTGGGAAGTTTGCCCAATATCATTGGGCCTATTCTGGCTAGAAAGGCCATGTTCCTTGTCACAAATGTCCTGGCCATTCATACCAAAAGAACATGTATCAGGGCCCTGCCAGATTTAAGATGTTACATGAAACTCTATGGGAAATAAATTGTGGGTAAGCCTGCACCTTAGGGGGAAAGACACTGTGTTCTTCAAATGTTCTTGGAGGGTTTGACACACAAAGTTGCCTCAGGTTAAGTGCCTCGTGTACTCTCTTTGTGGGGGGGGGAGTTTTCACAAGAAAGAAAAGCTTTTACAGGGATATTTTTAGAGAGATACAGAATGGTGAGAGATTCTGGCATAGGAGCCAACTCCTAGAGGCCAAAGTGCCTTCGCACCCCCCTCCCCAAATATTTGAGGGGTCTGCCCTCCCCCAGATGATGGGCATTGCCATTCAAATGGTGTGGGTGCACTGCATCATGTGATCGATTATGCAGGGTGGGGCTTACCTGCCCACCACCCAATATTTTACTCAAGTTGGTGTTGCAAAACAGCAGTGTCCGGGCTTGAGGGAAACTCCACTCAGCAAATGAGCAACAACAAAAGTTTTATTGCCTGGCTAGCCAGCAAGCTGACTCAGATGAATCAGTTTCCAAAGTCTGAGCCCCCTAATAAAGGGAGGGGCTCCTTCATATATACATTTCTGTTATCTCTTAAGACACTACATATGCATAAACTGCAGCAAAATCCTTCCAATCCTCGGCTACATCGCCCTATTAGCATACCATTTCTGGTCTTTCCTTAATTGCATATACATTAAGCAATCACACAAAGAACTCTCTCTAAGCAGCACCTGGCTGCACACGATCCCTTTGCATTCCTTTCCCTATATGGGTTTACCTAAGGGAGTTTAGGACATGGAGCAAAGGCACATCTCCCTTTCTTATGCAAACACTCTGGAATGTGTTTTTGCAGGCAAAGATAACAGCCTGTGGTACAAGATTCGGATAGCCTGGCTTGAAGGTCTCTATATGCATCACTGGCACCCCTGGATTCTGGACAGACAAAAGGAAGTCTTGTCACATGGAAAACGGAGCAAGCTTTGTTTTCTGTTACTCCAAGGGTCCCAGCCAACAGATTCAAGTGACAATAAAGGAGATTCCAACTAAACATTGAAGGTAAAGGACCCCTGACCATTAGGTCCAGTCGTGACCGACTCTGGGGTTGCGGCACTCATCTCGCTTTATTGGCCAAGGGAGCCGGTGTATAGCTTCCAGGTCATGTGGCCTGGCAAACCAGAGCAGCACACAGAAACGCCGTTTACCTTCCCGCTGGAGCGGTACCTATTTATCTACTTGCACTTTGACATGCTTTCAAACTGCTAGGTTGGCAGGAGCTGGGACCGAGAACAGGAGCTCACCCCGTGGTGGGGATTCGAACCGCCAACCTTCTGATCGGCAAGCCCTAGGCTCTGTGGTTTAACCCACAGCGCTACCCGCGTCCCTAGCTAAACATTAGGAATAACTTATTGATGGTAAGAGCTGTTCAACAATGGAACACACTCCCTCAGGTAGTGGTGGACTTTCCTTCATGGCCATCTGCCAGAGATTTTTTACCTGTGATTTCTGCATTACAGGGGTTGGACTAGATGATCCTTTCCAACTCTACAGTTCTATGATTTTATAAGTGCTTCTTCACATAGCACACTTAAACTATGGAATTAGTTCTCTCAAGAGGTAGTGATGGCCACCAACCTGGATGGAATTAAACAAATCTATGGCAGTTAAGGCTATCAATGGACACTAGCAGTGATGACTATGCTCTACTCCACTGTTGGAGGCAAGTTACTCTCTGAATACCAGTTTCCAGGAAGCATGAAAGGGGAGTGTGCTGTTGCGCTCTGGTCCTACTTGTTGGCTTCCCTTTTGGGCATCTGGTTAGCCACTATGAGAGGCGGATGTTGGACTAGGTGAGTCTTTTTCCTAATTCAGCATGGCTCTTCTTATGTTCTTAGTCTTAGTAAGGGTAAAATGGTATAAAAAGAAGCAGGGAAGAGAGAGTAAGGGAATGAGGAGGCATAAGCTCTATTCAGTCATTCCATTAATGTCTTAAATGTCTTAGCTATCAGTCTCAGTTTCCTCTTATCCACACTAAACATACACAATTCTCATCCATTCCTCATAAGACTTAGTTTCCAGGCCCTTAGTCATCTTGCTTGCCCTTCTCTACACACGTTCTAGCCTGTCAACATCCTTCTCTAATCATGACACTCAGAACTGGACACAGTATTTCAGGTGTGTTCCAGATGTGTTTTGACCAAGGAAGAATAGAGCGGGACTATTACTTCCCTTGATTAGTACACTATACTTCTGTTGATAAAGCCTAGAATAGCATTCTTTTTTTGCTGCTGCATCACACACTGTTGACTCATGATAAACTTGTGTTCTACTAAGACCCCAAGATCCTTTTCAGGTGTCCTCCATCTTATATTGGTGCAGCTGGTTTGTCCTTTCTAGGTTCAGAACCATACCTTTGTCCCTGCTGACATTTATTTTCTTAGTTTTGACCCAGTTCTCACATCCATTAAGGTCATATTGAATCCTGATTCTGTCTTCTGTGGCATTAGCTACCTCTCCTAGTTTGGTGTCACCTGCAAATTTGATGAGCATCCCCTCAATTCCTTCATCCAAGTCAATTATGGAGATGTTGAACAATGGGCCTAGGACAGAACCCTGCAGCACCTCACATCTAATTTTTTCCGAGGATGATGAGGAACCATTAATGAGTACCGTAATCCTTGGGTTTGGTCAGCCAACCAGCCACAAATTCACCTAAGTTACCTTGTTCAACCCACATTTTACCAGCTTCCTTGCAAGAATATCATGGCAGATGAAAGCTTATACCAATAACAAACTTAGTTGGTCTCTAAGGTGCTACTGGAAGGAATTGTTTTATTTTGTCAAAACTCTTACTGTAATCCACCAAACTTGTAATGCCATCAAAAAAAGAAATGAGATTTGTTTGACATGACTTGTTTTTAAGAAACCTGTGTTGGGTCTTAGTAATCACATCATTATTTTCTAAGTGCTCACAGACCACCTGCTGAATTATTTGCTCTACAACCTTTCCTGGTATTGATGTCAAGTTCACCAGTCGGTAGTTACCTGGGTCTTCTTTTCCCCCCTTTTTTGAAGATGGGAGCAACATTTGCCTGCCTCTAGTCTGCAGGGACTTCACTTGTTCTCCAATAATTCTCAAAGATCATCAGTGCCAAGTGATGGAGAGAAGGACCCATTAAGATCTGGTCTATCTCAGTTTTCAGAGATAATGGGACTAACTCCATCCCATGCAATTCTGAGGCAGGTTTTTTATGAAAAATTCTAAGACATCCATCCCCACCCCCCATTAAAGTTTTTCCTTCTAAACTGCTAATATCACACCTGGAGCAGGGGGAGGGACAGCGGCAGCCATTCTTTCCCCATACAATTCCCTCTGAGAACACAACCCAGTTCCTCCTAGGGGGCCTTGCCTTACATGCATTCAATGCACATGACAGCAAGGAGCCCTGTGCACTAGCCTCTCAGATTGTGGGCAGCTGTATACCCTATTTTAGAAATGAAATAGGAGGGGTGCTATGGATATAGCACATAACCTACAAGGCCACCTTGTAAAATAATCCACTAGACTGGGGATTCTAAAGTGGACCGTTGTTTCGTTTCAGGTCATGATCCATTGGGACTGAACAGGGTAGGCATAAGAATCTAAGAGCTTGCTGGATCAAGCCAATGGCCCATCTAGTCCAACATCCTGTTCTCACAGTGGTGCACCTGCAAACAGGATTTGAGCACAAGAGCACTCTCCCCTCCTGTTGGTTCCAACAGCTGGCATTCAGAAGCATCACTGACTCTGACTTTGGAGCATAGTCATCATGGCTAGTAGCCGTGCTTTTGTCTAATCCTCTTCTAAAGTCATTGGGGTTGGTGGCCATCTGTGCCTCATGTGAGGCATTCCATAGTTTAACTATGAGCTGCATGAAGATATCCTTTCTTTTATCTGTCTTGAATCTTCCAGCACTCAGCTTTATTGGATGTCCACAAGTTTAAATATTGTGAGAGGGGTATGGCACATGGACACCAATTTTACAATGGCAATGCCCCATCAACCTTTGGGGGGACAGTCCCCTCAAATATTTTATTTGGGGGCTGAATACCCCCTCGTCCCCTAGGAGTTTGCTCCTATGCTAGTGGGATAGCTCCAGATGGTGCTTTGAAGTAAGCCATCTATGAAACTAGCACTCTAAAAATGGATCCTTCTAGGGAGGAACCCTTATGAGCTCATCCACCTTTTCATTGGATTGGCTGGGTTGGATGGAATTTATCAATAAAAGCAGGAATGAGATGACTCATTGTTATCTCCCTGGCAATGAGGTAATACACCTGAAAGAGGATGTGACTCTCATCTGTAAAACGTATTTCCCCCTCCTCTTTGAATTCATTTCCCTGATGCAATGTGGCACAAAGAAATTAGAGTCATTGTATTAAGATTAAAATGGGTATCTGTGTCAAGGCAATTTAATTCCGCCCAGAGACAGCAATTCAGAAAATAACCCTCTCACACTGGAACTTTCTTCCCTGGAAGCTCAGAGGGCTTCATCCCACTTGCATATCGGCACTACACCAATTTTAACAAAATTGTGGTTTTTTTTAATTATACAAGAGGCTATAAATTGTAGCATTGAAGACACAGGGATGGATAGTCATAGATCATTTCCTAATGAGTCGCAAAATGTTATTGGGATAAGGGAAGGAGCAAGGAGGCAAGATATCAAATGAGCTGTCATTTGAGTGGTGGAGTTTGTCAGGAACTTCTGCTGCTCATTGCCTCTTGTGAACAGCATCAGTGCAGCTTCTTGGGAAAGAACCTTCCAGGTTGTCTCCACCAATCGTGCCTGTTGGCTTCTTCTGTGCCACAAGAAGGTTGCCAAATCAGAAAAAGATACATTAACAAATGAATGAACTGTGCCATGAGGACTGAAAGACAGCATTTACTTTTGCAGCCAGAGGACTAAGGCTGCAGCAGACAGATAGGAGGGAAACAGGGCAACTCTATCAGTTCTGCTGAAACCTGCAACATTTGAATCACCTCCTTGTTTCCTGGGTTTCTGCATGAACATATTCCCTCCTCCCTCACAATCCCCATTCCTTGTGTAAAGGTAAAGGACCCCTGACAGTTAAGTCCAGTCGTGGACGACTCTGGGGTTGCGGCACTCATCTCATTCTACTGGCCGAGGGAGCCGACATTTGTCCACAGACAGCTTCCGGGTCATGTGGCCAGCATGACTAAGCCACTTCTGGTGAACCAGAGAAGCGCATGGAAACACCGTTTACCTTCCCACCAGAGCAGTACCTATTGATCTACTTGCATTTTGACGTGCTTTTGAACTGCTAGGGGGACAGGAGCTGGGACTGAGCAACGGGAGCTCACCCCGTCGTGGTTATTCGTGTATTTCCTTGTGTATTGTCCCTTTTAAACTGTGAGCCTGAGCGCAGGGGCTGTTTTTTCACTGATCCTTGGCAACTGATCTAGGAGTCTTTTCAGCTGAAGAAGAGAGTTAAAAAAAATAGTTCTTAATAAGAAAACATATTATTTCTTGCCATGTATTATTTTACCATTAACTTGAAAAAGAACGCATGCATTTCAATACTAGACCCTTTCCTTGAAATAAGGAAAAGGTGGAAAGCCTAGTCCCAATGGGATTACATATGCATTACTGGCCCTACATGTCTAATTAACACAGTAATGCAAGTGGATTTCTTTAAAATGTTTGATCAATGTTGGATATGCCTGACAAAATTCAAACCATGCATTCATCAGCCATCCAGACATTGTTGGGAGGCAAAGTAATACAAGTGAAGCAATTGTTTTTATGCTTGTAGTAGAATGTGCAAGCCTATTAGAGGGACGTGATGCGAAATGTGAAAGGATGGGTCAAGAGTTCCAGTAGCACTTTTTATTAGGATTTGTTCGAAAGGTGATGTTGCATTTGAAGATGAAGAAGTAATGGGTGGTTATTGATTTCTGCACACACAAATCAACACAAAAATGAAAGGGTAAAAGATTTCCCAAACTGTGTAAAAGTGAAGAACACTAGAATTTATGGACATCCAATAAGCTGGATGCTGGAGGATTCAGGATAGACAAAAGGAAGAACTTCATGCATGATATTGTTAAACTGTGGAACTCACTCCCACAGGAGACAGGGATGGTCGCCAACTTGGAGAGCTTTGAAAGAGGATTGGACAAATTCATGGAGGATAAGGCTATCAGCAGCTACTAGCCATT
Organism: Podarcis filfolensis; assembly: GCF_964270895.1. Classification (NCBI taxonomy): domain Eukaryota; kingdom Metazoa; phylum Chordata; class Lepidosauria; order Squamata; family Lacertidae; genus Podarcis; species Podarcis filfolensis. Next base: position 42,732,057 of record NC_139617.1, read on the forward strand.
GGTGGCTGTGTTCTGCCTCCCCCCACAGTCAGAGATACCATGGGGGTGAGGGAGAGTGCTCTTGTGCTTGGGTCCTGTTTCTTGGTTGACTACAGGCATCTGGTTGGCCATTATGAGAACAGGATGCTGCACTATGCTTCTCATGTTCTTAGGATCTTAAGAAGGTAGGAAGGCATCATGGGTCAGTGGTAGGGCACAGGCTTTGCTTGCCAGAAAAAGACAATTCCCAGATTCAGTCATCAGCGTCTCCGGTTAAAGCAGGGAAAGACTCCTGTCTGAAACCCTGGGGAGCCACTGCCAGTCAGTGTTGGCAACAGCTGGGTAGGTGGTCTGACTCAGATTAAGATAGCTTCCTCAGTTAATTTTCTCAGGCATTTGTTGATGATTTAAAGCAGAGGTGAGGAACCTCAACCCTTTGCCAGCCCTGCTCTGTGCTCCCCTCAAGTGCTTTTGCCTGCCTGGAATATATGTCTCCTTGAACTGTGATAATGCTTGTTGATTGCCAGGATTGAGAGATGTTTGTGCATGTTGGTGGGTGCTGCATGAACGGCTTTTTTTGGCTTTTGCATGAACGCATTCTGGAATGCAGCCCACTGTACAAAAGATGAGAGTCTCAGCCAGTTCCCCAATTTTTACCTCTGGCACCACCCACCACCAGGATGCATCTCTTGGAAGGTTGCCCAGGGCCAAGGGCTACCTAAAAATATCCCAGGATTCTCTTTTGGTCCACAGAACAACAGTTTCTCCCAAAAAAATCATGCAAAATCCAACCAGCTCAAGCCATGTGGGTTTATTAACGAGTGACAGAGTTAGTGCAGGCTACAGCAAACCACATGTTTAAACTACTCAAAAAGCCACATAATAGAGACAAACATAAACAAACCTATATGCTAACTCTCTTCCTACATTTACTAGGGCACTGCTATTGCAACATCTAATAATGTAGGCCGCAACACCAAAGATCAATCCACCTGCTTATCTTCCAGTGTGATGTATTCTGTCACCTGCCAGCAAATCCCTTTGCCATTCTGCATAGGACTAGAAGATCAGTTCCTATACAAAGGAAGAAATGGGCACAGAATTGGCATCAGAAACAAGCCAGCAGGAAAACATTTCATTCCCTCAGAATGCTCTATGGTGGACATCTTTGGTGGCACTTGAAGCATCTGAGAACTGGGAGGGAGGCATGGACCATTTTCATTTCCCCCAGCACTTCCTGCATCTGCCACCAGGGCTGGGGCTATGAGAGACAGGAGCAACGGCCACCACCCAGGGAGGAACTCCTGGACGGGCTAGCTTCTTCGTCACTCAATGGACTCGTGTGCCAGTAGACTCAGTAGCAGAATGGCATTTGCTGGAACATCGGAGAACAAACGGTGGGAGCCTCACATATATATTTGCCCTGGTGCAGTGGCTATTTGCATCACTGCCTGTTTTATTGTGTTTCAAATATATTATAAAGGTAAATAGTACCTCGGGTTAAGAACTTTGCTTCAGGATGAGAACAGAAATCCGGCGGCGGCGACACGGAAGCAGTGGGAGGCCCCATTAGCTAAAGTGGTGTCTCAGGTTAAGAACAGTTTCAGGTTAAGAACAGACCTCCGGAACAAATTAAGTATGTAACCAGAGGTACCACTGTATATACTTGCCAATGAGAATTATACCATATGCATCTAATTCTAGTCCATGGAGGTATATGCCATGATAAATGTGTTAGTCTTTAAGGTTCCACAGGACATTTTGTTGCTTAACCTCAAATAGTGTTTTGAGTCAGTGGCGGGGGGGGGGGGGGAGGAGTAGGAAATGAATTGCTTATTGTTCTTTCCATACCTTCATACCAGCTTTCCCCCATCAATTCACAGCTGGGAAAAGACACAGTGCAGAACCTCTGATAACAGCCAAACCATCTTTTAGTTGGCTTGTTCTTTTACTCATGTAAACCTTATAGGGCTGTTGCTACTCTGTGTGTGTGTTTTGCACAAATTAAACAATATTAATATGTATTGGCTCATTTATCAGCTTTTCTGTTTTACTGAAGAAACTGTTGCCAACATGTGGAAAAATCTTCTATTGACTATATCACCCTAAACTTGGACCTCTCCCTTGGTAGGTCTCCTTTCCCACTTGGACACATGAAATCCTTCTTGTTTGGTTTTGCAAATACTGCAAAGGCATTAATTCCTATGGGGAACATTCAGGTTTCATTAGAAGAACAAATGAGGAAGCTTCTTCCCCAAAATACATGCCACCCAAAATGTAACAGACTTCACAAAAGCAGCTGGTTTCCAAATAGGAGATGCACTAGAATTTAAATCTAAGTCAAAGTGGCACCAGGTGATCTAGATGCCCTGCTTAACCCCACATGTGTGACAAAACCCAAATATAAGAAAAGACTCACATCTACTACTCCAGAGTTCAGCCTTATCCCTTCAGGAAGAGGAATCTGATCTCAAGGTTATGAGACTTCAGGAAATGAAGCCTAGACAGGAGTGGTGGTGAAGGGTAACAGCAGCAGAATCAGCAGCCACAAAATGCATCATCCAACCTCTTCTTTAGTTTCATTCCCTGTGTCAGTAGTCAATTCAATTTGGGATCTCCTAAACAGTGGTGCCCTCCCCTGCTGCTACCTGGACTTCCATGATCTGAGGCTCTAAGCTAGGATTGCCTGATCAGGAGCATCCCAGACTCTGAGATTTCAGGATCCAAACCAGAATCAAGGATGTCATGGGAGACGGTCTTGGTGATGTCCCACTACTGAGCCATGGAGATGGAGGTTAATTGGGGGAGGGGATGAGGATCAGAGGAAGGCAGATCCCCAGAGAGCCATAATTTGCAGCTGGCTCCTATTAGGCTAAAGCTTGCATGCTGCACACATAAGTCTTCTTAAAAATAAAAAATTAAGCCACTCTCACCCACCTGCAGATTCAGGCAAACCTGGAGGGGGCCAGGTAAACCTGGATACTTCAGGTCAGCTATGGAGAGCTCCAGACCTCCAGAGCTAACCCTGCTCTAAGCCATAGCTTACTTAGCTTGCTTGTCTGGCTGTCAGCAGCTGGAAGGCTGCCGGCCTAGATAAACAGCACACAGTGGTGGTAATTACAAGAATGGAACAAAGTTCAAACTAAAGAATGCAATATTAAGATATAATAAAACAGGCAGGAGAAGTTATTATGTAAAGAACCAGAAGAGGAAGTTGAGGGAAATCGATGGTATATCATGCCCGTAAAAATGGCAAAAACGTATAGATCAGGTTCCAATAAATGTTGGAAGTGTAAAGAGAAGGAAGGCATGTTTTATCACATGTGGTGGAATTGTAACATAATCTTTTTTTAAAATTGGGGGACTTCCGGTCTGCTGTGGATCGGAAATGGTGGAGCAGCTCATGTCGTCTGATTAAAAGGAGACCGTTCTGAGGCTGTTTGGGCATTAGGGGAGAGTGCCAGGGCTAGGCACCCCCCTAGAGAACCCCATGGATGAAGTGGGGCATTGAGAGGACCAGTGGAGCGATTATACTCCCGCAACCTCCTGTGAACCCGCTGCTGCCACGAGGTGAGTGGAGCGGGCGAGGAAAAGCAGTTGAGATTGCTCACGGCTTCACCACAACCCTACAGTCAAAGCCACAAGTTGTCACCGAAAGCAGCAGATTTTCCAGCAAGTTCTTTGGATCTAAATCTTATTTAAGGAGAAAATTGGAAGCTTTTAAAATAAAAAGTTGATTTGGCGAAAACGGAAACAAAACAGGAAGTCAACTTCTGTTTTCTGGCTCACAGGCAATTGCAACGGAAACAATTTGTGAGTGAGAGAAAAAGACTTTTTGCAGCCTTTAGAGGGACTTTATTATATCATTTTGTTGGGTACAGAGATTTCCCTTCTGATTGAACTTGACTGGTGAGTTTCAACTTGATCTATTGCTCCTTGTTATTGGCATTTGGAACTTAAACTAGAAGTCGACTGAACAGCTCTGGTATTATTATTATTATTATTATTATTATTATTATTATTATTATTATATGTGTCTGCTTATTTGGAGGTCCCTGGAACTTCACAATCAAACCCGAAGCTTGGCAGGGGAACACTCAGCTAATCCTGGAGATTTACTCCTGGAAAGGCTGAGTGCCTGGAACAGCTGGAGGTGAAAAGTTGAAGAGCAACATACTTCATAAAGTGATTGTAGAAGACCAGGGCACGGAACAATTTGGTATACAATTGCCAGTTTTGGAATTATAAAATAACTATCTTGATTGGATGTACAAACTACACATTTTAATACTTCCATATTAGACAGGGCTCCGTCATCACTTATCATCAAAGGAGTGACCCAATGTTGTGCTCCTCCCTCCAGAAGGTTAATGAGGAAGCTCACTCTCTCTGTCATCTTGAAATTCCTTCCCCCTAATCTTCATGAGGGATGCGGGTGGTGCTGTGGTGTAAACCACACAGCCTAGGGCTTGCCGATCAGGTCGGCAGTCGACGGTTCGAATCCCCATGATGGAGTGAGCTCCCGTTGTTCAGTCGCCGCTCCTGCCAACCTAGCAGTTCAAAAGCACGTCAAAGTGTAAGTAGACAAATAGGTACCGCTCCGGCGGGAAGGTAAACAGCGTTTCCATGCACTGCTCTGGTTTGCCAGAAGCAGCTTAGTCATGCAGGCCACATGACCCGGAAGCTGTCTGTGACAAACACCGGCTCCCTTGGCCTATAGAGCAAGATGAGAGTGCAACCCCAGAGTTGTCTGCGACTGGACCTAACGGTCAGGGGTACCTTTACCTTTAATCTTCATGAACCAAAGAAATCCCATCCTGAACAATAAATAGTCCAAATTTCCCCCAGAAAACTTGGGGGGAGGGCCAACTAGAGACTTAGACATTTGCAAGTCCTGTTCTTGAGCTAACTGCTTGTTCTGCTCCCCAAAAGCTCCTGCTAGATGATCGAGCTGTGATTTAAGTTTCAAATATTGTTACCATAGTACCTGATAGAGGTCAGCTTCAGTGCCCGTCACCCCTGCCCCCCTCAGCGCGCCTCCAGCTGCTCCTTGCTCTTCGGACATCCCAACTCTTTCCTGGCCATCTGATGTGAAGAGTGGAGATGCTTCAAGCTGGCAGGAGCTGGCAGGCTACTGGCATAGATAAACAGCACGCAGTGGTGGTAATTACAATAAGATTTATTGTATACAGTCATTAGCCTCAGAGCCGCACACACTAGCAACTATCCATTGCAATTCAATTGAAGCATCTGAGCCATCATCGCATCTCCGGGAGGAAACAGGAAAGTGTCCACCCCTCCTCCTTTTTGATTGACGCCTCTCTTTGACCTTTGTTCTTCTGCAAACTCTTGGACTTTCAGGGTCAGCTCCCACCCCTTCTTCTGCTGAAGATTCTCCCCTCCCCTGAGAGGTGACTAATGGCCGCTCGCCAGAGGGTTGGCCTGCATCCAGCCCAATCTCACTGTATTGATAAGGTACATTCTCTCCTCCTTCTGGAAAGGGGGACTCTAACCCACTGCTTTTGGCTGGCTGAGAGAAAGGCACGTCTCTATCTCCCCCTTCTGACTGACTGCCTTCCCCCCTGCTCGGACTGTTCCTCTGGACTGTGGGAAGCTATGTCCATGACACTGGCCCTGAGTAAGTCCCCTAATTATGTTGACCACCAGCACTGGGCCTGCTATGAAAAGAGGCCTTGCTCAGTTGTCCTTTTGCAAATGCCAGTGTCATCTTGAAATAATGTCTCATTGGAGCAGTTATGGTTCTTTCCAGAAAGAAGAGAGGAGAAAGAATATAATTAGGCTTGGTTGGCAGCACAAAACTGCACAAATAAATATGTATCATGCGACCAAGTCACCAGGAGGGGCACATTCTCCTGTAATTATGCAAATAAATCCACAGGGTGCTCTCTGGGATCAACCGCCTTGTACATTTGTATTAATCAGAGGCAATGTAACTGACAAGGGAATCTATTGCACTGCTTTCCTGGCAAGAGGCAAATCTAATGGCAGAGGAGTCTGCACCACAGTCTGCTGCAGAAGGCAGAGGGCTGCCTGCCTTATCTCAACAAGTCCTTTAGGTATCTGGGGGAGGCCACCAAACCCGCTACAGCTCTGAATAAATAACACTTTCTCCACTTCAAAGTTCACCAGTTCAACCCTCCACAATGCACACATACAAATGTTGATTGTCCCCTGGAATTTGCACTGTTTTTCATATCCTCCTTCTCTGTATAGGATGCTGGGGCATCTGTTTAATGTAAAGATGTTTGCATATCCTCAGATGAACTTTTCTGACACTTCAGCAAGAACAGCTGGATTTGGGGGCAAATAACACAGCCCTGGATTTTGTATTCAAGGCCCCGAGCTGCCTGATTTGTCCCCAGGTTGAAGCCTCTACTTTATCAAGCAGCAGATGAAAAAAGGCAGTTGGTTTCTGGTGTTTCTCTGATATATTTCCCCTTCTTTCTTTTTTTTTTAAAGAACAAAACAAAAAAGATTTCCTAACCATTTAAGAAAGATGAGAAATGTTTTGTTTGGAATGGGGCAAGATCTGTTTTTACCATAAGAACAGTGGTATTCAATCTGACCCATAATCTGTCTTGCCCAGTGAACAGATTGGGTGCCAGGATCATATCAGTGACTATAACAGTCAGTTCTGAGAATTTCACGTCACACTGGAGTGTGACCAAGACACATTTATTGAGGAACCAGCTTGTGGGGGAAAGAAGGCAATCCTCCAGGGTGCTAATGCCTCCCCAAAGCCCTCTACCCCCCACCCATCTCCTGCCCAATGAGGCCCTAGTTGCCATAGTGGGTGAATAAGACTGACTTCACATCAGGTCTTTCCATTTCTTTGCCAGAAAAAGCAGCTTGTGAGGGCTTGTGGGGGGGCAGGGAGCAGCTCTGATGGTGAGTAGGCTGCAGGCAGAATTTGAAACTTAATAGTTGAGAATGGGGTTTGGGAAGAGTATGAGAGCTCTCCAAACCTTCTCTTTACTGAATCTGGTAGCTCAGACATCTCCAGCATAGGTGCCCTTGATGTGTTATTGGACTCCTATCAGTCTCAGCCAGCATAACAAATAGTCAGTAATGATGGGAGCTGCAGCCCACCAAGAACACAGGTTTGGGGAACACGGTGATTAGCTTTTGGCTGTGTTGGAGGATTCAGGACAAACGAAAGGAAGTGCTTCTTAATACCATGCATAGTATGAGGCAATGATGGCCACCAACCTGGGTAGCTTTAAAAAAGGATTAGACAAATTCATGGAGGTAAAGGCTATCAGTGGTTGCCAGTCCATTTGCTTTGCCTCCACAGTTGGAGGTAACAATGTTTCTGATTACCAGTTGCTGGAAACCACAGTAGGGGAATGTTGTTGCACTTGGGTCCTGCTTCCAGGCTTCTCAAAGGCATCTGGTTTGCCACTGTGATAAAAGGATGCTGCCACTGGCTTGATCCAGCAAGACTTCTCTTTGGTTCATATGTTGTAATATACTAGGGAGTTTAAGTTGATTATCACACAGCGTGCCATTCACCCAGCCCTCAAGGCTTTCCAGGTACTAGGGACATCTTAACATTCCTGTCTTCTCATTTCCTGAGAAGGAGAGTCATAGAATCATAGAATCATAGAATCATAGAGTTGGAAGAGACCACAAGGGCCATCGAGTCCAACCCCCTGCCAAGCAGGAAACATAGGAGTCATAGGAAGGTGCCTTAACACTATGTCATGCTATCTGTCCAATCACCACAGATTCCCTACTCCAATTGTCAGCAGCTCTTCAATGGTTTCAGAGAGCTTTCCCCATCACCCTGCTACCTGTTCTTTTTTAAAAACAAAAAACCCTGGAAATGCCATGGATTGAATCTGGGCCTTCTTCACTGACACTGGCCTACCCCCCAGCCCCTGCACACACATTTAACCATATGTAAGCCCATAATAAAAAAGTGGGATGTGCGGGTGGTGCTGTGGGTTAAACCACAGAGCTTAGGGCTTGCCAATCAGAAGGTTGGTAGTTCGAATCCCCGCGATAGGGTGAGCTCCCATTGCTCGGACCCTGCTCCTGCCAACCTAGCAGTTCGAAAGCATGTCAAAGTGCAAATAGATAAATAGGTACCACTCCGGCGGGAAGGTAAACAGCATTTCCGTGTGCTGCCCTGGTTCACCACATGACCTGGAAGCTGTACGCTGGCTCCCTCGGCCAATAAAGCAAGATGAGCATGCAACCCCAGAGTCGTCCGTGACTGGACCTAATGGTCAGGGGTCCCTTTACCTTTACCTTTAAGCCCATAATGTAGAGCCTTATTCCTACTTGCCTCCTTAGCACCCTTGTCAAAATCTCTGTTTTCTCATGCCACGCATCCCTCCTGATGTTTGTGACAAGGGTACCATAGGCATCCTGTGCCAGACATGGGGAACCATTGCAGATTAGCATGGGGAACCATTAGCAGTGGGGAGAAAATGGGAAGATGGGAGTGTGGATTTAAAAAGACTCATTTATCAGCTGACTGATAAATATGTGCGTACATTAGAATCACAGAACTGTAGAGTCAGAGTGGGCACCAATGGTCATCTAGTCTAGGCCCCAGCAAATGCAGGAAATCCACTACTACAGCATCAGGGAAGGGCTGTAGCTCAGTGGTAAAACACCTGCTTTGCATGCAGAAGGCCACAGGTTTAATCCCCAACACCTCCAGGCAGAGTTGGTAGAGACTCCCTGTCTGAATGCCTAGAGAACTACTGCCAGCCACTATCCTGCATGTGTACTCTTACTGGCAGAGAATGAAGAACAGGGGTGGGGAACCTCAATGCCAGGGGGCAAATGTGGTTCTCGTGGCCTCTCTGTCTGTCCCTTGAGACTCTTCACATGCTACAGGTCCTCACTAGCCACTCTACTCCCCAGCCCATGGTCCTTGGTGCTCCTGCTTTGCATCCACCTTGAGTGCTTTCTCCTGGCTGAAATGAGTCATTTAACTCTGATAATGCCTCTATTTCACCTGGGTGGAGGATGGAAAGGGGTGGGAGAATGTGTGCAGAAACTAATGCAAAGGTAACACTGACATTTGTTGCCCCCCCACACTTTCATCTCTGGCCCCACCGGTATGTGGCCTCCCAAAAGTTGCCCCAAAGGAAATGCGGCCCTTGGGATGAAAAATGTCCCATCCTCATCCACTCTAGAGGGAAATAGGGAAGACAGGGTATTGATCAGAGCTTCACTTTTACTGAAGTATCAGCAAATGCTTATCCAAATTCCATTCCAGCCAAAAAGGGCCTTAACTGACTGCCAATGCAATTAAACAGAGAAGGGGGGAATAAAAGAATCAAAACTGCCTGTGGTCAGATTTCTAAATGGCTATGGTGTCCTGGATCCCACAACAGAGACTCTTACTTGAGATTAAGGCATATATCTTTATTGAGATAGAGTAGAATTACAAGCTCAGCAACAGGTAGCAAATCTCAGCAGCCATTATGCTCAGGTTAGTGACTAGAAAGGCAAGACTAGGCAGGCCAGAAGCAGCACTTCCAGCTGATGGAATGCAAGATCAGGGCGAAGAATTCAGAGGTGTATGGAAGCAGTGGCATCCCAATGAGTTAACATGCCCACCTGCCAAGCATTTTGAGACTGTTAAGCATGCAAGTGCTCACTACATCACAGGGGAATGTGACAATTCCCAGTGATAGGAACATCACTGAGTCCTAGACAATCAGTCTGTGACCCACCCCCTTCTGACTCTCACTCACCCACTACTAGCAATTGGTTTAATGTTGTTTGTTTGTTTGTTTGTTATATTTGTGTTCCGCCTTTCTCCCAAGGAGTTCAAGGTGGCACACATAGTTCTCCTCCTCTTCATTTTATCCTTACCACAAACCTGTGAGGTCACCCAGTGAGCTCCATGGTCAACTAAGGATTTGAATCCTGGTCTCCCAGGTCCCAGTCTACCACTCTAACCACTACATCATACTGGCTAATTCCCTCCCCAGATTGTATTCCTATGAATCTCTAGCTGGGGTGGGGTGGGGGTGGATTCCCCAACCAGAGTAGGCACATCCTGGGAGGGGGAAGTAACTGCCTCCTCCAGCCTCTGTTCCCTAGTCTCAACCCCCTCCAACACATGTCAGCCTTCTGTTCTCCATCCTTGTCCATCTCCCCTTGCCAATGCTTGAGCCTGGCAACACCTCAGGGCTCTTGAAACTGGGCACAAAAATTCACCGAGAGACAAAAGAACGTAGGCTGGGTCTTTAAAAACAAAACAAAACCTCAGCCTTTAGGTGATGTGGGTTGATGGCTTGGCTTTCCCATGCTTTTTGTTTGGCTGATTAATAGCCCCAGAAAGTGGCTTTCAGGTCAGGTAAAGTAGGGAGGGAGGACATCAAAACCTTCTGCAAACACCTACAGTAAATGGCTGCTACAAAGAGAGAGATAGAAAACTTCCTTGTAATACAAACCTGTAGGTTTGAGTCCTGCCTTCTGGAAGAGTGGTGATACCCTCCCAGGCTTCCCAGTATCCAAAACAGTATGCCTCTGAATGCCAGCTGCTGCGAAACACAAATGAGGAAATTGCTGATGCAGCCAGGTCCTGCTTGTCAGTTTCCCATTGAGGCATCTGATTGGACACTGAGAGAACAGGATGCTGGACTAGATGGGCCTTTTGCCTGATCCATTAGAGCTCTTCTTATGAACTTAAGGAGATGATCTGCCCATTATCCATGCCACAATAATGCCCTGCATTACTGCAATGCTCAGGTCCCCAATGAAAATGGACGTTGCAAAAATCAGGTGATATCCACAGGTGATAGTTGACACTAAGCAAATTAGCCAAAATGTCTAGTTCTAAAGGTGATCTATGCTGGAAGTACAAAGAAACAACCAGCACATTTTATCATTCATGGTGGTCTTGTAGAATAATAAAAGAATTTTGGGAGATGCTGTATAATGAACTTAAGAAAATGTTTAGAAGAATGTTTTCCCAAACCCAGAAGCTTTCCTTCTGGGAATAATAACAACAGAAATTCCACAAAATCAAATTACTCTATGGATGTATGTGACCACAGCTACCAGAATTCTGGAAGCTCAAAAGTGGAGAACAGATAAAGTACTGCCGCTAGAGGAACGGCACCTTAAATTATTAGAATATATAGAACTTGCCAGCATAACAAATAGATTCAGAAACAAAGACAACAAAAATTTAAAAGAGGATTAGACATTTTATATAGTTTATATGGAAAAACATTATAACAAAAAAATAAGCATGACAGGCTGCCAAAAAATACTCAGCAGTAGAGGTTATATAAGGTAATGAAAAGAACTTAGTAGAGTAAGAAAATGCGGTTGACCGAACAATGGGAGCTCACTCCGTCGCGGGGATTCGAACCACCAACCTTCTGATCGGCAAGCCCTAGGCTCAGTGGTTTAGACCACAGTGCCACCCGCGTCCCTTATTTTTTCTTATTATCCTGTATATAACACAGTATGCGTTGATGATATGACAAAACAGAAAAGCAAATTAAAAATATATCCAAAAGAGAGAGAGAGAATAGGATGTTGGAGTAGATGGAATGCTGGCCTGATAAGTGCCTATCTTATGATTTTATAGAATGAATCAGTCTACCCCTGCTTCTCTATGGTTGAAGATCTATTTGCTTAGCATTTGTCGCCAAATGCTTCCCCTACACCACAAGCACACACACGGCTGCATTCAGAGTCAAATGAAAGTGCCTGAGTATTGTTGCCATGACTTGGTCCTTTAGATGTTTTCATTGCTTGCCACCACAAGATGGCATTGTGGATTTAAGGGAAAATAGCAGAAGCAAGCAAGGAGGGAAGCAGACAAGGAAAAGCAAAAGGAAAGGAAAGGAAAGGAAAGAAGGAAAGGAAAGGAAAGGAAAGGAAAGGAAAGGAAAGGAAAGGAAAGGGAAGGGAGAGGTGGTGGAGTTCTTCCCCTTTGCAACAATGGTGTTAAAAGGCATACAAGAGTTGGTTACTTCAAACAACCTATCATACTTCAGTCATCATACATCCTTTTTGAGAATTGGCGGGTGGGAGGGGTAAAAATAGTTGTGTGAATGTCCCAATGCATGTCCCAATGCATGTCCCAGCTGTTTATTATGGTCCTGTCAGTGGCAGCAGCAATGCTCCTGGCTGCCAATTTCCTGTAACCTACAAAGCTGCAGAATAAATAAAAAACTTGCCTCCACCAAGACCTGGCTTCAGTTGTCATTCCATGACATCATTATGAAGCCAAATCAGAGTGAAGGCAATTCTTGACCCCACATTCTGGAGCCTTGTGGGTTGCAAAAGAAGAAAAAGAAGAAGTCCGGCAACAACTAGCAAGTTTGCTCTGCACTTTGCTTATGTTTGAGCTCCCCCTAAAATAATTGACCCCAGCCAATAAAACTTGATCATTGTGTTCATAGGCTTAGCTAGAGCCTGTCAGTCATGAGACCCTGGAGCCAGAAATCTCTAAACTGGGATCCCTGGAGAATGCATGTTCCAAGCCAGATTCTCCAGCAGAACCAGCACCTTTCAAACCAAGAGCCTCACAATCCCTGAAGCCTGCTTGATGCACAGGCATTACCACGAGTGCCAAATTGGCCCCATGGCTGTGGGTGCCCAGGGCCATGGGTGCCTTGCAGCATGCATGGCCAGGCACTGAAATTGGAGCCACTTGGAGCACTTTAGATATGTGGCTCCTGCTATGCAATTCTGGGCTGCATCAATAGGAGTATAGCATCTAGATCAAGGGAAGTAATAGTGCCACTGTATTCTGCTCTGGTCAGACCTCACCTGGAGTACTGTGTCCAATTCTGGGCACCACAGTTCAAGAAGGACACTGACAAACTGGAACGTGTCCAGAGGAGGGCAACCAAAATGGTCAAAGGCCTGGAAACGATGCCTTATGAGGAACGGCTAAGGGAGCTGGGCATGTTTAGCCTGGAGAAGAGGAGGTTAAGGGGTGATATGATAGCCATGTTCAGATATAGAAAAGGATGTCACATAGAGGAGGGAGAAAGGTTGTTTTCTGCTGCTCCAGAGAAGCGGACATGGAGCAATGGATCCAAACTATAAGAAAGAAGATTCCACCTAAACATTAGGAAGAACTTCCTGACAGTAAGAGCTGTTCAACAGTGGAATTTGCTGCCAAGGAGTGTGGTGGAGTCTCCTTCTTTGGAGGTCTTTAAGCAGAGGCTTGACAACCATATGTCAGGAGTGCTCTGATGGTGTTTCCTGCTTGGCAGGGGGTTGGACTCGATGGCCCTTGTGGTCTCTTCCAACTCTATGATTCTATGATTCTATGTGGGTTTGAAATGTTTCAGCACCATTTCCTCTCTGCAGAGACAGGGGACCTTTTAGCATGGTCTGCCCTTGGAGGTTGACGCATCCGAGTGGTTTCCAAACAGCTCTGGGGTTTAATCCAGCCGATATAGCTGGTGTTCCTGTCAAAGCCCTGGTCGATCTGTGGAACATCCAATGGTTCAGGCTGCAGACACAATTACTCCTGAGCACCCTTACCCATTTCATAGAGCCCGTATATTCCCAAGCTTAGAGCAAAGAAGCAAGTTAGATGAAAGCTTGAATGCAAGTTAGGAAAACTCCAGATGAATACAACCGAACCCTGGTGGTGTGTATTTTCAAGCTTTCTCAGTGGCAGTGAAGGCAGCAAAGAAGGCATACTTTGCTACCTCCGCTGCATCCTCACTATGCCACCCGGCAGAGCTTTTCCAGGTAGTATGGGGCCTTTTGCAGACTGGCCCCCCAAAAGTAGTGGAACCAATGGTCGCTCACTGTGATTTGTTTGCCAAGCATTTTGAGGATGAAATCGCTTGCATTCATTAAGACATTGATTCTGCTGTTATAGCAGATCATTCCCATGGGGTGCCCAGAGCACTGTCTAGTCCTGTTTTATTGGATGAGTTTCAGCTGATGCAGCTCAAGGACGTGGACAACGCACTTGGATTGATTTGGGTTACTACCTGTAATCTGGACCCTTGCCCCTCTTGGCTGATAAAATCCAGCAGAGAGGAGACAGCTGTCTGGGCCAGAGACATGGCCAATGCATCTTTACATGAGGGGGTTGGTCTCTGCCTGTTCAAAGGAGGCAGTGACAAAACTATAGATTCTGAGAACTTAGGTAACTACAGGTCAGTTGCCAACACACACACACACACACGCACACACACGCACACAAATACATGATTTTTAATTGAGATTTCCCCATAATACAGTAAAACTGCAGCTACAAAACAAAGGTGAAAAACAGAAGAATAAAATAAAGGGACAATAGAAAAAGAGTGGAAAGAAATAGAAAGATAAAATAAGGAAAGGAAAGGAAACATTAGCAAAAAATACCAAAGAGGAACTTCAAATTTTCCATCTTTACAGAAAAGAAGAAAATATGATAGTTAAAACTTTCGGTCCATGGGAACATCCCACTTCACTTTCTGTTAAACAATATTTCTTTTAAGTTAAAGTGTCTCAGAATCATTCATTTCCTTTTCCTACATAAAGTCCAAGGTAGGTTCCCTAATTGTTATTTATTAACCATATTTCCCCCCTTTTAATTTTACCTCTATTAATTCCCAACACCATTATGCAATATTTAATAATACTAAAGTCCTCCACCCATGTCCATATTAAAGTCTCTCTAGTATTCCATTTTTTTCTCATTATATAGCTACTCATTCATGTCCAGTTTCATATGTTCAGTTCCATGACCTGCTGTATTCCATTTCCTGTTGTGCTTACAATAGTATCCTGATCTCCTCCTCTACAACATTCCATTTTCTCCCCCCCCCAGTCTTTCTCCAGAGGTAATACCATAACTTTAATAGCAACATTCTCTGAATTTGCTCCAGATAAAGAAAAGGATACTAGTATTCCTATCATCCATAGGAAGCTTTCTTGTCCAAGCTTTCCACTTTGCTCTAGCCACTTTAACAATTTTTTTCAGCAACAGAAGGTGGTACTCAGATTTCCCCCAGCAGATGGAGGAGGGGTCTCTTCCTTGTCCCAAATATGTTTTAAAGGTTTTTTTGGGGGGGGTGTTTTTGTTTTAAAGAAGAGGGTGTAATTCTTATTACCTGTTTTCAGGTGACTGCATGGCTTTTAAGTACCATATCATTCTCCTTGGCTAGCCAGTTTGTTATAATTCCTGTCAAACTACAAAGCATAGACAGCAGAAAAATGGCTTCGATCCAAACATCTTGAGGTAACTCCCAGATCACTCTTATCTCCAGAGTGATTAATAGAGCCAAACTATCTGTCTGGCTATTATCAATCACCATGTAATTATCTTCAGTCAGCTGAAGCTACCAGTATGATCTCTGAACTGCCATGCATCTCTCCCGGAAGTTCCCACCAACTTCCCTTTCTTGAGCAAGGTTCTTGAGGAGGTGGTTGCTGACCAGTTCCAGGTACTCTTGGAGACAACTGATTTTCTACATCCATTTCAACGGGGGTTTGGGCCTGGTTTTGGCACAGAAACTCTCCTGGTCACTTTATATGATGACCTCTGTTGGGAAAGAGATGGGGCAATGTTTCCCTGTTAATTCTCCTTGACTCCTCAGTGGTTTTCAATACCATTGACCACTGTATTCTCTATCCAAGTTGGGGATGGGCGGCACTGCTTTGCAGTGGTTCAGGTCCTACTCGGATGGTCATCTTCAGTGGCTGATGGTTGAGGAGGGTTGTTGTTGTGTGTGTTTTTTCCACCATGGGGCTTTCAATGTAGGGTCCCTCAGTGTTCAATTCTATCCCCTGTGTTGCTTAATATCTGTATGAAGCCATTGAGTAGAGACATCAAGAGTTTTGGAATATGCTGTCAGCAGTACGATGATGACACGCAGTTCTATTTCCCCTTAACATCTACAGGTGTGACAGTGGATGTGTTGGACTGGTGTCTTGCCTTGGTAATGGACTGGATGAGAGCCAATAAACTGTAGCTCAGTCCAGATAAGATAGAGGCATTGTTAGTGGGCGCAGAGGCGTAGTGGGGGGGGGCATGGGGACTGTGGCCCTGGGCGCAATTTTGTGAGTGGACACAAACAGGAGCCCTGACAGCAAGAAGGAACTGCGCCTTGGTTGCAGCACTTGTGCTTAGTACAGCTCTACCCCAGGTAAGGCGGCAGTTTCTCCACCCCTCTCCTACCCCGAACTGTGGCATGCGGAGGGTGCCCCTGCCCCCCTTGGGGGTGTGACCCTGCCCAAGCCCTGGGGCAGCATGAGCATACGCTGTGCCACTGACTGGATGCATGGGAGACTGCCAGCTCTTGCGGAGGTTACACTCCCTCTTAAGGAGCAGATACATAGTGTAGCTTGTGGGTGCTCCTGAATCCTTTACTGTCGCTTTAGCCCAGGTGACCTCAGTGGCATGCAGTGCTTTATGTCAGCTTTGGCTGGGAGCCAAGCTGCACCCTATCTGGACAGGGATAGCCTAAGTTCTGTAGTCTATGCTCTGGTAACCTCTTGGGTGGAATACTGCTATGCGTTGTACATGCTGGTGCAAAATTCAATGGCCAGATTGCTCACTGGAACAAGATGCTTTGAGCATATAACACCACTCCTGTCACAACAATACTGGCAGCCGATTAATTTCTGGGCTCAATTCAAAGTGCTGGTATTGACATATAAAGCCTTACATAGCTCAGGACCTCAATACCTTAAGGGCCGCCTCTGCCCATATGAAGCAACCCAAACCCTGCGCTTATCACCCAATGCCATCTTCTACGTCTCCCTACCCGAGAGTTTCGGAGGGTGACAACATGAGACGAGGTCTTTTCTGTGGTGGCTCCCTGTCTGTGGAATGCTCTCCCCAGAGAGGCTTACCTGGCACCATCATTACATGTCTTTAGGTGCCAGGCAAAACTATTCCTCTTTACCCAGGCCTTTGGCCATTAAATAATCTATGGCCTGGTAAATGTGGGAAGGCGAACTGTTATTATGATTACTTTATTATGTTTTTGTGTATTATGTCTTTATTATTATGCTTCATAAATTGTGTCCTTAATGTTGTATAATCCCCTGGGCTCTTTGGATAAAGGGTGGTATATAAATTTAAACAAAAACAAACAAACAAACAAACAAACGTGGCTGCAATACTTTCTAGGAGCAGTGAGATGTGGTGCTGTCACTCTCAGAGAGATTGCGGGCAGGGTTGGGTGGGGATGACTACCTTTTATGAGCAATTCCTAAGTGTACACAAAGTCACTGGGAATGTGTAAACATATTCTTGACTGGGGCCAGTTATAGGGAGCATATGACTCCCTTGCTACAACAGCACCACTGGCCTGGTCTGTTTCCAGACACATTTCAAAGTGCTGGCTATAACCTACAAAATCCTAAGGTATAAGCTACACTGGTACCTTGGTTCTCAAATGCCTTGGCACTCAAACGCCTTGGTTCCCAAACACCAAAAACCTGGAAGTAAGTGTTCTGGTTTTCGAACATTTTTCGGAAGCTGAACATTCAATGCAGTTGTCAGCTATTGTTTCCGGGGCGCCTGCACCAATCAGAAGCTGCGCCTTGGTTTTCGAACATTTCGGAAGCCAAACGGACTTCCAGAACGGATTAAGCTTGGCACTTTTGTTTTTGCTATTTATTTTGCATTTTTGTTTTTGAGGCTTTTTCAGTTAATTTGTTTTTGTGACAGTGTGGAACCCAGTTCAGCTACTGATTGACTGATTGTGTGACTGTGGAAATAGATAAAAGCCCCTCATCCAAACAATGACTATCATCAGTGCTGGTAAGAAAAAAAATAAAAATTAATTTTTATCATCTACAATACTGTCTTGTTTATTTTATTTTCAGGTAGGTAGCCGTATTGGTCTGACACAGTCGAAATAAATTTTAAAAATTAAAAAATTGTCCAGTAGCACCTTAGAGACCAACTAAGTTTGTTCTGGGTATGAGCTTTCATGTGCATGCACACTTCTTCAGGTACCTGAAGTGTACAGATACAGAAGTGTATCTGAAGAAGTGTGCATGCACATGAAGGCTTAGGTACTACTGGACAATTATTTATTTAATAGTACAGTATATTGATTATTGCTTTCATTTTATGGATCAATGATCTTGTTAGATAGTAAAATTCATGTTAAATTGCTGTTTTAGGGGTTGTTTTTAAAAGTCTGGAATGGATTAATCTGTTTTGCATTACTTTCTATGGGAAGTGTGCCTTGGTTTTGGAATGCTTTGGTTTTGGAACAGAATTCCAGAATGGATTAAGTTTGAGAACCAAGGTACTAAAGTATCTGAAAGACAGTATTCCCTCATATGAACCTGCCTGGGTTTTGAGATCTTCAGGTGAGGCTCTTCTCTTGGTCTTGCCACCTTCACAGGCATACTGCAGGAGAAGGCCTTCTCTGTGACTGCTGACAGAACCCCCTCCTTGGAGAAACCAGACTGGCTCCCTCCTTGTTGTCCTTCAACTAGCAGGTGACGAATTCTTTGTTCCAACAGGCTTTTTGGAACTAATTGCTTTTAATGAAAGAGCTGGATGCTGTTCTACTTTTATGGTAATTATTTGTATGTTTCTAATAGATTTATATAGATAAAGGTAAAGGTAAAGGGACCCCTGACCATTAGGTCCAGTTGTGGCCGACTCTGGGGTTGTGGTGTTCATCTCGCTTTATTGGCCGAGGGAGCCGGTGTCCAGCTTCCGGGTCATGTGGCCAGCATGACTAAGCCACTTCTGGCGAACCAGAGCAGCGCACGGAAACGCCGTTTACCTTCCCGCCAGAGCGGTACCTATTTATCTACTTGCACTTTAACGTGCTTTCAAACTGCTAGGTTGGCAGGAGCAGGGACCGAGCAATGGGAGCTCACCCCGTCGCAGGGATTCGAACCGCCGACCTTCTGATAGGCAAGTCCTAGGCTCTGTGGTTTAACCCACAGCGCCACCCGTGTCCCATATATGCATATAGTTTTAATTCTATCAATTGTTTAATTGTTTTGTAATGATTGTTTTTTCTACACTTTTAGCTGTTCTTATTTTTATCTGTAAGCTGCCTTGAGTCGCTGGCAGAGGAAGGCGGGGGTGGGGGGTTTGGTGCGCACCAGGTGTCAGCCGTGAGGGCAGGTGACATCGCCGCACCACCCCTGCTTGCTGCGTGGGCAGCGCCCCTGGACACTCGCCACGCAGGCGGTGGGCCACTAGGGATGATACTCCCACAGGCGGCTAGCGGCACCCCTGACGCTCATCGTGCGGGGTGGCTAACGGCGCCCTTCCCGACACTCGCTGTGCAGGCGGCTAGGGTAGCTCACCATGCGGGCGGCAAGCGGTGCCCCCCCATGCTCGCCACATGGGAAGCGGGTGGCTAAGGACACTTGCTGTGCAGCCAGCTAGCCCCCCCCCTGGCCGGCTAGCCACACCCCTGCACCGCTCCAGGTGCCAGGGCAGGTAGCTCCACCCCTGCCTTGAGTTCCAGCAGGGAAAAAAGTGGTACATAAATAAACATAACTATAAAAAACAGCAACAATAACAACATATTGGTTGTATCCAAGTAAGTCATATTCAGAGTAGACCAATTGAAAGCAATGGCTCAATTTAGTCATGTCCATTGATTTAAATAGGTCTACCCTGAATATGATATAGTTGGGTACAACCCTTATGTTTATGTGTCCCATTGACTTTGTCTATTGCTTTATTTCTTAAGATCAGTACTTTTTTCATGGGGCACTCAAGTATATGCAGTACTGGCATCCGGGTTTTTTTTGGGGGGGTGTTAAAAAGTATGACCCTTACTGTAACATCTTCGTGGTGAGTACCGGCATCTATTTTTCTAGAAAAAAAGCACTGCTTATGATGATGTTGTTGTTGTTTAGTCGTTTAGTCGTGTCCGACTCTTCGTGACCCCATGGACCAGAGCACGCCATACCTGAAGCCAACTCTGAGTGAAGGCAGTCAGTTGGAGTCAGTTTTCTAATAGGTCATCAATGTAATTAGTAGAAATAACAACATGCTATTAACAACAACAATAATAATTGTCCTTAACTGGCATGTGAATGATAAACAGAAATAAAAACAGTTTAAAAAAATTACAGTTACAGGAGCAGGGTGGGTCTTGAAAACAATTTGGGGGTTGACACAGAGAAGTCTTTCTTCTGGGCCATCACTCCCTCCTTGAACATCTGAAGCTGGTGGAATCACCAAGAGGATCACCCCTGGAAGGGTCTACAGCAGCCTTTCTCAAACTTGTGTCCCCATATGTTATTGAAGTCTCTTAGACATTTGTGGCCTAAGTTACACAGAGCTTGAACATCTTGAATTGGGCCTGGAACTGAAGTGACAGCTAATGCAGCTGTTTTAGAACCAAGATTATAAGAGTTTTAAAGGCAACCCCAACCTGCATTTCGGACCAGTTCAGATTTCCCAGTCTTCTTCATGAGCAGTCCCACATAGAGTGCATTGCAGTAATCCAATTTGGAAGTTACTAGAGCATGGAGTAATGTCTGTCCAAAAGAGGCTATGGCAATAGTACATAAAAACATATGTGAAACAGACTCATATTACACCATATGCAGGAAACCACTCACAATATAGCCAAGAAAAAACTACAACCCATTAAACAGAAAGAAAATACAAATTTTCTTGTGAAGCTGAATGTAGGAGGAATGCACTGTAGTAGAGTTATTGAAAAGATCTCCGGATTATATTTCATTTCATTACTTCATCAAAGTAATATAGAGGGGTGTGATTTCTCGTGATTGACAATTGAAAACAACCCTCTGCCTTCTTATGTGTCCTTTCCAAAACATAGATTTTCTTTATCTACCTATCAAACACCCAATTAAATCAAAGAATAGGCTTAATCTGGCAATATAAATTAAATTGCCTTCTTAATTAATTACTTGAGTCTGAATCATCTAAAGTAGCTTAACCAGAAGAATTTCCCCACATGGGGTTTATTGTTCCCCAAAAGTCTCACTCAGCTCAGTGGCTCTAAGTGTGCATAGGAGGGTGACCAATACAATAAAGGTCCCTTCCAGCTCTAGAATTTTGTGATTCTATGAGACCATTGATCCTTTTAGCTCAGTACTGTCTACACTGACAGGCTAATATTCTGTCTGTTATAGCCATGTTGCCTAAACTTACTCACACTTGGCTAGGAATCTAGGGTTGTCTCCAACTATATTTTACTCAGAGCAGATCCATTTAAATTAATGGACCTACCTTAGTCATGTTCATCGATTTCAGTGGGTCTAATCTGGGTAGGATTAGCATTGGATACAGCCTGCAAACTTGTAATGGTTTCCAAGTTAACCTTTGTCTTTGATATGGTATTGGTATAATGGTTTTAAAGCAGTGACAGAAGATATCACTAATTATTTGTAGTGCTTAAAAAAAAAGCTATTCTGAACTATCCATTTCCTTCCAATTCAGAGGTGTAAATTACAACTGTAACACAATTCTTGTTTCACTGTACAGTCGTACTTTGGTTGTTGAAAGGAATCAGTTCCGGAAGTCCATTCGACTTCCAAAAATGTTCGGAAACCAAGGCACGGCTTCCGATTGGCTGCAGGGGCTTCCTGCACTCAATCGGAAGCCTTGGAAGCCACATCAGATGTTTGGGTTCCAAAGAACTGGAACCCAAACTGGAACACTCACTTCTGGTTTTGCGGCGTTTGGGAGCCAACATGTTCGACTTGCAAGGCATTTGGGGTCTAAGGTACGATTGGGCTGACATTGAGTTATACTCAGAGAAGACCCATTGAAATTATTAACCCAAATTACTCATGTCCATTGATGTCAGTGCCTCTACTCTGAATAGGACTAATATTGGCTCCAACCCATCATGTTTTAACTAGACACTCAGAGTATACTCACTGAAACTAAGTTAGTCCATCATTTTCAATGGATCTACTTTGAGTAGGACTAGCATTGAATGATGCTCACTATTTTTCCATAATTCAGCTAAGTTTTACTCATTGTAGACCCTCTGAAATTAATGAGTCTACTCTGAGCAAAACTTAGTTGAATATGACACTTGGAAATAAATGGCCCTAATCAGTTTCAATGGATCTCCCAAACTGAAATAAATGGAAATAATCATTAGTCTATTTCTATGCCATGTTTCCTGAGCATGCCAAATGAACAACAATAAAGATAACAATTCAAAAACAAATCAGAAGTCGGAAGTTCAACATGGAGGAGACCTGCCTAAACTCAACTGGAAGAGAATATATAAGTACATATCATAGAATCAAAGAATCAAAGAAATTGTAGAGCTGGAAAGGAACCGAAGGGTCTTTTAGTCCATGCAAGAATCTCATCTAAATCTCATGACAGACGGCCATCCACTCTCTGCTTAAAAACCTCCAAGGAAGGAGAGTCCACAACCTCCTGAGGGAGACTGTTCCATAGTTGAGCAACTCTTACTGTCAGAAATTTCTTTCTGGTGTTTAGTCAGAATCTCCTTTCTTCTAACTTGAAGCCATGGGCTTGGGTCCTATCCTCCAGAACAGAAGAAAACAAGCATGCTCCATCTTCCATGTAACAACCCTTTAGATATGTGAAGATAGCTATCAGTCTCAGTTTCCTCTTATCCAGGCTAAACATACACAATACCTTCAACCATTCCTCATAAGACTTAGTTTCCAGGCCCTTGGTCATCTTGCTTGACCTCCTCTACACACGTTCTAGCCTGTCAACATCCTTCTCTAATTGTGGCACTCAGAACTGGACACAGTATTCCAGGTATGTTCCAGGTGTGTTCTGACCAAGGAAGAATAGAGCGGGACTATTACTACCCTTGATTAGTACACTATACTTCTGTTGATAAAGCCTAGAATAGCATTCTCTTTTTTTGCTGCCGCATCACACTGTTGACTCATGATAAACTTGTATTCTACTAAGACCTCAAGATCCTTTTCAGGTGTCCTCCATCTTATATTGGTGCAGCAGGTTTGTCCTGCCTAAGTTCAGTACCATACCTTTGTCCCTGCTGGCATTTGTTTTGTTAGTTTTGCCCAGTTCTCCAAACTGTTACGGTGATTTTGAATTCTGATTCTGTCTTCTGTGGCATTAGCTACCTCTCCCAGTTTGGTGCCATCTGCAAATTTGACAAGCATCCCCTCAATTCCTTCATCCAAGTCATTTATGGAGATGTTGACCAGGACAGAATTCTGTGGCAGCTCACTTGTCACTTTTTTCCAGGATGATGAGGAACCATTAGTGAGCACTCTTTGGGTTTGGTCAGCCAACAAGCTACAAATCCACCTGTTATCTCATCCGATCCATATTTAACCAGCTTCCTCATGAGAATACCATGGGGGACTTTGTCAAAAGCCTTACTGAAATTAACATACACTACACCCAAAGCATTCCCCTGAAAAGGAGTGCTAGAATTGATAGCACCTTTGGTGTCGGGGGGGGGGGGAGACACCAGAGGCACAAGATATGGAGACACAAGGGGCATCAGCCCCCTCAATATTTTGAAGCAGGAGGCCCAGCACCCCCAAAATTGAGGGAGCTGACATCCCCCACAGCCGGTAGCCCTCAACATGCCCCCCACCTCTGCTGGGGAGCCCAGGAGCTGGGAGGGAGCTGGGCTGAGTGAGGTTGAAGATCACCCTCCATGCATTCCACCCCCACTTGGTGCATCCCCACTCGATGTCCCCATTCCCTACCTCATATGCAAGCACTGGCATCATGGCGGCAGGGGCAGGATGCCCATGCAGCCTGGCCTAGCCTGGTGTGCAAGCACTTGTGCACTGGGCAGGGCACAATACATCACATGATGTGTCACATAACATGCTCCCCAGATGTGGGGGCTAGTCAGCACCCCTGAAAGGCACACAAACCACCCACAGGCAATGGGATCCCTTCTTCTTATCCGTAGCCAGAAGCACATTTCTTCCTGCGTATGCTGGGAGCTTTTTCTCAGTTCCCACTTCCAGCTGTGAATGTCAGCCTCCCCCCACACCTTCTGCCAGCCGCTTACAGTACATCTGCAACCCTGTGAAAGGATGGGATGTGTGCTTTTAATTGAAAAAAGGCGTCAGGCTCTGGGGACACAGCAAAGTCATTGGGAGCATGCGAACAGCAATTTATATTGTCAGTTCAAGTTACAGTCACCCTGGCATGCAAAATCTGCAGATGTCAGTTACTCTATATGTGACTTTGACACGCCACAATGAAGTGAGGGGTGGGGGTGTCACCATCATCCCTTTTCCAGAGCTTTACAATGAGGTCTTAATAAATGGTGCATGTGATATGATGGATGGAGCTTAGATACATGCAAGCATGTTTGCTTGCGCATGGATACAGAAAAGGTGGTGTCGGGTAAAGCTTTGTGCACACATTGCAGTGCATTGGCGGCAGCGCTCCACTTTTCTCACCAGATGCCCTCAAATAGCTTTTTGCTGTTTTTGTTATGCAGCCTTTTGAGAGAGAAAATTAACTGTCCATTTCTTGTTCACCACATAAGGAGGAAACTTCCTTGTCTCCTTTCCAAAGCAGTGTGAACCTCTGGGCAAATATAGGCAAAGATGTCTCAGGTGATGTTCAGCAATCATTTTATACTGTGGCCTAGTAAGTAAAACCTGTTTATTTTCCAAGTCAACCTGTGTCTGGGCTATACCACTTCAGACTGCATGCATGCAAGTTTAGGTGGAGGCTCACATGATGGAGTGCTCCTCTGTATTTAAAATACCAGCATGTCAGGGAGAGGCCCAGGCTAGACGTAAGTTTTCTATGTGCATGGTATCATTTTCATTTTCTATGGAGGAGCATCCTATCCTATGAGCTCCTACCTTGAGTCCCAAATCGTGCAGCTTGGACAGAAGTGGACAACTTCATTGAGACAGAAGCATCTCCAGTCAATCTGAACCCAAATTTGCAAGATCAGACTAATGTAATGCTACAGCTCAGCTATAGTTCTGTCCATCTATACTACCAGTACACACACACGCACACACACATATCCCACCTTTCCCCGCAAGAGCTCCAGAAGGTGTATGTGGCTTTCCCCAGTCCTTATTTTGTTCTCACAACAATCCTGTTCAATAGTAGGCAGTGCTGAGAAGCCATGGCAGATCCAAGCATGGGCGTAGTGAGGATTTTTGTTAGGGGAGCAGGCCTTGGGGGGGGCAGCAAACCTCAGTTTACAATGTATTTTTATTTATTTTTATTGATTTTAGGGGGGCAGCTGCCCCCTGCCCCCCCTTGGCTATGCCCATGGTTCCAAGGTCACTCAGTGTGTTTCATGGCTGAGTGGGAATTTGAACCTTGGTCTTTCAGATCCTAATCCAGTGCTCTATTTTTTTATTTTTTTTTTGCATTCGATGGGGGGGCACCCCTTCTCTCGTTTTTTTTTTTTTTCATAATATTTTTATTTTTTCCATATAAACACAACATACATAAACATACAAAGACAAAAACAGAACAAAAAACATGTATCATTTCATATCCTAATTTCTTATACCTTTCTTCCCCGACTTCCTCATGCCTCCCTTTTCTGTATTCCAAATTCTTATCGATTGTTCAGCAAATCTTCCCTTATTTTAATTTAAATTTAGACTAGTCTTCCTTATTCTCCTTGTCTTAACCATAGCTAATAGTAACCATTTACTTTCCAGTCCAACATCATTCTAACTTTCATTAATTTTGTAATATTTCTTTAAATAGTCTTTAAATTTTTTCCATTCTTCTTGCGCTGCTTCTCTTCCCTGGTTTCGGATTCTGCTTGTCATTTCTGCCAAGCCCATGTAGTCTATCACCTTCATCTGCCATTCTTCCAGTGTGGGTAGCTCTTGCGTCTTCCAGTACTTCGCAATGAGTATTCTAGCTGCTGTTGTAGCATACATAAAGAAAGTTATATCCGTCTTTAACACCCCTTGGCCGACAATACCCAAGAGAAAGGCCTCTGGTTTCTTGGGGAAAGTATATTTAAATACCTTTTTAAGTTCATTATAGATCATTTCCCAGAATACCTTAATCTTCGGGCAAGTCCACCAAAGATGAAAAAATGTACCTTCAGTTTCTTTACCTAATCCAGTGCTCTAACCACTGCACCACTCTAGTTCTCCAGTAGCACTGTCTACTCTTCACTGACAAAGATTCTCCAGAGTCTGAGTCTGAGACTTTTCCCATCACCTGTTACCTGAGATCCAGAGAAACTGGGGATTGAGCCTGGGATTGAGCATGAGACCTTTTGTGTGTAATAGCAAGTGATCTACCACTGAGCTATAGGTCTCCCTGATTAATCTGATCCTGCAGGGGAGGTCATTTTATACATCTACATTAATCCCAGGACAAGGATGAACTGTTGCGTATTGGGCAACTAGCAGCTTGCTACCGTCCCACCACCAAAAAACGAAAACAAAACCCTCAGTGAACCTTTCCCATATTCAGGAGCCTGAATCCCTCCTTTGAAAATCACAAAAATAATAGCTGTGACCATTTTCATCTTGAACTTAGTAAATATCCACACTTCTAAGCTGTCCACAGAAATGCATTGGAAGCCTTCTTCACAGGGTCCTTATGATGAAAAATTGGCTAACCCCTAGACCAGTGGGATATAAATGAGGAACTGTTTTCAGAAATTGACCACCTAGTACTGCTGGCATCAACAGTCTGTTTTCAGTTTCAGATCAAGTTAGAAACCAGCCCAAGGTCATTCGGAATCCTGGAGATTCTCTCTAGTTCTGCTTATGCCTTTTAAGCAAGTGATAACTTAACACTTTTTGCCAGCAGGTAAATCCTTTACAGGAGTGTTTTGCTGAGTGTAAATGGATCCCCTCTGCTAATGGCCCAGTCCATCACCTTGAACTGTACTGCTATCCCCTTTCATATTCATTTAAAAATAGGAAATGGTGAGTCTCAGGTGTGCTTGCAATGAATGCCCTTGCTGAACAGGCAGTGCTTTGAAATGCCATACCAAGAAGCATCCCCTCCCAGCAAGGAGGATTCTGAAATTACGGTGAACATAGGTGGCATTTCAAGAAGCTAAGGTTTCCCCTCTAAAAATCATTTTATGAAGTCTGACTTCACCCAACACATGGCATAGCCAGGCTTTTGAAATATGCTCAGATTTTCCCCTTTCCTTTCAAGGTACTCAAGTAATGGGAGGGGCAGAGGGCATGAAAATTCAGGAAGATGTTATGCAGATGCAGCAACTTGTACTTCTCTGGCTCACCACATGGAGCAGCTACACACATATTGGAATGAACATAGGAAGTGGCCTTAAGACTCAGCCTAGTAGATCTAGCCCAGTATTGTCTAAACTCACAAGCAGCAGCTCTCCGTTATTACAGGCAGGGCTCTTTCCCATCCCTACCTGGTGATGCTGGGAATTTGACCAAGGACTTTCCGTATACACTGAGCCCAAAGTAGATGTCCTTCCTCATCTGCGGGCCTTCAATCTGAGTCCTTGAAAGGCATGTCTTAGAAGATGAATAGGACAGAAATGCCTTCTTCAGACTTGCCTTTACATGAAAAAATTTAACTTGGTTATTTAAAAAAATGCATTTGGAAGCTGCTGTATATGATCTACTCATATATACTCATGGTCTACTCTGGATGCTGTGGCTCAAGCTAGTTCAAATGCTTTTAACTGGAAATGCCAAGATGTGAAGACAGGGTGCCCTGCATCCAAACCATAGGCACTATGACTGAGCTTTGAGAATGTAAGAAGAACTCTGCTAGATCAAGTCCATTTCCCCATTCTCTCTAAAAGACCTCTTATAAAAAGGGTCCGTTTTAATTGCAGAGAGTTTCATTCTCCCCCATCTTTCAAAATCTTTTTTTACTTGAGTCTATACTTTACATAATTATCATGAAATAAATGCAGATTGTTAGTGGTTAACCAATTACATATTTTACAGTCTTCACCACCTTAATTCTGCTTATTTCTTGTAAAGCTTATTTTCCTTGCACGTCTATTCTTAGCTAACATTTTAGTTTTATTCTAATTTACATAAAAACCTGCCAAGTCCCCATATTGTTTTA
Source organism: Podarcis filfolensis (assembly GCF_964270895.1). NCBI lineage: Eukaryota > Metazoa > Chordata > Lepidosauria > Squamata > Lacertidae > Podarcis > Podarcis filfolensis. The sequence continues at coordinate 42,759,976 of NC_139617.1, forward strand.
TCATTTCCAACACCTTTGCTTAGAGTTACCATATGGCTGGAATTTCCCGGACATACCTGGAATACTGACCAGAATAATACAGATATATGGCAACCCCATGCCGGCTGTGTAGTTTTTGCTGATTTTCCTAAAACATAGCTCAAAAATGACTTTTTTGTGATTTTGTCAAAAAAGCTTATATATATATATAGTATCCAGATTTTCACTTTTTGAAATATGGCAACCTGATATTTGGTACATTTTCCCCTGGGTTCCCTAACATTGATACAACATCGTCTGCAAATGCCTTCAGTTTATAACTTTGTTGCCTCAATTGGATTCATTGTACCGCTTTATTCTTGTTGTGGAGGTGTGGGGATGATTAACAAAATCAATCCTTCTGGCAAACTGGGAATATCCGTTCACTCACCTACGTTTAGGATATTCCACACCTTTCTTCAGCAGAGTTTCTCTTTCTTTGAGAAAAATAAGTGGCTCCCTTAAACTAAGTTTTAATAAAAAATAAAGCTACAACAAAATAACATGAGAGAAGCTAAATGCAACATGAGGCAAGTCTGAGGCAAGAAACAAGAAGAGGCAGTTGGTCCCTCATAACTGACACTCTTAATTGAACACACCCTGAAGGGAGGGGCTGATTCCAGAGCAGAACACACAAGCCCCGCCCACCAGATACCAAACATTCTACTGATCAAATTGGGCCCCAGTGTTTTTCTCACAATCCCCCTCTCCCTGAGCCTAATTTGAATTAATCATATTTAATTTAGCACGTAATTTTTCCAAACTTTCTTTAGACAAAGGCTTTGTTAAAATGTCAGCTGTCATTTCTATTGTTGGACAATATTGCATTTCTATAAATCCCTTCTGGCTCAAATCTCTTATTGCATGACATTTTATGTCTATATGTTTGGTACATCAATTTATCTTCTCTGATTGCACCGATTTCAGATAAATCTGATTGTCTTCCATCAGCTTAATGGGCTTAGAATCTGGCATTCCCAAATCCTCTAAAATTTGGTTAAGCCATTGTGCTTCTTTGCACACTTCTGCAGCAGAAACATACCCTGCTTTGTTGAAGAGTGAGCTACTGAACTTTGTTTATGACTTGCCTAACTTACAGCTTCATTCTCTGTCTCCAACCCAGTCTGCATCTGAGTATCCCACTAATTTGGGATCCTTTGCAGCTGACAGTTTTAATTTAAGATCAACCTTTCCCTTTAAATATCTTACTTTTCAATGCAGTCCAGTCTCTTTGGGTAGGTGAACTCACCTTTCTGCATAGTATACCCATTGCTGAGGCAATATCAAGCCTACTTGTAGTAGCTACAAATAATTTACCTATTACAGTTCTGCACAATTCATTATTACATAAATATTCACACTCAACCTCTCCGGAAAGAAAATTAGTACATTGGAGTTGCCACAGAATGTTCTTCTTTCAAACCGAAAAATTATATTAAGTCAATTATTTTCTGCCTTTGATTAAGAAGAAAACTACGATCTTACTCACTCTCTTCTTGCATGCCCCCAAAATAAGATACGTTTCCTAGTCTTTTAATTTCTACAGTGGTACCTCTGGATGCGAACGGGATCCATTCTGGAGCCCCATTCGCACCCAGAAGGGAACACAACTCACATCTGCGCATCTGGGTGTTGCTCTTAGTAGAAAAAGCCAGAAGTTCAATTCTTGTATATTCTTGTTTGTTTTCAGTAACCAAAATTATATCATCTAAATATACAAGCAAAATAATTCTTTTTTCAATTCATTGTCTTGTATAGAGACATGGATCTACTTTAATTTCTAAAAAACCTCATTTTAAAAGCAGATTATTTAACTTTTCATTCCATGCTCTCTCAGCCTTTTTTAAACCATACATTCCCTTCCGCAGTTTACAAACCAGCCCTTCATCCCTTTCAAATCTTTCTGGCTGAATCATATACAATTCCTCTTCAATTTCCCAATTTAAGAAAGCAGACTTTACATCCAGTTGTTCAACACAAGTTGCTTGGATGCTGCAACACTAAGTAAAATTCTAACTGTACTATATTTAACTACAGGCGTGAATGTCTCATCATAATCTTCAACATATTTTTGTGTCTATCCTTTGCTACTAGCCTTGCTTTATACTTTGTACATTTCCATTCTCATTTAACTTTTCCTTAAACACCCATTTGCACCCTATAGCCTTTTTACCCTTTGGCAATTTAGTAAGTGTCCAAGTGTTGTTTTATTCAACGCTCAATTTCTTCCTTGTCTGCTTCTATCAACTTATCAGCTTCTTCTGCAGGAAGTTTGTCAATTTCTTTCCATGTGTCAGGTTCACCATTGTTGTTGTTGTTGTTTAGTCGTTTAGTCATGTCCGACTCTTCGTGACCCCATGGACCAGAGCACGCCAGGCACTTCTGTCTTCCACTGTCTCCTGCAGTTTGGTTAAACTCATGCTGGTAGCTTCGAAGACACTATGCAACCATCTCGTCCTCTGTCGTCCCCTTCTCCTTGTGCCCTCCATCTTTCCCAACATCAGGGTCTTTTCCAGGGAGTCTTCTCTTCTCATGAGGTGGCCAAAGTATTGGAGCCTCAGCTTCACGATCTGTCCTTCCAGTGAGCACTCAGGGCTGATTTCCTTAAGAATGGATACGTTTGATCTTCTTGCAGTCCATGGGACTCTCAAGAGTCTCCTCCAGCACCATAATTCAAAAGCATCAGTTCTTCGGCGATCAGCCTTCTTTATGGTCCAGCTCTCACTTCCATACATCACTACTGGAAAAACCATAGCTTTTACTATACGGACCTTTGTTGGCAAGGTGATGTCTCTACTTTTTAAGATGCTGTCTAGGTTTGTCATTGCTTTTCTCCCAAGAAGCAGGCGTCTCTTAATTTTGTGACTGCTGTCACCATCTGCAGTGATCATGGAGCCCAAGAAAGTAAAATCTCTCACTGCCTCCATTTCTTCCCCTTCTATTTGCCAGGAGGTGATGGGACCAGTGGCCATGATCTTCGTTTTTTTGATGTTGAGCTTCAGACCATATTTTGCGCTCTCCTCTTTCACCCTCAATAAAAGGTTCTTTAATTCCTCCTCACTTTCTGCCATCAAGGTTGTGTCATCTGCATATCTGAGGTTGTTGATATTTCTTCCAGTAATCTTAATTCCGGCTAGGGATTCATCCAGCCCAGCCTTTCGCATGATGAATTCTGCATATAAGTTAAATATGCAGGGAGACAATATACAGCCTTGTCGTACTCCTTTCCCAATTTTGAACCAACCAGTTGTTCCATATCCAGTTCTCAGTGTAGCTTCTTGTCCCACATAGAGATTTCTCAGGAGACAGATGAGGTGATCAGGCACTCCCATTTCTTTAAGAACTTGCCATAGTTTGCTGTGGTCGACACAGGCACTGCTTTTGTGATGTATGATAGTTGCTCTGCTGGCACACATTTATTAACTCATGATGAGTGTCTGATTAAAGGTTCTAATTGTTCATCCATATCATCACACGCAGCTTCTTGTCCTGACTCTGTTTCCCCTGGTAAAGTACGGTATCTTACTTGGACTAGTTTTCTCTGTTCTTTCAACTTCTGTGATCAGTTTTACTGGAACCTCTTCAGTTACCAAATCAGCATTAGTCTGTTTCTCTTTAAAATTGTTCTGATTAGGAACACATGCACAAGATTGCTCTCCTTCTCTAAAATACACTACTCACTTTCACTTCTCCTGTCCTTGGATTAAGAATTATGTAACCTTTGCACCCCTTCTCAAAGCCGACAAATATTCCTAACTCAGTCCTGGTGCTAAGTTTGGTATGTCTTTGTGCTGGCACATATGCAAAAGCTTTTGTTCCAAAGACTCTAATGTGACTGATGTTCGGTACTCTTCCAAACCAAAGTTCAAATGCTGCTTTATTTGCAGCTTTTGTTGGCAGTCTGTTCTGCATACATCTGACCATCTCCATCAGAGAGCAATTCTTTCTCTCTGCTATTCCACTTTGTTCTGGGGTAAATGGGGTAGTGTGCAAATGTTTAACATCACTGCTGTCTGAAAGTATTGCTTGTGGCTTCCTTCTGAATTGATTTTTAACGCTTGCAACAAGCATCTTCAATTTTTCTACAGTTTCTGATTTGTCCTTTAAAAGATAAGTTGTGTAGTATCTGGAATAATCGTCAATAAATGTTAAGATATACTTATTTTTCCCATGAGACATTGGTTGAATTGGACCAGATATATATATATATATATCAGTATGAATAAGTTGCAAAGGCTCTGTTGAGCTTCTCTAGTTTTGCTTGGGGAAAGAAGGTATTGTTCTCCAGCAAACAACTTTCACATACTTCACTAATTCAGGTCAACTTTACAAGGTTTAATTTCCATTCCTCTCACCAAACCTTTCTTTGGCAGGTCTCCAATAATCCTGAAGTTTCTATGTCCCAGCATTTTCTGCCATTGAGGAATACAGGTTGCACTTGAATTCTTTTTGACCATATTCACCCTTTCTTGACCTATATCTAGCACAAAGATTCCATTCTTTTCAAAATATTGTGCATACAGAACTCCATCTTTGGTAATTGCACATCTGTTGTGATTAAAATTTCCATCAAAACCATGCTTGGTCAGAGTTGACACTGTCAGCAAACTGTCTGTTAATTCTGGCAAGTAAACTACATCTCTCACTTCATTACAAACAGTTTTTCTGCCTTCAACACACTTATCCGAACCTGCTCCTTTTCCTTGCACAGAAATTTTGTGGCCATTTGCAACTGTAACTGTCTCTGATGCGTTTTCATTTAACCCTCTGAAAAAATTAGCATCACACGTCATGTACAATGAAGATACTGAATCAATTAACCAACTAGAGGAGTTACTGTTAATAGCATCTGTTTTCCTATAGCCTGAGATTGCTAGATAGTTCTGATAGTACCACCCTGGAACCTATCTTTATTAGTGCCACTTTGTTTTGTACAATTCTGTGCAAAATGTCCCATTTTCTCACATGAGAAGCATCCAGTTGTTTCTTTTTTGTCTGTGCCTTGAAAAGCACTTTTATTTTTAAAATTATACTTACCAATCTTTTGTACAGCAAATACTTGCGTTTCACCCTCTGCTGCCTTTTCTGCTCTCTTAGCAGCCTCCTCTTTACGTCTTGATACAACGTACTTTTATGCCAAGTTTATCTTTAGTCTCTAGTGCATATATCAAAGAATTGTAACTTTCAGGCAGACTTGCAGAATTAAAATCACTTTGTCCTCTTCTTCAAATTTCTTGCCTATAGTATTTAAATGATCCATCAACTCTATCACTTGACTTTTCTAAATCTCCATTTTCTTTCAATTTAATACTAAACAGCTTTCTTGATAAATACAGTCTCTTATTCAGAGTGTTCCTCTCATACAACTCTTTCAGACCTTGCCACAACTCCATGGCAATCTTAAGATTGCTTATGTGGTGTAAGTCACTCACATGAGTTGAACTGTCTGCCCTAGCGTTTCTGTCCAGCTTTTCCCACTTCACTTTCTCTGCCTCTTCTGCTGGTGCAGATTTTTCAATTGTTTCCCGCAAATCCTTCACCACCAGCTCATTCTCTATTCTAGATTTCCATAAAGGATACTTACTTGAAGTGAGAACAGGCACAGCAGGCTCTAGGGCTTCCACAGCTTTTATATACGTGGCCATAATTTCTTTTCTCTCTGCCAGACGGGGCCCATAACTCAATTGTTGTGCAGCGGGGATGATTAACAAAATCAATCCTCCTGGCAAACTGGGTATATCACCTCAGTCGTGCAGTTTAGGACATTCCACACCTTTCCTCAGCAGTTTCTTTCTCTTTGAGAAAAATAAGTCACTCATGTAAATGTAAACTAAGCTTTAGTAATAAAGAAAACTACAACAAAATAACATGATATGAGGAGCTAAATATAGCATGAGGCAAGTCTGAGGCAAGAAACAAGAAGAGGCAGTTTGTCCCTCATAACTGACACTCTCAACTGAACACACCCTGAAGAGAGGGGCTGATTCTGGAGCAAAGCACACAAGCCCCGCCCACCAGATACCAGGCACTCTACTATTCAAATTAGGCCCCAGTGTTTTTCTTACAATTCTCTCTTATTCGTCTTGTCAATACATCTAATACCAATATAAACAACAATTGCGATAATGGGCAACCTTGTATTGCATCTTTCAAAACTGAACACTTTTCAGTAAGATTATCATTTACTATAACATTTGCAAATTGTTCCAAATATATTGCCTTAATTCCTTTACTCAAATTCTCTCTAAACCCCATTACCTCTATTAATTTCCCCATACACTGTCAGCTTGTGCATGGGCGCACAAAACAATGGGCTATATATCCAGTGCCCCATGCGCATAGTTTCACTGACACATTTCCTCCCCACCCCCAGTGTCTCTGCCAAAATCTGTTCAGGGGTGCCTCCAACCCGCCAGAATTCCTTTATATTTATTTATATATTTGTAAACTATACTTTCATATGAAATATCACAAGGCAGTATGCAGTCTAAAAACACACTGTTACAAAAAGTACACCAAACACACCAATACGAAATGGTTATCAAATAATCTCAGGTTTGAAAGGCCTGTCTGAACAATATCATTTTAAGAAGATGACTAAGAAGAAGCAGGGATAGGCTCCGGCTGAACCTCTGTTGGCTAGGAGTTCCACAGGGCCAGCCACGCAAAAGGATTGGGTTCTGGTACAGGCCATCTGCACCTCAGGGGGCATGGGGGGGACCAACTAAAGTGCCCCATTGGAAGACCTCCATCTGTTGCATCAGCAGAGCTGCAGTGTTTATAGTGACATAGAATTTATAGGGGTACTTCCCAGCCCCCCACATCCTCTAGTTGCCCATCTAGAAGCAATCAGAACCTGAGTAATAGATTTTGACTCCTCTCCACTTTGTCAGTCTGCCAGTCTAATAACTATTATCCCCCAAGATTCTGGCAGAAGAAGACAGCTTACCGACACAGATTTAACAGTCAACTCACTTCAGTAAGATCTCGTATTTCTTAGGACTTCATTACATTTACAAAATACTTTACTTATTCATTTACTGGTTCACTGTGAATCAGTGTCATCTGGCATTACAACAGCACTACAATGAAGTCATAAAACACAAAGCGTCTGCAGGCTCTTTTCAGGATCATACATTTCTCAGGTGGGCGGGCCTCCTTTGTTGCTTCCTTGGAAAAGCAGAAGACACATGCCATGATACTTGTCTGTGGAGCTATATCAGGGGGAGGGAGCAGGAGTTGCCAATTTTTTGAGGCCATTGGGAACATTTGGAATGTTGTGGAAGTGCTGTGGGTGCCAGTCACAAAGTGGCTGCTCTCGGGTACATAGTATAACACAGAATGACTGCCACATCTAAAAGGGGGTTTGAAAAAAGAGTGTAAACAATGTTCTTCACCCTCACCAGCTATTCTTATCTACATTTCCAACTGTCAGGGGAGTCTTACCCATAGAGGATAGTGGTGCGGGGTGCCAGGGTGCCAAGTTCTGGAGGGTGCCAGGGAAGAGGCAGAGGCTGGACACAGCACCTCCCGGCATCAGCTCACCGCCCTCGCCCACCTCCGCCATGCCGCGCCAAAGCAGCGCTGCACCCAGAGCCTCTGTCTGCCATTGCCACCACGGCACGAAGTGGCCAGCTGAGCTGGGAGGAGCCGCGTCCAGCCTCTGCCTCTTCCCTGCTGGAGGAGCCGCCCTCTAGCCACTGCCTGCCTCCTCCAGCCCCACCGGCAGCACCGTCCTCCCTAGAACACTCTGGGAAATGGGTGTGTGTGTGTGTGTGTGTGGGTGTGTGCCGGAGGGAGCTTTGCACCACGGCGTCGGATATGGTTAAGACAGCCCTGCCAACTGCTACACTTTGTCAGAGAGAGACTCACTTTGCACCTCCCCTGTTTTGAATAAGTAGACAAGTAAGTGTCCAAACCTGACACATGGAGAAATGTGCACACTTTTTCTTTATATTACAATGACTGGTTCTTTATTTTCTGATTCATTTTCCAATGCTTTATTAGAAGGAACATCTGATGGGGTTTTTCCTTGCCCTTTTAAAATAACCAAATAAATAAATAAATAAATAAATAAAATTTTATTAAAGATTTTCTTGGTTTACAAAAGTACTGTATTTTTTGCTCTATAAGACTCACTTTTTCCCTCCTAAAAAGTAAAGGGAAATGTGTGTGCGTCTTATGGAGCGAATGCAGGCTGCGCAGCTATCACAGAAGCCAGAACAGCAAGAGGGATCGCTGCTTTCGCTGCGCAGCGATCCCTCTTGTTGTTCTGGCTTCTGAGATTCAGAATATTTTTTTTATTATTTTCTTCCTCCAAAAATTAGGTGCGTCTTATGGTCTGGTGCGTCTTATAGAGCGAAAAATACGGTGCATGCATTGTCTCTTTTTTAAGGTGTGTTTTTAATTTAGGAGAGGCTGAGACAATGGAAGCAAGAATTGAGCCAGAAGAGTGAACTGTTTCTCAGCCCAGGTGGGTTTTTGTCTGAGACCTTTCTCAGGTGCCAAAGGAGATGTTGGTTGGCACATTGGCACATGAGCAGCCCAAGCCCAAGCCCAAAAGAAACGCCCAAAACCTGGACATTTCCAGAAGCAAGGTCAGGTAGGTCTCAGACCTTTGTAGGAAACACAAATTCTGACTCTCCTTCTTGCCAGATCCCTCTGGGTAATCCAACCAAACCCATAGCGATCTGTGTCTATATATAGTCGGTACAGGGAGCAGTAAACTTGGGGGTGCAGGGGGCTTTATTTGTAATTCAATGGACCAGTGGGTTTCTCCCATTCCTTTCCTTGATTATTCTTCTGGGGTTCCTCTCCTCTTAAATTCCAGTTCAGATAGGAGAATTTCTAAGATTAATTCCAGACTTGGCACATGCACAGTTTTCCATTCCACTGCATCATTCCCTCCTCATTTACATACACCTACATTACTAGTTTGCTGAATAAAACACACACACACACACACACACAGGTAATCATTCATCAAGATTCATTTTGTACAGTGTTTTAGTACAGGAGTGGGTAGCCTGTCACCTTCAAGATGTTGCTAGATGTTGGTCTTCATCTCTGACCATTAATCATACTGGTTGGGGATGATGGGAGCTGGAGTCCAGCAGCTGGACTGCCACAAGTTCCCCATTCCTGTTTTACTGATTCACATACTGAATAAAAAAATGTGTGCAAATGTTATTGATGCACATACCATCATGTTGCTTGATTTGGTAGGGGACATGTTTCATCATTTGATGCAATAAGATTGATACAGTAGTGGAGCAGTGTGTGAAATAAACCAACACAAATGAACTGAAAGATGCAGAAAATTGGTCTCACATCAACATTATTTGACTACAGGTACCATCAGCCTAAACCAGCATTGTCATTGGTCAGGAACTGTGGGACTTATAGTCCAGCAACATCAGGAGAACCACCAGTTCCCCAATGCAGCTGTACCAAATTTGTAGTTTTTTATTTTAAAAAAATGAAATGGAGGTTTGCTTAATGCATCATTTCCACTTTGGAAACAAGTCTAGGTAATTCAAAACTCCACAACATGAGGAGAAACTGGGATCATTTTGGAAACATCCCTATCTATTTTAATCTTTGTGGTCTGCTCTTTGGAGAGCTTTCCACTAACCTATCACAATGTGTTAAGAACAGAGAGTATTGCAGAAAATTCATTTCTTGGATCTCTGGCCACTAGAGATTATTACAAATTTAATGGATGGCACTTAAGTGTTTAACTGTTGTACACTGTGCCCTTCATAAGCTCAGAAACAGACTGTTCTTTTTCAAGAGACAAGAATCCCCATCTCCACACCCTCCATTAGCTTCCAAGGTTCTGGGGAAGGTCAAACCATTACATCACCAATTGCACCTCAGTAGACATGATATGATCCCCAAACTCCAGACCTGGTTTAAAACAGAAAGCCGGGCCAATAGGCATCCTTTAGGAAAAAATATAAGAGGTGGGAAAAGGAGAAAGAGAGGAACACGTGTTCTCCAACTGTTTGGTTTCTATAGTTGCTCTTTTGTTACTATCTCCTCTCCTCCTCTTATATATAGCCAGTGCTGGTGCAGTAGTGACCTTGGGCCAGTGACTGCCTCCCAGATTGACCTACTTCATAGGGTTGTTGTGGGGATTGAATAAGATGGGGGGGGAGAAAACAGTGTATGCTACCTTGAGATCCTCAGAGAGGAAAGCTGGGCTATTAATGCAATAAGTCATTATTATATATCTAATTGTCAACTATCCTGTTTCACCAACATACAAGTCTGTACTTATGCACAAATTAAATAAGCTTCAGTTTAGGACCTCGGATTGTGATGGGGCTCTAAATACAAAAGATAAAATTTTCAAGATTTACACAAATGCTTTAAAATAAGGGAAAATAAAGACCCTAAACCAAACATTATCATTCTGGTATCACAAAAATGTATTAAGTGCTAAAGGATTATTTGATAGCCCGGTCTGTTTACTGAATCACTTTGGCACAAACTGCTGGAAATCATATACCAATTTTGAAAAAAAAAAAGTAAAAATAATATACAAGTTTACCACCCCGTTTCCACCACTCTCACCTCCCACCTCTCTTCTCCTTCAATCCTATTCTAGATACAACATTGTCTTACACTGAACATAACTAAGAGATTCTATGATCTGAAAAAAAAGAAGAAAAAAGACGTTGGAATTGAACAATGACTTGGAAGAACCACCACCATATAATATTCATTGCTGTCATCCAGCTATCTACTGGAAACACAACCTTAGTAATTCAGGAGACCCATAGGAAATGAATGAAGTCCCAGCTAGGGAAGAAATAATCTCAGTTTTGGTTTCTCTCACTTTCTCTTTGTGAAGGGATCTCAGTTGGCATGGCCAATCTGTGTATGGCTCCCCAGCTTGCCTGACACACTGCAAAGACATTAGGGGAGAAGAGGAGCTGTTAAGGGATGCCACACATCAGGAGGATACAAAGAGTGTCCTGCTTAAAAAATTGTGTGTGGGAGTGCCTGGGTTTGGGTCCCAATGAAAAATCCTCCCTCCCATGAGGGTTGGACCAGTTAAAAAGGGTTGGACCAGTCTATACATGGGTGTGGCGATCACACAGGGCCCCCAGACGTTTCACAGTCTATTGACCCTGTGCCACCACTGCGGTTGCTTTCTTCGCTGCCACGACCCCGCTTCTCATGGGGACACACGGAGTCCAGACAGTTATTAACATAAACAAATAATCAAATTTATTTTTAAATGCAGGAATAAGCGTATGGTTACAGTTTATTTTTCTCTTGTCAGTTTCCTAATCTTAGCTCCTAACAACTTCAAACTGAATTATTCCCAACTATCTATCTGACTCAACCTAACAATTCCTCTCACTCTCTCACAATACAACTCTACCAACCCACTGCCTATTCCACCCTCTGACAAACCTCAACTCCCAACTCCCAAACCTCAACTGACTTTCAAAATCTCCCACTCTATCTTTTACTCCCCCCTTGCATTCTCACTGGCCAATCACATCACACCCATTTTAACCCTTTCCTTGACCCATCCTAGGAGGCAAACGCCACAATGGGATATAAAATAAATGTGTGGTCTCTTTCTAATGTTAATAATAAATATGATACTATTCATACCTGCTCAGAATATTTAGATCCCAATGACATATCCATAATGCCTGCTCACCAGGTCCCAGTGGTGGGTGAGGTTAGTGGGCCGGTGCGCAGCCTCGCCATCTTCCCGAAGTCATGCCATTCAGTGGCCATTGCTTCTCCCCTTTGGTTGCCACGGAGACCTCATGAACGTGAGTGCTGTGGTGGTTCACATCCCTGTTCTAAATGTTTTCATGCCAGGACCTATTTTCATAGCTTCTGGAACTCAGGACTCACCTCGGGAGAGAAGGAGTTTAGAGTGGCTGCTGGTACTTTGGGCTCCTAGTCAGCAAAAGGATCTGCTCAAAAACGACACGCTTTTCTCCCTAGCCCCCTCCCCAGTCTCTCTTGCAGCTATGTTACCTCTCTTGTGCGTATACCCCAACAGGAAGGCGGTGAAATACCTGGAGGAGAGATTTTGTGAAGGCTTTCATATCCCAGCCGAAGGTACTTTGATTACGACTAACCCACCAAATCAGAAGTCAGTGAGGGAAATGCTAGACATCACTCAGAAAAAGATTGAAAAGGAGTGTGACCTTGGCAGGGTCACAGATCTGTTTCCAAATCCGCCTTTTAACAAATTTATAGTGTCACTCCTCAGGATTATACCCCCCAAAGGTCCTGGGTGAATTCCGCATGATTCACAACTTATCTTACCCAAAAGGTGGTTCAGTAAACAACATCATCTCGCAAGAGAAGTGTTCTGTTAAATATGCATCATTGGATCATGCAATCAAATTAATTAAAGAGTATGGCCCTGGAGCCCTCTTGGCAAATTGTGACATTGAATCTGCATTCCGCAGACTACTCCCGGTTCACCTGGATGACTTCTGGTTGCTGGGTTTCAAGTTTCAGGATCAGTAGTATTTTGACAATGCCGTGCCCATGGATAGTTCCATAGTGTGTGCCAACTCTGAGACTTTTAGCACATTTGTTGAGTGGGCTATGAAGGTAAAGTCAGGCTGCCCCTATGTTATTCAGTACTTGGATGACTGCTAGATACTGGGTCCTCCGGACTCAGATGCTTGCTCTGGGGCATTAGCCTCATTTATCAAAATTGCTACCAATTTTGGCATACCCTTAGCAGCAGAAAAAATAGAGGGCCCGGCCAGCAATTTGTCATACTTGGGAATTGAGCCTAAACATCTCGTTTACCACAAGCTAAGTTAGATACTCTTAGGTGTTTGTTAAATTCCATGATTTCTCTCAAAAAGACCACCCTGTGTCAGGTGCAGTCCCTTCTAGGGCACCTCAATTTTACATGTTGGGTCATTGGCCTGGTAGAGCTTTCTGTGCCTCTCTTGTGCATCTCATAGCAGGGGGAGTTGCTCCTCACCATCATATTAGAATGACACGCAGCATAGGAGAGGATCTCAAGATATGGTTGACGTTCCTCAATAATCATAACTTGGGCTCATTTTGGCAGGAGTTGTTAATCACAAAAGAGGACCTGCAGGTGCACTCTGATGCCTCCGTTCGCTGTGGCTTTGGAGTCTACTTCAGGGGCCAGTAGTGTGCCCATCCATGGCAAGCGTTGGGGCATTCTGGAGACGTCACACATGATCTAACTTTTCTTGAGTCCCCCCGCCCCCCAATTTTAGTCACACTTGGGCCATCAGTTCAAGAACAACAGGGTTTGTTTCTGGTCTGACAACCAGGTAGTGGTAAGAATCATAGCCAAGCAGTCAACCAAATTGGAACAAGTTAGAATGCCTTCAAGGTAACATTTCATTCTTAGCTATGTTTGTTCCTGGCCTTAATAATGCCATTGTGGATGCCTTGTCTCATTTCCAGATGGAACATTTTTGCGACCTGGCACCCGAGGCTTCCCAGCTACCAGATGCCTTCCTGAAGGAGCCTTGGGAAATTGAACAAGAGAAATGACACAGGGACTATTGCAGGTCCTTGCACTCTCCACAATGCGGGCTTACACAAGAGCATGTTCATCCTTGGAAGGGTTCAGAGCCCAGTTCTGCTCATCTCACAGGCATTCTGCTATGGAATCTGACGTTCTAAAACACCTGGTTTTCGTTAAATGGAAAGGCTTGACAATCAACACCATGAGCCTCCACAGGGCGGCTATCTCTTATTTTAGCAAATGTCTTTGGATACCTGATCCCTGTAATGCCTTCCACATAAAAAAGCTAATCACCGGCTGGCATCATGTGCACCTGATGTTGCCAGACACAAGGAAGTCTATTACTGTCAAGACTTTGCAGCTGATCTGGGGCAAGTTGTGCAGTGTTTGTTGGTCCAGTTTTGAGGTCTAGTTATTCCAAGCTGCATATTCTTTGGCCTTCCTTGGGGCCCTGTGTATTGGCGAGTGCGCTGGGGGCGCAGCATCATCGCCCCATGCTGGATCGAGTATTAAGGATATAAATTTCCATGGCATTTTCTGAAGCTCAGAATACATTCTTCTGAAACTGATTAGTTCTTCCAAAACTGTTCAGGGGCACAACCCTAATGCTGGCCCCTTCGCCATACAATGGCCCTTGCCCCGTCTGTGATACCTGTAGGTTCCTGAGAGTCAGGCCCAATCTGGGCAGCCCATTCCTTATTCACACGAATGCCCACCCCCTGTCCTAGCGCCAAAAACGTATAACGAAACTTACAACAAAACTTATAAGATAAATATACATCATAGAACAGTAGAGTTGGAAGGGACACCAGGGGCCATCTAGTTCACCCCCTGCAATTCAGGAATTGCATCTGAATAATTCCTGACAGGTGGCCATCCAACTTCTCTTTTACAATCCTCCAATGAAGGAGAGTCCACCACCTTCCAACATGGCCCATTCCATTCTCGAACTGCTCTTACCATCAGAAAGTTCTTCCTAATGTTTAGCCAGAATCACCTTTCTTGTAATTTGAATCCATTGGTAATTTGAATCCATTCTTGTAATTTGAATCCATACTATCCTCTGGAGCAGCAGAAGACAAGCTTGTTCCATCTTCCATGTGACAGCCCTTCAGATATCTAAGGATTGCTATCATATCACCACTCAGTGAAACATGTTCTAAAACAGTCATAACAATAAAATAGGCATATACACAGCAAGAGAAAGATTCACAAAGAAATCCCATGGCAGGTCTCCCACAGTGAAAGGTTCTCTGTTAGAGTGAATGGGGCTCTGCCCCACCAGCATTACCTGCCTTCTTACTTGCAACCACTGGAGGGATGGCACTGTCTGTCAACTTCTTCCTCCTTAATCCCAAGATTGCCCTTGTAGAACAGAGCTAGAATTAGTTGGCTCTGCCTGTCATTGGCTACAGCTCCACCCGCTGCTTGCCTTCCCCCACCAGTCCCAGTGAGCCACTGGTCTCCCAGCTTTCCATCTGGGGCATTTTCCAGTCTACAGTGCTGAGAATCAAGCTGCAAGGAATTCTTTACAAGCCTCTCTAGGCAAAACAGTTTTGTGTGACTAGCAGAATTAGCATACAGATGCTTTGTTTATACAGGTCATTAGCCAACTGTAAATACACAAGGCCTTTAGTCAAAGTTACAGCCTGTTCATCAAAGTAGCTTGAGTGGGAAAAGGTTTACATATTTGATCTCCTCTATTCTTCATATCCAGCAGGGAGCTATTGCCTCAGCTTGGCAGCAGTCCTAAAGCCACTTAATGCAGATGACTTAATTGTGGAATTGACAGGACAACTCGTGAGTAAGTGCTTTGAGGGCTATGAGCTTAACTCATCTTAGAACTACTGAAGTCAACAAAGCTTCAAAAAAAAAGAAAGAAAGAAGAGGAGGATAATAATAATGGAATTAAGGCATTCAGAAGCTCAAGGTTTATACAATTCTTACCTTCCTCTCCCCTTCCCAGCCACTGCAGTCTTTCTCTCTGTTTCCTCCCACTTTTACTTCAGAACTCTGCTCTCTGGAAAACCATGACACAACAGGGGTCTCCACACATTATATTCAGTGAATGTACTATCTGTGTACACAAATAGTTGAGCTAGGACTGGATTAAGACCTTTAGAGGACGTAAGCACTTAAAAGATTTTATTGCCATCATACATACCTAATTTAAAATATAAACAATAATGAACCATAAAATAATATATATACGTATGTTGGGCTTGCAGGCAGTGACTCAGCTCTACTGGAGCTTTCTCCAACAAGTGGACAAGAGGTCTCTTCTTATAGATCAAGGGTAGCCAACATGGTGCCCTCCAGATGTTGATGAACCACAATTCCCATCGACCTCAGCCACCATTGTCAATCATAGGGATGGTGAGAGCTGAAGTTCCACCATGGAGGGCACCATGGACCCTTGCTATGGATCATGTTCTGCCCTTCAGCAATTTAGATGGTTCAGTCTTGGTCCAGAGGGTCCACAGACTTTACATCTTTATCAACACCCAAAGCTTCATTACAGACTAGACAAGTGCATTTTGTCAAACTTTCCAACCTTTTCACAGCCATATGCTTGCATACCATGTAATTCTGCATCTTTCATTATATGAACATGGAGACAGTTGGGGGATGTGGAACACTGTAGCTATTTTCAGGTGGGATTCAGTCACACACCAGCAAATGAGCTTGCACAGTTAGGATTGTGTCTGGAAGATCTTGCACAAAAATACAGAATAGTAGTGATAATAATAATAATAATAATAATAATAATAATAATAATAATAATAATAAAATTGATAAGGAAGGTGATGGAAAAATGGAGCAGGAAGTGTGGGATAAAACTGTTGTATGAACTCAGTACAACTATCCTAATCCCCTTTGGCAGATGGTGAATTCATGTGATAGGGCTCTCCAGGTGTTCTTTTTATTGTGTTTTCATGATTATTTCTTCTCGTGATGGTTTCAGGACGGTTATATATAATCACACCTTCAACACTTTGTGTACTGTTTCTTTTTTATTTATATATGTATGTATATAGAAATTTGGTGTCATCACTGCCTCCAAAAAGTTGCTTCCACCGGATATAGAATTATGGCCTATGTTTCTTTCTCTCTCTCTCTCTCTCTCTCTCTCTCTCTCTCTCACACACACACACACACACAGAGAGAGCAATAGCTAAAATAGCTGTGCAATATGTGATATCTGTACGTGAAGTGTACCGGCATTCCTGCTGCTTTGAAAACGGCCTTTAATAAAACTTACATAGACAGTCCTGAAGTTTTGTTGGCTTCAAATAAGGCTTAATGAGATAAAGGCGGAGGCATGTCTTCCAGAAGTTACCCTAAGAACAGAAGAAGAACTCTGTTAGATTAGGCCAAAAGCCATCTAGTCTAGCATCCTGTCCTCACTGTGGCTAACCAGATACCTTTGGTAACCTTACAAGCAGGACTTGAGTGCAACAGTGCACTTCTGTCAAGCATGGAGAGTCCTCCCCACCCTTCGGTAACTTCACAGGTAAGAACTAAGGAGCAGTTGATAGATTTATAGTCCTTTTATTACAGCGTCATGTTGCAAGCACAAATACACAGCTGTCTGTGAGGAGAATGGCTGCTGTTAAGTTGTAGGCGAACATATCAGACGACACAGCGATTCTTCCAAAGCAGCTCTTTATTTGTAAGCTGGAACAGAACTAAGCTGAGGAGCTCAGTCAGCCTGCTTATATAGAGCTCTAGAACAATGTAACTGTTGCCATTTTCTAAAACTATCCAATCACTGAACGTCACTTTTCGATCCTTCATTTGCATACAAACTATCCAATCACTGAATGTCACTTTTCGATCCTTCATTTGCATAACTATCTACAGTATCCCTCTGCTGGCCCAGGGTGAGAACTTCAGTACATAACAGTTGCCTAGTCTAATCATCCTTCTGGCTTCCACAGCATTTTGAGCACCAATGGGAAGTTCCTCCCTCCCTCTGACTCCTTTGTTCTCTGATACGTTTGGACCTCCGAGTCCAAGGGGAGGGAAGGTCCTCCACGCTCTGAAGAGATGTCTCAGCTAGCTGCTGCCTCCCTTCTGGTTCTGTCGTCATTATAACTGGGTAACTCCCCTCAAAGCTGTTCAGTTTCTGCCTCTCTCTCTGCTTCTGAATACATTGTGGGCAAGGGGAGCGATTCTTCCACCAGAGAGAAGCTGGTCTGCCATAGAATGCATTCCCCAGTACTCGTCTTCAGACCATTCCCTGACATCTCCCCACCTGTGCAGCGGAGGTAAAATAAGCAATTTGAATTCAGAGGCATACTCCCTCCAACAGCGGGTGTAGGATATAGCCATTGTAGCTAGTAGCCATTGCTGGATACAATGTCTTATAGTCACACAATTTGCAGGCGGCATGTATACCATGACTTCCTACTGGAATCCTGTAACTTGTAACACCACAAATGTTCCTGGTGTGTATGTTGTCCTGCTTTTGATGTGCATGACCACAATAAATAACACTGGGGAAGCATCTCACAATAACTAACAAAGTGGAATGATGTGGATGCACCAGTATAAATCCACCACTAATGCCCTATTATTGAATCAGTGACATGTTGCAGAATAACCTCCCCCCCCAAAAAAAATAATGTCCAGAGAGACTCTGGGGAGGGGGGAAGCAATGCCATTAGATCTAATGATGGTGTTTGGGCTGTATCACTGTAGGTAGCAAAATGTAAGCCTCTTTACTGATTTAGAAGCACTCTGACACCCCACCCTGTATTTAAACTTTCATTTCCTCTGATATCACCACTCCAGTTTACACAGTCCAGCTAACTCTTGCCTTAAATAAGAGGAGTCAGTTGTTTCTGTGGCTTTTATCCACTCTGGGCAAGTTCAGGCATGTTCAGACATGCCTGTGCATATCTTGAAGGCTTGGCTTTTGAACTTATTAAATAAAACATACACACAGGGCGAAAGTGGTAGGGAGGTACAGCATATCCCCCATCCCAGTCCTGTTCCCCCACATCTCTCCCACACAGAAAAGTTTGACATCAATTCATTATTCCAAAAGTTCAGTTTATATACAAAAGACTTTGATTATGATTTTACTTAACAAGGCTCCAGCTGCTGGTATTTATCTTCTAAAGGAAGAGGTTCAAAATCAGACGAAAATGAAGAAAGATGTAATTGCGAAGGGCAGATTCTTTCCCTCCCTTTTCTTAACCAAGTCAAACCCTCCACCCCCACATGGAGCTTGCTTTAATTTTGCTGTTGGGGCTTCCCACCGCTACAACCTTCCATTAATATTAATAGCATGCAAAAACATATCATATTAGCAAAATCTGCTTTGCAGAAATGAGTATGTATGGGAAAATTGTATACAAAAATTGCAAATTAAGAGAAAATAGCACTGAAATGCTGATAAATTTTCATGATAATTAAAAAAAAAATAAAAATGTGGAAAACTGAGAAACTGAGCGAAACTGAAACTAACAGTTTTGCCCATGCCTAATAAGATTGCAAACTTAGTGTTTTAAATAAAAAATGAGTATCGGTAGTCAGAAAACTGCAGTAACCTATAATGTTGCTAGTAAAAGACATAGGAGTCTGCCTGTGAAGAGCCCTGTGAAGTCCAAATTTGGATTTTCATTTGCTCAGCATATGAATTTTACGTGCAAATACCACATGTTTTAAAAGTACAGCCCTCCTAAAGACTGCTATGTTGCCAGATGTTGCCCCCACAGATGATGCTCTGGCACCCTTTACCATTATAGTTTGCAGAACATGTTGCACGTGCCAAACACTTCGAAGGGAAAATCTTGAGGGATGCATAATGAGATGTCTGATTTTCAGTCAAAGCATTGTCCTGTCTGGCCCAGTCCAGCTACAGTTACTAGCAATTGATTTCCAAGGCCTCAGGTGAAGATATTTCACAATCCAGCCTTCCAGTTCCTGCGAATGAAGCAGTTGGTTTTAATCAGAACATCTGGTCTAACACCCAGGTGCACACCTCCACTTCTCCCTAAGACAGACAAACCAATTCCTGCGCACTTGGATAGATGGCATGCATGCCATGGTCCACTGTGGAGGCTGGTCTGTTAGGGCAAATGGAGAGCTGCCCCATCAACCTCAGATCTGCATTCAGGCATCTCCATCTGCCTACCTTACTTGTGTAAGGTGTAGGCAGACTTACAGGGGGTGTAAGTCTCAGGACTTATCCACCCTTTCACTTGACCTGCATTTTGCTCATATTGTGTAGTGAATAATTATCCTGGGTCTGAACATTTTAATTGTTGTTCCACAGCTGTGCCTTGTGAAAATCCAATCTTACCTGCTGAATTGGAACTTCTCAGGTGCACAGAAAATTCAGAGAGATATTTTGAAGAAATGAGCCTCTAATGACTAATGAGTAATGTATCAATGTATATAGAACTAAGTAAGAGGGTTAGGACAGAAACTTAGTGACATAGATGGAAGCCATGGGTTAAGGGGCGGCAACCTGCCCATAGACTCAGAACTGATGGATGATGGAGGAGAGGCATCTTCAGGAGCCAGAAGAGCCAGTGTAGTAGTGAAAACCTACATCCTGGAGAGTGCCCAGCTTGTCCTGCACAAGTGAATGACAGCTCACACCAGAGGTGGATTTAGGGGAGCATGACTGGTTCAGTCACACCAGGCGCAAAGTCTCAGGGGCTCCATAGGGGATGCTGCAACTAAGACGTAGAACGGTGGGCTGTCGAATTTTGGCTTCACACTGAAATTTGAGAGCCTAAGGTCCGCTACTGCTCATACTCACCTCAATCCTGTTTGGATACCACATATTGCAATCACCACTGGGAAATAATTATGTCACCTGCAGCAAAACAGATAAAGACTCTGACAGGATAACTAGTATAGAAACCCCATCACCTAAGACCATGGCTTTTTTCCAGCCAGAACTTGATGGAACTCAGTTCCGGCACCTCTCAGGTGGGTGCCATTGCCTTTATAAGAGAACAAGGGAGGTGTTCATGGTGAGTTCTTGCACCTATTTTTTTCTAGAAAAATACCAGTGCCTGAGACTCTGTCTAAATTCAAGTTGGCACACAGACTATTGAAACTATATAATCAACTTAATAGCCAGTTTTTTGTTCTTGTTTTGATTTATCAAAGTTATAAAAGGAACTGTTAATGTATGTGGAACTAAGTAAGAGCTTAGGACAATGGTCAGCGAGAGAAACTTAGTGACACAGAGGGAAGGCACAGGTTAAGGGAACAGCTACCAGGAAGTGATTCAGCACAAAAAGCATGTGGAGGCAGCAGGAGGGCCAGAGAGTTAGGAGTTAATAAAGTTCTTTGTTTTATAGTACACATGCCTGATCCTGAATGATAGATAACAACATTTGAAGCTGGTAAGATTGGGTTTTTGCAAGGCACAGCTGCAGAGAAGTTCTCAGACCCAGGGGGAATAATCAGCAATGTACAAAATATTATCAAAATAGGGGTCAAGTGAAAGTGTGGATGAGCCCTCAGTGCTGCCATTATAGAACTATAATGAGTTGGCTCTGCCTGCCATTGGCTCTGGTGCCAAGTACTGTTGGCCTCTTTGCTCATTGCCCTACGAGTCCCAGTGGGCAACAGTCACCACTGGTCATGGAGAAAGCTAGACTAAAATTTTCTCCCTGACATTATCATTGTTGTTGTTTTAATGTGCATTGATTTTATGCCTGGAGCAGCATTCAGTTGTGTGAGTCTCCATCTGCCCAGGAAATGATACAGCCCAGGGGCAGGCTCATTACCTCTGTAAGATCTTCGCCATAATCAGAAAGATGCTAAACATCTTCAATAGTAAGAGCAGTTCAACAAAGCAGACCTTTACCAAGTACAGGTGTAGGGAACCATTTTCAGCTCCGGGGCCACATTCTTATCTTGCCAACCTTATGGGGGCCACAGCCCGGGGGGGGGGCAGGGCCAGAGGCAAAAGTGGGCAGAGCAATGAATGTGAATTTTACTTTTGTGCAGTAGACTAGTTTTTGCACACACTAACACACCTTCTCTGTTCTGGTTCTAGGCAAATGAGTCTTTATCAGGATTCAAGGGCAGGTTCAAGACAGGCAAGGTACTCAGGGAGGGTGTGAAGCAAAGAGGGTGTGAAGCCAGTAAAGGGTGTGGCCTGGGGAGATCCAAAAACAAAAACAAAAAACCAAACTGATAAAGAGGCCAGGAGGACAGAATTTGGGATCTGGGCCTGAGGTTCCCTTACTTGACTAAGAGGACTGGTGGGATCTTCTATAGCGGTCTTTGGACAAATGCTAAATTAGTGTCTGGTGAGGATTCTCTAGTTTCCACCATCAAATTGGGAGTTGATGGTCTACAAGGCCTTCTCAAACTCCAGGGCAGTAGTCAACAAGGGTTTACTCTGAATGGACCTACAGAAATTAATGGAATAAACTTAGTTATGCTTTCTGATTTTGGTGGGTCTGCTCTGAGTAAAACTTTGGAATCAACTGATTCCTTGATCCCAGGTAACTAGGAGCTCACCTTTCTTGACCCTCAGTAGCAAGTGTGCAGCTCCGTATCTTCTTGTGTGTGATTATGTGTACAACTGTATGATGCTCCTGTCTTGCATCTATCAACTGCAGCACTTGCTGATGCAGTAGTGTTACCCACCCCCACTCTACAGACGCAACATCTGGCAACCCATGCTATACCTTGGGCCCTGTAGTGGGGAACTGTACTTTTTTGTGTGAGATATTTGCACGTAGAACGCATACGCTGAGCAAACGAGACTTTGAAAA
The DNA here is from genome assembly GCF_964270895.1 of Podarcis filfolensis. Classification (NCBI taxonomy): domain Eukaryota; kingdom Metazoa; phylum Chordata; class Lepidosauria; order Squamata; family Lacertidae; genus Podarcis; species Podarcis filfolensis. The sequence continues at coordinate 42,782,260 of NC_139617.1, forward strand.
TTGCCTTTTGTGGTGCTGGGTCTGCATGTACACACGCACACACAGAAAGAGTCATGCACAGATGTTGAATCTGTTTGTAGGCCTTCATCTCTGGAGGCTTACATAATCTGTGTCTTCTGAGCAAGGCCAGACTTGTAACTCTGTTAAATCTGCTCAAACTTCCCTGTTTCTTTACTCTGAAGAGCAACTGACAATCATGGATGGATTTAGAAGGGGTCTTTTTGGACAATTGGGTCCCAACCGCTGCTTGGTGCAAAAACAGCTCAAGAACAGCCTAGGTGTCATAATAACACTTAACAGCTAGTGGAGATAGGCCAGATATGCCTATAACTTGTGGAAAGCCGTGGCTCAGGGTTAGAATTGTGGAATGCTGCATACAGTTCTGATCACCTCACCCCAAGAAGGATGTTGTACAGCTGAAAAAGCTTCAGAAAAGGGCAACCAAAATCATCAAGGTGCTGGAGAAATTCCTCTGTGAGGAACGGTTACACGTTTGGGGCTTTTTAGTTAAGAGAAAATGCAAGGAGGGCACTGATGTCACTCGTGCATGCTGTAGGGCATTCTGATGTGTCATGCACATGACATGCGTCTTGTGCACATGATGCAAGCATGCCCCATGGCATTCATGCATGGCTGCAGTGGAATTTTGATGGGGCCTGGTACCCTCCTTGAAATTTTTGTGGACCCCAGTCCCCCTAGATGGCACCCCGGTCATCCAAAGAAGCTGAATGCTGAAATGAGGAGAAACAAACAAACAAAAAATCCATCTTCACACAGCCCATAGTTAAATTATGGCATTTGATTCCAATAGAAGTAGTAATGATGGCCACCACCTTGAATGGCTGTAAAAGAGGATTAGACAGATTCAAGAACATGGTTCCTCCTCATGCTGTAGAAGGAAGTGAGGAGCAGGTGGGGTTCTCCATCTAGGAGAAGGAAAACTCTGATCCTAAACCTCCTCGGCTTTGTGGTTATATGCATTCATGAGAAAGGCTTTGAGAGTAAACCCTGAGGAAAAATCTGTACCTACTGCCTTGTGGGACATCTTCAGGAGATGAAAAGGCTAAGGAGTAAACCCTACTCAAATCTGAAATGGAGTCCCTAACGTAGTTGGATAGCATCTTGTATACCTGCTTCCAGCAACTCCTGCAGCCAAGCTGGTGCCAAATGTATTGCTTTCCTTTCCTTTGGACCATATCAGCACGGCTGAGAGCAGGGTCTTGTCATCTCAGCAGCCCAGAATCTCCAAACACGCTGCCTAGGATTGCACCCCAGAGAGGGCAGCAAAAACAACGTGGGAGACAGCAATTATGTGTTACTGTTCTCTGCAGCCATAGTGGCCGCTGTGATTGTCACACACCATGTGATTGGCACACACCATTGTCTCTCGAGACAGACAGATGCCAACAGATATATTCATGAGGAATAAAGCTATCAGCCATAGTGGATATGTCTCTGCCTGAGAATACCAGCTTCTGGGAAATGCAAGTGCATAGAGTGTTATTGCACTCAGATACTGCTTGTGGGCTTCCAATAGGGACAACAAGATGCTGGATTAGATGGGCTTTTGGGCTGTTACAGAATGGCTCTTCCTCTGTCCTTAGAGAACACTGTGTGTGGTCAATGGGCAGGGCCAATGGGAAGTGCAGTCCAACATCTGGCAGGCCAGAGGTTCCCCATCCTTGCCTTACATGCACCATGTTCCATTTCTACAATCTCTAGCTAGAAAGATATTAGCTAGCAGAGCTTGGAAAGCCTTCCTGAGATCCTGACTGACCCTTAAAAAAACCCAACCTAATTTACCATAGAATTTCCTAGATTTACCAAATTACCATAGAATTTACCTGATTTACCAGAGAACATCCCTTTTCTGCATCCAACATCTTGGGTTGCATCCAACATTAGTCCTGCTCAGAATAGGCCCACTAGAATTTACATATATTGCTCTAACTATGTCAGTGAATTTCAGCAGGACTATTCTGAGTATAACTTACTTTGATTTAAGCTCTTGTTTCTTGTGTGCATGTATTTAAGGGCATTTAAGGGCACAAAATCATTCAGATAACCCACGGTGCACAGCCTGATGTTTCCTGCGCTGTGGCTTTTGAGGTTTATATTGTACTCTTAATACTAAATAAGTGCTAGAGTTAGGACAAACCTTTCAACGCAACTTATTTTGTCCATTGACCTCTAGTGGGGGAAGTTAGGCCCATTTGTGCTATATTTTTAAAGCAGTTATCAGACCACTGAGTTGTTAAGAGACTCTTATTCTCCTACAGTTCTCAAAGCTCAGAGTGGTTAGACAATCAATCCCTCTCACCAGCAAACTGATTTTGTAGCTCCATGAGGGTGACAGGGGTATCTTCTAAGCCCCCTAGACTGCTCACAGCACCCTAAACAAACTACAGGTCCCAGGATTCTTTAGGGAAGCTGAGCCTATTCAAAGTGGCATGATGCTGTTTTAAATGCAGACAGTGGCAGAAAGAGAGAGAGAGAAATGTTCTCAAAAACTGAATTTCACCAAAGTTTGCAAGATAGAATTTTTTGAGGAGATGAAGTGGTTGGAAGGTTTTTATTGCAGAGAGTGGGGGCTGTATGGTTCCCCCCTTTTAAAAAAAAGCCCCACGACTGCTCATCCCAAACACAAAGCTCTCTGTAAATTCCCAACCACCTTTACTAAACCAATATGCAATGTGAATGGTCAATTCAGGTTGATTCATGCCCCCCCCAAATGCCTGTCCGCAGTTTCCCCCTATGTACAAAGTAGCAAATTAGAAGTGTCTATTTCAACCTAATAGATAAGAGATGAGGAACCTTTGGCCCTCCATATGTTGCTGAACTACAGTTCCCATAATCCCTACCCATTGGCCCTTCTTTCTGGGGCATATGGGAGTTGTAGTTCATTAACATCCTGAGGGATTCAGTTTCCCACACTAGACGATAGATAGATAGATAGATAGATAGATAGATAGATAGATAGATGGAGGTAGGCCATGGGTTACTTCACAGCCACTTCTAAATCTTGGAAGTTCCAAAACTCTTGGATAAGTTCCAAAACTCCTGGATAAACCCCTGCCCTCTGGTGAATCAGTACTCTTCGTTTCACTGCCTGCAAATTGGCTGGAGAATCTCTGGAAGCCATTTTATCACAAACTTGTTACTAGACCGAGTCTGAAATGTCTTTAACTGGGTAGCAGGCCAAGTAGAAAAGTTTCCGTCAGGTATGGGGAACTTGTGGCCTTCCAGAAATTGTTGGACTCCACATCCCAATAGCCCCAGCCAGCATGGCCAATGGTCAAGGGGAGCTGTAATCCATCAACATCTAAAGAGCCAAAGGTTCACCCCACTTTTGTTTTTTTAAAAAAAGATATTTATTGAAGTTTTACAAAAACATAAGTTTACAAAATGAAAAAAGTCATATAAAAAGAAAAAGATACAAAAAAGAGAACATAGAAAAATACATGAAAAAGAAAAAAGAGGAATAAAAATACAAAATACAAAAGACAAATAGCTAAAAAAAAAAATTAAAAACAAATCCGTTTTTTGTAACTTTAAACTCATTACCTTATTTCCTTGGCCTCCTCACACCTCCCCTTTTTGTATTCCCATTTATATAATCAAATCAGCAAATCCTTACCCTCTTTCGTTTATCTTAACTCTGTATCTTAACATATTATAACTCTATATTTTCATCCATTATCAATTCATTTTTGCATATTCTTATTAACTTTGTTGCTAATGCCACTTATTTTCAATCCAACGTCATTTTAACATTCATTAATTTTACAGTATTTCTGAAGATAGTCTTTAAATTTCTTCCAGTCTTCTTCCACCAACTCTTCTCCCAGGTCTCGGATTCTGCCAGTCATTTCCGCCAATTCCATATAGTCCGTCACCTTCATCTGCCACTCTTCCAGGGTGGGTAGCTCTTGTGTCTTCCAATACTTTGCAATAAGTATTCTTGCTGCTGTTGTTGCATACATAAAGAAAGTTCTATCCTTCTTTGGCACCAATTGGCCGACTATGCCCAGGAGAAAGGCCTCTGGTTTCTTCAGGAAGGTATATTTAAATACCTTTTTCATTTCATTATAGATCATCTCCCAGAAAGCCTTAATCTTTGGGCACGTCCACCAAAGGTGAAAGAATGTACCTTCATTTTCTTTACATTTCCAACATTTATTATCGGGCAGATGATAGATTTTTGCAAGCTTGACTGGTGTCATGTACCACCTGTACATCATTTTCATAATATTCTCTCTTAAGGCATTACATGCCGTAAATTTAATACCTGTGGTCCACAACTGTTCCCAGTCAGCAAACATAATGTTATGACCAATATCTTGTGCCCATTTAATCATAGCAGATTTAACCGTTTCATCCTGCGTATTCCATTTTAACAGCAAGTTATACCCCACTTTTGTTCTATGGAGAAACACTATAATGTTTTCCTTCACATTCTTCACTGTCCTCTTTTCCTTCTTACTAACTTTGTTTAACGTCATATTACAAATTGTTAGTAGTACTGTTCATATTAAAGTATTATTATTTCAGTATAAAACAAGGGTAGGAAGCCTATGGTGAAAGAGAAATTCTTGGACTCCAGCTCCCATCAACCCTAGCCAGCATGGCCTATGGGCAGGGGCTGATGGAACTTGTAGGCCAACAACATCTGCAGTGTCAAAGGCTTGCCAACTTTGGCTTAAGTAAAGAGGGACTTGCTTTCAGGAATCAATCTGTGATTCCATACACTTCCTCCCCACCCACCCCAGTTCCTTCTTTCCTTCCTTCTTTCCTTCCTTCCTTCCTTTGTTTAATTGCACTTTTTATTTTATTTTTGCTTTCATACTCAAAAACCCAGCTGTGCGATCATAAGATGTGGACATTCTAGAGACCAGCCTTACAAATGCATTCTTCCCCTGATTTTTTATAACAAACGAAGCCACCTTCGCACTTTGGCTTTGGGTTGGTATCTTGGGAAGCTTTAACATTTTTTGCCCAGCTTACATTTCAACTAATTCCTCAGTGCATATTTTGTTTTCTTGGTGTGTGTGTTTAATAGCCTGAGAGCTATTTCTGGAAGCAAAATGATGCAATCATTCATCTTCCCATGGCAATTGCACTTTTGGTGTTGGAAAGCCAGCAAAAGAAAATCCTTCTTTCCCTGAAATCTAACCCCTGAAAGCACTTTCAGCAGGCTGTGCTTATGCCATCTGGGCATACAAGAACATAGGAAAGCAGGACTGTTTATCCATCTAGACAACAATTGTTCATTCCCATGCCCAGAGGCTCTTCTCTGGAGGCTCCTTCAGTCCTCCTGCCTGAGATTTTGAAAAAGTCCCCTCTCTGCCCAAGTCTTTGGAGATTTACTCTGGAGATCAGATGAGACAACACTGGCCTAGATGAGTCATCATTCAGCATGAGATCAAAGAATTTCCATGTAGAAGGTCCCAGGTTCAATTCTCAACATTTCTTGCTAAGTAGGACTGAGGAACCTCAGGCCCGGGGGCTGATGGCTGAATGTGGCACCCCAGGCCTCTCTGACCCTCAGAACTCTATGCAGGCTACACTCTTCACTGTACTGGCTGCACATCCTGAATGCTTTTGACCAATGAGAATGAGCCCTTGAACTGTGATCATGCCTCCTGCTTGTCTGGATGGTAGATAAAGAGTGGTGTGCAAGTGGGTGTAGAAACTAGGCTACTGTACAATTGTAAAGTTTATTGTCTTGCTCCACCCACTTTTCCTCTAGCCTCACCCACCATTGACATGTAACTACCACTCCCAAAGGTTCCCAGAAGGTAATGGAGCCCTCGTGTTCAAAAGAACTCCTGCTGTGTGGAGCTAAGCCACAGGCATCGTGAAAAGGGTTATGGGTTTTTTAAAGAGGGCTTTGAAGGCAGAGGTGATGCTTTGTGCATTTTTCAGGGAGAGAATTCTAGCTTAGTGGTAGCTTGTCAACTTTAGGAGGTCCGAACTTCAATCCCTGGCAACTCTGAATCAGGTATCAGTTGATGAGGAGCACCATTCTTTGCTGTTGGCTCTAGAGGGCTGCTGCCTGTGAGAGTATATGAACCAATAATATAACCAAGCATCAAGCTGTAAGTGTCTCATGTTTCCTAATCAGGTCATGAAGAGCAGCTAGAGAAAAAGGGCAGAATCATTCTGGTTAGTAGAGAGGGACAGATGTGGAGGGGCAGAGGTGTCATGAATTTAGCTGGCAATATGGGTCAAGGTATCTTGGTGGTATGGCAAGGAACTGACATGTGACATGGCCTTCTTGGTAGTGGTTTCCTATCTGTACAATGTCCTCCCTTGTGACATGCAGCTGGCTCCCTCATTGCTAACTTTAAGAAGAAATCTAAAACATTACTATTCACCCAGGTATTCAATACTGTCCCTGGTAACCTTGAAATTTTCAGCTGGGAGGGTATGTGATGGTTTTTAGGTATTTTTAAAAAGGTAAAGGTAAAGGACCCCTGACAGTTAAGTCCAATTGCAGACAACTCTGGGGTTGCAGTGCTCATCTTGCTTTACTGGCCGAGGGAGCCAGCGTTTGTCCGCAGACAGCTTCCAGGTCATGTGACCAGCATGACTAAGCCACTTCTGGTGAACCAGAGCAGCGCATGGAAACACTGTTTACCTTCCCGCCGGAGTGGTACCTATTTATCTACTTGCACTTTGACATGCTTTCGAACTGCTAGGTTGGCAGGAGCAGGGACCGAGCAACGGGAGCTCACCCCGTTGCGAGGATTCGAACCGCCGACTTTCTGATCGGAAAGAGGCTCAGTGGTTTAAACCACAGCGCCACCCCTACCTAGGTATTTTTAGATGTTCTTAATTACATTTTATAGGTTTTAAATATATTTGCATTTTATTTTTAATTCTATCTTCTTGTTGGTTTGTTGTTTGGGCTCTTTTGGGAGGAAGAGCAGAATGGAAATTTTAAAAATGAGTAAGTAACTAAGGTGGGTCAAGCCATGAATACCTTTAAAGCAGGAGAGGTGAACCAGATCTAGCTGGTGAGACTAACTGTTATCTCCCACAGCCATTTGGTAGGCAAGTGAAGCCAGCCATGTGTCAAATCACCTGTCATCACAATGACACCAGGTGACCTTAGATTGTCAGGTCTTGCTGATCCCTTTTTTAAGCACTATGCAATGAAGTCCTGTGGCTGAAGATTCCCCACCCATGCCTCTAAAGCAAATAATAATAAGTTTATGATGGATATCAGTGCAGGCAGTGGTGGCTAGTGCCCACTGGGACTGAAATTGTGGTAGACAGGGAGGCCAACAGTAGGTGGAGTCAGAGTCAATGATTGGTGGAGTCCGAGCCAATGACAGAAGGAGCTAACTAATCCTGAATTTGTTCCCTTCTCAACCCTGCAGAGTTCTTCAACAAGTGCAAATCTGTGACTAAGGAGGAAGAAACTCCTAGGCAGAGCCTCTGGGCTGATCGTAAGTGGGGAAAAAGGCAGGCAGGTGGAAGCTAGCTGAGCTGGCGGCTAGCTGAGGACAGACTGAGCCTGGTGGAGTAGTACTCCATTTGCTCTGATGGATCAGCTTTCCCTAGGTGCACAGGAGGGCATGCAACAACTGGGAAAAGATCCCTAGTTATTAAAAATGATTAAAATGTTTGTTTTAATAGCACTCATGTCAATGTTAATGACAAAGCAGACAAGAAAGAAAGAAAGAAAGAAAGAGTCTGCCATAATGTTAACAGACACTGATAATTGTTTTCATTTGTGGAAATGTAAAATGATTGCTGTGAAATTAAAAATTTCATCACAAACCCTGAAGTCATGGTGTAATTATATGTAAGTAGTGAAACCTATGGGTAGTATATATTTGTCCCTGGTGTTGCATATGAGAACATCTATGTTCTCTATCTTGGCACTTCTACTCAAGGAAATGAATTTTAAACATTATACTGAAGAAGAAACTTTATTTATACAGGGATGCTCTTTGCTCAATAAATAGACACCCCCCGAAAAAAACCCTTGCAGTTAGATATCAATTATGTAATCTTCCCCTAATTACCCGTACCAAGTTCTTGTGAGCTGGTGTGATGCTGTGGTTAGTGTTAGGCACAGACTGAGTGACTGTGAATTCTTAGCCTTATTTACATCACAGGGTTATTTTGAGGATAAATTGTGTGGAGGGGTGGAGAGGACAGACATTGAATGCCAAGGGTAGCCACTACAGCTACCATCAACCCTACTCAACACAGCCAATGGCCAGGGATTATGGAAATTCAAGTCTAGAAACATCTGGAGAGCACTGTGTTGGCTATCCTTGAAGCATATGATCTTTCTTGGAAGAAAAGTGGGTTAACAATGAGATGTGTTAGTGTTAGTCATACTCTGAGTAGACCCATTGAAATTAATGAACATGACTGCATCAGGTGAATTAATTTCCAGTGGTCTACTCTGGGTAAAATTTAGTTGGCTACAACCTATAATTAGTTCTTTAAAAAATATTAAAATATATCCCATCTTAAATATTTGCTTGTAAATTAAAGGCAGAGACCTATATGCATGTTGCAACATTGTAAAGGACATGCACAATGATGGCACATTATTAATCAAAGCACCTTCCTACATCATCTTGGAATTTAGCTTCCACTCAATTTAGCTTTGGATGGTGATATTTGTTTCCTCTCCATCGTCATTATTTGAGTGGTTTCCCCCCATTCCCCCACTCCCCTAGGGTAACCACAGTATGTCATACTGTACAGAGGACTGGCCTCTCTTCGTAGGGCCATCAGTAAACAGTCCCTCCTGAAGGCATCCTTTATTTCAGAAGTGGGGCACCTTTGGCCCTCCAGATGTTGCTAAACTATAACTTGCATGAGCCCCACCAAGCATGGCCAAGTGCCAAGGATGATGGGCGTTGTCGCACAGCAATGTTAACCTGCTTAGTTCATCTGATTTAAAGATAAATTACCATCAGAAGTGAGAGAACATCAGGGTTCTTCAAGCTGCCCATCCACAGTTAGCACCTGGACATCAGACTGGAGTGGCACACAGTTCACCTGGTCAAAAGTCTTTCTCACTGTGGTGTACTGCAGAGTTCTATTTAAATTGCCTGCATTATTTCTAAATTTTCACCTATAAATGAGCACATGCAGAATTTTGCCAAACCTGTGCCTTCTTTCATCCCTACTTCTGCTGATGCATTTGGGGGCCGCCACACCTACCCTTTCTTCAAAGCTAGCATGAGACTCCTAAAAATATGTGGGTGGTGAGAGGCTTCTCTGCTCCCCCCCCCCCTTTGCAAACTTAGCTGTTTCAGCATTTCATTTGGGGGCAATACTTTCACTCCTCTCCACATTCAATTCCCTCTCATCCACCCCTCCCCAGCACAATTTGCTTGGCTTGAAAAAAGTGCATGGGTTATGTGTGTGTGCACACAAGCTGCAGCCTAAAATATGCTCTGAATTAAGACAAAAGTGTTGCGTCTCCTGGGTTCTGATTGCTGCTGAAGTGTTCTGGTGTGCGTATGTGTGCGTGTGTGTGCATGTGTGTGTGTGTGTTACTTTATGGCCAAGACAGCCTCTGGGGCTCTCCCTAACAGTTGAGGTCCAGAAAAGGGTCCATTCTGCCGGCTTGGCTGCCCTCCATACTGATGGAAGGGGGAACTCTTTTGACCCCACCCTCTTCCCTCAGCGCATCTGTCCAAGGCTATGCATTGCTTGGCCCCATGTGCTGCAAGCATTTTCTTGGCCTTTGCAGAGTCCTCGGTGCTTCATGCTGGAGGCCCCCATGTCTAAAATTTATCCCTCACCCTGCCCACCTCATCAGCTCTGAATGTGTCATCCAGGAGAAGGAAGAAGTTCACAGATCAGTAAAACAGAGAGTCTGAGACTCTTGCAGCTCAATTTATTCTTATCTCCAAAGGGAAAAGTTAAATATAAAAAGGCAGAGAGAAAGAAGAAGCAGGGATGAAGACAGGGTTTGGAGGAGGAGACAACGATATGCAGAAAATGTTGTCTTTTAACCACTTCGGGAAGTCTAGAAATTTGTTTGTGAGGGGGGCATTGTCTTTGAGCTGTACATACTGTATCCCTTTCAGTTTGAGTTGTTAGAGGAGAAATTTGTAGCCCAGAGGCAGCTGCATACAAGACAAACAGGACAACAAACAAAAGAACTTCTGTATATTGCTCGATCCGATCCAAGGTTTGGGGCTGGGATTTGGGATATGGTCAGTGCAGCTGTCTGGGAATCTGGCTTGTTTGGATCACAACAGTTTAGTCCTAGTAAGGGTTGATGTGCCGGGGGAGTCAGCTATGGAGCTACAGGGGATTGTGTAAAGCATCCGCTTCCAGTCGTGATGATAGAAACTTATTTTCTACAGGCCCTGAACCTGGGTATTAAAAAGGATGGGGAGGTCCTAACCTGGGATAGACACAGGAAGGAACATAGGAATTGGCTTTCTATTGAGCAAGACCATTAGTCCACCCAGCTCAGTAAACATTTTAACACCACAGGTGGAGAACCTGTGGACCTTCAGGTGTTGTTGGACTCCATCTCCCATCAGCCTCAGCCAGCATGGCCAATGATCAATGGTTATGGGAGCTGGATCCCAGCAACATCTGGAGGGCCAATGGCCACAAGTCTCCCATCCCTGCATCATGGAGTTTGTAGGCTATAGAGACTAGGGCAGAGATGAGGAAATTGTGGCCCTCCAGATTTTGAACTCCAACTCCTATCAGTGCTACCCAGGATCATCAATGGTTAGGGGTTGTCGCAGAGTATGTCAGACAGTACATCATATAGTTCAAGGTTGGAATTAACTCTTTAGTAGCAAAAACACAATCTCCACAGACTTGGCTGAGTGTCAGGCCTAATGAGCACAGCAGCTCATTCCCTGTGGAAATTTCTATGGAATTTCTATGAAACCAATTTCTGTGAAATCAGTTGCTGAGACCAAAGGTCCCTGCTTCCTCACATCTGCTTATGTCTCCTTTTCTCTAGGGCTTTCCCCAAGCAATCAGAGACTGTGCTGGTATGTGGCCAGTCTCTCCTCCACCCATTTCATGCCTCTCCTGGTTCTAGGAGACAGGGTGGAGGGGAGCTTGTCACAGCAGGAGGGGCAGACACCCTCACCAACCAGACTCATCTCTGCCTTTTGACCTCCCTTCTGACACTCGCCAGCTTCTGCCTTGGATTCTAGACCTCCCTCTGCCACAGACCCTTCTGGCTCACTAAGCCCTGTTACTCTTTCAGCTTCTGACACCTCCTCTTTCCACTCTTCTCTCTCCAACCAGTTGTCATTGTCCCACCACTGCTCTCCAGGCTCTGAGCCTTCTTCCCTTGGTGGTTCTCCAGCTGCTTCCTCTTACCATTCCTCTGCATCCAATGAGTCCATGACAGGGGTGGTGATGGGAGTTGCAGATGTAAAGGGCCACAAGTACCCAACCTTGGGTTATAACAGCAATAATATTCCCAAGCAAAGGTCACATCCAGTAGTGCCTGGAAGGTCTAAGGAAGGGCAGCTTGCAATCTGTAGCTAAAAGCACAGGTATCAACAGGGCCCAGATAAGTTCCCAGCTCTCTGTGGCCTGTATTTTTGCCCCAGCTAAGGGCTAAACTACTAGGCATCTTCAGTGGTGGCAGGTGCCCATTAGGACTGGTAGGGCAGATAGGAGAAAACCAGTGAGAGGTTGAGCAAACTAATTTTAATTTTGGCCCTATCCTCCTCCTTCCTGCTGTGTTCTACAAGGGGTAACATTGAGACCACAGAGGAGGAAACTCACAGCCAGTGCTCAATGCAGTGAGAAGGAACACAGGTCTTTTAGCGACTGGGCTATATCATCCCTGGTCATTGGGCATGTTGGCTGGGGATAAAGGAAGTTGGAGTTCAACAATATTTGGAGGACCAGTATTTAGAGCCCTTCTTGGTTATTTTCTGCAAACAAAATTGCCCCTATTCTATTGCCTCTCCAGTATGTGTGTGTATCAGTGTTTCCCCCCAAAGGGAAAAGAACAGCAAGTGATATCTAAAGATGGGTATATCTGTCAATTTCAGTTTCTCTCCCTGTCTGACTCTTAAATTCAGTTCACCACAGATCCAAATCAATGTGTGACAATTAAAAAAAAACCCCACAACTTTTCTAATCTGCACATTTTTTGTATGCAGTGTAGCCCAAAACATGCATTTCTATAATCTATTTCCCCTAATACATTTGTGATTGCCCATAATTTATGCACTATATGCACACTTTCTCCTAACATATGCAATTCCAGATACTTTTTTTGGTAGGCAAACTACAACTTAAAATTCAGAGAAGTGCAATTTTTGAAGCATGTATGTGTGTTCGCATCCTTTTCCAAGAAATATAAAATAGGTATGTTCACAATGAAATGAGAACCACATTGAATTTCTTGCAGTGGTGTTGTTTTACATAACTTAAAGACAGTATTTATGAATGAATGACTACATTCACACCATGCATGTAAAGCACTATGATATCACTTTAAGCAGTCATGGCTTCCCCCAAAGTATTGTGGGAATTGCACCTTCTTAAAGGTGCCAAGTGCTGCTAGGAGTTCCCTCTCCCTCTCTAGAGCTAAAATTTCCAGATTTGCCTATGAAGAAGAAGAAGAGTTTGGATTTGATGTCCTGCTTTATCACTACCCAAAGGAGTCTCAAAGCGGCTAACATTCTCCTTTCCCTTCCTCCCCCACAACAAACACTCTGTGAGGTGAGTGAGGCTGAGAGACTTCAGAGAAGTGTGACTAGCCCAAGGTCACCCAGCAGCTGCATGTGGAGGAGCAGGGAAGCGAACCCAGTTCACCAGATTACGAGTCTACCGCTCTTAACCACTGCACCACACTGGCTCTGTTGATTGATAAACCATTCAGGGAATTGTAGCTTTGAGCTTATCCACACTTACCTTTCCTCCACTCTTTCCAGGTATGGTCCTGCATTTTAAAGTTTGCTGTCCAAGCACCCCTAACAACTCTTAACACTCTTAACAAACTACAGGTCTCAGAGGTCTTTGGGAGGAGCCATGCCTGTTTAAAGAGGTATCATAGTATTTTTAATGTATTGTGTGAATGTGGCCCAAGTTCCCTTGGTGGTTTTCAATATATACATAAAAACAATGGATATACAATGAAACAGATTCAGTGTTCAAAAGTGATGGAGAATTTCATAAACACAACAAAACAAAAGTGTATATAAGATTTAGATATGGAGTTTGTAGAGTTAGAAGGGGCCCTGAGGGTTATCTACTCCAACCCGCTGCAATGCAGGAATCTCAGTTAAAAGCATCCATGACAGGTGGCCACCAAACCTCTGCTTTTAAAAACTCCAATGAATGACATTTAATGAATTAGGTAGGTTTGCCATTAAATGCAACTGAATAATAATATTCAGGGGCATTTAATGGCAAACCTACCTAATTCACAGTTATTGAACCATTACATGAACCAGAACACAGCCTTCCTTTGAAATTCAGTTTTCCAGATTTTGCAATGCAGTTCTCCAGCCAAGTAATAGGTATAGAAAAGCATATGTCAGAGGAAATTGTACATCAAAATGCAAGTATTGGGGGGGGGGGATATACAAAAATGTGTGGTATCAGGGTCATACTGCCTCTGACAGTATGGGGAGAACATAGCCATAATGGCTGGTAGCCACGGGTAGCCTTATCCTCCACTGATTGAATCAAAAAGCCTTCCAGGTTTAAAGCCAACTATGGCATTCACTCTAAAATAAAAAATAAAAATAAAAATGGCCACCAATTTAGAAGCTGTCAGTGGCTACTAGTCATAATGGTTATGTTCTCCTTCTATGTCTGGAGACATTATGCTTCTGCATATCAGTTTCTGTGAATGGGGAGAGTGCAGGTGTCCAGATGACCACTATGAGAACAGGATGCTGAACTAGATGGGTCTTTGGGCTGATCCACCAGGGTTCTCCTGGTGTTCTTATGTTCCAGACAGTGATCTGGAGCAACCAGTTGCCAGGGAAACAGAAGGGAAGCTGGCTGCTCCACCCCTTCTCTCAACCTTCCCCAGGGTAATTTGGGATAGGCTGGCCTGTAGAGGGCACTCAGAACCATCTGACATGCCAAAACTCAGAAATCAAAGTTGTTGAGCTTTTCTTGGGAAAGAGGGCATTGCAGCAGGGGTAGGCTTTGGTTGGGGATGGGGGTAGAACCTCAGATAATAGAGTATTTCCAATGCTTTTCAATAATATTTGTGGGTCTAGGGGGGCTTTGCCCATGGCAGGCCCCTTATAATGTCCAGTTGTTCCAGCTAAGCGCACCAATGCATCAGTGTTGATGTTTTTAAACTGACCCATTAATGTGAACCAGGTTCTGTGCTGGTTTGGTATCAACAATTGAAATTGAAATTGAAATACTTTATTGTCACTTGTACAATTTGTATACAGTGAGATTACATGAGCACCCTCCCTCAGCTCTCTTAGTCTTAATTCCCCTCGTTTACTGATGCACACACACCAAACCCGAAAGTCAGTTGTTCATTCAGCAGCCTAACAGCCCATGGATAGAAGCTGTTTTTTACCCTGTTGGTGCGACTAATCATGCTTCTATATCTTCTGCCTGACGGCAGATCAAGAAAGTGCCGGCCAGGGTGTGAATCATCCCTGAGAATTTTCCTCACTCTCCTGAGGCAACGATCTTCTGCTATTTCATCCAGTGGATTCATGGGACAGCCCATAATATCTTGTGCTGTATTTAACACCCTCTGTAGGCACTTCCTATCAGATGATGTCAAACCAGCATACCACACCGTGATGCAGTATGAAAGGACACTTTCTATTGTTGCCCGGTAGAAGGAGATCATCAGATGTTGATTGACATCGTTCTTCCGCAATACTCTGAGGAGATGGAGTCTCTGATGGGCTTTCTTAACCACCTGGGTTATATTTAACGGTTCTAATTATATTCTGGTTCAGGAAAAAAACACAGATTATTCACACCAGTTTTTGGTTCAGGCTTAGTTTGAATTCCCCCCTGGCCCAGACCTACAAGGATCTGTTTACAACATTAAATGTTTCACTGGAGTCAGCTCAACTGCCTCACAGAAATTACATACGCATGCGCACGTGCGTGCACACACACGCGCACACAAAGTTATGTAAAGTTAGGACATTTCAGTAGATCTTTTATTCCTCCTTTCAACATATACTGCAGATATTATGAAATATTATGATGAATGCAAATGCTAGAATCATATATAGTACGGATGGCAAATCATTTATATCAGGATAGGAGTGGGGAACTTTTTACAGTCCAAGGGCTACATTCCCATCTGGATAAATTTCCTGGGGCCACATGGATCAAAAGTGGGCAGAGCAACAAATGTAAATGTAGTCTTTGTATGGTGAGCTAGTTTTTAGACACACTCGTCTTCCTTTCCCCTCTCTATCCTCCATCCTTTGAAGGTCCATTTGATGGATCCCATGTCCACTTCTTAGGCTGCCTTGAGTACATCAAGTTCATTACCTCCTTCCAAAGCAGATTCAATCCAGGACATTAACATTTGTTTACTGCCTAATGTGTCTCAATTTCTACAGGGGCCTACAGCTGATTTTACACACAAACACACACACACACACACACACACACATTAAGAAATTATTCATTGCTTAAAGCCTTTGGTTATTTAGACATGTAACTCCAAATCCTGCTTCCAATTATATTTGTATAAATATAGAAGTTTGCAGAGCTGCTCCTGATTTTCTACAAGGTATCTGAGCATCCATTGAGCCTTCTGATATCTGCCAAAGTAGCATCACTTCTGGGCATGCAGCCCAAGGTAAGAGTCTTAAGTAGGCTCTCTTTTCAGGGTATGGAAGTTCTGTGCCCTATTTTACAGTGGACAGCCTATGCAAAGAACTTACCAGTCACAGTCCAGTTTAAAGATAAAGTGTTGGAAGTGCAGATACACAAGATCATTAAGTTTGTAACGTAAGGGTTAATTATATTATCAGCAAGTCATATAACCATGGGGGAGGTGTTGCTTAGCAACCAGGCAGAGTGGCATGATGTTTGCTGCGGCTACATCTGATTAGCTGTGGATTTCTTTTCTCTCTGGTCTCAGTCTACATTATATAAATGATTTTACTAACATAAAGAACCCCAAGAAAGGAGATCAGAAGGGAGGAGTTTTGACGTTACCAATCAACTATGAGCCCCTATACTGAGCAGGCACACAGGTCACCTGAGAACTCCTGTATGATTGCCAGAGTTCCCTGGGAAGAGGAGTTGCTTGTCAAACCTCTCCAGGAACTGTAGCTCTGTAAAGGGAATAGACCTGTCCTAACTACTATCAGCAATTATCATGTTTGACAAACTACAGCTCCCAGGATCTTATTCAATATTTTATTGAATCAAATATTTTGAATTGAATATATTGAATTCAATATTTTATTGAATAAAATATTGGGGGAGGGCAGGTAAGCCCTGCCTCACATAATAAATCCATCAACTTGAGGGGGGCAGCCCCTTCAAATATTTTGTTGGGGAGCCAAAGACCCTATACTCCTATAGCCGTCCTTATCTGGGGAAAGGTATTGCAGTTCCATTTCAAGAATAGCCGTTATTTCTAAATTTGCATTTATCTAGGGTTGCCATATGTCCGGGTTTTCCCTGGACACACGCTCTTTTTCAGGCTTAAAATTTGTGCCCGGGTGGAAATTTAAAATGTGACAAAATGGCCAGGGTTTTTTGTTTGGCTGTGCGCAAGCCCCGCCCCTTGGCCCGCGAGCGCCAGCAGGAACTGCTCTTTGTCTGAGATTTCGTCGCCCCATCGTGGCTGGAGTTGAGCTCCTTCTTCTTCTGACTTTGGCCGGCGGCGGCAACATCGTGGGAGCGAAAAAAGGCGGGGAAAGAGGTGGCGGGGAGAGAGAGAATGGCAGGAAGAGACTGAGCGGAGCAGCCGCGCAGCCTTGCCTCAGACTGGGCTTAGCTGGAGCCGCTGCTGCTCTTCCTCATCCTCTTCCTCTGCGTGGGAGAAGACGGGGTGGCGGCAGAGCCTGGACTCCCCTCACACTATCGCCACATAGCGAGAGCCTCCGCCTCCTCCTGGGCCTGCCCATCCTGTTCCCAGGCGTGCCAACCTGTGTGTTTGTATGCATACGTGCGAGTGAGGGAGAGGGAAAGAGCAGGAGGAAGGGAGACCGAGAGACAGGCAGTCACCTCGCAGCACCTGACTGCAGCAGCACTTCCTGATTGAAGCCCCCCAGGACAAAATCGATAGTGCCTCTCTCTCTCTCAGACTCCCTCCCCTTCCTCCCCCAGTGTGTCTCCTCCACATCCCCCCTCTCCCACTCTCTTTTTCCATCCAACGATCCCTCCCCACACACCACACAATCCCCTTTCTCTTCCCTTTTGGGGGCGTCCTCCAGAAAATGAGGCTATCTTTGGCTCTGGGAGACCCTTCTTCTCCCCAAGTGGGACTTACTGATTTAATCTCCCTCCTCTCTCCTTTACCCCAATCTCTGCTGCGCTCCCTGATTTCTTCCCCAAACGAGTTTTCCTCCCTCTTCGATTTCTGATCGCTCCCCATTTCCTTGCTCTCCCTTTTTCTGTTGCTGCATTCCCTTGCCCCCGCCCCAGCCTCTTGCCATTGCATAGCTTTCTCAGTGCTTCCCTTGCCCCTACCCCCCTAGCACTCCCCTCTCCTCCTCCAGACCCTCTTCATTTCCTTCCCTCTCTCTTCTCCTTCTGCTGGGATCCCTCTTCCATTCGCCCCCCTGACTCCCTCGTCCTGCCAAGGGCTTCCCCCTCCCCCTCCCCTTCCCCCCTCCAAGTCCAGTGTTCTACCCGCTACACTACACTGCCCAGCCTCTGCCTAATGCTGAGTAAGAGCCTCATCCAGGCTCTGTCCATCTCTTGAAACCTCTCCCTGATCGTGCAATCTTCTGCTTGTTTTAGGGCCATAGCTCAGTGGCAGAGCATCTGCTCTGAATGCAGAAGGCCCCAGATTCAATCCTCAGCATCTCCAGGTGGGCCTGGGTAAAGAGTCTCTGCCTGAAACTCTGGAGAGCTGCTGCCAGTCAGTGTAGACCTGGAGGTAGGCAAATGCGTCTTCCTTTTTGCTCTTCAAAATATGGCAACCCGAAAGCGTATGCCCAAATCCATGGAAATCTCTTTGATTCTCTTTTTGGATATTGTCTAAGTGCCAGCCATGTGTGTGTGTGTGTGTGCATGTACATCTTAACGAGGACTGTGCTGGCAACTTGTTGGACAAAAAAAAAAAACCTAAGGAGAAAACCAGGTTCAACAGAATGGAATGGAACATCCTGAAACAGAGCATGGCTGGCTGACTTTCACATTGAAAAAGGAGAACCCTGCACTGCAACGTTTTGGTACAGGTCAGATAGACAGACAGACACACAAAAATATTATAGTAGGTTCAGGTGGCATTGGCATGTAGGGACTGGACCTTTGGTGGGATTGGTGTGGAGGGGAGATTTGAGAGGGAGAATCACTTCTCTGTTCTGGCTGGAAGTTTTATTCATGTGTTTTTGCCACTCTACCTGCTTTTATCTCTTTTTAGAATTCTATACTATATTGTTACAACCTGCCTGGGACCTTATGGTAAAGTGCAGTTAAGAAATCTCAAATAAATATACTTTTTGGATAATGTATGAATAATATTCATTCATTTATCACATTTATATGCCATCTTTAATGCAAGGAGCTCAAGGTAGTGACCCCTCTCCTCAGTTAATGGCTCTCCCTCTCCTCAGTTAATCCCCAGAACAACCCTGTAAGGTAGGTTAGGCAGTGGCTGGCCCAAGGTTACCCATTGACCTTGATGGCCAAGTGGGGATTGGAACCCAGGTCTCCTAGATCCCTGTCTGGCAGTTTAATCACTGCACCACACTGGCTTAACAACAACAACAACAGAATAATAAATTCTTTACTTCAAAATTAATTAATGATTTCTTTTTTATAAAATAAAATACAATACAATATATCTATTATTTATTGAAGGAAAAGAGGAAACTACCGGTTTACGCTTATTGATGGCACTCTTAAAAGCAGGATGAAATCGGATGATTTTAGGGGTTATCATTTTTAACTAGCAATTTTCTGTGAAACGAAAAGGATTAGTGTGCTCCTTTGTTAATAATTTCAGTTGAAATTAAGGGAATGGGCACCTGAGACCAGAGCTTAAATTTATACTTAACAGAAGGCAACTGTCATGATTACGCTGGAACTGAAATTTATACTTAACACAGGGCAACCGGAGTGAAGCTGGCAAATCATCACCTTCTTGACAGTAAATTGCAAGGAAATATAAATATGCCCATCATAATTAAGTAGTTTTCAAAATTAATGATTCTCTTTGTTGTATTTGTTGCTTTTAAAAAGCATACTCTGTTTGCTGTAGGCCAGATTCCCCAACCTAATACTATCTAAATGTTGTTGGACTACAACTCCCAGGAGCCCCAGGCAGCAGGCCCAATGGTCTGAAACGATGGGAACTGGAGTCCAACAACACCTGAAAGGTCACCAAGTCTGGCTGGCCTAGGCAGATTCTCCTTTGCTTGCGTTATAGCTGTGGTCAGAGTGTCACAAGACTTGCCAGCAGAGATGGGGAACCTTTTTTCTGTCTGAGGCCTGCACTCCTTTCTGAATAACCTTCTGAGCAATGCCATTTTCCTAGAAAAAGAGATGCCAGAACTCACAATGAACACCTCCCTTGTTTCCTTAGAATGGCAATGGTGCCCACCTGAGAGGTACTGGAACTAGGAGTGCCAGCTTGGTCCTGTGACCATGGGTGCTCGGGGCTGTGGGTACCATGCAGCATGCATGGCTCTGGCATCGAAATTTGTGGGTGCCCAGACCCTTCATGGGGAGCTTTTGGGTGCTCGGGCACCCAGGGTCCCACAGAATTGATACCTATGGCCGGAACTGAGTTCCAGTGAGTTCTGGCTGAAAAAAAAAAAGTTCTGCTTCCGAGAGCCATATTCTTGCTTGGCGGGATACTGAAATCCTCAAATGAAAGGAAAAACAGACAACCGAGAGAGACGGCTCAAACAGATTTATTCAATTGACTAAGGCCTTTTGAAAGCAGAGTAGGCAAGGTACAACCTTTTGCACAATCCTTTTATACAATTTCAGCAAATTCCAAGTCCCATCAAAGAGCTACCCAACCGATATCCCAAAGTCTAGTTATTCTATGTATTTATTTTCTAACCCCACCGCCACCCCTCCAACAACATAAAACCATAAATGTGTGCATCCCTCAATCTTTTTGCCCTACCAATATACATACATAGGCCTTTCTGATTCCCACTAATGTTGAGGGATAATTCTGGTTCTGGGTTAGGGTTTCTAGTCTTCCTCCCCTCCCCTCCCTGACTCTTATACAGCACCACAAGGCTTGAAATTAGTCTTGGCCTTGTGCCATAGCTGTGTCTACCAAACCATTTAAAATTATTGCTGTCCATTCCCCCAGGGCCAATAGGAAGTTCAGCTGTGATTCCAGCAACAAGCTAAAAAATAAATGATCACACACACAAAAAGAGGGGGGAAATGTTGTGAGGGTGAAAGAGGCTGCAGTGGTTAAGGGGGAAAGGGCCTGTTTGCTGTACTTTGATTTCTCTGCATTGCAAAAGTAAAGCAAGCAAGCTAAGGATTTGGAGGAAATCTAAAAGGAGTTGAAACAAATATTGTCAGAGATGAGCTATCAGTGCCAAAATGTGAGAGCCAAGTCCAAGTCAGGCAACCAGACGAGGTGCTGGATTTGGTGCCAGGAAAGATCTGGAGTCATTGCTCAGACAAAGCCCAAGGCTGACTAAGAAGCCTCATTAGTCAGTCCTGGTGATGAAAGCCATTGACCATCCTCAATATCACTCTTCATTCCATGAGAGTGTTGCCTTTCAGATGTTTTTGGCTCCTATCTCTGACTGTTTGCCATGCTGCGTGGAGCTGATGGAGTCCAATACCATCTGAAGGACCACAGGTTCCCCATCTCTGGTCTAAGGCCTTGCAGCAATTACAATACAGAGGGAAGGCTGAACCTATGAACCTCATAGCTCATACTCTGAGCCATTCTACTATATCTCATTAAAGATGATAAGCAGGAACCAACAACATTTTTGCAAACCCTGGGCCAGGAATGGGGAACACCAGTCATCCTTGACCATGCTGATGGGACTTGAGGCAAGATATTCTCCATCCTTGCTTTACTGCTTAGTATAGGGGGAATGTTTTTCAGCATCAGGGCCACATTCCTTTTGGGGCAATCTTCTGGGGGCCACGTGCCAATGGTGGGTGGAATCAGAGGCAAAAGTGGGCAGAGAAAGCTATATGAACCTTTGTATAGTGAGCTAGTTTCTACACACACACACATATACGTATACATATACATATACATATACATATACATATACATATACATATACATATACACACCCCTCTCTGTACATGCATGTCTATCCTGTATGTCGCCTGGAAGAGTATAGAAAGGCCCCAACCACAATGCCCATTGCCACTGCTGGCCTGTGTGCCTCAAGAGGGTTGGCCAACGAAAAACATGGTCCTCAGGCTGAAGGAGGCCCCCAACCTCTAGTTTAGGAAATGTTCTAGCCTGTATCTTTGTTGAGACACAGCATGAGGCAACACCAGTCTGATGCTTGAACCTGAAAAGCTGATGCCTTCATCAGATTCCTTTGTAGCCAAAGGAGAAACCCTGTTTCTCTAAAATAATGCCATTAAGACATATTACAGCCCCAGATGTGCTAGTGCAGGGGACCCAGTGCAATTCATTTACTTTTTAATAATAATAAAAACATAATAAAAAACATACATCTTGCTGGTGGGGTGGGGGAGTTATCAATATATATTGTTTGCTGAGTGTGGTGGTTGATTCATCTCAGTTGTTACCCAGATTGTGCACCATGTTCCTCAGTTTCAGGATAATTTGATGTGATGCCTCTCAACACAAAACATTTGCTCTCCATTCAATGTCCTCATCACCAGCTCCTGTGCACAACGAAATGGTTCATTTAATGAAGGACGTCCTATGTTTATTTATGCATTTCTCTGCAGTTTAATTCCTGGGTGATAATTACCCTCCTTGCCCAAGTCTTCCTTTCTCTGCTGAATTAAAAAGGTTACCCACATATAAACACATCCTCAAGAGAACACAAGGACATTTCTCAGAAACCCTACAGATTAAGGCACCACAAAAACCCTCAGATTAGCCTTAACCTTTTGCATCTTTTCTATTTTCACACCAACACCTATGTCACACTGCCCCATTTAAAGGAAGGTCCCTCTCAACCTGAAAGGGAATAATTGTCCTGTGGAAACTAAGGTGGCAATGACCCCCATAAATATTCTTTGTTTTGTTTGTGAATCAAAATCTTGTAGTAGTTCTTGTTTTTCCTCCTCCCACACCCTCCAGCTTCCTCTAACTTTAGATGCAATCCCTACAGCCCAGTGGTTCTCACTGGCAGTTAACCGTGCCATTCACTGTCTTGCCTTAAGAGGAAAGGAAAATAGCTGTTAACGGGAGAAATTGCAGCTAATTCCCACCTACCTGCCCGCTTCACCCACTTCCAGTGCTGCCTTGTGTTTTGATAGCATATTATATTTCCTAGTTCTCTTCATTTCCCCCTTTCTTCGAATAAACTTGCTGTCGTCCAGGCCCATGGAAAATGTTCATTGCACGCCATCCTATTCCAGCTAGCTGAGATGTACAGGCAGAAGAAATGAAATTTGAAATACATCTCTTCAAGAGAGTTGGCATGCATGCAAAATGCAAGGGGGGTGGGTGGGTAGATAAAGATCATCATTAATATTCCCGCATATCCATCTTAAGCAAACGACACAGGAGGCTACAATCCACTTTTGAATGATATTCCAGTGGATCACTATAGAAGGCTGGAATTTTTAGCGGCTGCAGGTTCCTGGGATAGGAGTGGCCTCTTCCTCTTGATTTCCATAGAGGTTAATGGTGACTTGGCTTTCAGGTTCCAATATTTGATCCTTTCTCCATTTGGCTGACAACAGCAATATGGACTTTAATGGTCAGCCCATGGATGAGATACAGCTCTATAAATTCGGTCTGCTGTCTGCAGAGGAGGTGCTTTTTACATAAAGCTATTCTGAGACGACAGAGATCCAGTAAACTGAGCTCAGCTACATTACTGGAGATATATCTACACGTTTTTATTACTGGAAATGGCATTAGGCTGAGCAACCTGACAATTCCTGCTGCCCCTACCCATATAGAGTGATTGGGGAAATGAACTCATATCCACATGAATCCAGCTTCTTTCTGGGCCAAATGAGGCAAGATGCAGAAGATGCAATCCTAGATCCTCTGTCATCTTTCTTCAAAGCAGCCACAGGGACTGAATTGGTTTGAGGCTAAACTGGATTGGACTGTGATGGTGGTGGTGTGGCAGTGGGAATCCCTTCCACAATGCAGTTTCCCTGAATGAAATCTGCCTCTTCTCCAAAGGCACTAATGGTCACAAAAAAGACCCACTTGGGAGTTGCAGGTGGGGAGAAAGCATGCTGTTGTGGGCTTCCCACTAGGGCATCTGGTTGGCCACTGTGAGAACAGGATGCTCATGGACTAGAATGGCCATTAGCCTGATCCACCAGGCTCTTCTTATGTTTTTAAGACAGGAATAATATGCATAGTGGCTTTAGGGCATGTGTAGTTTAGTTTAACCTAGTTCTAGTCTAGTTTAACCTAGACAGCATCTTAAAAAGTAGAGACATCACCTTGCCAACAAAGGTCCGTATAGTAAAAGCTATGGTTTTCCCAGTAGTGATGTATGGAAGTGAGAGCTGGACCATAAAGAAGGCTGATCGTCGAAGAATTGATGCTTTTGAATTATGGTGCTGGAGGAGACTCTTGAGAGGAAATCAGCCCTGAGTGCTCACTGGAAGGACAGATCGTGAAGCTGAGGCTCCAATACTTTGGCCACCTCATGAGAAGAGAAGACTCCCTGGAAAAGACCCTGATGTTGGGAAAGATGGAGGGCACAAGGAGAAGGGGACGACAGAGGACGAGATGGTTGGATAGTGTCTTCGAAGCTACAAACATGAGTCTGACTAAACTGCGGGAGGCAGTGGAAGACAGAAGTGCCTGGCGTGCTCTGGTCCATGGGGTCACGAAGAGTCGGACACGACTAAACGACTAAACAACAAGTTTAGTTCTGTGAAATAGGAGGTCTTAAATCAGAGGCTGGATAGAAACCAGAGGACGTGGTTAAATAAAACCATCTCCTTCAGAGCCCCAGCCTGATCTTGTGGCAGCTTTAAGGCAGGTATGAGGAATCTTTGTCCCCTGGGATGCTACTATACTGCAACTAATGCTCAATGGCAAGACATAAGGAGAGATGTAGACCAAAACCACCTGGAGGTCCACATCTGCTTTACAGCTTTGAAAAAAGTTTTGGGAGACCCAGTTTCCCATTGACTTTCATGTTGTGCCCAGTTGTCTCTTACATTAAGTTCTCCCCCTGCCCCACCAAAAAAAAGAGAAAAAAAAGCTTTTTCATGTCTAGAATCCAAAGTACCATCAAATTTTGCTAATGGGAACCAATGGGTTACTCGAGGGGTGGACTCTCCCTCACTGGAGGTCTTAAATCAGAGGCTGGATAGAAAGCCATCTCTTGGGGGTGCTCTAGCTCTGGATTTCCTGCACTGGGCTAGATGGCCTTACAAGACCCACTCCAAGTCTGATTCCATGTATCTAAGGCAGAGTCACGGCAAATGCTCAATAGACTGTTCTTGAATGAAAGAGGTAGGCATTTTCTCACCAAGAGATGGCAAAAGATATCCCTGGCCCACTCACTACAGTCTGAAGCTTCAGGCACAAATCTGAGTCCAGGAGCACCTCAAACTCATAAGACTTATGGGAAGAGGGGGGCAGATGGAGAGAAGATGGAACTTCTACAGATGTATGTGTCATAGTAGTGTGAGATATAGTGGCACGAGCTTGGGGAAAGGACAACTCCTCTGACTCATCGGCTGAACACATTGTCCTGCACATATTTAAAGCAATGTGCCATTAAAAATTAATGATCTAGTTGGGGTGGGAGAGAATCTAGGAGATGCAGCCATGTTAATGCATGGAGAGAAAGAGAGAGAAACCTCAATGACCACAGCACTGGTCCTTTTTGAGATGATGTCATGGTTTCTTAAGAGAATATCATTGGAATGATGTGGCGATAAGAGTAGACACTGTTCCAGCACCCCAGATCATTCTTGGAAATGTCTCTGCCTTGAGGAGGTGAGCAACATCCCCCCCCTTTTCTGGGGCCACATTCCCTTGGGAGTAATCTCTCAGGGACTGGAGCTGAAGTCGAAAGTGGGTGGAACCAACTGCTACTTAGTCTTTCTTTCCCCCATATCCCCTCTCCTTGCTACTCATATAAAATTATGTAAAAGAGAGTATGTAGAGAAATAGGGCCACACATTGCCCATATGAACATAAGAAGAGCCTGCTGTATCAGGACAATGGCCCATCTACTCCAGTGTCCTGTTCTCACAGTGGCCAACCAGATGCCTGTGGAAGACCTGCAAGCAGAATTCAAGCCCTCTCTCCTTTCCTGTGGTCTCTAGCAACTGGCGTTCAAAAGCATGACAGCCTCCAACTGTGGCAGCAGAGCAGAGCCCTCATGGCTAGTACCCATTGATAGCCTTATCCTCCATGAAGTTGGCTAGTCCTCTTTTAATGCCATCCAGGTAGGTGGACATCTCTACCTCCTGTGGGAGCAAGCTTAACTATGTGCTGTGTGAAGAAATATTTTCTTTTATCACCATTACCACTCCAAGCAGCAGCAGAGAGGGGAGAAAAAGAGATAAAAGAGGAAGACCCTCCACTGTTAGGAAACAGTGAGCAACACAATCCATTCTCTCTCTCTCTCTCTCTCTCTCTCTCTCTCTCTCTCTCTCTCTCTCACACACACACACACACACACACATGCAAGATACACACAAGCATAGAGTTCACTTTGCAAATTTGTGGGGCCATTTGATTTCAGCTCTAAAAATAAACATAACATGGATGGTATTCGTGATTTCAGCTTCCATCACCACCTCTAAAAGCAGAAGTGAAAAGAAAGAGAAAAGAGGAAGACTCTCCACTGCCCCTAAATGAGCATCCCCATTTATTCTCCCCATGCACAGAGAGAGAAAAAAACCAATCAAGACACAGAGAAGGAGTTCAATAACTGAAAACAGGGTGGCAGACTTGAGGGACTGTTTGGTCTCAGCCCTAAAAAAATAAAATTCTAATTGAATAAATTCATAATATTGGTCTCTGGCACCACATCTCATGCTCTAGCCTTTTGGGAATTGTCATCTGTGAGCAAGTTTGAGGAGCAAGAGAGGGTTTCGCAATCCAAGTCTTCCTGGTTCTTTGCCAGGCTGCAACACACAGCTTCTCCAAATGCCGAAAGACAACTCTAAATGCTGAGAACGTCTTTTGGATGACTGGCTTGGAAAGGTCTTCTTTCTCCAATCTCCTCCCATACTTGTAGCCTTCAAGTCAAAGGAAAATAAAATTTTAAAATATCCTGCCAAACCTATGGTGCTTTTTGTTTTAGTTGTTTTAAATATTATTATTTTAGAGTAGAATTCTCCTATCTGGTTCCAGGTATTAACACATAGGCTGCACCAGATCAGACAAATGCCAACAGTAGCACAAATCAAAACACTGGGATGATGGAATTGAAGCAACACCCACCAGCTGGATGAACATTGTAGTAGGGCATGCCCTGGTAACATCCCAGCTGGGCTACAGTAATACACTCTATGTGGAATTATCATTGAAGAAGAAGAGAAGAGTTTGGGTTTGATATCCCACTTTATCACTACCTGAAGGAGTCTCAAAGCAGCTAACAATCTCCTTTCCCTTCCTCCCCCACAACAAACACTCTGTGAGGTGAGTGAGGCTGAGAGACTTCAAAGAAGTGTGACTAGCCCAAGGTCACCCAGCAGCTGCATGTGGAGGAGCGGGGACGCGAACCCGGTTCCCCAGATTACGAGTCTACTGCTCTTAACCACTACACCACACTGATGGTTGTTTAGGAACTGCAATTTCTGGCATCAGTTGCCATGAACACATAGCACCCACTGGTTGCTCATTTGTTTCTAGATTAAATTCAAATGGATTCAAATCTCCAGGACCTGATGAGTTGCATCTAAAGGCGCTTGTGGATGTAATCTCAGAGCCTTTGTCTATAATATTTGAGAATTATTGGAAAACAGGTGAGGTCCCTGCAGAATGGAGGAGGGCAAACGTGGGGGAGGGGGAGGGGAGAGAAGAACCAAATAACTACTGACCAGTGAGCCTGACATCAATAGCAGGAAAGGCCCTAGAACAGATAATTCAACAGTTGGTCTGTGAGCATTTTGAAAAGGATGATGTCATTACTAAGATCCAGCATGGGTTTCTCAAAAATAAGTCATGCCAGACAAATCTCATTTCTTTTTTTTTTAATGGAATTACAAACTTGGTGGATCAGAGGAGTGCTGTGGGCATAGTGTATCTTGAATTCAGTAAGGTTTTTGACAAAGTCTCCCATGATATTCTTGTGAGGAAGCTACTAAAATGTGGGTTGAATGAGGTAACTGTTTGGTGGATTTGATTGACAGACCGAACCCAAAAAGTACTCATTAATGGCTCCTAGTCATCCTGGAAAAAAGCTACAAGTGAGTGCCACAGGGTTCTGTCCTGTTGTCACTTCCAAATTCTTCTCAGAAACGGATTTTAATTTGAGATGATAAAAGAAACTCCTTTGCCTCTTCCTCTCCCACCCTCCTCTGGTGAGCCTTCAAACCTTCCTCACTTCTGCTTAGCTGTCTGTTGCTCTGGTAGCAGCAGCAGTGAGCGGAAGAGAGGAGGCCTGGAAGTTTATGGGTAAGTGGGGAGGCAGAGAAAGGGTTTGTAGGCTCGTGGAAGGAAGGGATTTTGGCAGCTTAGGAATGGTGGGGAGTTTCTAGTGATAAGAGGGCTAAGGAAGGAGTCACTGGAAAGTGACTTTAATCCAACTGGTTTTTTTAAAAAATATTTTTTATTAACAGGCCAATCAAATCACATTAATTCCAAATCACATTAGTTCCAAATTACACAGCCAATTTTTAAAATTTTTGTTGGGGGTACCCATACTTCGAGCTCCGAAAGGGATCCAAACATCCCTCTTGCTGCTGCTTTAATTACACAGTTCTGTCCAGATAGTCTCTTTGTTATTTTCCTCATCTTCTTGTTGTTATCATATATTCCTTTCTTTGTGATCTCTGATAGTCTCCACAAGCGGGTTGAAAACAAAACATGTTATACCCTGTGTGGATTTTATGCTTCTCCAAGAGCCATATCAAAAAAAGACAGACACCATTTCCACTCCTCCGTACAAAACATTCCCACAGTCTGTCCCTTGATTTCCACAGGCCTGCCAGTCTGTCATCAATTTTCTCAGGGGGCCCTGCCAGGTCAAACTCACATTCTCTCACATTCCGATATAATAACCAACCATGGTCCTCGTCCCCCTCGTCCTCCTGTGGGCAGGTCTGCCGTAACAAGTCTCTATTTATAACTGCGTCACAAAGCTTTCTTTCCTTTCCCGATGTTCCCACAAGCCATATCTTTGATTAGTAATTTATTTCCACACAGTTCTTAATTTCCTGCTTGTGATCAGTAATTGCAACGATTCTTTCTCGGGGGGGGGGGGAGGGTTATTGGGTACTTACATAAGACAAAAAAAGAAAAGTTTTTTCCTCCCCCCCTTTTCAGTTTCGTTACGACATACCAATCCTTTGATAAGTCTTCTTCTTGATTTATTATCCAGCCCGTCGCTCCACTTCACAGAGATCCCTTTAATTAGCAGTCTTTACTCCCGATCTTCACTCGAAGTATGTGCATTTGCTTCTTTTCTAATTGTTTATTTTAAGCTGCTGCAACTAGCTGCACAATCAGAGACAGCGTCAGGGAGAGCCAGAGCCACACAAGGGCTTTGTGCCTAGTGCCCTCACCCCCTTCTTTCGAATCCAGGGGTGATTTATGGCAACAGCAAGCAAGGCAGTGTTCCCCATTCCCTTGGGGTACAAGGGAGGCTGCATACTCCCATATCAGCCTCTTAATTACCTCGTGTGAGCCGGAGAGATGGTATTGTCAGCCATCTTCCAATGCGCCCCTAGCTGCTCCCTAAATCCAACTGTTTCGCATAAAGATCTTCTCCTGTTTTTACTGTTGGCAGGATGGTCCAAGACTAGCTTTATTAAATCTGTGATAATCTATGGTTTAAAGAGCTACTAATCTTTTTCATATCTGTGGCTAGAAATATAATAATATAATATTGGAAAACAGCTACCAACTTAACTCTAGAGGTATGATCAGATAGAATATGGAATGCAAAGACCAAAGACAGTTTTGATACTGTATGGTGCATGTTTATTTAGTATAGTGGAAAAGACAATATTGCCCTCTCACCACCAGCTACCCATGACTCACTATGGGACAATCATGTTAAGTCATATTGTAGAATACACCTAACTGATGTAATCAATTCTAAACCATTTACAAACTTAGGGCTTGTCCATACTTACCTTTTGTCCCACTCTTTTTTGCCACAGGTCTGTGCTTAAAAGCTCTGTGTCCAAGCTATGGTCTTTTCGCCCGGGAGCTTTCCCTTCAAAAACCTGCTCTTTAGCACTCAGTAGGAGCAAACATCAGTTCAGGGTTCCCACAGATTGCTGTTTGCTTTGTTCGAGCTTTAAAGAGAGGGGCTTTTTTGTGGGGAAAGCTCCAGAGCAAAAACAAGGATGGTCAAACATGGAGCTTTAAAGTACAGACCATGCATGGAAAGAGCAAAGGAAGTGTGGATAAGCCCTCAATGTTTGACTGCATTATTTATGTTGTGTATACATGAAATGTTCCTCCGGGAATGGCAGCATATGGG
Organism: Podarcis filfolensis; assembly: GCF_964270895.1. Taxonomy (NCBI): domain Eukaryota; kingdom Metazoa; phylum Chordata; class Lepidosauria; order Squamata; family Lacertidae; genus Podarcis; species Podarcis filfolensis. The sequence continues at coordinate 42,812,175 of NC_139617.1, forward strand.
TATTCTTTGTTATATTAAGAAACTGAAAAATAAAGTTAAGAAGGAAAAACAAACAAACAATGGAAGTTGTGTACAATGCTACCTAAAGAGGCATGAGTCAATAATTTCTGGGATATAGCCCTGACTGAATGTCTAACACAACACAAACAAGTGGTGGGAGGTGAAGCAAAAAAAGATTGGTTCAAAGAAGTGTGATTTTTATCTTATTTTTACTGTATTAATAAGGGCTCTGAATTCTCAGGCCCACCCAGTACCCATGCCTCACTTTGGAGGAGCTATACTAACACTTGAAAATCACACAGAGTTGGTAACGTACTTTCTGAGACAATCCACTGCTTCGATCTATACTGTCTCTGTACTAGGTATTATATCATCCATGTTTGTAACTGGACTCTCTTACGTATGTCTACTCAAAGGTGTTCTATTTTGCTTTCTTGAAATCAATAAAGCAGGCAACAATTAGCCTATCAGTTGTTAAGGGCTGTGCATATCGCATATTGACACAAGAGCCTTGAACCTGGCTTGGTAGCATACAAGCTGCCATTGCAGATGTTTTGCCAAAGGCGCTATATGCCCTCAGCCATCTGCCCTCATCAGCAGTCTAGCTGCTGCATTATGCACTAGCTGGAGGATCTGGACCAGGCCCAAGGGCAGCCCAAAAGAGAGTGCATTGCAGTAAACCAGCATAAGAGATGTGTGCATTTCCCTGCCTTCACTCTGAAGTGGTACAACTCAGAAGGCGTTTTACCAGCTCAGTGAAACCAGGCCCAGAATCTCTTGCCTTCCAACATTCTCCATCTGGAGAGTGGGAAGGGGAAAGAGAGAGAGACAGCACTTGATACCTCACAGGGGTATTGTGAGGACACCATTAAAGTCTGTGAGGCCCTCCTTTTACATGGAAGGGGAAACATAGGATGGGGGTAGGGTCACGCAAGTCCTTGAGATTGATGGATTGACCTTCTGACTGCAGGGGCCTGTTCAGGCCCAGCATGTCACATCAGTGTTTCTCTGGAGAAGGCCAGAATTAGCAGACCTCTTCTTCCTCCCCCGCCCTCTCCAAGGCCTCCTGAGGGGCTGAGTTTGCTGCTCCAGCAAAGCTCCCAGATAGCGTCGGCTCAGGGCATCGGAGCGTCATCTTGCATCCCACAGACAGATTGCCAGAGCACTGGAGCTCTTGGAAGTGCCTAACTTTGATGTATGGCTGATAGTTCTTGTAGGAAGTGTCTTAAAAACCTCTCATTTATCAGGGTTGTTTTCACGGTGCGCATGGCTGAAGATGAGAAGCAAGCAGATTTATTCGGGGAGGAAGCCAGCTAATCCTATTTAAGCAGTTAAGGAGGAGAGGGGCTCATTCCCTCAAGTTCAGTGGAACACTGAGATGAGCTTCACCAACACACACACACGCACACACGCACCACACGTGGGACACTTCCCAGACACTTCCTTGGCAGGTCTGTCGGAAGCAGATGCATCTGCTGCTAGCAATTGCTTAGAGGCGTCGCTGGAAGCACTGTCCCACTCTGTAAGGACAACAGAAGGTGACCTGCAGCTGAATACGGCTGCTCTACAATTCTTTGCAAAATCTCTGGACACTGTTTAAGAGGGCAGAATACTGGCTATGTCCAGGAAATTCCAAACATATGGCAACCCAGTGCTAAAAGCAAACTCAGAAGAGGAGGGCCGATTCACATGTGTGTACATCACTTGGTCTTTTGTCACTCAGTCTTACAGTGGATTTTGTGGGCTCTGGCCAGTGGAATGTGTGTGGCAGGACACCTCATCCCCTGCCACAGTCACCATCTTGTATTGTGTAGTCCTTGGTCCTTCTTTATGTGAAACACTGCTGGGCCACTCTTTGGCCATACTTTCAAACACCATTACGTACAGAATTTCCATTCTAATTTTCACCCAGGCTGCTTACAATAAAGTAGTGAAAGCCCATAAATAACTGTATTTAAAAGCTTTTCAAAGTAGCTTGTCAGCAGGATGTGTTGAAGAAGACAGGCAGGCACCCAGTAGGCCAGTGATGACAGAATCATTTTCAACCAAAGGGCCACATTGCTAGTGCAAAACTCCAGCTATGTCGACCAAATAGCCTCTGCTCACTCCATCATTGCTGCCGTCTGTGGTTTGGACTGGCAGTGGTAAGTAGAAGACCAGCACAGGCTGTCTCTCCGTTGCTACTGCCAAGTAGATTTCAATTAGGATTAATGTAGCTCACAACCGGATGAAAGGAGGAGGAAGAACAGGTTCCCCATTACTTAGATTTTGGTTGAATCATGAATGTTAAATTCTGATAATGAATAATATCGCTTTTTATGAGGTAGTCCAGGAAGGGGTTGTTCTATCTTAGCTTCGTTTTATGAGGCTTGGATTTCTTTTGTCAGCTACTGAAACAGCCCTAATTCAAATGAGCATATTGCAGGTTGTGTTTTATCAACTATGAGAGCGCAAGCCATTATTTTTAGGGTAATATAACTTTGTATCAGGCATGCAGCTCAGTTCCATTTTTACCTTATGTGTCCATGGTTGCTGCAATCCAGGAGTGGGGGGATCTCAGGCCCAGAGGCCTAATGAGACCCCTCTGTTTGGCCCTTGGAGCATAAGTCAGGCCACACACCTCTGTGGTGCTTCTGCTGGGCTAAAATTAACCCTTGAACTGGGTTGATGCTTCTTGCTTCTGCAGTTGAAAAGATAGGAATCTTGTGGTGTTTTTATAGCTGAAATGCAGTCTACCATATAAATGCACTGTAATCATAACATAATTGCTCCACCCAGATTTGCAATTGGCCCTGTTCACTACTCACATGTGATCTCCTGACAGGTTACCCATAAGGAAATGTGGCCCTCGGATTGAAAAAGATCCCCCCCACGCCTGCTAATCCTGTCAACAGAATGACACAGGAATAAGGTAATGATATCACCAGCAAAACCATATCCTTACCTTTGCCACCTCTCTGAGCCAGCTTGGTCAGGGCCATTTGGGACCCCACTGGTCCTTTTAATCTGTCCTTTTAATATGTATATTCTACAACCCAAAATAAGGGACATGGGTGGCACTATGGGTTAAACCACAGAGCCTAGGACTTGCCGATCAGAAGGTCGGAATCCCTACGATGGGGTGAGCTCCCGTTGCTCGGTCCCTGCTCCTGCCAACCTAGCAGTTCGAAAGCACGTCAAAGTGCAAGTAGATAAATAGGTACCGCTCTGGCGGAAAGGTAAACGGCGTTTCCGTGTGCTGCTCTGGTTCGCCAGAAGCGGCTTAGTCATGCTGGCCACATGACCCGGAAGCTGTCCACCGGCTCCCTCAGCCATTAAAGCAAGATGAGTGCCGCAACCCCAGAGTCGTCCGCGACTAGACCTAATGGTCAGGGGTCCCTTTTGCTTTACATCCTAAAATGCGCTTTTGAACATGTGATATTAATCAATATCCTTTTAAAGTAGATTATGACTTATATGCACTTGGGCTAATGAGAGAGTTTTATACAATATACCATTCATAGGAACATGGGAAGCTGCCTTATGCAGACCACTGGCCCTGTTTGCTCAGTATTGTCTGCACTGACCGGCAGCAGTTCTCCAGGAATTCAGACCAAGTTCTCTATCAGCCCTACCTGGAGATACCAGGGATTGAACCCTGGACCTTTTGCATGCAAAGCAGATGCTCTAACCACTGAACAAGGTTCCTGCCCAAGGGAAGTTTGGTTCTGTAATTAAAAATCTATTTTAAAATTGCTGTCCTACTTCCCAGAAAAAGGTCCAGCAAGGTCTGAAATATATTGGAATTATAAATATCTCTTTGGTCTACCCTACTGCTTTTTGCTCCCACTTCCAGACGCTTATTGGAGTTCCCATGGGGGTGGGTGGCATTCTTTGCTTTCCTGTCTTGGTCAGAGTCAAGATCCAAGCTATTGCTCATGGTGGTTGTTATGTACTGAGTTGAATAGGATCCAAACTGCAGCAGTCTGATTGGTCCTAGAACAATGGGATCCAAAAGGCAGCAGTCTGATTGGTCCTAGAACAATAGGATTCAGAATGCAGCAGTCTGATTGGTCCTAGAACAATGCAGCAGTATGATTGGTTGGCAGGAACCACCCAATCATGCTCCAGATAGAAGTCAATCCACAACCTGATTGGCTTACAGTAGAATTCCGGAATTAGCCAATCATGTGCAGCCCATTGTGTAAATAATGTATATAAAGCAGATACCTTGAGGGGACTTTCATTCATTCCTCTTCACCACTATGAGCTGAATAAAGAGCATGAAATCACTTTGCGACTCTGAGTATATTTCAGTGGTGCCTGCAGGAGACGAGTTGCTTCCTTGCAGCAGCAACTGAAACTGCCTTTCCCCATTTTCTGTTGCCCTCTTCAGCCCCAGAGATTCTTAACACAGTCAAAACAAATCTACTATTGACTGGTCTCCCTTAACACAGAATTCCTGTGTGTGTGCTTTTCTTCCCCCACTCCCTTCAGTGGGATATCTCTTTATCCTTCAAATAATGTTTGTGACCTCGTAGTCACGGCAGCTTCTAAGCACTCTTTGAACCCAGTATTGATCCTGCAATTAAAACACATTGCAGCTGCTTCAGGTAGCTAGCCAGACTGAGATCTCTGCTTTGGAGTCTGCTTTCTTAAAACCTTCATTTCTTCTTCTGTTAAATTGATTATTATTATTATTATTTTAAAAATCCTTTAATGATATGTGCAAGAGCGGGGAGAGTAGAGCCCAGTCTTGATTACTAGTACAGTTTGGGAAGTGGTTTTGTTTCTCAGGATTTTTAGCTCATTGTCTCCAACTTGTGCAGAAACCAGATTTGCCTAGAATTTCTAATTGTATCTACACCTTCCATTCTAATCATCCACCCCTGTCTTGTGTTAATTGCTAAACTGATAGGGTCTCTCCTGTGGGTCAAAGGAAGGGCAGTATGAACTCGTGTATGGAAGATATAGTTCCAGGCAGAGCAATGGTAGCTTGTGCCCATTAGGACCGGTAGGGCAGAAGGAAGGGAGACCAATCAGTAGGTGGAGCCAGAGCCAATGACAGGAAAAGCCAACTCATTCTTGTTTTCTCCTCATCTTTCTGCCAGAAGAGTTCTACAAAGGCAACCCTGAGTCTAAGGAGGAGGAAGCTGACAGTGCTATTCTCTGGACTGGTTCTAAGTAAGGAGGCAGACAGGCAGAGGCTGGCTGAGGGCTGACCAGGGTTGGTGGTGCCATTCCCCATTCACTTTAATGGACCAGTCACCACTGAGCAAGGCAGGCTAATTGAATCTACTGGTAGATCTTCAGGTTATGTAAAGTAGACTCTGAACAGTTCATCCAAAGCAACAACAAAAGGCTCCCTCTCCTTAGGTTGCAATCCTAACTCTACTTACCTAAGAGTAAGTTCCATTGACATCAGTAGGATGTCCTTCTGAGTAGATGTGCCTAGGAATGTGTTGTTCATTAGGTTGCTGAAAATGAAGACAGTCTGGTAGGGTTGAAGGAGACAAGGAGTGTCTGTGAAAAGACTAAAGCTGTGTACACGTTTAGCAGCTTGGAAGGCAGTGAGGTCATTTCATGTCACTTCATTTCGAGTCCCATTCTTATGTCTTATGACCACAAGGAAGCACATATGTCTTCACCCAATGCCCAACTTGAACTCCCCCTGTGCTGTTCAGTTCACTGAAGCTACCATCTGCACACCTGCTGTCATCTGAGCAGGCACACCTGATGCCTGACATGTATGCACTTCAGCTTCCATTTCCATTTTCAAATTGGATGGGAGCTGGTTTGGTGGAAAACACATTAAACAAGAGTATTTATCAGGACGCCACAGGGTGCCTAGGGACTGTGACTATCATCACATGTACTCGGTTTCAAACACTAGCAGTGGGTACACACACACTGGAGTTGGAGCAAGCAGTAATATGTACACAGCCATAGAAATCAGTTCTTGTCCTCAAAACAGATTCCTGGGCTGGGCATGTGCTCAGAGGCACCTTGGTTGACTCCAAGTGTGCAGAAGCCCCACCCCACCCCCATTTTGCATCTGGCTCTGTATGGTGTATCATGAGGTTCTTGCGGGGAAATATTAATTGATCAAAGTCTCATTCAGCTATGGAATGAAGTTATATTTGTATCTGCATATGTACATTAATGTGCATCTAATAACATTTATCCCCTTTTGGTCTCTTAGGACTATTTTAAGGATGGGAGTGAATTAGAGTAGAAGAGAAATTTGTTTAGTCAATATTTTTAAGCAAATTCCTGGACTGGAATTGGAATATAATGACCCTTCAGATTTAACACTTCTCCAGATTTTGCAATACTTCCTGGTATAAAAATGCAGAAATGTGTTAAAATGCATATTTTAAGATGCAATATGAAAATATGTTTAGGAATGTGTGCATTGGAATAAAATAGGGTTTAAATATGGATTTTGTGCTGTTATTTAAATATGAATTTTTATACTTTTAATTTTTAAAAAATCCACAGATTAATGTGTAGATAGGACAGAATGGACAGAAGGATTAACATGCAAAACAGAGAGGGACTAAATATAAGAGAGATGTATCCATCCCTAGATTATTTATTATTGGTTTATAACCATTTTTATTCATAGTAGACTTATTGAAATTAATGGCCTTAAGTGACTCATTTCCACTAATGGGTTTACTCTCAGTATGACTAATATTGGATACATCCCATTGTTTGTGATTCTGATTCATTTCAAATGATGATTTATTCTGAATGTGATGATCTTGCATCAGTTTTCAAAATACTGAATAAATAAATAAACACAGTCCCAACTTAAGTCTGGCTGCATACACACCAACCGATCTGCAGCGCAGAAATATATTCTCCATATATATATATATATATATATATATATATATATATATGTGTGTGTGTGTGTGTGTGTGTGTGTGTGGAAATATTATATGTTTGGCATACTGCACCACAAAATTCAGAGAAGTGTGAATTTTGAAGGATAGGTGTTTCAGTCCATGTATTGTTTCAGGAAGTATGAATTAGGGAGTTTTGCACTAAAATGAAAACAAAGCTTAATTTCTTTCTCATCTCTAGTTGATCCCAAAGGGGAAGTATCAATGCAAAGAATGAGGTGAGCCCATTGACCCCCCTCCCAACTCAAAGCTTGTGTTGATCATGCTCCTTCATTTTCCTCTGTGTGACCAAATTTCTTTTCTCTCTTCCTAAGCCCACATGGCCCCTATTTTCCCTGCTGCTGATCTGCTTCAAGCCTACTCAAGGTCAGCAAAGAGGGATATATTTTAAATGGCGAGGGCTCTTATGAGCATTTTTTTCCCCTGGATTCCCCAGAAGCAAAAAAGTAGCATTTACACAGTAAGTCTTGTAGATCAAGGTCTTCCGAGCCTTTCAACATCCTAAAGCCCGCACAGACTTTCAACTCTTATCCCCAGCCCGTTGGCGGAAAGAAGAGAAAGAGAGGAAAAATGAATCGAACACAAAGCCTTTGCCTGGAGGTCTGGTGCAGAAGGCTTGGACTCAGAATTGTTTCAATCTATGTAAATATCAGGAAATTAAATTCCATATGTCCTGTGCCAGATGCTCCCAGCTGCTGCAGCTGTGCTCAGAATGGTAAGTAGACAGTTCTGATTTATCAAAGCAGATTTTATTTATTTATTTTCCAGTGTCATTCCTTGAAAGGGAGGGAGAAGAACAGTTTGTCATTGGGAGGGCAGAAGTGTAATGCACAAGAGTGATTTGATGCCAACGATCTGACAAAAGGGATCATTGGTCAGATGTGGAGATCCAGGCAAGGCTGGAATCTGGAAGACCCCAATAAGGGTCTCAGTGTTCTTGGCGCATGTTCTTGGCATCAAAATATTTTGTTTATGCTGAAGAGTATAGGAGTCACATGCATATGGAAAAATGCCCTCACTCAGGCTTGGAGTGCAAGTGACTCTTGTTTGTAAACCAACCTTCTGTGCATCGTCAAAAGATGTAGGAGATGAATGTGAATGATTCCATCCCTCTGACTATTGGCAACCCTTTCCAGCCCCTTGGCCTGCAAACAGCTGGACTCTCTGAGCAGTGCTTCTCCATCCTACATCTTTGGGGGCCAGTAGGAAATATATATGGAGTGTTAAGGGTGATGGTGGAAGAGGCACAGCTTCAAATCTCTGCTCAGTCATAAAGCTTGCTGGGTGTGCTCCTCAAAGCTGAAATATGTTTAGCCCCCTTAGATAGTTCACAGGAACTCCTGTGAAGATGGATGACATAAGAATTGTATGAGATCAGTAAGCCAACTCCTCTTGACTGACCTCTATTTCCATTTGCAGTGTCAGAATATTTGTTAAATATGTATCTTTCCCACTTTATCAATGAAATTACTTCAAATTTAAAACAAAAACCAAAGCTCAATTCCAGTTCTGATACTGACACCATAGAGTTGGCCATGTTTGACAGGCCAATTCCTGTTACCCAGCTCTTCTGCACTTCCTATGTGGGAAGAGAAGATAAAGTGGGGAGCTAGCTCTGTGAATTTAGGCTCCCCATGTAATGTAGAAACTTGTGCAGTCAGATGTCTAAGTGGTGGAAGGACCCTATTTTCATGGAGCAGGCTCCCCTCTTCAGATCTTCTCCAATAAGGAGTGGAGGGATGTGATGGAAACAAGAGGGCAGCAAGCATGGCTCCACTCCTTCCGCTCTCATAATTTGAACTGTACATTGTTACTGGCATCTCTCTCAGGAGACAATGGAAGAGTGCACCTTTGGGTGTAAAGTCAAACCATTGGAACGTTTACAGCACCAGCTGTGGCTGTAGAGACCGATACAGAAGAAACATATGTTATTGCAGGTGGAGGTGTCTGGTTTTGCTGCTACAGGTGCACTATGGCATTTCTTCTCTCTGCAGTCCTCCCAGCGGTCATTCCTCCTCTGGTCACTGCTGCGGATACACGACCTGACTGTCTGACTCCAGGCACTGTGATAATCTACAAGGAATTGTGTGAAGGGCTGAGTACATGAATAGACCTGGATTCAATATGAACTGAGTGCAAAACTCACAGGCCCAGATTGATCCTCATTCCATTTGCGGTGCTCTAGCAACTTCTGGAAGAAACGTCACAAATTTTGCCACCTATCTTAATTTCAAACCCAACTTCAAAAACGGACATGGAACTATACCCCCTTCCATTATTGACTCTCCCTTCCTCCAAAGAAAGATCAGCCCTTTGAGAACATTTGGTCCAGCACTAACCTAAACATTACAGCAGTATCCCAGGCATAAGGAGTCTTTGAAGATATATAGTTCTCTAAGGCTCCTTTGTCCAATTCAAACTTTTTTCCATAACTAATTGTAAAGCACATTGAACAACATTTTTTGTGGAGGCCTTTGAATGTCACATGGTAGTTGATTAACATGTAAGAATCCAGCCATACATAGGGACCTAATCAGGGAGTCAAAACCCTTTTGTGGAAACATAAGGCAGGCCAACAACCCTTCTTCTCCAGCATCTTGTTCTCATAGTGGTCAACTAGATGCCTGTGGGAAGCCTGGAAGCTGGACATGAATGCAAGAATACTCAGCCCACCTGCAATTCCCAGCTTGTGCTTGTGTCAGGATTGGGCTATGGGCAGAGGTGAGCGAGGAGCAGGGATGGGGGAGACATTTGGTTTAGTTTTTATTCCAAGGTGACAATGCCTGACTTGCAGTTTCTGAAACAATATGTGAAAGAGCCACCAAAATTCCTCCTCAGAATTTTGTCATGAGGTTCTCCAGCCAAATAATTTTTGCAAAAACAAAACAAAACTGTATAGACTGGGAGGAATTGTGAATGTAAATGGATATATGAGTGAAAACAACAAGAATAAAAGGCATTATATGAAAGAAAATTGCCTTCAATTTTGGTGTGTGCACGTGTGAAATTACATTAAAAATGTGCGGATTGGGAGCTGGTGAATGATTATTTCTTGCATCTGTCCTAAATCTTATAACATTTAGCTTCCTTGGATGTTCCCTCATTCTAGCATTATGAGAGAGGGTCAACCTCTTCCAGAGGCCTTTAAAAGAGAAAAAGAAGGCAGAGGGCAGTAAGAAACAAACAAACAATAATCAGATAAATAACCCCTGCTTCCACCCTTAGTATGTTTGGGTTTGGGCAAAGAGAGGTTTGGGCTGTTTCTTCGTAGGCCTCTTTTCCTTTGAACTGTCAGCCTAAGTCAACGTATTGGAAACACACACGAGGAAATGAAGGGGAAAGCAAGAATGTATGTTGCGAGGAATTCCTCAGACATATAATGAGAACCCAGAGGAGGATGGCAGGCTGACAGATTTGCTGTCTGGATATGTAGTAGGCCTCAAAAAGGGCCTGCGAAAGAAACAACAGTGAAGTTAGAGGCTGTAGGAATGCCAGAAAAACACCTTTTTCCTGTGATAGTTATGGTGATGATATTGCTAGTACTAGAGTCAGCTTAAGGAAGGAAGGAAGGAAGGAAGGAAGGAAGGAAGGAAGGAAGGAAGATGGTGGTGGTCATCACTACTACTACTGCTGAGGAACTGTTAGTGGGTGGTTCCCTAGACCAGATGGATGGGAGGTTGCCTGCTCTTGATGGGGTTAGACTCCCTCTGAAGGAGAGGGTACGTAGCTTGGGGGTACTCCTGGGTCCTTTGCTGTCGTTCAAGGCTCAGGTGGCCTCACTCGCAAAAAGTGTGTTCCATCAGTTTCAGCTGGTGACCCAGCTGCACCCCTATCTGGACAGGGATAGCCTAACTACTGTTGTCTATGCTCTAGTAACTTCTAGGTTAGATTACTGCAACACGTTATACATAGAGCTGCCTCTGAAGACAGTTCAGAAACTTCAGCTGATACAGAATTCAGAGGTCAGGTTGCTCATTGAGGCAGGCAGTTTGAGTATCTAATGCCAATCTTGGCCCTAGTCCATTGGCTGCCAGTCACTTTCTTGGCCCAACTCAAAGTGCTGATTTTGACCTATAAAGCCTTTAGTGGCTCAAGACCACAATACCTCAAGGCCTGTCTCTCCCCTAACAAACTGACCTGGACCCTACAATCACCATCTGAGGACTTTCTTCATGTCCATACAGAGGCCTGAAGGGTGGCAGCACAAGAATGTGCCTCTTCTGCAGTGGCTCCCAGCTTGTGGAATGCTGTCCCCAAAGGAGGCTTGCCTGAAACTTTTCTTACATATCTTTAGGCACCAGACAAAAGCATTCTTCTTCAGCCCTTTGGCTGGTTAAGTAAGCTATGGCCTTTTAAACTGGGAGGTATTGTTTTGTTTGTTACTATGTTATGTATTTTTTGTGTTTTTATACTTGATCCTTGGAGGAATGGATGTGTATAACCTTAAATAAATACCGTATTTTTTGCTCTATAAGACTCACTTTTTCCCTCCTAAAAAGTAAGGGGAAATGTGTGTGAGTCTTATGGAGCGAATGCAGGCTGCGCAGCTATACCAGAAGCCAGAACAGCAAGAGGGATTGCTGCTTTCACTGTGCAGCTATCCATCTTGCTGTTCTGTCTTCTGAGATTCAGAATATTTTTTTCCTTGTTTTCCTCCTCCAAAAACTAGGTGCGTCTTGTGGTCTGGTGCGTCTTATAGAGCGAAAAATACGGTAAATACTATCATAGTGGACTGGTATTGGGGGAGAAGAGGTTTGTTACTTTTGATGATGGTGAGGCCAATAGTCTGCCTTCCTGTCAAGGCACCCAGGATGGATGACAATTTAAATACGAAAACAAATGCATCACACAAAACTGTCAGAGCCCTCTCAACAACTGGGAGCTGATGACATGTGTGCTTCTTGGCTTGTGATCCCTTGCTTCTGCCCTCCCCAAGAGCACAAGTTCTTCAGCAGCCCCCAAATAAGGTAGGCGAAGAGTTACCCAACAGTTCCTTCAGGCCATTGATGGCCTGGGCTCCCTTGCTTCAGTCGCAGCAGTAGCTGTAGTAATAATGACTATCTTCCTCAACTCTCTTTCCAAGTCTCTCCATTCAAAAACATTGCATCTAATAATATTCCTCAACCTCTCAAGGCCTACAAATATTCCTTTCAGTCAGATTTCCCCAAACAAACTCTTGAGCAATGGAGAAATTAGCATGGCTTCTGTCTGAAAACTAACCGCCACCCAGGAAGAGCTGTGAAGGAATATTTATTTTATTTTTTAATAAAAACAACAGCACAGAGATAAAACATGCTTTGGCCAATATGCCACAGGGAATCTTTCTCTTACACTCCCCCCCCCACCCGCCATGAGTACATTTTTGTTTTGCACACATCTTAAATAGGTTTTCCTCCCTACCCCACCACCCCAAACACAGTTGGCTCTGTAAAATAATGCTTAAAATATGTCTGAACATTGCCTGCAAAGTCAATGGCAGAAAGCCTTGTTTTCAATCCCTTGGAAAAATGGGTGATCAACTCTATATTTACAGAAAGGTTAGAACAATAAAGTGGTGGCTGGTTTTTTCCAGCCTCTCTCACCTTTGCAGACAGTCAGTGCTGAGTAACTTCTCGTTCCCCTCACACCACACACCTCCCTGAAAAGGGCTCCATGTATGTCTCCTTGTTTACTGAATGTCTGAAATGATGTCAGCAGGATCCCACAAGGCCACATATTTAAACAGAGACCATCCCACTTGTCACAGAGGTTTATAAGGCCGGGGTGGGGGCGGGGGAGCCCTCCTTGAATGGATCACTGTGGGTTTGGATGATGGTCAAGTGCTTTTTCATTGCGGGATTGGGGTGGCTGGGATCCCAATGGATTAAAGTCATCATTGTGCTTGGATGTGTATGGCTGGGCACTCACAGGAAGTGGCTCAGCAACTGTGCTCCATTGCTTACAGCCCGTATAAAGGCAAAGGTTTAAGAGACACAAGCAAAATGCATTGTGTATGTTGTTGTTTTTTAAGTCCCAGCCTTATGCTGGTGCTGTGCATCCCTTTTCTGCCTTTCTGCTAGGAGAGATACAGTCATACCTCATGTTACGTTTGCTTCAGGTTGAGCATTTTCAGGTTGCGTCCCATGGTAACCCGGAAGTACCGGAAAGGGTTAGTTCTGGGTTTCGCCGCTCGCACATGCACAAATGCTCAAAATGATGTCACGCACATGCGCAGAAGCGGCGAATCGTGACGCAGGTTGCATTCTGCTCATGTTGTGAACAGGGCTCTGGAACAGATCCCGTTCGCAACCAGAGGTACCACTGTACAGTTCAATGTAATAACGGTGGAGTGGTTGTAGCTAGTCACAATTTTCTACCTCTACTGTCCATGGCTCTATGCCTTTAAATGCCAGTTGTTTAGGGTTGCCATATTTCAAAAGGTGAAAATCCGGACGCAAAAGAGCTAATTTTAAGGAAGCTCACCAAAATCTACACTTATGACATGGGTTGCCTTATGTCCAGATTTTCCCGGACATTCCAGCGGTTCCCGCTCACACATTGTTTCCAACGGCCGAATCCCGGCTATGCCTAGGAAATTCTGGACACAGGACAGCCCTAACAGTTGTTGGGAATCACAGGTGGAGGGAGGGCTTTTGCACTCAGGTCCTGCTTGTGGGCCTCTCAGATAAATCTGTGAGAACATGCAAGCTGAGCTAGATGGGCCTTTGACCTGATCCCGTGGGGCTTTTCTGATGTTCTACCTCCACTGTCAGAGGTAGATACCAGTTACTGGGAATCACAAGTTCGGGGAGTGCTGTTGTGCTCAGGTACTGAGTGTGAGGCAGGATTAATTTTGTTGTATATATGTTGTTGTTTAACCTTTAAGAAGAAAAAACAGTGTGTGTGTGGGTGTGTGTGTGTGGGTGTGGGTGTGGGTGTGTGTGTGTGTGTGTGTGTGAGAGAGAGAGAGAGAGAGAGAGAGAGCTGTCAACGTTTCCCTTTCTTAAGGGAAATTCCCTTATTCCGAATAGGATTCCTCGCAAGAAAAGGGAAAAGTTGACAGCTATGATGTGTGTGTGTGTGGCTGTTAAAAGCTGATTGAGGCTGTGAACCCTAGGGAATTAACATGAAAATACTGTATATGCTTTGGGGATATATATATATATATATTTTGGAGGGGGAGGAAATGATCTCCCTGAAAACTTCTTTCCACACTGGAAATGTTCATTCAGTTCATGCTAATCCATTAAGTAATCTTAAGAGAGTGTAGTTCTCTTATTTCTTCATCCCACCCTGTCCTGAAGCTACAGAGCAATATTCAACGTAAAGATGGCCAAGTGTAAAATAACAAGCTTCATGAACGCAGAGGAGGGCTACTAAGTTTGTTTGGTTTTTCCTACTTCCTGTTTCACCCTTGGAAAGACTTCTGGTGGCATGGGGCAGATTTTCCCCAGCTCAGCTAGGCTGAATCAGGACATTATCAGGTACGGATATTATTCTCCCCTTACCTGATAATTTCTGCATTTTATGTGACATTTCACACAGTACAGTAGTACAAGCCATTTCTGGAAATCTAGCAGGATCTAGTGGAACTTTAGCGCTCATTTCTGTGTTAATTACTTCCAGGTGGGAGAAAAAAAAAATCCATTTGCAACTCTGTTAACCTGGAAAATGCTCTTCTTTTATCCTACTGCGTTTGTCATTTCACCACACTCATAGTCTTGTGTCTTTATACATGTTCTTAATTACATACACACAGAAGTGTCAAGGAAAACCTCAAATTCATGACTCACATCCCAGCTTCTGCAAAACAAATAAATAAATGTTTCTCTGTTTAGACATTTAAGGCACTGGAGAAGTGTGTGTGTTTATGCAGAAAGGTGGAGGGCCGTAGCTCAGTGGTGAAGCAACCGCTTTGCATGCAGAAGGTCCCAGATTCAATCCTCGGCATATCCAGGTAAAGTTGGAAAAGATTTCCCAGCTAAAACTCTGGGCAGCTGCTGCCAGTCAGTGCAGACAGTATTAAGCTAGATTGAAATACAGTCTGAAAATATAAGGCAACTTTCTATGTTCCTAGAGCCACCCAGCAGTGTCTGAATCCCAAGTGTGCTTGAAGCCTGAAAACTAACTTTACTACATATGTAAAGACTAATGCTTGTGTGTGTGAAACTTGAACTAATGAATTAAAAATTCCTCCAATGTTTTGTTGCTGCCGCTGCACCACCCTGATTTTTAAAAAATCAGATAATATTTCAGTTATACGGTAATCCTCCGGTATTATTTTTCCATGATGGTTTTCTTTTTTTCCTTTCCCCTTTTTTTCCCCTCAGATGTGTAAGACCTCCTGGATACAAGTGTCTTTGTTGTTTCTCTTTCTTGGAAATATTTAGCAATGACCCAATCACTTGCTTGTTAAAAATATATTTGCTTTTTCTGTCCTGAAGGCTGGAACTCATTTTGCTCAGTCTGTAAAAAGCTTGAGGCTTTTAATTGCTTTAAAAAAAAACCTACTGGTTTTTTTAAAAAAATAAAAATAAAAATGAGACCGGAGGAATTATTTGCCACATGTTGATAAAAATAATTACATCATGATGGGGTTGCCCATCCAATATCATGTGAGGGATCCCTCTTGTTTTGTATATAGTCAATATGTGGGCAAAATGAGTCTTAAAAAAGTAACTGCTCTTAAAATAAGCAAAGCTGTAGGTTTTTCTTGTACACTAGAATGTAACTCAGTGTGGGAGAATTTCCCTCATTCTGTTCCTTTACAGCAGGAATGGGGAAACTTTTTAAGCCTGAGAGACGCATTTACTCATAGGCAACCTTCTGGGGACCACATGCTGGAGGTGTGGGGGGCCAGAACCAAAAGTGGGTGGGGCAACAGGTCTATATTCTAGCAGCTTGAAAGTCACAGACAGTTTATACATATGCAGTAAGCCCGCAATTTACGTGGGGGTTGCATTCCGGGGATCATGCCCAAAGCCAAAATGGGTCCAATGGCAAATGGGATTGCCAAAATAATTTTTGCTGGAACCCTGCCCCCTTTCCACCCCTATTTTTTTTTTAATTTAGCCATACTCATAAAGCTGAAAGTGCACAAGTGAAATGCAAATACTGTACTCAGACATACACACAACTCTCTATCTGTGGTGGTTGGTACACACAGGGACTGGCAGGGGAGAAGGCAGGTAGCCCAACAGTAGGGAGTGGCTGCTGGGACCGTATAACACTGGCCTTAAAGGATCTACTTTGGCTCCAGTACATTTCTGAGCACAATTCAAAGTGTTGGTGCTAACTTTTAAAGCCCTGAATGGTTTTGGCCCTGTATGCCTGAAGGAGCATCTCCACCCCCATCATTCAGCGTGGACACTGAGATCTAGCTCCGAGGGCCTTCTGGCGGTTCCCTCATTGCGAGAAGTGAGGTTACAGGGAACCAGGCAGAGGGCCTTCTCGGTAGTGGCACCCACCCTGTGGAACACCCTCCCATTAGATGTCAAGGACATAAACAACTATCTGACTTTTAGAAGACATCTGAAGGCAGCCCTGTGGGCATGCTCCTGCTTGTCAATCTTGTGGCAGTAAATCCCAAAGGTTCATAATATATTATGTGAAGACGCTGGATTAAAAGATGGCTATTTGGAAATACCAACCCAGAAAGGTTCAGGTGACACCCAAGACCAGTAGACTTCCTCCTGGATCCCTTCTATAAATCACATGTGGGAATATTCGAAAATGAGCCAATATATGGATGGACATTTGGGGGTCAATTTCTGTTTGTACCCTCATTCTTTTTAAGCCCAATGCATTTGTCCTAGAAGCTTGAAGAGGCCAAGTATAGGTCCAGTACTGAGTTTTGTAGGGCTTTTGGCAAGGTAGCCTCAGAAGGACTCCTCCATCCTCCTCACATCTTTGCATTGACACTGCCAATTTGCTTGCTTCTCCCTCTGTACTCAGTCTGCACCAGCAGAGGGAGATGAAGTGAGGATGATGCATACTGAGGTGACTTTTTCATAGAATCATAGAATTTGAATTGGAAAGGACCCAAGGGTCATCTAGTCCAACCCCCTGCAATACAGGAATATCAGCTAAAGCATCCATGACAGATGGTCATCTAGCTTCTGCTTAAAAACCTCAAAGGGAGGAGTCCACCACCTCACAAGGAAGTCAGTTCCGCTGTCGAACAGCTCTTACAGTCAGAATTTTCCCCCTGATGTTTAGTCGGAATCTCCTTTCTTGTAACTTGAACCCATTTTTTCGAATCCTACCCTCCAGAGCAGGAGAAAACAAGCTTGTTCCCTCTTCCATGTGACAGCTCTTGAGATATTTGAAGATGGCTATTATATTTCCTCTCAGTCTCCTCTTTCCCAGGCTAAACACACACATTTCCTTTAACTGTTCCTCATAAGACTTGGTTCCCAGATGCCTGATCATCACGATCATCTTGGTTGCCCTGCACACTTTTCAGCTTCTCAACATCCTGCCATTATTATTCTTATTTATTAAATTTCTATACTGCCCTTCATCTGAGGATCACATGGCAGTTTACAATATAAAAACACAAAATGCATAGTAACAAACAAAAGCAATGCACCCCAGTTTAAAAGGCCATTTATTGTTTAATTAGCCAAAGGCCTGGGATAAGACCAATGTGTTTGCCTGGCACCTAAAAATACATAGTGAAGGCACCAAATGAGCCTCCCTGAGGAAAGCATTCCACAAGCAGGGAGTCACCACACACACACACACACACACACACACACACACAGGACCTCACTGGATCCTAGGATCTTCTGACTGAGGTGGCTGCCTCACTCTGTCTCATGCAGAGAATGCGAACTTGCCGCCCTCCAGATTTTGCTGAACTACAACTCCCACCAACTGACCATGCCATTGGGGCTGATGGGAGTTAGAGTCCAAGTATAACTTAAGGACTGCAGGTGCCCAATCCTTGGCCTAATAGTAGAGTTGGCCCTGGCAGGTAAAAGAAAATCATGGTTAAGAGGAACAGCAGGAGGAGATTGTAGGGACTGATATGGGTCCCCTATTTAGGTGTGGGCCCTGGCAGTATCCAGTGGTGATGACTCACAAACCAGGGAAGAGCTGCAAAGCACTGAGCAGGTGAAACTTTCCTGGGCCTGCCCTTGTTAAGGTTGCATGCAAAGAGCTATTGAGAAATTCTTTCCCTTGTCTAAGCAGATTAAAGCCACATTGAACAAAGTGTAAAAGACGGAAATGCCTCGATCCGGCAGGGCAAAGTTCAGAAACAACATGAATTATTAGGTAACTTATTTTGTATTCTGATACCTTCTTTTGCTTCACTCCAGATGGGTCTTTTTGCAAGGAATTTTGCAGCAGGGGTATGCAAAGCATGAATCTAAGAACTCCTGGGGATTTCGTCGGATGGATCATAGCCTTGCAATCTCAGATATTTCTTCCTTGAAATCAGATTCAAGTGGGGTTTTTTTTTTCCTGTGGTAGATGCATATTTCATATTCTGGGTTGGCAGTGTTTGAGAAACATGCATATTGTGCAGCCGTGGGGGTGAGGGGCAGTGAGGAGGAACCAGGACTGATTTATGTAAAAAGAATTAAAAGAACCATATAGAAGTGTTGAGACCTGATAACCATCTAGAAGGATGCAAAAGCTAGGAAGTAGAAGGAAACCCTTGAGGTCAGTTGGAGCAGACAGGGGAGAGAAAATAAGCAACGTTAAGAAATGAGTCTCAGGGTTAGCAAGAAAGATTGCTAATAACAAGCCTTCCCTGTGGACCTCATGATATTACAATGATCTCATACTTACAGCACTGTGACAGTAATCCAATGCTATAAATATCCAAAGGAATGTGGGGTGTCCCATAGTGATTATTGACCCACTGGGAACTCATGATCCTAGCATAACAATTGCAGACCTTAGCAAGAATCATCTCAGGAGGGAAATTTAGGATGGAAGCAACTTTGGTGACCTCTTGAAGCAACCACCCTTTCGCCAATTGTAAAGAGGGGGTGGGTGGAGAGAGAGAGAGAGAGAGAGAGAGAGAGAGGTTAATTGACTTGGCCAACCCAGCTGCAAATGTGAACCACATTTCTGTAAATCTCACATTGGCAGCAAAGAAAGCAGATGACATGTTTTTCTGGAGCTCCCATCTTGTTTTCCCTGGGGACTAAGCACGGTGATTGAATGTGAGGGCAATGCTTTTCCTGCTTCCTCACTGCAGCACGTAATGGGCATAAAGTGCATTTGACACTTTTAAAAAATGCATATATGCTGAGTAGAATTATTAAATGGCCATTTAGCCAAAGGCCACCTCTGAAGGTAATCAGATAGACATTCTAGTCGAACTGGACTCCAAGTAGGCCTTGATGCCTCTCTCAGCACCTGACACTACTCATATTTCTTGGCAAATGAGCAAACAAGTAAGCATATCAGACAGTGGTGCTAGAGCGCTGTGAGAGATAAAACATGGAGATCACCAAATCCTGCACCATTACAGAGCATCTTGTCAATAACATAGATCCAGCATTGTCACTGGAAGCTCAGGTGTCCTCAGTGGTGACCATTTCAAGCTCCCTTTGGATCACCAAGTGTTGCCCCTTTCAGACAAGATGACTTAACCTCTGTACTCGGCCACTCTGGTAACTTCCAGATTAGATTATTGCAATGCACTCGATGTGGCTCTGCCCTCGAAGATGACTGGGAAGTATCAACTGGTCCAAAATGCAGTAGCAATACCACTGAATGAGGTACCATCTAGAACTCAAATAGCCCCTATTTTATAACACAGCCACTGGTTTCCAGGTTGTTGAAGTGAAGTGGCTCTAGGACAGGGGTTGACCCAGTCTTTAT
This sequence comes from Podarcis filfolensis, assembly GCF_964270895.1. Lineage (NCBI taxonomy): Eukaryota > Metazoa > Chordata > Lepidosauria > Squamata > Lacertidae > Podarcis > Podarcis filfolensis. Next base: position 42,831,887 of record NC_139617.1, read on the forward strand.
CCCTGCTGTTCATCAAAGAATCATAGAATTATAGAATTGGAAGGGACCCCAAAGGGTCATCTATTTCAACCCCATGCTGTGCAGGAATCTCAGCTAAAGCATATTTGACAGATGCCCAGACAACCTCTGCTTAAAAACCTTCAGTGAAGGAGAGTCCACCACCTTCTGACGTAGTCTAATACCACTGTTGAACAGCTCTTACCACCCTGCAGTGCATGAGGATGAATGCTGATTGCTATGTAACCTCACAAAACAAGTCAGAACAAGTGCTCAATAAAGACTGGATGCAATCTAACCTTTGCATCAAATGGGTGAAAGCAAATAAGGACTGGTGCTCATTACATAGGTTGTCTGGAGGAGACGTAAATTTTTATTCCCCTATCTGCCTAGATAACCTTTTCTATGTCTTGCTTTTCTGCATACTTGGATTCCTACCTTCCTTTATTTCATATGAGTTGTTGTACAGCTGGTGCCAACTAGGGATTTGTTTCAAAGGGGGAAACTATTCTGTTCTCGGGATTCCAAGATAACTCTTTATTATTTTTATTTAGGGAAGTTTTTAATGTTTAATGCTGTATTGTGTTTTTAATATTCGATTGGGAGCCGCCCAGACTGGCCGGAGAAACCCAGCCAGATGGACGGGGTATAAATAATAAAATTATTAAAATTATTATTATCAGTCATCTCATAAGGGCCTACTAAGCATTCAGTCAACTTTTGCCTGGACATTGGGTAACTTTCATTCTCTGCAGCAGTGTTTAAGCTTAAGTTAGGCAAATGAAACTGTCCAAAATGTTGATAGCTGAGAGATGTTTTATCATGGGCATATTCTGCAATATAGGTTCTTGAACCATTAATAATGAAATAGTGATGGGTTTGTTTCCCAATACGACCAAATTATTGCTCTCCAGAGGACCTATACCACAACAAAAATGGGACAGAAATAAACCAAAACATTGGTGACATGAAAAGATAATGGAATTTCATCAGTAAGTTATGGGATACACACTGACTGGAAATTCAGCAGTGACTTTCTCCATACTCTTGCTGGTGCAAAGAGTATTGAAAATGGGATTGTGTATGGCTACCTGATAACACCATGGATGCATGAGAAAAAATGGCATCTGGAGGGGGCCCATAGGCTTGGTTGTAGGGATGTGTGAGGAACTTGATCCTATAGGGAATGTCCTGATAACCACCTAAACATTAGGAAGAACTTCCTGACAGTAAGAGCTGTTCGACAGTGGAATTTGCTGCCAAGGAGTGTGGTGGAGTCTCCTTCTTTGGAGGTCTTTAAGCAGAGGCTTGACAACCATATGTCAGGAATGCTCTGATGGTGTTTTCTGCTTGGCAGGGGGTTGGACTCGATGGCCCTTGTGGTCTCTTCCAACTCTATGATTCTATGATTCTATGATTCTATGATCTCTTGATCAAAAAGAGCAGTCCTATGCATGTCTGCTAAGAAGGAGGTCCATGAACTCAGAGTTATGTCAGACTTCATCCCTCAGCATCCCTGCTTCACAAGTGCCATGGAATGTGTCTATGAAAGTGATGGTGACTTATGCTTGCCTGGATGGAAAGATGTAGATGGGTCTAGAACCCTCTGGCTTCTGCATAACTGGAATGCAGCCTACTGTTGACGGCAATAATTGCACCTGTTTCTCCACCCATTTTGCCTCTGCTTTTGTCCCTCTCTGGCATGTAGCCCCCGGAAGGTTGTTCATGACAGAATGTGGTCCTCAGGATGAAAAACCCTATTTCATTCATTCATTCATTCATTCATTCATAAGGTTTGTTTACCCGACCTTGAGGTCTCTGGGATTCTGTTCCCTTTTAGTGTATCGGAAGTGTGTGAGACTTTTGGTCCTGATATTGATGAAATACAACTCCCATCAGTCACAGCAAATCTGGCCAATGACCAGGGATGATGGGAGTTGCAGTTCATCAACATATGGAAGGTCATTTCCCCCCCTGCTTAGTTCATGGGAAATAGAAACAAAAACCATAAGGGTTAAGATAATTGATAAAATAATGGTGTTATTTTTACTTCTGGCTACAGCTTGGGGAAAATTTCCCAGCTTTAAATCACTGACCTTCCCATTTTGAATTTTTGAAAAGTTTACATCTAATAACAGTTCAGACGGATTATTACTCACACCAGCCTTGTTCACATATTACTGTGCCGTAGAGTCTGCCAGGGTTATTTAACCTTGGTGATTCATCCAGCTCAGATGTATGGTGGAAAGAGGGGGGGGGGGGATGAAAAGATCCTTTAACCTTTAACTGCATATGACCTTTTACTTTTTACTTTTTTAAAAATGGTTTTGCTCATCAAATAGTGAAAGGAACGTGGAGGAGTAAGTGGGCAAGCAAAAATGTCAATGTGGTTTTATTTGACTATGTTTTCCAAGTGCTAAAACCATAAAGTGGCATTTGGTTGATGCCTAATGTGGAGTCCCATCTTCCCCCCCAAACATGTTTCTTGATTGGCTGACATAGTTCTACAGAGGAATTAATTATTCCTTTTCTCCTACTTTTCCACCGCCACCACCATGGTACTGCCATGCTCAATTCAGAATTTAGTACTGGGGTGAGGGAGGGAACCTATGTGAGAGATGGGGGAAAGCACCATTCAGAATGCTCCAAAAGTCTGCAAGTTAAATGGCACGTTAAATTATGCATCGTGTGGAGAAAAGGGATAGAGAAGAGTTTTTCTCCCTCTCTCATAACTCGAGAAATTATGGACATCCAATGAAGCTGAATATTAGAAAATTGAAGATTTATCAAAGAAAGTACTGCATAGTTAAACTATGGAACTTCCTCTCAGGAGTTTCTCACAGGCAATGGTTGACTACTGTGAGAACAGGATGCTGGACTAGGTGAACCATTGGCCTGATCCAGCACACTCTTCCTACATCTTTAAACTGGAAAAAAAATGTGAATCTAACAATAAAATGTTGCAGCTCAGCAAAATGAGTGCTCAGGTTTCTAGCTAACCAGCCATGCTCTCCTCTAGGATACACTATTCCTTTTGCCCTCTCCCTTCCCACACGAGTTTTCTGACTCTCACCCAGCCAGTTATCATAGTCTTCACTGGACTATTCTGGGTAAAGGGGAGGGGGTTGCTTCTTCATTTTAGTTTTTGAAATTGTTATTTCCTTAACCACTAGGGATCCCCTGAGCCTGCAGATCATGGGCATAGTGTCCATGGTTGCCACCCTGGGCTGGTGCACAGGAACCAGGGGGATGTGCATACACGGGGGGGGGTGTATGTGCCATGCGGGGGGCAGGGTGCATCACCGGATAATGCACTCATCCGCTGCTGGAGCTCATTGCCTCTGCACCACTTCCGCCGCTGCGTCAGGGTTCTCGTTTTTCCAAACTTAAAAGTCAGTTCTTCACACTTCACAGCAATTTGTGAATATATATTTTTTTTAAGTCTCATGGAAGTTCATCAGCATATTAATTTCGGCTAATAGACATATTTCTATATGTAGTGTAGACTAACATGCATGTTTTTGCAAAACAGTTTTTTCATAATGTAATGCATTTTTGTTAGTTATTTTCACTCATTCTTCCATTTTTATACACACTTCTTTTTAACATGTGCATTTTTGTAAACATTAGTTAGTTGGAGAATTGCACTGCAAAATTTGGATGAGTGTGGATTTTAAAAGCTAGCTGTATTTTGGTTTGCTTATTTCAGAAAGTGAGGGTTTTATAGATTTGTCTTTAAATGAGCAACGAATAGAATTTCTCCTCCACCACTACTCACAGCTAATCATTTCAAGGCTGCCAGGAATAGCATCTTTTAACCACCAAAGATTTAACAGTCTTCGGCTTAAGGGTTGGGGACCCAAGGTCCATGTCCCCTCATGGAAAACCTTCTGGGGCTGTATGCCAGCAAAGTCAATGGCAAAATTGTGCAGGGCAATGGATGCAAGTCTTATCTGTGCAGGTGGCTACATTCCAGCCACACAAAACCCAGAAGTTTCTACATACATGCACACACCACTCACTACATGCACACAAACACAAACTGGAAATAACTCCCCTTGAATATTGGACAAGCACATCCAAGCAAGCCAGAGGCCATTGACACATTTCAAGGATGCGTTCCAGCCAGGCGAGATACACCCAAAGGGTTATGAAGGAGGATCAGTGAGGGGTGTGGCTTGAGAGAGAGAGAGATGGAGTGCAGATAAAGAGGCCTGGGGTTCCTCACCCTTGCTTTAGCTGGCAATATCAGGAATGGAACATCAGACTTTCTGCATGCAAAGCAGCCTCCTTCATTGCAGAACTATGAACCATAAAAGGGAGAGAGAGAGAGAGAGAGAGAGATGTGATGAAAGGCCAGCTCTTATCAGGCACCTCCAACCCCTCAACTGTCACCTGGCAGCAGCAACAACAGCAGCCATTCCATGTCCCATTCTCCTTGTGTGCCACATTTTGTTTGTTTAAGATTGCAAGGTAAAGGCAAAGGGATCCCTGACCATTAGGTCCAGTTGTGACCGACTCTGGGATTGCAGCACTCATCTCGCTTTATTGGCCGTTAGCCGGCGTACAGCTTCTGGGTCATGTGGCCAGCATGACTAAGCCGCTTCTGGTGTGCCAGAGCAGCGCACGGAAATGCCGTTTACCTTCCCACCGGAATGGTACCTATTTATCTACTTGCACTTTGACGTGCTTTCGAACTGCTAGGTTGGCAGGAGCAGGGACCGAGCAACGGGAGCTCACCCCGTTGCGGAGATTCGAACCGCTGACCTTCTGACTGGCAAGTCCTAGGCTCTGTGGTTTAACCCACAGCGCCACCCGCGTCCTTTAAGATTGCAAACCTGCATATTATTTTAATTTGTTGAATCCAAGCCACTCTGGAAGCCTTTTTGGCTGAAAAGTGGTGTACAAATGACACACACACACAGTATTACTACTGCTACTACATTCAGAGAAAGGAGTTGAGATCAGGAGGGGAAAGGGTTTAATTAAACAAAACAGGGCTGTCCTAAGGGAGGGTGATATTAGACAAACAGGTTGTGAACAGAAAGCTGGCATGCTCTGGAGAAGTTGGGGCCCTGGGATAGCCAGGACAGTCATGCTCCAACCAAGAAGCTTGGTCTTGTTGTGCCTCTTTCTCTCTTTTCCCCCTCAACGGTTCATGAAAAGAGAAAAAAAAGCAAAAAAAAAAAAAAGCAAAAAGCTGGCTTTTTCAAATCTGACTCCAGCTATGCAGGTGGCAAAGCAAGTAGCATAAAGCAGAACTTGTCAGGCGCAGGAATCCAAGCCTCCATGGTGAGCAAATCCCAGAAAGCACACAGAGGAAAAACAAAACAAAAACAAGATACTGAAACCAGACTCCCACTTCTGGGACCAGATCAAAAACAGCTCAAAGCCCCAAAGATTCACATAAGCTCAAGTCAAATTACTTTACTATGTTGCATGTTTCTTGAGGCAAAACCGTTTACTTTGGAATTGACACACACACACACACACACACACACACACACACACGCATTGCTTGCTGGACGTCCAAAGCTCTCTAATAACTTGCAGGAGAGTTCAGGAAAGCTGCCTCAGAAAAACAGATGGGTATCAAGGGGCGCCACCAAGGGCTCTGGATTCTTCATCATACTGCACACAGTATGGGATGTGGTGAGATGGTCAGAATGGATACAGGAAGGTGAAGCTCAAAGGGTCACCCACATGGCCTCTGAATGGGTCTTGGAGCTGTCTGACAACAAATCCTGGGAGCATTTCTGCTATAGATCATGGGCTAGGAACTGAGGGAGGGAGGCAGTTTTTCATATTTTTTGTGTGCACTGTGAGGGCAGGTAGTTCCAGATCCAGATCAGGGCCCACCAATGTGTTGCCTGTGGACACAATGCAAACCTTGAGGTCTTCCCCTGGTGTCCACAAACCTTCTGAGCCCCACTTGGGTTATGAGGTGGTGAGGCTGGTTCCATTTTTCTCCCTTGGAAAGTGCACACATGGGGGAACCTGTGCCTTCTGGATGTTGCTGACCTAAAAGCCCCATCAATCTCAGGCAAAGCCATTGATCAGGAATGCTGAGAGTTGTCACTCAGCAATATCTGGAAGGCCACAGATCCCCATCCCTAGTCTATAGGGGTGGAGGAAGCTTGGGCAGAGGAAGCACCATATGACAAGCCAAGGTCTTTGTGTATTTAGCCCAATATTGTCTACACCAAAGATGGAAAATCTGTGGTCCTCCAAAATTTTGTTGGGAGTCCAGTGCTCAACCACCCTAACAAACATGACTAATGGTCAGGAATGATGGGGGTTGTAGTCCAGTAAAAGTCTGTCAAGGAAATTTGGATGATCACACACACCCTTTAGGTGTTGAGGATATCTTCTTATGGGTGTGTTTAATTTACCTGTGTCCTGGAGCTTTTTCTTTTAGCCCTGCCCCATGAACCTAGACATTGCATTTTGGCTGTGGAGCACTTGATGATAAATTCATGCACCAGGAGATGAAAGACCAAGCACCATGGCTCAGTGGTAGAGCACAGGCTTTGTAAGCAAAAGGTCCAAGGTTCAATCTCCAAGATCCCTAGGTAGGACTTGGGAAACCCTTCCTGAAACCCTGGAGAGCTGTTGCAAGTCGGTGTAGGCAATCCTGAGCTAGGTAAACCACTTCTGACTCAGTGTAAGACTTAGAGGAAATATGAGCACCATCTTTAATTATCTGAAAGTCTGTCACACGGAAGGTGGAACAAACTTGTATTCTGCTGCTCCAGAGAGTAGGACCCAACTAACAGATTCAAAATACAAGAAATGAGATTTGGACTAAACATTAGGAAACCCTTCTGACATTAGGTGGTTGTCAGGGACCGTGCTGGGGAGGGCTGCTTGGAGGAGGAGTGGTGGGAGCCTCCCCTTCTCCTTCCCCCTGCTCCTGATCAGGATCTTGAATCTTCCCAGGAGCAGGAGGACAGTATAGATTTGGAAGGGTGGTTTGCAGAGGGACATAGGTCAGAAGGCAGAAGCTGGGAAATACTGGATGGGTAACAGCTAGGAGAAGAAACACTGGGAGAGATAGGGTTAACAGATTCACTGTCTCTGGATAACATTCCTCCGCTCAGCCCAAGTTCAAGAAGAGCTCAGAAGGTCTCAGAACAGAAAGCACAGAGGGTACCAGATCAGGTTACAATACACAGTAGTGACACTGGTGACTAGGAAGGTAAAGGGGTGGAACTCTTAATTGGGAGCACTGCCATTCCTAGGTAATTGACTCTTTGTTCTCTCGCTGTGATCATTAAAGTTTCTAACCAGTAAGAATACTCCTTTTCCTTTGTTTTGCTTATCTAATGCCAAGGGGGGTAGGGAGCCAATTCCCTGAAGCCTGACAGTGGTGGACTCTCCTTCACTTGGCCATATGTTAGGGATTCTTTAGATGTGACTCTTGCATTGCAGGAAGTTGGACTAGATGACCCTTGAGGTCCCTTCCAATTCTATGATTCTAGGCCATTATAGATTCCAAGCAACAGAAGCTTCTGTTGCAGAAGAAATGAAACAGGCAGCAGAGAGAAGCATTCAATAATGTGCATCAGAAGTGTCTGTGTAGGGTTGGGATCTTCAGTTGTTATCTCTCAGCTTAACCTACTTGGCAGGGTTGTTGTGGAAGGGGAGAATTGGAGGCCAAGCATTTGTGGAATGCAAAACATTTGCATTGGCTAGTCAACTAGGAAGTTGCAATTTATATTTAATAAAAAGTTAAAATGTCCAGAAATAGATAACCATGTGTGGAAGAAAGGGCGTTTTAGTACTTAAAACTATATAAATATAATTATTTTAGATGTATGGAAAGCACAGCACTTCTGTTGTGAATTTGCTCACTGGGAAGTTTTGATTTGCTCACTGGGAAACGATGCTGGTTGCTTAGGTCTGAAAGAGTTAAAGAATATTGGCCTCCAGGCGGGGTAGACAACCTGCATCCTTCCGGGTATTGTGGAACTCCAGCTCCCATCAGCCACCAGCCAGCATAGCAAATGGTTAGGGATGATGGGAAGTGTAGTCCAGCAACATCTGGAGGGCCACAGGTCCCCAGTCCCTGTAATAAAGCATTATGGAATGGCATGATGGCCACACTGCTATGGCTATTCTTGGCTGTTGAAAGTGACTGAGAACATTACAGTAAAGAGAGAGGATAAACAAATGCATTTGCCATTGCCTTTAATGATAGCCACCACCCAGAGCCAACCCAATACATTTGAGGCAAACCAGGAAATGGCACCCCTTGGGAATTGTAGTTTGTTAAGTGCCAGCTTACTTGATTTCCTGCATTCCTGGCGGGGGGGGGGGGGGGAACTGTCCCAGAGAGGAGGTGTCGCAGCCAGGAGCAGGAAGTAAGCAGGGGGGCAGGTGCAGCACCTGATGAATATATGCCAACCCCCCCAGAGTGCTGCTTGAAGAGTGTCTCAGAAAGGATCCTGGTAGAGCCAGCCCTGCCACCATCACCCCTGCCCCCTGGTCTGATTTTTAGTTCAGTGGTAGAGCATTTGCTCTGCATGTAGAAGGTCCCAGGTTCAATCCCTAAGTATGGCTGAGAATATCACCTGCCCGAAACCCTAAAGCGTTGCACCCAGACACTGAGCTAAATGGACCAATGATCTGGCTTAATATAAGGCAGCTTCCTATGTTCATAAGGTTGTCCTCTACTATTTACTTACAAGAAAGTCCCATTGAGCTGGATTTCCAGCAACTGTAATTAAACATTTATTCCATGTACAACCAGCCCATTTTATTGCTTCCTGATGAGCATGGGAGGAGGATAGTCCGTGGGATATTAATTGCCCCTTGAATAGTGATTGCCCCATTGTCAGTTCCTATTCCTGTGGTTTTAATTACTCCCCCCCACACTTTTATTTTTTTACTGAAATACCACTATTTTCCTATTGAAGTTTTTTTTTTTTTTTTAAGGGAAGGAAATTATTAGTGAAACGATTCTTCCCCCTGCCATGGGAACAGAAACTTGGGACCGTGGAAAGACATTTACACAATTTAGAGAGACTACTCAAGTGGCAATTAATTGCTTCAGCAATGATTACAGGAAGCCATAACCAGGGCTAGTGAGGAATGTGGCCTGCAGAGAGTCCTGAGAATCAGATAGGACTGAGGTTGCCCACCTTGGCTAGATCCCCATGCCATTAAAGGCAACATTTCTTGAAATGGCTTAAACAGGCACACAATCAAAATGAATGGAGTAACCTTTCAATAATGTTTAGTCTTCCCTGAGAATGTATCCGCTGCCGGAGTGTGTGTCTTACATCAATGCTATTAATAGTTTCCAAGGAATTTGGGATGCCTCCGACAAGACAACTGAGAAGATGAAGGACAGTGACTGAGGACATAGGGTCAAATAGGTGGCGGTAATGACAAAACATTATTTCAAGACAGAGGAGCAGAACTCCACAATAACAACAGCACTGAACTGCTGCCAGAAAGGAAAGAAGAAGCCAATGGGCACTCCATCATTCAGCTTATGATGATCAGACTATCCCAGCTGGACTCATTCATCCAAGGATAAGGATTCAACAGATTTAACGGTGAACCTACCTGATTCTCACTTTCCGAATGATACGCAAACTGAAACACAAACATCCTTCGAAATTCACAGTTCTCCAGATTTTGTAAGGCAGTTTTTCGGCCGATTGTTGTGTACAAAATGCAAACATTTGGCTAAAGTGTCCTTAAAAGCATTTATTCATGGAAACAACAGCCAAAAGTACATGTTTTAGGGGAAATGGTATGTGTATATTAGACAATATTGCATACAGGCAAGTCTATGCAGTGACAGAACCAGTTTATGGAGAGGGAGGGAGGGAGATTTGTGGAGAGGTGCTGGGATCCACTTAGCCATGAAACTCATTGGGTGATGATGGGCCAATAACTGCCTCTCAGCTTAACCTAGTGGTTGTGGGGATCAAATGTATCCCACCTTGGGTTTTGGGGAGGAAGGATGGAGTATAAATGAATGAAAAAGAAAGAAAGGACATCACTATACCTTGTGGGAGTGAATTCCCACAATAGTTTAACCAAATGGCAGGGTGGGAGGAGAGGTGTTTGTCACAGAGGCTAAAAAAGCCATCATCTTCTTTCCAAGGCACATCTCCACTAAAAACAAGGAATTTTAGAGTGTGAAGGACCCCAATGGCCATCTAGTCCAACCCCCTGTAATGCAGGAACTTCTGCCAAAGGAAGATATTATAATTATGTTTTGATGCTCTGAAGATGGAGGAAATACAGCCAATAGCTATGAATTAATAATGAGTGAACTCACTATTTAAAATTATAAAAAAGGTATCAGATTATATTCAAGTCCAGTTCTGAAATGGAGCCTCTCATCAGGGGTCCAGGGTACCTGTCATTTACAATAGAAATCCTGGAGAACTATGTTTCTCAGGTTCTCTTTGGAAGCATTTTAGCTACCAGGGATGAAAGGGCACCAGTGTGGTTTCTGATATGAGAATTTTTAAAAGGATCAGTACTCCTTTTGCAATGCTATCAGATCATTTTGAGAAGAACAGGTATTTATTTTGAAAACTGTAACTGTGAATGTTGTCACTATTATTTGTCTGTTTCTAAAACCATTTAGGCTAACAGTCAGTATAATGTCTTCTGTCAATGAATTCTGTAGGTTAACAGGGCTTTGCATGAATTATACTAGTGGTGGTCTTCTGGGGACACTTGAGTGAAATCAGAACTTTTCAGCAGCACTATAACTCAGAGAAAATATCATTCTGAGTCACAGGAAATGTAAAGGCACTTGGGGTGTGTATTTGTAGAAAATAGCATTCTCTTTTCCAGCTCACAATATGAACTTGGCATTAGTTTCCTTTGAAATACGGTTGCCCTTAATTAATATTATGATGATCCACCTGGCATTTTGCTAGCTCAACAGTATGTGCATCTCCATCTTGGGCCAGTTGCCCATTCAACACTCTGATAAATAAGATTTAAAGGCTCGAGGATGGGGAAAGGGGAAGCATCCAGAACTCTCCAGAGATTCAGCTACCTCACCACTCTATTCTCACCATCAGGCTATGGAGAAATGCAAGGTTGGCAACTTTGCTGAATCTCTGTCTCTTCTTCCCTTAGCTTTCAGTGTTGGAGAAGGTGAAATGCTTAATATTTTCTTCCTTTAAGAAGATAAGAGTCTGCTGGATCAGGCCATTGGTTCAGTGAGTCCAGTATCCTGTTCTCACGGTTCCCAACCAAAAGTCTCTGGAAAACCTGCAAGCAAGACCTGAGCTTAAGAGTACTCTTCTCTCCTGTGGTTTCCAGCAGTTGCTAATGAGGAGCATTGCTGCCTCTGATTGTAGAACACAGCAGAGCCTTCATGGCTGGTAGAGATGGATAGCTTTATCCTCAATGAAGATGATTAAAAGCCAAAGGAGGGGTTGGGGAGGGAGAGTATTTTGTGTTTATAACCTTGTGTTTTTGTCTTGAAAACTGCTCTGAGATTTGCTGATGAAGAGCGGTATACAAATTATTATTATTATTATTATTATTATTATTATTATTATTATTATTATTATTTTATTCTGCTGCTGAAACCAAATCCAAAGTCAATAATTTGGGTGGAGGGAGAGAACTGTTAGAGTTCCTGCCAAGAGAGCATATCATGTTAATTAACTGAAATGTCTTCCCTACCTTTGTCAACCTGGGAGATGAAGGGCAGTAGCTCAGTGGTAGACTGTCTGCTTTGCATGTAGAAGTGCCCAGGGTTACTCTCATCTGAAATCCTGAAGACCTGTTGCCAATCATTGTAAAAGATACTGAGCTGGATGGACCAATAGTCTGACTCAGCATAAGATAGCAGGTGCACCAACTTGTCCCCCACATTGAGGGGGGTTGGTGTCACGTGGCGTCATATACACAAAGTCATGTGCTGGGTGCCAGGGGGGCCATTGCCCCAGCATGCCTCTGAAGACAGTTTGGAAACTTCAGCTGGTGCAGAATTTAGTGGCCAGGTTGCTCACCGGAGCAAGACGGGTTGAGCCTATTACACCAATCCTGGTCTGACTGCACTGGCTACCAGTTAGTTTCCGGGCCCAATTCAAAGTGCTGGCTTTGACCTATAAAGCCTGAAACAGCTCAGGACCGCAATACCTCAAGGACTGCCTCCTGCCATATGAACCTACCCGGACCCTGAGATCATCTTCCAAGGCCCTCCTTCATGTGCCACCTCCTCGAGAGGTCCGGAGGGTGGCAACACAAGAACAGGCCTTCACTGCAGTGGCTCCCCATCTGTGGAATGCTCTCCCCAGGGAAGTTTGCCGGGCCCCTTCATTATACACATTTAGGCACCAGGCAAAACGTTTCTCTTTAACCAGGCATTTGATTGATTTGATTGACATCCAACATCCTTTTAGAATGTGGTTCTTTGGGGGGGGAATGATTGGGTTATTGTTTTTGGTTTGATTTAATATGTTGTGATCATGTTTGTGAACCGCCTTGAGACCTCTGTGTATAAATTTTGAATGAATGAATGAATGAATGAATAATGCAATCGAGCGGGGACATGAACCAGCACCCCCCCTCAAGATCTCCATTGCACCCTGCTGGTGGCAGGAGCTAGAGAGCATGGAGATTAAAAATCATCCTCCACACGCTCTGCCCCTACCCGGCATGTGAGCAGTCGCCCATCGGCGGTGGAGGATGGGGAGCATCAAAGGCATATTTGTAGGTGGGAGGCCAGGTTCTCCTCAATATTAGGCAGGCTTGGCCCCCTCCCCACAAATATTGAGGTGGCTGAAGTCCCTTCTGCCCGCTATAGTTGGTGCCCCTGTAAGATATATTTATAAGGTGAAAAGTTCTGGGGCAATTTTGCTGACTGGGTGAGGGGACACCAGTTGCAGGCCAAACTACAGCAGATATAATCATATCCCCAGATGTTGAGTGTTTGCTTTTTCTTTTTACCTATTTGTCTTCAGATTTCATGAGGACTATTTATGCTGGCAAAATGTGTAAAATTACTCAATAATGCATGTCTAATCTGTTTGTCATTCCCATGTGGATGGACCTCTGCTCTGATGCACTGAAACTACATTTTTGTCATTAAAAACTAACATGGGACGCGAGTGGCTCTGTGGGTTAAACCACAGAGCCTAGGATTTGCCAATCAGAAGGTTGGCGCTTTGAATCCCCACGATGGGGTGAGTTCCTGTTGCTCGGTCCCTGCTCCTGCCAACCTAACAGTTCGAAAGCACGTCAAAGTGCAAGTAGATAAATAGGTACCGCTCCAGTGGGAAGGTAAACGGCATTTCCGTGCGCTGCTCTGCAACGCAGTTCTCCAGCTAAGTAACATGCAACAAAAATGCACAGACTAGGTTTAAATGTGTATAAATGCATATATTAGTGATAATAATGCTTTGCAGTATTAGGCAACATGCATACATTAGGAACAGCTTGTACTGAAATGCTGGTGAATTTTCATGAGGACTTTATAAAGAAAAGAAAAGAAATACAAACAAATGTGGAAATGTGGGGAACCGAATTTAAGATTATAGAAATGAGAAACTGAGAGAAACCTGAATTTTTTGATATGGGAAAACCAGTCTGTTTAATTTCCTGCTTGATATGCACTCATTAAAGAATGGGCACCCCCCTCCACATACACAAACACTACCAAAGAATGATGGAAAAAATAAGAATGATGAGCGGAACCCTAAAAAAAATATGCTGGAATCAAGCCAGAGTTTGGTTTGGCTGAAGGAAAGGGACTTGTGTGTGTGTGTATTTGTATTGGTTCCTCACTGTGTGTTTGAACCATGGCCTATTGTTGTCTGAGATGTGCCTAGTGGCAACATAAAATGCCCCAGACTACAGACTGTTTGAACACGAATTCAGTCCTAGGGAGAGAACCTAAAGCACCTCTGTGATGGAGCTGGTGGATTTCTTTTAATGATCCCTCTGGAGCTGTTGAGATACATCCTGGGAAAATGGATTTAGAGACTTCTAGGAAAGCAGAGGTTGACCCCGTGCTGACCTTTCCATATCAATGAGGAGTCGGAGGCTCTTAAATCCCTGCAGTTTGCTGCTGCCTCGACACAGGTGCGTTCAATCTGTGAGCTGTATGAAATTTTTCATTGAAGGAAAGTCTCTGCTTTTTATTCCCACCCCCCACCCTCACTTTAAACTTGCTCTCTCAGCTAATGTTTTCCAAATGCCACTCACATCCCCGATTCCCCCATCCAGTGATAGGATGTGCAAGCCACAGCTGTTGCTGAAGCCTCAACTTGCTTTGTGATTATATGACGGTTAAACTATATTTCGTGATTATCTGCTGGTCAGGCAATTGGGTGCATGTGCTCTGTTCATTTGGCATAGCTGCAGTAAGAAGCTTGTTTGCTCAGTAAAATTCATGGAGATGAGAGCCATAACTCAGCAGGATAGCATGTGTTTTGCATGCAAAAGGTCCCAGGTAAGGATGGGGGAGAAATTCAATTTAGTACACATTTGAAGCGAAATCTATCAAATTTCCACTTACCAAAACAATATGCAAACCAAAACACAGCCATCCTTTGAAATTCACACTTACCTGAATTTTGTGATGCATTTCTCCCAACAATGTTTACCAAAATGTGTCTGTTAAGAGAGTGGATAAAAATGAGGATGATAGTGAAAATAACACACACACACACACACACACACACACACACACACAAGTGCATTGTAATAGGGAGAATTGCTTACAATAATAGGTACCTTACTCCACACTATGTATAAAAATGTGGTTATTTTGGAGAAATTGGCACTAAAATGCTTATTAATTTTACTAGGGGTTTTTTTTAAAAGAAAAACAGAACAAAGAAAAATTATCACAAGCTGCTACAAAAATGTTTTGAACAGAATTTAAGATGAATTTTAAGCTTAGAAAAATGAGAACCAAAATGGACAATTTCTTCCTCCCTCCCTACTTCTCAGTCATAAGTTAGTGGTGGGTAAACAGAACAATGTATGACTATTGCACCATGCAAAAATCAAAAGTATCTACACACACACACACACCTGCTCATCCTCCTTCCAGGCATGCAGGATGCATTATCACAGTTCAATAGCCCAGTCAGGCCAAAGCACTTGAGGAGGGTGAGGTCTGGGGAAGACCCCACCCCACCCCCACTCCCACGAGAGCCAAATGAAGGGTGTTGGAGGGCTGCATTTAGCCCCCAGGTCTGAGGTTCCTCACCCTTATCTATTATTTATCAGAGAGTGAGTGTGGCATAGTGGTTAGAGTGTTGGACTAGGACCCGGGAGATCAGGGTTCAAATTCCCTCTCAGTCGTGAAACTCTTTGGGTGATCTTGGGCCATTCACAGCCTCATAGCCTAACCTACCTTACAGGGTTGTGAGGATAAAATGAAGAGGAAGAGGGCCTTGTATGCCACTTTGAGCTTCCTGGAGAACAAGCGGAATATAAATGACATACATCAATGAAAATAATAAATAAATCTAGATGGGTCAGTATAACAATAATTTATTTATACTCTGCCCATCTGGCTGGATTGCCCCAGCCATTCTGGGTGGCTCCCAACAGAATATTAAAAATACGATAAAACATCAAACATTAAAAACTTCCCTAAACAGGGCTACTTTAAGATGTCTTCTAAAAGTCAGATAGTTGTTAATTTCCTTGACATCTGAAAGGAGGGCATTCCACAGGGTGGGCACCACTACCGAGAAGGCCCTCTGCCTGGTTCCCTATAACCTCACTTCTTGCAGTGAGGGAACCAGCAGAAGACCCTTGGAGGCCAAATGATGGGGGTGGAGACGCTCCTTCTGTATTCTATAGTCCATGAATGTGGGAACATGGTGAGGTCACACATGTGCTGGCTCCAGCTCTAAGCTACAGGTATTCATTGGAAGGTCATTCAGAACATATGCTCATAGAAAAGTATGCACAGAGACTCTGCTTAGGGAGGGAACCTTGACAAATGAAACATCTCTACTTTCATAGAGTGGTGGATCTGCTGAGAAACTGGTGGGCTTCCTTCCAGATGTTGTTGGGTTCCCATCCCATCAACAAATCATTGCACTATGACCAATGGTCAGGCATTATGGGAACTGTAGTCAAACAACATCCTGTCACCCACAAGTTCTCCAACCATTTGAACATATACATGAATGTATATATGTTCTTACTTTCCAGGGTCAGAACTCTTATTTACCAACAGTTTTTCTGGTAAAGAAATTAGGAACTCATGTTTAGTCAAAACTGTTCTTGCTATCAAGGTAGTGGGGGGTTAGGCCAACATCTGTGAAAGCAGCAGCATTCTCAGGAAATTTCCCAGTGGGGAGTAAAACACCAAAAGTACCTAGTTTATTACCAAAAATTGAGAATAATAATGCCTATGCATTTTGCCTCATACTTTAGATTCTACAAATGTTAGAAACCTACTGTTTTTATGAAAAAGAAAGAAAGAAAGCTGGAATCAGGAGATTATGGTTCATTGGGGATGGAGATGGGGTACTGCCCCCCTTGTCCCCATAGACCCCCAGATATGACAGCACTTCAGATATTTGAAGATGCCCCTTATATACATAATCTCTTAAAGTGCAATCCTAACCATGTCTTCTCAGAAGCAAATCATATTGAATTCAGTAGGGTTTATATTCAGGTAAGTGCAAGGTTAAACCTCTTATTTTCTACAGAGAGTTCAGTGCAGCTCAGTGCAGTGGTTTTGGGGGCCCTGAGCCCTATATCATTTGTCCTGGGCCCCAGCTTTCGATTTCCCCTCACTTGTGACAAAAACGTCTAAAAATTAATTTATATATTTACAAGCTCCAATGTGCTATTTCACTTGGACCCTTAGTACCCTTCCTCTTAATTTGCACAGAGATCTAGACCTTCATCTATACACATGCAGTTTGCTTGTGCAAATATAATGAAAATATGTGACAGGGTCCTGAGCCCCTTATGTATTTAACATTTACTTCGTCCTCACTGGGAAGAGTATGTATGGTTGCCACCTGATGTTGCTTGAAAGGTAATTTGTAGCAAATTCTGCTTGAGAAGTTAAAAATCCCAAATTTGCAGCACCAAATACTGTTTCCCATGATAGTAGTATAACATCAGCTTTACATGCATCTCCAGCTAGGGCTGAGAAAGATTCCCTGTTTGAATCCCAAGAGCACTGCTGCCAACCAGTGTAGACAATACTGAGCTATATGGACCAATGGTCTGACTCCATATAAGATATTTCTTATGTCCATAGGAGCCTTTCTCTGTAATGTTCTACCTATGTGCAAAACCTCATGCACACATCTGCAAAGTGGCATGTGAAAATAACGTCTTATCTCCAAAATATTGTTGACACCAGGATTGCTTTTGAGGCACATTGATAAAATGGTGGGGACATGCAAACGAATGAAACTGTGGAGATATGTGCATGATCTTCAGCTAGAAGATGCCTCAATATAAGGCAGCTTCCTATGTTCCTATATTCCAGGTGCTGGAAAACTTTGGCCCTCCAGATGCTGTTGGACTAAGTCCCATCAGCCCTAGCAAGCATGGCCAATGGGCAGGGGTGATGAGAATTGCCTGCTATATTCCTTTGTCTCTAACTAGGGTTAAGGGCTGAAAAGCTGAAGAAGTGAATGGATTCTCCAGAAATTACGCACACATTAATATATTTCTGTTGGAAATATATAGCCAACAGGAATTACTGTGAATGGTGGGATGAGTCATGCTGTAGGCAGAAGATGCAATAACAAATATCCATATCCTGATTTAAGTGGAGAGGGATGCCCAATTGTAGGAGAGAGAAGAAGGGGGAGCACTTGAAATGATTGACCATCCCTGTCCCTCCCCTTCCCTCCACCACCACTTCTTTCAAAAGGCCTTTCCTGAAGCTGCAAATCAGGAGTGCCTAGGCGGAGAAGGGGAAGAGAAGTGGGCTTCCTGTGGTAGACAAAAGTTTATAACTTATGCATTGCCTGGAAGTTCCATAAGAAATTAATATGTGTTACAGAAACAGCAAGGGCGGCATGAATATTTCAAGGTGGGGATGAATATTTAATTGGAAAGCCTTGATTTGAAAGCGAACACGACAAGGCTGACACACGCGGTGGCAGTGTGCCTGTTAAGGAACGTTAATGATTTATTGGCTGTGTCAGTAGGAATAACTTCCTCCCTCTTTTCCGTTACATAATGCCTTTGAAATATTGGTAAAGCGATTAGTGAGGGGGGGGAGAGAGGAGGAGGAAGTGGGGAGGGGGCAGCTTCAGGAGGTCTTGAAGGAGAGATGTAGTGGATTCATCCCACTAACTGTCCCCAGTTCAATATAGTGGACGCACCTCAGGATACGCCAATTAAACTAATTTCCACAATTTACAACAGGCTATCTTGTGGAGGTCTTGTGTGAGGGAAAACGTAGTGATTTAGAGTCTCAGGCAGGAGTTGATCAAGCAACAACAAAAGTTTTATTGACAAAAAGAAGTTTGTGAAACAAAGTTGGGTCAGGAGATGCATTATTTCATGTAGAAGTTAACTTATTACTTAAACTAAATATAAGGATGTCACAGACTTAGTGATAGGGACCAAAGTTGACGGATGCTTTCTTCCCTACTGTACCCACCCTTACCACCAATTAATATGTAGCAGACTCACCCACTAACTGCCCCCAGTTAAATATAGCACTTTTCCAGGTAGAAGCTAACTTATTATTTAAACTTTATATAAGGATGTCACAGGCTTAAGAAGAGTAGTATATGAACTCAGGCTTGCTAGAGAGGTTAAAAGCAACAAAAAAGGCTTTTATGGGTATGTTCGTAGCAAAAGGAAGAACAAAGAAACAGTGGGGTCACTCAGAGGAGAAGATGGTGAAATGCAAACAGGGGACACAGAAAGGGCTGAACTCCTCAATGCCTTCTTTGCCTCAGTCTTCTCCGATAAAGAAAACAATGCCCGACCTGAAGAATTTGGAGCAAATGATTCAGCAGAGGAAACACAGCCCAGAATAACTAAGGAGATAGTACAAGAATACTTGGCTAGTCTAGATGTATTCAAGTCTCCAGGGCCAGATGAACTGCATCCAAGAGTATTAAAAGAACTGGCAGATGTGATTTCAGAACCACTGGCAGTCATCTTTGAGAATTCCTGGAGAACAGGCGAAGTCCCGGCAGACTGGAGGAGGGCAAATGTTGTCCCTATTTTCAAAAAGGGGAAAAGAGAGGACCCAAATAATTACCGCCCAGTCAGTCTGACATCAATACCAGGGAAGATTCTGGAGCAGATCATTAAGCAAACAGTCTGTGAGCACCTAGAAAGGAATGCTGTGATCACCAATAGTCAGCATGGATTTCTGAAAAATAAGTCATGTCAGACGAACCTGATCTCGTTTTTTGACAGAATTACAAGCCTGGTAGATGAAGGGAACGCAGTGGATGTAGCCTACCTTGATTTCAGCAAGGCATTTGACAAGGTGCCCCATGATATTCTTGTAAAGAAGCTGGTAAAATGCGGTCTTGACTATGCTACCACTCAGTGGATTTGTAACTGGCTGACTGACCGAACCCAAAGGGTGCTCATCAATGGTTCCTCTTCATCCTGGAGAAGAGTGACTAGTGGGGTGCCACAGGGTTCTGTCTTGGGCCCGGTCTTATTCAACATCTTTATCAACGACTTGGATGATGGACTCAAGGGCATCCTGATCAAATTTGCAGATGACACCAAACTGGGAGGGGTGGCTAACACCCCAGAGGACAGGATCACACTTCAAAACGACCTTGACAGATTAGAGAACTGGGCCAAAACAAACAAGATGAATTTTAACAGGGAGAAATGTAAAGTATTGCACCTGGGCAAAAAAAATGAGAGGCACAAATACAAGATGGGTGACACCTGGCTTGAGAGCAGTACATGTGAAAAGGATCTAGGAGTCTTGGTTGACCACAAACTTGACATGAGCCAACAGTGTGACGCGGCAGCTAAAAAAGCCAATGCAATTCTGGGCTGCATCAATAGGAGTATAGCATCTAGATCAAGGGAAGTAATAGTGCCACTGTATTCTGCTCTGGTCAGACCTCACCTGGAGTACTGTGTCCAGTTCTGGGCACCACAGTTCAAGAAGGACACTGACAAACTGGAACGTGTCCAGAGGAGGGCAACCAAAATGGTCAAAGGCCTGGAAACGATGCCTTATGAGGAACGGCTAAGGGAGCTGGGCATGTTTAGCCTGGAGAAGAGGAGGTTAAGGGGTGATATGATAGCCATGTTCAAATATATAAAAGGATGTCACATAGAGGAGGGAGAAAGGTTGTTTTCTGCTGCTCCAGAGAAGCGGACACGGAGCAATGGATCCAAACTACAAGAAAGAAGATTCCACCTAAACATTAGGAAGAACTTCCTGACAGTAAGAGCTGTTCGACAGTGGAATTTGCTGCCAAGGAGTGTGGTGGAGTCTCCTTCTTTGGAGGTCTTTAAGCAGAGGCTTGACAACCATATGTCAGGAGTGCTCTGATGGTGTTTCCTGCTTGGCAGGGGGTTGGACTCGATGGCCCTTGTGGTCTCTTCCAACTCTATGATTCTATGATTCTATGATTCTATGATTCTAGGTTTTCTTAAGTTTCCATTGCTAAAGATCTATTGTTATACTTCAGGTAGATGGTCAGGTTTCTAGAATGGGTGGTAAAATGCTCAACTCAGCTTCTGTTACTTCAGTCTCGTTCCCTTAGTTATGGCAGGTGTTACAGTTAAATCTAGGGACACGGGTGTCGCTGTGGTCTAAACCACAGCGTCTAGGGCTTGCCAATCAGAAGGTTGGCAGTTCGAATCCCCGCGATGGGGTGAGCTCCCGTTGCTCGGTCCCTGCTGCTGCCAACCTAGCAGTTTGAAAGCACATCAAAGTGCAAGTAGATAAATAGGTACCACTCTGTTGGGAAGGTAAACAGCGTTTCCATGTGCTGCTCTGGTTCGCCACTCCTTAGGTATTCCATTTGGTATAACAGACCCAGGGGATCCCCTCACACCTTGTTACTGGCTTGGGAGTCTTCTTTACCTAGAACATCTCCCCCCCCAGCTAGGGGGATTAACAAACTGAAGGACATCGTCCTCTTTCTATGCTCCTCCCAAAAGAAACATGCTGATGGGGACAGATACACCCCTGCTTTAAGCCATTTATATACTGTCTTCTGTTGTATATTATTTACTACAAAGCTTGATGACTAAGCCCTTTGGGGACGAAACATCTGATTACCAGAGTGATGTCCAAGCACTGAACAACTGATACACCACAAGTGGACTCTATTACTGCGTTTGCAATTGTTCAAGATAAAACCTATTTTGGAAAGAGAAAAAAACGAACACTGAACCACTGATATATTAGAAGTGGACTCTTTATTTACTGTGTTTTTAATTTTTAAAGATCATTTCCAAACTTATTTGGGAAAGAAACTACTTTTGCCACTTTATGAGTGTTTATTGTTGGTTTACAGATAGTTCCCTTGGTGATATTATCTTGTGTCTATTGCAGTAGCGATTGTATCACCATCCTGTTTATTTTTTTTGCTTTCTTTTGTTTTTGTAGCTAATCAGCAAGAGACTCCAGCCCTCTGGTAGAATTCTGAGGAACTGCATCACCAGACTCTAGTCTGGCTCTGTTGTCCGTCACAAGGGGAGAAGACTGGAGAGAGGGGAATGACTCTTTGGCCCCTGGTTATGATACCTGAGTCCTGATGTATTCCCTGTAGCAGCCTTCTATAGGTAATCTGGGCTGTAGAACCAGTTAGGAACTCTTCCAAATGTTGCATGGGAGAGGGGCAGAGGAGCCCCATGAGGGTACAGAGTGTATTGATAGAACAGCAAAGTGCCCTTGCCAGGTTGGGAGGGAAGGTCCCACTTGTGAAGACAGAGGTCTCCATCAAACACACCTGTGAGGCGCTCCTAACAGTGGCTCCTCCTCATCACTGATATTCAAGATCCATGTGGCTGAACGTTGGAAGTTTCCTTGTCCTGAGGCAGACCATTGGTCCATCTAGCTCAGGATTGTGTTCATTTTGTCACAGGCCCCTCCTCCTCCATGTTATCAGTGCACTTCAAAAGCAATCTTGGTGTCATCAAGACCCTGAGATGCTGTTTTCATGCAGTGCTTCATGGAAGCGCATATTTATCCCTGCACATTGGCAGAACATGGCACAGAAAGGCTCTCAGGCACATGGGGAGCTGCTTAACACTGAGTCAGCCCATTGGTCCACATACTCAATATTGCCCACATTAGCTGGCAGCATCTCTCCAGGATTTTAGGCAGGGAGTCTCTCTCAGCCCGACCTGGAGATGTCATTGAGGATTGTACCTGGGACTTTCTGCATGCAAAGTATATGCTCTACCACTGAGCTATGGCCTGTTCAGCTATGTGGCTAACCACTGTTAGTATACCTCTCCTCCACTAATATATGTGTTCCCCTTTTCAAAGTCATCTGAGCCACACATCCTTTAACAGTGAATTCCACAAGTGAGGGTATGCACTAGTAGCTTTCACTACCAGTCCCCATATTTGGAGCTGTTTTCATTTATAGTGTTATAGACAGGATAAATGTATGGAAGTGAGAGCTGGACCATAAAGAAGGCTGATCACCGAAGAATTGATGCTTTTGAATTATGGTGCTGGAGGAGACTCTTGAGAGTCCCATGGACTGCAGGAAGATCAAACGTATCCATTCTTAAGGAAATCAGCCCTGAGTGTTCACTGGAAGGACAGATCGTGAAGCTGAGACTCCAGTACTTGGCCACCTCAGGAGAAGAGAAGACTCCCTGGAAAAGACCCTGATGTTGGGAAAGACACAAGGGCACCTAAGTCACTAAGTGTTGGGAGGGCACAAGGAGAAGGGGACAACAGAGGATGAGAAGGTTAGATGGTGTTCCTGAAGCTACCAGCATGAGTTTGATCAAACTGCGGGAGGCAGTGGAGGACAGAAGTGCCTGGTGTGCTCTGGTCCAGGGGGTCATGAAGAGTCGGACACGACTAAACGACTAAACAACAACAACAACAAGACAGGATAAACCTGGTAATTTGTAGTGTGAAGGAAGAATGCAAGTTGCACATTCCTGGGGTGGCTTATGCAGACCTGGCTGGCTGGGGGAAGAGGTGCTGATGGGCCACAGAAAGATCCTTTGGCCTGGATAATCAGCTGGGATAAGTGTGTGTTTGAGGGGACAGGAAAGGGGGAGTTTTGAAGCAGGGGCTTCTGGGCAGAAGAAGGAGATCCATCTTGGCAGGGCAGAAGAAACAATTGTGTGCAATACTTTGGGCCATGCTGTAAGATCTGGACTCCCTCCATGTGGACTGAAGGTGTAAATAGGCGAATAAACCCTATTGCTTAAAGCACGTCAGTCTCTGCCGTGTCTTCTATTCTCCAAAGTGACACAGACCCTGTATATGTGCCTGTGACCCCATGTGCTCTTGCCACGGCTTGGCAGAGGTCGGGGCAGGCACCGGGCTTTTGTAAAAAATATTTCTGTTAAAGATTATCTTGTCTAATTGTTCTGTGCTGTTTTAAAATGTGGATTTTTATTGTGTTTTAACTCCAAGGAAGGTGTACCATAAGATATTGAATTACATCAAACACAGAAATCATAAGAAGACTTGCTCAGTAAGCAGAAATAAAAGCAAAGCCATAACATTCAGCAGAACAGACTGGGGGAGGCTATAATCTGCATTCTGGTAACCTCCAGACTATTGCAATACACTGTTCTGTGGGCTGCCCTTGAAGATGATCAAAAAACTTCAACTGGTCCAAAATGCAGAAATAAGATTACTGGAAGGCATCCCTTTTAGAATGCATATAACCCCAGATTTAAAACAGTTGCACAGGTTGCCAGTTCATTTCTGTGCCCTATTCAAAGTGTTCATATTAGCATTTAAAGCCTTTAATGACTTAGGTGCCAATTGACAGAAAGATTGGCTCCAGCCCTACTGACCTCCTCAGGTGTGAATATCTACAGAGGAAGTTCTGCCACCCTCAGAATTGTGGGGAATTATTGCCCAGAAAGGAGAGGGCTTTATCTGTGGCCGCTGGTGGAGGAAGAGGAGTGCAGGGAGAGTGCACCGCCCCCGGCAGCGCAATCCCAGCAGGGTGCCATTGTGGCTGCCCCCTGCCTGCACTGGGCGCCCCACCCCCGCAGGCGGCATGCCCCGTCCCCAGGATGCATGCCAGCCCCAACCCCACCTGCTCTCCGCCCCCTGGTGCCAGAGCATGAAGCTCCGCCACTGTGTGTGGCAGCCCCTAGAATGTGGACCTCCTTTCCAAAAGAGGCAACTTCACTGTACAGCTTTCACCCTGTGCTGAAGATATACCTCTTTGCCCTGACCGTTGACAGTTATTTTCCTTTGTGGAACATAAGAACATAAGAAGAGACTGCTGGATTAGTCCAATGGCCCCTCTTGCTTAGCATCCTGTTCTCACAATGGGAAACCAGTTGCCTTTGGAAAACAAGCAAGCAAAACATGAGCAAAAGGGCACCCTCCCCTCAGGGGCATTGCTTCTCCTATCACTACTGGGGGCGGGGATGTGCACATACTGGAAGGTGTGCTTAGGTGCCAGGGGAGTGGGCGAGGCATGCTGGGTGGTAGGGCACCACTGAGCGGCTCACTTATGCACCAGAGTCCACCACTTCTGTCCCTGGTTCACCCGGGGGGTGGAGCTGCGGTTGGCTGGTTGCTGGTTGGCCGTGCAAGAAAGCTACCTCCACAGTTCCCTCGTATGTCACAGCTCAGCAGAGGAGAGGGGTGGCGAAGTGTCTGCTGCTGTCAGGGACTGTGCTGAGGAGGACTACATGGAGGAGGGAATGGTGGGAGCCTCCCCCCCCCAGGCTCCTGATCAGGATCTTGAATCTTCCCAGGGGCAGGAGGACAGTATAGATTTGGAACAGTGGTTTGCAGAGGGACATAGGTCAGAAGGCAGAAGCTGGGAAATACTGGATAGGGAACAGCTAGGAGAAGAAACACTGGGGGAGAGAGGGTTAACAGGCTCACTGTCTCTGGGTAACGTTCCTCCACTCAGCCCAAGGTCAAGAAGAGCTCAGAAGCTGGCAGAACAGAAAGCACAGAGGGTACAAGCTCAGATTTGTAGGAGTGGCATAGATTAATAGGGACAGAAGGGGGTGTGATCCTTAATTGGGAGCACCACCATTTCTAGGAGATGTGTTCTTCGTTCTCTCACTGTGATCATTAAAGTTTCTAACTGGTAAGCCGTTGCTTTCCTTGATCTTCTTATCTACTGCCACGGAAGCCTTACCAATCGCCTCTCCACCTCTCCACTGCTTCTGCCCCCGAGTCAGGCACGACTCCCCTCAATGAAGAAACCTATTGGGGGATAGCTTGTTGCACCCCCACAAAACAATGTGCCCAGGACTATGCCACCCCCACGCTACGCCACTGCCTCCCCTTTTGTGGTTTCCAGAAACTGGTATTTGGAAGCATTTGCTGCCTCTAACTGAGGAGGTAAAGCATAGCTCTCATGGCTAGTAGCCATTGATAGTCCCTCTCCTCCCGGATCTCTTCTGCTGAATTTGTATTCTTCTGTTCCATTTGGAATTGTTTTACTTGTTTTATAATTTTAACAGTTTTAATCTGTTTTTATAATTATATATCTGTAATTATAAATATATTGCTGTAACCTACCATGGAACCTTATGCGGAAGGGCTGGTACGGAATCTAATTAATTAACAAAGCAACTTACATTAGTAACTTCCACACTGACCAGGGGAAGGAAAAGTTATTTGCTTGGCACACAAAAAATATGTTAGATTACTATAGACACTGGACTTAAGTGTTTTTCTCAATGATCTTATGGAGACTTCTCTCTTTAAATGGTAATGACCTAGTATGATGTAGCAGTTAGAGGGTCTGCCTAGGTCATGGGACATCAGGTTTCAAATCCCTGCTCAGCCATGAAGCTCAGTAGGTTCCTCAGGTCCAG
Organism: Podarcis filfolensis; assembly: GCF_964270895.1. Classification (NCBI taxonomy): domain Eukaryota; kingdom Metazoa; phylum Chordata; class Lepidosauria; order Squamata; family Lacertidae; genus Podarcis; species Podarcis filfolensis. Next base: position 42,857,819 of record NC_139617.1, read on the forward strand.
GCACCGTTTCTTGGTTAAATGGGGCAGGGGAGAACCGTGTATATACCATGGTCTCCATGGAGTAAAGGTGGGGTGTAAACTTAGTGATGAAAATAATAATGGATATCTATATCCAACTATATCCTCATCAGAGTAAACATATTAAAATTAATGGACTGAAGTTAGTCATGTCCACCAATCTCAATAGATCTGTTCTGTGAAGGTTTATTATTGGACGCAATAATCACCACCACCACCAACAACAACAACAGCAGCAAATAATAATAATAATAATAATAATAATAATAATAATAATAATAATAATTTATATTACTTTACTTCCTTCAAAATGTAGTAAAATCACTCAAGCAACTGGACTGTTTTACTACATTTTGAAGGAAGTAAAGTAATATAAACTATTATTATTGTATGCATCTTCTGCTGAGTGGAGCCCTAAAGTCTGCCCCAAAGTCCTGCACCAACAGCACCATTGCAGACAGGTTGCATGGGTAAAAAATGTCCTCTCTCTGGTTCTACCAACCTCACATGGGATGGTGGGAACAAGAGAGGACAGCCTTAGCAGATGACCTTCACTCGTGAGTCATAAGGCAGGAAGATTTGTAGCTGGTGGAAATTTTAGCTCAGCTCCACTCTCTGAATTGAGCTATAACCTTAGATTTTTAATTTTGAAGGCAAGTAAGAGGTGACAGAGGTATATAAAATTATTCATGGCATGGAGAAAGTGGATAAAGAAAAGTTTTTCTCCCTCTCTCATTGCGCTATTACTTGTGGACATTCAATGAAGCTGAATGTTGCCAGATTCAGAACAGAGAAAAGAAAGCACTTCTTCATATAGTGTACAGATAAACCATGGAAGTCACTCCCACCAGAGACAGGGATGGCCACCATATTAGAGGGCTTCAAAAGAGGATTAGACAAGAGGAGAAGGCTATTGGTGGCTACAAACCATAATGGCTCTTCTCTGCCTCCACAACTGGAGGCAGCAATATTTCTGAATATCAGTTGCTGAATATCAGTTGCTGAAAACCACAGGACTTGAGGGGAGAGGGCTCAAGTCCTGCATGTTGGTTTCCCAATGTGTGAACAAGCTGCTGGGCTAGATATGACATTGGATGGATCCATCAGGCTCTTCTTCTGTTCCTATGAAAGGGGTGGTTTGGAATGCTTGTTTCTCTTCTACCAAATGGAGTTCAGCCACCCCAGATCTGCTCAATAGCTTTGAAAATGCCATCCGGTCATTTTGAATTAATTGAAAACTGCCCTCTCCCAACTTCCAAAAAATATTTCTTTCTTAAAAGAAGGGGAGCTAAGTAATAGGCCCCTGGAGTGTTTCCATAACTCAGTCTGTAACCTATTATAGTGAAATAAGAAAAGTCATCGTAGGAGAACAATTGAGGAGCCCTTGGTGTAGCTGGGTGTGGTTGTCTTGTTAGGCCACACACGGGTAGAGTCCAAACCGTTAAGATTTCAGCAGTGCATTTTAACTTCAACTTCAACGTCTTCTTTCTTCATTCCTTCTTGCAAAACATGAAACGGGTAAAACAAACCCCATAATTCTTCTGTGTGACCCAGTACAAACAAAGCGTATTGCCCTGCCCATTTCCTGATTTGTCAGTCTGGTGCCCCTATAAAGATTAGTTTAAATAATAAAAACAAAAACCTACGTCAGTAGCGTTGGGAAATGCTGAGCCAAAATATAGGGCACAATGTTCAGGCTTCCTGTCCAGCTGTGGCATTTATATAATAGGCACAGTTGGTGTGCAGAGGTTGTTGGCATTTACCTAATACTAATGGAGTGATAGAGTCGGGAGTTGCTTTGGTAGGGCAGAAGGCAGGGAGGCCCACAGTAGGTAGAACCAGACCCAGGGTCAATGGCAGGCAGAGCAAACCAATGCTAGTTTTGCTCCTATCTTCCTCCCTGCAGAGTTCTACAAAGACAACATTGAGACTGAGTGGAAGGAGGAGGGTAACAGGCAAGGCCATCCCACTGTAAATAAAAAGGCAGGGAAATGAGGGCTAGCTGAAGCTGGTGGGGCAGTGCCCCGTTTGCCATAATGGGCCAACCTCCATTGACTCTAGGCTAATGTTGGGGAAACACCAGGTTGCAGAAATTTTACTGTTTCACTTTAAGCTATTATTCAATTTTAGGTACTGCCCAGGTGCTTATGGGTGTCCCATAAACACATGCATTGAAGTTGTGGCACTGAGAAATGTGACACCATTGTTAAAGCATCTGCACTTACTGAGCTAGGTTCAACTTTCCAGGATTAATTTACAAAGCCCTGAACAACTTAGGTCCAAGGTACCTCAGGGAAGGCTGAACTCTTTTATCCCAGCTCAGTCACTGAGATCATCTGTAGGAGTGTCAATGGTCATTCCATGAGTTGGTGAGGTTCATTTGACAGTGAAAAGAAACGGAGCCTTTGGTGTTTTGGCCCAGTCCTGTGGAATACTCTGCTGAAAGAGATTCAGTAGGCACCTTAAATTTCAACTGTTAGATGCCAGCTGAAAACCTTTCTATTCTGTCAGGCTTATGCAGGCAATTAAGAATATACCATTCTCTAATCATTAGATGATTTCTAATTTTTATTGTATGGTTTTATGAATAATTGTTGTAAAATGCTATTTTTATAAGTAGCAGTATATGGGTTTTTTAAAAAAAAACAACAACAAGTAAGTTATATAAAAAATCAGCAACTTTTTCAGATGTGTATTCTGACCCATTTCACATGTGTTTACTTAATTCTGAGTAAACAAGTTTCCAACATTCTCCTTAGTTTGAATCCATTCTAATTGCTCCGTCACCCAATTTTATGATTAGGAAAGTATTGAGAAATGCCCAGAAAAGTGTGGGATGTGTGAATGATTAATGGGAAGATGTAAACCCCACACAAGTGCTCAAGCAAACCAGGGTAAACTGAAGATGAATCCACATTGTCATAAAATCTTAGAGTTGGAAGGTACCCAAGGGTCATCTAGTCTCACCCCCTGCAAGAAACTAAACTAAAGCATCCATGACAGATGGCCATCCAACCTCTGCTTCAAAGCCTCCAAGGAAGGAGAGTCCACCATCTCTTGTGGGAGTCTGTTCTACTGCTGAACAGCAGTGTTATATACAGTAACTACCCCACAGACAAATCAGAACAAGTGTTCAGTGAAACCCAATCATAGTCTAACCTCTGCATAATATTTCTGCAAGCAAATCCAGATGAATGCTCAAACAACAGGTCTTCTGGAGAACCTCTTAGTTAGCCTGTAGCTGTAGCTATTGTTAGCCCTACTCAGAGTAGATCCACTGAAATGAATGGACATGAGTAAATTTGGCCCCTCAATTTCAATGGCTAGTATTAGAGGGTTTCCTCCATCAAAGTATGAAGCCAGTGCATTAGGTATGCAACAGGGAAGACCATGGGCATAGCCAAGGAGGGCACAAAAGTCCTCCCCCCCCCCAACAAAAGTCCTGCACCCCCTAACAAAAATCCTGGCTATGCCCATGATCCTTCCATTTCTTTATTTCAGAACTCTAGGTGGTGCAAATGTGTGGGCATACTGATAAAAACACACTGCTCATAAAGCGACCTTGAGACAATCACATCCCTTTTCTTGGCAAGGATTCTATCAGTAATATTACTGGTGACTTTTTGAGAAGTGCTTTTTAAAATATATATATATATATATCAGTTTGCCCAATGGCACATATGTATTGGTCAAACTCTGCACCAAATGATTTTGATGCACCTCAAGATTGCTCATCTTTAATGTTTCATCAGTGCTGTCAGCCAGAAACCAAACTGTTATTGGGGTTGGGTGGGGACATCAGCTCCAGAACTAGCCTAGCATTAGCGCGACTGCATTTAAACTTTAGCTGATACTACCAAAGGGGTTGTTGGCTGGGAGGAGAGGTGAGCACTGAGAAAAAGGGGAAATGACTAAGAGAGAGAAAGAGAGCAGAAGAAGGTTTTGGAGGAGGAAAGCACCGTGGCAGTTCATGCCCATTGGGACTGTTGGGGCAGAAGGCTCCCAAAATAGATGGAGATAAAGCCAAAGAGAGGCAGAGCCAAAGATCCTCTTTGTTGAGTTCTGCAAATGCAACACTGAGACTAAGGAGGAGGAAGATGACAGGCAGGGCCATCTCTTGGACCAGAAGTATGTAAGAAGGCAGGCAGGTGGGGAGTTGGCTGAGAGCACACTGAGGATGGTGAGGCAGTGCCCCATTTGCCTAAACAGACCAAACTCTGCATGGAAAAGATACACATGGAAGGGGAAAATAAGAATGGGAGGGGAGCAGCATGAGAAATTGCAAAGGGAGTGATTACTCAACTGGAAATTGAGAGTGGGGAAGCAAGTGTTTGGACTCACCTGAATGGATGATTGAGCCCTACAGCAGAACAAGGCAGGGAAGAGAGAAAAAAAAGGAAATATTTAAAAGGTGAAAGTAGTGGACCATCCATTACTTGGAGGCTATGAAGAATGGGTGCTGCAGTTAGGGGTGGACAAATCTGGCAGTTTCTATCATTAGGTTATCTGCAGTGTTTATCTCCAGTAGAACCATTAACATTTATGGAGGTGACTAACTTAGGTGCATTAATTTCACTGGGTCTACTCAACTAGAACCTAGCTAGAGGCATCCCGTTATTATTTGATGGAAAGAAGAAGTTGTCATGTGTTATTTGCCATTCCTGATGACCCTTATATCCTTCATTGTAAGTAGAGAGCTTGAATTTTTGAGTTGCGTGTTGAGGTCCCCAATCCACCCCCCTAAATAACTCACAACGGACACGTAATTTTTTGTTTAAGATTTTTGGCATGATTTTGGCCACAACTTTATTAAAATACAAACTGTGAGTGGTTGTTTAGGCATTGGTTAAGACTATCTGTCCCCCCGCCTGGGGACAGAACTGACTTCCGGGCACCACCGAAAGACAGTGCGGGGGAAAGCAAGTCGGGGAAGAATTGGAGCTGAGACACAGACCCTCAACTCTCACCCGCCTGCTCCCCGAAGGCTTGCCGGCCCTAGTCCCATTCCAGGGATTGGACGAAAAGATGGCAAGCCCCAGGATTCCTTTAACGGAATTCCCTTTCCGCAGCAACCATGGAGGGGCAGGCCCAGCCTATCCTAACCCCTCCTCCACCAGATTTATAACCAATGCCTAACCGCCAATCGAGCCCTTTATGCTCGCCGCCAACCACTCACAATCCCAACCCATTCTTCAACCCTTCAATTACCGCATCCAACCAGACATCATTCCCCAGCTCGGAAAGATGTACCCCATCATTGCGGTAAAGGGCCAGAGCCTTGAAGGTAATATCTGGGTTGTAAATCACCAACCCACCCAATTCCGTTACCCTTTTGCTCACTGCGGAATTAATTCGCTTCCTGGCCCTTTCAGCAGCCTTGGGTTGAGAAATGCCCAGCCAATTGCTCCTTTGCAGCAATTGTGACCAAAATATTTTAACGGTAGGTATTAAGGTCACCAACTCCCCCAAGTCTCTTTGAGTTGTGGAGCGCAAAGTATAGCAATCAACCTTTGCTATATCATTCTCCCCCAACTGCACCACAATTGCCAAAGGGGGACCATGTGAAAGCACCCTCCGCTTAATTAGTGGGATGAATTCACTCCACCGCATTCCCCGTCTGGATATCCACGACACCTGTACGTGCTGTGGGAAGCCAAGATCCGGTCCCCTTCCAGACTGCCTCGCTCTGATGCCAGCCCAGTGAACGATGCTGTGCCCCACAATCCAGATACGGACTGGAGCGAGACCTACAGGGTGGAGAACAAGCACACATCAATACAATAATTCAACATCTCTTCCGCACGTAACCCTTGAACGCATCAGACTTCCACCGGCCCAAGTCCTTAATCCTGTGGGCCGACAACCCCCAATGGGCTGCTGTTGTAGCAGCACCAATGCAAAAGGAATGGGGTGCAAAACCATAAGCCGGGACCCCACAAGCAGAAATAACCTTACGCATTACCTTGGAAAACTGATGCCGTGCCAAGGGACGACCATTTTCATGAATGAACAGTGGATCCCCCCCCAGAGGGCCTCACTGCTAAGAATTTCCTCAAATCCTTAACCGGGCTGAATGAGGCGTGTTCAGCGGTAGGCAAGCCGCAGGCTGCAATAACTGGCGCACGACGTGAGCAATTAGATGCCTGTCGAACCGGAACCCATTTCTGTGCACTAAGATCGAGGCAGCCCCCAAGGGAACGAAAAGCCAAATATTTCCGGTATCCAATAACAGGGCAAGGGCCCACCTCACCTGTGACTGGAAGCCTGATGGTGGCAAACCTGCTCACTAGGTCTGACTTAGAGCTCCAGACACTTATGACAAGCTCCAACGCAGATAAGGAAAAGTCCTGAGGCAATAAGCCTCCAAACTCTCAGCCCCGTACTGGCTCCAACACAATTTCCCCAACCCTCAGTACACCAAAATTACAATGGAATACTGAAAGAAGTCTCGTCTTGATCTTGAACCAGCCGACAAGTCTTAACTTGTTGCGGATACTGCATAGGTCAAAGATTGACCGGCTTCCTGCCTGCTGTCCTGTGAAGGTTGGAGCCTATTCCCACCTTCCGAGACCCTGCGCACGACACACTTTTAGAAGGGTCTCTGAAAAATTAAAGCTTTACTCTAGCAGACATTGCAGCGGACTGAATTCTGATAGTTTTAACAGTGTATCCAATCTGCAGCAGGTGGGCGAATTACTGCAGGTCCTGCTCAGAAGATGGGGGCAGGTTCCTCTGAATGGCCGAGGACTGCCAACTAAATTTTAAGAAATCAGTCCAGGCCTTCTCATAAGACCTGAAAGCGGATGGGGAAACGTAAGCTACTACTCCTCATAATTATTAATTGTTGCCAAGTGCCACAGGAGCTCCGGAAAAATCCGGCTATAGCTGGGCGTCCAGAGCCCAGAATCTGAAGCTCTCCAACTGAAAAAACGGGATAGAGCTACAGCGAAAACATTAGACGATCCTGAAATAAAGAGAGCAGAAACGCAATATTAAACCTTAAGCAGTGCGAAGACTCTGCCAGAGCACGAGCACCGTTTTGCCAGGACTCTCACACTGCTTGGTTATCAGACCAAGACAGACCCGACGGTCCCTAAACTCCTCAGTCCAGATGTGCGCTGACACTACAATGGGGAAAACTCGAGAAAAGTTAGGTCACATGTGATTGCCTTGCCCTGCCAGGCTCAAGGCCACTGTACATGATGATGAAGGGACCCCGGACCATGAGACCACCTGGCCAAGCGGGAATGGAAGGGGCAGCCTGGAGCAACCACCCTGCATGCAAAATTTAACTGACCTAGGAACGATAGGATCTGACAAAGCAACACTTGCTTCAGAGGAAGTATTACAAGAATAAAGTCCTTCAAGGCAAACAGCTTTTCCACAGGCAAGCAGATGTTTGAGCAATGGTATCCAGCTAGCCCCCAAATACGTTAAAAGGGGCAGTAGGAGCCACTGTCCTCCACTGCCAACAGAACACCCAGCTCCTCAGGGAATAAAGGGGCGTCCAGTTAGCCTAAGCAGTGGCTGGTGTCACATGAACCAGCCAGTAAAATAATCCACATAACGATACCCCCAGTTAAACGAGTCTTGACTCGCAATGTTCAATCCAGAAAGGCGCTAAAGGACTCAAGTGCTGCACAGCCTATTGAGCAACCCACCGGCATCGCCTTATCAATATAAGGACCATCCAATTAAAGCCTAACTACTTAAAATCTTGAGGGTGAACCGGCAGCAGCCTAACAGCCGATTCAATATCGCATAATGCCAACAAGGCACCTCCTCCAATTTGTTGGTAAGCTCAACTGCCTGATCCAAAGATGCATATTTCACGGAACAATTCCGGAGGGATAGCATCATTCACTGAGGTGCCTTTGGGATGCGATAAATATGGATCAGATGGAATTATATGGGGCTTTCTTAGGGACGATCCCCAAAGGGGATAAATGAAAATCAGGAATAGAAGGAGAATCAAGGGGATCCCACCAAACGTCCCAATGCAAGCTGCTTCCTAACCTTCTTTCAGGCTACCACGGGTAGCTCTCTAACTGGCTTTTGAGTTGCTGTATTCCGAGCCACTGGCTGAAAAGCCAGAGGAATCCCAAACATTGGGAAAAATCCTTCCCACAAGCACAAAGCCACTGACCCATCTAGATAACCTTTTAGCCAGGCTTTCAAGGGAGATATTTTTATGGAAATATGGGCAAGAGGTATTGAGTTATTGCTTGCCGGCTCCCGCTTGGGCAAGATGCCCTGCCTCGTGTTGCCACCATGATGTGTAAATTTACAGGGCCAACGCTGGCCAGAAACCCTAAAGAAGTCCCAACAAAGCTGCCACCGGGCCAGCTTCCTGCATACCAGCTTCAGGTTCTATTGCTCAGGGAATTTCCATTTGAAATGTGGAGCTGCGCAAGTGGTCCACATGTCCCCGTCCCTGGGATCCTAGTGAGCTGAGGGGATGATGGCAGCCCTGCGTCTAACATTCCCATCATAGTGAATTACCACTTATAGAATAGTGGGGTTGGAAGGGACTCCAAGGATCATCTAGTCCACTCTCCCACAATATTATAATAATAATAATAATAATAATAATAATAATAATAATAATAATAATAATAATCTATTTGTACCCCGCCCATTTGGCTGGGCTTCCCCAGCCACTCTGGGCAGCGTCCAAAATATATATATATATATATATTAAAATACAGTAATGCATCAAACATTAAAAGCTTCCCTAAACAGGGCTGCCTTAGATGTCTTCTAAAAGTCTGGTAGTAGACATCTGGTGGGAGGGTGTACCACATGGCGGGTGCCACTTCCGAGAAGGCTCTCCACCTGGTTCCCTGTAACTTGGCTTCTCACAGTGAGAGAACCACCAGAAAGGCCCTCGGCGCTGGACCTCAGTGTCCGGGTAGAGTGATGAGGGAGCATGCAGCTGTCCCAAACAGGGACCAATCCTGCAACCTAGGCATTACCGGCACCATACGCTGACCAGCTGAGCTATCCAGGATGATCCCTAAAGACCCGGAACAGCCTCACCCTAACCCCTGGAGAGGTCCAAGGTGATGTCTGAATCATCATCAGAGCCCAGGGATGATTTACCTGCAAGGAGGTGTAAGCATCATCCCTGCTCCGCTTTTTTCTGCCTCTGAAGACGCTTCCTTCTGGACGAAGGCACCTGGGGCATCAGCAAGTCATCCTCTGCAGGAGAGGCAAGCTCTGGAGGCATCTGCAAAGGCCCTGTCATAGACTCCAAAAAGAAAAAACCTGAACAATGTGAGGAACAGGTGAAACCAATGCTTTGTGCACCATATGGGGACGCTATTCAGGCCAGAAACGCTGCCAGAGGCCATCAAATTATAGGGCCAAGCGGGCCAAGCCCTAGGATCACCTGCTAGGCCAGACATAAATGTTTCCAATGAGATAACAAACTTGAGGCAGCCCGCCGCCTGTCCAGGTACCCCTGCTTGCCCTTTAGAGGGAAGCACCTCCTCAAGAAACCCAAAGTTCTTTTTAGGAGCAATATCACAAATGGGCCAAACTACCCAGCAACAAAATAGTCCAAAAGGAGCAGCTTGTTTTGCTTTGTTATAACAATGGCTAAGTGGGGGATATGAACCCTGTCTCCCAGGTCCTAGTCCTGCACTTTAGCCACTAAGCCACAATGGCTCATCTCTAAAACGGCAGTCGCCACTATCAGGGCAAAACAAACTTGAAGAAAATAAACTTGTTCAGAAACAGCATAGTTAAAGAGCATACAAAGAGTGCTCATTGGAGGCACAGAGAGCCTCTGGCTCCACTCTGTCTGCCTAAGATATACATTAGCAACAAGTGAGCCTGCAAACAAACAGATAAATTCTTATAGAGAAAGAGAGTCACATGTCACAGTGACTTAACAATTACTGTACTGCTAACTGTAGCAGGCTAGGCTTGAATGATATGTGCAGGCCGAGCAGGCCGTGAAGGCCTCCCTGCTTCTGCTCTCTGCCTTTTACAGTCTCATTGCAATATTAAAGGAACTCAATATAGTGCTCCCGCCCAAGGCTAGATTAAAACTTGGCCAACAGCACTGCACGCACCCAAAATAAAGCCAACCTATGGGGATACTATAAATGAAAGTGATTCCAGGTAAGCTGGGAACAGCCCTGACTAGCCCCACAATCCAACAGGCGAAAATGGGGAAAACCTTTTTGCTAAATAAAGCCCCTAATGGGGGCTCTCTCCCTATTGGGAAAGGCAAGCCCAGGAGGATTATGCACAGGTAGCGCTCACAGGTACAGGGGGAATCTTCCCAAAGGGCAGGGTAAGGGGTGGGGTGGGAAATCAAACAGGAAAAAAAAAGGGGGGGAATTAAATTAATTAAGGAACTAGAGAAGATTAAAAAGAAGGGGAGAATAAAGAAATGTAACCAGACAATGAGAAGATCGCTCCACTGTCCTCCAGACGGTCCAAGTGCTCCAGGTGATCCGTTGCATGCAGCAAAAGAGAAAGTAGAAGGCTGCATGCAGAGTATTTAAACCTTTTACCCCTCCCACCAAAATTGCAACATAACTTTTCCCCCAGCAACTCGGCAATCCAATCAATGCCCCCTGGCCATCTTGGAGAACTTACCCAGCAACAAAGGGGGTGGCTCAGTAGACCCCACCGCAACACGTGCTCTCCCTGAAGGAGAACACGCTTTATGCTGACTTTTAGCTCATGTAAACCTGCTTAGCAGAGACTGTCTCTTTTCCACATTCTGTACAGCACCCAGCGCAATAACAACTCTATTCAATCACAATTGTTTTATTTATTCAGCTTCTATGCTAAAGGAGCCTAGGCTCAGAAGAAAGGGGCGGGAGGGGATAATCTTTCCATTCTGGTCCCACATAATGTCAGCACCTATTAGCTAAATATCCATTCAGAAACAAGTACCAGTTAGCTCACCAAGCGAATCTCAATTTTCATTTCTCTCAGTTTCTCATATTTTTAATATTAAGTTCTCCATGTTTCCCTGTCAGTTTGCATTTTAAGAAAAGAAAAGAAAAAAAGAGTTCTCTAAGAACAAAAAAATCATTAGCATTTGGGTGAAAATTTATCCTGATAAAAATATTTTGGTCCGCAATTTTCCTATAAAACATTTTTGTTTATTTTCAGTAATGTATACATTTCCAAACACACTTTTTCCTTGTTTGGCTGGAGACAAGGGTGAATTTTGAAGGACAGCTGTGTTTCAGTTCACATATTGTTTCAGGAAGTCCAAATAAGGGAGTTTCACAATAAGATACTATCTGCACTATACACTGAAAGTAGTGTCATGCCACTTTAAACATGCCCCTTAGGAATCCTGGGAACTGCATATTGTTAAGGGTACTGAGTAGGGTTGCCATATATTCAAGAATTTCCCAGATATGCCTGGAATACTGCTGTCAGAAGCAGTGTCCAGGTGGAAATTGGCAAAAATGCCCGGGGAAATCTGGAAGTATGGCAACCCATGTCGGCGGTGTCATTTTTGCTTTGCCATTTTGCCATTTTTGCTCATTTTTCATTGCAATCTTGCCCCAAAGGTCCCCACCACCACCCCAACTTTTGTGTCCAGGCTTTTATTTTTTGAAAAATGGCAACCCTAGTACTGAGAGTTGTTAGGCAAAGCCAATTCCCTTCACAGAGCCACAATTCTTAGAATAGTTTAATGGTCAATCCCCATTTCCCCAAAGAACTCTGGGAATTATATCTCTGTGAGGGAAATAGGAATCTCCCCTCAGCTCCCAGACAGAGCAGGGATAGGTATAGGGTGAGAGATTTCTGTGATTGAGCTCACCCCACTCACTCTGTAAAAACTTTGTAGGAGGGGTGTGTCTGTATTAAGATCTTTGAAGCCTCTGTTGGCAATTATGAATCTCTTGCCTTGTTCATGTAACTTCGAATCTTGACTCCTGGACCTTGTGCTTCCTACTGAACCTGCACTAGTATGAGCCTAGATAAAAATCTCTTCCTTACTTTTCTGTCTCTAATAGTTGCTGTTGTATTTTGGATAGGTGCCTGGGGGTATGCATGCCACTGGTCCCTCAACTTGCTACTCAGGACTGATCCCTTCTCTTCTAGTTCCTGGCAGGTACATGAGGGTTGTGCTGGATGACTTGGGGCAGCCTAACCTCTAACATGCTGCATACAAAGAGTCATCAATGAGGTGGATCTGATGACTTCCAGGCTGCTGCAAAGCAGCCAAGCAGAGTGGAAGATTTCCATCCACTTTCTCCATGCCATGCACAATTTTTTACATTTCTATCATACCACCTCTTAATAATCACTTTTTTTTTGTAAACTAAACAGCCTCAAATACTGTAACTTTATTCATAGGTGAGTTTCTATCCTCTTGATCATTTTGTTTACCCTTTTCCAACCCTATAATATCCTGTTTGAAGTGACCATACTATCAGCTGCCCTAGGACTCAATCCTGCTTATATTAATTCCCTCAGCTAGCCCTTAATCCACCCACAGTGCTGTTGCCTTGGTCAGACTCCTACACTCTCTGCCTATTGTCCACTACCCCAACCACATTTGCAGGAACACATCCCTCCCATCTTCCCCTCCCCCAGATTTTCACATCCCCCCTACCCAAAAGGGCAGCAATCTCTTGATGGATTGATCTGTGAAAGGAAAGCAACGCCAGGATTGAATTAAATCAAAACATTCCACTCATACCACCTGAGAGCCTCAGTAGAACAGAGATGCCTGGAGTGCAATCTGGGACGAGAAAGGCTGTGTGGGTTTTTCAGGGCCAAAAGGAGGAAAAGCTCCAAAGAGGCAAATGATGAAGGAACGCGTTGAGCCAAAGGGGATTGGTGTTGATTGCCTAGAAAGAACATGTGAATTAATAGCTAGGGATGAAGAAATCTGACAATTTTGGTTCCTCTCATTTTGCCAGTCTTACATTCGATTCTTCACATTTCCATACCAGTTTATGGTTTATTTTTTAAACTCCTGAAAATTCATTGGCATTCGAAATGGAATTTCTCCTGATTTTTTTGTATGCAGTTCTGCCTTCTTCTCTTTTTTAAAAAAGTAACATTCCATAATATAATGCATCTTTGCGTAGTACTTCTATTAATATATGCACACTTTCTACTAGAACATGCATTTTTGTACACATTACTTAGGTGGAGAAGCACACTGCAAAATTTGAAGGGGTTTGAATTTTGAAGAATAACTGTGTTTTGGTTCACATCTTGTGTAAATTAGGAAAGGTTGCCTTTAAATGTCAACTGGATCTCATTCGTCTCTCATGCCTGCTAACAGCAGAGTGTCTTTGGGCATATGCAAAGTATTTCCCTTTAAAACCACTGCAAGAAAATTCCGTCTGGGTGGATGTGTCAGATGCCACCCATGAAGGTGGCTCCTGATTATTGGTGACAAGACTGTGGTCTGCCCTTCCTGCCACAATCTCTTCTTGCTGTTCAGCCCCTCCCTCAAAGTGCTCCCCCTGCCTGATGAGACTCTGTGCTCCACTGGAGTGGCAGAGGAGGGAGATGGCAGATATGCTTCTCCCTCCTATCTAGAGTCACAAGGGGAGAACCTCTCAAGCTGCAGAATTAGAGAGTGCTCTTGTATTTATGCCCTGCTTGCAAGTTTCCCACATACATCTGGTTAGCCACCGTTAGAACAAACAGGTTGCAGGACTAAAAGTTTTCTCCTGCACTCAGAAGCAATTAATGAATGATCACACACCTTCAGGTCCCACAGCCAATATCATGGCACCTGCCAGCGCTGTCCTGGTGTATGTGCAACAGCTATGTGCCAGGGTTGAGTCATAGGCGTAAGAACGTAAGAATAGCTCTTCTGGATAAGGCCCATTGCCCATCTAATCCAGCATCTAGTTCTCACATTTACCAACCAGTTGCCTCTGGGAAAGCCGGCGAGCAAGACCTGAGTACAACAGCACTCTCCCCTTCTGAAGTTTTCAGCAACTGGCATTCAGAAGCATACAGCCTCTTACTGTGAAGGCAGGATGTAGACATCATGGCTAGTAGCAACTGATAGCCTTTACTCCCAGTGAACCATTGCCTCTGAAGTTGTAGGCCAGTGTTGGGGAAACATTTCCAACCCAAAGTCCATATTCTCTTCGGGGGAACCTTCTAGGGGGCACATGATAGTAGTGGGTGGGGACATTGGCATAAAGTGGGTGGAGTAACAGTGACAGGCTAGTTTCTACACACATATTTCTCCATCCTCCATCCAGACAAGCAAGAGAACTTATCAAAATTCAAAAACACTTTCCAGACAGGCAAGAAACACTCGGGGTACAAAGTAGGAAGAACCTATTGACAGTTCCTCAGAATCTTAGAAGGATGGTTGACCTGAGAGAGGACATTCTCTGTGGCAGCCCCTAAGTTGTGGAACTCCCTTCCCACAAAAGTATGCCTGGCACTTTCATTGCACAGCTTCTGATAAATGCTGCAGATGCACCTCTTTGCCCTGGCTTTTGACACTTGATGTATATATTTTTAGGACCAGCCTTCTTTTTATTATTGTGCTTAAAGTTGTTTTAATATTGTAATCTTGAGTTTTAATGTTGGGACCTAAGGGTGAAGGGTAGATGATGGTGATGGTGATGATGATGAGACTGTGAACCTGTCAGTGGCTCTGCACACCTCATGGAATGTTTTCTCTAATGTGTTAGTCTCTGCAACCTCAGCTTAGGGGGAAGCGAGTCATGGAGTGTTGGAAAACAACATCCTGGGGTCAGCTACGGTGATTCTACCAATGTACAATTGGTGAAAAATTTAGGCCAGGGAAGAGGAGCTGCCTCCAGACATTGCTGGACTCCAGCTCTCATCATCCCTGATTCTTGGCCATGATGGCTGAGGCTGATGGGAACTGGAGTTCAGCAAACATCTGGAGGGCCACAGCTTCCCCATCCCAATGTGGAGCCATGGGTTCTCTTTGGTACCACCCAACCCGTGGAAGGCTGTGCCACACAGCTAAGTCCAGCAACTTCACTGTGGGCTTTCCAGTGGCAGTGGTGGCAGTGGTGCATGTGTGCATGTTTTCCTCAGAAAGCTTTTCGCATGAGTTGGCAGGGTCTGAGTTGTATTGTTGTTTTCTACAACTAGGTTTTGGGTTTTGCTTTGCTTTTTCTTCTGCTTTTTGATGGCTGTTTTGTTTTGGCTCTGCTGGCTTTTAGCTGAGTTTGGTTATGCTTTCCAGACATGGGATTGTTCTCGGTTTTGGTTTCAAACTGTTGGTTTTATGGGTTTTCGAATCCGTCTGCATTTCCATTTGATGAAACAGGAAAATGTGACATGGATAAATCATGATGCCAGCAGGCCCTGATGATGGACTCAGCATCTCATTCTGTGTAACATGCTCCCATTTCTTTCACTCCCAGGACCAAACTACATATTACATGTGGAGTTGCATGTCAAACAAAGGTAAGAAAACAAGAGCCTGCTGGGTCAGGCCAAGACCCATCTAGTCCAGTATCTTGTTCTTACAGTTGTCCTCCAGGTGCCCTAATGGGAAGTCCACAAGCAGGACTTGAGCACAAGGGCTTTGACAAACCAGAGGATATCCAGAGGAAGGCAACCAGGTTGGTGGTCTGGAACCAAGTCCTATAAGGAATGGTTTAAAGAGAGGAGAAAAAATGAACCCAAAACTCTGAGTTCTTGCATCTGCCCTATAAGAAGTCCTTAGATACAAAGAGATTCTAGAAGGAACCTCAAATGGGTGATGACATTAAAGCTTGGGAACCAGGGAGAACTATAAATGCCTGCTTGGGAGGCACAGGAAGCTACACTTCCTCTACTCCATGTTAGTAAATGATATCCTTGCCACTTAGATACGTATTACAGAGAGGACTCTCCTCTGTCACACAAGCATTCCCTACTGATGGTCCTGTTTCAGCCAGACGGGTGGACCACATGACCTTGGGGTTCCCTCTGTTGCCTCAGTTCTACTCAGTAGTTTCCAAACTACCGTACTTCTGTTATTCCTATGATCACATAAACAGATCTGCAGGCAGCACTATGTTTTGTTTTCTCATCGTTGGCCAGGATTTTCCCCCTGCAGATTTTATATGAAGTCTTACAATGAGACAGTTTGAAATTTCTTTTGTCTATCCTGGGAGGCTAGACATTAAGTCAATGTATTTAGTCTGTGCTGCTTAATCTCCCCTCTAAAGTCAGGCGTGCTGCATTCTTTGTCATCATGGCCAGTTCTTTGTTCAATTAAAAAGTAGAGAAGCTATGCTGAAATAAACATTGCAAAACATATTGCCTACCCCTTGAAGCTGAGTGCATCCTAAACAGCAGTGACAACTGTTGACTTTCCTGGTCTTGACAATGCTCTGATTGGGTAGATAGGGGGAATGAGAGGCAACTTTATGGTATGAAAGGGTATATGTACAGATGAAATCGATTCAAGACTTGCTGGTTACATTTGCAAAAGGCACTGTAGGATGATGTTTTAAATGGGTATGGCTTTGCTAACCTTCAGATGTATAGATGGAAGGGATTTTCCCCTCCATGACATTTATTTATTTCTCCTCTGAAACATGAGCAATAATCAGAACTAGACAACATAAAGGACAGTCTTGACTGCTGAAACGTTATATAGGATTCATTGATTGTAAACCATTAGAAAACAAATTCCAAGTCAGTGTATAATCATATGTATTGGGGCTAAAATTTCTCGCAAAATTCTGACCTTTGCTCTGAGAATTTTATTTTTTGGGGAGGAGGATTCCATTTCCCCCTCAAAAAACAAAAACAAAAAAACCTGTTGAAGAATTTCAATGTCACTCCTACTTCAGGAGGCTACTTGTTTAAATATTGCCACCCTCAACTTCTCTGAATAAGGATGGGTTGGGGAATTCTGGGTCCAGTTGGTTGGATCAGAGCTTAGTCACACTTAGTGAACCCATTGAAGTAAATGGAATTAATTTAAGCCCCATTGACTGTAGTGAGTTTACTCTAATTATCTGGATCCAACCCAATATGTGTAATATTGTTGATGGAAGCAAGAGGTTTGGCCCAAATCTATCCATTTCTCATCTTAGCCCCTTGTTTCTGTTACACACACACACACACACACACACACACACACACACACACAGCCAGCATGAACTAACAATAGAGTTTCATTCACCATTAACAAACGGAAGCTTTCTCAGAAGAGAATTATTCTAGAATATTTTAGCCCTCTCCCCAACATTTGGAAAATTCATCTCCCTTCCCAGAGAACATAAAGGTAAAGGTAAAGGGACCCCTGACTATTAGGTCCAGCCATGACAGACTCTGGGATTGCGGTGCTCATCTCGCTTTATTGGCCAAGGGAGCCGGCGTTTGTCCGCAGACAGCTTCCGGGTCATGTGGCCAGCTGACTAAGCCACTTCTGGTGAACCAGAGCAGTGCATGGAAACGCCGTTTACCTTCCTGCTTGAGCGGTACCTATTTATCTACTTGCACTTTGATGTGCTTTCGAACTGCTAGGTTGGCAGGAGCAGGGACTGAGCAACAAGAGCTCACCCAATCACAGGGATTTGAACCGCTGACCTGTTGTGGGGATTTGAACTGCTGCTCCCTCCCCCCTTCCACTGGGATAATCAGCAGAGGACTAGGAAACAAATATTATAGACAAGGAGAGGGTGAGGGATATGAAAGCAGGTTGGATCTTGGCAATATGGTGGCCTGTGCAATATGGCCAAAAGTTGACTTTGCTGCCCTAAGCAGCCCTTGCACTGCCTTCCCAAAGCTGTGTAAAGGATGTGCTGAGCTTAAGGAAGGAGGTGTGAGGGCTCTGGCAGGTCCTAGAGCCCTCCCAGCTCCTTTCCAAAGATGGGCAAGCACTAACCAGGCTTGGGGGAGGAGCAGACCTTGCCAGAGCCCTCATGACTCCTTCCCAAAGCAAGTGCTTACTGGGCTTTTTGGGAAGGAGGTGAAAATTTGCCCCCTCAGCTCAATGCGCTGTGTGGAGGAACTGGTTGTGCTGCCCTAAATCTTCCTCTGATAAAAGGATTTGCGGAACTAAGAAGGTCATTTGCCAGTGCACAGAGGAGGCTACATGAGGGTGGTTCAGAGGAGACCTCCTCCAAACCTGCAGTCACAAATAGGTATGGGGGAGAAAATTGGTTCTCTTTTTATTTAAAGGTAAACCTACCAACTTCAGATTTCCTGAAACATTATGAGCATTGAAACAAAGTCACCCTCCAAAATTCACACTGCTCTGAATTTTGCAATGCAGTTATTCCCTCCCCCACCCCACCCCCAGTAATGTGTATAAATGCATAAACTGTGCAAAGGAATGCATATGCTTGTGAAAATACCATACAAAAATGCATTATATGGGGTAACTGCTTTATAGATGACCTGGATGACGGAATCAAGGAGATGCTCATCAAATCTGCAGATGACGTCAAATTGGGAGGCGCAGCTAATGCTATAGAAGACAAAATCAGGATTCAAGATGACCTTAAAAAATTAGAGACCTGGGCTCAAACTAACAAAACGATTTTCAATAGGGACAAAGGTAAGGTTGGAGGGCCATCTGTCATCAATGCTTTAGTTGAGATTTCTGCATTGTAGGAGGCTGGACTAAATGACCCTTAGGGTCCTTTCCAACACTACAGTTCTATGATTCTATTAGTCTACCAAGGAATTTAGGGTGCCAATCATCTTATTTATACTCAGGGTAGAACCACTGAAATTAATGGACATGACTAACTTAGGTTTCTTAATTTCAGTGAGTTTCCTCTGAAAAAAACTTCATTGGATACAACCCATATTTTCCCACCCCTCAATGCTACTAACATTGCATTGTTCCCTGTTATCAGGGTTTTGGACTCCAACTCCCTTCACCCTCATCCAGAACTGAATACCATTTGCTGAAGAGCAACAGTGGACTATTGCCTCCATGCCTTGCTTGTGAGTTTCCCAGGGGCACCTGGTTGACCACAGTTGGAACACTAGATGGACCTTAGGTCTGATCTAGCAGGATTCTTCTTGTAATCTTAGAGTTGGGCTGAATGGAGGACTTTGTGAACCAAGAGGGGAGATATGACAGGAAGGAAGACCAGTAAGGGAAGGTTTTATCAAGCTATATAAGAGGTAGTCAGAGTGTATAGAGCAGGCATAAGCAAACTCGGCCCTCCAGATGCTTTGGGGCTACAACTCCCATCATCCCTAGCTAACAGGACCAGTGGTCAGGGATGATGGGAGTTGTAGTCCCAAAACATCTGGAGGGCCGAGTTTGCCTACGCCAGGTATAAAGGAAAAAAAGAACAGTCAACAAGGCAGGAGTGCCCCCAAACTTACAAGTCTGGGCAAAATAGGAAAAACTCTGACACCATCAGTTAATCCAGTAACCAATCTTATCCTGTTTAACTTTGTGGTCACTTTCAGCAAACACAATTTACAATTTCTTTTCTTTTTTTTAATTAATCAGTTGTTGTTATAATTATGTGCCATGTTTTACTCTTCTCAGTATTAGAAAAAGTTATACATATTTAAGATGAAAAAGCAGCCAGGATCAGTAGGGTACAGGAAAGCACATTCATTCATGGGACAAACTCCAACCTAGCAATAAGAAAACAAGCAAACACCTGAAACATAATAGCTGCACCCGTTTAAATTTCTGCTTAGTTTAGCAGATTTGGATGGTGTTTTGAACACCGTTGCAATAGGCAATAAGGGCCCCTTTACAATAGGTTGATGTTTCTGTTATGCAGGTTAATAAAACAGGGCATTCATTTGACTTTTCCAAAGATACACCCCACACGCTCATTTAATCCAAAGGTAGGCTATTGAACAGGAGTGTTTCATTAATGAATGGGTATTTTTCTGGACACTCTGGCCCAGGGATGGGGAGCCTGCAATATGTTGTTAGATTCCCACCAGCTCCAACAAGCAAGGCTAGGGGTGGGGGTGGGAATTGCAGTCCATCAACATCTGGAGGGCAACTTTCATCAGCTCCAGCATACATGGCCAATGACAAGGGATGATGGGAGTTGTAGTTCAGCAACATCCAAAAGGCCAAGGATTTCCTACACATGAGCTGATGTTAATATTTGCATAGCATCCAAAATCTTACAAAGCAAAAGAGGCACATTCTTGATTACTACATTGCCAAGCTACTACACATTCTGTCCCCACAGCTCATAAGAACAACAGACCTATCTAATCCAATCTCCTGTTTCACAGAATTGCCAAGCAATGCCTCTGAACCAGAGGCTGTTTATAGCCATCATAAAGTAGCCTCTGCTCCATTGCCTTCTGAAGCACAGAAATTATGTGGGTAGGGGATATGGGAATGAATGAGAAATTTTGTAGTGGCATTTTAAGATAATAGAACATCTAGCATGCACAAAATGTATCTGCCTCTTACCTATTGGCAGGTTATGACATATAAAGAAGAGGATGATGATTAATTGCATTTATATCCAAACATTTTCTCCCACATCTCATTTAAGCCACACAATAACCCTGTGAGGTTATTTAGGATGGGAGGCAATGACTGGCCCATGCTCACCCTGAGGGCTTCATGGCTGAGTGGGGAGTCAAATCCAGGTTTCCTAAGTCCTAGCCGAACACCCTAGACACTACACCAAACTGGCTTAGAACCACAATATTTTCTGGAATGCCTCTCCTAATATGAACCTAACTGGACCCTTAGGTAGTCCTCTAAGACTTTTCTACAAGTCTGAGGGAGGCTCAGAAGGTGGTAACATGGGAAAGAGGGTCTTTTCAGTTGTGGATCCCAGTTTGTAGAAATCTCACCCCGGCAAGATCCACCTGGCACCTTCATTGACATATTTTTGGGACCAGGTAAATACTTGTATTTTCCCAGGCCTTTTGATAAACTGAGACGGTCTTGTTCCATTATTACTGGGACTTTTCTCTCTCTTTGCTGTATAATGTACAGTGGTACCTCGGGTTAAGAACTTAATTCGTTCCAGAGGTCCGTTCTTAACCTGAAACTGTTCTTAACCTGAGGTACCACTTTGGCTAATGGGGCTTCCCACTGCCGCCACGCCGCCACCATGCGATTTCTGTGCTCATCCTGAAGCAAAGTTCTTAACCTGAGGTACTATTTCTGAGTTAGCGGAGTCTGTAACCTGAAGCGTCTGTAACTGAAGCGTCCGTAACCTGAGGTACCACTGCTTTCTGGGAAATGATTTATAATGAAATGAAAAAGGTATTTAAATATACCTTCTTGAAGAAACCAGAGGCCTTTCTCCTGGGTATGGTCGGCCAATTGGTGTCAAAGAAGGACAGAACTTTTTTTATGTATGCTACAGCAGCAGCAAGAATTCTCATCGCAAAGTATTGGAAGACACAAGATCTACCCACCTTGGAAGAATGGCAGATGAAAGTGATAGACTATATGGGACTGGCAGAAATGACCGGCAGAATCCGAGACCAGGGAAAAGAGACGGTGGAAGAAGATTGGAAGAAATTTAAGGACTATCTTAAGAAACGTTGCAAAATTATTGAAGGCTAGAACGATGTTGATTCAGAAATTAAGGAGTTAAAAGCTGTAACGATTATGTGATTAAGAAAAGAAAGGTTAAAAAGTACATAGAAATTAGGGAAAGGATTTGTTGAATCGACTTAATTAGAGAATGGAATACAGAAAGGGGAGGTATGAGGAGGTCGGGAAAGTAGGTTTTATGAATATAAGGGATGGAAACTATACCTGTTTTGTATGTGTGTTTTTTCTTTTTTGGATTGTATGTATTGTTATTGTTTTTGTTTTTATTGTTCTGTTTATTCTGCTTTATATAAATTCCTAAACTTTAATAAATATATTATAAAAAAAAAAACCTGAGGTACCACTGTATTTGTAGCTATGTTTTCTAATGTGTTGTGGATCATAGAATGAGTTGCAAGGGAACCCAAGTGTCATCTAGTCCAACCCCTTGCAATGCAGGAATCTCAACTAAAGCATCCATGACAGATAATAATAATAATAATAATATAAAAAAAATTATTTATACCCTGCCCTCCCCAGCCAGAGCCAGGCTCAGGACGGCTAATACCAGTAAAATTGCAATGAAAACATAATTGGGGGGGGGACACACCAATATAAAATACAGGTTAAAATGCAGTTTAAAATGCAGCCTCATTTTAAAAGTAGCCCATAGATCAAAACCACAAGGGGAGGGAAACATAAGGGTCAGACTGAGTCTAAACCAAAGGCCATGCGGAACAGCTCTGTCTTGCAGGCCCTGTGGAAAGTTGTCAAGTCCCGCAGGGCCCTAGTCTCTTGTGACAGAGTATTACACCAAATGCTGAAAAGGCCCTGGCCCTAGTTGAGACCACTCTAACCTCCTTGAGGCTCAGGACCGCCAAAGTGCTGTCATTTGTGGACCTTAAGGTCCTCCGCGAGGCATACCAGGAGAGGTGGTCCCGTAGGTACGTGGGCTTTAAAGGTCAAAACCACCTTAAACCTGAGCCTGTACTCCACTGGGAGCCAGTGCAGTTGGCCATCCAACTTCTGCTTAAGATTTCCAATGAAGGAGTCAACTACCTTCTGAGGGAGTCCGTTTTACCGTTGAACAGCTCCTACTGTCAGAAAGTTTTTCCTGGTGTCTAGTTGGAATCTTCTTTCTTGCAACTTGAATCAATTGGTTTGGGTCCTACCCTCTGGAGCAGGAGAAAACAAGCTTGTTCCCTCTTCCATGTGACAGCCCTTAAGAAATTTGAAGGTGGCTATCATATCTCCTCTCAGCCTCCTCTTTTCCAGGCTAAGCATACACAGCTCATTCAACTGTTCTTCATAAGGCTTGGTTTCCAGACCATTGATCTTCCTGATCGCCCGGCTCTGCATATGCTCCAGTTGTCAATATTCTTCTTAAATTGTGGTGCCCAGAACTGGACACAGTATTCCAGGTGTGGTCTAACTAAGGCAGAATAGAGTGGGACTATTACTTCATTTTACTGCTTTTGAATTATGGTGCTGGAGGAGACTCTCGAGAGTCCCATGGACTGCAAGAAGATCAAACTTATCCATTCTTAAGGAAACCAGCCCTAAGTGCTCACTGGAAGGACACATTCTGAAGCTGAGGCTCCAATACTTTGGCCACATCATGAGAAGAGAAGACTCCCTGGAAAAGACCCTGATTTTGGGAAAGATTGAGGGCACAAGGAGACGGGGACGACAGAGGACGAGATGGTTGGACAGTGTTCTCGAAGTTACTAGCATGAGTTTGACCAAACTGCAGGAGGCAGTGGAAGACAGGAGTGCCTGGCGTGCTCTGGTTCATGGGGTCACGAAGAGTCGGACACGACTAAACAACAACAATTACTTCATTTGATCTGGACACTAGACTTCTGTTGATTCAGCCTAGAATAGCACTGGCTTTTTTGCTGCTGCATCAGCCTGTTGACTCATGTTAAGCTTGTGGTCTGCCATGACCCCTAGATCCTTTTCACATGCACTGCTAGTAAGCCAGGTGTCCCCTACCTTATATTTGTGCATCTGGTTCTTTCTGCCTAAAAAAAGTCTCTTGGACACCTGCAGACTAACAAGTCTGATTAACAGCAAGAAGAATATTAGAGAAAAGCAGAAAAGGACAGAACTTTTATCTTTATATATGCTGACTGGGAAGTATTTACTCAAATGTAAATTTCACCGAATAGAAACCAATTAATCCCCCAGGCAGATCACCCCAAATAAATCCTCGTTAACTTCCACACACACGAGATCATCTTGAATCAGCTTTCTATTAATTCATCCCTAATCAAATGTGCTTTGATGTGAAAAATCAACACTTCTTCCCTCAAACTAGATGCAAGCAACCTGGCAGGGCACCTAGGACAAAGGAGGAGACAAAGACCTCTCCCACAGTTAGCTGGAGGTTTGGGGATAGATTCTATTCAGTTCACATTTAAAGTTGAATCCACCTTATTTGCAGTTCCTGAAACAATATGCAAAAGAGAATGTAGTCATGCTTTGAAATTTACACTGTTCCAAATCTTTGCAGTACAGTTCTCCAACAAAGTAATGCATCCAAAATGTGTATACTAGGCAAAGTGTGTGTTAAAATATGCATATTAATGAAAATAGCATATAGAAATGTATTGTGTTGGGGAAAATTGCTTGCCAAGGGAGCCGCCGTTTGTCCGCAGACAGTTTTTTTGGGTCATGTGGCCAGCATGACTAAGCCCCTTCTGGCAAAACCAGAGCAGCACATGGAAATGCCATTTACGTTCCTGCTGGAGAGGTACCTATTTATCTACTTGCACTTTGACGTGCTTTCGAACTGCTAGATTGGCAGGAGCAGGTACCGAGAAACAGGAGCTTACCCCAGGGATTCGAACTGCCAACCTTTTGATTAGCAAGCCCAAGAGGCTCAGTGGTTTAGACCACAGTGCCACCCGCGTCCCATTTAAAAAGTATAAGAAAATACAAGTTAATCACAACAAAATAATATCATAGAAACAGAAGGCTACAGTCAACTATGTTCCCAGTGTAGAACCACTGAAATGAATGAACATGACTAATTTGAGCTGATTTATTTCCATGGGTCTATTTTGAGTAAGGTGTTTGTTGGTGGCAACCTAAAAACCAGCATTGAAAAAACAGGAATCTACACACATGCCTCACTTGATTGTGCTTCACATGTATCGCTCCTTATGAAGATGTGGGTGCAGCTACAGGCAGCCTGGATACTTCTAGGGGAAAGAAGCCCCTGACCACCACTGCCCCACTTCTGGCCATGTGAGTGGAGCTGACATGGGCTGGACATGGATTTCCCCCCTCCTACAGCTGGGTGGGGACACGGGTGGTGCTGTGGGTTAAACCACAGAGCCTAGGATTTGCCGATCAGAAGGTCGGCAGTTTGAATCCCCGCGACCGGGTGAGCTCCTGTTGTTTGGTCCCTGCTCCTGCCAACCTAGCAGTTCGAAAGCACATCAAAGTGCAAGTAGATAAATAATGACCGCTCCGGTGGGAAGGTAAACGGTGTTTCCATGTGATGCTCTGGTTCGCTAGAAGCGGCTTAGTCATGCTGGCCACATGACCTGGATGCTGTCTGCAGACAAACGCCGGCTCCCTCGGCCTATAGAGCGAGATGAACACGCAACCCCAGAGTCGGTCACGACTGGACCTAATCGTCATGGGTTCCTTTACCTTTTTACAGCTGGGTGGGGAATAGGCTTAATAGACTATGGTATAGTGTGAACATAACTTCTATAAGCACTGGGAAATTAAATATATATATCTTGTGTTACTCACTTTATTGCTATATTAGCTTTATTGCGGTCCTCTGGAACTGAACCTGCAATATCTCCAAGGTATGCCTGTAGTTCATGGAAAGCTTTGGCAAAAAGGTTTGCTGTAGAATCATAGAAATGAAGAGTTAGAAGGGACACTGAAGCTCATCTTTTCACTATGCCTGAAGCAATGAATAAATGATTCTTAACACATGGACAGTGCTGCACTAGAAACCCTATGTTGATCAATACTTTGGTGAGACACTTATGCCCTGTGGGATTGGGACCCTAGCAAGAGCACCCCTAGTGTGGCAGTGGAGCTGAGAAAAGTTCTTCCCTGAAGCCCTGCTGTTTCTGTTTCAGCATTTAGTTCAGAATCATGAGGACTGGAATGTTAGGTGGGCTGCAGTTCAGTAACAGAGCAGAAGCTTTGAATGGATAAGGTCCCAAATTCATTCCTACACCTCCAGGTGGGGTTGGGAAATAGCCTTTTCTGAATCTCTGGAGAGTTGCTGTCAGGCAGTGTATCCAACACTAATCTAGACTGGCCAAGGGTCTAGCTCAGAACAAGTCAGTGGATACCTGTTTGTTTGTTTGTTTGTTTGTTTGTTTGTTTGCTTGCTTGCTTGCTTGCTTGCTTGCTTGCTTGTAAAACTGTCTCTGCATGAAATCTGCCTTTATGCTGTACATAAAGACATTTAAAGTTACATTAAAATTTACTTATAGATTTTTTTAAAAAAACAACAACCCCAACATTACTTCAAAGCAGATATATTAAGTTACTTTGGACAAGTGGCATTGCATACAAAAATGTGCATTTTAGGGGGGGGAAATGCACAGAAAAATGAGTATAGATTTTCATGTGTGCTGGTAGGGTGGAAGGCAGGGAGACCAACAGCAGATGGCACCAGAGCCGATGACAGGCAAAGTCAATTCTTTCTATGTTTGCCCCCATCTTCCTCTCTGCTGAGTTCTGCAAGGACAACACTCTGAGACTGAGAAGGAGGAAGCGGACAGGCAGGGTCATCTGCTGGGCTGATTGTTGGAAGGCAGGCAGAAGAGAGCAGGCTGAGGTTGGTGGGGCAATGCCCCATTTGCCCAAAAGAGCCAGCCTCCACTGCCCTATGCATGGAGCTGCTTCCCAGAACACCTGTGGAAGAGCTGTAGAGCATATGTGGTAGAGCATCTGCTTTGCATGAGTGTCTTCCACTAAACAGCTTGCATTCTCAAACAGAAGTCAATGCCACCTAACAATAAAACATAAAAATTCAAAATACAGCACAACTAAACAATAAATCAGCTCAGAAGAGCCCTGCTGGACCAGGTCAAAGCCCATCTAGTCTAGCACCCTGTTTTCACAGTGGCTAACCTATGGGAAACCCACAAGCAGGAAATGAGATCAACAGAATTTGTAGTTCCCCGCAAATGGCATTAATGCCTCTACCAGTAGGGTAGAATACTACCATTGCAGCTACTAGCCATTGATAGCTAGATCCTCTATGAATTTGTCTAATCCTCTTTTAAAGCCATCCAAGTTGGTGGTCATCATGACCTCTTGTGGTAACGGATTCCTTAGTTTAGCTGAACACAGCACAAAGAAGTACTTTATCTTATCTGTCCTGAATTCGCCAACATTCTGCTTGAAAAGTGAAATACAGCAGTAGAATATTAAAAACAATACAAATAATAAAAGCAGAATTTAAACATTTAAAATACAATTCAACAGACTTAAATTGGGAAGGCTTGGGAGAAAATAAAAGTTATGACTTATTTGTATTGAATTGGATTGTTATAAGATCTTGTGTATTTTGTTGTTTCTTCAGCTTGCAAACAGCCTTGCATCTAGCAATATAAAAAGGTGGTATACAAATGAAAACTGAAATAAAAATGAAAAAAAGAGTCATGAATGGAATGGTATTGGGAAGAAATCAAAATGACAAACTTTTTTAAAAAAGAATGGAAATGATTTGTGGAATATTTGCAAACAAATTGTAAACAGATAAGAACATTGGCAGGATTATTGTAACAACCTGCAGTTTTATATGAGTATATATTTAAAGTAGATGAATAAATGAGCAAATTAAGTTAATTTAGATATACAGAAAATATCAAAAATAAATTTAAGGAACCACAGAAAGAGGGGGAAGGAAGTCAAGTTTTGAAATGTTAAAATGATTGTAAAAATGTATTGAAATGTATAAAACTGAAAATAATTAATCAAAAACTAACAAAAAAAACAACAAAGTGCATGTCTGACTATACTTTGCTTTCCCTCGCCTCTTTATCATGAAACTCAGGAGGACATGATCCTCCTAAGTTTCTGAGTACTTCCACTCTGTCAATCAGTTCCTCGCTGTTGGTGTCAACCAGGTCCAAGATGTACCCTGGTCCAGAACTGTTTAGCATTTGTACACCAGTAGTAAAGCGGCTCAATAGAAATTTGGCAGACAGTAGAATGCTTTCAACTGAGGTGGCTCATGTTGCCAATAGGTTGCCCCAGAAACTAAGCTCTTACCATGTGGGTTAAAACACAGAGCTGCAAATTGCCCTGGGAGGGAGGGGGCTCAGTGGACTCCCCCCATGAATCTGCTATCAATGTAAAGCAGTGACAGGGAGTTTGAAGCCCCATGGGTATTGGAGTAAATGGACCAGTCTCCACTTGTTGTACTGTAGCAACATTTGCCCTTGGTCCATCTGATATACCTATCTCAGTCTGCCCTTGGCCAGCTCCCACCTGCCTGCCCTTCTTACATCAAGTTAGTCCAATAGTGGTTGTCAGCTTCTTCCGCCTTAGCCTCAGTGTTGCTCTTGTAAGCAAGAAGCATGGGGACAAAAGATGAATTAGTTGGCTCCATATGTCATTGGCTCCTGGTCCACCTTCTACTTGGGCTTCCTACCTACTGCCCTGCCAGTCCCAACAGGCACCAGCCACCACTCACTGCAACTCCCATCTTGGCTATTGACTGAGCTGGCTGGGGTGATGGGATTTGGAGTCCAACAACATTTGCAGGGCCACACGTTGCCCATCCATGGTTCAAAAGCAAGAAAGAAATGTAAAAGGCAGCCCATTTGGGCCGCCTTATAAAAACCTAAGTAAAAGGAGGAAAGTGTGGGGGGTGTTGCATAGGGTTTGTTTATTATTATAATTATTATTATTAAATAGATATTGATACAGAATAAAAGTCAGGGACCTTTAGGGACGCGGGTGGCGCTGTGGTCTAAACCACAGAGCCTAGGGCTTGCCAATCAGAAGGTCAGCGGTTTGAATCCCTGTGACGGGGTGAGCTCCCGTTTCTCAGTCCCTGCTCCTGCCAACCTAGCAGTTCAAAAGCACATCTAAGTGCAAGTAGATAAATAGGTACCACTCCAGCGGGAAGGTAAATGGCGTTTCCGTGCACTGCTCTGGTTCACCAGAAGTGGCTTGGTCATGCTGGTCACATGACCCAGAAACTGTACGCCGGCTCCCTCGGCCAATAAAGCGAGATGAGCGCCGCAACCCCAGAGTCGGCCACGACTGGACCTAATGGTCAGGGGTCCCTTTACCTTTACCTAAAAGTCAAGTGCTTCATTCACTATAAACCTGCAGAGGTCAAGGTGAGTGATACTGAGATGTAGTTGAAGCCTTTGATCATGATCATGCTTTCTTCTCCACACCTCAGAGATGTGATTGAAGAAGGGAGCATCTTCTCTGTGATCCTCTCCTGACAGGGGTGGGAGTTGTGTACACAAAAAACAACTGAAGCATTTTTGAAGACACCCCCCCTTTTAAAAAGGAATTCTGGGAACTGTAGTTTACTGCTCACGGTCGTTACAATTGTCAGCATCCTTATCAAACTACAGTTTCTAGGGTGTTGTGCATTGTGTGTATGCACCCCACTATTATAATCTATAAAGTAGCTTTATCGATTATAAAGTAGCTTGCACACTGAGACTTGCGCATTTGGTGCACATGTAGGCTTGCACATTTGGGGAGGTATCAGTCTGTGGGAAATGCTGGGCACAAGACTTTCGGGGCTATTAAAAATATAGCCAAACCAGCACCCCCATTTGCACAGAAGACCAGAGAGAATGATTTCTGAAGCAGAAAGTGAGACTGAGACTGATGGCAATCCGGTCTATATTTCCTAGAAGTGGCAACGAAAAGCAAAACAAATCCCTTTTCAGACTGTCTGTGCTCTGGGGCTGCCTCTAGAAAGGTGTTATAGGGTTGCTGTTATCCTCCCCCAGGCCCCCCACACAGAGACACTCCGCCCCGGTTGAAGGGTAATTAATGGACACGTGAATTAACGAGATTGGGGGTGTGTGCCAAGATTCTATTCGTATGTTTTCTGAATGGGGTTGTAGCTGGTGCCTTTGAAAGACTTTCTCCCCTCTCTTTTCCACTTACTTAGGAGGAGGATTGGGAAATCCTCTTTGCTGCCATCAGGGGGAGCATTTGAGGTCTTTAAAGAAACATATATATATATATATACACACAAAACAAAACAACAATCCCGCACCCCCAAAAAACGTCCCAGCTGAGAAACAGATCCACAAACGAATAAACGTTCAGTGTCTTACCTGTGGCTACCACTCCGCTTAACGGAAGCAGAGGAACTCAGGAGCTAAAGAACAAATTTGATATTTGAATTAAAAAACAACAACACAGTCTCCAACATCAGTGCTTTAGTTTTTCTGAATGAAAAGCACAAATTAAATCGATGAGAGATTTCTTTTTCTTGGGAGAAGGAGAACCGAAAAGGCAAACCCTCCGCACACCCATTGGTTTTCCTTGCTCCAGCTTCTGGAAGGACAAACGGCTTTCCCCCTCTCCCTTTTTTCCCCCGGCGATCCGATGGGAAACCTTGGATGCAACGCTCTGGGTTAGCTGCACCGTCTAGCTGCTCCGAGGGGGGACCACGAAAGGGGGCAGCTCTGGCTGGCGATTTCATAACTTTTAAAGGAAATAATATTGGTGGGGGGATTTAACACAGAGGGGAGAGGGAGAGGGAGAAAGAGAGAGCGCGCAAAAAGAAAGAAAGAAAGAGAGAGAGAAAGAAAGAGAATCAAGTTTCAACACTCTTTATGCGGTGTAGGAAGAAATAATAATATGTATAAGAATGAGGTCCACCAGCAAAGTGCAAAGAGGTTCATGAGAAGGGGGTGGTTGGGGGTGCGAGAGAAGTGCCAAAAGGGTACAGCGCAGTGGTGTGCGTGAGTGTGTGTGGGGGGGGGTAGGAGTGTGTGCGTGCGTGTATTTTGGGACAGGTTTTAAAGCACCTCTGGTGGAAATTCACATTGGAGTATACTACATTCACGTTGACTGCCCCTTTTAAATACGAATAAATAAGGGAAGTAACAGCGAAGGTGGTGCTGTAAGACCCCGCCGAAGTGTTCCAACCTATGTAGCTCTCTCTAACCCCCCACCTCGCTTACTTCAAAGTGATTGATTAGTCACGATCACTGCAGTTTGGGGGGAATCTCTCTGTCGAGGTGGAGCACCCTCCCCCCCAATAGATTTCTTGTTTACTCATCATCTTGGAGGGGGCAACTTCCCCCCACTCTTTCTCTTCCCCCCTTTCATTTAAGTGGAGAAGAAAGGAGGGGGAGAAGGGGGAGAAAGGGGGCTGTGGCTTACGTTATAAAGGAGGCACCAAAAAAGAAAGAGGGAGAGAGAGAAAAAAATTAAATGAATTAGAGCATCTTTTGGGAAGGGGGAGGGAACCTCGTGTGTGCTCGAATCTTTGGAGCCGAAGCTGTTTCTTTTTAAAGAAGGAGGGAAAAGAGAAAAGGAGAAAGGGAGAGAGAGAGAGGGAGAGAGGGAAGGAGGAGGAGGAGGAGGAGAGGAGGAGGAGGCAGGAAGAAAACCGAGAGAGACGACAAGCTCTGAGTTTTTAAAAATCTCATTTTTATTTTGGTTTCAAAAGGTGAGGGGGGAGAAAGAGAAATCCTCAAAGCAAAAAAAAAAAAAGAAAGAAAGAAAAAGAAAGAAAGAAAGAAAGAAAAGGGGGGGGGGAGAAGCCACTGAGAAGGGTTATAAAAAAAGCGAGTCCCTCAGAAGAGTGAAGCGCAAAGCGAGGAGGAGCCCCAACCTGGCAGCACGCGAGGACTTCCAAGGGAGCAGGGTGGGGGGGAAGCCTGGAAATGCAGCGCCGGAGCGTCCTCCTGCCCCTTCTGCTGGTGTGCGCGGCCGCGGCGGCGGCAGCCCACGCCGGCGGCGCCGAGTGCGGGCTGGCCGAGCGCTCCGGCCGGGCTCGAAGGGACACCCGGCAGGCGGCGCAGCAGCAGCAGGCGGCGGCGGCGGCGCAGCAACACGCCGCTCTCCACTCGCCTTACCCCGCCCCGGGCACCTGCGCCACCAGGTTAGCCCGGGGTAGACGCTCCTCCGCGGGCGCGGGCGGGCCGGAGGCGCCGCGGGCTCCGCGCCGCAGGAGGCGAGCTCAGGAGGGCGGGGAGCAGCCGGCAGTCAGCCGAGCGCTCTATTTTCGCGGCGAGGGCGACCAGCTGCGGCTGAAGGCGGAGGTGGAGTTACCCCGGGATGCCTTCACGGTCCAAGCGTGGCTACGGCCCGAGGGCGGGCAGAAGACTCCGGCGGTCGTCGCAGGTAAGCAGGACTTCCTCTACTGGGGGCGTCCAGAGACACCTACCCCTTCACACACACTTGGGTTGAGGACTCCAGTTCTACTCCAGAGGAGATCCATTGGAACGGATGGAATTCAGTTAGGCATGACCATTCGTTCCACGGGGTCTATTCTGAGAAGAACCCATTGCAATTAATGTATTTTGTTAGATTTTTACGCATGGATTTCGAGACGTCTACTCTGAGTGAGACTGACGGGAGATCCAATCCTTTGAAATGAATGTACTTCAGCTGTATTCATTCGGGTCCACGGGTCTACTACGAGTGGAACTGGCGCTGGATCTTACCCGTTGCCCAAAGGAATTACGTGTTGAACGTTGGCGACGTTTAGACCACGTTTGTGCGTGCCACATCTGGACTTACTGTTCAACTCTGGTTGAATGCAAAGTGTACGGCGGGCGGGAGGAGGCTCTTGAGTGTTTATGTCGTGGTTTGTTGTTTCTTTAAAGCCACGTGCTGTTGTGTCTCCAGTATATGCATGCACGCCTGTCTGTCTCTTCTATTTTGTGAATGGGCAGAAACTTAGGAAGTTTGGGGAAAACCGCAGGAGGAAAGAAACCTATGCACAGGTACTGCTCACGGGATCCCCACAGACATCTGCTTTGCCACTTTGAGAAATGGATGATGGACTAGACGGGCCCTTGGCCTGATCCAGCAGGCTAAACTCCCCCCCCCCCAAAAAAAAACCCCTCTTCCTTGTGCTTACTTCCGAAGAAACGTGGCTAGTAGAAAAGCCCAGGGGCCAGCGAGCGAGCGAGGGATGAGATAAGGTGGAGAGGGCGTTATGCGTCTCCCCTTTAGACAGGTTGATCCCGATCCTGCCTAAGAGCTGCCTTTTAAGTGTGGTTTCATACATTTTCGATGAGTTAACCGCACGCGTTTAACGGTGCCTCCCTATCGGACGCCCCTACTTGAGAGTAAGCCCGCTGGTATGGGAAGGAAAGGAAACTTACTTATTAGTCCACGTGAGTTGGAGCGTATTGTAAAAAGGCTTCAGTCCTAAGCACGGCTGCTTTGGCATAAGACTGCAATATCCTAGCCCCGCTGAATCTGAGCGTGAAGCCCACTGAATTCAATATGATTTACTCCAGAGTAGGTGTGTTTGGGATTGTGCTGTAAACCCGCGGGATTTATCCCTAAGTACACGTGCGCTGCTGGATCGGGCAGCAGTCAAGGAAAGCACGCTGATGTGGCAGGAAAAAGTTAGTCCTCCTCCTGTGTAAACCGTTTGAACTGGGTGGGCTTGCCTTCTAAGTAAAACGCACACTGGCTCTGTCCTATAGGAATCCTTGGGTTGTACCCGATCTAAGTGCTACTCGGAGTAGACCAATTTAAATGAATGAACCTAACTTAGTCATGTAAATGAATTTCAGCAGGTTTACTCTGCATAAGACTAGCGTCGGATATAACCCGGTGAAGTTTTTACTGGATCCTGCTCATTTTTGTTCAAGAGCTCATTCCTTCCCTCACCAGTGAATTCATAATGGGACATTTAAAAAGAGAAATATTTCTCATTTGAATAGGATCATGGGAAAATGATGTCTCTTTAGACATGTACTCCAGTGGGTTGGACAGGCAGCTTATCTTCCTCTCTTTAAAGGTTCTCACTTTCCAAATGTGTTGGAAAGCTTCCCTGCTTTACTTTTGCTATTTGATGTTAGAATAAGCATGTGGTTTCCTAAAGCAGTGCTTTTTAACTGTATAAAGTGCTGGCAGTTTTTAAAATAGTGATAATTCATGAGCGCTTGCAGTTCCCAAACCTCATCGCGCAACGGGGCAGAATATGTGAAGGATCTTTTTTTTCCAAAAGCACACACATTTTTTCAGCATTTTTGAAATTCTTTCCAATATTGCAAATGTCAACAGCTGACTACAATATCATGTTGCACTATAAAAGTTTTGGCGCTCCCCCCCCCCAAAAAAAAATACTGTTGAACTGTAAGCTTTATTAATCATAAGGTCTTGGAACATGTGTCTTGTTTTTCATTCAACGAGGCCCCGGGAGAAGCTTGGACACATCCAGTACATATCCCTCTGTTCTTGGGAAGAGTAAAGAGAGAGAAATGGGGAATATATTCTCTGGTGGAGTTGGACTTGAGAGGCTTGCCCTGTTCCCTAGAGATAGAGTATTGGGATATGAGTATAAAAGTCTGTGATTTGGAACACTTTTAATTTGTTTTATTACATTTTCATATTGACTATCCTCCAAGGGGTGCAAGACAATATACATTGTTCTTCCTCCCCAACTTTTATATCTACACCTCTGTGAGGTTGATAAGGCTGAGAGATAGCAGCATGTCCCAGTGAGCTTCATGGATGAGTGTGAACTTGAATCCAGGTCTTCCTTGCCTATTTTGACACTCTAACCAGTACACTATACTGCTTCTTCTGGGGGAAGGGGGTCAGTAATGAGAGCCAGTAATGAGTTCTATTAAACCTGTGGCAGTACCCTGAGATACCACTGAGGAAGCCCCTGGTTCAAATAATTTACTGTGTTTTGCTGCATTCTTTACAACAACCTTGTAAGGTAGGCAAGAGTTTGTTACCCTTGTATTGCATATTTTTATTCCCACTCTCTCAGTCTTACTTTACCCTCACCCTCACCCTCGCTTCTGCAATGTGACAATAAATAAATACTTCCCAATGCTGCAGGGTTGTTGTAAGGACTATAGCAAAATGATATACATGAAAGAGTCTGCAGAGCTATGCAAATGTTAACTATAGCTTAAACTTTATTGTTATTACCAAGCCATAGATCTCTTAAAGGAAAAAGGAGGGAATTCCCTTTCTCTCACACACTGTTCTGGCAGCAGATGCTTTTTCTCTCTCTTTTTTCTGTCTCTGGGGCTGTTTTCTGTCATTCCTGCCACATTACAGTGTTTTTATTTCTTTATCTCGACTGCCCTATACTTGACCTACAAGATTGCTGTCACTCAGAGGAGTCTGTTCCGAAGCAAAGAAAACAGAAGCCACAGCAAAAAGTGGATGGGGGGAGAGAGACTTTAACTCTCCTTCCACTTTACCACTCAAGATGCCTTGTGCTGAGTCAGACAATTGGTCCACCTAGCTGAATATTGTCCACACAGACCAGCAGCTGCTGTCCAGGATTTTGAGAAAGTGATGTTCCTGGCCCTACCTGGAGATGCTGGCAATTGAAGCTGGGGCCTTCTGCATACAGGGCAGGTGCTTTGCCACTGAGCCACAGTCCTTATTTCTGCCCCACTCTCACTTTTAAACTATGGATGTTTGAGAAATTTACCTGGCTCGCCTTTTAGTTGTGAACTGACCTAACTCACACTCTCTGAAACTGATCAGTGAAGTGAAACACAGCTATCCTTTGAAATTTGAACTGCTCTGAATTTTGTGGTGTTGTTCTTCAACCCCCATCCCCCACGCCCCCATATGTATATGGAAAGGTGTACAGTCAGACAAAAGGCACATATTAGTCAAACTAGCATAAAAATGTGTACATCAAACAACACAGTGCACACAAATTGAGTGTATTAATTTTTATGTGGACTTTTTTGAGGCAGAAAAATGAGGAGCTTCAAGAAACCAAATGCTTTCTTTTAAAGCAGCTGGATCTGAGGGGAAAAGAATCCTGTAGGAGGTAACTTGCTGAAAATGTTGTGAGACTTTAGGTCCCATCAGCCCTGGCCAGCATGGACAAATTATTAAGGATGGTGGGAATCGTAGTCATACAGCAGCTAGTGGCCCCCATGTTCTCCCATCCTTCTGCTTTGTACACCAAATGGTCCCCATCTTGTGAAGAAAGAGAATAGGAGCAATCCTAAGTGAGGAAGATAATTTCAGCTGTAATCTTCCAATCTTTTTCCTTTGTTCATCAATGTTGTGACTTCTGGGTCTCAGGGAGGCAACTGATCCTATTTTATGAGATAGAAAACAGTGGAGTGCAAGCTTAGATACAGATAGACCAGTGGTGCAGAATGTTTTTCAGCACCACCTTGGCTGTTCCTAGTTAGTGAGACTCATCTAACAACATGAAATGGAGCTTTTAGTGTCGGTGGTCCAGTTCTGTGGAATGCTCCACCAGCAGAGATTTCACCAGGCGCTTTCTGTTTCAGCCTTTAAAACATTTCTGAAAAATTTCCCTATGTTGCCAGGCTTATGGAGGCAATAAAGAAAACACCTTTCCATAACAGCTGTTGTCCTCTTGTTTTATATGTTTATGTGGTTGTTATTGTATATAGATACAGTTGTTCGAAACCTTTCTGATATCATCCCCCTTTTGTTGATATAACTATTTTTATAAATATATTATAACTTTTTTATATAAATGAAGAAATTTAATTGGATAATTGGAGAGTAGATCATGACAGGATTGGGGAACCTTGAGATCCTCCCAATGGTTTTGCACATGAAGTGTGAGTTATAAGTAATGTAAATAAATAAATGCCGATAACATTTGCATTGGGAGCTATCTTTAACTTTTTTAAATGAAAGATTACATATTTAAGGGGAAAAAATCATGTGCTAATGGTAACATTCCTTTTCCATGGTGTTGGATTTTTATTTCCAAGAAATTCTGATTGATTGATTGATTTTTAGAAACAACCCTTTAAGAAAG
The DNA here is from genome assembly GCF_964270895.1 of Podarcis filfolensis. NCBI lineage: Eukaryota > Metazoa > Chordata > Lepidosauria > Squamata > Lacertidae > Podarcis > Podarcis filfolensis. The sequence continues at coordinate 42,894,235 of NC_139617.1, forward strand.
GAAGAATATATTACGGTTATATCTCTGATTTTAAACTTTTAAAATTCAAAATGGAGCAGGTGAAATATAAGAGATGTAGCTGAGACTCCTGCATCGCAGGGGGTTGGACTAGATGACTGTTGTGGTCCCAATTCTACAGTTCTATGATTAACGTTAGAACACTGATTACTACTTTGCTTCAGGCCAGCATGGAGTCTAAAACTAGCATTTTCCCTCTGTCAATAGTTTAGAAACGTTTACATTTTGTAACTAAGCAATGTTTTAGCTGCCTGTGCATCTTTTCTGGCTGTTGCATGGAAAAGCACATGAATCTGACCTTCAAAGGGTTTTGTTATGACTTCCCAAATGCGTGGTCTGTCTCTATGCAAGGGAAATGGGATAGCTTGGAAAGAGCTTTTAAAAGGGGACATTTTGGGATTCACTGGAAGCACATGTTTTTAAGGTTTTACTACCTATACTCCCAAGCTTTTCTTCGCTGCTTGCTTTGCTGTGTTAAATCTCTGCTGGGGCTCTCTCACCAAAGAGTGCTTGCCCCAGACTTGGGTCTTGGCTTCCATAATTCCAACAATGTAGACAAATGTTGAACTAGATGGGTGTATGATCTGCCTCTGTGTAATGATCTCCCTTCTCAGTGGGGGGGGGGCTGTAGCTCAGTGGTAGAGCTCCTGCTTTTCAGCAGAAGGCCCCCGTTCAAGCCCTGGAACCTCCAAGTAAAGTTGGGAGAGAGACTGCCTGAAGCCCTGGAGAGCCAAAGCCAAGGAGAGGCAGTTGTTGTTGTTGTTGTTGTTGTTGTTGTTGTTGTTGTTGTTGTTGTTTTTAGAAAAAGTACTGATTTACTGGTATTTCATTAAAAGAATTAAAGTGGTTCACAGCTTATAATAAAAACCATGTATAAAGTTTAAAAACAGAAACTGATTAACCACTGTGGAAAGATGTATTTTAACTGCCTGCATAGGCCTGGAGGGGAGGTGGTGCAATGCAGCCCAGCTTGGCTATGGTGGAAGAGACACTCCATCAGCATTGGTGGTTTGCCCGCCCCAGGCACCAGCAACCCATACTATGCTGCTGGAGAAAGGACTATAGCCCAGCGGTCAGGGCATCTGTTTTTTTGCCTCAAGGTAATACTGGGAGTACAGTGGTACTTCGGGTTAAGTACTTAATTCGTTCCGGACGTCCATACTTAACCTGAAACTGTTCTTAACCTGAAGCACCACTTTAGTTAATGGGGCCTCCTGCTGCTGCCACGCTGCCAGAGCACGATTTCGGTTCTCATCCTGAAGCAAAGTTCTTAACCTGAAGCACTATTTCTGGGTTAGCGGAGTCTGTAACCTGAAGTGTATGTAACCTGAGGTACCACTGTACCTCTTCCCGTGTACTCTTCCTGTTAGGACACACCTTCCCCTTTCTCCCACTGCCCTCCCCAAATATGTTCCAGAGTGCTGGTGAAACTCCAGAACAGATTTAGGGTGTGCACTGTGGAAGGAGGTGGGAATTGTAAGTCCTTGCACTCACATTATCACTTAGTGCCACAGTGGACAGAACCATCCAAGTCTTAAACCCTGGGGGACTTCCAGTCATTGAAGACCATACTGAGCCAGATGGACTAATGTTCAGGGTTAGTCCTACACCCTAATAGCAGTAACAAATAACTTTATGCTTGATGATTTGTTGCTTTTTCATGGCCACCCAAACCAAATCCCTGAGGCAGCCACCTGTGTGTTTCGCACCAGATCTTGGAGGCTTAGGTGACTGTCTTCTCCTAGCAACTTTGCCTCTTCCTTCCTCTTCTGTCTGGGCTTCAGAATAGGCCCACATGGGATTTGGGGTGGGGGTGTACTTCTTAGGCCAAAATTGGATAGAGATATAGATATAGATATAGAAGATATAGATATAGATATAGATATATTTAACAAAGATTCATTAAAAGCTAGGTGTAAAATCCAAAGTGCCAAAGATCCTTTTCTTCTCTGAAAGAAAGGATCACCCTCCTCCTTTCTTGCCCTTCGAGCATGTTTCCTTTGCTCCTCTGGAGTTGAAATTGTCCTTGCATCACCATCAGCTGCAGTGTGTGGTATGTGTGTGTGTGACTTTTCTAAAGAGCTAATTTTACAACACTATTAAAAGGGCTCGTCATCTCCCCGGGCCATCCCTCATCTAGGAGGGGGAGGTGGCCCTTGATGCAAAATGCAAAGGGCTGCCAGTTTTCACACTGCTTCAGAGAGAGAGAGAGAGAGAGAGAGAGAGAGAGAGAGAGAGAGAGACTGAGACTATTTCTGAACTCGTTTGACTTTGGTGCTATCAGCTGCAGTGTTCAGCAAAGCCTCCCTCCCTCCCTCCCTCTGTGTGTGTGTGTGTGTGTGTGTGTGTGTGTGTGTGTGAGAGAGAGAGAGAGAGAGAGAGAGAGAGAGAGAGAGAAAGTGTAGAATAGCCACATCAATGGCTCCCAACAGGTTTTGCCACTGGGTTGTGTGATAACTTTTGCAGATAGCCTGTGTGCAACAACACACTGGGTTTTATCGAGTGCTATCCTTAATCAGTGTAGATCCATTGGCGTTTAGACATGTATAAGGTTTCATTTATATTAGACATTTAAAGCAGTATCGTACCACTTTAAGCAGACATAGCCATCTTCTGGAGAAGCCATGCCATCAGTGGGAGGGTTGGGAAGCAGAGCTCACTCCATCGGATCCACTGTAACAGGCCAGCTCTATCAGGCCTCCTTTTCCCTCAGCTATTATCTGGGGGCAGTCATTCCGTCTGACTGCCTCAGAGGGAGAGATATAGAAGCAAGGCTCAGCTTTGTCAGAGGCCCAACTTTACCAGACATCTTCTGCCCCTGAACTATGCCAGTTGGACATCATAGGAACAACTGTTTAGAAATTGGTCCCTCAGTTTTGGTTTTCCTCTTCCTTCCCTGTTCCTTTTCCTTTGTGTGCCATGTTTTTGTGGATTGTAAGCCTGTCTTGTTTTTATTACATGTATGCCATTCTGGGAGTCTTTTTGGCTGAAGAGCAGGGTACAAATGTGCTAAATGCACTACAATAAACAATGACCTAAATATATAATAAATAGCTTTCCCCAAAGAATTCTGGAGCTGAGATAAGGGTGCTGAAAGACCCAGAGTGGTTGAACAGTCAACCCATCTTCATAGGGCAGTCTGGCCATTGCCATTTTGTGAAGAAACAGCTTTCAACTTGAGTTCCTAGAATACTTTGCGGGAAGTCATGACTGTTTAAAGTGAAATGATACTGCTTTGAATTAATAATGCAGATGGGGGCCTAATTGGTCTACTCTGAGTAGGATTAGTATTGACTACAACTTATAGTCATGCTCATTAACTTCAGTGAGTCTACTCTGAGTAGGATTAGCACTGGACTCAGCCCGCTGTGTCCCAAAGCATATGCCAAAAATGGAGTTTACACTACCACACCTCAGATGCTGCAAATCTATCTTGTTTTGGGGCTGCTGGAGCTGGGAAGTAAATGAGGTTGTTGAGGTTGTGGTTTTTTTTAAAGATCTATGCATCAAAATGTGAGTGGGTCTTTTACATTCATTCAGTCTGTTTTCCAGATGTAAATGCCATTTCTGACATTGCAATGTGTTGTTCTTTTTGCTTCAGCAGTTATACATGAAAACACATACAAAACAAACAAAACCAGAGTTGGTTGCTCTCACCAGAAATAAATCCTTCTCGACTCTTAGTGCAATCAAGAGGGTAGTCCCTCAACAAACAAACAAACAAACAAACAACCCCTCGTCTATGTGGTCCCCAGTCTTGGCGAAGTGATGGTTGACTCTTTAATGGGCAGGAGTGGAAAACAAAATTTGGATGAATGAGTTGAAGTGGAAAAGGCGTGTTTGCCAAGAGAAGCGAGAGTTTCTCTGTTGCTGCTGTTCACTGTCTCTCCATACTTTCCAGTTGCCAGGTTAAGGAACATGATCCTGAGTGACTGGAGCCCAGCTTGACAGGAAACGCCTCCGTTTTCCCAAACTTTCATTCTCTGATGAAAGCAAGGTTGCAGCAGGGTTCAAGATGAAAGGGGAGAGTGAGGTGAAGGGTTCCAGAGGTAGCACAGCAGAGCTCTCTTCAGATCGTGGCCTTTGTGCATATTAAACAGTTTTTAGAATGCTTAGCTTCTGAGTTTGGGCCCGTTACTGGACAGGCACAGAAAGCACTCACTACCTAGGCAATGACCTTTCAAGACTGACAGCCCTCATTTCTGGTTAGGGACAGGGATGGGCAAATCTGTCAGTTGCTCTCAGTTGCTTCTTTTCACATCCATATGTGGTGGTGTTGTTTTTTTTTAGAGTCTTCATGAAAATTCATCAGTGCAAATCTCTCAAAAAATGCACATTTTTGCAAACAATTTCCCCCCAAATGTAATACTTTTCTCTCCATTATTTCCACCAATCATATGCATTTTATATGCACCCTTTACTCTAGTATATACACATATACACATTACCTAGCTGGAGAATTGCACTGCAAAAGTCAGAGAAGTGAGAATGTTGAAGGACTGTTGCATTTTGGTTCACCTATTATTTCAGAACGTGTGGCTTAGGTAGGTCTGTCTTTAAATGCAAACAGATTTGATTTTTTTCACCATTCCTCATTAGTGGGATGAATGAATTGCCCCCATTCCACTGATTTATTGCACCCACAACGCGGGTGGTGCTGTGGACGCGGGTGGCGCTGTGGGTAAAACCTCAGCGCCTAGGACTTGCCGATCGCATGGTCGGCGGTTCGAATCCCCGCGGCGGGGTGAGCTCCCGTCGTTCGGTCCCAGCTCCTGCCCACCTAGCAGTTTGAAAGCACCCTTAAGTGCAAGTAGATAAATAGGTACCGCTTTATAGCGGGAAGGTAAACGGCGTTCCGTGTGCTGCTCTGGTGCCGGTTCGCCAGAGCAGCTTCGTCACGCTGGCCACGTGACCCGGAAGTGTCTGCGGACAGCGCTGGCTCCCGGCCTCTGGAGTGAGATGAGCGCACAACCCTAGAGTCTGTCAAGACTGGCCCGTACGGGCAGGGTTACCTTTACCTTTACCTTAAGTTCACTCTACTATATGTTCCATTTCTAAATGCCATTTTAACTGGAAGAATTTCTACAATTCATTCTGGAGCTGGAACATGCACCAGCTGCAGCAGATTTCATTTATTTAATTTCATTTGATTCATTTGCATCTTTTATCTCTCCCCCCCCCCAAAAAAAAATCGCAAGTGGCACATTAACAAAACACTGCAGTATTAAATTGACTGCACATACAACTTCATTGTAATTCTTATTGCAAAGTGCTTTCCTTTTGAGCAACAGTAAAAACACCACGCTAGAAGATTCTTAATACAATGTATACTCTGGACCTGAGGCAAAATTTCTCAGAAGACACTTTCAGAGATTTTTTTTCTCATCCCACGTGCAGGATTGTCCACAAGGGAATGTGGCCCTTCACAAAAAAAGAGAAAGGGTGCCTACCCCTTCAATATGTGTTACAGACTGAAGTGATACAATCCAGACAAGGAATGGCCACATTGGTGAAAATTAGGACCGAATTATGGGGCAGTGCAGAAAAATGTCAAGACAGCATGGAGCATCAATTCATGCCACCTTTGGGCATCCATCTGTTTGCATCTTAATGTTCACATGTAGACAAAGAACTGAAGCAGGTTGAGTTCTAATGTGTAAGGTTTAGATTCAATGATGTAGCACAAGGATGGGGAACCTCAGGTCTGGGGCCAAATGCAGCCTCCAGACCCCTCTGCCTGGCTCTTTGGATTTCCTTCAGACCACACCTCCTCCCTAGCTATTCTCCCTCTCTCCAGGCTATACCCCTCCCAGGCCACACACATTCAACTAGCCAAGCTTTGTCCCCTCGTGGAGAGCTTTTGCCTGGCTAGAATGTGTTCTTCAAATCTGTTCATGCCTCTTGCTTGCCTGGATTGAGAATAAAAAGGAATGGCCAAGTATGTGTAGAAACTAGTCTACTATACAAAGGTAAACTTGACATTAATTGCTGCACTGACTCAGGTCCCACCCACTGCTGGCTTGTGGCAGAAGGGAATATGTCCCTCTAACTTAAGGTTACCAGACGTCCCCATTTCCTGGGGAGAGGACCAGTGGCGTAGCGTGGGGGGTGCAGGGGGGGGCCGGCCGCACCAGGCGCAACACCTGGGGGTTAGGGTTAGGGGGCGCAAATCCACAGGTTAGGGGGCGCAAATCCACGGGTTAGGGGTGCAAATTACTTGCCTTGCCCCGGGTTCTGACAACCCACGCTACGCCACTGGAGAGGACCCAGATTTACAGATCAGTCCCCCGACAAAACCCATCTATTTAGTAGGAGGTTGAAAAGTGTCCCTGGATTCATTGAAAAAATCTGGTAACCTTACTCTAACTAAAAAAAAAGTTTTCTACTCCGTCATCTAGCACATTTGATTCTTGAAACAAGAAGTCCCTGCAACTTGCCAACCCAGTGCAACAGACTTTTCAATGTGGAAGGCAAACAGCCTTAATTCTCTCTGAAATAATAAAAGGCATCTGTGATCTAAGCTGGAATTGTGCTCATTCCACAGGATGGGAAAACTGAGGTTGTGAGAGCTAGCAATTTGGCTCATAACCACCCTGTGCACTCATGGGTGGACATGGCAATATTTGAACCCTGGAACTTCAACATATCCTAAGTCTGCTTTATCTAACCAGAGACTTTGGTGTGAGGTGTGAGATGTGTTCTGCTGTTGTTTGATTTATATGCCACCCTTCCTCCCAAAGGAGCCCAGGGTGTCGAACATGCAAGTGAGAAAACAATTAAAAGATTTAAAAACAATTCCAATACAGATTCAGATTAAAACATCAAAAAACAATTCCAGTACAGATGCAGACTGGTAAAGATCTGGTTGACTTACACTTCTGTTTTCCAAAATAATATATTTTTAAAAAACAGTGTTTGCTTATCCCAAAATAAATTATTTCTCATCCAGTGTTAAAAATAAGGATATTTATTCAAAACACTTTGCCCAGCTGTATGATGTACGTGTGTAACTTTTTGATTCATTCACTCCCACCCTTATCTCCCTTCCTTCCTTTACTTACTATCTGTGTGTCCTTGATTCCCTCCTGACATATCTGTCCTGATAGGCAGAATTTCCATCTGTTTGATTTAGCTTGACAAGCAAACAGAGAGGACCTGATAACCATAATCTCTGTGCAGTTCACCTTTTACTATGTGAGTGTAGCCACCATCCTAGACTCCAGAGGAGTTAAGACAAGCTCTTTGCAGAGGGGAACAGGGCTTTTGACTGGTTGGTTGATTGTCTTGAAGCAACAATTCATGTGTTTCACTTCTCAGTGCTGACTCCAACTCCCATCAGCCCCAGTTGTCATGGTGGAACATCTGGAAAGAAGGGAAGGGAAAATCTGTCGATTTTAATTTCTCTTTCTTACAGTTGTGAAGTTCAGTTCTCTACAGTTTCATATCAGTTTGTGATCCTCCTGCAGATTCATCAGCTAAATTTTAGTGAGAAATTCTACTACACACATTTTTATATGCAGTCTTGCCAAATATACACATATTTCCAAAATAATTTTGCCTAATATAATGCACTTTTCTGTGTTGTTTTCACTAATCTATATGCACACTTTTAGTACATGTATTTTGTACACATTGCAAAATTCAGAGAAGGGTGAATTTCAAATGATGGATGTGTTTGGTTTTCAGTGAATGTCATATTTGTTTTTAACCTCTCCTATATCTCCTATGAGGGATGCGAGTGGTGCTGTAGTCTAAACCACAGAGCCTAGGGCTTGCCGATCAGAAAGTTGGCGGTTCGAATCCCCACAATGGGGTGAGCTTCCGTTGCTCAGTCCCAGCTCCTGCCAACCTAGCAGTTCGAAAGCATGTCAAAGTGCAAGTAGATAAATAAGTACTGGGAAGGTAAATGGTGTTTCTGTGTGCTGTTCTGGGTTCACCAGAAGTGGCTTAGTCATGCTGGCCACATGACCCAGAAAAACTCTCTGCGGACAAATGTCGGTTCCCTTGGCCAGTAAAGCGAGATGAGCGCCGCAACCCCAGAGTCATCCGCGACTGGACTTAACGGTCAGGGGTCCCTTTACCTATATCTTCTAATCTATATTATGATAAAATAGGAAAATCTAAATTTAGACTTGCTCACCATGAAGGGGCGAAGGAGCAAAATAACATATGCTCTGCCATCCCTTGGTGTAAACTCTTAATTTCTGAACACCATTCTGAGTTGGGATTTGGCGGGTCATGTGAGTTGTTGAAGTTGTTCTTCAGGATTCAGCCAACTCCTTCATGGCTCTATCTCAGCCTTCCTCAACATAAAAGGTAAAGGTAAAGGTACCCCTGCCCGTACGGGCCAGTCTTGACAGACTCTAGGGTTGTGCGCTCATCTCACTCTAAAGGCCGGGAGCCAGCGCCATCCGCAGACACTTCCGGGTCACGTGGCCAGTGTGACGAAGCTGCTCTGGCAAGCCAGCACCAGCGCAGCACACGGAAACACCGTTTACCTTCCCGCTATAAAGCGGTACCTATTTATCTACTTGCACTTAGGGCTGCTTTCGAACTGCTAGGTGGGCAGGAACTGGGATCGAACGACAGGAGCTCACCCCGCCGCAGGGATTCGAACCACTGACCATACGATCGGCAAGTCCTAGGCGCTGAGGTTTTACCCACAGCGCCACCCGCGTCCCTTCCTCAAGATAGTGCCCTCCAAATCCCACTGACCCCAGCCAACATGCCCAATGGTCATAGATGATGGGAGTTTGAGTCCAGCAGTGTGTGTGTGCACGCGCACGTGTGTGCAGGCCACAGGTCCTCTATGCCAGAGATGTGTACATCTCACATCCTTCTCCACCTAAAAATGCCCGTTTCTCCAACACAACCTTTCTGGAGTTCTCTGTTCAAACGTTTCCCTGAACACACGTAGATGATAGGGAAACATAGGGAAACAGGAAGTAACTTTGTACTGAGTCAGACCATTGGTCCCGCTAGCTCAGTATCAATCACACTGATTGGCATTAATTCTCCGGGTTGTCAGGCCAGAGCTCTTTTGTAGCCCAACCTGAAGATTCCAGGGATTGAACCTGGGATCTTTTGTATGCAGTGTGGATGTTCTACCAAGCTTTTTACACATTGCCAACAAAGAGGAAAGGCATCACAGACAAAAAGAGGGTACCGTTTTGTGTGAAATTTTCATAAGCTAATGTATATGTATAGTGGCAACTTTAGAATAATGACAATAGACTGAACTAGAAATCTAGGATATCACACCACAGTGTGGAAGACTGTGACCAGTGTGCCTGCTGAGTCTGCTGTCCAGATGCTAACTGTGGATGGGCAACACCAAGGCCTCTGCGTCTCACACTTCTTTACCTTTTGTCTGGACTTCCATGAGACAGCCTTTCAAACTGAAGTGCATCCTCTCGAGAATAGGACACTTGGCTAGCTTTGCCTGCAGAAAGGTGATCAGCATTTCCACTTTTAGATTAGTCTAACAAGCTGGCTTGGCCTCCAGGGTTTTGTAGGGCTGGGTCTGTGGCAATGGGCTTGTGGAATCAGCTGACAATGCAAAAGCTTGAGGCTGTGTGCCAGCTGACTTCTTTTGTCCTGCAGCTGCAGTCCTAGGATTTATATGGCCTAGTCTGCCTGATCTTCTGGGGCCCCAGTATGTTGGTGGCACAGAAGGCAAGATTCTAAAGACTGATTGAGACCCAATCTGGCACAGTATCTCCAGATTCTCAACCCACTCATCCCCTGTTTGTGGGGAACAGTTATATCAAGGATAGCAACTGCTGCGCTTTGCAAAAAAAAATGTCAAGCTTTTCTGCTCTCGGTGGGTTTTTCAGGCAGTTCACCATGGGTGGGGTCAGATCCAGGCAGAGAGAAAGAGAGAACAGGCCCCAAGGAGAATGTTTTGGCCTTGAAATGTCCCAACATAAAGTGGGGCCTTGAAATGTACATATTTTTGGCAATCTATAGTATCCTATAATGCACACCAAGGGCCTAGCTCTGCTCTCAATTACTCTGGATTTATAGGGAGTAGGGGGGAGGGATGAACCCATGGAACAAAGGTTAGTGGCGCTTCCCTGATGCGTGTGCGGGCGTAACTGCAAACTGAAATAGGCTCGAGATTTATGGGGATCGCCAGGGGAAATCAGTGTTGTGTGGAGGAGCGCCCTTGTCAGTCGGGCCGGGACCTCTGTTTGCTGTGGAGAATGATTTAATTTGGGTGTGTTGTGCTTTCAGCGGCTGGAAGCGGGAAACGCTTCTCCAAGATGGGCCTGTTTGCTTTTATACCTTCACCTATCGTATTCCTATTGGGCTTGTAAAAAAACAAAAATACACCCCCCCACACCACACACAAAAAGACCAGGCAACGGACAAGTTATACAGTAAGTCCTTTGTGTGTCTGTGAGGAGAAACACACATGTGAAGCTTTTGCTCTAAGCTTGCTTTCTAACTCTGTTCTAAATTGCAGTCTCCAGGATTATTATCTCCTCTCCCGTTTACAAACATGTACCACAGGGGGAATCCAGAAGGAAAGATGATGGTTAACAAAATGAAAACCACCACCCCTCTCCTTCTCTGGGTTTTTCAGTCAGCGGGTCTACAGGGTATTTCCAATAGTGCACCCATACCCCCCAACATTTCTCAGATGAAAACAGGGACATACTATTCCTTAATAATACAGGGTGATTCATAATGAAGTATACAGTTTCCATTTATAGCGAATGGAAACTGTATACTTCATTATGAATCACTATATATATAAAACTTCATGCTCTCCAACATTTCTCTGATGAAAATAGGGGCATATTAAAAGCAGGAGATTCTGGAATCAAATCAGAAACCAGGATGGCGTCTGCAAATCCAAGACTGTCCCTGGAAAATAGGGACACTTGGAGGGTCTGTCCGCTTGTAGAAATCTGTTTGGCAGATCATGACTATCTGCCTGTCTAAAGGTCTGTCTTGTGCATCTACCCTTCCATCATGTGGAAGAAGATTCTTAAGCATGTGCAGAAAATAGGGGGTGGGGGCTGACAACAACCCACCACCAAAGCAACCACTTAAAAATGATTTGAAAATCCAAGTAAGGGGTGTTTAATGCAACATGGAATCTGTGTACAGAAATATCTGACCTGTGCACTTGTACAGGAATTCACATATAATATGTAAGCCCTGTTCAGATGTTACACTGAACACTGGCACAAGCTCTCTCTACATAATGTGCAAGGGAACACTTGTTGATTTGTGTAGCTCAACTGTTGTGTTCACAATCTATACACCCATTGAATATTACATGAAACTGAACTAGTGAGCAGTGATTTATGTACATAGATTATATACTCATTTAATGTAATGTGTGGACCCTCCTAACAGTTGGCTGTACAGATGAATAAGTGTGCATGCATTCAAACTTGTATGTGTGTAGAGACAACTTGTACCTGTGTTCAGTTTAACATGAACAACTGTCCAGATATCTCACCCCAGGTATTGGAGATAGATGAATCAGCCCATTTCTATTTGGGGTTAGTTTCGCATGTACTCAATCATAGATCTGTTCCAATGCATTTTTGTAGGGTTTTAAAATTCACATTTAAATTGTACACATTTTCCCCTAACATATGCCTTCAGTATACACAATATACTTTGTATGCCTTTCCCCCCATTAAATACATGGGGTTGCATCCAACTAAGTTCTGCACAGAGTAGACCCACAGAAACTATTGGATCCAAGTTAATCATGCCAATTAATTTCAGTAGTACTTGGTTGGATACGACCCATATTTTATACACATTTAAAAAATCAAATCTTAATTGCACCTGAGTAATCCAGTTGATAGATGTGTTCTAATTAGCATGTAGGTCTGTGACCAGCAAATTAGGTAGGTTGGCTTTAAAATGTGGACTGAACTTAGATATACAATACTCTGATAGGGGAGGCCTGTGATCTGTCTGTCATCTGGGCAGCCCAGAACCTCCATACACATTTCTCAGGTTTATGTCCCCAGAAGGTCACTTTGGTGCTACTAATACACTGGTTTGACTTCACCCCAAGAGTTGCACTCCATTGTTGCTTGAGACAGATGGATGCCAACAAAAACTCCTTAGTGTCAGGCTCACAGATTCACAATGGAAAGCTATTTGGACTGAGTTACGCTTAGAGTCCACCTCTGTGAAGATACGCAAAGCAGATTTAAAACTATTTCATAGGTGGCATTTCTGCCACCTCTCCTTTGTGTTGGAGAAGCTGTCCTATGAAAGGCAGCCTGTATCATTTATGGTGATCCTGCGAAAAAGCTTTTAATTTCTGGAGAGCAGTTTTTGCTACTGTAAGCAAGATTATGTAACAGTCTGTGGTATCTGACTCCACTCTAGCACTCTTCTATATCTTCAGAGAGGGAATGCGTGACTTCATAAAGATTTGGTCCTAAAACTGTTGCTGGCTGCTAAGCTCAAAGTAGCCTCCAACTGGAAAGATCCCATAAATCTCTCCATAAACGCATGGCATGCTAGGATCTGGTAATTAGCTTTAGATGAAAAGCCGACTCAGCGACTTAGAGAAACTTGGGGTGAAATTAAAACTGACAAATTTGCATCAATATGGTTTCAGTCACTAATATATGCAAACACAAAAGACAAAAACTTTCACTCACCTGTCTCCCAATTTTCTTTCTGGCACGATCCTTTTACCCCAAACCAATAACTGCAATAGCACATGCCTTTCAACAGTCAGATCTCTATGTATTTCCTGATTTGGCATATTCTTCCTTAACTGTTTTACATTTATTCTATTACATTGTTATTTTTTGAAAAATTCAATAAAAATCCATTTTAAAAATGTGGACAGAACAAATTCCTCCACAATTCCAACCAGGGACAGAGCCGATTTTTCTAGTTGCTACTAAATCACTTTTGGGGACATGAGAAAGATGCTTTAAAAATGTCCAGAAACATTGTGCTAGAGATGCAGCTTTTCTAGTTCCATAGTTGGATGGGACCCCAAAGAATCATCTAGTCCAACCCCTGCACTTGAAAGGAGTAGCAAAGATCAGCAGCTTACCTAATGGGCAGCTAGAATTAAGAAGTTTAACCTTGATTCAATAATAAAATCATGTAAAGGTAAAGGGACCCCTGACCATTAGATCCAGTCGTGGCCAACTCTGGGGTTGCAGTGCTCATCTCGCTTTATTGGCCAAGGAAGCCGGCGTACAGCTTCTGGGTCATGTGGCCAGCATGACTAAGCTGCTTCTGGCGAACCAGAGCAGTGCACGGAAACAGAGTTTACCTTCCCGCCAGAGCAGTACCTATTTATCTACTTGCACTTTGACGTGCTTTCGTTCTGCTAGGTTGGCAGGAGCAGGGACTGAGCAATGGGAGCTCACCCCATCGCGGGGATTCGAACTGCCGACCTTCTGATTGGCAAGTCCTAGGCACTGTGGTTTAACCCACAGCGCCACCCGCGTCCCCAATAAAATCATATAGCATCCAGCAAAATGCACTATAATTGTTACAATGGACACAAAAATATAAAGTGGTCCACCAAGACCCTAAACAATTTTCAAGTGGTTTATGCGGAGGGAGGGAGGACACTGAGCTGGGGCATTCCATGTTGCCTCAGCGTTATGGTTTCCAAACTGTGCTGTAAGGAACTTGGACTTTCTTTGGAATATTAGCTGTGGTAGGGCTGTAGCTGTTGGAGCTCACAGAGTCCCCAGAGCTGCTCCTCTGCCTTGTTTGTGGACAATTTTTTTATGACCTCCCAAAAAATGTTCTTTGATTAAAAGCTCAACAACTTTTGTTGAGCCACTGATGAGATCTTCACTTCATGAAATATGGCAACCCGACTTCTCATTCCCAGCCTGTTATGTGAATCTATAGGTTCTTCTTTGCCCCTTGTTTTCATTTACTAGCCTCTCATCCTGGTGTTCATTTGTCATTGGTCCTTCTTTTGCCGTCTCAGAAGATCATACAGGAAAAAAGAGGGGGCTATTTTGTGGGATGGCACATTTGTAAAAAAAAAGAAAAGACCAAAACCCTGCAGAGCTACCCTAATATTATTCTGAAAAAGCCACTTTTAATGGCAAACATTGTTTGCATTTTCATTACCCTTGCCCAAACCAGCCATGTCCCATAGCAACACAGCCACAACTCCCGACGTACACCCAGCTCAGTTGCTCTGGTTTCCTTTCCATGCTACACTGCATAAGATTGCAGTGCATGCCTAAGAAAACTCAAAGCTGCCTTATGTTGAGTCGGAGAGGGGTCTTCCCCAGTCCTGCCGAGAGTCTTTAACGAGAGACTGAAACTGTAACCTTCAGCTGGCAAAATTACATGATATTTATTTAAATATTTATAAGAAAATATAAGCAAGGTGGTGTGCAACTAGGAATGCAAGACGGAATTGTTTTGCATTCTGCCCTGCGTTCATCTCATTCATGTCATGTATATAAAAATAAATTTTGATGATATGCGAAGGAGCAGAGTAGCTTTCAGCTAGGGAGCTAAGTAACTCTTCTAGGTGATGGATAGCTTCTTTGTAAGGACTATATGTACAATGTCCAGACTCTTTATATTCAGAAGAACTTTACTTTCATAAACATATAACTGGTAATAATATATTTACATTCAAACATGGGTACGTTCTCACTTGAATTGTAGATGAAAGTCTTTTTCCTTAGACTTATAAATAAAAACTGTGTGGTGAGACTTGCACCAGAGTTTTACCTCACTCAGGCCTTATAGCTTCTTATAAGAGGTCTTTACTTTCACCTCAGCAATATTTTCTCTGTTCCTTACAGAGAGCTCCTGCACAGGTTTCTCCCAATTAATGTTTAGGGATCTTCCTGTGTATGTTTCACTTCAGACAGATCACACTGAAACAACACTGCCCTCAGCAGTATCCAGAGAAGCCTCTCAGCAGCCATTCTCTCCCCCCCCCCCCACACACAGAGGACAGAGAGCAATTAAAAACAACAGTTATTGGAATAACAGTCACAACAGAATGAAATGCTTCTCTCATGTAACTCACAGTCACATGAGAGCTACTGCCAGAGGGGGGCGGATCCATGTTCACATAAGTAAACATTCCCATTTTAAGAAATTAAATAATTATCCTTAACAATTCATAGAAATGTGGAGTTGGAAGGGACCCCAAGGGTCATCTAGTTGAACCCCCTGCACTGCAGGAATCACAATTAATCATCTTAAAAACCCACAATGAAGCTCTTACTGTCATAAAGTTCTTCATAATGCTTAATAGGAATCTCCTTTCTTGTCATTTGAATCTGTTGATTTGGGTCCTGCCTTCCGGAGCAGGAGAAAACAAGGCTTGCTCCATCTTCCATGTCACAGCCCTTCAGTCGTTTGAAGATGGCTATCTTATTGCCTCTCAGTCTTCTATTCTCCAGGTTACTCAACACTGTTTCCTTTCTACTGCAATTCATCTAATGTCAAAAAAGAATGTCAGTCACTTTGCTGTCTGCTGTGACAAATTTAGGTCACTTACGTAATTAAATATGTAAGTTATGTAAATTACATTGTCATTATGCCATTCCATCCTATAATTACAATGCAAAGGAAACACAATGCACATGGGAGGGGGGCTGCAATCAATTACGTATCATTTGCAAAGTGAAAGCAAAAGTGAGTACCAATGGTATTCACTGGCTTGATTTCCATTCTGGAAATGGGAGGAATAACCAAAAAAAGAAGGGAATTTCCACTTTTTGTTTGGAATTATCCACCATCCCCATGTGCAACATAAAACACACAATGTAACAATAACATAAATGCACAATAAGATATCAACAACTGCCTGGGCAGTACAATTTTTAACAGGTGTTAAAAGGAAGGCAGAGTGACTCCTGCCCAACTTCTGTTGAAGGTGAGAGCAGTTTGACCTTCAAATGGATGACCTCAGAAGGTCATGGACTCTCCTTCACTGGTTGCTTTTAAACAATGGTTGGATGGGTATTTTTCAGGGGTTCTTTAGTTGAGTTTGCCCTCAACCAGCCAACATCTACCTGCCTACTCACAACTGCTTTATATGGAGCTGCTGTTTTTGTGTGGAAAAGGTGGGTCTTGAATGCACTTTCTATTGGAGGGGATTATTTAGGGCCATTGTCAATTGCAATAACTCTTTTGCTCATAGGCCATAAGCTTCCCTGTGTGACCCTTGAGGCCACTTTACTGGTGTTAGCAATTATGCAGGTTGAATCTTTGCTTTGTTTACATTGACATTTTGAATTATTTAAGGGTCTCATTGAAGAATGTGATGGGGAAGAAGGGAGGGAAATTGAGAGGCTAAGTTATACCACACACACACACACACACACACACACACCACATACATATATACACATGCACACACACACAAACAAACCACAATGGGTTCAAAGTCATCCGAGGAAATCTCCTCCGAACTTGGGAAAGTGTTTGGGTGGATCCTCCTCGACTTTATCCAATTGCATGGAACATGGGAATACTTAACCCAAATCTGTCTCTTTTAATTATTTTCCTCTGGACAGATAAAAGCTTTCTATAGGTTCCTGTAGAATATTTGCGCTTTCAAGCGTTCCGCCGTGACTTTGATACTAAGCGATTAAAGCATGTGAGGAGAAAGAACACAGCCCCAACCTTTAACTCCTTGTTCATGGGCCTCTGACTGCCGCTTTGATTGTTGACCTAAATTCCCCTTTCATAACTAAGTCCTGTCACCTTTGGTTGTATTTTTCCAGCAAAGTGGGCAGTGACAACTTTCCAAAGTTATGGGGATAGTCCATCCCCCACTCTAACTTTTTCTTCCCAAGAATGCCTCCCCACTAATCTCGCCTCTCCACAACGCTCTTTGTATTTCCATCACCGCCCCTCCTTTGCTTCACTCTTAAAGGGTGATCTCCTAGCACAGTAACAAAACCAATAACTTGATGAAAAGTTTTATCAAAGATGAGGATTGCACCTGAAGGTGAAACAACAACAACATAAACAACAACAACAACAACAACAACAACAACAACAACAACAAAATTTTATTATTTATACCCTGTCCATCTGGCTGGGTTGCCCCAGCCATTCTGGGTGGTTTCCAACACATATAAAAACATAATAAAACATCAAACATTAAAAACGTCCTTATAGAGTACTGCCTTCAGATGTCTTCTAAAAGTTGTGTAGTTCTTTATTCCTTTGACATCTGATGGGAGGGCAGTCCACAGGAAAGGTGCCACTGCTGAGAAGGCCCTCTGCCTGGTTCCCTGTAACCTCACTTCTCACAGTGAGGGAACCACCAGAACGCCCGCTGAGTTGGACCTCAGTGTCCAGACTGAACAATGGGGGTAGAGATGCCATTTAGGGCTTCAAAAGTTAGCATCGACAATTTGAACTGTTCTCAGAAAAGTACTGAGAGCCAGTGTAGATCCTTTAGGACCACTGTTATATGATCCTGGCATCTGCTCCCAGTTACCAGTCTAGCTGCCACATTCTGGATTAGTTATAGTTTCCGAATCACCTTCAAAGGTAGCCCCACATAAAGTGCATTGCAGTAGTCCAAGCGGGAGATAACTAGAGCATGTACCACACTGATGAGACAGTGCACGGGCAAGTATGGTCCCAGCTAGCATACCAGATGGAGATAGTAGGCAGCGGCCCTGGACACAGAATTAACTTGCACCTCCATGGACAACTGTGAGTTCAAAATACCTCCATGCTGCGCGCCTGGTCCTTCAGGGGTGCAGTCACCCCATTCAGGACCAGGGAGACCCCCATACTCACCTGCCCCCTGTCCCTCAGAAACTGTACTTCTGTTTTCTCAGGATTCAACCTCAATCCATTGACCACCCTCCAAGTGCCTCCAGACACTCACACAAGATCTTCACCGCCTTCTGGTTCTGATTTAAAAGAGAGGTAGAGTTGGGTATCATCCACATAATGGTGAACACCCAGTCCACCCCCCCCGATGATCTCTCCCAGTGGCTTTATATAAATGTTGAAAAGCAGGGGGGAGAAGACGGAACCCTGAGGCACCCCACAAGTGAGAGCCCAGGGGTCTGAACACTCATCCCCCTACACCACTTTCTGGACACAGTCCAGGAGTAAGGTGTGGAACCGTTGCATAACAGTGCCCCCAGCTCCCAACCCCCCAGATGGTCCAGAAGGGTACCATGGTTGATGGTATCAAAAGTCACTGAGAGATCCAGCAGAACCAGGAAACAACTTTCAACTCAGTCCCTAGCACACCAGAGATCAACAACCAGTGCAACCAAGACAGTTTCAGTCCCATGATAGGTCCTGTATCCTGACTGGAGGGTACCCAAATGGTCTACATCCTCAGGACATGCCTGGAGTTTTTCAGCAACCACCCGTCCAATTACTTTGCTCAACCCCAGTAATAGATTATTTGAGACTAGGCAATAATTGGCCATAACGGCCAGGTCCAAAGATGTTTTTTAAGCAGTTTAATAACTGCTTCTTTAAGGGGGTCCAGGAAGACTCGCTTACAGAGGAAAGCATTTACCGCCCAACTTGGCTCACTTTTATGAGCCAGGATGGGCAAGGATCAAGCAGACAGGTGGTCAGTTTCACTCATCCAAGCAGCCTATCCACATCCTCTGAGGTAACAGGTTGGTATTGATCCCACGCAACTTGACTAGACAGAGCTGTGACACTCTCCTGCCCTAGCCCTATCATGGTGGAGTTTATTTCTTTCCAAATTTGATCGATTTTATCTGCAAAAAACTTTGCATGGCGAAGGTGGTTCTGTTAGACTATGAACCACCTGAAAGAGTTTCCTGGTACAGTTTTCCACAGATGCAATAGAGGCAGTTTTTCACCCTCACTATAGCCACTTGGTAGACTTGACATTGAGCTCTAACCCATGTTCGGTCTGATTTGGAATGGGTTTTTCACCACTGGTGCTCTAGCCATAACAGTGATTGTTTCATCACCCTCAGCTCCAGGGGAAACCACGGGGCCATCTGAGCTCCATGCAGTAAGAGAGGATGCTTCAGAGCCAGATAGTTGATATCCCTGGTCGCATTCCAACGGGCTTCCAGGAAATCAGCTGAGAGGCCATCAACATGGGATAATGTATCCCCTACCATTTGGACCCTTCACATTAGTCCCACCTCCCTGCAGAGGGGAAGGGTCACGGAGAAGTCTAGTTGCACCAGGAAGTGATCTGACCATGGCACTTCCTTTGTTCCACTGGAACTTAGTGTCAGACCACCCATGTGATCTGGGTGCACAGAGGTAAACACCATGTCTAAGGCATGTCCACAGCTATGAGTAGGGCCAGATTTATTCAAGAACAGCCCCATGCAGGCCATGCTTTCCACAAAGTCCCAAGCAGCCCCTTGTAAGGTTGTGTTAGCATCGAAGTTAAAATCACCTAGGACCACCAGACTAGGTGTCTCTAGGAGAACATCTACCACGACCTGAAGCAGCTCAGGCAGGTAATCCTTGGTGCAGATGGAAGATCGGTGCACCAGCGGGAATCCTGTACTGCCCCTAAAAGAAACTTATACTAAGTACATGATCTAATAACATCAAAAAGAACCCATATATTTAGCTCAATTTATCTGTTTTAACATGTGTAGAAAACATATACATCATTATTCACAGAATGGTCTAACATATATATTTAAATTTTAAGTAGGGGGTGGGTTACATATAAATAACTGATGTCTCAGGATATAATTTTTTGATTTAAAAAAATCGTTAAACACCACAAGCAACAAATAAAACCACACAAAGTTTTTTCAGTTACAAGCATGTACAAAGCAAAACATAGTGCAGAAGCAAGAAAAGTATTCATCAATGTGATATTGTAAACACTCCGCTCTCATGCATGTGAAGGTTCTTATCACAGGAATCCTGTGCCTCATGCTTTACTCCTCTTGCGGGGACCTCGGGGCCTCTCTGCGCAGGGGTTTGAGAGACTGGGGGTGGAGAGTTTGCTGTCCCTTATTTATGAAGGAGTAGAACAGAAACCAAGCCTCCTTAGACCTGTCCCTCTTTGAGACTCCCCTTATAACTCTCTTTCTCTCCAGAAAGTAATCTGAGAGAGTTGTGTCCCAAATATAATTAATCCAGGTCTCCATTTGAGGCTCTGATTTGGCTTTCCAGTGACAAACAACAGCCAGCTGCTGCTAACAACAACAAAAACTAAGTCCCTGTGTTTAATTCTTGAGTTTGGGTCACTTTCCAGCCATAATAGAGCTAAGGATAGGTTAGACATCAATTCCTGGCCTGTGATGGAAGAGATACAATTTCAGTGTGAATCACTCATATGATTAATAAATGGCCACCAGACAGTTTCAAAAGCCTCAAGAGCAGCTTTACCTGTTTGTACCTTTAAATGATGTGCTAATTCCCACCCTACCCTCAATAAACGCTTTTTGCACCATGCCTCTCAAGTCAGATTATGTGCATCCTTCCGGTTGTGGGTGCTAACCAAAAATGCAATAATGAATCAGAGCCTTTGTGTGTAAATAACATGTTTGATCAGAAAATATGGAAAGAGGACACAACCCGGGAGTGGGACCTCAATCTCTGAAATAATACCAATTTCTCCTTGCCAAAGGTGTAGAGGAGGCCATGGCCCAGGGTGCACATTTTGGGGGGGGGGGCAATCAGGTGCCCCCATGACAGGCACAGAGCTCTGGCAGCTGAGGCATGGCAGAAGACAGGTTGGTTTAGTGGTCAGGTGGATGGAGGCAGCGGGCAGAGTGTTTGTTGGAGGTGGGCTCTGTTCACCCACCATATGAGCTCTGCACACACACCCTTGGCATTTGCCCCTACCCCAGCTGTCCAGTCCACTGGGGGGGGGTGCAACATTTGCCCCATCCTGGGTTCCAGCAACCCATGCTATGCCGCTGCTCCTTGGACCAGTTTCCAGAATTTCTGCTTCTTTAAGGTGGCTCCAATCCACCTTTTCAGCAGCCAAGACTGCTGCTGCTGCAGCAGCAGCAAGAAGCATGTCGGGGTGCAGCTGCTGTCACAGGGCCTAATGAGGGGCCTCTTGAGGCTCAGGAGCTTAAATAAGCACAGGGGAAGCAATTAAATGGAATGTGAAAAGTGGCTTCGTGGAGTGGGAAAGAGGAGCAGACGGGCTGTAGCTCAACAGCAGAGATTTTGCCTTGCATGCAGAAAGTCCCAAATTCAATTCCCTGGCATCTCAAGGCAAGGCTAGGAGAGCCTCTGCATGAAAACCTGGATGAAAAACCCCACCCACTGCAGTAAAGTGGGGCCACACTGCGCTGCCAGCCTGGGCATGCACTGGGGAGCCTGGCTGGCCAACTGCTTTGAAGGGTGCGTTCACAGTGCCCAGCAAGCCCAGCACTGCTTTCTGAGATTTGCAAAAGCAGCGAGGGGCTGGCAGGCCACATGCCTGTTGCGTCCTTCTCAAGCCACCCTCCAGTGGCCACATCCAGTGCTAGATTACCAAATAGGCAGAGTAGATACCGTCCTATGGGCTCCACATCTTTTAGGGGCCCTGCAAGAACAGGTCAAAATAATGTTGATTTGATCTTGAAATAAAACAACAAAAATGTATTAGAGATAATTTTTGAGGGGGTGTGTGTGCGAGATTTCAATTGCCTAGGAGCCCCACAGGGTTTAATCTCACACTGGCCACGTTATCCCTGAATCCCTCATATCTCTCATTGAGATCCTTGGTGGTAGTCCTGGCACTAAGAAATCATAGAGCTGGAAGGGGCCCAATTATGGCTCTGATAGAACTTACGAAACTATGATTGTACTGCCTGGAAAGGACATGTGGAGCTGGGGGACCTGATCCTGTACCTAGCACTAAGCCTCAATAGATAGCGAGTAGCCGCACTTGTCTGGTCCTCCACTGCAGTTTGGTTTTGAGCTTATTCTCCCTTAGAGCCCATGGACCACAGAGCATATAATGCACCACTGCTACAGAGCAGCCCTACTGCCCTGCTTTACAGAGGTCTACCTAGTTTATGAAGGGCTCTCCAGTCAATATAAAGGACACTAAGAAGGGAGACAGCAATGCAGGGTGGGGGGTGTTCATCATTGAATTTCCTCAACAGTTAGCACCTGGGCAACTGACTTGAGTGAGCAAGCCAGGCAGCTGATTGCAGTTTTTCATCTAGTCCAACCCCACTGCAATGCAGGAACCATGGGCTTTTGTGGTGGTTTTTTGTTTTGTTGGTTTGGTGATATGTTAAAAAGGTAAAGGTAAAGGTAACCCTGCCCGTACGGGCCAGTCTTGACAGACTCTAGGGTTGTGTGCTCATCTCACTCTAGAGGCCGGGAGCCAGCGTTGTCTGCAGACACTTCCGGGTCACGTGGCCAGCGTGACGAAGCTGCTCTGGCGAACCGGCACCGGAGCAGCACACGGAACGCCGTTTACCTTCCCGCCGGAGCGGTACCTATTTATCTACTTGCACTTAAGGGTGCTTTCGAACTGCTAGGTGGGC
Organism: Podarcis filfolensis; assembly: GCF_964270895.1. Classification (NCBI taxonomy): domain Eukaryota; kingdom Metazoa; phylum Chordata; class Lepidosauria; order Squamata; family Lacertidae; genus Podarcis; species Podarcis filfolensis. Next base: position 42,916,692 of record NC_139617.1, read on the forward strand.
AGGAGCTGGGACCGAACGACGGGAGCTCACCCCGCCGCGGGGATTCGAACCGCCGACCATGCGATCGGCAAGTCCTAGGCGCTGAGGTTTTACCCATAGCGCCACCCGCGTCCCTCTTTTCAACATTTTGGTGATATGTTATGTTACCCTAAAAGTACATTGGGAAATGCCCCTGAGTGGTAAGAATGGAAGCAGTGGGCTCAGGTCTCCTTCCTGGTATGCCCCTTTTATACTTCTCTACCCACCCCAGGCTTGAACATGACTGGGGATGATGAGATCTCTTCTTCCCCCTCCTCTTTCTTACCTCCCCCGCTTTATGTTGCACATTTTTTGTTATCTAGTGTGGAAAACAAATTATGAGATCAATACCAGCACCCCAAATGCACAGACAAACCCACACACCACCACCACCACTGGGTTGATCTTGGGCTAATTTTGGATCTTTGAAACTGGAAATTAAAAACCACAAAATTCTTCTAGAACATAATCCAAAGGATCTACAAGTTGTGAAGCTGGTGGAAAAGAAATTCAATTCAGTTCACATGCAAAGGCAAACCTACCTCATTCATACTTTCTGGAACAATACATGAACCACAATGCGGCCAGCCTTTGAAATTTGCACTGCTCTGAATTTTGCAATGCAGTTTTCCAGCCCAGCAATGTGTACAAAAATGCATATGCTAGATTAAAGTGTGCTGTGCGTACACATTCATACAGCAACATATCAACATATAAACAACAACATAAAAATGTCTAATAAGTTTGGGGAAATTGCCTATTAAGATAAATTTGGACTAAAATGCTGATAAATTTCCATGAGGATTTTTTTTTTAATGGCAAACTGATGTGGAAATGTAAAGAACAGAACTTAAGTCTGCAAGGAAAGATGGAGTCTGAGAGAAACTGAAATTGTCAGCGAGAAGGCAACTGGTGTATGTCGAACCCTGCAGTTTTTTCATTTTTGTAGCTTCAGTAACCTTCCCATGCCTGATACACACTATGGATTATATTCAGTGTCAGTTCTACTCAGAGGAGACCCACAGAAAGTAATGCACATTACTAACTTAGGGCCATTCATTTAAAGTAGTCTTCTCTGAGTCAAAATTAATTCAACTCTATCGAAATTAATGGGTTGTATACTGCCAAGTTCAACTCAGAGTAGAACAATTTAAATGAGTGCACCTAAGTTAGCAATGTCCATCAGTGTCAGTGATCTACTCTGAGTAGGACTAAATTGGATACAGCCCATCAGTTTCAGTGGGCTGTATCCAACTACTCAGAGTAGACCCATTAAAAATAATGGAACTAAGCCATGTTCATTATTTGCAGTGGGTGTACTCCGAGTCGGATACAGTGGATTGGATAACATTTTGGAATATATGCAGGTATGCATTTTTTAAAAAGTAATAAAATAGCACTCCAAAGAGTCTACCCCAGGGGTCAGCAAACTTTTTCAGCAGGGGCCCAGTCCACTGTCCCTCAGACCTTGTGGGGGGCTGGACTATATTTTGAAGGGGGTGGGTGAATGATGCAAGAGCACCACCAGCCCCGGTGGCTGCTTACCTGTGTCTTGTGAGCAGCAGGGGCTGGCAGCGGCAGCAGAGGGATGTTGAGTGGTGCACAAAAGGGCTCTGGAGAGGGGCTGCTTAAAATGGCGGCCACTCGAGCGCTGCTGCTGCTGGCACCGACAAAGCCCCGCCCCCTTCCTCCTCTAGGCAGGGCAGGGAGAAGCCCAGAGGAGGGAGGGAGCAGGCGCTGCCACCACTGCCGCCGTGTGAGGGAGAGGGAAAGAACGTGCACGCTGGCGATCCACGCGACAATTCCCAGACTATCCATGGGCCCGATCCAGAAGGCAATTGGGCCTGATCCGGCCCATGGACCTTAGTTTGCCTATCCATGATCTGCTACTTTGAATAGGACCAGTATTGGATACAAGCCTTAGCTTTAATTCAGATACCAGGACAAAGCCGCTTATCTGTCTCCCCTCCCCTCCTTGCACCATACTGATGACCAGCAGTCACAGTGTTCAGCTCCAATCTGGTCTTGAGTTGTGATTTAGCTTTGTTGTTTGTTAAAGTGTATGCACTTGACAGAGGAATAAGTACACTACGTAGCTGGCACCTCCCTTGCAAAGGCAAGAAGGGAAGGGACAAGAAAGAGCCCCTAGCAAAAATAACACTTCACAGAGCTGGTCTGGGAATGGGGGGGAGGGAGGAATTACTCTTCTGATAACCTTTGCTCAGCTGATGGTCTCCGAGTCCACAATTGTTGATAGAGAGGGATTGAGTGATTATGCTGAGAACACAAAGGGGCAGTGGGCTTCAGTTAAGGGAAGGATAGGGTGCAGAGGTGAGGGCTTAGTTGAGGGTGGGAGAGGGGTGGAAGAAGGAGAGCATGAGCCAGTTTAAGAAGAACCGTGCAGGATTAATCCAAAAACCCATCTAATCCAGTATCCTGTTCTCACAGTGGCCAACTCAGTCTCCTATGAAAAGCCTGCACCAGGACCTGAATGCAATCACCCTTTCTTTGCTTTTGTTCCCCATTCAACTGTTATTCAGAAGGACATTGACTCTGATTCTGGAGGTTAGATACAGTCATAATGGCTTGTAGCTGCCAAGAGACATAGCCATTAATTTGTAAATGTGGCACTAGTCTACCTTACACTGCCTTTTGAAGCAGAGAATCTGCCTGTCTGGTGGGGAGAATGAAGGGTAAGCTGTGCGCTTTCAGTTTCTATCTATGCACATGGGTTTGCATAGGATATCCATAGGGTTGCCATATTTCAAAAAGTGAAAATCCAGACATTTAAGCAATTTCCACCCGGACACTCCATTTGACTGCCATATTCCGGCTATGTCCAGGAAATTCTGGACATATGACAACCCTAATATCCATGTCTTGTGGCTTTCTAGCAGATGTGTGCATTGATATTTTGATTTGCCTGCCAGGCATTATCTGGAGCCAACAACTCCATCCACTTCCCTCTCATTCATTTGTACACTAGGAACTTAGGAACCCCTCTTATACTGAGTCACACCATTGGTTCAACTAGCTTCGTATTGCCTATACTGACTGGCAGAGACTTTCCAGGATTTCAAGCAAGGAGCACCTTCCAGTCTTACCTGGGGATGCTAGGATTGAAACTGGGACCTTTGACATGCTCTAACCCCTGAATCACAGTCCCTTCTCTCTTCCATTTGGTTGCTCTGTAGCTGGTATTCATTGACATGCTGCTTCTGATACTAGAGGTAATATATGACTATTATAACTAGAAGGCCACTAAGAGTTTTATCCTCCGTGAGTTTGCCTAATATGGTTTTGAGATTTGGGTGGATTGGTACAGAAATCCCATCTACCTTGAGTTGGTGTGCCCTCTGTAAGACATTTACACCAATTCCTTCCAAAATACTACTGCACCAGCTAGCAGGGTTTATTGTGAAAAGAAACCCCAGATTTTCTTTCTGTTGCTATCTGATTACTTCTGATGCAATGTGGTTTCATCTGTTAAAGGAACTTAGATAAGTATACTTCTATGGTACAGCCTTTTTTTTTTAAAGGTTTAGCAACCATGGACTGTTCCTTCTCAATCCCCCCCCCCCATGAACTCAGGGGATTTTAATTTTGTGTGGGTGCTAAGAATTAACAAATGCATGTGTTTTGTGAGGATTTGGTCCAAACTAGTGACGTCAAGCTTACAGTTCAAGTGAAGTTAATGAGATTTCTTACTGTAATTTCACCACTAAGCAATTGCAAAGGATTTCTGGCCCCTAGACAAAGAATTGGGTGTCCCATTTACGTCATATGCCTCTAGAAGTTCTTGACCTTTTGCTGCAATATTGAAATGATTTCTCCCATTTATGGTCACGTGTTCACAAAAGGGTTCAGTGCTCCTTGTCTTCATGCCAACCGGTTTATTGTGAAAATTGCTGTCTTTTGTAGATCGATGTAAATTTTGTAAATGTTGTGCTGTCATCACTCATATTTACTTCTGTTTATCTCTCTCCTCTCTCTCTCTTTTTGTGGGGGGCACTTAGGACTATATGACAAATGTTCTTACACCACCCGTGACCGAGGATGGGTCCTGGGGATTAACACCATCAGTGACCAGGGGAATAGAGAACCCCGCTTTTTCTTTTCCTTGAAGACGGACCGTGCCCGGAAGGTTACCACCATCACAGATCATCGTAACTACCTCGCAAACCAGTGGGTTCACCTAGCTGTCACTTACGATGGACGCCTGATGAAACTCTATGTGAACGGTGCTCAAGTGGCTACCAGTGGGGAGCAGGTAGGGAACATCTTTAGCCCTTTGACCTTGAAATGCAAAGTTCTCATGCTTGGTGGGAATGCCCTGAATCAGAATTACCGAGGCTACGTAGAACATTTCAGCCTTTGGAGAACAGCCCGGTGTCAGAAGGAGATTCTGTCTGACATGGCCATGGTGACTCATGAAGCAGATGCTCCTCTACCTCAGCTCGTTTTTCAGGAGACTTTACTGAATGTGAAAAGCATCTGGTCTCCGATGAAAGACAGCCCTAGTCTTCCTCAGATCGAATTCACTTCCCACCCTGGCTACCTGCTGGATACAAGCCTTGATCCTCCCTTATGTGGGCAAACTGTGTGTGACAACAAAGAGGTCATTGCCAGCTACAACAAGCTCCCAAACTTCCGTCACAAAAAGGTAGTCCGTTACCGAGTGGTGAATATCTATGATGACCACCATCACAACCCAACTGTTAGCCGTGAACAGATAGAATTTCAACACCAGCAACTGAACGATGCCTTCAGCCCTTACAACATCACATGGGAACTGGAGGTGCTGGAAGTAAAGAACTCTTCCCTCCGGCATCGCCTGATCCTGGCCAACTGTGAAATTAGCAAGATTGGAGATGACAGTTGTGACCCTGAATGCAACCATACCTTAACCGGGTATGATGGAGGGGACTGCCGGCACATGCGACACTCGTCATTCAACAAGAAGAAGCAGAATGGTGTGTGCGACATGGATTGTAACTTTGAGAGGTACAGCTTTGATGGTGGGGATTGCTGTAACCCAGAGATAACTGATGTCACCAAGACATGCTTTGATCCAGACTCTCCTCACAGGTAGGCACACTGCTGAGCATATAAGGTCCTTCTAATCATGCCAGGCCTGCCTATGTTCCCCTCATTCATATTCCCCTCACCCCAACACCTCTTCCCATGCCCGCAACAATTCATATTGATTTAATGATTCTCTTTTAAACTGACTCATAATGAATCAAGTTTTAGAATGCATGAGGAAATGCATTTTGTGTTCCTAGCTCTCATTATCAGTCCGTTTAGTTGGTTTGGGTTGGGTTGATGAGCAGCTCAGAGGGCCGTTTTGCACACACTTGAAAACTTCCTTAAAGTTTCTTGGGAATTGGTGTACAAACCTGACATCTTCATGTTCCCATGATGGGGCCCTTAGAGTGGAGGAGATTTATCTTGGCACAAATTAGCTGGGGCTTGGTGGGGGCACAGATCTAAGGAGGTTTGGTTGAGGCAAGCCTGGGTTTATAATGAGTTTAAAAACTGAGGGTGAATTGTAGGTTTTGCTTGATGACATGTATATAAATTTATTTCCCTGTACAGTCATACCTCGGGTTAAAGTCACTTCAGGTTGAGCGTTTTCAGGTTACGCTCCGCGGCGACCCAGAAGTAACGGAACGCATTACTTCCGGGTTTCGTTGCTCACGCATGTGCAGATGCTCAAAATGACATCATGTGCAGAAGCAGCAAGTTGTGACTCCCGCATGCGCAGACGCTGATTTGTTCTACTCAGGATGCAAATGAGGCTCTGGAACGGATCCCATTTGCATCCAGAGGTACCACTGTATTTGTGTGGGATTTTGTATGACTTGTATAAGTGGAGTCAGCTGCTCTAGAAGCAGTTCTTTTTGACGGGGGCCATGGTGGACACTGCCAGAGGTGGTTCTGGGATGGGGGCAGTCAAGCAGCAGCCACTCCCAGCTCAACCAGTGGTGTGGTCCTCTCTGTCTTGCCTCTCTCAGCCCAGTGGAAGTGTTGCTGATATAGGCAGGTTGGGGAAGGGAGGAAGCATTCAGTAATGAGTCCCAGCTGAGGCTATGGGGTGGGCCTCACCATCTCACCTCTTTCTGATACAGCTGGCTGGAAAGCCACTTATTTGCAGGGGAGGCCTCTAATTGAGAGCGGTGCTTAATCAAGAAAACATGATGGTTTTTCTGCCTAGATTTAGAACCAGCAGGATTTTGAAAAATATCTCCATCCTTGAGTTAAGAGTCACTTGGCGCTGTTTTATTTCACCTGCTCTCTCATGCACACCCTTGTGCCTTGGCTAGAGGTATTCAATGAATATTATCTTCTTTGTGGACAGAACAGAATCGCTCCCCAGGGCGAGGGGATGTGTAACTTTTTATGAGTGTTTTATGCCAGCCATAAACTCAAACAGAATGTTAAAACATAAGCCATACAAAAGCTTTGACGAGCTTTCTCTTGCTCAGGAACAATCTCTCGGAAGAGTCATGTGAAGAGGGAGATTTGTATGGGGAGATGAATATGGAAAGGCTGTTTGTTTTCTTTGCAAGGCTTTGTCTTTAGCAATAACTGTCAGTTGGAAGTACACATGTATTTATTAGCCGATGTGAGCTTTAGCACAGCCTTGTAAATAAAGTCTTCAGAGAAGTTACTAGCCTGCAAAATGTTTTACTGGCCTGTGGAGGGCTGGAAGAGGATGGACAACAGGGGCTCTCAATTCATCTTCCAACTGTCTGCTGCCTTTCTTTTGCTGAGGACAGGAAAGAGGGAGAATTTGTTCCCTGGTTGGCTTTTGTGCTGGACCCAAAGCAGTGATGGAGCAACCCATCTTTCCTCTGCCTTCTCACTTTCCATGTAGACCATGCAATTAACAAAAAAACAGAAGAAGAGCCTGCTGGATTAGAGCAAATAGCCCATCAAGTCCAGCATCCTGCAAACAGGATCCAAGCAAAAGAGAACTCTCCCCTCCTGTGGTTTCCCGTAACTGGTATCCAGATATTGTTGCAAGCCCAGGGTCCTATGAGACCCAGCCAGCATGGCCAATTGCCACTGATGATGGGAGTTGGAGTCCATTAAACTCTGGAGGGCTGCAGTTCCTTTTTTTCCTTCAACTTCAGGATGGAGTGGGGGAAAGAAACTGAAATTGAAAGAAATGCCCATTCCTAATTGTAGTAGACCTGCAAAAGAAAAAGAAAAAAAAAGAAAAGAAAAAAAGTCTTGCAGGGCTTTCATGTACCCTACAGTTGGCATGATAAAATTTGGGCAAATTGTATAGTGAATCAAACTGTAATATGCAAGTTTAATAGGTTCTGATTTCCTCAGTGTGAACTTTTACCTCCTCTTTGATAGGTAAGTGGCATTTCCATCCCCCTTCTCAAGTTGGCAATTGTTTATGTTGTATGAGGAAGCTCCAACTTGGGGACTGAATTGCAGCCCCCCCAGGCTTCTCTACCTGGTCTTTGGGAACTCTCCCCAGACCACCCACCTCACTGCCCCTGCTTTCCACCCTCCTTGAGTGTTTTTGCCTGGCTGGAATGTGTCCTCAAACTCTAATAATGCCTCTTGCTTTTCTGGATGGTGGGTAGAGAGGGGTTTACACAGAAATTAGGCGACTGTACAAAGTGATAGTTTACATTCATTGTTCTGCCCACCCCTGGTATGTGACCCTTGCAAGGTCGCCCAGATGGAATGTGCCTCTCATGCTAAAGATAGGTTCCTCTGTTGTTTTGTTTTGATTCTGAGCCAGGAAGGTGCTTCACATCATGATGTCAGTCTTCAAGTCCGCCTTTCCCCATTTGCAGCTGTCAGCTTGAGCAGCCTGTGATTTTCGGCTACTAAGCAAGTGCTTGTGTTTTTTAATAGCCACACAAGGCAGCTATTAATAGATGGAGTTTACCAAAATATAGAACTGCCTAACACAGAAAAGGGAAACCTGAGGGATTAATGCCAGGAAAAATTCCATGCTGAATTCCTACCAAAATATGTAGTAAAAATTAACAGCACAGAGGAAAGGGTGGAACCCGTTACTTGGACACTGATATGATTATTATTATTATTTAGTTGTTCTTTCACCCTCCCCCCACCCCACTGCATGTTAATGGTTTTGTTCAGCCCTAATCGGTGAGTCAGCTCCTTTTTAGAATAAAAATAAGGAAATGGCTGACAAAGAACCTGCTACAAAAATAGACTTTGGACAATTCAAGAGGTTTGTGAGGCTGCGAAAGGATTGTCCTAGAGAAATTGCAGACTCTCCTTCTGCAAGGAGTGTTCAGATTTAGGATTTTGTCCACAGTGAGGTGGCAGGGGGGAGCTCCCAATCTTTTAGCCAAGTAGAGCCAACTACCTTGGAAGATGGTCTGTTCCACTGCTTTGCCATTAGAAAGATCCTCTGAACATTTAGCTAAAGTCAGCTTCTGTGCAGCTCACGCACATTGGTACTAACTACTCTTGCCCTCTGAAGCGACAGAACAGTCTTATCCATTCTCTCCACGGACACCCTTCAGATATACAGTGGACGCTCGGGTTGTGAATGTGATCCGTGCGGGATGCACGTTCGCACCTGCAGCGTTTGCAACCCGCGTCTGCGCGTGCGCAGGTTGTGATTTGGCGCTTTTGCACATGTGCAAAGCACGATTTAGTGCTTCTGCGCATGTGTGACTGCCAAAACCCGGAAGTAACCCGTTCCAGTACTTCTGGGTTTCGGTGGTCCGTAACCCAAAAAAACGCAACCTGAATCGGCTGTAACCTGAGGTATGACTGTATATATAATCTCTCTATTGGACTACTGTATTGCACTCTATGTAGGGCTTCCCTTGGATGGTGCATGCAGCTGAAGTGAAATGCTTTGGTCAGGTTATTGAGTGGAACACCTGGATGTGCACAAATTATACCTCTGCTGCACTGACCGCCAAACAGCCACTAAATCATGCTCAAACGTGCACTGTTAACAGATAATCCAGGCAATCTGAAAGACCTCTTTCCCCTGCACAGACCTATTAAGTCACTTAGATCACCTGGGAAAATTCTGCTCATGCCATTGCACCCTACAGAATATCATAGGGCAGTGGAGTTGTATCTTTTGCCATTGGGTATTGAATGGGTATCTTTTGCTATTGTCCCTGTACTGTGGAATGCCCTTCCCTCTGTCATTTACAACCATTTACAAGCAGATACCTTGTAAAGATTAATATTTTTGCCCAGGCTTTCACTGGCCCCTAAGATTGGACCCTGAGTTCATACCTTCCAACATTTCTCTAGTGAAAATAGGGACGTCCTATTCAATGATGATGATGATGATGATGATGATGATTTTATTATTTATACCCTGTCAATCTGACTGGGTTTAACCAGCCACTCTGGGCGGCTTCCAACATATATAAAAACATAATAAAATATTAAACATTTTAAAAACTTCCCTGCACATGGCTGTTTTCAGATGTTACTTATCTTCTTGACTCAGGGGTCACATAATTCCATACCCTCCAACGATTCTCCAATGAAAATAGGGACATCCTAAGGAAAAGCAGGACATTCTAGGATCAAATCAGAAACTGGGATGGCTTCTGTAAATCTGTGACTGTCCTTGAAAAATAGGGACCATTGGAAGATCTGTGAACTGTGTGTATGAATCCGCTGCGTCTCTCTTTTATTTGCTTTTATTTTTGTATGCTCTTTTAATGACTTTAGGCTATATTTTTGTTTTAATGGATATTGTTTTTATATTGCACATAGTGTGCACCACTTAGATGTTTATAACACCACAACAACACACAAAGTGGTTTAGAACTGCTTTTAAACAAACAAACAAACAAACAAACAAAGGCAGCCATGAAAGCTGAGATAAAAATGCCTGTGCTCCAATCCTGGAATTAATTTGATAAATGGTCCTAGTGCCGAACAAGAATTTTGGAGGAGTGGAATTCACTGGAGAGGAAACACGTGAAATGATCAAGGCACAGAATGAGAGAAACCCTCTTCTGCCGGTCCTCAAGTTCCAAAAGGATATAGAATGAGATGAGAGGGTAACTCTTAAAATAAGCCAAGCATTTACATTTGCAATCAAAATTATTCCACCCCATTGCAAATCAAGTTTATTCTCAAAATTTACAGGTTTTCTGCTGTTTGAAAGGAGCAAATCCAACCAAAGCAATGAAAATAGCTCCACACAATGGATGCTTCAAGTGGTTTCCTCAAATTCAGCTGTAAATGCAACTTATAGTAAGACTGGAAATGCCTGGCGAAGTGGCATTTTCAACTGAATTTCACCTGATTTGCAACAGGGGCTGAATAATTTCAAATGCATCTATATTCCTTGCACCAAGATCCCCCTGGCTGTGTTCCTTTTGCCCAATGAAGTTAAAGCAGCAGCAGGGTTTGGCATCTATGATATTGTCATTTATGTGACACTGATCACAACCAGCCAGAGTGTTTGTGAAAGAACTTGTTTTGCTGTAAAGGTCATAACTGGAGAGAGAAGCCTTTTGCACTGCATGCAGAAGTATCCAGGTTTAGTTGCTGGCATCTTCAGGAGGGTTGCTAGCCACCATGGCTTAGTTCTGCCTTCACTGTTGGAAATTGTATGCCTCTGAATCACCAGCTGCTGGGAATTGCCAGTTACAAGTGGGGAGAGCACTCACGTCCTGTTTGTAGGATTCCCATAGGATGTGGGGTGAGATATGCCATTGACAAGATGCAGCCGGGTTCTTCTCATGCTCTTATGACACCCTAGAGAGCTAGAGTATGTAGTAACATAGAACACAGGGAGCTGTAGTTCAGCAGCCTCTGGGGGGACATCAGGTCGGGGAAGGCTGAATAAACATGTGTTCATCACTCACAGACAACAGCATCATTTGTCATGGTCTGTGTGTCATATCACTTGGACACAATGGTCTGGGTTGACACAGGAAGATGCCTTATACTGAGTCAAACCAATGTACCATTTAGCTCAATATTGTCTACACTGACTGGCAGTGGCTTTCCATGGTTTCAGGCAGCAGTCTATCTGAACTTTGTATGGAGGTGTGAAGGACTGAACGTTTGGCCTTCTGCATACAGAGCAGATGCTCTACCCCTCAGCTACAGCCTGCTCCATAACAAAGTTGTTGTAAGGTTTTATTCTTTGTGACTTTTCAGTACCACTCATCAAACAAATCCTTAGGTGGTTTTCAAAACATTAAAATTCATTGAAAGAAAAAATACATCCACAAATAAATTAAAACTATATGAATGCAATACTTACTACCACCAATATAAAATCAGAAGAAATAATTATTACACCAACACAAGAAACATCAAATCTACATAAAACCAGCAGCAGGAAAAGCTCTAAGTGCTGGAGAACTGAAATGCACTAAAAATTACAATTAAGACTCATGCCTAGCCCTACACAATGCCAAGGGATGTATCAAACATCTTACAGGTTGAGTCCCCCTGAATCCAATGCTGGGGATCCCCTTGAAGGGCCCTCCAGGTTGGTACCTGGTGATGAAACTTGGAACCATCAGTTCTCAAAAGCATTGGTGCCAAAATCTTCAGGAACAACAGACACCGTATGCATCTATGGACCCAGAGTTGCTGGTCTGCTCATAAGTAAGCAATCCCTTATACTTCACTGCCAGTAGTTATGGCTTGGGGGTACTTTTGAAGTGAAGGATCTATACGGTCATCCTCCACAGCCTCCAGGTGCTGAAAACCACACAGATCTCTGGCTCTTAATTGTACTGCCTTACCTAACTTTGTCTCTGGATTATGTTTCAACCTAGACCAATTCTCCACACTTGAATTTGGCTTGTTTCAACTGGGCTGCGTATGCAACCCTGCCTGCATTGGTGAGTTATAATGGTGAAGGGTTGTATCTTCTGTAACTGAGCCCCTGGGCCCTGCAGGCATCCATTGGAGCACCACAATGACCTTGGAGTACAAGGTTCTCCCCTGGCACCCAAAGGATCACAATCATACCCTCCAACATGTCCAGGCCCAAAACTGAGATGTGCTGCTGGGCGAGACATGTTACCCGCCCAGGACTACGGAGCCCCAAAGCTTGTGTTTTTGCACTCTGCAATCTTGTGGAAGTTCATGATCTCACACATTTTGGGGCACCATGCTCTTGTGCGTTTTGGGGCGCCATGCTCTTGTGCGTTTTGGGTGCCATGCTCTCATATGAGAGCACAAAAATGGGATGTCCCTTTTTAATTGGCACAGTTGAGGGGTATTTACTAGATACAGCTTCTCATAGTGTCAAAATCAACATCATGACATATTAAAATGTAGCTTATTCAGTTGACCACCAAGTCCAGTATGCACAAAATAAAAATCCTATTTTGTCAGTGCCATAATACATTCATTTCTAATTTCTTCATCTTCTCTTGTATTTTTCTGTCTGACGTATTCCTTAGGAGAGTGACATGAAATAATCTTCTAAGTGTCTAATGAAGATGATAAAGTTGGTATACAAAAGAAACTGGCAATGGTAGATGCTGGCACAGACCTGTGCCAGCATCTACCATTGCCAGTTTCTTTTGTCTACCAACTTTATCATCTTCATTAGACACTTAGAAGATTATTACACTATGAGAAGCTGTATCTAATTTTTGAGAAGTAGTTTCTAGTAAATAACTTTGCAGTTGTTATCATACAGCCTATTACGTTCGCATGTTTTTTCAACTGGATTTGCATAATATAGGCATTCTGGTGGTTTTGTTTTTGCAGTTGAGGGGTATACAGTATAAGCAGTAGACCTCCTCTCCCTTCAACTGTCACCTGGGGGCAGCCATTGCACCAGAGTCATTGGGAGAGCCAGGGCTCATTTCATCAGCTTTGCTGGAGCCCCAGCTCAACCAAGCACCTCCTGCCCCCGAACTGTGCCAGCTGGTCATTCTAGGAACAGAAATTGGTGTCTTGATTTTTTTGATTTTCCTCTTCCTTCCCTGTTCCTTTTCCCTTGTGATTGTGCGCCTTGCGGGTAAGGACTGTCTTATTTTGATTGCAAGTAAGCTGCTCTGGGAGCCTTTCTGGTTGAATAGCAGGGTACGAATACTCTAAACAAACAAACAAACAAATAATAAAAAGGCAAGCCTTTGTAGGGAGGACATTCCATAACTGTGAGCTCCACCACCAAAGAGCCACTCTGTGGCAATAATTAACAAATGATACTTATTTAATAATATTTTATAAAAATAAATTGTAAGAGGGACTTTGGAAGGAAGGGTGTGGTACACATTTAATTGATAATAGTAGATGATTAACAATAGATAATGATTGATAAATAATACTAATAAAGTAATAATAGTTACTTGATATATCACATTTATCTAATTTAGTTACATATTGCAGTTTTAAAATTTTATCTGTATAGCATTAATATCTATTTTATGTATACCCCTTAGATTTTTTAATTTACCTCAGCAGTTTATTAAAAAAAAATTCTTAAATAAGTATTAAGTGCTGTGCAGGACACAGAAATTATCAGCTCTGTGTCTCAAAGGAACCTTCACTCTGTTGTTGCTACCAGTTTAAAGTCTCCTTGCATTTAGCCTAAAAACTGCTCGTCTGTGAACCTGCCTCAAAATGTATACTGGATCTAGTAAATACAAATGTCGGGGAGCGGGAGTTTGTCAGAGCAATAAGGAGGAAAATGTTTTGCTTTTGCAAACTTGGCTTCTGTAAATCTCCTGATGCTGTTCCTTTTATCTTTTGTGACTTTTTCTCCTTGTTACAAAGATTGGGTGTGCAGACTCTGGAAAAACATCAGGGTGCCAAGGGAATATCAGGTGGAGATGAGGGCGGATAACAGGCAAATGAGTGCAATTCTCCTGAAGGCTCGGGTTGTTGAAGAGACTCGTGCAAAACTCACCAGCATGTGTTAGGGACAGGGGAGAAATTTGGTTCCATGTGCATTTAAAGGCAAACCTCTCACTTTTCAAAGCAGTACAAGAACTGGAACAAAGCCATCCTTCTAAATTTACACCTTGTTGAATTTTGCGGTGCAGTTCTCCAGGCAAGCAAGGTGTACACAAATGCATACACTAGTATAAAGGGTGCACAGAAATACATATATTCTTTAAAAAAATAACACGCAGAAGTGCATTATATTCAGCGAAATGGATTTGCAAAAATGTGGATTTTAGGAGAAGTTTGCACTGGAAAGGGTGATGAATTTCTGTAAGGACTTAAACAAAAACAAAAAATCACAAACTGATGTGGAAAGATGGAGAGCTGAGTTTTTGATTGGATAAATAAGAAACTGGGGAGGAATGAAGTTAACAGTGTTGCCCATCTCTAGCACACGCACCCTCTCAGGGGTCTTCTCTTCATCATGCCCTCAATCAGTGCTTCTCAAATGAGAGTCAGAAAACAAGAAAGTTGAGGCCGTATGTACATACTTTGCAAGGTATTTCCATTGATCTGGAGCAACCACTGAAAAATACTCTTCCTTTAGTGCCTACCTACCTGCCTACAGACAGGCCCTCTGTGGCCAGTCTCAAAGCCCATAACTTATTTATACAATACAAAATTAATTGACTGACAATCCAGGCCATGTGTGAATCCGAAGCCAAGAACTGGCAGTCAAGATCAAAAGGCAGGACCTATGAGCAAGCCAGGAGTCATGACAGAAGAGTGAGGAAAGACACATAGGAGCTCACATAACCCTTGCTTGTCAAACAACAGTACAAAGCCCCCTTACAATCCTTTCTGCTCAGGAGGAGCCCATGGCCAGCCTGGGTGGAGTTAGCCTGAAAGGGTTTTCACTGAGAATCTGTAGTGCCATGGGGCAGTGGTTTGCAAGTCCTGCTACGTTGAGCTGTGATAAGCAAATCCTACTTCCATAGTCAAAATTATGTGACAGTGGGGTGGGGGTGGGGCAACACCAGGGAAAGACCAGGCCTTACTTGCTCACTCCTGGAAGCATCTGGTTTGCATTGTAGAAAACAGGATAGTGGACCTTAGTAAAAGATTAGCAGGACTGATCTTTTAAGTTCTTCCATTCATCCTATGAAGTACGCATGGTGCTCCACAACAATGGGTGGCAATTTGATAAGACCTGTTATTTATCCTTTCTCCTCATGCTGACTGCCTCACCTAATACCATTTTTTTTCCTCAAAAGGTCAGCAGTAATCTGGATTTGAACTTGGTGTCATTGCATGTTTTCTTCTAGGGCCTCTACCAAAAGAATGGATTTTTGAGTTGCTCAAAGTTTGGGGGCAGGGGGGCAACAGATTTTGGAGGGGGAGTTTATTTTGGGCTCTGGTTGTTCTCAAATAGCAGTGGCAAGCCAGAAACTCTTGTAAGCACTGCAATTTGGGCTGGGGGAATGGAGCATTGTTCTTTCCCCCAGCCCCTGAATCCAGCCACTTGTAACACTGAGTGTCTTCTCCTACTGTCTTGTGATTTATCTTTTCTCTGTGTTTGCTTCTGTTCTTCAAACAAAAAATGGACAGGCCATGAAGGGTTGTTTGTTGAAAACAAGCAACCTAGATTTCCCACATAAATGTCTAAGCATGAAAGTTGAGTATTAAGCAACATGTATATGCAAATTGGTGATGGGTGGTGGAGTGGGTGGGATTTGGTTCAGTTTGCATTTAAAAGATAACCCTACCTAATTTACAACAATTTCTGGAACAGTATACGAAATGAAATTCTTTGAAATTCACACTTCACTGAATTTTGCACTGCCATACTCCAGCCAAGCAAGGTGTGCAAAAGTGCATATGCCAGGGTAAAATTAAAATGCACACATTACTGAAAATAACACACAAGAGTGAATTATATAAGGAGGCATTGCTTTGGGGGGGGAGTGTATACAAGGCAAGACTGCACACAAGAATGTGAATATTAGGAAAAATTCACAGTAAAATTCTAATGACACTTCATGAGGACTTCTAAAAAAATTGCATACTGATGTGGAGAATGGAACTTAAGAAAGAATGGGAAAATGTAAGTAAATGTAAATGTAATCTGTGGTAAGCAAATGCAGGGTTTTTTCTCAGCTGGAACTCACAGAAACTGAGTTTTGACACCTCTCAGGTGGGCGCCATTGCCATTATTAAGAGAACAAGGGAGATGTTCATGGTGAGTTCTGGCACCTCTTTTTCTAGAAAAATAGCACTGGGCAGGAGTGTTTGAATTAGGGCAGGGAAGTGGCCCTCCATATGTTGTTAGCACTGTCCCACCAGCTCAGTCTGCCAGTCTCCACCTGCAACAGTCCATGGAGTTTCCTTTGCTATCAGCCTCCTCCTCCTCAGTTCTTACTGTTGCCCTTGTAGAACTCAGCAGGTAGGTGGATGTTGGGCAGAAGCAGAATGCACTGGCTCTAGCAACACCCTTGCCTTCAGCCCTACCAGTCCCAAGAGCACTAGCTTACAACTGCATCCCTAACTATGCTGGCTGGATTGAGATTTCTGACTCAGATTTACCAAGCTCACCAGGGTCCCTTGAGAGACCAACCGTCATCAAGTCTTTGGTCACTGTGGAGGGAGGCTGGAAATAAGCAATGACTAAACCAAATTCCATGTGATTGTTTTTGGATTTGCTTTGATAAAGCAGTGCCATAGCTATGGGGGTGGTATGGCCGGGCTTTTTGCCCCAGGTGCAGACTCCAGAGGGGCACCATTGAGGCTCCCAGCTTGTGTGTGTTTATGTAAATGTGTGCGGTGGGGATGTGCCAAACGGGGTCTTTGACTTAGGTGAGATAAAGCCTAGTTTTGCCCCTGGATAAAGAGAGGTCAGGTTGTTTTACAAAGCTGTTCTGATGTTTCTTTGCTTTACCGTGTGATGAAAGGTTCCTTGGGAAAGCATTACTCAATTGACAGTGCAGTCCTTAGGCTTCCTCACTTTGGAGGAAATATAATTGTGCTCAGTGGAGTTTACTGGGGCTGGGAGCCTTTTTGTTCAACTCAAGGCAACCTTCCAAGACCTACATTGCCAGGGGCTAAAATGGGCAGAGCAGTAAATGTAAGTTGTACCTTTGCCCAGTAGGTTTCTTATCTGCATTGGAACATCCTTTCCTAGCCTCCATCTGGGCAAGCAAGAGACATTCTCAGGGTGCAAGGAGACATTCCAGCCAGGCAAAAGCAGGGTGAGTGGGTGTGGCCTGGGGAGAACCCTGAGAGCCAGATAGAGAGTTCTGGAGGGCCGCATCCTCAGCCCTGAAACTAAGGGATGGAGAACTTGTCAGCCAGCATGCCCAGTTGCTTTGGACAATAGGGGTTGGAGTCAAACAATATTTGAGTCTGAGAAATAATGAATTAGCAAAACCCCACTGCATTTTTCCCCCTTCAAATTTTTAAGCTTAATTCAGCTACTGGGATTCAGAAACCTTTGCAAAGGAATGCAAATCACCCACAGATCTGCAAGTAGATCACTATCTCCCTCTGCCGTCTTGTCCCCCTCTGCTTTACGCTCTGCAGCGTGCAAAGGAGCATGTGGAACAGGTTGGTCTGGCTGAACACATTGCAGGGATGGGGGAAGAGGAACGTGTGATTTGATGATGTGATATCAGCATCCCCAGTGGCCTCTGAGCAATCTGTAGAATTCCTTCCTTCCTTCCTTCCTTCCTTCCTTCCTTCCTTCCTTCCTTCCTTCCTTCCTTCCTTCCTTCTTTCTTCCCTCCCTCCCTCCCTCCCTCCCTCCCTCCCTCTCCACGCACCATACATTTAAAGCACATCCTTCCCCTTACAAAGAATCCTAGGAACCCTCCCCCCCCCCACAGCTATAGTTCCCAGCACCCTTACAAACTGCAGTTTCCAAAATACTGGGGAGGGGCCTGGAACCCTGTGCTTTAAATGGATGTTGTGTACACAGCCTTTCTCTCTGCATCTGAAAGCAGCTCAAGCAGAGAAGACCTTTAACTGACATCACACTTACTCCAGTGTAAGGCAGTCTCCTGGCATTACGCAAATGTCCCATCTTAGGAAAAGTGCTATGTTGAGTTATCACTTGGTTTGGTTTGCGTTTGGGGGCATGAGTTCTGTTTTGAAATTATGCTCTTCCACCCTTCATGCAAACACGCCGTTTCCCTCCTCTCCCCCATTTCTGTTCTGAACTGCTGTTTCAGACTGCCAAGCTTAAGGAATGGAGCTTACTGGCCTTTACCAAAGAGATGCGTCAAGGAAACATTCTAATGACAGCTCAAAAAGGCTTTGATCCTCTTCCAGGACTGCACTCATGGCTTTGAAATGCGACTTTGGCAGCCCTTGAGTCTGGCTGCTTTGGTTCTCTTTGGCATCGGCCCATTTGAGTGACATTACATCCTCCATCACGGGACCCAAATAACCTTGAGAGGATGATGGGTGGCTCACAGACCATGCTGAAGAAGGGGGGCTTGAGGTGCCTACCAGCAGTTGTTTGGTGCTATGCTAGCAAACACGGTAACCGCAACATAAGAGGGTGAATGGAAGAGCACAACACTTTGCAGGCAAAAGGTCCCAGGTTCAGTGCCCGGCCTCTCCAGGTTGTACTGGAAAAGCTCTCTATCTGAAACCCTGGAGAGCCACTGCCATTCAGTGTTGGTTGTACTGAGCCAGGTGGGCTTATATAAAGCAGCTTCCTGTGTTCTTTTTTTGAAATCATGAGGGCTTGAATCTTACTTCATTTTATGGAAAATACCATGGCTCAGTAGAGCACTTCCTTTTTATAAAGAAGGTCCCTGATTCAATCTACAGAGAATAACTGCCTGTCAGTGTAGACAGTACTGAGCTACATGGACAAGGGATATCACTCAATATAAGGCAGCTTCCTATGTTTCTACACCTGTTCTGAAATTCTCCCCCACTCATCTTCATTTATTTATTCCAAATTCTAGGATTATGAGAGGAAGGGAAGACTTTTCTATCCATACCATACTTCATTTTTAAACTGGTCTGCTTTTTTATAAACTGAAAAGCTTTTGATGTTGAAACCTGCTCAGAACACATGCTTAAACATTTATTTGTTTTACAAAAATGTGTCTACCACTTTCTCAGCCATAACAGGTTACAAAACAGAACCACCCTTAAAAAATAGCTTTACAGTGGTACCTCAGGTTACAGACGCTTCAGGTTACAGACTCCACTAACCCAGAAATAGTACCTCGGGTTAAGAACTTTGCTTCAGGATGAAAACAGAAATCGTGTGGTGGTGGCACGGCGGCAGTGGGAGGCCCCATTGGCTAAAGTGGTCCCTCAGGTTAAGAACAGTTTCAGGTTAAGAACGGACCTCCGGAACGAATTAAGTTCTTAACCCGAGGTACCACTGTATAGGCAGATGGTACAGACCAGGGCTGGGGCAACTTGATAAAGCCAGGGGAGCAGATCCTTATCTTCTACACACACACACACACACACACACAACTGGCCAAGTCTGGAAGGTAAATAGGCCTGTGCACCTGTCAGTCACCTGAGGTGGTAAGCGATATGGCCTTGTGGGTTAAATGGCCTGTCAGCTGGATGTTCCCAACCGGTGATACAGGCCCTTACAATGACAGATACTATAAAGTTGATACAGGTGTTGGAGAAGATATATGCACATATGTGTTTCAGTATTGTTATCTTCCTGGTCTGAGGCAATTCTTGAGGCAAGAGAAAGAAGCTTCTCCCTTAACCTGTCTGCCTTCAGAATACTAGATGCTGTGTGGCTGGTACTGTCTTCCCTTTCAGACAACTGTCCAGACAGCATCTGCCAGATGTGGCCAGGTTCTGGGCTGAAGGGGAATGGAGCAATAATTGCTGGTTTTGCCAGACATTCAGCACTCACAGATTGAGCCTACTGTATGCGATGCATGTTTGTTTGCAAGCAAGTTGCACCGTGTTCAGTGAGGCTTATGCTCAGGTTAAGTGTGTGCAGAATAGCAGGCTGAGAGCAGCTCCTCCTCACCTGCTGGCCACCATTTCAGTGGCCCACCATTGCCATTTTCTTGCTGAAACACACTCTGTCTCATGTCTGGAACTCTCTGCCACAATATGTGGCAATGACCGCTAGCTTAGGTGGCTCTCAAATGGGACTGCCTGAGGCTCCATCTGCACTATACATACAAAGCACTATTATACCACTTTAGGCAACCGTAGGCTCCCGCCCCCACAAGAATACTGACAACTAAGATTTTTTAAAGATGCTGAGGGTTTTTGGGATACCCCTATTCCATTCCCAAAGCTGCAGTCCCCAGAGCCCTTTAATAGTCAATCCCTTTTCCCAGGGAATTTGGGGGATGTTAGCTTTGTGAGGGGAATAGGGGGTCTCCTAAACCCACTACAGTTCCCATAATCCTTTGGCAGAAGCAGCGACTGTTAAAGTGCTCTAATAGTGCTTTGTTTGAAACCGTTAATAACATTTTAAAAAATAAAATAAAATAAAAATAATAGTGCTTTGAATGCATGGTATGGATATGGCCTTACTGAATATATAGAACACATCTGGAAACTCTTCAGTCAGTGCTTGAGTCCCACAAGGAAAAATGTGGGGTATTAATAATAATAATCAGTGCTTTTTCCCCTAAGAAAAATGGTGCCGATACTAATCGTAATCTTCTCCCCAACCCCCACCGGCCTTTCCTCTCTCACACACATGCACTCTCTCTCCTGTGCCCCCTTGATTAATTAAACCCCCACTTTGTGCACCCCTCCCCCTTCTTCAACCTCCCCCCCTACTTTGCCCCATCTGCTCTTCACACCCACTCCTCCTGTCCTCTCCCTTCCCCTCCTCCCAGCCACCAGCCACAACCCCTCCGTGTTCGACTCAACGGCTTGCCCCAACCACAGAATGGAGCATGGCGGCACTAGCAGCAGAGGCTTCTGCCTCCTCCCCCTTCTCTTTCTCCCTTCGTCCGCTCCTCTGCCCCCATCCCACAGACATGGAAAGAGTGAGCAGAGATGAAAGGGACGTGGTGCTCACGCTTACCTGGCTGCTCATGGCGCAGCGAGGCAGTGACATGGCAGTGCATCCAGGGGGAGAGCATGAATTGTGGGGGCAGCAGAAGGGGAACAGTGCAACCTGTTGACTGAGTGTGGCAACTACAGCTCTGAACAAGAGCCCTCTTTTTCTTGCCACTGCTGCTTCAACCTACTTTTTGCAACCCCCCTTTTAGCCACGGTTGCTTGCTTGTTCTCCCGACCCTCCATTTACCTTATCACAATATTATTTGTGGGGGGGGGGAGGTGATGGCACTGTGTACCACTAAGTACAGTAGTACCTCTGGTTGCAAACGGGATCCGTTCCAGAGGCCCGTTCGCAACGTGAAAAGAACACAACCCTCAGCGGCGCGTCTGCGCATGCGCAGGTTGCGATTCGCTGCTTCTGCGCATGCGCGTGATGTCATTTTGCGCTTCTGCGCAAGCGGTGAAGCCCGGAAGTAACCCTTTCTGGCTCTTCCGGGTCACCGCAGGATGTAACCTGAAATAACGTAACATGAAGAGGATGTAACACGAGGTATGACTATACTGCCAGAAAAAAGCACTGATCATGGCAGATAGGCCTGTCAAGGGTTATTAGTCTTGACAGTGAACTAAAAACTCTGTTCAGAGCCAGTGGACATCTGCATACATGGTTCGAGGGCAGAGGTGGTGGACAATGTTTTGACATAAGGGACACATTCCTTTCTGGGCAATCTTTCAGGGGACACATGACAGAAACAGGCAGGGCCAGAGGCAAAAGTGGATATGAGCAATGACTGTAAACTTTATCTTTGTACAGTAGACTAGTTTCCACACATGCTCTCTCTCTCCCTCTCTCCCTCTCTCTCTCTCTCTCTCTCTCTCTCTCACACACACACACACACCCCTTCTGGGTCATCAAGAGACAGAGTCCAGCAAGGCAAAAACATTCAAAGGAGGGTGTGAAGCCAGAATCTTGATGGGTGTTGCTGGAGAGTGGGTATGTGGGTTAGGGAGGGTAGATAGAGATTTATGGAGGGCTGCTGTTGATGTCCAGGCCTGAAGTGCTGTACCTCTGTGCTAGGCAGCCAGAATGAAGGCCTTATTGGAGGTATCTGTGGGAAGCCAGATGTTGGATCAAATGGTCCATTGGTTGAACCAGAGTGGCTTTTTTTGCATTGTTCACATTCATCTGGTGATGAAGCTGTGAAGGTGGAATGCAACATGGTCAGAGGTTTCAAATGGACACCTCAGGGAAACTGCTCTTCCTTTCATTCTTTATAAGATTTTTTTTTAAGCCAATGCTCAAATACCAGCAGAAAAACCTAAGTGTTTGTCACAGGTCACAGAGAGCACAGGGCGACAGTGGATATGAGAACTGGGTTAATCGTCACAGAGCTGCATCCTTCAGGATAGATCTGTGACTGCTTGTCTCAAGATAAATGTTTGGAAACAGCCCCCACCCAAAACCAATGATATCCCTGAGGAGATGGCTTTTCTCCATGATTCAGCAGAAGGAGGCTTGGGGACACCCAGCCTGGAGATATTTTGAAATCAATGACTTCTGTGAGAGACAGGGGGAGGAGAGAAACGATAATGCTATTGTGGAAACGCATGTCTGTTTTCCATTGGGGAGTCCTTGGGGGGATGAGTGGAAGCCTCTGGTCCTGAGCCAGCTCCCGTGGTCTCTCTTCCTTCTGGGAAGGGAATTTTCACAAAGAATTCAAGGAACCCAGCTCAGTGGAACAGAGGAGCAAGCGGTTCATGAGAGCACCACGTGTAACAGGCGAAAACACATGCACAGCTTGCCAAGAGAGAGAGGTGGAAGAATCCAAATGTTTCCTATCCTTGGAGATTTTTTTGCCCTAGAGAGTGCAGCCCCCTTCATTAGTATGTTTTCCAGTTGCCCCATTTCAAACAAAACAAAATGGAAAAAAATAAAATAAGCTTTGGGAAATTGTGCTGTCTTGCACAGTGTTCTATCTGGGAAGAGGCATTGTGCTTAAAAACAGAATCTGTCACACCTGGCTTCCAACCTGAATTTTGCAAGCCTGTATTTCTAGCATAGTTTCTGGGTCAGAACTTGTCATGGCAAAATATGCTTTAGTGTCAGATTCTGAAGAAATAGTTCTGGATTTATTTATTTTTTCATCCAGACAAATGGAACTTTGCCAGAATTTTTTTAAAAAAAACAACGGGTTGTTTTATTTCCCCCTCTCCTGTTTTTGTTTGTATGTTTAATTTGCAAAATTGCACAATGGTTCAATGGGAATCTCCTAGGAAAATAGGAAGCTGCCTTATCCTGAATCAGACCATTGATCCATCTAGCTCAATACACTGCCAGTTACTACACGGGTTGGCAGCTGTTTTCCAGGATTTCAGGCAGAGCTGTCACCCAGTCACAATCTCTCAGCTTAGTCTTACCTCACAGGGGGGCTGTGAGTATAAATTTGGGGTGAGGCGAGTGAGACATGCTTGCCACCCTGAGCTCCTTCAAATGAAATGTGAGATAGAAGTGCCTACACTGGGAGGAGGTTGTGATGTGACAATGGATTATTTACTTTCCTGCTACAACCTGCACAAACCCCTCAGTCTGTAACTGATACTCTCCTCCAGGGGCCTCTTACCAGGGGAGGTTTGGCAGGTTGTGACAAAAAGAAAGGGCCTTTTCAGTGGTGACTCCCTGCTCGTGGAATTCTTTTCCCAGTAAGGACCACCTGGCACTATCCTTAATGTACATTTATCACCAGGTAAAAGGTATCTCTTGTCCTAGACATTTCACTGCTTATTGGTTGTTGTTTTTTGCTGTTGAATATTTTGCCTCTATTTAAGTGGGTCTGTTTTATGGGTTATTACATATGTTTTATTGTAATGTATTTCTCTTTTATTCTGATGTTATGATTATTTATTTATGAATCACTTCTCATGAGGCATCCTGAAGCAATATGTAATATAATTTTTTAAAATGGAAAAATGTTGTGTGTTTTTTTTAAAAAAAACAACAGTTAAAACAATTGCATATATTCTGTATTATAATGTATTAAATGTCTATACCACTCTTCATCTGAGGATCAGAGGGCACGATTATATATCTGTATCACCTATAATTTTCCTTTGTTTTTTATTATTGTTAATTTCTGATAGTGCTCTATTACTGTTAGCTGTAGAAAAGAAGTTATACACAGAGGGGTTATGGTGAAAAGAAAGGGAGACAGTATGAGAGACAGGCAAGAATGGGTTTTCCTCAGGGTGTGAGGCTGAGGAAGGGGAAAAACTTCTCAGGTGAGAGCTGGGGAGATTCACCTCTTTGTATGTGGATTGAAGATTAGGGTAGAATTAGAATAGGGGTGTGTGTGTTTGTTGCTATATATATTGTCTTTCTCCTCTCTTTTCTTTTGTTTTTTCTCTTTCTTTCTTTCTTTCTTTCTTTTTTACTTCATTGCTTCTAGATATAATTTTATTATATTGAGAAAAAATAATAAAAAAATCTGGAAAAAATGCAGTTTATGTATGTGCTGTGGTGGTTTTAAACTGCAAGTCAGTGCAAGTCTAATACAGTTACTAACTGGGGTAAAGATTTTAATTTAGAAGGCTTGTAGGAACATCTTTAACAGGCACCAAAAATAAAATGGAAATATTTTTTTTGTTTCCAGAGGCTCTTTAAATGGCAAGTGAGTATTAAGCTGCATTTATCATTGTTGTTACATTATGCGATGCAAAACAACAGCAGTTCATTGTGAGAGTTTGATGGGCTCCTGTTGGTGCCACACGCTTCTTGAGTCTGAGCACAGAGTATCTGATACCCTCAGCAATCTCCCATGAGGTGCTTGTCTGTGTTGCTAATGAGGCATCAAGAGAGGAATGACAGGTTGATGTCCTTGTGCCCCTAAGACTAGCTTTGACTTTCTGGATATGTGTTTTATCTGCTTCTATTATTATTATTATGGAGGGGGAGGATCCTTAATAAAATCTATGGGTCGTGACTCCCTCTAAGTTGAGCCAAATCAACCCCTCTGTAGCCTTCTAAAAGCAGTTGCTAAGAGAGCTGTCTCCAAAGGCATGAGAGTGGGGGGGGGCTTCCCTCCCCTCCCTCCTTGCCTCTCCCCCCCCCCCACCTTCCCCAGTAATTTGAGTCTTGGTTTCACCTCTACTGCAGGTTTCAAAATGCACTGTTACCTTACAGAACTAAGAGTCAGGGCTCAGCTGCATGTTGATCACATTTTGAATTCTTGTGCTGAATTTCCATGTTTGACCAAGCGGGGATTTTTCATTGAGCAGGGATGTGGAAATAGCAATGGCTATGTTGTTTTGTTGTTTTCTCCCTCCCTTTTTTTTGTCCAAGTCTTAGAACACAATGCATTTAGCAGCAGAGAAGGGAGTGAGATGTAGGCAGCCCCAAAGAGCTGACCCCATTACACACTTAGCAATGAATGCATTGGAGGATGGGGATTGGGGCTTTGTGCCCATGACATGCTCCCATCAGCACATTGCCCCAGCCCTGATAGGGCCAACTGCTGGCAGCTGCCCTGGGTCAAACAACCAGTGCCTGATAGCAAGCTGCCATTTTAATTTCCCACCATGCCTCCAAATGTAGCATTACACTTGGGCAGGGAACCCTCTTCCCTGATGGCTGCATTCTAAGGACCACATGCCAAGGGTGGGTGGGGCCAGGGGGAAAGGGCGTGGAGCAATGCATGTAAAGTTTTACCTTTGTACAATAGGTCAACCACCACCACCACAAATCTTTATTACGGTCATTGACCAGTACAATAGGTCAGTCTCCATGCTCCATCTGGGCAAGCAAAAGGCATTACCAGAGTTCAATGACACATTCCAGTCTGGCAGAAACTAACAAGGAGAAGGGCACAAAGCAGGAAAAGTGAGGTTTATGGCTTGGTGAAAGTTCTGAAAGCCAGATAGAGAAGTCAGGATAGCCCCCAGGTTCTGAGGTTCCCCACCCTGCTCTAGTGCATTGTGGGTGCCCTGCAGTTGATGCTATATCGTAGGGCATTGTTAGAACATAAAGCAGTTTTAATTTCCCACATTGCACATGCTGGCTAGAGGTCACTAGGTTGGTGTAGGGTGCCTGAACAACATCTTCATGCACACACCTGCACTGACGTGAGCTCTGTCCTTTTAGCTGGGAAGGCTGTGTTTTGCAATATTATCACTTAACACTGAGAAACACGCACATTAACTCTATTCAGATAATAAGATGAGTCTGTGGAGTTTAGGGCAAGTCAGGGAGCACGAACATGATCCCAATGCCATCCACTGCATGCATTCACAGAACATCAGGAAGGGGTTTTAGGGACCCAGGTAGTCTTAGTGAGCTAGTGCACAAAGACTGAGCTAGGAGCAAAGGGGGATCCCCCCCAGGCTGAGTCATCTTTCCATTTATGAGATGGCAATTTCCCAAATGAGTCAGTGATCTGAGCCGCTGATTGCATTCTGAAGTGGTATAGTGCCTATAGTCATTATGCAAAAAGAAATAGGTCTCAGTTAGCTTACTCCAAGTGATTGTGGGCAGGACTGTCAGTAATCACACAGTAGCCCTTGGCTCACAGTCACATCAGATCAGGGCAGGCTTATAACATGACTAGATTCTCCTCCATCCTTTTAAATAAATAAATAAAATTTGTTTGTTTTTAACGTTCCATAAACAGAAAAGCAGCATGTCTGGGATATTTTTATCTTGCATCTCTTCTTCCTGATAAACTAGACTCTTTGTGAAAGTGTTTTCCTTCCTTCCTTCCTTCCTTCCTTCCTTCCTTCCTTCCTTCCTTCCTTCCTTCCTTCCTTTAAAATACCAGAGCATTCAATTTGTAGCCCAAGTACAGATTTACCTCTTCAGTGAGATTCAAGGTGACACAGCTGAAAGGTATGGGGTGATTTGAACCTGGAAACACTGTGGCTCCTCTATGGGTGATTCTTCATCATTCCCATTGGCACTCCCATTCTGGTCAAAATGTAGCCTTGTGGTTGCTGGATCTTCCCAAAGGGGAAAAAAAAAAGATGGGGAGAGGGTCTCACAATTCTACACCAGCCCAATACCCATTCTGATGTTAGCTCATATTATGAGACTTTTGTCTGTTTTGAGGGGGTCGCTTCTCATTTATGTGATATTTTCTCATCTTTCTTTCTGTTGCAGAGCTTATTTAGATGTCAAAGAACTTAAGAACAGGCTCCAACTGGATGGCGCAACACATCTCAACATCTTCTTTGCTAACAGCTCTGAAGAAGAGTTGGCAGGTGTAGCTACCTGGCCGTGGGACAAGGAAGCTTTGGTACACCTGGGTAAGTCACACCAGAAGAGTTCCACAGTATCAGGTCAAACAACATCCTGTTCTCACAGTGGTCAGCCTGGTGGCTCTGGGAAGTTCATAGGTAGACGACAAAGGCAACAGGCCTTTCTTACTGTTATGCATTAGAACATTAGAAAAGTCCTGCTGGATCGGGTCAATGGCCCAGTCTCGTCCAGTGTTCCATTCTCATGTTGGGCAATTATATGCCCTTAGGGGAGAGAAATGATACAGCCAATGCAAGAGAATTAGAATCAGAAAGCCTGGTAGGTTCTCTTGTAGATCTTTGGGCCCTTAGCCCATGAGTCTCAGGTTGGGAGTCCCAGCATTGCAATTATCTGACCCAAGCATTGCTAGAGCTGGGATAATTAGCCAAATCATCTCCCTATGAACTTAAGCAGAGTTCTAGATCAGGCCAGAGGGTCATTTAATGCAGCATCCTTTCCTTGCCCAACTAGATGACCATGGGAAGCCCACAAGCAGCGCTTGAGCACAACAGCAATGCGTTCCTCACCTGTGATTCTCGGCAACTGAAGAGGCAGACCTTGAAAAGGGAGAATCTCCTCCCTGTGGACTGCTCCTTGTGGCAAAGAAGGAAGGACAGGATGCTGTTAACCTTTATCCTGATTTCTTATCATTTGCAGTCATAGTGTTAAGTAGTCCACCGAAATAATAATAATAATAATAATAATAATAATAATAATAATAATAATCATCAAAACAATATTCACCATTCCTCGCTTCCTGGCTTACAACCAGGAAAATATTAGATTACAAACCCCAAACACTTTACAGTATTTCTCAAATGATGTCAAGACAAAAGTATTTCACCTTTTTCAAAGAAGTTGCTTCTGAGGGCATCTTCTCCACGTGTGGAATTTGCAAAGGTTTTTGAGTGAGGGAACACGTTGTTTTAGTGGGGGAGATGTAACACTGTGACTTATTAACCTTGCAGTTGTTGCTCGCAATGCAGGCAGCTGATTTCCTTGTCCCACTTGGGTGTCCCTGAAGAGCTGTATGTCAGGCTGTAAGGTGGGAGCAGCCAATCATGGGCAGTCACAGACTGCTAGGCGGAAGTTGGAACTAGGTGAGAAGGCATGTCCTTAACTAACCGAGGGTTTGAGGATATGTGTCCATATTGGAGAAGCTAGTTGGTTGACTAAGAGCCTCAGTGGTGTCCTCTGGAGGCTTCACCCCGGGCAAAATTCCTGGCTAAATGCCCTTCGTTTCACCACTGGAAACCCCTAATGGATACCTGGAGTTTCATGGTGGGGGAACAGCCAGATAGGGCCAGGCTAAAGCATCCAGTTTGTGGGTGGAGAAATGGCAGGGGAGTGGTTTTAACCAATTTTCAGAGGATTAACAATTTGGGGGTGAGGAAAACTCACCATCTCCAGAGGGCCTTTGGGCATATTCTCCCCCTTCTCCCTCTCTCTCTCCCTCTCCAAAGCCCCTGGGAATGACATGGCATGATGAAATGACATGATGGGGGCTTCTGGAGGTGGGTAGGAATGGTCTGGAATCCTCACTCACAACAGCTGGCTTACAGTATTTAGACCCATCAAGTGATAAAGCATCCATGCTTAATGTTGAAAAATCCCTTTACAGGTGGTAAATCACAGGGTCAGCTAAGGAAAGACTGCAAAAATGACTCTATTAATGGGGGTAGAGATAAGTCCTTCTGAATTATTTATATCCTGCTTTTATATAGCTCCCAACCCTGTATGATAATCAGCTTCATGGCTGAGTGGGCATTAGAACCCTGCTCTCCCAAGTTCTGGTCCAGAACTCTAAGCACTACACCATACCGCCTCCAGTGGTGTGGGGGGGAAAGGCTAAGTAAACTTCAGTGTGTGCTGATTAACTTAGAAAAAGCATATTGGGTCAGCGATCAGGGATGATGGGACAAACATAGGAATCTGCTTTATGCAAAGGCAAACCATTGGTCCACCTAGCTCATTGCTGCCTACACTGACTGGCAGTGGCTCAAGCCACAGCTTCTCTCAGTCCTGAGGGATGGGTCATTGTTCAGTGGTGGTGCATCTGCTTTGCCTGCAGAAGGTCCCAGGTTCAATCCCCAGCAGCTCCAGATAAGGCAGAGAGAGACACCCTGGATAGCCACTGCTAGTCAGCATAGTCAATTCTGAGCTAGATGTACCAGTAGTCTGACTTAGGAACACAGGATGCTACCAGCGCCTTACACTAACTCATCAGCTGCAACACAACTCCTGTCATGCTATGTATTATTATGCCTCCTACATTTTCAGCAATGCACTAAAGCACTAAACCAGGAATGAAAGAAACTCTCATTTTTGCCTGGGTGTGGAAGAGAAGCTGGCCCCCACCTGGGCAAACTTCAGAGGCAGCTCACCAGTCACAGAGTCACAGAGGCGTAGCGTAGGGATACATGGGGGCTGTGGCCCTGGGTGCAATTTTGTGAGGTGATACAAACAGGTGCCTTCATTGGAGCCTGGCTCTGTGCAAGAAGGAGCTGCACCTTCTTGCTCATGCCTGACCTAGGGGAGGAGAGCAGGAGAGTGGGCAGCAACAATGCTGTCCGCTATCTTCAGTTGCAGGGTGCCTTGCGCATGGCTGCAGCTGCTCTGCTGCCAGGTCAGGCCTGCCCTGCCCACGGAGGGCAGGAGGAGAGTGGGTGGCAGCTTCCCTGCCCCTCTCCTCCCTTGGACTGTGGTGCATGGGATGGTATCCTCCATGCCTCCCTTGGGGGAGCCCTACAAGCCCACCCTTGGCAGCAAGGGCATATGCTCTGCTGCTGACTTGTCACTTCCAGGGATCCTTCCAACATCTGCATTTTCTCGCTTCCCCAAGATCCTTCTGGGGCAGTAATAGATGTAGCATCTCACTTCTGTCAGTTGGGATGCATTGGAAGGCAGAGAGGATGTAGGCCACCAGACGGAACCCTGCAAGCAGGTGGTGTGATTCCCCCCCCACCTGCCCCATCACATCCTTGAATCTTACCTCTCTGAAAATCAGCCATAAATATGCCCCCAATT
Source organism: Podarcis filfolensis (assembly GCF_964270895.1). Taxonomy (NCBI): domain Eukaryota; kingdom Metazoa; phylum Chordata; class Lepidosauria; order Squamata; family Lacertidae; genus Podarcis; species Podarcis filfolensis. The sequence continues at coordinate 42,946,888 of NC_139617.1, forward strand.
AATCACCTGCAAGTGTGGAGGAGGGCTTTTTGTTTTGGCCTTTGCTCTTTCAGAGGAGTAGCCTTCAGGAGTAGGTGTCAGGTTTGTAGAACTAAAAAGGAGGGATGTAGGTCAATGTTAGAGTACCTGCTTTGCATGCAGAAGGTTCTAGATCCAATCTCTAGTGTCTCCCGGTAGGGCTAGGAGAGAGCCACATCTAGAACCCTGGAAAGCCACTGCCCTTTTGCAGACAATCCTGAGCTAGAGGGACCAATGGTTCTGGTTCAGTGTAAGGCAGTCTCTTCTATTATCAAGCTCAGTGATAAGGGAACATCAGATATCGGGAGATGAAGAAGACTTCAGCCTGAGATATTGGGGGACCATGGGCTCATCCACACTTACCTTTGCTCCACATTTCTATGCACAGGTCTAGGATTTCCAGGTCCGTGTCCAAGTGCTTGTTTTTTGTTGTTTTTTTGCCCTGGACACTTTCCCTATAAAAACCTGCTGTTTACTGCTAAATCAGAACAAACGACAATTTCAGTGTTAAAGAGCAAGGGGGAAGTGGTGGGCCCCCCCAAAAGGAAAAAGCATTGGGACATGGACTGGGAAAGCAAGGGCCCATGCCTAGAAAGCATGGGGCAAAAGGTATGTGGATGAGCCCCATACTGGCCTGGGTGGACCAGCGATCTGTGTCAGTAGAAGCTGCTTCACATGGAAAGAGACAAAGTCAGAGACAGGAGTATGAGAAGGGTGTTGGGGAACCACTCCCCCAGCAGAGTACATAATGTTGAGCTTGTTGGACCAGTGGTCAGATTCAGTGTAAGATGCTTCATTTGTACCAACAGGGAGTGAGGGGAGAGAGGGAGAGGGCTTGACAAATGAATTGAAGACTTTGGGGAGCCATTGTCCCAATGGCGTAGACAATACTGCATTAGTTGGACCTGTGGTCTGACTCAGTATATAGCACTTTATTTGGGAGAAGAGAAAGAGGTGAGTTTGAGAGATGCTTGGGAGAGTCAAAAGAATGTCATGAAAGGAGATGTGGAAGAGCTCTTCCTTAGACTCTAAGGAATCACTGTCCCAGCAAAATAGACAGTTCTGAGCCAGTTGGTCTAGCTAGACCAGTGGGCTGACTTGGTATAAGGTGCTTTGTATGTACAAGCACAATCACACACAGAGAGATGAGCTTGAACGGGAGAGCTGAAGGGCTGGCATGCAGCTTGGGAACAGAAGCAGGCTTTTTTAATTCAGATAACTAGATTTTTTGGCTAATTGGTGTTGTACTCTCCTGTAGCACCTCCTGCTGGACCAGTCATAGGTATTTTCCACTGTCTCTTCTCTTGATTTCAACTAATCTCTTAATGGTCCAAAGTAGTACCTTTTAGTACCTTGGATTCAGTTTCTTTGGGGGGGGGGTTTCTATATAAAAGTGAGTGCAAGAGTAATCATCACAAGAAAATATAATCAGTGGACAGTCTGAAGTTGACTCATCCCCCCCCCAAATAAGGCAAAAGGAGAAAAAATTAATTTCCTGTTTTAAAAGCCCTCACTGCCCACCTTTTCTCCTTCAGCAAGAACTTTGCTGCTTAATCTTTCTATACTCTTTTTCTTTCTATAAATCCAATATGTATTTAATAAGAAAAAATAAGATGAAATATGCACCACTGTCCGGATCTTAGCTTTGGAATATAGATCATCTGGTCGAGGAAAACTATCTTTTTGGTGGGGAGATTGCAATTGATTTAGACTCTTGACAGCTGTGAAAAATATACATAACCTCCACCAAAAGAAGGGGGGGTCTAAAAAGGGAATAAATAAGAAAATCAAGCAACCTGCACAGTTGCCTTAAGCCCTGATGAAATTGAGCCAGCCTGTATTGTGATTTTTATCTCCTCACTTAGGGAGTGTTTTTCCAATATATCTAGTGATGGGGTGGGGAGGAATGGTAAGGAGATAAGCTTTGAGATGGGTTTGCAGCAAAATAATCAACATGGATTCTCTCTTGCTGCTATTCATTCACACACACTGTCTAGTGGCAGCACCAAAGGAACAGCACATTGGGCACCTGCCAAGGCTCACACCTCAGCAAGGACCTCACAGTTGACCACTAGAGTCCGTTGATTGTCCTACTCCTCCTCGCAGTTGTCAACTGTTCACTTTCCCTATCCAAAGGTGTAATGGAATCATAGCATTCTGGACTAGATGAGCTATTGGACAGACTGAGCTGGCTCCTCTTACATTCTGATGTTCTTATGGCTGGAAAAATGAGAAGTTTTATTGACAGATCCACCAAGCCTTTATCTGAGAAGTCTGTAGTTTCTAGTACCTGGCAAAACACTGTCTCTGTTGTTCTAATGTATACTTATAATAGAATCATAGAATTGTGGAGCTGGAAGGGACCCCAAGGGTCATCTAGTCCCACCCTGTGCAATACAGGAATATCAACTAAACCATCCATGACAGATGGCCATCCAATCTCTTCTTAAAAACCTCAGAGAGAGGAGAGTCCACATCTCCCAAGGGAGACTGTTTCACTTTTGAAGAACTCTTACTGTCAGAAATTTCTTCCTAATGTTTAGTCGGAATCTGCTTTCTTGTAACTTGAAGCCATTGGTTTGAATCCTACCCTCCAGAGCAGGAAAAAAACCAAGCTTGTTCCATCTTCCATGGGACAGCCCTTGAGATGGCTACCATCTCTCCTTTCAGTCTCCTCTTTTCCAGGCTAAACATACCTAGCTCCTTTAACAGTTTCTCATTAGGCTTAGTTTCCAGTCCCATGATCATCTTGCTTGCCCTCCTCTGCACACATTCCAGCTTGTCAACATCCTTCTTAAATTGTGGTGTCTGGAACTGGACACAGTATTCCAGGTGTAGTCTGACCAAGGCAGAATAGAGTGGTACTATTACTTCCCTTGATCTGGACCCTATACAGTGGACGCTCGGGTTGCGAACGTCATCCATGCGGGATGCGCATTCGCAACCTGCAGCGTTCGCAACCCGCGTCTGCACACACATGGGTTGTGATTCGGCGCTTCTGCAATGAGAAGCTGCAATGAGCTAAGTTTGACTCCTGCTGGTTGCTAACTTATTATTGATTAAAGCATTCCTTCCTCCCCCCAGCCCAGCCCAGCTTTTCACCTAATGGCTTATGCAATTTTTCCAATGGTAAACCTCCCACAAAGTCCCTATTTGCCTGATGCAGGGACATTTACAGGTTGCTCATATGACGCCTGCAGGGTTTTTCCCAATAGCAGCTTTGGGAGGGTGGGGCAGTAAAGTGGACTGAGAAAATGGTGCTGGAGATAGGGTTTAAAAAGGCCCACCCCAATGACCACCTTTTCTTGAATTGAATTCTCTTGCAGCTGTTGCCATTATTATTTTTACAAACCAAATAAAGGAGTGATTGTGGCTCTTCTGCGTCTCATCTAGCACAGTTGTAACACTAAAATTAATGGGCATGCTAGGGCTTTTTCCCCCAGCTGGAACTCACCAGAACTCAGTTCCGGTATCTTTCAGGTGGGTGCCATTGCCATTTAAGAGAATAAAGCAGGCATTCATAGTGAGTTCCAGCACCTCTTTTTCTAGAAACATAGCACTGGGGATGACTTATCCTAAGATAAATCTGCCTTGTTTTGCTTGCCCACAGAAGAACATAATAAGAGCCCTGTTAGATCACACCAAATGTCAATGTAGTCTAGGATTTTTTCTCCCAACAGTGACCAACCAGATGCATCTGGGAAGTCCACAGGGAGAGTGTGAAGCTCATAGCCCTCCCCTGTTGTTTATGCCCCAGCAACTAGCATTCAGTGAAAATATACTTTCTCTGAACACCATGCCTATGTTCTCTCTCCACTGATGGAAGCGGTATGCTCTGCATACCAGTTGATGGTAATCACAAATGGGGAGAGACTGTTTCATTCAAGTCCTGTTTGTGGGCTTTTCACTGAGGCATCTGTGTGACCACTGTGAGAACAAGATGCTGGATTAGATGGACCTTTGTTCTGATCCAGCCAGGCTCTTCTTATGTTTATACGGTGGTACCTTGGGTTAAGAATTTAATTTGTTCTGGAGGTCCATTCTTAACCTGAAACTGTTCTTAACCTGAGGTACCACTTTAGCTAATGGAGCCTCCCGCTGCTGCCGCGCTGCCACCGCACAATTTCTGTTCTCATCCTGAAGCAAAGTTCTTAACCCGAGGTACTATTTCTGGGTTAGCGGAGTCTGTAACCTGAAGCGTCTGTAACCTGAAGTGTCTGTAACCCGAGGTACCACTGTATAATCATATTGACTAATAACCTTTGAGAGACTTATCTTCTCCATGAATTTGCCCAACCCCCTTTGAAAGCCATTTATTGGTGGTCCTTCACTGAGTTCTGCTCCTACTCTCCTGCTATCACAGAATTATAGAGCTGGAATCATAGTGTATGAATCATAGTGCGTAAATAATGAATCATAGCATATGAATCATAGCGCTTGAATGATTCCATCACAGGGAATCATAGGGGTGGAAGGGACTTTAAAGGTCATAGTTGGCCATGCAACCTCTGCTTATAAACCTTCCATGTAGGAGATTGCGTCACCTTTCAAGTCCGTCTGCCCTACTGTTGAACAGCTTGTACCATCAAGAAGTTCTTCCTAATGCTTAGTCATAATCCCGCTTTTTATAATTTGTGGGTCCATTATTTCAGTTCCTGGTCTCTTGCACAACAGAAATGAAATTTGCTCCACTATTATTCTGACAGCCCTTCAAATATTTGAGCATGATTATCATAGCCACATCTTAATCACCTCCAGGCTAAACATACCCAACTCCATAAACCTTTCCTCATTGGTGTTCTGGGCCATGAGGGCAAAAGTAGCACTGCCTCACCAACCCCAGTAAGGCCCCAACTGCCTGCCTTCTTGCATACAGCCATTCAGGGGCTGGCTCTGTCTGTCATCGGCTGTGGCTCCACCTCCCATTGGCTTCCCCACCTTCCACTCTACCAGCCCCAATGGGAAACAGCCATTGCATGATGTTTCTGGATATATGAGTATAAAAACAACTATCTCTCTTTATTTACAGGGGGAATTGTGCTGAATCCTTCCTTCTATGGCATAGCGGGACACACCCATACAATGATCCATGAAATAGGGCACAGTCTGGGGCTCTACCACGTCTTCCGAGGAATCTCCGAGATCCTCTCCTGCAATGATCCATGCATGGAAACAGAACCTTCCTTTGAGACTGGTGACCTCTGCCATGACACAAATCCAGCTCCAAAACACAAGACCTGTGGTGATCCAGCCCCTGGGAATGACATGTGTGGTTTCCGTAGCTTCCAGGACACTCCATTTAACAATTTTATGAGCTACACAGGTACTCTGCCCTCCCTTCCTAGCTTTCTACTAGAGTTGGCCTTTTTCAAAATGCAAAATAAAGCAATCTTTAGAGTTTCTTATTCAGGCTTCAGTTTTTTGCAGCAAAGGTGAAACTTACGTGTTCAGGTTGATGCCAGTCAGTTAAGCACTTTCTAGAACATGTGAGACAGAGAACCAGTGCAATTATGTTTCATTTGATCAGCTGGGCTTCAAAAATGTTGATAGCACATGTGTTATAAACATACTTACTAGGAAATAATCTCCACTGAAAACCTTGAGACTTAATTCTGACTTAGACAAGTATAGGATAGAGATGAGGAGAAACTTGAAAAAGTTTGCATTTAGAGGTGAACCTAACTAATTCACACTTTCCAAAACAATGCAGTATGTGGGGGTGGTCAGAGGTTTCATTCCTGCAACTGCAGCAGTGGGCCTTGGCCTTGGACTGTGGGGATGGAAGAGAGGAAGGAGGCTGCTGGGGAGCACATGGTTGCTGCTGAATGGAGAATAGATTAACTGGAGAGGAAGGCCTCCAGAGATACTATGGAGCAGAAGCATGTGGGGGGACGGACCTGGGATGAGGCCTGTCCTGCTCCTTTTGATCCTTGCCACTTTTACTCAGGGCAGCTATAAGAAAATGTTCTCTAAGCAAAGTCAGAACAGAACAAGATGCAAGTGAGTTCCTTTATTTGTCCCAGTGGCCAAGACAGTGATGACCAAACAGGACCGCACAGGCTACTATCTGTTTGGAAAGATTATATTGAATACTCACAGTGTATTTAATCATTGGTCCAAGTCAATTTTAAGGGGAATAAAAGCTGTATCCATCAAAAACTGTTCATGAACTGAATTTTCAGGGCCAAAAAGTTTGACTCGAAGAAAATGGGTAAGAGCAGTTTTAAAAAAAAATTAACGTGTTTGCGAGAGGTTATTATCCTGTTGTTTCTGTTTTAGCTACTTATCTGTGCTTTTGTCTTACATTTTTATCTTGTGAACTGCTTGAAATCTTTTGGTGAAGGACAGCAAAAAATAAAATAAAATAAATAATAAATGCACAAATCGAAAAGCAGCCTTCCTTCAAAATTTACCCTTCTCATTTTGCAATGCAGTTCTACAGCCAAGTAAAAATGCTTGTACTAGAGTAAAGTGTGTTTAAAAATACATATATTGGTGATAATAACATACACATATGCATTAAACTGGGGGAAATGGCATATAAAATGTGTATATTAGGAGAAATGTACACTAAGGTGCTGATGCATTTTCATTAGGGTTATTTAATTTTTTAAAAATCAGGACACTAATATGATTAACAATGAGAACTGAATTTGAAATATACTCAGAGTCGCAAAGTGATTTCATGCTCTTTATTCAGCTCATAGTGGTGAGGAGGAATGAATGAATGTCCCCTCAAAGTATCTGCTTTATATACATTATTTACACAATGGGCTGCACATGATTGGCTAATTCCGGAATTCTACTGTAAGCCAATCAGGTTGTGGATTCACTTCTATCTGGAGCATGATTGGGTGGTTCCTGCCAACCAATCATACTGCTGCATTGTTCTAGGACCAATCAGACTGCTGCATTCTGAATCCTATTGTTCTAGGACCAATCAGACTGCTGCCTTTTGGGTCCTATTGTTCTAGGACCAATCAGACTGCTGCATTCTGAATCCTATTGTTCTAGGACCAATCAGACTGCTGCCTTTTGGGTCCTATTGTTCTAGGACCAATCAGACTGCTGCAGTTTGGATCCTATTCAACTCAGTACATAACACCCCTCCCCTCTAAGTTCCAGTCCTGCCCGGGAGGTCGCATTCATAGTCCTCAAGGTACACCGGCGGCCTACGTGTGCGTTGCGGCCTGTGGTGTTCCCTGGTCCGGGGTTCAGGTTCTGGCTCGTGTTCCAAGGATGCTGGCTGTGATGGGGCTGTATGGTCTGGCGCAACCGGCTCGCTCAGTCGTGGTTCTGGTTCCGGTCTCCTTTCGGCCTCACGGGTCCTCTCTGTATTTACTGATTCTGCCTCTCCTGCTTGCCCCTGCTGCTCTATGGGCCTCACTGCCCCACTGTTCTCTTGGGACTCCTCTGACCTGTCCTCCTCCTCCTGGTTTTCTTCCGGGAATCGTCGCCATATCTGGTCGCAGTGGCGGCGCCAGCATTGCCCCCCATCTGTTAGCACCTCGTACAACACGGGGCCAGTGACCCTGGTGACTGTGGCGGGTACCCATGCAGGGCCTGCCCCAAAATTCTTTGCATACACTGGGTCCTGGGCCTCGAAGGTCCAGGGGTTCCTGCCTTCCCCCACCACTACCTCATCCTGAGCTCTATCAGGGTGAAGGCGGTCCAATCTGATTGCAAGGCGCCGACCCATTAGTAGTTCAGCGGGGCTTCGGCCAGTCATTGAGCTGGGGGTGCTGTGCTGTGCTAGAAGGAATGTGGCAAGGCAGCACTCCCAATCCCCTTGCGTCATGCGGTGAAGGGTGTCCTTGGTGGTCCACACCATGCGTTCTGCTTGGCCATTGGTGGCAGGGTTGAATGGCACCGAACGGATGTGGCGGATGGCGTTCTGCGCTGTGAAGGTTTGGAATTCTCCTGACGTAAATGCAGTCCCATTGTCTGAGACGAGAGTGTCAGGGAGCCCGTGGGTTGCAAACAGCCTGCGTAGTACCCGGATGGCTGCGGATGTAGAAGTGGACGGTACCAGTGCGACTTCCAGCCATTTGGTGTAGGAGTCCACCACTATGAAGAATGTTTTCCCCTGAAAGGGGCCAGCGAAGTCCACATGGAGGCGTGACCATGGTGCTTGGGCGGACACCCAGGACTGGACTGGGGCCCTTGGGGGATCTGGGCGGGATTCTTGGCAGGCCTGGCAGTGTTTGACCCAGGCCTCTATCTCTCCGTCGATCCCCGGCCACCACACATAACTCCTGGCAAGGGCCTTCATTCTTACTACCCCTGGGTGTGTCTCGTGTAGGGCTGTGAGGACCCTTTTGCGGAGGGGCTGGGGAACAACGACCCTGCTTCCCCATAACAGGCACCCCTTGTGGGCCGACAGTTCATGTTTGCGGGTTGTGTAGCCGGTGAATTCTGGCCCGGGGCTGCTGCTGGGCCATCCCCTCCACACCCAGTCCAGGACCCGGGAGGTGACCCTATCTTTCTTGGAATGGTGTGCAACTTCTTGTGCCTGAATGGGGCGCTCGGGAAGCAGCTCCAGGCTCATAACCTCTTGTGCAGGTGCTGGGTCGGGGCCTGTTTCCGGTAGTGGTAGCCTGCTGAGGGCATCCGCATGGCCCATCGCCTTCCCAGGGCGGTGAATCAGTGCTTACTGGTAGCTGGCAAGGAAAATTGACCACCTGAGGACACGAGGAGACAGCACTTGGGGGGTCTGCTTTTCGGGGGCAAACAAGCCAAGCAACGGCTTGTGGTCAGTCACCACGGTGAAGGGCCACCCGTACAAGAAATCATGGAATTTTTTTACTCCCTTCACGATTGCCAGACCCTCCTTGTCGATTTGCAAGTAGTTCCGCTCGGTTGCGTTGAGTGTCTGGGAAAAGTATGCCACCGGTACCTCTCTGTTCCATCAGGACAGTGCCAATGCCATAGGGTGAGGCGTTGCATGCTAGCACCACCGGCAGCCTCTCATCGAAGTGTGCCAAGACCGAGTTTGAGACAAGCAAGTCCTTGACTGCCTGGAATGCGGCCTCCTGGCGCTGGCCCCACACCCAAGGGGCCCGCTTGTCCATGAGTCTGTGTAGGGGCTCCGCTACCGCTGCCTTGTGGGGAAGGAATGGTAAAAGTTCAATAGTCCCAAGAAGGCCTGAAGTTCAGTCTTGTTCTTGGGTGCTGGGGCATCACAAATGGCCCGTACCTTGTCGCCAGTCGGGTGGACCCCTTCTGCGTCCACCATAAATCCCAGAAAGTCCACCTGAGGCACTCCTAGTAGACATTTTTCCTGCTTCACCGTGAGACCCGCCATCTGGAAACGGTGCAGAACGGTGCGGAGGCGGTCCTCAAACTCCTCGGGTGTGGGCCCGGCAATCAACACATCATCGAAGAAGGGGGTGACACCAGGAATCCCTTTAAGGAGAGAGTCCATTAGATTCTGGAATATGCCTGGTGCCACGCTGACACCGAATTGCAGCCGCTTTACCCTGAACGCTCCTCTGTGCGTCACAATCGTCTGTGCCTCTGCTGTGGCCTCATCTACTGGCAGCTGTTGATATGCTTGGGCCAGGTCCAGCTTGCCAAAAATTTTCGACCCAGCCAGGGTAGCAAGGACATGGCTGACCACTGGCACTGGGTATGCATGGGCCGTGAGGGCCTTGTTTATGGTACATTTGTAGTCTGCGCAGATGCGGACCGAACCATTAGGCTTGACGGGTGTGACGATTGGGGTTTCCCAGGGGGCATTAGGCACCGGCTCCAGTACTCCTTGCTCCACGAGTCGGTCCAATTCCTCGTCTATACGGGGTTTCAGGGCGAACGGGACCCGGCGGGCCTTGAGCCTGACCGGTCGTACTGTGGGCTGAAGCTGTAGAGCAATGGGGGGCCCGTATACTGTCCCAATTTCCCATCGAAAACCCCTGGAAATTCCTTGCATATGGCATCCACGTCCACTTGTAAGGCAGTGTGGTTCACCCCGGTGTTGGCTAGCCCCAGTGGTCCAAACCATGCCAATCCCAGTAAGCTAATGTAGGGGCCCTTGACCACAAGCAATTCCAGTTGCCGCGTCTGCCCCCGGTACTGCACCCTGAAGGTCCCCACCCCCATTGTGGGGACCTTACGTTTCTGGAAGTCCCGGAGGGTGAATGGGGCCGGCCTGAGTTTGGGACCCCCAGTAGGACACAGTTTCCTTAAGGTCCTTGCCAAGATTATGGATAGAGTTGAACCCGTGTCAAGCTCCATGCGGCATGGGGCCTCCTCTATCTGTACCTCTACATAAATTTTCTCTACGTTGGGGTGGGGCAACTGGTATACCTGGAAGTCCGTGAGCTCCGTCGAGTTGCCTTGGTGCGTTGGGCCCCGGGACCTGGGGCTCTTGGATTGGTCATCTGATGCCTGGCATCGGGTGGGCCGAGCCCGACACACCCGGGCGATGTGTCCCAATTTTCTGCACTGCCTGCGCTCTGCGTTGCGGAAACGGCAGGTCCTCCTCTCGTGACTTTCTCCACAGCTTGCGCAGTTCCCTTCTTCTCGTCGAGGCAGCTGTGGTATGTGGGCTGCTTGAGTGCGCTGCTGTACTCGGTGCACCTCCTCCCTGTTGGATCCTGAGTCGTCGGTGAGGTCTTTGTGGTGGACCCTCGGTTGGGACAGCTGGCTCGGCCGTGCCTCTTGCGTTGACCACTTGGCAGCTTCCGTTGCCAGGGCCTCCTCCAGAGCGACCTGGAACGTTAGGTCCTTCTTAGCGTAGAGGCGTCATGGCAGCTTCTCATCCTTCAGGCCACCGACGAGGCGGTCCCGAAGCATGTTCTCCAGCTCTGAGAAGTTGCAGAACCGGGCGGCTTGGCGGAGAGAGGTCACAAACCCAGTTATGGTTTCCCCAGGGGCTTGCCGCTTTGTGTAGAAGGCATTTCGACGAGCCACCACTGAGGGCTGTGGCGAAAAGTGCCCCTTCAGCTGTTCCATTATTGTTTTGTATGGAACAGTAGCAACGTCTTCAGGCGCACGGAGAGCCCGGGCGATTTCAAGCGTCTCCTCTCCACAGACGCTGAAGAATATTGCCCTCTTCTTGGCGTCTTCTTCATCGGTGACCCCTTTGGCTTCTAGGAGGAAGGTGAAATGGGAGGCGTACACTTCCCAGTCTCCAGATGCTGGGTTGAACGGCGAGAAGCTGCTGTCGGTTGCCATTCTGAATTCCTTGTGTCCCAGAGCTGAAGCCTGGATACACGGTGCGAGGCAGCGGTGCGGCAGGTGGCGGTGCTGCGGTGCTGTGTGTGGCAGTCAGCTCAGCAGAATCCCACCTTCGTCGCCAGTGAAATATACTCAGAGTCGCAAAGTGATTTCATGCTCTTTATTCAGCTCATAGTGGTGAGGAGGAATGAATGAATGTCCCCTCAAAGTATCTGCTTTATATACATTATTTACACAATGGGCTGCACATGATTGGCTAATTCCGGAATTCTACTGTAAGCCAATCAGGTTGTGGATTCACTTCTATCTGGAGCATGATTGGGTGGTTCCTGCCAACCAATCATACTGCTGCATTGTTCTAGGACCAATCAGACTGCTGCATTCTGAATCCTATTGTTCTAGGACCAATCAGACTGCTGCCTTTTGGATCCTATTGTTCTAGGACCAATCAGACTGCTGCAGTTTGGATCCTATTCAACTCAGTACATAACAGAATTTAAGATTGGAAAAGTGAGAATCTGAAGGAAATTAAAATTTGCCATTCCCCACCAAGTATAGGGTCATGCCAACCTCTCTTGCCCAGGTTTCTGACTTTGCAGCAGTAGCACTGATGACTACATGTTCTGGTTTATGCCTGCCCATCTGAATTCAGCACCTTTTAGAACAAAAGAAGAATGAATAAAGCAAGGGCTTTTTAATTCGTCAAGCAAAGGGAAGTGTGGTTGAATGATCATAAGTCCCTTCTTCATCCAGAAGCTTGTCCACTTCCCTCGCCCCACTTTTCTACCCATCCAAACTGCATTCCTTTAGGTAAACTTAGCTGAGAGAAATGCATGAAGTGGGCAAGGCTACAAGAAGTCATGTGGCACTTACAAGGAGGGCTTTCCTCCCATCATCCCAATACTTTTGATTGGACCCTCCCATCTCATATTGTGTGATTGGAAGCAGATGTGTTTAAATTAGGGTTAGGGCTCTCATTGCCTTCAAGATGTTGCTGGACTACAACCTCCTGGCATCCCTGACCATTGGCCATACTAGTTTGGTGCTGATGGGAGTTGGTGTTGTACAACATCTGGAGGACCACAGATTGTCTATCCTGCATTTAAATGAAGGGCTTTGTGAGCAGTGCCTCTAATTTGCTCTGAAATTTCCCTTCCAGATCACTAGGTTGTAAAGAGAAAGGATAAATAAGTCTTGTGATCCAGTATTTAGTTTTCCTTTCTTCAGTTGAGGCTGCTACTGGTCAGCTCTTTCTCCTGGAATGCCATGGAAGCTTGCAGTGTTATCCAGGAGAGCTTATAGAGCAGCCATGTTCACAGTTTAACTCTTTTTTATTTAACTCTTCCCCCCTCCCATCCCCTCTCTCCTCTCTTTCACATGTGCAACATTGTGTGACTTGTTTCCACCCTGCCTTATCCCCTCAGATGATGACTGCACCAACTCCTTCACACCCAACCAGGTGGCAAGGATGCACTGCTACCTGGACCTTGTGTATCAGAGCTGGCAACCTGTCAAGAAGCCTGCCCCCATCGCTATCACACCACAGATCGTGGACCGAATGGGGACCTTCATCACCCTGGAGTGGTTTCCACCCATAGACAGGCACTTCTTTGAAAGGTGAATTGGTGGGGACAATGCACACCTGTTTGTCTGACTTTGAAAGATGGGGATGGCAAATGGCAGTTGAGAAGCAATTAGCTGTTCAGATTAAGGTTATAGTTGGGGGGCTCATATAACTGGGCTAAAATCCCCTGCTCTCTTTCTTTTCTCCCTGAGAAAAGAAGACACTGTATTTTTTGCTAATTTATGGGATAGCAGGTGGGGAGAGGTTTATCTGGCCCACTGGTCTAAGTAGGTCTAGGAAGCGTCTTAATTTGGCTGTTTCTTCCCTGCAAGCCATGCCCTCCTGCCCTTTGCTTGACAATATATATGATGTCAGGAGTGGGGCAAGTAAAGACATAATTCCATTCCAAATGCAAAGTCTACAGGTGCCTATATGATTACCTCACATGGTGTAGCAGTTAGGACATGGGAGACCAGGGTTCAGATCCTCACTTGGCCATGAGGCTCACTGGGTAACCTTGGCCTACTCAGTGCCTCTCTGCCTAATCTACCTCGCAGAGCTGGTGTGGGATTAAAATGAGGAAGGGAAGAACTATGTGTGCCACTTTGGTTTCCTTAGAGAAAAAAGGTGGACCATAAAATAAATAAATAATGAAATGAAATGAAATAATAAAATAAATAAAATAAAATAAAATAGCTTCTAGACTAGCAGTGCCTTCCTCAGAACCTACTGCAACTTAGCTGTGGGGGGAACCTGTTTGGCCCCAGCTTCAAGCTGCTGCCTCTGACAGTTCACTTTTTTCTTTCTCCCTTTTAAGAGGCATTGATTGCCACCAACTTTGATGGCTTTAAAAGAGAATTACACAAATTCATGGAGGACAAGGCTATCAATGCCTATTAGCCACAATGGCTATGTTCTACCTCCTCTGACAGAGGCATCGTGACTGAATATCAGTTGCTGGAAACAGCAGGAAGAGAGAAGGCTCTTGTGCTTGAATCCTGCTTGTGGGTTTCCCACAGGCATCTGGTCGGCCACTGCGAGAACAAATGCTGGACTAGATGGACCATTGGCCTTAAGCCATCAGGCTTGTCTTAATTACTCTGCTTCCTTCACTTGATCCCCTGCCTTGTGGCAGCAGGGAAGGAAACAGAGGTGACGGCACACGCTTCCAGATTCCCAGCAGGGATGTGATTCTATTTGTGTCCATTTCTGCTGGGATGGTGGCCCTGCCAGCAGGGGTCATGGAGGGAAGCCATAGAGATAGGATCTTGGTCCTTTGGTGAGTGCTTAAGCTGGGCACTCAGATAAGCACAATCCTATTTCAGTCAACCTTCAGGATGCTTCTCTATCCCTACCATGCTATCACAGGGATTACCAACTTTTGTTGCAGGGGGGAGGAGGGTGTCAGTGGACACATTTGGAATTTTGAGAAAGTGTAAAAAGAAAAAGAAAAAGAGCAGACAAAGAGGAACAGAATGGTAAGGGCATGCCCTTCCTCAGTCAGCTGCCCATCAGTGGGCTAAGAGACATTTGTGTCAGTCACTGTCACCCTTCGCTTAGAGGTGTCCAGTCCTGGCATCCAATAAAATGTGGGCATCTCTAAGTGGTGGTGAGAGGACTCAATGCAGGAGAAGCTGATATGGATTCTTAAGTGACCTTTTTGGAGACCTTTTGTGGGAGGGGTGGTGGGGAGGGGACTCAATGCAGGAGAAGTTGATATGGATTCTTAAGTGACCTTTTTGGAGACCTTTTGTGGGAGGCATAGACAGTACTGGGGCACACACACTAGCACCCCTAGATGCCGTTGGTAACCCCTCCTATATGGTCTATGTAGTATTCATGATTGAACTGCATAGTCCCAAGGAAATGCTTTGAATCATTCTTATGAGAAAAAGACCTTGGGTTGTGCCCAGTGCTAGAGTAGATTCATTGAAACTGATTTATATGACTAAGCTAGGCACATTAATTTCAGTTGGTTTCCTCTGAGTGGATCTTAGCTTAATACAATCCTTTATGTCTGAAGTGGCCTTTGGTTTTCCCTGCCTTCACCACTACTCCCCACTGCCACCATCTTCTCTCTCTCTTTCTGAAAGGGTAAATTAAGTTCTTGCAATATGTATTTAATTTATATTTCATAAAGCAGTTATTGTATGTTAAATAAATTCCATCTGCCTATTAAAAACATACTGATACAAGGTTAATTGTTATGTAACAAAATACGTCTCTCTGACATACGTCTTCAACCTCAATCAGTATGTTTTTAATAACCCCTGGCTAGTTCGTACTTAAGTAACACACAATGGCTGGCCTGTTCGATCTAGGATTTCATAACACAGTGATCATACCCTAAGTCAACACTAGATTTCTTTGACAAACCCTTCCATTGGGGTTTCAGTAGTATGGAATTGGCATAACTTGTGGATATCTAAGAAGACATTGTCCAGTAGTTATGTCATCATTTTCTCAGTTTCTCAAGCCTAGGATAAATAAATCTTACCGAGATTTTTTTATTTTATTTTAAAGGCAGAACAGGGAAATTCCTCAGACTCTTGTTCTGAATTAATAATTGATGCCTTGGTCAGTTCCTGTCACTTTATCGCTGATCTAAGACAGTGGAATGGTCTCTCTATGTAGCCCTCCAAACTCTCCTCAGGCCCTGCTCACACCAGCCCTACTTCATTCCCTCCTTGGGTGTTCTTTTGCTCAGCTCAGAACTCCGGTCATGCCTCTTGCTTGCCCTGATGGAGCACATGCCATTGCAATCTTTTTATTTGAATGCTGCCTTTCCACGGAAAGAATCATGTTCAAAGCACGCATGGCAAAGAATGCCAGAATAGATCACAACGCTAACACCATTGCAATAACAATTTAATAACAAGTAAATGGTTTAACACAATTAAAAAGGAGGAAATGTAACAACATTAATAACAATAAATAACTATATAACAGTAAAACCAACATTTCTGTACTAGAAATATAACAAGATTGCATTGACGACATTACACCTCTTTGCGAGAGCAGAAATAACGAGGGACACACTGGGCCTAGAAACATGATGTTGCTCACAGTTCCTCTCCTCCAGTAACTTGCAAGGTTTCCAAAGTCAGGGAGTGGTGTAGCAGGGAACCTCCCTCACATGATGCTGCTCAGAAAAGTACATGTAAGTGTGTGAAGAAAGCAGTCTGCTGTACAGAGGTAGAATTACATTCATTGTTGCACCTGCTTTCATCTGGCCCCATCTACCACTGGCGTGTGGTCCTTGGAAAGTTGCCGAGAAGGGAATTCTCAGAATTCAGGGACACATTCCAGCCAGGCAAGACTACTTGGGGTACAAAGCAGGACCAGCAAGATGTGTTAGCTGGAGAGAGTTCTGAGGTCTAGATATAGAGGCCTGGAGGGCCACATTTGTCCCCCCAGGTCTGATGCTCTAAAGCAGGGGTCAGCAAACTTTTTCAGGAGGGGGCCGGTCCACTGTCCCTCAGACCTTCTGGGGGGCTGGACCCAACGCCTCCTGAAAGCACCCCACCACCCGAAAGGCCCCCCCACCTATGCCACTCATGCCACAGCCACCAACACTGCCTCGTCTTCGGCAGCATTGGCGTCCTCTGTCTTGGCAGGGCACAGAGCCCATGCTGCTGGCCTGGGCAGCGGAGGCAGCCTCTGCGCTGCTTCCGCTTCCTTCCTGCTCGGCCGCTTCCTCCCACTTGGTCACCTTAGCAGGAAGGAAGGGGCAGTACCCAGAGGCATCTGTGGCTTTTGATTGTCCGCAGAAGCTTCCTGCAGCCAATCAGAAGCCGTGCCACGTCACGGAAGTCAGTCTCCGCATGGCGAGGTCTCTGCGTCGCGCCTGTTTAGCTCAGGGACTGACTGAGCGGGCAACAGGGTCCGCAAAGTTCGTGGGCCAGATTAACAAGCCCAGTGAGCCGTATCTGGTCCACAGGCCTTAGTTTGATGACCTCTGCTCTAAAGCCCTGAATCTCTGTGGTGCAATGGGTCAGTGCGTCTGGCTGTTAGCTGGAAGGTTGATGTTTTGAGCCCACTCAGGGACAGCTGTGGGCAGGATTCCTGCATCGCAGGGGGTTGGACTAGCTGATCCCCAGGATCTCTTCTAACTCTACAGTTCTATTATTATAATGAACTGAGCTGGTAGCAGGGGGTGAGGCACTGCATGGATGCTCTCAGAAAGCAGGTGTTGTATGCTAGAGTCTTAAAATGAATGTGAACTTGGGCTGCCAAGTAAGCACAAGTAAATACTGGAGCAGACTTGATCATTGCTATATGTAATAGATTATCAAGTTGAGCATGCAGAGACACCCATGGAGGCCTTGAAGTTTATGCATTTCCCCACATGCTGCACGGGCAGCCGTTTGGGGCAGGTGCCCAGGGCCCCATTCTCCAGAATGAACAGGAGGGTCCTCAGCACAGCCAGATGGGCTTACAAAAATTTGATGTGGAGTCACAGATGTTGCCATGTAAATGGGGTGGAAGTGGGGGGTTGGGAGTTTAGGTCCATTAAGTACAGAATCAAAAATGACCTGATGGTGCTGCTGTCCACATCACACACACCACTTGCCATAATGAAGCATTTTCTTGGATTCAAATAAATATGAAAAAGGGGCAGAAACAGAAGACTCCCCCCCCCAACCCATTCGTTTCCTGACTGCATCAAAGCAGTTTTTAATCTCGTTATCCCCAGCCATTGCAATTACTCAATATGCACCGGACTGACACAGGCAGATATTTTTGACGGGCGTGACTGCGGAGTCCCATTCGGGCAAGAGAGACGCTCTCCATCACCCAGGTGGCTGTCATTTCCGCAGTTCCAGCGATCGCTATCTCTTTAATTCTTCCACAATGGCAGTGATTTGTGCGGTACAAACTTCTTGATCTAAGGAGGCGATTGGGAAGCCCTCTTGGACGTTCATGTGACTGGCTTGCTGGCTTTTAATTTCCCTTGCAAATGCCTGCGTCTCTAGCGCATAAGGAAGGGACCCAGAGCTTCCAAAGTAGTGAAATATAGCCCATTCCTCTCATTTTCGAAGTTGCACTTCAAGTCTCCATGCTTTGAATGGAAAGGCAATTCCTTTAATGAGCATGAGGTGTCCTTTCCAAATGTGTGTTTGGAGGCAAACTGCTTGATGAAACCAAAACTTGTTTTGCAGTTCTTTAAGAGCATGTCCAGAAAGGTATGACTGATGCTTTCTAAAGGAGGGAACCTATCTTACCTGGGATTGGTATCAGATAGGCCCCAATTTAGTAATATTTTTTTAGAAAGTTAACGAGCACCAAAGGCGCAGGCATAGGGTTAAAAGAAGCTTGCAAACCTTGGTTCACAGGGCAGTCCTGGTTAGGGCCCACCCCAAGGTACACATGACCATAATACTAGGGGTGTATAACTAGAAGCTCTCTAGTTGTTGCTGGACTACAGCTCCCATCATCTCTCAGCACTGGCTGCGCTGGGGGAAGTTGGATTCCAAGCACAGATAAATTTATATGGAAGGGCAAATTGCATCTTTTCTGCCTCTTTCTCTGGTGTGCTATATCAAGAGGCGAGGTGGGAGGGTTAAGTGATCTTCAACTTGTTATCTTGTCCCATTTTATTCCATTGAATTCAACTGTTACTAAGTTGGTGCGTTTTCTTTCTTTTTCTTATTTCCTGGCCTCCTAGAGAAGTGGGATCAGCCTGTGATCTCTGCGTGGAAGGCAGGACCCTTGTGCAGTATGCATTCAGAGCCTCATCACCGATGCCATGTGACCCATCTGGACACTGGAGTCCCCGTGAAGCAGAAGGTGACCTCACTCTGGGGGAAGGGAAATGGACAAGAAGCAAAGTAGAGGGTGGTTGTGACAACAGTGGAGGAAGGAAGAGAAGACCAAGCAAGAGAACAAGAAAAATGAAAAAATAATATAGTTCGAATGATAGCAGAGAAGTTCATAATTAGCAGATCTGAGGCACAAATTTGTCTTGCTTATACAGTAGTGCTTGACTGTCTCGTGAGACAAGGACCATTGCTGCCCAGACACGAAGCGGTGGTGATGTTTACTTTGTTTTGTTTGAGCCAAGATTAGTGCCCAGGACTCTCAGTGAGATTCTTAAATCAATTTAATATAGTGCAACCCACATTATGAATGTAAAGTTGTCAGGGAAGGAAGGTTACCCCCCCCACACACACACATGCACAGATGTAAATAAGCATAACTGACAAGTCATTTCTATGTCCAAACTGAAATACAGGGTTGTGTGTGTGTATTGCCCATTGTTAAATAATATTCAAGGTATGTCAAAATTTCATCTCACACTTTTACCGGTCGGTGGTTCGAATCCCCGTGACGGGGTGAGCTCCCGTTGCTCGGTCCCAGCTCCTGCCAACCTAGCAGTTCAAAAGCAGGTCAAAGTGCAAGTAGATAAATAGGTACCACTCTGGCGGGAAGGTAAACGGTGTTTCCGTGCGCTGCTCTGATTTTGCCAGAAGTGGCTTAGTCATGCTGGCCACATGACCCAGAAAAAACTGTCTGTGGACAAATGCCGGCTCCCTCGACCTGTAAAGCGAGATGAGCGCCGCAACCCCAGAGTCGTTCGCAACTGGACTTAATTGTCAGGGGTCCCTTTACCATTACCTTTATGTCCCCTATTAACGTGTATGGGGAAAGGATTTTGGCCCACCTGTAATATAATTAGCACCCCCACCATTGTTTTATTTGAACACTTGCTGCTTTCAGGAGGTCAGGAAAGTTTCGTGACTGCTGTATGTTAGAGGTTTTACACTTGTTGCTTACTTTACTAAACTGTAGGAGATAGTTGAAGGTTCCCCTGCTTATAACTGGGGTTTTTTAAGCTTCACGCACATATATAGCAAGTTTCTCCAATACCTCCCAGCCTAGTAGTACTCTCTATTGTAGAGTTGGAAAGGACATCAAAGGTAATTTAGTCCAAACCCCTGCAGTGCAGGAATTATTGGTTAGATTTGGTTTAGAAGGGGGGGGGGGAATACTAGACATGGTAAAATAAAATATTTCTCTGTATGTCTAGATACAGGTTTGGAGCAAGTATTCTTTGGTGAGAGAGCCCCAGTAGAGATTTAAAATAACAAAATATGCAGCAAAGTAAAACATGGGATTATAGGCTATAAGACCTTTAAAATATCCCCTTCTAAGTCGCTTCCAAAGCTCCCCACTTCCCTTAGCATAGAAAGAAACCACATGTTTGGTAAGTTAAAAAAGGTTTACAAACTCTTCAAAGGTCAGGTTCATGTACTTTTCCATATGGCAGCAAGAAAAGACAGGTAATATACCTTAAGTATAAGGATAGTAGTTTATAAATTATTTGTATAGAAACACCAAGATGGCTTGCTTAAACCACATGGTCTAAGCTTGGAGTATCCAGTGAACCAAATGAAGCTTTCGCTTCTTGGAAGAATATCAGCGGTCAAAATTAATATCTTACCGAAAATGATCTTTTCGTTCCAAGCTCTACCAGTGATTAAAGGCACCAGCTATTTTAAACAATGGGAAAATTACATTACTAATTTCATATGGCGGGGCGGGGGGGTGAGAGAGAGAGAACGGGACGACAGGATTAAATATAAAATATTAATTGATGCAAAGAACAGGGGGGATTTGGGCTCCTAGACCTGAAAATGTACCATGTCTTTGTTGAATGAAAGATTGGGTGGAGCTGAAAAACATAAGCATCCTGGATCTAGAAGGATTTGATCTGATGTACGGATGGCACGCCTACGAATATTACGACAAAGCCAAGGCCCACAAGGGATTTCACAATCATGTGATCAGAAAGAGCTTCTACAGTGTCTGGGGGAGAAACAAAGAGCACATTGGTGGATATCTCCCATCAAGCAGTGGCAATAAAAAACCAAACATGAACAAGATCTGGGGCACATATAAGGACCTCCTTGAGTGGAGGGAGGGCAGTTTAGGATTAAAGAGAAGAGAAGAGGTACAAAATTGGGTTTCAGACTGGTTCCAATAGTTTCAACTAAATGAGGTCTTTAGGAAGGGCAAAGAAAATGGCTTTCTAGATGGGAGTTCAGAATTTAAGAAAGGAATATTGGAAAGCAATCCAAAATTAATATCTAAACTCTATAAAATCTTTCTGGAATAGGAAACAAAAGACAAAATGGTTAAGGCTGCAGTGATGTATTGGGCCATAGATATGGACCACAATATCAAAATCTCAGCCTGGGAAAAATTCTGGGATAAAACAATGAACTTTTCAGCTTGCAACTTGATAAAGGAAAATATAGTAAAAAAATGGCCTAAAGGTGGTACATGACACCCTCCAAATTGGTTTAAATGTATGAAAGTAGCTCTAAACTCTGTCCGAAATGTGCAGAGGCTGAGGAATCCTTCATTCATATGAGGTGGCACAGTAAGTACGCCCAAGAGTACTGGGAGATGGTCTACAATTAATTCAAAAAAATCCTTAAAATTACATTTCCAAAAAACCTTGAAGCCCTCTTACTAGCAATCATTAGCAACAAGATCTCCACAAAGGCACACAACATCTTTATCTATGCAACAGCGGCGGCCAGAGTAGTTTATGGTAGAAGTTGGATGAAAAAAAACCCAATTCCATTTAAAGACCAATGGCTGTATAAATTGTTAGAATTTGCTGAACTTTCCAACTTAACAGCCAAAATAAAAGATCAAGATGAAAAAAAGGTGAAGGGCGAATGGGACTCTTTTGGGGAATACTTAAATACTGAAATCAATCTGAAAGTAGGGCTGATCTTATGAAGAACTGCTAAAAACAAGGAGGGGCAACAAGGGGAACAGGAGGGTGGAATAAAAAACTGATATGCAGCTTAGCTAGGAATACCAAGAACTCCACGGAAAGTTAGGTTGGGAAGTCAGTATAGAAATTATGTTGGATGGTGAAATATGATGTGTAAACATGACAACTGGAAAATGCATAAATAATAAATAAATTTAAAAAGAAAATAACATAAAACCAACCATATTATTTTATGTTATTTTCACTAATATATGCAGTTTTAGGTACACTTTCCCTTTATGTCCTCATTTTTATGCCTATTACTTTGGGAACCACATCACACAATTCAGGGAGCTATGAAGACTACCAGCTTTTCAGTTCATGTACGATTTTGGAAAGGGTGAATTAGTAGGTTTTTAAAAAATAAAATGCAAACAGAATCAAAATTGCCCCCCCTCCCTAAATTGTTGTAATAGATTTCTTTTTTTAAAAAAAAAAATATATTGATTGTCCAAAATCGTTCCAATAACAGCCTCATTATAACAATATCAATTTTATCCAATTAATACAATTATTAATGTCAATTATTCAAATGTCAAATTATACAATTTAATTTAAACTGGTCCCCTCGCATGCTATAGTTGATGAGTTCATTCTTCTATATTTTTTCTGTGTTCCAAAATTTTAATAATTTTCAGTCCATTCCAGAATTTTGTGATTTCAATTTGTGTTGTTATAATAGGTAATTTATAAAGTTTCAAGTGAGGAACTTTAACCGTAATCCTTATTCTTTCCTGTTTGTGACAATTTTTTCCATGATGTTTTCCCATCCATATATGGTGTTGTACCCTTTATTCCTGCAACTGTTGATGATTCCCGTCATGTCTCAGGAGAAGCTGTTATCTCACAGTTTCCAAAAGTCACTGCATCACTTCGTCCATTGATTCGGCTTCCAGTAATGAAGCTGTCTTTGCCATTTTTCCAGCCTAGGAAGAACGGTCTGAATCCAGACTGCAGATGGTTAATCTAAAAACTTCTATTCTCGCAGCTGGTAGACTTCTTTCCTCTCTGCTGCTGATTTATGGCCATTTATCCTTATCTCATTATTTGTGGATAATGAAGGTTAGGGAAGATTTTGCTCTATATTTTCAAAGCATAGCATTTCTTTCCCCCTTCCCTCTCAGTTCCTTTCTGTCACACACGCAGTTCCAATTTTGTTAAATTCCATATTATATTCCAATTTCTTCCGTCTTCACTTGTGCAGATATTTTTTAATAACACTTGCACTCAGGGGGCGGGGGTGTTGTTGTTGTTGTTGTTGTTGTTGTTGTTGCCTTATCATAAATATAGAGGGAAAAAGTAAGCAAACCGTGGGCTCCCCTCCACCCCCATTTCACCGAATGAAATCTGCTCTCAATCCAAAATGTTTACATCTTTGTAGCTGGGTTGTTTTTGCAGTTTATTATCTCAATGTCTCTGGCACGTGCCTGTAGTTTACTCCAGTTAAGTCCAACTAACAGGATAACCTGTGCTTCCAGGAACGGGATCGGGGAAGGGGTCACAGCACCTGGAGTGCTCCGTGGTTCAATGCCTTTGTCTGCCCTCACGTTCCATGGGGAAGCGAGGGCCAGACCAGCAGGCAAACTGCGGATGAGAGCCTGGTTCCCCTTCCAACCAAGGAGGAATGCAGATAATGAAATTCCCCCATCATTATATGATTATCTCCATCTGTCTTTCTCCCGTGGTATTGAGAGAGACTCCATTCCTGGCACACCGGAAACAGAAAGCGCTGTAATGGTTTTCTTTTCGTTGGCGTTGGCTGGGAATATGGTCAGTCCGCTTGGAGCTGTGTGTCCTTCCACTTGTACATTAGATCCTTATGCATCTTGGTTAGTGAAATCAGCAAAAGCTGAGCTGGGTATCTGGACCTCAGAGGTTGTTGATGCCTCGTTGAGGGAAGATGTGGTCCTCACTTGTCAGAAAGATGTGCTGGTGAAACCACTTTTGAATAATCCAAATTAGAATCCCAGAGTAATTCTGGGCAACTACCACCTGGTTTCAAATATATCTTTTGGGGGGTGCTACAGTGGGCGTTGGCTTTTCAGCTTCAGGTGGTCCTGGACTGGATCCATTCCAGCGTAGTTTCAGGATGTATTTTTGGGACAGAAACAGACTTGGTAGCCCTGAAAGATGACTTGTGTGACAGCTTAGGCTAGGGGAGTGCCCAGACTTCTCAGCAGTTTTTTATACAATGGACCATTATATCCTTCTGGACTGCTGCTCTTGATTTGGCTTTGGAAGCCCTGTCTCCCCTGTTCTGAGCTACAAATGATTTTGCAGGTGCCTTCTTCCCTCATCAACTCTCTTCTGATTCACAAAGCAAACCTTATTGATTTCCCTCACATATCAACACAGGCAGCTTTCTTCTGCCTGCTCTGCCCAAACCCACTTTTGCTTTTGCAATGCAAATTTTATCGATTTAGTAGATCTAAGCATAGCTTTCTTCCCAACAATGCTTGCTCAGTTCTGAGGGTTTTTTAAAATGGAGTGGGCAACCCTGACCCACACAGCAGAGGACACACATGAGGTGATGATTTCTGTGTGGGGAAAGGGGCACGTCTCCCCCCAATTTCCTGCTGTAGTTGACTCTGGAGTTCAATCCCTGGCATCTCCAGGTAGAGCTGGGGAAAACTCTTGGTCTGAAATCCTGTAGAGCTGCTGCCAGTCAGTGTAGACTGTACTGAGCTAAATAGACCAATGGGCTTCTGATAGGAAGATTCTTACGTTTCAAAAGGCCTTGCTGCTGCTTTTAGTAGTATTAATAACAGTAATAGTATTTTAAAAGAGATTTTGAACTGCTTTCTTGTAGGATATGCAATGTTACCTTAATTTGGCCAAGAATATCCTTTGCATCTCAATAGTCCATGTTTTGTTCCTCCCACTTCTTGGCTGTGAATAAAGGTTTCACACAGATATTGTATGCTGTTGGTCTCAAAAAACAACTAAACTCTGGACAACGTTTCCAGCAAACTAGTTTTTGGAAGAAACTGATTTTCTGGATCCATTTCAATCGGGGTTTAGGTCCGGTTTTAGCACAGAAACTGCTTTGGTCACCCTGTATGATGACCTCTTATTGAGAGAGAGGCAAGGGAAACATGTCCCTGTTAATTCTTCTCGACCTCTCAACAGCTTTCAATACCATTAACCACAGTATCCTTCTGGAGTGACTGTCTGAACTAGGGGTGGGTGGCACCGCTTTGTGGTGGTTACAGTCCTACTTAGATGGTTGTTTCCAGAAGGTGTTGCTTGGGGAATGCTTTTCAGTCCCATGGAACCTTCAATGTGTGGTTCCAGAGGGCTCAATCCTATCCCCCATGTTGTTTAACATCTACATGAAACCTTTTTAAAAGCAGGAGTGATGAAGTCATCTGCTGGAGCACAAGGGCAATTGATGGACACCTCTTTTTCTGGCAAAGTGAATGAAGGGATAGCGAGGAATTACAGTACGGTCCTTTCCTTTCATGGATGGTTTGCCTTTCTAATAAAAAGCTTAAGGTTTCATTTCACCTGCTGAATGATGTTTTCTTGAAGTTCAGTGGGTGGTATTCAGCTGAGCTTTCTTCCAATTGAAATTAATTAATGTCATTAAGTTAGCACCATCCATTTTAGTGGGTCTGTTCTGAATAAAACTGAGTTGAATACCACCCAATGTGTTTTGCAAGTTTAACATACACTGTGATTGGGGGTGGGGGTGGTCTTCCAGGTGCTACAGCTCCCATCATCCTTGACCATTAGCCATGCTGGTGGGGTGTTGGGAGTTGGAGTCCAGCAACATCTGGAAGCCATGGGCTCCTCATCCCTGCTGTGCAAATTTACCTGGGATTAAATCCATTGAGCTCAAAGGAGCCTGCTCCTAGTGGACCCACATAGTATTGCACTATAAGACAGTTGAAGCTCAGAGCTCCCACAGTGGGAGGCAGAACACTTGACAGATCTGTGGCCCTCTGGATGTTGTTGGGATGCATCCCTACTACTGGCCATACAGTCTAGAGCTGATGGGAGCTGGAGTCCAGCAACATCCACAGGACCACACATTCCCCATCTGTGGCACTGGAGATGTGGTACAGCCCCAAACACAGACAGACTTTTTCAGTGAGGAATAGGTCTAACTAGTTTGTCATGGCATGAGCTTTCATAAGGAAGAGTGATCCTGCTCCAAATAAATTGAGTCACTGTTGCATGCTATCTCTTTGTGACCAAGCCTTCACTGCCTCATTCATATTTTGCAAAAAGAAAAGAAAAGCAAATGCGAGAAGATAACATTTCCTTTCCACTGTTGTATTTGGCTGCATTGTCCTTTTCCACTTGTTTCAGTTTAATGTTGTTTTTATCTGCTTGTTACCAATCCTTTGCTAGCTTCTGTTGCATTTTCTTATTGCACTCCAGTCTTTTTAGCTTTGGAAGGGCAGGGGAGACAAATGATGGAAGGGTGAGGGACACATCAGAGTAATCTATGAAAAATCATGCATGGTCGTGGAAAAAGTGAACAGGAGGGATGGGGGAGAAATTTTGTTTTGTTACTCCCTAATTTTCTCTTCCCATAACAGTATGTGAACTGAAACACCACAGTCACGCTTTGAAACTCACACTTCTCCAAATTTTGCAAAGCAATTCTACAGTCAAACAGTGTTTACAATTAACTCCCCACCAGTTCTAAAGACAAATGATTGTTTCATCAGACAAAGGTCTGGCTATAGAGGAGCATTTCTTCCATGTGCCTAAAGATATGTAACAAAGGCACCTGGTGAGCCACCCTGGGGAGAGCATACCACCTACAGGGAGCTACCACAGAAAAGTTTTGTTCCTGTGTTATCACCCTCCAGACCCCTCGTGGAGGGGGCACATGAAGAAGGGTCTCAAGCAGTGTTACTGAAAACCAGATATGAAAGTGAATTGGGTAAGAGGAGGAATTCAGTTCAGTTCGTGTTTCAGTACAAAACCTCCTAACAGAAATGCAACTAGCCTTTGACACTGGATGTGCATATTTTTATGGCCCACTTTATTTCTGTAATTATAAATTGTTATAAACTGTTTCTGTTATTCTGTTCTAATGTTGTGTTTTAATTTATAACCTGCCCTGGGACCTTAGGATGAAGGGCAGATAATAAATTTAATAATAATAATAATAAATAATATGTACAGTTTAACAAAAATAGCATACATAATAAATTATATTCTGCATGCAGAAAAGTATATATTAAGAGAAATTCACACTAAAATGCTGATGAATTTTCACGATGACTTTTTATTGCAAACTGATCCAGAAATGAGGAGAACTGAACTGGGGTTTGGAAATATGAGAATATGAGAAAAACTGAAATTGACTGGCTTCTCCTTCCCTAGTGGATAGAGAGTTTTTTCTTCCAATGCAATACCACAATACTTGAGGTTGTCCAAGGAAATTGATGGGCAAAGGAAAGAAGCTTGTGGCCCATCAGTGTCCCATGTAAATTCTTCTTTATACAACATATAAATTATATTGTGGAAACTGAAATTTCAGGTTTCCAGTTTTATAAGACCTGTGCAGTGTTGAGGTGTTGTCTTCAACTTTACATTTTCTTTATGCTTTCAAGGTCCCCCTGATGTGGAACAGCCGTGCAAGGCCAGTGTTAGAACTTGGAGCCCCAATTCAGCAGTCATCAAGCAAACCATCCCTCCTGCCTGTCCCGAACCCCAGGGCTGCTACCTGGAGCTAGAGTTTCAGTACCCGGTAATCCCAGAGTCTCTGACCATATGGGTGACCTATGTCTCTGATGACTGGCATTTCAGCGAAGCGGTGAATGACATCAAACTCTTAATGGTCAGTGGGCGGAACATATCCCTTGGCCCTCAGAGCTTCTTCTGTGATGTCCCCATGACCATCAGGCTGGACTCCAAGAAGGTGAATGAAGAAGTTTGTGGCATCCAAATCTACACTTTGGATGAACAACTGGAGATTGATGCCGCCATGATAAGCTCGGTCCCTCAGAGCAAGCAGTGTGCCAACTGCCGACCTATCTGGTACAAAGTAGCCCGGGACCCTCCCTTTCAGAAGGGCTCTCCATTCATCATCTCAGACCTCAGCCGGAAATTCATGGACACGTAAGTACTGATAGCGCAAAGGCAAACAGCTCTTGATTTTATCTGTTGGTGCAAAGCTTTGATCTGAGAACACTTCAGAAATGTGTGATTGTGGTCACCACAAGCAGGACCTGCAACAAAATGTTATAGCACTCCTGTTCAGTGTTCCACCCACCCGGACATGCCCTGTTCTAGGAAACTCCATGAATTCCTCCTCCCATCTTTTTGTGCTCACCCAGTCCTCACTGTGCTGTTTGGATTCCACCCCCTTCATTTACAATGTTATTTTTTCGTACTTCAGCAAACCTTCAGTTCTCCCCAAACCTGCTGACACTTCCCTCCTCTGCACAAATGATGTTGGTTTATCTATGTAAGGAGCCACACTTCGAGAAATGAATTATATTATTATAAGCAGTGAAATGTACTCCACCAGGCATCCCTATGTGGCCCTCAGAATTCCCCCCATTTGAATGGAATGAGTGTGTGTAGGAACTAGCCTTCTGTGCAAAGGTAGAATTTACATGCTTTGTTCCATCCACTTTTGCCTCTGTCCCCCGTCTGCCACTGGCCAAAAGGGAATTTGGCTCTCAGGCTAAAAAAAAGTTGCTTCCCCACCACTGGAATATATTATGGTAATAATTGCAAGCCAGTTTTCTGCTTGAAGAATACCATGTGACTTGCATCAAGAGAGGCAATGAAGAATGGCATTCTGAGGACCTGTTTGAAGGACAGGGTAGGCATATCTTCGATAAACAAGTATGGTTTGATCTAAGCTGGGAAGTAGCTGGGATCCAGTGAGAATATTGGATGTTAATGATGCCATAGGGTTATACCCAAATTTGATTGGTGCAGAAGCACCAGAACAGTTAAAATTTCTCCTTGTCCTATCTACAATTTCCCTGATAGTACATACCAACATCTATACATTTCCTACAATGTCAACAGGGAGAAGGGTTAAACCTCCCTCTCCAAAAGCTATTCCTCCAATCAAATTCACAGCCCCTCCCCCTGCCCCAGTAGTTTCCTTTAGGGGAGGAAATGAGTATGCTTGTACGGTGTCAGATTCTGTGCTTTGGGATAAATTCTTCTGAGGCAGAGAGCATGTCCATCAGGCCACTCTCCAGATGGCCTGTTTGGTGGGCATTTGTACTGATTTGTTTGTGCAAATTTTGAAGGGACATTAGAAGACTGTTTACTGAGCATTCATTCTGATTTTTTGTGGGGAGATTATATGTCTTTTTTAAAAAAACAAAAAACTTTTTTATGTCTCAGTTTCTAAAAATACATACGTCAAGCAATCTCCATAGCCCCCCCCCCCCCCGCCAAAGAAACATTCCATGCATATGCAGTCAAACAATGAGTTTGTAAGCAGTTTTGAACTGATTACAACAGTTGGGTATCTTCTGCTCTCTGTCTTAACAGATTGTCTCAGAGTGAGCCATGGGTGAGAGGACAACATTGTCCTTTCCAGTGTACTGAATAAACACATGTAATACAGTTTCAAAATCATCTTTGGTCTTTGCATTCTGAGCATTGTAGGATGCTTCATTGGTTTCTGCATAAGGGCTAGATTCCATATTCTAATTCCACAGTGCCTCTAGAGTTAAGTTGGTAGCTATTTTCTAATACTATATTAATATATTATATGACTTTTTGCCAAGTAATCACCCCACCGCCCCCTTTAAAGCACATTTTCCTGCACTTTCCTTATTGCCAAAAGCACACACACACACACACACACACACACACACAAACAAACAAACACACACACACAATTTGGGTGAGGGGAGTGGAGTTGTTACGCAGGACTGCCAAATCAACTGAGCAACCTGCACTTGCTGGTATGTGATTGAATCCCACCCATAAATTGCAAAAGTCTGGAAGTACCCTATGCCTCAAAAAGCCCCTTTCGTGTTAAATCCATCAGGGGTTACTGAACCAAGATCTGAAGTACACCAAATTTCAGCTGTGTGCCCTTCAGCCAGTGGCATGGCTCCTTGCTGTGTAGTTTGCAGCTGCAAGCCAGCGCTGAAAGGTTGGAGCAAAGCGCCCTTGGAGAGGCCACAGTCAAGTCTGCCTCTTGCTGACTTGCATTTGGCTCTGGGTCAAACCTCTGTGCACAGAGGCTTGAGATAACATGACCCCCTGCTTTGGGCAAAAAGAAGCATGATCTCCAATCTCCACTGAATGTGGTCAATTTGCTAGAGCTCATCCCCACAGCTGCCTCTTGCTATTGCATTCCTTCCCACTCATCCATCTCCAGAATCTGTCAGTCTGTCTTCTTGTTTTTCCCCCCTGAAGCCCTGCTAGCCAGAGGAACATTCTGACTCTCAAACATTCAGATGTGGCTGCCAGGTCCACCTGCTGGGGGCTGGGGATTAAAGTAAATTTAATGGCATGCAGCCCCACCCAAAACACAGAGCTTTGAGGAGATCTTAGCGCTGCTTCTTTTCATAGGAACATAAGAAGATATCTTATACAAGGCTGGGCCACCAGAACCATCGTATCTAGCACTGTCTATTATAGTGTGGGGAACCTTTTCCCCCCTGTTGGGGAAAATCTCTTGGGGGCCACATATGGGTGGTGGGTGGGAACAGAGTCATAAGGGGGCAGGGCATCCCATTCTTCCCCCTCTGCCACCATTTTCTCTCTTTTCTGCCCCTCTATCTTGCCACCCCCACACTCTTTTTGCCATCCCTTCTCTCCCTTGCCACCACCTGCCTTCTTTCATTTTTTCCTGCCACTGTATTCTTTCTTTCTTTTTTCTGCCACCCATTTCTCTCTCTTTTCCCCTCTTACTTCATTTCTTTTGGGGGAAGGGGTGGAGCTCCCTGGCAGAACATATTTCTATGTGGAGAGTCCCTCAGTCCTCAGCATCTCCCATGTAGGACTGTGATTATTTTCCCCCATCTGAAACCCAGAAGAGCCACTGCTACTCAGTCAAAGCAATACTTTGTTAGAGGGACCAATGGGTCTGATTCAGTATAAGGCAGCTTCTTCTTAGAGAAAGGGCTGCAATTCATAGGTAGAACATCTGCTTTGCACGCAAAAGGTCCTGGGTTCATGCCACAGCATCTCCAGGTAGGGCCTGGAGTCTCCCTGTTTGAAACCCTTGGAGAGTTGCTGCCAGTCAACATAGACCAGAGCTACATGGACCCAATGGTCTGACTCACTGTAAGACTGCTCCCTGTGTTCCTTCATCCCTTGCTTCATTCAGGCAACCCCATTCATGCGTTGACCTAGAATAAGTCCTGCAGATCCTGATTTGTGTCTGGAGCAATGTGTTGGTCCATTGCTTGCTGTGAGTTGTTGTTGTTGTTGTGGGGGGTTGAGGCCAGTTGCAAATGTGATGGTAACAGTGGAGATGAAGTCAAGACACAAAGTCCCTCCCAAGGGAAACATTATGGAGCATCCTTTTGGAAGAGACACCTTATTTAACTTTCTACATGCAGTTCTGTCCCTCCCAAGGTAGAGCAGATGTTCCTTCTTTTCTGATCTCTAACCTTGGTAAATCACCACCCGCAGGGCGGGCTCAAGATGTTTTGGCACTATAGACAAAACACCCCAATGCCCCTCCCCAATGCTGCCTACCTCCGCAGATCCAGGTCCCCAATCCCTCCCTGCCCTTGCTGCCAGCCTATGCTGCTTCTAGACCTGTCAAGGCAACTGTACCCTCACCTGCAGCTGCGTCTCTGCTACCACCGTGACAGTGGCAAGGGCAAGGGCAACAGGGCTGTGTTGGCAGTGTGGGTAAAGTCCTGGCAGGGCCGGCAATAGTGCATTGGCAGGGGAGATGCACTTGGATCTGCCCCCTGAAGCAAATGGCTTCACCTCACCTAATGGACAGGTCACCCCTGACCTTCCCTATTTCCCAGCCCTGCTAACTGGGGGGCAAGAACCTTATTAAGATGTTGTTAGTGTGACTTTTTCCCTCTGTCACCAGTAGTTCAGTCTTCACACAGTGCATGGTTCTTGACACAGTGAATGGGCAAATGCTGCACTGCCTGGCAAACCTTGGTCTGCCCTCAGCTACTCATCACCTCCCTGCCTTCTTTTTTTCCAGCCAGTCCAGAGGGTGGCACTGGCTGCTGGCTTCCTCTTCATTATTCCCCTTAAAGAGATTAGCAAAACTAAATTTAGTTGGCCCTTGCTTTCATTGGCTCTGGCTTAGCTGAAAGGCCTTTGCTCAGCAACGGAGCACTTGCTTTGCATCTGCAAGGTACCAGGCTCAATCCCCAGCTTCTCAAGGGAGGTCTGGGAGAGACTCATGCATAAAACCCCAGAGAGCCGGTGCCAGCCAGGGTAGACAAAACTGAGCCAGCTTTCTTTGTATTCCTAATGTTTGGTCTCCCTGCCTTCTGCCCCTACCAGTCCCAACCACTACACAGTTCAAAGCTAAATGCTGGATTTGCTGCCACAAGATTTGCAAAGCGCCACCAACTGGGACAGCGTCAAAAGGGAACTAGGAAAAATCATAGATGATCATGGGCGATCAATGGGCTTGTGGGCTTCCCAGACTCATCTGGGACCGGTTGACCTGTGGGATTGCCTTAGCCCATATGTGCCCACTTACCTGTTTTGATGTCTGCAACTGGCACTGTTGCAGGAAACTAACACCATAGTCTCCACATTGAAATGCATAGCTGGCCCCTGAGATCCCAGCCAACCCCACAGCCCTGTGGCTTTCCGCAGAGATCATGGCTGCATGTGGCCTGTTTTGCCCTCCTGTCCATCATTCACAGGAGACTGTAAAATCCAGACATGGCTGTGTTAGTTTGATGCCCCTCTTGTGGGATCCAAATGTTCTTTGGCACTCTTGCCTTTTAAATCAACTTCATAGTGAAAAGAGGGGTGGGATGTGCATTTGTCTGGGTTGCAGGGGCAGAGAAATTGTTGTGTGTCTTTTGCACCTGTTCCCTCTCTAGCCTTGTCCAAATAAGTGAAAATGCAGCTGAAATAACAGGAGAGCAGAATAGCCGTCTGAGTTTTGACGTCTCTCCTTTGTTTACTGCATACTGCACTACTACCCTGTACCTCCAACACACGCAGAGCTTAGACTTCTGATTCAGACAAGGATTCCCTACATTATCCAAGTCAAGCTTGTCACAGCCTTTTGGCATTTTGTTTTAAACACACACACACACACACACCCCAGAGAGAGAGAGAGAGAGAGAGAGAGAGAGAGAAGAAGAAGAAGACAAAAACAGAAAAATAGACCTAAAGAGGTGAGGGCGGTCCCTAATTCATGTGTCCTAGAATCACCCTTCCCTCATTCAGGGATTGTAAGAAGTGTTTTGTTTTTGATACACTTCAAAGGACCAGTGGGAACACAGAAAATCCTCCCTGGAAATCCACAACTGCTACTGGCCTTACCCAACTAAGCTATTCTCAGAGTATTTATATATTTAAATGGTGGAGTTGTGTGGGGGGGGTTTGGGGGGGTGACCATATAACAAGGTTGTGTACAATATAAAAACATAATAGAATCATAGAATTGTATAATTAGAAGGGACCGCAAGAGTCATCTAGTCTTTTAATGCAGGAATCACATCCTATACTACAGTAGTACATTAGTACAACATCAATACTGTACTACATTAACATAAATAGAAACATCAATAAAGACTGGTTGGTTGAAAAAGAAAGAATCACATTGCAAAGGCATGTCGGAAAAGAACAATTTTTAAAAGACATCTAAAATAAATGAGATGACTAATGCAGTAATTCTACTGGCAGGGAGTTCCACAGGGCAGGGCCTGCCACAATAAAGACTTGTCTCCTAGTAAAGACTGACCAAGTCTTGGATTTCAGTTGTAGTGTCACATAGTGATCAGATAGTCCTTAAGGTACTTTGGACACCAGTTGTGTAGGGCTTTATGAATTAGCACAAGATTCTTGAGCCTGGCCTGTTAAAATCATTGAAGTTAATAAACCTAAGTTTCTCATGTACATTAATGCTAATGTGAGTATGAGTATGAGTATGAGTAACATTTAAACCTACCTAATTAGAAATAATAAAATCCTTTGAAATTTGCACTTTTTGCAGTTTTGCAATGCAGTTTTCCAGCCATCTGGTGTGTACAGAAATGCATCTACTAGGATAATGTGGGCATAGAAATGGATGCATTTGTGAAAGTCACTTACAAAAATGCAACATAAGATCACTTTCAAAGTTGTGTACATTGCATACAAAAATTGCATATAAAAATGTGTACATTAGGAGACATTCATGCTAAAATGCTGATGAGTTTTCTGGACTTAAACAAAAAGCATGAACAAACTGCTTTGGAAATGTAGAGAACCGAATTTAAGATTTGAAAAGTGAGAAACCGAGATAATACAAAATTGGCAGATTATTCCATCCCCCGCATATTGGCTATTTACCCATTGATGTCGAAAACCCCACTCCCAACAGCCACACACATACTGTTATTTTAAAGGAAAAAACCAGACATGTTAAATCAAGGATGGGGGACCTGCCTCACCACCCAATATTTTTTGGACTTCAACTCGCATCAGTTTAAGTCAGCATGGTCAGGGACTATGGGATTTGAAATTCACTAGCATCTGAAGGGTCCCGATCCCTGTGACACAGAAACCTGTCAATTTCAGTTTCTCTCTCACACTCCCCCCCCCAAATTAAATTTAGTTCTTGAGGGAGTCAGCATGGCAGAGGCAAATAGCACATCCTCCTTGCTGGTAATATGTTTCCCAGGCATTGTGCATTATGTGCCCACAAAGTTCTTCCCAAATTCTGAATCCCAGAATCCTTTGCTTGTTGCCTGCCACACTGGTTGATTGGGAGGCACATTTTAATCTGCATTGAAGCTTTACTTGGTTCATCACCCTGGTTACCTGATTAAAACTTAGTAGTACCAGTTTGTGTGTTTGAGGGAGGTGCTAGTAACGCAAGAGAACCTTGATTTAAGGACCCATTGGAAAGATTTCAAAAAGAAGGAAGAGCTGTTGGCGTTTTGTTATTTGTGGATTGATCAACAGATGTCCAGCAAGAAAGGAGACCTTTCCAGTAACCCATTTATATGGAAGTCAGAACAATCATTATCCCCTAAGTCAGTGTTCCAAAAGCCCATTAAAAGACAGGGGATATAGATCTTAAAACACCAACTTGCTTATGCCCTTAACTTTGAAGCAGGCTCATATACTAAAGCAGGAACAGGAATGCATCAGGCTCGGTGGAGAGTGCATTTTGGGTACTGCTGTGCTCTCTGTCCCTGGTGGCTGGTGCCCATTGGGACTGGTAGATGAGAAGGCAGAGAGGTCAATAATAGGTGGAGCCAGAGCCAATGGCAGGCAAAGCCAACTAGTTTATTTATTTATTAAATTTGTATACTGCCTTTCATCATAAGATCTCAGGGCAGTTCACAGAATAAAATACAAGATAAAAACACAAGTAAATAATTAAAACAGTTAAACAATAACCTCCGCTTCCCACAGGTACATATTAAAAACCTGTAGAATATTAATCAGCCAAAGGCCTGGTTGAAGAGGAACATATTTGTCTAGCACCTAAAAATATATAATGAAGGTACCAGTCAAACGTCCCAGGAGAGAACAGGGAGAGCTAGTACAGAAGTCAGTACAGAAAATGTGCCTTTTTGTGTTATCACCCTCCAGATGTCTCATGGAGGAGGCACACAAAGGGCCTCAGATGATGAACACAGAGTCTGGGTGAGAGGCGGTCCTTGAGGTATTGTGGTCCTGAGCCATTTAAGGCTTTATAGCTCAAAACCAGCACTCTGAATTGGGCCTACAAGCTAATTGGCAGCCAGTGCAGTCAGGCCAGGATCAGTGTAATAATATGCTACAACCGTCTTGTCCCAGTGAGCAGCCTGGCTGTCAAATTCTGCACCTGCTGAAGCTTCTGAACCATCTTCAGAGGCAGCCGTATGTATAACATGCTGCAGTAATCTAACCTTGAAGTTACCAGAGCATAGACAACAGTAGTTAGGCTATCCCTGTCCAGATAGGGGTGCAGCTGGGCCACCAGCCAAAGCTGATGGAAGGCACTCTGGGCCACTGAGGCCACCTGAGCCTTGAGCAACAGCAAAGGATCCAGAAGTACCCCCAAGCTACGTACCCGCTCCTTTAGAGGGAGTCTAACCCCATCAAGAGCAGGCAACCTCCCACCCAACTGGTCTAGGGAACCACCCACTAACAGTGTATCAGTCTTGGTTGGAAGGAAGAAGGCAGGCAAGTGAGGACTGGCTGCAGGCAGACTGAAGTTGGTGAGGCAATGCCCCATTTGCCCTAGTAGACCAGCCTCTGCTGCTCTCCGTTAGAGAAAGGGGCATAGTAAGCAGAGGGATAAAAGCGCCGTACACTCCCTGAGCCCAGAGTCTCTGATGCAGGCTGGAAGCTTGAACGCAAAATTGAACACAACTTTGACCCTGTAATGACATTTTCCCCAGATGCAGAAAAGAATGGAGCAACACTTGTTCGTTGTTAACAATATTGTGAGTGCTCATGCCACTTCTCTGATAGGTGAGATTCTCCAAACAGCACAGCATGAATGTGGTTTTGCTTTCTTTTGCAAGGCGGCCACTGTGGTGAGACACTCCCCTGCTTTCGATGCTTTTGGTGTTTGCAAAAGTTTTGAGGAGGACATTCTGCTTCACTTATGTGCATCCCATAACTTCCAGATGAAATCCTGTGACATTTCATACTACAAATATTTCAGGGCAGGGGGTTGTCCCACTTTTGTTGCAATAGTGCCCCTCTTGACAGTGATAGTGTGGGAACACTGGGGAAGTATCACAGGACAACAAGTAAAGCAGAATGACATGTGGATGGTCCAGTATGAATCCACCACAAACACATCATTATTGCATCAGTGTCATGGTGCAAACAAACAAGCAAAAACAGTCTGGAGGGTCCCTGATTTTATTTACAAATATACAGTTATGTGAGTGTTGTGAGTGTCGGTGGAGGCACAAGAGTCCATGGCTTCCACATCAGAACACTAGAAAGTACCAGCCACTGTCCCAGAATGCTGCTAGCTTACAGAGCTGAAATGTGACTCTGTCTCGCTTCTCTTTTCCCCTCTTTGACAAACTACAGTTTGTTCCTCTACACAGACACCTGGTTCATACCATCCTTGCACAGGACTGGGAGGAGATAAGAACATTTCATATTGGGTATCTCCTAGGCATTGTGAAGGCTTTGAGGTGGGTGGGGAACCTCAGGCCTGGAGGATTAATGTGGCCCTCCAAGCCTCTCTATCTGGCCCTTAGGACTCTTTCCCTCCTTTCCAGGCTTCACCTAACACTGCTCCTTGAGTGTGTTTTGGCTGGCTGAAATGTGTCTTTGAACTGTGATAGTGCCTCTTGCTTCTTTGTGTGGATGTGCACTGAGAACTACTGATTTTTTCATGGCTGCAATGTAAAGCAGGGGCTCTCTGACATTTCAGACCTTCTTGCATGCAATGCATGTGCTCTGTTACTGAACTTTCAGCTTTCCTGAAGGAATTCCACAAACAGCAGATCGCATGCTTGGATCCCCCCACAGACTGGTGTGTTTCCTTTTGCCCTGTAAAGAAGTAATGGCACTCTGTCACTGATCACAAGCCTGCAAGAGATGCTAATCTGTAAATCTGGTGGTACATGCTCATTAGGAAAACAAAAAAATCGGAACTGAATCTTAGAACCTGTTTTTAAGCCCCATCTCTGGGGTGCTCGCTTTGGCTGAGTGTGCAGTGGATGGATGTTAACAAAATCAGGTCTATTAATTGTGCCAGAAAGGTTAAGATGGCTAGGTCAAGTGGAATGATTAGATGATGGAAGTCTACTGAAAAAGTTATGTCAGGAATTCAGTTGGAAGGAGACCAATAAGTGGACTATACAACGTTTAGAAGACATCTGAAGGCAGCCCTGTATAGGGAAGTTTTTAATATTTGATGTTTTATTGCACTTTTATATTTGTTGGAAGCCGCCCGGAGTGGCTAGGGCAACCCAGTCAGATGGATGGGGTACAAATAATAAAGTTGTTGTTGTTGTTAAAAAGACGGAGGAGGATTTGGAGGAGCCATGAGCAGTAAAAATGAGAAAAATTCACAGAAAGCAATCATGGAAGATAATTTTAAATTTAAATGCTATATTTGTGATGAGAGGAAGGGAAAATATCATTTTGATTTTTGGGTTGTATCCAGTGTTAGCACTACTCTAAGTAGACCCATTGAAATTAATGGGCAACACCAAGTTAGAGTCATTAATTTTAATGGGTGTACGCTTAGTAGAACTTAGTTGGACCCATCCCTTTGTATTGATGGTGACCACACATAGCAGGTGTAAGGTATCTTTGGCCCCTCTAGATGTTGCTGAACCACAACTATGATGCCCACCCATCCATGCTGGGACTCATGGGAGTTATAGTTCTTCTTCTTTTTAAATAAATAATCTTTATTAATTTAAATTACACACTTATACAAAGTATTTACAATCTCATACTACAAAAAGAGAATTAAAGAAAAAACAATTAAGAAAAAAGAAAAGAAGAAAATACAGAAAAAAGAAAGAAGAAAAAGCAAATTTATATACATAAAAACATAATCTTCCTAATTAATACAATGAAACACTTAAATAAAAAATGCTTCCGACAAAACAAGTCTTCCAATCATTCTCATTGTACTGTTTATACTGTTGTTTTTTTCGCACAGTTTTATATTCATTAATATTGTTCCCGTCTACTTCACAAATGGGGAGTTATACTTCAATAACATCCAGAGTGCCAAAGGTTCCCCTAACCTGATATACGCACTTAGTTTTTCTAAGGAGGGACAAGCAATTGCAAGGGATAGAATACATTTCTTCTCACTTTCCTACTTGGAAGCCAGCCCTCCCCCACAATCAATGTAATGGGCTTGCCCTGCCATCTAAGACTTAGGAACATAGGAAACTACCTTGGTATAAGTCAGACCATTAGAACCCCTGTTTTGTGTGCTGAAGGTCCCTGGTTCAATCCCCATCTAGGTAGGATTAAGGGAGACTCTTGTCTGCAATCAGGCACACCATCTATGTGGGGCCCGAGCCCCTCCCAATTTTCAGTGTAGGGGCTAGGGCCCCCACAGTTCTGCAGTGGCTGCCACATACACTGCACAACATGTCAGCATGCTCCACGATGTGTGAGAGTGACAGCAGCATGCCGTGGGGTGTGCTCATGTCATGTGGGCATGTCACGGCGCATGCATGCACGGTGTAGTGATGGTGCACGGCCACGAGCCCCCCCAATCGTGCCAAACTGATGTGCCACACAGCATCAGTCTAGTGATAGGGCCGGCCCTGGATCATCTCTTGGAGAAAGGTTGCATCTGCCATATGATTCATTAAAAAATTCCCTCTGGCTCACAAATGGCCAATAGATACTGGTTCAGCTGAAGGGGCATCCTTACCCATTTTACCCTGTGTGGCTGAATATGTTCATAAAGTATTATCCATCTCTCTCTCTCTCTGTACATCAGATTGCAAGATACAATGCACATCTTTTTTTAAGAAAGAAGAAAGAAGAGCAATTCTGCTGTGCAAACAATATCATTGTTAAAGAGCTATTAGTTTTGCTGTAATAAAAACATTTTAGCAGATAGCGATGGATCTCTCTATTACTGCAATCCATGCACTTTGTCCCAGTTTCCTTTTGTCTAGGAGACAATTTACAATTTTATTACTCTCTGCTGCATCTCAAACTCATTCTTTCTTTGGCAGAAACAGATCAGAAGGAGATACTCTGGCTTCATATAAAAACATAAATACCCACCAACTGGGAAATTGTCATTTAGAGTTAGCCATAAACATTTCATTCATGTTGGCTCAGCCCTGCTGTAATGCTAATGGTGTGAGCTTTTCTAGTCATCTGTTTTGCTAGATTCATTCTACACCGAGGAGGGAAAATAAGTTCAGCTTCCTTCTGTTGCCACATGTTTTAATAAGAAGAACAGTAGTATGACAGGATTGAAGGGGCTGTAGCTCAGTGGCAGAGCATCTGCTTTGCATGCAGGAGGTGCCACATCCAAACCCCAACATCTCCAGGGAGAGCTGGACCCTTCCCAGTGCCAGTCAGTGTAAACAATACTGAACCAGATGAATCAATAGTTGAATTTCAGTATAAGGCAGCTACCTAATATTCCTATGCTTCTGTGAAAGGTCTTGTAGTCCAACCTCCTGTTTGGTGTCAGGCATCCAGAGTAAGAACATCCCTGATGGATGGCCACCCCAAACTTGCTGGAAGACCTCCAGCAAGGGCAAGCCCACCTGCCCTGGAAATTGTTTCTGATGGCAAACTGCTCTTATCATCAAGAAGTTTCTCTCAATATTCCATCCAAATCTCTCCTCCTGTAAGTTCAGCCCTTTGCCATGTGATAGCCCTTCAGGTCCTAGAAGAACGTATTCAGTGTTAGTCATACTCAGTGTAGATGTATAGTCTTGTTAATTTCAGTGGGTCTGCTCTGAGTAAAACTTAGCCCTCGTCTGCTCTATACATTTAAAGCAGTAGCATACTACAGTGGTACCTCTGGTTGCGAACAGGACCCATTCTGGAGCCCCGTTTGCAACATGAGCAGAACGCAACCTGCATCTGCATGTCTGTGCATGTGTGGTTGCGATTCGCCTCTTCTGTGCATGCGCGTGATGTCATTTTTTGTATCTGCGCATGCGTGAGTGGCGAAACTCAGAAGTAACCCCTTCCGGCACTTCCGGGTCGCCGTGGGACGCAACCTGAAAACGCGCAACCTGAAGCAAACGTAACAAGAGGTATGACTGTACTTTAAACAGTCATGACTTCCCCCAAATAATGCTGGGAACTGTTCCCCTCACAGAGCTGCAATTCCTGCAATTCATCTGGTTCCTGGAGTGGTTCAGCAATCAATCCTGAGAGGCCTGCATAGAGATTGCATTTAAAAAACCCTCTGAAATTGAAATTTACAGATTTGCCCGAATGTCCAGTGATGGTAGAGTTGGAGGCCTTGGTATTCAAATCAGGATGCCCCAAATGTCTTTGTTTACACCTGTGATATGTTAGAGGGCATGAGGACAATGAGATTTTCCGAGATTTTCCGAGACCAGGGAGAAGAGTCGGTGGAAGAAGATTGGAAGAAATTCAAAGACTATCTACAGAAATATTGTAAAATTAATGAATGTTAGAATGATGTTGGATAGAAATTAAGTGGTTTCCAGCTGTAATGCTTTAAGAGAATATGAAAAAAGGGTTATAAATAGGTACAAATCTAATGGTAAGGATTTGCTGAACCAACAATTTGAAGTGGAATACAACAAAGGGAGGTATGAGGAGGTCCGGGAAACAAGCTAAAGGAAAATAAGCAATGGAAAATCTGTGTGTTTTTAACTATTTTTATTTTGTATTTTTGTTATTTTTTTCATTTTTATTGTAATACTTTAAAAAATCTTAATAAATATCTTATATAAAAAAAAGAGATTTTCCTGGAAGTTGTATTCTGCACCTAGTATTATATGTTGAGACTATCCTACACTTTATTGCCTGGCTAATGTCTCCTTCCTTATCTTGCAGTGAAATACAAGCAGGCATCTTATACACTTACTGGGTTTCAGTAATTTCTGGGATGGAAGAGAGCGAAACATCCCCACCACTCACCTATGTCCATGGAAGCGGCTACTGTGGAGATGGGATTATCCAGAAGTAAGTGCATGGTGCTTTTAAATTGATTTGATGACACATCTAGGGATGTGAACATCTGTAGCCCATCAAATGCTGCTAGAGTACAACTCTCATCATCTCATCAGAGTTGGCTGCATTGGCCTGAGTGTCGCCTCTGGTGAGCAGGCTAATCCCTAGTTTAAGGCATAATGAAGGTGTGAAGGTAACTTGAACATTATGTAGTCCAAGCACCTACTGATACAAGAATGAGACATTGGGGTCATAAGAGATAGCTCAGTGAAGATGTTGACCCAGTTTGCAACAGCTGTGCAAATTCCATGCTAGGGATCATTAGGTAATGAAAATAAAACTGCTGATACAATATTGCCATTATTCAAATCTATGGTGTGGGCGCATTTGGGATGCAGTATACAGTTCTGGTTGCCTCACCTGAAAAAAGGATATTGTAGAGTTGGGAAAAGGTTCAGAAAAGGGCAACCAAAATGATCAATCATTACCATGAGGAAAGGTTGCAGATGGAATCTGGCTATTGGGATCTATGAGCAAAAATCTGGACTGTAAAAGTGATTACTAAAGGTTGCATAACTAGTCCCCCAGTTGATCTACGGTGCTGAAATGGTTGTGCATGCTTTTAAAAGAGCATTCATGTTTTCTTTATGCTACATATAGACTTTCGTTGTACAATAAAGTGTTTTGAGGTCTACTACTAGGATTGGAGGGGAAATAAATTCATTTCACAATTGAAGACTAACTTACCCAATTCACACTTTCAGAAATAATATGTGAACCCAAGCACAGCCAGCTTTCGATATCCACACTTCTCCAAATTTCACAGTGCAGTTCTCGCACTGTGCCCGACCCCATTCTACCATTCTCATCATGTGTTGAGTGATGTTTGGGGGTCACTTCTGGGTTCAGCATCATGTGTGCATGTGCGATCACACGTCTTTCAGGCAGGGGTGAAACTAGGCTTTTTTCACCTGGGTCAAAGACCCAGTTTGGCCCTTTGCTCATTTGCACACACACACACACACACACACACACACACACACACACACAAAACACACACACAGAGAGAGAGATTGGGAGCCTCAATGGTGCCCCTCTGGGGGCTTCACCTAGAGCAAAAAACCTGGCTAGCCCCTCTCTGCCATTAACTACAGCTCTGATTTCATGCAAGTGTTAATCTGTTGTTGCCTGTATACTAGGAAGAAGTGTGCACAAAATGAACATATAATACAAAAATGCATATTGGGGAGAATTGTAAACAGATGTGGAAATATTGAAAACTTAAGAGTGTAAAAAGGAGAAACTGAATTTGACAGATTTGCCGATCCTTACAAATGTTTTAATTTTTCTTACTTTCCCTCAATATACATTTCACTTTATCAGCCTGTAATGGGAGAAGGAAGTAGAAGAGGCAGAAGGGGTTATTTGGACCATCACAGCATTTATTTTCCCCCATTTTTGTATCTTGCTCTCAGGGACCTCGGGGAAGAGTGTGATGACATGAACAAGGTCAATGGAGATGGATGTTCCCTCTTTTGCCGTCAAGAGTTGTCCTTCAATTGCATCGGTAAGTGTCTTTGGCATGGCATGGCTGGTGGCATAACTATTCTGGCTACCAATCAGCTGTGGGGTGAGGGTGGGGAGTTTATCAGTATGGATATGTTGAGGCTATATTGCTTTTTCTGTGACTTTTCTTGTTTTCATTGGGGATGAATTTTGTGAGTTGTTGGTTTGCCGATTTTGGATTTTATGAACTTGGTATTTTTTGGTGGCTGTTACATGTATCTTGTGTTGCATGTATCTTTGGTTGTGAGCATCATAAGCTCCTTTTTAAAGCTTCTTTTTTGAAAAAAAAACAACAACCCCAGGCTATAAAAATGTGTATTTTTAATGAGTGGTTTAGTTAATAACTTAAAAACCAGGGAGAGGTAGCAGGAGTGCTTATGCACTGTCCTGACACCAGAGACTAGATGCTTGGACAGAAGAGCAAACTATCGAGTCTTGAGCTTTACAGGGCCTGGTTGATCAAGATTGGTCTGTAGGGTCAGCTGATGAAATTTTCAGGCAAGCTTAGATGGCATCCTTGAGGCACAATACTCAGTTGGCCAGGCTTGCAGTGATAACAGCCAGAGCCAAATTGCTTGCAGTCCAGGTTCAGTATCTCTGTTTCCTTGTATCATATGTGTTTATGCTTTGCACATGTTCCCTGCGGCTAATGTGTGCAAAAAGGTGAAGAAAAAAAACAACAACCCTGGCTTCATTGGACGCCCTGAGTTCTAGTATTACAAGAAAGGGAGAAAAACTCCTCTCTATCCTTTTTCTCCATGTCATGCATAATGTAATGCACTTCTATAAAGAGTCCCCTTACTTGCCTTTTCTCAAAACTACAAAGTCCCCAATTCTGTAATCTTTCCCCCTATGGAAGTTGCTCCAACCCTTTGATCAGCCAGGACAACACACACACACACACACACACACACACACACACTACAGTATTCAAAGTGCAATCTCATTGTGGATTTGTATAATGGCACTATGATATCTGCAGTCCCTAAACTTCTCTTCTTTGCATAGAAAGGGGGTTTATTTATTTCATGGCC
The DNA here is from genome assembly GCF_964270895.1 of Podarcis filfolensis. Taxonomy (NCBI): domain Eukaryota; kingdom Metazoa; phylum Chordata; class Lepidosauria; order Squamata; family Lacertidae; genus Podarcis; species Podarcis filfolensis. The sequence goes on from NC_139617.1 coordinate 42,990,749, forward strand.
ATTGGCCTCCATTTATCTGTCTCAGGAATTGTGAACTTGTGGCCTTCCATGCAAAGGGTCCCATCACTTCTGACCATTGGTCAAGTTGGATGGGGCTCATGGGAGTTTGAGTTCAACAACATCTGGAGTGTCACAGGTTCACCAACCTTCATCTATCTTATCCATCTCCAAATCATCTGCCACCATAAATCTGTCTATCATTTAGGTACTACTGGTCCATGAGTGTAGTTAGGGGGAAGCAGGGGGGGAAGCTGCCCCCCCATCAAGTAAATGTATAACTGAAAGTAGAAATAATCAAGACTATTTGAAATACTCACTGAGGTCACTTGGATGATGTTGTGCATTCTAGTCATGCAACTGGCAACCCAACTGAGTGAAAGGTGTGGCTTCCATGAACGGACCAATCGTGTCGCAGGTAGTTCAGTTCTGGAAACTGAGTCCAAACCTCAGAGTGCGAACCTGCTGGGCCTGTCTATAAATGACTGGAACTTTTCCACAGGCTATTTATATTGCAGAAAGCCCTCAGACCTCAGTCGATTATATAGTTCAATTTAGGCAAGTTCACAGTTCGGATTGCTGCAGAGTTCATAGCTAACGTTTGCTGTGAGCCAGGGTTTTATTTAAATATACTGTAGTTTCCTGGCTGTCATCGGTGTTCTAACGCCAACCTAGTCAGCCATACCTAGGACACATCAATTTTTTTGAAATGAATACAGGAAAGTTCTTGAGTTTTTGTAAGTTTTAAGACTTCAGCTCTGAAGCTGAAATACAATGCACCATGTGGAAGGAGAAGAAACTCAACAAAGAGCAGTTAGAAGAGCTGAACATAGCAGACCTAGTAAAAGAGGCAGAAATCTTTTACCCTGCCACAAAAAGGCTCTGCCCATCTCTCTTGCTCAGCCCTAGGGTGGTCATTCAATACTTTGTGGAGAATAAAGACTCAGCTAAGGTCGACCATGACAGGGGAGCGTCTCAAGGGGCTATGCTTACTCAGTGTGCACAGAAAAACTGCATTGGGAAAAAAGAGGAATTCGAGAAGGAAGTGCTGTAAAGGTTTCCACCAAATCCAAGAAAACTTGTTTTAGTGTGTGTGTGTGTGTGTGTGTGTGTGTGTGTGTGTATACACAAAAGATAAGATAAAAAGGTGTGTTCTTTGTAATTTTGCAAAATATACTTGTTAACCTCATGAACGGTACTCCTGGTGTTAATTTTTTATTTAAATTCCTAGTTTTCAAATGGCTGAAGTTTTGACAGATTTTTCTAAGCACTTGGGGTTAAAAGAAAGTAATTTCAAACAGCTGTTGTTGTGACATTTCATTCTGAATCTGCTACCTGAGGAAGAGCAGTTGTACAGCAAACAATACTTCTTCCCAGATGACTCTGGGCATTATATCTCTGGGAGAAGAATGCTTTAATTGAGATTCCTGCATTGCAGGGGGTTGGACTAGATGACCCTTAGGACCCTTTCAAACTCTACAAATCTATGATTCTATGAATGCCTATAGATAACAGAATTCTTTTTTAAATGCCTCAAATATGTGACAAGAAAAGATGTAATCCTAGTGATTGGATGAACTTCTCTGACTATGTTGTGTGTGTGTGTGTGTGTGAGAGAGAGAGAGAGAGAGAGAGAGAGAGAGAGAGAGAGAGAGAGAGAGAATGAATTGAAATGAGCAGCTATATGGAAAGAGATGTTGGAAGCAAAGCTTTCTTAGGAAGAGAAACAGAATTTGTTGCTATCTCCACCTCTTCCTTTCTTTGGCTGGGTTTCTACATGTACCATTCTTCTGACAGGCAGAAATCCAGCAGGTGGGGAGGATGTGAGTCATCAAAATTAATGTGCATTGCTTAGATCCATAAATTTCACTGGGTCTACTCTGTTAGTATGACTAGCATTGGAAACAACTCATTGTGATGGATTTCTTTGAAGCCATTTCTGCACTATATAAAGTAATTTTTAGCCTCAATTACCACCCCTATTGTCCCATTTTTTGCCTGACCTGTCCCTTATTTTACCCAACCAAAGTGGCAACCCTATGTCTCTCCCTCAGCATCTGTTGAAGCTGAGTATCATAGATATCCCTCTAAACTTTGACCTCTGCAGCACATTTAACTAAGATGGGGTAGCCAATATGGTACCTTTCAGAAGTCACTGGACTACAGCTTCTATAATCTCTGCCCAGTCCAACAACATCTCGAGAGGACCATGCAGTGGTTATTTCTGAGCTAAGCCTTCAGTCTCGCTAAATTAATTAGAACTATTTTAAGCACACTTAAGAATTGCTGTGTTAGAGGACTATATCATAGCAGTCTGGACCTGAAGAGACCTAGCCCTGAGATTTAGCTCCTAATTAATTGATTGATTGATTGATTTGTATACCACTCTTCACTTGAAGATCACAGGGCAGTTCACAACATAAAAATGCAAAAGGAGAACACAAAATACAATTTGATAATAAAGAAATAAAGGAGCACTAGATTCCTATACAAAGGAAGTGACTAAGGAAAGCTTAAGGAAGTCCTCTCTTATGGGCTGAAAGGAAGTCTTAAAAGAAATTAGAGCGCAGGTAGCCAACAGGTATCCCTCCCTATGGTTTTTAATTCAATGGAATCCAGAGATCAAATATCTGTTTTGCCTGCAGTTCAAGCCTTTTTAGCTGAGCTACCCTTTGTGTCCAAGGCCCTCTGAAACAGATGTGCAGAGCGGGGTGGGGTGGGGGTAGCTTTGGGAAGGCTGTGATCTGAAAGGGCTGCAGAGGAGAGAGGGTGAAGAATAAGCCTTTGGGAGCCAAAATGGGCCCAGCTGAAGAAGTTGACACCTTCTTTGAGATGCTAATAAGTGCCCTTGAAGAGGAATCAAAGGTACTTTATCCTTTCCTTTCAAGGGCTATAATTGCTTAACCAGATCTCTTTTGCAAGGCTTGCTGTGCCTTGATTAGCGAGGATTGCTGGACACAAAAGCTGGTCAATGTTGAAGCCATCAAGAGGCCTGTAGGTTTGCAGAGCCAGAGTTGATTATATATACTTGTGCATCCCATTTATAAGAGTTATATCCCTTCTAACTGGAGCAAAGAAATCCATGGTGACAGAACATCTGCCTTTCATGCTACCATAAATTTGTTTATTATAGTTAAAAAGGTACCTTGAGGGACTTATTGTTATTAGTTGTTTTTTACTCAAAATTTGACATTATTCAATCCACATTCAATAGAATAATTTTTTACATTTTGACTTCCCATCCTTAATGTCTGTGATGCTCCTGTTGTATTCCTTTATCTGTTACCATAACTGCCATTCATTTTCTATTGCATTATAACTTATATTGAAATCATTTATTTATTCTCCTTCCCTTGCCTATTATTAAAATCTTGCTTGTGATTTCATTTGACTGTAGTTTTTTCTTAAATAGTCCAAAAAGAACCTCCACTCTTTTTAAATTCATTGTGTATCATTTCCCAGAAGCCTGTTGCCTTTCTACAAGTCCACCACATATGACAAAGAACCCTTCTGTCTGTTTGCATTCCCAACATTTTTTTTTGATGCAGTCTTATACATTTTGGCTAATTTATTTGGTGTTAAATGCCATCTATATATCATTTTCATATATTTTTCCTTTATTGAATAGCCAGCAGTAAATGTCATCTCTATTTCCCATAACTTTCCACATGCTGCCGTCTCAATATTGTGCCCCACACGTGTTGCCCATTGTATCATTACTGATTTGACCAACTCATATTTCATCTCCTATTCTAACCAAGGGCTGCCATGCGTCCCAGAAAACCTGGACATGTACGGGATTTAAATGTCAAAAATAGCATCTGGGTGGATTTTTGCATTTCAAAGGAAATGTCTGGGTTTGGGGGGTTTTAATTAAATTTATTATTATTATTATTATTATTATTATTATTATTATTATTACTCTTATGGTGTTCCCTGGAAGCGGAAGCGCCACAGTGGGGTCTGGTCTGCCTGTACACCGGTGCCATGTCTGCCACCCCTGCCTTCGCTGCGGCAGAGACGGTGTGGTAGCCTGCACCACAGCTGCCATCTGCACAGTGCTGCCACCTTGGGGGAGCGCAAGGAGACCATTGCAACATCCACTGCGGCCTCCACCGCCCACACAGCGACACCACGGCCATTGCCTCTGAGGAGCACCATTGCAGCCCACGCCAGCCAGTTTAAAAATTAAATCCCGGGGAGAAGCAGGTGCCCTTGTGGATCTGGGGGCTGCCTGCCTCCCGATCTGGCTTGCCTTGCTTTCCCAAGCAGCCCACCACTCCACCCTTCTCTCTCCCCTTTCCACTTGGAACCGCTTAAGATCATGGGTAGGCAACCTAAGGCCCGGGGGCTGGATCTGACCCAACTGCCTTCTAAATCCGGCCCGCGGACGGTCCGGGAATCAGCGTGTTTTTACATGAGTAGAATGTGCCCTTTTATTTAAAATGCATCTCTGGGTTCTTTGTGGCGCCTGCCTGGTGTTTTTGCATGAGTAGAATATGTGCTTTTCTTTAAAATGCATCTCTGGGTTATTTGTGGGGAATAGGAATTTGTTCACCCCCCCCCCAAAAAAAAATATAGTCCAGCCCCCCACAAGGTCTGAGGGACAGTGGACCGGCCCCCTGCTGAAAAAGTTGGCTGACCCTTGCTTAAGATCCTTGCACTGGAATGGAAAGAGAGTGGGGAGAGAGATTGTGTGTGCTCATGGAATCAGGCTTTTCCTACAGAACTGAAGTGAATAAATCTTATACCAGTGGTGTCCAAACCTTTTTCAAAGAGGGCCAGATCTGATGAAGTGAAGGGCCGACCAAAGTTAGGGATAGGCCCCTGAAACGGACTTTGGACATGCCTGTTTTATACTAACCCCGCCACCCTAACACAGTGTGTGGGCATGTATAACCTTGGTTTTTAAATGGTGCGGGGGTTGGCTGGAAGGCTGAGGTGGGGGACAGGCAAGCCCAGCATATTTAGGGTGGTGGGGTGTGTGGGTGCGTGACTTCGCTGTGAGGGAAGAGGGGGATGGTGCATTTCCAAAGGTTTTTCATGCAGCCCCTGTGCAAACCTGCCTCACCTGGTTAGGGTCCAAAATGGAAGCTCAGCTGCTTCCTGCTGAAGAGGCACTCCCTGGCCACCAGGTTTTGGGGTTGGTGAGTTGAGAGGGGTGTGTGTGTTTGTGTGTGTGCTTCTCTCCCTCCTTTGATTGGCAGGAAAGTCTTGCTTCTTGACTGGCAGCATATGAGAAGAGTATATTCCTGGCAGGGGAATCACTGCTGAGGGTATTTGTTTGAGTGCAATGTGTTAAACTGGTTGCATAAAACACTCCGATTCTGACATAAAAGTACGCTTTAGTAAATGGACAGTACAGCAAAATATATGATACAACAAAAATAAAATGGAGTCCACTCTCTACCTCCTCTCAGCCTTCCCCAGTGCCAATAACAAGCTGCTCAGAGGGGAGAAAAGAGAAGCGGTGTCCTGTGAGCCAGCTGAGGTTTAAAAACATCCACCCCACTCTTACCCACCTGGGAATGGGGTGCCAGAACCATACCAGTATCTCATTGCATCAGTACTGTTGAGAAGAGACTCTTTAGAAAGGTGAAAGGGGGCTGCTCCTTCAGCCAACCAGCTGGCAGATCCCCACCACTCCCCACTATTAATATTGACACTATTATGGCCCCCTTTTAAATCTGGGGAGGACAGCAGCCTCTTTTGTCTCCTGTTTCCCCTTTGCCTGTCTTTTTTTAAAAGATGGCTTTTCCTCAGAATATACCTCTCTAGCACCTCTTTGCTATTGATGTTATTCTGTTTTGATTAGCAACAGTCAGTTTTCATTGATGAAATAGGTGATCAAAGATGCTGTTTCTGATCCACAACCCAGCTAAGTTTAAGAGGGGTGTTTTTTTTAGAGAGAGTTAAATTCTACTTCTATCTATATGTCTGTGCAAATCTAGGATACTGGCCAGTACATAACTTAACCTTGTATGTTTTAAAAAAAGGGGAGAAGGTTTCACACACACACTTGTGTCAGTGTATATATTGAAGGTTACTAGCATGGGAGTCATAATAACATCTTAATGATGGCAGGAGAGGTGTGGGATTTGGAAACCTGTGTGTGTGTGTGTGTGTGTGTGTGTGTGTGTGTGTGTTCCACAGCAGCAGTGTGACTTATTCACACATGCTTTTATTGCAGGCTTTGCTGTTATAATAGTGGTGTTCTTTTGCAGCTGAAAGCCTAGAGGGGAGAGTATCTTAAGATCAGATTTTGGAGGGGAGGGGTGCAGAAGGAAGGGAGAAAGAATTGCTTAGCTAAATGTAGATTTATTATTATTATTTAATGGCTGGATCAGAGCAAGGTGCATCTAGTCCAAGGTGGACTCTGTTCAGGATTCTAGTCCAGAATCCGTCTGCTGGGTGCTTCTAGGAAGCTGCAGAGCAGGGCACTAAAAGGGTGGCATAATGGCCTTCTCTTGGTGCTTCTCCCCCAGCACCTGGAATTCCAAGGAATGCTGCTCCTGTATATGGAGGCTCGGTTTGCTATTATGGCTAATAGGCCTCTCCTCCATGGATAGCGTTTGTGGTTTCTATATTTTTCTAAAACTGGAAACTTTTGACAGCCACTTGTCAAAAGGGCAAATGTCTGGCACTGGCTCACCGAAAAGTTGTTCCCTCATTTCCTGCAGTCCACTTCTCTCTATTGCAATTTGAACAAAAAGTTACTCTGCGCGTGTTCAGAGGCCTGCTCCTTTCTCTGTTCTTGTAATCACAGCACACTGTGGCTGCTGCCAACCCATGCTGAGGAAAGCGAAGCTCTACAGCTTGTGGTTGTTTCCTGAAAAAAGCGCAACAGTTTCAGTGATTTCCAGGCAACCCTGTTCTAACAGCTTATTATACATTTTCGAAATCAGTTTTTCTTTACCCTCTAACAGTTTTACTTAAAATTCAGATTTTTGTTCTCAAAAACCAAGTATCTTATTTTCCTATATAAGTCATTTATTTGGTGATGTTGGAGCCATCCCACCACCCATTTCTGGATTCATAACCTTCAGATAATTTTAATATATCTCTATATGCACCCCAATCTCCTTCCATATTCTTCTGAAAACATGCCTTTATTGGAGATAACCGCAATGGTGTTTTTCTTTCAAGTACATTTTTATATTGAAACTGCATATTATATAAACTTCTCCTTATAACATGATCTAAAAAAATATCTTTGTGGACCTTAATCTTCTCATACCATAAATAGACATGGCACCCAAACCTTCCACCATAACCTTCAAGGTCCAGCAATCTAGTTTCTTTCCGTATCAGCCATTCCCAGTGTAACACACTCAAACACGGTGCTTCATAATACAGTTTTAAATCCGGTAAGGAGAATTCATCTCTTTCTTTAAAATCTGTTAATATTTTAGATTTAATCCTAGGGTTTCCCCCGCTGCCAGATAATTATTTTTGTCATTGTTTGAAGCAGTTCATGTTACTTATTATTGGAATAGTTAAAAAAGAAAACATATCTTAGGTAATACATTCATTTTTATAGCTGATATTCTTTCCATCAATGAAAGTTTCATTCTTTCCCACCTAAATAAACCAATTTTCATACTGTTCCACACTTTAACATAATTATTTTGATACAACATTGCATTTTTATTTGTTACCCATATACAAAGCTATTTCATCTTTCCCCCCACCTTTATACCCGTCTCTTCTTGTAAGTTTTCTTTCTTTTGCCAATCCATATTTTTAACTATCATTTTAGTTTTATCCTTCTTTACATAAAAACCGGCTAATTCACCGTACTGTTTTATTATTTCAAAATACTTTCATTGCATTATCCAATGTCATCTGCAGATGCCTATGTCATCTGCAGATGCCGTTAATTTATTACACTGTTGTGTTATGGTCTTATTCTTCTTGTTTTATTTACCCATATTTTCTAAAAATTGGTACTCAGAGCGATTTACCACAGAATAACAGTCCGAAGGCAACAACAGAATAACCACAATGCATAATGAACATAACAATGCCATTTGCAATACTAAATCAATAATGAAATCATTAATAACTGTTGTTGATAAATTATTAACAAATCATTTAAAATACACCCATAAAAACAAATGAACTCAGAGCATGCCAAGAGGCCAGTTAATATCCCAATATAGCTGTAAAGATAATGACAGTAGTAACTTGAATAATCTTATGTAAACTGCCTGTGAAGTCAGCCTGAAAAGCGGTGTATAAAATACTGTAAGTAAACGAATAAATAAACTGCAACGAGCAGATTTCTCTTCAGCAGACAGTTTTGCAATAGGGGCCCCAGTGTTGGGTGTGCCAATTCTGGCAGCATAACTTTGCAAGGTTTCTGAGTTGAGGGGATGCAACGTGGACAATTTATTGTTTCCCTTTTCTCATATCCAGACTCCTTGGTTTATGGCAATACAAGTTGAAAAATCCCATTGGGTAATAACATGTAGCTTTACAGCCTGTTCTAACAAAATCCAAAGCTTGCCAATCTTTTGGCACAACCTTTCCATCAAAATCAATCAAATGGTTCTCTTTTTGGCCAATTCATACTCACATCCAGTTACCATCAGCTGTTGACTGCTGTAAGGTACTACCATCATAGACTGTTTGCATAGGGCAAATAGAAAGAGGGTGAAATAGCTTGAAGTAACATTTGACCTCAGAACCGCTTTTGCTTAAAGGAGCTCTAGTTCTCAGAATGTTGCCTGCTACTACTCAATGATTAATGTATGTTATTGTTGCTCTAGCACTGCGGACATAATAAAACAAAACAACATATTTATTATTTTATTTATATATGTTTATTATATTAATACACCACTGCTTCCTTCAAGGAGTTCAAGGTGGTGTATGTGGATCTCCTCATCCCCACTTGGTCCTCATGGCAACCTTGTGAGGTAGGTTTGGATGAGAGATACTGCATACCCTCCAACATTTCTCTCTTGGAAATAGGGACGTCCTATTTCACAATGATAATTTTACTATTTATATGCTACACATCTTACTGGGTTGCCCCAGCTATTCTGGGCAGCTTCCAACATATATGAAAACATAATAAAACATTAAACATTAAGAAACCTCTATAAAGGACTGCCTTCAGATGGCCCGGTGGTTGAATAACTCCATACCCTCCAACATTTCTCTAATGAAAATAGGAGCAGCCTAAGGAAAAGTGGGACATTCCAGGATCAAATCAGAAACTGGGACAACTTCTCTAAATCAGGGATGTCCCTGGAAATTAGGGAGACTTGGAGAGGCTGAAGCTGAGGCAATGAGCTTCCTAGCGGGGTGGGGATTCAAACCCTGGTCTCCCAGGTCCTAGTCCAACCCTCTAACCATTACACCATACTGAATCCACATTTTCATCTAGTCCAACCCATTGGTTCAGTGCAAGTAGAAACAACAGCATCCCTGGCAGGTGGTCATCCAGCCTCTGCTTAAATACCTCAGACTGCTCCACAGTCAAACAGCTTGTCCCATTAGGAAGCTTCTAATGTTTAGCTCAGGGATGGGGAACAGGATGTTGTTAGACTACAAGTCCTATCATCCCTGACCATTAGTCATTCTCTCTGGGGCTGCTGGGAGTTGGGGTTCAAATGCATCCCGGGGGGAGGTACACAGGTTCCCCACCCATGGTTTAGATGATACTGTCTCTCTGTAACTAGCACTAGTAGGGCCCTCCGAAGGAACCGATAGCTAGTGTCCTCCAGCTTCTGTGTGACTACTACTGCTGCCTTTTATTAATAACCGTGGTAAAGCATCTGCTTTGCCTCTTGAAAGTCCCATCTTCAATCTCTGGCATCTCTTTTGTGATGCTGTTTTCATTTCTGCTGCTCAGTCACTTGTTGCTTTCCCTGCTGGTTGGCTATGAGTTTGTTCTTTTGTCTGGGATAAGGACTGTTCCACCTGATCCTATGAGCCTTTGGTTTTTATATCTAAATCCCTGGCTTCAGTGTTACGGATAAGGTGAGATGGTTGAAGAACGTACCTGTGTGTGGGTTTCCCTAAGCTAATTAGCCAGCTAGAATCCCCCTTGCTTGGAAGAGTACACTTGCTTGGAAGAGTACAGGGGAAGGGGGCGGGCGGGTTGCATTAGCAGCTGGAAATAACCCATTGTTTCCCTCCTGGACCAATGCGGCATGAAGTGTTCCTCCTTTGCGATCTTCACCACCTTCTTTCTTTTAGAATTGGCTCACGTGCAGCAAAGATCCCTTCCACCCGACCTGTTCACAGAGCATTCGCCACAGTTTGTTTACAGGGAGGTTCGACAATCCAGTGACATCATCTGTTTGTTGAGCTTTTATCCGGATTCGCTGGCAGAGAGGTTAGACAATGCTGCTTCGAGCAAATGTCATCCTGCTCTTTCCCAGTGTATTTTCCAATCTTTTATCACAAACAACAAGCAAAAAACCCCCCTGATATTCCAGAGCTTCAAATCGACTTTAATTCTGCAGCTGGACTTTTGTTATGTGAGTGAATCCCACTGGAAATCACAACAGTGTGGAACTACTCTAAGTTATACTCAGTTAAGAACCATTGAAATGAATAGACCAAAGTTCGTTATGGCCATTAATGCCAGTGGGTCCTACTCAGACTGATATTGGTTCCAACCTATCATGTTGGGCTGTATTCAGCTAAGACCCACTCAGAGTGGACCCACTAAAATCAATGAACCTAAGTTAATCATAACTGTTAACTTCAATGAGTCTACACTGAGTAGGGCTAGCATTGGCTACCACCCATTGTATTCAGTAAAGTTTTGCCAAAAATAAACCCATTGAAATTAAGAGATTTGTCAGTCATGTCCATTGTTGCCAATGCGTCTGCTCTGAGTAAGACTAATATTGGAGGCAACCCATCAGGCTGTATTCAACCAGGTTTTGTCCATTGAAATTAAGTTATCTTAGTCACCCATGTGAATTGTTTTCGATGGGTCTGTTCTGAGTAGGTCTAACACAGAATACAACCCATACTCTGTGTGTGTGTGAGAGAGAGAGAGAGGAGAGAGAGAGCTGTGTGATGCTCTTTCGTTGCCCAGACATGTCCATACTTTTATCTCCACCACAGTCTGCTCTTGAGGCTTCCACTCATTTGCCTGTAACTCAATTAACTGCCTCTTTTGTTTTTTCCTGGCTTCCTCCCCAGCCCACCCCAGCCTCCTCTTAATCAGATAAGGCCTGGACCAATCTGCTTAGGCCATGGGAGGTAAGGAGAGGGGTGTTGGAGGAAGAAGGGGGAAAGAAAGAAAGGAGGGAGAGAGGGGGAGGATCTGTGTGGTCTCTTCTGTCAGGCTGTCCTGGCCTCTTTGGAAAACAACGGCAACACAAACATAAAGCCCAGATAAGGGATAATAAGATTGTTTTATTTCTCTCTGATGCTCTAGCAAATGCGAAGGTGGCTAGGATGGAGTAAATGAAATAATTTGGTTTTGGCATCTGGCTGCATGCTGCTTTCACACACTGCCTGAGATGCCCTGCTGAACCATGTGGGATTCAGCTCTCCTCGTAGGATCTGATAGCAGAGCAGAAGTTTGCTGTGAAGAGAGAGTACTGTGAGGTGGGGCAGCAGTACAGTTGTACCTTGGAAGATGGACGGAATCCTTTCCGGAAGTCCATTTGACTTCCAAAACTTTCGGAAACCAAAGCACGGCTTCTGATTGGCTGCATGAAGCTCCTGCAGCCAATTGGAAGGCGCGCCGGACATTTGGCTTCTGAAAACTATTCTAAAATCTTTACACTCACTTCTGGGTTTCGATCGTTTTGGAGCCAAGGTATTTGAGATCCAAGGTATGGCTGTACCAGTTTTATTGCTTCACCACCACCACCCCTCCACAAATATCTCATACCTACAAATTGCAAGAACAGATATTCCAACTAAATCTTCAGAATAACTTTCTCATGATGAGAACTGTCTGATAGTAGAGTGGACTCCCTCTCACTCACTGGAGGTATTCAAACTGAGGTTGGGTGGTCGTCTGCCAGGGATTCTTTAGCTGTGGTTCCTGTATTGCAGGGGCTGGACTAGATGACTCATGGGATCCCAGCCAAGCCCATGGCTCTTCCCTCCCCCCCCCCACACAGTTTGGAATGTGTGGGGTATCTTCCTACCACAGATAAACACGTGCTTCCTTCTCACTAGTAATAGACCACTGTCAAAGGGGTAGTGTACTGCAATGGTTAGAGGGTTAGGAACCTCCTCAAACATGTAGTTTTCTTCCATAATAGTAAGGGTGGGGAATCTTTTTCAGCTTGAGGGACTCTTTCCATTGTGGGAAACCATGCAAGAGCCACATGTCTTATATTGATGGGACTTAAGTTGGTAGGACAGATGTGGTTGCCTTAAGTGAACTTACCGTGGAGTAGTTACCTTGGATGGCACTGTAAGTCTGAATCAAACCCAATAGTTTTAAAGAGCCTATTTTAAAGCAGTTGAAGAAGAAAGGTCTGACAAACTTCTCTTGGGCAGTAGCCTAGTAGCTAGCATGTTATAATCTAGGCCCTTTCCCTTGTCCCCACTGACCACACTTCCGCAGACGGCTGGACAATGAAGAGAGGTTCAGAATGGAGCCAAAATCTCAAACATGTTAGGAACATAAAAGCCTTGCTGGATCAGGCCCATCTAAGTCCATTGTCCTTTTCTCCCAGTGGCCAAGCAAGGTGCCTATTGAGAAACCCACAAGCAGGACCCGAGCATAAATTGTGATTCCCAGTGCTAGTACTCCAGGATTTCAGTATGGGGACATTTGCAGCACTGCATAGAGATACCAGAATTTGTACCTGGAACCTTCTGTGTGTGAAGCAGCTGGCCTGCTCATTTGTGAAGTCTGAGTCCAAATGAAGACTTTAACTCAGGCCTCCCCATCTTGAGCAGGAGACATCCTGTATACTGCATCATGCTGGATCCCATTGTGGCCCTCGTCGTCGTGGTACTTGCGGAGGGAAGGTGAACCACATTAAAAGTGTGTGGATTGTCTCTTTCTTAACACCTCTGCTGGTGCCCCTTTGAAGATGCTTCTTCCAAAAAGCTTTTCTCTGAGTGGGACCTCACTGCCTCCCCCACCCTTACTTCTGTGAGTTCAAACCATCCCACCAGTTCTCTTCTCTTTAATAAATCAGAGCTCCTTCTGCCCCTGCTAATCTCATTGTTTTGGTAGACAGCAGTGCATTCAGGGAAATGATTAATATTCATGAGCTTGCAAGCTCTGTTTAGGAGAGGATCCTCTGGGGAAGCTAAAATGTTAAGTGAGTGACACAAACCTAATTTTATACATCTCCCCCCCTTCCTTTTGCTCCCCCTCCCTGCACACTCCTCCCTTTGTCATGGAGGTAATGTGCTTAAAATAAATTGATGGATGACCATCCATATTCATTATGACCATGCTTCTCTTCGTCTTCCCCATTCCTTACGCCCTGCAGAGAAACCAGTGTCCAAAAGCCAACTCTCTATCCCTGCACATCACTTATTGTGAATTCCTCCTCCTCCTCAGAATAGTAAGCAGGGCTTTTCTGAACAACTGCTTCCTTTGTCAAAACAATTGAAAGGTAGTGGTTTGTGTGTAGGGATCTTTCCAGACTGTCTCTATTTTCTAGTGGGATTAAGTCGCATACTAGCAAATTTAGGTTGTGCTATTAAACTTGATTTGGACTTCTTGAACAATAGCGCCTTCCCGACCCCCAACCCTCAGATAAATAAATAACTTTTTTTGCGATAAGCAAAGTGATGAGTAATAGCACTGTGAAGTGTCGAGGTGGCCTTTTGCTTTACACAATGTTAGCTGATATTCCCACAAACAACTCATAATGGATGTTTATTAAATTACCCAGCGCATGTGATAATTAAGAAGTGGCTTAGTCATGCCAGCCACATGACCTGGAAGCTGTACGCCGGCTCCCTCGGCCAATAAAGCGAGATGAGCGCCGCAACCCCAGAGTTGGTCACGACTGGACCTAACGGTCAGGGGTCCCTTTACCTTTTTCTCCATCATTTTAGATGTACCTGCAACACCCCAGTTTCTCATACAAAGGAGCCATTTGTGAGCATCAACCCCCTCCACTCTTGCACAGCCTGTTCTCTTAGTGCCATGTAGATGCCTATGGGGATCTGAGTGCAACAGCTGCACCTCTCCCACTTGTGTGATTCCCAGCAACTGTCATTCAGAGGTATGCTGCTTCCGACAGTGGAGGAAGATCACAGACATTGTGGCTAGTAGCCCCTGATAGCCTCATCCTACATGGGTTGGTCTAATCCTCTTTGAAAGCTGTTCAAGCTGGTGGCCATTGCTATCTCTTCTGGGAACCAATGCAATGGTTATAACTACACACTGTGTGAAGGGACACGGGTGGTGCTGTGGGTTAAACCACAGAGCCTAGGACTTGCCGATCAGAAGGTCAGTGGTTCGAATCCCCGCAACGGGGTGAGCTCCCGTTGCTCGGTCCCAGCTCCTGCCAACCTAGCAGTTCGAAACCACCCCAAAAAGTGCAAGTAGATAAATAGGTACTGCTCCGGCGGGAAGGTAAACGGCATTTCCGTGTGCTGCTCTGGTTCGCCAGAAGTGGCTTAGTCATGCTGGCCACATGACCCGGAAGCTGTACACCGGCTCCCTCGGCCAATAAAGAGAGATGAGCACCACAACCTCAGAGTCGGCCACGACTGGACCTAATGGTCAGGGGTCCCTTTACACACTGTGTGAAGAAGTGCTTTGTTTTGCTGGTTCTGAACCTTCCAGCACCCAGCTTCATTGGATGCCCCTGAGTTCTAATATTACATGAGAGAGGGAGAGTGTGGGGGCACCTTCTCTATGTCCATGAGGCAAAGCAGTGGGAGACCCAAGACTGAATATCCTTTTTTTTTTTTTTGCAGTTGGCAGAGGGACTAAACTGCAAAGGCCAGCTTAGTCCAAGAATCTGTTACTCAGAAACAACACGTGTGCATTTTTGTTCATTGTTTTTTAAAAAACAAAAGTTGGACATGTCATTATACGGTACAAGGCCTGTTGACATTGGCATGGTCCCTAAGTAAACAGGCTTGCTTAAAAATACCCTTCTCCCCACTCTCCCTTCTCTCATTTTGCCTGGCCTTTTTTCCCTTTTCTTTAAAGAATAGCTATTGTAGAAAAGGAGGTGATTCTGATGCCAGCAGCTTCATTCCAAACTGAAAGCAGGATGCAGGGCTGTGTGTCCACCCTTCTCTGCCCAGTCGGTTTTGTGCAATTTGAGCCCTACGTGGGGGATTTTGCCCTGGTTGCCAAATGGGGTAGATTGCTTTGAGTTTTTGTTTGGTTCTTTATGTGCAATCTGATAAAAGGCTGTCCTTCACAGACAAAATCATTATTGTTGTGGTTAATAAATAATGACAAAATAATAATAATAATGGCTCTTGCAAATATAGTGGAGAATGAAGGAAAGAGACATTGTTAGTTGACATCAGCAGTAGATGTATTCCATCAGTCCTGATTTAAGTAGATAGATTAATCTAAGCTGTCCATATGTCTGAGCGAGATTGACTATTATTATTTTTATTTATTAGATTTCTACCCCACTTTTTCTCCAAGGAGGTCAAGGTGATAGCATGAGGTTTCCTCCACCCCATTTTGTCCTCATAACAGCCTCAAGAGAACTAAACATTCAGAAGAACCTGCCGTACTTGTGCAAACTGTTTGCTAGTGGTGGTGGCGGCGGGGGGACTTTCTGTTGCTAGAGTTGTTTAAAAGCTGCCTATTGGGGAAGTTAGAGTTTATTTTATTTAGAAGACATTTTTCTAAAATGTCTGCATTTTGGATGTGTTAAAACACATCCAACTAAAATGCACTTTATGTGTATGTCCTGTTTATAAATAGAAATTTAAATATATATTTATATATAAATAAAATAAAAAAATAATGTGCCAAACTGGAAAAAAGAATACTGTGGTGTAGTGGTTACACTGTTGGACTAAGACTAGGGAGACCAGGGTTCAAATCCCCACTTAACCTTGGGCCAATCACTCACTAGACTACCTGACAGGGTAGTTGTGGTGATAAAATGAGGAGGAGGAGAGCTATACATGCCACCTTGAGCTCCTTGGAGAAAAGAGGGTAGATAAATGCAATAAATAAAGAAAATAAATTATCAGATATACCCATGCGTGCCAAAGTTACAGTCACAGATCTGTGTCAATTATATACCTTCCTTCTCTTCAACAATGATCATCTGGGTCATTTGGCTAGGAATGGAATCTCTGGTAAGTGCCAAAGAAGACTTTAGATTAAACCCAGGCCAAAGACTGAGTGTGGGGGCAGGAGAACAGGTGTAGGAAACTGTTATTTGAAGGATAACTAAAGAAAAAACAGTTCAACATCACATCTGCTATTTCTGAGAATGAGGCCAAAGACTTATCAGTGTTTAATATAGCCAAGTTTTGGTTTATTATAAGAAACATTTTTTAAAAAAAAAAACCTCATAAGCCAATTACAAGTATGCCCCGCCCAATTTATAATGAGGATATAAAGCAGGCTTCTTTTAGTCTAACATCTGTCTCAGTACTCTTAAAGGCCAAGCCTTCTTACCAGTGAAGACATTTCTCTCTCCTGATACAAGTTAGATCCTTGGGAATTCATATGCTGTGTTTATTCCACCAAACATCACAACTCCAAGATTGCATTTTTAATATGTATTCCCCCCCTTCTCACCGTGAACTGTTCAGCAAGCTCCTGTCTTCCATAGTTATGCCTGACTATTATTTTTGCCAGGGCAAGCTGAGTAACAGCCTAATAGGCTGTGTACCAGTTGCTGACAACAAAGAATGGGTGCTACTGTCATACAGTGGTGGGGAGCCTTTTTCAGCCTGAGAGGCACATTCTGATCAGGACAAACTTCCAGGGACCACACCCCAGTGGTGGCTTTGTATAGTAAGTCAGCTTCTTCACATGGCACCAGTGTGCCTGCCAGTACCTCTTAAGGGTAAAGGTACCCCTGACCATAAGGTCCTGTCGCGAACGACTCTGGAGTTGTGCGCTCATCTCACTCTATAGGCCGAGGGAGCTGGCGTACAGCTTCCAGGTCATGTGGCCAGCATGACTAAGCCACTTCTGGCGAACCAGAGCAGTGCACGGAAACACCGTTTACCTTCCCGCCGGAGCGGTACCTATTTATCTACTTGCACTTTGATGTGCTTTTGAACTGCTAGGTCGGCAGGAGCTGGGACCGAGCAACGGGAGCTCACCCCATCATGGGGATTCAAAGCACCAACCTTCTGATTGGCTAGTCCTAGGTTCAGTGGTTTAGACCACAGTGCCACCTGTGTCCCTACCTCTTATGGCACCCTAAAAAGTTCTCATTAAATATTCCCCCCAAATCTACAGTCTGCTTTCACTGTTGCCAGTGCCTTAGCATCTCCTACATTGAGACTACAATGCCACACCCCCACAGCATTCTGGGATATGCCACCCACTTACTGTAGCCATTTTGTGACTGGTGCCCATGGCATGTTATCAGAATTCCAAATGCACACATTCACACATGTCTCTCTATCTTCCGTGCAGCCAACAAGAGACATTATTAGAGATCAAGAACATGTTGCAGCCAGGCAAATGTGCTTGGGGCAGGAGGCATGCCCTGTGAAGGGTGTGGCAAGGGAAGAGTTCTGAGGGCTAGATAGGGATGCTTGGAGGGCTGCTTTCATGCCCTGACCTGAAGTTCCCCACCCTGATGCTGTACCTTGCTTGTGGGCTTCCTGGCGGCACTGCATTGGCCACTGTAGCAAAAGGGATAATAGACAAAATGAATCTTTGGTCTGATCTAGCAATGGTCTTCTTCAGTGGTTTTCAGTCCACGTTGACCTCTCAAAACTTCTAAAATTGACAGGCATCTTTTGTAAATGCATTTGTGCCGCAAACTGCTAAGATGGATCTGGTACCCAGTTCCCTAGGGCTGGATACAGTGGAATATGGTTCATGAGCATATACTTTGTTCTTTGCTCATAGTACTTGTTTTCCATATTCCTGGCCATCTTTATTGTCCTCTTCTGCACACATTGTCAACATGTTTCTTAAATTGTGGTGCCCAGAAATAGACTCCAGAGTGGAATAATAGTGGGACTCTTGCTTCTTCTGTCCTGGAAGTATGGTTCTCTCAATGTACTCTGAAACCACACTTGCCCTTTTTGCAGCTGTTGGATGATGACCAGCTTGTGATGGATGTCAACCCCAATATCCCTTTCATTTTTCACGCCAAATTATCTGTACCTCTCTGTAGATATTCACATTTGTATCTATTGAATTTCATTTAATGTGCATTTTCACATTATAAGAGATGTACTTTGGACATTCTATCTTGGGCACTAAAACATTTGATGATGGTCCTCCTGCTCTCCTTAGAAGGGCAGCTTGATTTTTTTTTGTAGTATCCTGCCAATGTTAAGAACATATCTTCCCTTAAAAAGAAGAATAAGATGAATGCGGTAGTTAAACCACATTTCTCCATGATTCTTCCATGAAACCAATGGAACACCTAATCTTTTCCTGGCTCTCATTACCAGTGTCATTGGGGCTGGCCAAAAAGGTAATGGAGGGCAGGGCATGCCGACTCGGTACAACAGAGCTGGAATCTGAGAAGGGGCATGCTTGCTGTCTGGGCTGCGTTCAGTGAGCTTTTTTAAAAATCAACTGTGCAATCTCTGTTTTAATTCAGACATCTCTGTCTCTCTGTTCCTCTCATCCCTTGGGCCTTTCAGACTCAGAGCAGACAGATTTATTGGGGTCTTAAACATAATCAGGAACAAATTAGCCTCCATACAGATCACATACTGGCTCGCACTAGAGCTATTCGAAAGATTTCTTCTCCATGCAAGTATGAATTAACTCATCCCATTGGATCAGGCCCATGTCCTTTCTTTATCCCAAGCATATGATTTTATCAGAGGCCTACTATTTTTTATCATCACATGGGGAAGCCACTGAGCATGATATGAAACTTGGGATTATTTTTCAGTGCATTTCAGTGCAAAGGGGGAACTGTCTTCATATATGGGTGGGCATCTGGTTAGCCCAGGGGCAGCTGACATGGTGCCCTCCAGAAGATGTTGGGCTACAACTTCCATCATACCTGACCACTGGCCATACTGAGTAGGGCTTATGGGAATTGGGGTGCAACCACATCAGGAATATGCCTTGCCAACGTATGCAAGTGGACAGTTGCCAAGAAAGTCCAACTCAGTCATGCTTGACTTGAAAAAAGGAAACTTCTAACAAAAAACAAGAGATAAGAAAAAATGGAATTTGGAAGGGAAAGTCAAGAGGGTCCAAATTCTTCAGAAAGCTCAGCTGGAATGTATACAAGAAAGCAACCACTAAGGCCAAGATTATGCCAGTGTGGTTCATGAGCAGTCAAGGAAGCTATGGAAGCAAGAAGGCTTCCTTTATGGAAGTACTGCCTAAATATGGAAAACAGAAAGGAACACAGACTTTGATGAAAGAAATGCAAGCAGCATGTGATGTGCAAAAAATAAGCTGAGGAGTACACTGCTAAAAAAAAAAGCACATTAAATCAGCAATAAAATTACTTCATAAATATTAGAAACAGGAAAACAGCTAGGGAGATGTTTGGACCTTTGAATGACAAGGGAATTGAAGGTGTGCTAAAGGAGTAAAAGGAAATTTCAGAGATGCCGAATAAATTATTTCCATCTGCTGCACCGTAGAAGATAAAGGGCAGATCTTTTTGCCTTGACTAACTTTCTCAGGAAGGAAGTCTGAGGGAGAAAGGCAAAAGATGGCAACAGGAGGTGATGTTCTATAATTTGTTGACAAATTAAAATGAACAAGTCACCAGGTCCAGATGGCAGCTGCCCAAGGGTTCCTAAATAACTCAAATTCTTAGGGACAAGTTCCAGAAGATCAGCAATTTAAGCTTCCATTCCTGAAAATGGGAAAGTGGCAAATTTGACACTCCATATATATATAGAGAGAGAGAGAGAGAGAGAGAGACAGTGGGGAATCCAGGAAATTACAACTCAGTTAATCTCTGTTCTAGGAACACTAGCGGATTTTTTTCCCTAAAGATAAAACTACCAAGCATATGGTAGGACAGCTAAGACACAGCTACTCGATGACTATATACTATCATAGAATCATAGAGCTGGAAGGGTAATCAAGTCCAATCCCCTGCAATGCAGGAATCTCAACTAAAGCAACCATGACAGATGGCACCCAACCTCTGCTTAAAAAAGAAGAGTCTACCACCTCTTGTGGGAATCTGTTCCTCTGTCAAACAGCTCTTACCATCAGAAAGTTCTGCCTGATGTTTAGTCGGTTTAGCTTGTTCCATCTTCAGTGTGACAGCCCTGTCTCCAGTACTAGAGACAGAATGCCTCTGGATAACAACTATTGCACTCATGTTCTGCTTGTAGGCTTCCCAGAGGCACCTGTTTGGCCACTGTGGGGACAGGATGGTGGACCAGATGGGCCTTTGGTTTTTAATCTTCTTATGAGCTAGCTGGGAGGTAGCCATTGTGGTACCCTCCAGATTCCATTGGGCTCTAACTCCCATCAGCCACAGCCAGCAGTGATTAACAGTGTAGTTAAAGAACATCTGGAATAACATGTTAGCACTAGGAACAGGGAGAAAGTTGGTTTAGTTTTCGTTTTAATGCAAAACACTCTAATTAGCCATTTCCAAATCAATATGTAAGCTAAAACAGAAGTTTCCTTTGTAATTTGTACATCTCCAAATGCTGCAATGCAGTTCTCCAAGCAAATAATGAATACAAAATTGTGTATATTATGGGAAAGTGTACATAAAAATGCACTCAATAGTGAAAATAACATTAAAAATGCTTAAAATTAGTGGCAATTCCCTGAAATAAATGTATACTTTAGGGGAAATTTCATACAAACAGGGGTAAGTAGAAATTCACGCTAAAACGCTGATTAATTTTTATAAGCACGATTTTTCTACATATAAAAAATGCAAACTTGTGGAGAAGTGTGGAGAATATGTGGAAATATGTGAAACTGGGGGGGGGTGGGGTGGGGGTGGGGCAAGCTCTGAGATTGATTGATTTTTCCTTTTACTAGCTAAGGCAATATTTTTCCTCCCCTAATATATATTTCAATTGATATATAACGAAACACTCTCTTGCCTTAGAAATCATTGAAGAGCAGAGTATTGTTGGTATGTCTAGAGCATGGTAGTCTTTTTTTCCTTGCGACCCCCGAAAGAAACTTTGCCACGGTCAGTGTAATATCATTTGACCTATCCTCCAGAAGGTATTTAATATGGGAGGCTTCAGATTTCCCTGGCAAATTTGCTAGTAAGGGTTTGATCAGTTGGTCCCTTGCTTGCTCATACTGCTCACAATGCAGTAGTAGGATATGGTTCATGCATTTGACATCCTGAGAACATAAACAAAGCCTTTTATGATAGGGGATGCCTCTTAGTCTACCATTTAAAACTTCCAATGGAAATACCTTTAATCTAGGTTTGGTAAATAAACACCGATAGGTTTCCTAAGACATGAGGCTAACTGAAAGTTGTGCCCGTATTGGATTCCAGCTGCAATTGGGCCACAGATTACATTGGATCTGGATTGCAGGTCGCTTTGTGAGATGTCCCAAAGCCTTTGCCTCAGGGATACAAGGGCAGTATCGTAGCCCAGTTGATACAAATAAGATTGGATTTGGGACACAATTTGGAAACTGTAGTAAAGACCGAAGAAACTTTGCCTGGAACCCAACTAACTTAGGAAATAAGCCATTGTACCAGACGTTTGAAGCGTAGAAAAGTTGGGAGACAGATTTTGCAATAAAAAAACACCTTATGGCTGATGGAACCTAATGTCCACCCCTTATAAATAAGAAAGAAGAAATGGAGTATAGCAAGTTTGCTTATCTCCGCCTTTTGGTATGCAGTCTGCCAGTGGCAATTCCAGTATTTTGAGTGGCCTTGGTTTCTAATCTTCTATAGGCAGCATGTTGCAAGCTTGTCCCTGTTTGTCTTTGATACATTGCAGGGAAGGTATGCTTGGACTGATTCAGATACAGTACAGTGGTACCTCGGTTTAAGAACAGTCCAGTTTAAGAACAATTCAGTTTACAAACTCCGCAAAACCGGAAATAGTGTCCCAGTTTGAGAACTTTACCTCGGTCTACGAACGGAATCCGAATGGTGGAAGGGCACTGGCGGTGGGAGGCCTCATTAGGGAAAGCGCACCTTGGTTTAAGAATGGTTTTGGTATAAGAACGGACTTCCGGAACGGATCAAGTTCATAAACTGAGGTACCAGTGTACTTCCACTTGACTTTCTCACTTGAGTTTCTGGGCGAATTATAACTTCTGCATTATCTAGTCTATGAATGAACTGATTTAGATGTGATCTAATTCATGTAATTGGCTGTTGTGTGAATTTGGGCTTTGTGTGTGTGTGTGTGTGTGTGTGTGTGTGTGTGTGTGTGTGTTAGAGGACAAATAGCAGCGGCTTGATCCAGATTAAGACCTTGGTGAGGGGACATAGATGGGTTTTTATAAAGTATTTGCTTCCTACCAGACTTTTGCCCCTGCCCCTGGCCTGTTATTTGCATAGAAATAAAAGGTCTCATTGACACCAATTGGAATTCCCAGCCCTGCTGTAAACAGCAAGTGCGTGGTTCAAGTCCACCCAGGGACAGCTGTGGGCAGGATTCCTGCATCACAGGGAGTTGGGTTCAAGGAATTCAGGTTGAGACCAAGCAGAAGGGGACAAAGGATGAATGCCTTTTACCCTTCCACACAAGATCCTGTTCCAGATCTCTTTCTCACACAAACCTTTAAAAAAAACACCTTGCTGATCAGGGGAGTAGAATCATATATAGTTTGGCCTCTTAGAACAACCACTTCTGGTGGTTCCAAGGGATGGATTTTGAATAATTTCATTGTGCATCCATGCAACGTGGCACAGGAAACCCCAAAATCCACATGGTTCAAGGAATTCAGTCTCCATTGCTGGTATATCCAGGGCCGGGCCAGCAATGAGACAGCTGGGAGGTGTGGCAGATCTGCCCTCTGAGGAACTAGCAAGATGAGCACCACAACTCCAGAGTTGCCCGCAACTGGGCTTAACTGTCAGGGGTCCTTTACCTTTACCTGGAGTCATCCTAGGAATCTTGGGACCATCTGCATACAAAGCAGATACTTTTCCACTGAGTATGTAAGGAAAGGGATTTACAAGGGGGAAGAAAATCAGGGGTGGTAAGTAAGGGACAGCTAGAGAACGACCTGCAGTGGAAGTTCTGCTCCTTTAAAGACACAGGAGGACACTCTTTGCCCTCCTCCCCAGCATTGGGTTATCCCCATAGAACAGGGGTGGGCAACCTAAGGCCTGGGGGCCAGATCCGGCCCAATCGCCTTCTCAATCTGGCCTGTGGACGGTCCGGGAATCAGCGTGTTTTTACATGAGTAGAATGTGTCCTTTTATTTAAAATGCATCTCTGGGTTATTTGTGGGGCCTGCCTGGTGTTTTTACAAGAGTAGAATGTGTGCTTTTATTTAAAATGCATCTGTGGGTTATTTGTGGGGCATAGGAATTTGTTCATATTTTTTTTTTTCAAAAGGTAGTCTGACCCTCCACATGGTCTGAGGGATGGTGGACCGACCCATGGCTGAAAAGGCTGCTGACCCCTGCCATAGAGAGTCACTCCATTCCCTTTGACTTTTGATCCCTCTAGTTCAGATTAGTGTCTCATTGACTGGCGCAAAAAGATCTTTCTTCAGTTGCAAGGGACACCCCCCCCTCCCTTCCCTTCTGCTACTGCCCATGCCAAATATGCCGTGAGTTGGTAAACAGAGGCCTCCAGTCTCTGGAGCTGTTCCTTTGGAAGTGCTTGTCCTTGCTAAACTCAGTGTTTCGCAAGTGTCATTTAAGAACAAAATAGTGAACAACACCAGGGGCCTGGAGCCTCTCTTGCACTGGCAGGAGGCCACTGAAATCAGCTGGGCTCTGCCAGCAGTTAATTTGCTTCATTGCTCTTTTTCTATTCCTGTGCAGAGGGTTGTTTGCTTGTTTTTTATTATGTTTATTTTTGTTTACTTATACAGTTTTACACTGGTTCTAGTCAGGTGTGTGTGTGTGTATGTGGGCGAGAAATAGGCACACGGATAGATGTAGGCAAACCACCAGATATAAAATATCCTGGGATTTCTTTTAGGGGTGGTGGTGGGAAGCTGCCTTATACGCCATCAACTCATTGGTCCATCTTGCTCAGAGTTGTCTGCATTGACTGACTCTCATTTTTCTGGCTGCAGTCCTGTCTAGAGAGGCCAAGGGTTGGACCTGGGACCTTCTGCATGCAAATCAAATGCTCTGCCGCCGAACTGCCACCCTTAATATATAACATAGCACATTTAAAACAGTAAACCACAAGAGGTAGTAGTAGTAGTAGTAGTAGTAGTAGTAGTAGTAGCAATTACCTTTGTTTAGATGTAAGCCATAACAAAGAAAACGACATTCAGAGCTGAGCCACAAACTGGGCCCTTGCCTTGCAAGCAAAGGTGTCCCGGATACAGTCTCTGGCATCTCCAACTGAAACAGCCCTTTAAAGGGCTGTTGAGCCATGGAAAGAGTCAGCCAGGATCTGGAGAGAGTGGTGGGATGAGGCAGACACCAAAGTGTGTGGAATTTGCAGGACTGCAGAGATCTTTGAGTCCCTTTCTCTACCTCAAGACACCCACCCACGTAGGAAGCAGAATAGGGAAGTTAGTCATGCCCATGAATTTCAATGTGTCTACTCTGAACAGGACTAACATTTGATTTTGTAAGGATTTTTTTTTAACAATAGGAGGATATGGAAAGCATTACATCTTTTTAAGCTGTAAGAAAGCCTTTTACAACAACAACAAAAAGTTGAAAATAAATAAAGGAATGAAGGATGGATGGGGAGATATGGAGGAAGGAAGAAGCGAGACTATGGCTCAATCATGATCTTTAATGATTGGTAGGATCATCTGAATTGGAATGTGGGACATTTTTCATCGTGAGGGCTGCACTCCCTCCTGGGCAATTTGTCAAGGGTCATGTGTTAGTGATGAGCAGGTTCTGCAGCTTCTACAAACACACCCACCCCACTCTATCCTTTGTCCAGACAAGCAAGAGGCATTGCCAGAGCTCAAGGACACATCACAGCCACTCAGAAACACACAGGGTGCAAAGTGAGGGTTGTGACTTGGGGAGAGAAGGTGTGGCTAGGATGTGGCTAGGAATGGATGTGGCCTGTGTGTAGTTCTGAGGGCCACATGTGGACACCAGGCCTGAGGTTCCCCGATCTAAATTGAACCACTCTCTAGGGGCACTCCTTGCAAGGAAACTGGAACAAACTTTGTGATCTTATCCTCAAATTACCTGATAACTCTGAATTGTACAAGAGGTAAGGGACCTCATGCAACTATTCCAACGGTAGTTCAGTGGTCTATTTTTAAGTGTAAATGCACTGAGAGTTGTTGGTAGATTTCTGAAAACATGCACATTTTACAAACGAGCTATGATACATATGTTAGCAATTCCCAGGCTCCCTCATTGTCCTCTGTCAGCTCAAGTGTTTGACAAGAAGTGAGTGTGTGTGAAGGGGTGGGTGAGGTAGTAGGTGGTACTATGAAAGCCAGACTTTGACGGAAGCAAGAGCACATCATTCCCATGCAATTTTTAAAAAAAAATTACATAATTTTTTCTAAAGGGCAAAAGCTCTGGTTTTCTGAGGGCATCATTCCCATTTGCTCATTAGGTCAAAGTACACAGTGCTTACTGGACTTGGTTATTGAGAAATGGCATTTCCATCCTTCTTGACTCCCCTTCCCCTCCTTCTCTCTCTTACTGCAGATGAACCAAGCAGGTGCTACTTCCATGATGGTGACGGCGTGTGCGAAGAGTTTGAGCAGATGACCAGCATCATAGACTGTGGAGTCTATACACCCAAAGGCTTTGTCGACCAGTGGGCGTCCAACGTGTCGGTCTCACATCATGATGAGCGATGCCCAGAATTGGTTGTGATAGGTCAGCCAGCAGCCAATCAAGTAAGGAAAGCAGATGGTCATTGGTTAAAGTGTTAAGCCGTGCATCCAAGCCAATGGGATGTTTTACTATTTCTTTGTGGGGGGAGGGTTAAGTTGCATTTCAGTAGCACAGCTCATGCTTTGCACACAAATAACTCCAGGATGAATCCCCGCCATCTCCACATAAAGGATTTTATTTATTTATTGCATTTATCCATTTTTTTCCTGCCGAAAGCTCAGTGGTGTACATGATTTCTGTGAGGTAGGTTAGGTTAAGAGGCAGTGACTGGTCCAGGCTCACCCAGTGATCCATTACAGTACGCTGGAAGCAGGGCTGAGAAAATATTACCTGAGACCAGTGGAGGCTGGTGCACATTGGGACTGGTGGGGTAAAAGATGATTGAGCGTCTGGTCACTGAACAACTCCAACACATCTGGATGGTGCAGACCATTTGAATCCCTTCCACTCAGGATTCCGGACCCAACATGGGACTGAAACTGCCTTGGTCACACTGGTCGATTATCTCCGGCAGGCTAGAGACAGAGGTGAAAACTCTTTCCTGATTCTGCTGGATCTCTCAGCTGCTTTTGATACCATTGACCATGGTATCCTTCTGGACTGTCTAGAGGAGTTGGGAGCTGAGGACACTGTTATACAGTGGTTCCAATCCTTCCTCCTGGGCTGTGTCCAAAAAGTGGTATTCGGATCCCTGGGTGTTCACTTGTGGGATGTCTCAGGGCATGGTCCTCTCCCCCAGGCTTTTCAACATCTACAGGAAGGTGCTTGGGGAGATCATCAGGGAATTTGGGCTGGGTGTTCACCAGTATGTGAATGACACCCAGCTATATCCACCTGGGTATCATTTGCATACCCATGCAAATGATACTCAGCTTTAAATCAGAACCAGTGAAGGCAGTGAATGTCATGTGTGGGTGTTTGGAGGCGTTTGGAGGATGGATTGAGGTAGAATCCTGACAAGACAGAAGTACTGTTTTGGGGGACAGAGCAGCTCTCTGGTTCTCAGCAGAACATCTTTCTATCAGCTCACCACCTGGTCCTTTGAAACAGACATTGCCAAGGATCGAACCCAGTGCTTTCCCCACCAGGGGTATTCAAGAGTACACAGTACTGGCACCTCGTTTTGTTGTTGTTAAGAAGTGTGACTGTAACAATTTCATGATAAGTACTGACACCTATTTTTCTTGGGCGGAAGCACTGATCGAACCTATGATATTCTACCTGCAAAGCATGTGTTTTACCACTCAGCTATGGTTTCTCTTATGTTTATAAGATCATGCAGCTGCCTTGATTGCAAAATAGCCTTTCTTCTCCCAACTGACCTCCAGGGCCCCACTGGTTATTACTTTGCAAACCACAAGAGTATCTTTCCCCACCCCCATAACCACTGGAATCATTCCCTCCATAAATACATAAGCAAAGCATTGTGTGGGTTGGTGGTGGTGGGGTTCTAGTGGAAACTTATATCAACATTATGCTGCCTTCTTCTCCTGAATCAGAGTATTGGTCCAGGTAGATCTGGGGTAAGAAAACAGGCCTTCCAAATTCCCTCCAGTCACTGATCTTATCCAATGTCCTATACAGTGGTACCTCTAGATACGAATGGGATCCGTTCCGGAGCCCCGTTCGCATCTAGAGGTAAACGTAACTAGCGACAGCACGTCTGTGCATGCGCGCGTCACTTTTTGCCGCTTCTGCGCATGACGTCATTTTGAGCGTCTGCGCATGTGCAAGCGGCGAAACCCGGAAGTAACGCGCTCCGTTACTTCTGGGTTGCCGAGGAGTGCAACTCAAACGTGCTCAACTCGAAGCGTATTTAACCCGAGGTATGACTGTATATTGCAACAGTTTACTAGATGCCCCTGCTGGATGGTCCAACAGGAAATGAAAGCAATGGTCCTTCTTCAATTATTTGTCACTCAACTACTAAGACAACATTTTTGAAAACTTATATTCAGAGGTGCATTGCCTCTAAACATGGCACCTTCCTTTCCCCACATCTTATCATCATTACTATTAAAGTTTATTTTTATCCTGCTTTCCAGCTCAAGGGCATCCAAAGTAGTGCACGACATATATCAAAATACAATAAAAACTATGAAACAGTACTGAGTCAAAATAAAGGGAGCCAAACCCACAGAGCCAGGGGACAAAAATAACAGCTTCAGTTGTCATAAAATTGTGATAGGAAAGTTGATTGTTTGTAGCAGAGGTGGGGAACTTCAGACCCAGGGGAAGAATGTGGCCCATGAGGCCTCTCTGCCTGGTCCTCAGAGCTCTTGCTGGCCCTGTTCTGTACTCTGAATGTGTTTGCCTGGCTGGAATGTATCCTTGGACTCTGCTAATGCCTCTTGTTTGCTGAATGGGGGATTAGAGAGGGGATCTGTGCAAGCTAGCGTACTGTACAAAGGTAACCATTACATTTGCCACTCCACCAATTTTCACCTCTGCCTGCCCATCCTTGGCATGTGACTTCCAGAAGGAAATGTGGTCCTTAGACTGAAGAAATGCCCCATCCTTGCTGGACATCAAAAACAAGACAGGGAGAGGGTCAAACCATGCCTCCCAAGGGAGGGAATTTAGCTTTGTTATCTCTTAATTTATCTCCCGAAGCAATCTAAATCTAGATTATTTCAGTGTATGTGGAATGTGTGTGTATGTGTGTCTGTTGGGTCTCAGAAGTTTTTGATATGGGCTGGCTTGATTCTCACATTCCATACTATAACATGCAAATCAGAACATAGTTATCATTCAGTTTTGTTTTTTGTTTTTTTGCTGTTTGTTTGTTCTCTTGGCAAACAAGGTGGGGTATACAGTCCAATGATGAGCAAGCTCAATGGGTAATAGTGGCCTAGTCATCCACTCTCTTAGTTGCCTCACAGGATTGTTGTAAGGATGACAGCCTCCTTCCCAGTGGCGTAGCGTGGGTTGTCAGCACCCAGGGCAAGGAAAGTAATTTGCGCCCACTAACCCGTGGATTTTAGCACTCGAGCCAGGTAGGGGCAGAGAGCTGCGAGTGCGAGTGCGCCCCCCCAGATGTTGCGCCTGGTGCGGCCGGCCCCCCCTGCACCCCCCACGCTACGCCACTGCTCCTTCCCCAAGTTCCATGGAGGAAGGGCAGAATGAAAACACAACACAACTGACAAAATCAATGAAGATAGTAATGGCAAAAAATTTCAAGTCATCAGGCTTCATAGTTGTTTTTTTTCACAAAAGGAATGAGCTCTTTACCATAAAAATCATATTTTTGACAGTCTGATTATCATTAATATATGTATTTTAAGGAATAGTTTCCAACAACATTTGTTGAATTTAAGAATGGGACAGGGAGTCCCTTAAGACCTGGGAGTCAAGTGCAGCCATCCAAACCTCTCTATCTGGCCCTTGAGATTATCCTTTGCACACCCTTTACCAGCCCTGATCTATGCCTGGCTGGATTGCACCCTTGAACTGTGAAGATGCTTGCCTGGATAGAGATACAAACTTGTAAAGAAAAAGAAAAAAGCCAATTCTAATTCTTCCATGACTGTTGGGGAACAGGTTGTCTCCAATGTTAGTGCTGCTCAGTAGAACTAATGAGATTGGTGAACGTGACCAACATAATTGCAATGGGTCTCTTTTATAATAGAACTGATTTGGATACAACCCATCTGTTCCTACACCCACTTTATTTATATATTTATTTGCCCCTGGCTCCTATCCACCACTGGACTGTGGCCCTCAGGCTAAAAAATGTCCCCCAACCCTGTTTAAAGAGGACTTTGGCATCCTAGTAAACTGTGCTTCGGATGTCGGCCTTGGTGTCGCTAAATAAAGATAATAGGGCTTTCTTCGGGGGTGAGGGGAGACGGACAAGATAAAAATGTATTTGCACTTAGTGCCAGGGAAATGCTGCATCAAATGAGGAGGAAACGACTTCTAACAATGATAGTTAAATTCAGCTTGTGCCCTGCAAGGAAAGATACATATTTTTGGCTGCTACTGGAACTCTCTCCCCTTCTCCATATTCACCCGATCCATCTGACTCAAGCCTTCGACGGGCCAATGGAACGCCACTTAGCCAAGATTCCATCCTCTGTGTGCCTTGGCTTGCTCTGCATTGCAGCTCTGGACTCTTAAAAAAGCAGAGTGGCGGGGCAGCTGGGGGAGAGAAAAGAAATGAAAGCAAGCCAGTTACGAGGTACTAACTCATAAACTATTATGAGGAAACCTATTACAAAGTTCCAGCTGTCTAGCTAACCCAGGCTCCTTCAGGGTAAATGTTGAGCCTGGGCAGAGAACTACAGTGTCCCTAGATAAGGACTATCACCTGTGGGCAGCCTCTCTCTCTCTCATACTTATCCTCCAAGGAGCTCATGGTGGTTTCCATGGTTATGTGTAAAAGGCCATAGCTCAGTGGTAGAACATCTGCTTTGCATGCAGAAGGTCCCAGGTTCAATCTCTGACATCTCCAGGGAGGGCTCGGAAACACTTCCTCCTAGCTCAGTTGGTACAGCATGAGACTATTAATCCCAGGCTTGTGTGTTCGAGCCCCACATTGGGTTAAAAATTCCTGCATTGCAGGGTGTTACACTAGATGACCCCCATGGCCCTTCCAACTCTACAGTTCTATGATTCTGAAACCCTGGAGAGCTGCTGCCAGTCAATACTGAGCTAGCAGGATCAGTGGTCTGAACTAGGATAACAGTACGTTCCTTTCTACCCTCTCAACAGTCCTGTGAAGTAGGTTTTAGGGAGAGACAGTGTGACCAGGGGCAGAGGAAGGGGGTGCGGTGGGGGTTACCCTGCGTGTCACCACTGGGGGGGGTGACAAAATGCCGGGCGGCACTCACCGTGGGGCCTGCAGCATGCCTGAGCCACACATCTCTCCTGGGAGTGACGCGGTGGCTTGGGTGCCCGCAGGCTCCGAGCTGCCCCAGATGGTCCGCCCGCTGCCTCCCCCTCAGCTGTAGGGTGGCTGAGTGGGAGGAGGCATGCAGACTCCTTGGAGGCCCCATGGAGCATGCTGCCCCAGCTGGCCTCGCCCCCGTGGGCGGCTGGCCCCACCCCAGGGCATGCATGCTGCTCCAGGCGCCTGATCGGCTTGCTCTGCCGCTGACTGGCCTGTGTGACTGGCCTGCGTCTAACCCAGCAGTATTCATGGCCAAGCGAGGATTTGCACCCTGGTCTCCTAGCACAACACACTCTGCTGTGTTACTTGTTATGCATTCCTTTAAAGCACTGGATGTTTTTGCCCTAGTTTCATAGACCATACTTTGTGAAGCAAGAGATTATTCTTGCTGCAGTGCATTCCTCCTTTGCAAAATGATAATAATAATAATTGTAATTGCTGTAACCAAATAACAGGTTCAATGTTGCAAATGTAAGAATAATGCATGAACTGTGGAGCACAGAACCTGTCATGCCACACACTATGAAGCTGGTGGACAGCAGGTTAAGAACACAAGATTACTCAGCACATAGCCCACTGAAGTATGAGTGGATCCAGAAGAGGCCACTTTTCCCCTCAAACCTGCATCTGGCCCTTGAAAGGCCTCTTTATACCATGTCCAGGCATTGGTGGCCACCTAGGTTAGTATGTATGGCTGATGAACTTCAGACAGCTTGGTGGATCACATGTTGCTCAAGGCTTCTCTAACATTAAACCAGTTTATTCAAGAAAATACTATTTAAAGCTCTAGAAGCTGTGCTATAAATAACTAAGGAATTTACATGTGTTTTTGGTGCGTGTTTAAAATAAAATGTCAACAACAGCAGCAGTGGCAAAATTAAAGCTAGAGAGAAGGTGTGAAGCTATAGGGAGATCCAGGGAGAGATTATTTCTGCAGCGTAAGAGGGAATGCCCTTGGCTCCTGCAAGGGAAGTTGTAACGAGAGGTTCCTCAGGCATGCCAAAGTGGAGACATCCCAGTTCTCAGCAAGGTCACTCCAAAGGAAGCAAATGGCTTCTCAATCATAGCAGGCAAATTTTCTTCTCTTCCTCTCCCTGGTTTGAAAACATTGTATTCATTGGCAGTGCCAATCCTTTAGGGGATTCTCTTCTAGAGGCCTATTTTACTCATTGAAATGAAACTGTGGCACAGAAATGGGGATTCTCCGCTAACATAAAAAGCATTTCCAGATAGTGGAAGCACCACTGAATATTGGGGTTGAAATAAGTTTAGGCCACTTTTTTTTTTTTAAGGAAGTGCATCACAAAAGGAGAGGGTGCCAATTTGCATAAAATTTGCACATGCTAATTTACATGTATCTGTGCAGATTTGAAAATAATTATGATAGTTAAAAGAGAAATACAAAATAGGTTTTTTTACATAAATTTGCATATGCTGATTTATATGATTCATAGAATGCAAATGTATACAATTACTATAATTTAAAGCTAAATATAGCGTATCTCTCCCTAGTGGGGCAGGCTGTGAACAGTGACTTGACCTGTTGTCCTGGTATTAAACAATGACAGACACCTTCAAGGCCCCTGGTCTCCTTTTCCAATGGTTTTAAAGCTTTTTTTAAAAAACAAAACCATCTGTCTTTGTTTAGTCTAAGGGCTGCTGATGTGACCCCTGATTGGTAGTGTGTTCCAACCCACCAGTTGAGGACAAGTGGGCTAGAAGACTCCTTCAAATCACGGGAGTGTCTAGCATAAGTTGAGCTGGTTGCTCCTCTAGGTTAGAATCAGAGGCTGCATGGCTACCAAGAGAAAGCTGAAAGTCCAGCGTAGCCACCATGGCTACTTGATAGTGCAGTATTGTTTACACTGACTTGCTGTGGGTCTCTGGGATTTCATGCTGGTGACATTCCCAAGCCTAACTGGAGATGCCAGGGTAGGAACTGAACCTTGGACCTTCTGCATGCAAAGCACATGCTCTATCACTGAGCTTTGGTCTTCCACCCAGTTAGGAACCCTGTACAGTTTGCACCACAACAATCAAGTTGCCGGGGGGGGGGCATTCACAGTGCTGCTCCCCACCTCCACATGTTTCCTCTTCCTTCTCCTCCTCCATGTTGCCCCTTGTAGAACTCAGTAAGGAGGAAGGAGGAAACAAAACCAGCATTAGTTAGCTCTGTCTCTCGGTGACTCTGGCACCACCCACTATTGGGCTCCTTGCCTTCTGCCCTACCAGCCCCAAAGGGCACCAGCCACCACAGCAATCAAAGGAACTCCCAGCCACACCCACCCTAGAGAGACACCTTCTTCTTTATCTCTTGAATGAATCTCCTCTTTTACTCTCACTTAAGAGTGCATGCAGATAAGTAAGGGGAAGAATGAAGTGAGGGTTAGCACACTCTGTTCCCTCTCTGTGTGTTTGGGTGCACAATTCAGAAAAATAGATAAAAGAAACAGCACAGCAGCCATCCAGGTTTGAAACCATGCTTGCCTTGACCTTTTTTTCTGAGATGCAAATCAAGTTTGTTTGTTTGTTTTAGGTTTTTTTTAAAGAAACAAATGAACTTTGAGGTGTTACAAAATCATTTCAATCTTACTGGTTTCCAAAGGCTCCCCCCCCCAACATTGTTGAGAACATTGTAATAGGGCCAGCCTAAGACAGGATGATACATTTAAGTACCTGAGACAAAAGCACCAAATCATGGTTCAAATAATGGGAGTGGGGCAGGGTGTTCTGTTATCTCTCCAGTCAAAACACATAGACATCACCTGAGCTACTGGTATTCAAAAGCATTACTGCCTCTGATCATGGAGACAGAACACAGCCATTTAGTGTATTTTTGGTCTTTGTTGGAAGCCATCCAGAGTGGCTGGGGAAACCCAGCCAGATGGGCAGGGTACAAATAATATATTATTATTATTATTATTATTATTATTATTATTATTATTATTATTATTATTATTATTATCACAGCTGGTAGCCATTGATAGTCGTCTCCTCCTCCTCGAATCTGTCTATTCCTCTTAAAGCCATCCAAGTTGGTGGCCACCTCTGCGTCCTGTGGGAATGAGTTCCATAGTTCAACTGGGCACTGTATAGATAAATACTTTCTTTTATCTGTCCTGGATTTTCCAACATTCAGCTTCATTGGACGTCCATGAGATCTCATGTGAGGAGAAATAGGTATCTGGTTAGTCACTGTGAGAATGCTGGACTAGATGGAGCCTTTTATCTGTTCCAGTGGTTTGCTGTTTTGAATGGCTGAAAATGGCTGTTGGGGTGGGTTATGCTTGTGGGCCAGATCTGTGTCCCCCCCACCCTGCTGACCATATCTGCACCAGACTGCAGAAGGAAGGAATTCTATTGATTAAATGCATAAAATAATAATCCCTGCACACAGAAAATCTTAGACTCAAAACCTTTTCCCTTGCATTCTATGTGTAGGGATAGGTAGATAGATGATTGATGATAGATAGATGATAGATAGATGATAGATAGATAGATAGATAGATGATAGATAGATAGATAGATAGATGATATAGATGATAGATGATAGATGATAGAAGATAGAGAGATAGATGATAGATGATAGATGATAGATAGATAGATAGATAGATAGATAGATGATAGATAGATAGATGATAGATAGATAGAGATAGATTAGATAGATGATAGATAGATAGATGATAGATAGATAGATAGATTAGATAGATAGATAGATGATAGATAGATAGATAGATGATAGATAGATAGATGATAGATAGATGATAGAGATAGAGATAGAGATAGAGATAGAGAGATAGAGAGATGATAGATAGATAGATAGATAGATAGATAGATAGATAGACAGACAGACAGACAGACAGACAGATAGATGATGGTATGGCAGAACATTATATCAAGTGATAAGTCCCTGCACTGAGAACTCAGCCTTGCTTTCATGCTTGGAGCTGCCCCTGGATCTCAAGGAATGGAAATCTCATGAGCCATACTGATACTATTCCATGACCAGCCAGAATCTGGGGCCTCTTCAGAGCAAGACACATAATAACTACCCTAAGAACTGTACTGGCATGACCTTCCTACCTGTTCCCATTCTCACCTACAAATAAGGGCCTTGTATGTGTGTTTGTGTCATGGCTGAGATTGGCTGCAAACTGAGAGTCTCCCTGGGCTGGGCAGCTTGCCATTTTCCTTCCTTGCCCCCCTACTGCATTCCCTGCAGTAGTGGTGAGAGAAGACAAACCATCCTGTTCCAAGGAGTACATGTGTGATGTGGTGGGTAGAAAGAAATTTTAAGGGGTGCTAACCTGGAAGGAAGGAGGAAATGAGAAGGGGTCACTGTCTTTCTCCACACAAAAGAACACTTGAATAATAGCCTTATATAGTGTGGCTGTGTTGTTCCTGTGTGACAAGACAGACTGGTTTATAGTGACTAATCTAGTTTTCTTCAGAGAGTATGGGTTGCAGGAGGAAGGAGAGAGATGAATTCTTGGAGTGGATGGGAGGATATCTCAGATGAGGGACAGGGCAAGGAGAGAAACAATTGGTTCAGTTTGCATTTTAATGCAAAACTCCTTACTTCACCATTTCCAGAACAATATGCACAGGAAAACACAGCCACCCTCTTAAATGTCACACTTCTCTGAATTTTGAAGTGCAGTTTTCTGATAAATAACATTTCTAGGAATCCACATATGAAAGTATGCATTTCAGTGCATATATGCGTGAAAATAGCACAGAAAGTATGATGTATTAATGAAAGCAGTGTATAAAAATACATGAGGGAAAATAATTTGCAAAAATGTGTTTATTTGAGGAAAATGCATACAAAAGTGTATATATTAGGAAAAATTCATACTCAGATTTAGACCCATTTCCATGAGGACCTTTTATTTAAAAAGAATTGCAAACTGATGCCGAAATGTGAAGTATGGAACAGGAGATGGGGAATTATGAGTTAGTGATAGGAACCAAAGTTGACAGATGCTTTCTTCCCTACTGTAGCAGATCCCACCCTTGCCACCAATTAATATGTAGCAGACTCACCCACTAACTGCCCCCAGTTAAATATGGCGCTTTTCCAGGTAGAAGCTAACTTATTATTTAAACTTTATATAAGGATGTCACAGGCTTAAGCACAGTAGTATATTCACAGCTTTTCTTAAGCTTCCGTTGCTAAAGATCTGTTGCTACACTTCAGGTAGATGTTCAGGTTTCTAGAATGGGTGGTAAAATGCTTAACTCAGCTTCTGCTACTTCAGTCTCGTTCCCTTACTTAGTTATGGCAGGTGTTACAGTTAAATACTTTTGACGCAGCACAACTTCCTTTACAGCTTAATACTTTGGTTCAGAAGTGAGGGGCACTTTTCGTCAGTTACCCACTCTCTTAGCAATCTCACACCTGAGGTATTCCATCTCTCCCCCCCCCCCCCCGG
Source organism: Podarcis filfolensis (assembly GCF_964270895.1). Classification (NCBI taxonomy): domain Eukaryota; kingdom Metazoa; phylum Chordata; class Lepidosauria; order Squamata; family Lacertidae; genus Podarcis; species Podarcis filfolensis. The sequence goes on from NC_139617.1 coordinate 43,027,105, forward strand.
CTAGAATGAGACCCAGGGAGTCTGAATTCCCACAGCTTCTCCCTCTCCTGGCTCAGACTCAGCTCTCCATGTACCTCCTGTCTGTATACTTTCCCCAGATACTCAACCTGCTCTTCCCATCTAAGCTGTGAGGTTCCTTCCTCTAGCTCAGGCATAGGCAAACTCAGCCCTCCGGATGTTTTGGGACTACAACTCCCATCATCCCTAGCTAACAGGACCAGTAGGGATGGGAACTGTAGTCCCAAAATATCTGGAGAGCCGAGTTTGCCTATGCCTGCTCTAGCTATATTCTCCTCAGAGCAAATGTTCAACTCAAATCGGAACCAATTCTTCCTCAGGCAAATCCTATCCTAATCCCTATCTCTGTCCCCGTCTCTCAAACTACAGTAAACCCTGTTGCAAATCAAGCCCTATCTCTCAACTCAGCTCAGCTCAAACCCTGTCTAACTCTCTCAAAAACCGCTCCTTTTATTCTCCATCCCAAAGTGCTGCTCCTCCCCCTTTTTTGCTAGCCGACTTTTGTACCAATTGGAAAGAGGCTGCAGCCCTCTGGTGGAATTCTGAGGGACTGCACCACCAGACCCCAGCTTTTGGGCTGCAGGTCAGTGGCAGAGCATCTGCCTTGCACACAGAAGTTCACCAGTTCAGTCCCCAGCATATCCAGGGCACGCAGGGGAGAGACCTCTGCCTGAATCCCCAGAGAGCTGCTACCAGTTAGGGTAGACCACGTTGAGCTAGAGGGAGCTACGTAGATGGTCTGAGGGTATAAGGCACCTTCCTATGTTGGGCAGGGTCAGTAAAACCAAACAGCCACTCAGTTCTGTGCGAGGAGCAGCCAATCTTTTTTGATGTCAAGGCTGGCATTCCCTCATGGTAAACTGGTCAGGGGCTGTATATTAGTGGTGGGTGGAGCCAAAGGTGAAAGTGAGTGTGGGCACCTCTGTCTGCCCCCTGCTGTTCCCCAGCAGTTATTCATTTTTAAGGGAAGGAAAGAAATTCAACTGGTGTTGCTCCTGGTGGTGTATTATACTTTATTAAACTTGCTAGTCACTTGTTACATTAAAAGATCTCCCACATATTTGAAAACACAAAGATGAGTAAAAAATACATTCTAAACACATTTACAGAGAAAACACATGCAATTACAGTGGTACCTCAGGTTAAGTACTTAATTCGTTCCAGAGGTCCATTCTTAACCTGAAACTGTTCTTAACCTGAAGCACCACTTTAGCTAATAGGGCCTCCTGCTGCTGCCGCACCACTGAAGCATGATTTCTGTTCTCATCCTGAAGCAAAGTTCTTAACCCGAGGTACTTTTCTGGGTTAGTGGAGTCTGTAACCTGAAGCGTATGTAACCTGAAGCGTATGTAACCCAAGGTACCACTGTAATGAAAAATATATGCAAAGCATCCCATAATAGCAACATAAAGCTTCAGGATAATGAGAATATTCACCCACTCATTCTCTTTCTCACCCAGGCATATACACACTGTTCATTAATCTGTCACCCAGTCACATATGCAAACACATAAACAGAGTCTCCCCCACCTCCACCATCAGCTTCTCTCTGTTCCTCATTTGGGAGCCCCAGACTCTACTCTCTCCCATCTGTTTCAAAAAGGAAGACAGACATTTCCCAGGGATTAATCTTAAAATGGCCAAAGTGAATGCCTGTTTGGAATGAGGGCAGTGCTGATCATGGGAGCATTGCCTTCCCTCTCATTTGGCTTCATTTCCCCTCTGTGGTGTCGTCATTTGTTTGATAGCTGCACTGTGTTGCCATGTCCTCAGCACATGGCACCCATATGATTTTTCCTGGGAATTCTCTGTTTGCATACCTCTTCCAGGTTAGGGGGAACCACCTTGGCATCGAGGGCCATACCCAAGGCCCCTCAAACTCTTGCGGTCAGCACTAACCCTCTAATCTACCTGCTAATGCTGAAAAATGTAGGGATAACTCCCCTGATGCTAGCTAGTTTCTTCCACCTCCATTCTGGATGAAACAATTGCTCAAAAAGTTGCCCAAGAAGGTGCCTCTGATGTTTGTGCATTGAAGAACTGTGGCTTCCCCCCCCTCCACTCACCTCTTACTAAAACATAAACAAACAAGCTCCAAGACATGCCACTGTGTAGCTTCACCAGAGTTTGCACAATTCATCTTGCAACAAAGCCTTAAGCAACAACAACAAAGATCCCTTCCTTCTTGCCTGCATGCCACCAGCCAATCAAGCTAGGATAAAAAATATGCTAGCAGGCTCTACTTGATTGACTTCAAACCACAATAATGAGAGGAAGATGGCAACAATGAGGGAGTGTAGCCATGGTGGTTCCAGAACAGGGCCAGCCATAGCCTTCTCTGTATAATTTGGTTTCGTGTTCTGTACAAGAAAACATGTCAAATATGAGAACAGCACTCCAAGATTGTAATGTTATTGCAAAGCCACAAATACACAGACATGCAAGTCTGTATTCTCTGGCATAATGGAATGTCATCCCCAAAGCCACATGTTCATTTTCTTCAAGCCTGGAAGTTCAGCTTCTCAAGTCAGCAGTGGAGGGCACTTAAAAAAACCCCAGCAACGCACAACTCAGTAATGAAGCCTCCTTTGTTTTATTGTCCACACTGCTGTAAGAAATATTTTCATACTTGACCATCTTGGCAATGAAGATTGCAGAAATATATTTTATGATCTACTCGCCTGCCCTGTTCATTGTCATTGACAAATTCAGGGTGCATCTTTAAGGACAGCATAAGAACCTGAGAAGAGTATTCAGAAGTATTCTGAAACATGGCTATCTCCAGCTGCAAAGGCAGAGCATAGCCAACATGGCTAGCAGCCATAAATAGCTCTCTCCTTCTCCATGAATTTGTCTAATACTCCTTTAAAGCCATCTAGGTTGGTGGCCATCACTTCTTCCTGTGAGAGCAAGGTTCATAGTTTAACCAAACCCTGCATTAAGAAGTACTTTATTTTATCTGTCCTGAACCTCCCAGTATTCAGCTCCACTGGAAGCTTCAGTCATTCCTTCTTCCTAAAATCTCTCCTCTCTGGCTTTCAAGGCCAAGAGGCATTGTCCAAGTTCAAGTACATATTCCAGCCAGGCAAAAGCTATCATGAGCCACATAGAGATGGGGTTAGTCAGGCAAGAGGAGGAGTAGGAGGTGCTAAAGTCTGATAATCCCAAGGAAGGTCCTAGTGAGTTGGGACAGGCTTCAGACCCAAGGGGACTCAGAACTGTTAGAGAGAGCAGCTGTGGGTCCTAAGAATTCAGATTTGGATCCTGGGGAAGGACCAAACAGGATGTGGGGGAAGAGTCCAGCTCTTGCATCATTAGACACTTCCAGTCAGGCTCCACTCATGCTGCAACTGCCTCTTCTGCTTCCTTCTGCCTATGAGTGGTCATCCTTAAGTTTGGTTTTGGGCCAGCACAAGTGCAAACAGACCCATGCAAGCCAAACCCACTTGGAGGAGTACCCATTTGCTTGCCCATCCTAAAGATGCCTCTCGCTTGCCACACTAGAGCTCTGACCAGCCCACTCTTTAAAAGTAAGGTGCAGGGGCATGTCACTCATTGGATCAAGATATTAGCTTTCCTAGCAATGCAATCCACCTGACATGCCTTTTAACCCTTGTCTTACTTACATACCATACTGATTTGAGCATTAAAGATTTTGGCAGAAACCATAACCCAAGTTTGGTACTGCTCGAGCCCTCTGCCCCCAAGCTCCTGAATCCTCCTCTTTTCCTAACAGGTCCTGCCAGCCTTGCCCTGTTCTGGATGGCACCATGGGACCCATGACACACAACCACCCACTAGACTGGTTGCACATAAGAAGGGAAGTGTGTTGGTTCTGGCTGAGGGCATTCGGCAGTTGGTTGGTCAGTGTTCCATCCACTTTAATGAGCCTTTCTTATGAGCCTTTCATAGCCTTTCAAAGGAAACACATCCTCCTGGATTAGGCCATCAGTCAATTTATCCCCATCTTGCCTACTCTGCACTGACTGTCCAAAAGACCTGAGATGCAGGCCTTTCCCAGATCCTGTGGCATTTTGCATGCAAGGCACATGCTGCACCATTGAAGCACATCTCCTAAAACAAGGATGGGAAGCCTGCAACCTCCAGAGGTTGCTGGACTGCAACACCTGATGATTTCTGACCATCGGGCATGTTGGCTGGAGCTGATGGGAGTTTGAGGATTCCCCTCCCATTACCCAAATACTCCTTTTGATTTCCCCCTCCTGTCTCATGTTATGTGTGATTGGGGGCAAGTGTGAGTTTAAATGAGGGATGAGGACATCTGTGGTCCTCCAGATGTTGCTGGATTGCAATGCACCATCATCCCTGCTGGTTCAGGGCTCATGTAGCTGGAGGACTACCCAGGTTCTCTACCCCTGCCCTAGAGTAGTCAGACCACATCATCTTCCACCCTTGAGACTTCAGTTCTCTGAGCACCCCTAGCAGGTACTTCTTTTGCTTTTTAAGTACAGTAATCAACTGAGTGAAAGATTGTCAGATTAGGAAAATGGGAAGTTGCCTTATGCCAAGTCAGCCTAATAGTAACATTAGCTCTATATTGTCTACACTGACTGGCAGCAGCTCTCCAGGATTTCAGGTAGGGTTCTCTCCTTGCCCTACTTAGAGATGCAGGGATTGAACTGAGAACCTTTCTCATTCAAAGCATGTGCTCTGCCTTCTGAGCAGCAGCCCTTCCCCAAAACAACATAGGAAGTTGTCTTTTGCCCAGTCAGTCCATTGTTCTCTCTAGATCAATAGTGTTTACACTGGTTTGCAGGGGCTCTCCAGAGTTGGAGACATTCCCAGTCCTATCTGGAGATGATGGGTTTTGAACCTGGGACATACTTTGTGCAGAACACATGCTGTACCACTGAGCTATGACTGTTGACTGTGGGGTTGGGTTGCAGGAAAACTGTACTTGGATGCAGATGAAGTTGGCTCATGTGCCAAAGGAAGTAGACTTGCCGCTGTTTTAGGGAGAGCCTGTGAGCTGGATGGTCTAGCCTCTTGAGCTGGAGTGTATTTATGTGGTGGAGGTTTTGTTACTCAGCACTTTTACAATGACAGCTGTAGAAAAGAGTATGTTTTTTCTGATTTGCACACCACTACAAGGCCCTGTGCCTGGTATTCACAGAGAGGGGAGGGGAGGAAAACCCACATCAAACCACAACAAATGCTTAATTCTAAAGTCTTATGCATCGAAATGTAGTTTGATAATTAGATAGGAGAAGGGACACCATCACAGACAGAAACATCCAGCTTCTTTCTTTCTATCTCTATGTGTCTGTCTCATACAATATAATGCCATGCATAGTAAAAGGAACCCCTGACCATTAGGTCCAATCGTGGCCGACTCTGGGGTTGCAGCGTGTATCTTGCTTTATTGGCCGAGGGAGCCAGTGTACAGCTTCCGGGTCATGTGGCCAGCATGACTAAGCCAGGTCTGGTGAACCAGAGCAGCTCACAGAAACGGCGTTTACCTTCCCGCCGGATCGGTACTTATTTATCTACTTGCACTTTGACGTGCTTTCGAACTGCTAGGTTGACAGGAGCAGGGACTGAGCAACGGGAGCTCACCCCTTCACAGTGATTCGAACCGCCAACCTTCTGATCGGCAAGTCCTAGGCTCTGCGATTTAACCCACAGTGCCACCTGCGTCCTTACTCACAAATAAGTCTCCCTATATCCTAAAAGACCAAAGGAACTACTTTCCAAAAACAAATGAATTATTTATGTCCTCACCATTTGAAACAATTGTTTTAGCCTTATGCAAATTCATGTTGATTCCAACTCAAGAGGAACTGGTTCTTCTTATCTGCAGCAGAAGCCTGTTGTAAGAATGCTGATTGGCTTGCCCTTGTGGCAGTCACAGTCACTTTCCCTCTGACCTGCACTTCCCAGCTGGCTGTGCAGAGTGCTGACTGACTAGCCCTTGTGGCAATCACTGGGTCACCTTCCTTCCCCTTGTGCTTCTCAGTTGACTGTGCCATCTTGGTTGGCTAGCCCTTGGGGAAATTGCAAAGCCACACTTCCTCCCTGCTTTCCAACCAACTGAGCAGAGTCCTAGTTGGCTGGCCTTTACCTTTGTGGCAATCAAGGAGCCTCCCTCCGCCTCAATGTTTTAATTTTAAAAAGGAGCTGTTTTAAAAGAAAGGCACCAAGTAACCATGCCAGGTGCCTGCTTGGTTTTTGAAGATAAACCTGGCCAGAGCATGAAGGAGAAGCAAAAATCTGCATTGAATTTGGATTCAGACACATATGTTTGTAGAGAACTGAATGAAGCAAGAGGCAGAGTTCACTCATTGGCTCCTAGAGGGCTGCTCCTGGAGGGCTGCACATTGGTGGCTGATGCCGATTGGGATTGTTAAGACAGACGGTAGGTGGAGCCCAACGGTAGGTGGAGCCAGAGCCACTGGCAGTCAGAGCTAACTCATTCTAGCTTTCCCCCCATCCTCCTTCCCCCTGCAGAGTTCTGCAAGGGCAACACTTAAGACTGAGGATGAAGAAGCTGCCAGGCAATGCCACCCCCTGGACTGCTTGCAAGTAAGAAGGCATGTAGGCAGAAGCTGGTTGAGGAGACATTAAAGTTGATGGGACAGGGCATCCATATATTGTTAAAGTAGTACTCTAAGAACATAAGAGAAGCCTGCTTGATCAGGCCAATGGCCCGTCTAGTCCAGCATCCTGTCCTCAGAGTGGCCAATCAGATGCCTCAGTAGAAAACCCACAAGAAGGATTTGGAGCACAAGAGTACTCTCGCCTCCTGTGGTTTCCAGCAACTGGCATCAACTTTGGTGGCCACCAGTCTCTCCTGCGGCAGTGAGTTTCATAGTTTCACTATGCACTGCATGAAGACATACTTTCTATATGTGTCTTGAACACATTCAGCTTGAACTAACACTCAGCTCCACTCTTTTCCAATTCGTCACACTGTCCATAAGAGCAGAGAAGGAGGGGAAGTCAGTATCCTCCCATCCACTTATCATCTAATCCACTTCGCAAGAGAATGTCAAACTCGCTCTCTAGTTTATGCAGTGCATTTTATTTGGGTATTAACCATACTGGACGCATTAAAAATGGTTGTTGGTTTCCTCAGGCATTACTCACCGGGTATGAGAAAGTTCTGTTCTTTCGACACACAGCTCTGTTTGAAGTGAAAAATTGTTCTCTTGACCTTTCTTGAATGAGAAAGTGTGGTCAGAGCTGGTATTTGCTGCTTGTGCAGCTGTTTACAACAGCCGACGCCTCTTGCCCAGGAATCTCCAGTGAAAATATTGGGGGAGGGTCTTAACACGGATCCAGAAGGCACAGGAAGGTCAGCAATAAGTTTTGGAGGGAGGATGGGGTAGACAGATGGGTGGATATGGGGCTTGATTTCAGCATTGCCAAAACTGGCAACCATCAGAGTATAGGAAATCCGTCACAACCATGGTCCTAGGACAGGGAGGTGGAAAATTGAGGTTTTCTCTCCATCTACTGTTGCCTGCTAACAGAGCATTTCATTATGGACCTGGCCCAGTTGAGAGTGGTTGAATCCAGCTTCCATAAATGAGATACTGCTGCTTTCCTGTCAGGACTTTTGCAACCATCATTAATCCACTCAGTCAGTATTCTGCCTATGCTTCCACTCTTGGTCATACACCCCTTTCCCAGCAAGCAGATGTTACTGGAGGGTTCAGCTGTGAACTATGTTTTTCTCCCCTATGGGCATGGCAGTTTTGCTACTGCTATAACCACCAGTTTGATGGTGCCCAGACTGTATCGCCTGCATTTACCTATGCCATTGTGAAATACTACATTGTTATTTTTATTATTACATTTATATTCCACTTTTCCATCAGGGAGCTCAAGGTAGCATGCACAGTTCTACCCCTCCCCAGTTTCATCCTCACAACAACCATAGGCCATGCTGGCTGGGGCTGAAGGGAGCTGAAGTACAGCAACATCTGGAGGTTCCCAACCCTTTGTTTATGAGTATTCCATGGCCACTGAACATGCCCAATCCTCATCAGGCTGTTTCAAGCATTCTCTCCTTTAGCTGCCCTCCCTCAGGCTGGTAAATTCCAGAAACACCCAAAGGGCCACAGGTTCCCCATCTCTGATTTAAATCCACTCGCTTCCATGAGAGGTGGAATTTGCCACTGTGATTTGCTTCTCTCAAACTCCTTTCTCTGTTATTATCTGCTACTGAGATCTAGCACATCATTTTATTTTGTTGGAGCACAAGCATCCTGTCCTTGCCTCAATGGACCAAAGGGTTGGATGTTCCTTCTCCAGAACTTCACCCTGTTTGCCAAGGAGCTGTGTGCAATTCAGCTGGCACCCGCCAGCTTGTGGATGTACATGGAAACTTGATCCTGCTCGCTTGTCCAAGTGGAAGCAAGCCATTATTTACACTTCATTCACAAGAATGGTCCCCACTAGGGCAATCTCAAGCAGGAAAAAGGAACAGATGACACAACTTCTTTTGAGCACAACAGATTTGCCTTCCAAAGTACCAGGCTTAAATAAACAGTGGCCTTGTGACATCCAATGTTAAATATAGCAACTGATTGCAAAATGTCCTCATGTACTGGGCAAGCTAGTACTTTCTGTTTGAGCTGCGTATCTTTGTCAAACCTTACGGTTCCCCAAGTACCATTTGGGCCTCTGCAGTGGATTTAGAAAACAGGAACATAAAATAAGCCTTGTTGGATCAAACCAAACTGTTAAAGGGATAGAGACACAGCAACCCTCCAGAAATTGTTGGATTGCCACTCCCATCATCCCTGACTTGTTCTCCATGTTGGCTTAAGCTTATGGGACTTGGAGTCCAACAACAACTGGAAAGCTACGGATTCGCCATCATTGACTTGGCAGTACAGCAGCAGTGAGGAACATGTAAGGAAGCAGTAGTTTCCTTGCCATCCTTTGTTAATTGCAACCAGCACTGTTTCCATTCTGTTCCTGTTAGCTTCTGAAACCTTGCTGTCCAATATTACATAAATTAATGTAATTAATTATGCAATTAATTTCCAGCAGAAGGGAAATGTCATGAACAACACAGAAAATAAGGTAATTATTTGTGTGATATTTGCGGGCTAAAAAGAAAATCAATAGCAAATATTTCTTTACATGATTTCTGTTTCTGACCTCAGATGAACAAGCAGATTGTGGCAATTGCCACTCCTGTTCCTAATTGAATTCTCTGCCATCCCTAGCTCCACCTCCCATCATCCCCAGGCCATGCTGGCTGGGTTTGGTGGAAGTTGGAGAGCCCTTAATCACTATCCTTAATTGCTATGTCATGCATAGTGCATTTGTCAGAGTCTGGCCCTGCATAGCTGAAAGGTATGGCCCTCTGCTTGCTGTTGGACACAAATTCCCATCAGCCTCAGTCAGCATGGCTAATGGTCAAGAATGAGGGGAGTTCTAGTCTAGCAACATATGGAGGGTCCCAGTTTTCCCATCCCTGATCCAGTCCAATAACTTGTTTCCAACAGTTGCTAATATGTTCTACCATGTTTATGCCAAATCTGCTTGTGCAGGGACAAGAATTAAGATTCAAATGAACTGAAATCTGCAGCAAACTGGTGCATTCTTCAATGCTGGGACTCATTATTAGAAAGCCAGCAATCAAGAGGAACAGAATGCAGGGCCCAGTGAACATAAGGAATATAGTAAAGGCACAGGGCAAGTGACAATCTGCTCATAGATTGTACAGTGGCAGAGTTGACTCCTAAAAAAAAAGGAACTTCCCTTGGGTCACCCTTTGTTTGGCAAGCTACATATGATTGCACATTTGCTTGTGAGCTGCTGATGTCATCCTCAGGACCAGAGTCAAAGAGAACGTGTTGGCTCAGAGAATTGGCTCAGTAGCTGAACAGGATGACCTTGTTCATAATACTGCGCAGGAGGCAGAATGGTTTCCAAATCTTTGCACCAAATCAACTTCTTTAGGCTGTATCCTGGGACTAAGCCCTGTTGAATACACAGGGACCCGCTGCTGAGTAATCATGCATAGGATTACACTGATGAAACTGAAGTCTACGTAGTTGCTCCTGGACAAAGGAGGAGTGGAACTCCATATAAAATTGGCCCATTGGTTCAATGTGGAAAAGTCTCCTTTTGGCTGAGCCACAGCAGTCGCCTCCATATGACCTGCTTATTGAGCATTCATCCTGATTTATTTACACAGACTTTGTAGGGAGGTCAGACAAGACTGGCTATTTATTGTGCTTTCATTGTGATTTGTTTGTGGGGAGGTCATCTGAGGTTCCATCAAGCAACTGTGATCCATTACATTTCCTTATCACTTTTCTTACTGCAAAAAGTCCGAAATGGGGGGAGGGGGAGGGGAGCAGATTAGATGCACCAGAATGACAAATCAGCTTTCATTCTGTGAATTGAATTTGCTGGCATGTGATTGAATCTCACCTGAAAATAGCAACAGACTGGAAGCGCTCAGTGTCTGTGTGGATCAATAATTGGGGTTTTTATTTGTTTGTTTTCTTACTAGCATGGGAAATGCTTTCCCCCAAAAGTTAGCAATCACAATGAGGCTTGTATTTATTCCCCATCCCTTTAAATTGCTTGAGCTAAGAGACTTGCTCACTCCCCATTTGGGATGGCTTGGCAAGGATTGTTTGTCAAGTTGGTTGACAGATTGAGCTGCACACTTGAAGGACATCCAGAATGTGCTCAGTTGAAGCCAGCTTAAAATTCACATGATCCAGTTAGGGGTAGTTTAGGGATATGGTTCAGTTTCAATTTCAGTTTCTCTCAGTTTCTCAATCTCCCAGTATTAAATTCTCAACATTTGCACATCAGTTTGCTAATTCTTTTTTTAAAAATGTCCTCACCAACATTTTAGCCTGAATTTATTCTAATGTACATTCCCCCCCCAAAGCAATTTCCTATGAAACTGTGAATTAAGTAGGGTTGCCTTTGAATGGAAATTATATTTCTTCCCGTCTTTATTTATCAGGTAGCCTTATTTACTATGGGCAGCCCCTATTTTCTCCTCCCTGTCCTTGGTAAATCTCTGCTTCCAGTTTATCTTCAGCCTTTTGTTTATTTCAGGAACATACACCCATCCCACTTCAATAAATTCCAAGGGTAGCTTACAATGATTTCAATTCACAATAAAAACTAATTAGATTGCAGACATTAAAACACCACAATGGAAAAGAACAACAGGAAAGCTGTTGGCAGGAACAGCAGTAACTTAAAAGCAGCACAAAGCTCCCAAAAAACTTATGCCTTTGGGAGATGCCTTGCTAAATAGTTGATGTGACTTTCACAGAGATGTCCAGTCTCTAGCAGTTAACAGTGCTGTCCTATACATATAGGAACATAGAATGCTGTCTTATAATGACTCAGACCGTTGGTCTATCCAACTCAGTATTATCTACACTGACTGGCAGCAGCTCTCCAGGGTTTCAGGCAGAGAATCTTTCTTAGCCCTACCTAGAAATGCTGGGGATTGAACTTGGGACCTTCTGCATGCAAAGCAGGTGCTCTGCCACTGAGCCAAAGCTGTTCCCTTGAAACTCTTAGTTGGTGGGCAAGCATGCACGGTATCACCAGAGCACATCCATGGGATTTCATGTGCATGATCACACACGGTCCTGCTGCACATGAAGTTAGTCACATTAGATATCGGCAAGAAATGCAGTGCTGCTTCCATTTTCATAAAAAATGACACCACAGCTAATTCACAGTTATCAAACCAACCAACAAACAAAAATGTAGCCAGCCTTCTGAATTCACACTTCTCTGAATTTTGCAGTGCTCCAACCAAGAAATGTGAACAATAATGCATATATCAGTGGAAAGTGTGCACAGAAATGAAAAGAGATGGCAGAGGAGATGTGATAGCCTTCTTCAAATATCTGAAGGGCTGTCACATGGAAGGTAGAGCAAGCTTGTTTTGTGAGGGTAGATGGAACCAATCAATTCAAATGGCAAGGAGATTCCAAGTAAACATCAGGAAGAACTTTCTGAGGGAAAGAGCTGTTTGACATTGGAATGGACAACCTCAGAAGGTGGTAGACTCTTCTTCATTGGAGGCATTTAAGCAGAGGTTGGATGGTCATCTGCCAGGAATTCTTCAGCAGTTATTCCTGCATTGCATGGGGCTGGACTAGATGAAATTAACACGCAGAAATGCATTGTATCAGGGGTGCCAACTTGAATAAAATATTGTGGGGGTCCGGGTAATTGATCACACGACACAGTGCATCCACACCATCTGAATGGGAATACCCCTTAACTTTGTGGGGACTCGGCTCCCTCAAATATTTTGTTGTGGGGGCTGAAGCCTCCACGGCCCGTAGGAGTTGGCTCCTATGCATTGTATTAAGGATAATGCTTTGCAAAATTGGATATCTTCGTCAAAGCAGCAAACAAAAATGCATTTGTTAAGAGAAATATGCACTCAAAGTGCTGGTAATCTTCAGGATTTTTTAGTTTAAAAATTTTTTGGCTGCAGTAATGCGGAGACCGGGATACATGATTGCAAAAAAGAAAAGAAAAGAGAGAAACAAGAAATTAGAATTGACAGATCTGCCCATTCCTAAGTCTTCCACAGGGGTGGAGAAGACAAGCAGCAGCACTCTGCACTGGAATGCCTCCCTCTCACAGAACTTGAAGAAAGGGGGGCATTTCTCCAGTGGCAGAAGTGGTGGGTGCTGTCTTGGGCACCTCTGCAGCCTTAGGTAGCTGCTTCATCTCACCTCATGGGCAGGCTGGCTGTGCTTGCAGAACAGACATGTTGCAGGCTAGAATGGAAGCTTGCCTGCTTATTTATTTATTTGTGTATTTATTTCCTGCAATATGTACATCAGCAGTATGGTCTGCTGTTAACATTTTGAGACGTGTACATATTGTCACCCCACCCTCGCCTCCCCCACCCCAGGCATGAAGTCGAATTGCATTGGAATTGGCTCCACGCAGGTCGGGGACACTTTGTATAGGGAGGGGGCAGTGGGAGAAAGAGCATGAGTTGTGCACAACTGCTATATCACTTTCCCTCTTCACCCGCACCCCACCCGGACACATTCCTGGGGCCTGTGGGGTGATAGAAAGAAAGCTCAGAGAGTAGGAGCTACTTTTTGTGGAGGGGGTGGGGGGAGTGGAGAGAGTTGACATGTTGCCTTATCATTAGCAAATGCTGGGCTAAGTGAGTCAAAGGGAAACCTCATGGCATCCCCCTGGGGTTGGAAACATAATCTGTGCCTCCCTCTGCCCTCGTTCACTCTGTCTCCTGCTCTCCACACAAACACGCCCGCCCGCCCGCCTCGCACACATACATACAGTGTGTGGGTGGAAGGAGGACAGGGCTGGATTTAGAACCCACTGAAAAGGCAGAGACAATGTTAGATGCCTCTAATTGAAAGCAGCTTTGGAGGGAGAAGTTTGATACAAGATGCCAGGAAAACAGACGCATAGGCTTCCAGTTGAGAGGAGTAGAAGGCAAATTTGTCATCCGGCATCACATGGACAAGTAGGGAGAAAGAACCCTGTAAAGCTTAGTTGCCCAGGAGTCCAAAGGGCCACTCATGATACCTTCCTGAGTAATTGAGACCTTTCTCCCAATTTGGCACTCCTAGTGGTGCAGAGCCTAGGACTTGCCGATCAGAAGGTCGGCAGTTCGAATCCCCGCGATGGGATAAGCTCCCGTTGCTCGGTCCCTGCTCCTGCCAACCTAGCAGTTCAAAAGCACGTCAAAGTGCAAATAGATAAATAGGAACCACTCTGGCGGGAAGGGAAACGGCGTTTCCGTATGCTGCTCTGGTTTTGCCAGAAGCGGCTTAGTCATGCTGGCCACATGACCCGGAAGCTGTACGCCGGCTCCCTCGGCCAATAAAGCGAGATGAGCGCCGCAACCCCAGAGTCGGTCATGACTGGACCTAATGGTCAGGGGTCCCTTTACCTTTACCTTTAGTGGTGCAGCATTAAAACTGCTGGTGCATTTTTGCAGTGCTAAGCAAGGTCTGGTCTGGTTTCAAATTGGATGGGGAACAGTGTGTTGAGATTCCTGCACTGCAGGAGGTTGGACTAAATGACCATGGGTGTCCCTTCCTACTCTACAGTTCTGTGATTCTATGATCTACAAGGGCTGTAGCTCAGTGGCAGAACATCCACTTTGCATGTAGAAGGACCCAGGTTCAATCCCTGAAACCCTGGAGAGTGGCCGCCACATGGTGTAGGCAATACCTAGCAGAGGGTAAAAGAGAATGCATCCTTAATACAGTGTTAGATTCTGCCCACTGCCTCATATGTGGTCAGCTGTATTTTTACCCTTGGATAAACAAGTGCCCCCGTCTCTGGTAAGTGTAGGTAATGCTTCAGTAAAAATGTTCTGAGAACATCTGAGATAGGTAACAGTATTTATGGTATTCTTTCTGCTTGTTTGTTTGTTTGATTTCTGTACCATTGATTGTTTAATTAGCCAAAGGCCTGGGAGAAGAGTGATGTTTTTGCCTGGTGCCTAAAGATATTTAACAATGGTACCAGGTAAGCCTCCCTGCAGAGAGCATTTCATAAGTGGGGGGCCACCACAAAAAGGCCCATTCTAGTAAACATGTTATATAATTATGAGACTATCAATGGCCATAGCATTATTCCTGCCTATATTCTCCCTCCACTGTCAGAGGCACCATGGGTCTGAACACTGGTTGCTGGAAATCATAAGTGGGCAATTGTACTCATGTCCTGACCTAAGCATAACATTCAATCATTTCATGGAGACAGAGAGAGAGAGACCAACTCTTGCAGTAAACAGCTTTTTCAACTCTACACCAGAGAATTTTGGACAACAGATAAAGATGCTTGTCTCTTCAAGGTTGCTTTCAATGCTTCTGGGCTGATTAAAGACCCTGGTTACCCTGTACCAAGTTAACAAGAAACATCCCCATGGTTCCAAGCCACTGTTTTAAGATATGTTAATTATCTTAATGACTTACAGGCTGATTCCTAGACCACAACCAGGGTGCTCCACCATCAAAGATGAGGTGTCAGCCAGCAAGATAGCACCCCATTTATAGGTTTTGGACAATGTTAGACCTATTCAGAGTAGACCCATTGACGTTAATGGGCAAGTCTAATTTAGACCTTTTGATGTAGGTGAGTATCCTCTGAGTAGAACTAGGTTAGATGTGACCCACTTTGGAAGTTGAGCTCAGCAGATTCCTCACCCATCCCAACCTGGGAAGGTTTGCTTTTCCAGTATTTCAGTGTCCCTAATTTTTCAGTATTTTGATCAGTGCCAGGGCAATTGGGAGCTGATATTTTAATTTTGAGCACCTTCACATGATCCAAACAACATCAAAACCATGGTTGTTGGTGGTAGATGAGCCTAACATTCTCCGTTCCCTACCTCCCCCACAACAAACACTCTGTGAGGTGAGTGAGGCTGAGCGGCTTCAGAGAAGTGTGACTGGCCCAAGGTCACCCAGCAGCTGTATGGGAAGGAGCGGGGAAGTGAACCCAGTTCACCAGACTACGAGTCCACTGCTCCTAACCACTGTACAACACTGGCTTGGCTCCCTCTTGGGTCAATTTTTGTTCTTAAAAAAGGATTGGGCAGATTCTTAGAGGACACAGCTATCAATGGTTGCGAGTCATGATGACTATCATCTTCATTCACTGTTAGAGGCAGTATATCTCTGAATACAGGTGTGTATCTTTGAATATGTGCACAGCACATTTTGTTAGGGTGTGCACCATGTGAAATTCTTTTTTAAGGCAAACATTAATTGAATATATACTCATATTCAATCATAAAGGGGATTGTTTTTATTCATCCAATAAACTAAAGAAACTAAAACTTAACTATTTTTTTAACGACTAACTAAACTTTGCTTTAAAAATACAAACTTAAAAAATGAGATACAAAATACCAAAATTTTGCTCTAATGAAAACAGACAAAGATACAGTCAGTTTTTGTTATCTTTATATTTAACTAGATACAGTGGTACCTTTGGTAACTTACTTAATTCGTTCCAGAGGTCCTTACTTAACCTGAAACTGTTCTTAACCTGAAGCACCACTTTAGCTAATGGGGCCTCCCGCTGCCACCGCGCAATTTCTTTTCGCATCCTGAAGCAAAGTTCTTAACCTGAGGTACTGTTTCTGGGTTAGAGGAGTCTGTAACCTGAAGCTTATGTAACCTGAAGCGTATGTAACTCGAGGTACCACTGTAATGAGCTAACCCAAACTTGCCAGTTTCGGATTTCTTCATCTTCCTGTCCTAGAGAATGACTTCCTCCTTCTCACTTACTGCTGCCACTGCAGCCCATTACTCTCTGCCCCGGCTGCTTCCAAAGACAGATGCAAGCAGAAGCTGCATATCTGTTTCAGACCCACACCACCCTTTTTTTTTTCTGCCTGCATCTCTCTCTGCTTCCTCTCTCCCTTACAACTTTGCGTCTCCCCTACCACTGCTTCCCCACAGGTTGTGGCAGCTGAGGGAGAAGGATTGCTACTCCATACTCTTTCCTCATTGCCACAATCCCTCCTTTTTTAAAACATTAAGCTGTGCACATGCCTATGCTTCTGAAAAATCAGTTGCAGGGAATTTCAGATGAGCAGAGTGCTGTTGTGCTCAGGGTTTGCTTGTAGGTTCCCCAGAGGCATCTGACTGGCCACTGTGAGAACAGGATGGGCTAGATGGGTCATTGGCCTCCCCCAGCAGAGCACTCCTTATGAGTATTCAGTTGAAATGGAGACACCAGTTTTGGGCAATACCTATTTTTGCCTTAACATGAAGTTGGTTGCTCTTTGTTGCTTTCCTTGCGTTACAGTTGCTTTGAGGGTGGATCTGGAGAATAAACCTATTATTGGCTTCTAGCCACAATGGCTATGTTCTTCCTCCACTGCCAGAGTTGCTATGGAACACAAGTAGGGTAAGTGCTGTTGCACTCAGGTTCTGTGAGTGGGCTTCCCACAGGTACCTGGTTGGTCACTTTGAGAACAGGATGCTAGATCTAGCAGGGCATTCTTATGTTCTTTTGACCTCCACTTTCCGCAAGATGGAGAGTGATAAGGGTGGACATTAGTGTCTCCAACCCACTCTTGCTTCTTGTGTTTTGGTTTTACACACAGCAGAACACCTGTGTAGAACTGAAGTTATGAAGAAATCATTATTCCATGGTAAATAAGTCAGATGGTTCCCAATAACTCATGTTGGCAATTAATAACAGTGGCTTGCCTAACCACTGCTGGAAATGTCTAAACCAGACATATATGAAATGTGACTATCTCAGGTTTGGGACTTAGCATCAAGGGACAGATTGTCTGAAAGTTACAAGGGCAGACAATGACCAAACAAAAAGGCAATTTTCAGAAGAAAATGATGTGACCTTATTAAACAGTAACATATCATAGAAACAAAGGAAGCTGCCTTCTACTGAGTCAGAGCAATGATGCACCAACAAAGTCAGACAACAGTTGTCTAAGGTTTCAGACAGAGGTCTCCTCTGGTCTTACCTGGAGATGTTGGGAATTCAATCTGGGATGTTTTGCATGCAAAGGCAGATGCTATGACACTGACTTATAGCTTCCCATGGTACAACCTTTCAGAGCAAACAGAACTTTAAAAGGGCCCTACCAACCAGATTCTCCCCTCTGTGTTTTAAGATTTCTGCTTCTGGGTTGCAGACAGAACCCAGGAAAAATGCTGAGGTGGGTTTTTTTTTGGGGGGGGAGTAGCAGCAGCAAAACTAAAAACATAGATATTTAAAATTATCAGAGCTTTCCTGAACCTCAACAATGGTTTGTTTTGGGTTTGGCTCAAGTTTTTTAGTGGAGGTTTGGGTCAGCTTTTAATATCGTTTCTCACTCATCCATTAAGCGACACATGAACTATGCCAAACCCCAGCTCTCCCATTCCTCTCTGTGTTCTTGGGGGCCAAGTGGGTTTCAGAGAGAGAGAGGAGAGGAAAAGAGAAGAGAAGAGAAGAGAAAGGAAGAGAAGAGAAGAGAAGAGTCACGCCACAATGTCCATAGAATTCCAGAAAGGCTGTCCGTTTGTGTCAGCCATATAAACTGCAGATGTGGGTAAGATAAATCCCCTAACTGGATAGGTATTTAAGAAAGAAAGAAAGAAAGAAAGAAAGAAAGAAAGAAAGAAAGAAAGAAACCATCCATTCTCCCCAATGAGAGGCAGCCTGCTGAAAATGCAAGAAAGGAGAATTGCAAAATGATACATGTCGAATTGCTGGAATGAATTTCAAATGCCAAAGATAGTTTATGTAAAGTCCTGCACTGTTGTAAAATGTAACCCTATCCACTGGCAAGCCTTGTTGAGGTTCGGTTCCAGTCAAGGTTTTCTTTTTCCTTCCTCCCGCTGCCTCCTTATTTTTAAACAAAACTGAAAAACTTCTTCCAGCCCATTAAAGTTGATTTATGTTTTGCCCGTAGATTCCTTTGCTCTCAGCCTTTGGGGATTCAAATTAGAGAAATCATTACCTCACTTTTGGCCAATCCAGCATCTCTGTTTCCAAATATGTGGAGCGCTACTTTTGCATTGCTTTGACTTTTTTCCTCCTGGACATAAGGGAACTATTCTTACTTGAGCCACTGTGGAACTCATTTGCCATCGACATCACCCCTGTCTTGAAAATATCCCCACGGAAGCTTCTCTGCTTACCATGTTTTCTTTAATACAAAAGTGTGAGAATACAGGAGGAAGCTTAGAAGCTGCAAAGCTGGAAATATCTGGGAGAAGCCTGAAGGGGAGCTGATGGGCAATGCCTTGGGCCAAGGGTGGGGAAGCCATGGACCTCCAGATGTTGCCGGACTGTAACTCCCACCATCATTGATCGTTGGCCATGCTGGCTGCTGGGACTGCTGGGAGTTGAAGTCCAACAACTAGGTTTCCGGGGTGGCGCCATCGGCAATGGCGGACTCCCTCTGAACTGGAGGGACAAGCTCCGCGCGAAACGGGTCGTTTCCGCTACGGCGAAGCGGGGACCCTTTAAAAAATCACAGGCGGATGAAGCCTGTGACCATGGGACTCGGTGGGCACCTTTAGTGCCCCCCCAACCCGCAAAGGAACCCATTAACGGGCTCTGAAGCGAAGAGGGGGAAGTGGCGCGGTGCTGTGAGTCTACTGCTTTTTCCGTGGAGCGAAGCTGCATAGCCGTTGCCGGAGAGCGCTGCCTTTTTCCTGGGACAATTTGGCATCTAAAGAATCACCCGTGAGTACTTAAATCTTGAACAACTGGACTTTAAATAAGGACTGGCCAGTAGAGAGGAATTGGACTCAAAATTTACTTCAATTTGGAACTGAAACGGGAAGGTCTAAACTGGAAGTCAGCCTTCCGTTTCTTTGTAGTCAGAATAAAGCAAAGACAACGTAAACTAGAGCTTAGAAAATTACTTTTAAAGGATTGGCTTTCATCATTTAAAATCGTGGAACCCCCCTTCGGTAGCAGGAGAAGAAGGGGGATCTTTTTTTGGACTGTTTAAACCTGCAGAAGCGAGTTTAAAGTAAAGTAACTTTCCACCGTCCTGATCCTGGAGCGGAGTGTCAGGACTGACGTTTGAAGCTCATTGACCAGACAAATGTTTTTGACAGACAGCTAAAAGAAAAGTAACATAGTGACTCCATTGTTTCCTTTCGCATTTCAAAGGAACAAATATTGACAGAATATCTTAAAAAAGAAACTTTGTTGCTATTGTTCTTAAAAGAAAGAATAAACAGAAGTTTTCCCCCTAGAGGGAGACTGTGAAATTGTAACCAATTTCAGGAGCTTGCAGCTGCTACAGATAACAATCGTGGGAAAGGACTTGCGACCTTGTAGGACAATGTTTTCAGAAGCTCTGTTGGGTGCTTTCTGTAAAATAAATGCCCTATTGGATCAGTTAAGTCAGAAGATGGATTTGATGACTAATGCAGCCAGAATTTTTGAACAGTCAGCAGGAAAGTACATGGAGCCTACCCAGGAACTAAAACAGGAGTGTGCTATGACAGCACAGATGAGAGAAGAGGATACTGCTGAATCCTGGGTGCCAGAAATGGAGGGAGTTGCGGCCCTGCAGGATCATGAGCCTTTGGATTTGATAAATGAATTTGAAAAAAACCAGATTTGGAAAGATAAAGTTTGGTTTGGTTTGGAAATGGGGGGTTGGATTGACCCTCCCATGCAGGGATGTTTGGACTTTCTGAGTCTGGTAATGGGCCGTCAGATGTTTGGAGCTGTGGGGGCTCTTAATTTTGGAGGGAATTTGAAACAGGTGTTTAAATATCACATGGAGTTTAGTCTGGACTATGGAAATGGGGCTGATCTGCTGAAAAGGATCAAAAATATTACTAAGCTGGAGTTCCCACGAGTGAAAGGAAAATATGAAGAAGAGTCGCGGAAGGGACATGGAAGAGACTTGAGGGCCTCGGATATAAGGATGCCAGGTTAATGCGCTAGATTAATGGGACAAAAAGGACTGACAAAATCTGGGACCAGGAGGAAGGGACGCTGGATGAAGATTGGATTGTTTTACCTTTTTTTATCATTAGGACTGTTTTAAAATATTTGATGAATGTTAGAAAAATGTTGAAATGGAACTACTTGGTTCTAGTAAAAATGTTTAAAGAATTAGGTTAATGATATGGTTATGAGAAGTTGGTAAAAATAAGATTTAAGTTTTAAGTTTTAAGGTCTGCTATAAGACAAGATGAAAATAGATTAAGGTAATGTAAGGACAAAATATTATGAACTATGGAAAGGATTTGCTGTGATAATTATTAACCAGGATACAAGAAAAGGGAGGAGGAGGAGGTCAAAGAAAGAAGGTAATGAAAGTTGAAAATTTGAGAATGATGGATGTATTTTTTCTTTCTATTTTTCTGTTTTGTCTTTTTCTGTTTTTTCTTTTTTATAATTTTAAAAAATCTTTAATAAATATTATTTTTTAAAAAATGAAGTCCAACAACTAGAGGGACAGAGGAGGAAAACCTGTCTCCCTACATGCTTTGCTGGGCTCCACCTCCCATCATCCCTGACTACTGGTCATGCTGGCTTCTGGTGTTGGGTGGGAGTTACAGTCTAACCCAGGGGTTGTCAACCTGGTCCCTACCGCCCACTAGTGAGTGTTACAGGATTCTAGGTGGGCGGTAGGGGGTTCTATGGCACAAGCTGAATCCTCCTTCCATCGAGCACTGGTAGGCAGTAAAGAAATTTTGCCATCAAGAAAGATGCATTAGTGGGCGGTAGGTATAAAAAGGTTGACTACCTGAGGTCTAACCACAGATAAAAGGCAATAGCTTCCTCACCCATGCTTTCAGTGGTGCAAAAGTGCCACAAATAGACCTAGACAGGCAAGGCCCTTACCTCATCCAACCAGGGTAGCTGTAGTCCAGCCTGGATTACAGATCAGTTTCATAGATCTATGGACTGTGGCATTGTAGATGAGAGCTGAGCTTGGCCCCTACTGAAAAGTATCACCACCATCCACTGCTCACCACTGAGAAGCATCCGGGGATCTTGCAGGGAGGGCAGAAAATAACATTGTGGCCAGATTGGCCAGCAATGGGCCCCTTTGAACCCCTGAGGCCCTTGACCAGTGCTTAATCTGGCCAACTGTTGGTGCCTGGCCTGTGGACAGGGGCAGGAAGACCAGAGGGGGCACTGGTTATACCACCAAGTTAGGCTTACATTCTCTCTTCTGAGACTGTCCTTTGCTTTACTACAACTCACTCTATTTACCATGGCTAGTCCACATTTGTTTGTTTGTTTATCCCCTGTTGCCTGGTAAATAAACTGTTTAACAGACTGCCTTCGTTGATGGTAGACTCACCTTGGTTAGAGGTTTTTAAGGAGAGACTGAATGGGCCATCTATCAGGGATGTTGTAGCAGCAGATTTCCTGCATCTGCTGGGTGCCGGACTAGATAAACACCTTCCAACTCTGTGATTCTGTTTGTTTATGACATGTATATCATGCTTTTCCTCCAAGCATCTCCATGCAGTGTATATGATTTTCCACCCCCCACTCTATTTTATCCTCACCACAGCCTGTCAGGTAGATTAGACTGACAGAATAATGACTGGCCAAAGGTCCCCAGTGAGTTTCATGTCCAAATGGAGATTTGAACCTGGAGCTTACTAACTCACAGCCCAGCAATCTATCCACTACACCACACTGGCTCCATTTTTATTGTTTTGTGCTTGAGAGGTGCTTTGTGCATTTGTATTGCAACTCATTCCTCCATAATCTCCGTAAACATCAGAAATAACTTTCTGAGAGTAAGAGCCGTTCAATAGTGGAACGGTCTCCCTCAGAAGGTGGTGGGCTCTCCTTCCTTGGAGCTTTTAAAGCATCTGTCATGGATGCTTTAGCTGAGATTCCTGCACTGCAGGGGGTTGGACTAGATGACCCTTGGGGTCCCTTCCAACTCTAAAATTCTGTGATAACCAGCTTTAGCTTAATTGTCTTATTCCCCCAACAAATATTAACCAAGAAATGTATAAAGAACTTATCATTTTCTTATTGCACCAGGAGAAGACAATCTGATGCACTCCAGATGCTTTGGACTACAGCTCCCATCACCCCCTGACCACTGGCTATTTTGACTTGGACTGCTGAAAATGTTTCCCAATGTCTGCCACATTGGCTACTCAAGAATTTTATAGACTTTACCATGACTTTTTATAGAGCTCAGTTCGACTTCATGCTGATTCTCCTTCTTCTTTTCTCTTAGGTGTGCCGAACCAAAGCGAATGACTTCAGTGATGGAATATCTCAGCATGCTTGGTACCCATGCGCTGCCAACAACACCCAGACTGTTTTCTGGCTCAAGGTAAGATATTGCATGGGGTGGGGAGAAAGAAGGAGAAAGAGAGAAAGAGAAACTATTCACTGAAGGTTTGTAAATTTTCCAAGTTACAAACAGATACAAAGTCCAGAAAAGGGAGGGGGGTTGATACATTTTGATTTCTCAGTTTTCCATGCTTGTTCAATTTTTACATTTCTGCATAATTTCATTTTTTTAAAAAAAAGAAGCATTCATGAAAATTCACCGTATTTTTTTTCTTCCAAATTTCTCCTAAAATACACATTTTCGTGAGCAATTTTACCTGAAGTGCTCATCTTCGCCATCAATTGTCACTGGTATAGTGCCTCTGTAAACCATAATGTATACTGGCACACAATGTAAACTTTGTGGTGCCATTTACAATCAAGTGGTATAAATACACCATAGGTGCTATTTTCTCCAACACTTACATTTTTATGCACTTTTCTTCTCTGATGTACACATCTTGGTGCTTTATTGGGCTGAGGAACTACATCCTCAAATCCTGGGAACGGCTTGTGTCTCATTTGACATATTGTTTAAAAAATTGCATGTTGGGTAGGGTTTACATTAAAATCTGAACCAAAACTAATTTTTCTTCCATCCCGCGCACTCATTACATACACATGTCTTTCCTTTCCCTGTGCCCTATCTTCCTCCCAGAAACAGTTTCTCTATAGGTGGAACAACTTACTTTAGTGCAAACATTGTCATGTTCATAATACATCTATTATCGCCCATGTGTCATAAATCAACAATCCATTGGCCTCAGACAAGACCAGTGTTGTTGGCAATCACAAGTTCGCTGGGAGAGTTGTTTTTGTGGTGGTGAGGCAGCTGGTTGTCCACTGTGAAACCTGGGTGCTGGAGTAGATGGGTCTTTGGCTCATCCAGCAGGACTCTTCTTGCATTCTTCATAACAAAGAATGGAAGAAGAAAAAGAGAGGAAGAGAAGATGAAAGAGGGAGGGGGAAATAAGTTCATTTCCCTGTCAGCTATAAAGCATTTCCCTTAGTTAAGGCACACTTTGGCAATTCACTGGTCAAGAAGAAACGATATATTTTACCCAAAAAAATGTTATTAAGAACTAACTCCCTCTAAGAAAATGCACATATTTCTCATTTTGTAATGCAGGCATATTATCCTGAGATGGCAAGGACTGAACATGAGCAAATTGGGTTCAGATTACCTTAAGGACAACCATATAGCCCAGCTTGATCACTGAGGTCTTCCAGAGAAATTCTGGCCTTAACCAGAATTTGGGCATTTGGTGTCATCAGTCCCATACTGTGGAACTCTCTCCCAACAGAAACTCAGCAGGCATCCTCAGTGTTGATTTTCAGGCATCTCTTGAAGACTTTTGTTGTTGTTGTTAATGCTGACAGGCTTATTCAGAAGTTTACGGTTTTCTGGGGTTGCCATTCATTTTAATGATGGTTCTATATTGCTTCTAAATGTTTTGTTTGATTGATTGCTTTTACATTCCTGTACACCTGTTGCTTTGTGGGAGAATGATATGCAGTTGCATATGCATACACACACACACACACACACACACACACACACACACACAAAAAAAAACCTAGGACCTGTTAAAAGAAAGAACATATTCACACAGTGCATAGTTACACAATAGAACTCACTCCTATCGGAGACAGGGATAGCCACCAACTTGGGTGAATTTAAAAGGGGATTAGACAAATTCATGGAGGAGGAGAGGACTATTGATGGCTCCTAGCCAGGATGGCTCTACTCTGCCTCCACAGTTGGAGGCAATAATGCTTCTGAAAACCAGTTGCAGGAAGCCACAGAGGGGAGAGTTCTCTCATACTCAGGTCCTGCTTGCAGGTTTCCCAGAGGGATCTGCTTGACCGAGAACAGGATTTTGGATTAGATGGGCCATTGGCCTGATCAGGCATGCCTACCATGTTCTCAGCCACTGATCTATAATCCATCCCTACATACACTTTTAAGTGTCAGCCAGCAATTGTTTTGCTTCAAGAGGGGCCACACAGGAAACCAGCAAGTCCTGTATCTTGATGTTCTTCTTTCTTCTCTCTCCAGGCTTCCTTTTCACAACCAATGGTTGCTGCCGCCGTTATAATCCACTTGGTTGCAGATGGGACCGAAGATCTCGATCAGCAGGAGACCATTTCTGTTCAACTGGTTGACACCAAAGACCAGAGCCATGACCTTGGTAAGAATCCCTCTGCCTGTTTGGATATTGTCCTTCACCATAGGATAAAATAGAAGTCCTGGTTGCACTATCATAAAAGCCATTGTTTCAGAGTGCTCCAGATAGTATTTTTACATTTGTATGCTTTAAAGTATGGTTGATAATTTTTTTCTGATGCTACTGTTTCATCCTTTGTAAACATCTTAGAGCAGGAGTCGGCAACCTAAGGCCCATGGGCCACAAGTGTCCCATGGGAGTTGTTTTACTGGCCCATGAGCTGCCCCTGAACCGAGCTGCCTGCTTGGCTAGTCCCCGCGTGCTGCACTAAAGCAGCACAGCGCGGCACGGGGAATTTCTTTTGCAGCACCAGAAATCGCATCTGCACAGACGCAGGCACCAGAAATCGCAGGCATGCACACTCACGCTGTCCACGATCCAGCCCACAGAGGGGGTTCCATGGCAGTGAACCGGCCCAGGCAAGGTAAGCCTTGCCGATGCCTTAGAAATCCCCCCCCCTCAATCAAGTGGCATATAAATTTAATAAAATAAACTGATTTGATTTGTAATATTTCTATGCTGCTTTTCATTCAAAAAAATTGCAAAATGGCTTACAAAGAATAAATAACGTATTAAAGGTAAAGGGTAAAGGGACCCCTGGCCATTAGGTCCAGTCATGACCGACTCTGGGGTTGCGGTGCTCATCTCGCTTTAGTGGCCGAGGGAACTGGCGTACAGCTTCTGGGTCATGTGGCAAACCAGAGCAGTGCACGGAAACACTGTTTACCTTCCCGCCAGAGCGGTACCTATTTATCTACTTGCACTTTGACATGCTTTCAAACTGCTAGGTTGGCAGGAGCAGGGACCGAGCAACGGGAGCTCACCCCGTCGTGGGGATTCAAACCGCCGACCTTCTGATCGGCAAGTCCGAGGCTCAGTGGTTTAACCCACAGCGCCACCCGCGTCCCTTAAATAACATATTAGAATGTCACAAAACAGCATAATCATATAGAATAATTAACAAATCATCAGTAAAACAATTACAATCTATAAAACACTATTAACGAAACAACTAGACCACTGTATTTAAATATTTTGTTGGAAGCTGCCCAGAGTGGCTGGGGAAACCCAGCCAGATGGGCGGGGTATAAATAATAAATTATTATTATTATTATTATTACTACTACTACTACTACTACTACTACTACTACTACTAAATAAAGTAAATAAATGGGCATTCACTAAATATTTTAAGGGGTGTGTGAACACCCACAGAACCCTCCTTCATATTATTTCATGGGACTGGGGAAAGTTGGCAGTACTTTCTGCTGCTGCTGTACTTTAGCTAGAATCTGAACATCACAGATGGTGGCTGGTAATCCACTGGGACGGAGAGGGTGGAAGGCAGAGGGACCTACGGCAGGTTGATTCAGGCACATGAGCAGATGGAGCCAATTAATTCTAGCTTTGGCCCCATTCTCCTTCCTTTTGAAGGAACAAACACTGAGATAGAAGAGGAGCAGGGAGGTGGCAGGGAGGGCCATGCCTCATGTGTGTGAGAAGGCATGTAGGTGGAGGCTGGTTCAGGTTGGTGGGGCAGCGCCCCATTTGCTCTGATGGACCAGCCTCCACTGTCACTTTGTGAAACTGTTGGAGGGAAGTGGTTATTTATCTATTTTATTTATTTCACCCCACCTGTGAATCTCTTCCTATGAAATTGCCTCAGAGAGATTTAACAGTAAAAACGTCAGCAATAAAAGCATGTGTAAAGCAGTTTCATATACATGAAAACAATTGGGATAAATTCATCTATGAAACCAATTTCGAATATGAGACAGACTGGATTAAAAAAAAAAAAACAAACCCTCTCCACTTAAAAGGTTTTCTGAGGTTTTAAATGGTCTGCTTTCGAATTATTGTGGTTTTAAATTGTTGAGGTTTAATTTGCATTTTTAATTCCCTGTGTTGTATATTTTTATCATCACAAGCTGCTTTGAGACTTAGATGGTGAAAAGCAAGCTTGGAAAAGCAAGGTCAGAAAGATAAGAGAGACAGTGCTTGTCTGATATGTAATGGGAGGCAGTTTCAAAGGGTTGGGCCACCACACTTAAGGCATTATTCCTTTATCATATGGAATGGATTTCTTGATGTGGTAGAATCTGGAGGAGCCTCACTCCTGAAGAGTCAGTTGAGTATACAATGGGTGAGGCAATATTTTAGGTATTCTGATCCAAACCTGACAACTAATTATATTACTATACCAATTGCATACATGAATGCATGCATGATGGATAGCTTGCATTATATGTTCATTTTCAGCGGATTTGGGGCACCGAGCTTGTCCATACAATCATAATAACTTCTTCAAACCTGAATAAGAAAGCAGAAAAGAGTCTGAAGTAATTTCCACTTAGGTCTTTTAGCAGAGCGTGAAGCCCTGCTTTTCCAAAATTGTTTGGAAGCAGAATTAAAACTATGTTTCCACATGGCAGTTGATATAAACACTATATTGTCCGGCAGTGCTCTTGTAATACTTATTCTGGACTAGTCCTGTTCAGTGAAGATCCTATGCAATTTTAATTAGAAGATTCGGTCTCCAGATTCTGACTCTAATTGCTTTCCATTCAGCTTGCTAGCAGCTCTGTACTACATCTGTTATTTAGTCAGTTCATGTTCAATGGTGGGGAAGAGAGCTTTAATTGATGGTTTTCTCTAAATTTCTGACTGTGAAAAATATTTTATTCATTTAAGGCATTTGCTACCATCTTTCATAGAATCATAGAACGGTAGAGTTTGGAGGGGGTTCGAAGGGACCCCAACCACTGCAATGCACAAATCTCAACTATTGCATCCATGATAAGTGGCCATGCAATCTCTGCTTAAAACTTCAAAGAGAGGAGAATCTGCAACCTCCCAAGGGACACTATTCCACTGTTGAACAGCTCTTACTGTCAGAAAGTTCTTCCTAATGTTTAGTTGGAATCTGTTTTCTTGTAACTTGAAGCCACTGGTTTGAATCCTACCCTCCAGAGCAGGGAAAAAACAAGCTTGTTCCCTCTTCTATGTGACAGCCCTTAAGATATTTGAAGATGGCTATCATATCTCCTCTCAGTCTCCTCTTTTCCAGGCTAAACGTACCCAGCTCCTTCAACCGTTCCTCACAAGGCTTGGTTTCCAGACCCTTGATCATCATGGTTGCCCTCCTCTGCACATGTTCTAGCTTGTCAACACCCTTCTCAAATTGGACACAGTATTCCAGTCTGACCAAGGCAGAATAGAGTGGGACTATTACTTGGCTTGATCTGGACACTAATTTTGTTGGTTGATACAGTCTAGAACAGCATTAGCCTTTTTTGCTGCAGCATCACACTGTAGACTCATTTTAAGCTTGTGGTCCATCAAGACCCTCAGATCCTTTTCACATGTCCTGCTAGTAAGCCAGGTGTCCCCCATCCTATATTTGTGCATCTGCTTCTTCCTGCCTAAGTGCAGAACCTTACATTTGTCCCTACTGAAATTCATTTTGTTAGCTTGGGCTCAGTTCTCCAATCTGTTAAGGTCATTTTGAATTCTGATTCTGTCTGTGGCATTAGCTACCCCTCCTAATTTTGTGTCATCTGCAAATTTGATGAGCATCCCCTTAATCCCTTCATCCAAGATGTTGAACAACAACGGGCCCAGGACAGAACACTGCAGCAGCTTTCATACAATATATCTCATGGCACTCCACAATAAGAATTTACAGTAAAATAAATAATATAATTAAAATAGTACAAATTCTCCTACAACCTACAATTTTTAAAAATAGAACTACTTTACAAAAAAATGAATTCATAATGAAAGGGAAACTGTTCTGAAGGTTCCTGTCTCTATCGTGGACTAATTAAGAGGCAATTCAGTAAAGTCATGTTCCTGCTGAACAGAGGCTGAAAAAGAAGCTGCAAGCTTCTACATAAAGGTACAGTAGCCCTGAAAAGACCAAAAAGTGTTTTCACTGAGCGGACAGGCACTGCAGGTGCACTTTAAATCCTAAAAATCATCAGTAAAAGGGAGGGAGAATAAATCAGTGAAATGTGTCTGTGTGGCAACAGCATTGTTCTGAATTCCTATCTAGATAGCTGATGTGAATGAAGTATTTGATCACAGTCAAACTTCCACTCAGTTATCGAGGATTCCTCCCTATCTTGTCTCACATTGCTTAGGGGTGCTGCCCTCCATGTATAAGGGAGGGCAGCCTTAAACTGAATCAGACCACTGGTCCATTAAGCTCAGTATTGCCTACTGTTAATGATAGCAACTATCCAGGGATTCTGACAGGGGAAGTTCCCAGCCTCGACTGACTGATGCCAAAGATTGAATCAGGGACCTTCTGTATGCAAAGTAGATGTTCTATCACTAAACTACAGTTCTTCCCCTTTACTTTGCTGCTGCTACTACTGCAATTACTGTCATTTACTGCTTAATGGCAAAATAGGTTTCCAAGTGGTTTACAAGGTCTTAAAGCAATTTATGCACACATTAAAATATGATCAAAATACACGAGCAAAGCAATACAACAATTTTTAAAAGGGCCTCTTGTATATTATCAGCTTGGAGGGGGAAACCTAGGGAGCTTCATGAGGCAGGAGGGAAGAAGACACTTCCCCCAACTTCCATGAACATTCATAAGTTATTTTAGGATCAAAACCTCACGCGTTGTCTACATATAAATGTGCAGCACCATTTTTATTTTTATTTTTGCAAAATGCTCAAGGAGTTTTGTACAAACACAAATGCTTCGGGCATCCCTACAAAGTTTCAGTTAGCAGGTAAAATTGTATTATGAGAAAACCAGATTAATTATTCAAAATATTTTGGGGTCCATTCTTTGTCCAAAGTCATCAGAGGTGGCATGTAACACTTTTTTAAAAAAAACAAAAGCTTTAATTGCTAATATATTCCTCACCCAATCAAGGTCAAATTGATTTTTTTATTGATTACTGATTTACGTGTCAATGAGTCATAGATCTCATACCACAGATAGAACTTCTGTAGCAGGAACGTATATATATATATATATATATATATATATATATATATATATATATATATAATTCTTCTCATACACCGCAAATGCTGCTCTAATGTTGTTATTATCTGATATTTTGATCTTAAGTTTGAAATTTGGGATGTCGTGTGATTTGTTTGTTTGTTTGTTTGTTTGTTTGTTTAGTGATCTGCTTTGAGACACATGTGAAAAGTGGGGTATAAATTATGTAAGTGAATAAAATAAATAAATAAATAAAGGAAAACAAAACAACAATTTAAAACTCTTCTCTCTCCCCCCCCCTCCTTCCTCCATCACCCCTTACCTCCTTTGTTGACAGGAATCCATGGCTTGAGCTGCAGGAAAAACCCTTTGATTATCCCTGTCATTCATGACCTTAGCCAACATTTCTACCATACCCAGGCCATCCTCATCACCTTCAGCTCTCCGTTCGTGGCCATCTCTGGGGTGGCCTTGCGCTCCTTCCAAAACTTTGACCCCATCACCGTCAGCAGTTGCCAAAGCGGACAGACCTATAGCCCGGCTGAGCAGAGGTGAGTCCTTTCTTCTCTCCCCACCCCGCCTCTCTCACCCTCCCGTGTCTTTACCACCCATAGACTTCCAGCCTCTGTAGGCCTGATCAAGGGGATAATAAGAAGCAGGAGGAGAAAAGCTGTGCCTGACCTTTGGCATTGCCAGCAGAATCCATGGAGTTTCCCAGTGAATGGGAGCAGACGGGGCATTTAACCCACATGGGAAAATGTCAGTAGATTATTTCCACCTCCTTTGTCTCTCCTCGGCTTTCATGGTCCAGCTTCAATCTATGCTAGGAAAATCCTGGAAAAGAAGTCGCAACTCAAAGAGGGCAGGCTCTCTCTGCATGAAAGAAAGAAAGAAAGAAAGAAAGAAAGAAAGAAAGAAAGAAAGAAAGAAAGACCTTGATCCATTCTAACACAATCTTGCACCCCACTTCCAGTAGCTGTACATAATTCTTTTCACTTCCAATTTATTTTCACAGCAGTGTGTGTGCGTTTGTGTGTGTGTGTAGGATCAGTGGAGATCTGAGTTTGAAATCTACATTTATCTATATAGCTCACTGGGTGGGCTTGGGCATAACAGACCCTCCAAGCATTCCTATTTTCCAGGGACAGTCCTGAATTCACAGAAGCTGTCCTGGTTTTTTATTTGATCTCAGAATATCCCGCTTTTCCTTATGATGTCCCTGTTCTCATCAGAGGAATGTTGGAGGGCATGCAACCCCTGAGCCAAGGAGATAAGTAACTAACTATAAACCTTTGGAAGACATCTGAAGGCAGCCCTGTATGGGGAGGTGTTTGCTGGGGCAACCCAGTCAGATGGGTGGGGTGTTGTTGTTGTTGACACCCCCATTTTAATTGGAAAAATGTTGTAGGGTATGGTATAAACACAGGATGGTCTTGCACAGCACCTAATCTGACCTTTAAAACTCTTTGTGGCTTGGAATCAGGGAGTAAGTGAAGGGCCTCTCTTCTCCCCAACGTTCTTCCCATATACCATAGGTGTTGGAACCTGTGGGGCCCTCTGGGTGTTGCTGTGCCCCACCTTCCATCAGTCTCACTCAGCAAGGCCACGAGAGTTGTAGGGCAGCAACATCCTGAGTAGGCAGGGAGCCTCCAGCCCAAATGCAACTCTCCTGTCCTCTCTGTCTGGCCCTTGGGACCTTCTCCTCCCTCTCTGCAGGCCACTCCTCCCTCTCTGCAGACCACATGCCTCACACCCAGGGTTTACTTTCCTTTTTCCTTTTGGCCTGGATGGTATGTATCCTTCCACTATTTTAATGCCTATTGGTTGCATAGACTGAGGATAGGGGGCGGGGTGCTAAGAATCTACTGTACAGATGTAAAATTAATTGTTGCACTCATTTTTGACTTTGGACTAGGGGTGGGTGATCCATTTGATTCAGTTTCAGTTGAAGTGAATCTACTAAACGTGTGCTTTTTGACACACAATGGAAACCGAAACAGGGCTATCCTTCGAAATTCACACTTCTCTGAATTTTGCAATGTATCTTCCGGCCAAGCAAAGTGTGCAAATGTACACAAACTAAGACAGTGTTCCTGAAAATGCACATGTTAGTGAGAATAACATGCAAAAATTGCTTTATATTAAGGGAAATCATTTTGCAGCAATGTGCATATTGAGGAAAATTTATACCAAAATGTGTATGTTATGACAAAATTGCATTAATATAATGATGGATTTTTCACAATGAATTCTTGTTTTAAAAATATAAATAAATTGCAAACTGGTTGGAAAATGTGGAGAAGTCAATTTAATTTAATGAGATCTTTGTTGATGTTTCCACACCAGTTTGCCATTTTCTTTTCTTTTATATTTTAAAAAGTCCAGTGGAAATTCACCAGTATTTTAGTGCAAATTTATCTAAATATGCCGATTTTTGTATGGAAGTTTGCCTAATGTACACATTTTTGCACAGCAATTTCCTTTAATATAATGCATCTTTCTATGCAATTTTCATTGATATGTCTATTTATACGTACTTTAACCTTGTGGAGGCTTTACTGTACTTTACTGTTACTTACTGTGACAACTTCATGGTGAGTACTGGCACCTATTTTTCTAGAAAAAAAGCACTGACCAAAGGTATCAATCATAACAGCCTTAAAAATTAAAATACCCTCCTCCTTGCTTTTTCCAAAGGCAATTTTGTGTATATTTTCTACAGTGTTTATTGACGTATATAGGTGATGTTCAAAAGCATCAAAAACAATAAAACCCTCTTTTTTAAGTTTTCAGATGTGGATTGGAATTACTTTTTTTAAGTCAGTTATCATCTCGTATTTAATCCTTTTTCTCGAGCGATTGCATCGATTTGCCAAACCTTAAGAAAGGTATCCTCTTGCAGAGATTCAAAGAGATAGTTCCATCAAAGCACTGGTTGTTACAGGAATAAGGCATCGTCATTATTATTTAAAGAAGAATTCTGTACCCTTTTGAAAAACACACACACACCTTCTGCAAAAAATGGCTTCGGAATTTTGTAGAAGTGTGGCCTTGATTTTTTGCCCTACAAATTAAATCCCTTCAGTTGCCTCCCACCTTTTACTGCATTGGCACTGATTGATCACAAAGTGTATGCTTGAATGGCGTGATAAGAATTTCCGCTCCAACATTTTAAGCTCATAAGAGCTTAAAGGGAAGGCGGAGAAGCAAACTGAGCATGTGATTCTGCCACTACCACCCACCATCCCTTCGCCAATGCTTTCAGACATTTCTCTGCAGCAATGGGTCTTTCTCTGTCTCTGTCTCCTTCTGCCTTGGGGCTTGGCCAGACGTCCATAAACTGGACCTCTCATTTGAAACTTGATCCGGCTGTTCACTGGGCTTCTGAGCTTACTCATCTCATTTCAACACAGTAATCAGAAGCCTTGTATCTAGGTCAGAGCATGTTGTCTGCATTGATTTTTTGTTTTGTTTTGTTTTGTTTTGTTTTATTGCTATGGATGCAACTATCTTGGTCTTCTTGATCTAATAAAAGG
This sequence comes from Podarcis filfolensis, assembly GCF_964270895.1. Taxonomy (NCBI): domain Eukaryota; kingdom Metazoa; phylum Chordata; class Lepidosauria; order Squamata; family Lacertidae; genus Podarcis; species Podarcis filfolensis. The sequence goes on from NC_139617.1 coordinate 43,060,638, forward strand.
AGTAAATAGGTCTACCCTGAGTAGACCTATTGAAATAGGTGGTTAAAACTAGAGGAAGAAGAACCTGCTAGATCAAACCAAAGGCTTGTCTTGCCCCACATTTTGTCCCCACCATAGCCACCCAAATTCCTAAGGGAAAGGGTCGTGGATCAGTGGGACAGCATCTGCCTTGCAAGTGGAATGTCCCAGGTTCAAACCCCAGCCGGAATTCACCATGAATGCCTCCCTTGTTCTCTTATAATGGCAATGGTGCCCACCTTAGAGGTGCTGGAACTGAGTTCTGGTGAGTTTCCGCTGAAAAAAAAGCTCTGAACAGGGGAAATGCATAGCTATCATAACTAGTACACTTTATCATCTGTATAATTGTTTGTTTCCTTGTTAAATCCGTCCAAGTTGGTGGATATCATCACACCTTATGTTAGCGAAATCCCATGTGGAGACACTTTTGAAATTTGCCAATGCCACGTTGGGCTCCTAAAGGTATGTGTGCTGAAAGCTCAGTCAACGTTCTAGGTGAAGGGTCCAAGAGTCCCACTTCTCCCCAAAGCAATGACACTTACAATGATTTTTTTTTTAAGATAAATGGTGTCTTGCTTTCTATTCTCATTCTTCCCCGTCCTCCCCCTTCCCCTCTTACTTTTGCTTTTCTTTTGCTCTGAGTTTTCTACTGTATTCCCACAGACAGGTAGCCTGTGTTTTCCTTGCTGTGTAATTATGTGACTGCTCTGCATACTTTGCCGTTGGAAGCAAGTACACTTGCTTTTCTTGGTTCCACTAAACCTTGTTTTCTTGCCATCCACCTTGCCTGGCCAGCCAAGAGCTGGCTTCTGCCAGGTAGACTGTGTTATCACCCTCTTCAAGTTACATCTGTGCAGGTGCTGGTGGGAGGGCCTGCGCATGGATGTAAAGCACTCCCTGTAAGAGTAGATTTGGTTCCTGTGTTTGATTTTGTGCCACATATGAAGGGGATACCTGTCACCTCAAAAGAGCCTCTCAGCTTCTCGAATTCAATCACCAGCCGCAAAACAGCAGCCTCTTAGTGTTTATCAATGCACTTCCAAAATCTTGTGCCTTTTGCTCATCCTGTGACCCAACCCATCTTATCAATTTTTGTTCTTTTCATTTTCTCATTTTTCCAATTATAAATTCAGTGCAGCCCATTTACACATCATCTTGCAAATTCTGCTTCTTCTTAACAAAATGCATCAAAGTGTGTATACATGTTTTATATTTTACACAAAACGCACCAAAAAACCCATGTGTTTCTCTTACTATGCATAGTTCTGCCCATCTTTGCAATAAATTTCTGTATGTTAATATAGTGCATTTCTGTACATCATTTTCACTTAATTTGTGTGTGCTGTCTCCCCCCCCCCCATATATGGGTTTTTGTACACATTTTGTTTCTCTTGGGGGTGAGGTGATAGTGAAATGCATGACAGAAGTTTGAACCCATGCTGATTTCACAGCATTTCCCAAACTTCTGAGTTCATCCCTTGATCTCTTGATGAGCTTATAATGTTGTCAGCGACCCCAACCCAAATTCTTATGACTATAAATAAAATACAGTTGAGATATATTGATATATAGTCAACATTTATTAATGACCGATCTCCATGACTAGGAATCAAACAATGTTAGGGGAAATAAAACAGCCTGTTAAATACTGAGTAGCATCATTGGAAAGGGAGTTGAACTCTGCACACACCCATTGGCATTTCTGAGGCACCTAGTTCCTAATTAAATTATTCGCAGTATGCCTTGCACACTTCTTTTCCACCCCTAGCCACTTTTTGATCTGGGGGAGGACCAGTACTGACCACTCTGGGAAGCCCAGCTTTAACAGATACACTGTGACATTGTCACAACTGCGCCATGAATCATGGCAAAAATCAGCTTAAAGCGCTGTGCTGCAAGTGGTCAGTGGAGGCTGGTCCATGGGACAAATGGGGCATTGCCCCATCAACTCCAGTATGCCTCCTGCCAGCCCCCAATGGCTCTGCCTGTCATTGGTTCTGCCTCCACCTATTATTGGTCTACCTGCCTTCCACCCTGCCTCTCCCAATGGGCACCAGCCCCCACTGCAACTAGCTCATAAAGGTAAAAAGACAACCAGGCAGGCCTTGGGCAAAGTGCTCCCTTTCAATCCAAGGGCTTGCTGTGAAGGTAAATGAGAGCAGGGTGGTTGATCCTTCAGCAGGCAGTTGGATGCTATAGAATACCAATGCAGTGCCTTCCATGCTAAAGTCAGCAATCATTAGCACTCCTTCCGTAATGCTTCCCTCCCCAGTTTCATCTCATGGTATTGATCTCCTTGCGTTCCTCTCTCGCCTTTTCAATCTTCCAAATGGAATAATGGGGGTGGGGTTTTTTGGCAATTAGGAGCTTAGGTATAATTCAGCCGAGTCCTACTGAATCTTGCTGAAACATAGTCCTTGAAAGGTTTGGCGAGGGAAGAATTTTGCATGTTGTAAGGATAATTTAAGGGGGTGGGGGGGAGCAATTGCATGGGACTCCGTGGCTAAAATGATGAACTTGGACATTGCAGGGGCACTGAAACTGCTGAGCGGTTTTAAAGGATAAGCTACAACCTCCTGTTTTAATTACCATTTTCACTGTTTTGAACATAGCACTGTTTTGGGATGCAGTTGGATGCTAGTTTTCCTAGTGCTTATGTTCTGTTTTCTAATGTTCCTTTCATGCTGTAGTACCTGTTGTGTTAAGCAACTGCGGCTTTTTGACCCATATGCTGGTGTGTCACGATAAATTTAATTCCCACCAGTGGGAATGTCATTGGACAGTTTCGCTGCCCCCCACCCTCCCATTCCGCACATACCTGCTTTGGTTCCCCCATGGTTCCTCCATGAAAACAGCAGGAGGGAGCTGTAAGCTTGCATACTACCTCAAGTTTTGTCACTTTACTCCTGCAATTTTCTGGGTTTATGGGGTTGCAAATGGATTATTTTTGGAACCAATTAACATGGAAACGAGCACAAAACTTCCACTATATTCTGCTCGCTTTCCAGAAATGGCTTTTATGTTGTGTGAAAGCTCAAATATAATGCAGAAATTTACAGCTGGGAAAATGGAATAAAGTGCTGTGTGAATGCAACCTAGATGAACTTGTTTTATTGAGCATTTTGATTACAGGTGTTTTATTGCTTTATTGTGTATTTTAATTGTGCACATTGTTGTTGGTTTTGTACTTGTAAACCACCAAGAAGCATAAATATTCCTATTCTCCCCCAACAGTTGTGTCCACTACTCATGCAAAGCCACTGACTGCCAAGAACTGGAGATTGAGAATGCTGTGCTGACCTTCTCCAGTGCGGGGCGTTTTAATGGTGCCCAGTGCAATGTCACCTGCAAGACAGGCTACATCCTTCAAATACAGAGAGATGACGATCTTGCAAAGAATCAGGTTTGTTGCTGCAGTGCACAATCTGCCAGGGTGAGGGAATAGCTGTCTGGGTTGGGTGGGTGGGGGGAATGGTTTCACCATCATTTAAAGAGATACAGGATCTCATAATATAATAGTAGGCAGTGCTATGGGTTATAGCAGGGGCTGGGGACTTCTTTAATCCTGAAGGCCACATTCCCTTCTGGGCCATATGCCAGTGGTAGGTGAAGCCGGGTAGGTGAAGTTGGTGGAACAATGAATCTTGTATCTACACACACTCACACCCAACTACTGAGAGCCAGTATGGTGTAGTGGTTGAGAGCGGTAGTCTCGTAATCTGGGGAACCAGGTTCGCGTCCCTGTTCCTCCACATGCAGCTGCTGGGTGACCTTGGGCCAGTCACACTTCTTTGAAGTCTCTCAGCCCCACTCACCTCACAGAGTGTTTGTTGTGGGGGAGGAAGGGAAAGGAGAATGTTAGCCGCTTTGAGACTTCTTAAAGGGAGTGAAAGGCGGGATATCAAATCCAAACTACTCCTCCTCCTCCTCCTCCTCCTCCTCCTCCTCCTCCTCCTCTTCTTCTTCTTCTTCTTCTTCTTCAAACTAAGGTCAATTCTGTGTCCCGGGCAGCTGTCTACCAGCTCCATCTGGTATGCAGGCTGAGGCACTACCTGCCCACAGACTGTCTTGCCAGAGTGGTGCATATTCTGGTTATCTGTCACTTGGACTACTACAATGTGCTCTATGTGGGGCTACCTTTGAAGGTGACCCGGAAACTGCAACTAATTCAGAATGTGGCCGCTAGACTGGTGACTGGGAGTGGCCACCGAGATCATATAACACCAGTCCTGAAAGACCTACACTGGCTCCCAGAATGTTTCCAAGCACAATTCAAAGTGTTGGTGCTGACCTTTAAAGCCCTAAATGACCTCAGCCCAGTATACCTGAAGGAGCCTCTCTGCCCCCATCGTTCAGCCCAGACACTGAGCTCCAGTGCCGAGGGCCTTCTGGCGGTTCCCTCACTGTGAGAAGTGAGGTTGCAAGGAATTAGGCAGAGGGCCTCCTTGGTAGTGGCGCCCTCCCATCAGATGTCAAGGAAATAAACAACTATATGACTTTTAGAAGACATCTGAAGGCAACTCTGTTTAGGGAAATTTTTACTGTTTGATGTTTTATTGTGTTTTTAATATTCTGTTGGGAGCTGCCCAGAGTGGCTGGGGAAACCCAACCAGATGGGTGGGGTATAAATAAAATAATAATAATAATAATAATAATAATAATAATAATAATAATAATAATTACAACATTAGGTTAAGGCATGATCACTTTGTTGCATTCTGTTGCCCCTTGTTTGAGTTATATTAATAAGTCTCATGAATTTTTTTTTGACACCTCCCACTTCTCCTTGTGATAGGGATATATATGGGATCAATGAAATATAGAGTTGGAGTACTTTAGTTAAGTGAAATGTGGCTTCCAGTTGAAAATGTCTGCATTGATTTGTTCTTAATATACCACTCTATGAAGCTGTACTATGTTGCCTCAGTTTGATTGGGGGGGGGGGGCTTTCCTTCCCTGCCTCCTCTCTGGACTTCTGTCCTTCAAAGCCCTGTCTTAATGGCACCACTGAAATAGGTACCATTCCTGATAAATAGGGATCCTTGTGGGTTGGGTCTGGGAGGTGATACACAGGATGGTTGTCTTAGAGTGCCTGCAGGGATTGAACTGCACAACCACTAGACCCATTTCAGACTGTATGGGTTGTATCCAGTGATAGCAGGCTCAGTGAAATTAATGGATCTAAGTAAGGCATGGAAACTGTTTTCAATGGGACTACTGTGAGTAGAACTAGCATGGGATACAACCCTATAGCTATGAAGAGAAAGCCCACCATAGCTCAGTGGCAAAGCATCTGCTTTGCATGCAGAGGGTCCCAGATTTCTGGCATCTCCAGGTAGGGCTTGGAATGTCCCCTGCTTAAAATCATGGAGAGCCTCTGCCAGTCAGTGTAGGCAGTACTCTGCTAGATGGACCAATAGTCTGACTCAGGATAAGCCAGCTTCCTATGTTCCTTTTGCTATCCACCTAGAGTGAGTCCCCTATCTGGGCCTTCATTGTGACAGATCTTACCCTAACGTGGCCTCAGCACCAACTGACTTCCTCCTTGTCTCTTCCAGGAGAGAGCTGGCAGCTACTATTCCCCACCCCTACACACACACACACACACACACACACACACACACACACTCAGCATCACCCCGCCCCACCAATTGCTTGTTTACTTCTCTTTCCACTGGCTCTATGCGAAGAAGAGAAATCCAAGGTTTAGCACACACATGCACAAAGCAGTTTCACAACTTTCTGCACATTCAAGGGCCGCGCTGTGGAGAGCATTCATTGAGAGTGTTAATTGAGGACAAATTTGCAAGTGGGTGGGCTACGCCTAGAGGTTTATATAGCATCATTTTGTGAAAACACTAAGACCCTTCATAATGCTACCAAGGGGAGATACTTGAGGTGCGTGTGGGGGAAGGGGAGTCCAGGATGAGTCAACCCCTTTTTGATTTAATTGCAGACCCAACAGAGGACACTGCAGACTGGGCCTCATCCCACCCCCACTTCCTTCATGCTAACTGGCACCAGTACCAGAACCTCCCTAAAGCTGATCACTTCTTGCAGTACGGAAAACAAATTCTCAAATGAGCCTGACTTACTGAACAAGGAAATGCTTGGGAAATGGGCCCTTATCGTCAAGAAGTGCAAGAATCTGCAAACCAAACAAATCACCATCCATATCGTTTTTGTGGCAGGGAGCCCTCTGTGGGGCGGGGCGGGGGGGTTGGCGGCGGCAGGAGATTAGAGCCAGTTAGTGTGCCTGGTTTTGATCAAGGAGCCCTGCTTGCAAGGCAAATGGGTACTTAGTTAATTCACACACACACAGCAGTCTCTCTCCACTGAGGTTTTGGGGCTTGGATGCATGTAGGGAATCTGCCCGTTGGCCCATCTAGCTGAGTCCTGTCCCAATGCTGACTGATTGTGGCTTTCCAAGGTTTCACACAGAGGTCTTTCCCATCACTTTTGAGTGGAGATGACAGGGAGATTGAAACTGGGGCCTCCTGCATGCAGATTATGTAATCTACCATTGAGTTGTAGACTCCAGTAAGTCTCTGAATACCAGTTGCTGGGAATCACAGGTGGGCAGAGTGCTGTTATGCTCTGGTCCTCCTTGCTGGCTTCCTGTAGACATCTGGCTAACCACTGTGAGAAAAAGGATGCTGGACTGACTGGGCTTTTAGCCTGATCTAGGAGGGCTTTGCTTAAGTTCTTCACAATGCAGACATTAACCTAGGCCAGCATCTACAAATCCACTCGCCAGCTCACCAGAGGCGAATGCACCCCAAAACTTTGGTGAACAGGACATTCAGGCCCTAGCCTGAAGGTCTCATATCCAGAAGCAGCAATGTTAGAGAGAAACTCCTGCTGTCTCTTGCCATCTCTATGCCATGCAGAAATGAGAGGTGACCTTGCTTATTTCGCTAGCCCTCATAATGTGCTAGGGCACACGGGAGAGGGCTTTGCTGGTGTCTACAGATAGTGGCCAACTAGTAAGCCAAGGCAGCAGTAATGGACCATTGACTTTTGATTTAAACTAAGGAAATGTTGAGGAAATATTAATTGCACTTGTCCTTTCCACATATGGTACTGCTTCCTTTTCTTTTCATTGAGTAAACGTAGAGAAAGAGCTGATCCCAATAGGTGCAAGCTGCTGATTTCTTTCTTTTTAACACACGTAGAAAAATATCTCCCTGCTCCAGGATCTATGGTGGGGTGGGCAACCTGTGGCCCTTGGCTGAATTTCATGTGTCCCTCAGCCTAATTTCATTCAAATGGCAAGGGAGGAGGGAATAAGGGGAGAGCAGGTGGGGGCAGAAAGAAAGAGATAAGGGAAGAAAGAATGAGGTTTAGCAATCAGTACCTATTCTCTAGGAACTGTAGCTGTGTGAGGGGAAGGGAGGTCTCCTCACAACCATCAGAAAGTCACAGTTAAGCCACAGTTAATAAGCCACAGTTTCCAAGATGCTTTGCGGAAAGCCATGACTGTAGCAGTTGTACAGTGGTACCTCGGGTTAAGAACTTAATTCATTCCAGAGGTCCAATCTTAACCTGAAGCAGTTCTTAACCTGAGGCATGCTTTCACTAATGGGGCCTCCTGCTACCCCTGCACTGCTGGTGTGCAATTTCCATTCTTTTTATATATATATAAATTTTTATTAGTTTTTTTAACATATCTTTTTCAACAGTAATTAAACATACTTTTACATCTTATTCAAATTTTTGACTTCCATCAATCCTGCAATTTTCATTCTTATCCTGGGGCAAAGTTCTTAACCCGGAGCAACCACTTCCTGGTTAGCGGAGTTTGTAACCCGAAGTGTCTGTAACCAGAGGTACCACTGTATCATAGAGCTTTAACTGCATTGTGTGGATGAGGCCTCTATTGCAGCAGTGATGGATTTAGGTGCAAGGTAAATAAGATATAGTTTATAATCTCAGATTAGGTGAGGCCTCTATATTCTTGAAAAATTTCTTCCACACTCTTGGAGGAGGTTGGTGAAAGGTTCAGTTTGGAACATAGGGGGCTGCCTTATGCAGAGCCAGATCGTGGGTCCACCTAGCTAAGTATTGTCTACACTGATGGGAAGTACTTCTGCAGGGTTTTCATACATGGGTCTCTCCCCACCTTATTTGGATATGCTGTGGATTGAACCTGGAACCTTCTGCATGTGATGGTTCTGCATTTTACCACTGAGCAACAGCCCTTCTCCAATATAATGGTTGGGATCCTGAGTTCAGAACACCTAGGAAACTGCCTGAGTCAGAATTTTGGTCCACCTAGCTCAGTATTGTCTACAGTGAGTGCAGACAGGGATTATTTCCAGCCATGCCTGGCAATGCCGGGGATTTGACCTGGGACTCACCTCATGCAAAGCAAACGCTCTACCAGTAAGCTGTGGTTCTTCCATTTGTCTGCCTGCAAATCAGGTGCAGAATTCTGAGAGGGCCTTTGCATGCAGCTCTCCACATCACAAGCGATTTTGCTTGCACACAAATACGCTGCAATTTCACAAGCAAGCACATGCACGCGCGCACACGTTGTCTATCAAGGGTTTGGAATTCATTTTTGTGTACTGATAAGAGCTTTGCCACTGACTAAAATTCCCCCCTGCAATAATAGCAATCCAGTAGTGCATGTGCTTCTTTGCCTGTGTCATTTGTTTGATGGTTGAACTTCCTCCCTGTTTCCCACCTCTTGCCTCTGCAACCCCCACCCCTGTTTAGTAACAAGCTGCCACTCTCTCAGTTGGTGGCTTGGTGTCATCGCAGCCTCTCCTCCTCTGCTGCCTCTGTGGTCAGGAGGTGCTGCTTAAAACTTGACAGCTCCTTAATGCTCTGTAAAAAATTAATCAATCATGCGGGAGCTGAGAGGGAGAGAGAAAAGGCCAGCCTCATGTGGGTTCAATTTGAGGCTCCTCTTTCAAAATGCAGCAGCCAGTTCTTTGGGGGAAAGGGACTGTATAGGGTCCAGTTGAAAGGGGCAGCGGATGGATTTTGCAAACCAGCAGCACTACAAAGGGTTTGTGTGTGTTCTGTAGGGTATGCATTACTGTTACCATATTATTTGTTAAAGATAACAGAGGATATTCCACTGGATAACAGCCTAGTTATGGGGAGAAATTCAGTTCCATTTCTATATGAAACTCCCTAAACTGCTATTCCCAAAATGCAGCCAGTTTCTGAATTCACTCTTCTCTACATAGTGCAAGGCAGCTCTCAAACCAAATGTTTACCCCCAAAAATTAATAAAAATATGTATGTTAGGGGAAGGTTTGCAAATGCTTTGTGTTTGTGGAAATAGCATGCAGTAATGTATTAGGGGGAAGAACTTGCAAAAATGTGCACGTTGGGATAAGTTTGCACTAAAACTGTGACAAATTTTTGTGAGGACTTTTAAAAAATGCATGAAGAATTCACAAACTATAGCACTGCAGAAGGTATGTCTGGAAGGGTGTATAACTCGGAAAGCTCATCAATAACACCTGCACTTTTAAACTCCCTGTCTATTGAGATCAAGCAGTGCTCTCACTGTACTCTATTCAGTGCTTGCTAAAAAACAGTCTTGTTTAGGCAAGCCTATCCAGATGCTTACAGAACAGAGGTAATTTTAATCAATTTTAGGATTTTAACTTTTGTATGTTTTAAAGTAGTCTTGTGATTTTTTTCTTGATGTTCTTCTTTTATCTTTTTGTAAATCATTTGTGCTTTTACATTTATTTATTTTTACAAATGTTTCGAAATAAATACAGTGGTACCTCGGGTTATATGCTTCAGGTTACAGACGCTTCAGGTTATAGATTCTGCTAACCCAGAAATAGTATCTCGAGTTAAGAACTTTGCTTCAGGATGAGAACAGAAATCGCACGGGGGCGCGTAGTGGCAGCGGGAGGCCCCACTAACTAAAGTGGTGCTTCAGGTTAAGAACAGTTTCAGGTTAAGAACAGACCTCCAGAACGAATTAAGTTCTTAACCCGAGGTACCACTGTAAATAAATTCAGCTCCACTGAATTCAATGGGGCTTACTCCAAGTAAGTCGGCATAGGATTGCAGCCTTTGTCTCTTTTATTATTAAGTTAGCATTTCCTTTTAAAAAATAAAATAAATGCTGTCACAAGATCCGGTAACATAGCCACTGGCTGAGAGGGCTTTAGAAGAAAATTAGACAACTTTGAAAGAGGCGCATAGATTTGTGGATTGTTGTCCTTTCACTCCTGATCATCCTATACTGTATATGACATTTATGGTCTGTAGACCAAATAAACTAAACTTGAGGTCTTGAAAGATTCCAAACTGCACCAATTCCTTAGTCCAATTTATAGCAGGCATTCCTTGTTTTGCATCAGTTTACTGGCTTGGAAAACTCTGCAGGGGGAAGTGTCCATTTGGGGAACTGCCTGTCTTCCTTAGACAGGAGGTGTGCTGTAAGGCTGCTTTTCCCATCCAAAAGCAGCCATATATCAAAAGCAGATAGGTCCCAAGCTGCTGAAACTATTAGGGTGCCTTGGCAAATGGGGACTCAGCTTCCCTTTGATGTATGCTGGAAAAATTCCCCATGCTTTCATAAGCACACATCAATGCTTGGCAGAACCAGACTCCCGACATTGCCAGACCTGAATCAGATCTCTCTTCTCTCCCCCCCCCCTTTCTGGGGGGGGGCACACATAGTTTCACAGTGTCCCAGTCAGCTGTGTGGTAGGTGTTGCCATTTAACCATTCCACGTATGTTCTGTTTGGCTCAGATTGTTCATATAGGACATGGAGAGGCAAACTAAGGCCCGGAGGCCGAATCTGGCCCAATCGCCTTCTCAGTCCGGCCCACGGACGGTCCAGGAATCAGTGTGTTTTTACATGAGTAGAATGTGTCCTTTTACTTAAAATGCATCTCTGGGTTATTTGTGGGGCATAAGAATTCATTCTTTTTTTCTTTTTCAAAATCTATTCTGGCCCCCCACAAGGTCTGAGGGACACTGGACTGGCCCCCTGCTGAAAAAGGTTTCTGACCCGTGATATAGGAATTAGTAAGCGGCCTTATACAGAGTCAGACCATTTGTCCATCTATTTGAGTATTGTCTTTGTTGACTTGCAATCAGTCCCTGGGATTTCGGACGGGGATCTCTCCCTGCCCTACCTGAGGCAGGTAGCGGTGACAAGAGATGAATATTGAAGCCTAATAGAAAAAATTAAAACTGAGAAATTGCTGGGTCTGGATGACATCCAGCTGGGAGTTCTCAAAGAACACAAATGTGAAATCACTGATCGTCTAACAAAAAGATATGTAGCTTGTCTCTCAGATCAGCCTCCATATCTAAGGACTGGGAAGTAGCCAATGTGGCACCATTTTAAAAAAAGAGAGAGATCCAGGGGGAATCCTGGAAATTACAGGCCAGTTAACTTAATGTCTGTCCCAGGAAAAATGGTGGAAAGTATTGTTAAAAATAAAATAACCAAGCATATAGAAGAACAAGCCCGACTGAAGCAGAGGCGGCATGGCTTCTGCAAGGGAAAGTTCTGTCTCACAAACCTATTAAAACTCTTTGAGAGTGTCAATAAGCATATAGATAGAGGCGATCCAGATGACAAAGTAACCTGGACTTTCAAAATGCTTGGAGAAAAAAATGGTTTGACCAGGAATTTGTTAAGTTGCATGAAGTAAAGAGCAGGGCTTAACAGATAGTTATATGAATGGGAAGATATAGAAAGCAGAGTCCCCAAGGGATCTGTGTGTTTAAACTTGTTCATAAATGAGCTAGAGTTAGGAGTGAGCAATGATATGGCCAAGTTCGCTGACGATACAAGATTTTTAGGGTCACTATAACAAAAAGATTGTGAAAAGCTCCAAAAGGATTTCTCCAAACTGAGTGAATGGCCAATAAAATGACAATTGCAATTCAGTGTAAACAAGTGTAAAGTGATGCATGTCAGGGCAATTTTTAAAAGTTAATTTCACATACACACTCATGGGGTCTGAATTGGCAGTGTCTGATCAGGAATGAGACCTTGGGGTCATAGTAGTTAGCTAAATGAATATTCTAACTCATGGTGTGGCAGCTGTGAAGAAGGCAAGCTCCATGATAGGGATCATTAGGGAAGGAATTGAAAATAAACCTGTTGATGTATTGCCGTTGTAAAAATGTATGGCACAACCGCATTTACCGTGTACAGTTTTGGTCACCTAATCTCAGAAAGAATATTGTAAAGTTGGAGAAGGTTTGGAAAAGGGCATCCAAAATGATCAAGCGGATGGAGTGACTCTCCTATGAATAAAGGTTGCAGCATTTGGGACTTTTTAGTTTAGAGAAAAGGTGAACAAGAGGTGACAAGTTATAGGTTTATAAGATTACGCAAGACATGGAGAAAGTGGATAGAGAAAAGTTCATCTACCTCTCTCATAACACTAGAACTCATAGGCATCCAATGAAGCTAAATATTGGAAGATTCAGGACAGAGAACAGAAAGTACCGTATTTTTCGCCCTATAGGACGCACTTTTTCCCCTCCAAAAATGAAGGGGAAATGTGTGTGCGTCCTATGGGGCGAATGCAGGCTTTCGCTGAAGCCTGGAGAGCGAGAGGGGTCGGTGCGCACCGACCCCTCTCGCTCTCCAGGCTTCAGGAGAGCCCCAGCACCAGCCCCACAAGGTCCCACTGTCTCCTGATGTGGTTTGGAGGCTGACGGCGGGGAGACGTGTGCTTCTTCCCGCCACCAGCCCCACAAGCTCCGGGGACAGCGGGGAGGCGCAGCGCGTCTTCCCGCTGTCCCCGGACCTGGTCTGAAGGCTGGCGGCGGGGAGAATAGCGCTTCTCCCCACTGCCGGCCCCACAAGCACCTGGGGGGAAATAATTTTTTTTCTTTATTTCCCCCCCCAAAAACCTGGTGTGTCCTATGGGCCAGTGCGTCCTATGGGGTGAAAAATACGGTACTTCACACAGCTCGTTTAAACTCTGGAATTTACTACTGCATTAGACAGTGATGGCCACCAACCTAGATGGCAGTAGGATAAGACAAATTCATGGAGAAGAAGATCTATTGGAAGCTTGAGTTGAGGTTTGGGAGTTGAGAGTTAAGGTTTGGGAGTTGAAGAAGGAAGAGGGAGGATTAGGTGTGGGTTGGTAGAGTTGTATTGTGAGAGAGTGAGAGGAATTGTTAGGTGGAGTCAGATAGATAGTTGGGAATAATCAGTTTGAAGTTGTTAGGAACTAAGAATAAGAAACTGACAAGAGAAAAATTAACTGAAACCATAAGCTTGTTCCCGCATTTAGAAATAAACTTGATTATTTGTTTATGTTAACAACTGACTAATAATAAATAATAAAATAACGGTATCTCTGCCGTACCTCCACAGCTGGAGACAGCAGTACATCTGAATACCTGTTGCTGGAAACCACAGGAGGGGAAAGTGCTCTTATGCTCAGATTCTGCATGCAAGTTTCCCATTGAGGCATCTGGTTGGCCACTGTGAGAATAGGATGCTGGGTTAGATGGGGAATTGGTGTCTCAGGTCCTAGTCCAACACTTTAACCACCAGACTACATTGGCTCTTGCCTATCATGTAGCATCTGTTTCCATCCTGCAGCCTGATGGTGGGAAGCTTGCAGTGTGTGTTCCAATAGTACTGCTCTTCCACTCCATGACATAATAATAATAATAATAATAATAATAATAATAATAATAATAATCACCTATAGGAAAGGGAACTTGGAGATGGTGAAGGTTGCCCACTGACCTGTTATAACAATGTATAAAAGTCAAAGCAGAAACTGGTACTTGTTCAGGTGATGTGCAGGGAGAAGGGATGAATGAATTTTGACATACAGTTGGAAAAGTTGTTGTACTAGGAGCAGCAATGCATGGAGAAAAAGAGAGAGGAAACATCTGGGGAGATGGGAGGTCAGCTTTTAAATTTGTATTAAATTTGTACTATTTTGTACCAATATGGTGATAATTTGTTATAAATTATGGAAAATCAATAAAAATAATTGCCCCCCCAAAAGGCAAGTGGCCATGGGCTCAAACTCAATTTACAAGCAATTGGGGCAAAGCCAATAAATGGTTTTGGGGGCTCCCACCATGTCTCATTCAGCTCTTAATGAGTCCATGCTTCCTTTTTCAGGTGGAGCCCAGTGTCACCATGACCTGTGTGGATGGGAAGTGGAGCAAGCAGGTAGCCTGCGAACCTGTGGACTGTGGGTTCCCTGACCAGTATCATGTCTACCCAGCCACCTTCAACTGCAGTGAGGGCACCACCTTTGGCAAGAGATGTTCTTTCACTTGTAAGCCTCCTGCCCAGCTCAAGGGTAAGCAGGAAGGACACAAGCGTAAAATGGATCCTTATGCTTCGGTGTTACATGCAAGTGTGGGTAGGCTACCGTGTTGTGTGTGTTGTCTCCTAGCACTGCTCCCAGGCTCCAGTGCCTTGTGTCTCAGCAATACCTGATCTCTGCCTACCTTTCCTTTTTTCTTTCTTTCACAAAATTTATATATTGCTTGGTTGTAAAGCACACGCGTGCGCACTGACAACCCTTAAACCTTGTATACTGAGCTCTGCTCCACAAGGGCACCACATAGGCTTCAGTACTATCTCTGCCACCTGACTAAGCACTGCTGAGCCCTTATCAAGAGCCAGTTCATATCAGCCAATGCATACAAATGTAATGGAGGTAGATCTGTTTTATTTCCAGCCCACTATAATTTTGTGTATGTTCTTTCGTAAACCTATTCCCAATTCTACTCTAAAATGTGTAAGTAAATGAATGTTTGTTTATTTTTATTTAAAAGCATTTCTAAACCACTTAACATTTTTTTAAAAAATAATATCTCAGCATTATATGAAACTGCAATATAGATACATAGGAACACAGGAAGTTGCCATATACAGGGTCAGACAATTGGGTCATCTAGCACAGTATTGGATACAGTGACTGACAGTGGCGCTCCAGGAACTTCAGGCAGGAGATGCTCCCAGCTCTACCTACAGTTTCCTTCTGCATGCAAAGCAGATGCTCTACCACTGAGCTGCGGCCCCTTCCCGTTTCACCACGCGAGGAACCACCCAACAGCTCAACTCAGCATAGAATGTGAGAAAGCATTGTCCACAAGCAAAGCCTGGAAAGAGCAACATTGGTCCAGCCTGCATATTCATGGAATAAATTTGAACTCAGATGTTTGAGGTGCAAGCTTTCTGGACTGTGGCTGGAAAGCTGAGAAATGTCTGTTGGCTTCTGAGAAAAGATCCTGGTCTAAGCACAGGGTCTTGGCCTGACCAAGAAGAGGCTGCTTTCGGCATTCTGAAGTAGCCTGAAACCCACCCTGCTTGCAACTTGAGCATTACGGCAACACTTGGACCGGTAGCTGTCAAAAGTGAAATGGGGGGTGGGGAGGAGAAAAAGAAGTTCTGGGCGCCAAATCACAAAACGATGACTAATAGGGCTCAGCCAGCAAGCTCCTTGAGTCGGGAAGCTGGGATGACTCACTCCTTAATTTGACCACTGATGTCACACAAACCACTGTTTTTTAATGTCACAGTTCATCACCCTGCCGTAGCAAGTATGAGATCATCTGCGCTGGACTGCGGACATGCTGTGTGAGTCAGACAGGAGAAAAACAGAGCCGCTGGACCAGGAAGGGAGCTTTTCAGAACTGTACAAAAATACCTCAACAGCTCATGGCTGTTGGGAGGGGAAAAGATACAGAAGCCCTCTTGCTCCCCCCCCCCTTTTCCAGGCAAACATCTGAGCATCACTGCTTCTTTCTTTTCCTTCATTCTTGTCTTTCTCTTCATTGACTCCTGCCACTAGATTAAGACATGTGGAACCTCTAAACTGAGTCAGGTTTAAGAGGCAACATAGCATTAACCTTCCCACCTATTTGCAATAAGCCCATATGTAGTGTCTGGTTGAAAATCGCTGAAATGTCTGAAAAACTGTTCTCTATTTTGAGATTTTTTTGGGGGGGGGAAAGGTTTGCGTCTGAAGCCCTTGAAGTTGACCATTCAGTCTCTGTTTAAGAAGCTCAAATGAAGGAGTTTACCACCTTCCAAGGTGGACTCTGTGTCTCTGGAGGTTTTTAAAGTAGTTCCTTTAAATGAAAATACCTCATGATTTCTTACTTAGCTTATATGTAAACTATATTATAGTTATTTCTACACAGATTAACGAATAATTGTGTAGCCATTAAGTTTATTTTTTCATATCAGAACAATATTGTCTTTCTTAGAGTTTCCCTGTTTCTTTTACTTATTAATTTATTTTAACAGTTTATGTAAAACGTCAGATTTGTTAAAAGAAACAAAAAGTATTCAGGGACCCCACAAAGTCCAAGATTCTAAACTGTGGTTTACTTACCTTGTTCGCAAATCCAGCACAACAGACTCCCATACAACAGGCTCCCATCTGCACTATGCATTTAAAGCAGTATCATGCCACTTTAAACAGCCATGGTTCCCACAAAGAATCATAGGAACTAGTTTGTCAGGGATGCTGAGGGTTTTTCGGAGATCCAGTGTCTCTTCAAAGAACTATAATTCTCAGAGTCCTCTGGAAAGAAGGATTGACAGTTAAACCACACTTAGAATTACAGCTCTGTGAGGGAGTCCCAGGTTCAATCCCCAACATCTCAAGGCATGACTAAAGACATCATTACCTGAACACCTGGAGAGCTGCTACCAGTCAGTATAGACAATAGATAGACCTGTGACCTGATTTGTATATGTCAACTTTCTATAGGCTTGTGCAGTCATTTCTCCTTCCATGCTGTGTGCTCCTGCTGTGCCCCACCATGCCTGCAGCTGCCTGCTCCCATATGGGGGCCTGGGTTGGGAGTTCTGTAGTGCTGTGAGGCCTCCAGCAACCTCTGCCCCAAAGCAGGGACAGGAGGGAGCCAAGGGGGGCACCAGGCACAGCAGCAACCCAGGGCACATGGCAATGGCACCAATCATGGCATGAGAAGCATGTGGCGTGCCGTGCCTACAAGCAAAAGACTTGAGGGGCCAAAGAAGGAAGGCAGTGACAGGGGGCTCCACCACAGCATGGGAGGGCCTGGCCTTGGCCAACTGCCAGACTCCCTTCTCACAACCCACCCAGCCTCATGGGAGACACGTGCTCCGTGCACTCCATGCATTACCGGGCCAGAAAAGGGAGCCCCCTCCCAGTCTCACGGCAACTTGAGGACTGCTGCAGCTCAGTGGCATAGTGTGATTTGCGCCCTCTAAGAATTTTGCGCCCAGGGGAATCGCCCCAGTAATCACCCCTCCCATGCTACACCACTGATTAGCTCCCAATATGAAAGACATTATGGCCTGAATTACTGTGGACATGAATAAAGTAAGGACTATGAAATGAATCCCTTGGCTCACAGAAGGCACAATATGTGATAATGCCATCATCCTTTACAATCTTGCCACTTTTCCAAAGGCTACACTGGGCAATCACATATTGTTGTTATTTTATTTAAACTTGATAATTGGTTGTTTCACATAAAGGTCTCCAAACAATTTACAAAACTACTTTGAAGTGGCATTTCGTTGCCTGGTAAGTACCTGGCCTGTAATACTGACAAGGCGGCTTCTAAAAGTTTCTGTTTCAGAACACACAATGTGAATAACTTTCTTCTGAGTTGTATCACTGTAGATTGTATGCAAGGGGGGGAGGGTCACATGATGAAATGCTCACCAACATCCCTGCACATAGAAAGCTAATATATTGGGGAACATACTTTGGCTTAGCTCGACATGCACATTGTTTCCCCCCATTTCTGAATTTTATTGGATTGCAGCCAACTAAGTTTTACTCAGGGTGGTCTCACCATGGTTTATGAACCTAAGTTAGTCATGTCTAATCACTTCAGTAGTACACTCCAAAATACAGAACTCTTTTTCTTTTTTATATAAGTTTGGGGACCCTGTGGCCCTCCAGATATTGTTGGACTACTACTCTCAGCATCTCTGACCATAAGCCATGCTTAACATTGGGAAGACACCCAGCTCCCTTCCCCTGTTTTATGTGATGCTTGGTGATGTTTTGAAGATGTATGTTGCTTTAATTATACACTCTTAAAAAAATAAGAAGCTGCTTTATTCTGAGCCAAAACATTAGTCCATCTAGCTTAATATCGTCTCCACTGACTGGCAATGGCTCTCCAGGGTTTCATATAGGGAGTCTCTCGCAGTCTTACCTGGAGTTGTCGGAGACTGAAGCTGGGATCAAATGCTCTGCCACTGAGCTATGGTCCTTTATCTAAAGAGCATAGGGACACAGGAGTCTGCCTTATACTGGGTCAGACCATCCCTAGTTAACACAGCCTTCGGCTCACCAAATTCTTTGGCATGCATTACTCTTCACATCACAACTCACTCTCACTTCTGTCTCTGTCCAGGGAACAACAGCAACTTGACATGCTTGGAAGATGGGCTCTGGTCCTTTCCTGAGGCGCTCTGTGAACTGATGTGCCCAGCTCCTCCTTTAGTCCCCAGTGCCGACCTCCAAACTGCTCGCTGTCGTGAAGAGAAACACAAAGTTGGTTCCTTTTGCAAGTATAAATGCAAGCCAGGTTACCATGTCCCAGGATCCTCTCGGAAGGCAAGGAAGTAAGTGGGTACTGCAAAAGGTTGCTGTGCCTCTTTTCATTACTGATAATTTACAATCAGTCTGGTGTACTGGTTAGAGTGCTGGACTAGGACTTGGGAGTCCCGGGTTCAAATCCCTACTCGGCCATGAAGTTTCTTCGATGACCTTTGGCCATTCATGACCAGGAATGGGGAAGAAATTTAATTCTGCTTGTATGTAAAGGCAAACCTAATTTGCACTTCTAGGGGGAATACAAGAACAGCCATCCTTCAAACTCTGCAGTTCTCTTAATTTTGTGATGTAGTTCTCCAGTCAAACAGTATTTACAAAAATGCATATTTTAGGGGATAAGTGTGCATAAACAGGAGTGTACTAGTGAAAATAACATATCAACTGGATTGCAGGGGAGAATTCCTTGCAAAAATCTGTACAGTAGTAAAAAAAAATTACAAAAACGTGTGTATGAGAAGAAATTTGCATTGTGCTTACAGATTTTCCATGAAGGTTTTATATATATATATAATGCAAATAGTTGTAGAAATGTGGCAAACTGAATTTAGAATTGGAAAAATGAGACAAAGGCTTCCATATATCCCTAGCCACTACCTCTCAGCTGAGTCTTATCTCACATGGTAAAATGTTTGTAAATGGTGCTGGGAATTGTAGCTCTCTAAGTGGTTTCCTAATAAGTCTCAGTACCCTTAGCAGACTATAGTTCCCATGATTATTTGGGAAGGGGGCAGGGAGCCATAACTGTTCAAAGTGGCAGAAGCTTTAAATGTATAGTGCGGAAGTGACCTGACTTTTTCTGCATGAAGCAGAGGGTTTTACAAAATGGGCTCCATGGCAATGGAGGACATTCCATGTATGCTCTCCACTAAAGTCTGAAGTGGGAGATCTGGGAAAGAAGGAAGGAAGGAAGAAAGAAAGGAAGGAAGGAAGGAAGGAAGGAAGGACTTCACATAGCACAACTGAATTATGGAAATTCACTACATGATATATAGAGAAGCTACCAACTTGGACTGCTTTAATAGAAGAATGTGTTAACAGTAAGTCTAGTGGTCATTGTGGTTCAGTTGCCTCCTGTAATAACTCTTAATCTCAGAGTTGTGGGTTTGAGTCCCATATTGGGGGTTGGACTAGATGACCCTCATTGTGTCTTCCAGCTCTATGATTCTATGAAATCATTACTGGCACAAAATCACCTCTGAATACCAATGCCTGGGGCACATGATTCTGGAGAATGCTATTGCATTCATGTCCTGTTTGTGAGCTTCCTATAGGTATATGGTTGACCACTTGTGAGAACAGGATGCTGGACTAGATAGACCACAGGGCTCTTCAGATGTCTTGAACAGGCCAGAAACAAATTGGCCTCCTCTATTAGTTGCTTATGAGAATGAGGCCTTTGAAGGAATGGAGAAAGGGAGTGCCACATAGCTGTTTTGGGACGGAGTTCTAGGCATAAGCTGTTGCAAGAGAGCACAACAGGAGTGGATCAAGGGACCAAAAAGTTTCCTCTAATTCCATAGCGCTTAAATGCAACAACCACAATCCTGGCCGCCACCACCCTCCCCTGCGCACACATAAAAGGGCAAAGCATCAAGGATGACTTCCATGGAATTTTGCATGAGAATGCAATTTAATGGTTTATCTCAGGAGCCTCTTGTTACCTGCTCCTTTATTGAAGATGCCAGCCATTAAAGCTCACCCCTCTCATTCTGTCTCTATAAGCCATTGCATTCACAAACCAGCTCTGTGCTAGGAACCTCCTTTTGGAAATACCCTCTTTGATATGCAACCTGGGGAGTCCCCTTTGAACCTTGGTGGGAAAAAGAAGTTTACTGGTATTCTACGTTTTATGACTCAGTAGGGATGGCGAGTGGAGAAAAAGAAACCCACATCAAAAATAGCCACTGACCTTAAGGTCTGGGTGAAGATTTTCAGTGTGGGGTGGGGGGTGGGGGCAACTTCAGCAGCTGGACCTTTGGAAATAGTCATTGTTTTCATTAGGAGACCACACAGCATAAATCCACCACCATGGTCCTGAAGTGTCAGGGACACAAATGTCTGCCGTGGTGGCAGCTTGGGAAAATGTTACAGAACTCAGGCTGCGTGTTAAATAAATCAACCGTTTCTCCTGTTTACCTTCTCTCCGCCCCCCCCTCCAATGTACGGTAGGAGGGCCTTTAAGATCCAGTGTGGCCAAGATGGAACTTGGCTAGAAGGAGCTTGTACACCTGTCACCTGCGAACCTCCACCCTCCAAGTTCTACGGGCTCTACCACTGCACCAACGGGTTCCAGTTCAACAGCGAGTGCAGGATCAAGTGTGAAGAGGATGGCACCCAAGCTGTGAGTCCCTTCCAGCCTCATCTAAGCTGTTGCAGGTTTCTTAAAAACCTTCCCCTGTAGCGATACCCAAAGAAGTCTCACCAGGACGTGTTACATTGCCACATTCTATTCATCCATCCATCCATCCCTTTTATTTCATAAAATGTATACACCGCTTGATTGTTTTTTTAAAAAGAAAACCCTCAAAGCAGTTTAGAGAAAAAGATAAAACAGTAAAATCAAGAAATACCCACAACTGTATTTTAAAACATACAGAAGTTAAAATACTGAAATATTGCAACTCACCTCAGCTTTCTAAGCATCTTGGTGGGCTTGTCTAAACAGGATGTTTTTAGCAGGTGCCAGAAAGTGTACAGTGAATGTGCCTGCTTGACCTCAATAGGCAGGGAGTTCCAAAGTGCAGATGCTGCCACACTCAATGTCTGAGTTCTTACAAATGCAGAACGGGTATTATGTGACACTTGTAGTAGCGCCAGTTCTGCTGATAGAAGTAGTCAAGTGGGCACATGTGGGGTGAGACAATCTCATAGGCGAACTGGTCCCAAGGGCTTTATATGCTAATAGTAACATATTGAACTTGGCCCAATAGCAAATCAGCAACCAGTTCAGATCTGTGCACAGAGGTCATATGTGCTGACAAAGCCTCACGTCTATCAGCAATCATGCTGCAGCATTCTGCAGTGACCACAGCTTCAAGATCAAGTGCGAGGAAAGCCCCACCTAGACTGCTTTGCAGTAATCCAGTCTTGAAGTAACCAACACATGAACCGCTGAGACCAGGTTTTCCTGGTCCAAGAATGGTCATAGCTGCAGTTGGTAAAAGCATTTCTAGTCATGGAAGCAGGGCCATCTTACCCATAGGCACAAGGGATGCGGGGCACCCGGGCGCCGGGCTCTCAGGGGTGCAAGGCCAAGAGTCCGGGGCCCAAGAGTTGGGTCCGGGGAAGAGCCCACCTGTTGGAGCGCCGCGACGGGCTCTTCTGCTGTGGCCGGCTCTGCGCCACAAGTTTGGGGGTGACCGAGCCAGTGAGACGCTGAGGTAGCCGGCCGGCTCCGCCCTCCTGTGCACCTGGGACTGGGCAACCTGGGGGGGCAGGCGGATCTTTGCACCCCAGCACCACATATGCTTAAGACAGTCCTGCATGGAAGCTACCTGAACCTCCATTGACAGAGCTGCCCATATGATCACTACCCATGGCTACTAGTCACCTATGAGTATGTTCTACCTTACCTGGTACTGTTTGTACAGATTTTTATTTGATTTTACAAAAGTTACATCAGATAATATAGCTGAATAGACCATAACAGTCTTATATCATTCATGCATGGCAAAAGCTACATATTGGGTTTGCCACATTGCAGTGCTGTATCAGACTTATGATTCATTCTCATTAGTCAGCATATATACTCTTAGTTCATAAAGAAGACCAAACAAAGGAAAGAAAGATGAAATTAGCTGTTAATAAGCAATATCATACAGCCAAATACTCTCAATATTTTGGTTTAGTTCTCAATTATTGTAGGTAAGTGTCAGAGGCTCTTAACAGTTGTGAAAAAGCTGGTTTAAATAATATTCACTTTTCTTTCATGTTGCAGGTGAGATAAAATAGAATGCTAATACATGTGAAAGTGGGGGTAGAGGTTGAAACATTGATTCAGATCAACCAAATTGAGCTAAGGCTGGTGGGGGATATTGTTCATTTTTCCGAAACTAGTGTATGTAATGAAGTCAAACCACACTGCCTAGGTGATCTGCCCATGTGATAACTGTAACATATTTGTTTGTGACTCAAGAAGGGCTGTTTTCTAGTCTTCTAGCAATCATCTAGTGTTGCACCAGAAAGATATTTCCAGTGTCTGGTTATGTTTCATCTTGTAGCCTGTAATAGGTGGCCTATTAGTATCTCACCTGGTACTGAAAAGACCATAATGAAGGCTTCAAGTGAACCTCTATGGAGAGTTTCCCATAAGTGCTGTGTCAGCACTGAAAAAGCCTTCTACAAGTTGCCAGCCAGCAGCGCCCTGCTCTTTTTTCAGAATGCTCCATTGCACACCTACCCCTTCATTTTCCAGGATCCCCTCCCCCCCCCCATGCCCACTGAGCATACCTAATCCTTGTTTTACTTTTTCTGGTATTACGTACAAACACACACATGACACCTCTTAGGGTTTTTTCCATAAAGCCTTTTTCTGCAACTTCATATCTTCGGGTTCCCCCACCCAAAGACTCCTTTCGTTGCATGAAAGGTGCCATTTCAGATACAAAAGTACAAGTACCTGAAGAACGAGTTTGCTATGATTAAACTTATCTCCCAACCTAGGAGCCAACTCTTAGGGGCTATGGGGGCTCTGGCCCCCTGCAATAAAATATTTGAGGGGGCTGGCCCCCCAAAGTTGATGTGCATTGCGTGTTCGATTATGTGGGGCAGGGCATAGCTGGTCCCCCTATATTTTGTTCAAGTTGGCACCCTTGTCTCCTGATCTTATGAGGAAAGCCCTGCTTGATTCAACCAATGATATAAGTAGTCCAGGGATGGAGAACTGTTTCCACGCCAAGGGCTGTGATTTGCTATTCAACAACTTTGGGCAAAAAAAAAAAGTTGGATTTCCACTGTTTGAAATATGGCAACCTGATACAGTACACCAGTTTCCAGGTACATCTCTCTCTGCCCTTCAATGTGAACAAGTGAATAGCATTATCCCAAATCAGGGATATATTCCAGCCAGGCGAAAACACTCAAGGATGACGTGAAGCAAGACCAGGGAGGGGTATGGCCCAGGGAGATTAGAGGGGTCCAGGGGAAAGTTCCAAGGGCCAGACAGAAGGGCATGGAGGGCCACATACTGTTGGGGGGCGTTAAATGAGGAGGGGGAGAACCATGTATGCCACCTTGAGCTGCTTGGAGAATAAGGTGGGCCGTAAGTGCAATAAGTAAATAATAAATATGAACTTCATTAGCATTTAAAGTAAAAATGAAACAAACTGTCAATAAATTAAAGCAGTGAATGAAAAAAATACAACAAACAGTCCAGTGAGACTGGAACCCAGTGCCTCAAGTCCGTCATCCCATTTCACACCGTGACCAATCAGACACTTCTTGGAATCCCACAAGCTGGAGCCCTGCTTAACATTTGCAGTGGTGCACTGCCCCCAAACAAGGAAGCTCTACTTGGTCATCATCATCATCATCATCATCATCATCATCATCATCATCATCACATAAATGTAGAGAGACCTCCCCAAACCCTCTACAAACCCATTGTTTCTGTTGCCCTCTTCTCCCGCTACCATGGGTTATAGCCAATGTTAATCCTAATTAAAGTAGAAGGCCTGTATCTCAGTGCCAGAGCATCTACTTTCCGTGCAGAAGGTCCCACGTTCAATGTCTGGCATCTCCAGGTAGGTCTGGAAAAGACTCCCTGTCTGAAAGCCTGGAGAACTGCTGCCTGTCAGTGTAGACAATACTGAGCTAAATGGACTCAGTCCACATTCACACCATACATTTAAAGCACTGATACCACTTTGAACAGTCATGACTTCTCCCAAAGAATTCTGGGAGCTGTATTTTGCCAAGGATGCTAAGAGTTGTTAAGAGACACCTATTTGCCCCACAGATAAGTAGTTCCCAGAGTGGTTTAGCAATCAGTTCCTCTTCACAGGCAACCCAGGAAATTGCAGCTCTCCTAACAATTCTCAGCACCCTTAGCACATTGCAGCTCCCATAATTCTTTGGTGGAAGCCATGACTGTTCAAAATGGTATCATAGTGCTTTAAATTTATAGTGTGAATGTGGGTTTGCATAGGCACAACTAACTTAGGTCCATTGATTTCAATGGGTTTGATCTGAGTAGAACTTAGTAGGGTACATCCTTGTGCCTTTTCCAGGTCTAAAGGTAAAGGGACCCCTGACCATTAGGTCCATTCGTGGCCGACTCAGGGGTTGCAGCGCTCATCTCGCTTTACTGGCCGAGGGAGCCGGCGTACAGCTTCTGGGTCATGTGGCCAGCATGACTAAGCCGCTTCTGGCGAACCAGAGCAGCGCACGGAAATGCCGTTTACCTTCCTGCCAGAGTTGTACCTATTGATCTACTTGCACTTTGAGGTGCTTTCAAGCTGCTAGGTTGGCAGGAGCAGGGACCGAGCAACGGGAGCTCACCCCACCATGGGGATTCGAAGTGCTGACCTTCTGATAGGCAAGTCCTAGGCTCTGTGTTTTAACCCACAGCGCCACCCGCATCCCTTTTTCAAGGTCTACAGCATCCTTTTTGAGAAGGACTGACCAGAACTGTGCATAGTAGAACAGTTCTGTGTGTGCCATGCTGTGCTGTGTGAGAGATGCAAACAACTGGCATATTCTCTTCCCAAACCTTCCACACAGAAGTCTGGCATCTGGTCTGTTTAAAACCTTCACATACCAATCAGCATCCCTTCAGACTTTGACTCTTCTGTGTTTAGATCTAGCAGGCCCTGTTTCTCCCCACCCCTCACCCTTGGTGTCTTTTGGCTAACTTGGCAGTCAATGTGCCCGTGAGCTGTTTGGCAGCCTTACAGCCACCAAGAGAGCCTGGTTCCACCAGCCTCTTGTGTTTGGTGCAGAAAACGTGCAGTGATGTAATGGGGATTGTGTTTCACAGTTCAGGGTTGTGTTGAAAACTGCTTCAAGCCTTTGGGGGAATGGGAAATTGCCCCACTGGGAACATAAGAAGAGTCCTGCTGCATCAGGCCAGTGGCCCACATAGTCTGGTATCCTGTTCTCACAAGAACTGTCTCCCCTCCTGTGGTTTCCAACAACTGGGAAATCTATAAAGATGGGAGAGCAAAATACATTATTTGCACAAGTGTCAAACTATGGGTCCTTACTTCTCAAAGTAGCGTGTTTGTGGGGGGTGGGAGGATGGAATCCTCATGCACCATTCATGGTGTTTCATTCATTATCATATTTGTACCCCACCTTTCTTTCAAGGAACTCAAGGTTGTGTACATTCTTCTCCCACCCACCCCCAACCTATTTTATCCTCACTACAACCCTGTGAAGTAGGGTAGAGTGAGAGAGAGTGACTGCCTAAGCTAACCCTGTGGGCTTGGTGCCTGAGAGAGGATTTGAACTCTGGTCTCTGACACTTTAACCCTGTGATTCTCAACCTGTGGCTCCCCAGATGTTGTTGGACTACAACTCCCATCATCCCTGAGCTCTGGCCTTGCTGTGGGACCCACAGGTTGAGAAAGGCTGCGTAACCACTGTGCCACACCAGCTCTTACGTTATAGCAATTACACATCCTATTCCTTGCTATATTTGGGAGGGTGGAGGGGGGTTAGGGCAACATGGTGGGAGCAGTGCCAATCTCTGGTGTAAGGTGGGTTGGCTGAAAGTCTGAGCTCTCATCACATAAACAGAAGTTATTCCATACTGACATATAAAACTTAAGTGAGGTTCAGCTCTTAATTCAGACATGATGTAGCGGGGTGGGGAGTAGTCCATGGATATGTGTACATTTTTTTCTTTTTAAAGCATGTTTTTAATGCAGGAGAAACATCAGCTTGGCTGTGAGGCAATTCCACCCCCACCTCCTGCAAAAGCATTTATATCATGCAGTAGTTAACATTATATGATATGTACCTTGGCACTGAAACCAGCATTTCAGTCTTGCTGGAGTCCAGTTTTTCCTTGGCTTGCAATGAGGATTAAACCATTAGGGGCCTTAATAGTCCTCGTTTCTAGCAGAAATAGGTGTGTGTTACTGCTCTGCAGACTTTGGTGGACCTTGTGAGAGTACTGACCCTTGAAAATGATAATGGCTTCAATTAATGTGACCCTTCTGGCGAGGATAAATTATTGTTTTAGTGTTTTATATAGTTTTCTCCTCCTAATAAATTGGCTCCATAATAGGCTGATGCTGGAGCTAGGGATGTGTGTGAGTGTGTATGTGGTTTCTATGTTTGAATGGGAGAGAATTCCTTAGTGACTTCAATGCAGCTGAAATTTCTTTAGGAAGGCTGGGACAAATTTGCCAATTTCAGTTGACACATCCTAATCTTCAGTTCAGTTCTCCACTCTCTGAAATAATTTTTTTTCTTGGGGGCAGGGCAGATTGTCATTAAAACTCACCTGCATTTTCATTTTCATTTTTTTGCAGGTTTTGCTTATAGCAAACACATGCAGCTTTGGCTGATGTGCACATTTTGTTACAAGCCACTTCCTCTAATATATTGAATTTTAAGATACCTTTTTCATGAAAATAATCATTTTCATGCACACTTTTATGATGATGATTATTTTTTGTACACATGCAGAAAAAGTGATGGATAATAATGCAACCGGTGGTGGCTGGTGCCCATTGGGACTGGCAGGGTAAAAAGCAGGGTGTCCAAACCAGAGGTGGAGTCACAGCCAATGACAGGTGGAGCCACTACCTGATTGGATATGAGTAAGAAGGCAGGCAGGTGGGGTTGGCTGAGGACAGACTGAGGTTGCAGGTGTAGGGGCAGTGCCCCATTTCCCCAATGGACCAGCTTCCAATGAATGATAGTGATGCCTGGAACACCTTCACCCTTTTCCTAAGCTGTTCTTCCTGCTTTCTTTTACCAGGGCCGTGGGAACAACGTGATTCACTGCCGGAAAGACGGCACCTGGAGCGGCTCATTTCACCTCTGCAGAGGGATGCAAGGACACTGCTCCCTTCCCAGCCAGCTGAGCGGGGGCCTGAAACTGCAGTGTCCAGAGGGATACAGCATAGGTATTTATAAGGTTTCTGCCAGCTTAGAAGCCAAATGGTTGATGTCAGTGAAAAAGGCAGGAGAAAGGCAAGGGTTCTTCAAAAGCTTCCTCTTCCGTCTCCCACCTTCCCCCATTGGCCTGAGTCTCAAAACAACACAGCTAATTAATCCTTCTTGAAAGGGCAAGACAGACTTTAAGGTGCCAGACCTCTTGGTAACATATGATGCTCCCTTGCACTCACATAACAGGGCGGTTCTCTGTGGTCCTTGGTGATGGCTGCTCACAGTTAAACTGTGGGTAGCAGCCTTTATGTAACTATGTGCACAGGCACTTCTGTGTGGATGCCGCAGTGACTTTGTAGTCTGTTTAACCTGGAGAAGAGAAGAAACAACTAATGGGAAGCATGGCAGTGCAGGGATGAGGAACCCTGTGGTACTTCTGATATTGCTGGACTACAGCTCTTGTTATCCCTCACTATGGACCATGCTGGTTGAGGCTGGAGGAGCCACAGGTTCCCCATCCCTGCAACAGCAGTCTCCAAATATCTGAAGGGCTACCATACACCTGTTGCCTTAGGGTATAGCCTAGCACGGAATGAGTGGAAAGCAGATTTTGGCTGAAAAATTGGAGAGGCTTTCTGTGGGTAAGAGCTGTTCAACAGAGGACTAGCTTGCCACTGGAGATGCTGAGTTCTTCTTCTGGAGGCATTTGGTCCATTTATCAAGGATGGGAATGTATCAAGGATGCTGCAACATCATGCATTGAGCAGTGGCTTGGACTAGATAACCCCCAGTGTCCCTTCAGATTTTTTATGCTTCTACAAAGAAGAGGCCAGCTAGATCAGACGAAGGTTCCAGTTTTCCTGAATGCTAGTGTGGCATCCTGTTTGCCTCAATGACTCCACAAAGTGCACAAGCAGGACATTACGGATTACATCCAATATTCATCATACTCTGAACAGATCTGTTGAAATTAATGGGCATTACTAACTTACATCCATTGATTTCAATGGGTCTATTGTGAATACAAAACCTGGAGAGCAACTGCTGGTCATTGTTGACCAGGGATGGTGAAGCAGTGACCCTCCAAATGTTGTTTGACTGCATTTCCCAGGGATGCAGGTTTTCTGTTCCTGGTATAGGCAATATTGAGCTAGGCAACCTCAAGTCCCAATTACTACAATGTATTCAGTGTGGGACTTTTCCTTGGGCCCAGTCCAGAACCTCCAGCCGATGCAGAATGCTGCAGCTAAATTGTTGTGGACAACCATGTGCTACTGGGCCAGGTTCAGTGTTCTGGTATCATTTGGCAAGGCCCTTAACAACTTCTGTCCAGGGTAGCTAAAGGACCACTTGATCCCTTCTATCCCTCCCTGATCACTGAGGTCTTCAGGGGAGTAATTTGTAGTGGGGCCCCATGGTTCTGGTGCACAGTTCGTATCCACCAGGAGCTGTGTTTTCAGTATTGTAGCCCCAATTTTGTGCAAATCCCTTCCAATAGGGCCCCCTCCCTATTGAACATCTTTCTACAGAAGACTTCTAAAAATTCAGCAGGCATTTTGACTTCTGTCTGATTTTATAGTTTGAACTGATTTTTACCCTTTTTTTGTATTTATTGCACACTGCTTAAAAACTGTTGCAGTTAAGCAATGTATAAATTGTTTAAATAAACAGATAACTAGGTAGGTTAATGGCCTGGCTTGGTATAACACAACCTCCATTGTCCCAATGACATCCTGAAAACATTTGCCTGTGGCTGTAGAAGCAGAATGTAAGACGAGCCTGCTGGGTCAGTCCAATGGCCCATCTCATCTAGCATCTGTGTAACTGTGGGATTCCTGCAAGCTGAACACAATGAGCACAACAGCACTCTGCCCACCTGCATTTCTCAGCAAGTGGTATTCAGAGGCATAGAAAAATAGCCATGGTGGCTAATAACCCTTGAAGAAGACAGTTGTGCCCTGTGGGAATGGACTCTCTGCTGGTCAACACCTTTTCATTTGTCCATATCATGGACACAACGCCAGGGTTTGAAACAGGAGACTTTTGCATCCCTACCTGGAGATGCCAGGGGCCGGATCTCTGGCCTTCTCTATGCAAAGCATAGGCTATGGACCTTCTGTGAGTGGCTCTTCCACAAAGTGTGAGCGTCATTGACAAGGGATGGGGGAGAGATTTGATTCAGTTTGCATTTGAAGACAAATCCGCTTAATTCACACTTTCTGAAATAATCCACTAACTGAGGCACAATCTCCTTTCGAAATATGCACGTCTCTAAACTCATATACTAAGGTAAAATGCACACTACATACTTTCAAATATAGCTAATGTTGAAAACAACGTACACAAATACATTATATAGAGGGAAATTGCTCTGCAAGTATGTGTATGTCAAAGCAAAATTGCAGACAAAAGGTTACATTTGGAGAAATCCACACTAAAATCCTGATGATTTTCCATGATAACTTAAAAAAAAAACCAAAAACAAAACAAAACCTGGCAAACTGATATGGCAATATGGAGAACTAAATTTTGAGATTGGAAAAGGAAGAAACTGAAACTGAAAGATCCTCCCATCCCTATCACTAATCCAGGTTGTGTAGTCCTACCAATACAGCAAAGATGCATTGCAGGTAAAGCTCCAGGTCCGTGTGTGTTTGTGTGATTTCCCCATACACCATTCTCTCCTTGGCTATCATTTTGAACTCCAAAGAAATATCTCCCCTCCCCTCTCTCTTACACATACACTGTGCTGATCCCTCATTATAGCCTAACTATTGTGAGTTGCTTCAAGGCCTTCCCAAGGGGGAGAGGAATGCGACCTAGATGAGCTCACTGCTCTGTAATGATGCCAATTATGGATCACATATCAAAACAATTCAGGCCTGCTCCTCTCCTGAAGTGTAAATTGCACTGCTGGTGAAGCAGTGAGACGGCAAGCAGGCATCCTTTTCCCTGACAACGTGTATTATCTCTGGAGAAGAGGTGACCTTTAGATGCCTACCAAAGGTTGCTGTAGCATTCAAGGGACATCTTCCCCCCTCATTTTTCATAATGCTGGGTCCTAACTTTCTTTTTTTGGTAGAGGGGGCAAGGTGTAGGAATGGAAGCTGAAATGGAAATTAAATGGCAATTGCCTTGTTCCACAAGGTATTGTCTTGTTATTCATTTATGTCACTTTCCCCATGACCATAGAACCATAGGATTACAATTACAGTTATCCTCCTTGTTTTACCCTTATGGCAAACTTTGGAGGTAAGGCTGCAGCAATTAGTGCTGGCTCTGCCAGTATGTATTATGGACCAGGGTCAGTCTGAGCCTGGGTTTTCCATGCTCAAGTCCTTAGGGTGCGTAGCAACGTCTACCACCTTCGGGCAGTGGTGAGCTGCAGTAAACCCATCTCAGGGGTACAGCCTCTACTTTGCATGCAGAAAGCCCCAGATGCGATCTCAGGTCAGCCTATTATGTCACCAGCATGAAATTCTGGTGGGCCACAGCCAGCCAGCATAAACAATATTGAACTATCAGTGGCTAGTAGCCATGATGGCTATGCTGTGCCTTCTCAGCCAGAGGCAGTAATGCTTGTGCATGCCAGTTTCTGGAAACCACAGGAGGGGAGAGTTCTCATGCTCAGATTCTGCCTGTGGGTTTCCCATTCAGGTATTGTCTGGTCACTGAGAGAACAGAATGCTGGATTAGATGGGCAGTTTGTGTGGTGCAGCAAACACTTCTTTTGTTCATATGTTACTTGGAAAAATGCTGGGGATTGAACCCAGAACCTCCTGCATGCAAAGTAGATATGCTTCTTCTGAGCTATGGTCCTTCCACATAGATGGGTCATTGGCCTGATCCAGCAGGCTCTTCTTTCATTCATTGCCATTGGCTGGGCCCACCCCCACAACCCAGAAGGCAAAATCTATCCCAAGCAAGGCCTCTGATGAATATCTTAACAGCTGTGCAGAATCATTGGGGAATAAGCAGGCTATTTCGGTGGTTTATAGGTCAGGCGTTGCATTGAAAGAGGCATCTGTTGTCAGCAAGAACAGAATCTTGTCTAGTGAGTGACAGATAGCCACCCACACATACAGACATACCCTCCAGTCCTATGTTGTGTCTTCCATCCACTGGGAATGAACCAATAACAGCTGTCTATGCAATTTTCCCAGAAAGCTTAATAAAATGCTGCTATCAGTGAAACTGCATCCATGGGATCTGTTAGGTTGGCACGTATATACACAGGTGAAACTCAGAAAGATAACCCATCTTCAAACAACAGCAAAATCTATCTACCCGTTTGACTCAGCCACTCAAAAATAATGGAAGGCAAGCCTATCCAAAGGCATTTAAAGACAAACCTATCTAATTCGCAGTTTCTGAAACAATGTGCAAACTGAAACAAAGCTATTGTTTGAAATTCATTCTTTTCCGTATTTTGCAATGCAATTTCTCCATCCAAGTAATGTGTAAAAATAGCAATAGTCACAATAATACTAGAGTAAAAATGCACATATCAGTGAAAATATTGTAATATATTTGGGGCAATTCTTTTGGAAATATGTGTATATGTGAGGGGAAATGGCATAAAAGTGTGTTCATTAAGAGAAATTTGCACTAAAATACTGGTAAATTTTAATGAGGACTTTAAAGAAAAACTTACATGGCAATGTGAAGAACCGAATTTAAGATTGGGGGGCAGGGGGGTGAGAAACTGGGAGAGAACAAAATGGGTAGATGCAGACATTGGTGTTACTGCATACACCAATCAGGGAAGGGTTTGTTGTGAGCCAGAAGTGAGAAGCTGCCTCCCCTCTTTGGTCTTGTTTCTGATACTGATTGGAGTTCAGAGCTCCTTAATGACACTCACAGCAGCTGTGCCACTGTGAGAGTGATTTCGCAGAGGGGGGAAAGCCAATGCAGCAGTGGCGGCAGCACCCCCAGGGGTGTAGGTTTGTGTCTTCGAAAAGCTCTAATATATTACTGCTTACCTTAATAGGGAGAGGGCAGGGCTCCTGTGGTGCGCAACCATTAGGCGAAATGAAGAAGGGGCTCACCTGCTAGCAACTGTGCCACACCACTTGTGCCCTATGTAAACAGGTTTCAAATGCATTTCAGGCTGAAAGCTCCCTCATAGAAAGAAATCATATCTGTTTGATTAATCTGTTTAGGTCTCACCTCTTCCTCCCGAAGATGCTCAGGCTGGTAATAACAGCAATAGTAAGACTAATTTCCATGCACATAGAAAACTAGCTTGCCAGAGAGATGGGCTCCCTGGCTTGCTTGATTTCTGTGTGCAAAAATCTATGTGTGATCTCCCTCTCCCCACACCCTCTCTCTGTGTGTGTGTTTGTGTGTAAGTGCGCATTGATAGATATAAAATTCTTATTGTCTTGTTACATTTGTACCCTACTCTTCCTCTAAAGAAATCAAGATGGTGGTGATGGTGGTTATCAGACGTTTATATCTCAACTTTCTCCCTGACATGAACTCAAGGTGGATGCAGATAAAAATAAGAACAGCTGAAAACATAGGTGGGGGGGGAATAATTAAAAGCAATTAAACATAGATAGAATTAACACTACACACACACACAAATGGAGAGAATAAAAACAGCATGGCAATTCAACAGGCTTTTGGGAACTACATGGTTCTCCCCATCTCTATTTTATATTCTCAATTATTGATCATCATAATTGTTATATTTATATCCCACTTTTCCTCTAAGGCAGGCGAGCTAACGCACATGCTTTCTTCCTCCTTCAAATTTTTCCTCCGTAAATTAGAATAGATTGAGAGGCAACAGCAACCAGCCCAAGGTGACCCCAGGGCTTCATAATGCGTGTTTGAATCCCAGTCTCCTGGGTCCTAGTTCAACAGTCTAAGTATTACACTGCATTGGTTTCCTTACTGAGAACTGGGTTGTGCATCTGCATGTGTCCTGCAATGTCCACATACTTATGGAGTGAACTTTCTAAACTGGTGTTGTATACAACCAGGTCTTTCCCAAAAGTTTGCAGGGCACTTACATACAGTGGTACCTCTAGTTGAGGACCTAATCCATTTCGGGGTGCCATTCGCAACCCAAAAAGTTTGCAACAAGAGTGCCTCTTCTGCACATGTGTGAGGCACAGTTGAGCGCTTTTGTGCATGTGTGAAGCGCGCAGATTGCTTCTGCGCATGCGCACGTGGAGAACCCAAAAGTAAACACTTCAGGGTTTTCTGCGTTTGTAAGCTGAAAGTCCATAACAAGAGCGGAACGCAACTAAAGGTACCACTGTACTCATAAAAAGCGAGCTATCCAGCAGCATACTGTATATGGGCAACTTCCCTGTTTGTGCAGTAGCCTTGCTTCTGGCTTTCAGTTTATGAGATTGGGTACAAGTGATCTGCATCAAGTCCTGATGAGGAGAAGAACCCAAGCTGGAGTGCAGAAGAAGAAGAAGAAGAAGAAGAAGAAGAAGAAGAAGAAGAAGAAGAAGAAGAAGAAGAAGAAGAAGGGTTGTTTGGATTTGATATCCCACTTTATCTCTACCCTAAGGAGTCTCAAAGTGGCTAACAATTTCCTTTCCCTTCCTCCCCCACAACAAACCCTCTGTGAGGTGAGTGAAGCTGAGAGACTAGCCCAAGAGACTAGCCCAAGGTCACCCAGCAGCTGCATGTGGAGGAGCGGGGAAGCCAACCCGGTTCACCAGATTACGAGTCCACTGCTCTTAACCACTACACCACACTGGCTCTCAGAAGAGGAGACAGGCAGGAGTCCATAGCAGCCAGCCAGTACAGGGGACTGAGGGGCAAGGCATTTGCATCCACTCCGGAAAGAGAGTGGCCAATGCCAAGCCCTTCAGAACCCTGGACAGGTACCAAGGAAGAGGCAACCTTCTCCAACATGGGCTGGTTGCAGGTTGAGCTATTGTATAGTCATTCAGCCTGACTGCCTTTGCTGGAGAATGGAGATCCTTAAAGGAAGAGGCCTCTGGCATGCAATCTAGCATTTGGTCACTCATCAGCTGGGCATGCCTGTTGCAGTGGTGAGCAGATTTTAGACACAATGTCTTTGGGGATCAGTGATGCTCCTCCTTCTCTGAGCTGCAGTCCATGGATTATGATGCTTCCTGGTTAGTGGTTATCATCACAGCCCAAATTTGGAATTCCTGTAGGTGGTAAGTGCTACTGGCTCAACTGGCCCCCATCCTTCCATTCAAAACATTCAGAATCATAGCATTGGAACCAACCCCAAGGGTCATCTAGTCCAACCTCCTGCAATGCACAAATCTCAACTAAAGAATCCATGACAGATGGACATCCAAACTCTCCAAGGAAGAAGAGCCCACAAATTCCCAAGGGAGACCATTCTTCTGTTGAACAGCTCTTACTGTCAGAAAGATCTTCCTGATGCATAGTTGGAATCTCATTTCTTGTAACTTCAAGCCATTGGTTCAACTCCTACTCTCCAAAGCAGGAAAAAACAACCTTGCTCCGTCTTCCATGTGACAGCCCTTGAGATATTTGAAGATGGTATTCTATCTCTTCCTGGTCTCCTCTTTTCCAGGCCAAACATACACAGCACCGTCAACCGCTCCTCATAAGGCTTGGTTTCCAGATCCTTGATCATCTTGGTCGCCCCTCTGAACACTTTCCAGCTTGTCAATATCCTTCTTAAATTGTGGCACCTGGAACTGGACACATTACTCCAGGTGTGGTCTGACCAAGGCAGAATAGAATGATACTATGACTTCCCTTGATCTGGACACTATACTGTTAATGCAGCCTAGAATAACATCAGCTTTTTTGCTGCTGCATTACACTTTTGGCTCTTGTTAAGCCTGTGGTCCACCAAGACCCCTAGATCCTTTTAACATGTACTACTGGCAAACCAGGTGTCCCCCATCTTAGATTTGTGCATCTGCAGAACTTCACATTGGTCCCTATTAAATTTCATTTTGTTAGTCTGGGCCCATGACAAGGGTGATTTGGCTTCTTGCTGGGAAGACTCTCCCCTTCTCATTTTCCTGGCAAATGGTTGTGCTCTTTCCCCTGTTAAGATAAGCCCCCTCTGATCCTGTCAGCTCTGCTGCCAGATTTTAGAACTAGGGTGGGGAACCTCATCCCCAGTGGCTCCCCTCATTGACCCTCTAGTTTCTCTAGTTTTCACAAGGCTGGCTGTAGTGTGTCTGTGAATTGTGACTAATGCTGTCTTTCATGCCTGGATGAAATATGGACATGGTACATGTCTAGCCATGTCTGCTTTTGGTACTGCTTGGCATGTGGCCCCTCTTTAAACTTGCCCTTGAGGGAGTGTGCCCCCAGGTGAAAAAGATTCCCCACTCCTCATCTACAAAGATAGTCCCACATTGGAGAACTCCACCCCACTCCTTTTGCTTCTTTGTGGTGACTAGTCCAGTGTGGGTGCAGTGCCAGCTCCTGGTGCAAGGGGACTGGGCAACTCCTTACCCTGCTACAGTGGGGCCCTCATATGTTGGAAGCTCACTTTCACCTCTGGTTTACAGGCTGCTGGTAGCATCAGCAGGCAGCAGTTGCACTTTGGCACCCAGTAGGTTGCTGTTACCACCAGCCATCTAAATTAACCTTGGTGATCTGCACATACATAGTAACATCTGAGGACTTCTTGTGGCTAAATCACAAATCCAGTCTTCCAGCGTGGGAGGTAGCAGAAAGTGTCAGTGGGGATGGGTGTATGGAGCCCAGTGGTTCCCCAAGTGTGCTTGGTGCTAATGGCCCTGTGTGTATGAACCATCTCCTCTGTCCTGTCTGAGCTGGAAGATCTGGCAGCATCTATTCTCTGAAACTCCCTGCCTATTGATATTTAGGCCAAGCCTTTGTTATAATGCTTTCTTCACTTGCCGAAAGCCTTTTTGTTGTTATTTAGGTGAGCCTCCCCATACATTTTATTATGCATATTTGTTTTTAAATTCTGTTGATTTGTATCTATATTTTGATAATTTTATTATATTCTTAAAGTCGGCTTTTATTGCTATTTTAAATGAGCATTTTATGCAATTTTATGTAAATCACATAGAAATATTTTTGGAGTAAGTGGCATAAAAATGTTGTATACAATGAATGGGTGATTAATAAACTGCTTGGGGGTTGAATACTGCTTAGAGGTTTCTTTTAAAATCAAGTGATATACCACTTTAAAAAATAAATATATAATGGGGCCTCCCCTCTCCAATCTTCCTTTTTTCCTTTTTGAAGGAGCTGAATGTACCATCTTGTGCCCAGACCATCCTAGTGAGCCCATCCTGTTGCGTGCCAACGAGACATTACAAGACATCCAGCACTGGATGAACCCTCCAAGAGTGAAGGTCAGTGGATAGTCCCAAGTGTGATTTGATGGATAGATTGTTGTGGAACATTGACCCCCTCATGGGCTTCCTAGGTAGGTTTGGTTGCAACAAACCCAGCAGATAGTCTTGAAAGCGGAACTGGGCAAATTCATGGTCAGGGAGAAGACCATCAATCAGCAATGGCCAGGATAATAAACAGCAACTTGATGTTCACCACTTGATGGCACCCAGCTTCCTCCCAACCATGGGGTGCTCTGGCACACGGCTGCCTCCCAACAACATGGGGCAGGATTTTGCAGTGTGGGGATGAGGCACGGCACATTGCCTGGCCTATCCCTTCTGTGTGGGGCGCTGGGGCACAGGGTAACACCCAGCCTCCTACTGACAGTATGGGCCTTCTCCCAACCACACACATGTGGTCCCCTCAATCTTTGGCACAAAGTGGTGCTGCTAGTTCATAAGTAGCCTACCCCTAAATACCAGACACAGTGTCTTGTTGCCTTCATGACTCTAATTGGTCACTGAGTTCTTCCAGACTGCTGTTATCTTATAGAAGGGATTAAAATGCATACTAGAATTTTAGGTTTGCACTTTTATGGTGGATTAGTGGGTTAAAACATGCCATCGTGCAACAAATCTCCCTTAAAAACCCCCAACAACAACTGGACTCCCTTTATTGTTCGGAAAGTGATGGAGAAAAACATAGGAAAGTGTGGCTTGGACAAATGACTAATGGGAGGAAATGTAAGTCATTATGTATGTTCATTGTCATATAGCCAATCCACACATCAGAACAAATGGTCACTAAAGACTGGACCTAGTTTGACCACTGCATAAGCACTGTGCATGCGAATCAGGATGAATGCTCTATAAACTCATTACCTAGGGGATCCCAGTGAGGGAAGCATGATCCTGGACTAGCCATTCATGCTTATCCTTATGGTATTATGGGCAAGTGTACAAATGTGATGGAGAGGCAGTACATTTCCGAGCACTATTCAAAATGTTGGTGCTAACCTTGAAAGCCCTAAATGGCTCTGGCCATGTATGCCTGAAGGAGTGTCTCCACCCCCCATCATCCAGCCTGGACACTTAGTTCCAGCTCTGAGGGCCTTCTGGTGGTTCCCTCACTGTGAGAAGTTACAGGGAACCAGACAGAGGGCCTTCTTGGTAGTTGTGCACTCCCTGTGGAATGCCCTGCCATGAAGTGTCAAGGAAATAAACAACTATCTGGCTTTTAGAAAATATCTGAAGGGAACTTTTTAATGTTTGATGTTTTACCTTGTTTGATGTTTTAAGTTGTTGCCCAGAGCAGTTGGGGCAAATCAGTCAGATGGGCAGCATATAAATTATTATTAGTATTGTTAGCCACATTCAAGCAGTGACTTGCTTTCAGGTAGGGGTCAGTCACTTGCCAGCAAATTTAGGCTGCACAATTATAGCTGATTTGTATTTCCGGAGGAGAAAGGATTTTTTGCAATCAGAAAGGTCAGTGATAGGGGAAAGCACTGGGAGGGTTGGGTGGCTCTTGGCTATCATCTAATCTTCCTACAATGCTACCTAGTCTCCTTGCAAACAAATCAGGATGAATGTTCATTTAGTAGTCTGTGCCATCTAAACTGACTGTAATCGGGTCAGGTCGAATGTTCAGTAAGCAATGAGTTTAGGTCTCCTATCACCTTCCACTTCTCCCAGAAGTCCAAATTCTCAGGCTTTGTTTATCTTAAGAGCATAAGAAGAGCCTGCTGGGTCAAGTCAATGGTCCATCCCTTTTGCCATCCTTTTCCCACAGTGGCAAACCAGATGCCTCTATAGGAAGAAAGCCCACAAGCAGGACCTGAGCACAAGTGCACTCTTGGCTCCTGCAATCTCCAGCAACTGGTATTCAGAAGCATTGTTCCTCCAACTGTAGAGGCAGAGCATGGCCAACGTGTTTAGTAGTCATTGACGCCCCACTCCATGCATTTATCTAATCTTTAAAAAAGTCATTTAGGCTTGTTGCCATCACTGCCTCCTGTGGCAGCGAGTTCCATAGTCTAACTAGGCACTCTGCGAAGAAGTATTTTCTTTTATCTGTCCTGGATCTTCCAACATTCTATGTCAGAGGGCTCTAGGTTTCTTTCAGATTGCACATTTTCTAAGATTGCTAACTCAAAAACCTTGTCATTGAATTGGCTGTTCTGAAGATAGGGATAGAGCATTCACAGTCTATTTCTGGTCCATGCCATTCACTTCTTTTAATCCATAAATCTCCTCCCTGCTTCCCCATCAGTCTATGATTTATTTATCTTTTAAACACATAAAAATTCCCATTATTTTTGCACTTTTTCTGGGCTGAATGGTACACCGTTTTACCTCAGGTATGCATTTTTCATATGCTTTTTAATCTGAAGCATGCAGTTTTGTACACACTCGGGTACATTTATTGAATTGAGAACTATTGCAAAAGGGTGTGTGTGTAAAAAACTGACACGAGAACTAGCTCCAGATTTGTACATTTGCCTGAGAAGTCCAAATCAGGTGGGTCCTCTTAAAATAGCAGGCTGAACAGAGTCCTTGAGCATCCAGATTTGGAAACAAAATAAAGGAAGGGAGGAATGACCGACCTCAGACCTCAAGATAAATTTGGAATTTACATATCTATCATGGCCATTGGGGCAATTTCTTGCAGAGAATAGGACCAGAGAGTGGGTGGCCTACAATAATAACAGCCTACCCCCACTTACAGGGCCTCCTGTCACTCTTTGCACCACACAACACATTAGAAACTTCCTTATCTACATTTTAGAGGCTCTTTCTCACCATATAGACTTTCAAGTGGGGTTTCAGGGGGGGGGGTTGGTTTTTTGGTTTTGTAATTCACTGTGAAATAAAAATCCTGGCTTGAAAGTGTAGCTTTCCCCTCCCCCCTCCCTCCCCATTCTGTCCTCCTTTATTGATGCCGTCTCTTGAAAGAAGCCATAACGAGTT
Source organism: Podarcis filfolensis (assembly GCF_964270895.1). Taxonomy (NCBI): domain Eukaryota; kingdom Metazoa; phylum Chordata; class Lepidosauria; order Squamata; family Lacertidae; genus Podarcis; species Podarcis filfolensis. Next base: position 43,100,556 of record NC_139617.1, read on the forward strand.
TTATACCTACATATCCCTGGAGGGCTCATTAGGTAGCCAGAGGAGGGGAAATAACTGGTAGTAAAAAGGGGAAAGCGGCCCAGATTGCGGGGAGGTGACGGAGAGAAAGGCTGAAGTATTCCAGGAATACAGACCAAAAAAAGGAGGAAAAAATACAAGTCACTCTCACCCTCAATGGGAAGAGGCATGCAGAAAATCAATTCAGGTTAGGGGTGTGATGACTATTCCTTAATTTTGATCATTTATTTCAAAAGTCACATGTTCAGTGCAGCTGGACAAATCACTGAGAGGGTGCTCCCTTGGCTGAAGATTTGCACTGTTTCAATGCTCTTCAGAATCCCTTTCTTCCTCTGGCTGCTCCTCCTTCTTGCCCTCATTTGCCATTCATTGCCCTCATTATCCTCAACTTCATTGCCCACATAGCTGTTCAATCCAGTTGGCTGTGACAATCCACAAAAATATGACCTAGTTCACACAAAATCTAAACCATGGTTTAGCGTTATGTGTTAACCCAGCCCAGCAGCTTAACTATGGTTTTTTAACTATGGTTTGTTTGTTTGCTTGCTTGTACCCCGCTCATCTGACTGGATTGCTCCTGCCACTCTTGGGCAGCTTCCAACATACAGTCATACTTCGGGTTGAAGTAGTTTCGGGATGAATATTTTCGGGTTGCGCTCCACGGCGACCCAGAATGGAGTACATTACTTCCAAGTTTTGCTGCTCACACATGCGCAGATGCTCAAAATGATGTCACGCGCATCCACGGAAGCAGCAAAATGCGACCCGCGCATGCACAGACACGCAGTTGCATCTTACGTTTACTTCAGGATGCGAACGGGGCTCCGGAACGGATCCTGTTCGTATCCAGAGGTACCACTGTAAAATGAAAACAGAGCTAAACATCAAGCGTTAAAAACTTGAAGGTTGTCCACTAACCAAGGTTTATAATTCATTTATAAACCATAGTTATAGCTTTGCATTTTGTACAAATCCAGACCTCTTTAATTTTAACTTAAGTGAAGAGTGACAAAAAATTCAAACCACTCTCATGTCTCATCTGCTCTCACTGGTGCTTTTAACTATAATGTAATAAAACAAGGTTTAAATGATCATCCGCCAGACACCTCAACTTAACTATGGTTTAACTATGTTTAACCATGGTTTAGTGTTACATGCAAACTAAGCTTTTATCTACAAGTGTTTCTGTGATGCTGCCACACCAGATGTTGGATAGTGATACTGAGGCATTCAAATGGGCTTCCACAGGCAATGGAATGAAATAGTGCAAATTAGGACAGTGAGGGTGAAGATGGCAATGTAAACAAAGAAGATGACTGGAATAACACTCCTATGTTGGAAATGAGTGTTGAAAACAGCTAAAAATGAATAGTGCTTTACAACACTCAAGGAAATGATCATGGAGTGAAGCAAGTTGTTTATGTTCAGCCCTAATTCAGATTTGTTTAGCTGATGAAGGAGGAAAATGTCCTTTACCCTTACTGTCCTCACCTCATTTGCCTGTAACATGGATTGAAATACCACTTCTCTTCTAGGGATTAAGATCACTGGGTTGCTGCAATCACCTACAAGCTTGCACTCCCCCACTCCCACAACAAGCATAAATTGAGGCCTTTATGAAAGGAACACATTTCCCAAACCACTAGAATTCAATTGAAGATCTTCTGTAGCAGGCCACTGAAGCAGTGTGCAGCTTTCTCCCTTTATATGCCTACCTCTGGGAGACAGAATGCCCAAAACTCACAGCACAGGTTTAACAAATACAGTGGTAGGGATGGCCACAAAGGAAATATGGGCTAGATTGCAGGTGTAAAATTGAAGGCAGCTGTAAGTGTTGGGGGTTGGAGGACACCCATGGCACCTGTATGACATAGGTGTGTCTTGTAGATAACATCAGTGGCCAGAAAGCAGTGTATGGGGGTCATTTGCAGTGCCACAGCCACTGGTTAGCCAGCTGAGAGTGAATGTTATATAAGACAGGGCCATTAGACTTTTACGATGCCTGTTACCACCTTGAAAACTTTCCCTCTGGAATTGAAACCAGGTTGGGGCCAAATGTAACACACTGGCATTTGCTGCAGCCGACACACATTTGCCTTGCAGCTGCTGCTGCTGTTAGCACAAGGACTTGGTATTGCCGTCTTCAAATAAATATTATTAAGAGGAAGAATAGCAACAGTCATTCTTTCCACTTGGAAAAACTTTAAGGCTGTAATCTTGTTTATTTTAAAAGCATTTCTGAATCGTTTCATACGTCAAAAATCTCTAAGCGGTGTACACGAGGTAGGTTAGGTTGATAATGAACTGGTCCAAGATCACCCAGTGCGTTTCAGGCTGAGTGGAAATTACCCCTGTGCCACACTAGCCTCCTTCTCTGCTTTTGTCAAAGAGGATGTCTGGAAATGCCACTCTATTAGGGATGTTTTTTGACTGTATGGAAGAGAAAGTCTTGCTATCTTCTTCTCCCTTGTGTGCCAAGTCTCCCTGACTCCGCAGATCCCTAAGGAGTGAATAACCAAATGAGACAACAGCATATAGTTTTATGGGTTCCAATAGGTCACAATCAGTTACAGCTGTGAACTGTTTGGCATAGGCATCGGGTGAAGCTAAATTATATCACTCCAGCCTGGGACAGCATCTAAGGGTAAATCACCACTAGGGGGCTCTATGACCTACATAAGATAGGGTACCCCCAAGGGGTCACTGTTGGAGGAGTGTCATAGCCCTAGCCCCTGCCTGGATGTCAGACAGAAGCCACTCCTCATGGATCCCTTTAACAGGATACCATTAACCAAGGAAGGGCAAGCTGAGGCTACAACCTCCCCTCCAGCCAAAACCAAGGCTTACCCAGTACCTAACCTCACGAAGTTGTAATGATTGCTATGAGGTAGGCAAACCAAATGGCCGGTGCCAATTTGCCAAGTGGAAAAATTCCTGCCTGGCCCCAATATGGCAGCCAACATGATCCATAGCAAGTATGAATTGCAACAAAATTAGAGGGAGGGAGATGCGGCAGAAGAAGGGACTGCCAGGCTGGGCCACAATTTATACCGCTTCTCCCGGGAGCAGGCCCAGGTGGTATTGATTGGCTGGCTGGGCCTGCCCCCAGGGAAAGCCCATCCAAGACCTGCGGGCTCAGGTCAATCGCCAGTAGGTGGTCAGTTAAACCCCGCCCCCCTCACCAGATCACTGCAGGGCCGCAACCCCACTCACCAGATAAGGTGAGAGGAATTATTGGCACCTCTAAGCTGGTTTGCCCTAAGGGTTCAGGGGGATAGAATCTGTTGCTTTTCCTGCTTCTCATTATCCTGAGGCCCATCTTGATGACTTCATCAATCTTTCCAAATATTAAAAATAAGAACATGCTCCTCTATTCCTCATCTTGCAGTAAATAAGAGATTGAAATGAAATGAAATACTATCTTCCTGTTTGTGGCAAGCACCGGCCCTTCAGTTTCCAGAGGGTTGTCAAGGACTCAATTGGGAAGGCATCTGACCCAAGAAAGGGGGGCCCCTGCTGAATTTTGCAGTCTTCTCGCTCACTCAGCAAATAAACAGCACGGGGCTCTCCTCCTCCCCGCCCCCCTGCCCGGCCTTCCCCAGACTCCTTTTCCTTCCATTTCACACAGACCAGGCCTGTTGCAAGACAGGTGGAGCAATCTGGGCCCTGAGTAATAGTGGAAAATCCGAGTGCATCGGAAAGATAAACAGCCCTGTGCAGATAGTATAAAAGTCCTTTTTCTAGCACATACCAGGTAAGCCTCAAATGACCGAAACTGTAAAAACACACCAAGGTTTCCCCACAGACAGATTAAATTAGCCTTCAGAATTAGCAGGGGGAAAGGGTAAGGTATGTGTGTGTGCATAGACCACCACACTTTTCGTAAAAACCTGATGAGACTGAACACATGCAAAATAAATGCCACCAGTGTGTTGCCATGAAATAGCTTGATAAAATGGTATCCTGTCTCTCAGTATCCTGTTGCTCAGTGGAGGAGCATCCACTTTGCAGAAGTCACCACAGGTTCATTCCCTGGCATCTTCTGGTAGGACTGGGAATGTCAAGTGTATGAAATCCTGTTAGCCAGCGTAGACCGTACTGAGCTAGGTGGACCTATAGTCTGACTCCATGAAAGTCAGCTTTCTATGTTACTGTCTCTTAAGGAAAACGCCATAGCTGAGCAGTAGATCATGGTAGAGCATCTGCTTTGCATGCAGATGCAAAGTTCATTCTGTTCTCCCCGGTTCAATCTGTTCTCCAAGAATTTTCAAAGATCATAGACAAAGGCTCTGAAATTACACCCACAAGCTCCCTTAGTACCCTTGGATGTCGCTCATCAGGCCCTGGAGAAGAACAAAAAATAGAGTGACTCAGAAGCTCTAGATGAGTAGTCAGTTCCTTTATTTGTCCCTCCCCACCCACCCCAAGGGTGGTGGTGAACTTTACAATACCCTCTGAGGTATGTTAGATTTTTCTAGTGAGTGATCTTCAGGTATAGGAGCAGCCCTATCATTAGGCAGAGGGAAGTCGTGACCTCAGGCAGCTGATTTTGGGTGTCATGAAACGACAGCACATTATTAGTACAGTGGTACCTCTGGTCGTGGACGGGATCTGTTCCGGAACTCCGGAGGTGCCTGTTCTGCGCACACATGTGGTGCGATAGAGAGCTTCTGCACATGTGCTCGTGGCAAAACCTGGAAATATACTTCCGGGTTTGCCACGTGTGTATCCTGAAGGATACATAACAACAGAGGCACAGAAGTAAAAGTACTACTTACTTACTTACTTACTTACTTACTTACTTACTTACATATTATATTTTTACAGATAAGAATGGGGAGGGATGCTAACAGGATTTTACTGCCTTATGTCTTGAACATCATATTAGCTATGCCCATCAATTTCAGTTGATCTACTCTAAGAAGAACTAACCTTAGAGACAACACCAGCGGTGGAGCATATGCCTGCGCTGCCCAGGGTGGGTGCGCTCCTGAAGGGGGAATGGCATGGAGGGTGCCATTCCATGCACGGGATAGCCACTCGAGTGTCCGGAGCGGCGTGCATGCCCTGCAGCTGGGGGGGGGAGGGAGCAAGCTGCTCACAGGGGCGGAGCAAGCCACCCATGGTAGACATTTGGCGTGCCAGCCCGCAACTCCCAAGCTGTCAAAATGAAGGGTGAAGGGGGGAATCCCGCCAGCAAAGTGGTGCAGCTCCCCCCTTACCCCGATGGCTCGGGGTAGGCTTGGGAATCGTGGGTAGGCGGCGCACCGAATGTCATCCCCCTCAGTGAGGGCACCCGACCCCCCTTCCTACGCCACTGGACAACACTACATCAATCTACATCAATTTGCATATGATGAAAAATAGTGCTAACTTTAGAAAAGCATTCCTTCTTTTTTAGGTGATGCACATGTGTATCACAGGAAGCCTCCTCTTAAACATGGTGCCCCAATTTTCTCACACACAGGAGGGGAACCTTCTTCTCAGATGACCCTTTTATTCAAATTGGGAGTTCCTCCCCTACCATAATGTTGCCCACTTAATTGACTTCTTTAGTCAATTAACATGTATTCCAGTTTATTCATTCTGATACATCAGCTGAACATTCTAGCCTGACAGATGATGATAATAATAATAATAATAATAATAATAATAATAATAATAATAATAATAATAATTCACATATTATGTTTGCCTCAAGGTGATTTTCAAATGTTCCATGAATGCAGCTACGGCATACACAAGCCTTTGACTTTTACAGAGCTCTTCGGTCACTCAAGCCTAGGAAGGATTTCATATTCTCCCATATTAGGTTCACTCATCATATGGTTAAAGATAAGGATCATGAAATGGACTATATTTTTGTGCACACCTTTTTATCATTACAGCAAAAATTTGCTTTTGTGGCTCATTTTGAAAGTTTGCATTTTTTAAAAAAGTAAAGTTTAGTTGTTGATTTATTTCTTTTTAAGTTTCATTAAGTTTTAGTCTTTTTACTCTGATGAATAAAAATGATGTCCTGTATTAGTATGAGTATGTACTCAATAAATGTTTGCACTTAAAAAAATCCCAGGGTGCACACACACCCTAACGAAATGTGCTGTGCCATCTGTGGCTGTAGCTCAGTTGATAGAGCACCTGCTTTGTATGCAGACCACCGCAGGTTCAGTCTCCAGGAACAGGGTTGCCATATTTAAAAAAGTGAAAATCCAGACACGGTTTGGGGCACAGTTGTGAGCTTTTTAAAGTTTTGCCCATAGCTGTAATGAGCTAGATAGACCAGTGAGTCTGACTTGATATAAGACAGTTCCTTCTGTTCCTAATGTCTCCATGCTTCCTTTCCTCCATCTAGAACGTTGTCTGCACTGCTGAACTCAAGTGGTATCCTCATCCTGCACTGATCCACTGCATCAAGGGTTGTGAGGTGAGCATCCATGAGCCAACTCTTGCATATGTGTGCATGTGTGTGTTAAACCAAGCAATACTAAGAAGAAGAAGAGGAGGAGGAGGAGTTTGGATTTGATATCCTGATTTATCACTACCCTAAGGAGTCTCAAAGCGGTTAACAATCTCCTTTCCCTTCTTCCCCCACAACAAACACTCTGTGAGGTGAGTGAGGCTGAGAGACTTCAGAGAAGTGTGACTAGCCCAAGGTCACCCAGCAGCTGCATGTGGAGGAGCGGGGAATCGAACCCAGTTCACCAGATTACAAGTCCACTGCTCTTAACCACTACAACACGCTGGCTCACTAATTAATAAGATGCATCAGCTGATTGTGGAGTTTTGTGGATCCCCTTGAAGCATGCTCCACAATATCTCTGAAGGCAACCCCCCCCCAAGTGTAATCTGACCTTAAATGATGTCAAACTTTGCCTGCAAGGGGTTCGGGAGATAAGAATCTGACCAACTGGGCAGATCCAGCTCCCTATCCCTGTCCTAGCAAGAGGAATTCATTGTTCCTATCGAAACGCTGTTGAGTACACAGTGCACTTTGCATGAGGCTACCCTTGTATGTGATCTAGAAGCTGCAGCTATAGCAGAATGTGGTGGCCAGGCAGCTCGCAGGAGCAAGCTACTGGGCACATGTTGCTTGCCAGCTGAGAGAGCTGCACTGGTTGCCAGTTTGCTACTGGACCAAGTTCGAGCTCCTTGAGTTAGTTCCTTGTGTCTGAAATTGGAGATCAGGCATTGGGGTGAGGGAAGGAGCAGCTGTGGAGATCAAATGGGTGGGGAGAGGAGAGAAAGCGGAGCCACTCCAACACATGGTTTGAGGGGGAGGCGATGGGGATGGGGGACCATCAAGCTAGGGCAGCCAGTGGTGGCAGCCAGCAAAGTTGGAAGTCCACTGTGGCTGCTACTGCTGCTTTCCTGCTGACTGAGAATAGCTGCTCCACCAGGGGAAGGCAGTGCCACAGGGCCTTGAAGTATGGGCGATACTGTTCTCTGTCAGTGTGAGGGGAAGGCAGCACCTTGCAGTTGGCTGCCCTGGTCTCCCTCAGCATGAGGGAAGGCAGCTAAGATCAGCAGTGTTTTCCACAGAGATCATCATGTGATATTGGCAGTGCCTTGAAATCGGCTGCTCTGCTCTCTTCTTAACCTGAAACTGTTCTTAACTTGAAGCACCACTTTAGCTAATGGGGCTCCTGCTGTCGCCATGCCACCGCTGCACAATTTCTGTTCTCATCCTGAAGCAAAGTTCCTAACCCAAGGTCCTATTTCTGGGTTAGCAGAGTCTGTAACCTGAAGCGTCTGTAACCCGAGGTACCACTGTATTGCTGAGTCAAAATCGTTATCGTGTTGCGATTTCAAAACCGATTTTGGCCAATATATTGAAAAATTGCACAGCGCTAAAACAGACCATAAAATATTACAATGCAAAAATGACAAAAAAATAGTTGGGGAGGAGGCAAGGGATGGGGCCACAGACCCCCTGGTGCGTTCCACAAACCCCGAGGAGTTCCTGGACCCCTAATTGGGAACTACTGGTCTAGAGTTTAAGACATTCCTAATCCTACCTGGAGATCTCAAGGATTGAACCTAGGGCCTTCTGCATGCAAATCAGATGCTCTACCACTGAGCTATGACCATTTGCCTAATAATAAATTAAGACTCCGGCCTTCAGAGCTGATTTTAAATAAGAACATAGAGAGCTGCCATTCACTAAGTCAGACCATATAGCTCAGTATTGTGGCTCTCCAGGGTTTCAGATAGGAGGCATTCCAAGCCCTACCTGGAGATGCCAAGAGTTGGAACTTTCAGTGTGCAAAGCAGATGTTCCACCATTGAGCTACAGCCTTTCCCCAAAATCCAGTGTCTTCAAAAACCTTAAACTCTTAAAAAATAACCCCCACTGTTTCTCTTTTCTTTATTACCTCTTCTCACCTTAGAGCTTTCTGGTGACACTTACATCACTCATTTCACACTTTTCCTTGAACTAAAAATTACCTGCAACAAATTCCAGTCCCCCCTTTAGAGAAAAGACCACGTATATAGGAAGCAGAGGATTGAAAAGAAAGGGAGGAAGAGATGAAAGAGAATCTTAATACCTATGATTAGAAGTTGTCTCACTGCTCCATTAATAGATCTGTGTTTACGCTTTGCACTTAACTCATCTCCTTGAAATTAGCTCACTCGCTCTTGAGGTGTGTATGTGCATACAGGCATAGTTTTGGCCAAGACGTGTTATTTTCACTCCCTGGTACAGCTACAAGATTTGATTAAGGGTGTGTGTGTGAATTTTCCAGTAGGTCTCCTATGTTTGCTTAAAGTCATTGCAAAGCTACAGAAAAGGGATGAGGGTGTGAGAGATGGAGCTCTGAGCACCTTGGAGGAAGGCAAACAACAACCACACAACAATGTGCAATCAAAAGATGCCAAGGTGTATACATGTGAATGTATTCAAATGATCCTCCTAGCCAGTCTTCCCCAAGCTGCTGCCCTTCAGATGTTTTCAGACTACAACTTCCATCATCTGTGACCATCAGTCATGCTGGCTGGGTGTTATAGGAGTTGTTGACTGACATCATCTGTAAGGAACCAGCTTGGAGAAGTCTGGTTATTTTCTCCCTGCACTGTTGGAGGCAGCAAACCTCTGAATGTCCGTTGCTGGGAATCACCAATGGGGAAAGCACTGTTGTACTCAAGTCCTGCTTGTGAACCTCCCAGAGGCATCTGGGTGACCCGTGTGAGAACACGATGCTAGACTAGATGGGCCTGTGGAAGAGTTTTGTTGCTGTTTCAATTTCTCTTCTACTGTACAGTGGTATCTTGGGTTAAGAACTTAATTCATTTTGGAGGTCCGTTCTTAACCTGAAACTGTTCTTAACCTGAAGCACCACTTTAGCTAATGGGGCCTCCCACTGCCGCTGCACTGCCACTGCACGATTTCTGTTCTCATCCTGAAGCAAAGTTCTTAACCCGAGGTACTATTTTTGGGTTAGCAGAGTCTGTAACCTGAAGCGTCTGTAACCTGAAGCGTCTGTAACCTGAAGCGTCTGTAACCTGAGGTACCACTGTATTGTGTTGCTGTACAGTGCCATAGAGTCCATCAATGAATAAAGAGGAATTTAGAAATTTACAGTGAGCAAGCTGACAGCTCTCCTGTCATGGTACTCAATGAAGGGCATTGATGCTCCCCTCTAGCCCCTCAAGGGCAGGTTTACGTATGGAGAGAGGAATAACTGTGATTTAAAAACTTATGGGGTCTAAAATGTTTCACAGTGTCCCCTTGAAATATTTATGAGCTTGACCTTGGCTCCACAGAAAGGAAAGAGTGCCAAAATGTCCTCACTGATTGTTCTTCAGATGTCCCTATGTTTTATTTCTCCTGCTATTAAAAAACAAAACAAAACAAAACCCCACACAATTAATTAGCTGCAAACAAAACAAGGGCTGCTTTTAGCTCCCTACTTCATTTTCCAGAGACAGTTTCTTCTTCCGAAAGGACAGCGTGTGTCTCCATCTAGGATTAGCGGAACAGGAGAGCCCTAATGGTCACATAATGGGAACTGTGGGATGCAATTAAGTGACCCCCACCTGCAAAAACAGCAGCAGGCAAGACAGTTTCATGGGGAAACAATGAAATGGTGTGATTTTTGTGCAAGCAGCCAACTGTGTTGTAAGTGCGTAAGAAGAGCCCTGCTTCTGGATCAGGCCAAAGATCCATCTAGCCTAGCATTGTGTCCTCACTAGGTCAGCCAGGTGCCCCAGTGAGATGCCTGCAAGTAGGATCTGAGCACAACAGCGCTTTCCCCACCTTTGAATGCTAGTAAATGGCATTCAGAGGCATACTGCCTCCAACTTTGGACATGGAACATCATTATAGCTAGTAGTTATTGAAAGTCTGCACCTCCTTGTATTTGTCCAATCCACTTTACAAGCCACCCAAGTTGGTGGTCACCTACTGCATCTTGTGGGAGTGAATTGCACGGTTTAAGTATGTGCCGTTCAAAAGTGGAATTTGGAAGTCAGAATCCATCAGCCATTCAAAGGCAACTTCAAGCCCTGCTTGGCTGGGCGTGGATTTACCTTTGTGGCACAGCATGCTGCATGTCACAGGAGAGGTGAAATGAATCACCGGTTGTAATAGTGACACCAGGTAATTGACCAATAGGCCTTGTCCATCAGCCAGAAGGCCTGCTGGGGTATAAGTGCCGTTGTGCCCAGGTCTTGTTTGTAGGCTTCCCATTGGGGCATCTAGCTGGCCACTGTGAGAGCAGGATGCCGGAGGGTCTGGGCCATTGGTCTGATCCAGCAGGGTTCTTGGATTCTTAAAGGCATGATATAGGTTGCATCATCATCATCATCATTATTATTATTATTATTATTATTATTATTATTATTATTGTCTCAATTTGGCTTCTTTCTTTCAGCCTTTTATGGGAGACAACTATTGTGATGGGAACAATAACCGAGCCTTTTGCAACTATGATGGTGGGGACTGTTGTGCCTCAACAGTGAAGACTAAAAAGGTAAGCTGGCACCCTCCTGCTTTTATTGCAGCCCCATATGGAAGAAGAACACTAGAGGGAAGTGTATTGCTGTTACTTCATTAGGGCAGTGTTAGGCAACCTGTGGCCCTCCAGGTTCTATGGAACTACAACTCACATCATATCCCTAGCCACTGGCTGTGCTGGCAGGGGCTGATAGGAGTTAAGAAGGCATCTCAAAGGCTACATGTTCCTCATCTCTGTGTTAGGGATGTCAGTGACAGATCTCTGCAGATAGTTCTGGGTTCAAAGGCATAGCTTGCTTTGTTCAGATGTGCCAGAAAGTACTGGTACATTTGGGGATGTTTTATTTCCTGTGGAACATGCTGCCACTCTTTTTACTTGTTTCTTGTCTTGATGCTGGGCCTTAACTACCATGATGTGTTAGGAGAGCACCAATCAGAGTTAATATTTTAATGGGGTTAAATTACTAGCTCAGGGGTAGAGTGACTGCTTCTCATGCAGAAAGTCCCATGTTGATTCTCCAGCCTCTTCAGGTAGGGCTGGTGGTATCCCCACTCTGAAACTCTGGAGAGTCACAGCTGCCAGTCAGTGTAGATAATGGTCTGACTCTGCATAAGGCAGCTTCCTATGTTCCTAGTAGGTAACTGGCTGATTTCTATCCTGACTCACTTCTGTTGAAATGGAAGAAGCACTGCAACACTAGAATAGAACCTCTCCAAAGTGGAGTACACAGATCTGCCAGAAATTCTTAAAAATATTGGCCGTATTTAAACAATGAAATAAATGCACAAAGTATTGGACATTTGGTGTTTTTCTGCAAACACCGAGCAATTAGTACAAAGTCGACGTGTTCCCTGGCTAATTCCACTTGTAACAGTGAATCAAAATAGAGGTCAAAATGTACTGTCCAAGTAAAGTAACAAAGCTTTTGGTGAGATGTGAACACATCTGGAGCGGATAGCGGAGTAAAATTATCTATATCAAAATTTATCTACATCAGAGGTAGGCAATGTGGTGCCCTCTGTATCTTTTTGGACTGAAACTCCTATCATTTTTGGCTAATAGTTATGCTGGCCTGGCATGATAGGAGTAGGAGGCCAACAAAATCTTTAGGGCATTATACTGACTATCCCAGATCTGTATATTTGCTCCAAAACAATTGAATTGAATGAATACAAGCACATTAGGAGAACAGAGAGCTGCAATACTGAGCCATACTTTTAGTCCGTCTAGCTCAGGATTGTATAAACTTATTGGCAGTGTTTCAGACAGGAGTCAGTCCCAGCCCTACCTTGAGATGCCCGGGATTGAACCTAGGACCTTCTGCATGCAAAGCAGATGTTCTGCCAACTAAGCTACAATTACCATTTGTTGTTTGATGCTTTTTCTGCTTGGAAATTGTGATTCGGTTTATGCCCCTCTTTGTAATGTGTGTTGTTCTGTGGCTTCCAAGAGCTTGCAGGTACCTGTTGGGTTTCGGATTCAGACGCTGGGTCATTCGGACAGTGGGGCCCAGCCCTGAGAAATATTTTCCTGTCTGTGATCAGGGGCATCTAACCCATAGACATGAGTGGCTTGGGGCACCGGGGCGCCAGATTTTGGAGGGCACCACAGGCTGAGTGTCCGGGAAGGAGAGTCAGGGCGTGCTCCCTTCCCCGCTCTGGGGCAGCCCACTCCTCTCCTCTCAGCTACCCATTGGAGTGCGCTGCATCCTGCTCAGGGAAGCCCCTTTGTGTCCCCTCCCTCTGGGGCTGCCTGGGCATCTGGCGGGTGCAATTGGGGGCAGGCGCGGCATGGGGTGGGCATGTCTCTCCCGCCCCTCTCTGGCTGCGTTGCTGCCTGCGCGCCTCTCTGTGGAGTCTGCGAGAGGAGCAGGGAAGCACCCTGTGCAATTCCAGCACCGAGCAAGGATGGGAGGCTGTCTGGGCTGCGATCTGGGCGCCTCTTACTTACATGCAGCACCGAGCGCATGTCAGACCATGCGATGTAAACGAGCTGGACCGAAGTCCCCCCCCCCCTTAAAAAAGGTCGACAACTCTGGGAAACGGGGGGGGGGGGCAGATATTTGCACCACGGTGCCAGATATGCTTAAGACGGCCCTGTCTGCGACCCTTGACTGTAAAGCAGATTCTTGCCATCGTTTGCTGAAATAGAGTAACCCCACCTGCATCCTTGCTTTGCCCTTTGAGGTACTTTGTCAGTGGAATGTTAAAATGGTATGTTCCAAAAGGGGGAGAAGAATGAAAGGCAAGAGAAAGGAGGGCGTTATGTATCAAAATACTCTGACTGCTTTGTCTTCCAAGCATGATTGTGCCACCTTCACAAAAACAAGCCTAGAATGAACTTGTATGTGAAGGCCAGACTAAGGAAAGTGGAGGGGGAAAAGAAAGGAAGGGCATGAGAGAGGAATTTAATAAAGTTTGCATATTTAAATATGAATCTGCCTAATTTGCACTTTCTGAAACAACATGCACACCAGAACATAGCCACCTTTCAAAATTTACACTTCTCCAAATTTTGCAATGCAGTTTCCCACCCCAATAATATGTGCAGAAATGCATATAACCAAAGTAAAATGCACATAAAAGATACATACACTTGGGAAAACAAAGTAGAAAAATTCACTATAGCTAGGGAAATTGTCTTGCAAAAATGTGTCTATTAGACAAAATTGCATTGAAAAAGTGTCTCATAGGAGAAAATTGCAGTAAAATGCTGGCAAATTTTCACAAGGACTTAAAAAAATAAATATTACAACCTGAAGTGGAGACCTGAACTTAATACTGGAAAACAAAGAAACTGAAATGGATGGTTTGCCTATCCCTACCAGTTTGCAAAGGTTTTTCAAGACACACGCTCCTATGAACCAGGCAGGCTGTCTTGCTAGTTCAGCAGGAAGGCAGTGTGTAGCCAGCCAGCAGAATGAACATGTTAATCTACTGAGCCGCTTGCCCTGCAATTGACCTGGGAGCGTCTTTGAGGCTCAACAAAGAGTGTTCCATCCAGCCTTTCCTAACTAATGGCAGGGAATGGGGCCTTCTTCTAGGGATCCAGAGGGGATAAGGTCCTCCATTAAGGACAAACAAAATCCTATTTCCTTTTAATGTCTGCGACCTCCTGACCCTCCCAAGATTCCCAGCTCCCTCATAGCTTGAATGCTTAGTGAAGCTTTCTACCTTCTTATTTTCTCCACTGCATAACAATTGTAAAGGGAGACAAATGCTTTAGAACAGCAGAACTACACTGTTAAATTGAGCAAGCAAGCCAGCAATTGTGTTTGTGTGTGTGTATTGATGGTGGAGGCATTAACTACATACCTCTAGGGTGATTGTTGACCAGAAAGGGTTGGATTTTGCAGACATATTTGCAAATCATTTGGTACCTGTTTATTTATTGTATTTATTGGTTTTCTGCAAAGTTATAAGCAGAGCAGAGCGCGCTCTCTCTCTCAACATTTATTTGTATACTACCTAATCAAAAAGAATAAACAGATAAAAGACCTCTAAGTGGTTCACATAAAATAATCTAAAACATCAAACTCTTAGAACAAGTGGACATAAAAAAAATATCAAAATATATAAAAAGCTGAAATACATTGGGCAGCAACCAAAGGAATATAGCCCAGTCCTCTGCTAAAATGAATATCAGACAACTACATTTCAGTTTCACATCTAAACACAGATGTTGGAAAGTGTATGGTAACTAGGAGATGATATATTAGTTAGATATTATCCTTCCTTACTCAGGTTTGTGAGTACAGCAGAGTACATCCCTTTGCAGCAGAATAGGAAGCTGTTGATTCAGCTGGTTACAGCCTTTTTGATGAAGCAACCAGGATGCCTTGGTGCAGCCTGGAATCTTCCAGGTATTTCCCCCTTTTAGCCCACTTAAAACAATAACAACACACAAAGAAGTCTTTTTAGAATAAAATAGTGTTTACTCACAGATCACATTCAGTAGCAATCTGGAGGTACATTTGTGTGTGTATAGGATGATGGTGTCAGAAGCAGTGGTAGAAAATGCATGATGAAGGCAAACGAGCAAGATGGAGTAAGAGAGAGAGAGATACAGGACCAGCCCTTCTTATAAGTTACGCACATCTCACCCAGGAGGAGTGGCTCCTGCAGGTTTGACAGGAAGTTCTCCCTGTTGGATCCACATTCCACTGTGTGCCCATTCTAGCAAACAGGACTTTGCTGCTCTTTCTGGATATCCCTCAAAAGAGGAAGCCTGTTGTATCACCTCTGAATCCCAGTTGCTGGGAATTGCACATGGGGAGAGCACTTTTGCACTTGTGTCCCGCTTGTAGGCTTCCCATTGGGGCATCTAGTGGCTGCTGTGAGCAGAGGATGCTAGACAAGATAGACCTTTGGCCTGATCCAGCAGCTAGACTATTCATATTCATATTCTTGTTTATGTTATTTGTGAATGGCAGTGGTCACCTTCTTTCTCCCTAAAGGTCAGGCGGTTCTTGGTCACTGTGGCCACAATTCCTTATCAAATATTCCAGGATTCTCAACTCACCATGACATATCTTTTCACTGCAATGTTTTCTTCATAGGGTTTCCTGCCCACCACGAGTGGAGTTAGGGGGGGAAATTATAGGTTGTAATAGTGGACTGTTTTTTCATTACATTATTAAGATCCAGGATAAGCATCACAGCACTTTTTTAAAAATGACTCAATTCTTTGCTTGTTTTTACATTGATGTGTGCCTCCTAAATATATATATCACACACACACACCCATCCTACTTCCATCATCCCTGACTAGCTAACTCAGAGATCTTGGAGCACAGCATCCTGGTAACATAAGGATGCTTGAATAATGCAGTCTTTGCAAATGCATAGGAACATAACAAGAAGCCTTATACTAAGTCAGACCATTGGTCCACTTAGTTTTGTCTACACTGACTGGCAGTAACTCACAAGGACCTCTCCCAGCCCATCTTAGAGATGCTGAGGATTGAACCTGTGGCCTTCTGCGTGCACAGCATATGCTCTACCACTGAGCTATGGTCCTTCCCCAATAGCCATTGGTCCTTCTAACTCCATGTAGTCTACACTGACAGGCAGCTCTCCAGGCTTCCATATCTTGGGTGAGAAACTGATAAAACAATAATGTTCTAGACAAAACATGGTGCCCTTCAGATGATGTTGGACTCCAGTTCCCATCAGCCTTAGCCAGCATGGTCAGTGGTCAGGGGTAGTGAGAGTTAGAATCCAACAATATCTGAAGAGCTACCCCTGCTGTGCTGAAATATGTTTGCACTGGAAGACACAGGCAGCCAACCACTACTGAGCTCTTCCTGTCTGGTGTATAATCTGGCTCTGTGTGTGTGTAACTTCTCTTGCTGGCTGAGAAAATCTGGATTGCTTTTGCTCACCTGCTCTCTCTTTTGTCAGGAGGTTCCATGGCTGGAGCGACCTCTCCTCACAGTCCACATCCGCGAATCATGAATAATGAGCTCATTCTAATTGCAAAAAGATGGGCCTCTGTTGCCTCTGCCAGAACCATTGCTTCCTTAAAGCAAGGATCAGGCCATTGAATTCCACAATATTGCCTCACTACAGACTGGGAGGGGAATATCGTAGCACATGTGCTTTTAGCGATTCCGTTATACATCAGATACACACAGAGTATCAAAGCAATTTGGGGAAAAAGAAATGACCTACATGTTTATTTATTTATAAAAAGAGGCCATTTTAAGTTGTCAGTTCAACAGTCTTTTGGCTGATTCGCAAAACAGGTGCTGATCTTGGAAAGGAAGCACACATTTTAGAGAACCTGACACTGTTTTATCAGAAATGCACATAAACACAAATTGCAGTCTGTTTACAGCAGGAGTGGGGCAAGTCTTTCTTCCATTGAGGGCTACATTCCCTTGGGAGTAATCGGTTAGGCGGATTACATGCTGGAAGTGTGCAAAGCCAGAGCAAAACAAGCAACCCTCTCTCTCTTCAGTCACCCTTCTTTGCTCTTTTTTATGATAGTGGAGGGACAGATCTCTGTTACTTGCAGAGGGTTTTCCTCTTTCCCTATTCTTTTCCCATCAGTCTACCTGTTCTGACCCCCCTCTCATCCATCCTTCCCTCTCTCTTTCTCTGGGCTCTCTCCCTACCCATGTGAACTGCAGGCTGACCACCCCTCCTTTAGCAAAAAACAAAAACAAAAATGGCCAGGGCAGATGGGATTTGACTCAAGCAGTCAACCTGACATGTTTGCATAGTGATAGTGAATACTTGGTAGTGAATAACTGGCAGAACCCAAAGTAAATTTATGGATGTAAGGCTTGGAGAATATGGTTATAGGTTCAGCAGTAGCTGGCAAGTGGGTGCTTACCTGACCTCCTGTCATGGGCATCAGTGTGACTTACTGGTAGGAGGAGGATCAAGGCAGCAACAAGGGTCTGGTGCAAAGGCACCATTGCAAACACCAGGTCAGCTCCACCAGGACACTTGCCATGCCCCAGCCTCACCCCTCCTTCCTCTTTCCAGAATGTTGCAGCGATACTGGTGATGGAAGCTCAGGCGACCACTCCCTTCTCTGCTGATTGCTACTTGCATAGGCATCTGGTTGGCTGGTGTGAGAACAGAGTGCTGGGCAAGGCCCTTTGGTCTGATCCAGCAGGGCTCTTCTGTTGTCCTGATACACAATAGCTAGGATCTAAAATAAATCATGCTACAATATTTATTCTCACACGGATCTCTACCAGGGGTGCCCAAACTTTTTTCAAAGAGGGCCAGATTTGATGAAGTGAGCATGCGTGAGGGCTGGCCAAAGTTGTTGGCCTTTTTTTAGGATTGAGCTTTTGAGGGGATTTTACCCCAGGAAATAAACTGCCACAGGGGCCGAATTAGGCCCCTGAAACAGGCTTTGGAAACGCCTGTGGCCTACTAAATCTACTGACAATGTCGTTCAGGTTTCCCTCCCCCCACCCCAATATAGGAAAAAGAGGAAGAGAGAAAAATATCCAACAATTTTAGGAATTTCATGGTGCAGAAATGTTCTGGGTCTTGCTTACCCTTAGAAATGCGTAATTTGTGAGCTATTATCTTCAATAGGCAGAGTCCACGTATTCTTATACCACAGCGAGATGTTAAAGTCCTGGAAATTCCACATAATTCCAGCATCCACCTAAGAAGTTCCTTAGTTTGGAAACGTGCTGTTTCATTATCTCATAAGTTTAGAAGGTCAGGTTGTGGGAAGGCTTGAGTGGGGCATTTATTTATTTGTTGGTTTGCTTGCTTTTGGTACTGTATTTCTTTAAAAAAAATCCATCAAAAGTTTTGATGCCAGAGGGCATTCCCAACATAAGTTGAAGAATATTCTCCTATTGTCGCAACTATGCCAACAATTCTATGGTGCATTTGATCTCCTGTCAGAAAGCTGCACAAAAGTACAATGCCACCCATGCAGAATTTTTAAACGACATTCCCTTAACGTAAGCTGAGGTAGATTTATAGAACTTAGAAGATGATGATGATTTATTAAATTTGTATACTGCCCTGTACCCACAGGTCTCAGGGCAGTTCGCAGGATAAAATCACAATATAAAACCGCAAAATACATAATCAAAATAAAAACAACCCAGTACACCCCCCCTCCCTGCCAAAACATTTTAAAAGGGCATTGGATGACAATCAACCAAAGTCCTGGTTAAAGAGAATTGTTCTTGCCTGGCACCTAAAGCTGTGTAATAAAGGCGCCATGCAAGCCTTCCCCAGAAGAGCATTCCACAGATGGGGAGCCACTGCAGAGAAGGCCCTTTCTCATGTTGCCACCCTCCAGACCTCTCATGGAGGAGGCACACAAATATATTGCAGTCCACTTAAGAGTCATTTCTTTTCAATTGTAGATTCCTTCTCCCAGGTAAGCTTAAGACCTTCTAATGGTTAAAAAAGGTAAAGGACCCCTGGATGGTTAAGTCCAGTCAAATTCGACTATGTGGTATGGCACTCATCTCCACTTTCAGGCTGAGGGAGCCAGCGTTTGTCCATAGACAGCTTTCCAGGTCATGTGGCAAGCATGACTAAATCACTTCAGGTGCAACAGAACACTGTGATGAGTGGCAGAGCACACGGAAACACCATTTACCTTCCTGACGCAGCGGTACCTATTTATCTACTTGTGCTGGTATGCTTTAGAAGTGGTAGGTTGGCAGAAGGTGGGACAGAGCAATGGGAGCTCACCCTGTTGCACGGATTCGAACTGCCGACCTTCTGATCAGCAAGCCCAAGAGGCACAGTGGTTTAAACCACAGAGCTACCCATGTCCACTTCTAACGGTCACATAGATTTATCAAGAAGTTCCATATAAATAACAGATACCAGTCATCAAAATGTTTATTCGGCTTTACGCCCATCATGAAACACAACACAACAAAACAAATCAAAACAAATCAAATCAAATCAAATAAAACAGTGGACTCGATACCAGTCCTCTGTCCCAATGGCCCAGGTGTAATAACAAATCCTCTAGATTTAGTAAGGGATCTAGTAACTTGTGCCTTAAGGGCAGGATAAGCCAATAAACGTCAAAACATATCTGCCCTGGATCTCCTACAGCTAGCCTGACTTGCTCACTAAAAATTTGAACATTATTGGTACTAAAATCACATAACAAGTTCTTTTTCTCCCAGGATAAAATGATTCTCCTCAGGCTCATTTTCCTAACCTGTGGGAGGCAGCCTAATGGCAGCAGTGGTGAATATCTCAAATGCCACCTCCTCCCCTGTAGAACCTATCAGATGTTTAGGGTGGAGGGCACTCTTCGTAGTTCTGCTACCCCCAGAAGCTCAGTGTGGTGATGGTGGCTCAGGAGAGGTCCTTCTCTGCAGCAGCCTCTAAGTTGTTGTTCTCCCTCCACACAGAAGTGCATTTGGCATCCTTATTGTACAGCTTTCTTCAAAGACACATCTTTTTGCTCTACTCTTTTGTCACGTGAGATGTATATTTTCAGGAACCACCCTTTATGTGACTGCAAGTTTTTGAAAAAACGGTTTTTAATGTGTTTTAGATTGTAACCCACCTAGAGATTGTGGGGTAAAGTGATGATGAAGAGAAGGACAAGGTCATGATAATAACAGTGGCTTATGTGACACGCTCAAAAATCCATGGCATTTGAGCTTTTGTCAAGTGGGAAGGAAAGCACAGTTCATTCTAAGGGCACATCCGTTACCTTGGCTTTTGACAGTTGCAGTATTTTGTTTTGTGGGACCCACCTCTTCATTTGAATTCATACTGTCCTGTTCCATTTGGAACAGTTCTCCTTGTTTTATAATTATAAAAGGCTTTGCTTGTTTTCATATCTGTATATTATTCCCAGCCTGGGACCTTATGATGAAGGGCGGGTACAAAATATTGTACGTGGACAAATATGTAGGTGGTCCCAGGTTAAGTCCCCTCCCAATGAGATCTGAGCATGGAGAGCCACGGTCAGTCAAAGTGGACAACACTAAGTGTGCTGGGTCATAATTAACTGGCAGGGCACAAATGTTGCATGTTTCCTAGCATCGTCAGGGAGGATGGGGAATGTCCCCTGCCTTAAGCCCCGGAGAGCTGCTCCCAGCCAATGCTTGCAATTCTGAAGTAGACGGACCAATGCTCTGACTCTGTTTAAGGAAGCTTCCTACATTCCTATGCCCAAAGTCTCCAAGAGCCCTGGCAAATTGTGATTTTATGCCAGCCTAGGATGGCCACAGCAGTGAAGGGCTATTACCTTCCAGCCCTACTTATAGGTTTCATGGAGGCACCTGATTAGCTGACACTGGAAACAGATTGTGGCTTAGATTGGTTTTAGTGTGCAGCGGGGCTTGGGGGATCTCACCTTCCTCTGGCCTCCTCTGTTGGCGATGAAGCTTCCAGTGCCTATCATATTACTAGACCTTCAGTGTTCCCTCCCTTCTCTCAGCATAATGTTTTCCTCTGTGGTAGGACTTCTGGAATCTTTCCTGTAGAGGATTGAGACACTATGTCGGGAAGGAAAATCCACATGGATTTCAACAGGAAAACTCCTCAAGGAGGAGCTGACCTGAATCGAGTACCCTCCTTGTTCCATGAAGAAGAAGGAGAAAAATCCTCCCATCTGCGGAGGAACATTGGAACATCCTCGCTGCTGCTGAAACTGCATTGATGCTTCCTAGTCAGTGGTTTCCCCAGTAGTTACTTTTGAAGGATCTCCACAGCTTTGAAAGCAGAGCACTATAATGGAAGATCTGTCTGGTGCCAGATGGTGGGGACCCAGTTATCTGCGTTGAGATCCTTCCAGCCCCTGGTGGAAAAGTCTGCCAGGTTGTGGGGGGGGAACCAGAGGTGACCCAGCCCCCCTCATTCTGCATAATTTGGGTGCAAAGAGAGAGTGGCATGTTGTGAAGAGGCAGGTAGGGACATGCATGGAGAAGGGAGGCGTTGCCTAGCAATGGGAGGACACACATATGTATGTGTGGCATGTGCATTCCCAGAAGCACCCATAACAAATGTGTCAGCAGAGAGGACAGGTGGGAGGGTCTCCTTACATGACCTGTACCATGGTGAAGAAGAAGAAGAAGAAGAAGAAGAAGAAGAAGAAGAAGAAGAAGAAGAAGAAGAAGAAGAAGAAATTGCCATAGCAGGAGGAAGCCAATGTGTCAACAGGGAGGGAACACACATTTATGCTTGCTAAAAACATCTGAACAGGTTGTGGCATCGTTCAGGAAGGGAAGGGAATTAGGTCATTAACTCTGGCTCAATAAATGGAAAAGACTCTTGGGAATTCATCCCAGGCACCAAAGTCTCTCCACCCCCACCCCAACCCCAGTTTTGCCCTGCTCTTTACTTTATGTAAATTCCTGATGCAATCCACTGAAATCAACTTCCTTTCGCCAAAGCAACACCCAGCTGCTGCTCCAGTTCCTGCCTTCGCTTCTTCGGTTAAAGAGACAGGAAGCTGCTCTTGCATGATAGCCTTCTTCCATTCCTTGCAAGCCCCTCACCCACCCTCACTTGGCAAAATGTGACCTCCTACCCCAAATCCAGAACTCTGCTCACCTGGGAAAGCTGGGCAGGGTCTTGCTCTACCTGATGCAAGCTTTATAATATGAGAGAGAAAGAGAGAGAGAGAGAGAGAGAGAGAGAGAGAGAGAGAGAGAGAGAGAGATATCCTGTTCACTTTTGAACATTGCAAAATGAAGCCTGGGTCTGATCTGGATTGGATCCTAACTGTTAGGGAGGGCAAGTGTGAGCAGGGTGGGTGGGTTATTGTAAATGCTGGCAGATTATTGCTATTAGCATAGGGGTGTGGAATCTCAGGCCCAGGAGCAAAATGCAGCCTCTTAGGCATGTATATCCAGCCGTTGGAACTGCCCCCCCCCCCCGTAAGCCACACCGCTTTATTGGCCCAGGCACCTCTGTCCAGCCTTTGGGTCATTCCCAGGTCACACTGGCCCAGCTCCTCAACTTAAGTGCTTAAATGTGCCCCTAAACTGAGACAAGGCCTCTTTGGTCGCCTGGGTGGAGGGTGGAGGAGGCAGGTGGCAGATATAGAAGCCTCTTAACTTTGTATAGTAGGTTCATAGCATTACAAAAGGCAAGCATCTTCTCAGTTCTGCACCCACTTTTGATTCTGATCCCACCCAACTCCAGCTATGGACTACAGAAAAGGTCCCATTCTTGTCCCTGACCCAAATTCATTAGTTTCTGATTTAATGGTCTTCTAAAGGGTAAGCCATGTGGCTCATTTATTGATAGGTCAGTGACTCAGTTTAACACCATCTCCAGATGGCAGATTTTTGCTGGAGAGATTCAAGTCCATTCTGGATATTGAAGGCTTGCACAGTTAAAGCACATCCTTCTGTCACCCTAGTGCAACAGATCTACTAGATATTCATAAAAATGACTTCTCATGGTTAGGAATGTGATGGTTGGGAAATGTACTGGAAGAGGCTTAGGGGCAATCTGATGGTTAAAGGGAAGGCATATAAACCCCAAAAGCAAATCAGAATGAATGTTCATTGCCATATAAGCCTTCCTACAAACATATCAGAACAAATCATTGATACAGATAGTGCCAAACCTCTGCAGAACCTTGGTACCAACCAAATCAGGATGAATGGTCTAGGTTGCCTAGAGCTGCCCCAAGTCTTTAAGGCCCATTTGAAAGAGGAAGCCAAGTGTATATCCATCGGGGGGGGGGGGTTTCCACAAAGATGGTGTCAACACCAAAAAGGCCCTGCCCTGTTGTGCTTTTAGAAATCCTTTTAAGCAGCTTTGCAAATAAGAGTGAGGCACTGATGCCCTATGTTTCTTGGTTTCCTTTGTGCAGGTCATCCCCTTCCCAATGTCCTGTGACATGCAGGGGGATTGTGCTTGTCGGGACCCCAGCGCCCAAGAGCACAGCCGACGGGAGCTTCGCGCCTTCAGCTTTGGATAATACCAAGATGACAGAAGAGAAACCACCTCCAAAGGCTAGGAGAGAGGCATCGTCACTTACCCCATTTTTGTTGGTATTGTGTGTGTTTTTTTCCTCATTTGTTTAAAACAAAACAATTTCAGCTGCTCAACTCAATGGTGTTTCTGCACCAGGGACCTGTAGAACTCAACCAGTCTGCCTTTAATTTCTTTGCCCAAGGAGAACTGAAATTTGGGGTGGGGGTGGGGGTGGAGGGTGGAGGGAGAGGCAGGCTCTTGTATTAAACATATCTTACCTAGCAAGAAGAAGCAAAACAGGAAATGGCAAATAGTTGAGTCAAAGAGGACTTTTTTAAAACAACAACAAAAATGTGCCAGGAGACGAAGGAGGAGGCATCATGGTCTGATGCAATTGTGCATCCACCTCGTTTGAACAATGCGTGGTTCAGTTTGTGGGTTTGTATGTCTTTTGGCTTAAGTCCCTCCTCCTCTTTTGTATGCAGATTAAGGCAAAAAAAAAATACCAAGCCATATATAAATATGTACCTAATATTTATAGAGAAGTTGGTGGGGGTGGGGTGGAGAGAGGGAGAGAGGGAGAGGAGCATGCCATGGCAACAGAAGAAGGAGTGTATTGCCTTGGCTGCCTTCAGTGTTGTACGCTCAGACTCCCTTCATGCTCAATGAGGGTGTGAGAAAAAAGAAGGAAGGAAGGAAGGAAAGAAGGAAGGGAAGGAAGGAAGGAAGGAAAGCCAGTAAGCCATTTGGTTTGTTGGGGTTGGGTTGGAAAGAAGATGAGGAGGGGGGAGGAAAAAGAAGAATTGCTTGCCAGCTTTGCAGACAAGGAGAGGGGGCTTCCTGAGCTGCTTAAGCCAGTGCTTGAGGGAGAGGATGCATTTCTGTGGCAAAAAGCTGAGGGTCAAGGGGGGTGGGGGTGGCTTCAGCTGCTAAGCTGGGGATGAAGGATGGAAGTCCCACTGCACCACCAATGGGGAACAGAGAAGAAAAGGAAGCGGAAGAACCAAACCTCCATCCTGCTGCTGCTGTTACTCTTGCTGCTGCTATATCCCGTAAAACTGATTCCCTAACTGTGTCAGGAACAGGGTGCTGTTTAACCTCCAAGCAACCAAACAGTCTGCCTTAAACCGCTTTACCGGTTGCCTGTCTTCCAAACCACCTCGGGGTTCCTCCCCACCTTCCCTTCCTCAAGCATGACAAAGAAAAACAAGACACCAATCAGCCCCCAAAACATACCCAACTAAGTTCTCTTCAGAGTAGACCCCCTTGAATTTGATGGCCCTAGCCCACTTAGGTCTGCTCATTTCAGTGGGTTGAATGCGACCAATAACCCTCAAGGCCCAAAATGAAATTTCAGCAGCAAACAAAGCCTCGTGTGGACATGTGGCTTTTCCATCACCTGATCAGCCTTTCTCCTCCAAATATAAAATCCCTGAGACAATGACCCAACCTGTGACTGAGGAGAGAGAGGTGGGCCTTTCCCAAAGTGATAGAAGCTACCTGGTGCAAGACCCTTGAGCTGTGTGGAACAACCCTTATCAGTATTAACCTCTCGGGCAGGACCCCACAATGCTCCTGCCATTGCCTGTCTAACCTCTTCCACACCATCATATCTGGAGTCAGCTCTTGGTAGCTGCCAGCTTCCCCCCATCCTCTCTCTGTCTCTCAGTCATTGGACTCCATGTGCAATTTTGCTGCTAGAACTCTAAATTCTGCACACAGGGGCCTGGGCTTGTACAACTTCTCCTATCCCTGCAGGGAATCTACAATTCCCTCTGGTGTCTGCCAAAAGAAGCAGCAGCCAAGTTTTAGGTGGTCCGGTGATGGAACAGGCACACAATTTGACTTGTTGCCAGGATTGTTTGCTTGCCATTTTGAAAAAGCAGTAGCCCCATCTTGACATAACTGGATGCCATTATGGGGAAGAGAAACCACAGCACTGGCCACTCATGTGATTCGGCAAACTAGGTTCCCCACATCTATCCTTTGTTTTTCAATTCTAGCAAATTGGGGGGGGGGCTATTCGCAGCCAATGGAAATATTTCAAGTTTAAAAGAACCCTGGTCTTTGCAAACGTTAACTGTTGCTAACTGATTCTCAAATTGGACATGCCTGTGCATCAGACATAAACATAAAGTGGTTTAATAGTCCTGCTCTCACCCCTAGGAATTCTGGGAACTTTTAACAAAGAGTTCTCAAAAACACCCAGAACCCAACTGACTTTCCCAGTATTTTTCAGGGAAAGGCATGACAAGGCCATATTAAATGGCATGTAGAGGGAATGTATGTGCAGGTCTGCAGCTCTACCTCTTTCTAAGCAGCTGTGGGGGGCCTCTGAATTGAATCCTGCTGGTGGCACTTGGGAAGGAAAGGGTCAACCTTTTCCTGCTGCCATGCCATTTACTCAAAACAAATCACCCCCAACACACACACACACACACACACACACACACACTTCTCAAACTATGGTTTGGAGACATTATTCTCCTCCATCACCATGCAAAATATCATTCTATAGTCCCAAGTCCATCCAGATATAGGTGAAGTTAAGATGGGAATCTTTTCCCATCTGAGAACATCTTTTTAAAAACAAATTCCAGCTGAAATACATAAGGGAGTATGCTTGGGGATGGACGTGGGGTGTGACTTTAAAAAGGCAAGTGAATTTGATTTGTCAGAAACATTCTTATCCAATAATTTCCTACAGAACTTTCTTGTGGCTGTCTCGGCCCCAGTTGCTTTAAAAAGCACCAACTCTGTTCATGAATAAAAATTGGGGGGGGGGGGAGGATTCAGTTTGGTTTGTATTTCAGTGGAAACCTATGTAATTCACACTTCCCCCAAACAATCCACAGACTAAAATGCTGCTGTCCTTCGGATTTCACACTTCTTTAGAATTTGCAATGCCAAATAATACATGAAAAAATGCAAATATTCAGAAAAAGTGTGCAGTAAAAACACCACATTGGTAAAAGCAACATAGAAAAAAAGCATTATACTTTTGTGAGCTGATTAAATGCTGTCATGGTATTAAGCAGGATATAAATGTACAAAATAATAATAACATTAATGATAAATTATTATGACTATGGAAAATGGCTCGCAAGAATATGCATATTAGATAAAATTGCATACAAAGTAGGTTTATTAGGTTAATTTCATTCTGAAATGCTGCCAAATTTTCATAAGGACATAAAAAATTGCACACTAATGCAGAAATGAACTTAAGTTCAGAAACTGAAATTAAGATTGGGAAAAAAAATGAGAAAATGTAATTGGACAGAATTGTCTATCCCTGTTAGCTTACATCCTATTCCATGTTAACCAGCTCCTGAAATAATTGGGAAACTGCTTTTATTCTCCTAACTCCACCTATTCCATACTGTTGCTGTGTTCAGGTGGGATTCATTCACATGCCCACAAATTAGGGGTTGCATCAGTTAAAGTGGATTTGGTGCTCTTGTGCTACAAGCCTGCCTCCTCTTCACAGCACTCCACTCAGCCAAAAGAAAGAAAAAGAGCTAGCCTTTTTGCAATAAGGAAAGTGATGGGGAAATGCACTGGAAACTGTGGAGTAACATTCATTTGACACAAGGTTGCAGGGGCAAAACTAGACT
Source organism: Podarcis filfolensis (assembly GCF_964270895.1). Lineage (NCBI taxonomy): Eukaryota > Metazoa > Chordata > Lepidosauria > Squamata > Lacertidae > Podarcis > Podarcis filfolensis. The sequence goes on from NC_139617.1 coordinate 43,127,547, forward strand.
TTATTTCATCCGGGTCAAAGACCCAGCTTGGCACACACATCCCATGTGCATTTGCATATATATACACACACAGCCTGAGAGCCTCGTTGACGCTCCAGGGCAAAAAGGCTCTGCAAGGTTGTGTAACCTCCCTGCAAACAAATAAGAATAAACAATAAATAGCCAGCATTGCCCAGTTTGCAATCTTTGTGCACACAAATCAGTTCAAATGTGCAAGGGACAGGTGATTTGAAAGCAATCAAAAGAGAACATCGTGCATATTAAACCACTTTGAGTTGTTGTTTTTTAACCATCAAGTGGTGTATACATTTTCTGAAACAAATATACAAATGCTAAGGGCAAATGACTCCTCCTAGAAGTTTCACCACCCTCCACCCTGTCAAACATATTGGGCTGGGTTGGTGGCCTGGATTTTCTTGTCCATCGAGACGATGAGGAGGGTTTTAGCCGCTAGAAGGTGCTTTGGAAGCAGGACTCAGCTACCTCCATTCTGGTGTCACTTGGTTGTAACTGTCGGTTTGTTCTAGGTTTTACCTGTGTTTTGTTTCTGTCTTTAAAAAAGAGAGAGAAAGAAAGAAAGAAAGAAAGAAAGAAAGAAAGAAAGAAAGAGGGAGGTTTGTTTGTTTGTTTGCTTGCTTGCCTGCTTTTTAAACCTGAAAGATTCTCAACCAACATTTCCTGCTGCAACTGATTTGAGTGGCTACTGAAGAGAAGAAAGGAAAAGACAAAAGAGGGTGTTGCAAAGAAAGGGGAGAGGAGAGGCAACGTTATTGCTGGGACTGCACATGTTTTCAAGGAAATGTCCATTTCTAACAACTAAGGACAGTCAGACAGAGAGACTCAAATAACTTGAGGGCTTTATAATACGTTGGGCACAAATCTCATGAAACATTATCTTGTGCAAGTCTTCCGGAGATAGCTCAGAGGAGAGTCAGAGAATTGGGTTCATTGTCTAATCCAGGGTTGGCCAACATGCTGCCCTCCGTCCCTGGCTGTTTGCTGTGCTGACTACAGCTGGTGGGAGTTGGAGTCCAATAACGTTTGCCAATTTTGGTTTGCCCTGATTCCTTTTTCCCTTATGCTTTGTAGTACTTCATAGGCATCTGCCTTTTCCCTTGGTATGTCTGTCATTTGTGTGTGTGTGTGGGGGGGGGTTACTTTAATTTCTCCCAAGATGTTTTTGAGGGCAAAGAAATTGCATCTCTCCCCCTAACCCAGTCCACACTGATCAGACTGTATTTGATACAACTTCCAGTGTTTCACAGCTCTCCTAACCGCACGGACTAAATTCAAAAGAACGACAGCACACACACAAAAAAGAAGAATGCAAAAGAAGGCGGCTGCTAAAATGATTAGACAGATGGTTCCAGTTCTTGGGGAAAACATCAATGTTTTCTCATTAATAAAAAAAATATCATTTACTGGATAGGTGGTGCAGGATTAGCAGAACAGCTAGGTCAGCCACGGATTGCAAAGTTTGTGGGGGATGTGGGGGCACCATCTCTATCTGCCTTTGGACTTTCTATACTGGACTGGGCTGCCATGAAATGTGCTGCATGTATAGCATGATTAATACCTTAACATTCTAATATATGTGTGTGTGATATATGCAGTATACTAATTCTAACAGTATAATATGTGTTGTTTTACAGGAGGGATGAGGAGACTCTGTCTTTCCTGATGTTGCTGGACTCCAACTCCCTTCATTCCTGAGCACTAGCCCTGCTGACTATGGCTGCTGGGAGTTGGAGTCCAATAATACCTATAGAGTCACCAGTTTCCCCATCCCTGATATAGACAATACTGAATCAGATGGACCCCAAATCTTACCTCTGCTGTGAATTCACTAGGTCTGAGGAGGAACTGAGGAGGTCTTCCAGATTGCATTGAACTGCACATCCCATTATCAATGACCATTAACCATGCTGGCTGGGGCAGATGGGAGCTGAGAGCCCAGCAACATCTGGAGGAGTTATTGTTCCCCATCCCTATTTTACCACACACACTTTCACAGCTCCATCCCTTGTCCACCCCATAGTCCAAGGCCATTTCTAGAATCAGTGTTCCTCTTACTTCCTCAAGCATGATCTTGCTGATCATGGAAGTCATGTTGATCTGGACAGCATTTACTACCAATGCATGATGTTGGTTAGGCTAGGGGAGAGTAAAGCTCTTAACTGTGGGTGGTATGTGTTGCAAAGGATTGTGGGAGCAGCCACTAAGTGTTCCTGCTGATGAGTTTATACCCAGTATGGGAACTAGGAGACAATTCTTCAGAATGTTCACTGGTCCTCAACATATCCCAAACCAGCTCCATCTTTATTGCTCAGGTCACAAAACTGGAAAACAATTACACTGCCCTACTTGACGCATACGTGACCAACATGTATAAAGTACACCAAACAGTCACTGCTTGCACCACCCTAAGGATTTAGGAGAAGACAGGGCCAACCCAAAGCTTCTTCTAGAAGCAAAGGACAAAATGGTGCCCAGTCAGTACACATACAGGTTCCAGCCAGTTGATCTAAATTTCTATGCTCATGTCTTCCACCATATCAGAGGGCTTAGGAGGTACAGAGCAGGCTAGCTTATGGAGAATTGTTGGATGGGACTTGTACCACCACCACTGCATCACCAGCATACACTACCGGAGGCAGCTCCCCCATTTCCTCATGCTTACTGAGGCAGATAGTAGCTATAGTTCAGCAACATCTGGAGGGCCAAAGGTTTCCCACCATTGGTGTAATGATAATGGCCCAGTATAGGCAGAGCAGCCTAATGTTTTTGCAGCACAAACAGAGAAGTGTCTCAATTTTGCTGCACAACTGGACCAAGGCCAATTTCCTCTCCCTGGCTCATCAGTTCTCCAGCCTAGGACAAGAGGTCCTGGTGCAATCAGGCAGACTCTTCCTTGGAAGTGGGGCCTCTTTGTTTCCCAAGTTCTGCAAAAGTGGAGATTTTTGGCCTGTGCCTCAGGCAGGTATGAAAGAAGCTGCACTAGCTGATTTCAGACATGGGACATAGCCAATCCTTTCTGGAGATGCTGGGGGTTGAAACTGAGACGTGCATTCAAAGCAGATGCTCTTCCAATAAGATAAGGCCCTTTAGCTAACAGCATAACAATGTATATTTTCATTACCCATTCCGTAGCACCTACTTTTGTCCCAAGTCAAAGCTTTTCCTAGAACCAGAGATCACCTCTTTGTATCAAGCTTCCATGTGTGTTGGGAAAGAGGTGCAAATCACTAGTAGTGGCTGAAATATACCCTTACTGTTGCTGCTTCAAGAGGAAAACAGACTTGCAAAGTGTTAGCAGGTTTGAGTCATGTGTTCCTGTGCTTCCAAACAGTTAAAATGGCAGATTTCTCCATTCTGTAGAGCTTTGTGTACACTCACATGGAAAGCCGCACACATTTGCACACCCTGACAGTAGAAATGGGTTGGCAAGACAAATGAATGGATAACTAGCACTGACCAGACTAGTCATGCTGCTTTCACATAGCTAGCCCCTGCCCTGAGTGCTAAGTGGTTGCGTGTTTGAGGAGATGTAGAATGTAGCTGACCTAGAAGCCCACCTAGTGGCTGGATCTTTTTGGCCCCCTTAAGCTGGGAAAAGGCCAAAAGGAATGCTTGTGAAACTCACATGTTTCCCACCCCACTCATCTCAAAACACACATTCCCCAGACCCCAGAGGCACAGAAGGGTATTTGCAGCCCACAGGAATGCCTGACACAGAGATAGTTCAAGAGCCCCAGTCCCAAAAATCACAGAGGCCTGCAAGTTATTTTGAACAGAAGTGGGGAAATGTATGTCTCCTCCCCCCAACCCTCTAATATTGCTGGGACCATCAGTCCCAGTCTATGTGGCCAATAGTCAGGGGTGATGGAAGCTGGAATGCCACAGGTTCCTCACACTGCCTTGGGAAAAAGTAGTGAGGCTTACATTTCAGCCACTGGTTCAGGTTTCAAAAGTACGTCTGAAGCCATCTTTCCTGCTTTGTTCTCCATCATTTCTCAATAAAGAGGTAAACAGGAAGTTAAGTTAATGTACCAAAGCCACACTCTGCTGATTGTAGAACAAAAACACTTTGATGCGCACCATGATCCTGTGCCCTAAGCAGGTAACTCAGTGTTTTCAGAGCTGACAGCATACCTGTGGACACAGATTTAGCAAGGGCAACTGAATGTACAGTCATGGGTGGTCACAGAGTAGGCCCTCCCATACACACACACCACACCACACCACACCACACCACACCACACCACACCACACCACACTCTTATTGGACTATCTGGAGGGCAACCAGCACTCTGCCATCAACCCCTTTGCTGGATCTAGCTGATGGACTTGAGGGTCTAATTTTCACCAGCAAGAGGAGCAAGATGGATGGGAAATAGATTTGTGGGGTTTACAGCGCTTGAGCGCCTGCTCCGACTGAAGTTATGGGTCTGTCTCTCTATTCCTTTGAAACAAAACACAAGTGTAAGGGGGGAGTAGACCCCATTTGCTGCTGCCTTCAAGAGAAGCAGAATACGTATTTTGAGCTATATCCGAATATAATATAGTAATATTTGCAAATAAAACTGTGATCTCTTCTAGTGCAACATATATAGATATAAATATATATATATTGATAGATAATATAATTATTCCTATTACCAACTGCTCCTCCATAATGATAAACCATATTATATCATTTTTTTATTGTTACAGTTATGATGGTTACACTTATTGGTGATTTTATTATGGAATTTGTACTTTAGGCATCAGCTCCAAGTCAGTGTCAACCAATACTTACCCCCGCCCCCCAAAAAAGTTAAATGGAACTATTTGCATAAGAGTTCTACGGGTCTACTGTATAAGCGAGAAAGAGAGAGAGAAGTAAGAAGGAAATTGGAGGGACAAAACAAAAACACAGTTTAAACCTTATTTTGGTACCTCATGCCTGTACTTTTGCTGCTCCTGGTTATTTTACTTGTTCCGTTGCTGCGTTCGTTTGTTTTTAACAAATCTAATTTAAATCTCCAAGCAATATATAAAGATGTAAATAGTAAAAAAAACCACCTTATTTATTAAGATTGTCATCTTTTTTAAGAAAAAATATATTTACACAATTGTTCATCTAATTTATTACCTTTTTAGTAGTACAGTTATTTTCTCTATGATTGTACTGGTGTTGTTGTTTTTTTCCTGTTCAGGGTCTTTGTTTAAATGTCATTTTTTTACAGGTCTGGTATTTGTTCATTTTCAATTATTCTCTTCCTCCCCATACCCTCCCTCAGTTTTTCAGGTACCTGGTTATATTTCACATATTCAAATAATAATAATTTTTTCACCATCATGCATCAGCACTATTTTCCCATTGTCTTATTCCTGTATGTTAAAGTTATATATATGTGGTCTTTACCTGAGAAAACAAAGACTCAAAAGCAGCAGTATAAAAGCTTGTATTAAAAGAGTTCTGAACTTGATGGGGGTCCTTTTTATTATTCCGATTCCAGTGACTTAAGCTTCCTTCCTTTTATGTATTGTTCCATGGGGCTAAGGAAATGAACAATTACTGCAGCACAATTGAGAAACAAACACCATTCAATTCCTATAGAGGAAAGATCTACTTCTCACCTATCTCACCTACCTAGGTCTCAGTAATACACACCAGGCTGGCTCCCTCATCTGTGATCAAATCGCAAACGAGCAAGGTCTTACTATGAACCCACCTGGTGTGGTAGTCAGGCTACCTTCTTTTCTTTGGCAATCACTCATAGCCGAGTAAGATTGTCTTCCATGAACACAGTCTTAACAGTGTGTCCATAAGTGATCGACACCTTCCAACGTTACACAATTAAGTTGGATTTGTGGCACTGCAGAGGGGTTGTTTTGGGCTTGTTGGTGCAACACTTTATTTTTTGGATATTGAGTGATAGTGCAAGCCCATCTAGTCCAGCATCATCTTCTCACAGTAGCCAACCAGATGCCCAAAAGCAGCACATTGGCACAACAGCACTGTTTCCAGAAACTGGTATTCAGAGCCAAATATTGCCTGTGAAAGTGGAGGCAGAACCTACCAATGGCTGCTAGCCAAGAAGTGGTCCCAACAATCACATCAACAGGGCTTTGCTGCCATGGATAATCTTTTTTCTGCCACCATCATTCTCCTTGCTCTTCCAAATTACCTGCATTGTATAGGTGGACACTGGCTAAAAAACTAAAAAACATCTGCAGGTATTTTACCACACCTGACAATGGTTCTGCATATGTCCCACACCAGACACCTCATATACACTTTCCTTGTCATTGGTTTCTGTCTCCAGACCCAATTTTCCCCCTCCCTTCTTTCAAAATGCTTGGGACAGCCCAAGATCTTTTGCTGCTTAAGATGAAGAACAAAGTGGCTTGACACACCTGCTGGCCCTTCTCCACATCTAGAAACTGACCAAAGTGACATTGGACTCTTAAAATTTGAGTTGGAGTTCAAAAATATCTGGAAGGCCACTTAGTTCTGCGGTCAATTGTTTTATCATGCTCATGAAGTACAGGGCAACTTGGTTTCAAGAGAGAGAAGCACACATAAAGAGGAGAGGGGGAGAATCTCATTTCATTGGAATCAGCTGTGAATATCCACTCACCTGGAACTCCGGATGGGCGGCCGTTGCCTTGTGGCATGGCCATGGTGGGTTCGGGGAGGCTGCCATCTTCTGGTGCAACTAGGGGAGGTGATGGCTGCCACTGCCCACCTCCAGCTGCATCAGGTCCTCTGGTAAGGGCAGGAAGTGCGCACTTTGCCAATTGGAGGCAAGGGCTTGGAGTCTGTGAGCAGCCCACCTCTAGCTTATTTAAGAAGGTGGCCAGGTGTTGAATGCCCTCTTGGCCGATCATCCTAGGATTTTCCATCCAGCCAGTCTTTAGGGGCCTGTCTGTGGAGGAGGGAAGTGGGCACATTGCCTACACACCGTGCTATGGTTTATTCAGTCACTCTATTTGGGGCCAAGGAGAAATTTTCTCCTGCAAGCAAATTGGCTGGGTTGCAGGTTTTTGCTTACCTCATAGCAACTGTCACAACTCTGGTGGACAAGGCACTGGGCTGGATCCTTAGTTACAGGGGCACCCCGTTGGACGGGTCCAGGAGGGGTGACTCTGTCCAGGAATCCACTGGGGGACCGATGGGCCAATACACTTCTTCCAATGGTGGCTTGTACAGGGCTGTGGAATCCATTCCATGTTGGAAGTGACTCGCAAGCACAAGTTTGACCCCACCAGGTTCCTACCAGGTAGCAGGGGGGCTGCCTGATGCTGGAGACATGCCCAGTGCCTTAGACATACCCAGTCTTTCCTGTAATCAACAAAGTTGTGGCCTAATTCAACCCAATACCAGTGCCCTGTGTCATTCTTGTGGCCCTTCCTTCAGCTGCCATTGCCATTATGCGCCTATGCTGACAAATTGCCTTGAATTTTCATGCATAAAGTTTATTTCCTTGCTAAAACATCCAGTTCTTTCAGTCCTGACCTATAGATCAGGCTCTGGAAAAAGGCTAATAAAGTTTCCCAAAACCACTACTGTGGGCTTTGCTGCACTGGAAGCATTGTTAAAATCCCCACTGTCTTTTCAAAAGGGTCAGGATTCTTTTTGTTTTTAATCTGAAATGCTAGCCGTCTTATTTCTGCAAATTCCAACTGCTCTTTCCATCACGTATTATGGCTCCAGCTCATGGAAGTGGCTATAAATGAGCTTTGCAGCCACAGTGGGGGGGGGGAACATGGCTGGAGGGGAAAAGCAGAAGGGAATCCCTTTTATTCAATATCCCCCCCCAACCTCCAGAATTTAAAAACTCAAACTTTCCATCCAGCTACACAGAAACCTCAGTGTCTGGCTTTCTGCAGCCTCCATAGTGCAAGAAACTCTTAAAACTATGAGAAAAATTTGCTGGAGTTCAAGGATACTCCATGGAATTCCTTGTGCAACAGAATGTCTAGAAGGTGGCCACAGAGCTCTTGGTTGGATTCAATACCCAGTAGCCACATATGAAAGGAATAATCAAGGCTTTTGTTAACAAGTGTCAGACGTAGAGTATCCTCTCCTCCCCTGGTAGCCTCAGCGGCAAGAAGAATAAACAGTTCATATTTTGTGGCTTTTTATTCATTCATCTGGTTGCCAGACAAAAGATCCATGTCTCCATGCATAGGAGAGGTTGGCTACTCTGAGTCCCTCGTCTTCCGTCTCCCACAACATCCTGGAAACCTACGGGAAGTCACAGGAGTCACATCTCTCTGCATTCTTTGTTCTTGAATGCAGAGGGACCAGCAAGCCCTTGGACTAGAAGGGTCTCCCATACTCTCCAGGGAGGTCTCTGCTGTTTGCTCTCTAACTCCGCCCCCCATTATCTTGTAACTAAGGATTTCCTCATTCAGCTGTACATCATCCCTGTCTCCCTCTCCTCCTTAAACTGCTGGAGACGGGGGGGGGGGGCTTCCTACTCCTCCTCTTCTGAGAGGAGCCAATCAGACCAAGGGCTCATTTCTGATTCCTCCTGTTCAGTCCAGTCCCTGATATCATCCCCCTCTCCATAATTTTCCTCCTCCTCCCCAGTCTCCCTCCACCCCTTCAGTTTTGGTTCGTTGTGGTGGCTCTTATGATACTCCCTTTGCAACTCCAGGGCATGAACATGTTATACATATTCCCAAGACCTTTCTTCTGGCCCATACCCCTTCCATGCAACCAAGTACTGTAGTCTCTTCCATCTCAAGCGTGAGTCTAGAATCTGCTCTACTGCAAATTCCTCCTCTCCCTCTACCAGGACAGGAGGTGGGGGCACTTGTCTGGGCGCTTGGTAGGGGTGTGCTGGGACTACTGGGGACAGCACAGACCTATGTATCTTCATTGAGGCTGGCAACCTGAGTCTGAAAGTTACTGGATTGATGTGTTCTATCACTTCAAATGGTCCCACCCTCTGAGGATCCAGTTTCCTGCATCTACTTCTCTGGGGCAAATCTCTTGTAAACAGCCACACCTGGTCCCCCACCTTTATCTCACTGCCTATTTGTCTATGGGCATCAGCTGTCCTCTTTTCCAACTCCATTGCATAATCCAAACGTTCCCTCAGCAGGCTCTGTATGGCTGTTAACTCTTCTACGAAGTCTTTTGCACCTGGTACTGACAATATGTCAGTTTGGGAAGGGAAAGTATGTGGGTGGTACCCATAACTGGCAAAAAAAGGGGGGGTCTGCTGGGTTGAAGCATGAAGTACATTGTTGTACGCAAACTCTGCCAAGGGCAATTTGGACACCCAAATCATCTTCTTGGTAGTTCACGTAACACTGGAGGTACTGCTCCAACATGGAGTTGGTCCTTTCCCCATTAGACTCTGGGTGTTGGGCTGAGGTGAGACACACTTCTACTTTGAGTAGTTGCATGAGCTTCTTCCAGAGCTGTGAGGTGAATTGGGTTCTCCGATCCGAAATCACTTTAAGGGGGAGCCCATGCAACTTGAACACAGGATCTACAAAAAGCTGTGCTGTCTCTTGTGCGGTCGGCAGTCCTCTACAGGGCACAAAGTGTGCCATTTTTGTGAATAGGCCTACCACTACCCAAATTACTGTCTGTCACTGCGGCTCAGGCAGATCGGTGATGAAGTCCATAGCTATGGCTTTCCATGGTCCTTGTGGTGTGTGTAGTGGTTGGAGCAATCCTGCAGGCGCTTCCCTGGGCCTCTTTGCCTGCTGACAAATCTCACAGGCTCAGACGTATTCCTTGACATCCTCCTTCAACCTTGGCCACAAGAATTGCCTCATCATGTAGTGTCTTCTGCTGCCCAAAGTGTCCCGCTGTAGGGTTATCATGGCATTGACGTAGGACCTTGGCTAGGAGATCTCCCTCCAGAACATAGAGTGTTTCTCTTCTATACAGTAGCCCATCTTTCCCCACAAACCCCTCAGCATCACCTGCATCATTCCGCAGCACCTCTAACTTGCCTTTTGCAAAAGCATTCTCCCATGTCTTCAGCTGAAATTCAGATACTTCGACAACTGACCCTGCTGCCATCTGTAGTTGCTGTGGTTTCAAATATCCCTATACACTGGAACTGGCTCAGCAGTTTCACCCTCCTGGAAAAGGCATCCACCCCTTGATTCTGACTGCCAGACACATGATGCACTCTAAAGTCAAATCTGGCAAAGAACTGCATCCAGTGAATCTGCTGTTGATTGAGACGTTGCATCATTTGCCAATACTCAAAATTCCGATGGTCAGTGTGCACTTCCACCTGGTGTTGTGCTCCCTCTAGGAAATGTCTCCACACTTCGAAGGCTTCCTGGATAGCCACACATTCCTCCCAGATGGTGTAGTTCTGCTCAGGAAGGAGTCAGCTTCCTAGAGTGGAAAGCACAAGGGCGTAGGTTGCCATTCTGGTCCTCTTGCAGCAGTACCACCCCCACTGCCCTGTCAGAGGCATCTGTTTCCACGACCAGTGGCCAGTGAGGGTTGGCATGCGCTAGGTATTCCTCTGAGGAGAACATGGTTTTGAGCTGCTCAAATGCCTGTTGCACCTCAGCTGTCCACTAAAAAGGCTTCTTACCCCTCAAGCAGTCCATGAGAGGTGCCCTGAGTCTTGAATAGGCTGACACAAATTTGCAGTAGTAGTTGGAGAACCCCAGTAGTTGCTGCAGGTCTTTCTTCGTCTTGGGTTCCTGCCATGACACTATACTCTGCACCTCTGCACATCCATGTGCACCCCTTCTGGTGTGAGGCAGTAAGCCAGGAAATCTACCGCAGAAACATGGAATTGGCATTTCTCCAACTTCACATAAAGCCGGTATTCTCTCAGCCTCTGCAGCACCTCCGTCACATGTTGCATGTGCTGTTCCTGGCTTTCAGAGTAAATCAAAACATCATCAAGGTAGCTGATCATGAACTTATCGACCAGGCCACTGAGAACGTGTTTAAGGAAGGCTTGAAATGCTGCTATCCCCAACTGAAGACCAGGTATTCAAAACTTCCATACCTTGTGCAGAACATTGTTTTCCACTTGTCTCCCTCACTCACATGGATCAAGTTATAAGCCCCCCTTAAGTCCAGCTTCATGAAAATCTTCGCTGACCTCAGCCTTTCTAATTAATCCCCAATACATGGTAGGGAATAGCGACTGGGCACCATTAGCCTATTGATCTTTCAGTAGTCTGTGCATAATCTAAGTTCTGTAGTGTCCCTTTTCTTCATGAACAGCACTGGGGAACCTCCTGGTGCATTGGAAGGTCTGATGAAGCCCCTTGCCAGATTCTTCTCCAAAAACTCTCTCAAAGCCACCAGCTCTGTCTTGGATACCGAATAGAGGCAGCTTGTGGGCAGCCAAGCACCTGGCAGGAGATCTATCTTACAGTCCTAAGACCTATGGGGTGTCTTCCTTCTTATCTGCTTCCTTCTCCTGAAACTGCCTGACTCCTCCTCCTCTTCCGAGAGGAGCCATTTCCCATTCCTCCTGTTCAATTCAGAGTTGAGCCTTCACTTCAGATTTGGTGACTTAACCAGTTCCCTGGTTATACCTGCCCTTGTTTCCATGCCCTGCCTTGCCTGCTGAGGGAACTTTCCCCATTTCGCAAAAGCTGAGAATGGTCTGCCTCTGATCCACCTGTGACCCTGTTCTCATAACCTTTCAACCTTGGAGGGGCTGTTCCCATGTAGCCAGCCCCACAGCTTTTCTTCCCAACATAATACAGACTCACTTGTCTAGCAGCCCCACCACACATTTCTGACCATTTGTACCTTTCCCAAGTTCATTTTCATATAAATGTCCACACAGATTCGTCACAGAGCCAGTGAACAAGGGTTTTGACACCTACAATGGAGAATCCAAATAGCAACATCCCCCACAACTCCCATTAATTAAAAGGTGGTGCAACCACAGAGAAAGGAATAGGAACTGCTGCACATGCACACATGTGGCTGCTACCTATTCTAATGTGGCTCAAGGACAATTTGTCTGGTTCAGGCCAAAGATGCATCTAGTCCAGCATCCTGATTCCAACAGTGGCCAATCAGATGCCCTTTTAAGGGAATCCTGCAATCTGGTTACAAGCACAATGCATCCACACACACTGCCTTTGCTGCTGCCTTCCCATCAATTAATAGAGAAAGGGCCACCTTGTTCAGAGGAAGCCTGTGCAACAATAATGGCTGACAGACCTACTCCACTCTAATCCAGGGGTGAAACTAGGCTTTATTTCAGTTGAGTCAAAGACCCAGTTTAGCACACCCTTGACACACACACAGGCTGGAAGCCTCAATCGTGTCCCTCTGGAGGCTGCACCTGGGGCAAAAATCCAAGCTACCCCTGTAGCTACCCTGATAGTCTAATGTCCTTTTAATGACACTGCATGCTTGGTCTACACTTGCAACAGACTGAGATTGAAGAGGCCTGGGGTAGTGAAATGCATAGTAGCACTTCAGGCAGCAGGAGTGGAAATCATTGTTCTGGGCATCCATCTGTTTGGAGAGACGATGGAAATGTGCACCTTTGGAGGTAAAGTCAAACTGTTGTTACAGTGTGTGCTATAGCTGTATAGACCAATATGGGAAAGACTGGTTTTATTGCAGGTGGGGCAGATGAAGGCATCCGGTTTTGCTACTACTGGTACACCATGGTGTTTCTCTTCTCTGTGCTCCTCCCAGCAGTCATTCCTCCTCTGGTCACTTCTGTGGGTACACAACCTTACTGTCTGTCTCCAGGCATTGTGATCAGCTGCAAGGAACTCTCACAGGGTGGTGTTGATGTTGTCAGCCTTCATGTCTTTTTTGCAAACATCTTTGCAATGCAGCGTTGGTCTGCCAACAAGCCTACAGCCTGAAGACGACTCCTCATAGAGCATGTCCTTAGAGATCCAGCCATCTTCCCTTCTGTGGGCATGACCATATTATATCTATCCTAACTAAGTGCTCATTTGTGATACCTTCCTCTGCCTAATATTTGTCCCTACCCAATGTGTCCCCACCCCCATTCCTCTCCTCACCCTGCCTTTTTTTTGGCCATTTATGTATTTATATTATATTATTCAAGTATTGCAAAATCCATTACACATCTTCAGGAGAAGAAAAGGCTAAGGAATATAGCCTACACAAAGCTGGAGTGGAGTTCCTAAGCCAAGCTAGTGCCAAATGAACTGCTCTGCTTTCCTTTGGACACTGCTCAGGCTTGAACCCCAGAGAGCTCATTTTTGTGCTGCTAATGCAGCAAAAACAACACAGGAGGAAACAATTACAAGTTACCAGTCTCTGAAGCCACAGCAGGTGCTGTGATTCTCCAGCAAACTGATTTCGTCCCTGGAGACACACTCCATTGTCTCTCAAGACAGATGGATGCCAACTATACACACACACACAGAGAGAGAGAAACCAAGTACATGAAAGTCTTTTGATCTCACAAAGGTCTTCCATAGCCTCTATTTCCAGAAAAAAAACAGCATCTGCCCATGTCAAGAATTCCCTGGTCAAGGCATCTAAGGGCCCGGGTGCTAAATTTGCTACTAGAGGCTGATCTGACCACCCCAACCTCCACCAACCCCTTCACCTGGTCAGTTTCTGGCACTGCCGTAGAGCCTTTAGGGCAGGTGGAAGCAACTGTGTGGGTCTGGGTTCTTCCATGTCATGTACTGAATGTGGGACTGGAGTAGAACCGTGCTCAGAGGAAGGCAGCCAGCCAGCAGTGGTAGGGACACCTGAGTATATATTAACAGAGTGCTCAACAGCCTGCCAAGTCTCAGGAAGCCGGAAAGTGCAACAGGCTTGGCTTCAAAGCCCGAGCATAACATGGTCAAAAAGTTTCCAAAGAAGGAACCACAGATCCTTCCTTTCAGTCAAGACCCCTTTTATGTCAATTCTGCATTTGGTTTGGCTCTGCTGCCGGGCATCAAGGGCTCACATTGCTCCAGTGCCTGGGGCTGGCTTTGATCTGAAGGGCTGGACACATCACGTTTGGCTGGGCAGAGATGACGGCTGCTGGGGAAGATGCAGTTATACCGTGACTCCCCCAAGTGTTTGTCAATCAAGCTCTGGGCTTGAATGCAACACCCCCTCTCCCATCCCAGCAGTACTGAAGTCCATGTGTATCATTGCTTGGGATCTTCACAACCTTTAAAGTGTCTTGTAAACTTCCTCTCTTTTTTGGTTGAGAATGTTGAGGGCCTCTTTGCTCCTGTGCCCAAACCAGGTAGGCAGGATTTAGGAACATAGGTATCTGCCTTATACTCAGACTATCGGACTGTCTCACTCAGTATTGTCTACCCAAACCGGCAGCGGCAGTCCAGGATTTCAGGCAGGGTCCTTTCCAGCCCTACCTGGAGATGCCAGGGGTTGAACTTGGGACTCTCTGCGTACAAAGCAGATGTTCTGCCACCAAGCTACAGCCCTTCCCCAATTTGCTTCTGAATTTAGAAACATAGGAAGCTGCCTTACAGGAAGGCAGACAATGTGCCCCCAGCACTGCCTATCCGGGTTAGATGTGCCTCTTTTGGTAGAGATTTGGCAGTGAGCGATGTCCAACTTCCCAAAGGCACCTGGGATTTCTTGTGCTTTCAGTGAGAATCATGTTCCAAGACAAAAAAGACAGGCAAACCTAGGTCCTTTTGCTTAGCATCTATAGATCACAGATGGCATGAGAGAGATCCCAGACAAAAGGTCATCCAGATGCTGGTTAAATATCTCTAGCAAAGGAAATATTTTAGCAGAGGCTTTTCAGCTGCTGGGGAATGCTCCAGTTGCATAATGCAGAGAGTTGGATTAGATGAGATCCTATATCCTTTCCAACTCTAAAAGTCTATATAGTCTTCATTATCTCAGAGCAGCTATCAGACAGGTGTGCTAATTTAAACAGGGAAGCAGTGCTGTGGGACATTATTTCCTTAAACCAACCAAAGTTATTAGCTTTGCTCATAACATAATCCCCCCCAAAATGAGGGGAACAGGGTCCCCAAAGATGATGGGCATTGCCATTCAAATGGTGTGTGTGCACCACATCATGTGATCAATTATGGAGGGTGGGGCTTACCCAGTGGCGTAGCGTGGGGGGTGCAGGGGGGGCCGGCCGCACCGGCCGCAACATCTGGGGGTTAGGGTTAGGGTGCGCAAATCCACGGGTTAGGGGGCGCAAATCCACGGGTTAGGGGGCGCAAATTACTTGCCTTGCCCCGGGTGCTGACAACCCACGCTACGCCACTGGGCTTACCTACCTCCCCCAATATTTTATTCAAGTTGGCACCTCTGGCCTTACTGGGTGAAAACCCTACTAAAACCCCACTAGCAGTGCCTTTTTCTAAAAAAAAATGTTTAGGGGTACATTTTCCTACTCATATTGAAATAATGCCTAACAATGAGGCCAAACTTAGATTCACAAAATGTTTAGGGGTAAGTGAACCCCTGCGTACCCACAGAAAAAAAAGCACTGCCCACTAGGTACCTCTAACAAACCTCTGCTTTTTCCTCAGTGAGGTAGTTGTAGCTAGTTCACCTCCTGGCTAGTAAGCTCTCCTGGCCTGGCAAATGGCTATCATCCCATTTGGGTCAGTACAATGTGTTATACATGAGGCTTCCCTTGGAGCATTAATTAGTACAAAACATAGCTAGAATGATTTTGAAGACCCATTTAGACTTAGGAAGAAGAGTAGGCAGAGATAGCACAGATTAGGAGGAGGGGACAAAGATGAAGGAGAAGGAGAAGGAGAAGGAGAAGAAATGGATAGACAAAATGCTAAATTAGAAGATTTGAAAAACATGTTTCTACCATGAACTTTCCTGGGTGGTCTGCAGCAACTTGCTAGGTGTAAACTAGAAAGCAATCTGCTCGCTGGAAAATACGCAGCAGAAATTAAACCGGCCTAAAATGTGGCAAGAGGAATAATTTATATACATAGAAAGACAGAAACACAGACACACACACCAGGACTGGCCCACCCATGAGGCAAGGTGAGGTGACCACCTCAGGTGGCAGAATTCACTGGGGCAGCAGATCCCAATGTTGATCTTCCTGTCCCCCACCCTCGTTCCTGATGTAGCACTTCCCTCACCCCTTCTTCCCTGGCAAAGAGGGAGTACAATCTTGGGGTCTGCCTCATGTGGCAAAATGTATTGGGTTGGCTCTGACACCTAAGCACATACACAAGGCTTGAAGTGGGTCTGGAATTAGCAGAAGTGCCAAATTCCTGAGAGTTCTAAATACTTCCCCTCCCCCCGCCACTTTGGCCCCCAAACCTTGGCCTGGTGTTTCTGGGCTTTGTGGTGTTCCTGCTTACCTGCCTCCACCTCCCTTCCTATGGTGGCTACTCTAGCAGCTGTGGTGACAGCAGAAAAAGGCTGGGAAGGAACTCAGTCTGCCCGCCTCTCCTAATCCCCAGTATATGCATAAAATAAAAAAGGATACACTTGGACAGTGTAGATAATGTCTTCCCATCTTTGGAGACCTATTCTTGGCTTGTGAAGGTGGGGAGGCACTTTTTACACTTTGGCCAGTAGGCTTGCAAGATTCTAAAAGCTTTCAGGAACAGGTACCTTGAAATCATAGAATGGGAGGGAAGCCAAGGGTCATCTTGTCCAACCCTCTGCTATACACCTTAAGCAAGTAAAATAAAGTAAAAAAGTAGTGGCCACTTCTCTGCTTTTACAACGTGGCAAAGTGGTGCCTACTTCAGAGGACAGGTGTCATTGCTAGGCAAAGTCAGCAAGGTGGCCCCAGAAAGCTGTAGGCATGTGGCTATTTGGGCAAAATCTGCTTAAATCATAGACTCAGCAGAAAAGAGCCAACTGGGGTGAGGAGGGGGGAAAACCCCACAGAAACAAAATGAAAATGGGTTCTACAATAAAGTGTTGCAGTATGAAGCATTGCAGTTGTCGCACCTCAGTAGGTGCCAGCTGGGGCTAGGGTTCTACTCCCAGGATGGATAAGCCTCTTACCAAAACATTTGAGGGCAGGTTTGTGGGTGGAGCACAGCCTAAACAAACCAAGGTGAAGCATGGAGAATTGACCTAGATTCAAGGCATCATCCAAAGACAAGGTCAGGCAACAGTCTAGCATCAATAACTATTGTCAATAAGGAGTGCAGAGCATCAACTAGCATCAATAAGGACTGCAGGCAAAGTACAAGAGAGCAAGAAGAGACTCAGGACCAGGGACCCAATGACCCACCTTGTTTCTGGCAATTGAATGGCTCAAGAGAGAGACCTCTGACCTCCTAGACCACACCCTAATCACAATTGCTGGGAGTGAGGAAGCTTCAGGGTTTATTTTCTCAGTAGGGGACCCCTTACTCACAAGCTGCACGATGACTTGAGATAAGCAGGTGCATGCTATGTTGTTATCATGGACTGGATGGTGGTGGCGCCGATTTCCCCTCTGGTAGTTCCAAATGTTCTTGAACAGGTTTGTGCCTAGGAGGCCACCAGGAGGATCTTCAGCTCTGGTTCCGGGGACCCTAGCTGCTTCTCAAATTCCTTGATCTGCAGGGTGCCTAGTTCATCCTCTGTGACTGCTACCAGGTCAAGGTTAGGCATGGCAGCAGTTCTGCACTCCAGGCACACTGTTCCATCTCCCCTCTCGCCCGTTTTCCATTCTTCTCCCAACAGTCGGTGAGCATTCTGTGCCACTGAGCATGTCCCCCCCCCTGCCCAAAAAAGTGATTCCCTTAAGCCTGCTGATGGCTCCCTCCTGCATGAAGGCATGTATCTCTATCTATATATCTATATCTATATCTATATGAGCCCTATCTACGTTGGCCTTAGTAATACTTCCATGTTGAATGAGTTCAAACTTGATGCCAAAGTACAAAGTACATCTGATTCCTTGTATCACTGATGCCTTCTGGTGGCTCCCCACACCCCTAAGGACTGAGGCATTCATGTAACAGGCCCTGCTCTGCGGGACTGCCTATGGACACAGGTCCTGTAGGAACCACCCCTCCCTAATTTAGGAGTAGGCTACCAACTGCCACTAGCAGGGGCGCCAGCTGTTTTGGGGCCCCTCAATATCTTTTGGTAGAGGGCCAGCCCCCTCCCCCATGTTGAGGGAGAGGAGGAGGCTGAGCATGGAGCCAGGCACAAAGCCAGATGTGGCGCAGCTCCAGTGGCTGGCTCCTCCTCCTGCTGTGGAGGGGAAGGAGGGTGGAAGCAGCCTCCCACCATGATAGCACGGGGAGGATGAGCCGCCAGCCACTTCAAGCCATGCAGCTGCTGTGTCCATTTCTATCCCCAGCTCCTCTCGACATCCTGACGTCACACATGGGATGTCAGGACACAATGCCACACATTTCGCCACACGTGTGATGTTGCCCCCACCCCCCAAATTGCCCTCACAAGCTGGCACCTCTGGCTACTAAGCATGACACCTATGTTGTAGCTCCACAACTGTTTTGTTAGGTGGGTGTCTGCATAAGGAGTTGACAATTCCCATTGGGGAAAATTCTAATGTGCTCCCAACCAAGGAATCTGGACCCCAAAACGATAAAAAAGTGAAACCCAGGAAAATCAAACCAGCAAAAAACAAAAAGTAAGGCTTGTTTAAGGCTGCTTATTTGTTTACAGTACTAGAGTACTATATGCAGATCTGGCTGTTTGGATTTGCAGTGTATATAGTGAGATTTGGGTACCAATTCTTTGTGTTTGCACAAGTGAATGTTCATATTATGAGCATTTGGATGGTGGAACCTGCATGCATATTGTTTAGACTGGCCTTTGAAATGTGATTTTTTTTTTAAAAAACACACGAACCAATTACTGATGATTTTATGGATGTCTTTTTTATTCTTGTATGTTGTAGGCTGCCTTGATGTGTGCGCGCGCATGGGGTGTGTGTGTGTAATGCAAGTGTGGGTCATAAATATGCAGTCAGACAGTCAGCTTTGGGAGGTGGTAGGCGGTAAGAGACTTCACTGGAGAAGCAAATGCCATTTGTCAGGGATGCTGTAACTGCACAATCCTGCACTGAGCAGGTGGTTTCAGGGGTTGGCAAGGCTTACCGGGCATGGGCCGGATCACTCCCGCAGAGATCCTCCGTGGGCCAGACTGGTGCAGTGCAACACCGGAAATCACGTCTGCACATGTCTGCGGCACCGGAAATCGCTTCTGTGCATGCCCAGACACCGAAAATCGTGCCTGCACAGAAGTGATTTTCAGCATCTGAGCATGCGCAGAAGCGATTTCTGGAGCCACGGAAGAGAGTCCCCGTGCTGTGCTGTGCCAGTTTAGCACAGCATGCAGGGACTCAGCAAGCAGGCGGCTGGGTTCGGGGGCGGCTCATGGACTGGTTAAGCGACCCTCATGGGCTGCTTCCAGCCCATGGGCCTTAGGTTGCCGACCTCTGGCTTAGATTAAATAAAGGTGCCTTCTCCAACTCTAAAGTTCTACTTTTTTAAAATTCTTCTTTGGGCATTATCACTGATTATACAACCACAGGGTAAGGGCCATTGATCAGTGGTAGAGTACCTACTTTGCACACTGAAGGTTCCAGGTTCAAACCCTGGCATCTCCAGGTAATACTGAATTGAAACCCAGGAGACCAGTCAGTGCAGACAATACTTAGCTAGATGCACCACTGGTCTGATCTGGAAGAAGGCAAGTCCTATGATCTTGTGTACAGATGCATGGTTTAAAATGCAGATTCTTTTATACATATATTCAAATTTATGTTTTTAGACAAACAGTTGGGGAAATCATGTCTTTGTAACCCTTTCATGGATTACTTGGTTTTTTATATCCCCCATCGCTTGCTTCTTCCTTACCTGCCCATGATTCTGAAAGTTTCCATTATCTCAGGTCTACCTCATACTAAAAAGACACACCGCTTATCACCTCATTCCAGGAACAAATTCTGGGGAGGGAACCCAACCCTATACCTTCTTGATCGACAAAGGCAGCAAGCAATAAGGAAGTGTGTGAACTTTTTTTTTAAAAAAGCTTTTTTTAAAAAAAAACACCAAATGAATGCACTGCTGATTGAAGAAACGTCAAGCAGGCAGAGAAGGTGGAAGTAAATATGAATGTTTTAATGCACAGAACAACCTGTCAGGACCCTGCTAAAAGATGGCTGCGTGAACAGCAAGTTCTGTAAACTCAAGAGCATTTTGTGTTTGCATTCATCACTCTTTCCAAGGGTCTCTAGCAAAGCCTTTGTGCCTGCCTCGTGTTAATTGTTCCATCTCTTCCCTCCAGGATGGTGCCTCTTGTTTGGCTCCTTGCTTGTTAAACACATTTTCTGGGACATAGTTCTTCCTGGGCAAATGAGTCCATCCTGAAGGGTAGTAGGGATTATCCTACCCATCACTGTTGTGTCCCCCTCCCCAACTGTTTTGATTTTCCCTCCCCTCCCTCTCCATCTCTTTCTCTTTACTTTTGATCACATAGTCTAGGCATTTAGTAAGGACAAAAGAGAGAGGGAGGGAGGGAGGAAGAGAGGGGAGGAGAGAGATTAAAAAGGAGAGACACTTTTAAAAAAAACTGAGCAAAATTATGTACTTCCTTTTTAAAAACAATAATAATAATAGTTGAAAAAAGGAAACAAACAAAAAAAAGAAGTCTTGCTGATCTCTCAATTTGCAACTTTCCATGAAGTCCCATGTGGTTTTTCATTCCTCTTTTTTTGCTTCAAATTTCCAAGATGCCACAAGTCACCACCACAGTAGAGATTCTCGTCGTGCGCTTGCCTGGTCCGTTGCATCCTCTCATCGCCCCTTCGACTCACCATACATATTGCGCAGCATGGAGACCATTTTCTCCTCACATGTGATTTTGGTGTCCTTTAAGATGTTGTACCACACCATGCCAGGTGGCCTGACCTCCTCGCTGCGGCAGAACAGGTACGGCATGGTGTCCGTGCGGCTCTGGATGTAGGCGCTGCGGAGCAAGGTTGAGCAGTGGCTGCTGACCTTCTCCAGCCTCCTCAGGATGAGGTGAGCTTTTCTGGAAGGGAAAACGGGACAGTCTGAGACTACACAGGAGAAGGACGCCAGGTGTGGGAGAAGCAGCCAGGGCAACCGCAGTTAGCGGCCGACATCGTCTGTTGATACGCTGGGGCTCCCCAAACGCTTCCTCAATTCAGGGCCAAAATGCTTCCATTTCTTCCAGAGTTTGGGGAAACTTTGTTTTAGGGCCAAAATGTCCACACAACCCTCGGCTCTCTCCATTTTGATTTCTTATTACCCCCACCCAAACTTAAGTTCGACTGTCTACGTTTCCACATCAGTTTTAGATAGAGATAGTGTCATCTTGGAAATTCATCAGCATTTAATGCACATTTCTCCTGAGACACAAACATCCTGAGATTTTTGTAAACAACTAACCCAAATATAATTCAGTTTAGTATGTTATTGTTCCTACCATATGCATTTCTGTTCCATACCTAGTCTATGCACATTTCTTGGTCGGGGAAATCCACTGCAAAATTCTGAGAGGCTGGCCTGCATTTTGGTTTGCATATTGCTTCAGAAAGTGTGAATTAAGACAGGTTTGCCTGTGAATGTGAAATGAAACGGATTTCTCCCCCATCTCCAGCACACTTGTAAAAGTGCAAGGATGTGAAGCCAGCATCAGTAGGCTGCCCCAAATTAGCAGGTGCTAGCGTTCCGCCCCCCCTCGTAGACCTGTATTTCCTTGATTGCAGTTGCTCTCTAAGCGTTGCTGACTTTGTGGTGAGAAGAAAGTCAAAGAGGAACGGTCAAGTGCAGTGAACTTGAAAGAGGTGACAGGCCAAGGGTCAGAAGAAAGCACTCTGGAGACGCTGCTAAATCAAATGGAAGTGTTTACTACAGTGGTTTGAAAGCTCCAAGACTATTGATTATTCTCCTCTCCCTCTGGTGCCACAGTAAAGCTCTGGGTTTCAGCTTTGGGGTTTCCCAGCAGGAATGTAAATTCAAGCTAATGACATGTCGGGAGCAGAGCTCTCAGTCATCCAAGTCTAAACAGGGGAATTATTTGATTATGGGGAGCTTTGCGGGGTTTTGAAGCTCAGAGTTGCCAGCTAAGATGTTTTGTAAAAGGAGTTGGGCTATTTGTTGATGTGTGCAGAACAGAGGTGCCAGCTTCTGGGGGCTGAGCCCCTTTGAGGGGCCCAATATTTGGGGAGTTAGGCTGGCCCCCCAATGTCCTAAAGTATTCAGCTGAGTGCAGCATGGCTTCAGTGACCAGCTCCTTCTCCTTCTGCTCCTTCTGCCACAGAGCGGAAGGAAGGTTGAAGCAGCCTCCCACCAGTGGCAGTGCCAGAAGGAGGTGGAGGAGTCGGCGGCCCTTGAAGCTGCATGGTTGGCACGTTCAGCTCCGTCCCAGGCTCCTCCTGACATCCTGACATCACATTGCGATGTCAGGACATCATGCGCATCCAACCATCACACATGACGTTGGCCCCCCAAGCTGGTGCCTCTGGCACGGAGAATGGCCCCTTGGACCTTCATTCCAAGAATGAATTCCTTACACACTGTATGAAACGGAGACAACAAAGGGTGATGGCAATGGATGCTGCTCTGTATGGGTGACTGGGACACTGCCCCACCAACCTCAGCCAGCCCCCAGCTGCCTGACTTTTTTAAAACACACACACAAACACACACTGGTAGTCAGCTTCCTCTTCCCAAGTCTCAATGTTCCCCAGCAGGGAAGAGGATGGAGGCAAAACTAGCATTAGTATGCTCTGCCTGTCATTGGCTCTTGTTCCACCTACTCTTGGTCTCCCTGTCCTCTTCCCTACTAGTAGCCCTACTAGTGCCCTAGAGGGCACCAGCCAGAGTTGGATCGAGACATTTTGCTGCCTGAAGTAAAAGACAAGATAATGTCCCATTCCATGTTCAGAAGGTGACTTAATTGCTGGCAAAAGGATAGCAGCACCACACCCATGCAAGCACACCTGAAGGCTACTGAAGGCTAGTTTAGGGGGTGCAGAACTGGCCACCTGGCACACCCACATCTGCCCTCCAATGGAGAAGAATCAAGGAGGCAGTACTGCTGCCACTCCTCAACAACTGCAACCTGAGTGGTTGCCTCCCTCTGCCCAATGGTTATGCACCACCCACCAATGGGCAGCTGGCAGGGGGTGAGAGGTGGACAGCACGTTGAAGGCAAACATGCATCAGTCAACAGTTATGTAGCTTGGCTGTGAAAAACTTTTGCTTATTTACATGGATGCTTAGTATTATACTTTTACAAAAGATGACTCTGGGACTTAAAAAAAGCTCAGGTTGAGAGTCATCCCCTGCTCCTTGCTGAGGATCCCATCCTTCCACTATTACCACCTGAGCAATCCCCATCATGACCACATGACTGTTGAGAGTTATGGTCTGCTCCCACCCCCACAGCCCCCTGGAACGGTCCACTGCTTGCAAGGATCCTCAAGGGTGTTGTTTACAGGAAGCAGCCGTGACTGGATGGGACAAAGCAGGCACCATGCAAGAGTAAATCTAGAAGGGAGAATGGGTTGGAGAGAAGAAGGAGGAAATGGAGCCTTCAGAGACATTCGTTATGACAAGCTCCCTTTCAGCAAAAGCTGGAAGATTGGGAATATTGAGGCCAAGCTCCTGGTGTGACTCACTTGTGTGAAAAGGTTAATGAAGTAATGTGTAAAGGTTAGGCTTATCTTTGGCTGACATCTCCCCTCTCCTGCCACCACCCCTCCCCCCTTTAAGGAAGAAGAAGACAAAGGAAAGAGAAGGAAGGGAGAAGGAAACAGGGAAGACAAGAGCAAGGTACCTCCTGGAGAAGGCAAGGAAATCAATTAGAAAAGCAGCCAGGACAGGGCCATAAATCATGTGCTGGGTCCTCTCCAAGTTCTCCCTGTGGAAGTTGTGGATTTTTATAAACCTGGAGATGAAATTGTCTCAAATGCTGACCTGCCTCCCACCAAACCCACTCCAGAAAACAGTAATAATCTTACACAAGTGGTAATTGATTAAGTCATTAAAGGGCAGCATCAAGAAAGGGAGGGCACTTCATGGTATGCCTTACAATGAATGTGGTGGCCAGGAGAGTGATTTAGATGGATTTCTGGGTGATTTGCAGCAGATTGTCAAGGTTTCCGAATGCCCCTTCTTTTTTAACAGTAGCAGCAACAAAGTGGCCCAACCCCCAATTCCTCCTCCATTATACTTCTGAAAAGAAAAAAGGTTAGGGTAACCAACAGGGATTTTTCTGTTGAAGGGTTTGGAGATCAGTTCAGTTTCTTAGCCAATTGCTTAGCATGGAATTGTTTTATTTTAGAGTTGAGTCTTTTGTGGACCTAGTGAAGAACCCCACAAGCTTGAAGAGCTCACTCCTACTATACACAGACTACTTGCAGGCACTTTATCTTGCTTGTAGGCCACAGAAACCTACCTCATCTGAGGATATCTTAGGTTCAAGGTCTGGGGAGGGTGGAAACCTATCATAGGTATATGGATGTCAAAATATATGAAGTTGCCTTGCAAAGTCAAGAACATGGGTTCATCTAGCCTATTGTTCATCTGCACCAGTAATTGAGTGTATTACCTACCTCAGTGCTGTGGGACTCCAATTTCCCTGGCCACCAGCTGTGCTGGCTGGGTTGATGAGGGTTAATTTATTTATGAAAAATGCTTGTATGCCACTATATCATAAAAATGTATCAAAGAAGTTTGCTAGAATAAAAATGAGATTAGACCATGCAATAAAAGCATAAAATAATTAAAAACAAAGATCAATAAACTGCCAAACAGCTCATTTCAGTAGCACACAAACTGACCCCTTATAGGTGTTGCAAGCTTTTGATAAGCACCACAGATTTGAGAACCTTCTCACCTCCTGTCTACTGCTGCTGCTCTTATTGTATTGTTTCAGGGGCAGACCATAGCTCAGCTGTTACAGTATCTGATTTGCACCTAGAAAGCCCCAGGTTCAATCCCTGGCACCACCAGGTAGGGATGGGAGACATTCCCTGTCTGAATCCCTGGAGAATTGTTGCCAGCCAGTGCATATACTAACGAGCTAGATGGACCAATGGTGTGACTGCATAAAGGCAGCTCCTTATGCTCCTACATGCCACTTGCCCTTGGATCACAATGTGGTCAGTGCAGATATGTTCTTGCTGTTTTCCTGGAACAAATGTTTGCTACAAATTGGGGGTCAGGAGCAACAGTAAGATTCTTGCAGTGGTGCTGGTGGAGGGCTTAAAAAGAGAGAAAAAAAGATGGCCCCAGATAGGGATTGAGGCAGGTGCAGAGAAGAGCTGGCTAGCTTCATAGCATCGCAACCAAGGCCACCTATGAGCTCAGCCTTTTCCTGTCTCCTGCTGACTGAATACTGGGTCATTCTGCAAGCAGCTGTTTGCAGCAATCTGTGGCTCCTCCTGAAAATGGGCCCTGGAGGTCTTTGGTGTGATGTATTTATGCTGCAGATGCAACAGCCTCCCTGCTCGCCACTAAGTTTTATGGCTCAGCATTTACTGTGGATCTGTGGATCCTCTGATAAACACTTCAAGGTAGGGAAATAAATGACCCTCTGAGAATACAAACTTTATGCTATTAAAACTTCATTACGAAGTGCCCCGCCCCCAAAAAAGAGTTGGCTTGCCCTTCTCCTCTTTTGGAGGCTTTGTAGATGGCCAGGGATCTTTGGGAAAGGAGAAAAGAAAATTGGATTTTTCCTAAGCAGGAGGCAAGTGCTTTTTTGGACAGTGTCAGGAGGTGTTTGAGGCCAGAATGGAGGGGCATGCACATTCTGTGGATGCCAGAAATGTGTGACTCTCCACCAAGGCTGCAGGCCAAAGCATCTCCCTGGGCAACCAAAACTTTTAAGGCAACATAAAAAATTTGGCAGTACAGGGCTGGTTCGACACTGTGCTCCCAGATTTCAGGAAGGGGTCACAAATGTAAGCTTGCTGGATATAACTACCTGGGTCCAAGCTCATCCTCACTGCGCCAGACAAAGTCCCCAAATTTCTCGTAGTGGGAGTTATAGTGATGCTGGATGCGGAAAAGCATGGAAGTGGAGACCTCCATCAGAGTGTTGTAGGCTGTCTGCTGCTCTTTCCCACTGGTGTAGCCATTGTACAAGTTGTAGATCTTGTCTGCTACCTCTGGAAAGGAAGTAGGAGAGGGGTGGGAAGGGGCAATCATCATCTAAGCACAAAGGAAGCAGATCTTGGCCCAAATGGAATGGAACAAAAATTACTTTTAGATACATTTTTGGCTTGGACCTGGAGGCTTAGAGGGTGAATGGGTTGTAGCTGGAAAAGTTTTCATGAAATTATGTCCAATATTCACCTCCTCCACCACCTTCCTCTATAAAGGAAGTTCCCTCAAGCCTAGTCAAATCACTGAACTATCTAGTTTAGGATTGTCTACATCAGTTGCCAGTGGGATAAAGAGCTTGTGGCCCCAGCATGACCAATAGTAATGGATTATGGGAGCCGAACTCCAGCAGTGCTGGAAGCAGTGCTTTTGCTTTTTTAAAAAAGAAAAAAGGGTGCTGGTACTTACCATGAATTTTTGATATTAGATGCCACACTTTTAACTAAAAAGTTGCTAGTACTTGAGTACCCCCCAGAAAAAAAGCACTGGCCAGAAGGTCAGAGGTTGTCCACCTTTGATCTACACAGATCCAGAGTTTCAGACAGAAGTCTTTCCCAGCCCTACCTAGTAATGTACCCAGGGACCTCCTGTATATGGAGCAGCAACCCTACCTACCACTAAGCTATGGCCATGGCAGAATGGGAATCCAGCAGTGGAGACCAGGTCATCTCTTAGAAACATAGGGAGCTGCTTTCTGCTCTCGCTTTGGTGCATTCTAGGTAGGAAGGAAGCACTAGAGAAATGGTGCCCACCATACTAGTAGGCAGCACGTGTAACACCACTGAAAAGTTGGGCAAGCACTTTGTCACTGTTTTCAACACCCACCCTCAGTCATCAAAATCCCCACCGCTACCATTTTGCACCCTGGGAATATGGTGGAGAAGGTCTAGGGAAGGGAGAGGCATTTTGGCTCAGCAGTAGTTAAGACATTATGTGTGTGCACATCCATCCTAACAAAGCAAGTTTCTCATTTACAGCAGGCATCTGAAGGCTCCGTCTAATATTAGTTCCTCACTTGCGTTTTCAAGCACATGGAGGGACAAGGCA
This sequence comes from Podarcis filfolensis, assembly GCF_964270895.1. NCBI lineage: Eukaryota > Metazoa > Chordata > Lepidosauria > Squamata > Lacertidae > Podarcis > Podarcis filfolensis. The sequence goes on from NC_139617.1 coordinate 43,154,625, forward strand.
CACCTCTTTGAAGTGCAAGGAGGAGGTGTGAGGATTATAAAGCAGGTGTCCAGGGTATATTGGCCTTGTATTTTCATCTGGCCTGTCCATGCTGCCAGCACCCCTACACATGTACATGTACATGCACACACAAACACATACATATAATTCAAACGGGGAAATGTAGTGTTGGATGCAGTTCTCAGGTAACCCCCTCACAAGTTTCAATGTTAATGAGCTGCATATGCCTTGTGCCGAACTACTGGTCAGCAGATGTTGGAAACAACACATGCAAAAGGGAGGGACACTAATCTGGCCAAAGTTGCTACTGCAGATTAGTTGGGGGGTCTAATCTACTGTTTTACTTTTGGGGGATCAAAGATTGCAGCTCTGGGTTGGGAAAAGACAAGGTGATGTCCACTCAAGCAAGAATTCCAGAGGAAGGATCTACCAGATTAACTGAATAATAGAATTGTAGAGTTTGAAGGGATCCCATGGGTTTCCTAGTCCAAATCCCTGAAATGCCAAATCACAGCTAAAGAATCCCTGACAAATGGTCACTCAGCCTCTGCTTAAAAGGCTCTCCAAGGAAGAGGAGTCCATCACCTTCTGAAGGAGTCAGTTACGCTGCCAAATAGTTCTTACTATCAGAAAGTTATTTATAGTCAGAATCTCTTTTCTTATTATAGTCAGAAACTCTTTTCTTGTAACTGGAAGCCTTCAGATATTTGAACATGGCTATCTTATCTCCCCAGTCTCCTCTTTTCAAGGCTAAACATGAAACAAGGCTAAACTGTTCCTCGTAAGACTCGGTTTCCAAACCCTTGATCATCTTAGCTGCCCTCCTCTGTATACATTACAGCTTGTTAATATCATTCTTAAACTGCTGTGCACATACTGAATATAAGAACATTAGGAAAACACTACTGGATCAGGCCAAAGGCCCATCTAATCCATCACACTATCTTCACAGTGGCCAGTTAGAACTTCATGGGAAGCCTACATATAGGTACAAATGTATTGAGAAAATGTCAACATTATTGTGAGGGCAATATCCCACCTCGCCCTCCCCTACCCCACCACACCCATCCACCCCTGACTGGACTCAGAGCAGCATGAAGAGGCTTCACAGGTGGTCTTTCACCTCACCTTTGACCAAAATCAACCCTGTGCAGCTTCATAACGGATGGTGGATCATACACCTCTAGACCTTGCCCTGGAAATATCTGAGCAGTGTGCTAGGTTGCTTAGAACTTGTGTGTGTGTGAGGGGGGGCAATTATGAAGGTGTGATTATGATCAATTATGACCATAACTCAGCTCTGAAGTCAAGAGCTTTTACCCTCTGCCTTGCTGTCATCCACCAATGGGCAAGCCGTTCTCAGAGTGACTGTGCTCAGCTCGGAGTGTCTTCCTCGGGTGTCCACAGCATAGAGGGTGAACCTGGAAGAGAAGAAAACTATAAGGCCTCAACCATGAAAAGTAAAGTTAACATAATATGCTGGAATGGCTGAAATTATGGTAACCTCCATACATTCTGGTGCAAGATGTTGTCAGACTAAAGCAGGAACAGATAACCTTTCTCCTGCCAAGGACCACATTCCCTTGGGATTAATCTCTCTCTGCCTGAGGCCCCACCAATTAAGTGGGCCGAGCTAATCACTTTTCATCTCACTCTTCCTACCACCCCACCCCTTTCTCTTCCTGGTAGACTGCTCAGATGGGGACACATATCACTCTTGCCAGTGGTATGGATGGCTCACCAGTACTCAGGTGGCGAAAATATGCTGAAATCAGGCCAAGGGTCATGGGGTGTTCACCCCTAGACTACAGGAAGGCTCAAGGGAGACTCACAGAGATAGCTTAGGCTGCAAGCCAACAACCCTTCATGTTGGTCTGTGATTGGATGTGGTGAAGGTGTCCCTCAAGCTACAGAGTAAAGCTAGCACCATTCTGCCAGTAGGGAGGTCAGTTCTGCCCACTGAATATTCAGGCCAACAAAAAGTCCACAGGTGGGATCTATGAACTTCCACCCCCACCCATTCCCTGGTCCAGGGGCAGGAATGGACTGAGCTGCCTCAGGGCACACAGTCAGACCCACTGCAAATGTCTGAAAGCACAGGGTTCAATTGTGGCCCAACTGCAGCACCTGGCAGAACAACTGGACCACCCCCCCTGCCTTCCATCACAGCCTACATCAACAAGTGTGGCAATGGCCATGCTTCGCCACACCCCACCAGTTCTGAATTGCCCTGTAAGTCTTGTGGTAGTACACTGCCACCAAACGCGGTGTTTCCAATGTACACTAAAGACACAAAGGAAATAGTGTTGTAGGGGTGCTTTCCCCCCCACACCTGACATGTAAAAAATTACTTTTGGGTTAATGCATGAAGGTTGATCCACCAGCCTTTGGTGTGGTGGCACTCCCTCCCATTAAACATCAACAAGTGTCATCTGTATTGATTTTTTGTGCATCTGGAAGATCTTTTTCTTAACTAAACTTTAAGTGCAGGGTTTTTGTTCTGTTTTAATTCCAGTCTATATCTGCATTGTATTTCAAATTGTTCTTATATCTGAAGCTGTTTTCATGTTTAATTGTTTTAGGAAGTGATTCATATATGGAAATAATAAATAAATAAATAACGCCGAAGACATGCTCCCAAATTCAGAGTGTTTGAAGTACTGCAGGAGAGCACACACATCCTTCTGCAAGGTGCATGTGGTTCTAAGCACACCATTGTGCCCTACTGGAAAAAGAAGCCTAACACATGGCTCCACGTGGCATCTGGAGAGGTTTACACTGTAGAAACCCAAGATCTCCTCATCAGAAGCAGTCCAAGTAAATCTCTGAACAAGCTTTCGATTTCTCCCTCTCCCTCTCCTCCTTTCTTATCTGCAATCACTTCTCCCCTTTCTCCATTCTTAGCTAAGTGGTGCAAAACAAGCAAGCAAGCAAACAAACAAAGCAAGGATCCTGGGCTGGCTTTGACAAAGTGCAGATGGTCCAAGCTGCCCAGTGTCAGGGCACCTGCTGATGGAAGGCAGACAGTTGTGCCTTTGAAGAGGAGCAGGAGCTGCTCTTTCTGAAAGCAGATGCAGCCAAGTAGGATTTGGATGGTTACTTAACGGCAAGTTGACCCCTCAAAGTTCCTTTACTTGTGACAAAAGCAACACTCCATTCTGAGCATCTCAGCAAGGACACAACCTGTGCAGCTTATTCCCTTCCAGACACCCACAGTGGGAACTGACTACACCAGGGGTAGAGCAGAATGCCACATTCCCTTCCAGGGGCCATGTGCTGGGGTGGGTAGAGCCAGAAGCAAAAGTGGGCACAGCAATTAAACTTAACTTTACCTTTGTGCAGTGGGCTGGTTTCTACATACACTCAACACCCCTCTCTGTCCTCCATTCAGGCAAGCAATAGGCATCATCAGAGTTTGGGAAAACATTCCAGGAAAAAGCACTCACAGAGGGTGCAAATCAGAGCCAGCGAAGGCTGCGGGCTGGGGAGAGTTTGGAGGGCTAAACAAAGAAGGAGGGCTTCCTTTGACCCACAGCCCTCCAGTTCTCCACCCCTGGTCTACACTTTTTATTAACCCTAGTTACTCACTGCTAACTTTTCACACAATGTAAGCAGGGAGAAATGTTGGACAACCAGCATGGGACACAAAGGAAGGAGTGGAGTTCATGGGAATTTTAGTCAGAATTTGGTTGGTCCCTCTCCCTTTTGCAGATGTCAGAAATCTGAGAGATTGGAATCCCTATTCAAGCCAACCTGATGGTCACAATCAACTACATGTAGGCAGAACACATGGTTGACCACAGAAAGCTGAGCAGGACAGCTGCTCTGCTCTGCTGGGGGAATCGTTCCAGTTCTTTAAATATGATGGCTAGCCAGGCATAGCACTTTTAAACTGTCAATCTGAATTTTGCAATGTTGAAGGGGAGCGGGAGAAAATGCTATGGGGAGGTATATATGTATGGTGATAAGATGAAAGGGAGAGGCACACACACAGAGAGAGAAATCACATACCGAGAAAGGGATAATGCAGCCAGGCACCAGATTTGTAAAAATGCCCATTAGGCTGTGAAAAAGGATCTGAGGACACACAGGGTCTAAAGTATGTTCGGAGTGGAGACTATCCAGGCTCTTCAGGGACAACTGGATGGAGAAGCTGGTGTGCATGTTTGTGTATGCAGCATAAGAGCTCTGCTGGATCAGGCCAGTGGTCCATCCAGTCCAGCATATTGTTCTCACTGTGGCCATCCAGATGCCCATTGGAAACCATTAAGAGGATACCCCCCTCCCCACTTGCTATTCTCAGCAACTGGTAGATGACCTCCAACAGTGGTGGGATCCATTGGAAGAATAACATTACAATCTTGGATAGTTGCCATGGACAGCCTGAATTTGTCTAACCTTCTCTGAAAGTTATCCAAGATTGTGTCCATCACTACCTCTTCATGGGAGTGAATTCCACATAGGAGCATATGTCCTGAAGAGGTACCACAGATCTGTTGCCTCAGCTTTACCTGTCACAAACTGTGATCCTAACGAGAAAGGCCAAAGCTCAGCAACAGAGCACAATTCTGCATGTGGAAGGTACCTGGTTCAAACTCTTGGAGATGTTGGACAGCTACTGCCAGTGGAAATATGTTGTTGGATAATACATCCCATCATTCATGGCCATTGGCCATGTTGGCTGGAGCTGAGAAGTGTTAGGAGTCCAGCAACATCTGGAATGTCTACAGTCTCCCATCACTAGAGTAGATAATACTAAGCTAAATGGACCAATGGGCTGGTTCAGTACAATAATGTGCACCTATTATGGAGAAGGTCCATAGCTTAGCAGCAGAGCACCGGCTTTGCATGCAGAAAGTAGCAGATCCCAGTCCTTGGCAGCTTCAGTTTAAAGGGTACAGTTGGGGAAAATGACCCCTAGCTTTGCATCTTCACTTACAGTTTGTGGAGTCAGCTATGGTGGGTGAGGAGCATTGTGGAAAATGTAAAGGATGGCTAGAATTGCAATATTTACATGCAAACTGGAGAGAAGTGTGGGTGAAAACTGACTTTGTATGCATCTTCCTTGAAAAATTTTCCTTAGCAGAGGCTGTGAAGCAGAGACAAGTGCTCTTAGAAGGCCAGATTCTGTCCCGCCCACCCACCCCACCCCACCCCACCCACACCCTTCTCTTTTTCTCTGGGAACTGCCTGGTCTTCTGATACCTTATTTCCCCTTTTGGGGGGGGGGAATATGAAAAGTCTTGATCTTCATGTAAAAGCTGCTTGTGGTGGATGACTAGATCTCCCCTTCTATGACATCTCGTTCCCTCACAGGGTCTGTGCAGCTGGATGAGCCCAAATATTAAGAGCAGAGTGTTCCCAGCAGCATAAGTACTGCTATATGGGGCCCCACATCTGAAGGGATTGGACCATGCCAGAGTTTATTGCGTACAGAACAAAATGAAAGGCACAGCCCAGGAACAAAAGCAGGCTGGTGTGTGTTTGTGTTTCAGCAAGAACTATTGTCTTAGCGATAACAGCTGCCTGGGGTTTTTTGGGGTGGAGAGACAACTATTTTGCAGAATCCAGCTCAGCCTTCAGATCACATAGGCAAAAATAGGCAAAATATTGGGGCTCAGATCCTTGGCTGCAGGCTGTGAAAACAGGCACTTCACCACTGGCCTGGTTTCCAAGATGTGTCAGCATCCCTGATCTGTAGCAACATATATTTGTCTTACATATATATGCAGATAATTAGACCCACCCCATAGAGGCACCATTCCCTCCTCCCCAGCTCTGCCCTTTGCCACTATTTTTTGGTCCAGCTGCAATGGTGGACCTCTTGTTTGGGGGGGGGGGATGCAAGATGGACCCAGTAAGCTTGAAGCCAGCCTGTCCCTGCTCTAATTTGCTGTTTGGCACAAGTTGCCAGGTGGTGCCAATCTGAAGAGGTCGGTGAACAAGAATAACATGTTGATGGACAGGGGCTGTCCATGCAAAAGAACCAAGGTGGCATGTTGTGAAGGGATATGCTATTATGAATGCATTGACTATCTCCTGCTGCCGTGAACCTTCCATAACAGTAAGATCAGCAGCATAGAGTCATTGCTTTGGTCCTCTCACCATCTGAGGTGTAATCAGTAGAAGGTGATCCATTAGGGTGAGTGGGGCACTGCCCTGCCAATCTCAGTCTGTCCTCAGCTAGCCCTTCCCTGCCTGCCTTCCTACTTACAATCAGTGTGTGTGTGGGGGGGGGGGAGTTGTCTGTTAGCTTCTGGCTCCATCTTCTCTGTGCAAAGAACTCCACAGGGAGAAGGAGAATGGGCGCAAAATCAAAATGAGTGGTTCTGGCTCCACCTACTGTTTGTGCGGCTTGTCTTCTGCCCTACCAGTCCCAAGGGCCAGAGCACTTACATCAGCTAGGTCCTGGACCTGGGATCCCCCACCTCAGGCCTATAGAGCTAGCAGGGGGGGGGGGGAGAAGGAAGAATCTTACCAACAGCAAGCTGCCCCTGAAATCGATGGGAAATTTCACACCCACAAAAAAATCTAAGAGATCTCCCCCCCCCCCCCAATTCTCCACCTGCCAAAGAGACTACAACATTTGGGCACCATTTGGGTTCAGTGCTACTTCAGAGCTTCACAAAATAAGGTTGTGTGTGTGGTGTGTGAACTAGGCAATGTCTCAGGAAAACCAAGCAATGCAGCTTTCCTCCGGAATGTCAGTGTAGTGTGCCCTCACCACTGTAAGCTCCTCAGATATCTGTGCAAAAATGTCTACTCAGAGACTGCTCAATTTAAAGTATATATTTATACAAATATAAATCAAAGCCACAAGAATGCATTTCCTCTGCTTGATGGCAACTCTGTGATTCAGCATAATCAGGGATCAGTAAATCAACACATAAAACCTTCTCACTGTGCCAATAAAATAAATGGAGCCTTTTTCTTGGATTTTGGAATTTCAATGGGTGAAGCATATTGACAATGCCACAATAAAAGGAAGCTCATAAACAGATCCACTTTGCATACTCATTCGGTTGTGGTGGCTTGTCGTTGAGGATGGGGGTAAATTCTATGAGGGGAGAACAGGATATCCCTGTGGCTATAACCACCACAAAAACAGCAAATCAGCAGTGGAAAGAGGTTGGAGAGAGAGCTTGCCCAGTGCTTTTTTTCTGGGCTTTGCAGGGGTACGCATACCCCTAAACATTTTGTGAATCTAAGTTTGGCCTCACTGAGGGGCAGCCTTTCAATATGAGTAGGAAAATGAGAGTACCCCCTAAACGTTTTTTTAAAAAAGGGGGAAAAAGCACTGCTAGAACCTGAGAGGAAATTGCCAAAGCAAGGTTGGGGAATCTGTTGTCCTGGACTTACAGCTCCCATTAACCCCAGTCAGTATGACCAATGGTCAGGGATTGTGAGTCCAGAGACAATTGGAAGGCCACAGATTCTGCCCCAGAGTAATTGGGGGCAATCTCCTGTAGTTGCTATGCTCAACAGGAAGCTATGGGCGGCTACAGATATTGGCTTTAGGGCTTGGCAGATGGCTTTCTGATGCCCTCAGCAGGCCCGTAACTTGACAAAATTATATATGGCGGAGATAACAGTGCTCAGATTTGCAGGGGTGCAATTATCCACATGACAATTATGAGCTATTTCAAGGCTGATAGCATCTGGAACTGGCAAGACCCCACAATGATGCACAGAGCTATATCCTAGTGATATAACCTCAACATCACAATTTGCTGTGTTCCAATCAAGGAGGAATCACCACGTTCAGATGTTCTATACTGCTACTCCAGAGGCTGCTAGAACATGCCAGAAGCAGTTCCATGTCTTCTAGGCTTCGCCATCTCTTTCAGTCAAAGCATTTGATGAGCATTTTGCAAATGCTGCTTCAGCTAGCCCTCAGGCCAAAGGTGCCCTGAATGAAAGTTCAATGTTAACACTGAATCCATTAGTCAAAGGTTACAGCCTATCAGCTTTTTATAGTTCTAGTGCTGGAAGTGCCTGAAGACACATCTGAAAGCTGTTTAAAAGCTCAAGACCCCTTAAGTGAGAGGGTCTCCAGGGATTGGCATCAATCTGACAGCTGGAGGTGGTGCGAGGAGAGAAGGTTCATCACAATGAGCAAAGAAGAAAGAAAATCAATATCCTCCTCTTGAAGTAACCAAGGAGATGATGCAGTAGCGGAGGCCCTACAGGAAGCATTGCCTTTGAAGACCCTCCCCAGATGGGCCCACCTTATAGTGCAGCATCGTGGCCTGATTACGTAAACTAAGGGCTCATCCAAACTTCCACTTCTCCCACCACTTTCCCCCAGGAAAACCTAATATTTACTCCTGAATCAAAGCTAATGTCAATTGGGTGTTCTGTGGATTGACGTTTGCCCCAAAGGAAAGTTGCAAGGCAAACAGGAAACCGCTCAGACCCATGCCTAAAAAGCATGGGACAAGTGGAAACCTGGTCAGAACCATGCTTCCTAGGCACAGAACAAGTGGAAGTGTGGATAACCCCTAAATCTGATGGGCTTTATAGTGCTGCTTCAGAGTGATAGAAATTGCTCCCTGTCACTTATATGACACTGGCTGGATCTAGACACATAAAAAAAAGGGGGGAAGGAATCAGTTAAATGTGTTGTAAGCTTTATAAATGGAAATCCTGTTGATGAAAAATAGGACTCCACAGCACCATCTGGTGTCACAGTGTTATAACACACATAAAGTTCTTTTTCTTTACTAATGTACCTGAGTCCACTGGTGGAGGAAGGGAAGGGTGGGGGGAGCACACTGCCCACAGCACCATCAAGAGTGGGGTACCATCACGGCCGCTCTCCCAGACATGTGCTGCGCACCCCCCACTGTGTCAGGCGCACGACCCTGCAGGTAGTACCACGCCCCCAAGGGCAGCGTGCCACACCCCTGGGATGCACGCCCCCATGGGCGGCATGCCATGCCCTGGGATGCGTGCCAGTCACGCCCCTGCCTGCTCTCCACCCCCAGCACCGGAGCATGCAGCTTCGCCACCGGCTGAGTCCACTGATGTGCAGTCAAAATGTGATTGGCTGTATATCAATCTCAAATCACCAGGCTGCCGCCAACATCCCATGTCAACTGGGATCGCCTTGGAAACAAGCCTGTTTGGTGAAAAAATGGTGGTACTGCTGCAGCTTGGGGAAAGAACAGCTGCAAACTGTGCTTGGGCAATAGACAACTTCTCTTATATGTGCAATCTATTTTGCACCTGGAGTGTTTTTGCATGGCAAGAGTATGCCCTTGAACTCTGGTGATGCCTTTTGCTTTCCTGGATGGAGGACAGAGAAGTGAGTGTCTGTGTTTGTAAACTAGCCTACTGTACAAAGGCAACATTTATATTCTGCCCCCCACCTGGCATGTGGCTCTCAGAAGTATACCCAGAAAGGAATGTGGCTTTTGGACTGAGAAAATGTTTCCACTCTTAGTTTAAGGGAACAAATAAATAGGCAGTGAATTGCATTGAAGAATTAATTTTCTTCAGGGGTTCCTTAGTGCTAAAAAGCAATGTTAATGTGAGGGAGCTTGTGCATAAAATCACCAGGACTTTTCAGAGTGCAAGACTGACTGAAAGGCCAAACAAGATGCATCTAACATCTTGCTTGGTCCTGAAAAGGCAGAAGAAAACCTACTTTTTAGAAGTGGAAAACAGACATAGGTTATGCATTTGGGGGAGGGGGGGAATACAGCACTATACATATTCTAGCTCTTAAAAGTTACTCATAGCAAGTTACCTTAGGGGGTTGTGGAATCTCTTTTCTTGGACATTTTACAGAAAAAGTTGGACAGGCTCTGTGTGGGCTGCTTCGCAGTCTGCTTACAGAGTCAATGGGTAATTATCTCTGGATTGTTAGCCTGGGATAGCAAACACTTGTCTATAAAAGCAATGAATCTGGGGACATTCCAGACCCCCTACCCCTGACTGATTGCTTTGGGTAATCATTTGGTGATCATCAATTTTGAAGAAAGAGAAATTAAAAGAGATCCTGCTTTTTTTAATTTTCCGATTGGGATATCTTATGTCAACTGACTACAACAATTGATGTGTGCCTTGAACACGCGAATGAGTCATTCGATACCCCAGAATGTGTAAGCATGCACATAAGTCCTCAGATATCAGTGCAAGCGTGCTTTAGGACAGGAGGTTAAATTAGATCAAAGTGTGGTTCCTTGGAATCCTATCAGGCTACAACAACACAGCTATATCCAAAAAGTGCAGCAGAACATTTCTCTAGATCAAGGACAATGAACTTTGTTTTCATCCAGGAGACTACATTCATTTCTGCACAACTTCCCAGAAGTGTTGGACCTTGGCATCTCAGATTTCAGTGGCCCCCTGTGTGATGCCAAAATCCAGTGCTCCTCCCTCTCACCTTCCATTGGAATAATAGTGGTGGAACCTGCTCTGGCACTCCAGAAGCTCTGTGCCTGGAGGGACCATACCAGTCACACTCCCCTGGAGCCGCCTCTCCTCCCAGGAACCACATGCCAATATGGCAGAGCAAAACATGTAAATGTAACCTGGAAAAGGAGCAGCAGAAAGAGTCAGTGGGTGTCACATCCCCTCTTGGCTCTGACCTTGCTTATGTGACCCTGGGAGTGTTATAATGTTCAGAAGATGGTCTGTCCAGATACAGGTTTCCCCATATGCACACCTGCACAGAGACCACAAGAATTTGCCACTCCTTAGAAACTTATTGGGGTTCCTCAATTAAAAGATTAGCAGTGGTGGACCAGCTTTCTTGAAAGGCAGCTTGCTCACCACTACTGCACATTCTTTTTCTGCAATGCACAGCTGCAACAGTGTTGGGTGTGGTGCAGAGCACCCTTTGAGAATTAAAAGTGGGTTGAGAGTTGCATCACTTCCCAATTTTGCCAGGAGACATCTCCACTCACAGATGATGATTGTTGTTGTTTTGAAACAATGCAAAGTTTGAAAACACCTGTTCACTGGACAAGAAAAGCACACATGATCCAACTCCGGTGTTAGTTCTCAGAGGCCAGTGTGAACTGAGCATGCATTCTAGAACATATCCCAACATCCTTTAGTATGCATAGGTGTTCCATTAGTTGCTTACTTGAGCTAGTGTGGTGCAGCACAGGGATGCAGAACCAGTGTCCCTCCAGATATGGTTGGACTCCACTTCTCATCAGCCCTAGGCAACATGGCCAGTGGTCAGGGATGATGGGGAGTGGTAGTCCAGCAGCATCTTGAAGGCCACATGTTCCTCATACCTTGAGTAGTGGATAGAGTGTGGGACTTAGATCAGGGAGACCTAGATTTGAATTCATAATCAACACCTTGAACAACTCACTATATCTTAACTTAGCCCAAGGTACAAGGTTGTTGTGATCCAACAATAATGGGGAAGGGGGCTCCCCTGAACTGCTTAGAGCAGTGGTTCCCAATTAGAGGTCTGGGGACCCCTCCACAGAAAACACACAGGGGGTCCACGGCCCAATCCCTTGCTTCCCCCAACTAATTTTTTTGTCATTTTTGCATGGTAATATCACAACATTTATGGTCTGTTTTAGCACAGTGTGATTTTTCAATATATTGGCCAAAAATTGTTTTGAAATAACAATTTTGGCCTGGCAGTACGCAGGAAAATATCACTCTCTGTGCAAGGGGGAGCAGGCCAGCCAATTTCAAGGCACTGCTGATATTGCACAATGATGTCAGCTGAAAACACTGCTGATCTGAGCTGCCTTCCCTCACTCTGAGAGAGAACAGGGCAGCTGATCGCCCACACTTCAGGTCATCGTGGCACTGCCTTCCCCTGGCACTGAGGTGAGCAGCTTTTCTCAGTTAGTAGGAAAGCAGCCACAGTGGATGTGCATTTCCACTGGCTGCCACCACTTGCTGCCCCGCTTTTAGCACCTTGATAGTCCCCCATCCCCATCCCTTCCCCCTCAAACCATGTGGTGGAGTGACTCCCCTTCCTCTCCTCCCCCCACCCATTTTATCTCCACAGCTGCTTCTTTCCCTCATCCTCATGCCTGATCTACAATTTGAGACATCGTGATATATCAGAATATTGCAATATTTATCTGCTGATACATCACATGTTGAAAACCAGATATTAATCAGCCCTAGACTGGTTTTATTTTTTTATTTTTAAGTATATCTAAACTTCTTTGCTTATTATGAGCTATTCCACATTTTGTTCAAAAAATTGCTTTGTAGAGGAAACTACCATAGAGTTATCAACTTTTTCAAAGGTAGGGGTCCAAGGTTTGGCTTTTGAAAAACCAGGGACCACTGGCTTAGAAGAAAGGGAAGAATAAAAAAATAATTAAACAACATTTCCTAAAGTTTGAAGAACACTGCATTAGACAAACCATTACATCTCATCTAATTTTGTGATCCAACTAAATCCTTTCAAGCTTTACCATGTTTACACAGCAAATATGTCATGACCTGCCCTGAGTTTTTAGGATAGGGTACAGCAGAGTTTGGAATAAACAAACACAACGGACAGCGGGTGGGGGAATGAAGTGGTGGGCAGGGGTGGCCAATAAGTGGTTCTAGAAAGGAGAACAGGCTTTGGAACAGAGTTTGTTCAAGAGAAATGCCCACAGAGGATGAGGCAGTCATTGTGACTGGTTGTAGACAAGTCTACTATGTTGGCTTAGAAAAGCATTTCCCTTTAACAGTAAACTCCCCTTCTCTGGGTCTCTTTGCAATGGGGGAAAGCACATTGTGCTAGTAATAGCTGGCAAGGAATCCACATGAATGCTATGAGCTAAGAAAGGAGAAGCTGGGCCGTCAGGGAGAGGAAAACAAACAAACAAACTTCGAAGCTGAATTAAGGTCAAATCAATAATCACTGTGTGCATGTCAGGATGCGCTTGAAGTTCAGCGTAGATTTGGAAAAGGGCACTTGCTGCTTCAGGCTCAATGGGGTTTACACATTTCTGGTGAGCAAAAAAATATGTGCCCCTCTTTGAAGTGGAACAGATGTCTCTCCCCCCCCCCCTTTTTACATCATGGAATGATAATCAGGCAAGATGCATCACAGAGATGGCCAAATCTAGCAGAACTGCTGCTACAGAATATTTGTCCAACTTGACCAGGGACATCTGTGGCCCATTGTACTACAACTCCCATCATCCCTGGTTACTGGCCATGCTAGCCAGGGTTGATGGGAGTTGAGAGACCTATAACCTCTAGAAACCCAAAGTTCCCCATCCTTGAATTAGCCCATATTGTCTACTCTGAATGGCAGTAGTTCTCTGGGTCTCAGGCAGAGGGCTTTCCTGTCACCTGCCATCTGACCCTTTCTAAAAACTGAAATTGCAAGGAATGGTTCCTAGGACCTACTTCAAGCAAAGCATGTGATCTACCAATGATTCACCTAGCCAGGTACAATAACATACATTCCCACCTGGAGCCTGCCTTTCTTTATTAGGGAGGTTTAATCCTGCCTTTATGTAACAGGTGGGATACAGCAAGTCAAGGGAGGCTCCCTGGATATGATGTCTTTTAGGGAGATGCAATTAAAAAGACATCTGTTGATGGAGATTTTACATAATATCAGGGAGCTGCTTATAGTAGTGGCTAGGTACCGGAGCTTTGAGATGGATTAAAGTCTTACTTCCACCACAAAACTCGATGAGGTGGCCAAGCCGCTATCATTCTGGTTCAGGGCTCTTCCATATGGTCTGTTTATTCAGCATGCAATCTGATTTGCTTGCACAAAGTTTAAGTGGTGGTCAAACTATGTCTGATCTTCCTTCAGCATCCGTTCTGATTGTTTGCATGGAGGTTACATGACAATGCATTGATCCTGTATTCATCCTGATTTGTTTGTGGGGTGTTTGCTCATCTTTCTGTTAATCATTTGTTCACCCCACTGTCCAATGTATTTCCCAGTTACATTCCAACCCCTCAAAAAGTCTTCTTTTTTAAGTGGATTTGTTGTGCTGGGGCAACACAGCACTTCAGTCTACTTACCTTGTAGAAACCTAAAGTTCCAATCTCTGTTTGAATTCTTCTGTGGCCTGGAGGCACCCACAGTCTGCTACCCATATTATGTGGATGATGAGACTTTGCAGAGTCATTTTAAGGACTTCTGAGATGGGACACTGTATGCAATGTGCTCTGAAAACTTCAAAAATCAGTGGCTAAATTGAATGGTATACTGTATCATCTCTCCAATCCAGTACATACATGTGGTGTGCCCATCTGGCCACCAACATCCTTGGATGTTGATGTGTGTGAGGGGGAGGGGGCTTAATGTTTACATTCATTTTTCATATGGAGAAAACCTGGCAGCTAACAACATGATCTGTGAGTCTACGCACTTTGGATTTTAGGCATGTCAGATGTATTTAAACATTACAGCCACTTGGCAACATTGGGAAAGGGAAGGCAAACTAGGTGAGCAGAGAGAATGCTCCTATTCTCATACATGTGGATTAGGGAGAGGTACCATACTATGAAGTTTCATATCCATGCTGAGTGATCTCACTATCTAATCCAAAACAAACCATTGTACACTGAGAGAGAGTCTGTCCTCTAAACTGAACCCCAAAACTTCCCTTGTAAACTCAGGAAGGAGACTACACACACACACACACGGCAACTTCAGTCAATTCTGTCCCTGCCCCCGCTAAAATCAGAAGCTTTCCCCTAGATTTTACCATTTCTGATAGCAGGGATATGTGTGCTATAGGTGACTTAAAATGCATCTCATTATTGCACCCTTCCCTCCTGCTTTGCAACAGCTTATGGACAAGAACTCCCAGGCAAAGGGTTTCTGTGCATATAGCCCCTGTGCTTCATATAGCATCTTCTGTTCTACACAATATATTTTCATTATGTATATCGCTCTTCCTAACACTACCCTCCCGTTCATTTCTGCTCAAGTGATGGAGTTTTCCCCAGCTATCAGTAAACACTCCCATCCTTTTCTTTGCATTAAAATCTACTTGGGGGGGGGGGGAGAAGAGTTTGGCTGTGTGTGTGAGGAGACGCTCCCTCATCACTGTCATTGTCATGGCCCTAGTGAGAGCTCTCCATATAATCTGAACCACATTGCTGGCTGATCAGATACAATACCCGGTAAATAACCTTGACTCCAGTGGTCAGGAAAGGTAGGGATCCTATATCAGAGCACATGAATGATTCACACACACAAGTCACAGATGGCAGTTTCAGGGGGCTGATGCCGTGCAAAGCTAGGGAATCTCTATGGGGTTCAGATTCCAGGCGTACACCAAAATAAATTCATCAGTTCCCCTCCAAAGGACTGCAAGAAGGCTCCAGTGTACAAAGGCAGCTCAACAGAAGCATGGCCTACCCAAATATTTTAAAGACTGGGCAATTTTAGAGGGACCATAGCTCAGCAGTAGAGTACATGAACAAAAGTTCTTAGGTTCATTTTCCAGCGTCCTTGGATAAAAATATCTTAGGCGTGTGTGGTTTTAATCTGTGTGAGAGAGGGAAGACTTTTCCGGAGACCTTGAAGAGCATCTGCAATATTGGATAAGGTAGATTATAGCTCAGTGGTAGGTCTTGTTTTGATGCAAGGGGGAGTTTCTATGTTCAGTTCCCAGGTTCTTCAGATAGCTGTTGATAGGGAAAAAATCTGCCCAAGGTCCTGAAGGGCCAACTTGAGTAGTGGTGTTTCACCAGATGGATTAATGGGCCAACTGAGCACCGGAGATTGCGCAGGGTAGTGGTGGTGTTGAGCTAGAGGATTTGAAGCTTGGTTCTATTTAATACCACCTTAGCCATCCTCATCTTGCCACAGTCCGCAATGTGTTTACCTGTAAATGGCTGCCTGGAAGCAAGCACATAATCCCAGCCAATGTGACTGAGACTGCTGTTCCTCTCATTCATGTGACACTAGTCATTTAGGGGTGGGGAATTTAAGATTCTTAGATACAGAAAAGCATTTTCAATTGGGAGGTGGTTTTGCTTTGTGCTTTGCCATCAGCAGATCTGGAAGGTCAGTCTGCTGGGCTTGCCTTGGTACTTGATGTCTTTGTGCAAGTGGCCCAGTTGAGATGTTGGTCCTCCTTCCTCTATACTGTAACTTTTACGGGGGACAGAAGATCCCAATTTATCTACCCAGTATTTTCTCTACACATGACAGACTAAGATGAATTCTATGTTTTAATAGTGAAGGCAAGCTCCAACCCCCAAGATTATACAGAAAACAAAGCCACATTTTTCACTGTAGTCATCAAAATCAGACCACAATTGTGAAAAGGAAGATGAGCTTGGTTTCAAAACAGTCTGATTTTTAAACTTCTGTTTTAATTGTTCATGGATTTAGTTAATTCTTGTTTTTAAAAAGGAATAATTTGTGAACAAGTATAACTAGGACTGTATGCAGCATTCTCTGTCCACAAGGGCAAGGGCTCTTTAAATGTTTCACAAGGAATACAATGCAACAGTTGCACTAGTGGAAACCTGTTGTGCAACAGATCACACTATCATTTGCACCACTAGGAACCTGCTTATACATTCTCTTGCACAACAGTGTTCTGCTGGTGCAAAACATTTCACAAGAAGAACAGATATACCTTATTGGCGTCTGAAAAAGCTTGTCTATGGTATTAACCCAAGTGGGAGGTGCTGGAATCAATGTTTGAATGAAACCCTTATGAGCCTTGGGTTCAAAAGGAGGGTGGCAGATCCATGCCTATACACCAGGGGGACTGGTGGCAAGTATCTGTTGCTCCTGGTCTTTGTCAATGACTTGTTAGCAAAGGGCACCACCCAGAAAGGGAAGGGGGAAGAGAAGAGAATTGTTTCAAGCTTCTCCAACTTTGCTCTAGTGACAGGTGTATAACAGTTTCTTTGTGTGTACCCTGCTAGGCATGGTGGAGAAATTAGATTCAGTTCGCACTTTCCAAAACATGAAAACCAAAACACAGCCATTCTTAGTAAACTGTGCGTGCAATAAAAATAAATAAATAAATTGAGGTAAAGGTGAAAACAGGGGTGTAAAATGGGGCTGAAGAATAGAAGAAAGAAATGGCTTCAGAAATGGGGCTGGGAAGGTGCAAAGGGAGCTTAGTAGCTGCATGGTGTGGGAAGGGGAAGCTCTAGGGGATTCGTGTGGGGGCAGTGGTAGTGAGTTAGAGGGATACAGCCCCTAGAGGTACATCACAAATATATATACACACTTAATCCTTTCAAGATGTTTCATAGGAAGCAATTCATACATTAGATAAATAAATTTAAGAAGATAGTTAAGAGTTGCCGGAGCTCAAACTGGGAGACTTCGGGTTTGTGTACAGCTGCCCCATATGGTGAATCACCAAACTGCACATTTCTGCATCTGTCTCAGTAATTTAGTTTCCTTCAGGATATGGAGTGAGCCCACACAGGCTGGCCATTAGGTCCTCCTGAACAAGAATATTAGAGGGCTTCCTGGTCATTCGAGCAGACCTTGAGTTATTTTGCAGGAGGGATTCTATCACATGCCAGAAATGCAAGTTTGCACAATTAAAAGTATAAAAAAGAGTTTTGTCACAACAAATCTACTTTTTTAAAAAACTGGTTTTTTTGTTTTGCTTTTTGTTTACAGTCATGAAAGTGACAGGGCACTGCACTAAATGCTGGATAAATAGCTGATTGACCTAAAGACTTATAATGTCTGCAAAAACACATAAGAATGAACACACAATAAAGAGGGGACATCATATTATCTCCATGTAAGCTTTGTACAAGCAAATCAAAGTGAATGATCACTAAACATGTCAACTGGCGGTACCCCGTTTTGTGCTACTAGGTCATCTTCAGATCTGGCATGTTACTGCATCCCTTTCACTGCTCTACCTATTCTTTATCTTTGGGGTCTGACTTCCCTTTGGTTCCAGATCACCTCAAACCATTGCCCCGTGGTCCAGACAAACTTGTGTGAAGACAGCACAGCTGTTTAAGCTGCAGTGGATTGATCACACTAACAACATTTCTGGTTGTAGGATATAAAACTGGGAGAAGGGTGATATGTCAGTGATTTGGGGGGATGGTGGGAAAGGTCACCAGAGCTCTTTACAGTTCTAATTGGCTGGTGGGTGCCATTTTCTTTTCCCCATAATGTTTATTGGAATGGGGCATTCTGGGAAAGACAAAATGACAGCTGTCAGCTGATGAGTACTGCAAGAAGCTCCTGTGTCTTTCGCCTCACCCTCAAAATGGCAAAAGGGAGGAAGTGGTTCTGCTCCCTCTTAACCCTACAACTCTACCACCAAATTAAGGCTAAACAGTTGAACTGTTGAAAACTTAGCCAAGACCTAGTTTCAAATTGAAAAGGCAAAGAATGTGAATACTTGGATTGTCTCTATCATTGCAGATTTCATGGGTTGCACAACAAAAGCACACTATTATGTATGGATGCTAATGTCTCTTGTTTGAGGAATTCTTTCCCCCAACCTCCTGACATGGGAGGGTTCCTATTTATACAAATAGTTTGATTTTTGATTTTTTTAATGCAGTCTCAGAAACCAGACAGACAGAAAAGGGAAACCCACAGGGGGATATGATCCCGGCAGAAGTATGTGCCGCCTCTGACCAAGAAAACATCCTCTTGTGGCAGCACCACAAAATATGAGAGTTTAACTGATTGCAAAACCAAAGAACAAAGTGACATGGTCGGATGGAGAAAGGAATGCGAAATCTTGGAAGCTTCCGGAAGAGCACCCAGCAACCCCAAACCACCCCTGGCTGTGCAGTGAACCAATGCATCCAGCTGGGCAGTGCCAGGCTGAATGCAGAAGAACGTCCTTTTGGGTCCAGCCCAGCTGTCCAAGCAGCCAAACATCCTGTCTCTGAGGGGAGGGAACAGATGTTACTGTCGAAGTGCTCAGTGGCACTTGGCCAATCATGGAGTGCTCTGGGTCTTAACTGAGATTTGCTTCAAGTTCCTGGGCAATTAAGGCTTTGGGGACTGTCCTCAGCTGAATAAAGTAAACCTGGGTGAACCTAACTAATGGTCACTGATGCTTCCCACAGAAAATGTGAACAAGTCTTTTTCCAGCAAGGCTGGAGGAAGAGTTCTTTTAACTGAAGCTTGAGCTTTGAGGATTGGAAATGAATTGATTGCTTCTTACAGGAACAGTACAAGTAGCTTGGTTCAGCCAAATCAACACGAAGCTGAATTTACTATCTGAAAGGGTGTGACAGTATAATTCAGAGGCCGCTGTGGATAAGGGAGAGGTTGGTGTCAGATTCTGTCTTTGTGCAATGGCAAGGCAAAATGGCGTGTGAATGGCTTCTTGGAATTCTCCACCCCTATTTGTGGGCAGAAAAATAAATGAAGTCCATTAGAAGAAGCCTTTCTAGTCCAGCATTCTGTTCTTACAGTGGCCAAGTGGATTATTTATATGGGTCAGGAAGCATCACTCGACTCCTTCTGGCCTATTGCTTTCTTGGCTGATATGGCTGCCATTCCCACCTCAACCCCACATTGCCCAGAGCTGGGTAATGGCACACAAGGCTGAACCTCCTGCTCTTGCTCCCTTGAGGTTGCCAGTTCAATACCCAATGCAGCTCAAAAATCTAGACATTAAATAATTTTGTTTCATAGCAATCCAAACAGTTGCAAGAGGCAGAAAGAATAAAAATCAGTACTTCAACTGATCCTGGATGCTCCCTTAATTATCCCTAATTATTTGTTCCACAACCATGAATGCTGTTTTGAATACCATCTTCCCAAGTAAGGACTCAATGGAAGAGCAGGAAATGAGCACACCCAGGAAATGATCTCTTTCAGCTTCTGCCTTCTGGAAGAAGGAACAGAGTTATAAAGACTAGGACTAGCCGCCTGAGAAACAGTTTCTATCCAAATGTGATTCTGGTTTTAAACGCAGTGTAAGGAGTCTCTATGGGAGTGTATTGTATTTTAAAAATGGGGTATCAGAATTTTTAGGGGGCTAACCAGGTTGGGATAGCTGGGATAGCAGGCTTGTTGGTTTTGAATGTCTTATGTAGATTCCCCCCCCCCAATTTCGTTGTCCTGTATGGGACAATGACAATAAAGATTATTGTATCGTATTGTTCAAATGGGGTTGTAATTATGCCCTTTCCCTGCATATGCTTCCTTGTTATCTGTCTTCCCAAATGAACACCATGTGAAACCATTTTTCGATTCTGTCTGCATTTCAGCGAGAAACATACAGCTGAGCATGGGATGCCAATCTAAACCTTGGCCCATCCTGTTAACCATCCCTCTGATAGCCGTAGACATAGGAAACATCTGTTCTCATATTGCTCAGTCGTGGGAGAAAACCCATTGGGTGGTCTCAGGAGATTGAGCCAAATTCCCCCTGGAAGGGGTTGTTGTTGAGATGCGATGCCCACCATCCCCTTTGCTATCAGCCCTGTGGTGGGGCGGCTGGCACGGCAGCATCACCCCCACGATAACTGTGGTGGAAACATTGGGTCTCAAAAACCTTGAGTTGTAAGAATGCCTTGCGCAGCTGGGATGGGTCCAAAGGTTGCTATCAAAGCTTGATAAGCGGCGGTAGCAGCTGGACTTGGAAGCGAGTGGGAACGAAGGGGCCGCAAAGGCGTAATGTTTTGCGTAAATGGGAGATTAGATGGAAAATGGAGTTAGAAAAGGGAAAAAAGCAGGCTGGGGGGAAGTAAGCAAGAGCAGCCTTCTGGAGACTGTGCTTGTGGCGTTTGTTTTTAAGTTGCTGCAAAAAACAAAACCCTGCAGGGCAAAAATAGCACATACTGCAGGTGTCAGTGAGGAGGTCCTTTAATATAGATAACTGATTCTTGGGTCAAGTGAGCTCAAGCTGTAACCTTGTCCTGGGAGAGCTGCTTTGGACCACCTCAGAGCCTAGGCTTGCAGGCTCTCCTTTGCTCAGGGAAAGGGATCTGTAAAAGTGTTCATTCAAGGCCTGCTTAGAAAAATAAAGTGTGTTTCTTTGTTCTGTGTTTTCTGCATGACAAGACGACACACTTCAACAACAAGAACAACAACAACAACAAGAATGTATCAATAATAATGGCCAGAGTAATGCAGGTGGATTTTGCATTCTGAAACTGATGAAGGTTGTTCCCAGGTTGACAGTATTTTGCTGGAGGGATTCAAACACATGACAGAAATGTAGGTTTGCACAACTGAAGAGAATTAGCAAAACAAATTCACTTTAACAACAACAACAAGTTAGGAAAGAGAGGGGGCATGCACTGAAAAGTTGGGATGAACCGATGCTTAATTGGAAGGTGCATAACCACCAGGATGACTGCTTACGGTCATATAACCTCCCTTCAAAGTAAGCTGAAACAAAGACTCTGTGAGGACTGGATGTCATCTAAGCTCCGTATAAGCTTTGTGTAAGCAAATCAGGATGGGTGGTCAATAAACAGGTTGCCTAGAGGAGCCTGAAGGCAAACAGTGTTGTTCCCCCTCCCCCTGCATCTTCTAAGGGCAGAACAGGGAACATACATAAATTGGCACTGTGGTCTAAACCACAGAGCCTAGGGCTTGCCCATTCGGAAGGTCAGTGGCTTGAATCCCCGCGACGGGGTGAGCTCCCATTGCTCGGTCCCTGCTCCTGCCAACCTAGCAGTTCAAAAGCACGTCAAAGTGCAAATAGATAAATAGGAACCACTCTGGCGGGAAGGGAAACGGCGTTTCCGTATGCTGCTCTGGTTTTGCCAGAAGCGGCTTAGTCATGCTGGCCACATGACCCGGAAGCTGTACGCCGGCTCCCTCGGCCAATAAAGCGAGATGAGCGCCGCAACCCCAGAATCGGTCATGACTGGACCTAACTGTCAGCATCCTTTACCTTTACCTTTAAGGATGGCTCTGTGGTAGAGATGGGGGAGAAAGGCAAACCTACCAAACATGCTTTTTGAAGCAATACACAAACCAAAATCCACCATTCTTCAAAATTTGGCTCACTTTGACTGAAGAACTGCATTCAGCCAAGAAATGCACACAGATTCAGGTGAAGTGCGCTTATAAATGCATATATTACTGATCACTTTCCTCTTCCAACAAGCCATCTAAATTGAGAACTTTCCCAGTCTGCATTTGTACTGAGATGATTCTTAACATGTTTTATTGTTTTAACACTTGTTGCTTGCTGTGCTAGGCTCCTTTTAGGAGAAAGGCTGGGCCATAAATTTAATAAATTGTATTAGGGAAAATAACCTACCAAAGTGCTTTACATCAGAGGAAATTGCTTTGCACAAGAAAAGGTGTATATTAGGCAAAATTGCATACAGAAAAGTGTATATTTGGAGAAATTCACACTAAACTGCTGATGAATTTTCCTGAGATCTTTTTTATAAGAAAAATGCAATTGATGTGGAAATATGGGGAACTGAACTCAAGACTGGAAAAATGAAAAACTGAAGTTGCTGGTGTTGCCCATTCCAGCTCAATAGTAGAGCACATAGCTTTGCATGCAGAAGATGCCAGGTTCATTTAGCACTAAACTAAATGTGCCAGTGATCTGATAGTGTAAAGCGGTTGTGTATTCATATTTTACAAAGGAGGAGGGGACTTAGCCTTGTTCTCACAGCTTCTATGACACTGCCCTCTTGTGGGTTTGCGCTACAGAGTTCACAACTTTGAGCAGAAAAACAATGTTGTGCCTTTTTTGATATGCTGGCCAGCACAGCCGAATCCATGGGTACATTTCTCACCATTTGCTTTTCCTCACAACAGGAAGAACTAAATGCTGGAAAAAATGAAAAATTCGAACAACATCAACTCTACTCCATGGGGCAGGGGGAGGGAATCCTGCCACTTTAGCCTTAGCAGGAATGGGAATAAGGTTGCCAAACATCAATGAATACTCCTTCACCAAGGAGGATGCTATGGAATGAACACTTACGGGTTATGCAGAAAGTGAAATCACCAACAGCTTTTGCTGCCTCTGACTTAGATATCTCCCTCCCTCCACTCTCTTGGATAGATATAAGATTAAGGAAATGTTTTGTTTAATTACATTAGCTTGCTGGACATGGAGGAGGCATGGGGAAAAAAGGAATTGAGATAAAACCAGTGAGTTGTTCTACCTCTGATGGAGGGTTAATGACTAATGAAGGGTTATTAAACTATCAACAGACAGAACTGATAACATTTCGCAGAAAGGGAAGGCAATCAGCAATTTTCTCTTCTCCTTGGCTGGAATATATCTAAATGTCTCAGCTAATTTGTCCTCCCCACTTTAGTTCAAAGCCAAAATCATATCTCACTTGCTTTCCCTGTCCTCCTGCATCAGACCAAGGCAACACACACATCCACACTTTGGACATGGCTGGGGGCTGGGTGGAGAATTCTACGAGCTTCGTAACAAAAATGCAAAGAATGTTATTTCATTTGTGATGTTGTAAGGAAAAGTCCAAGTGTGTTGTGGGGAGCAGGAAGAAGGGGAACTTTAAAAGTTCAGCTTCTTTTCCTACTCTAAGAATTGGAGACAGGGCTATGAGAGACATTCAGGAATGGCCCTACTATTAAAAATACACCAGGGGATGGGAAGCCTCTTTCTGTCTGAGGGTGACATTCTGGGCAACCTTTCAAGGTCCAGTGGTGGGCAGGGCTTGAGGCCAAAATGGGCAGAGCAACACACATACATTTGTACTGTAGGTCAGCTTTCATGCTCACACATACACATCTTCATTCAGACAAGCCAGAGTTCAAGGTCACGTTCCAGCCAGCCAGGAAAACTTGGTGGTACAAAGCAGAGACAGGAAGGATGGTGGTGACTGAGAGTTCTGAAAGGGCTAGGTGTGATCAGGATTGGCTTACAGCAGCAGTTAAGATCAGTGGTTGCCCTGACTGCCAATGAGCTTAGCTTGGGAGCCTATGACAGCAATGAATGGCAAGGGGACAATCTTGAAAGTTCTGATGAACCATACATACTACAAAGTTATGGATCTCCAGGATTCAGGGTGGTAGAAAGTTTCCTGCATGAGGGGACTGAGCAAAGAGAGTCTTTCTGGGCTCTTGGTTTGTTCTCTTTATCTGACCCAACTTGATGGCTGTGTATAGTGAAAACCTCCAGCTTGCTGGTGTAATTAGGCCCAACATGGGTTCCTGTTTGGCCCACAAAGCTATTTCCCCCTCCCAAACCACACCCACCTGTCTACACCTGACCTCATACGTGACACTAGGTGTAGGACTTAAAGTGGGAGCTTAAAGTGAGCTTCTCATTGTTCCCCTGCAAATGAAGTACCTTGATCAGTCACACTGGGATCTGCTGCATTAGGTGTCATCAAGAATTCTCTAGTGTAGCCACGGGGGCTTGATATGAGCACTTGTCAGGGAACTGCCATCGGATCAGAGGCAAGAGGGGAAAAGCAGATGGCTTACAGAGAACCTCCAAAAATCGTGGGAAGCAGCACTTCCTCAGCGGAGGAGAGTAACCATGCCTCCAGTGGAGAGGAGCTTCAGGGCTCGGAGGAGACGAGGCGGTGCCAGGACACCTTGCCTGAGCAAAGCAGGGAGGAGGGAGGTCCCCCTTTACCCAAGCCTTCCTTGCGCAGTAGGCTTTCACACAGAGAGGGGAGGCGTCGGCTGGGGGTCAAGAAACTACTCGGCTGGGGAAAATTTATGGACCACCCACTCTCAGATTCTGCTAGTGAGTGAGCAAGACATGGAACAGAGGCGTTCTGCATTGTGAAGGTTTTAGCACCAATAATAAAGCTTAGAAAAGACCAGTGAGGCATCTTGCCTGATCGCTCCCGAGCAACCACCCAATAGCCATAACAGCACTGTTTGGCACTGACAGTGCACCTTTAAAGGGGCTTACTATGAGGCATGCAGGTGTGGTTTGAATGCAAATGGAGGCTCACAAAGTGGCGATAGCAAGTCCCTTTGAAGTTGTTCCCCTGATGTCACAATGACACCAGGTAACTGGTGGGTGGGCAGAACCACTTGCCAAAGTTGGCCTGTGGGGAGAAAGTTCCCCACTCCTGATGTGGAGTAAATGCATGTTTGCCAATGTGCACAAAATCTCAGAGCTCGAAGGGGTCATGAAAGGCCATGCAGTCCAGCATTTTGCTCAATGAATGGATTCCAGAGAGACAGCATTGCCAACCAATGGATGCTAATCACTGCCCAGAGAACATCAGCAAAGTGAGAGAGCCTGGCTGCCTTCGGGAACTGTTTCCATGGGCCAACTGTTCTTACCATCTAACAGATCCTCCAAATGCTCTGTAACTTAAGCCTGCTAGAGTACAACAATGTGCATTTCCTTTTTGAGATCTCCTAGCCACTGCCATCCAAACAACACAACCTTCCTTTCTCTGCTGCCTGCAAAGAAGCAAAACGGCACTGGCCGAGGCAGTGAAGGCTTCCAAGATATTGTCTCCTGGAGGTAATGATGCATGACTGTATGATCACACCTTCCCCCAGCAGTGCCTCTTAGACATGCTTGCACAGTGGGGCAGGTCAGCTCCACAGTGAAGTAGCCAATCTGGCCCAGCACAGAGAAATGTGCAGCAGGAGGTTGAAGGACTGAGGTCTCCCATGAGATAGCTTCTGCATTATTTCCAGTAACACGTAGGCCAGCGCTTGGCAGAAGCACCAGAAATTAGGAAGGTTGTGCAGGAATGTAAATAAAGCAAAATGCTGGGATTTAATCTAACCTACAGCTAATGTAGTCTTGAAGCAGGAACTCTGTGGCAACTGACACTTCTCTTCCGCCTGTATTGTTGGAAGGAGAGGAGTGGGTTGCAAAAAGAGATAGAGTGGGGCATGATGTCTCCCTCTCCTGCAAAAAAATCCCAGCTCCATTCTCTCAGCATCCAGTTTATGGCTCCAGTTCTAGGAACACTGAAGTAGGTTCAATAGGCTGACAACTGATAGGAGTGCATTGTTTAGAAGGAAGTGAGTGGAAAGGAACAGCCTCTCCTGGTATAGGGCAGCTCGCTTATGTACATGGTGGGCTGGGGCTCATGGGCACAGCATCTGTCTGAGGAAGGTCCCAACATCTCCAGGTAGGGCTGAGAAAGACTTCCTTGTCTGAAATCCTGGAGAGCTGTTGGCCAGTCAGTGTAGACATTACTGAGCTTCCTTGGCTTATACACCCTTCAACCTACCACACTAAATACCCTGATATATTTTTGGTTCCAACTCCAAAATACTGAAATTGATTTGGAAAAGGAGTGTGGAGCACTGGGGTAATATGGCAAGCAATCGGAAGAGAGAGCAGGAACTGGGGTACTATCTGTTCTTCTAAACTTTTTTAGCCCCCTCCCCCCAATATTGCTTAGCAGGGAGTGCTTTCTGGCAATGATCCCCCCCCCACCAATACCTGTTACCTAATTCTTTCAGCCAGAGGTGGCAAGGATTGAAGTTTTCTGAATGCAGAGCAGGTGGCCCGAGGATTTAGCCAGAAGGAGCTGACCTTTATGAGCCTTTTCTGCAGGAAGAGCCTCCATTTCTCATGCCAGGTAGACAACAGCCTAGCTAGCTTGTTCACAGACATCTCTCAAAGAATGGGCGAAGCAGAACAGAGGCCTTTAGAAGCCTCTGCTGCCCAAGACAATGACCACTGCTTCCATTAAAGGAGGCCCAAAGACTGCAATGCTGGGACCCAGTTTGTGGGCCTCTCCAAGTGCAAATAATTTACTACTATTATAAATTTACTACTGCATACTGCTGGCAGGCTTGACACCTTACAGGTACATAGGAAGCTGAGTCAGATTGCTGGGTGCATCTAGTTGAGTAATATCTATGCTGATTGGCAACAGCTCTCCAGGGTTTCACAGGAGTCCAACCTGGAGATGTCATGGATTGAATGTCAGACCTTCTGCAGGCAAAGCAGCATCCCTTCTACAGCTCACCACCTCTCAGAGGTTCCCCCACTTCCAAAGAAACTGCAATTGAAAATAGAGGAGGGAGGGAGGGTCCAGGCCCTCATTGAGCAGAATAAGCTCAAATTCTGCAGGTCTGGCTTGCCACTTTTTGAAGCAAGTAAAATTAAACCATCTGAAGAGTGGGGAAGAATGGTGCATGGGACAATTAAGGTCATTAGTGGGTATGCATAGCATTGCACTGTTAGACTTCCATTCCATTTACACATGTTATCTGTGTGATCTCCCCTAGCTGATACTCGACACATGCTGCCTCTGACAGTGCAGGTGGAACACCGCCTATGTGGTTAGTAGTAATTGATGCAGCAGCTCTGGAGGAACCTGTTTCTCTCCATTATGTTACTGGGCTACAACTCCCATGAGCCCCAGCCAACCAATGTTCAGGGATGCTGGAATATGTAATCATATTGAGGGACACAGGTTCTCCTAGCCCTAATCTACAGGTAGGACAGCTCCAACATGAAAGAGAACATATTTTTGCCAAACTGCTTTTTCGTAAGAGAGAGTGGGGGAGGGGAAGAGAATAATGTTTTTGTTTATTTCTTTAAAATGATAGAGTCTAAAAAAGCAGAGAAATCAATGAGCCTCTGTTTGTTTGTTTGTTTTCAGAAACCTCAAGCCCAGCTTTGATCTGAGGAAGGAAATAGGCTTGGGGAAGGGAAGGGAAGAGGGAAAGAGTCAGTCAGTTGCGCAGACTAATTACTTGAGGTAAGTCAAAGCAGGACGATGCAAATGGACCGTAGGTTAGATAATATTGATGGAATCCACATAGGTTTCTGAAGCAACCCCCTTCTGACTTTAGATCGTATTATTCAAATTGGGGCTGGGTTTGGGGCACAGGATAATACGGTCCAGCATGCCTGAGAGGTGGCTGCAAAACAAAAGTCTCCTGAGGAAAAAAAAAGTTTCCTGAGGGAAAGGGAAGGGCTCTGGTGAAAGGTAGAGTATGTGTTTCTCTTTTCCTTACTGGTGAAAGCAAGTGGTGGAAGCAAATAAGCAATGGGGAAGTCATTTGGGAATAGGGAGGAAATGAGAGAGAGGCCAAAACAAAAACACACCTCTTGAGCCTCTGTTTCTGAGATGTTTGCAGAGGTTCAGAGCACAGCGCTGGACTCACGTTCCACAGCTTAGGCTGTTGTCACTTTTGAAGTGTTGGGAAACTGGAGGAACCTATGCTTCCTTTTCAACTGTGTCTGATATGAAGCTCTCTCTCTCTCTGTATGTGTGTGAATGTTTATGGGCTGTATTTTGGACAGATTTTGGACAGCCACTGGAACTGTCATCCATCAATGCTTTTGGGGAGGGTGACACTTTTGAGAGGTGAAGGCAGCATCAACTATAAGCTTTTTTGGGTGCTGTGGGTTTTGCTGCAACAGAACTAACATCAAAGCACCTCTGGGAGTGGAGAGGCCTTTAGGATGTCTTGAGAAGGCTACTCATTTTTAGAACTGCACACATCTGTTTGATCCTGATGCCAGCATGCTCCTTTTCCTCAGTTCCTGCTCCCTCACTTCCTCTCACTATTGCCTCCAGATATCACATGTACCCCTACTATTCCACTATTCTGCAGGCAGGACAAATAAATCAGTGCACTCAAAGGCAGCATACCTATCAACCAGTGAGAACCAAAAAGGTATCTGGATTATAGCCAACTAGGTTTTACTTAAGGTAGACCCACTGAAATTAAGTGACCTAAGTTAGCCATGTGCATTAATTTAAATGGGTCAGATCTGAGTGTGACTAATGTTGGTCCTCTGCTAGAGGTAATTTGCTAGGGCAGGTGGCTATGTGCTTATTGCAATGTTCCAAAAAAAGGTAAAAAAAGAACAAATCTGTGTGTGTGTGTGTGCGTGCGTGTGTGTGTTAAGCACATTTAAATAGACAAGTGCAGCTGCAGCAATATCTTCCAGGATACCACATTCAATTCACCTTCTCATTCAGTTCTCTATCCCATCCTCCCCCAACCATTAGTTGGCATTTTGTGGTCACTGAGGATGATTAGTCCACATTTGGCTGTTTTGAAGCTGCCTCCCAAACACTCTTAGGTTCACCCTGCAAATCTTGGCATTTCCTCAAGCTCCCAGATGGTGCTAGGCACCAATTCCAATCATAGACAGCACAGCCAGAGGTTCAGGATGATGGGATGATGGGAATTGTAGTCTGGTGTAGATAATACTACAAAGGATGAACTGAATGCCCTGACACTATAATGCAGCTTCATGTATTTAGATATCCATATCTATGTCAGTGTTGAACCCTGTCCTTGAACCCGAGGTCTCCTCCTTAGAGGAGGAAGGAGAGCAGAACCCTTCAGCAGATCTCCATGTTGCCAATGACCTTGAGAAGCCATCAGATCCAAACATCCCAACCCCAGGGCTGGACACCTCCACAAAAGCTGCCTGAGTTCATGGCTGGCTCTCAGACCCCTCCCCTCATCTCCCCCAGGGCTACAGAAGCAGAGGAAACAGTGAGCAGCAGCCCAAGTGCCCAGCTAGTTGCCTGTGAGGCTGTTTGGGAGGAAGGGGAGGTGCATGGAAACATCTGCTTGGATCAGGGGCTGACCCAAAGCCATGAACGGTGGAGTTCCTGAACTAGCTCTCAGTCTGGGTTGCTTCATTACTGAAGCGACATCTCTCACCCCAGCTCCAAGCTCCAGCCTTCCTGAACTGGGAAACTGACATTCTTTTATACCAGTTGTTGTCATCACAGAGCACAGCAGAGAACATGCCAAATGGTTTTAAAGATATTCCTTTTACGGCTGCCTCCACACCGGCTTCTTGGCCATTTGGCTCATGGTAACACTAAGGTTACTCTGAAGTGTTTTGCTTGTGATTTGATGTTGCCAGTGATAACAAGAACATTTGGCATGAAATCATTCCCTTTGGACACATTTAGCTTTTCAGCATCATCCATGAAGGGAGGACTGCAGTCAGAGGAAGAAAAAAGGGCACATACAGGAATGAAAGAGAAGGGTATGGCTATCAGTGGCTACTAGGAGTGGCAGAGAACAGGTGGGGGCAGGGCTGGCACATGTCCTGGGGGTGTGGCGCACTGCCCCCAGGGGCGTGACGCGCATTTTGGGGGCGGGGCATGCTGCCTGCAGGGGCGGAGTGCCCAGCGCAGGCGAGGTGGCAGCTGCAATGGCACCCTACCGGGACTGCGCTGCCAGGGGCGGTGCGCTCCACCCGCACTCCTCTTCCTCCGCCGGTGGCTACTAGCCGCTATGGCTATCTTCTATCTCCACTGTCAGAAGTGGCCTGCCTCTAAATATCAGTTGCTGGGAGTCACAAGTGGGCAGAGGGCTTTTCCACTCAGGTCTTGTTCGTGAGTTTTCCAGAGGCATCTGGTTGGCCACTGTGATAACAGGATGCATAACTATGAGGGGCCACTAGGCTGATCCAGCAGGGCTCTTACTGTGTACCTATGTTCTTAGGACACCTTCGAAGGTGCCCAGGAGATAATTGGTTGTCTAACATATTTTGAGCCCCATTGGCTGCACACACTCTGTGTTGATGAAGAAGTTCAACAATGTGGTGGTCCTGTGAAAAGGTGAAGGGATTTGGGGAAATGATATATAATGAATCAAAAAGGATCCTTTTTGCTAGGAATAATGGGGACAGAAGTCCAAAAAAGCTGACTATTTATTTATGTACCCAAGAACAGCAGCTAGAGCTTTATATGCACAGAGGTGGAATGAGGAAGGATTATCAACGAAGCGGAAATGGCTTATGAAACTGATGGACTCATGCTGAAATGGTGAAATTAACTGCCAAATTAAGAGGACATAATGACAAAGTTGATACACACACACACACATACATACACACACACACACATATATATATATACACACACACACACACACACACACACACACACACATATAGTCCAGTAGCACCTTAGAAACCAACTAGGTTTGTTCTGGGTATAAGCTTTCGTGTGCATGCACACTTCTTCAGATACACACTTCTTCAGATACACACGAAAGCTTATACCCAGAACAAACTTAGTTGCCACCGGACAGTTTTTATAA
The DNA here is from genome assembly GCF_964270895.1 of Podarcis filfolensis. NCBI lineage: Eukaryota > Metazoa > Chordata > Lepidosauria > Squamata > Lacertidae > Podarcis > Podarcis filfolensis. The sequence continues at coordinate 43,185,481 of NC_139617.1, forward strand.
TTCAAAGTGCTGGTGTTGACCTTTAAAGTGCTGGTGTTGACCTTTAAAGCCCTAAACGGCCTCGGCCCAGTATACCTGAAGGAGCGTCTCCACCCCCATCGTTCTGCCCGGATGCTGAGGTCCAGCGCCGAGGGCCTTCTGGCGGTTCCCTCATTGCGAGAAGCAAAGCTACAGGGAACGAGGCAGAGGGCCTTCTCGGTAGTGGCGCCCGCCCTGTGGAACGCCCTCCCATCAGATGTCAAAGCGATAAATAACTACCTGACATTCAGAAGACATCTTAAGGCAGCCCTGTTCAGGGAAGTTTTTAATCTGTGATATTTTACTGTATTTGTGATATTCTGTGATATTTTACTGTATTTTTGGTTTCTATGGAAGCCGCCCAGAGTGGCTGGGGAAACCCAGCCAGATGGGTGGGGTACAAATAAATTATTATTATTATTATTATTATTATTATTATTATTATTAATAATAATAATAATAATAATTTTTATATATTTCAACTATGTCAGACCAACACAGCTACCTACCTGAATAATGACAAAGTGTTTAAGGAGGAATGGAGACCATTGATGGATTGTCTATCAATGCATCAGCCATACATGAAGTTGCTGCAATCAGTCTGGCCCCACCCTCCTATGCCCTCCACCCAGGTGGAATAGGCCTGCAAGTCATAGCTGAAAAGTTGCAGGAGTATGGTGGGGGCAGGATGGGGCAAGGGAGGTAGGCCCCTATTCCAAATTCCATTCCATTCCAAATTCCATTCAGCTCTGTCACATGACTTAGCAACCCAGTGAAAGTTACACTGGCAAAAAGGACATGGTAAGCAAAACTATTTTCCATCTGCCAGGCTTGGGCCAGCTCAGTCTGAACAGAGTTTGGAACAGGGATTAGCTCCAGTGGCACAATTTACCCTGGTGTAAATCACACTGACTTCCTATAGCTTGTATTATTCTGACAGATAATGCACCATGCAGACTGATAGATTTATAGAAAACTAGATATCTATAATAGATTAGAACACACACACACACACGTAACATTTCCATTTGTTGCTCCACCCACTTTTCTGCTCACTTTTGCCTCACCACTGACAAGTGGCCCCCAGAAGGGAATGTGGCCCTCAGGCTGAAATTGTTTCTATCTCCCTTCTGTATTCTGTTTATGGAATTTAAAAACGTTATTGTTAACCGCCCTGAGAACATTGTTGCTGAGTGGTATATATGGATAGAGTTAACAAATAAATAGGTCCAACGGGGGGAATTAATTCTCATGCCACATGTATCACAAAGGGCAAGCCTAAGCTGTGCTGCTTCCTTTCAATGTATTTGGGAGGGGAAAGGAAACAACCTCACCCCTTCCTCCTCCCCCTCCTTTTCTTGTACCACTGGCAACTGAGGAGTCAGCAACAGACCCTCCAAGTGCCCCTATTTCCCAGGGTTGCGCCTGATTTAGAGAAGTCATCTTGGTTTCTGGTTTGATCCTGGAATGTCCTGCTTTTCCTTAGGATGTCCCTATTTTCATTGGAGAAATGTTGGAGGGTATGGACTTATTTGACTCCCGAGGTGTCCGATGGCAATCCTATATAGGGAAGGGTTTTTTTTTTAATGCTTAATGTTTAATTATGTTTTTATATATGTTGGAAGCTGCCCAGAGTGGCTGGGGCAACCTAGTAAGATGTGTGGGGTATAAGTAGTAAAACATGGGTAGGCAAACTAAGGCCTGTAGTCCGGATGCAGCCCAATCACCTTCTAAATCTGTCCCGCAGATGGTCCGGGAATCAGCGTGTTTTTACATGAGTAGAATGTGTCCTTTTATTTAAAATGCATCTCTGGGTTATTTGTGGGGCATAGGAATTTGTTCATCCCCCCCCCCCAAAAAAAACAAAAATATAGTTTGCCTCCCCACAAGGTCTGAGGAACAGTGGACTGGCCCCCTGCTGAAAAAGTTTGCCGACCACTGTAGTAAAATTATTGTTATGGAATGGGATGTCCCTATTTTCATCGGAGAAATGTTGGAGGGTATGCAGCAACTGATAGCGACTGAACAATTTACTAGAAGCAAATCACTGCCAGGTTGTGCTGTGTTTTCCACATTCATGCTGGGCACCTTTTCAGAACAGCCTGACTCTTAATATATACAATCAGAAGGGTTTTGTGTGTGTGTGTGTGTGTGTGTGCGCGCGCACACACACGCCTTTTTAAAAAGGAAACATTAAAAATTATTAAATGGCAAGCACGCGTTAGAGCTGCCGTGCCTCGTAAACCAAAGTGTAATAAAGCCATTTCCTTTTTAAAGATCATGTCAACATATGTAATAGAGTTTGTGGGGGAGGCCTGAGAGTGGTGCTGGTGGGAGCCAATGGTTGTGGAGTTGGCTAGAAGTGCAGAAGGAAAGTATTAACAAAGCCTGAAAAGTTTGCCAGTGGTGGTAGATTTGCCAGTTCACAGGTTTAATTGCCTTTGCGGTTCCAAGCAGGGGGGAAAATTATTCATTCCAACAATGGGTTTTAATTATCCGAGGCTGCTCTGATATTCTCCTATTGTTTTCCAGGGTTGTCCCCCACCCCTTCCAAACATCTTTCCAGTCTAATGTTTCATTCTGTACTTCATGTCTTAAATCTCAGGGAAATTAAAGCACTCTTCTCTTCCATCAACGCCCGCCCCCAATATTTTACCAAGCAAGTTGTAAGAAAAATGACAGTCACAGCAGAAGGCTAATGCAGAGGGCCAACTCTCTGGACATCTAGATTCCTGGACTTGTTTTCCAAACATCAGAAGTGTCCTATCTGGCCCATCTAGTCCAGCATCCTGTTCTCACAGTGGCCAAACAGATGCTTCTTGGGAGCCTGAAAGTAGGACCTGAGCACTACAGCATTTCCCCCACTTGGGATTCCAAGCATTCAAAGACTCACAGACTCCAACGGGGGAGGTAACCCATTTTAGTAAGAGGATTGTCCAAACTGACAAAGCTTTTGACCTTAGCACCCAAGGCACTACTGAGCTGAAATCCATCCCCAGCTTGCAGGCTGCAAACTTGGCAGGTGCATTTTAGCAATTTTGGTTGAAGGACAGGAGTGATTTGAGGTGGAACAGAAGTCCCCCCCCCAGCACCACATACTGGGTCCATTCTCTCAGGAAAGACCACAGCCAACAAAAACTGGTGCTTCCCTGATCCAAACTAACAAGACTAACAAACTAACAAGAAGGATGCCTCAGTCAATAGTATCAAAGGTCACTAAGGGCTCCATTCAAAACAACAGGGTCACATACCCCATATTCATTTACTAGTGTAAATCGTCTATGACCAGGGCTGTTTCCATGCCATACCATTAGCAAGCTGCTTGGAGGATACATTAAGAAAGTATCCAAATCAACACAATCAGATGGTTTCGTATATCCATCTTTGAATCTGCCCAATCTGTGGCATTAAATTTAGAAAGGATATGAGTGATTTTATTTGCATAATGCAATGCAGACTGGTCACCTTGGCTGTTTGGGGGCTCTCTTTATTATTTAACCAGGGCTAACCACCCATGAGGCAAGGTGTGGCAACTGCCTCAGGTGGCAGGATCCATAAGACAGCAGATCCTGAGGTAGATCTCTATTCCCCCCCTTCCCATTTTCCTGTTTTAGATTTTCACTCATCCCTTCTTCCCCGGCAGGGAGAGGAGAGCCCCAATTTGTGGTTCTCCTCAGGTGCCAAAATGTCTTGGGCCAGCCTTGTATCTAACTCCTAACTCAATGGCTCTTCACTACAGAAAAGATTTATGATGGCTAACATTCTGCAGATGCAATGATGACAGAGAAGTAAGCTTTCTTTGCTGCCATCATTGTCACATAGTAAGTCCTATACTGGCTTTCTGTACATATTCAGTTGCAATCATCACAAGCTTTCCTCCACCACTGGCCATTTCACAGTCTGCAGCTCTCTGGAGTATCAAGGAGCTGACTTGACTGTGATTGGATTAAGAACCTAAGGGAACAACTGCATTGATAGTTTTAGGGTTAAGTCTATTTTACTGTAAACCACTTTTCAATTTATTTTGAGGGGGGAAGTGGTTCATTTCTAATTTAAAAAGCAAACAATGGGACAGTTGCTTCTCTTCAGCCCTTTGTTGCTACTGCCATACAGAAAGTGGTTGTTGGTGCCCATTGGGACTGGTAGGGCGGAAGGCAAGGAGGCCAACAGTAGGTGGAGCCTGAGCAATGGCAGGCAGAGCCAGAGTCCATTAGAGGTAGAGACAATTAATTTTGCTTTTGTTCACATCCTTCTCCCTTCTACAAAGCTGGGGCAAGGAGGAGGAAGCTGAGAGGAAGCACCACCCCTTGAACTAGTTGTCAGTAAGAAACAGACAGATGGTGACTGGCTAAGGGCAGACTGAGGTTGGGTTGGGCAGTCTCCAATCCATACAGACTTTGAAATGCGAGACGTAATGTGCACAAGACACTGGGTGATCTTTTCCCCATGCCCCACGACTCCACCACACGACTCCTTCCTTACTTGTACAATCCATCAGGCTCCAGACACTTGAAAATGACGGAGTAGAGGCTTGTGTCAGGGATATCTCCATGGCTCCTTCCAGCAGCCACACAGGCAGCTCCAAGACCAGAGAGCAAATCATCAGCAAAGCTCAAGGACTCTCCTGCAGGCCAAAGAAAAGAAACACCTGAGAAACATTCATTTATTTACTTGACAGAGAAAACATATGCATGTGGTGGAGGAAGTGGTGAGGAGTTGGTTGTTGCTGGGTTTGTTTTTCTCCCCCATCTCCTGTAACTCTGGAACCTGAGGTCACTCAGCTGAACCCATGAGCAGCAGATTCAGGACTGACAATACAAGGGACTTTTCCATACACTGCAGATTGGAATTTATGGAAATGACTTGCATGAGTGGGCAGGAGGGGTGGCTAACACCCCAGAGGACAGGATCACACTTCAAAACGACATTGACAGATTAGAGAACTGGGCCAAAACAAACAAGATGAATTTTAACAGGGAGAAATGTAAAGTATTGCACTTGGGCAAAAAAAATGAGAGGCACAAATACAAGATGGGTGACACCTGGCTTGAGAGCAGTACATGTGAAAAGGATCTAGGAGTCTTGGTTGACCACAAACTTGACATGAGCCAACAGTGTGACGCGGCAGCTAAAAAAGCCAATGCAATTCTGGGCTGCATCAATAGGAGTATAGCATCTAGATCAAGGGAAGTAATAGTGCCACTGTATTCTGCTCTGGTCAGACCTCACCTGGAGTACTGTGTCCAGTTCTGGGCACCACAGTTCAAGAAGGACACTGACAAACTGGAACGTGTCCAGAGGAGGGCAACCAAAATGGTCAAAGGCCTGGAAACGATGCCTTATGAGGAACGGCTAAGGGAGCTGGGCATGTTTAGCCTGGAGAAGAGGAGGTTAAGGGGTGATATGATAGCCATGTTCAAATATATAAAAGGATGTCACATAGAGGAGGGAGAAAGGTTGTTTTCTGCTGCTCCAGAGAAGCGGACACGGAGCAATGGATCCAAACTACAAGAAAAAAGATTCCACCTAAACATTAGGAAGAACTTCCTGACAGTAAGAGCTGTTCGACAGTGGAATTTGCTGCCAAGGAGTGTGGTGGAGTCTCCTTCTTTGGAGGTCTTTAAGCAGAGGCTTGACAACCATATGTCAGGAGTGCTCTGATGGTGTTTCCTGCTTGGCAGGGGGTTGGACTCGATGGCCCTTGTGGTCTCTTCCAACTCTATGATTCTATGATTCTAGGTGCTGGCTATTGGCTTAGGTGGCTTTAAAAGAGGACTCTGTGAAAGCTGTGTGAAAGGGTAGTAGTTGAGTGGTAGTGTGTGTACTTTGCACACGTATTGTCTTAAGTTGCTCAGGCAAGGCTGGGAAAGACTTCCTGCCAGAAGCCCTGGAGTACTGCAGCCTACCAGTGCTGATTTAGGCTGCATTCACATGATAGTTTGTTCCATTTTCATGACTTTTCCTTAAATGTTAAGTTCTGCATTATATTCTAACTTTAACACAATGTAAAAGCCACTTTGGGGAACAATAGTGGAATACAGTGCAAGCAGAGCGCTCCTTTCAATGTTATGTGCGTTCTGAAAAATAAATTGGAATGAATACTCAGTGGAGATGTGATATGGAAGATCAGTAAGGTTCAGCTCGGCCCTGAGACAATTTAAAAAGCAGTTGAGGGGCACATGTTGGCATAAATAAGTGTTGAAAAGTGGATTTTATATAAAGCAACTGTCACCCCCCCCTTTGCATGGCTTTGCAAATGGTCAAAAATAACTTTTGTGTATGCAGGAGTACTTCTGGATCACGCCCTGTGTTCTTTCGGCTTCATATATAAATTGGCAGCTTCCAGAGCTGGACATGTTAGTGGCACAGTAGGATTGCATGTCGAGGGAGAGAACAGTCAGCATTTTGGGCATCCTGGAGTAACAAGAAACTCATTCCTTAGCTCTGAACATCTATTGTGAGTCAGGCTTTGGCTCTGACAGCGAACAGCAGAATGGCTCTTGTGCCTGTCCTCCTTTCTTTACTTTCTTTTCAACCTGATCAAAGACTCAAAAGTGCATAAGAAATGCCGAAGTCTTTGGTATTAAACATGCAAACTACCCTATCGGTGCGACAAACCAGCAATCCATAAAGCCAGGAGCTGATTTTACAGGTGGTGGCAGTGGCAATAACAAAACAAAACATGGACATGCAAACATTATTTTCATAAAAAGCCACATGCGGGTAACAAATTTCTCCTGCCAGAGGAGAAACAGAACATTTATTCTTTCCCTAAAGAAACCAAAAGGCAAAGTTAGTCATCTTAATGCCTCTTGCAAGTCCCCAAATGGCACCATTGCTATGCTGTTTCCATCACACCACTGGAGTTTCAAGTTTCAAGAAGCAAGTCTAGACCAAAACTTGGGAGTGGCAGAAGTGATTGGCCTGAAGTGATGCCTGGTGAATAGGAAAGGGCACTGAGGCTGCACACTATTGTTGCATGTGTTGCCTTTATTTCTCTAGAACTGTGTGGCGGGAGCCTGTGGTCCTCTAGATGTTGCAGGACTCCAACTCCTATCAACCCTGGCCTTGCTGACTGAGGCTTCTGGGAGGTGGAGTCCTGGCAACATCTGGAGGGTCACAGGTTTTCCATCTGTGGTCTAGAAAATTGATACTGGCTCCAGTTTTGAGTGGGCTCTTGGCAAAGATTTTCTTGGTGGGATCTTAGCCATGGAAACTACATGGTGATAACTGCTACGATGGATGGCATTGCTCCAGGGCATTCTGGTAAATTTAAGTTTGCTTGCTGCTGCTAGGCAGAGGTGGTAGAGGGCAGATGCCAGCACCTCTGGTGCCCTGGAAGATGCCCAAGGATGCCAAGAGCTGATATTGGGCCTAAATACTGATCTTGGCCCAAGTGTAGGATAGGTTGCATACCCTCCAACATTTTTCCGACGAAAATAGGGACGCCCCATTCCAGAGTGATAATTTTACTATTTATATCCCACACATCTTACTGGGTTGCCCCAGCAACTCTGGGCAGCTTTTGGGGCAACCCAGTAAGATGTGTGGGGTATAAATAGTAAAATTATTATTCTGGAATGGGACATCCCTATTTTCGTCAGAGAAATGTCAGAGGGTATGAAAATACAGTTTTTTCATGAGAAACAGCAGGATAGACATAGTTTGTTGATTGTGGCTAACTTTGTGTGTAGACCAATTCAAGGACCAGTGGTGGGAGTTACTCTAGCAAATAGGAGTGTATACATAGCTTAAGTCCTGCCAATGAAATAGGGTGGTTGGGGGGAAATTCCCTCTTCTTAATTTTTCCTATACACTATTTTATTTAGCTTTTTGCTTCATTTTAAAATTTAGAAGCAGCAGTGAGATTAACATGATGACCACAACTACTACTAGTAGTAGTAATATTACAACAGTAATAGCAAGCCATCCTTGCCTAACACAGTGGTTTTCAAACAGTGTGCCGTGGCACCTTGGGGTGCCTTGAAGAATGGTCAGAGGTGCTGCGGGCAACACTGGCCTCTGTCCCTCTTTCCTTCCCTCCTGCCTCTGATGCCCTCTCACATCTCTGCTTCCAAAAGGCTTGCTTAGCTGTTTGTTGCAGCCCTGGTTATAAGCTCTGCAGGAGAATGGTGCCTCTGGGGCTGGTCAGGGAATGCTGAGGCAACCGGCGTAAAGCAAGCAAGTGGGCGAAGGAGCCCAGCAAGCCAGTTCACCAGCCCTTGCTGTTAGGAATGGACAGACAAGTGGGAGGCTGGACAGGCAGGCAGGCAGGCTGGCACTGTGCTGACATTTTTGTGCTTGCTGTGTGCAAGGCCCGCCTGGAAGCTGAGTGCCCAGTGCTGAAGGGGAGCCTTTCCACCATGCAGACCCCACTGATACTACTGCTGCCTCCCAAGGTGAGGTGCAGGCCTCACATTCACCTTCGGCCAGTCTCCATCGGGTCACTAAGGCTGGAGCATTCTCTCCCCAGGCCCTTGTGGGGCAGTGTGAGGAGGCACCTCTTTTTAGGGTGGGAGGGGGCAGCTCAGAGACCAGGGGCAGCAGCAGCAGTTGCCCAGAGGACTCCCAAGCAGAGGGGAGAGGAGAGGAGACTGAGGCAGCAATCCACAAGGGAGGGTGTTCGAAAAAGGCTGCGAGGCTGTCAGCTGTGCGGGCAAGGGATAACATAACTGGGCTCCTGAGCCCCATAGGGGTGCCACAGAAAGAATATAGTCGGTCAATGAAGTTGTGGACTCAAAAAGGTTGAAAACCTTTGGACATAATGAACTTAAGGAGAAAAGCCTATATGGATAAATAAAGGTCTGACACAGGCATGATCATATTTCAGCCCCAATGGAGCTGTAATGGAGAACAGGCACATACCTGCATTGGGGAGGAGGGAAGGCTCTCAATTCCCTCTCCTTCAAGGAAAGGAAAACACAGCAGAATTGTCAAGAGGCACAAATAGGCATAAATGGTGAGGACTGGGAGGGTGGAAGGGGGAGGGGCACTTAGGACTTCAGCCCCCTCTCCCTTCCCCAAATGACAGCCCTTTGTGAGGTGCAAAGGAGGGAGGCAGTGGAAAGGAAGGTGAGTAAGAATTGTTTCCATTTTGCTCCTGCCCAGTTTGGTTCATTCTTTGCTCAGGAAACACCTGGCCTTAGGAGATCCATAAAAATACGTCACATGTGGTGTGTGTTCAATGCACCCTTCCCTTCTCCCAGTTTTCCACCTGAAGGTGTTAAGACTGGAGAGGGGGGATTCTGGGGTTGGTGGCTTGCTCAAACTAGCCCACCTTGCCTTGAACCTTGCAAAAATTCAGTTCCCAGGCTGCAGCTCTGGATGACAAGTCTGCAATGAGATGCCTGCTGTGAATTTATAGAACGTGCACACAAAGGCTGTGTACACACCATACATTTAAAGCACATCCCCTCCCACTAAAAAGAATCTTGGGAACTGTAGCTTACCCCTTCACAAAGCTACAGTTCCCAACATCCTAAACAAGCTACAGTTTTCAGGAGTCTTTGGGGAAAGTCATGTGCTTTAAATGTATGGTGTTTTTGTAGCCAACAAAAAAGGGGAGATAATAGAGTTGGAAGGGGGTATGCAAAGGGCCATCTAGTCCAACCCCTTCCAATGCTGGAATCACTGCAGGGGGTTGGACTAGATGACCCTTTGGTGCTTTTCCAACTCTACACTTCTATGATTCTACAATAACCTGCAAGGAGGAAATTCAGACTCTGCTATTGTTAAATTATTACATTTTGCCCCTCCTATCCTCAAGGAGCTCCAGGCATGGTTCTTCCCCACTTCCTGTCAATTTTAGCCAAACTACATGCACATTTGTGGGAATGGACTGGCGGTCACTGACCAGGACCAAAACTTTAGGGTCACAGTGGGTAGCTTCATATGAATCGTAGAGTTGAAAGGGACCCAAGAGTCATCTAGTCCAAACCCCTGCAGTGCAGGTATGGTGTTCGTACGGAGCCCCCAGTCGTCTCACGGATTATTGACCCGTACACCACTAATCCGCTGCCACCAACCAGGTCCTCCCCGGTAAATCACTTAGTCTCAGTCAGGTTCTTAAGTTAATAATGAAGATTGTGGTTTATTGCAAACACAAATAAACTTTAAATGCATTCGAAACGCTGTTACCCTTTTCCCTCTTAGTCTTATTTTATTCTGTCTCTAACTCTTCTACCTCCCTTCACACAAGAACCAACTGCACTAACTGTCTCTCTATTTCCATCTGTCTGCCAACTGCTTTCCCAACTGCCTTTTCCCAACCAACCAACCAACCAACCAACCAACCAACCAACTAACTAACTAAACCTTGGGCTAAGCCCTTTTATAAACAGGTAGGCTCCGCCTCTAGCTTTTTTATTGGTCTACCTATTAACTCTTTCTCTTCCCCTGCACAGACATTTTCAAAAGAACGGGCAAACACCACAGCAGGATTCTCAGCTAAAGCATCCAAGACAGATGGCCATCCAACCTCTGCTCAAAGCCCCTTTCCTGCACACCCTCCAGCCTCCTGCTGGCCCCAAAGATTCAGCTCTAGATATTTACTTAGAAGTACTAAGAAGGCATATATTACAGTGGAACATGCAGAGGTTATGTATATTTTTGAAAAATTACTGGATCATTAGATTTTTGTAAAATAAAATGGAGGCAATGACTTGTACTCTCTGGATCAATAGTTGAGATTCCTGCATTGCAGGGGTTGGACTACGTGGCCCTTGGCTCCCTTCCAATTCTAATATTCTATGATTCAACAAAAGCATCTATGACAGATGGCCATCCAATATGCTGTTTGGCTCCAAATCCCATCAGCCCCAGCAAGTCAGGGGTGGTAGGAGTTGCACATCAGCAACATCTGGAGGGCCACAGGCTCCTACCTGTTTTACTCCCTTATGAATTGAACCTGGGTATTTCCAATCCTTGTCTGACACTCAGACCATTTAACTGCTCCTTCCTCTGGTGGTCATTTGAGCAATACGGTGGACGCTCAGGTTGTGAATGTGATCTGTGCGGGATGCACGTTCGCAACCCGCAGTGTTCGCAACCTGCAGGTTGCGATTCGGCGCTTCTGCACATGCACAACCGCCAAAACCCAAAAGTAACCAGTTCCGGTACTTCCGGGTTTCAGTGGTCCACAACCCGAAAAAACGCAACCTGAAGCGGCTGTAACCCGAGGTATGACTGTACTGCTTAAGCGTTGCCTAACAGAGGAGTGGGAGAGCAATCTCACGTGCCTCCCAGCCCTTCTCCTTCAACTCCTGGCCTTCTGTAACCCACACAGGCTGCATTTCGCTCCTCACTTTCACTGCTTTATCCAACCTTGTCGCTTTGCCTGCCTTGGAGTAAAAAGAGATTTCTGTTTTTTCCATAAAACTGGCCTTCAAAGAGATGAGAAAAGCAGGGCCTCATCTAGTAATGTTGAGAGCTCTAGGGATGCCTTCCTGAATGCCACAGACACAGGGAAATTTCTCCTTTCTCTGCCTTATGCATGGTGGTCTGCAAGCTGGGGGGGGGATGGGTTTGTAGAAACTTTGCCCCCCTTCATTTTGTTCCTTTCTTTGCCTATTAAATTCCAGTTTCCTGACTTCTCATTCCTGACTGGCCCCCACCCGCAGAGCACCCTATATTGATTTATTTAAAGACATGGGGAAAATATTCAAATGGAGAGGGAAATGGGAAAAATGCTTCACCCTCTCAAATGCACAATGAAAAGTTGCAAAAAGATTTTTACCTTGGAAAATTTTCTGGTGAGTTTTTCCTACTGTTTAATCCCTGCTTTGAGTTACACAGAAATGAGAAAGCACATTTTATAAAGTTCTAATTCATAGCTAAACCATACAGTTTATGGTTTTACATTGTGTGTGTATGTGTGTGTGTGTACACACACACACACACACATGTATATACACAGACATACCAACCAACAACGAAGCTATGACTCTACCTGTGTATAGCTGTAACTGATTGTTTCAACATATGCTTAAACAAAACAAGGCTTTGGAGGCCTGGCTGAGGTGTGATTTAGGCCAGGAGGCGTAGTTTTCCTCTCAGATCCCTTTGTAAGAAAGAAAGAGTCTGCTTCATTAATAGAGTTCAGGAACCAATGAACAAACGTCCCAACTCTCTGGTAGAAGCACCCAACCCCACACATTGCTAACATGCTGCATGCTCCAAATGTTCAATTTTACCTAAAAAGAAAAGTAAGAGTTCACACTGGGGCACTGAACATAGGGGCCAAATCCAGATCTAGGCCAAAATTATATTTTCAAGTGAACATCCTCAGCTCAATTGACAACATAGTTAGGCTCCTCTGAATTCTTTTTCAGTGAGAAATGAAGGAGGTTGTGCCTGTGTCCTATTAAATCATTCGCTCTGTGCAGTGGTGGGGTAGGGTGGGGAATTACGGAACTCTTGTCCCCCATACCAGTCTCTCAACACTTGGGGACAGGAAAGTGGGACAAAAACACACACTTCACATGCCCTCACCTGAACTCTGCAGATGGGGAAAGCAGCTCCTAGGGCTCCTCTTCAGACAGCGAGTTTTGGGCCCACAAATTTTACTATCACCCCACTCCCTGAAATCTGGTGTGGGATTTTGTGGTGAAGAAGCTGAACCCTGAAAACTCTTAACAAGTTACACCAACAAAAATTTAACAAGTATCCCTCCAACAGGGACAGATTAAAAAACAAAACAAAACTTCACAATCAAGTTATCTTCCCTGCCAGGTTGTTAAGAAGGGATGGAACGACCTGGTTCCCCCAGTTTCTTATTTTACATTTAGATTTCCATGCTTGCACATCCATGCAATGATTTTCAAAATTTTCAAAATAGTCTCATGTAAATCCTCCCGCATTTTAGTGAGAATTTCTCCTAATAATCACAGTTCGATTACCATTTTGATTGATGTACACATTTTTGCAAGCAATGTTGCTGGATATGATTCATTTCAGAATATTTTCACAAACACATTCATCATTATGAACACTTAAAACATGCACTTCTGTAAGCATGGTTTTGTTCAAGGACAATTTGAGTACAAATTCCACAAATTTGATTACAAATTTGCACAATTTGAGTAACAGAATTTCCAAGGATGGGGGTGTTTCAGTACTCATATTGTTGCAGAAAGTGTGAATTTGAGAGGTTCACTTTTATATGCAAACTGAATCAGATTTCTCCCCTGTCCAGAATCCAGAATGCGGCAGCTGGAGTGGTGACTGGGGGCAGCCACCAAGACCACATAACACCGGTCTTGAAAGACCTACATTGGCTCTCAGTACGTTTCCGAGCACAATTCAAAGTGCTGGTGTTGACCTTTAAAGCCCTAAACGGCCTCAGCCCAGTATACCTGAAGGATTGTGTCTTCTGGCGGTTCCCTCACTGCGAGAAGCAAAGCTACAGGGAACCAGGCAGAGGGCCTTCTCGGTAGTGGCGCCCGCCCTGTGGAATGCCCTCCCATCAGATGTCAAAGAGATAAACAACTACCTGACATTTAGAAGACATCTTAAGGCAGCCTGTTCAGGGAAGTTTTTAATCTGTGATATTTTTAATGTATTTTTAATCTTTGTTGGAAGCCCTTTAGAGTGGCTGGGGAAACTCAGCCAGATGGGTGGGGTACAAATAACAAATTATTATTATTATTATTATTATTATTATTATTATTATTCCTGTTGCTAAGAGACTTGTACTTTGAGCCTGGAAGGATAAACAGCCACCATGCATTATGAAATGGTCTGAGGACCTTTACAGCCTTTTCTAGATTTGAACATTTTCCCTATATACGTCAATCTTACATAGACACCTATTTGGGCACCTGGATTGTGTATATCAAGTTACATGTTTAAGATGGATGTACTTGTTAAGTATAATTGTTTAATTGACACTGAAATGGAAAATGGCAAAATGCATATTACCAAAAAGGTTCAACACGGGGAAATTCCACAGCAGTATTCTAAGGGACTCTGAGTTTTAATTGAGTTGATAATTAACTGTTGAATGTCCTGTGCTCCAATATTGAATGTTCAGCTTTGAACATGTGACAAAGGTATCACATTGCAAGTCACCATTTTGAAAAGGAGTTGCCTTCGGTCTTTGCTCTCAGTAAGGATGTAAATGAAGCTCTCTTGAAGCACACAGGCTCAAGCTGTGGGAAGAAACAGACCTCTGCTTACAGGTCTGTTGGAATTATTTCATTTTTTGTAAGGTTCTGAGCCTGTCCCTTGGATGTCATATGTCTTATGGAACTGTTTGGATGTATCATTTGATGTTTCTGTTCTCTTTTGAAGAACGTTCTGCAAGTAAAGTTTTAAACAATCTAATAGGTCTGGACAATATTTCATTTCAGAAGGAGCCAGTTTTTATGCATCCAGATGCTTCAAACTGTGCAATATTAATATCTGTGATCATACTGATAGTTGTTGTTGTTTAGTTGTTTAGTCGTGTCCAACTCTTCGTGACCCCATGGACCAGAGCACGCCAGGCACTCCTGTCTTCCGCTGCCTCCCGCAGTTTGGTCAAACTCATGCTGATAGCTTTGAGAACACTGTCCAACCATCTCGTCTTCTGTCGTCCTCTTCTCCTTGTGCCCTCCATCTTTCCCAACATCAGGGTCTTTCCCAAAGGGTCTTCTCTTCTCATGAGGTAGCCAAAGTATTGGAGTCTCAGCTTCAGGATCTGTCCTTCCAGTGAGCACTCAGGGCTGATGCCCTTAATATGAGCTGACACTGTTTTCTCTTTCAACTTTTTTGTCTCTTTCTCTATTTTTCCTTCTGTTAAATTTGAAAGTATTTTTTAAAAATAACTTTTCCTGCTAAATAGGGATTATGGACAGTGCAGTATATATATAGCATACCCTCTCAGGAGGACAAATCAGGACTCTACTCCCCACCCCACCCCCCGGGACCATCCTGCCACTGCCACCTGCCTGCTGCTACCTACCCATTTGTTGGCGTACCCACGACTGCCCACTCGCTTTTCACCACAATATACTTCTGGCAGCCCTGCCATGGCTACCACTGCACTCTCCACCTCCACCATACTTCAGGAAGTGCGGGCTTCTGGAAGTATGGTGGCGGTAGCAGAAGAGGCCATGGAGGAGGCCATTGAGGTGGGGGCTGTGGACGGAGCCAAGGTGGGACAGCTGGGATTGGAGACAGAAGCCAGGGCAGCTTTTGATAAAGTTCCAGGATGAAAGTTCCAGGATGAAACATTCAAAATGAGAGGGTTGGCTGGTATGAATACAGTCCATGTGACTGGAGTTCTTAGAAACAGAGAATATATATCTTCAAAAGAGGTTTGGACTAGGCTAGGATGCCCTTGTTTCCAAATTATATCCCTTTGAAATCTGAAAGTCTTCAAAGTTAAAACTTTAATCGTTCCTGTCAGAGACTATCCAGACTGGCAGCTAAGTTATGGAATCTACAGACTATATTTTGAAAAAAGAAGAATGAATTCCTATGCCTCACAAATAACCCAGAGATGCCGTCTAAATAAAAGCACACAGTCTACTCATGTAAAAACACCAGGCAGGCCCCACAAATAACCCAGAGATGCATTTTAAATAAAAGGACACTTTCTACTCATGTAAAACATGCTGATTCCCGGACCGTCCGCGGGCCGAATTTAGAAGGAGATTTGGCTGGATCTGGCCCGTGGACCTTAATTTGCCTACCCATGATCCAAACCATGAGGAAAAGGCATCTGCATAAACCAAACTAGGAATTCAAATAATAAAAAAAACTAAGGCACAAGATAATTCTCATGGGGCACCTGCAATTTAATGGGGGAAAGCTAAAATAATTGTCTATGTACATATGTTTATAGCTGTACCATTCCCCTTGTGAGTGATATTCAGGGTGAGTGTCAATCCTTCCATAGCTAAAACAGCACACCCATCTAAAGTCAGGAGCTATCAACAGATTTGAGGAAATCTCTAGATTTGCAAATGTTACTCCCCCCTTAAAAGAAAACCCTTTAGAAATAAAAAGTGTTCTTCGGTGCAGAGAAGTCAGAATCCTCCCCTCGAAGACCTCACAGAGGATTGAGCATGCTCTTAACATGCTAAGAGTTTGGAGGGGAATGTGTAAAACTGTCATGGAACTGAGTGTCCTGGAAGAGCACTTACAGCACTAACAACCTTTTGCGCACACAACTCCATAGTGTTTCACTATTAGAAACTCATGTTTAAAAGATTATCATGTTTGCTGAACTAGATTGCAGAATGACTTTCCCATCCCATCACCTACTACCTTTTTCCAACCTGAGGTCCTTATTCCCTACTGGCCAAGCTTTTAGGGGGTCACTTGCTGGTGGCTGCGGATCAAGAGCAAAAATGGGTGGCATAATAGATACAGACTTTATCTTTTTAATTATAATTTTCATTAATTTTTTATAACTTTAGCCAATTAATTTTCAACTTCAAATTAGTTATACATTTATCTTATAATTTTTCCCACTTCCTCATCTATGCTGTTTTTATATCCACCCCTTTTGTATACTGCATAATATTGTGCATTTCACCTAATACACATTCCTCTATTCCATAAATTATCATTTCTTCCCGTTGCTCAAATTTCAAATCCTGCCTGCAATTTCATTTGCTTATGAATAAACTTCAAATAATCTTTGCACAGTAGGTTGGTTTCTACCACACACCTTCCTTTATCTTCCACCCAGGCGACCAAGAGGTGTTATCATAGTCCAAGGATGCAATCCTGCCAATAACAACCAAGAAAGGTGCAAGGGAGGTCAGTGAGTAGCATGGCCCATGGAGAGAGTGTATGGCTTGGGAGGCGGCATGGTGTGGGGAGTCTCAATGGCCAGGCAGAGAATTCTTGAGGGATGTATTTGGCCTCAGGCCTGCACTTTCCTTTCCCTATGGTAAAGGTAAAGATAAAGGGACCCCTGACCATTAGGTCCAGTCGTGACCGACTCTGGGGTTGCAGCGCTCATCTCGCTTTATTGGCCGAGAGAGCCAGTGTACAGTTTCCAAGTCGTGGCCAGCATGACTAAGCCGCTTCTGGCGAACCAGAGCAGTGCACGGAAACACTGTTTACCTTCCCACCAGAGTGGTACCTATTTATCTACTTGCACTTTGACGTGTTTTCGAACTGCTAGGCAGGCAGGAGCAGGGACCGAGCAACGGGAGCTCACCCCATCGTGGGGATTTGAACTGCCAACCTTCTGATCAGCAAGTCCTAGGCTCTGTGGTTTAACCCACAGCGCCAAATGCGTCCCTTCCCTATGGTACCTGAGCCTTTCTCAGCTAGAGATGCCAGGGACTGAACCTGGGATCTTCTCCGTGCAAAGCATATGCTCCGTCAAGGAGCTTTGACTGCACACCCCTTAGGCTCTGCATAGATGATTACTTCCTTCACCTATGTTGTGCCCAATTTAGGCTCATGAGAAGGGCTATCACTATTCTACCACACAAAAAGGGTGAATTAGAGATTGAGATGCGGCCGAGGTCATTTGGGATCTTTATGGCAGCATGCCCCCTTTCTCTCTCCTCTCCAAGGCACCCTCACAGGAAAGGAAGATAAGAGATAATCTTGCAAAGAGCAATAAAGATTGGTATTCATTTTCCCCTATCTGCTTTTTTGGCTTCCATAAGGAAATAATAAAAATGCATGCAAGTCACCCTACCCTTGGGAAAAGACAGCTAGGCTCGGGAAACTGAGCTGCTAATAAGAAGGGAAGGAGAGAGGAAGGGAGATCTGGCTTTGTATGTGCGTGCATGTGTTGCAGGGCGGGTGGCGGGTGCCTGTGCTCAGATTGATGGCTTGGTCTTTTATCCATTTTGGACCGGGAAGAGGTGCACAGATGGTTTGTGATTTAAAATGGCCCCCATAAATCAAGTCCATAAGAGTAATCAAAATGCTCCCATCTCCCTCACTCCCACCACCACCACCTTGCAACAATGGAATGCATGGCCAGAGGTGGAGCGGGAGGCTCTCAGCATGAAAGCGGGACAGGGGGAAGCTATCTGCTGTGTGAACATGGGCAGCAGGCTGAGCAGGCACATGAAAACCTAGGTCGGCTGTCAGGGCTGGCATTTTAGACAATGCCCAAGTGGGGAAAAAAGCACTGTGAATACATTTGAGGTAAGGCGGCATCATAAAATAAATCTTAAAAGTCTCACTTCAGTGGGGTCTCTTCTTCTCAGCCTACAGTAGAATTAATGTCCTTCCCTTCTATTGTCATTTGCAATCTATCTATGTTGCTGGGAGCCAGCGTGGTTCTGTCTGCTGGTAGCTGCTTCATAACTCAAGCCCTGTGGGTTTCCCCAGAGGCATATGAATATTTGCCCAATATTATGATGTTCCCCAGCATTGTGAGGCAATGGGCGAGTGTGGGTGCTTCCCAGGGTTTACCCTCTGTTCACATGAGGATTACAGTGATAACTAAGAAAGCCAGGATGGGGAAGTGGATAGAGGGACAGACATTTACCAGGGAGAATGGGTTTTAAATCCCTGCTCAACCAAAACACTCCAAGTTAGTCACCATTTCCCAGCAGGGATTCTGTTCAGTTTGCACGGAAAGGCGAATCCACCAAACTCACTCTTTCCAAAGAAACATATGAACTGAAATCCTGCCATTCTTCACAGTCAGATATATATACTCATAAAAACGCATGTATTAGTGCAAAGAACATACACAAACAAATCGTATCAGTGATAAGTGATTGCACAAAAATGTGGATATTAGGAAAATGTCACTGATGGATTTTCATGAGAACTTTAAAAAAGAGGTTGTCAAAACTGATGTGGAAAGGTGGAGAACTCAAGACTGGGGGGGGGGGGGACTCCAGAGCAAAATTAGAACCTACAGATTCACTCATCCCTATCTCCCAGCCTAGCCAACCTCACAGGGAAGTTGTGAGGATGAAGGGGTGGCGCAGGAAGGAAAGAGAGAGAAGAAGTGGAACGGGAGGGAGGGAGGGAGAGAGAAACCAATGTACCGTACTGTTCTGAGCACCATGGAGGAAGGGCAGGATAAGAATAAATTATGGGTTTGACCAGCACCCTGCATGAACTGAGTACATGCCCTAGAACACATATTTGGAATTTGTGCAAGGCGCGCAGGGAATCTCTGCCAGATGTCAGAATGTCCCTGCCAGAGAAGCCAATGCAGAAAGCACTCCACAAAACAATGTTTTAAAGAAACCACCACTGCACACCAAGCTGCTTCCAACTGAGGGCCACAGCTAGGAGGTGGAGGGGCTGTGGGAGGTCCCCACCTCCCAGGGAGATCCTAGACCCCTTCCTTTAACTTTCAGCTTTTGAACAAAGTTAAGTATTCATCCCTTTTACTTTTGGAAATAGAAGGAAAAGCACCCAGAGTGTACGCTACTGCCGCCTGAGGTAGGCTAGGGTTGGACTGTCTGAACCTAGGCTCACAAAGTAGCACAGAGGGTGCACTCACACTCCAGAACCCAGCGGAGGAAAGGGGCAGTGATGTTGCCACCGCCTCTCTTCCTCTCCGCTGCTTCCGCCCCCAGGTCAGGCCTGACCCAGGAGTGGGGCTGCAGGTAGCTGGTGGTGTTGGGCTGTTGCACAAGGAAGCTGTCTCAGCAGCTCCCTCACATGATGGAGGCATGGCTTCCTTCCCTACAGTTCTGGTTTTGATGAGGGAGCCTGTCATGGGAGTGCTGGGTTGTGTCCTTTTTTTTAAAAAAGTGTCCCATGCCACAGTCCCCACTGCCCAGATGCTATCCTACGCAACCACCTAGAGCAGCCCATTTTCAGCCCAAAGATCACATTTCCTTGGGGGAGCCCAATGGGGTCACATGCAAGTAGAACAATGGAGGTGATTCTTACCATTGTGCGGAGGACATTTCAGTCACACAATATCACACAAAAATCCATGGTTCCTACATCCTCCTTCCTCTCCCCAACCAGATAAGCAAGATGCATTATCACAGTTGAAGGACACATTCCAGCCAGGCAAAAACACCCAAGTAGGGAGCAAAGCACGGGAGGGCTGAGGGGGTGTGGCCTACAGTGAAGGGGTGTGGTCTGGGGAGAAGACATGTCTGTAGGGGAAGGACCAGACTCTTTCAGCCCCCAGGTCTGAGGCTCCCCACCCTGGAAAGCAGAACTAAGTAAATCTGCTCCATTGTACAGTGATGTGGTCTAAGAGTGCAAAGACACCAAAATGGTTGGCGAGTACAAGGTACTTTTTTAAAAAAATTAAAAATCTAATTTTATTTTATTCAAATTAACACAATTTGAAAAGATCAGGCTACCTGTAAGGTTGTATTTAATCTCTGGGTCCTCTGAACATCCTGTGTGACTCCTCTGGCAATTCAAGAGGAAGGCTTCCACCTTAGCTGCCAAAACTACAACAACACAACTCTGTTTCCAGAAGAAGTAAACAGGAAAGGCACTGTGGCCTATGCCACCAAGCCAGAGGAAGAAGCCACTGGGTAGTTGCATCATTTACAACTCACTAGCATTCTTTAAGATCGGGCCAGATCGGGTTAAAGGCCCATCTGGTCCACCATCTTGAAGGCAGCAGTCCATGGGAAGGGACAAAAGGAACCTAAGTATACAACTGCACTCTTCACACTTTTGATTCCCAGCAACTGGCATTTGGAGGCATACTGACATTGGGAGCAGAATATAGGAATTGTAGCTAGCAGCCACTGCTAGTGTGGGTAGTGCTTGGGAGACTCACACAGCCATTATGACTTATATTCTGGTGCAAGGAGGGCCTAATTGCAGCCTTGGGAGATCTCTGTAGGTATCTGATGATACACTGGAGACCCCAGCATTACAATAATCTGGGATGGACATTATTGGAGCATGGATAACAGCATCCAGACCATCTCTCTAAGAATGTAAGAAGAACTCTGTGGCTGGATGAGTCCAAAGGTCAGCATCCTTTTCTCGCAATACCCAGCTGGATGCCTGTGTGAAGCCTGCAACCAGGACCTGATTGAAACAGCGCTCTCCTCACTAGCAATTCCCAGCAACAGCTAATCAGAGGCATACTGCTTCCAACAGCAGAGAAAGGACATACTCATGATTCCAAGATGGTCAACTTTAACATCCTTCTCTACTGCTCCCTTCACATCACTTCCCATGTGTGTGAACACTGCCTTTTAGTTTATAAGGTTGAAGGCAGGAGCTGCATCTCATTCATATTTGTGTACAGTAGTCCATGCCACCAGCACTGTGTTGGATTTTTTACTAATATGAGGCACTTTAGGGAGAGGGTAGTTTTGGTCTGGAAAAGTGGGTTAAAGGTGTTAGTCAAGAACCCTTTTCAGCCTAAGGTCTGCATTCACTTCTGGGCAACCTCCTGGGGGCCATATGCCAGTGGTGGGTGGGGCCAAAGCAAATGTGGGTGGAATAATGAATGTGAGTTTTATTTTTGTACAGTAGGCTAGTTTCTTCACTCTCAGTCATCTTTCTCTATCTTCCATCCAAGCAACCAAGAGGCATTATCAGAGTTCAGAGGCACATTCTAACCTGGCAAAAAACACTCAAGGGTGGTGCACAGCAGTGGCATGGCTTGGATGAATGGTAGCCTGGGGGTTCCTCATATCTGATTAAAGTATCAAACTTCAGTCATCCTCAGAGCAGCCGCAACAGGTTTACTCTGGGTATGACTAACACTGGCCATCACCCATAAAAAAATTGATCAATATAAGCATTAAACCAGCTTGGGGAGGAAGTGCAGAGCTGGTCTAAGAGACAAAAGTTCTTCTGGAAGCCAACACTCCAGTCATATGAACTCCCCTTGCCCATGTATAAATAGAGTTTTGTGAGAGTATTGGCACAAATGGATCCAAGTGTAAGGAAAGGGAAGAGCACTGGAGATGGTAGAAAGTGGATTGAATCATGGAATTGTAGAGTTGGAAGGGACCCTGAGGGTCTCTAACTCCAATCCACTGCAAAGCAGGAATCACACAAAACAATCCCTGACAGAAGGTCATCCAACCTATGTTTAAAAACCTCCAATGGAGGAGAGGCCACCAACTTCTGAGGTAAAACATTTGGGATAGGAAGTTCCTTTGGGTGCTGTCAATGCCTTCCCCTTTTAAGTGAGATAGGAGGGGAGGGAGAACAGTGATAAAATATGTCAATAAAGGAAAAACATTGCAAAGTTCAGTCCCAGATGGAAGTCATTACAGTTTGGGAGTGGCGGGTATCTCCTTCTCCCTCTCCCCCCTCCCATCCCCCACACTGCACAGTTCACAGGAGTCAAGCCAGGTATATGTGGGAGATCAAAGGCAAAGTATTAGTTCGATCAGCCTAGGAATTTCTGGATAGCCACAACCATGGTATTTTGGCACAGATACAAGGAAGTGTAATTTTTGTGGTATGCCCCATCATCAGCATGTTTTCAAAGGTTGAGTCGGTAGCAGGGCATATTGCTTGAGGCTGAGCATCCCCTCCAAAAACAACAGCACAACAACTAATGGAATTGTGCCTTAAACCACCTGCTATTCCAGTGGTTCTCAAAGGGTGTGGTGCGCTACACTGGTGTGGCACGAGAAGATGGCAAGTGTGATTGGAATATTCAAGGACAATCAATATTTTATTTTGGATCTTAACAGGCTTTTTAAGGGGGAGACTAACATAATCCAATATGGCAAATATACTGCTGAACACCCTGCTGACTGTTGGTATTATGTGGTAATTATTGGATGAGCAATTGAAAGAGCTCAGATGCATAAAATGGTGAACGAAAATGGCTTCTACTTGTTTTTATCCTTATTGTATATTTTGTCTTTTATATTGTGATTTTATCCTGTGAACGGCTCTGAGACATGCGGGTAGAGGGTGGTATACAAATTTAATAAATAAAATCATCATCATCATCATCATCATAAGATCAAACCAATGAATACATAGGTTTTTTAGGGGGGGAAAATACTGATCAAGATCTACCTGAATATGAGAATGGAATGATAAAGTGAGAAGGCAGCATATGATGAAATGGAGAGGATCTCCATACAGGTGCCTATAGGAGTGAAACAGAAAAACAATGGTGTTGTGATGTTGGAGAAGTGGAATAAAAACATTGATAGAGACATTAAGAAGCATCTTGAAATGGCAGAGATAGAGTTGAGAGAGAAAGTCCTATGTACAAGTTGGAGTGAATTCAGAGGAAAAACCCACCCTCTGGTGATTCTTCTGGAAAAAAAGAATGGAAGAAGTGGAAATGGAAGGAACCTTTTATTTTTCTAAATTAGAACGGGAAATCATGGCCAACAGGAAATGGGATCAGAATATTTAGAACTGGGTATGAATTAATGAATATACAACAAGTAAACAACTACTGATGATGATGATGACGATGATGATGATGATGGATGTTGGTATTTCTTGGAGAAAAAGTCATTATACTGGACGGGATGAAAAGTATTATTGACATTTAGCAATAATAACAATTGAACTTTGGACATTTTGTGTGGAAAGGAAAATGAATAAACTTGAGATGTTTGGGGTTGAAGACTGGGAAAACACCGCCTAGCTAATTGAGGAAAAACTGGATATTGCTCTGGAATACAGCTGGATACCATTCTAGAATGATCACTTGGAATATTTTGAATAATCGTTATATACATAATTGAGAGACAGGGAATTGGGACTCCTCTTTATTTATTTCTCTTCTCTCTCTCATTTTTTTATGATCTTTATTTCCTGTGTTTCCTCTTTTTCATTCTTCTTCTGTTCACTTTACTCTTGCCTATGTTTTGTTTTGTTTTTTGATGTCCTTCATTCTGGGTTAATGTGGGTATGCACTTGAAGGTGATGGATGGTTAATGAAGGTCCCTGTGTGAGAGGCAGGTAAGGGAAGATCTCCCAGGGTGGAAGGCTGGGAGAAGAGAGGGAAGCTCCCAGGTGAAAGGCAGAGGCGTGCAAAGGAGGGGCGGGGAGGCAGCGTGCCTTGGGTGCTACCCTGGGGGGCTTGACAAGAAGACCCGCTGTCCCCCAGCTGTACAGCAGCTGAGGGCGCGTGCGCAGCATCCATACAGGCTGCCATGCATGCAGTCTGTACGGGCGCCACGCAATCACAGTCCATATGAGTGTCATGTGGGCACAGTCCATACGGACACCATGCGGGCACCCCCCGCCCCAGGTGCCGGAGAGGCTTCCTCTGCCACTGGTGAGAGGTGGGAGGGTCCAAACCCTTGAGTGTGAGAACAGGGTTAAGATCAACGTCTGATAGAGGGCTTTGTATTTTCTTCTTTTATCCTCTTTCTTGTTACAGTCAAACCTTGGTTGTCAAACGTAATCTGTTCCAGAAGACCATCTGACTTTCAAAACGTTCAACAACCGAGGGATGGCTTCTGATTGGTTGCAAGAGCTTCTTGCAGTCAAGCAGAAGTCGCATTGGACATTCGGGTTCCAAAAAAAATTCAAAAACTGGAGCACTTACTTCTTGGTTTTCATTTGGGAGCTGAAACATTTGAAAACGGAGCCGTTTGAAAACTGGGATTTGACTGTATTTTTGTTTGTATTGTTTTTATTCAGATTTGTGTTTTTTTATCGTATTGCGTGTGTGTGTGTGTGTGTGTATATATATATATATATATATATATATATATATATATACACATACATACACACACACACACGTGCAATACGATAAAACACACACACACACACACACACACACACACACGGAATGAGTCATGTTCTTGTGTAGCTGCATTCCTTCATACTTTCTGGATGTCCCATGGTCATATTATAAAGTAGTTGAGTTCTATGTTATAAATCGAGCACTGCTAGAAATTGTTTCATTTTTGTTTTCCATTAGTGTGGTGTGAGCAAGTTTTTATTCTGAAAGTGCGGCATAGAGCAAAAAGTTTGAAAACCACTGCTATTCTATAATGGGGGGGGGGGGTGAAGAGGAGGAGGAGGAAGAGAAGGAGCCATGCAACGCCCTGAACCTGTAGTAAGAGCAATGCCACCTATTTCCATACTTTCAGAGAGAGTTCAGAGTAACAACGGGCAGTACAAAATCATCTATCATCAAGCATGGAAACATGGAGAGTTGCTTGGTAAAGTTACTGAGGCCCACAAGAGGGTACTGATTTATTATTCGTGCTTTGGTTTTCTTGAGCGTGCATATTAACAGCAAGGGGGGGGGCAGTGTTGTAGGGATGGAATTCCTCTTTTCTGCTTTGACAATAGTTCTTCTGGCTTCAAATTTTGATGGGGTTTGAAACAGTCAAACCTTCATACTCTCTACTTTATAGGACAAAGAGGACAGTAATCATCCCAGGTGGCAAAGGAGAGGGAGCAACCTCATTTGGGGGGTTTGGCTAACGCTGAATAATATAGGATAGTACCACTCTGATGTTGCTTCAGGCTGAGCCCCTTATAAGAGCAGCAGTTCAGCCACAATGACAAGCTCTACCTTCACTGGCAAAGTAGGAGAGACTCTGCTTGTACTGGGGCTTCTGTAATGAGAGTCCTGTGAGTCAGAGGATTGCAATGCTACAATCTTGGGTCTCCAGGACTGGCAGTGCAACCCCTCCTGATAGGGGTGTGTGGGCCTTCCCAGGTGCCCTGTAATGCTAGCCTCTATTCTCTGCCAGATCCATGTAAGTGTTCCCACCCAGAATGCTTCTTAGATAGTTTTAAGAAGTCCATGAATCCAGCAAGCGTTTATTGGTTAGTGAAGTGATCCAAAAGAGTGGGGGCATGGAAGGGTCTCAATTGCCCAATGATGTCATCTGACCAGAACAGCAACAATCTAGGCCATGCCCTTGAGTGCTTGGGAGAAGAGGCACAGCGTGGTTCATCTGTCACTCTTGATGCAAGTATCAAAAACAGAAAACTCTCTGCCTGTCTTCTCATGGCTGCTGGAGCCACAATAGCCACAATTTTTTTTTGGGGGGGGGGATTTCAGATATTGATAATTTAGATTATTACTGTAATAAATTGTGGCAGGATACTTCACTGAAGAAAAATTCACATACATTAAAACGTAGCCAGAGGCAAAGTATTCGTGACAGGTTGTTTGGTTTTTTCTTTCTTTCTGCAGTCTGGCATGTTGTTGGTTGTTGGCATCTGTCTGTCATGAGAGACAATGGCGTGCATGTCTGGGGACAATGTCAAATCGCTGTAAGCAGCAATGAAGTTACCTCCCCAGGGCGCAAGCCTGGGCAATGTGTATGGAGGTCCTGGGCTGCCCAGATGACAAGATCCCCCTCTCAGCCTCACTGGTATGGTCCAAAGAAAGCAGAGTAATATGATTGGCATTGTGTTAATTATATACAAATGATGCAGAGCCTCACCATACTATCCCCACTGTGTATCAGACTAAACAGTTTCGATTAGAACACAGTGCCAGAATCTCTCCATAATTCTATGTGCAGATTTGCTAATTGCACCTCTCTCATTTACAAAGTACATGATGCTATGTGAGGGTATCATTTCATTGTATCAGTAAGTCAGTGTATTTGAAAACTCAATAAAAAGGTGCGTTGAAATTGGTACTTCCAGGATAATGTCACAAATCTGCAGATTTTATCCATGGACACCATGTAACTGATGCAGGTGTTCTCTGCCAAATGGAGCTTGACTTGATTGTTCTCTGTCTGCAAATCTCTCTCTTAGGCTTGATGATGTCATTAAAAAAGGGTAGAATAGCCTTCATGTCCACAAAACATACATTCTTAGCAGACTGAAAATTAGTTGGCAGGCATTCCAAAAGCTGGTGCAGCACTCTTAATTTCTTCCTGCTCTTTGCTACCAGGCTCTCACCTTCAGCTAAAAGGCAGGGTGCTCAGTGTATTAGGCAAAACAGATGTTGCCCTAGGTGAAGCGGTGCTAGAAATACAGAACAACTGTCCATCTCAGGCCTACCAAAGGCACATTCCTTCACCCTTAACAGGAGCGGATGGGGCAACAAGGGAATGCCAATGGACTGAGCCAAAACTTGTTTTGATTTGGTTGGTGGTGGCAGTGGCAACAACACAATTCATTTCAAAGAGAAGCCAGTAGGTCAAGGACAGCCAACATAACACCCTCCAGATGCTGTTGGGACTCCAACTTCCATCAGCCCTGGCCAACTTGACTAATGGTCAAGATGATGAGAGTTGAAGCCCACAATAACATTGGGGCGGGGGTACATTGACCTACTCATAGTGCTGAAGAACATCTAACAGCTGTAGCAGTGTCAAATCCTCAGCATTAGTAGAGGAGGATGCCTGTCAGTGTAGACCAGAGCAAGGAAGCTTTTCCAGTCCAATGGCCGCATTCCCTTCTGAATATGGCAGTAGCAGGTAGAGCCAGAGGCAAAAGTGTGCAGAACAATATAGGTGAATTTCATCTTTGTATACTAGGCCTGCTTCTTCACACATAAAACCCTCTCTATGCTCCATCCAGGTGAGCAAGATGCATGTTCTGAATTCAAAGACACTCTTTAGCCAGGGAAAAGCATGCAAGTAAGGTACAAAGCAGGGCTAGTGAGGGGTGTGGTTTGGGAAGGTGTGTGGCATGGGAAGAGTTTAAGGACCACATAGAGAGGCTGGAAGAGCCAGATTGACCCTGGAGCCCAAAGTTCCCTACTCCTGTTGTAGACTATTCTAAACTAGATGGGCCAGTGGTTTGAACTGGTCTATGTTGGCACCATCTGACTCATAAGACAATGGAGGAGTGGGGGTAAAGTCAAGCTGTTGGAAGAATACAGGTGCCTGTTGTGGTTGTAGAGACATGTTTTATTGCAGTTGGGGCAAATGAAGGCATCCATTTGTGCTGCTGCAGATCCACCATGGCACTTCTTCTTTCTGTGGTCCTCCCAGCAGTCATTCTTCCTCTGGTCACTGCTATGGATGCACAACCTGGCTGCCTATCTCCAGGCACTGTGGTTGTCTGCAAGGGATTCTCAAACAGTGGGGTTGATGTTGCCAGTCTTCATGCCACATTTGCAGACATCTTTGTAGCACAGAGATGGTTTGCCAATGGGCCTGGCTCCTTAAGGCAGCTCCTCCTGGAGCTTGGTGACCCTGTCAGCTTCCATTCTATGGTCATGACTAAGCCAGCGTAGATGTCGCTCAGACAGGAATGCAAACATGCTGGGAGTGTAGGCATAGGACAGCACACCTTTGTTTGAGCCTCTGTCCTGCCACGTGATGCCCAAAATCTTCCTGATGTAGAGCTTGTGGAAGGCATTGAGGCATTGCTCCTGGCAGTTGTAAGGGACTAAATGTAACCCATTTAATAAGTAGAGCCAGGCTATCTCAGATCAGGTAATGCAAAAAAGATCTAAGTGGCCAAAGCAGTCAGATATGCCTCGTTAAGAATCCTGCATAAGCTCCAGTTGACCCTTATAAGCAGGAAAACTACATCTTTCAGAAGAAGGAAAGCCAAGCAACCTCAAATCAAAGGGGAGAGGAGAGATTCCTCCCCACAGAATATGGTGGTTAGTGAGAACCAAAACAAAGCTTACACATTAGCCCTGCTCTCTGCTGTTGTTGGGATCTCCAAAGTGAGAGCTGTTCCTTCAGTGAGGGAGGGACTACCCCCTTCTAAGCAACTGGTTCCATTGTTGCTGCTGTTAATGTTAATAATACATTAGGAAATACAGAGGAAATGATTCAAAAACAGCAACCCAGGACTTACAGCCAGCATAGCTGAGAGTGGAGGTAGACAACATGGTGCACTCCAGATGCTGTTTGACTTGATCTCTCATTATCCCTGAGCACTGGCCATGTTGGCTGAGGCTAATGGGAGTTGTCGTCCAACAATATCTGCAGGGCTTCATGCTCACTTTCTCTAGGTAAAGGTAAAGGACCCCTGACAGTTAAGTCCAGTTGCAAACGACTCTGGGGTTGCGGCGCTCATGTTCCTTTACAGGCCAAGGGAGCTGGCGTTTGTCCGCAGACAGTTTTTCCGGATCATGTGGCCAGCATGACTAAGGCGCTTCTGGCGTAACAGAACACTGACACGAGAGCAGTGCACGGAAGCGCCATTTACCTTCCCGCCGGAGCGGTACCTATTAATCTACTTGCACTTTTGGCATGCTTTCAAACTGTTAGGTTGGCAGGAGACTTTCTCTACCCCCCCCCCCAAAAAAACCCCTAAAAACATCACCTGCTGCTCATGTGGTGTTACCTAGCACCTATCAATAACTGCCTAAATTGGGAGAGAATGACATGGCAGAGGGCCTTCAAATATGACCAGAATATTTGGATAGCATTGTGCACTGGATGACATGCATAAACCCAGCTCAGGAAAAATAGCATTTCCTTTGTACCATAAAATGGACACACAGTCAGATCCTAACATCTCTATGACTTCTAACTACACCTTTACAGACATGAGTTTTTTTGGTATCAGCAAAACAATGTCAGGGTGACAGTGTGATGTAGTGGTTAGAGTGTTGGACTAGGACATGAGACATCAGGGTTCAAGTCCTCACTCAACCATGAAGCTCACTGGGTGACCTTGGGCCAGTCACTACCTCTCAGCCTAACCAACCTCACAGGGCTGTTGTAGGGATTAAATGAGGAGGGGGAGAACCCTGTACACCACCTTGAGTTCCTTGGACACAAAGGTAGGATATAAATGCTATAAATAAATATATCTACCATAGCCCACAAAATAAAAAATGTATTATAATGCCTCTGCACAAAAGTCTCAATTTCCCCCCTCTAGTGATTAAAATGAAGGGGTGTTTTGTGTGGGAGAAGAGTGGCTTTGCAGGAGGGAAAAGGTTATTGGATGTGACCTCCAGATTTTCACATGCAAATGTGTGACCATCTCTGGTTGCTGGTGATAATTACAGTCATCTGCATCGGCAACCCCAAGGTACTCTGCACAGCGATAGCTAGGAAGTTGCACCACCATGGCCTTTTCCTCTTGCAGCAAGTACATTCAGTGGCGACAACCTCTCCTCTCTCCTCCTCCTCCTCTCCTGAACCCGTTTCTCTTGCTCCCCACACTGTTTTCCCTCTCCCTTTCCCTATAACAGCTGGTTAAAATTATGCTGGAATTTTGTTTTTCTGTCAAGTGAATTTGGATGTGGTAAATCCTTTCCTGCCATCGCCATGGGCTTCCAATGAACATTCAGGCTGTGTGCAATATACATGATTTAAGGAAGGTGCTCCGGGTGGGGCTGTTTCTGAGTCAGAGGCTGAACTGCCAAGAGGGTCTTGCTGGCTTGCAGTCAAGTGGGGCCTTCCAAGCAAGCTGGGGTCGACCCATGGCAGGAGGTCTGAGGGTGGGGGTGGAGTGGGAGAGTCCCAGAGGCCATGGCAGTGTCTGCTTCAGTGACTCTCTTTGCAAAGATGAAAGAGAAGACAGAGCACCTCAGAGCAGGCAGGATTCCAGTCCTTTGCCTTGGGAGAACACAGTAGCAACAGGAAAAATCTTCCTGCAGAGCCAAACCAATGGAAAACCTCAGCACACAGAGGGCAAAAGACACACACTTTACTCCACAAGAAGAAAGAGCTAAGCCACCTTGGATTTAATTCATGATCATTACACACACACACACACACACACACACACACACACAGTGAATTCCCTCACTCACTATTTATTCCCCAAATCCCAAATGTTTTCCTTTCTGAATCCCAACTATGCTAGACAGAAAACTCAACTGGCACCAGATGATCATCCCCTAGTGCTAAACTGAAGTGCTCAGTTGCCATGTTTGCAGGATGCAAAATCCGGAAGGGCTTATATGATCTTTTGAGTGGTGGCACAAATCAGGCAAAGGGTGGTAATTACGTTACAGTAGTAGTGATAATGATACTGGGAGGTACATCACTCCCTTCCCGCAATAAGGTTTCGGGTGTGTGTGTGTTCTATTCTTGTACTACTCTGAGTAGACCCAGTGAAAACAATGGATATAACTAGTTCACACTCATAATTTCAGCAGGTGCACCCCAAGTAAAACTTAGTTGGATACAAGTGAGAGCGAACGTGAAGAACCACTGCTCTCACTCTGATTTGGCTTTCATGATGGGTGTTGCGTAATGATGTGAAATCATCACGAAGTCAAAGCTCAGGTTATCATGTTTCCCATCTTTACTTAGGAGCTTTGCACTTGTATGTGGGGGTGGTGGGGGAACAATGCCTACCAGCAACTGGGAGAGAAACAGAAGCTGAATGAGGGTTCTGGTGATTTTACAAAATAAATTCCTTCCTGGATCATCCATTCTTGGGGGGTAGAGGGTGGAGTTCTGTGAAGAACTTTCTACTGAGCTGCCTTATACAAGGATCCATCTCACTTAGTAGTTCTGTGCTTAGTAGTACTTGGACTACTAAGGGGGGATGAACTAGGTAACTCTTTGGGTCCCTTCCAACTCTACATTTCTATGATTCAAGACCAACTGGCAATGGCTCTTCAGGGTCTCAGGAAAGGGTATATTCCAGATTTGCCTGGAGATATCAGGGATTGTACCTGAGAGCAAAGTAGTCCACTTGCACTGAGCTATACTACTACTACTACTACTACTACTACTACTACCATCATCATCTTATTAGTCACTCACTACAAAAATATTTCATAATTGAATTACAAAAAGGCCAAAGGTATAGCATTAAAACAATATAATACATTACAATAAAACCATTACAATAATCTAATAAACAGACCAAGCAAAACAGGAAACCTTCAGCAGAAGAAAATAGTTTGCAATTAATATACTTATTGCTGCAACCGGGTGGGGCGGGGAGGCGTGTAGTATGCTAACTTTGCTTTGAGAGGTGAGTCATTTCTTGAGAACAACAGTGGATCAATTACTGTAATGCCCACTGCCCAGGAGTGCATTATTCTCCAGAAGCTCTGGATCATCTCTTAGAAGAGTTATCACAAAGAAGAGTATCACGGCTTGTGCTACTTTTAGAAGAGTAGCACATCCCCAGGTGTGCTAGTGGACAACTGAATGTGTTGGTCAGTGCCTCAAGAGCCACATTCTCATTTACTGAGATATTCCTGTTCTGGATCTAACACACGCAAACACACACACTCCAAAAATATTCCAAAATATTTATCATCATATACATATATACATAAAAACAGAAAGTTCATTCTTGACTTCCCACCCTTCCTTTCCTTGCTATTAATATTTTATTGAATTTTTTTCAATGATGAAGAAATAAAGTGATACAAAAAAAGAAAAGAAGAAAAGAAAAATAAAAGGCACCAAAATGTGAAAACAGCATATGAATATATATGGAAAATACCCTAACCCATACATTCTTTTATAAATTTCATATTATTATCCTTATTGTCATATCTATCCGAGGCTACATCTGTAAGCAGTCCGTTCAAAAGTTGCAAGTGTTATTGTATTGTCAATCCATTTATTAAAGGGGATTATATCTTTCCTCTTCCAGTTCATCAATATCAGTCTCTTGGCTACCATTAGAACATGTAGAATACATTTTTGTTATCCCATTGTTAACTTTCATATACAGTCATACCTCGGGTTACAGACGCTTCAGGTTGCGTTTTTTCAGGTTATGCACCCACCGAAACCTGGAAGTACTGGAAAGGGTTACTTCCGGGTTTCGGCGGTCGTGCATGCGTAGAAACGCTAAATCGCGCTTTGCACATGCACAGAAGCACCAAATCGCAACCCGCGTGCGCACAGATGCGTCGCTGCGAGTTGCGAATGCTGCAGGTTGCGAATGTGCATCCCGCACGGATCACATTCGCAACCCAAGTGTCCACTGTAATACAGTGGTCCCTTGGGTTAAGTACTTAATTCGTTCCGGAGGTCCGTAGTTAACCTGAAACAGTTCTTAACCTGAAGCACCACTTTAGCTAATGGGGCCTCCTGCTGCCGCTGCACCGCCGGAGCACGATTTCTGTTCTCATCCTGAAGCAAAGTTCTTAACCCGAGGTACTATTTCAGGGTTAGCGGAGTCTGTAACCTGAAGCATATGCAACCCGAGGTAACACTGTATATAGTTCCGAATAATGTTCTCTGCTGAAAATTTCAGCTTTCTATGAATGGTCAGAATTACACCCCTCCTTTCCTGATGTTTGTTTTTTACTTCATTTTATAATCTATTTTTCGACACATATGATTTTATTATCTAAACTTTACTATCATTGGTTCTTTCAGTGATCCACTGCTTCTGTTTCAAATCTGGCCTGTGACTTCATGTATGTGCGATACTTTGATAAACAATCCTTTAATGGTCTCCGTTCCTCCTTAAACACTTTGTCATTATGTCCTCTTAATTTGGCAGTTAATTTCGCCATTTCAGCATGAGTCCATCAGTTTCATAAGCCATTTCTCCTTTGTTGGTAACCCTGCCACTTCCCATTATGCATTTATATAAAGTTCTAGCTGCTGTTGTCACGTACTTAAATAAACTAGTCAGCTCTTTCGGGACTTGCGTCCCCATTATTCCTGACAAAAGGGCTCTAAGGTTCTTTTGTGTGTGTGTTTTTAAGGAATTATCAGTTTAAACATCTTTTTCAATTCATTATGCATCATTTCCCCAAACTGCAGATATAGAGAAGTTTGATGCATAAGATGCATAAGATGCTTCAAGGCCTTAATCTAGGGCTGGGGAACCTGCAGCATTTTATTATTTTATTTTATTATTTTATTTTTTATACCGCCCTTCAACTGAAGATCACAGGGTAGTTCACCATATAAAATACAAAATGCAAACACAAAATACATAAGCAAAACCAAAAGAAACCAATAATCTCCTCTCTCCGACAGACACATTTAAAAGGCCACAAAATGTTAATCAGCCAAATGCTTTCAATGTTGCTGAACTCCCAGCTCCCAACAGGCCCGGCCAGCATGGCCAGCAGTTAGGAATGACGAGAGTTATGACTTCAAAAACATCTCAAGGGCTGCATGTTCCTCTGTCTTCCTTCAGACTTTCTGTGTTTTGCTGATGGAGCATTTTGAGACGTTCATATGGCTTTTGTCTGTATGCAAGGTTATCTTTGGGGTTTAAAGAGTGGTTTGCATGATTTTAAAAGGACAATGGAGGGGAGAGTGCCTTAAAAAAATATATGACAGCCAATTGGTACAGTGCAATACTATACATGTCTATTCAGAAGTATGTCCCATTGAGTCCAAGCAGACCTGAGGCATGTTAATTATTTAAATAAACCTGCATTATAGGTTGTTGTTATTGCAGAGGGAGAAGGAGAGAGAGGGAGATGTTTCATTTAAAGGCACTGCCATAGCAGAGGCAAGGGATGAACTGCCAACCTGCTAATTCTCAGCTCAGTCACTTAGAATTTATCCACACTTACCCCCGCCCCCAACTCTTTAAAGCTGAATTGGAGCAAATGGCAACCCTCGCCAAACCGAAATTGCTATTTGCTGCACTTCAGCTTTAAAGAGCGGGTTTTCACAGGCAAAACTTTGGCACAGTGCTTTAAAGCACAGACCTGTGAGCAGAACAAAAGGTAAATGTAAACCCTTAGCTGTGCACTTCCACCATGATTTAATATGGGTACGATATTAACCCCTACACTAGATGGTAAGAAATAACTAACCATGCCCAGCTGAGCCAAAGCTGCTCCTTTAAGTTCAAGTGTCAAAGCTGAGACATTTATCAGTGAGTAAAGAAAAAAAGAGCCAGGGGAAATACACATGGGCATGTATACACCTGCTGTTTAGCAAATCCTCAGAGCCAAAAACAGAAGTTGCTCAACCCTGGAGGCACTTAAGAGGTCGCCTAATAGCAAGTCAGATTATTTGTCCATCTATCCTGAACTGTTTACTCTGGCACCATCTCTCCTGGGTCTCAGACAAGAGTCCTTTCCCTTCAAGCTGCTACCTGATCCTTTTAATAGGAGATGCCAGAGACTGAACCTGGAGCTTTCTGTACACAAAATACATCTGCTGTACCACTGAGCTGTCATCCCATCACGCCATCCAGCATTGTCTGCCAGCAGTTGTCAAAGGGCTCAGACAGGGGTCTCTTACATCCCTGCAACCCAGCAACCATTTGAAGGTGTCTCTGGATCATCACTATTTTGCAGGAAGTGTTCAAGTGCATACCTTATACTGTATTTACTCAAATGTAATGCACTTTTGGCCACCTTTACATTCACCAGCAAATACTTTTTTGGTTTCAAGGTTTTGAAAATTGAGGTGCGCATTGGATTCGATGGAGCATTAGATTCATGTAAATACGGTATGCATGTTTGCACAATTAAAGTATATTATAAGTGTTCTGTCACCCTGGTGCAACAAATCCACTTAAAACAAATAACAGGCTTTATTCAGTGAGGAAAGTGGTGCAGAAATCCACTGAAGTGTGGGATGAATAAATGAACAAATGATTAATGGGAAGGTATATATAACACCACCACCCCAGCAAATCAGGATCAATGCTTTTTATCATATAACCACCCCTTACAAAATCAAAACTAATTCTCAATGAAGACTGGACACATGTCTAATCTATGCGTAAGCTTTGTGCAAGCAAATTAGGATGGATGCTGAATGAATAAGTTGTTGTTGTGTTAGTTGCTTTACTTTGTCGAAGGAAGCCTACAGCGACTTACAAGCAAGCAACCAAAAAACCCCACATAGATACATTAAACTAAGCCATGACGGGGCATTAAAAATGTCTCCTCCACTTCTAAAAGGCCACAGACAGTTAAAGGCCAAAGACCTGGTTATAAACTTTCTCTGCCTTTTGGCTAAGATCAAGTGCTCTAGAGGAAAGTTGTTTTTTTCCTGGGGAGAAAACAGCCACTGCTGAAAAGGTCAGTTCTTGTGCCCTCCAAGCCTCTTGTGCAGGGTGAACATGAAGAATGCCCTCGGATGGTGATTGAAGGGTCCCATGTCAGTTCATATGGGGAGAGGCAGTCCTTGAGCTGTTGTCTGAAGGAACCATAAACTGAATTGGAGACTAGGGGCCTTTTGCATGAAAAGCATGCTTTCCATCATTGCGGCTCCTCTCTCTACTTCAGGGAGAATGATGGAGAATGCCAGGGAAGGGAATATAACCCCCACCCAACCAAGCTGCGTTATTCAGTGGGCACTACAACACATTGGAACCCGTCCTCAAGTCTGTTTCCTTAATGTGCTGCTAGAATCATCCTTGATGCATCAACACCCCTGCAACCAGGCTCTGGTTCTATTGCCTGCTACTCTTCCAGATCCGAACAGCAAATGTGTGTCCTTGAGTGATCCTCCCTCCTCCTCAAGCCCCCGGCCCCACCTCATTTTCAAAGCAGCCAAAGAAAACCAACGTGCTATATTTGTTTTCTCAAGACACGGCCAGGAATTATTCCAGTAAGACTCGGCTTGGCTTAAAGAAGCTCTGTCTGTGTGTGTGTCTCTAAGCCTGCCTTTGGCAGGGGGGCTGGTGTGCTGTCTTGGATGTGGATGCTGGGGAGTTGGGCTTAAAAGTTATTGAGAAGGAGACACAGAAAGGCAGGTAGGAACCCGGGGGGCAGGGATGCAGACTGAGAGAGGAAGGGAACTTCTTGCGATTCACCAGATGAGGTCTGTGCTACTCCTTTTTGGTTCCAGGGACCATCTTCATTTCTTATACAGCCGTTATGTGAAACAAGCTGTTGTTTGTTTTGTTTTTGGAGGTGGGCCTTTATGGTGGAAAATGAGTGGAGGGTAGGTGTGTGCTTAACCATTTTGTTTATATCCTGGCTTTTTATACCCCATCATGGAACCCAAGGGAAATCCCCAGGCAGTCACACATCCAGGCACTGACCAGATCCAGAACCCCTTAGCTTTAGTGAGGTAGAAGCCTCACGTGCCTCTACACCATACCCTGGTATTATACAGTAATTATCAAAGCAGTAACTACTAAATGAACTGTGGATAAGAACAATAAGGAGTTTGGTCTGCAATAAGCATAAATTGTTCTGAAAATCTCAGATAGAGACCATATTTGTAAAAAAATACTGCTTTATCATTCCATGTTCTTTTATTAAAATCTGAGAAAGTCCAGATGGTGTAACTCAAGCACTGGGAGACACCTCTGGAATGTGGCTTGTTAAAACACACTTTGGCAAATGTTTGAGAATATTCTTTTTAAGGAGGCTGAATGGGACACTGACCCACCAACCTCAGCCTGCCCTCACCCAGTCCCCACCTGTCTGCCTCATTGCTTACAATCAGTCCAGAGGACTCCCTGTCACCTTCCTCTTCTTTAGACTCAGTGTTCCCTTTGTAGAACTCAGCAGGGAGGAGCATGGTGGCAGAACTAGAATCAGTTGGCTCTGCCTGTTACTGGTTCTGGCTCCACCAAATGTTGTGTATCGGTGGGCACCAGCCAACATGGAACCAGAATGCCTTCCACGTGACCTCACCAATCCAAAAGCACAGGGAGTTCACCAGGCAGAGTAAAGTGTCTGTCTTCAAGACAGAGGGCGGGTCCTTTCAGACAGACTATTCCTTCAAAAGAGGGAAGAGCTCAGCAGAGATGGGCTGGAGGCAAAGGCTTCAAAGGCCTCAGTTCATCTTGGAGTCCCTGGGGGGAAGCAGTGGGGCAAGCGGAAGTGTGGATGAGCCCTAAGTTGCCTACTTGGAACTCTCTGTGGTGCTGAAACAACCACCCTGACTGTCCTTCAGACCAGAGCAGGGCATTCATTCACCAGCCTGATTGGTTCCTGTGCTAGGTCACAGAGGAAGAAAAGACCCTTCTTCTGAAACCAGCATGGAATATTGTAGGAATGTAGAAGATGGGAGGAGTGAATTGCCTCTCATTTTAATCCACTTGGTAGAAAGGTTTTTCTTTTCTCTTTTAGTAGCCTGCTGAGTTCCATACATCACCTCCTCCACAGCCAGCATGGAAACTCTAAGCAGGCTAGTAAGGGTGGTGTGCGTGTGTTTTGCAGGTTTTGTGGGACTGTTTACAAGGTTGGGTTGAATCATTTAAACATTGCAGTCCTACATATTTTTATTTATATCTATGACACTGTCAGAACCTACCAAATGTAAGGATTTCCAGGCAAATCAAAACTTGGATCCCACCCCCTCTTCTTATTTGTTTAAATTTCATTTGTATTTCTGTCCTATTCAAAGCATTATTGAAGATCCTGTTTCTGTTCTGCACTGATGTGTGTCTATATGGTGGAAGAATGGGTGGACAGACACAGAAATTATAAAAAAAGAAAGAAAAAGCTTCTGATCATGAGCTTATTAGTTGAAGGATACAAGGGAAACAGTCGCCCATTTAAGTCCCTCACTAGGACTTTGCTCCTGTGAAAATATGGGGATGTAATTCATGGATTCCCAAAGCAAAGTTACATAAGAACATAGAGCTAGGCTGCATTTGTAACAGTGGAGGTCTGGATTGCAATCTGATCCTGGTTTTGCCAAAAAGTTTGGAAATGGGTGGTGGTAGGATTCTGAGCTTTCTTTCAGGTTCATCCAGAGTCTGGATTCCAGAGTGGTGGGGGCCCCACCCAGTTCCAAACACACAGAACACAATCTGGTATGCTCTGAATTTGGCTGGAGCAAAACGCTTGGTGATCTGCTCCTGGCCTTTGGCTCAGTGCATGCTGGCAACTCTCCTTGTCCAAAGGGTTGCCTCCTGAGGATGGTGTTTTGGGGTGGAGGTGGGGCCACAGAGAAAGAGATGCAGACGCCAGATTGTTTCGCTTGTTAACTTAAGAATGTATGCAAATTTCATTTCCCCACTGTCAAAAATCTCTGTGCGCTCTCCAGCTAATAAGCCCTGGGCCCATTAGCATGCAGACTGAGCACTTTTGGCACTGGTAGCAAAAACAAGAAATGACTCCACCCTGCCAGATCTGTGTCTTTCTCTCAACATCCCCTTTCCTGGACATGGGCTCACCATTTAGAAGAGAGAAAGTCCCAGCAGTGCTAAGCAAAGTTGGGTCACTACCAGGTCTTATTTGCACAAATTGTGTTTTCCAAATTAGCATTCTCCGCAACATTCATATTCTTCAACACTACTGACATAAGCAGAGGTTTCCAAAGGCAGAAGATATAGGGCACCCACGCACCCACCCACCTAACTCACCAAACAGCATTCTCAGGGCTGGGCCCTAAGTCACTGCCAAGTGAAGACTAAGAACTGATAATTAAAAATTATGAGGAACGTGTCGTGACTGTTTCCTAGGCAAATCACAGAATGAACAGCAAGACTTTATAAGTCCTTTTGGTCAAGAGGAGGCAATATCCAGGTTGGAGGAAGAGAGAGACACTGGAGTCAAGGGACTCTGCAACCTGTATAGTTCAGAGGCAGATTTAGGAGAGTGTAACTGGTTTGCCTGCATTAGGCACCAAGCCAAGAGGGCGTCACAAGGGGCATTGCAGCAGTGAGGTAGACTGGAAGGTGAGAGGCGGGTGTGTGTGCTAAATGCCAAACGGGGTGCCATCAAAACTGGAAAGCCCAAGTCCGTTATTGTATTGTGTTTGTGCCTAAACACACCCGGGAGGGAGGGCATAGTGCACAGCATGGGTGGATGAATCAGCCTCTTTCCAGCACATGCCAGTTTCACATGTGTTCTGCCCCAGTGTTCTGAAGCAGAGATTTGTACAACAAAAAATCTCAATGTACACATTTCTAAATATATTCTATTCTAAAATGCAATTTCTTTTGCAGTGGGTGGTATTTATTTGTTTGTTTGTTTATTCTGAAGCAGAGATTTGTACAACAAAAAATCATGGAAGATAATTACATAAAAAATCATCCGAAAGATAATTACATTCTCACCTGTGTATTGTTAGAACGGGAGATGTAAATTAGGTAACTTCTACTGAAAATGTAGGCCGTACAAAATCCTCTTCCACTGCTAGTACTCAGATCCAGAAGTTCACAGGCTCTAAGCCTGGAGGCTCCTGATGAGCATGTCATGGTTTGTCTGACAGCAGAATCAAAGTAAATGCTAACAGGGCTATCTCAGTGATTTAAAGTTCCTCATAGCAACTACAGCTTAAAGGGACATGAGTTTTTGTTATCACACTTGCAGGAGTGAGCAGAAAGAGCACTGGAGTCTTACAATTCCAGATCTCAATGTCCATGTGAAAACAGCAGTGGTATGATTTCCATGACCATGCTGGCTACAGATGTCAGTCACAGAACTTCAGGTTGAAAAGGCTTGCTGTGACTATACTATGGCTTTCAAATTAAGGTCTGTTGTTGTTGTTGTTGTTGTTGTTGTTTCGTATCCAACAAATTTCTTCTGAGAGTACACCTATTGGTATTTATGGACCTAAGACAGCAATGTTTATTACGGTAACTTCAATGGGTATCCTATGAATACGACCAGTGTTGGATACAACCCAACATTTATTTGTCACTTTTTTACACAAAAGTGTCTCAGAATGACAGATTTAACTCAACCCAGACATTAAGAAATCTTAACCTATTTGAAAATAATTACATTAAATTGTCGAAAGAGGTTAAGAAAGACTTGGAGATATGGGGAAGGAAACTCTCCATGTTTAGTAGAATTTCAGCCATCAAAATGAATATACCGTATTTTTCGCTCGATAACACGCACCTGACCATAACACGCACATAGTTTTTAGAGGAGGAAAACAAGAAAAAAAAATTCTGAATGAAACAGGAGCCAGTGTGGTGTAGTGGTTAAGAGTGGTAGTCATGTAATCTGGGGAACCGGGTTCGTGTCTCCGCTCCTCCACATGCAGCTGCTGGGTGACCTTGGGCCAGTCACACTTCTCTGAAGTCTCTCAGCCTCACTCACCTCACAGAGTGTTTGTTGTGGGGGAGGAAGGGAAAGGAGATTGTTAGCCGCTTTGAGACTCCTGAAGGGGAGTGAAAGGCGGGATATCAAATCCAAAACTCTTCTTCTCTTCTTCTTCAACAGTGGATGTATCATTTTTGTGCTTCATGCTGCGGCCACAGACATGTGATTTGACGGTGAGTTTGGGGTAGCCCAATGCAAAGATCCTGAGGATCCATGTGGATCCATGCTTTGTAACCACGTTTTTGCACCATTGCAGCCCCAGGCAACAGTGGGTGCGTGATTTTTTTGGTGCAGGCTGTAGCCATGGACATGCTATGTGATCTGAGGGTGAATTTGGGGTGACCCAATGCAAAGATCCTGAGGATCCATCTGGATCCATGCTTTGTAACCACGTTTTTGTACCATTGCAGCCCCAGGCAACAGTGGGTGCGTGATTTTTTTGGTGCAGGCTGTAGCCATGGACATGCTATGTGATCTGATGGTGAATTTGGGGTGACCCAATGCAAAGATCCTGAGGATCCATGTGGATCCGTGCTTTGTAACCATGTTTTTGCAGCATTGCAGCCCTGTTTTTGCATCAGATCATTGCTATGTGATCTGATGGTGAATTTGGGGTGACTCAATGCAAAGATCCTGAGGATCCATGTGGATCCGTGATTGGAACCACGTTTTAAGTAGGGAGGGAAGGAAAAACATAGAAGCGACAAGGAGAGGGGTGTGCAGAGAAGCAGCTGGCTAAGAATGCAGGAGAGGGGTTTTACCGGAGGGAGGAAAGGAAGGCAAAAGTCCCCCCCCCACAAGCCAACCAGCTCTCTCTCTCCCCCCCCCCCCAACCTGCATGTTGCCTTCGAGTCCCAGACGCACGGAGAGGAATCTGTTTTCCACTCTGCTTGCCTGGAGGGGAGGGGTTTTCTCTGCTCTTTGTTCCGTCTGAGCAAACACAGTAAGGAAACAGAAGCGGGTGGGCAGTAAGACCCTGAGGCAGAATGCAGGAAAGCCGCAGCTTCCTCTTTCCTCCCTTCTCCGGACGATTTGATATTTGCCTGATTTTTGCCTTCACTCACGCTTCTCAGCTCCAGGGACCACACATTCGCTCTATAACACGCACAGACATTTCCCCTTACTTTTTAGGAGAAAAAATCTGCGTGTAATAGAGGGAAAAATACGGTACTCCCCAGGATGTTATTTTTATTCCATTCAATCCAGATTGTAAATAATAATAATAATTAATAATAATAATAATAATAATAATAACAACAACAACAATAATAAAATATTCTGTTGGAAGAATATTATTTATACGGTGGGGGAACGACAACAACAACAGCAACAACAAGGAAGAAGGTGTGGGCGAAAATATGTATCAGGAAAAAGGCAGGAATAAAAATCTACATTGGAAACAAGGGGGTGGGTGAAGATCAGATTCAGGAACAAGTGGGGGGGGGGGAATCAAATTAACCTTACCTGACCTCAGTGGTGTAGCGTGGGGGGTGCAGGGCGGGCCGGCCGCACCGGGCACAACATCTGGGGGTTAGGGTTAGGGGGCACAAATCCACAGGTTAGGGGGTGCAAATTACTTGCCTTGCCCCGGGTTCTGACAACCCACGCTACGCCACTGCCTGACCTTTGAAGCAGTAATCAAAGGCCACAGTGGAGGTGAGGGAAGGGGCCCACTCTGAATCATACTGGGCAGAGCCCAGGAGACCCCACTTGGCAGCTTCTGCCATTTCTTCCCTAAGGGAGGGGGGGATCATCAGTGCTTCCTATTCACCCAGAGGCCACCGCAGAGGCAGCACTGGGGGGCTGCTGAGGAGAAGGTTGCCCCGGGTCCAAATGAAGCATGCTGCAGTTGTTGCTGTCACTTACGGGGTAGATCTTACCTGTGGATCTTGCCACCTGAGCTCACACATTGCTCATGGGTGGGCCAGCCCTGCTGAAGCAGGAGAGGGGGCACTGAATAGAATGAACTATACAAAGAGACAGGGACACGGGTGGTGCTGTGGTCTAAACCACTGAGCCAATCAGGCTTCCCGATCAGTAGGTCAGCGGTTTGAATCCCCGCAATGGGGTGAGCTCCTGTTGCTCAGTCCCAGCTCCTGCCAACCTAGCAGTTTGAAAGCACCCCAAAAGTGCAAGTGGATCAATAGGTACCACTCCGGGTAGAAAGGTAAACGGTGTTTCCGTGCACTGCTCTGGTTTTGCCAGAAGCGGCTTAGTTATGCTGGCCACATGACCCGGAAAAATTGTCTGTGGACAAACATCGGCTCCCTTGGCCAGTAAAGCGATATGAGCGCTGCAACCCCAGAGTCGTTCGTGACTGGACTTAACTGTCAGGGGTCCTTTACCTTTACCTTTTATACAAAGAGACACAGGATGGGCCTCCTAAATCTTTTTTTTTAATAAAA
Organism: Podarcis filfolensis; assembly: GCF_964270895.1. Classification (NCBI taxonomy): domain Eukaryota; kingdom Metazoa; phylum Chordata; class Lepidosauria; order Squamata; family Lacertidae; genus Podarcis; species Podarcis filfolensis. The sequence goes on from NC_139617.1 coordinate 43,228,525, forward strand.
TATTTATTGAGATTTTACAAAAACATAGGTTTAGAAAATACAAAGAGAAACATAGTAAAAGAAAAAGATAAAAAAACATACAAAAATTCATAAAAAATAATAAAAATAAAAATAAAAATACAAGATACAAAAAAAACCAGATAGATAAAAAAGAATTAAAAATAAATCCATTTTTTATAACTTTAAATTCTTTAGCTTGTTTCTTTCACCTCCTCACACCTCCCCTTTTTGTATTCCCATTTAAGTAATCAAGTCAGCAAATCCTTACCCTCTTTCGTTTATCTTAACTCTATATCTTAACATATTGTACCTCTATATTTTCATCCTTTATCAATTCATTTTTGCATATTCTCATAACTTTGTTGCTAATGCCACTTATTCTCAATCCAACATCATTTTTAACATTCATTAATTTTACAGTGTTTCTGAAGATAGTCTTTAAATTTCTTCCAGTCTTCTTCCACCAACTCTTCTCCCAGGTCTCGGATTCTGCCAGTCATTTCCGCTAATTCCATATAGTCCATCACCTTCATCTGCCACTCTTCCAGGGTGGGTAAATCTTGTGTCTTCCAATACTTTGCAATCAGTATTCTTGCTGCTGTTGTTGCATACATAAAGAAAGTTCTGTCCTTCTTTAGCACCAATTGGCCGACTATGCCCAGGAGAAAGGCCTCTGGTTTCTTCAGGAAGGTATATTTAAATACCTTTTTCATTTCATTATAGATCATCTCCCAGAAAGCCTTAATCTTTGGGCACATCCACCAAAGGTGAAAGAATGTACCTTCATTTTCTTTACATTTCCAGCATTTGTTATCGGGCAAATGATATATTTTTGCAAGCTTGACTGGTGTCATGTACCACCTGTATATCATTTTCATAATATTCTCTCTTAAGGCATTACATGCCGTAAATTTCATACCGGTGGTCCACAACTGTTCCCAGTCCGCAAACATAATGTTATGACCAATATCTTGTGCCCATTTAATCATAGCAGATTTAACCGTTTCATCCTGCATATTCCATTTCAACAGCAAGTTATACATTCTTGAAAGTATCTTAGTTTTGGGATCTAACAATTCTGTTTCCAATTTTGATTTTTCCACCTGGAAGCCAATTTTTTTGTCCAAGTTATAGGCCTCTCTTATTTGATAATAATGAAGCCAGTCTCGCACTTTATCTTTTAATTTCTCAAAACTCTGCAATTTCAATTTCTCTCCTTCTTGTTCCAAAATTTCCCAATATTTCGGCCATTTGGCCTCCATATTGAGCTTTTTCTGAGCCTTCGCTTCCATTGGTGACAACCACCTTGGGGTTTTATTTTCCAATAAGTCTTTGTATCTTATCCAGACATTAAACAATGCTTTCCTGACAATATGGTTTTTAAATGCTTTATGTGCTTTAACCTTGTCATACCACAAATATGCATGCCACCCAAAAACGTTGTTAAAACCTTCTAAGTCCAAAATGTCCGTGTTCTCAAGAAGCAGCCAGTCTTTCAACCAGCAGAATGCTGCTGATTCATAGTAAAGTTTAAGGTCTGGCAGGGCAAATCCGCCTCTTTCCTTTGCATCAGTTAGTATTTTAAATTTTATTCTGGGCTTCTTGCCCTGCCAGACAAATCTAGAAATATCTCTCTGCCACTTCTTGAAACAGTCCATCCTGTCCAAAATTTGCAATGATTGAAATAAAAATAACATTTTTGGCAATACATTCATCTTTATAGCTGCAATTCGACCCAACAAGGAAAGCTTCAAATTTGACCATATTTCTAAGTCTTTTTTCACTTCTGTCCAACATTTCTCATAGTTATCTTTAAATAAGTTTAAGTTCTTAGAAGTCATATTAACCCCCAAATATTTTACTTTCTTAGCTAATGTTAAACCAGTCTCCTTCTGAAACCTCTCTTTCTCAATCGGTGTTAAATTTTTCTCAAGTACTTTAGTTTTTGACTTGTTCAGTTTAAATCCTGCCACATGACCAAATTCTTGAATCAGTTCTAATACTCTTTTCATACTAGATTCTGGCTCCTGTAACGTCAAAACTAGGTCATCTGCAAAAGCTTTCAATTTGTATTGTTTGGCTCCGACCTGAATACCCTGAATCAGACGGTCCCTTCTAATCATATTTAACAGAACCTCCAGGACCGAAATAAAGAGCAATGGGGAAATTGGGCAGCCTTGTTGTGTCCCTTTCTCTATCTTAAATTCCTCTGTCATCACATTATTAACTATTAGCTTAGCCTTTTGTTCTGAATAAATTGCACTTATACCATTTTCAAACCCTTGACCCACCCCCATCCCCCATCCCCATCCCCATGAAGATTTTTCTTCATGAAATTCCAAGAAATATTGTCAAAGGCTTTCTCCGCATCTATAAAAATTAAAACTGCTTTAGTATTAATGTTCACTTGCAACTTCTCCAATATGTTAATTATGTTCCTCGTATTGTCAGACAAGTGTCTACCTGGAAGAAAGCCAGCTTGGTCCTTATGTATCTCTTCCACAAATACTTTTTTTAATCTATTAGCCAAAATATCAGCAAAAATTTTGTAATCCACATTAAGCAGGGATATGGGGCGGTAGTTCTTAAGTTGTGTCTTCTCAGACTCCGTTTTCGGTATAAGTGTAATGTAGGCTTCCTTCCACGACTCTGGCGCTTTTTCCCCCTCCAAAATTTCATTACAAACCTCCTTCAGTGGCTGAATTAACCAATCTTTCAAAGATCTATAATATTTTGAGGTTAAGCCATCCGGCCCTGGAGATTTACCCAACTGCATATTCTGAATGGCACCTTCTATCTCCTGTTCTGTGATTTTATAATTCAGCATTATCTTATTTTCTTGAGAGATTTTTTGTAATCCATTTGTTTTTAAAAATTGGTCTATATCAAACTCTTTCTGTGGCCCTTGTGTATATAGCTCTTTAAAATACCAATGGAAGCATTTTCTAATTTCCACTGGATTCTGAATGTTCTTTCCTTCCACTTCCAAATTAGTGATAGGCCACCAAATCTCCGTAGTTAGTTCTAAGATCCAATAAGTATTTCGGAATATCCTTGAATATTTCCACTCTTGAATCGTTTATTTCCAAGGTCTTCTGGAAGTGCAGGCTCAATATTTTATCTCTCTCTTCTTTCGTTCGGAGGGTAACCAAACAGTCTCTCGCTCTATTCTTTCTCCCTCCTCTTCCAAGTCTAAAGGCAGTTACTATCTTGAAGTCTTGCTTAGCATCCAAATTCCAAAATTCTGTGAATTCCTTCGTAAGAAAGTCACTCAAACTGTCTTTTTCCAATTCAGGGACCGCCCTGATTCTCAGATTAATCTGTTTTTCCTTAAGTTCAATCATAGACAGGAGCGACCGGTGGTCCTTAAGCTCTTTGCATATAGGTGGAATCTTTTCCTCTACCGCCAGCACTTTTTCCTTTGCTTCCTCAACTGCCTTTTGGTTCGAAGCGGATTCTTGCAACAGTCTTTCAATAGCTTCTGTATTTGAGTTCACCTTCTGCCCCAAATTGTTAATGCTAGTAGTATTTTGGTCAATTTTAGTAGTCGCTTCAGTGACTTGGTTACTTAATTTTTCCAAACTTTCAAAAATTTTATTTAATACTGAAGTGAATCCCTCTTCAGTAGCCATTCTTTTAGGCCCAGCTTGTGCAGGATCTTTCCCTTGTACAGAGTCTTTCCCTTGTGATGCAGAAGGGGCAGATACAGATGCAGAGGCAGATACGGATGCTCTATGCTGCTGCGTTACAGTAGTCTGCTGCTGTCTAACCTTTCCCGATCTTGTTGTCTTTTCCTGAAGCAAGTCTGCCATGCCACTTTATCTAGGAATCTGGAAGTCAAGGTCAATCCCACGGTCAAAACTTGTTTTGCTATGAAAGTTTCCCAAGCCAGTCGAGAGTGGAAAATCCCCTGGCTAGTTGCAACAATTTCAAAGTTCCTCTAGGGGGACACAGCAGCGATCAATAGTGTTACAATAAGGTCTCTCTTCCGATTTTCCAAAGTCCCCCTTTTACAAAAGAGAAAAGCAACAGTTCCAAAATTCAAAGTAACCCTCAGAGTAAAAGTGTCTCACTTGCAGAGTTAACTGTCACAAAGTAACATTGTCCATAAATAGTGCGATTCTCAGTACAACAATTTTATTAGTCTGGCAGTCCGTTCCCAAGGATTAAGTGGTGGTCTTTTACTCCTTTTTCCTCCACTTTTCTTGCAGGCAACATATATTTTCTCCTCTTCCCTCCCCTCTCCTGCAATTCAAGGAGGGAAATCTTTTAATTTGACGTTAGGATTTAAGTCCTTTTAAACCCAGCTCTCCAGCGTTTGCTTAATCACTCTTTGCTTTGATCTATATACAGAAAGGAAGGCGGACTTCCTGTTTGCGCCTTCCCGTTTCAGTGCCAAATTAATCCTCTTTTTCTTGAATCCCCGGGTCTTTGAACTTGACCTACTCACGGGTAGTTGTTTGTTAGCCGAATTGTCCCAGGAAAAAGGTCAGCGCTCTCCGGCAACGGCTGTGCGGCTTCGCTCCACGGAAGAAGCAGTTGGCTCTCAGCACCATGCCTGTCTCCCCATTTCGCTCCGGGACCCCTTACGGGGTTCCTTCGCAGTTAGGGGGGGCGCCAAAGGTGCCCGCTGAGTCCCACGAACACAGGCTTCTCCCGCCTGTAGTTTCCTAAAGGGTCCCCGCGTCGCCGTTGCGGTTAGACCCGATTTCCGTGGAGTAATCCCCTCACAGCTGGAGGGAATCCGCCATTACCGATGGCGCCGCTTCCGGAAGTCTGGGCCTCCTAAATCAATGACACAGCTGTGTTCCTCAGATTCTTCTTGTTTTAGGGAAGGTCAAGAAAGCAAAGCAAATTTGTGGGGGAGAGATGGGGGGCAATAGCAAAAGCAAATACAGTGGTGCCTCAGGTTACATACGCTTCAGGTTACAGACTCCGCTAACCCAGAAATAGTACCTCGGGTTAAGAACTTTGCTTCAGGATGAGAACAGAAACCATGCTCCGGCGGCGCGGCGGCAACTGGAGGCCCCATTAGCTAAAGTGGTGCTTCAGGGTAAGAACAGTTTCAGGTTAAGAACGGACCTCTGGAATGAATTAAGTACTTAACCCGAGGTACCACTGTATACAAGCGTCCAAGTCAGCCAGGTTGAAATGAACAAGTCCCATGAAGCACAACGGGGTTTACTCCTCCTAGGTAAGTTGCAACCAAAGTGAGCTCATCTGCCACCTCTTACTCACCTTAAACCCCACTCCCCTGAATTAGGAATAAGTAAAGGGGGAGGGTGGAACCAGGACACAGAAGAAACAGCAAAAGCTTTTCATTCTGCTGAAGCTCTCAGCAAATATTCTGTCTTCATAAAGGATGGTGCCCTTTGCAAATAGGGCTGGTGGATAGGATGCTGGTGGTAGGATGCTTGGATAGGATCCAAGGGGTCTTAAGCAAAGCCTTTCTCTCTTCACTTCCCTCTGCCCAGCAATACAGGGGAAATAATAACTGATCCACCTTACAATGGTGCTGTAAGGATTATAGTTTTGCTCTTAAGCACCGTTTAAATTGCTGGTGCTATTAATACTTTGCCATGCAACCTGAAAGCACAAAAGTACGCATGTTTACTCAGAAATAAGTTCCACTGTGTTCAATGAGACATACTCCCTAGCAGGTGTGTTTTAAAACTGCAGCCCTAATTTTTGAAATGACTAATTACTATTCCTTAAAGTATATATTTAATATTTTAAATACGGCATGTATAGCTTAACTGAATATGTTGCTGAATTTTAAAAAATGTTTTCTCTGAGTGATTCAGTTTATTAATTTAAATATATTTCACACTTTCACTGTAGGATGTGTTGAGGGTGGCTTACACAATTTTTTTAAAAAAATACATTAAAAACAAAACAGCAACACAATAAAACAATAAAAACAAATCTAGATACAGCAGGTAAAAGTCTAAAAAACAAGGTGTCAATACCTTTTTTTTTTATTTAGTTGCAGGACTTAGGAACAGGCTTCCTGAACCTCGGCTCTCCAGATGTTTTGAGACTACAATTCCCATTATCCCTGACCACTAGTCCCGCTAGCTAGGGATCATGGGAGTTGTAGGCCAAAAACATCTGGAGGGCCGAGGTTGAGGAAGCCTGACTTGGAAGAAAGCTCCCTGAACTCAGTAGACCTTATTCCCAGTTAAGTGGATAAAAGATTGCAGCTCAAGTATTAGTAGAATACTATTCAGATGTGTGGATATTATCAATGACTGGCCTATATTTTTGCTACATTTTGAATCCTGACCTCTGAGCTGTATTACTACATTATTGTCCTGCAACTTCATTTTAATATTTTATACTTAAAAAAAACCCAACAAGAATAATTTGGTAACTTTATTATCAGAGTGCTAGAATTCTCAGCCTCATTGATTTCCTGAAACTATTTGCCCAGGAATAGCTATATCTAATTGCCTAAGTCCAGTAGGTACAGGAAGAGTTACCAAATGTTTGCACACAGTCCATTAAGTTGAATGGGCTACTTAGCAAGTTCATTCATAGTAAATCAGAAGCTGAAATTTGGCTTTGAGTTTACCCTTAGGTGTGAGAGAAGCTATAGGACCACCAACAAGTTGGTTCCTTTCATAATTTCATGGTTCCCGGTTGCAAACATGGTACCCAGCTAGTTACATCCAACTTGTACTTGGGACCTTGACACCAATGAACATGTGTGTGTGTGTGTGTGTGTGTGTGTGTGACAATCACAGCTCCCTGGTGAGGTTCTATAATGCGCTCTGGAGACAGACAGAACCCCTTAGCATTTTACATGCTGCATGAAGAGAACACACACAATGAAACAGCAGGGAACATGACAAGCATGAATGCCATGTCCAGCACGTATCAGCCCTTTGCCAACTTGTTTATTCTGGTGGGACACTGGTATAAATGAATGTGCTTAACAACAGCAGCACCCGTTTTGCCAGTTGAGGCTTTCAAACTTCAAGTATTTACAATCATACTATCTCATGTCTGGCAGAGAGGCGGCTACCAAGGAGCGGATGGACTGCCCACCACTCCAGCAGGATTTAGGACCTATCAACAACACCTTACAACTACACTCACTTCAGCAAGAATCAGCCTTGTGCCTAGAAACAGGGAGAGTGTTAATGGATAGCAGCAGGGACCTCTGGTGCTCTTGCACTGAGCAGCTAAATTGGGAAAGGGAAGACGGAAGTTAGGAAACATGTTCCTCACATGTTCTAATTAGGCCACAGTCACATACGCATTAAGTTACATCCCATTTGGATTACTGTAGCACGCTCTACGGGGGGCTGCCATTGAAAAGGGCTCAGAAATTTCAACAGGCTCAAAGAGCTGCAGCCAGATTGTTGACGGGAGCTGGTTATAGGGAGCAGATGACTCCCTTGTTAGAACAGCTCCACCAGTTACCTGCCTGTTTACAGGTGCAATTCAAAGTGCTATAAAGTCCTACATGGTCCAAGCTATCTGAAAGACCATACAAGCTTGCCTGGGTTTTGAGATCTTCCAGGGAGGCTCTTCTGTCAGTCCCACCATCCTCACAGGCATACCTGCTGAGGACTCAGGAGAGAGCCTTCTCAGTGGCTGCTCCCAGACTTTGTAATGCCTTCCCTGGAGAAGCCAGGCAGGCTCCCTCCTTGTTATCCTCCTGGCAGGTTCTTGTTCCAACAGGTTTTTGAAAACAGACTGCTTTTAATGAAAGGGCTGGCGCCCTGCTATTTTTAATGTAGACATCTGAAGGCAGGCCTCTTTCAGGAAGCTTTTAATGTCTGAGGATGATATTATTTTTCCTGCATTTTTGTTGGAAGCCACCCAGAGTGGCAGAGGCAACCCAGCCAGATGGGTGGAGTATAAGAAATAGATTGTTGTTGTTGTTATTTCTATGTTTTAAACAGATTTTATATATGTGTGTAATTTTATTAATGTTTAGTTGTGTTTTTTAATTATTGCATTTTCTATGTTTTTATCAATTGCTTTTATCTGTAAGGTGCCTTACATCCCATCAGGGGAAAAGGGAGGGTATAAATACATTAACAACCACCACCACAATGTTCCTGTAGTGGAAAAATTCACTACGGTTGTCCCTAAGGCAGCGTGAACTTGCATGTGTGAGTGAAAAATATGCCTGACTCTCCATTTTTGGTTGCAGCAATGCACCATCCATCCCAGTTTGTGTGAATTAGAAGCAGGAATTGTAATGGAAGAGAGGGACGTAGGAAGACGCTTTTGAAGATACTAAGAGCTCATCCAGACTTTCTTTTGTGCTCTGGTTCTAGGAGCAGGTCCATGATTTTGAAGCGCCATGTCTGAACCCCTCCCCTTTTTTTACCCTGGCACTTACCCTGTGAAAACCTGCTGTTTAGCACTGAATTGGAACAAATGACACTTTGAGCTTTCCACAGATTACTGCTTGAGTGGGTTGTCTCAGAGAAGGCACCGGGGCGATAATAATAATTTTTAAAAGTGCTTGAACATGGAGCTTTAAAGCACAGACTTGTACCTAGAAAGCACATATCAAAAGTTAAGTGTGGATGAGCCCTAACTAGCAGTGGCTCTCCAGGGCTTTCAGATGAGGAGTCTCTCCTAATTCTACTTGAAGATGTCAGGAATTGAACTTGGGACTTCTGCATGCAAAGCAGGCACTCTACCACGGAGCTCTGGTCCTTACATTAATGGGAGTATCAGGACTGAGGTGTCCAGCATATTAGGGGTTGGGGGAAGGGGAGAGAAACAAAAGAATATCCCATGGGAGGAGGGGAAATGGGAACAGGATTTAATAATAATAAAAAAAAATATTTATTTATACCCCACCCTCCCTGGTCAGAATCGGGCTCAGGGCGGCTAACACCAATAAAATTACAGTAAAAACATAATAGGGGGGAAAGGGGGGGAGGGAAAAAACACAATTTTAAATACAGGTTAAAATGCAATTTAAAATGCAGCCTCATTTTAAAATAGCTGATAAATCAAGACCATAAGAAAGCTGAGAAAAGAATTATAGCTATAGAAATAGTATTATCCATATCCAAGGAAATGGCAGTACCACTCTATTATGCTTTTGTCCAGTTCTGTGCACCACTAGATGATAGAGAATCTGGAAATCAAGTCTTATGAGGAACAGTTGAGGGAGTTGGGTATGTTTAGTACACTTTTTTTTTAGCAGTGGTTTATGCATTTCAGGGGGTGGGGACAGATGACTCTTAGGGTCCCTTCCAACTCAATTCTTCTAGGATGTCAAGTTTTCAGGGACTTTTGGATAATGGTTTGTTGCAGACATAACTGTGACTATGGTCCATTGATTTCAATGGATCTATTCTGAGTAGAATTTAGTTGGATAAAACCCAACATGCCATTGAGTGGTGGACTTCCCAGGGTAATTCCACCACTCATTTACTTGCCTCGTCCCATCGGTACAAAAAGCAAGAGGCAGATAGCAGAGGTTGTGGCTCCTGCTCCTTGCTGTCACTGCTTTACCCACTTGGAGAGGCCAGATGAACAGGCAGCCACAGCAAGGAGGATCAGCAGGCTTACAGAGAGCTTTAGGGGCTTCCCTGCTGGGGCATCAGCCTTGGCAGAATCTGATAACACCAACCCCTGAACAGGACCCACACAAACTGGGCAGTAAAAAACCAGGGCTAGCTGAGGGGGGCTATATCGGGAGGACATGACCTGTGCATGTGAAGCAGTGAGCCATTCCAGATCCCAATCAGTAAGCACATTTTTGGAAGGTGTTCTGGCTGCATGTGTTTTCATATGCTACAACCTGCCCTGGACCTTCTGATGAAGGGCATGTAAGAAATACTACTGCTACTAGTTGCTGTTGTTGCTGTTGCTATTTACTACTGCTGCTACCAGACCCTCCAAGTGTCCCTATTTTCCAGGGACAGTCTCAGATATACAGAAGTCATCCCCGTATCTGATTTGATCCCAGGATGTCCCACTTTTCCTTAGGAAGTTCCTATTTTCATCAGAGAATCTTGGAGGGTATGGAGTTATGCAGCACCTGGGCAAAGGAAATAAGGAACTATACAACCTTTAGAAGGCATCTGAAGGCAGCCCTTTATAGGAAAGTTTTAAAACTTTAAATGTTTTTCTATGTTTTTATATATATTGGAAGCTGCCCAGAGTGGCTGGGGCAACCTAGTCAGATGGGTGGCATATAAATAATAAAATGGTGGTGATGGTGATCATCATCACCATTGGAGAAATGTTGGAGGGTATGTGCTACTGCTACTAACTATATATGATAACTGACATAGGTGTAGTGTCTAGGACAGGCATAGGCAAACTCAGCCCTCCAGATGTTTTGGGACTACAACTCCCATCATCCCTAGCTAACAGGACCAGTGGTCAGGGGTGATGGGAATTGTAGTCTCAAAACATCTGGAGGGCCGAGTTTGCCTATGCCTGGTCTAGGAGATTGAGCTATGACTCAGGAAGTCCTCAGCCTCAATATCACCTCTGCCCAGGGCTGGCTCATCCATGAGGCCCGGTAAGGGCACATGAGCAGCAGATTTGGCCTTCAAGGAATGCATTGCCTGCTGGGGCACTTTCCTTAGAAGCCAGATCTGCCATCTTAATGGCAGTCCCACAGCCTCTAAATGCTGCCTCTACAGCAGCCTCTTTGGCGAATAGGAGGCACTGTTGGTTTCCTCCCACCCTTATTCCTGATATAGATATTTATCCCCACTTTGTTCCTGTGGTAGATCTTCATTCACCCCTTCTTCCCTGATTTTGTGGTTCGCTTCAGGTGCCTAAATGTATTGGGCCAGCCTTGCCTCTGCCATGTACCTGCCCACTGTAATAATTTTTGCAAGATAATCTCTCTAAAGTACTTGAAACCCTTCAAATCCTAAGTATTGTTGTGTGCAAGTACACATAGTGCCACCCACCACCTGAAGATGCTCTCTCTCAGGGTAGAACATCCACTTTGCTTGCCAAAAGCCCCACTTTCAATCCCAGATACTTCTAGTTAAGGATCCAATAGGGTCTGATGGGAAATATGACTGTTCTGAGAGAGGTACTGCTGATCAGAGTATGCAACACTGGGCTCAATGGACACATGGTATAAGGTATATGATCCATCCAAGACAACCCCACATGGTCTTGCTTTTGAGAAGGGACGAATATGAAGTGGATCTGTAAAACTGCTGTATTTATAAATACTTCTAGTGGCTTATAGAACAAAATGATGAATGAAAGCAGGAGTAGCTATAGGACACCAACCTTAACTAATACTTCAACACCCTGGATTGTGGATTCCTCTCCTCTCATTCAGTTGCACACACTTCCTCAACACCAAGATGTGTTGAAATTCCACTGGGCATTAAATAAATTCCGCCTAAACTAACAATCACCAAGGACAGTCCAGGTGTCACCCTTGCTTTAAGAGACAAGGGCAGTGAAGAAGGTTTTTGGTGGCCACAGGGACTTGCCTTGCTGCTGAATGTGCAGACATCGAAGCACCACGTGCTATACCTGTGGGTTATTTTGTACAGAAAGCTCCATCCCTTCCAGAAAAACTGCAGCCCTGGGTGTGCATAAACAGCCACTTAGAAAGGATGCCTCAGTCACTTGATCACTCATTCAGCTACTGCTGGGTATTAAGCCACAAAAATATAATTCTTAAAAGTTTCCATAATGGGAGATGGCACACTCCCATTTTGCTCTCTTGCACTTGCTGAGAAAAGGTTGATTAGACTGCAAGACCATGCTGCCTGCCTCCCCAATAATGTACTTCCTTGCCTTCCCTCAGCAACTCCTGGGAAGCTGTGACTGCTCCACACTGCTGGCACCTTGGCTGCTCTGGAAATATATGATCTGATTGAAAAAGGTCAGCTGGCAACCTCTGCTGCTGCCCTTTTCATCTTACTTTTGTTCTTCTTCGCTCTGGACAGTGCAGGAGCACCCTCTGTCGGCCAAGTGTCAGAGCTGACCAGATCCTGGTCTTGCTGAGCCCTAAGCCCTCACCCTACCTGATACCTTTAGCCAATTCTTTCAGCTACAAGAGGGAAGGGCCACTCTTCCAAGTAATCCTTAAACTGGACTTTCATGCTCACATAGGCAAAAAGGCTACTGGCCCACGGGAACACTGCTTTCTCTTGAACCTCAACCATGCAAACCTGTCAACATTTCATGTGTGATTACACCTTCATTCCAGCTACATCCCTGCAACAAGTGCTTCTACCTCCTACTTTTCCAGCTGCATCCTTGCTGTGGTCTTTTCATTCTGAGGTGTCTTTACTGTCTGTCTCCTTAGCAGTTGCGTGATTTTCCAGGCCCATCTTTAGTACCCTTGGATTCCACTAATCAGGCCCTGGGAATTTGAATTCATTTAAAGTATCTAGATCAGGGGTTGGCAAACTAAGGCCTAGGGGCCGGATACGGCCCCCCAGGCTCGCAAAACCAGCCCGTAGCACAAAGCCGGAACCCAACGTGAAGCTGAGACTCCCGGCGATGGCAACAGGAGGAAGAGGCCGAGCGGCAGCGGGTCTGCAAATCAAACACCGCGCCTGGTTTGATTGGCAGAGCCACTGCTGCTCAGCCTCTTCCTCCTGCCACCACTGCCCTAGTGCTCCTGTGGGCCAGAGAGCAGAGCGGACGAGCTCACTGTGCCTACCTGCCTACAGCAGCAGTAGCAGCAGCGGTGGTGGCGGCAGCCCCTGGGGAGATAAGCGCAGCACCTTCTTTCTCTCGGCGGGGAGGAAGCCTGTTTCATGCCACCACTGCTAGCGCTTTGGCAAATGAGGCAGTCGGCAAACCGAGAAGGGCCTGGGGTGGGGTGGGGAGTACGACTACTTGCCCCCCTTGCAGTGTGCATAGGAATTCATAGATAGATAGATAGATAGATAGATAGATAGATAGATAGGTAGGTAGTCCGGCCCTCCACAAGGTCTGAGGAACAGTGGACCGGCCCCCTGCGGAAAAAGTTTGCTGACCCCTGAGCTAGATGTTCCCTTACTACCCCTTTTCCGATCTAGGGCTACAGCTCCCTCCTTATATCATTTATTCTGTTATCACCTAAGCAGTGGTTAGGAAGCCAGGGCATTGGTGATTTTGGCAAGCTTGGGACAAGCAATATATTCACTGAGGCTCAGAAATACACAAAAGGGAGAGAGGCAAGTGAAGTCTGAACAGGGAAACTTTTTTTGGGGGGGGAGGGAAAAGTGCTAAGCTTAAGAATCAAGACTTTGGATGTGATCTGGATTCTGAAAATTGTGGAGCCTCAAAGGTTGGACTGGAGGACCTCAGGTCCGGGGGAACAAATGTGGTCCTCCAGACTGCTGTATTTGGTCATTGAGTCTTTCCACAAGCCACATTCCCTATCCCCACTAGTTACCAGGCCTGCAACATTCCATCCCTGAGTATGGCTGGAATGTGTTCTTGAACTCTGCGAATGCCTCTTGTTTACCTGGATGGAGGATAGAGTGGGTTGCACAATTGTGTGCAGAAACAAGCATAAGTAGAGCAAGGTAAGTGTCATATTCATTGTTCCATGCACTTTTGCCTCTGGCTCCGTCCACCACTAGAATGTGACACACACAGACACTGTTGTACTCAGGTCCAGCTTGCAGGCTTCTCACAGGCATCTGGTTGGCCACTGTGAGAACAGGATGCTGGACCAGATGTACCACTGTCCAGATCCAGCAGCCTGTTCTTAAGTTCTTGTGAAATAAAAAAGGATTTAACTGGCTTACAACCTTTGTCTCAGTCACACTTTGGGACAAGTGTAGTAATGATCAATCACCTGTCCCCAATTTGGACACAAGGAATACTAATGAAAATGAAGTTCATTAGCATTCTTACTGGAACAAGTCACTTTTATCCAAAGACCCATGATCAAAGATAAAACATTCGTTTTATTTTGGAAAAGTTTCATCATGTATCAAAAGTGTGCTGGGTCTTAGAAACAAAGCAGGAAATTGTGCTGTGTAGAATGATGTGTTCAAACCAAGAAAAGGAAAACAAACAAACAAAGTCACTCACAGCCCAAGGGAGAAACAACAAAAACAAGAACTACAGAATAAATTACTCCTAATAAATGTAGGATTCCCATTATGCATGTATATGCAATGGCAGAGGCAAATTATGGGTGACTGATGAAGTTGCCACTTTAAAGGCTCCTTGATAAAGTGGATCATTTGTAAAACAAGCAGCAAAAAGTGGCGGGGAGGGGCGAGAAGGGAGAGAATCTTGCCACCTCTGTTAAGGAGCACAAATAATGCTCTGCCAAAATTAAAACAGGTGGTTGTTAGGCTTGTTCTGCTGATGACAGCAAACAGGAAGAAAGGTGCTCAGAGTACCTCTCCAGTGCTTGAAAGGTTGAGTGTCAAAGGAGGATGTTTGTGTGTGTGTGTTTAGGCCGTCTTTAGTAGATGCGGTGCCGGGGTGCAAATATCTGCCCAGTGCCCCCAAATTACCATGGATAGTGTTGGGGTGGCTGTAGCTTCGCACTGCCAGCCATCGGGGGGGCAACTCTCCCCCATGCCGCTGCGGGAGAGCGATCCCCGCAGAGGCATGGAAGTGAAGTTGTGCCCCTCCCAAGCCTCTGCGGTAGGAGGGCTTAGCTGGCGGGCGTGCAGGGAAAGGGGAGGCCACCAGCAAAGCCGTGCAGCTCCCCCACTTGCTGGGGCACCCCTGAGAGGCCAGCGCCCTGGCGCAACGTGCCACTAAGCCCTATGGGAAAGACGGCTCTGTGTGTTTTCAAATGTAGTGTTAGGCTTCCACAGCCCTCTGGCTTAGGGCTCATCCACAATTCCATTTGTCCCATGATTTCTAAGCACAGGTCCAAGAGGTTTTCCTTTTGACCTGCAGCTTTTCCCAGGAAAACCCACTGTTTACTGTTCAATCAGAACAAACATCAATCCACAAAAAACCAAACTGATGTTTGTTCTGATTCAGCAGTAAACAGTGGGTTTTCCCAGGAGAAGCAGCAGAACCAATAATAATAATGATGATGATGATGATGATGATAATAATAATTAAAAATGGGTGTGTGTGAAATATTCCAACCTCTCAGACCTGTGATTTGAAATCACAGGACAAACAGAGGTAAGTATGAGCCCTTACTGTGGATGCATCAGGCTAAAACAACTGGACAGAAGCAGAAAGGCGTGCCTGGGGTTGTTCAGCAGGAACCTTTGTTGGTCTCTAGAAGCTTAGCTCACCAATGTGCCTGGGGAGGATGACTCCCAGGAAAAGCAAATTCCACTTGAGCACAAGAGATTCTGGGCACTTCAAGGGTATCTCCTTATTACTTATATCTATCCACACTACAAGTGGGGATGAAATCCAATTCAGTTTGAATTAAAAGGTGAACATACCTCATATATATGTTCTGAAACAATGCACAGACTGAAACAGGTTCCACGCCCCTAAAGCTTCCTCTACACCTGTCCTTGCAAGCTGTTTCTTGTACATGGCCACATTTGACTGTCACAGTAAAGGACAATCTGCTGCCGTCCACATGTTATTGGAATCCCAACTCTTATCAGTTCCCACCTGCATGGTCAAAGTCGAGGTATGGTGGGCAATTCAGTTCACATTCAACAGGAATTCTAGCTAATTCACATATTCTGAAACAGCATGCAAACTGAAACTTAGCCATCCTTCAAAATTTATAGTTTTCGCAATGTTGTAATGCAGTACTCCAGCCAAGTAATGTGCAAAAACATGCGCGTAGTTAGGTAAAGTGAGCACAAAGATGCATATATTCATTTTGGGGAGGACACTCAAAAATACAGACATTCCAAAAAAATAACTAAAAACATTCAAAAATATAAACATTATGGGAAATATACTTTGCAAAAATAGGTACATTAGAATATTTTTTTCTAAAGTGTTTGTGTGTTACAATGGCTGTGATGGCAGTGAAGCAGACAAGAATCTACCAATCATCGTGACTACTCATGCCATCGGAACAGAGCCTTACTGCGAAGACTGTGCATTGGAATCCTTGAAAGATTCTATCTTTCTGAAAAATCTTATATATCACTTGGGAAGACAGGCGAACTAATGTCAGTGTAGTAGTGGAAGAAGCAAAGATCACCAGTGTCAAAGCAATGATTCTTCAACATCAACTTCGTTGGACTAGTCATGTTGTGCGGATGCCTGATTATCGTCTTCCAAAGCAACTACTCTATTCCAAACTTAAACATGGAAAGCGTAATGCTGGTGGTCAACAAATGAGGTTTAAAGACTCTCTCAAGGCAAATCTAAAAAAAAAGTAATATAAACACCGACAACAGGGAAACACTGGACTGTGAGCATTCCAATTGGAGAACAGCCTTTACCAAAGGTGTTGTGGGCTTTGAAGACGCTGGAACTCAGGACAAAAGGGAGAAACATGCTAAGAGGAAGGCACACTTGGCAAACCCTCACCATGATCAACTCCCACCCAGAAACCTATGTCCCCACTGTAGGACGTGTGGATCCAGAACTGGCATCCACAGTCACTCATGGATTCACTGTTAAAACTGTGTTCATGGAAGACCATCTTACTCAGCTACGAGTTATCGCGAAAGAAGAAGAAGAAGAAGAAGAAGAAGAAGAAGAAGAAGAAGAAGAAGAAGAAACCAATAAACTTTGAAAACTTCCAAACTAACCTAATATTTATTTGCAACTGGCATAAATTCATGTTACTAATGGATAGAGCAATAAATGAATGCAAAATGTTCTGCCCTCCACCACTGGAGATAGCCCAAGTACCATGTGATGCAGGACTAGCCAACATGGTGCCCCTTCATATGTTGTGGGACTACGACTCCCATCAGCTCCAGTCAACACTGTTAGTAACCAAGGAGTTGTCAGAGTTATACTCCAACAATATCTGGTGAGTACTATGTTTGTTCCCCCTGATGAAATATATCAGATAACTTATTTTGTTCTTCTCATTCCAGCACCATTTATTTTCTTGAGATATATAACAGCACACATGTGTACACACATGCCACTCAATGGGATATGGCCAGTGTTAGTCCTACTCTGAGGAGACCCACTGATATTAATGGACCTGAATAGTCATGCCCATTACTTTCAATATGTCTGCTCTGAGTATGGCTAACACTGGCCACAACCTCTCTGGCACCCACACATCAAATGTGCCAGGCTTCTCTATCTCCTCTTTCCAAGGCTCATATCACCAGAACAGACTTTCCAGAACAACCCAAGCACAAAGCAGCACGCGCACACACACACACACACACACACACAAAGCACCTCACCCATTGCAAGGCCCCTACCTAAAATAACCTCCTGAGTGATGGGGAACCAGCAGCAATGCCCAGAACCTGCTGCAGCCAAAAAAAGAATTTACTGGTCAGATGAACTAGAACCGCCTTGTGGAAAACATGATTCAATGGATTATTTAGGCATATAGTTTCAACCTTGGCCAAAATACTCCTCCCTCCCTGCTGCCTCTCTTGTTCCCTCCCCCAACTCTTTCCAGGACACAAATATCCAAGAGATTGGGAAGGTGAACTGGAAACAACTGGAAACAACTACACTTATCCCAGTGGGAGGCTTGTGTGATGGGGAGTGGGACACAACACTCTCAAGGAGGAATGGGGTGGTTAGAATAAACTAGCTTGCTTGGTTTAACCACAGTTAAGCTGCTGGACAGGGGTCATGGATAACGCCAAGCCATAGCTTCACAAACCATAATTTAATAAACTGTGGCTTGGTATTACGTGAATGCCAACTATTACTCCTGCACATTACTACTGGCCTACTACTGCTGACACATTTTCGGAATGTGATAAGGCCACAATCTTAATATCCTTTTCACGTGTACTTTTCTCCATCCTATACCTGCACATTTAGTTTCACCTTCCCAAATGTAGAACTATGAACTTGGTTTGTCTGGTGGAAGACCTGGAAGATGAGTCTCCACTTGGTGCAACCCAGCTCAGATATTAATTTACACCTTCAGTGGAAATGAAGTATAGATGTCAGGGAGAACGGGCCTAGACCAGCATGCTAGTTTTCTACAGCCTGAAGTGTTGCAGTCCCAGAACTGTTGACTGCTTTATAGAAAACTACTCATTGTCTTAGATGCGTATGGCAGACATGGCATATCTTAATCATTACAAACCTCATCCATTTCCCCCACATTTTTTTTATTAAAGTCTGTGAAATATAGCACAGGGGTACAGAATTATCGCTGTTCTCCAGCCCCTCCCCCCTCCTTTAGAGGGTCTCACCCTTCTACCAGAGGAGCACTGGTGTGACAAAAAAACATTTTTTTCCAAGCTTAATATTAATTCCAGATGCTTGTAAGCCATTCAGTTTGTACCTCACCCTGTAAAAAAAAACACACTCCCTTTCTTTCAGTTGTGGAGCCTGTTTCTACTGTGACATAATGGGCTGGGTTGTTCTGTGGCCTGCAATATATTCACACACAGAGGCAGGCTTTCCATCGCAAGCAAAGAGCACCATTCGGCTGTGCAGCATATTGTTGCACTGTTGTTCAGGACACATTTCCACAACTATCACTCAATAGATTTGGATGCAAGCAGGGCTGTTTTCAGCTGCCGTGGGCAGAGTCCCGCTCCCTACAAGTGGCCATTGAAAGCATCATAAAATTATAGATTTGGAAGGGGTGCCCAAAGGTCATCTAATCACAGCTAAAGAATCATTGACAGATGGCCATCTGACCTCTGTTTAAAAGCCTTCAGCAATGGAGAGTCCACCACCTCCTGAGGTGGAAAATTGTATCTAACGTTTGTTCGGAATCTCCTTTCTTGTAGTTTGAATCAATTGGGTTGGGTCCTACTCTCCAGAGCAAGAGAAAACAAGCTTGCTCCATCTTCCATGGGACAGCCCTTGAGATATTTGAAAATGGCTATCATACCATCTCAGGCTTCTCTTCTCCAGGCTAAACATACCCACTTCCCTCAAGCGTTTCTCATAAGACTTGATTTCCAGACCCTTTATCATCCTCGTGGTCTCTTCTGCACATGTTCATTTGTCAATATACTCCCTGTGGTGCCTAGAACTGGAAACAGGTGGGGTCTGACCAAGGCAGGATAGAGCGTTAAACTCTGGCGAGTCTCTGTTGGGCCACTAAGACTGGGAACATTCTCTCCCCAGGCCCTTGTGGGGCAGTGTGAGGAGGCACCTCTCTGGGGCAGAGGGGGGGGGGCAGCTCAGAGACCAGGGGCGGCAGCAGCAGCTGCCCAGGAGACTCCCAAGCAGAGGGGAGTGGAGAGGAGGTTAAGGGAACACTCCACAAGGGAGGGTGTTCGAAAAAGGGTGAGAGGCTGCCAGATCTACAGGCAAAGGGTGACATAACTGGGCTCCTGAGCCCCACAGGGGTGCCACAGAAAGAATATAGTTGGTCAAGGGAGCCGTGGACTCAAAAAGGTTGAAAACCTCTGATCTAGACACTATAATTCTATTGATGCAGCATACAATTGCATTAGCTTTTCTTTGCTCCTGCGTCATAAGGCTGACTCATGTTAAGTTCATCATTCTACTGGTGCTTCCCTGAGAATGAGGGATGATGAGAATATACATTGGACTCCATCTGGGGAGCACCAGGTTCCCCATTTGTGGTCTATATCTTTAATTTGTATGTTGACTTTCTCCTGTCTTATCCTCCAGCCCTTATGCCTATGGATTTCTCTCCTCCAGCTCTGCAGGGTGACCACACATATATCATCCCAAGTTAGCTTTCGACACTCTGCTGCCCTCAAAATGTTGTTGGATTGCATGAAAATGAAAGAACAGTCTGCTGGATCTAGCCACTGGCCCATCCACTACAATATCCTCTTCTCCCAGTGGCCAACCAGGTGGCTATGGGAAGCATGTAAGCAGGACCTGAGTGCAACAGTGCTCTCCTCTCCCGCGGATTCTGGTATTAAAAAGCATACTGCTTCCAACAGGAGAGGCAGAACACAGTCATCAGGGTTAGTAGTCCATGACTCTCATCAGCCCTAGCCAGCACAGCCAGTAGCTCAGTAACATCTGGAGAGCACCAGGTTGGGAAAGGTTGTCCCTAATGGTTCAATACTAGCTCCTCACCTAGTCTTGGAAACTTTGGTGATGGAGGGGAGGGGAGTTTTTCTGCATATAAGTTTCAGGGGGAATTGTCATATATAGCATGTCCTGGAAGTTGCCCTGGCCCCATTCCCATCTGAGAAGAAGATCTAGCTGAAAATTAAACCTGTTTGACAGTGGTAAGAGGAATGTTTGAATGTTATATGATACTGGAAACAATCCTAAGTGTTCAAGGGTTCACATGGTTCTGGGACAGTGAGACTGACATCTTCGGCTGTGGTACCCTCTAGGTTCCTTTGGTAGAACCTGTCAAACTGCACATAAAGGTTGTAGACCCCACCACCACAAACAAACAAACAAACAAACCCATCCTCGATCTGTCCACTAGCACCTCATAAATATCCCCTCCAGAGCTAGGTCTGTTCTCTAAACATGCCAGAGACTGGCTTTCTGGCACGTACAGTACTGAATTTCCCCTGGAGAGGGGAGAGGGGATGGGACTAAGCTGCAAAAGCTACATGAGCCCAAAGATGCCAAAGTATTTGCAAGCAGCAGAACTGCCATATTGGGTTAGATAATGACCCATCCAGCCCTTCATCTCTGAATGGATGTTTCAAAAGGAAAAATCCTGGACAGGGGGAAGTAAGGACAATTAAGGAATGATTAATCCCTTACAACTCATTCTTATCTTCAAACAACCCCCAAAGATCCAAGGACACATCATGCAGGACTTTGTGTTCTTTGCCATCTTAGGTAACATGCATGCTTAGCTGATGAGCAGAACGGAGTATTTTGGAACTTGATGAAAAGCTGTGACCAATCTATTCAAGGCACTGTGTCAGAGTGAGCTGGGATTACATGAAGTGCTCTGCTCATGTTCAGAGGCATTTTGATTTACATGGCTCTTTAGAGGAGGCCCAGAAACCTAACCATGCTAGTAACCGGCAAAAAGAGAGAATTTCTGAAAATCTACTGGAGATCTAGCACTCTATTTTGGAAGTGCTTTGCTATTGACAAATGTGGGATGTGTGTCTCAGGAAATGGATACTGTGACATGAATGGGAGACTGCCTGGAAAAACCTTGGGTGCCCTTCTATGCTCACTGGGTAAAGCAATGGCATTCAGTTTTGGTACTGTTCTTACGTATACTTTGGCCAAGATAGAATGGATGGACAGACAGATTGTTTCCACCTGGTTATCTCAGATGGAGAGGTGAGATAGTAGGAGATCATGCACCAGCCTTTGCATAGGGTCTCTGTCAGTTCAGTTGCAGTTTATTAGCCCTAATCAATGACTGCACCCATTCACTGGTTTATGACATTCATAGTCTCTCCCAATTCAGATGGTACAGAGAAACAAGAACTGCATGTTATCAGAATGCTGGTGAAATCTTGCTCCAAAATCTCCTAATGATCACCTCCAGCATCTTCACATAGGTATTAAACAGGGCTAGGAAGAAAAACATGTCTTTGGCACTCTGCAGAGTAACTGCTAGAGGGCTGAGGCACAGTCAGAGTGCTCCCCAACTCTCAGTTCATGGAGATGATCCAGGAGAATACTGTGGTCAAAGGTATCAAAAGCTGCTAAGAGACCCAGAAGAATCAACAAAGTTGCAGGGTCACATTCCCCATTCCCCATTTCCCTTTTTTCCTCTCCTGAATAAGGTAATCTATCAGGCCAACCAGGGTTAATTCACTTTCATCTAAGAGTGCCTGCAAATGAACTGTCACTGGTCTCTCCATCAAGTTGGCCAAGAAAGGTGTGATAGTTACTGATCAGTAGTTGGCATAAACCTCAGGGTCCAGTGTGATTTCCCACACCCAGGAGTGGTCACCGGTATTTGCTTCTTTCCCTCTTGTAGCTCCATACATTTTCCCTTTCCTATCAGGTCTCTCAAGCTATATACACACTACACATTTAAAGCGTACCCTCCCTCCCCAAGAATGCTCAGAAGGTTAATAAACATATGATTAGGAAACGATGAACCATCTTGAGTGTTTGGGAAGAAAATCAGCATGTAAATGATGATACAGTATTTTGTTAGCTGATGTCTCACTGATGTCTGATGCATTGCACTATGATACTTATTTGAGAGGCTAAAGACCGAGGGGCACTTCCCTGCGAAGGGTCTAAAATATGAGCTGATATCCAAAGCCAAGTGAAAGAGATGAGTTTTGTGATTCTGGGAGATAACTTTGCAACATGAAACCATTCTTCTGTAAGTATATCCCATCTTTTTCTTTTTTTTAAATGCGGAACAGCTAGCACAACAATTGAAATTTTGTCACCTTCTGGGGGAAAACACATTTAAAAAACCCCTTCCAACAAGGTTCTTGTCCTTGTTATTGAAAACAGGCCAGCCAAGTCCCAGAACTTGCACAATGGCGAGAGACAAGCGTTTCCTTCTTGTCCGCCCGTTCCCCCCCCCCCCCGGCCACCCTTCTCTCTCTGTTCACCTGTGTAGAGATCAGTGTCTGTGTACTCATCAACCTTCTTGTGGTGGAGGATGTAGTCCGAGACTTTCGTTCCAATGGCTGGCTGGACATCCAGCCACTCCAAGGAGACAACAGTGCTAGAAGGTTCCACACTGGGGGAAAGCCGCAACCTGGGACAAACAGAAAAAGACAGGCAGGTTGGAAACCAGTTTCTTTCCTTTGGTACAGCTGCAAACAAAAAACCATTTATGTACGCAAATGCGTTTTTTGCAAGCAGCTCATCCTAATACAATGCATTTGTGTGTGCCATTTTCACTAAATATATGCATTATTATACACATTTTACCTTCGTAATGTTCATTTTTGTGCAGAAGTGCATCGCAAAATTTGGAAAAGTGCAAATTTCAAAGGTTAGTTGCATTTTTGCTTGCATATTGTTATGGACAGTCTCAAGTAGGGAAGTTTGCATTAAAATATGAATCAAACTAAGTTGCTCCCCACCCCCCAGGATTTTTTATGATCTGTGTGCACAGATCAACACAATAGGAGCTTATCTGTGCAGATCTTCTGCTTGCAGACACATAGGAAGCTGCCTTATATTGTACTGAATATGACCAGTGCCTGTCTAGTGCCACAAAGGCCTGGCCTATAGTTTCCCTGAACCACCTAAGACCAGACCAGAAAAAGACCTTTCTCTCCCACAGAAGGGCCAGCAAAACCACAGAGACTCAGCATTCCCCAAGTCCCTAGTTCCCTCCAGACAGAACTGTAATGCCCTCCTGCTGTCCAAAATGAACCACCCGTGCTCCTGTCAGCATGAAGCGTTCTTACACAACAAAGATAGCACTGTCTCCTGGAACTGATGGAACACTGTGTTGACCTTAGGGAAGAATAATTGAACTTGATTTTATTAAGTGTTTTATCTTCCTATATGCTTAATCATATGTACAGGGTGAATTTTCAAGGGACCGTATCTGCTTTCATGTATAATAATGCATTTTTCATTAGTATTCAGAATCAAGTTTTACGTTCTTACCATCTTTATAAAACCATTGTACTCTCTCTCTTTTTTTCCCAAATGTGTGGCAAGAGGTCTATATTGGGGAAAACCACACTTCCTCTGTCTACCAGGTTTTGTCTGTATGAGTGGTCCGTATGAGTCAGATCACTGGTCCATCCAGCCTAGTATTGCCTAGACTGATTGGCAGCAACTCTCTGGGGTTTCAGACAGGAGGCTTAATTATACTGAAGTAATCACTTACAGTTTCTGGAGTTCAAAGGCTTTATTCATGCAGGAACCATTTACACAATGAATAGAAATGAAAGAGCCAAATAGCAGACATATTGTCTCAACAAGTTGGGAGAGAATAATAAACAGAAAGGCTTAGCTTTTAGGGGTGGAGCTAACAAAAAGGCTACAAGTAAGTGTTGGCTAGATTACTATAAAAAATAGTGCTTCTGGTGGTTTAAAGTGCATTAACTACAAAAAAAGGGAATCAATTTGCTTTTCTCCAGTTTCCCCCAGCCCTATCTGAAAATGTCAGGAATCAAACTCAGGGCTTTCTCCATGCTATGACACAGACTTACGCCACATTTTGCTTACATCATCCTAATAATTTGGATCAACCTACTTGTTTGTGAACATGGGTGTTCCTGCAGCTCCTTGGAAATCATGTTTTAAAAATTCACACACACGGTATTTGACTGTGTAGAAAAAGAAGTCTGTCTGTAAAGAGATACTTACACAGGCTGCAGGAGAGGGCTGCAGCTGGGGAGTCCATTTTCGTCAAAAGCATTTAGATCACACCGACACCAGTCCTCAATTACATCCCCTTTCCCTGAGCACCAGTATGAGCTCATGAGGGCCCCCTTGAAGGCCTAGGAGAGAATAATGAACAAATGGACTGTCAAGAATTGCAGAACTGATAAAGGCATTTACCATAGCACTACTAATTGTCAGGAAAAGGGGCCGGTGTTAATATATAAATGAGTGGCAGTTGCTAACCAGACTAGACTATTTCAGACTGCTGATGGGAGATCACATTTATGAAATTGATCCCTGGCATGGAACACAAGCAAACACAGTTCACTTCAGTGAGAAAACCTCTATCTGCTCTCTGGCCTAACATTCTAAACAGTCCTTATTGTATGTCAACTTTCAACAATAATCTTTTTAAATAATCAACCTGTGTCTGGGTTGTACAGTTTCAGACTAAGATAGGGAGTCACACCATGTCAGTCTTTGCCAACCTGGTGCCTTCTACATGCTTTGCACCACAACTCCCATAAGCGCTACCCAGCTGTGATCCAAAACAACAGGAGAGCATCAGGTTGGTGAAGGATGCATGGTGGAATATTCTTCCATATCTATCTATCAACCAACCAACCAACCAACCAACCAACCAAATGAACAAACCTTCTGTGTAGAAAACTGTCTTGTCAGGGAGAAGGGTTCTAGCTCAGCTTTATAGTGTGTAAGAGGATAACGTGTGAGAGAATATTGTAATTCCCCACACATAGAAAATAAGTGTACCAGGCAAATGGCTGGGCTCAAGACTTTCTACCTGGAAAGTTAATATTCTAGGTTCAGGGTTTTCTTTTTTGTATGGCACAATATTTAAGTCCCACCTGTGTGATACAGCTCTAGAGAAAGACTTCCCATCTTAGTCAGAACTAGACTTGTTGTCTCAATACGTTTTGAGAAACTGCAGCATTGCCAAGCCAGGGCACTTCCTAGCAACTTCCATTGAACTTGGTAGGATTCTATTCCAAATAAACATAGTGAGCATTCACTATGGATTCACTATGGATTCACAGGAATGAGAATCCTGTGGCCTTCCTGATGTTCTTGGACTAATACTTCCATCAGTGTGAATGAACATTGGCCATGCTGGCTGGAATTGATGGGGGCTGAAGTCCAGCATCATCTGGAGGGCTACAAGTTCCCATCTCTGCTGTAGACCTTTAAAATCTACATCTAAAAACACTGGAGGATGGTGGGAGTGGTAGGACAGAATGAAGAGGCCAACAGTAGGGGGAGCCAGAGGCACTGACAGGCAGAGCCAACACATTCCCCCATTTTGTCCTCATCCTCTTCCCTACTGAGGCAACACTGATATTAAGGAAGATGACAGGTGGTGGTGTCATGCCCAAATGTGGTTGTAAGGAAGAAGGTAGGCAGCGTGGGGGCTGGCTGAGGGCAGAATGAGTTTGGTGGAACAATATGACATTTGCCCTGATGGATTGGCTTCCACTGTATCAAGAGAGGATCCAAAGGGCTCTACTGCAGACAATAGCAAAAATGCTTCATTCAAGCCAGCTATAAAAGGAAGGGGTATAAACAGAGCCCAGTGCAACACTCCCCACTGCTTGAGCTTCGTCAATTTCCCCAGATACACAGCTGCCTTTAACAAGGCATCCTGAGTCACACACATCTGCTGTTTCGGCCTTCCAGACACTTAGGAAATGTTCCCATTTGATCAAAAAGGAAGAAAAGAGAAGTAACAGAAGCTAAAGAGATAATCTGATTTCATTTGTTAGGTTTAGATCATAACTAAAAGTTCAGAAGTGGGATGGATCTGTGGACATTTTAGTAATCAAATAGTAATCAGTATTAAACAGACTGCTGCTGAAGTAAGTTGGCACATGGACAGAAAAGTGACTAGGGAAATCAGAAAACAAACCCAAATTAATGCGTAATCTCTCTCCCACAACCAAAATAAGGTTTTACTTAGAAACCCTATATTTAGCAAATTTCCAGAATGGGTGTGAGAGAGCTGGATGGCTTTCAAAGAGGATTAGACGAATTCATGGAGGGTAAGGCTACCAATGATTACCAGCCACAATGGCTATGTTCTGCCACTGCTGGAAAGAGTATGCTTTTCAAAACTAGTTGCCAAGTGGAGAAAGGGCTGTTGCACTCAGGTTCTGCTTATGGGCTTCTCATAGGAACCCAGATAGCCACTGTGAGAACAGAGTGCTTGCCTAGATGGGCCTTTCGCATAATTCAGCAGGGCTTTTCTTTTGTTCTTAGTATGGAGTAGCATGGAACTAAGTGATATGGACCCAAATGTTCACTAAAACAGATACCATCTTTCAGCTTGATTTACTTCCTAGGGTTGTGTTGGTGTTGCTGCTGTTGCTGTTTATGTATACCCCAAAGTTCCATGGAGGAAGGGATATATAAGGGTGTGTGTGTGTGTGTGTGTGTGAGAGAGAGAGAGAGAGAGAGAGAGAGAGAGAGAGAGAGAGAGAGAATCTAGCATCCATCCAACCAACCATGCTAACAGATGTGCATTCATGTTCCTTTGTTTTCCTTTCTCCACATTTATAATAGCAAAACAGAAAAGCTTCCTACATCGGAATAGCAAGTGAAATCTAAAATATCTGGATAACCAGGGGTTAACAATATTTTGTACTGCTGCACAATCAATCTAGCTACACTTTGCATGGGAGAACCAACATTCAAGCCCCTGAAATCATGGAACACACAGAGTGGGGAGTGTGCTGCAAAATGCAAGTACCACAGTCCAATGGAGCAGACTTACCAACGTTGTGAACAGCACAGTGTACTTTTATTTTTAATGACAAGCGCATCTTATGTCTAAAAGCAAACTCAGGTAGTGAGTATCAAAGGCTATGTAGCCAAAACAAAGCCACTGAGAAACAGGAAGGCATGCATACTTGGGGGAACCCCAGGTTCTGCAGAACTACAACCAAAAAAATATTATTAGACCTCCCTCCCCCCACCAGGGAACAATCATCAAGGACTCGGTCACCACAGAATGTTGAATGTCAATGGGGAAAAGAAAGAAAACAAGTAGAGAGTGGAATGGAATGGAACTACCTTGAGAGAGAAGAGGGGCATGGCTGGCAGGCACAGAACTGGCCCAAGCTCTCTTGATAAAATGTTATGTCTGAGTGGGGGTTTGAACCCAGGCCTCCCTCCCTCCCTCCCTGATATAAGGGAACAACTAGAGAAGATTATTGGAGATCCAAAAATAGCGAGAAGTGGTTCAGGTAGGAAATAATGCTAAATGGTTTTAATCTCTCCACCCTTCTCAGCACCACAGCTGGAATCACTTCCCTCCTACAGCAGCTATTTCCCCCTCAAGACCAAACATTAAGGTACCACACATAGCAATCTAAAGTTCAATAGCCTAGAGACAGAGGTGGATCTGTTCAGTGAGAACTAGTTCCCTCATGCTTCTGGGACTGCATCCCCCCTCCCAATATACTCAAATGATACTCCTGCCCCTGCACAATACAAAAATGAATAGTTTGAGAAGATGACAGGAAGGATAATAAGGGTGGGTGGGAGGGAGACTTGGTGGTCAGGTACACCAATACTTCCTAGTGATGAAAGCCCAAACATGAGCTCAGTACTTGGACTTTTAAAAACTTTTCCTTCCTTTGAAATTTGCAATACTCATTCCTGCTCTCCTTGAGAACCCCACCTACTTGGAGGGCTCCCTGTTTTCAGCTCCCATTTATCTGCCAATTCAATTTCAAATATATAACACATTCAAATTTATATCAAATTTATAAGACAATTAAAATTAATTTAGTACATTTTCCCCAAAGCCTGGTTTCCCTCTCTCTCAGATATATTCCAGTTCATAATCTCAGAATTGGAATGGACCCAAGAGTCATCTAGTCCAACCCTCTGCAATGCAGGAATCTCAGCTAAAGCACCCATGACAGATGGCCATCCAACCTCTGCTTAAAAACCTGCAAGGAAGGAGAGTCCATCACCTCTCATGGGAATCTGTTCCATTGCTGAACAGCTCTTACTATCAGAAAGTTTTTCTGAATGTTTCGTCGGAATCTCCTTTCTTGCAACTTGAAGCCATTGCCTTGAGTCCTAGCCTCCAGAGCAGGAGAAAGCAAGCATGCTCCCATTTCCATGTGAAAGCCCTTAAGTTATTTGAAGATGGCTATCATATCTCTTCTCAGTCTTCTCTTTTCCAGGCTAAACATACCCAGCTCCTTCAAGCATTTCTCCTAAGACCAATTTCCAGGCCCTTGATCACCTTGGTTGCCCTCCTCTGCACACATTCCAGCTTGTCAACATCCTTCTTAAATTGCAGTGCCCAGAATTGGACAAAGTATTCCAGGTGTGGTCTGACCAAGGCAGAATAGAGTGGAACTATTATTTCCCTCTATGTGGACACTATATTTCTGCTGATGCAGCCTAGAATAGCATTCACTTTTTTTGCTGCTGCATCACACTGCTGACTCATGTTAAGCTTGTGGTCCACCAAGACCCATAGATCCTTTTCACCTGTACTGCTAGTAAGCCAGGTGTCCCCCCACCCTATATTTGTGCATCTGATTCTTCCTGTTTAAGATGACGAGGAACCATTAATGAGTACTCTTTGGGTTCAGTCAGTCAACCAGCTACAAATTCACCTAACATTTACCACATTCAACCTGCATTGTTCTTATTTTACAGATTTATCTCTAATTAACATTCATTTATTAGCAAATTTCTTGTCCTTCAGCTGTCCCTTTACCAACTCCTGCATAGAGGAATTATATCAAATGACTACAAGTGAGGTTATAGTAATTTAAATCTTTCATTCTTCTTTTCAACTTGCATAATTCCATTTTCTCATCCCTGGTAGTTTTCATCTGGGAAGACGCATCCTTTCATATGCAAGCCAGATTGTCTCAGTCTTTGTTATTGCCTTATAACATCTCAAGGCCATTATTTACATTCCGTTGGAGATAAGGCTTTTGCATCAGGCCCATTGTGTAAGAAAGGAGATTTTACCATGTTCCCTGGAAAAATCCAGCCATAAAAAACTTGGCCCCCTCCTTTCTTTTGTTGATAAACTCAGGGCAAATTTATCTTGCCACTTATAATTCCAGGGGAGCCTTTATACTAATATATCCGCTTCTTCAGGCCTACTCACTTCAATCCTCCATGACTTTTCCTTGATTACAACCATCAATTCCAGCCTTTCAAACATAAATTCAAATTCTGGCTTGAGATCTTTCACTAAGACAATACACTGCAAATTCGACTAGTCTCAAAGTCACCCAGCCCCAGTACAGCTCAGGCGAACACTTCTCCTCTATTTCTCTTAATAAGTCCTGAATACGCAGTTGTTATTCATTTCATTTTCCATTTTCCAATAGCACTTTCCTCACTTGTGAGGGTGTAGTAAAACAAAGCCTTGGCAAATTTCGAGTAATACATAAAAGAATCTGCCCCACTCCCCCTAATTCCAGTTAACAGCAGAGGTTGTGAACAGACCTCCCAAACTAGGGCATTTAGCAGGAGAGTTTAAGGGGGAGGCCCAGGACTCTGTCTCTCAGTGTGCATAGGACCAGAGACATGGAGGGCGAGGGAGCTGCTGCAGTGATCTGTAACACCTGTGCCATCTTTGTCATTCTGCCAGAGAACAAGCAACAGTACACTTGTAGCAAGTGCAAGCTAGTTGTCTTGCTGGAAGAGAAGGTGCAGCAACTTTAGGCCCAAGAAGAGAGAGGAAAATACTTGAGGTAAACCACTGGCTGTGCAGGTGGTGTCATCAGGAACAATTTGGCTTCTTGGATCATGGTCTCCACTTCCTTGATCCTTCTAGCAAGAGATGAGCCTCACATCACAGCAGTTGGCAAGAATGTGTTTGCCAAGATTCTTAAGAATCTAATCAGGAGAGCTTTAAACTAGATCTTGAGGAGAAGGGAGAAAACAATACGTACAACAAAACAGAACCTGGCACTGGGGGTCAAAGCTTCATGAAACTGAGGTGGTGCTCCAGAAACCTGCTAAAGGACAAGAAACTACAGGAAGGATGAAGGTGTAGGGAAAACTTATGGTTTCAGTTGTCTCTACACAAATGCACAGAGTATGGGAAACGAACAAGATGAACTGGAGCTTTTAATACAGGATGGGAAATATGACCTGGTAGGCATTACTGAAACTTGGTGGGATTAGACTCATGACTGGAATGTAGGAATTGAGAGGCATAACCTGTTTGAAAGGAATAGACCAAACAGCAAAGGAGGAGTAGCAGCATTATATATAAAGGATGTTTACACTTATGAATAAATCCATGACCTGGAGTATGAAAAGCAGATTGAGAGTACATGGGTAAAAATTGTAGAAGAGAGAAACAACAGTGACTTTATTGTGGGTGAATGCTATAGACTGCCAATACAGACTGAATGCTTTGATGATGCCTTACTAGAGCAGATTACTAAACATTCAAAAAGGAGAGAAATAGCAATCATGGGGGACTTCAACTTGCCTGATATCTGTTGGGACTCAAGCTCTGCCAAGAGTGTAAAGTCTAACAAATTCCTCCATTTCCTCACTGACAATTTCATTTCCCAGAAGGTGTAAGAACCAACAAGGGGATCATCTATCTTGGACCTGGTCTTCACCAATAGGGAGGAACTGACTGATGAAGTGGAAGTACTTGGAAACTTTGGAGGAAGTGATCATGTTCTCCTGGGTTTCAGAATACAGAAGCAAGGGATAACTGAGTGTAGTCAGATACACATTTGGACTTTAAGAAGGCCAATTTTGAAAAACTGAAGGAGCTACTGGGTGTTATCCCATGGTCAGAAATACTCAATGAGAAGGGAGTCCAAGAACGATGGGAGTTTCTAAAAGGAGAAATATTGAAGGTCCAAATGCAGGCAATATGAACAAGAAAGAAAAGTGGGAGGCAGGAGAGGTTAGAAATAATAAAAAAAAAGGTTTATTTGGTTATGTCCAAAGTAAGAGGAAGAACAAGCAAGTGGTAGGTCTTCTGCATGGGGAAGATGCAGAAATACTATTGGGTGGCAGAGAAAAGGCAGAACAATTCAACACCTATTTTGCCTCCGTCTTCACCTAAAAGGAAAGCAGTGTCCAACCTGGTGATAACAGAATAAATGATGTAAGGAGGGAGCTGCAGCCCTAGATAGGAAAAGAGCTAGTAAGGGAACATCTAGCTATGTTAAACGAATTCAAATCTCTAGGGCCTGATGATCGGCATCCGAGGGTACTAAAGGAGCTTGTGAATATAATTTCAGAGCCTTTGTCTATGATCTTTCAGAATTCTTGGAGAACATGTGAGGTCCCTACAGACTGGAGGTAGACAAATGTCATCCCCTTGTTCAAAAAAGGGGGAAAGGAAGACCCAGGTAACTACTGACTGGTGAGCTTGACATTGATAGCAGGGAAGGTCCTAGAACAGATAACTGAACAGTCGGTCGGTGAACATTTAGAAAAGGATGCTGTGATGACTAAGACCCCAAAATAAATCCTGTCAGATCAATCTGATTTCTTTTTTTGATGGAATTACAAATTTGGTGGATCAGAGAAATAGTGTATCATGATTTCATTAAGGCTTTTGACAAAGTCACGTATGATATTATCGTGAGGAAGCTGGTGAAATGTGGGTTGAACGAGGTAAATGTTAGGTGGATTTGTAGCTGGTTGATTGACTGAACCCAAATAGTACTCATTAATTGTTCCTCGTCACCCTGGAAAAAAGAGACAGAAGAGGTGCCGCAGGGTTCTGTCCTGAGCCCCTTGTTATTCAACATCTTTATAAATGACTTGGACGAAGGAACTGAGGGTGATGCTCATCAAATTTGCAGATGACAACAAACTGGGAGGGGTAGCTAATGTCGCAGAAGATAGAATCAGAATTCAAAATGACCTTAATAGATTGGAGAACTGGGCGCAAGCTAACAAAATGAATCTCAATAGGGACAAACGTCAGGTTCTGCACTTAGGCAGAAAAAAACAAGATGAACAAATACAGAATGGGGGACACCTGGCTTACTAGCAGAACATGTGAAAAGGATCTAGGGGTCTTGGTGAACCACAAGCTTAATATGAGTTAACAGTGTGATGCAGCCTGGAAAAGTGGAGACTGAGAGGAGATATGATATCCATCTTAAGGGGTG
Source organism: Podarcis filfolensis (assembly GCF_964270895.1). Lineage (NCBI taxonomy): Eukaryota > Metazoa > Chordata > Lepidosauria > Squamata > Lacertidae > Podarcis > Podarcis filfolensis. The sequence goes on from NC_139617.1 coordinate 43,260,888, forward strand.
TCACATGGAAGCAGGAGCATCCTTTTTTCCTCCTGCTCTGGAGGGTAGGACTCGAGGCAATGGCTTCAAGTTGCAAGAAAGGAGATTCCAACTAAACATTCAGAAAAACTTTCTGACAGTAAGAGCTGTTCAGCAATGGAATAGAATCCCACAAGAGGGGATGGAGTCTCCTTCCTTGGAGGTTTTTAAGCAGAGATTGGATGGCCATCTGTCATGAATGTTATTATTATTATTGGTTTTTATTGACTTGTTGGTTGGTTTGTTGCTTGTGTGGATGTTTTGTTTTTTAATGTTTGATGTTTTGTGTTTCATATGTTGTAAGCCTCCCAGAGTGGCTGGGGAAACACAGCCAGATGAGTGGGGTATAAATTATTATTATTATTATTATTATTATTATTATTATTATTATTTCTGGTCTCCCTTCCCTTTTTTAAAAGTCTCTAGGCCTGAGAGTTTTTAAAAATGGGAAGGGAGACCAGAAATAATAATAATAATAGTAGTAGTAGTAGTAGTAGTAGTTGTTGTTCTTGGGAGAAAAGCAATGACAAATCTAGACAGCATCTTAATAAGCAGAGACATCACCTTGCCAACAAAGGTCCGTATAGTTAAAGCTATGGTTTTCCCAATAGTGATGTGTGGAAGTGAGAGCTGGACCATAAAGAATTGATGCTTTTGAATTATGGTGCTGGCGGAGACTCTTGAGAGTCCCATGGACTGCAAGAAGACCAAACCTATCCATTCTTAAGGAAATCAGCCCTGAGTGCTAACTGGAAGGACAGATCCTGAAACTGAGACTCCAGTACTTTGGCCATCTCATGAGAAGAGAAGACTCCCTGGAAAAGACCCTGATGTTGGGAAAGATTGAGGGCACAAGGAGAAGGGGACGGCAGAGGACGAGATGGTTGGACAGTGTTCTCAAAGCTACCAGCATGAGTTTGACCAAACTGTGGGAGGCAGTGGAAGACAGGAGGGCCTGGCGTGCTCTGGTCCGTGGGGTCACGAAGAGTCGGACACGACTAAACAACTAAGCAACAACAACAGGCCTGAGAGTAGCCCTTCCCCTGGCCCGCTTTTTATTTCCATCTAAGTAACAGAGCCTACACTCAGCACTGCCTTGCATTACTCATTGCCTGTGGGTTGCTTTGAGAGACAAGTTTTGTGTGCGGAAGTAGTATAACAATATAATTAATAAAATAAGGATGCATAATGAAGAGTGGGGCAGGCTGATTATGGTGCTTGATGGCATGCTGAGCCACAGGAATAATCTTGCTGGCTGTGCTCTTGCTACAGAGTCTAATCCAATAGAGTAATTTTTTTGGTTTATTTGTTTCTTACAGTAAGTCCAATACTGTGCGCCTCTGCTTTAATTAGATCCTGCAGGTACACAAGGCACCATCTGCCTTGTCTCAACCTTCAAAAAAACAGCGTTATCCATCTGATGCATCCTTCAATTCCCCTCATTATGGCAAGTTCATCTACGTGCCTTAACGCAGTTACACTGAGGCACAAGAGCTCCCCCCCTCCCCCCAGTTTCAATTCAATTTGCTGACATTTGTTTATGGAGCAGCAACCGACTACTGACCTCAAATTAAGTCAGGAGAAGAGCGGGGGGGGGCGGGGAGAGAGAGAGTTGGCTGAGCTGATAGGGTTCATTGCAGCTAGGGTTTTGTTTGCTTTTAATCAAAATTTCTAATGAATGCAAGTGGTGGGGAATGCAAGGTAAGGCTGTGTGAATGCAACAGGGGTGTGAAGAATTGAGATGCCTTAGAATAATTGCGAAGAAAAAAGATCAAAGAGGGGCCCCTCCATCTTCAGCAGGCTCATGTTATTCTTAGACAACATAACCATAACGATCAAGGATTCCCCTTGAGTCAACTGAATTGAGTTTTCAGCCTTAGCCAGTGGTGTCCAAACTTTTTTCAAAGAGGGCCAGATTTGATGAAGTGAAGGGCCGTGAGGGCTGACCAAAGGGCCAACCAAAGTTGTTGGGCCAAGGGATGGAAAGATCACAAGGCTCCAAAAATAACAGATTGGCAAATCAAATTACAGGAATTGGTGGAGATGGCTCAATTGACTAGCAAGCTCAGAAGAAACTCAAAGCAAAAATTTGCAGAAAAATGGGATGGTTATAGAAGATTTGTTCAAAAATACAATATTAGTTTTGACTCCGTGCTAGCATTCGAGTGATAAAGGAACTAAAAGGAGGTGGACAACAATTAAGGATTTATTATGTTTTCAGAATGTATTGGAAAATTTATATAGAAAGGTTTGTTGTTTCATGTACATTCGATTATAAGATAAAATATATGCAAAGGGACTTGACAGGAAGTCAAAGTTGAAGAAAAGATTTTGTAAGATAAAAGGGGGGGAAATATTTACTTTCATTATTATCATTGTGTGTGTGTGTGTGTGTGTGTGTGTGTGTCTGTACAGATGTGTGTTTTTGTATGGAATGTTTGGGAGGTAAATAATAAATAACAAACTAAATATTAATGTTTGTAATTTTTATTTCTCAATTATATTTAGTGGTAGTATGGTTGTATTGTTCTTTGTAACATAAAATCATTCAATAAAAATTATTTTTAAAAATGGGTTTTTTCTTAGGATTGAAGTTGTTCAGCTTTTTTTAGGATTTTACCCCAGGAAATAAACTCCACAGGGGCCAGATTAAACTGACTGGTGGGCCGGATTAGGCCCCCGAAATGGACTTTGGACATGCCTGGCCTTAGCTGTAGCCTTCAGGGCAACATTATTCATCTTCCCCATCCCACAAGGAACATTAGGAGAATACTATAGAGGTTCCATCCAACTAATTTGTTCATGGAGTAGACTCGATGAAATTATTAATGCCCATTGTTTTCACTGGGTGTACTTTGAGTAGGAATTACATTAGATACAACCATTACGGCTCTTTTTTGCAGGGTGGGGGACCAGTTTGTAGAAACCCTTGTCCCCAGATGTCCAGTCGCGGACGACTCTGGGGTTGTGGCGCTCATCTCGCTTTACTGGCCGAGGGAGCCGACGTTTGTCCACAGACAGTTTTTCTGGGTCATGTGGCCTGCATGACTGGTGAAACCAGAGCAGCACATGGAAACACCGTTTACCTTCCCACCAGAGCAGTACCTATTTATCTACTTGCACTTTGACGTGCTTTCGAACTGCTAGGTTGGCAGGAGCAGGGACCGACCAACAGGAGCTCACCCTGTCACGGGGATTTGAACCGCCGACTTTCCGATCGGCAAGCCCAAGGATCAGTGGTTTACACCACAGAGCAACCCGTGTCCCTCTGGGTGAGGTTTAGAGACATACATATTCCAACAGGTATTTTAGATGTTTCTGGTTGATTACACACATACATTTATATATCTGCAGTTCTATCTGCCCTTAATTATTTATATATGCTTGCTTAGATTTGTAATTTTACTGACTGATATTGCAGTCGACACACACCTCATTTAGTTATAGCATTAGCAGGCCACACCCCTCTCCAATAGGCTTGACACTTATAGCCAGTGTGATGTAGTGGTAAAGTTTTAGACTAGGACTTTGGAGATAAGATTTCAGATCCTCACTCAGCCAGGAAGCCTGTCACTATCTCTCAGCCTAATACCATACCTCAGAGATTGAAAGGATAAAATGGAGAGGAGAAGTTCCATGCATACTGTCAGGGACTCAGGAGCAGGAGCTCTGGGGAGAGAGGAAATGGAGAGCGAAGGGGAAGAATCCGAGGGCAGCGTAGGGGAGTATGACAGTGGCCCGAGAGATTCCATGAGCTTCTCCAGCGAATCAGAAGATTCCCAGAAGGGGGCGCCTATGGTCAGGGCAAGGGGGGTCCCAGGGGGGGACGCACCAGAAACAAGGAGACAGAGGGGAACCCCAAAGCAGCAGTGGGGGATTGGGACCAGTTTCCCCACCAGAGCGTAGTGGGGGGGAAGAGTCACATGTGTCAGGGCCAGCGTCTCCTCCAGCGGGGAGAGAGAGTGAGTCAGGGCTGACCATGCCTCCAACGGAGGGGAGGTCAGTTGCAGCTAGCCCCCCCAGAGGGGGAAGCAGTGACAGCAGCAGCAGTGAAACGGTCAGGAGAAAAGTTACCGGCTGGGCGCGTGCGCCAAGTTCAAATGTACAGGCGCGGGGAACAGCAGGAGACCCGGATGGGGAACCAGCTCCTAAAGCCCGCCGGAGGGAGGGGGAAGGCTCAGGGGACTCAGCGTCAGAAGAGGCTAGAAAGGGCGAGACCCCAACGGCCAGGCGGAATCAGAGGCGGAAGGAACTGAGGAAGAGGTGGAGTAAGGCTAGAATCTTAAATTGGTGTCAGGGGGGAGGAGACTCAGACGGAGCATCAGCGGTCTAACAGTTGAGACGTAGAGCTGTGCGCTGCGGCTCTGGAAGTGAAACTGAACTTCAATAAAGACTTTTGTACTTAACAAAGAAGCAGCGTTGGTCCTTTGTGAGCTGGGACCTTGGGCAGCCCTGACACATACCTTCTTGAGCTCCATGAAGGAAAGATGGAAAAGAAATATGTAATAAAAAAATAAAAAATACATCTCTGAAGCTGTTGCATTTCAAGAGAAGCTTATGGTGGCAAAACTGCAGAGGTAAAAAGAGACACACATAGAGAGAAAACCAAAACCAGTTTGGCCCCTAAGATTACCTCTAGAAAGGTGCTGAAATAGAAGCATCCAAACTTTCCAACTTGAGTCCTAAGATAATTTTGATGTTTTATTCTATTTTTTATATCTGTTGGAAGCCTCCCAGAGTGGCTGGGGTAACACAGTCAGGTGGGTGGGGTATTATTATTATTATTAAACTTAAAGATTTCTTGTCTGCTCCTTGCCCTCCTGAGCAGCAGCCTACAATGCACACAAAAAGCCTCTTCAGAACAATGTGGGGTGGGGTGGGGTGGGGTAAACTTCCTTAAGTTAATTTATTTAAGGATCCAAGCCTGGTTTTCGGTGATGCCATCTTCCTCCAGCAGCCCCCCCTGCCTGCTTCACCCCACAATATTCAGAATGACCTCTGCACCCCAAAAAGTTTTTGGGAGGCACAGGTGGCTACAAGGAAGGATGAAGGAAAGGGAAAATTTCCTTTCATGAACCAAAGCCAGTTAGGAGCCAAACCTCCATAATAGATCAGCCTGCAGTGGAATTCTTCCTTGTGGGGAAGCTGCCCTCCACAGCTCCTGGTTCTTGGAGAAGGGCAAGCAGCACCATTCTTCTTCCTAGTAAGCTGCAAGACTTTGCCTTCAACAGCATCTTAAAAGAAAACACAAATGTCTCTGACCCAAGTCCTGTTTCTGCTGTGAGTCAGTTGCTATACTTAATTTATATCCTTCAGTGCCAAAGGGGGATTTGCAAGACTCTAAGCTAGCTAGAAATGGCTGTTTTTAGAAGAGGAGTCATACCATTAAATATATGGTATTATGAATCACCCGAAACATCATCTGATTTGCTCTTAAATGTGTAAGATGACTGACTCCACACACACACCCATGTGCACCCACAGAGGGTGGAATTGATGGATCACTCCCCCCCATCACCACAAAGCATATTCTGTTAATTAGTTTTGACACAAACAAGACAAAAGGATATTCACATCCTGCTTTACATTAAGCATCTTTATACAACAAGCCATTAAGCAAATAAACGGCTTCCTCTGTTTTGTGTGTTGCAATGACAATTGCATCAAGGAGTGGTTATCATTTGTTGTTGGGTCAAGGGAATTGCTAGTGTTGTGTTTTGCAAACAAACAATACTCGTGCTGGCTTTACCTGTGGCCTGTTTTCAATGGACGCTGAATTATTCGCAATGGCAAGGGAGACTGGGAGTCTGCACCGAGGATGTAAAAAATAATTCACTAAGCGTATATTGGGCCAAGTGTCACCAATGTGGTGCTTGTAGGCACTAATGTGCCTGCCGGGAAATTGTATGGAGGCCACAAATGAACACTCCTCCTTAAACATGCCCACATTTCATTGGATGTCAGGACTGACTAGACACCCAACTTCCTTTCTGTTCTGAAAAGCAGATATTTACAAAGAGCATCTATGAGTGAAGAAATGGCTGGTGTACATACCTTTCTCCCTTTGACAGGCGTGGGGGGCAGGGGTGGACATTTGTAGCCCAACAATATCTGGAGGGCCATCTGTTCCCTGTTTCTGTTCTACACCGTGTTGGTGTACTAAATCCCAAGTTAAATGATATAATGTCCTGATTTACCAATGACAGGGATGCTAAAAGTATCAACCCAGGAACTCAACAGCTCCCAGATGCAATGTTTTTGGTTACCTTTGCATGGGACCTCAAGTTTTCTTTAGGTGGTTGGAGGATCTAAAGCGAGTTCTGCAGCATTTGAAACACCAGGGAAGAAAAGTATTAACAAACTGACTTTCTGGGCCAGATGATGCTTTCAAGGATTGTGAGGTTTTCTATCTGCTGAGGCCAGGTTCACAGAGCTAACAATGATGGTGTTTCTGTACTGTTGCTGGCAGGTGACCTCATCTTTCTAGCGTTCACATGCTCTGCTCCCCAAGCTGGCAGACCCCAGGGAGCCATATCTCCTGAAGTTCATCCCATGTAGATACTTCATCTTTTCTGCAGAAAAGGTCACAGTGTTGAAAACAGGCTCAAGGTGGGCAGCTTGTGCTGGGTTTTGTCACTGATAGGAGCCAAGGGAACAGAAGAGAGAGCGGGAGAGTGGGGGATGTTCTATTAACATCTCTACTGGGTACGGCTGCTTATGAGCTCTCACCTCAATCACAAAGTACTCTACTCTAGAACAACAGGGAACTATGATTACAATCCATCATCACCCTAGTTCTCTAGTTTTGCTCAAGCTGGGTGGATGTAGTTCAGCTCTGTATGGCAGGACCAACTGAAACTTGTTCAGTGCACAGATATAGCTAGCAGCACTTTTCATACAAATGTGAAAGGCAATTGAGGGAAATATCAAAAGCACCATCACTGCTTATATTGAATTTGGGACGTTCTTTCTCATGTTTCCTTGGCCACTAGGGAGGAGAAAGATGTCAGCAAATAATGATTGAGGAACAAAATGGGGGGGGGGACAGTCTCCTTTGAGAAGGCTCTCTCCATCTGATCTCTAGGTGCCCAGACATCTCATAGTCAGCAAACCCTTTTTATCCTCCCTGCTCTTTATGACCTTCCCACCCTGACCTTTGGCTCTGAAAATGCTCTAGAGACCAAATAATTCAAAAAGAAAGTTAAGATGAACATCATGTTCTCTTTCAGATGAGTGCAGAGTTCTCATATTTAAGTTTTCATGGCATGGCATTGCTTGAATTTTGTGAATGTCCAATTTATACAGGCTGACGATCACACACCCATGGGGCTTACGAGTTTCTAGATTTATTTCAACCAGACCTTAGGTGTGAGTTAGTGCCAAAACTGCCTTGGTTGCCCTGATGCAGGGATCAGGAATTGGATCCAGCTGGTGGAGTGGACAGAGGAGTTTAACTGCACAACATACACTACTAGTGTGCACTTGGTTCCCTCCTGAGTCTGAGCCTGGACAAGACTCGGAGCGTCAGTGTGGGGGGTTACAGAGAAGATCCCAGGTGAATCAGACCATCTAGCATCTTGTTTCTCTTAGGGCTCATCCATACTTCTGTTTATCCCATTATTTCAAATGATTTCAAGACATGGGTCCGAGAAGCAATGCTTCTTTTCGGGGGGGGGGGGGGGAGAGGTGGGGAAACTCACCACAAAGTAAGTTTGTTTGTTTGTTTGTTTACTGCAGGCCCAGTCGCAGTGCCACACACACCCACACACCCAGGCAGCAACTAAATGTAAGATGTGATTAATAAACTCAAGCAGACAATGATATGGATTAGAAATGTGCACAACTTTACTGGTTACAGATATAGGTGGGTTTTTGGCTCAGGCACAGGGTATATATCTGTTTCAGCATTAAGTGTCCACACTTAATGGCAGATATCTATTGGGAGAAGGAACAGTTCCATTGTTACACTTAATAGAAATAGAAGAGCAAACAAAGCCACAGTTCAAGGTGCCTAAGTATTCTTTAAAGTGGGACTTCCGGGTTAGCGCCTCCGGTAATGGCTGAATTCCTCTGATCGGGAGGAATTTGCTTCGTGGAAATTAGGGTCTGGCCACCACGGCGAAGGCGGGGACCCAAAAAAAATCACAGGCGGGAGAAGCCTGTGAACGTGGGATTCGGCTGGCAGCTTTTGCGCCTCCCCTACTCACAGGGAAACCCGGTTTCGGGGATCCAGAGCGACGTGGGGTGAGTGGCGCGGTGCTTCGAATTGACTGCTTCTTTCACGGAGTGAAGCCGCATTGCATTTGCCGGAGAGCGCTGACTTTTTCCTGTGGACAATTTGATCTTAAAACAACTACCCGTGAGTAGAACGGAAAATTGGATTTTTAAACGTCTTAATTTGGCACCGAAACGGGGAGGTTTCAAACAGGAAGTCCGCCTTCCCCTTTTGTAAATAGACTGAAGCAAAGAGGCTGCAAGCTAAAGTCTTGGAAAGCCGTCCGTAAAGGATTAAACTTCCATCGGCTAAAATCATCAAACCCCCCTTGGAAGCAGGAGAAGAGGGGGGAAATTTTGGATCGTGTAAGCCTGCAGGAGAGAGTGAAGAAAGTCAAATAAATAAAAAAAAAGAAAGTCAAATTACCACCGCTCTGAACCTGGAAACGGGCTGCTAGTAAGACTGACGTTTTGGAAATGCTCATTGACTGTGAATAGATTGTTTGTTGACAGCTAGTTAAATAAGAGAAATACATTGTTTCCATTGTCTCCTTCTGCGTTTAAAAAGGAGTAAAAGTAACTGAAAATTGAAACTAACTTTACTGCTTGAACTGTGCTTAAAAGGATTGATACAAATAGAAATTGTTTTCCCCTAGAGGAAGCCTTTGTAATTGTTACATGAGCTGAGCTGGGGGAATTTCCAGCTGCAAGATAAAAAACTGTGAGAATCTGGGATTGACCTTGGAGCGTTAAGAATGTTGACAGAAGAAGCCTTAGTGGTTGCATTATGTAAGATAAATGATTCACTGGAACAGCTCCATAAGAAGACGGATGCAATGACAATAAAAATTGATAACTTGGAACAAAAAGTGACTAATTTGGGACAAAAAGTGAATATTAATACAGAAACTATTCAGGAATCAATACAGGGATCTACTTTGACATGGCAAATTGTGGAGAAGGCGGGGGAGAAAGTTGTTGTTGTTGAACCTAAAGCAGCACAAGTGGAGAGGGAGAGAGCCCCAGCCTTACAGATGCAATTTGATGGCTATAAGTTGATGCTTTTTATGATTGAATTTAGAGAAAGTCAGATTTTGAGGATTGGAGCCCCGCTTGGACTGGAGAAGGAAAGTTGGATAGATCCCTTCATGCAGGGATTTAATGACCTTTGGGACCTGGACTTGGGTCAGGAGGAGACTGGAGTTGTGGGGACCGCCAGATTTGGAGGAACTTTGAAATATGTCCTGAAATATCTTTTGAATCTTAGTTTTAACTATGGAGATTTGGCTGACTTGTTGAGAAGGAATAAAAACATTGCTAGGTGGGAATTTCCCCGAGATCTACTCTTCAGCATCAAAGGAAGGAAAATAAGAACAAGATCAGGAGAAGACAAAGTAAAGTGTATGTATAAATATGAAGAAGACTTGCAGAAGGGACTTGGAAAAGAGTTAAGAGCCTCGGACAGAAGATCACCAGGTTGATGGACTATATGGAATTGACGGAAATGACTGGCAGAATCCGAGACCAGGGAGAAGAGACGGTGGAAGAATATTGGAAAAAGTTTAAAGTCTATATATGGAAATAATGTAAAATTAATGAGTGTTAGAAAAATGTTGGAATGGAATTATACGGCTTTAGTAGAAATGTTATAAGGAATTAAGCATAAATAAGTACTATAGTATTAATGGAAAATAAGGTTAAAATATGTTAAGATAACCATATGACAGAAAATAGAGAAAGATGGAAAGGATTTGCTGAAATAATTAACAGAAATCGAATACAAAAAGGGAGGTGAGAGGAGGTCGATGAAACAAGGGAATGAAAGAGAGGGTATTGAGATGGTATGATGTGTGTTTTTTGAATTGTTTTTGCTCTCGTTTTGTTTAATATGTTAATGTTGTGTTGTGTATTGTTTATATATTGTACTGTTTTGGTTTTTCTTTCTTTTGCTTTTTCATTTTTTCTTTTCTTTTCTCCTTTTTGTAAGGTTTAAAAGTAATAAATATTTTTTTTAAAAAAAGTATTATTTAAAGTGGTATGCAAAACAGCAACAGCAATACAGTGGTACCTCATGTTGAACAACCTCCAGGTTATGGAATGTTCGGGTTATGGCCGCAGCAAACCGAGAAGTGTATACTTCCGGGTTTTGCCACTCGCGCATGTACAGAAGCGCTCTATTGTGCCGTGCGCATGTACAGAAGCAGTGTCTCTAGTTACGGATTTTTCAGGGCACCCCAAAATGAATTAAATCTGTAATCAGAGGTACCACTGTATTCTAGCAAGGATATATTGAAATAGCAACTAGGCGCAAATGCACACCAAGTTTCTTTTAAAACCTAAAATGAAAGTGCTCCCAGGTCTCTGCATAACAACTTGTTCAACCTCATGAGCTCTGCTAGAAAGACGAGCTGTGGAGATGCTGCCAGCACACACACAGCACAGGAGGGAGGAGCAGGCAGGATTCCCTTCACAGACTTGCACCCCAGCCCTTTGCTATCACTGATGCAATGATAGTGCATTATTGGTGGATTTATACTGGACTATCCACACATCATTCCACTTTCAGTTGTACTGCAATAATACCCCAGTGCTTTAGCATTATTGCAATCTGGAAATATAACAAAACAGCATATGGCTAACCTGACCAAACAACCTAGCCCGCCTCATCCCTCAAATAAGCCACACCACAATCAACTAAACACAACCAACCAAGCTCAGGAACCCCTAACCTCTCACAATATCAATAAAAACAAATAAATAAATTTAGACAATCAACAGAATTGGTGGTAGAAAAAATGGTGAAATATTTGGGAGTGTGGTTGACAGCCAGAAATATAAATATATTTAAAGATAATTATACAAAGGTGTGGAGTGAAATAAAGAGAGATATGAAAATATGGGGAAGGCTGAAACTATCTATGTGGGGAAGGATCTCTGTGATAAAAATGAAGATATTGCCAAGAATGTCTTTTCTATTTCAAACGATACAGGTGATCAGAGGGGCAAGTCACTTCAAACAATGGCAAAAGGATATTTCTAAATTTGTCTGGTGGGGGGACGACGACCCAGAATTAAATATAAATTGTTAAAGGAAGCCAAAGAAAGGGGCGGATTCTCCCTGCCAGACTTAAAACTGTACTGTATTATGAAGCGTCCTGCCTATGCTGGCTACGGGGATGGATTTTGTTAAAGGATACAGATGTTTTGGATCTGGAAGGGCATGACAATAGATTTGGGTGGTATGCATATGTATGGTATGGAAAAACAAAGGTATACAAGGGGTTCCTGAACCACATTGTAAGGAAATCAATTCAAGTATGGGAAAAGTATAAAAACTTACTGGAAACTAAAACACCATGGTGACTCTCCCCATTAGAAGCGATATCTGTTAAAAAAGTAAATATGAAAGGGGATTGGGCGACCTATCAAAAATTATTAATGGAGGCTGAAAACTAATTAAAAGTATTAGAATTTAATGATGTAAAACACTTGTTAACAGATTGGCTACAATACAATGTATTCAGGATAGATAGGGGAGTGGGCTTTGGAAAAGAATTTTCAAGGTTTGAAAGAGAGAGTAGATAATAATGATAAACTGTTATAAAAAAAACGTATAAATTACTGTTGGAATGAGAGATAAAGGATTAGGAAGTTAAGGTGGTCATGCTATACTGGGAAAAAGATGTGGAATACAGTACACCTTTAAATCAATGGGAAAAGTTATGGAAAGAGGACTTAAAAGTTACGGCTTGTTGTTCGCTGAAGGAAAATTATATGAATAGGATGTACCGATGGTATTTGAGTTTGACAAAACTAGCAAAAACGTGTAAAAGTGCATCAAAGGTGTGTTGGAAACGTAAGGAAAAGGAAGGTGCTTTTTACCACGTGTGGTGGTCCTATATAAAAGTAAAAGACTTCTGGGAAATGATATATAATGAACTGAAAAAGATGTTTAAGACAACTTTTGCTAAAAAACCAGAAGACTTTTTACTTGGATTAACAGGGGATGGAATACCTAGGGACCTAAAAAGGTTATTTATGTATGCGACAACAACTGCAAGGATGTTGCTTGCCCAGAATTGGAAACAGGAGAAGATACCAAGAAAAGAAGAATGGATAACTAAGATGATGGACTATGCTGAAATGGCAAAGATAACCGCGAAGGTCAGAGATCAGGATGAGAAGAAGTTTGAGCAGGAATGGAAGAAATTTATAGACTTAATAAAAAAACAACCACTGTAAATCTATTTAAACGTTAGCAGGTTTGATATAACATTTATGTAATTAAATAATTGGAAATTAAGATAAACAAGAGGGAAAACAAAGAATCTGGAGATAAAATGAGATGCAAGAAATTATGTGGGGAAAGACTGGAATCCAGGGGTGGGGCAGGGGGGAGTCTATATTGTTTGTTTCCTCATATTTGTAAAAGCATTGAATTTATGAATCATTGTGATTATAAAATATATATGTGTGTGTGTGTGTGTGTGTGTGTGTGTGTGTAATGGTTATATGGGGTTGCTCGTGCGTAAGTTGCCGCCACTCCTGGCTAGGTAGCCTGGTTAAACCTTTCCTGGCTGGACAGCCCTTCACTTCGTGGCTGTTCAGTCGCTAGCAGAATCCGTCAGTGGGCGTTTCTTGAACTTCTTCCAGCAAAGAAGTTCTTTGACGCCAAGTCTACGCCTACTTTCCCTGCGCGGAAGTCTTCTGCGCAGGGTGGGTGTGGGTAGTGGAGGACCTGTGCTCTCCCCGCTGGTCTCCAGCGAAGAGTCCTGGAGCCCTCTCTCCGATTCCCCCCTCCGCCCCCCTTTATCCCTGGTGTTATGCTGATTTCCTTCCCCAGCTGATGAGTCCCCTCTCTCCCTGCTTGGCCCTTCTCCGGCATCGCTTGGGAGACCTGCCTCCACTTCTGGCTCCGATGTCAGTTCCCTGACAATATATAACCAATAAAAATAAAAAAGTAGGACAACAGCCTCCCTGCCCACTCATAATTTGAATTCTGGATCTGGCCTCCTCCCATTGCATGGATAACTTAGAGCCCATGCTCTAAACTGTCATGGAAAGAAACTGTATTGCAGCTTGGAGTTGGGATGCTTCTTTCAAGGTAGGGATTCTAGAAAAGTGTTTTCTCTTCTCAGATCATTATAACTACCTTAAACCTTGTTCTCTTTCCTGCCCCAAAATAGGTAGGTTAAAGAGGGAAATGGTGGCACTACCCAAAAATGTTGCTAAAGAAAGAAATGATCTGCCCTAATAATAATAATTATAGTAATAATAATAACTTCTACCAAGTGCACAGAAAGTCATCCTGTTTTTTGCTTGAGGAAACCCAACACACTGCAACATAAAGTAATGTTTAAAAGCTTAATGAAACAGAAGCATCTGTGAATGTAGTGCATAAATGCTAACATTAACAAATTGCATAATAGTCTACAGTATATAAATAGGCTTGGTGGGGCTTCCTTCCATTGCTAAATATCTTAGATGGGGGGAGGGGTGTGGAGAGAAGAAGTTCAAGCTCCTTCAATGATTTAATTATATAATTCCAAGATGGAAAATGTTCACCAGAGATTTCTCTCACAGGCTTGCCCCTCATTGCCTCATGGAGCCCAGCCGAGGCTGCTGGGTGCTGCTGCTGGGTCCAGGGTTCGGCAGCAGGATGGGGCAGCCATGCTCCACAAGGTGACATACCCTAGCCCTACCCTTCACCACCCCACACTCAGCTGTTTTGAGATTCCTGGATCCTGGGATCTACCGTGCAAAATGGGAGCCTCTGCAATTAGCTGGCGGCCAAAACAAACCTGAACTGTTCCAGGAAAATGCACGTGGAGAGAAAAGGGAGTGCTAGTTCCTGTTGGGTCACCCCTTTTCCTGCTTGCAATTGGACATGTGGATAGCCAGCCAATCAGGTTTTTTTTAAAAAAATGTTGATGGGGGGGGGGAGAAAAGGTTCTGGAACACAGTTCCGGTGAGTTCCAGCTGGAAAAAAATCCCTGCCAATAGTATTTCTTTTGTCCCATTGCTTTCCCCAGAAAAACCAGCTGTTTACTGCTAAATCAGAACAAATGTTAATTCACGGAAAACCCAACTGATGTTTGTTCCAATTTAGCAGTAAAGAGCAGGTTTTTCTGGGGAAAGTGGCAAGACAAAAAAGCACCTCTCAGCCATAGTTTGAAATTATGTGAAATCACATGACAAACAGAAGTGTGGCTGGGCCCTGAGTGCCCAACCAGGTGCCCTTGAGAAGCCCGTATGTGAGCTGAGCATGGAATCAACTACCCTCTTATGTTGTAGCTGCTACCCAGCAGCCTGTTATTTAGTCACATGCTGCCTCTGAATCTGGAGGTTCCATTCACATGCGCCAGAAGGCCTGGAGTTCCATTGGACTTTGCAGAGCTACAGATACTTAGGGGTTATCCACACTTCCTCTTGCCCCATTTCTTTACTCTAGGGGGAAACTGCTCTTCAGTGCTCACATCAGAGCAACTGGCAATCTGACTTTTCCACTGGATTGCTGTTTGTTCCACTCTATCGCTAAAGAGTGGATTTCCCCTTGGAAAGGATTGGAGCAAGGGGGAAACCACTCAGACCTAGAAAGCCTAGAAAGCATGGGCCAAGTGGAAAGTGCTCAGACCAGTACTTTCTAAGCATGAAACAAGCGGAAGTCTGGACGAAGGAAAATTCAGAAACAAGACACAGCTCAAAACAAAAGCAAAAAAAGCATATATACCCTGTAAGAATAATGAGGTCCAGCTTTAGAGAGAAAAGTTAAGTTTAAATATATGACCCCTGACTTTCTGAGTGAAACAACTGAAGAATGGGGAAGGGCAGTAGCTCAATGGTAGGCCATTTGCTTTTCATGCAAAAGGTCTGAGGTTCTGTCCCCAGCATTTCCAGGTAGGCCTGGGGGAGACTGCTGGCTGAAACCCTGAAGAGCAGCTGCCAGTCAGTGTAGACAATACTAGTGATCTGACTCAGAAGAAGACAGTTTCCTGTGTTCCCATGACCGGAAGTGAAAGCTTGCCAATGGATGCTCCCAATTGACCAAACCAGACTGCTCATTTATTAGCTACAAATTTCATTATAAAGCACCCTGTTTCCTGCCACACCAAGTTACAAGCAGCCACATGGACCTTATGCCTGCTTCCGGCAGGAGAACTGCTGCTTGCAGACACTTTCGTGTCTGTTACTGTGAGGCTCTGGCTCCCCTTGTGAGCCTCACTCTACGCCTGAGCTCACATTGCATGTCTGCTTCCAGAACAACTGTCTACTTAACAGTTGCATCCGCGCCAAAAGAAAGCCAACATCTGGGAAGCAAAGAGGCAGCTTGTCTCATCTCCACCTCAACTAGCTCCTTGGTTGATCCTGCTGTCTGCTCCACCCCTCCAAGAAGAAAACACATGTCATGCACCAGCCCTCCTGCTAATAGACATTTGGCCGGGGGCGGGGGAGGCTGGATCCTTGCCTTGGGCTGGTACTCACGAGACCTGACTCATATTTCTTTCCACAGTAGTGACCACGATTGCCTACTGGGAGCCCCTGAATGCCTGCTATCAATTACCCTTGATTGACTCTGAAGTCACTGGGATCTCTCAGCCAGCAGAGGACAGATTGCTACAAAGGGCAGATCAGATGCCGCAGAACAGTGCTGGAAAGGAAGGTGGTGGCAGGTGAAGGAAATAAAAAGACTGGGAGGAGGACCAAAATAGAGGATTTTTTCTTCCTTTCTTTTTTAAAAAGCAAGGCAAGAGGAAACAGAAGGGGGGGAAACACTTTTAAAAGCAGAGCAATGGGTTGCATCCAATGCTAAATTAAAGTCACTTAGTATTATACAAGTAGTATACTGTCGTACCTTGGTTTGCATACATCTTGGTTTGCATACGTTTTGGATTACAAACACGTCAAACCTGGAAGTGTGTGTCCTGGTTTGCAACCTTTTTTTGGATTACAACCCATTTTGGGGGGGATTACGGAGAATTTTTTTTTGAAGGCCCCATTGGCGAAAGCGCGCCTTGGGTTACAACCTGTTTTGGTTTACCAAGGGACCTCCGGAATAGATTATGGTTGTAAGCCAAGGTACCACTGTACTCATTCCACACCATTGGAAAGTTGTTGCACAAGACTATGCATAAGCAGGTTGCTGGTAACATTTGTGGCACAATCAGTTGCACGAGGTAGAGGTGGCCTGAAAGTTTGGGAACCACTTATCTATATGAAACTGTTGGAAGCAATCATCAGGTTTGTGACACACTGCCATCAGTATTTTAATGACACTCAGTTCTATTAAATCTGTCAGGAGAGGCCATGCATAAGCTGAACCAGTGCCTGGATGCAGTAGTGGGGTGAAAAGGCTGAAGATGAATCCTGTTAAAACAGATACACAATGGGCAAGAGCTTCCCAGCCCAGGTCTGAGCACTGAGGAGCCTGCCTGATCTGGATGGGGTTGTACTCCTGGTAGCAAAATTATCCCTGTCCAGGTAAAGGCGCAGCTGACACACCAGCTGAACCTAATTAAAGCTTCGGCTGATGCATCAACTGTGCACTTCCCTGAATGGGGACAACTTGGCCACAGTGACACATGGATTGGTTACCTCATGTCTGGACTACTGTAATGAGCTTTATGTGGAGCTTCCCTTGCAGCTGGTTCAGAACAGTGCAACTGAGAAGACTCATGAGAAGAGAAGACTCCCTGGAAAAGACCCTGATGTTGGGAAAGATGGAGGGCACAAGGAGAAGGGGATGACAGAGGACGAGATGGTTGGACAGTGTTCTCGAAGCTACAAACATGAGTCTGACCAAACTGCGGGAGGCAGTGGAAGACAGGAGTGCCTGGCGTGCTCTGGTCCATGGGGTCACGAAGAGTCGGACACGACTGAACGACTAAACAACATGCAAGTAGCAGTACCTTAAAATTGGTGTGGTGGCTAAGAGATAGCCTGGGCCTACATGGACAGAGATGGTTACATCTTGTGCACTTGTTCTTTTGGAGAGAATGCAGCCTCTGGGTAGCAGAAGTTACACTGCTCTTATCCTAAAAAAAAAATTAATAAGTAGCAGCCCTACTAGATATTTTTTATTGGCAGCTATTGGACAAATCAACCCGAAATTTATTCTATCTGTGCTATCTTTTCCAGGCTTCTTCAGTGAAGGATCTAGACAAATGTTTCAGATCTGGGACCCAGGCCCTGAAAGAAAGGTTGACAAAGAATCCTTGGTGGAGAATGGAAGAAAAGTGCTTCTATTCTCTTTAGCAGGGGTGTAGGCGGATTGGGGGGGGGGCAGGGAAAGAAATCCATGCTCACATGGAAAGGGGCTGCTCTGGGTGTGGGTCTGCCTGTATGCATGTCCAGCAGGTGCAGGGAGGAGAAGTATGCATTAATCAAAGTCTCCATAGCAGAGGATCTTTTTGTTGCTGTTCATGCTGTTGCTGCTCCGAGCCTTGGCAAAACACAGTAATTAGGGGATAGTTTCCAGCTGCAAAAGAAGGGACAACCCCTTCTCATTTGAGTAGGGTGTGTGTTTGTGAGTGTGATGGATGATGGAAGCACATATGTTTCCATATTCAACATGCAGGCTTTCTAGATGACACAGCTCTGCAAATGGGGGGAGACACCACCTGTCCTACGTATTCTGGGGGGAAAGCAGAAAAAGGCCTCATCCTAAATAATGACAGGGACTGGGCAAAGTGTAGGGATGGTAGGATCTGTTAATTTCAGTTTTATCAGTTAGTCATTTTTGCAACCTTAAATTCGGTTCTCCACATTTTGCAGCAGTTTGTGATTTTTTTATTTTTATTTTTTTAAAAAGCCTCATGAAAACTAATTATCAACCAAAGAACTTCAGACCAATATCCCTATTAAATAATGATGATAAGTTACAGTGGAACCTCAGTTTTTCAGCACCTCGGAAGCCGAACATTTTAGAAGCCGAACATCAAATAGCCAGAAGTAATTGCTTCCATTCTCGAATGCGCCTTGGAAGTCGAACGGCTTCCGCTGCGTGTTTTTCTTTTTTCTCAATGGATTTTGCCAACTGCACATTGCTCCTCAGTTTTTGAACATTTCGGAAGTTGAACAGTCTTCCGGAACGGATTACGTTTGAAAACCAAGGGTCTACTGTATATGCAACTATTATACCTAAAAGACTGGGAGAAGTATTGAACACATTTATCCACAAAGACAAAGCAGGTTTCTAGCCATCAAGACAAATGAGAAACAACATTAGGCACATCTTGAACATAATTGAATAACTAGAAAAGAGAAATGAAAGCAAGCAGCACTACTGTTCCTAGACGCAGAGAAGGTATTCGATACTGTCTCGTGGGTTTTTATGAAGAAATTTATCGTATATATGGATTTTGGATTAGCATTCGATAACAGAATTAAAGCTATATATAAGGAACAGTGGGCAAACATAATCATTAATGGCAACATTATGGAGGAATTTAACATTTAAAAAGGTACCAGACAAGGGTGCCCTCTGTCTCCATTACTGTTTATCCTAGTATTGAAAGTGCTTACTAGGAAGATCTGTGAGGACAAGGGAATAATGGGGATTCATGTAGGACAGCCACTCTATAAGCTCAAAGCCTTTGCAGATGGCATAGTAATAACATTAGGCAACCCATTGGAAAGCTTACCTAACACATTGGAGGTCATAACAACATTTGGTAATTTGGCTGGATTTTATATCAACAAAGAGAAATCCAAGATGTTAATTAAAAACCTAAGAAAGCAAGAAAAAGAAGAACTAGGAATGATATCAGGAATAAAAGTAGAAAAGAAAAGTATCTAGGAGTATGGCTTGCACCCAGAAATTTGAATTTATTCCAAGATAATTATAGTAAAGCCTGGACTGAAATTTTAAAAACCCTCCAAAAATAGAATCAAATGAATTTGTCACTGTTAGGAAGAGTATCTGTAATCAAAATCAACGTCCTTCCCAAGATGATCTTCTTGTTTCAATCACTACGAGTGATAAATAACAATAATTGCTTTAAGCAATGGAAAGAAGATTTATCAAACTTTATATGTCGGGGGGAGGGTGGAAACCATGGATTAAATATAAAATTTTAATTGATGCGAAGAATAGAGGGGGGTTTGCCCCCCAAGAAAAATACGGTAAATTTAAAAAGTATAAATAAAAACCTAGAAAAAAAGAGAAGAAAAAGGATGAGTTCTGGGTCTAGCAAGATGCCCCTTTGTAGTCCACTAGGAGAAGCAGAGAAGGGGCAGGGGGACATTGAAGCTTCATATTCCAATTTCCGCCCCCACAAACTGGAACACTGATTTCCAGGTTTGAAGTGTTCGTAATCCAAAAAGCACCAAAAAGCACTTCCTTTACTCCTGTATTGCAGACCAACCCTGGGATTATCTTCCACCGCTTCCCCTGCCACCTTTCCCAAGGAAACTTCATCTGCAAAGGAGGAGCAGGAGGAGAATCAGAGATCACCTTGAGCACTGCCTTTAATGGATATTCTAACTTTTAAGCTTTAAGCCAGGGCAAGACGGGGTAACAGCAGTTCCCACCTCTTCCTTGCACACTCACTACTGCCTCTGTTCCCCTCAGTAGGGAGTCACCTGCCACCTCCACATGGGAAGTGGCAGGAATCATTCGATGCGCTGTGGCTTCCAAAGCCTGTTTGGAGTGCTCTAAGGTCTGCACCTGCTGCTCTTGAGTCTTCCCCACTTGTCTATTGGAACTTATTTTGATATCGTGGGGATAAGTTACAAAGGCAGGAATTGTACGGTTTGAGTACTTCCTACAACTTCTTCTCGACTTTCCATCTCCATAATGCAATTCTCTTTCTCCAGAATCATCTCCACGGAAGGTAGTAACAAACTCCAAAGGAAAATTCAGATGACTATGTTTAAAAATGTGTAGGGAGCATTTGTGAAGATGAATGGTCAACCAGGAAGGGTGAAGTGATCACCCTTTTCTCACCCCTGGGCTGCTCTTCCACCTTCCATGATGACATAATCTGATTCTGATATTCTCCTAGCCCCTTCCTCACATTTTGCAGGGTTACCGTAGAGACAGCAAGAAACAACTTTGCGTCATCGCTATTCCATTGCCCACTTCTTACCAGACGTCGTTCAGTAAGCAGTGTGAGGAGTGCTATCATATTAGATAATTGTGGTTTTTGTGTCAGCATTCCTATCAACATGGCAGGTAGGAAATTGTGCCATCTAGATGTTCACCTGTTCTACTTCATTGTCCCATGAAGCAGACAGAGAAGCCAGCTGAGAAGTTAAGGATTTATAGCTGGGGAATGGATGAAATTTTTGGACAACTTGAGAGACGATAACATACATGCAAGTGGATGCTGTGATAGACAGCAAGAGAAAAGGGAGAAAGGCGGGTTCCTTTAAAAGGCCACCCCAGTTAGTCAAGGTCCCAGTGCCCCCCATGGGGCTTAGATAAGCCATGACTAAGGCCCATTCAATGGCCTTCAGTGGGACTTAGTCTTGGATTCTTTCACTAGATGAGCCGATGAATTCTGAGGCTCCTTCAAAATCACATATTTATTTTTGGTACTACTGTCCATCTACATTGCATTTTGTAGAACAATGTACATTGCACTTGTCCAAAGCAGCTTATGAACCAGGAATTTCCAGGGAGCAACAACACAAAACATCAGTTTGGGTGGAAAAGCAGTAGATAAATAAGTAAATATCCATAAATGATCCACATTGATCCAGAACCAAAAGCAGTTTGGTTAGATTCTGCTCTTGTGTGAGAGCCTGAAATAGCAATTGTTCCTTAGATGAATGATGATCTTTGTTGCTGTTGTAACCCCTATCTCACTGAATTATAGAAACAGGTGAGCTTAACAGGTGTAAGGTTTCGCCAGTGCCTAAATCTTTAACCGGGGTGGGCCTCTACCATCACGGAACCTTAGGCCCCATTCCACTGGAACAGAGGAACCCCACTGTCCAGATTGGGAGCCCTGTCCCAATGCCATCAGCTGCAAACAAGTAAATGATTCTGGTCTTCCAGCAGGTAGAAGCCCAAACCACTCTGGGACCTACTCGTACAGGAGTAGTTGCAAACAAAAATGAACAAAATTCAGGCCTCTTTGCAGACGATATAATTTTATGCACCTCTGACCCTATCACAGCAGGTAAAATACTATGTACAGAGTTGGAACAGTTCTCCAGGGTCTCAGGATTGCAAGAAACCTTTAAGAAAGCAGAGGTCATGCTTTTTCATACACCACCCCATTCATATACAACAGGCTTTTACAGCAATGTTGAAGATTCCAATAGCTAGGAAAAGTTCTAGATATCTGGGGATGCAAATTACCCAAAATTTGAACAAACAAGTTGTATCGGTTTAATTATATTACAGTTTGGAAAGCTCTAAATATGGATATAATACATTGGAATAAATGGAGACTCTCCATTATAGACAAATAGTTGCATTGAACAGGGTCGTCTTTACCCAAGGGTGCAAGAGGTGTCATGCACCCAGGCAAAAAATTGGGGGGGGCGCCAAATGTATACCTACTGTATACTGGTCCCTCTCGATTGACGGCAGTAAAAAGCAATGGAGCGAAAGTCCCCACCTGCCTCCTCTGTTACTGGAATGTAGGGGCAGGCGGAGGTGCTAGGTAAGCACTTCTCCTGACACAAGCCCCCCATACTGCCATTCAGAAGCAGAGGTTCTCCTAATAATTGGATCTTAATTGGCATAAAGCAAGGCACACGCCAGAGGAGATGTGATTACCAGAACTGTGGACTATTCAGCTACACCAATCTGAGGTTTGAAATTGAGAAAAGACTTTATTCTGTTTTGGAGGTGGCTGGTGGAAAGGGAAGCCCTATTGTTTATATTACGGTAGTTTCTACATTTATGATTTGGCAACCCTCTCCAAGAGCAAGTTTTAAGGATATACAAGTGAGGATTGATTGCTGGATGGTGTAATATTGAGATTAAAAAGAGAGAGTTGAAGCTGTGTGTGGTTTAAAGGGAATGAAGGGGGGGAGCTCTATTGTTTAAATGGATCACGTTGAGAAACTAGAGCTGAACGCCACCCCTACCCCCCGAACAATGGAAAAAGGAAAGAGACTAAAAGGAGTTGAGACATAACCTAAGAGGAAGAATAATGGCCAAAACTAAAATGCAACCGTAAAGATGAAAGGATTCTAGTGGTTGTGGATGAAAAGGGGCACAGGGGCTCCTAGGATGCTAATGAATCAAAAGGAAAGTGCTGCCAGATCATCAGCAGATATGTTTGAAACAGCTCCCCCTTCCCAGATTGAAGAGGGAATGGCAAATCTTCTAGATTTCAACCAATCAGAGGGAAGGAGTGGACTGTTGTTTATATGGAACTACCTGAGCATTATGGGATGGAGCTAAGGTGAGCAAGTAGGAGCTAACCATGAGATCATAGCTCCACCCTGAATTACACTGGGAAAGAAACAGCAGCAGCGGGAGAAGCTCAAGGACGTGACAGCATACAAGGGCAATGAAACCAACAATTGTACATATTATATTGTCACACACAGACTGGGGGGAAAAACAATTAGCGTTCCTCACTTGAAGTTCTATAAAAGGTTAAGTAACATAATAACAGAATAGAAATCATTAAGAATTCAGCTGTTGTCTAAGTGATTAATTTGTTAAATGGAATATAACTAGAAGTTAATGAAAATATGAAAGACAGTAATATCAAATCATAATGGACGCATCAAGAACAGCACACAGGAAACCACTTTAATGAAATTGTATTAATTTGGAATTAATTGGTATTTGTACACTTGGGTTAAAATTGGAAAATTAATAAAAATAACTGACCAAAAAAAAAAAAGCTTAATTACTGATGACTCTAAAAGAATACAACTGATAAGAGCTAAGTCTGCTTTAAATCTTCATTTTATACTGCCACTAAGTCTGCGTCTTGTATGTGCTGTATTAGCTGCGAATACTAAACTGAACCTTATCTGTGTGAGAAAGGAATGCGTACAAGTTCCTGGAAGCAGAGACTGCCAAGGGGGAGATTAATGGAAACCAACATGGGAAAGACAACACTGAATGCCTCATTAATCATTGGTATCATGCAATAACTACTAGATGAACAGCTGACAGAATTAAGAGCTGAGATGTGTAGAACGTTAAAAGAGATTGGATCAAAGATACATCAGACTAGAGAATGCACAGGACCTGTGGAAAAAGATGTGGCTAACAGCAGACAAAATGGGTAACAGCGGACAATGAATTGGAGTGGATATCCATACAGCTATCTGGAGCATTAAACAGAGAAAGGATGGTGCTGTAATGCCAGAAGAGATGAATGGATTTATGAACAGGGACAACCAGAGATGGTAGAGATGGAGCTGAGAGAGAAAGGGCCTTGTGTACAAACTGAAGTGAAAACAGAAAATAAAATGCCTCTAAGCTCTTGACAACTGGTCTAGAAAAAGAATGGAAATAGCGGAAGGATATTTCCTTTTCCCTTTAGATCAAGAAAATGCATGGCCAACAGGAAATGGGTTTGGAATATATGGGACTGAGTATGAATTAATGAAGATACAAAAAGGAAATAAGAATGGACTATTACATTTTTAAGATTTGTCAAAACCTTTGGGGAGAAGTTCATCGTATTGGACCAGAGAATGACTATTTTGGACATTTAATGATAATAATCATTGAAGAGCTACTTTTGGAGTTCTTGAGTGGAAAGGGCAGAATTTGAGAAAATTGAGAAAACAAGACCTAGCAGATTGGGAAACATCTGGACAATACAGATAGATGATATCCTGGAGTGCATACTTTGAATATTTTGGATAATTGTCATAATTAGCAGACAGAGAATTGGAAACCTTTTTTCTTTTTCTTTTTCTTTCTTTTCTTTCTCTTCTTATCTTTCTATGATCTCTAATACTTGTTTTCTTTCTGTTCTATCTATTTTTATGCTTTGCTTTTTGAAGCTCCCAAATTTGGATTAATGAAGGAAACACGGGAAGTTGATAGATGGAAGACAAGGGGACATGTGAGGGGCAGAGCAGAAAGGATCCCTCAGGGTGGGAGGCTGAAGGGAAGATGGGGAAGCTCCCACGTGGGAGCTGGGAGGGTTCACTCCTCTGTGTGTGGAATAGAGTGGTACCTCGAGTTACAGACGCTTCAGGTTACAGACTCCGCTAACCCAGAAATAGTACCTCAGGTTAAGAACTTTGCTTCAGGATGAGAACAGAAATCGTGCTCTGGTGGCACGGCGGCAGTGGGAGGCCCCATTAGCTAAAGTGGTGCTTCAGGTTAAGAACAGTTTCAGGTTAAGAATGGACCTCCAGAATGAATTAAGTTCTTAACCCGAGGTACCACTGGATCGGGCTAAGATATAATTGTGATAGAGGGCCTTGCTTTCACTTTCTCTTTTTTTCTCTCTTTTCTCTCTTTTCTTATTCTTGCTTTTTTCTTTTTTCTTTTCTCTAGGTCAATTAGGCTTTTATTGTATTTTTTGTTGAAAACTTTTAACATAAATTGATTAAAACAAACAAACAAACCAAGGGTATTGGTGTGGTGGTTGCCCAACTCAGAATTGTGGTGTGTGTGTGTTATAAGTATCCATTCCTACCTGCATAACATCCCGTTTAGAACCCCAGACAAATGCAAGAGGGGTATATAACTGTAATCAACTACAGAGAGCAACAGTAGTGGGGATCCTGGTTTGCAGGATCTCATCAGTTCTGACGCTATGGCTGAAGAACGCTCTGCTCCCGTAAGGTACAGCAAGGAAAAAAATGGTTCTGGTCCCTGGAGAAAAGCCTGCCCCAACCAGCCTCTCGTGCCCTGGCGGGACAAGAAAAAATGAGATTGGCTGAAAACAGGTGAGTGAGGAGAAAAGCAGCCGAAGAAGTGACTGTCCCACTTGTTTGTCACCAGGGTGGCCCAAGAAATGTTGGCACCTGAGGCGAACCAGAAAATGCCCACCTCAGGGATGAGTGAAGAGCCACACTTAGGATAAAGCAGTGGTGGGGTGGGGAGAGAAATCTGTATCGGGAAGCAGGGTGGGAAGAAGAAGAAGAGGAGGAGGAGGAGGAGCAGCAGGAGGAGGAGTTTGGATTTGATATCCCGCTTTATCACTACCCTAAGGAGTCTAAAAGCGGCTAACAACCTCCTTTCCCTTCCTCCCCCACAACAAACACTCTGTGAGGTGAGTGAGGCTGAGAGACTTCAGAGAAGTGTGACTGGCCCAAAATCACCCAGTAGCTGCATGTGGAGGAGCGGGGAACGCAAACCCGGTTCACCAGATTACGAGTCTACCACTCTTAACCACTACACCACACTGGCTCCCACTGGAAGAGACCAGCAGCATCTCCTATTCGCCAAGAGTTGACATGGGGGGCTGCTGAGGAGATGCCGGATCCAACCTCCAAGGAGTGTGCTGCAATTGTTGCTGCCA
Organism: Podarcis filfolensis; assembly: GCF_964270895.1. NCBI lineage: Eukaryota > Metazoa > Chordata > Lepidosauria > Squamata > Lacertidae > Podarcis > Podarcis filfolensis. The sequence goes on from NC_139617.1 coordinate 43,286,525, forward strand.
CTGCAGCAGCGGTGGCAGTGCCAGGCAATGCATTCCTTGGAAGCCAGATCTGCTGCCTCTGTGGATCCTGTCATCTGAGGCGGTTGCCTCACCTTGCCTCATGGGTGAGCCCACTCTGCCTCTTACCGAAGCTCCAAATGTACAGATGGAAAACTTCCCCCCAGAGCCCAAACTCCATTCAGCTCAGTCACGCAAGCTAGCAATGCCATGGAAGTTGCAAAGGCAAAAAAAGGTATGGTACGTCAGACTCTATTTTAAAGGTTCGTTTTTCCTCTGCGAGGCTCGGGTCAGTTCAGCTGGCAGCAGAACTGCCCCTGAACTGAGTTTGGAATGCAGGTAAATTGCCCCACCACAATCTACCCAGGCATGAATTATGCTGGCTTCCTTAAATTCGGATTGCTCCATAAGAACTGGTGGGAGGGAGGGAGGAGGAGGGTGGCTGCAGCCATGGCTAATGGGTGAGAAACAACAGTCTCCACATAGCAGCTTCACCAAGCCAAACAAGGTCCCCACCCTCCATGTGGAAAACCACATGCCAGAATGGAATATTAAAGTGGATTTTCCAGGTAAGATCCATAAGTAGCAAACAAGGAGTCCTGCAATTTCCTGCTCATGGATCTTTCAGGAAGAAAAGTTGGAGGGGGCGGGGAGAGAAGGAGGAGGAGGAGAGGGAAAAAAGAAAAGAAAAAGGGAAAGAAATATGTGGGGATTTTCCATCCCCACATAAAGTTTTGTGCATGCATTTCTCCACAGGAACTGTTCCAAAAGTGCTCTGGAAAAGGAAAACATGATGTCAGGAGAGGCCCTACGACTACACTGATCACTGTCCTTAATGTTTACCCATTGTCTGCTGGCAAACCCCTGCTCCTCTTCCCACAAAATAAGGGCACTCCCCCCTTTTTTTACCTAGGGTGTAACTCAAGTGTGCTTTTGCCTTCCATCCTGCAGCACAAAAACCTGCCACACTGTCTGCTACACCCGACTTGTCCCTTCTGGACTCCGATCCACACACCCCAAGCATGCTGCCTCCACTCCCCACCTCCTGCAGTCCCCCTACTCAGGGCAGGGCTGGGATGTTTTCTGCAGGGACTAATCAGTCAGTGTCTGGTTGGTTTATTCTAGGAGCTGGCTTCTGTCTCAAGGGCTGGGAACAGTTCTCTTCAAGCTGTGCTGCCAGGGAGAGAAGCATCACCCTCCACAGACCCCTCCTAATTAATGCAGCAGATTAATTCCAGAGGGTGAGAGGAGGGGATTGGGGAAACCACAGGTGCCCCGGGCCACTTTTCTGGAGTAGGAAGCGAAGGGAGGGTGGTGACCGGTGCTTTTATTTGGGAGGGGTGTACTCAAGGGTACACAGTACCGGCACCATTTGTACTAGAAGAAAAGCACTGGTTAAAAGTATGGCACCCACTGTAACAACTTCATGGTGAGTACTTGCACCTTTTTTTTCCTAGAAGAAAAGCACTGCTGGTGAGCCTCTGGCCGGGAGCTGAATGCAGTCCCCAGGCCTCTCAGACTTGACCTCAGAATTCTCCCCAAGCCACCACCAGTTGCACTTCACACCCTGGGTGCTTTTTGCATGGCTAGATGTGTGCCCTTGAACTCTGATAATGCCTCTTGCTTGCCTGGATGGAGGATAGGGGTGTGTGTGCAGAAACTAGTCTACTGTACAAAGGGGAGGATTACACTTGTTGCTACACCCGCCTTTGTCTCTAGTTCCACGTGCCACTGGCATGTGGACCTCAGAAGGCTGCCCAGAAGGGAATGTGGCTCTTGGGCTGGAAAAATGTTCCTCACCTCTGTGCAAAGGGAACATAAGTGCCTCTGCACACTTCCTTCAGATGTTCCATTGCAGCAGCTGGGCAGTGTCGCAGCCCAGTTGCAGGGAAGCAAGTCTGGTGGAGGTTTTAAGCAGGATTTGCACTGCCAGCACAACCATATTTCCTTCCCGAGGTCATAAAAGTTAGTTCAGATGAAGTGGTTGTCCTAAGGAGATATGGATTATATGCTCAAGGCACCTTGCTAGGAGAAAGTAGGACTGGAAGTTGTGTCTGGGCTGCAAGATCATTATTACTACTATTATTATTATAATAAAATTCAGGTAGGTAACTGTGTTGGTCTGACACAGTCAAAATAAATAAATAAATTGTCCAGCGGCACCTTGGAGACCAACTAAGTTTGTTCTGGGTATAAGCTTTCGTTGTATCTGAAGAAGTGTGTATCTGAAGAAGTGTGTGTGTGCACACGAAAGCTTATACCCAGAACAAACTTAGTTGGTCTCCAAGGTGCCACTGGACAATTTTTATTTATTTATTTTGATGATGATGATGATGATGATTACTCTCTCTCTCTCTCTCTCTCTCTCTCTCTTTCTGTGTGTGTGTGTGTGTGTGTGTGTGTGTGTGTGTGTTAAAATGAGGTGCTTCTGGTACTCGTATATTGATGAAACTGCCATAGGTGCTAGGGCTGGACAATATCTGGTTTTCAACATCATGATGTATCACCAGCTAAACATTGTGATATACCAATATATTGTGATGTCTGAAATAAGGATGGAACTATGCAGAGGTGAACAGGGTAATGTCCTGGCAACTGCTACTACTTAAGGGTCTAAAACTGATAAATGATGATATTATCAATCACCACACAGTCACTTTCATCAGCAGACAAGCCAAAATGCATCCAAACAGGACTTTTGGTTTTTTGGCTTAGCTACCAAATGGTGGTATTCAGGACAATTCAAAGGAAAGTCATGAGTTATAGTGAAGATAAATAATCTGGGACTGCCAGCAGGCCTGCCAGGCGGCAGAAGTGGCAGCAGCCTGGCACTGGCAGCAAAACCATTGGCAACCTTGCAGGCCTCACCATGGCCACAGCAGGTGGTGGCAGTAGCAGCAGCAACCTGCAAGGCTTCATGGCAGAGGCAGAAGAAGTGGCGGCCTGCAAGGCCTTGCCCCAGCGACAGGAGGTGGTAGCAGAAGCAGTGGCAAGCTAAGAGGTCATGTCATGCCGGTGGGAGGCAGTGGCAGAAGGGGTGGTGGCCTGCCAGGCCATGTCACAGGGGCGGGAGCCGGTGCAAAAATGATGCTGGGCTTGCAGGCCTCCGTGAACAGTCATGCGCCCTGGCCCCTGCAAGCCCAGTGCTACTCTTGCTAGCAGTGCTGGGCTCTCAGGGAGGGTGCCTTGAGTTGTTGCTTCCTTCTCACAGTGCCCTCAGCTGGGGGGGGTGGCTGAGAAGGACACAACAGACAAGCGCCCTGGCCTGAGAGCCAGCTGCAGAGTGCCATGACAAGGACGCAACAGCTCATAGCAGCCTCTCTGTAAGCAGCACCACTCACAAAAGCAGCACTGGGCTTGCAGGGGGACCATAGGGCATGCCTCTTGCGTACTTCGCAACACCCCCCCCCCTGCTGAAGGGTGCTGAGAAGGATGTAATAGCTCATGATGGGGCAGGGTGCTGTGATGTGCCCCCTAAAAACTGCACCTGGGGTGACAGCCCCCTCCCACTACACCACTGCCATGGGGTAAAGGACAGTGGATCAGCTTGGCCTGAATGGTGGCCATACCTTCACTACCTGTGATTACTTCCAGACCTGCAGTTCGCCCATCCCACCCACAGCTGTTGCAAGCTGGTGTGTTCCAAGCACCTTAATCAAATGCAGGCTGCGGTGCTAATAAGTGACTTTAAACAGGGCTGTCATTTTTGGATAGAGAAACAACAGCCTGGTTTGTAGGAGGGAAAGGCGAGATGAAGAACCGTGGGGGAGAGGAGATAAATCTACATATAATTAACATGTAAGCTCTTTCAGTGTTTTGAAGTAAGGAAGAAGAGCAGCCAAGTAGCTAAGCTCAAGAATTGTCACCAAGGAAAGTTCACCTGCACCTGTTAGACTTACACTGACCTCCAGTGGCCAGTTGGGCACATTCCATTGGCCTCTGCTTGACGGCAATTTGACGGCAGAGTAGGGATGTTGTGAGACAGAAACTGTCTGTATGCTGGTGGGGATTTGAATGGTGCAAAGAATTGCTGTTAGTTTTAGGCTTCCAAATGTCTGGCATAGGTAGAAAAGACCACTGCCAAAAGGGAAATCAAAACTTCCTGATTTACAAAGGTTTGCAAAGATATGGCGAGGGATCAAAGTTCAGTGGTAGGTCATGTGCTTAGTCACAGAAAAGTGCCCCTGATTGATCCCTGGTACCTTCAGTTAAACAGACTGCAGATGATGCAGAAGGCCCCAGAGAGCTGTTGAGGGCCAGAGGAGATGCTGCTGGGTTAGAAGGGCCCAATCTAACTTGTTATGAAGCAGCTTCCTAAAGTCTCTATGGTGCTAAGAGCCAGCTCAGAGAAGAAATAAATGCTTGTATGCCACAATGCAGCACTGAGAGCCAGTGAGGACCAAAGAGAGCAAATAAAGTTAAAATGGCCATCTATCTATCAGTTAAGACAGTCAAACACTCCCTCTTTAACTCTAGCTAAAAAGAGAATTGAAGGAGAAGGAGCTTGGCTCTGATTTAAGCACATGCCAGAGATACCATCTCTGAGGGGAGGAACATGAGCACCTTCTCTTTTACCATAGAAGATTATATATATATATATATATATATATATATATATATATATATATATATATATAATATTTATTGGAATTTTACAAAAACATCAGTTTACGAAATACAAAAAAGAACATATAAAAAGAACAAAAGAAAAAAAGAAAACCTAAAAAAATACATAAAAAAGAAGAAATACAAATAAAAATACAAAATACAAAAAATGAATAGATAAAAGAGAATTAAAAACAAATCCATTTTTTATAACTTTATGCTCATTAACTTGTTTCCTTGACCTCCTCACACCTCTTTCTTTACATTTCCAACATTTATTATCAGGCAAATGATATATTTTTGCAAGCTTGACTGGTGTCATGTACCACCTATATATCATTTTCATAATATTCTCTCTTAAGGCATTACATGCCGTAAATTTCATACCGGTGGTCCACAACTGTTCCCAGTCCGCAAACATAATGTTATGACCAATATCTTGTGCCCATTTAATCATTGCAGATTTAACCGTTTCATCCTGCGTATTCCATTTTAACAGCAAGTTATACATTCTTGAAAGTATCTTAGTTTTAGGATCTAACAGTTCTGTTTCCAATTTTGATTTTTCCACCTGGAAGCCAATTTTTTTGTCCAAATTATAGGCCTCTCTTATTTGATAATAATGAAGCCAGTCTCGCACTTTATCTTTTAATTTCTCAAAACTCTGCAATTTCAATTTCTCTCCTTCTTGTTCCAGTATTTCCCAATATTTCGGCCATTTGGCCTCCATATTGAGCTTTTTCTGAGCCTTCGCTTCCATTGGTGACAACCACCTTGGGGTTTTATTTTCCAATAAGTCTTTGTATCTTATCCAGACATTAAACAATGCTTTCCTGACAATATGGTTTTTAAATGCTTTATGTGCTTTAACCTTGTCGTACCACAAATATGCATGCCACCCAAAAACATTATTAAAACCTTCCAAATCCAAAATGTCTGTGTTCTCAAGAAGCAGCCAGTCTTTCAACCAGCAGAATGCTGCTGATTCATAGTAAAGTTTAAGGTCTGGCAGGGCAAATCCACCTCTTTCCTTTGCATCAGTTAATATTTTAAATTTTATTCTAGGCTTCTTGCCCTGCCAGACAAATCTAGAAATGTCTCTCTGCCACTTCTTGAAACAGTCCATCTTGTCCAAAATTACCATAGAAGATTTTGAGATGCCATTCTATGCAAAATTCCTGGTGTTTGCTGCTCAGGTGTCAGAAAAAAAATGTTGGCATGAATCTCCTTTCTCTGCTCACCAACCTTTTTGCCTGTTTGTCATCCAGCCTCACAACCAGGAGCAGCCAGGATGGTAGAGCAGTGCTGCAGAGACACCCTCCTGACACTGGCATAACTGCCACTGCCAGGGTATGACTGGATGGTGGTGAAGTCAGGACGGTGTGAGCACACCACTGGATCAATGCAGCACTTCTTCTAGTGTGCCCCATGGCCCACCAGCTGCTGTTCTCCTTTGCCTTCAAGTGTCTTCTTGCTCCACCCTTCAGCCCTGGTTCTGCTAAGTTCTTACCATAGAAATTTGCAGTCAATTCTTGGTTTGGCAGAAATGACGAGCAGAATCCGAAACCAGGGAAGAGAAGCAGCGCAAGAAGAATGGAAAAAATTTAAAGACTATTTAAAGAAATATTACAAAATTAATGAAAGTTAGAATGATGCTGGACTGGAAAGTAAATGGTTACTATTAGCTATGGTTAAGACAAGGAGAATAAGGAAGACTAGTCTAAATTTAAATTAAAATAAGGGAAGATTTGCTGAACAATCGATAAGAATTTGGAATACAGAAAAGGGAGGCATGAGGAAGTCGGGGAAGAAAGGTATAAGAAATTAGGATATGAAATGATACATGTTTTTTGTTCTGTTTTTGTCTCTGTATGTTTATGTATGTTGTGTTTATATGGAAAAAATAAAAATATTATAAAAAAAAAAGAAATTTGCAGTCAATTCTCAACTCTTTCTTCCTTCTCTAAATTCACAGCACCTACAGCACAAGCTCAGAGAGACTCTCGGACAAAGTCAAGCAGCTACTAGGCCAAGCAGACTGAATGAGGTAGGCTGAGGCACACCAGACCTCCAAGCAAAACTTTATGCCCTGAACTTATTCCAATGCTGCCAGCTCCACCAAAATCTCAATAGACCTAAAATACATGTTGATCTACTGATTGTCTGAAAATCCTTTGGGTGAGACAAGTCTATTATATTTGGCCTTACATCATTCTTTTTTAAATGTTCCACAACAAAGCAGCAAAAAATACTACACAAGTTGTTCCTTCAGTCAAGTAGAGCCAAAGTACAGCCAAAGTCAGATTGGCTGTTGTGTTCAGTGTGCTCTACAATCACTAGGATGTTCGGGCTCAGTTTTGTCTGCCAGGCGCATTGTCTGCAGAAACAAGTTGGCAACCAACAAGGTTTTTCAGAAGGCTTTTAGATGGTCTGTTTCAGAGTCAGTGGAGGAGGCCTATTACTGATCTGATAAATCTTAAGGGTCTGACTAGGAGATGCTGGAGTTTAGTGAGCAAAGTTGAAATGGATTAATAAAGTAGTAGCTCTCTGGGCTGGCTCACTAATAGGATCTCCTCTGCCTCTCTCTCTTTTCTCTCTCTTGCTATCTTTTTCATTTGTTTGTGTGAAGAAGAAAAAGGAAAGCAGTGAGTTTAGCACTCTTCTAAGAAAGCAAAAAATAATTTGATGATGTTTTTATTGATGAAATAATCTGCGCTGAGTATGTTGAAAGTGTGTGTTCCATGGCTTTGATGGACAAAGTCAAATTCATTGCAGGGTTACCATACCAGAACACTGCTACGAACTGTGCCGGCATACTTTCTGCCAAGCCCCACGGTGCTGGCACTGAGAAGATCACAGGTATAAGCAATGTGTTCTAAAGGAAAAGCAGGGCTCAGGTATCTTTACATCCATTATAATATGCCACCACTGGCTGAGAGGGACACCAGACCATATGTTTTGCATTGACTGAAGAGAAAAGGAACTCAGTGAGCAGCACAGGCCTAAAGCACGGAAACAATAGCACTTCAAGTGTATTTACAAAGACATGATGAAAGGTGAATTATAGGAGTTTCTGCCCCCCAACAGGAAGGTGTTTTAATATAGTTTGAGCAGCTGGTGTGTGGAAATTGAATGTTCTACCCTTTATCATATGCCGGCCAAGGGCAGACTGAGGCTGGTGGGGCAGTGCCCCATTTGCCCTAATTGGCCAACTTCCCCAGTTTCATCTCTTGCTCCACTCACCTCCCGGGTCTCATTGTTCTGGATCAGCGTGTACAGAGGGACCACATGGTTGATTTCAAGGAGCACAGGTGTAGGACTCAGCTGCTCTTTGCCTGGGCGTCGACATAAGTGGCAAGTAGAGGGGCAGCGACCCTTTTCTTCACAGCGGATCTCCACGCCCGATATCAGCTGGTCATCTGACAGCATCTGGGCGGACAACAGGCCCGAGAGGTAGGTGATGAATGGCATGGACTTCAGTTCCTTCTTGTTACCTAGTTCAGTTGTTTCTGGTTTGGGGACAGAGCAGGGAGAGGTGGGATGGAGGGTGGGGGTGGGGGGAACAAAAGTAAAACACTAAAGTTCAGTCCCAAGTAAATTATTTTAGAATAGATATATTAAAAAAGTGGTACCTGCAACAAAATAGTGCAATGTGGAGTGCTCCAGTTCAGAATTTTAGCCACCCATGTCTCTTTTTAGCATACTTCATTCATCTTATTCGTTCATCCTCCCCCACTCCAGGTTTCTGGGCTGAACCCCTGACCCCATACAAATACTACACAGAATTATGTGGCCACAGAATATGCTGTTCTCGCTGGGGAGCTGTTGAGGATTTATCCTCTCTCTATATATTTCTTCTTCTAATATTGCAAATTTCAGAGTTCTCCCAGATAGGCTGATACAGAGTTGTCATAACTTACCCTCTAAGTTCACAATTAAGTCTTCAACTGTGTACCCAACAAGTACCCAATCCAGCACAGAGGGTGGAAACAGCTCATTGATGAAGTGAGTGTTCTAAACGGCTTGTACGGTTGCAAGTAATAGTTGTATGAGGATGTAGTTTGAGCATTCATTAATCAAAAGTAAAATATGGTTGATCTGTGTGTATGTGTGGAGGGGATTATCTTCCCAGCTCTCAACACCTTTTAAGTTGTTTTGAAATTAAATTGCCAACTGTCTGCATTTGAGCCACCATGGCAAGTCCTGAATTAGAGAGCTGGGGAACAATAGACAGGGATTAAGTGTTGGCCAATGAAGCGAATTACAAGGGCACCAATCACATTAGCCAAAGAATCCTCTTCGCCATTAATTGGTTGTACCAGCTTAGGTAGCACCTCCTGTTTCCCAAAAAAAGCTTCTGAGCAAGTAGCCTGGAATGTTCTGTACTGAAACCAATGCTATGGCTTCGGGACCGCCCCCCCACCCAAAAACTGAATGAGGGTGAAAGAACTGTTGGGGTGCTCCTGCCCTGAGACCTTCTATCTTACACTCAGCCTACGTATATGTGTGTGTGTAAATAAAATCATATTTATCACAAAGAAACCAGTCTCCAGCAACCTTCATTCCAAGGAAACCACGGGGCATGTGATGGCACCCCAATATCTCCCACTGCTTGGAGACTAGACACACACATCACACACACACACACACACACACACACACACACACACACCATCCTTGCCTAAATCTTGAACTTTTCAGGGAGCGCATGCTGTGCTTTAAAAACTGGTTTATGTAATTTTCTGCTGCCCTCCAGTGGAGTTATAGAGTTGTAACTTCTGGTGAAGAGAAGTGGGCTGTATATGGTGCGTGAGGGGAGAGGAAGACAGACAAAAATAATTTCCTTCTCAGAGATCTCAAGACGGCATTGTTTGCAGTCTCAAGAAAAGCAATTGTGTCTGAAAGCAGAAGCCCTCTGCAGAGATCCAGGGTCCAAAACAGGCTAAACTTATGCAACTCCCTTATTTAATGAGGAAACAGCATCCAACTCAAATATTTGGTGAGACCTTATTGCCGTGGCAAAAGGCATCTCATAGCAAGGCAAAAAGAGTGTTTCTGTTATTGCATTTCTATTCTCAAGACAACTGAGGTAGATAATTTGAGGAGGTGGGTGCTGTGAAATGACACTCGCTGCATTTAGCCGAGACAAGCAATCTTATTTTCTGGGTTCAGCTTAAGGGGAAATGAGTGCTATATCTACATGGCAGCTTTGACTGGCTGGAAATCATCTCACCTCCACTTTCTTCTATGAAGCAAATTTTTTTGCAAAAAAAGTTTAAACAACAAGTGGGTCAAAAGGAGATTTAAGTGAATAAATGTATACATGATGCTAAAAATCAGTCAAAACATAGATACCTGAAGCATAAGGAAAAATGCTGCACTTGGAAGATTAAGGCAATGCATCCATCAAATGAATATGTAACAAACAGTGGCATAGAAGTAAAGGGTTGTGCCCAACTAAGTTCCACTACTAAGAGCAGAACCTATTAACATAAATGGACCTAAGTCAGACTTGTGCATTAATCTCAGTGGGTCTATTCTGGGTAGAACTAACATTTGATACAACCCACTGAAATTAATCTATCCAAGTTAGTCATGTCCATTACTTTGAAAGGGTCCAATGAGTGGGATGAACATTGGACACAATTCTAAGAGTTTGGTTTATTATTACATTTCTAGTCTACTTTTTCTACAAGGAGCTCAAGGTGACGTACATGGTTCATCACCACCACCACCACCCTGTCCCTCATAACAACCAAGTGAGGTAACATAGGCTGAGACTCTATGGTTGGTCCAAGGCAGGAGTCAACAAACTTTTTCAGCAGGGGGCTGGTGCACTGTCCCTCAGACCTTGTGGGGGCCGGACTATATTTTGGAGGAAAAAATGAACAAAATCCTATGCTCCACAAATAACCCAGAGATGCATTTCAAATAAAAGGACACATTCTACTCATGTAAAAACACGCTGATTCCAGGACCGTCCACGGGCCGGATTTAGAAGGTGATTGGGCCGGATCCTGCTCCTGGGCCTTAGTTTGCCTACCCATGGTCCAATGTCATGCAGTGAGCAATATGACTTTGTGGGGATTTGGACCCTGGATTGCAGGGTGTAATTCCCTCTGGAAAACCAAAATTCTTTCAAAGATGGAAAGGTCACCTTCAGTGCTTTTCTTCTAGGAAAAAAGGTACCAGTACTACATACCCTCAGAAAAAAAACAACAACTTAGTGCAACACTGAATTCCTCCCATAATACTCTCGTTTCAACATTTAAGGATCTTCCCAAGAACTAGACTGAATGTTAGGCCTGGCTAAGCCCGACCAATTCAAATACACAAATGCCAAATATAGAGTGTGCGCACGCACGCACACAAATGAAATAGAGTACATCTCCCAGTCATAACAGGAGCCTGGCAACACACTCAGACCAGCGTTGAGTTGAGCAGACCAGAGTGGGAAAAGGCTTTTAACTTGCTCTACTAAAGTTGTGCAAAAGTGGGAAGGGAAGGCCACTTTTACAAGGTGCTAGCAGTGTTGGAGCCCCACAAGACTTGCGTTGTGACGTTACTGTCTTGCCTGCTGGTTAGTAATCCCAACACAAGTTTATTAAAGCATGGAGCACAGCCCTGATCAATTTATGATTCCTGCTGGGTGGGCGGGGGCACTTCCTACTGTCTCCCATCAAAGTTTCATCACATAGCAGCAGATTTGAAAGCTTCCTGTATCCAAATAAGCCAAAGGGGTTGGGGGGGGGGCACAGCTGGGTGTCTCTCTTCAAAGCCACAATCCAAGGAGCTTTTTTCCATACCTCCTAGTCATCTTAATGGGCAGGTGAAAGGATTGTGGCTTATTAAGCCACCCTTTGAAAGCCAGGTGCTTTCTGAATCCCCATGTCTGGGTGGCATGACTGGGCAGAGAGAGGACCAGGACCTCTGCAGGCAGCTCTTTATCTTCCCATAATGGGAACCTTCTGCTTTCCCCAGAAAGCAGCGTGGTCTTCTGACTCCTACTCAGGTCTCCCCAAAACAACTTGTGGCTCTTGATGATGTAATTGGCTTTAAAAAGGGAAATATTAATATCACACACACACACACACACACACACACACAGCACAGTGATTATCCCATGTCCATTTAAATCGATTATTCTGGATCCATTTTAATGTAAAAGGTAAAGGGGCCCCTGACCATTAGGTCCAGTTGTGACCGACTCTGGGGTTGCGGCGCACATCTCGCTTTATTGGCCGAGGGAGCCAGCGTACAGCTTCCGGGTCATGTGGCCAGCATGACTAAGCCGCTTCTGGCGAACCAGAGCAGCACACGGAAACTCCGTTTACCTTCCCGCTGGAGCGGTACCTATTTATCTACTTGTACTTTGACGTGCTTTCGAACTGCTAGGTTGGCAGGAGCAGGGAGTGAGCAACGGGAGCTCACCCCATCACAGGGATTCGAACCGCCGAACTTCTGATTGGCAAGTCCTAGGCTCTGTGGTTTAACCTACAGCGCCACCCGCATCCCCCATTTTAATGTAGGTTCAGGCAAATTCAGGCTGCACAGTGATAGTTGATTGGGAGGTCTGTCATCAGCTCCCCCAAATACTGGACTTTCTGCATTAAAGAAAGTGATGGGGGAAAGCACCAGGGGGGAATGTGGGGTAATCTCTGTGGCACAATGAGTCAGTGCACCTGGCTGTTAACCGAAAGGCTGATAGTTCGAGCAGGGGGTTGGACTAGATGACCCTCGGGGATCCCTTCCAACTCTATGATGAACTCAGGTGGTAGACACAACATCATCTAACCCAGCTGCAAACTAATCAGAATTCTTATCAGGTAGTCAACCTCATTAATCTCTCTGTAAACAAATCAAGATGAATGCTAGATAAACAGGTCATCAGGCACCACCCTGTGTAACCTCCTATGCCATCTTCATCAAGGTGTCTCCCCTGCCAGGTAAGTATTATGCCATCTTCCAAAGGGTGGGTGGTAGCACTAAGAAAGGTGGGGAGACCTTTCTTCCATGCCTGTAACAAAGAGGAGTTAATGGTTGCAACCATTAACATAAAGGGGGACAAGCAGAACAAAAACAACCCACAAGACTGTTGGGTGTTTTAGTCTTCTCTGTTTTAGCTTATTTCACATTGTTTGGTTTTAAGGTGCCCTATTCATTATTTTTTTTAATGTTTTGCCATATCTCTAAATTGTTTCCTTTTAAAATTGTCACTGTTTTATTAGACACCTGTATTGACAAGGCGATCATTTAATGTGCCCTACGCAGAAGAAAGTCCCTCAAGGGCGCTTACTCTGAAGTAATGTTGGAAGTAAGTAGGTACAGGATTGATGTGATTGGTGCATGAGGTACTGTACAGTATAAAAACTTGAAATAAGATTTGGAACTCCCTCCCTGGAGAAGCCAGACTGGCTGCCTCCTTGTCCTTCTGCTGGCAGATGAAGGCATCCGGGAATTGATTGATTTTAATTAAATGCCTAGTGCCATTCTGTTTCTATTGTGATTATTTTATTGGCTTTAATGGATACCACATATGTATATGGTTTTAATTCTATCAATGTTCAATTGCTCTTTTATTTTAATGATTGATTTTTCTATATTTTAATGGTTGTTTTTAACTGTACGCTTCTTTGAATCCCGTCACAGAAAAAAGCGGGGTATAAACAACAACATCATCAACAACAACAACAGCAGCAGAACAACAGCTTTGGGCAAACACGCACCCTACATACAAATAACACTTTAAAAAGTCTAAGTCTGGCTGATAAAAGCAAACATTTGTCGGGTGCATAGCCGTTTTGAAAACAACAACAACACACAACTGAAAAAAAAGTTCTGCAAAACAAAATTCATCTAAAAAACACCCCCAGACCACCGAGTACAGCAAACGCTTTTTACTCTCCCAAAGAAAAACAAAGTTGTTGTTGTGTGTGGGTTTTAAAGCCCTAAAGTCGCATTAAAGCTGGATGACTCTCAATCTCCAGTATTGCTGCCATTATTATTATTATTATTTATTAATATTAATAATAAATTATAATTATATTATTATGATTATTATTAATAGTAATAACGCCTGAAACAATTATCCGCCTCGGGTATTCCGCGGATTCGAACTCCGGAGCCCCAAAACTCCTCCCGGAAGCGGAGGAAAGAAGACCTCCCTTGAAGACTTCAACTCCCATGAAGCTTCGCAGGAGTCGACGTTGCCGAGCGAATGAGGGTTGTGCCAGAGGAAGGGAGGGAGGGGTGGGCGTGGCAAAGGCCCCTTCGCGCAGGCGCAGAGGATAGTGGGGACAAAGGCTTGATGCAGCTGCAGGAGAGAGAGAGAGAAAGCTGCAGGTAGGGAGGGGCTCTGTTTTGTTGGGGGGGGGGCAAAGGGGTGGCCGCACCGGGGAAAGGGAGGGGGGCAACGGGCAGGAACTGGGCGACCCCAGCACATCTCCTCCCCAACCAGTTATCCCCATGCAACTTCCACCCTTCTCATTTGCGCCCAGAAAAGGCTGGTTCTTCCATCCCGCCGCGCCTCCTTCCCCCTCGCTGCATCCCTAAAGCAGACGGTGCTGCGGGCGCTTCGCTTCCTGTGCAAAAAGAGCGAGAGATCTGGCCGTGCAAAGAGACGCGAGCATCATTCCCTCTGCAGAGAGGCCTCGCCAAAGTCCAGCTTCCGGCCCACCACAGATGCGGAAATCCGAACAAGGGGTTGGGGGGGGGGACCCGTCTTCAGAAAAAGCAACAAAGGACACGTCATTTAAAAAAACAAAAACAAACCACAGACACACACCGTGCAATACAAAAGCAGGTTGTTGTTTTAAAACACTTCAGTTCTCCTAAATTCCAGCTGCTCAATGCTCCTTAAAACGGGCATCTAAGCCAGCTTGGAGCACACTTTCTATTCCGAAGTAAGTCCCACCGTAGGAAGTATGTGCGAGAGAGGGCCGAAAAGAGAGACAGCAAGCAGCAGCAGCACAGCCTAAGTTTTGCAGTTCCTGGAGCCGCAATTCTGCATGCAGATTTGTGCCAAAGTTCCCTTTCAGGTGAAAGGAGCCCACGGTCTTTTCCTGCATAGGGAGCCCCAAATCCTTCCAGAGCTACTAGCAGCGCTTATCTCTCAGGAGCTGAAGGGCATAATCTTCAGCCCCGCTGCGGGTCTGACAAGAGCTCCCTGAAAGAAGCCCCAGTTTCATAGTGAGCTATGGCGTGCACACAAAATTTCATAGAGATCTATGGATTACATGCATCGAAAAATCTCTTTTTCTCTCTCCATGCCCAGCATGTGATCAGTGCTGCACCCGACTAAAATTCGTACACCACAAAAGTCTCTAAGCCTCATGGGCCAAATATTATTTTTACCCCTCCAGTTCCCTAACCTAGCGGTCAGGATGTTGGAATTAAAACTGGACAGGCATGACTTTAACTCCCTGGCTTAGTGGCATCTTTTATTTGGACAGCCATTTATTGTCTCTCAGCTTAATCTACCTCACAGGGCCGCTGTGAAGATTATAAAGGTCATGGGGAGAATCGAGAGCTGTTTGAAAGAAGGGTGGAAATGTAATGATGTCATTTTGATAATTATTAATAAAATTCATTAGGGCGCACAGTTCACTTTCCTCCCTGCCTTCTCTTAAGTAAACTTTCGAGATAGCCTATAAAAAGTGTCCTAAGCGTGGCAATACATGCTTCCCTCTCCATGCCATAACATATACAAACCCAAATTTATCTTTGCTTTGATAATTCACACAATTTAAGTCACACAATTTAAGATAGAAAGCACTACGTAGAAAACACACACATACACATTGCTTTGTGGATTCTTTGAAAACTGACAATCAACTTCCTAATCTACATTAGGGTGGCCTAGCAATGTTGTCACCGTCTCCTCTTTTTAAATTATTTTTGTTCCTTCACCTGCAGCCAGATAAGCAATTCATTTTTATACATACAGTATAGCACAATCAGTCTGCTCAGCAGGAGACTGCAATCTAAAAATTGCCACATGTGATGCAACAGGGGCAGGATATTTAATGGCTGAGTTACAGGTCAGTAGAGGTGGGGGACCTGTGGCCTCCAGATGTTGGTAGACAGTACCTCTCATCACCTCTGGCCATTGGCCATGCTAGCTGGGGCTGATGGAAATCAGAGTTCAACAACAATTGGAGGGTGGGCACATGTTCCCCACCCCTGTGGTGCAGTACAAGAACTAGGAGATTGTACCAAAGGCCTGATGAAAAAAAGCAGGGCTTTGTGGAGAGAATTGAAGAAAATATATAGGATCACAGAGGTGTGTCAGGCAGAAGAGGAGATGCTGTTTTTGGTTTTGGTTTGGTGGTGGTTGTTTTTTTTTTAAAAGCCCTTGGTCCTTGAGAGAACTCATAGCAGTCTTTTAAATCAGGATGGGGGAATTTGTGGCCCTTCAGATGTAGTTGAACTCCCATCGTCCCAGCCAGCATGGCCAACTTTTCAGGGATGATGGGAGCTGGAGTTGTCAAAGGTTCCTTACTCCTGCTTTAAAAGAACATCCTTTACACATGCAGCAATAAACCTGCTAGCACATTTGCAAATCTAAGCAGAGTTTGGTATTATTTATTTTATTATTTACTCAATTTATACCTGCAGGTCTCAAAGCAGTTCACAGGATAAAATCTGAATATAAAACCACAAAATACATAATAAAAAAAACCCCAAAACCAATGCCTCCCTCCAACTCCTTTTAAAAGGGCATACAATATCAATCAAACCAACCAAATCCTGGTTAAAGAGATTCCTGCACTGGAAGGGGGGGTTGAGCTAGATGACCCTTGGGTTTCTTCCAATGCTACAGTTTTGTGATTCTATGTAGAGCAACATCTTGGTAAAAATGTCTCTCCCCCACCCCCCGCATAAGAATGTTCACCAATAGTTTAAAAACAAAAAACCAGAAATAAAATACTTTTTTAACACAGTATCTGTACCATCTTCCCCATGGCGATATCCTGGAAAGTGCAGTTCAGTCAGAGGCTTGAAAAAGTATGTCTGTCTCCCTCTCCTCCCTAGGGTGGGCCCTAGTGGCTTCCCTACAGCTGGATCATTATGTACAGTGCTTGAACACCTGAAAGCACAATACAAATTCTTTATTGGTAGTAGCATATTATTATTAGTGCACCTAGGACTGCAAATAAGTCCATTTACAGCTGGCATAGGCAAACTTGGCCCTCCTGATGTTTTGGGACTACAACTCCCATCATCTCTGACCACTGGTTCTGTTAGCTAGGGATGATGGGAGTTGTAGTCCTAAAATATCTGCAGGGCCAAGTTTGCCTAAGCCTGATTTACATGAACAGATGTGGAGAATAACTGCAGTAGAGAGTGTGACTGTGTCAAAGTTATCCCCTTAGTTATAAATTAGAAAATGCTTTGGATTGGCCATACATTTGGCACGCCCAGCAAAGCAATACCATACTTGGGTAACCTTGTCAATATACAAAGTGGCACCGGATATGGAAGGAAGACATAAGACCTCACTTTCCAGTCTGCTATATTCCATTCCTCTAATGGGTACTGGATTCCCTATTTCAGAAGAAGTCATCCATGCAGTACATTACAGGGCGATAGAACCACAATGAGGGCTATTCATTTCAGCTCCTGCGCTGGTATTTTTGTTTGTTTTTACAGGGCTTAAAGTGTGTATAGTATGTGTGTATAAAGTATGACACCAAGGTTATTAAGAAAGGAGGGAATAAGCAGATAGTTTGGGATGGAAGACTATTCTATACTCGACGATTATAAATGATTCTGCCTCTCCCAGATCTCCTTATTCCCTCCTTCCTGAATAACTGCGGTAATGCTGTTCCTCCTCTAGCCAGAAATACCACCACATCACTTTAACATGGGCCACTATAAACCAACAGTGTGTTATTAGAGGGTTAAAACGAACTTGCTCTTTCAAATCTTTTAATTGCCTTGCTTGCAAGTACAGCAAAGTGGCTAAAGTGGTTTTGAGTGTTACAAGTTTAGACTTCCCTGAGACTTTTCAACTGGCCTTACAAATTAAGTAATATTTCTCCACAGTCAGCCTAAATCCGATCTGCCACAGTTTGAATTCATCGCTTCTTGCACTTCCCTTAACATTGGGGGGGGGGACTCACCTGCAATAAACACTAAGAGTCTTGTGTCCCTTTGTTATTAACCAAACTGGGATGCTTTGAGCCAGATCTTCTCATGTGCCATTCTTCCTTGCATAAACGACAAAGGTTTGGAAGGGTTTCCTTCTGATATTAAGGTGCCATTTCATCCTCATGTTAGCAGACCGCTTTGGCTTGGTTACATATGGCTCCAGCTGTATCCATGATTAATTTGCCTTATTTCCACATTCATGGAGTCTTGTTCAATCACTGTATCATGGTCACACTCGGGGCGCCATGGGGGCTGAGGGCCCCCCAAAAATTCCAAGGAGGGGGCTGGGCCCCCTCAAAATTCAGCAGCTGCTGAATCCACACATGCTGCAGGGTGTGCTAACTTTACTTGCGTAGCCCTGGCTCCCTCAGTTGCAGGGGCAAGGCAGCGCACTTGGTCACACTTTTGCTAAGCAGTCTTCTAAGCAACTTTGTTGTTGTTTAGTCGTTTAGTCGTGTCCGACTCTTCGTGACCCCATGGACCAGAGCACGCCAGGCACTTCTGTCCTCCACTGCCTCCCGCAGTTTGATCAAACTCATGCTGGTAGCTTCAAGAACACCATCCAACCATCTCATCCTCTGTCGTCCCCTTCTCCTTGTGCCCTCCATCTTTCCCAACATCAGGGTCTTTTCCAGGGAGTCTTCTCTTCTCATGAGGTGGCCAAAGTATTGGAGCCTCAGCTTCACGATCTGTCCTTCCAGTGAGCACTCAGGGCTGATTTCCTTAAGAATGGATACGTTTGATCTTCTTGCAGTCCATGGGACTCTCAAGAGTCTCCTCCAGCACCATAATTCAAAAGCATCAATTCTTTGGCGATCAGCCTTCTTTATGGTCCAGCTCTCACTTCCATACATCACTACTGGGAAAACCATAGCTTTAACTATACGGACCTTTTAACTATACGGACCTTTCTAAGCAACTACACTCCCCCTATCTGAGAAGCCTCACTTAGGACAGTTTCTGCTGAGCAATTGCTGACATGCGTGCCCCCTCCAAGTACCCCAACAATGCCAACTTCTTTCACTCAAGTGTGCACCTAGAGTACTGAAGAGTGTGTTTATAAGACTTGAAGCTGAATAAAGCTGCTAGCAAAACACTTCATTTTTGTATTGTACTTACTCTCTTATACATCACTTGAAACCGGAATACTGAAACCTCTGTTCAGTGTTAAAAACTCAGATATATAAGCTAGCTGCCAAATGGTTCCTTAAACCAAGGTTGCAGACACCAAAACAGAATGTCTAGTTGCTATTTTGAGGCAAGTCTTGTTTTCCAAATGATGGTTTGACTGATTGATTCTCAGTTAAACACCTGGCTAGTTCAGATGACAACCTTAAACTAGATTAAGAGCTTTGATAACTTAAATAATAGAAGTCACATGGTCCAGGGACAGTCAACATGTATATATTGACCAATTCCAATCTCTTTTTCTTAATGGTGACAGCTCCTGCCCCAGGCTGCACAGAAAAAGCATTTTGGTTCCAGAAATTCATTCCGATTGTGCAGATAAAATACAACTGATTGTATTCTGCAGGATAGGGTATTAGTGTGTGGAAACAGTCCAGATCCAGTGTTTACCAGATGGAGATGTCAGGGGCCCAGTTATCTTCACCTGGTCGCAAGTGGTCAAAAGGCAGGTGCAAAATGTGCCTGGCGCCTGGCTAATTTCAAACCCTGCCTCTATTGCCATTGTTAAAAGTGGAAGCACAGAGATACCAACAGTGGCGTAGCGTGGGAGGTGCAGGGGGGGTCCGGCCGCACCGGGCGCAACATCTGGGGGTTAGGGGGCACAAATCCACGGATTAGGGGGCGCAAATTACTTGCCTTGCCCCGGGTGCTGACAACCCACGCTACACCACTGGATACCAAGATGGTATGGACTGGTCAGATCTTGTGAGTGTGAGCTCATTCTAGACATTTGGCAGGAGCCATGGGGACAAGAGTTCAGGTGGCCACTGAACTGAAAAGTTATGGGGAAGACTGGAACATGATTTGTGGTGGGCAACCCACCACTTCCCCCCAAAACTGCACCCCTCCCACCATCCCACCCAACCATTCTTCTCTCTTTGCAAGCCTCTCCCCAACCACAGCAAAAATGTGTCCAGAATCTCAGCAGAAGAGCAAGCAGCTGGTGGAAAAGGGTGGGTGGGTGGGAACCACAAGCCATGGAATGGGTTAAACCCACGCCCCTCTGTCCACAGTTTCTCCCTTGCAGATCATTCCTTTTAAGCTATTCTCTCCCAGAACTGTCACCACGCTCTGGGCTTTTGACGTCATAGAACAAAATTGTTCAGTAAACCCGAACTCACTGGGAGCCGTTTGCACAATGCAACTGAGAATTCTGGTTCAGCTCAGTCAGCTTTAAATCACCTCTGTTGGCTGTGCTTGTTAGGTTTTGCCCTAGTGCAAACATCTGCAAATGAAATTAATTGGAAAACAAGAAAATAGAGTAAATGTACTTTTTTAGGGTGGGAGAGAGAAACAATTGTGACAAGCAAATTATACTCCAGCACTAATTTTATTCAAATTGGGCCCTACCAGGAAATTGTACCCAACTGATTCAGCTCACGCTTAGCACAGAAGTGAAAATAATATAGTGCTGGTCTCCTTGTTTTGTCTTTAGATTTAAATTTCTCCTGTTAAGAGCTGAATACAGCGATGGGGTGAACTCCCATTGCTCGGTCCCTGCTCCTGCCAACCTAGCAGTTTGAAACCACCCCAAAAAGTGCAAGTAGATAAATAGGTACTGCTCCAGCGGGAAGGTAAACGGCGCTTCCGTGCGCTGCTCTGGTTTGCCAGAAGTGGCTTAGTCATGCTGGCCACATGACCCGGAAGCTGTACGCCGGCTCCCTCGGCCAATAAAGCGAGATGAGCACCACAACCCCAGAGTCGGCCACGACTGGACCTAATGGTCAGGGGTCCCTTTACCTTTACAGCTTCAGAAGTGTTGGGCTTATTACTACTTTGACAATGTATATACCTCCTTATTGCTAACCATGTTTCTTGTAGTATCTAAAGTACTTTCTGGGAGCAGGGTGGGGGCAGCTTGAAACTTGCTCATTAACTGCGATTTTCTTTCCCCTCTCTTTGCCTCTGTGAATCCAGGGAACTGCCTTGACACGAGACACACGAGACAAAGACTGCTTGGATGTCATTACGGATCATCTACCACAAGTGAGGTAAAGACCAGGTTGGCTGTGTTGCTGAATTATTTCCAGTAACTGCATCCGAACACGCAGGGGGACGGACACACACACACACACACAGAGTATTTATGATGTGAATTTAGTACCAATAAAACGGTAACACTACTTAGTTTCACCAGTCACAAATCTGCCTTGTTATTAAAACCGATTGCCGTTTATTGCTAAGAAGTAGATCTTTGCAGAATGTGGCCAGTGTCTTATTTAATAGTGCCTGGAATTCTCCATCCCCTTCTGGTTATCTAGAAATTCCCCTGCACTTATGCCTCTTTGCAGTCATACTTTGTAGGCAGCTGATAAGCAGAAGATGTGCAAATTCATTGTTTAACTGCAACCCACCCCCCACAAACAGCTAACTGTTGTTGTTTTGTAAAAGCCCAGAGCCCCCTCTTTTGTTAAAAAGCCACCAACTTTCTCATTCTCCACTTTTCGGAGCTCATTTCAGAAGCTCCTCTGTGCAATTTACCAAGCCAAGAAACCACAAAGAAACTCACGCATCTGCTAGTCTTGTACATGTGCAGATAACAAGCAATGTCTCCTGGAAGCGCATTTCCAGCAAGTTCAGTGTCTTGCATCCATGAAAAAATCTAATAATCAGATTCTGCTTGGTAGCAGGTTAGGGAGTTTTCACCACTCAGGTATTAAAGTTGCTATGATAGGTAGGGCTGTAGTATTATAAGCTGCAGATGAGGACCCACGCAAAGAAAGCAGTAAAAACAGTCCCTGCAGATAGAAAATCAGTATGCTAGAGAGAAGACTAGGGCAGAACCCTTCACCCTGACATGCTAGCTTTCTGTGGGTAGGGATTTTGTTGCTCTTGTTTTAAAAATATTTATATGGAGAAGCATTTGGGCACATGGGTCCCCTATCTGCTTTATGAAAGTGCTCTAGGGTAAAGGTAAAGGGACCCCTGACCATTAGGTCCAGTCATGACCGACTCTGGGGTTGTGGCGCTCATCTCGTTTTATTGGCCAAGGGAGCCGGCATACAGCTTCCGGGTCATGTGGCCAGGATGACTAAGCCGCTTCTGGCAAACCAGAACAGCGCATGGAAACGCCGTTTACCTTCCCGCTACTTGCACTTTGACATGTTTTCAAACTGCTAGGTTGGCAGGAGCAGGGACTGAGCAACGGGAGCTCACCCCGTCGCGGGGATTCGAACCGCTGACCTTCTGATCGGCAAGTCCTAGGCTCTGTGGTTTAACCCACAGCACTTCCCACATCCCCTATTCTGCTTTATGAGAGTGCTCTAGTCCTTCCCAATCTGGATGAAAACAAGGCCTCTGTCTAACCCAGGGGTTGCCAGTGTCATGCATCTCTAGCTTCATGTTTTCTAATAACCCCAGTGGTTGTGCAGGATTTCTCTCATCCACCTGCCCCTCCTTTAATGACCAAGCATTTGGAACATAGGAACTGCCTTATAGCAAGTTAGACAATTGGTTCACCTAGCTCAGTATTACACCACCTGCTGCTATCTCTTTCGTCATCTGCTCCCTGATCCTTTTAGCTGGAGATGTTAGGGATTGCACCCAAGATCTTCTGCATACAAAGTTTGTATTCTTGTGCAGAACTGGAAGCTTCCCCAATTGCAAATCCACAAGAAAGACGAATACCATCTCTATCCTATCGCATAATGGCTTAATGATGCCACCTGTTTTGTGTGGCTCTTTCTCAATGGCTTTCAATGGCTTAACTACTTTGAAGACAGCACAGCTGGAATCCTGAGAATGCAGAGTTTAATATAAAGGAAAGGAATAGGGAAGTGGTTTGGGAACCTGGATAACAATACTGTCTCATTAGATTGACTATACAGTATGTGCAAGATATCTGGCTGTTACAAGACCCATTAAGGATAGTTGAGAAGGAAAATTACATGTATTTTACCAAAAAACCGCCCATGTGGAGGGGGTTGCTTAGGAATGTGACCCTGCACAGGGAAATGCACAGGATTTTTGCAATCATTTTTTAAAGCACCTGATTAACCCCTGCTGTACCAGCACTGATTGGAACACTTGAGGCTTGAAAGCATGAAGCCTGTTAGGAGACATCAGATCTATGGTTTTTGTTGAAGTTTCTTGCTTTGAAGGATTGTTTGGGGTGACTAATATCAAGAGTGGTAGATTGCCCTCACCCAGTCCATTTCCCTTGTTCTTCACATTTTATCTAAACTCATCTCCACAGTAAGCAGTGTTACATGGTCTTTGACATGTAACCTAAGAGGTTATTTTGCCATTCCTGATACCCAACAAATGGTACACTCTACAGGGGTGAACAAATGTATGTAAACACATGAACCTGCTTTATATGGAATCAAGGCACTACCCCAGTACCGCATGCTCTCACTGGCAGCATTGCTTCACAATCTCTAACCTTAATCCAGGTAGCATGAAAACTCCCACTGAGTGATGGGCCTTCCTATTCTGAAGCTACATTACAATGAGCCAGATCATCGGTTTTTCCTTCCACTCCACTTTTAAGTGGCTCCACAGGGTCTCAAGCACTCTTTCACACTACATCTTTTTTAACTAAAACCTGTGTATGTTGCATGCAGAGTATGCCTGCATGTACCTAATCCAGTGCTGTATGTTGCTTACTGACAGCAGACGCCAAGGGTTGAATCTGGGACTCCCCATGAGCAGAGCTCTGGTGTTGAGCTATGCTCTTCTTATGAAAACGGAAAACCATCTTATCTAGCTCATCTTATCTGTTTGTTCTTAACTGGAAGCAGTTCTCCAGGGTTTCAGTCAGGAGTCCTGTCCCCCGCCCCATCTTACCCGAGGCTGGTGACTGGACCTTTGGCTTGAGGTGCACAGATCATATGCTCTACTCTTGAACTGTGGTCATTCTCTCCTGTTATGAAGGCAGACCACTGCTCCACCTAGTCAGTATTGCCTGCACAGCCTGGAAGGAGCTCACCAGGGCTTCAGACAGGAGACATTCACAGGCCTACTACCTGCAGTTGCCATTAGAGATTGAAGCTGGACCTTTTACATGCAAGTCAGATGCTCTACCACAGAGCCATAGCTTTTCAGAGTGGCTCTCTAAAAACTGAGGCAGGCACCTTTCCCAGCGTTGCAACTTCACATCTTTTAAGGATTCCAGAAACTGAATCCAAGTCCAATATGTGTCTGAATCATGCACTCTCTACATAGCTCTGGCCCCTCACCAGCTACATGCATGCAGCTGAAGCTGTGTGAAGGTGATCTAGTCACTAAAAGAATCTGTTCATTCATGCCACCCCCACATTTCCCCTCCCAAGCCCGACTTACCCCCAAAATTGAGATCTTTTGCCCAAAAAATATGAATCGGTATTATAGGTTGTACTCCTCCACTAAGTTACACACAGAGTAGACACACAGAAATGAAACAGGTAAGGGGAACCTTTGCCCCCCACCCCCCAGATGTTGCTGGACTACAACTCCCATTATCCGTGTCCATTGGATATATTTGCTGGGGCTGGTGGGAGTTAGTTCAGCAATGGCTGGAGGGCCAAAGGTTCCCCACAGCTCAAATCAACCTAAGTTGGTCGTGACCATTATTTTGGCCATGTCCGCTCTTAGTAGAAATAACATTGCAGCTCTCCATTCTCTCTCCCATATATCCTTCTCATCTCTTTTCTCTGTTAGTCTATTTGTCTGTTAGTCTATTTGTCCCCTCATTATTCTATACCATGCTAGGAATATGGTAACCTGCCTTATACTGCAAAATACATTTTTCCCATCTGCTGTGAATGGCTTCCAGGATCTCAGGCAGAGGAAGATATTTCCCATCACCTGCTAATTCTGGAGTGGGGAGCCTTTGGCCTTCTGTGTGCTGCTGACCTGCAACTCCTACTAGCCCTAGAAAGCATGAACAATGCCTAGGGATGATGGGATATGTAATTTCACAACATCTGGGGAACCAAAGGTCCCCCCCCACCTCTTCTAATGGAACCTTTTAACAGGAGCTGCCAGGGATTGAATTTGTGACCTTCTGTATGCAAAGCAGGTGTGCTGGCAATGAGTTGCAGTCCTTCTCTCAATCCAAAGCATGTTAAACAGATCTGACTTATTAAGGTGGATTATATTTAGCATCAGCTCTGAAGAGTAACATTCTACTTGAGAGGCATTCCTACCTAGGTTGCGCTAGATCAGGGGTCTGCAACCTAAGGCCCATGGGCCACAAGCGGCCCATGGGGGTCGTTTAACCGGCCCATGGACCCCTGCCTCCCGCTGAGTCGGCTCCTGTGCGCCGTGCTAAACCGGTGCGGAGCAGAGCGGGGACCGCCTTCTGCAAAGCTGGCTGGCTTCCCATTGGCTGTAGGAAGCTCCTGTAGCCAATGGGAAGCTGCTCACATCTCCTCTGCGCCGGAAATAGTGTTTGTACGTGTGTGCACTCCAGCCCACTGCGGCGTCTGCGGGACCATGAACTGGCCCAAGCCACAAAAACTTTGCCAACCCCTGCGCTAGATGCTCCATGCCAGCCCCTTACTTATTTAGCGTGGGCAGAGTCTTTGAAAGGCCAGGGGTACATACTGTGCTCCTCTCAAAAGGCTGTTCCACATCCAGACTTGCTCAGTGCCAGAGCTGCTGCAACTTGTGAAGTTTCCTTTCCATTTGGGGCAGTTCAGCTGTGAAGATTAAACTTCCTATTTAATTGTACCTTTTGAGCCCATGGCTTTATTTAGTGTGACAAAAACAAAGAAACAAACCCAAATCTGCGTATTTTGTGTGTGTGTGTGTGTGTGTGTGTGTGTGTGAGAGAGAGAGAGAGAGAGAGAGAACTGCAACCCACTCAAAGCTTGAAGGGCGTGGTGGCCTAGAGGTGTAATGAAAGCAGTAGGTTGCATGCACTGGATTCTTGTGAGATAATTGCTTGGCATAGGTAGAGGGATGCAGAAGTAAGGAATCTCTCACTTGGGCCAGTGAAAGCTCTTTCTATGTCCCTTATAGTCTTAGAAGCTCCCTGCTCCACACCAAAAAAAGTCATGAGATCTAGAAGCCTGACACTTTTTTAAAAAAGAAAAAAAAGCAGTGCAATTGAATCAGCCTGGTTCAGAATATTGGAGGGCTAAGCACCCACTAGGACTTAAATATTTTATTCTTCTCTTTTCCCTAACAGCATCAAAAACGGCTGAGATAAATGCAGCCACTCTCGACCTCACCTGCAAAGTCATGGCTGCTGCCCCTCATCTCAATGTGGACGCACTCCGTGAAGTCTTGGAATGCCCCATCTGCATGGAATGTTTTACCGAAGAGCACCTAAGGCCGAAACTGCTGCACTGTGGGCATACCATCTGCAAACAGTGCACTGAAAAGCTCCTGGCCAACAGCATCAACGGGATACGCTGTCCCTTCTGCAGCAAAGTCACGAGGATCACCAGCTTGGCTCAGCTGACGGACAACCTGACCGTGCTGAAGATCATCGACACAGCGGGACTCAGCGAAACCGTTGGCATCCTCATGTGCAAGGCTTGTGGGCGGAGGCTCCCCAAGCACTTCTGCAAGAGCTGTGGCATGGTCTTGTGTGAATCGTGCAAAGAAGCTGAGCATGTGGAGCAGGGGCATGGCGTGGTTGCTATCAAAGAGGCAGCCGACGAACGGAGGAGGGAATTTGGGGCCCGGCTCGGCCAGCTGCGAGAGCTCATGGGCGACCTGCAGAAAAGGAAGGCAACTTTGGAAGGAGTTTCGAAGGACCTCCAAGTAAGGTACAAAGCCGTCCTGCAGGAGTATGGGAAAGAGGAGCGCAAAGTCCAAGAGGAGCTTGCTAGGTCCCGAAAGTTCTTCACCACTTCCCTCTCTGAGGTGGAGAAAGTGAACAGCCAGATCATGGAGGAGCAGGCTTACCTGCTGAACATCGCCGAGGTGCAGATTGTGTCACGGTGTGACTACTTCCTTGCCAAAATCAAACAGGGAGACATAGCCCTCTTAGAGGAAGAGGGTGATGAAGAGGAACCTGAACTGATGAACAGCCTCCCGAAAGAGCTGACCCTGCAAGAAGTTGAGCTCCTCAAGGTAGGCCATGTTGGGCCGCTGCAGATTGGACAAGTGGTTAAAAAACCCAGGAGCATCAATGTGGAGGAATCGCAGGTGGAGATGGTGGCAGTGGCCTCTGTCTCCTTCAGGGAGGCAAATGTGGCTGACGCAGAGGTCAGCTCGCTGCCCAGTTGCTCCTCGCCCACCAAACCATGCAAGCCAGAGGCAGCAGCCAGCATCCAGCAGTGCAACTTCCTCAAGAAGATGGGCTCTAAAGGTAGCACTCCAGGGACTTTCAACTTGCCTGTCAGCCTGCACGTCACCCCTCAGGGGGAGGTGCTTGTAGCAGATCGCGGAAACTTCCGAATCCAAGTCTTTACCCGCAAGGGCTTCCTTAAGGAGATCCGCCGGAGTCCGAGTGGCATTGACAGCTTTGTGCTCAGCTTTCTCGGAGCAGATCTGCCCAACCTGACTCCTTTGTCTGTCACCATGAACTGCAATGGACTGATTGGCGTGACCGACAGCTACGACAACTCTGTGAAGGTGTACACGATGGACGGGCACTGTGTGGCGTGCCACAGGAGCCAGCTAAGCAAGCCGTGGGGCATCACTGCCCTCCCATCAGGGCAGTTTGTAGTGACGGATGTGGAAGGGGGGAAGCTTTGGTGCTTCACAGTAGACCGCAGCATTGGGGTTGTGAAGTACAGTTGCCTGTGTAGCGCTGTGCGCCCCAAGTTTGTGACTTGCGACACCGAAGGGACTATCTACTTCACCCAGGGGCTGGGCTTGAACCTTGAAAACCGCCAACACGAGCACCACTTGGAAGGAGGCTTTTCAATTGGTTCCGTTGGCCCAGATGGCCACCTTGGCCGGCAGATCAGCCATTTCTTCTCGGAGAACGAGGACTTCCGGTGCATCGCAGGGATGTGCGTGGACGCCCGGGGGGACCTGATCGTTGCAGACAGCAGCCGGAAGGAAATACTGCATTTTCCAAAAGGGGGTGGCTATAACATCTTAATCCGGGAGGGACTCACGTGCCCTGTTGGCATAGCCATCACCCCCAAGGGACAGCTCTTGGTCTTGGACTGTTGGGATCATTGCATTAAGATCTACAGTTACCACCTGAGGAGGTACTCCACACCTTAAGAGGAAAAAGGCATGGTGTGTGTGTGGGGGGGGGGGGTAACACGTGTGTCCACGCAAGAGATTCCTTTGTTGTTCCTAGTAGACTGACTTGTAATTCAGTGCCATAGATTTCAAGCAGAGTGTGCCACAGTACTGGCTGAACTGGTGCAGCAGCCACCTTTTTTGTGTGTGCTCTTAGAAGAAAAGTTAGACAATCTCTGTGTTTGTGTGTGCGCATTTTATTATTATTAAAATAGAAGTTAGCTAAGTAAATCTCCTGAGTAAGTGGAGAATGCTGATAAAAGAGAGCTGGGATTTTAATTAGTCCTGCCCTGCACCCCTAGGTTCCACCCTCACTTTCTGCCACTGCATGTGTATCAGGGCTCCAGCACCAGTCTCTTTTCATTGGCCTTTTCACCACAGTAGCTGCTAGTACTTTCCCCACTACTGAATCCTTTTAATTTCCCAACCGTGTTGGTGCAGCCCACCCATCACAAACACTTCATCACCACAGTCCTGGTTTGAAATCAACCCCCCACTCCCCAAACCAGGATCTCACCCATCCTTACAGTGCCAACAGAGCCCTGGTGCTCAACATGTGTTGTGTGTGTGTGTGTGTGTGTGTGTGTGTGTGTGCAAGAGGGAGACTGACTTTGTGCCCATTGATCATTATGAAGTTGGACTGCTGCAATTGCAGGAAACTTGACTTGAAGCTAAAACTGTCTCCTAGGATTCTATGTTCATGAACCTTTTGTTTTGAACAGCAGCAATAGCGTTGCTGGATGGGAACTGATCCGAGATTTGTTTTTGATTCATGACTTTTGTGTTGTCTCTCGCTTGAAAAAAAAAATGTCTTGGAAAGCCATGTTTCTTGTTGATGTTTTTGCTAGGGGAAGGAGAAATTGGGAGTAAACAAGATCAAATCTGACAAACGATATGTTTAACCCTGCACCTTCAATATCCAGCATTCCACACCGCTGCACTGCCTGATGGGTTTCCACTAGTTGCACCGTACGGAAAAGCTACTTGTCCGTAAGATGGGGGAAAGGCAGCTTTTTATTTCATTACAGGGGATCTCTCCCCCCCTCCCCCCGCACGCCATGGCTTCACGTCTCAGTTCCTTTCACAGCAAAATGCTGTGTTGCCAGCGACGCCGCTAGGCCTTATTTAAAGTAACAGACGGGTTTGCGCATCAGCCAGTGGGCATATGGCTTGGGTCAGATGAAGCGTAAAACCACAGCTGGGTGAATTAGCACACCCTAGGCATGCCCCAAAAAGGACAAGAAACACACCCTCTGATGTAACCGAAATGTCTGAGAGAGAAAGGAAACCAGCTTGTTAAGCATAAATAGGACACAGTTGCCCAGCGTTAATCTGCCAGAATTAACGGTGTTAACTTCCAGCGGTGCCCTTGCAAAAATGCTGGGGCAGGGGAAATGATTTCAAGCTGGTTCTGTAGTGGCTTGGTTTGCTGGAGGGAGAAAAAAAGTCACAGCTCGCCAAAGCTCCAGTTATCACGGCCCTTGCATTCTCAATGTGGGCTGGGGAAGGCCAAGGTACTGCATATGCGTTTGTGCTCTGCCTCTGCCAAGCAAAAGTGGAGAGTTAATTGGTCTGAAATGCTTTGGATGTGACAGGTATTATGTAGAACAGAGAGGATCACTACGCTCCCACTGTAGTTGCAAGAGCTGGATATATAGATACCTTTCCTACTAATTTACTCTTGCGAAAAGGGGGACTGGCAGGCTGCTCTCTCTTCAAGCTTCCTTCTAGTTTTTCCCAAAGACAGTTCAGGAAAGGCAGGGTTACAGTTAAGGTGATGGATACCCAAAAAAGTGCAGGAGTGTGAATAATTAGGGGGCACAACCCTGACACACACCTGCCTGACTGTAGCACCTAAAAACACCACAGATCTTATTCTGTGCTAGTGTGGCTCTGTCCTAAAGATCCCAGACTCTGCACTTGGAATGAATTTTGCAGACTGTGTTTGTTTGTGTGCATTCTCTTAATGACATGCAGAGTTGTGTGATTTTTTGTTAAGTGTGTGATGTGGAGAGAGTAGAGGGGAATAATATTCATATAATAATGATTATGATTATTTATTAAATTTATATACCGCCCCATACCTGCAGGTCTCAGGGTGGCTCACAGGATAAAATCAGAATATAAAACCACAAAATACATAATCAAAATAAAAAACAAAAACAACCCAATAACACACACACACACATTTTAAAAGGGCATAGTAAAGGAAAAGGAAACCTGGATGATAGTATTGGTGAGTTGAGAACTTGTCCCTCTGCTATTGGGACCCTTACCCAAACCTTATCTTTTTTTAAAGCTGCTTTATTTCTAAGTTTCATCATCAGGAGAAACAGAACCTTGCTTTAGCGCCAACATAAGCAACCTTTTCATGCTGGATTGCACATGAGATACTACATAATGATCTACAGCACAGTGAAAGGGTACTATTTTTATTTTTAAGATAGATTTGATTGCAGCCAACTATTGCTTCTAAATTAGGTGGATTGTATTTATGGTAATATCCCAAATACAGCGACAGTGACCCACAATCCCAGTTGTGTGAATGAAATGGAAAGCTGATGGTGTGGACTGCCCCTTCCTGTGTGGGTTTTAGCTTTAATGGGTGGGCCCTGCCAGTGAGCTTTTATACCAAACTGAGAGACAAAGAATGGCTTCAGTATGTAGAAACAACTGAGATTGCAAATAATCACCTGGATTGAGCTATGTGTGTGTGTCTCTTCTGTCTAATTGCTGTGCTGCCTTCACCCACAGCCCTTCGATAAGCATTATATTTATAGCTGCCGCCTATCAATATATATTTTTTATTTATTTTTTTGCAATTTTGAAATGTTTGCTTTTATGAGCTGGCTGTTGCACACAGCCTGTGCCAGACTGATTCGCAGAAGCAATATTGTGTTTTATAAATAAGCACTTGCCGCATACACTGTTCCAGGGAGCATCTTTTGTAGTCAATATCCCACTACAGAGAGCATTTGGGAAAGCCATAGGTTCATTTAAGTGGACTTAAAGCCCACTCTGTTCTGCTGACAGAGCACTTGACTGCCTTGGCTTTAGCCAAATAGCTACATTGCAGTTTAAGCGAAGCCCACCATCTGTTCCACTCTCCCGACAGCAAATGGGCAGAAAGGAGAGGAACAGCACATTTTAGTTTATGGTGCATTTGTGATTCACAGAGGTCCACCCCACATGCTCGCTGTATGGTGTGTGTGGGGGGGGGGGCTCTTTGCATCTGCTCTGCTGTCCTGTTTTCAGCACAGATGGTGGAAGACACAGGACGTTTCTACCCCAGCTGCAGTCCACGTGCCTCTCTTGGCAAAGCAGAACTCTCTGAATTGGCCTTTCCTGCTTTGGTGAGGAGAGAATCGCTTTTGCAAACAGCTGCTAAGCCAGAGTTCTTCCTGAGTGATGATTCACATGGGCTATATGTTTAAAACAGGATCATACAACTTGAAACAGTCTTGGCTTCCCCCAAAAGAATCCTGGGAAATGTAGTAAGCTAAGGGTGTTGTGTGGACGTGGGTGGCGCTGTGGGTTAAACCACAGAGCCTAGGACTTGCTGATCAGAAGGTCGGCGGTTCAAATCCCCGTGACGGGGTGAGCTCCCGTTGCTCGGTCCCTGCTCCTGCCAACCTAGCAGTTTGAAAGCACATCAAAGTGCAAGTAGATAAATAGGTACCGCTCCAGCGGGAAGGTAAATGGCATTTCTGTGTGCTGCTCTGGCTCGCCAGAAGTGGCTGAGTCATGCTGGCCACATGACGCGGAAGCTGTACGCCGGCTCCCTCAGCCAGTAAAGTGAGATGAGTGTCGCAACCCCAGAGTCGGCCACGACTGGACCTAATGGTCAGGGGTCCCTTTACCCTTTACTTAAGGGTGTTGAGTGGAGAAGGCACTGGCAAACTACTCCAGTATTTTGCCAAGAAAACTCCATGGACATAAAAAAGGAGAAGCTTTGAGAAGAAAGTGAGAGTTTCCAAGGCATGCTCTGGTTCATGGGGTCACGGAGAGTCAAATACGACTAAGACGACTAAACAACAACAACAAGGGTGTTGAGAGTTGTTACAAGACCCCTGTTCCCCTTACAGAACCACAGTTCCCAGGGAAGAGGGAAATATTACTATTATTTTCATAAAATGTATATACACTCAAACCTCGGAACTCGAACGTCTAACGCAACTTCCGCTTGAGTGCAAGAAGCTCTTGCAACCAATCAGAAGCCGCGACTCTGAACTCAAATGTTTCGGAAGTCAGTCGGTCTTTCGGAATGGATTACGTTTGAGTTCTGAGGTTTGACCGTACTGCTCAATTGTAATAAATCCTCAAAGCAGTTTACAAAAATATTGTTAAACCACTCTGAGAATTGTTAGCTCTGTGAGGGGAATAGCGAGCTGCAGTTTAACAAGCTTCCGATTCCTTGGGGGAAGTGATGAGCTCTTAAAGTACTATGATAATGGTCTGAATGTATAATACAAACAGGGCCTACCACAGATCCATTAATTTCAAACAAACGTTGAGTCATATCCTCAGCCCCTAACAGGAATGCCTCTGCTCCTTGGGTCCATTTTCCTCTTTCAACTGAGATGAAGTGTTGTTTCCCTTCTGGACAGCTGAGCACGGTCAGCTCCCTTGGGGCTACATTTGGTTCCACACATCTCATCCCATTACCTTTCTCTTAACTTAAACATGTCTACACGTCTGTGTATGCAGGGAGGCACACCTAAGTGTTGTAGAAACCATTTTGAGTTTGGTGTGGGGTGGCCCCTGTTTCGCTTCCAACACTGATAGGCACTCATTCACCCACATTCGCTATTGGTATACACAATATGTGGATTAATAAACAGCTGGGTAACTGTTTTGTCACTTGCACAAATGTGTTTTGCTGTGCCTTTTGTTTCTGGCTGTGTGCTTGAGGGTGCATTGTGTTTTTAGAAGGCTGAGTAATAGAGAGGAAATTGAATTAAATGTTCAATGCAAAAATAATAAGAAGAGAAAAAGCTGGTGTTATTAAAAACACTTCATCTCCTCTCTCGCCTCCTCCCTCCCCTTTAATGGCAGGTCTGTTTCACAAGGTCTTAAAAACAAATTATGCTTGGTAGGTAGGGAAGAAACAGAAGCATTCTCTCTTGTGCTATTAGGAGATGCAGTAATTGCAACAGCAGCAAACAGAAATTCCTGTGGGCGTACACAGGGTAACTTCATCAAGTTTGACTCCCTGCTACTCAGATATTAGGCGTTTCTTTTCCTTTATTGTATTGGCGCCTATTATTTCTTAAACACAAAGAGAAGCAGCCTGAACACAATCGCGCTCTCTTTTTTGCAGCAGCTGCAGCAGAAAATTTAGGTAAAGGTAGGGCTATTTAAGAAGACCCCCACCATCTCCTCTAAAGCATTAAGAAGCAAAGAATTCATATGTTCTCTATGTGTTTTGGGTGTATAGGAATCTGTCTTGTACTGACTCAGACCACTGGTCCATAAAGCTCAGTACTGTGTACAATGACATAGCAGATGCTCAACCATTGAGTTATGGCTCTTCTCTGAATCTTCCAATGAAGGACTCTGTGTATCTTCACCTAGATCAGGGACACACACCTTTAGTGGTAGCTCTCAAGCTTGGGCATTGAATCTCAGGGAAATTAATCCCGTAGTCAAGGGTCAATTTCTGAGGATATACTCAGCACACCTATATAAACATGATTTTGTGCTTAAATGGTGAACTAATGGGGTGACCCACGGCTCAGCTGTGACATCTTTGTCGCCAAGTGTGTTGTTTTACAGCATTTTACAATATTGGTAGATCTTGTGTGATGAATTTAAAACAGTGTTGGAGAACCTGTAACCCAGGCTTCCTCAACCTCGGCCCTCCAGATGTTTTGAGACTACAGTTCCCATCATCCCTGACCACTGATCCTGCTAGCTAGGGATCATGGGAGTTGTAGGCCAAAAACATCTGGAGGGCTGAGGTTGAGGAAGCCTGCTGTAACCCTTCAGGTGCTGGACTCTTAACTCCCTGCCGCCCCTCTGTGCATGGCTAGTGGTCAAGGATGATGGTAACTGGAGGACTTCTTGAAGGCTAGATGTTCCCCATGCCTGTTTTAGAGCGGTG
The DNA here is from genome assembly GCF_964270895.1 of Podarcis filfolensis. Classification (NCBI taxonomy): domain Eukaryota; kingdom Metazoa; phylum Chordata; class Lepidosauria; order Squamata; family Lacertidae; genus Podarcis; species Podarcis filfolensis. Next base: position 43,320,705 of record NC_139617.1, read on the forward strand.
GAGATGTGTCTCTGTGATGACAACAGCCATTCCACTAATCTTCCATCTTGAAACTCTTTGTCCTTTTCCTTTGGTGTGTTGCTTAAGGTATATAGGCTCAGCAACAGGTTCAATCCCCAGTATCTCCAAACATGGGAAGAACATGGAGAGAGCTACTCAGAGTAGGCAATATGAATCAGACCAGGACAGCTGCTTTTGTTTAGGATGGTATGGTTGAGGCAGACGGTAGCTAGTGTAATGGCTGTCCCCAGTGAAATGTTGCAATTTCCCCAAATTCTTTCTCCTTAAAAAAAAGGTCAAGGTAGTTTCTCTCCTTCTGCCCTCACACTGGTGAAGCAATGCAAGAGGAATTAGATGACAGAACGGCAGATACCAGAAACATGATCACTCATTGGTGTTTTGTTGTCTTGGTCTTGTGGTTTCAATCAACTAGTATATAACTGAGGACCAGTGTGGTATAGGAGTTAGAGCAGTGACTCCTGGGTTAAAATCCTCACTCGGCCATGAAGCTTTGCTAGGTGACACTCAGCCTTACAGGATTGTTGTGAGGTTGGGGGTGAGGTGGGTGGAGAGAAGATAACAATGGTTGGCTCTTTTGTGGAAGAATAAGACATTTAAAAATGATAAGCAAAGAAACAATAACCTGGTTTCAACACTCACAAACCCTCTCAGCTACAGTTGTTACGCTACTTCCCAAGAAGGAACTCTACATTATTTGAAAGCCAGGTTATTGAAAGCAAAAATGCCACAACAACCTGCCCTGACGCAAAATGCAAAGATGCTTATTTGTATACTTTACAATAAATCTTTCTGTTGGTCAGGGGGTGACAACCTTTTTTTGCACATTGGCAAACTGGAGAACTGACTGTGGGCACCACTCACAAATACTATCCTATTGGATTCTTCTTCCAAACTTAAGGTCACTGGGAATGGAGAGCCCTGTGGGCACCAAGGAACACCTCTGTGGGCACAGAAGTGCCCATGGGCGCCACACTGGCAACCGCTGCTGTATTGTCATCAGTAAAGAAGCAAGATGCAGAAAAGTAAAGGTTTCTCTTTGTGGGAAAGGACATTACATATTTTTTTAAAGAAAGCTGCTGAGTGGGATTCACTGAAGCGCAAATCCCTCAACCAAGCTGAACTTTACACCGGATTTACTACACAAACCTGCACTGCTAACCTACAGGATTCAGTCTAGTTTACTCATTCATACCATCATTATAATCAACAATTTTTAAGTCTCCCCAGAAATCACACAGTGGGTAAGATCAATGACATGGAAGGAGGAGCACACACTCACTTTTTCCCACTCTCTAGTCAGGCAGCACCAGGAAGTTGTCATTTATCATTGTTTAAGACTGAAGCAAATGGGTTAGATGAGTTCTGAATGCATTTTATACAAAACACAACACATAGGGAAACACAGGAGGGGAAAAGACTGTCCAGGAAATGGTTGGGAGGGTCACACTGTTTTGCATCCAGTTTGTGGATTTCATTCACCTGCACTGTCTTGCATCAGGTTGCCTATGCACAATAACCTGCCTATGCACAATAACTTTAAAGCACATTTGAAACACTCCCCACCCACCCACCCAAGAACTATGTGCACTGCTGTTTATCACCGACAGAGTTGCATTTCCCATCAATCTGTAACAAACTACAGTGCCCGGAATTCTTGGGAGTGGGGGATGATATGCTTCAAATGTACTTTAAAAGTATATTATGCTCGCAGTGTTCCATTTCTTCTCCTGAATGCAATGCACAGCCCAATCCCAGACTGCAGACAGTAGATAGCTATCATAGCTAATAGCCTTATAAACCAGCAGATAAGGAGTGAGGCAAATGTCCCTAGGGAGCAACCCCCCCCCCAATTCTAGTGCACTGCAGTTCCATCCTGTGTCACCAACAAACAGAGTGTTGAGAAGGATCTTTATCTCATGTACAATGGGGTTTTATGCTGATGGACCCTGATCAATTATTTCTGGAGATTTGTTTTCACAACAAGCTATACAATTTAACCAGCAGGGGACTGGGATTAGCAGTGTGGCTCAACTTTCTGAAAATGGTAAGTGGCAGGCAAGCTGCAAAAACCAGGTGGCCATGTAGTTTTCTGGAGGCGGCAAACAAGCTGGCTATTGCAAATCGCTGAACTTTTAGAAATATAACCTAATTGTATCACTTCAAAGTCCCAAAGTTTATTGCCCTGTTTAATGATGTGTCTGGTTATTTATGGCACTGCACAATGAGTCTGCTGCTGAATTAATATACTTCCTTAAAGACCGTCATTGTCGCAAGCGATAAAACGGAACCATTCCCAGACAGCTCAATTATGTCACATTTATAGAAACCTACTCAAATCACCCTCAGCAATTTTCAGAGGGCTGGCAAGCAGATGACAAGGATCGCAGCGCGTTGGGCTCAGAAACAGGACAGCAAGCAAAAGCCTTGCAGGCGGAAATCAAGGAGCGCAGATGGACTTGGTGGGGGTGGGGGAGAGGTGTGCATCTGGGAGAAGAAAAAAAGTGGTGGCCCCAGGCTCCTGCACTGGAAAGGAGCCCGCTCCCCAGCCATGCAACAGAAGGAAATATGCAGAACTCGTGATATGCAAAGCAAAGTGGGAGTAAGCGAGAAAACTTCTGCTAGCCTCCAGGAGCATCTTACCTTTCTGATACTGGAACCAGAGCTGCTGCTGCACTTTCTTGCTGGGAAAGTGGATGGTGCAGCTGAACTCGGATCCATAGAGGGCCTCTGCTATGTAGTGGGAGCCATACTGCTGAATGAAGTAGAGCAGTTCTTCACGGCTGCTGTCCTTGTTCAGGATCTTCAGGACATTAAAAAATCCTGTAAGAGCCAAGAGGGAGGAGGAGGAGGGATGTCACAGATTTTATTTTATATTTTTTTAAGTTAAGAAACGATGCAACAGAAGGAAACCTGGAATACCATTCACATACACTATTGACCAATCGAATTGCTCAATGTGCCCTCCTTCTCTATTTGTTTCTCCTACAAATTCCAGTTTTGGTGCTTGGCAAACAGATTCAAGAACTGGGTGCACTGCTGTTTCCGTAAGGACTCCTCAGGTGAAGCTTGCTCTTCTTTACCCCTCTGCACATGGCCACCTTCAAGCCTACACCATTGGACCTGTTTTGCAAGACTGTGACCTTCAATGCAGCCATTTCAGCAACCAACACAGCAAGATCAGTGAGTATTTGCCACCCGGTTCTCTGGGGGGCTGCCTTTTAGATAAATGAGGCCCAAAACCAATTCCAGAGAATGGGATAACACCATAAGGACAATAGAGGACAACACCATAAGGCAAAAGAGCCTGCTGAATCAGTCCAGCGTCCTGTTCTCACAGTGGCTGACCAGATGCCCGTGGGAAACCCACATGCAGGATCTGACCACAGTCCCCACCCTGTGGTTTTCAACAACTGGGATCCAGAAGTATACTGCCTCCAGCTGTGGAGGCAGAGCGTAGCCTTCATGGTTAACAGTTCAACCTCCATGAATTTATCTAATCCTCTTTCAAAGCCATCCAGGTTGGTGGCCATTACTCTCTCCCATGTGTGCAAGTTGCACAATGTAAATATGCACTGTGTAAAACACAGAATAGTGCATGTTTTCTGGTGGGAGTGTGCAGAGGGCTAAAGAACCATCACCATAAGACTGATGCCACAGCTAGGCAAAGAGTGTCTGATGACTGTACTTTATAAGTAGAATCAGACAGTGTTGTCCTTAAAAATAAGAGAACTCAGAAAACCTGAGTTCGGCTATGTTATAGACATGCTGATTAATTCAGCCAAGTCACTCTCGGCCTCAGGCATCACATCTGAAAAATGGGAACATGAAATTAATGGCCTTACACAGATATTGGGTGGTAAATACAAAAAAAATGAGCACATTCTTGTTTGTGATAAGCAACATTCCTAGTGTTTCTGTTGCTTTGGCTGCCAACCTATGCAGAATGCTATAGATAGAGGCATGGCATAACCCTAGCCCTGGAGGGAGCCATTGTAGCTCAGTGGTAGAGCACACACAGCAGTCAAAAGAAGGGTGGAACAGCAGCACTTGCCTGACTTTCTGACAGTATGGAGAGTGGGAAGAGCAAGTGGAGAGATCAGTGCTGGGCAAACACACAGTGGAGCCAATACATTAGAAGAGCCTGTTGGATCAGGCCAATAGCCCATCTAGTCCAGCATTTTGCTCTCACAGTGGCCAACCAGATGCCCATGGAAACCAAAAAGCAGGTTTGAGTGCAACAGCAACTCTCCCCTCCTGTAGTTTCCAGCGACTAGGATTCAGAAGCATTATTGCTTTCACCTTTGGAGGTAGAGCTTAGCCACAGATAGCCCTCTCCTCCATGGACTATTATAGTGTTGGTGTGTTTGCATAGCACCAATTTTGACACCACCTTGCCCCTCCCCCTACATAGCAGCATCTTTACTGCCCCATCTCACTGTCTGCTACTGAAAATAGGCCTTGCCTGCAGAAGGCCACGGGAAGAAGACCACAAGGACAATCACTGCCATTTCCAGTTACAAGGACCAAGTAAATGGTGATGTGAAAGAATCTTAGTAGGCAGAGCCATCTGTGCCTGAGATCAGCCAGACTAGACATTACTGGGCTAGATGGATAAACAGCCTGAACCAGAATATGGCCGCTTCTTATGATCCTTTATTAGGGAAGGGGTATGTAGAGCATGTAGAGCATCAGCTCTGCATGCAAAAGATCCCAGGCTAAATCTTTGGCATCTCCAGGTGGGGCTGGCAATGAGCCCTCCTGAAGCCCTGGAGAACCACTACCAGTCAGGGTTGACAATACTGAGCTAAATGGAACCATGAGGACTAGGCTCTTAAATCATTGTTAAAGACATGGTTTTAGCTCAGAGGCAAAGCTCTTGAGTTGCATGAAAAACATCCCAGGTTCAATCCCCAGGGAAGACCCTGGAATCCTGGAGAACCATTGCCAGTCAGTGAAGACAATACTGACAAATGGTCTGACTCAGTATAAGGCAGCTTCCTACAGGTTATAGCCACCTAAGCAGACCCACTGAAACTAACAGACCTAAGTTAGCCTTGTCAATTATTTTCAGTGAATCTGCTCTAAGCTGACAATACACTGTTCTGTATCCCTAATGCTGCTTCCCTTGCAGATGTGTACAGAAACTGCTGAAATGCCCATCCCTGATCAATAGCCAGGCATGTGTTTTGCTAGTCTTTTAGGAAGCTAGTTGATGGATGTGTGTGACACATGTATCACCACTGAGCAATGTCAGAAGCTGGAGCTAAATGAAAGCTAGGAGCTAAATGGCACCTTAAACCTACACTATGGGTGCAGCAATGGAATGTCTAGGTGCACGATTTTACAAGAAGAATACAAAGGTGAAAATGAATGAACTGCAGCCAAAATATTATGTTCATTTTTCACATGGTCTAGTCCTTCCCCTGCCCACCCCCCTAATATTATTAAGAGGGTGTCTTCTCCAGTCTTCAGAGAGCAGCTGGAAGTGGGGAGGTGGAAAAAGGTCCTCCTTTCCTCCACTCTGCAGTTTTAACCTGAAATCTTAGGCACAGTTCTGCACCCAAAGCTCAGAAACTTCTCGCACTAATGAAATACCTTGTCGCAAAATGCTCCTCCCATTGTTCTCAATGGGAGTTTCAAACACTGCCACTGAGAAGTTACCATTGCAACCATTGCAAGTTGCAGCAGAAGTCTCTGGCAAAGAACCACAGCCGCCTCCCAGCTTGCAATCGTCACTGTAATGTGGCTGTTCTCACCTGCTGAGAGGGCAATGGTGCTTAGCTTTACTTTATACAGGTTGCTTCGGACCCTCCAGTGCTGCACCATGGGGTAGCCCATGGCTTCGTCATACCGGATATCACCTGTGAAGAAATAATTTGGAGTCAGAGCACAAGAGGCAGGAGGTGGCCAGAGAAGAGAGCTGTCTACTTACGCTCCCACAGGATTATTTCATTGTCACAAACTTTGGGATTATGAAGAGTGCAGTAACAGAGATCACAGCCTCATAACAATAGTCACTGCTGGGGTTCTTCAATGAACAGGCTGCAGGCAAGATGAAGACAGAGCCCTTCTTGTTGGCACCAACAGGGTGTGTGTTTTAGAAGAAACACCACTTAACATGGCATAAGAATTGGAAATTATCCAGAAAAACGTAATTTCCAGCCACAAAAATTGTGGCATCTGTGGGAAGGGCAAAGGGAGAGGGGAAGAAGCAGGGCTCTGCCAATAGACCAGTTTCTCTTGGCTCTCGTACAGCTGTCAGACTATAGCAGCTATTCCATCAGGCTGCAGCCTAGGGAAAGAAGGAACGCCAAGCATTTGGCTTTGCTGAAAGACCAGCTGCCTTTAGCTCTGCCTCTCCTGCACTTTTCACGTGGCAGTGACCACTCCATCAAGCAGCTTAAACTGTTTCCTTCCCAACTGGGCATTAATAAGAACTACCCTCCACCTAGAACTCTGGGGTGAGTTGCAACTATGTCCAAGTCTCCTACCTGTGAGCAGCTGGAGGTTTGGAAGTGGCTCAGAGAGCACACCACGACATTGCTCCTCGACTGGTAACGGGATCACCATCAACGCATCAGCCAACTGGGGAAAGTCCTTGATGAAATTATTCTCCCTGCAGAAAGAAATCAGAAAACTCAAAAATAATGATCTGGGCGCCTTCTGGGCAGAGAATCTGAGCACAGTGTTAGGTGGTAGGAGACATTAAGCGAAGGGTGCATTTGTGTAAAAGAGAGAGAAATTGTCTGTTTATGTGTGTGTGCAAGGAGAGAGGGAAACCTCAGTGATACAACTCTTCAGGTAATCAACTGCCTCCCTGTGATTTGTTGTAGAATGAGCCATTTGCTATGTTCTTTGTTTTAAAACAGCTCTTTAGAACAGCTAATACTGTCTCAACTTGCAGTAAAGGACAGATTACAAGTACATTGCCCTCACCTCTACGATTGCACCCGGACAACAGCAGCATTTTAAACAATGAATGCTGATTCTCTCATAATGAGAGGCACCCCTCTCCAGTTTAAGCTTCACCGTAAAATGCTTTGAATTTCCTAAAACCAGAAGGTGGCAAGCTTAGTAGCAAAACCATTCCTGCTTTTGCTACGTTTATTTTACATGCTCCAGTCTTTGCCTATTGGCATTCTGTCAGGTCCAGACCTTCTTTGTCTGTTGGTGGTGGTGGAGATAGACTGAAAACATTGTGCTTTCAAGTTGCTCGAGCGCACTGTTTTGGTTTTGCAGATGCAATAATGAGTTCCCCTTACCATTGGCTCTCCACCACAAGGTGCAAGTAACTAACAGGGCTGCCCAGGGAGTGCCGCGAGGCAGTCAGCCTGGTGCCTTGGCTTTTAGGAGCCACTTACACTCAGCAAAGGAACGTTCAGCAAGGCTGCTGTCTGGGAGGATGGCTGCCGCCAACCTCGTCCCAGAACACTCTGCAGATGTACTCTGGAAAGCAGACAGACGCTGCCTCTTTGAGATGTGACACCGCCATTCAGCTTCAAACCTGGATTTCCCCTCCAAGAAACAGGAGCTGTTAATTAGATCCCTCAGGGTCTGCTGTATTGTTCCCCCCTTTTATTCTTTCTTTAAAATACACATACAGAAGCCAATATGAAACTCTGCACAAGCTACAACACGTACCTTTTGCCCAATGCTTTCTAGGCAAAGGTCTGTGCTTTAAAGCACTGTGTCTGAGAGCTTTTTATTTTCTTGCCCTGGCAGTTCCTCTATGAAAAGCCACTCTTTATTTCTGAGTCAGAACAAACATCAGTTCAGGTTTTCTGCGGATTTGCATTTGCTCCGATTCAGCGGTAGAGAGTGGGTTTTGTGGGGAAAGTGCTCAGAGGGAGGGTGGGAAGCACATGGACATGACACGGCATGTTCAAGTGTGGACCTGTGCCTGGAAACAGCCCCAAAGGAAGTCTGGATGAACCATGACTTCCTTCCTATGTTTTTCCTATTATGTTCACACGTGACATAACCACCATCAAGGAGCTCTCCAATGCATATTTAAGCACATATCACAGAATCATAGAATTTTAGAGCTGGAAGGGACCCAAGCGTCATCTAGTCCAACCCCCTGCAATGAGGAATCTCAGCTAAAGCATCCATGACAGACGGGCATCCAACCTCTGCTTAAAAACACCCAAGAAAGGAAAGTCCACCACCTCTAGTAGGAGTCTGTTCTACTGCCAAACAGCTCTTACTGTCAGAAAGTTCTTTCTGGTGTTTAGTCAGAATCTACTTTCTTGTAACTTGAAGCCATTGGCTGGAGTCCTACCCTCCAGAGCAGGAGAAAACAACCTTGTGGCATCTTCCATGTGACAGCCCTTCAGATAGTTGAAGATGGCTATCATATCTCCTCTCAGTCTCCTCTTTTCCAGGCTAAATAATCTAGCGCCTTCAATTATAAGGATTGGCTTCTGAACCCTTGATCTTAGCTGCCCTCCTCTACATACATTCCAGTTTGTCAACATCCTTCCTAAATTGTGGTGGCCAGAACTGGACACAGTATTCCAGGTGTGCTTCACAGGTAGCAACCATGCACAGCCCTGGATCTCTAGGCACCCGCAAATTTCAAATGAAGGGGCTGACCCCCCCTCCCGATTCCACTTGGTGGCATGTGCACACTGTGGGGTGTGCACATGTCACATTGGTATGCTCGCTCGATGTGTGCAAGTGACATCAGCATGCTGTGGGCCTGCCAACACCACACACACACATGCATGCATGCCCCAGGCACTCAAGGCAGCACGCTTGATGTGGTCTGACCAGGGCAGAATAGAGTGGGACGATGACTTCCCTTGATCTGGACACTAGACTGTTGATATATATGAAACTGAAACCAGTAGTCATTCCTTATCTGCACCATGTCATGTAAACTATCTAGAAGCAGGTAGCTTCAAGGTCAGAAGCATGAGGTAATGTTCATGCGCAGAGTTCTTATGCCTGGATGAGAAACTGGGAGAAAGAATTGAGCTTGTTCTTTTCTTTCTCTGCTCTCTCTGCTGGGAGGGAGAGAACCATCTTCAGAAGCGGACTGTCCCAGCAGCATGCTAGTGACTAATTTATGGGCTAATGATGTACAGAACCATTAAGCTGCAAACCAGCAATAAACTTTACTGCCTGAACCATGGGTGTGAAGTGAGTTTATTACATCGGTGATTGTCTCCAAAAGGCCTTGCAACACTGTGCAGAGTGACGCACACAGAGGAACATGCTGGACACCTTGTGAGTTGGAAAATATACTCACTAATATCCAACATAGTCTCCTGTTGATGCAGCCAAGAATAGCATTAGCTTTTTTTGCTGCTGCATCGCACTATTGACTCATGTTGAGCATGTGATCCACCAAGACCCCTAGATTCTTTTCACATGTACTACTAGTAAGCCAGGTGTCCCCCATCTTGTATTTGTGCATCTGGTTCTTCCTGCCTAAGTGCAGAACCTTATATTTTCCTCTATTGAAATTCATTTTGTTAGCTTGGACCCGGCTCTCCAATCTGTTAAGGTCATTTTGAATTCTGATTCTGTCTTCCTCAACATTAGCCATCCCTCCCAGTTTGGTGTCATCTGCAAATTTGATGAGCATCCCCTCAATTTCTTCATAAAGACATTGAACAACAACAGGCCCAGGACAGAACCCTGTGGCACCCCACTTGTCACTTCTTTCCAGGATGACGATGAACCATCAATGAGTACTCTTAGGGTTCAGTCCGCCAGCCAGCTACAAATCCACCTAACCACATTCTGCCCACATTTCACCAGCTTCCTCATGAGAATATTGCGGGAGACTTTGTCAAAAGCCTTACTGATATCAAGATACACTATTTCACAGCATTTCTCTGATCCACCATGTAACTCCATAAAAAAGGAGATTAGTCTGGCAGGACTTATTTTTGAGAAACCCATGCTAGGTCTTCGTACAGTGGTACCCCGGGTTACATACACTTCAGGTTACATGCACTTTAGGTTACAGACTCCGCTAACCCTGAAATAGTGCTTCAGGTTAAGAACTTTGCTTCAGGATGAGAACAGAAATTGTGCTCCGGCGGCACGGCGGCAGCGGGAGGCCTCATTAGCTAAAGTGGTGCTTCAGGTTAAGAACAGTTTCAGGTTAAGAACAGACCTCCGGAATGAATTAAGTACTTAACCCGAGGTACCACTGTAATCACTGTATCCATTTCTAAATGTTCGCAGCCCTATTGTTCAATTATCTGTTCTAGGACCTTTCCAATGTCAAGCTAACTGGTCAGTAGTTACCTGGGTCTTCTCTCCCTGCCTTTTTTTAATATGGGGACAACATTTGCCCACCTCCAGTCTGTAGGGACCTCATCTGTTCTCCAGTAATTCTCAAAGCTCATAGACAAGGCTCTGAAATTACACCTGCAAGCTCCTTTAGTATCCTTGGATGCAGCTCATCAGGCCCTGAAGATTTGAATTCATTTAACATAGCTAGATGTTCCCTTACTAGCTCTTTTCCTATCTTGGGCTGCAGCTCCATCCGTATATCCATTATTCTGTTATCACCAGGTTTGGCAGTGCTTCCCTTTTGGGTGAAGACACAGGCAAAGTAGGTGTTGAGTAGTTCCACCTTTTCTCTATCACCCAATAGCATTTCTCTCTTTTTCCCATACAGAGTACCTACCACTTGCTTGTTCTTCCTCTTACTTTGGGCATAGCCAAAGAAACATTTATTTATTTTTATGCTCTCTTGTAAGCCTGAGCTCATACTGAGCTTTAGTCCACCTGACCCTATCGCTGCAACTGTTGGCTACCCGTGTGTATGCCTCTTTTGTGATTTCCTCTTTCTTCCATTTCTTGTACATGCCCTTCTTAGCTCATCTCTGAGCTCCTTATACAGCCACAGTAGTTTCCTTAGATGCCTCCCACGTTTGTTTCTTTTTGGAATGGTCTACATTTGGGCCTTCACTATTTCTCCTTTTAGAAACTTCCATCCATCTTGGACTCATTTCTCTTTGAGTCGATATGTCAATATGCCTTTAGCATATCGGGGTACATTTATATTATATATGCTTTTCTGAAGAAGAAGAAGAAGAAGAAGAAGAAGAAGAAGAAGGAGGAGGAGGAGGAGGAGGAGGAGGAGGAGAAGCAGCTTCTGCTGGTAGTTTCGTGGACATTGCTATCTGGAAGTTTTTTAAAGAATATATGCACATTTTGGTTTTTGTTGCTATATTACAGCAACTGTGGCAGGTTTGTTTTTGGTTTTTTAATTGGATTTCATTGTACCATGAGTCAGTGTCTTGCCCTTTTTTAATTGCTATATGTTCTTCCAGCTCTACTCTCTTTATATCCACCTGGAAGCAGAATGCCACTGAACTGGGGACTTGCAGGTTTGGTATGGGAGGAATAGAAAAGAGAGAGAAAGTACAGAAGGGCTATTGCCTTTATGCCCTGCTTGTGGGCTTCCTAAAGCATATTAACAGGCAGTGTCCTGAATGAGATCCAGAAGGCTTAGAGATATTGAGTAGTGCTGGTGGGGAGAAGGAATTCGTATCACTATTTATTCACAATGAGTGAGTGAGTGAATGAATGGCCTTACTGTGTATTTTTCCCAACATTTGTTGTTATTGTTTAAATTTGCTAAGATATAATGCTATAAGCAGCCTAAATCAAGCATAGCCTCTGTCATCCTCCACCACCCAAAGTCACTGGCCTCTTTTCAAATGCTTTATTTAGGTATTTTTCTAGAAAAAAGAGGTGCCAGAACTCACCATGAACACCTCCCTGAGTTCCAGCAAGTTCCAGTTGAAAAAAGCTGTGGGTATACCAACCCCTATAAGAGCAAAACATCCACCCATCACTAGACTCCATATCTGCCACTGAACTGCAAGCCTTGGACATCTCAAGTCTCTTTTCTGCCCAAGCAAAGTTGATCGTCACCCTCCGGGTAAGAATTTAAGGCATATCAATGTCTGATTATCGTCTTCCAAAGCAACTACTCTATTCCGAACTTAAAAATGGAAAGCATAGTGCTGGTTGTCAACAAAAGAGGTTTAAAGACTGTCTCAAGGCAAATCTAAAAAAATGTAGTATAAGCACCGACAACTGGGAAACACTGGCCTGCGAGCGCTCCAGTTGGAGAACAGCCTTTACCAAAGGTGTCATGGGCTTTGAAGACACTCAAACTCAGGACGCAAGGGAGAAATGTGCTAGAAGGTAGGCATGCTTGGCAAATCCACTCCGTGATCAGCTCCTGCCCGGAAACCAATGTCCCCACTGTGGAAGGACGTGTGGATCCAGAATTGGCCTCCACAGTCACTTACGGACTCATTGGTAAATGTTTATGGAAGACAATCTTACTCGGCTACAAGTGATTGCAGAAGAAGAAGAAGAAGAAGAAGAAGAAGAAGAAGAAGAAGAAGAGGAGGATAGCTTGTGTTTCATAACTAGTTCTAGAAAACAGTAGCCATTTCTTCAAGGTTCAGAATTCGATAGCACATAACAGTTCCTCCAGTGCTATAGCAATCAGATAGCCAAAGTTCCCCCCACACAAATTGTTTCAATGCAAGCAGCATTTAGTTTCAGTCATTATGACTCTCATATACTTGGTGTGCCTGATCTGCTACTCATGCCATCAGTTTACCCAAAGTCTACAGTACCCTGAATTTTCTTTCCCACACCGAATGTATGTGACAATTCTTCTCTCCCACCACTCCTGCTTTCCCTTCAGATTCTTTGCTTCAGGCACTTTGCAGCAGCAACTGATATGAAAGGTGCCACACTGAATATAACCCTGTTGATCTGCAATCCGGTAAGCCAGACAAGACACAGTGCTGACAGTTTATACAGAAAGGGAAAGCAAGGCGGTGGGAAAACCTTCCTTATGAGCTCAAGACAGAAAAAACGGCAACAACAAAAATACACCCTCTTCTTCCCTCCAAGAGAACCCAGAATGGTTATCTCAGCTAAACGAAACCACCACTTGCAAACCAGTTCATTTGCAAAGTTTTGCTATGGATGAATATGGGAAGCATCCACAGAACTGTAGAGTTGGAAAGTCCCCTAAGGATCATTCAGTCCCACCCCCTGCAATGCAGGAATCACAGCTCTGACAGACGGCCATTCACCCCCTCTAATGGATGAGGGTCTCTAACACTTTCTGAGGGATCCAGAACATTCATCACAAGTATAAATCAAGGGGTCAGTCTCTGACATCTCCCTTGAAAAGGATCCCAGATAGAAAGCGGAATCTCTTTGTGAGACCCTGGAGAATGATTGGCAGGAAGGCTATGGCACTACCAAGTTAGGCAGTTCAACATCTAGGACCAAGCAAAACATGACAGCAGAATAACTGGATGTTTTGTCCCATGGGGCTATTGCTGCTTGGGAGGTGAGGTGATTTCAGGAAAATGGTGTGTGTGTGTGTGGTGAGGGCAGGGAAGGTTTAGCCCTCTTCCACCAGCACCACAGACTGATTAGATGCTGTCTTCTTGCTGCAGGTTCTATTATTCTTTAAACAAAACAGCAGAACGTATGAAATGTGCACCTTCAGAGTAAGGCAACCCCATGTACATTCAGAATCATGGGCATAGCCAAGGACGGGCAGGGAGGGGCAGCTGTCCCCCCGAATCAACAAAAATAAATAAAAATACATAGCAAACTGAGATTCTGCCCCCCTTCCCCAACAAAAGCCCTGCCCCGCAACAAAAAAATCCTGGCTATGCCCGTGAGAAGAATGGCAACAGTGCACTGTGGACACTGAAACTCTTGGCAAATAGATTTTTGTACAAAGTGACAGCTCCAGCATCCATGGAAAGCTGACTCTGCAACAGCAGCTCTGGGAGAGACAGTAGCAGTGACAAGGGAGATTTATGCCTCTGATGAATGTTGTTGCAAAGCACATGCTGGACACAGATGCAAGATGCATCAGTCAAGGCAGGTGCAGTGGAAATCTGCACTACCATTTCACTCTGCTCTTAGCTCCGTTGTGTGACGTGGATGAAGCAAAGCATACCCCACTGAAAAGTATGACCCTCATAAATTATCCCACCCTAGATAATGGAAGAGGGATCAATGCAGGCTGCAGTTTTCAGAGAGGATGTCAGAGATTCAAACATGCATGAGATGCACATTAATTCCTTTCGGTATTCATAGAATCACAAGAGTTGGAAGGGATACCAAGAGTCATCTAGTCCAACCCCCTGCAATTTAGGAGTCATAGCTAAAGAATCCCTGGCAGGTGGCCACCCAACCTCTGTTCAAAAACAGAGCTCACCACCTTTTGAACTAGTCTGTTCCAATGTCGAACAGTTCTTTCTTTCTTTCTTTCTTGTAATTTGAATCCATAGATGTGGGTCATCCACTCTGGAGCAGCAGAAAACAAGCTTGCTCCATCTTCCACCTGACAGCCCTTGAGATATGTGAAGATGACTATCATGTCATCTCTCAGTCTCCTCCTGTCCCGGCTAAACAAACCCAACTCCCTTAATTGTTCCTCATAAGGCTTTGTTTCCAGAGCCTTTATCACCTGGTCACCCTCCTCTGCAAATATTCCAGCTTGTCAATATCCTTCTTAAACTGTGGTGCCCAGAACTGAACACATTAAACATGCATACATGCTCAGAAGCTGGCCTTCCTGACTTGCTGTCAGTCGCAACCCAGATTTCCAAAAAGTGCAAGAAGTCAAAGAACAGAAAGAACCCAAAAGCTCCATCTGCATATGAATTTGGGGGGTGGAGTGGGGGAGGGGAGAGAGAAATCAAATCATTTCTGAATAGAATCTATGTGCAATTGAGGGGCTGGGGTAATGAAAAGTGTGTGTGTGTGTGTGTGTGTGTGTGCGCGCAAGATGTGTGTAGATTAGGAATGCCCCCCCTTTTTTAAAAAGGACAGCATTTGTTTGCTGGCGGGGCTGCATACCAAAGTAGTGGTGGGATCAAAGGGGTGTGGGGTGAAAACAAGCAGTGGACCACCCATTTTCTTTCTGCCATCATACTCCCTCCCTTCCTTGAAAGCAATTCCTCCTCCCAGTGTGGTGTAGTGGTTAAGAGCGGTAGACTCGTAATCTGGGGAACCGGGTTCGCTTCCCCGCTCCTCCACCTGCAGCTGCTGGGTGACCTTGAGCCAGTCACACTTCTCTGAAGTCTCTCAGCCCCACTCACCTCACAGAGTGTTTGTTGTGGGGGAGGAAGGGAAAGGAGAATGTTAGCCGCTTTGAGACTCCCTAGGGTAGTGATAAAGCGGGATATCAAATCCAAACTCTTCTTCTTCTTCCCCACAACACACATAATCAAATTATTCCTGGGTGAAGGAGGAGAAGCCATGGATGGACTGAACAGCACTACAGGCTGCACCTACTCCTGGTGTAGCTAGGGAGGGAGTGAACATCTGGAACAGAGCAAAATCAAGACTGCATTCTTAATGGATCCAGCTCCCCTCATTATGGTTGAGAGTGCACATTCAAAGACAGAAACGGGAAGTTGAAAGCTGCCATATACATTTTGCTCCATCTACCTGAGTATTCCCTTCTGCGATTAGCAGTAGATCTCAAAGGGCCTTCAGCTAGAGAATGCCACTGAGCTGTGGACCCCTCCCTGAAATTCTGGACCTGCAAATTGTCAAGGCACCCTGCTCTTATGTGAGCTGCAGCTCCTCCCATCCAGCATCACATATTCACCCCACACAGAAACAGGTTTAAAACGATGTGTTTTTCCTTGCACAATCATGCTAAATCTCTCACTCAAGGACAGATCTAAGTTGTGCATGTATATGCATGGGTGCTTTCAAATATATTTATTGATTTTCAGGAACACAGTGGACAAATACAAACATATACGGAAAATAACAGCACCCCCAAAGCAGTCCTCCCCCTTTCCCTAGAACAATATGAATTTAAAAAGGCAAGGAGTTGAACCCAAAAGGTTTTCACTCTAGAATTCTGCTCCATAGAAATGCATGTGTTTGATCAAGGTGGGTGATAACTGTGTTCTTTAGCCATCGTGTAAGAAGTGAAATCGGTCCAAATAAAATGAAAGTCACCTGTAGTCTTGTTTATTCATCAAAGGTTAGTGGCAGCACTACCTGGATTCTAAGAAACCATTAAGAAGTGAGTTTCCAAAACACATGTTTGGGCTAAAGTTGGGTCTGAAAAGGTGAAAGGCTGCTGCATTAAATGGCTTTGCAGAGATTGTGGAAGACAGAGAAACATCTCACTGTCCTTCCAGCTGGGAACACGGAAGAACCAGAGGTGCAGTTAGAAATTTCAGCCAGTAGAGGGCTGCACATGCCTTGAACAATTCACTACTCACAAAACCGCCAGTTAACTTCCATTCTCAAGCAACTGTGAAAAGGCAGAGTTTCTTGTTGGATGTGTGTGGGTTTTTGGAATTCTAAAGAAGTCTCATGGCCAGCCCTCCTTGCTATGGGCAAAGAGTTGGAAGGTGTGTGTGATTGCTTTTCAGGGGTCAGCAAACTTTTTCAGCAGGGGGCCGGTCCACTGTCCCTCAGACCTTGTGGGTGGCCAGACTATTTTTTTTGGGGGGGGGGGAATGAACGAATTCCTATGCCCCACAAATAATCCAGAGATGCATTTTAAATAAAAGCATCATTCTACTCAAGTAAAAACATGCTGATTCCTGGACTGTCCGTGGGCCGGATTTAGAAGACGATTGGGCCGGATCCGGCCCCCGGGCCTTAGTTTGCCTACCCATGGCTTACACTCATGAAATGAAAATATACCTAATTACTGAGGAAGAGAACAAGAAGGTGTGAGAAGGAGGAAACACAGGATGTGTGTTTGGGAAAGTTATAATAGGCCAGTGTTCGGACACAATTGTTTTGGTAATGAGTACTGATTAGGCAATACAGTGGTACCTTGGGTTACAAACACCTCAGGTTACAAACACTTCAGGTTACAGACTCTGCTAACTCAGAAGTAATACCTCAGGTTAAGAACTTTACCTCAGAAATTGCATGCCAGCGGTGTGGCAGCAGCAGGAGGCCCCATTAACTAAAGTGGTACCTCAAGTTAAGAACGTTTTCAGGTTAAGAACAGACCTCCGGAACGAATTAAGTTCATAACCAGAGGTACCAAAGTACTGTTTTTCCTCTTGCACGCTTTAAAATGCAACACTATTTATCCCACTCTCTTGAGATAGGCTAGAGACTGAGAAATTGCGACAATCTGACTCTCACCCTCCCACATCCAAAGCCATCACTCCCATCAAGTGCATCACAGTTCGGAATCCCAATATTTATTCTAAAGTGGAAGTCTCCTCAAGTCAAGTTCACAGCTCCCAGAAATCCTGCCAACACTGCAGCAAATTATCCCTTTGACTACAGAGCTAGCTTTATTATCTAAATAATAATAATAATAATAATAATAATAATAATAATAATAATAATAATTTTTCCAACATACCCCAACAATAGCCAAATTACAAAAATAACAATTCCCAAATTATACAATTATCAGAAGGCCAACCAACTTCCAATTAACACATTTTAGTTAAAGTGGCTCCCCGCATGATGGTTTGGGTGCATTTCAGATCTTATATCACTGCGTTCCATGATCTTAATTAATGTCAGTTACATTTCAGTTATAATAACAATCCCTTTGTATCTTGCCAAACAGTCACTAGGCAAAATCCTATACCCAAATATCTGGTCACCTTCCTCCTAGTGGCAGTTTGACTCAAAACAGTGGGAAACTAACATTACACTTCTTTGTTTACTTCTCAGGGCTCTGTGGTCCAAAGTGTGTGAGCGGAATAAATAGAGGTGTGATAGTAAAAGAGTCGTTTATTAGCACTTGATACCCACTCAATGCCTGTACAATGTATCAAAAGCAATGCTATTAAACCTCTGGAATCACGTCGTAAATGGTTCTGATATGACTTAATGCCAAAATATTTGTGGCCTCAGCCCTCTTAGTGTGTGCCTATAGTAATAGCTTGCTGATTCATGCAACTTCCTTTCTTCGTTTCTTGAATACACCTGGGTGTGCATAATTAGGTTTTTACTTTGTTTTCCTGTGTTTTCTTTTCTTTAACAACCCCTCCCCTTGTTTTGGTGCTGTTCTAATCATAAGCTTGGACTCCACCATGTAGTTTGTACAGCGGTATCTCGGGTTAAGTACTTAATTCGTTCCGGAGGTCCATTTTTAACCTGAAACTGTTCTTAACCTGAAGCACCACTTTAGCTAATGGGGCCCCCTGCTGCCGCCGCGCCGCCAGAGCACGATTTCTGTTCTCATCCTGAAGCAAAGTTCTTAACCTGAAGCACTATTTCTGGGTTAGCGGAGTCTGTAACCTGAAGCATATGTAACCTGAAGCGTATGTAACCCGAGGTACGACTGTACTGTATTTGGAAACATGGAAAATTTCAAAAATTATTTTTTTAAAAAAAAGATCACAGCTCCAATTCTTTTGAATGAAACTGAGGCAAAGGCCAAGTGTTTTTTTTTGGGGGGGGGGCGCACACTCACACACTCTGCCCAGTAGTGTCTTAGGAATAGGACCCTTCAAGAAAGCAAAAAACTTGTGGGACCGAGTCATCCCTTTGCACCCAACACTGGCAGGTGACATAAGTCTCTGGTCTTTCAAACAGCTTGTGTATTAGACACATCCTTCTTTCTTTACAGAGAGGTTGGTTTACACTGGCTGTTTATAATAATTTATTATTTATACCTCGCCCATCTGGCTGAGTTTCCCCAGCCACTCTGGGCGGCTTCTAATCAAGTGTTAAAAACAATACAGCATTCATTCATGTTGAGCATTCATTTTGATTTGTCTATGCAGAGGTTAGAGGACATTACATCAAACAAATGTCAACCCACACTTTCTAGTGCATTTCACTATGACTTTCCTTATCACAAAAAGTCCATTTTTTTGGCATGGGGTGTGGAGAATGGGTTTTGTGCAAGACCACTAAATCCACTCCACTTGAGCAAACTGAATTTTCTGGTATTTCACCTGAAATAGGGAAAGTCTGGAAGCATCCTAAATTGGAAATATGCTTTAATCCAGAAGGTCCTAGTCTCAGCCCCTGCTGCCAGTCACTGCAGACAACACTGAACCACATGGACCAATGTTGCTATCACCTGCTAACAGGATCAGGTAGAACAACCAGTCTGAGTAGACACTTATCAATAAAATAGTTTCACCTGGCCTACGACAGCTTCCTGTGTTCCTGTATTCCCTGCTTAAGGCAGTAGCTTCCCCCACTTGCCATCCCATAATGCACCAACATAAAAACATTAATTTGAGGGAGAGGAGGAGGAGATCATGACCCATGACAGTGATTAGCGGAAGCCACAAAGCATGGTATTTAATTACCTTTTCTCCCAGCTCACACTGCTACAAATGTTAATCATATTAACACCCACCCCTTTGTCCAATGAGGTTACATTCCGAAAAGTGACAATGAGGAAATTGCACTGCAGCAATTCAAAACCAGCTCAGCTGGCTTCAGCATGATGTGTTTTGATATGGGGTCAGCAATGGCTTTTTTAATTAGAGGCATGTAAACAGTAGAGTTTCTTTCTTTCTTTCTTTCTTTCTTTCTTTCTTTCTTTCTTTCTTTCTTTCTTTCTTATAATTTTTATTAAAGATTTTCTTGAATTACAAAAGAACATGCAATGTTTCCCTTCTTTTTCTTTTCTTTTTCCAGATCACAGAGTCTCTTAGTTATGTTCAATGTAAGACAATGTTCTAAGCAGTATAGGGTTGAAGGGGAAGAGAAGTGGGGGAGAGAGTGGGTGGTAAACTTACATATTAGCCTTCCTTTTTTTCAAAATTGGTAAATGTGTGAGGTTTTTGTGTCAGCGTCACTTGGGCAGGTTTTCTTTCTATTAATTTGTTGGTTTACACTGGCAGTGAGAGAAGGTTGGAGGGCAGGGCGTGGTTGATTGCCTTTGCTTAACTGCAGTGAGATTTGTTTGTGTGTTTAGAAGCGGGGTGGGTTGTTAGGCCATGTTAGCCATATTGATCCATATGCTGTTGGTGGATCCCTGTTATTGTCATTTTGGGCTGTATATATAATAAAGCGGAGCTATACCAGGGTGAAGGAGTCCTCCTGTATTCGTCCCTGGGTCTGTTTCCGTCTGTTGGTTAGCTTTTCTAATATATCTGTCTCCCATACAATTTGGTACCAGTGGTCCATGTTTACTCCTGACAGGTCTCTCTAGCGTCTAGATATGAAGTTTCTGGCTGCTGAGAGTATGTGGGTTATAAGTTCTTTATAGAGTGAGCAAGCATTATTGGCTTGGAAAATATTCAATAGGGCTGGGGTGGCTTCCAACACCTGTTTGGTTATTTTACATATTTCTTGTAGGATTTCAAGACACAGATCTAAAAGGTCCTAGGAAAACCAGCTGTATACAGTGGTACCTCGCGTTAAGAACTTAATTCTTTCCGGAGGTCCATTCTTAACCTGAAACTGTTCTTAGCCTGAGGTACCACTTTAACTAATGGGGCCTCCTGCTGCCACCGTACTGCCAGAGCACAATTTCTGTTCTCATCCTGAAGCAAAGTTCTTAACCCGAGGTACTATTTCTCGGTTAGTGGAGTCTGTAACCTGAAGCGTCTGTAACCCGAGGTACCACTGTACTGCTAGATTTGAACGAATGTCAATCCACAGAAAATCTGATTCAGCAGTAAACAGCAGGCCTTCTTAGGGAAAGTGGTCACACACACACACACACACACACACGAGAGAGAGAGAGAGAGAGAGAGAGAGAACCTCTTAGTGACCCATGACTTGTGATCACTGCTATGTGCATTGTCACTTAGTTTATCCCGTTTATACCACATCTTGCTCCCTTGCCTCATCTTTGGTAGTCAAATGAAGCCACGTTACACTGAATCAGCCTACAGGTATGTCCAACCCAGCGCTGCCTATACTGACTGGCTGCAGCACTCCAGGATTTCAGACAAGGCTTTTCTCTCATCCTTCCCTGGAGGTACCGGGGATTGAACCTCACACCTTCTGCATGCAAAGCAGATGCTCTGTCATCAAGCTATTAGAATAGAACAACAGGTTTGTAGGATTGGAAAGGGATTTCTAGTCCAAGCCACAGCAATGCAAGAATCACAGCTGCACACTCACATCCATTCCCTGATTCTGTGGATCACAACCAGGAAAAGGCCCTTCTCTGCACAAGAGAGCTGCTTGCTGTCGGTCACAGAAGGTGGCACCGGGCACAAGAGACTTTCTCATACAAAGCTGCCTCATCCCAAATCAGGATCATCAGTATTGCTGGACTCCAACCCTGCTTACCCCAGCCAGAATGGCCAACGGTCAGGGAGTGATGGGAACTGTAGTCCCACAACATCGGAAGGGCTATGAGTTAGCAATCTTTCATCCAATCTTTGGTTCAGCTAGAATTTTATTGCACCCCCACCCACCCACTCCAATACACACACAAAATCCCTTCTGTAATTCAGAGTCATGAAACTTGAAGCGCCAGTAAATGTCATATCAATATTGAATCAGGTCTCCCCAGCTCAGGATTGCTCACAATGACTGGATTTCAGGCAGAAGTCTTTCTCAGCCCTGCCTGGAAATGTCGGGGATTACACCTGGGACCTTGTAGATGCAAATCACTGAGCTAGGAGCCCCAGTACATCAATGGAGTGGAAGTATCACTTCTAGTGAAGTGGAGCTCACCTTCTCACCTCCTAAGCACATTAAGCAAGTATGAGAAGAGGATCTATGGACATGTGCAGACTGCCCTTCTGCAAAAATGAGTCGCTAGGAGCAACCACAGCACACCTGGGATTAAGTAAAAGCCTTGTCCAGGTCAGCAAACCTGCCTCCCAGGCAGACTTAAAGCTCTGGCACCACTTTTAAAAATAAATTAACCACTCAGTGGGTGGGTGGATTATCAGTGCTGTAATATAAACTTAGCGGGTCTGTAACTGCGAGGTGCTGAAAATGATTCAGTCAATCATCTCTGGCAGAATGCCTCGGGCTCTGTCTTGGCAGCCTTTTTTCATCCTAACAGCAGAATACTAATCATAATGGCGACAGGCGCACTAAAAGCTGCACTTGCTTCGGAGCCAAGGGATGCTCCAGACGGCACAACCTGGACCCTTCTTCCTTAATAGCATCTGATTTGAGAACACACACACACACACACACAAACAAAAGAAACAAGGAAGAATGACACACACACAAATGGCACAGGGACAGGGGAAATAAAGAGGCAGCTGTCTACTGAAAGTCTCTCCAGGTGCACTGCTTGCAAAACAGCACAAGTGTCACCTGGAAACTCTGGTGTCAGCTCCCAGGAAAGCCACCCACAACCCTCATCCCCCTCATTCAATCAATACAATCAAAGGGGTGGAACAACTCTCCCATGAGGATAGTTTACAATATTTGGGACTTTTTAAGTTTAGATAAATCTGAATGAGAGGAATGAATGTGGAGTTGGAAGGCACCATGAAGATCATCTAGTCCAACCCCCTGCAATGCAAGAATCTTTTGCCCAACATGGGGCTCAGAGACGTGCTAGAGGCATATAAAACTTTGCATGGGATAGAGAAAGCAGATCAATAGTTTTTCTTCCTCTCTCACAATACTAGAACCTCAGGACATCCAAATAAACTGTGTGTTGGAAGATTCAGGACAAACAGAAAGAATTACTTCCCCAATTACATACATTCCCATAGCAGCTTTAGCTCATCCCTCCCTTCCTTCCTTCCTTCCTTCCTTCCTTCCTTCCTTCCTTCCTTCCTATTGGGGGGGGGGGTTGAAACACTTTGTCTTTCTGATTTCTTTCAGCACCTGCTCTTGCCCTTTCTCCTTGGAGGAAGGAGATGTCCCCTGGCCCCTCAAATTTCTCATGTCTTTGGTCCACCTGTACTTAGCATGTGGGGAAGTTACTGGTGCTGGAATTGGTCCAACCTGTGTTATGGACAGGGTACAAAAGGTATAATACCCCTTCCATGCAAGACTATTTGCTCTTCCCTAACCAGCCTTTCATATACACCCTCAACAACTGATATTTTGACTTGTGTCGCACCCCATCATGGCTTCTCAAAATTCAAATGTCAACCGGCTCAAAAAGGTTGGTGACCCCTGTTCTAAGGGGGCCAAGAAAAAGATGAATGGGTAAACTATGCTGACCAGACTTCAGACTATGCATGTGAGGGTTCTGCTCCAGGAGCTGGATGAGGTGCATCCTGACATACAAGTATCCCAACCCACAGTATTCATTCCTGCAATGCTTGAGTACCATGGCAGAGTTTCTACATGCCCATTCTAATGTTTATTCCTCCCTTCTCTTCTGGTCTTTCAATCCGCCCTCCCTCCTCGCTGCAATTGTTTATTCTACTAAACTGTCTCCCATGGGTTTAAAACTCATGATAGGCAAAAAGATCTAGCTTCCCCTGAAGTGTCTAGAGGGAATGTCGGAAGACTCGGTGTGGAACGTGAACAGATTCAGGAAAATTTATCGTTCCCACAGCAACACCTTGTTCGTATGTATAATGCACTGTTAAGGCAATGCCGCTCCAGATTTATGCCTTAATTACAAAGTCACTGTTATGGGAGGTAGTCACTGCTAAATTATTTTGCTCTCAACTTCTTGGTAAATCAGAGGTTATCTTCCTTCCTTTGAGATTCCAGCCGCTTACACAGAGCCTTATGTTTGTGACGATTAAGTTCAAAGCTTGACTAAAATTGGGAAAGCAATTTTTGTGTCCCAAAAAGGCAATGGTGTTTTTTTAAAGTTCAAAAGGAGGGGGGGGAGTTTCTATTGAGCAGCCTAGTATAAATATATAAAAGATTGCAGAACCTTTACACTGCTGACCTCCTACTCAAATGCAATGTGTTTTTAAAAGTTCACACCTGTCAGGCAGTTAATCTAACCCCAGGAACAATCAGGAATGATGTGACAGTAGACAACCTGATTTAGAAACACTACACTGATGCTCAAAAGGAACCAGCCTTCCCCAGCTGCATCAGAGCAAGGCTGGCAAGGAGAGGCATAGTTCACATAAGATCCCAGTCCAAACAGGAAGCTGCCCATAGTCCTTCCTACCTAGCAGGATACAATGGCCTGGTGGCAGAGGTGTAGTGTGTGGGGCATCACCCTGGGCAAACATTCAGAAGGGTGCAATTAGGCCATAGGAGTCTTGAGGGTGGGAGGAAGGTGGCTCCATTTTCTGGCACAGCAAAGTGTGGTGCACGGTTGGCTGGATGGGCTGCAAGTCAAGAGCCCCTCCCTGCTGGGGTGAAGCCCCCTCTCACTGCCTGCCCCCATGGCTGGCGCCGCAGTGCTTGACAGGTTGCTGCTGCGCCGGGAAGTGCCCTTGGCTCCCTCCTGCCCCAGAGCTGCCACTGACTCCCCAGCCAAGGCTGCTGTACGGAAGCAGGAAGCCACAAGCATGGTGATGTGGTGCTGCAGTGCCCAGTGCACACAGAGGCAGCCATGTAAGCTGGATTAAAGCATATTTCCAATGGCGGAGCTTCCAGTGGGGCGTGCTACAGGTGAACTGTGGTGCCCCACCCCTTTTGCTCCTTCCCTGGGCTGGTAACCCATTCTCCACTAATGCCCCGTGCGGGGCAGGTGAACACCATACTGTTCAAGGAGATGTCCCAAACTGCAGTTCTGATTGCTGACCATAATGGTCAGCTTAGGGCTGCCATATCTCCAGCCCAAGCTGGAGAAAGAGGTACATGGACATGTGGAACTGCTGCGCGCTTGCACCTCTTTCCCCAGTTCAGGCTGGCGCCAGCCACAGTGTGCAGAGCAACCCAAGCCAGAGGTGCCAGAGCCTGAAGCAGGGCATCAATTTACAACTCACAGAGCCAGTCTAGGAAGATACTATGGTCAAGGGTCTCAAAAGTTGCTGAGAGATCAAGCAAGAGGAACAGAGTTACACACTCCCTGTTTCTTTACTGATAAAGGTTATCCACCAGGGTGACCAAAGCCAACTCAGTCCCAAAGTCATGACCTGTTGTTTTCAAGTTTTGCCTTTCCTTAACAAAGGTGTATTTACAACTTGGTGATGATTGACATAAACCTCTAGGCCCAGGTTGGCTTTTTGAGCAGGAAACACACTTCCACCACTTTTAAGGTGGTAAGCACAACCCTCTTGTGAAATTATGTTTTTACCATACACAGCAGCAATCTCACCAGCACCCTCCTTGAATGATTCACAATAGGTAAAAGGTCATGAGAGCATGTGGTTGGACCAACTTTTCCAAGCACCTTGTCTTTCTCCTCTGAGATAAAAAGTGGTATCTTAAAACCACACTAAACACCTTCAACAGGAACTGTCAAATCCATGGCATCTAAATTGTTACAGAGACGAGTGGTTTCATTTCTAAACTGTTGAGCAAATTTGCCACAGTGAGTCTCTGAGGGCTGTTACACCCATCCTCCCATTTAGGTGTTAATAAACCTCTCACCACTCTGAAAAACTCTGCCAGATTGCTACTTGAAGATAAGTTGGAGGCAGCAAAGTAAACCTTACGCGTTGTGTTCACTGTGATGCAGCAGACACAAAATTATGTGCTTGGCCATCTTCACCATGAGTCTCCCACCACCATCCCCAGTCATTGTCCAACCTGTGCCATAGTCTGCATCTCCTGGGAGTAACAAGGTGCAGCATTTGCAGTACTTGGGATCAAGTTGACAGCACAACACATTTCACCACTCAACCATAAGACTCGGGCCTTGGCAGGATCATCTGCTCTCTGTCAGGAAATCCTCACCCTCAACCAGCATTCAATAATTCATTGGAATGCGTAAGTGTCCATGGATAGAACATCTTAATAATTACTTTTTATAGCAAAATTTCTGAAGCAGCTCTGTCCTTTTGCAATAGAAATAAAAATGTCTGGTCCCTCCAGGATGTTGAGACTCAAAGTAGTTTCCTTGGTTCTGTAGTTTGTTTAAAAGGTGGACCCTCACCTGGGTAATAAACAAGGTGGTGTAGAAGTGAATTCTTACCACATTTTGGTGGCTTATGTGGGGATAAGCCGAGGTCACTTGAGACCCCCTGAATGGGACCTGGAGAATTTCATCATTGCACAACACAAATGGAGTTTTGTGGATGAAAATCCACAGGTAGTTCAGTGGTCTTGGTGATAAAGAAGTTTTCCCAGGAGCTGAACAAGGACAAGGCCAGCTAGAACCTGGCCAGAGTGTGGAAGGCATGGGTGTATTCTCTGAAGAAGCCTCAAAACTGGGACCTTGCAGGTTGGATCTGAAGCCTCCCCCTTTCACTCTTTGCTTTTCTGACTTGTGGCTAGCTGCACTCTCCCCACTGTTAGAAGAAATCAGTGGGTTGCCTCATTTAGGTGCAATTGAACTGAAAGGGGCCATTTCCTTTCTGACTGTCTCAGAGAACAGCTGCACAGCTACCCAGGTTCCCACCCCTTGTAATGCAGCAATAAAACTACTACCACATTTGCAAAGCTAAGCAGGGCCCGATATGGTTTCAAATTGGATGGGGGACTGTGTGTTGAGATTCCTGCAATGCAGGAGATTGGACTAGATGGCCCTCTGGGTCCCTTCCCACTCTATAATTCTATGAGTCTGTTTGGAAGTGTATATAAATATCTCTCTGTGTGTGTTATCTATTAGCTTGTTGAGTAGCATTTGAAGTAAAACAGTTCTCAACATCTAGCTAGAAACACAGAATTTTTGGAAGGGACCAGAAGACATGTTCTCGCTTGCTTAATCACCTGCAGAGAAACTGATCTGGATCTTTGAATCTCTATCTCAAAAAACAACAACAAAAAACATTTTTTAGTTTTGTTGTTTCACCAAAAAACATGGCCATCTTGAAATAATAGCCAAGGACCAAAAGTCATAAAACAATTAGTGTGTACCAAGAGTTTAAATGAAATTGTATTAAAGGGCTCAAGAGTTCTAATGTCTCCATGTCAGCCACAATTGCTAATTACCTAAAGGAAATTGGTCATGGTACTATGAGGGGCCGGATGTTAAGTTTCCACAGATCTTTGCAGTTCATTGCATTAGCTTTAATCTAATCTATTTCCCTTCTTTGGCTTTTGTGCAACCACTGCAACTTTGGCACCTCTAAACGTCACATCCTTCACTGGATTGGCAAGTAAAGATAAGCTTACTCTAGATACGTCATCCGAAATGAGACAAGCTGACTAGCAAATTTGCAATTAATTTCTTCCTGGGTTCTTCATAAATATCACAATGGGGAATATATAGTGACTTACGTTTTCCTCCCCCTAGCAATAGTGTACACAGTTGCTTCAAATACAGCTTTGTTGGCTGCATTTTGCTTCAATCTGCCTATCAACAGTTGCCAAGTGAAGAAATCTAAATCATTCCTGATGCTGCAGCTGTTGTGTGGTCTCAATGTGGTCCATTTTACACCAGCCTTGAAACCTGTCACTGTGGTGGAAACACCACAAAAATATGGTCCACCCAATTTTTGATTGTAAGAAGTTTCATTTTAATAGCAGCAAAATGAACACTATTGTTCTCTTTTGAGGTGGGGAGATAACTATGGAGCTCCTACTGGAACTCCATAGGAAACAGGAAAAACCAAGCTTAAACTGGTTTATTAAATGTTAAAATACATATCAAACACTTTTCAGTATTCCAGTCAGTGTTAGAAACTGAGATATGAAAGCTAAGAGCTAAATGACATCTCAAACCTAGGTTATGGGCGCAACAACTGCAGCTAAAATATTATGTTCATTTTTCACATGGTCTAGTTCCACCCCTACCCTAATATTCTTAAGAGGGTCTCTTCTCCAGTCTTCAGAGAGTAGCTGGAAGTGGGGAGGCAGGAAAAGGTCCTCCTTTCCTTCCACTCTGCAGTTTTAATCTGAAATCTTAGGTGCAGTTCTGTGCCCAAAGCTCAGAAACTAATAAAATCCCCTGTCACAAAATGTGCCTAGAACAATGGGAGTTTCTAAAACTGATTCCACTACTTTTGCAATACTGGAAGCAGGGTTACTTCCTGTACTACTGCTGATTTGCACTCCATGAACATTAAAGGAAAAGGATCGAAATTGGTGACTTTTTAAAAAAGAGAGAGGAAAGTTTGCATAGGAAAGCTACTATGTTCCTGAAGGAACCAGATCTTCAAAAGCTTTAGTACTGGGGGAGTGGTGTGCTAGAAAATAAGTACAGCTCAAACAACAACCAACTGTGTTTGCTGTCTTGAAGCTATGGTCTATATTTTGACTCTACCAGGATACAACTCCTAGACATTCCTTTGAAACAGGATGTTTAGTTCAGTGTGTCCATGTGCCTGTCATCACATACACACCAATTGTCTCTGGTTTTCTGGTCTCTTGTCCCTATTTATTCCTTTAGAGAACACCTACTTGGAATTTGTTGATGAGAATTGAACAAGTTCAGCCCCCTCCACAAAGTCCCTACAAGTTGAATAAATACAAGGCAGTACAGCTTCCAGCAAGGTGTAATAAGGGGGAGGATTCTTGTTATGAAAATAGGGATGGTGCAAGTATGCCCCCTTTTCACGTGTGAAATATTGCCTACACTAAAAGCACAAGTAGGGTACATGATGAGGTCACTTTTCTGTGTTTTAGCTGAACTGTAGAAGAGAAAACACCCTATGCAAAGAGAGTGTACACACATACACACACACAAGTTGATCTCCAAGTCAGCTTTCCCAGGAGGCAGAATCCAGTTCTTAGGGAGCTGTGAACTAAGGCCTATTGTCTCTATTGCAGTCTTCATTTTACACATAGCCTCTATTTGATCAGCATATCCATCAACTGCATGGGGCTCACAGGTTTCTTAATGACGTGTGGCAATGCCATATAACCTTCCAGATGTTCACTTGTTGCTGCTGCAGGTATCAGACATCTGGTATGAGCTGCAATCTCTATGGCAGTATTGCAGGTGAGGCAAGGGAGAGAAGAAGGTGAATGGCAGGCAGGCTGAGCACTCTTCCCTCCTCTCAGTTACCACCTGCTGCATCAGTTCTGCAGTTCCTCCCACCTATCAACCCCTGCTGGGTTGTGTGATGCACTGATTGTCAAACTGCTTCAAGGAGGCTGAGAAATCAGATGGACCCAAATGGCCTGGCAGCTGGTTCTGAAGGTATAAAAAGGGGTGGAAAGGGTCTCTTACTCTACACTCCACTGTGTGTGTGAGGGGGAGAATGTTATATTTAAGGGGGGGAATAATTGAGGGGAAGGATATGCTGTAGAGCCGGGGTGGGGGAATTATTTCTACATGAAATGCCATTTACCAATGGGAAAAGTAAGATGGGTGGGGAGCAGTTGATAGTGAGCACAGCCAGAGGGTTATATCCAGTGTGGCAATAAGTTAAAGTCAATTACTCATTGCTTTGGCAAAGTGTTCTGCACCAGCAGCCTCTTGTTTGCAAGGGAATGCATAAGCAGTTTGCTGGCAACTTTTCTTTCACAGAATAGAATACAAATCTGCTATGCAATGAGTTTCCAACAGTTCAGCAGTTTGCATCATTGCATAGTTCTTTTTCTGTGCTTCTCTATCCTCTCTCTCTCAACACACACACAGTGAAAGAGGAAAGGCTCCTCAGAAGGGTGGTCTGCAGAGTAAATGTTGCCCCTGTAGTATCCAGAGAGCCAAATGATGCTGAGGACTGCATGAAACTGAGCCAACTGTGGCCCTAGGGCATGTTCACCCACCCCAGACATAAAGCAAGCATCTCTGTGCTATAGTACCTTAAGAGAACATACAGAATGCTGAAATCTCTCTGTTGGGCCAACTAAATGCCCCAGTTAAGTAAATGTTTAAGTTTGCACTGAGCTCTTGTTCAGGATTAGGTAGATAAATATACCTAGGGAATAAAAAAAGAAAAAGAGAAAAATGTTACATATCCAGGTTGACGTTAGCCCAGAAAATGTAGAATCCTGTATTTGGAAGAGTCTTTAATTCATGTTGGGTTTGGACAAACAACCAGAAATAGAAGCCTGCCATGAAAGAAGGAATGAGAGATGGTGGATAGAAACCAACAGATACTGGTTTGTGCTTTTATTTCTGAAACTGGATTAAAACAGCAAACACATTCACACAATACACACTGATGGAGTGTAAGGATCCATGAGACCAGGGGGCATAGTGTGGGATGCACCAGAGGGGCTGTGCCCCAGACATGGATTTTTGAGAGGGCACAAAGTAGGTGCTCCCAGCACAGCCCTGCCCAGTGCTCCTCTCCTGGCGTTGGAGGAATCAATGCTCACAGGAGCACCAGGCCATGCTGGGGGTGCCAGCTTCATGCCTGCCAAATGCCATGTCGGCTGACTGGGCTTCCCCTTGTGCAGGCAGGCAGCACAGCACATTGTTGTTGTGCCTTCTTACACCGCCTTCCCTGGATCCCAGCCTTGCAAGGCCACTGGGGGCGGGCAGCATGGGGATGCAACAGCTACGCACCCTTCGATCCCAGCCTTGTGGGGGGGGAGGATGAGGGCTGGAGGACAAACTAAGCCCACCTCACCCACCCAGCACCCACCACCGCTGGGGCTACACCAGCCCTGAGTGGCAGAGCTGTTAAACCCTCCTCATATGAGGCTTGGATTGAAGAGTGCACGGTTGCTGCATCCCACACTGTCGTTCCCAAGTGGCCTTGCAAGATTTCAATTCATGGAAGGCGGTGTGAGAAGGGTTCAACAGCCTTGGGGCCACCCCAGTGGTGGTGGTGGGGGCTGAGCAGGTGCAGTGGGCTCTGTTTGTCCTCCGTCCCTCACCCCACCTCAGGTGCAGGAGACCCCTCCCCCACATGCACACCAGTCCCAGGCATCATGGAGATACATTCCACCACTTCCTGAGACAACCTAAAGGACCGTTAAAAATGCAGTTAGATTTCCACATAAATAGGCATGGAAGATCAGGACAAAAAAAGTGTAAAACAGACTCATAATCTAGATTCACAACCTGGTTGAGTCAGAACAAACTAAGGTTACAGCTCATGGTTAGTGAGCACTGAGCTTAACCATACATCCCAATTGGGTGAATGTACTGAGTCAAATCTTGTCCTAGCTCAGTGTCATATAGCTGTATAAGAGACACAGAAGGAGCAAAGCAGTTGTGAGCAACCTTCCAAGAGCCTGCATACCCGTGCAGTCCTGGTAAGCTGAAGTATGATTTACCATGTTGTGTGAACCAGGTCTGCTTTCTCTTCACACAGAATACCTTCTTCTTCTTTGGCAATCACTCACAGATCGTCTTCCATGAATATGGTCTTAACAGTGTGTCCGTAAGTGACTGTGGAGGCCAATTCTGGACCCACACGTCCTTCCATAGTGGGAACGTAAGTTACCAGGCAGGAGTTGATTATGGTGAGGATTTGCCAAATGTGCCTTCCTCTTAGCTCATTTCTTCCATTTGTCCTCAGTTTGTGCTTCTTCAAAGCCCATGACACCTTTGGTAGAGGCTGTTCTCCAACTGGAGCGCTCGCAGTCCAGTGTTTCCCAGTTGTTGGTGTTTATACTATATTTTTAAAGGTTTGCCTTGAGGGCATCTTAAAACCTCTTTTGTTGTCCACCAGTATTTCACTTTCCATTCTTGAGTTGGGAGAAGAGTAGTTGCTTTGGAAGACGATAATCAGGCATCCAAACACCATGAGCAGTCCAACAAAGTTGATGTCAAAGAATCATTGCTTCAACAATGGTGATCTTTGCTTCTTCCGGTAATCTGACATTAGGTTGCTTACCTTCCCAAGTGATATGTAATTTTTTTTTAAGACACCACTGATGGAATCTTTGGAAGAGTAGGAAATGGTGTTTATAAGTGGTCCGTGTTTCACAAGTGCACAGTAAGGTTGGTAGTACAATAGCTTTGTAAACGAGCATTTTAGGGAAGTTTTTAATGTTTGAAGTTTTTAATGTCTGAAGTTTTATTCTGTTTTTAGTGTTCTGTTGGAAGCAGCCCAGAGTGGCTGGGGAAACCCAGCCAGATGGGTGGGGTATAAATTTTAAAAAGTAAACAATTTTAAAAATTAAAAACTAAAAATATTTTTGTTTCCCTGCAAATGTCCTGGTCCTCAAACACCACATGCTTCAATTGGTAGAAAGCTGCACTCACACAGCTCAGGCAATGCTGAATTTTGGCATCAATGTCGGCCCTTGTGGAAAGATAATTGCCTAGGTAGAAAAAATAATTGAGATTTCCCAATGTTACACCATTAAGTTGGATTTGTGGTACTACAAAGGGTTTTTTGTGCTTATTGATGCAGCACTTTGGTTTTTTGGATGTTGTGTGATAGGCAGAGCTTTCCATAAGCTTCTGTGAAGATATTTAGGATGGTTTGGAGGTCATCCTCTGAGTGTGCACACACCTATGTTGTCATCAG
Source organism: Podarcis filfolensis (assembly GCF_964270895.1). Lineage (NCBI taxonomy): Eukaryota > Metazoa > Chordata > Lepidosauria > Squamata > Lacertidae > Podarcis > Podarcis filfolensis. The sequence goes on from NC_139617.1 coordinate 43,352,996, forward strand.
TATATTGAAGCTCTATGATGGAGGTTATGGTAACCTTACTCTTTGCTTTCAGCCTGCTCAGATTGAAGAGCTTTCCATCTGTTCAATATATGATTTCTACCCCGGTGGGGAGTTTCCCTTTGACAAAGTGTAGGATAATGGCAATGAAAATAATAGAGTTGAGGTGATAACACATCCTTGTTTAACGTCTATTCCCACTGTGAATGGTTCACTTTGAGAGCCATTGTTATCTGCGAATGTTGCTGTCATATTATCGTGGAGGAGCTGAAGGATGTTCACAAATTTATCTGGGCAGCCAATTTTCAGAAGGACAGTCCACAAGGCAGTACAATTTACAGTGTTGAAGGTCCTAGTCAGGTCAACCCCATATACAGGGGTTAGTTTTGCTCTCTGGATTTTTCTTGAAGCTGTTGAGCAGTGAAAATCATGTCCACTGCCCCCCCTAGGTTGAAAACCATTTTGTGATTCAGGAAGGGTATCCTCAGATATAGTTAGAAGATGGTTTGTTAAGATCCTTCCAAGAATTTTTCCAGCCCCGGCTAATAAATAGATGCCTCAATACAGTAGTCTCTGCAATCTGTTCTATAAAGATTGATAATTTTGGCAACCCTAAAGTCTGCTGAGATCTCCTCTCTCCCAGATTTTCTTTTTATGAGCTTGTGAAATTGTTCTGTAAGCGGGGCATAGGAAGTGGGGCAGTGGGGGCGGAGCGCCCCAGATGCCCTCACTGAGGGGGGTGACATTCAGCGTGCCACCTGCCGGCGACTCTCAAGCCTACCGTGAGCTGTCGGGGTAAGGTGGGAAGCTGTGCTGCTTTGGCAGCAGCATTCCCCTCTTCCCCCTTCGTTTTGACAGCTTGGGGGAATGCTTGGGAGTCGTGGGCGGGTGGCGCACCGAGTGTCTGCCATGGGCGGCTCGTTCCGCCCCCGTGAGCAGCTTGCTCCTGGGCAGCGTGGACATAACCTCTGCCACTGTCTGTAAGTTCATTTCTGACCACTTTGAAGACTTTGGCAAGTATCCCATCAGGTTCACTGGCTTTGTTGTTTTTCATTTGGTTAATAGCTGTACACATCTCTCCCAAATCTGGAGATACTGCAAGCTCATCTCTAATTTGTTTTTGCGGGATTTGCGAGAGGACCATGGCAGCTCCTGGGAGTTGCGGTTAAGGAGATGCTGGTAATGTTCTTTCCAGGGTAACAGAAGTGTGGTACCATCTGTGGGAGGCTTATATCATAATATATTGGCCCATAAATTGTCTTTGTGGCTTTAAAGAAGTCCCATGTATCATAAGTGTTGGCTAAGTGCTGGATCCCTTGAGCTTTTTTATCCACCAGGTGTTCTTTAGTTCTCTGGTTCTTCTTTGAAACTCAGCCTTAGCGTAGGTTTTTTTCCTTAGTGATGCAGTTTCTATTTCTTTGCCAGATCTTTTCTTGTTGATAATGCATTCTATGTCACTATCATTCTCATCAAACCAGTCCTGCTGTTTCTTGGTTAGTATCCAATAGTTTGTTCACTGGCCGTAGTAATGGATATTTTAGCTTGGTCAAGTGTTCCTTGATGCTATCAGGGAACTCCAAAAGCAGGTGGTCCTTAAGAGTCATTTGGAAGCAAGCCCACTTAATAGAATCTTGAAGGGCTTGAGTGTTCATTTTACACCTTGGTTTCCTTCCTTGAAGCCTGTGTTGAGGTACAATGTTAATAGCCATTGTGGAATGTGTTAATTGGTGATATGTCCAGCACTCGTAGGCACTTGTCATGGCTCTGTAAGGAGCACATCACACCAATCTTTAGCTTGGACTATTATATCATTTAAGAGGTGCCAGTGTTTCAAGTTAGGGTGCTTCCATGATTATTATTTTTTTGAAGAGTGTGTTGGTAATAACAAGGTTATGTGCTGCACATATAGTCAAAAGTAAAATTCCATTCTGGTTGCTGTTGCCAATTCCTTCTTTCGCAATAGTTCCTGGCCACAGATTGAAATCTCATGCAACTCTTGTGTTAAAATCACCCAGGAGGATAATCTTCTTAGGTGTCTCTGATAGGATGGCATCCAGCTGAGAATAATATTTTTCTTTAATGTCTTCATTGGCACCCAGTGTAGGTGCATAAAAACTTAGAATAGTCACCTGCTAGTTTTTGGTGAGTTTTATTTGAAGGGTTGAATGTTGCTCATTAATGCCAGTAAGGACTTCTGACAAGAGCTTCACAAGATCATTTTTTATAGCAAAGCCTACTCCATGTATTCTTCATTCTTGTTCAGGTACGTCTTTCCAGAAGAATGCATAGCCTCCTTTTTCTTCCTTCAATTATCCCTCTCCTGCTTTTTGAGTTTCTTGAAGTGCTGCAATATCAATATTAAAGCATCACAACTCTCTGGCGATGATTGCAGTCCTGCATTCAGGATGCTCGTTATCTGTGTTATTCAACAAAGTGCGTATATTACATGTTCCAAATTTCAATTGTCTTTTACAACCGCTGTGTGGTGATCCAGTCAGGGGGGAAAGAAGCAGACTATGTTTAGGGCACTTTTTCTAGCCCCTCCCCCTTTTCAGGGTAAGCAGAGTGAATCCTAAATAGGACCACTTATAGGAACATGCAAGCCCACTTGTGGTGACAAGGTGATGATCCTGCAAGTGAGACACAGAATACTATGGACACAATGGCCATGAAACACTTGTTTCATGCTGTCCTCACAGTATGGCTTGGCGGAGGATTATTAGGAAATTGTAATGTGTACCAATGGTTGGTGTCTATTTAGTGCTCAGTGCTGCTTCAAATACCAATGCCAAATTGAAATTTGGTTCCCACTTCAGTGCATGCCAAAGCTTCTATCAACTTCAGTGGAGCAAAGGACTTGTACAGATTCTGCTTTGGAACATTCATTCTGAACCCCTAGCTCAGTGCTTGGGGCAAGGCGGCTGCCCCCTTACTTTCTGATAGCCCCCTAAGTAAAAGGACAGAGTAGTAATTTGACTTAAACTGAAGGAGCTGGGGGGGAGGGGAGATGGGTTTTATTAAGGGCTACACAGTTCAAGCCCCTCACTCCCAGAATAAAGCCGAGAATAGAGGAGGTCCTTCTGTTACAGAGAGAGGCTATAGAACCCAGCCTCTTGGATAAAGGCGTTGTTCTGAGTGAATCTCAACCCCCCGTCTCTCCTGCTTCCTCATTCGTGACATCTATGGGTGCTACTATGTGCCCTCTGTCTTTGAGCTTTTTGCTTTCCTACTTTCAAGGCTCGCTGGGTTCTGGGAGATGTAGTGTTTGGGATGCTTTCTAATGACACCATGTCAGTCAGCTGTCACGCTGCTTCTGCCTCCTCCTCTCCCATTATTTCCCAGCTTTCCCCCTCATCTGCCTCTGAACTGTGACCTCCCACAAACCACTGTTGTAAATCTATACTGTCTTCCTCTTCCTCTACCCTGGAAGGGTCAGAATGGGGAGGCAGTCTCCACCATTCCTCCTCTGCCCAGTCCCTGGCACCTTGGCAAGGTTCTCTTTAATGCATTTTCATTTGGTGGTACTGGGTCATTCACAGAGGGTCTTGGCACTGCCATTTTACGTAATTTCTGACAATCCCCCCAAATGTGGTGTCATTCTGTGGAATTGTGGGGAATTTAAATTGCAACTTGGTGCTGGAGGATTTTTTTATTTTATGGGTGCCCTGGAAAGGCATCAGCAATGGGGACAGGTGGGGGAAGCACTTTGGACCTCCTTTAGGGATGAAAGGTAAGTTGTGTGATATATCTAAGTTATTATTATAATTGTAAAACCAATTTTCTGTCACACTGCTTAATAATGTGGAGTAACTGTGCAATAATCCCAGGTTAAATTTAGAATAATAAAATCTTAAGAGACAAGGAAAACCTCCTAGGTCAGCTAATTCCATGCCTAGCCATCAGCTGCAAGGTGAAGAGAACAGGGAGGTACAAAGAGAATCATGCCCGATTCTGAAAAGCTTACTATCCAGGCAGTAAGGGAAACCTGGAGACTTCCTCAACCCACCTTGACTTTAGGACTATAGAAGAGCTGGACTTTGGCGAGAAGCTCCCCATGCTACTAGACAGAATGCAGTAGGTATTGCTGGTGATAGGTATTCATTTGTCTCATACAAAATGGTGGTACAGAGGAAGGCCAGGGAGCCTTCTACAGCCTGGGGCCCACATTCCTTTCTGGGTGACATGCCAGTTATGGGCAGGGTCAGAGGCAAAAGTGGGCAGAGTGATGAATGAAACATTTACCTTTATACCAGCAGCCAAGAGTTCAGGGACACATTCCTCCCAGGCAAAAACATTCAAGGACAGTGCAAAGTAGTTCTGGTGAGGAGTGTGGCCTGAGGACAGATGTGAGGGCCACACAGAGAAGACTAGAGAGCCATATTCAGTGGCCAGGCCCAAGATTCCCTACCCCTGGCGAAGAGTGACACTTTATTATAGAAGCATACTCTACATCTAAGTTTGTACTAGGAGGACGTCCATTCATGCACCTTTGTCCTCCATGCCACATCAAGCATCTGAATTAGTTCCTCTTTTCTATGTTAACTCCCTCCATTCTAATCCTCTCATGGTCTTCCATGAAGACTTTCCTGGACTACTGCTGCTGCACCAGCTGTCTGGCATTCTTTGCCTTCAAAAACATCTAACATTGGAAAATCCAGGCCTGGTTGTAAAATAGCACCATCCTGCACACGAGCACACCCAACTGTAGGACTGTCCTATGTGATGAAAGGCTCATTTTTTTGTTTTCACCTATGTTGTGTTTTGCCAATTATGTAAATGTTTGAGGGGTTTTGCCAATTTCCCATTGCTAGCTCATACCCAGAGGTGCAATGGGAAAGCTCCACACCAAGAAATTTCCAATTTACTGCCTCTTTTTGTTTCCCATGACTAAACGGGAAATAGCTTGACGTGTCAGAGGTTCCATTTGGAAGAAGAAACTCACATTTGAGTCCTTTTTTGTTCTCTAGGATAGCAGATCTATAAGCACAACAACGTTCAATGCTGTTAAATCGAATAACGAGGGGATGAAGGTTTCATGGTCAGATTTGCAGGGGTGGACTAGATGACCCTTGAGGTACCTTCCAACTTTACAATTCTATGATATTGGAGGGGGAGTCATGCTGATGTATATTGTGCTCTAGGAGGCTTAGTTTGATCAGAATGGAGTATACACTTCCAGAGTTAATGCTTAATACATACTTCTGGTAAATGAACCACCAGAGCTGCCAGAGGACTGTGAAAATTTGTGTCCCGGGCTTTTTAGACTTGTCTACCCGTGTACTATCTGAAACCAAAGTGGCGTATTGGTTGCCAGATGCAATGTTTTTCAGCTCCCCCCCAAAAAAAGAATGGGTTTAGGTCTACTCCAGCCTTACTGGAGCTCAGGTGATGCTAGAAGTACCTGGATAAAAAGCTGGATAAAACTGTTATAATACAGTGGTACCTTGGTTTACAAACTTAATCCGTTCCGGAAGTCCGTTCTTAAACCAAAACCATTCTTAAACCGAGGCACACTTTCCCCAACGAGGCCTCCCGCTGCCAGTGCCCTTCCACCGTTTGGCTTCCGTTCTAAGACCAAGGTAAAGTTCGCTAACTGGGACACTACTTCTGGTTGTGCGGAGTTCGAAAACCGAATAGTTTGTGAACCGGGCTGTTCTTAAACCGAGGTACCACTATACTCACAACATATCTGCAGAGGGGGAAAATCTGTCTGAGTTATCTTTTTCATCTCACTTTTTCACTGTCATTTAATATTAATACAAATATTGCTATTGTACTCCACTTCCTTTGGAACCGTCCCACATCCTGCTACCAACACCACTACCACACCCCTTTCCTATTTTTAGAACTGGCTCTTCCCAGTATCTCTTCTAAGTTGAGTGAAGGATGATCTGGCGCTTTGGTGGCAGGAGTTTCCTCCCTAACCATTCAGCCCAATTAACGCTGCTGCATGAGAAGGCCCTTTTTGTGCTTGGTGATTATCTGTGAAAATGCAAATTTGAACTTCCTTCACCACAGCAAGCTAACAAGATAATGACTATTTTCACTCACTGAACAGATTACAAACATCTGTGGAGAAGATGCAGTGTGTTCTATGGTGCAGGAAAGGTGGGTGGAGAGCAAGCTATGGGAAGCTGTTTCTTTCCAGTTTTCTTAGGAAGTAAGAACACTTGGTAAGGGACGCGGGTGGTGCTGTGGGTTAAACCACAGAGCCTAGGACTTGCCGATCAGTAGGTCAGCGGTTCGAATCCCCGTGACGGGGTGAGCTCCCGTTGCTCGGTCCCTGCTTCTGCCAACCTAGCAGTTCAAAAGCACGTCAAAGTGCAAGTAGATAAATAGGTACTGCTCCGGCGGGAAGGTAAATGGCGTTTCCATGCGCTGCTCTGGTTTGCTAGAAGTGGCTTAGTCATGCTGGCCACATGACCTGGAAGCTGTAAGCCGGCACCCTCGGCCAATAAAGCGAAATGAGCGCCGCAACCCCAGAGTCGGCCACGACTGGACCTAATGGTCAGGGGTCCCTTTACTTAAGAACACTTGGCAGGAACTACATGGCATGGAGGCAGGGAAACCCCCCAGCTCTAATAGTTATGTTCTACTTCCGGTCTTGGAGGTCATTTGCCTCTGGATTCCAGCTGATATGAATCACAGGTAGGGAGAATGTTGTTGCACTCCTTTTTGTGGGGTTCCCAGAGGCATCTGGTTGCTCACTGTGAGAACAAAGTGCTGGACGAGATGGACCATTGGCCCAGTGTTCTTACTCCACTGTCACAGAAGCTCTTTGCCAATGCTGTTGGGTTCAATCTGGCAGTGTTGGGGAACCTGTCATCCTCCAAATGTTGTGTAGCTGCAGCTCTTGTTACCATTTGCCAGGGTGAATGGAACAGGGAATTTGAGTCCATCAGCATATCAAGGGCCACATATTCCATGCTCCCTTGCTGCAACTGGGACCAAACCACTTCACCCCTGACGGCTCATCCATACTTTCGCTTGTCTTATGCATAGAAAGTATAGGTCCAAGCAGTTTCCCCCTTGCCCTGCTTCTTTCCCAGGGAAAATCTGCTCTTTAGCTCAAAATCAGAGCAAACATCAATCTTGCTCAATCTCTGCTGGAAGAGCGTTCCATTAACACAGAACCTGTGGCAGTAAATGCTTGACTTCTGATTGAGATCAATCAGGTCTCTGTAACATTTTTTTGTGGGCAGGGGGGCAGGACTCAGGCAGTCCCTAAGGTATCCTGGACAAAAGTTGTTCAGGGCTCTGTGTATCAACAAAAAAGCCTTGAACATCGCCTGCTAGCATATCAACTGACAGAGTATATGTTAGCAGACATGTCGCCCCACCAGCAGTCTAGCCACTGCATTCTGCCCCACAGGAGTTTCCAGACCAGTCCACAAGGTCATATAGGTATTCCACCCTTCTGTATTAAAATATACTTGGGGCTGCTTACATATTAACAATAATATAACAATATATGACAGCATATGAACAGCAGCAGCAGCACTTTAAAAGCAGAGAACATTAAAAGCAGCCAGTTTTTGGAAAATAGTACCTGGAATATGTCTTGAATTTACTAAAGGCACAGTTTTGCCTTATTCAGAGCAGCTATTCCATCTACTAGTTTACATTTCACACCCTTCACTGAAGATCTAAATAGCAAAACCAGACAAAGAGAATACAGACAATGACAAAATATGCTACGTAATGTTGCCCAATCTGTAGTTATTCAAAGCCTAGCATTTGGCAGGGGGACAGGTGGGAGGAGCCATACGTTAAATTAATATCAGACCCTTTCGGGTTCCCTCCTTATATTGTTTGCAGAGTTGGGCACAGTCAAAACGGATGAAAGCCTCAAAGATCTGCAGCTAATACACTGCCTTCTTACCATCTTAACCAATGCTGCGGAGGGTATGTGCAGCCTTGCAGAAACAAGTAAGGTGTTTACCCACTTGTGTTGCAACAAGGCTCCCCTGACCTTGGGGAGCTCATCTGCATGCAGAGAAATGCAAAGGCCAAATTATCTAAAAGAGACGTTGGCACGGGCAAGAAGAGTCGGCTTGTTCAAAATGGATCTTGAGGAACTAATGCTGTTCTCGGATGGCAGGAGAGCTTTTTTTTCCGCACACTGCTTTGAATTTCCCTGCGTGAGCCTGCATATCAAGTGGGAGCTGACGGAGCCAGCCAATTGCCACGAGAGTACTGCTCCCCCGCTTAAACTGCAAAGGGCTCAGTTTTTCTCTCTACCCAGCACGTCCCTCAGTCCAATCCCTCGGCACAGCATGTGCTGTGGAGGTATTAGCCCGGGTTCAAAAACTATCATTACCCTCCAACCAATATGTCCGAGGCTTTAGAGCGCTGAACAGGTAATAGAATTGCGCGTGCACACATACAAAAACCCATAATAAAAGGGAATGAAATAGAAGCCAGCCCCGGGGAAGCAGATCTATCTATTATGCCAAGCTGAAGGGTAAGAGGTAAACAAGCTATTCAAGGCACCGAGAAATGTGGTGCTCTTCAGGGCAGGAATAATAAACAGACCAATTATTCTTTTTACATTTAGGTACTGCAAAGGACCCCTCTTTTTAAAATCAATGAAATTAATTTAATGTTGTTACATGCTTTACATTTAATATTCCCCAAGAGCTATTCAAAATGTGCTCAAAGATCTAAAGGGTCTTCCTTCATCCTGAGATCAGAATCACAGGCTTTTGTTTGACAGGGTTGGTCAATAAACCAGAGATACAAGACCTTTCCTGGAAATACATAACTAAGAGGTAAAGAGAAAGGCCAAAATATTACCAAGCTAAATAATCCCACCTGACCCTTAATTGAAGGAAATTTCCTTACAACAAGTCAGAGAATTAGTTCATCTAGCTTCATACTGTCTGCACAGACTGGCAGCAGCTCTCCAATGTTTAAAACAGGGCATGTTTAAAACAAGCCCTACTTGGGGATGCCGGGAGTTGAACCCGGGATCTTCTGCATGCAAAGGAGATGCTCTGTCATTCAGCAATGGTTTCCCTCCATAATGCTTCTACTTTTTTTGCTCATAAGATTTTATTAAGGTTTTTTTGTAATACATTAAGATAAACGAAACAAATCTAGACAAAAACAAAGAAAATGAAAATGTAGAGTCCTCTCTCAAACGTAGATCTTAATCCTTTGATTAAGATCAAAGAAGGGGGTGGACCCTCCCAGCTCTCACCTGGGAGCTTCCCTTTCTTCTCCCAGCCTCCCACCCTGGGAGATCTTCCCTTCCCTGCCTCTCACACAGGAACCTTCATCAACCATCCATCACCTTCATGTGCGTACAATCCCCCATAATGCTTCTGCTGATCCTCAAGCTGCTTTTCCTCTGTACTGGATTTTACATTGCAAACTTCAGATGGGAGTCTTTTCTAGCCCTACTTGCTGAGCTATAGCCTTTCTTTTCACAATATCCTCATTCATATGCTGTCCTTTTAGCATGAGCCAACAAGCCAGACTCTCATAATTCTGCAGGCACACAGAAAGGACTAAGGGGGTGCACTACGTAAAGGGGGCTTACAGTTCATGCTGCTCACTGCAAGGAAAGACATATGTTCACATTAAAAAAAATATGGAACAGTTGTTGGTACTTCTCTAGGGCTTATGCTTAAGGAGTTAGCCTCACTTCTATTACAGTTAGGACAGGAGCACGACAGCAGCCACCAGGTTATAAATAAATGCACTTATTTAATTATTTTTAACCTATATCCCACCCTTCCTCCTGAAGCAGCCCAGAGTGGCAGATACGTCACCCCTAACAAGGCCTCGCCTGCCAATGATAGGTTCCAAGATCATTGATATTGGGGAAGCCATTCTTTTAGGTACAGTACTTGGGTGCTAGTAGCGGCTTGTCTTGGGCTCAGTAGCTTGCTGGCAGCCTGTGCAATGCTTTCAGGATTGGTGACACACAGTCCCACTGAGATGCCCCACTTACTATCCTAACATATGAGAATGGGGAAAATATCATTTAATAATAATAATAATTTATTATTTATACCCCGCCCATCTGGCTGGGCCTCCCCAGCCACTCTGGGCGGCTTCCATAGAAACCAAAAATACAGTAAAATATCACACGTTAAAAACTTCCCTGAACAGGGCTGCTTTAAGATGTCTTCTGAATGTCAGGTAGTTGTTTATCGCTTTGACATCTGCTGGAAGGGCATTCCACAGGGCGGGCGCCACTACCGAGAAGGCCCTCTGCCTGGTTCCCTGTAGCTTTGCCTCTGCCTGGTTCCCTGTAGCTTTGCTTCTTGCAATGAGGGAACCGCCAGAAGGCCCTCGGCGCTGGACCTCAGCGTCCGGGCAGAATGATGGGGGTGGAGACGCTCCTTCAGGTATACTGGGCCGAGGCTGTTTAGGGCTTTAAAGGTCAGCACCAACACTTTGGATTGTGCTCGGAAACGTACTGGGAGCCAATGTAGGTCTTTCAAGACCGGTGTTATATGGTCTCGGCGGCCGCCCCCAGTCACCAGTCTAGCTGCCGCATTCTGGATTAGTTGTAGTTTCCGAGTCACCTTCAAAGGTAGCCCCACGTAGAGTGCATTGCAATAGTCCAAGCGGGAGATAACCAGAGCATGCACCACTCTGGCGCAGTGGTGTAGCGTGGGTTGTCAGCACCCGGGGCAAGGCAAGTAATTTGCGCCCCCTAACCCGTGGATTTGCGCCCCCTAACCCATGGATTTGCCCTAACCCCAGATGTTGCGCCCGGTGCGGCCCGCCCCCCTGCACCCCCCACGCTACGCCACTGCTCTGGCGAGACAGTCCGCAGGCAGATAGGGTCTCAGCCTACATACCAGATGGAGCTGGTAAACAGCTGCCCTGGACACAGATTTGACCTGTGACTCCATGGACAGCTGTGAGTCCAAAATGACTCCCAGGCTGCGCACCTGGTCCTTCAGGGGCACAGTTACCCCATTCAGGACCAGGGAATCCTCCACACCTGCCCACCTCCTGTCCCCCCAAAACAGTACTTCTGTCTTGTCAGGATTCAACCTCAATCTGTTAGCCGCCATCCATCCTCCATTTGGTCTATCAATGGTTACTGACTACAATGACTATATGGAACTTCCAGGATCTGTCACAGGATGCCTCCGAGGCGAAAGAGACTTAATGCTGGCCACCAGACAAAGGCTTTTTACACCTGACTTGTCCCACCCTAGAACCCTAGGAGCCTTAAAAAGGGAGTTGCTGCCACGGGCATTATGAGTAGAAGATATCTGAAGGTATCTGAAGAAGTGTGCATGCATGCACACAAAAGCTCAAAAGCTCGTACCAATAACAAACTTAGCTGGTCTCTAAGGTGCTACAGAAAGGATTTTTATTTATTTTTTGAGTAGAAGATTGTGAGCCATGGGGGTGGGGAGTGTGTGTATATGAATTCAGTGGTGCTTAGATTACTTTTTGGTTGCTATTTTGTTAATGTTGTTTTATAGATTTAATTTTGTATAGATATAATATCGTTTTATAGATTATCACTGCTGTAGTACTTTGTGAATCCTATAATATGACTTTTTTGTAATAGTACTGTTTAGCTTATTTTTTTAGTTGTTTTGTTAATAGTGTTTTAGGGATGGCTATTGCTTTACTATTTGTAATTGTTTTACCAATTATTTGTTATTCTATAAGATTTATGTCGTATTTGTTATTCCATTATTATTTATCGTTTGTAAGCTGCTTTGTGATTAATTTGAATGAAAAGTGGCATAGAAATATAATCAACCAATCAATTTCAGTCACTGGGTAATAATTGCGGGACTGGGATACTGATCTCATGGTCAGACCACAGCTGGAATACTGTGCCTGGTTCTGGGCATCACAATTTAAGAAAGGTATTGACAAGCTGGAACATGTGCAGAGGAGGACAACCAAGATGTTTAAGGGTTTGGAAACCAAGCCTTATGAGGAACAATTGAGGGAGCCTGGTATGTTGTTTGTTGTTGTTTGTTGTTGTTGTTGTTGTTGTTGTTGTTGTACCCTACCCATCTGGCTGGGTTTCCCTAGGCACTCTGGTCTGCTTACAGCAAATATAAAAAGGTAGTAAAATGTCAAACATTAAAAACTTCTAGATACAGGGCTGCCTTCAGATGTCTTCTAAAAGTTGATTTGTGGTGTGTGTGTTTTTGCCAATTATTTTTATTGATTTTCCAAATTATTACAAATCAAACCAAATTAATTCAGTTTAATACAATTTCAAAAATAAATAGTTTCCCACTCTCGTTATAGGGTATGTCTAAAATGTATCCTCACTGCTGTGTCAATTCTCATTTAGTCTCTAGATGACATCACTTCATTTTTGCCAATAGTATTGCATTCATTCAGTTGCCCCTTTACAGCCCTGGAAACAGCAAACAGCTCAATTAAATCTTAGTATATACAATCCAAATAGCATGTGTAGTTTTTTTTCCAATTGAACTCCTTTTCCTACTCAAATCCTCTCGCTCACTGTTCCAGTTGTAGATCTTTCCCTGGTTGAGTGTCTGTTTTGTATGTGTGTTCATTCAAGGATGCATAGCATTCCAGTGATAACACAGCCACACAGCAATCCGTCTGACTGCAGCCAAACATGCAGAGCAAATCTTCCAGACCTTTTCTCTGAGCCATTGGATCCTACCCTGTTATGCCTTCCTCTCCAGTGCCGGTTGTAACACAAGTCTCTCTCAAATTCTGCCTCTCCTTGGCTCCATAGCAGTTAAGCTGCAGGTTATTTTTTCACTGCATTCCTTCTCTCACAACGCCCCATCTGGAGATGGTAATAAATATCACCCATTCACTCCTCGATCAAGGGGGATAAAGTGTTGACGTATAAAGCCGTGTTGACGTACAAAGCCGTATTGAATTCCTTGTAAAACATAAATCAAATGTATTCCCCTCCTTCTCATCCAAGAAGAAACATACAAGCAAGTACACATGCCTCTTTCCATTGTGCAGGGGAGGGCAGAGGGAAAGGAAACCATATCCAATAATCATAAGAAAACGTCAAGCACCCTGCCCTCCTCTTTTCCCATTCATGCCTGCTGCAGGAATTTTCCAAAGCTTTAAAATATCATTCAAATACCTTCAAAAGTATCAGTTCTTTCAGCAACTGATTAATCACAGCCTGTTTGCATGTCCTGCTTCATAAATGCCTCATGATTCATCCAATTAGCTGAACTAAGGAGGAACATTTCCACAAATCATGCTGGAAAATGGAGGCTCATTCCTTGGCAGGGGCTTGCTCCCAGATTACTCCTGTTCTGCCTTCCAAAGTAGCAGACACGGGTTCACATGGCGCTGCGGGTGCCGCAGTCTTTCTAGTAACCCTGGAAAGTTTTGAGAGGATTTATTTCCTCCCTCCCCACTGCCTGAACTTCTTCACAGCTCCTGGAGGGACCACAGAGAATGCCCACCATTAAATGTGGGGGTGCCCAGAAACCTTAAAGTTGTGTAGTTCTTTATCTTCTTGAAATCTGATGCGTGGGCATTCCCCAGGGAGGGCGCCACTGCCAAGAAAGCCTTCTCCCTGGTTCCCTGTAACTTCTCACAGTGAGGGAACAGCCAGAAGACCCTCAGAGGGGAACCTCAGTGTCTGGGCTGAGCGATGGGGGTGGAAACGCTCCTTCAGGTATACTGGACTAAGACCATTTAGCTTGGAAAAGAGGAGACTGAGAGAAGATATGACAGCCATCTCCAATATTTCAAGGGCTGTCACAAGGAAGACAGAGAAAGCTTGTTTTCTCCTGCTCTGGAGGTAGGACATGAACCAATGGCTTCAGGTTACAAGAAAGGAGATTCCAACTAAACATTAGGAAGAACTTTCTAACAATAAGAGCTGTTTGACAGAAGAATGATCTCACTTGAGAAGTTATGGACTCTCCGTCCTTGAGTTTTTTAAGCAGAGGTTGGACGGCCATCTGTCATGGATGTTTTGGTTAGTTTCCTGCATGGCAGGGGGTTGGACATAGAATCATAGGGTTGGAAGAGACCCTGAGGATCAACTAGTCCAATGCAGGAATATGCAGCTGCCCATACAGGGATCGAACCTGCAACCTTGGCATCATCAGCATCATGCCCTTACCAACTGAGCTATCCAGGCTAACCTGTTAGTCACTGTGAGAATGAAATGCTAGATATATCAGGAGTGGGGAACTGCAGGGAACCATGAGAAAGCAAAGAACTATTTTGCCTCTGACACTGCCCATCACTGGCACATGGTCTCTGTATGGATGGACCTTGGTAGTATGGCAGCCTGTATGAGGCCAAAATTAGATGCTCCTCACCAGAGCTGCCTTCCCAAAGATGGGTAAGGGAGGTGCTGGGTATTGGGAAGGAGGCCTTCTGTCTCCTTCTCAAAGCTGGGCAAGCACTAACTAGGCTTTGGGCAGCAGGCAGGCACACTCTAGAACCCTGCTAGAGCTCTCCTTCCCAAAGCCCAGTGCCTCTGGCTCAGAGCTCTGTGCAGGGCAACCAGCCATGATGCCCTAAATCAGCCTATGTCTCTGGAAGGTTTTCCATAAAGAAAGGTGGCCCCCATTGTCTTGTTGTTGTTGTTAATGTATAGAGGTGCCTTTGGTCTGATTGAGCAGGGCTCTTCTTTATGTTCTTAAAGGGCAATAAGGTGAGGTAGGGATGTATAGCCCAAGGTTTCATTTTCAAATTCTTAAGAGCAGGTAAAGTTTGGGCCATGTGAATAATCCATAACTGAGTGGCAAACCAGAAGAAAGAAAGTAGGTGATAAGGAAGGGTGGGGTCTGGGGAAAGGATGTCGGGGAGGGGGGGGGGAAACGACACGGCTTTTCAGCTCTTGGTTGCAGGAATTGCTCTCTAGCTGTCATGCATGACCCATAATCATCATGGAGTTTTATTGAGAAGCAACAGTGAGGGAGATGCCAAGTGACAGCTTTAAAATTAACTTGCCAAAACTTCCCATCAATATTATGACAATTCCTCCCTCGTCGGTTCAGTGACCCAACATGAAGCATGACAACATTAACATAACTTTGCTGAAACAAAAGCTTGCCATTCTGGAATTGAAGAGTCAGGGTTACTATATAAAGACACCCCCCTCCTCCCTGGAAGAAGGGGGGGGGGAAGAGGTGAACTGAATTTTCATGAATTTCGACTCACATGTTTAAAATGTTTGTGTTTAATCAGCACAGGGGTGGGGAGGGGTGGAGCTTTGTCAAATAAAAAAGCAAACAACATGAAAAGGAAATTGAAAATGAGTTGTTTTGTCCAGTGTTGTTTTCATATTAAATACATTTCAGAGAGAGCTGTGGAAAAGCTGCTTCACCCCTCCCCAACCACCAAGAAAGGAGATTTTGACTAAGCTTTAGGAAGAACTTCCTGGCAGTAAGAGCTATTTGACAGTGGAACATAAAGCCTCCTAATGTGGTGGACTCTCTACTGAAGGTTTTTTAAACAGAGGTTGGCCTCCATACGTTGTTGGACTACAACTCCCATCACCTCCATGCATGGGCTAATGCCAGCAGGGGCTGATGGGAGCTGAAGTCCAACAACATATGGAGCTCCCCCACCCCCCGGACCTAGAGGTTATGATGAAGTAGTATATAAATTCTATCATTATCTTTTTTTTTAAAAAAATTAATTTTTATTAACAGACCAATCAAATCAAATCACATCACATAAGTTCCGAATTACAAAGCCGAATTTTAAATTTTTTGTTGGGGGTACCCATATTTCAAGTTCCGAAGGGGATTCCAATCATCTTCTTACTGCTGCGTTAATATCCACAAATCTGTCCAAATAATGTTCATATTTCTATCCAGTCCTATCTTGCTGTTCCTACGTCTCATCTTATTAATATATTTTTCTTTTTTCTTTGTGATCTCTTCTGATAATCTCCTTAAGCAAGTAAACACCAGTTATAATCCTGTGTGAATTTTTCCGTTCATCCAATCACCATATCGAGATGGTTTCCATATATCATCACTTCCATAAATAAAAGCACTCTTTCCATCATTAATCTTCACAAATCCGTCGCCTTCTTTTAGTCCTCTGAAGAGGCTCGCCCGCAATATGAATTCTATCATTACCATCATCATTATAGTGTACAGTGGTACATCGGGTTAAAAACTTAATTCGTTCTGGAGGTCCGTTCTTAACCTGAAACTGTTCTTAACCTGAGCTACCACTTTAGCTAATGGGACCTCCTGCTGCCACTGCACCACAAAGTTCTTAACCCGAGGTATTACTTCTGGGTTAGCTGAGTCTGTAACCTGAAGTGTCTGTAACCTGAAGCGTCTGTAACCCGAGGTACCACTGTAGACAATACTGAGTTAGATGGACCAGTAGTCTGACTTGGTGTGAATCAACTACCCAACAGTATTCCTAGGTACTACCTGATAAAGGTGCTCAGGGTAGATTCCTGCACTACCGACTGTTGCTTCCCTGCCATGCCATCTTGCACAGTGGGTTGTGATTATTCTATTTATTATGGAAACTGAAGCTACTAAGGCACAGGAAGCAGGCTGACTCATCCATGTAGCTAAAGGGATCCAAGGAGCTGTAAATCCCTTTAAAAGATGCAGCCCCCCTGTTCCACTTTGTTGAAAAAGGCTTTTAATCCCCGGCATTAGGGCAGCTTCCTGCTATGTTTCACTTGCATCAAATTAAGGGCTGCTCAAACAGCTGGTGTCCTTAATGCTCAGAGAGGTTCTTGAATATCTTAACTGGGATCTTTGGCACAAACAAGATAAAAAAACAGAAACAAAAACAAAAAACCTAAAAAGCAAAGCACTCCCAATCACAGGGAGATACGTAAACAGCTTATGTATCCTGCACAGAGTGCTTTATAACCCATATGCCATTTATCTTAAATGCAGTCTTGGGTGGAAGGCTGCATTTATTTCTCTTCTTCCATTGGGAAACTGAGGGAAGAGAAAACAAGAATTGAGTAACAAAGCTCGAACAAATAGCAGGGGAAGAAAAAAGTCTCCAGAGTTGGGGCTTTAACTGCAGATAAAATATAACTGAGTGGAGAGTGTCCATCTTTCCCCACAGAGTGTATGTAGAGGGGAAGCCCTCCTCCTCCAGAGGACACGCAGAAGTATGGGGGTTCCCTTGCTGAAGCTGTAGAACAGGAGTAGAAAACCGATGAACTCAGCTACATTGACAAAGAAAAATACGCTTTATATGTGCTGTATGGGACGCAGGTGGCGCTGTGGATTAAACCACAGAGCCTAGGACTTGCCGATCAGAAGGTCGGCGGTTCATTGCTCTGTCTCAGCTCCTGCCAACCTAGCAGTTCGAAAGCACATCAAAGTGCAAGTAGATAAATAGGTACCGCTCCGGTGGGAAGGTAAATGGCATTTCCGTGTGCTGTTCTGGTTCCCCAAAAGTGGCTTAGTCATGCTGGCCACATGGCCCAGAAAAACTGTCTGCGGACAAACATCGGATCAGTAAAGCGAGATGAGCACCGCAACCCCATAGTGGGTCATGACTGGACCTAATGGTCAGGGGTCCCTTTACCTTTACATTATGTGCTGTATATGCATTATAACATTGTGACACCAGATGGTGCTGTAGAGCTCCATTTTTGCCAACTCAATTTCTTATACAGTGGTACCTTGGGTTAAGAACTTAATTCGTTCAGGAGGTCTGTTCTTAACCTGAAACTGTTCTTAACCTGAGGTACCACTTTAGCTAATGGGGCCTCCCGCTGCCGCCATGCCACCACCGCACAATTTCTGTTCTCATCCTGAGGCAAGGTTCTTAACCTGAGGTACCACTTCTGGGTTAGCGGAGTCTGTAACCTGAAGCGTCTGTAAGCCGAGGTACCACTGTACAAAGTTGACAATGTGTTTAACTGAAACACTTCTTTGATGTGTCTGAATCCAGCCCATGACTCTTCAAGATGTTGCTGAACTAGAAGTTCCATCACCCCTGACCACCGGCCATGCCGGCTGGAGCTGATTTCAGAGGCTGTGTTGCCAAAGATAGGCAAAATAATTTTTCCAGGGATTTCCCTGTTCTGTTTACCAGCATGTTATTTTTTTGACTTTACCAGCATGTTTGGTTTTTGGGAGGGAAGTCCACAGCTTAATCCTCTGGACTGGGGGGAAATGTGATGTCAGAAATACTAAATATGGTGTCCATTTGCAAAGCAGAATAGTATGAAGAGCTGTTTCTTGGTTTACTGGTATTCATGACAGATACACATGAAATTCGTCAGAATGTTACAATTTCTGCCCCAGGACCCATCAGCAAAAATGTAATGTCAAAAATGGTCTGGACCACAGGTCTATATCAATAAGCTGTGAAACTGATGTGAGCCGCTACAGAATATTTTATAGACATGAAAAATCAATATTTAAACTCACACAGCTGTGAAACTCACTGGGTAGCCTTGGGCAGGTCACTAGCTCTTAGGCTAACCCATCTCACAGCATTGTTGGGAAGCTCTTCTAAGCTGCCAGAAAGAAAGGCACTGGATTTCTAAGAATTTCAGCTTGCATTTCAGATTTCTAAACATTGTGGTTACAGGAAAGCTGAACAAGAATAGGTGACATTAAATAATTCCTTCCTCTATTACCCACCCCCATCCTTTCTCTCCTGAGCTGCCCCTTTCCTTTGGAACTCCCTGCCACTGCCTTGTGACACCTGTGTTGGCAGAAAACCTGAACCCACAGCTGAAGAACACACAATATAACTTTATGAAAGAATGCAACCATTTTAAAGCAATGAGTGAAGAACACAAAACTTCAACACAACAATTTAAGCACCATAATGCACCAGTCGCTACAGAATAGTAGGTGGTGAGGCAGTAGCATGGGATGAAAGCATTCAAAATGCTAGGTAAAGGGTTAATGCTCACAAGGGCTATGGAACTTTGTGCTGTCCTACATCTGAGGCAGTTATGTCCATTGGCACAGCGGTAGCAGTTATTAAGTCTTTTGTGTGAGAGCAGCAGGTATTTTCTGTTGTGCTGCTGTCTGCTCCAGAGTTAGTCAGTCTGCAACAGTATTTGTCTCAGAGACAAGCCTATGTAAGATGTATCAGCAATGTAAATAACACCTGTCTTGTATATTTAATCTAACAAGTGCAAGTACACTGAGTAAAAGTTACCGTATTTTTCGCTCTATAACACACACCAGACCATAACATGCACATAGTTTTTAGAGGAGGAAAACAAGAAAAAAAATATTCTAAACGAAACAGTGGATGTATGATTTTTGTGGTTCATGCCGTGGCCTCAGACATGTGATCTGACAGTGAGTTTGGAGTAGCCCAATGCAAAAATCCTGAGGATCCATGTGGATCGATGCTTTGTAACGTTTTTGCACCACTGTGACCCCAGGCAACAGTGGGTGCGTGATTTTTTTGGTGCAAGATGTAGCCATGGACATGCTATGTGATCTGATGGTGAATTTGGGGTGACCCAGTGCAAAAATCCTGAGGATCCATGTGGATCCATGCTTTGTAAGCACGTTTTAAGTGGGGAGGGAAGGAAAAGCACTCAAGGGACAAGGAGCACGCATGGGGTGTGTGGAGAAGGAAGCTGTTAATAATGCTATTTAGCGAGCTGAGTGGGGAGGAGAGAGGGACAGAGAGCCTGCTTGCTTTGCTCCTTTAAGGCAAGCAGGCTCTCTGTCCCTCTCTCCTCCCCACTCAGCGGCTCTTCTCCCGCTTTGCTGTTTCAAAGCGAGCCACGGAGGAGGGAAGGAAGGGGAACCATGGAAGGGGAACCATGGAAGGGGAACCATGGATCCTCTGCTCACGACTGCAGCAGATCCCCCCGCCACCCGTAGGCATTCGCTCCATAACACGCACAGACATTTCCCCTTACTTTCTAGGAGGAAAAAAGTGAGTGTTATGGTGCAAAAAAATACGGTATATGTGGACAAGATGGTTGGGCAATGTTCTTGAAACTACCAACATGAATTCGATGAAACTGCGGGAGGCAGTGGAAAACAGGAGTGCCTGGCATGCTCTGGTCCATGGGGTCACGAAGAGTAGGACAAGACTAACTACTAAACAACAACAAAATTTAAACTTTAAATGGAGAATGTCTTGCATAGTTTTTATAGGAGGGAAAAGGGAACTAATTAAAGGGTCAAACAACTTGGGATCTCTCCTGCATAACTCTGTAAATGGGAACTAAAGTAATTCTCAGAGGTAGCACCACTCACCTCGCGCTGGTGGAACCAATCCAGTGCTTCTGCTGGTGTGCTTGTACCATGCCAAACTCACCATCACCTTTCCCCCTCACCTTTTCACCCTGGTAAGCAGCAGTGAGCAGTAACACTGTGACACCAGATGGTGCTGTGGAGTTCCATTTTTGCCAACTCAATTTCTTATACAGTGGTACCTCTGGTTAAGAACTTAATTCATTCTGGAGGTCCGTTCTTAACCTGAAACTGTTCTTAACCTGAGCTACCACTTTAGCTAATGGGGCCTCCCGCTGCCGCCATGCCACCACTGCACTGCTCAATGTCAGGTCAAAAGCACCGCCCCATCCTACCATCCTCTGATGAGTATATTGAATGTACAGCTAACTATTGAACTCAAGCTACACAGATGTGTATATAGTAAACCTGCAACTTATGCAGGGGTTTAAGTTCCTGGGATCGTGCCTAAAGCCAAAACTGCATATAGTCAAAACACACTGGGTTCAGTGGTGGGTGGGATTGCCAAAGTTATCTTTCATAGACACCCACCTATTTCTGCTATCTATCTATCTATCTATCTATCTATCTATCTATCTATCTATCTATCTATCATCTATCTATATCTATCTATCTATCTATCATCTATCTATCATCTATCTATATCATCTATCTATCTAATCTATCTATCATCTATCTATCTATCTCAAGTGCGTAAAGCTGAATGCACACAGGTTAAATGTGCATAGTTTTTGGGCTTACTGTACAAGCTCAGTCAAACAATTCTCATATTGTGAGCTCCAACAATCTGCATCTTTCCTTCCTTAGAATTGTCTGAGTCTTTGATCTCGAATTTCCAAAACAACTTTCGTCTTCCCTCATTTTTTGTTGGTCCAGTTTAGCTTGAGAACCTGCAGGTGCCCATTTACTATAGCTAAAATTATTACTATGGAGTGATATAGTCACTTTACAGAGCCATGATGTTGATTTTTTGAATTATCATCATCATCATCATCATCATCATCATCATTATCATCATCATCAACAACAAATCTGTCTGCAAATCTGTCCTTTTTCATGGACTACATTCTCTCCCACCCTGACACACACATATTAATTCATAGCCTTCATATTAATTATATTCCACCAGTATTCCATGACTGGTTTTCTTTTTCTGTCTTACAGATTTAACATTGAAGGGATTTCTCCCTAATTATCCTCTGTGGGATTCAGAAATCCAGGCAGTGCCCCTGGCAGCCTCACAAGAACAAGTCATTGCATACTATGACATGAATAGCCTTAAGATTTGCATCATCATCAACCTTTCTCAAGTGAAGAGGACAGTGGAGTATGGGTTGCTGAATCAGCATTGGACTAGGAGGGAATCTAAAAGCACCATCTGTTGTTGATGCAGCAGGCTCTTATTGCCTGTGATTCCAGCTTAGCAGTAAGATCCCAGAATGAAACGGAGTACTTTCAACCATAAAGAAAAGGGAGTAATAACAACAGGAAAGTTTTTAATGTTGGATATTTTGTTGAGTTTTTAATATTTTGTTGTGAGCTGCCCAGAATGGCTGCGGCAACCCAGTTAGATGGGCGGCATACTATTATTATTATTATTATTATTATTATTATTATTATTATTATTATTATTAACTCTCATGTGCTTAATGGATAGGGTTTAGATTAGAGGCCTGAGGCCTCACTTCCTATTTAATGACTCCACAAAAGGAAGCACCTGGCTTTTAGACTGAGGAGACTGGGCTTTTCCCTACAATAAAATCAGCTGCCCTAAACCCAGTTTGAATTTAAAAGAACAGAGGGAAAGTGGAACGGAAGCCAGATCATTCTTTAGGTGCAAGATGGGGGGCTCAGCGCATGCCATCCAATCAACGTCCTCTTTTTAAAATCAGTTGTGAACTTTAAACTTCAAAAAAGAAAAAGAAAACATTACATATATGTATCTTTCCTCAAAGGAATTTAGAAAGGTATAAAAGAGCTTTGCAGTCTTCCATCCCCTAGGTCAATTTATTTGGTCTAAGCTTAGAACTGGACACTCTGCACTGCTGTACTCATACTAAGAGTTGTAGCATATGATATCTAGAGCAGAATCTGGAATCTCAGCACAAACTTGAGAGTGTATGAAAGTATTCAGCCAAAAAATGGATAAATATAAGACAATTTAGTTGTTGTAATTGTGGGGGATTAACTGAGGTTCTGAGGAACTGTATGTATACAGCTGTCACCCCCTTCTTCAGTAGACAAAGCTGGGGATTCTGGGGGGGGGATGGTGCTCAGAACCAGCCCCAGAAGCACCTAAACCACTAAAAGAATTTCCATAAGAAGAGTCCATGAAGCCAGTACACTCTGGTTCATGGACATCATGTATGGCTTCTTCTAACTCACTGGGTTCTAAATCAGAAACTGCACAGCAAAGGGAATTCAGGGTACTTTGCAGAATCTGGGAGTTTTCGACTTTTTGACACACACAAACACTCCTGTCCAGATGCATATGCATCTGTCCTTCCAACCTAGCAGTTCGAAAGCACGTCAAAGTGCAAATAGATAAATAGGTACCGCTCTGGCGGGAAGGTAAACGGCATTTCCATGTGCTGCTCTGGTTTCGCCAGAAGCGGCTTTACCTTTTTTATATACCCAGCAAATGCACATTGTAGCAAAAGCTGGTTGAGGGCGAACAAGGCCTACCTGAAGGTCATCTGGAAGACCTGCCCTTGGTTGACATGCTGGGTCCTGTTGTTGTAGCCATGCAGCATCTCTCCAAAGAGGGTATCATTGAACTTCACATCTGGCTTAAGGCACTTGGGGCCCTCACAGATGTCTGACAGCATGAGACATGATTTGCCATCTGGTGCCAGCCTGTATTCCTCAACACAGCTGAGAACCAAACACAAAAAGATACATCAGATATGCACAAACAGCAAACAACAAAAGTCAGTTCCAGATAAAATCTATCACGTTGTTTATTTTTTGGTGGGTGAGGGAGGCAGGAGTAGGTTAAATGGGCCAGCACAGTGGTGCAGCATAAATATTAAATCTGATGCACCAAAGTGAGGCACCGAAATAAGGAACAGCACAAGGGACCCTGTGTGTCGAAGAGATTAAAAATGAGAGGAAAGTATATACCAAAGGCTTGGCTAAAACCAGGACCAGCTTGAAGATTGTGGGGAGGGTTTGTCAGCAAAATGCACTTTAGTGGGTCCCTCTTATTTTGGTTCACTTATTTAGAAGACAAAGACAGTGGCAATGCTCAGATGAGAATCAGAGAAGTGGGCGCTGCCATTTTAATTTTCCCTGGGACAACACTATACTAGGGCAATTTGGAGTTGAGTAGAGCACCGTGGGAGGATGCAGAGAATGTAAAGCTGCCCCCCTGACAGGCATCAGTGGTGGCCCCTGTCAGCACGCTGGAGCTGTAGCAGCTTCCTGAGGGTGCAATAGGCTTACATGAAGTCTGCTTTAACAATATGGACCAGACAGATATTTTACAGTTGCGTAGTGGAAATCATATGAAAATCCCTGAGTAAGTTAAGTGCACCACATAGCATGTTACAGAATGAGTAGAAAAACCTCACATGTAAAAGTTAGCCAGAGAAAACCAAACCAAACATTACAGGAATAAAAACCAGTCACTGAATACCAGTAACAAAGACAGCAAGAGTTGCTGTAGCAAAGAGACTGAACTATGAATCATAAAGTTCCTGGTTTGAATCTGCCATGAAATCACAAGGTGGCCTTAGGCAAGCCACACTTCATAGCCTCCGTTGCCCCATCTTTAATATGAGAAATTATACAATACTGATTTATTTTACAGGGCTGTTCTAAGTACTACAACTAGACAATGCAACTGAAGTACTTCAAACAGTGTTTAATGGGTTAACACTGATGTTAAATATTCCTACTATGAAGAAAACAAAAATCTGCACAAATTTTTGCATTATAATGTTTTGGGGAAAATAAACAAAATTGATATTAGATATATGCCTATAAATGTTTCTTGGACGTGAATTCCCAACTATGATTTAAGGCTTTCCTCATGTGTTCCTAAGAATAATTTCAAAAGCACTTTTGCAGAAGAAACAATTCCTCTGAAGGGGGGGGGGGACCGACCTCAGTGCTGTTGAAGAAATGTCAGCTTGCAGAAACTGCTCCTGGGATTGCTAAGAGTACACCTGTCCTTCATATACCACCATGTGGTGGGGTACGGGGTTGATTACAGAGCAAATGAGCTGTCTAGTCTCGGTTCAGCAACATGGGGGAAAACTAGCACCTCCAATGCTCTTTGTGGGGTGCTCCTTGTGAGGTGGTAAGAACTGCATTTGGAAAACCCTGTTCTGGAGCCTAACCAAACCCTCTGGTGTTATGTGCTTATTTCACAATGTGTTCCTTAACAGAAAAACAGCAAGCAACCAGTCAGCCTTCAGGTATTATTGGACTCTAACTCCCATCAACCCTAGCCAGCATGGCAATGATCAGTGGGGATGGGAGCTGTAGCCCAGCAATATCTGAAGGGCAAATAGTTTGCCACACTTGTTATAGCAGAACCCTCACCAAAGCGATAGCGGGGAGGAAAGGCTTAGCCCAATCTGCCTCATCCCTTGAATCAAACATTTCTCCTTATATTTTGGCATTCTCTTCTCTAACCCCACTTCCAAATTATTAGGGCTACTATGTCTCAACTGAAGAAATATGAGTCAGCTGTTCGAGTAGTTAATTGATTTAAACTGCATTCTTCTTTTCATAAGGGGACACAAGTTCTAGAGTGGTGGAATATTGAAAGTGTGCCGATTCTTCTGCTCCCATGCCAATCCACACAGAATCAGAACAGTCTACAATCTTTTCATTGCTGGATTTGAAAGCAAAACTTTGATGGGCTGGCTGCTTCACTGGAGCTATCAGCCTTCCCACAGGATGCACATTCCTCTTTACTTTTCTGTGCCGAGAAATAAAGCAATAGACACATGCACGAAAAAGCTAGTTGATGAACTCAAAGCCCCAGGGAGCCATGAAGGGCTGGGACACAGCAAAATCTCAGCTGCCTGAGCACCTGGATGTGTCAGGAATTGACAGATGTTCCTTGGAGTTACATTTCGGAATGTGCTTCTCCACAGCACAAATCCACACCTAACATTCCTTTGAAGGTCAAAGTGGTATTGAGGCAGCAACAGCTGCTGCCACAAGCCAAAGAAACAAAATCTGTGGGGAATTTGGCACTGGAGGGAAAGAGAGATGCAGTGATCACCCCATGTCCCTCTGCTCTGGGGAATGTGGCCAGCTGAAATCCACCAACCCAAAGCTGAGAGAAACCCCCTCCTCTGGATGCTCCTTGCATCCTTTATCTCAGATGCAAGGCAAGGTGTCTAAGTCCAAAGCCCACAGCAAAGCTAGGGGACAAGCTACATCTTTAAAAACAAACCAACTCTGACAGCTGTGCTGACCCCTCTTCCACCAACATGACTTCACAGCAACAATGCATAAAAGGGCTGGGGTGTGCAAAAGTGACAGGCTCCAGATGGAACAAGGCAGCATGACACTGAGAATTTGTGGGTGGTGATAGTGGCCATGTTAACAGTCACTTCCAGTCCTCCCTTGAAAGTGACATATCCAAAGTTCATCAGACAATAGCAGTAGCAGCTTCCAGAAGTGGTGCATTTTCCCATAAGGTGTCCATCTACCAACTACCTTACTTTGTCTGCTGAATACACAGTGTTTTGAGTTGGCTTGAGCTTCCATATTACATTTGCTTAGCCAGGCAGGAATGTTCAAAAAGCAAGCATACAGAAGGCTTTGAGACTGCAGTCCATTGAATTTGTATCCACCAACACCTCTTGCCCATGGGACTCACCCGCAGAACATGTGGATGGTGCTGGACATGGGTTCTGATGGGAGAGGGAGAGTCTGCTGAAGACACAGTTGCTCACAGCCACCATTGAAGCCATCTGAGCAGTCAATTCCCTTGGAGTAGTCGTAGCAACCAGTACCATCCTTCATAGGCCTCAAATCCTCAGGGCACTGCATTGAGAAAGGAAGGATACAGTTAAGGAAGAGGGGAGCATTACTCTCTCCAAGTTGGACACCTTTATACCACTGAGATGCCTACTATTGTAGGAAAGGTGTATAACACAAGGTGTTTGTATTACGCCTTCAGAAGGCAAGGGAAGTTAGGTCCCCAAATGATGCTATCACTTCCAGGAACAGCAATACTTTACAGCTGGTGCTTAGGTCTGTGCGAAGCATCATCCATCAATAGCACTCATGCTTTAAAAGCCTGCACAAACTAGAAGAACAACAGTCACTTGTGCAAGAGGGCTGCTACTACCAGGAGATGTACTCTGAAGGGAAGAGGTTAAGATGAAAAAGTGTTGTCAGTGGGTAACTCACCTGTGCATTAGAACCCAATATGAGTTCTAACGTAATGCTTACAGATTGTCATTATTCCACAGCAGAATTCAATCACGTACCGGCAAATTCAGGTTGTACAGTTACACCTTGTACAACAAGCTCACTTCCCCCAAAATAGCTAACATTTTTGCAGCAAGGACAGTGATGAGAAAATGCACTGGAAAGCGTGAGATAACACTATCTTCATGCAACATTGTCCAACCACCTCAGAAAGAAATCAGGTTTAATGCTCACTAAAATGCCAACACTAACTTCCCTGCAAACAAATCAGGGTGAATGCTCAATAAATAGATTGTCTGGAATGGATTCTAAGCACGGAAATGAGTTTGAACACCTCTTCTCTCCCAGATTTATTTTCTACCTGAGTTTCTACTATTAATTGCACACACCTATTTAAGAAAGACTTCCTGTTGGGGGTCAATGTGAAGGTCATATTGAAAGGAGAAGGTGCAACTCAGCAGTGACTGCTCTCATGGAGGAAGGAAAACCCCTGAAAACAATAGAATTGGGCTATACCTGGGTTAGTATCCTTTAGGATGGGGATTGAGAACCTGTGGTCCTCCCAATGTTGCTGAATTCCCAACTCCCATCACCATCCCGGACTATTGGCCAGGCTGACTGGGGCTGATGTGAGTTGGAATACAACAGCATCTGCTGGATAAGATACAAAGACTTACTGGAAAATAAAACCCCAAGGTGGTTGTCACCAATGGAAGCGAAGGCTCAGAAAAAGCTCAATATGGAGGCCAAATGGCCGAAATATTGGGAAATACTGGAACAAGAAGGAAAGAAATTGAAATTGCAGAGTTTTGAGAAATTAAAAGATAAAGTGCGAGACTGGCTTCATTATTATCAAATAAGAGAGGCCTATAATTTGGACAAAAAAATTGGCTTCCAGGTGGAAAAATCAAAATTGGAAACAGAACTGTTAGATCCCAAAACTAAGATACTTTCAAGAATGTATAACTTGCTGTTGAAATGGAATACGCAGGATGAAACGGTTAAATCTGCAGTGATTAAATGGGCACAAGATATTGGTCATAACATTATGTTTGCTGACTGGGAACAGTTGTGGACCACCGGTATGAAATTTACGGCATGTAATGCCTTAAGAGAGAATATTATGAAAATGATATACAGGTGGTACATGACACCAGTCAAGCTTGCAAAAATATATCATTTGCCTGATAATAAATGTTGGAAATGTAAAAAAATGAAGGTACATTCTTTCACCTTTGGTGGACGTGCCCAAAGATTAAGGCTTTCTGGGAGATGATCTATAATGAAATGAAAAAAGGTATTTAAATATACCTTCCTGAAGAAACCAGAGGCCTTTCTCCTGGGCATAGTCGGCCAATTGGTGCCAAAGAAGGATAGAACTTTCTTCATGTATGCAACAACAGCAGCAAGAATACTCATTGCAAAGTATTGGAAGACACAAGATTTACCCACCCTGGAAGAGTGGCAGATGAAGGTGATGGACTATATGGAATTAGCGGAAATGACTGGCAGAATCCGAGACCTGGGAGAAGAGTTGGTGGAAGAAGATTGGAAGAAATTTAAAGACTATCTTCAGAAACACTGTAAAATTAATGAATGTTAAAAATGATGTTGGATTGAAAATAAGAGGCACTAGCAACAAAGTTAATGAGAATATGCAAAAATGAGTTGATAATGGATGAAAATATAGAGCTATAATATGTTAAGATATAGAGTTAAGATAAACGAAAGAGGGTAAGGATTTGCTAATTTGATTATTTAAATGGGAATACAAAAAGGGGAGGTGTGAGGAAGTCAAGGAAACAAGCTAATGAGTTTAAAGTTACAAAAAATGGGTTTGTTTTTAACTCTTTTGTATCTGTTTTTGTACTTTGTATTTTTCTTTTTTATGTATTTTTGTATGTTTTTTTGTATTTTGTAAATTTATGTTTTTGTAAAATTTCAATAAATATTTTATATTAAAAAAAAAGGAATACAACAGCATCTGGAGGACCACATGTTCCCCAACCTTACTCCAAGGGCTCAGCTAGATTGCTAAAGAAAAAGCTATTTACAGTGGTACCTCGGGTTAAGTACTTAATTCATTCCGGAGGTCTGTTCCTGAAACTGTTCTTAACCTGAAGCTCCACTTTAGCTAATGTGGCCTCCAGCTGCCACCACGCCGCCAGAGCACAATTTCTGTTCTCATCCTGAAGCAAAGTTCTTAACCCGAGGTACTATTTCTGGGTTAGCAGAGTCTGTAACCTGAAGCGTCTGCAACATAAAGCATAAGTAACCCGAGGTACCACTGTATATGTGTTGTATATGCGATAAACGGACGCGGGTGGCGCTGTGGGTTAAACCACAGAGCCTAGGACTTGCCAATCAGAAGGTCGGCGGTTCGAATCCCCATGACGGGGTGAGCTCCCATTGCTCGGTCCCTGCTCCTGCCAACCTAGCAGTTCGAAAGCACGCCAAAGTGCAAGTAGATAAATAGGTACCACTCCAGCGGGAAGGTAAATGGCATTTCCGTGCGCTGCTCTGGTTTGCCAGAAGCGGCTTAGTCATGCTGGCCACATGACCTGGAAGCTGTACGCCGGCTCCCTCGGCCAATAAAGCGAGAAGAGCGCCACAACCCCAGAGTTGGTCACGACTGGACCTAATGGTCAGGGGTCCCTTTACCTTTATGCGAGAAACATTGTGCCAGCAGATGGAGCTATGGAGTCCAGTTTTCCCTGCTGGATTTCCCTGTTTAAATTTACAATACGTTTAACAGTTCAGGAATGGCTAAACTTGGCCCTCCAGCTGCTTTGGGACTACAATTCCCATCATCCCTGACCACTGGTCCTGTTAGCTAGAGATGATGAGAGTTGTAGTCCCAAAACAGCTGGAGTTTGGCCATGCCTGGTTTAACTGAAAGCTTCTTTGATGTGTCTAGATCCAGCCTATGAGGCATCCTCCTCTCTCAGGTGGAGAGAGGCATTCTTCCATTTCTTGCAACAGGATCTGGAGGGCCACACATCCCGCATTCCTGCTCTAGAGTATTTCTGTTGAAAATAGCAAGCAGTAGGCAAGTGTGTGTGCCCGCACACACATGCGCATGCACACACACACACACACACACACACACACACACATTAATTCAGCTGGGTACCTGGTCTCTCGTCTATTATTAGAGGTTCTAAACTACTCTATCATCGTGCTGAAAATGTGACCCACATTTTAAATTTCTGTTTTGCAGCAAGCTCTGCCTGTCCCAAATAATTAAAGCAGACAACCACCCAGCAGCACCAATCCATAGACATCCTTATTAAGCAACACTCCTATTCCACTTGAATCTTCTATCAACTGAGAGAGAAATAATAATAAGTTAAAAGCAGAAAGCTGACCAGTTATCTGGAGAGCAAGAGAAAGATAATAAATGTAGCCTAATAGCAGTTCCAAATTAAGGATGCATTACAGAATTCCTGAAGATGGGGTAAACAACAGCCAGTCTAGAGATGCATGATGGTTGGCTATAAACTGCCTGTCAAGTGAAGGAAAAGTCATAAAACTGCTACATTTTCTGTGTTGCTTTTTTCAAGGAAGAAAATAAAGGAAAACAAATTGGGAAGGGCTGCAGTTCATTGACGGAGCATCCATCTTGCAGGTCTAATCCCTGGCATCTTCAGGCAGAGCTGGGTAAGAGTTCCTGCCTGAAACCCTAAGCCTCTGCCAGTCTGTGTACTGATACTGAGCTAGATGGATCAAAGGTTTGACTGAGTTTGACAAGAGTTTCCTATGTTCCTAAAAATACTTCTCTGTGACCACAACCCCCTATATCAGGCATGTCCAACAGGTAGATCGTGATCTACCGGTAGATCACTGGACATCTGTGGTCCCCCCAAAGAAGCTCAACAAGTTTGCTCCCCTAAAAAAAGCTCAACAACTTTGTCCTGAACCCCCCAAAATGGGGTAGATCACTGCCAGTTTTTAACTCTGCAAGTAGATTGCAGTCTCTTGGGAGTTGGCTACCCCTGCCCTATATGAAGGGAACCTTGAGCCCAGAGGCCAAATGCAGCCCTCCAGGCCTTTCCACCTGGCCCTCAGAACTCTCCTCATGACACGCCCCCTCTCTCTACAAGCAACACCCTGCATTGATTCTGCATGGTGCCCCCCAAGTATTTTTGCCTAGCTAGAATGTGTCCCTGAACTCCGATAATACTGCTTGAGTGCCTGGATGCAGGTCAGAGAGAGGTGTGCAACTGCATGTTGAAACTGTCCTATTATACAAATGTTAAAATTATGTTTGTTGCTCCACTCATTTTTGCCTCTGGCTTCACCTGCCACTGGCCTGTGGCCTGTGGCAGGATGCCCAGAAGGGAATGTAGCCCCTCAGGCTGAAAAAAGGTTCCCCACCAGTAACATTTGGGGGGGGGGAGACACAGAAGATCCCATCTCTAGTCTGCTGCCTGGACAACTTCTTCTTTGGATGCCCATTGGTGCTGCTGCTAAAGGACTGACTGCCATGTTTTAGAAGCCCCAAACCTAAGGATCTCCAGCCCATTGGTCCATCTGCCCCTCACTTGCTTCCCCTGGCTGAAAGGAACTTTCCAAGGTCCCAGGCATGTACCCTTCTTGCTAAAAAAGAAATTAACATTTATTTGGTACATTTACATCCCACCTTTTTCTCTGTTGAAGGTGGTATATGTGGCTTTCCCACTCCTCAACTTATCCTCACCAGAACCCTGTGAGGCAGGCTAGGCTCAGAGGCAGTGACTGGTCCAAGGCCACCCTGTGAGCTTCATGACCAAACAGGGATTTGAACCCTGGACTCCCAGGTCCTAGTCTGACACTCTAAACCACATTGGCTCGCCACTCTCACTACCTTAGCTATGATCCATCTTCCCCAGTGTTGTCTACTGAATGGCAGGTGACCTCTAGTCCAGGAGAGGGGAGCCTGCGGCTCTCCAGATGTTGCTGGCCTCCAACTCCCATCAGTCATAGCCAGTGCAGCTAGTGGTCAGGGGTGGTGATGGGAGTTATAGTCTGACATCTGAAAGGTGAAAGTGTATGTATATGTGTAAAGACATCTTTTTATCAAGTACAGTGGTAACTCGGGTTACAAACGATTCGGGTTACAAACACTTTGGGTTACAAACTCCCCGAACCCAGAAGTAGTACCTCGGGTTCAGAACTTTGTCCCAGAATGAGAACGAAAATTATGTGGCGGCAGCGCAGCAGCAGCGGGAGGCCCCATTAGCGAAAGCGCGCCTCAGGTTAAGAACGGTTTTGGGTTAAGAATGGACCTCTGGAACGAATTAAGTTCGTAACCCGAGTTACCACTGTAAAGATGTTTTAAATCAATGAGTATTATTATGTTTTTAGCCCTTATTTATTTGTTTATATTAAACAGCAATAGCAGACATTATGCACAAAAGGGAAAACGGACAGTATTTATAATTTGAGTAATTGATTTAAAAATTACAGAACAAGTCTGAGTGTATTTTATTGGGAACAGTTAATAAAGCAACCAAAATTTAGAAATGCAACACAAGCCAGCAGTTTGCTTCCCTGCCTTTCAAAAGCACCTGCTTCTGACAATTTCTTAATCTTCCTTTCCTGAATGTATTGAATAAAACATGAACTACACTAGGCTTATCAATGATGTTACATTCTACAAGTGAGCTGAGACACCACCAGTTTGTGCCTGTGTGTAAGAGAGAATTAATATCATGCATATTGAAAAGCATCTTAGCTGAGAGTCCTGGAAGACCTGCTTCCTGCCTTGCTGGCCATTTTCCACCTGGCCTAGAAGGGAGGGGCCCTGACTGACTCCAGCTGCAAGAGCTGAGGCTGTTGAACAAACTATTGGGCTGGGGTATTGTTTAGGGGGGTTGGGGGGGGGCTTGTTGCGGTTATTATTTTTTGAATCTTTGTTTTGGATCTTATAATGATTTATGTGGAAATTGTTCAATTTGGTTTTGCACCTTTTTGATGTTTCGTTTATTGCTTATGACTACTTTTAAGGTTTGTATTATGTATTTCTTTTTCAAGTTGTAGGACACCTTGAGCATGGTTTTAGCTATGGAAAGGCAACATACAAATAAAATGATGTGCCTGTGTCTGTCTGTATTCATATTGGAGTGTGTGTGTGTGCATGTGCGCGCACATTCAGATATGAAGCTTATTGAATAGTTACGGGCATCTTGCAGTCTCTCATCCTCAACAGGGAAGAACCATCTTCCTCAGTTTCAGGCTCTTTTGTTTCAGGAAGGTTTCAGGAAGACCCAGCTGCTCCACCTTAGCTTGCGTTGAAGGGTTGTTATGAGGAGCAGTGAGACTCCTGAAAAGCTTGATAGATGGGACAAACAGTATGTGTACTGGATGAGGGCCAGTTCTGAGGGAAGAGGGCCTGTTCTTCTGACTTGATTAATGGAAATATGAGTTTGCACAGATCAGTTTGTCTTATACTCCCCTGCCACTGACCCCTTCACTGGACATCTACATCTCCCCTCTGAATTCTGAGAGACAGAGAGAGAGAGAGCACAAGAGTTGGGTGGTGGAAAAACTCCTGGCAGCAATTCAGGGCCCGCAGTAATATATTTATTGGTTAAATAAACCTGTATCATCATGATTAATTTAATATCTGCAAACTATTTCATACTTCTAAATGCTCGTTCTTTTAATTGCAAGCTGTTAATCATCTCAACTCTAGGGACCACATGCGCCAAGAAGCTTCGGGGATTCTGCCAAACAGCAGGGGCCTGTGAAGTAGGTTGAACAATTCAGCAGAAGACATCCTATAACTGTGCACAGGCTGGGAGAGACTGGGACAGACTGTCAGGTGCTCCCTTCCTATGTGACACAACCAATCAGCAGCTCTTCCAAGAAAGCTGGGAAGCACCACAGAATCTTCACTTGCACCACGTTGCACTATTTGTGCCCACTCCTCCACTAACTTACCACTATTAGGCTCTTCCTTAAACTGAGGAGCTAGATCTTGGCTTTGTTTCCTTTGTCTTCATGAGGCAATTCACAAGCAGGCGGCGCAACCAAATGCTGCAGTGTAGTTTTTGTGGCTACTTGGCATGTCCAGCCCTCACTGGACCACTGCTGTTTTTGTCTGTTCCCTCCCACCTGCCTCCTACACTGCTGCCTTTTGTACTTCTGCAAACCAGGGTTCCCTGACACAAGCTGGTTATCCCCTCATTTCTCAGTGGCCATGCATGGGCTGCAAACTCAGTGGCAACTCAGTTAGAACATGCAGTCTGTATTTAATGGACCTTTAATTACTCAACAGACATTCCCATGGTTTGTAAAAAGTTTCTTGGTGACTTTTTGGCCTTCATCCTGAACAATCTGGACCAAGAAAAAGAAGGGGGGGAGAGCATACTTGGTTGAATTATATTCTAGCTCTGGCATCAATTACATTTTCTGAGGGAGCATTTAATGCCCAGCATTGACTGTTCCCACATACCTGCTCTTCTGTGGGTGCAAAGCAAATGATACTCATGCCTATTTCCTGAGATTGCCTGAAGAACCCTATCAGTTATAGCTCACATTGATCAGTCTGCCTTGAGCAGTAGAGAGGCAATAATTACTGTGAGTTTTAATCAATCCTGCAGCAATTCAGCTGCAGTTCAATTTGTGATCTGCCTCTCTGGTGACATGAGTCTGGGGGAGGGCTAGAAATTATTAGAAAATCAATAGCCACCTCAGCCAATAATTCTTTCTGGATAATCGTGGATGATGCGTCCTTAGTCAATACATCCCTGCAGGAGCTTTCTCCTGGCTGGCTGGCGTGTTGTATGGAGAACAAAGTTTTGTGTGCATTATTTATTCAGACTATAACACGGCTGAGAAGAAGAAAAACTAGGCAGGAGTCTGAACAAATGCTTCACGTAAGACAAATCATTCACTGATCCCTACGAAAGATAAGAAAAACAGTCAAGTCAAACTGCTCCATACATACTGAGGAAACTGATGCCATGGGCAAACCGCGGCTTGGTTGTCAGGAATATGCTACAGCAGGGGTGGGGGACTGAATGCGGCCCTTTAGGCCTCCCTATTAGGATCCTGGAACCTTCCCCTCACTGGCCATGCCATGCATAAAATGTGCCCTTGAACTCTGATAATATCCCTAGACTTCCTCGGTGGAGGATACAGAAGGGTGTGTGCATGTCAGGAACTGGCTGGATGAAGAGGAGTGGTGGCAGGCACCAGCTGAGGAACCCCCAAGGAAAACCCTAGAGAAGGAAGGCATAGAGTCAGGGGATTGGTGGTGGGACACAGAAGAGAGGTCAGAGGAAGAAGATTGGGGGGGGGGAGTCAGATGCAGATGGGGCGACAGAGTTTAGGGAGCAAGGACAGCCGGTGGCAGGGACCAGTTCATACTCCAAGGCTGAAGCAGAGAGGAAGTGTCAATGGACTGCTGAAGAATCCTGGGAGTCTCCCTCTCCAGCTGTGACAAGTTCTCCTCCCTCAGGTCTTCAAAAACATGCAAGATTATGAGGAGAGAAGAACAGCAGCTATAGGTGACCAGACATAGTTTGAGACTGCTTGGGCAACATCTGGGAGCAGAGACTTAGAGGAAGGGGAAACCCTCAGCCCTGGCAACTGTTCTATAGGGGCAAGACCTGCTAGGAAGTATTCCTAAATTGTATGCCTTTTCCTTGACTACAGAGTTAACTTCACTGACAAACTATGCTTCCTGTGTTCTGACCAGTGTCCAGCCCTGACAGTGTAGCTGGAACTAGATGAATGCTTTTGAGGCTGATCTAGCAGAGCTCTGCTTAAATTCTTAGGTTACTCATGTTCATTTGTAAAAATCCTTTGGCAAACTGAGTGAGACTGGAGAAATAAGAAGAGTCTGCTGTGTCCAGCCAATGGCCTATCTAGTCCAGCATCCTATTCTCACAGTGGCTACCCAGATGCCTATGAGAAGCCTGGAAGCAGAACCTGAACACAACAGTACTTTGCCTATCTGCACTTCCCAGCAACTAGTATTCACAGACAAAGGAAAACTCTGACCTTGGCTGCCTTGAGGGACATCTTTGAGAGAAGAAAAGTCTAAGGAGTTAACCCTACACAAATCCAGAATGGAGTCCCTAAGATGGTGGGATGTACGCCTCCTTCTAGCAACTCCTACAGCCGAGCTTTCCTTTGGACCACAGTGAGGCTGTGGGGTGGGGTCTTGTCTCCTGGGCAGCCCAGGACCTTCATACACACTGCCCAAGCTTGCACCCTGGAGAGGTCACTTTGGTGCGGCTTAACACAGTAGTTTGACTCCCCTCCCCTCCTCGGAGGCACACTCCATTGTCTCTCGAGACAACAGACAGATGCCAACAACAATGCCTCTGGCAGTGGAGACAGAGCATAGCCAGCATGGCTAGTAGCCATTGATAGCCTTGTCTTCCATGTATCTAGTCTAATCCTCATTTAAAGTCACCTTAGTTGAGGGGCCATCACTGTTACCTGTGGGAGAAAGTTCCATAGGTAACTACGCACTGCATGAAGAAGTACTTTCCAGTTTCACTGGATGTCCATGAGTACTAGTGTTGAGAGAGAGGGGGGGAGGGAAACTTTCCTCTATCCACTTCCTGCATGGAATGCATAATTAAAACAAAACCCAAAAAACTTCTACCACGTCACCTCTTACTTGCCTTTTCTCAAAACCCAAAAGTCCCAAATGATGAAACAGAGAATGGATAAGGCTCAAGGGCACACAATCAATCTCCAATGTACAAATACTTTCCACCTCAAGCACATTCTCAGAGCTTTGAAGGTATTCTTTCCTCCTGATCAAAGAACTGAATTGTACCCACGTAATAGTGAAACAACTGGCAAATGAGTTGGAGTGCTCAGAATGCTCACTCAGAATGTTTACCTGCTATTTATTTATTTATTTATTGACATTGGAGCAGGGGTAGTGGCGGTGGTTAAGCTTGATCTTTCATCACTGCCTTGCCATCAGTACAAAAAAAAGAGAAAAGGATGGAGAAAAGAGGTATGGTTATGCTTTTGTCCTCACAGTCAGCAAAAAAATCCTATAAATGCACACAAGTACAGATGTGCTGAGTAAGAGGTTGCCATTTCTAACTTGTCCACTTTTCTTGCAGCAGAGCAGCCATTACAAAGGATGCTCTTCAAGGTCACAAGTGGGAAGAGAATCCTAGAGTTCCCAAAGCTACACATGCCATCTTGAACAAGCAGCTTGCACGTGACTGGGGAAACATTCAAACGATCCAGTTACATAGGCAGAGTAGTGGTAGTGGTGACTGCGTGGGTCTTCCCCACAAAACTGTCAGCCTGCTGGAAGGGCAGATGGTGCTGATTCTGTAAGAAAAACCCACACAATCAGGTCCCACTTGTGTGGTCAAATCATCCACATATTCCTATGTTTGATCCCAAAGAAGCCCAGGTAGAGTTGTTCTAAAATGCCTGTGAAACCCTGGTGGGTTGCAATCAGCCAGTGCAGACAACAATCAGTATAGGGGGTAGGCCCAATAAGCTTACTTGGAGTAGGCAGCTTACCTTATTCTGTCAGCAGCAAAAGTGGTTCTCATGTGATTGGGAGAACATGTGAAGGGACAGTTGGTTTTGGCCGATTGAAAAAAACAAAGGCACCATAGTGCAAAATTCCCTCCTGTAATGTTGCCTTTCTGTCTCCTATCTGATAGCCAGGAATATGGTGGTTATTCCAAATGATGCCATTGCCATGGTAAATGAACTGAAAGTATTTAGGACTTGGAAAGCAAGATTAAATGAGTCCAAGATGTGAAATACATTGGGCCATTTGCTCCAGAAAACAAACATCCGATCTATTGCCTGTTTATTTCCACTACTTTCAGGAGATACAAAGCTCATTAACAACAAAGGCTGATGATACAGGCTCTACTTTCAAAGATCAGAAATGCCTCATTACTGACACTCTTTCCCAACATGGAAAGGAAAATAAGTGAGCTTAATTGCCTAAAAGGTTTCACTTTTTTATTATTATTAAGCTCAGCTCCTTTCTTCATTATTACACTTGAAAAAGAGTGTTTCCGTGGAGCGTAAATTGCTGCCTTTTCAAATATTCTATCACATCCTCTAAATATTACAAACCATTTTGTTGGCAATGCTAATAAATGTGCTGGGGAGATGCTCCTGGCACTTACTTCAAAAACGCCTGATAGTAAAGAAAGAAGGGAGGGGGGGATTGAAGCAGCAACAAGAAAAGCTTTAGGGACAGAAGTTATAGTAGAAAAATAAATAAGAATAGGGGGTGTTAAGTGGCCTTGAATTAAAAAGAATAAAGCATGGGCCTAGATCCAGCATTGTCTGTCTAATAGCACAATGACTCCTACAGAAGAGGAATCCAATGTGGCAGTTGCACAAGCAGAAACTTGTGCCACACATTCCACAACGAAGTTATTGTTTTGTGCATTTTCTGGTGAACAACATTCCACTGGTGCAAAAAATAATAATTCACCAGTGCAATAAATACAGACTTTAGTTTACTGCTGCATTAGAGAAATATCAACAGCCTGCTGAGGGATGCTGGGAACTAGGCAAAATTCCCCCTTTAGTACCTTGTTAGCACCATTTGATATAAAAGGAAAACAGCTGCTGCTACTACTATGGATCAGCTTCACTGCATATCAAACAACCTCCTTATCAAATTACCAGCATCCTTAAAAAAAAAACAAAAAAAAAAACAGGAGCCAGCAAGGTGCCAGCTTTGGGGGTTTAGGCAGCTGACAATGTAATAATAATAACAATTTTTTATTTATACCCCGCCCTCCCCAGCCAAGGTCAGGCTCAGAGCGGCTTACAAGCAATAATAAAAACAAGATGAATGATTACAACTTAAAAACAAAAATAAAATACAACATTAAAATAATGGAACATTAAAATATTAAAATGTAGCCTCATCGCAGGAGGAGAAGGAAAAGAAAAAAGAAAGAGAGGGAGGGAGGGAATCAAATTGGCTCCAAGCCAAAGGCCAGGCAGAACAACTCTGTCTTACAGGCACTGTGGAAAGAAATCAGATCCTGCAGGGCCCTGGTCTCATGAGGCAGGGCGTTCCACCAGGCTGGAGCCAGAGTTGAAAGGGCCCTGGCTCTGGTTGAGGCCAATCTAACTTCCTTAGGGCCTGGGACCACTAGAGTGTTGTTATTTATGGACCTTGAGGCTCTCCGTGGGGCATACCAGGAGAGGCGGTCCCGTAGGTATGAGGGTCCTAGGCCGTGAAGGGCTTTAAAGGTCAAAAGCAGCACCTTAAATCTGACCCTGTACTCCACTGGGAGCCAGTGCAGCTTGAAAAGCACTGGGTGAATATGCTCCCATGGCAGAGACCACGTGAGGAGCCTCGCTGCAGCATTCTGTACCCGCTGGAGTTTCTGGGACAGCTTCAAGGGCAGCCCCGTGTAGAGCGAATTACAGTAGTCAAGCCTGGAGATGACCGTCGCATGGATCACTGTGGCCAGGTCGGGGCGGGAAAGGTAAGGGACCAACTGCTTGATGCGGCGAAGGTGGAAAAATGTCGCCTTGGCTGTTGCTGTAACTTGCGCCTCCATGGAAAGGGAGGCGTCAAGGATTACACCCAAACTCTTAACGGAAGGCAATGGCACTAATTGGGCCCCCGCAAGAGAAGGGAGTTGGTCCCTCATCCCCATGCCATCCCAACCTAGCCATAGGACCTCTGTCCTCGAAGGATTTAGTTTCAATCGGCTCCCACGAAACCATCCAGCCACAGCTTCCAAGCATCTGGTCAGTGTGTTCGGGGCCGAGTCGGTGTGGCCATCCATCAGCAGATAGAGCTGAGTGTCATCAGCATATTGGTGACAGCCCAGCCCAAAGCTCCAGATAATCTGGGCAAGGGGGCGCATAAAGATGTTAAAAAGCATCAGGGAGAGAATTGCGCCCTGCGGCACTCCACACACCAAGGAGTGGCGCGACGACATTTCCCTCCCTAGTGCCACCCTCTGTCCCCGACCAGAGATAAAAGAGCACAGCCAGTTACGGGCTATGCCCTGTATCCCCACGTCTGCGAGGCGGTGGTCCAGAAGATCATGATCGACCATGTCAAAGGCTGCTGACAAATCTAAAAGGATCAGCAGTCCTGACCCGCCTCGATCCAGTTGTCTACGGAGATCATCTGTTAGGGCAACCAGAGCCGTCTCCATCCCAAAACCAGGACAGAAACTGGACTGAAATGGATCTAATGCCGATGTTTCCTCCAGAAACCTACCAAGCTGTTCAGCAACCGCTCTCTCAATTACCTTACCCAGGTAAGGAGATGTAGGAGATTAAACCAGCCATGGAGTATTTGAGGGCTGCCTTGGTGCAGCTGGCTCCATTTACCCTCTGCACCCTGCCAAGTAAACACTCAGAGAGGGTGCAGGAGAAGAATGCAACAGGCATGTGCCCTTTGATCCCAGCCTCACCTTTGCGAAACTATGGTCCTTCTCATGCTGCCCTCCCCAAGCTGCTTTGTGAGGCTGGGATCTGATAAGATCCCAGACAAAACTGTGCAGGGCTGGCTCAGGGAGGGTGGCATGAGTGGCCAAAATGCCCCACCCAAAATGTGCTGGGGGAAATCGCCCTGGCTGCACCCCGCCCCCGCCCATGCTACACCCCTGGATGAAACAAGCCTTGCTGCATGATTGGGGCCAAAATTGGATGGCATGCTGAGTGAGGCTTAACACAGAAACAGAATAACAGAATTGTAGAGTTGGAAGGGATGCCAAGGATCATGTAGTCCTACCTGAGCCCGGCCTTGGCTGGGGAGGGCGGGGTATAAATAAAAATTATTATTATTATTATTATTATTATTATTATTATTATTATTATTATTATTATTACCTGCTGCAGCACAGGAATCTCAGCTAAACTATCCATGACAGGTGGCCATCCAGCAGCTGCTTAAAAGCTTCCAAGGAAGGAAAGTCCACAACTTCATGAGGGAGACTGATGAGCATCCCCTCAATTCCTTTACCCAAGTCGTTTATAAAGATGTTGAACAACAATGGGCCCATGACAGAACCTTGAGGCACCCCTCGTCATTTTTTCACAGGATGACAAGGAACCATTATGAGTACTCTTTGGGTTCGGTCCATCAACCAGTGACAAATCCACCTAACAATTACCTCGTTCAACCCACATTTTACCAGCTTCCTCAACAGAATATCATGGAGGACTTCCTCAAAGCCTAATTGAAATCATGATGCACTACATCCACAGCATTCCCCTGATCCACCAAGCTCATAACTCTGTCTAAAAAAGAAATGAGATCCATTTGCATGACTTGCTTTTCAGAAACCCATGCTGAGTCTTAGTAATCACAGCATTCTTTTCTAAATGTTCACAGACTTACTGTTGAATTATCTGTTCTAGGACCTTTCCTGTTATCAATGTCAAGCCCACCAGTCGCTAGTTACCTGAGACTACTTTCTCCCCCCCCCTTTTGAAGATGGGGGCAATATTTGCCCATCTCCAGTCTGCAGGACCTTACCTGTTCTCCAAGAATTCTCAAAGATTATAGACAAAGGCTCTGAAATTACATCTGCAAGCTCCTTTTGTACCCTCATATGCAGCTCATCAGGCCCTGGAGATATGAATTCATTTAAATACTCCCTTCTCCCTGAGTATTTCTGATCATGCCCAGAGTGTGTGTCTGACTACACTCAGCTTTCCCTTGCCTCTGTTTCATGAAACCCAAAGGGACATGATCACTTCCTCCCAAGTTTCCGAGTACTTTCATTTTGTCAACCAGTTCCTCCCTGTTGGTGAGGACCAGGTGATCCCTTTGTAGTAAATGAAATTGACAGCAAGGCAACAGATGGATTTGTTGGATCTTACATTCTTGGCAGAAATTGAGATTGAGTCCAAACAGATATCAAGGAAGTTGAAGTCTCTCATGACTATTGTATCTCTCCTATTTGAATGTTTGGTAATCTGCTCTAGGAAGGCATCATTGTAGTCTTGAGTCTGGCTTGGTAGTCTATAGTAGATCCCCACAGTAAGGTCACTGTTGCTTCTATACCCATATACTCACCCATATCTGCTTTCCATGCTCCAGGTCATGGATTTTACATCCTTTACATATAATGCTATTCCCCACCCCAAAAGAAAGAAAGAAAGAAAGAAAGAAAGAAAGAAAGAAAGAAAGAAAGAAAGAGAGGACAGCCAAAGCCCAACAATCAATATTAAACTATGGTTGCTGCCAAGGCCATTACCAGCTGGAATGGCTTTAAAAGAGGATCAGGGAGATTCCTGGAGGATATCAAAGGCTATCAATGGCTGTCAGTCATGATGGCTGTGCTCTGCCTCCATGATCAGAGGAAGCCATGCTTCTGAATGCCAGTTTCTGTCTGCTGGGCGCCTGGGTGGTTGCTGTGAAAACAGGCTGCTGAACTAGATAGGTCATAGGGCTATCCAACAGGCTGTTCCCATGACCTAGGCCTGACAGGATTTGTAATTAATATCCAAATCCCGAAGCCGTCATCTGAAGCTTTTCTCTATGTGCCACCTCTGAAGCAGATCTAGAACGTGGAGACAAAAGAATGCACTTTCTCTGTTATTGTTCCCCATTTATGGATTGCTCTTCTTAGTGGAACCTGCTTCTTGCCAGCCTTGTCATCACTTTGGCACTAGGAAAATATATATTTGTTTTCCTGGGCATTTGTGCAGCATCAAATATATTGCAGTATAATTCTCAGTAGCTTTCAACTACAGTTTCTATAATTCTTGGGTGAAAGCCATGTGACCAGAGTCCCTCCTTCCTTCACCTTCCAGCCTTGAACTGGTCACCTACCATGAGCTTGACCCAAGGAAGGGGCTTGCTTGGGAGCATTTGAACATAGCTTGGAAAAGCAACATCAACAGAGGGATATGACTGAGGGTGGTTGTTTTTTTGTTTAATGTACAGCATAGATAAAGTTGATGCATCTCCATTAATACGGGAACTTAGGAGTTACCAAATGAGATTGATGCACAATGCCACAAGGTGCTGAGGGCCATTGATTGAGAAAGCTTTAAAATGAGATTAGATAAGTTCATGGAGGGTGATAGGTCTATCAGCAAGGAATGGCTTTGATTGCATCTCATTTTAGCTCTGTTCCTCTGAATAACAACCGGTTTCAGGGAGGTGGGTTTGACGTGATTCACAGCAGGGCTCTTTTTATGAAAGGGCAGGCGTGAACCACCTCTGCACATAGTAACTTTTATCCTCATATTCCTCAGTGTTTCAATGTCCCTGGAAGACCAATATTTGCATTAACACTTCCCATGCTTTCCTAAAGTAACAACTCTTCCTAAGGCAACACACTACAAATGTTTTCCTTAATAAAAACCTCTATTTCCTCCTCTCACATTATCTGTTTTTTTATGCCCTTTACAAGACCAATCCATCATTATTTTAGCTTTAGATGTTCAAACTCAACTGTCTCTTGAGCATCTTAGCACAAGTCACAATATCCTGCATTTCGCTAAGCGTCCCCCTGAGGCAACCAATGTGCAGAGCCTCAGCAGAACAAGGGATTCTCCTTAGTTATAATTTAATATTGCAGATGCCAGATATACATATATTTTTCACTAAAAAAAACACAAAAAAAACACACAGTGTATCTATGGGAGTTTATCCAGCATCATTATTGCTGATTTATAAAACCTGGCAACAGTTCTCCCTCCTGTTTCCAAATTAGCAATTAGCTTAGCAATTTCTCCAGATTTAACATTTTTAAATTTATTGTGGTTTGAAGGATCACTTAAATATGTAAGCCCCACCCCACCTGTAGTCTGAAGTGATAAAGCCAGCCACAGGTTGACCACCACAGTTAGGACCAATTTGAGAAGGATGGCTCTGTAAGGTAATAAAAGAATTCTGGGAAATGATATATAATGAACTGGGGTGGTGGTCGGGGAATGTTTAAAATTATGTTTGCAAAAAAAAGAAAGAAAAGAAAAAAGAAAGAAGAAGCTTTTTTGTTAGGAATTATAGGTGCAGAATTACCGAAGGAGCAGAAAAGACTATTCATGTACGCAGTGATAGCCGCTAGGATGCTGATAGCCCAGAGCTGGAAAGATGACAAGGTCCCTACCAGAGTGGAATGGCAGAACAAATTGCTGGACTGTGCAGAAATGGCAAAAATGACCGGGAAAATCAGAAATCAGGAAGACCAAAACTTTAATAAAGAACAGGAGAAATTTATACTATATTTGGAAGACCACTGTAAACATCTGAACTCGTTAGCAGGTTTAAAACAACTCTTGTAAGGTAAAAAAGACTTTGGATATAATGGATAACTGGGAAATTGGAGTGACGTATGATATGCAGTAGAAAAGGTTAAATAAAGAACCCATGGATGGGTGGAGGGAAGTTTAAAGATTTGGAAGAATCTCGTTTATTTGGGGTTTTTTAAAAAAATCTATGATTGTGAATGTAAATATTACTTTGTAAAATCCAAGAAAAAACTTATTTAAAAAAAGAATTAGAAGGATGGCTCTGTTAACCTGTTGAGTCTTGTGGCACCTTGAAGTCTAACAGATGTACAGTCATACAAGTGAAACAGGCAACAATGTAGAGTGCTCCCTATTCAGAATCCCAGGCACTCTGATCATATCCACAGCATACATTTAAAGCAGCATTATACCACTTTATCACTCATGAAGAATTCTGGGAACTGCAGCTTGTTGAGGATGCTGACCTAACAGAGTCACAATTTTTAGCACCCTAAACAAACTACAGTTCCCAAAAATTCCCCACGACTGTTAAGATGGTATGATAGTGTTTTAAATATATGCTCTGGATGTGGCTGTTCCATCTAATACACATGCAAACCCCCCTCCCCAGCTGACAATCAGTGGGCTACAGAATACAGCTCACTGTGCTGCATTCCCCCCCCCAGAACTTCCCCACTTTCATACCCCCTCCTCTAAATAGTGTGTGTGTGTGTTTTTTTGCACCCCCAGGCCTACCGATGTCTCCTTCATGTGTAAGGATAGTGCTATACTGGCTGCATAAGCATTGA
The DNA here is from genome assembly GCF_964270895.1 of Podarcis filfolensis. Lineage (NCBI taxonomy): Eukaryota > Metazoa > Chordata > Lepidosauria > Squamata > Lacertidae > Podarcis > Podarcis filfolensis. The sequence goes on from NC_139617.1 coordinate 43,397,514, forward strand.
CACTTTCATTCTGAAGACTGGAAACAGATGTGGATGACTGTGTGGGAAAGAAGAGCTTTCACACTCTAGATTCTATCAATGAGAACTAATAATTAGTAGCTATTCTATGAAACCCAAGGGACGCGGGTGACACTGTGGTCTAAACCACAGAGCCTAGGGCTTGCCAATCAGAAGGTCGGCAGTTCGAATCCCCACGACAGGGTGAGCTCCCGTTGCTCGGTCCCTGCTCCTGCCAACCTAGCAGTTCAAAAGCACGTCAAAGTGAAAGTAGATGAATAGGTACCACTCCAGCGGGAAGGTAAACAGCATTTCCGTGCACTGCTCTGGTTCGCCAGAAGTGGCTTAGTCATGCTGGCCACATGACCCGGAAGCTGTCTGCGGACAAATGCCAGTTCCCTGGCCTATAGAGCGAGATGAGCGTGCAACCCCAGAGTCGTTCATGGCTGGACTTAATGGTCAGGGGTACCTTTATCTTTACTATGAAACCCAAGGCCTGGGTCTGGATCTACACATAGCAGAGGACTAGGTGGTAAGAATTCAGGAATGCAGCTTCACTTCAGAACGTAGATGAAAGACGCTAGACATTAAATGCCTCTCCACTCATTTGCTTCCCATTAAAAATACCCATTTGTCTTCAGTAATTTTGGAGAGTTTTGCCCCTTACTGCAGGGGTAGCCAATATGGTGCCCTCCAGATGTTGTTGGACTACAACTCCCATCAGCCCATCCAGCATGGCTAGCAGTCACAGTTGACGGTACAATCCAGCAACATATGGAGGGCACCACGTTGGCTATTTCTGCCTTGGAGGATTTCTGCCTGGAATCCACCCACTGCTTAGCCAGCCACTTATTTCCCACGCTTCCTCCCCACCCTACTCCCCCCCAAATTTCTTTCTGTGTAACTGAGGGACTTGCTACCCGAAGGGTTGAAATAAAATTGAATCTACATATTTAAATAACTTTTGTCTAGCACTGAGGTAGAGATTTTTTAAAGAAAGAAAAAATAACAAGTTAGCAAGGAAGAGTGAGACAGGTATAGCATTGACCAGATGGCAACCCAAGCTCTATAGAGAGAGAGAGAGATGCTGGAAATGGGAGGAGAGACAGACAGTCAGATGCACTTTGTTGTTACTCCCAGCTTCAGCCAAATCACAGGCAGCATCTTGTAGATGTGCTCTCTCGCTCTCTTGCACACAAAAAGATAGAGTGAGTTTGAAAATAATGATGTGACAGGCTGGGTGCAAAGAGAAAGTGAGAAATTTTGCTTGGAAGAAAAACATGTCTGGAGGTATGATATCAATTGCACAGAAACTGCACTGAAGTCAGAGAGAATGCAACTTTTTTATTATTGTTATGTATGCAATTAGTGCTGAATACCAGGAGTGGGATCACCACAGGCCAGGGCACAGACTGAGAAGAAGAAAAGGCACACCCAAGCAAGTGGTACAGAAGAGACCTTTCCATGGCAACAGAGGCAAAATGTATGGGTGTTTCTCTCCTGAAAGGATTGGCCTCATCTGCTTCCCTATCCCACCTCAAACAATTTTTTCAAAATGGAAGAGAGGGGGCTGAAGGAATGAAAAGAGAAAGATGGCAAACGTAGACTTCTGTGACTTCAGGCTGCATCATTCTACCAAATGCTGAGACGTGTGCACTAGGCATCAAATCTGTGAAAGTGTTTGCTCTTCAGAGATAACAATTGAAAACAGAGAGAACTGGAGGAAAAACACACACCTCAATATATACATACACACCTTTTCTAATACTTTTTGTGTGTGGATGTGTAGGTGTTTTTGCTTGCAAACTCTTTTTCACACACAAATGGCACCATCAGGCTCATGAAGTCTGCATCCCTTTCAGTACAGATGCAGCTATTTTGAGGGAGGATAGGGGAGGGAGGACTCCTATCCCTGCTGGATGACATGGATTTCAATTCCCACTATCAGCACCTCACACAATGTAAATAGGGAGGTGGGGCTGCCATTTATCATCAATTCCTTCCGACTGGGGTAGCTCAGTAGAGCATGAGCCTCTTAATCCCAGGGTTGTAGGTGTGAGCCCCCGATTCCTGCATTGCAGGGGTTGGACTAAATGACTCTCAGGACCTTTTCCAACTCTAGGATTCCATGAATCCCTTCTAGTGTCATAATGCATATTGACTTCTAGAGGTGATCCAGTACAGTCGTCATCCCTCTCTCTCCACCCAGATGACAATATCTGAAAGGAACAGATTGTAGGGTAAAGTGTCAGACAAATTGGGGGGGGGGGACAATGGGAGAAACAGTCACTGAAAAAATAAAGCTGTTTGATTTAAGGAACTTTGTACATTATCAGTGACATAAATATCCTCAGTAACCAAATCCAGATCAGTCTGATGTTTCCAACACTTTGCTTGTTGCAGGGAGGAGGGAAGAGAAAAAATAATGGCACTGAAGAGTTGGAAGGGACTCTGAGGGTCATCTAGTCCAAAAATCCCTGCAATGCAGGAATCTTTTTGAGGAAGAGGGAGATTTGCAAGGACCTGGAGAAAGAAACTCTTTGAATTTGTGCAGAGTGATGCCTAAATCATGTCGAAAAAGTGATGAAGCCAGGATACCAATAAGCACTTTCTGTTGGAAGCTTTAACATTTAATTAATTACACTTGCGCTGTGGGTTAAACCACAGAGCCTAGGACTTGCTGATCAGAAGGTCAGCGGTTTGAATCCCCGCGACGGGGTGAGCTCCCGTTGCTCAGTCCCTGCTCCTGCCACCCTAGCAGTTTGAAAGCACATCAAAGTGCAAGCAGATAAATAGGTACCGCTCTGGTGGGAAGGTAAAAGGCGTTTCCGTGCGCTGCTCTGGTTCTCCAGAAGTGGTTTAGTCATGCTGGCCACGTGACCCGGAAGCTGTACACCGGCTCCCTCAGCCAATAAAGTGAGATGAGCGCTGCAACCCTAGAGTCGGTCACGACTGGACCTAATGGTCAGGAGTCCCTTTACCTTTTTATCCATAGCAGTTGTACTGAGGATGTACATCTCCCTGTTTTTACCAGGTCACTTTTGCACTCCCAGTCGCCAAATTAGAGAATTACAATTCTACTACCAAGCTGAACCTTAAGTGGAACCTTTAACCCAGTGCCCAAATGAGTGTGCAGGATGCTACTTCCTGGCTAATCCCTAAGTTGGACAAGCAACCTTAGCATACAATGCGTGTTCAGGATACCATCACCTAACTGAACCCTAGGTAGGATCTGAACCCCAGTATTAACCAAATCATTTTCCCCATCCCCTAGCCTCATATGCTGTTTCTCTTTCTGAGGAATTCAGAGGTGTACATACCACACAGCCCGTCGAATCCACTTTGCGGTCTGACACACACTTGAAGTTTCGGGTGCAGCCACCATTGTTGCGCGAGCAGTCTCGAACTGGCCCGAAGGAGGAGAGAAGGTCATTGATGGTTTCGAAATAGGTTGACAGCATTGCTTCTTCCCTTGGAGGAGAAAGGTGCTGTTAAAACTAGCTCAGCGTGCCCACTGGTGAAGCTAAAGGGGATGAAATTAAAGCTACTTATATGAGGAGGGTGGGGGGGTGTTCTTTTTCTGTTCTTTGTATTGCTGCCAGATACAAAGAGCACAAGAGGCTTTTATTTCAGAGGTGATAAACTATCAAGTTAATCCACAACTACACATGGGGCCTCAATTCCCTGCACACAGAAAAATAGAGTGATTGAGTTTTAGACTAGCAATTCCCTCTCAACATGCTAATCTAGTTTCCATGTGCTGCTTTGGTGCTGTTTTAATTGAATGAAAGAACAGCACCACTAGTTTAAGAAGCACAAATAAACAAACCAGTTTCAGAAATCACCTTGTTGCATACACCGCAATATCTGAGTGGAGAGAGACTCCAGGAGTGCCTCAGCTCACCCAGGGTTCTATTTTCTTGGAATAAAGGTCAGTGGAGACTGTGGTGTCTTTAGCATACATGGTTTTATTTACACATATATCCACCTGAGCATAGGATAGAGGGGCTCACCCCATTAATGCCCCAGCAGATCTTGCTAACCCATTAGGGTTCCAGGGATTTCAAGCTTCCAGCATCAGCCAACCCCCCCAAACCTCACGTACTGTACACACACACACACACACACACTTGCCCTTTTATTCCCCATCCCAAAATGATAACCAGGTGTGGTAAGAAAAGGCCCAGTTATGTGTCTTGGATATGTAAATCATGGTACTTATCTGGCCAGGTAATGCCATTATCAAACTTGTCTGACTGGTTCAGCAGCCTCTTCTACTAGATTCTAAACAAATACCCAGGATCACTCAGACTGACCCTCTAAACCTGTAAAACCCTGTATTTAAAAGTCTACCTTAAAAGGTGTGGGGGCTTTCAGTTTCTGTCTAAAAGACAGCAAAGAGGGAGCCTGTCAAATCTCCATCAGGAAGGTGTTCCAGATGGCACCACTAAGATCGCCCTATCTCTCATGCTTGCTCACATAAAGGAAGAGTCAGCAAAAGTGTCTTAAAACACAGAAGGGCCCGTATGGGAGAAGGAGGCCTTTAAGATAACCAGGTCCATGATGGTCTAGCACTTTAAAGGCTAAGAATAACACAGAGTCTGGTGGCAACAGCTGGATAGAGATAGGGTCACCGTTTTCTTTTTCCTTTTTAAAAAAAGTATTTTCCAAGTTTCAAAAAGAAGAAAAACCACAATTTTTTAAAACAGATGTTTACATTAAACCATAGTCCATATCAGTACCTTTATGGGGTTCCCTGAACCCCCGGACTTCCCTCCACCCCTCTCTTGGCTTCCAAAATGTATCTTCCTTTTAACTGCATCTAGTTGCATTTATCCAAATTATTGTACTTCATTTTTATCCTTTGTTATTTTAAATTATAACTGCTATGTCAATCCTGCTAACATTTTTAGATTTTTACAGTGTTCTTTAATATATTCTACAAGGTTATGCCATTCTCTATTAAATTTATTATCTTCTTGGTCCCTAATCTTCCCAGTCAGTCTTGCCAGCTCTGCACAGTCCATCATCTTCATTATCCATTCTCCTTTCGATGGGGCTCTTTCTTCTTTCCATCCCTAGGCAAACAGTATTCTTGCTGCTGTCATTGCATACATAAACAGTACTTTCCTAAGTAAAGTAGGGTCACCCTTTTCAAGCAAGGTGAAAACTGTCACTGGTGCTGCAACCACTAAGGCAGAAGGCTTGGTGGACTTGACTGAGCAGATGGATGTATTAAATATTAACCTCGTCAGAGTATGAGTGAGTGAGAACAGACGAGAGGGAAACCTAGTGTTCAAATGAGATGAACAAGCTGGCATTCTCCTTCTTTTGCCACAGTGAAAGAAAACAGAGAAAGGGCTGTTATGTATCAAGCAGGATTCTTCCATTGAACCCTTTGATACGATAGAAGGATTATTATTTAAATATGAAGGTCTGACAAGAGCAGGTGACAATGAAACAGGAGAGGGCTGACTGCCATGCCCAGAGGAAGCTGAGAACAAAAGGTTGCTTTGGAGAAAACGGCTGGCAGGTTCTCCAGGCAAAGCCTCTGAGCACATGGGGAAGAGACTGATGTGCATGAAGGAGACAAACCAGGCCTTTTTCTGCCACATTCCATGCCCCAGGGATCTTCTAAAGGGCTGCTTGTTTTGAGCGATTCTACACACACTTCACTTTTTTTCTGGAATACTGTGCCTGCTGCAGAAGAAGTGAACAGGGTGTATCAAAAATTTACTTATTAAAATATATATCCATTTGTGTGTCACACAGACACACAATGAGAGGGATGAATCAATAACCTACCCATCCATCAGAAGACAAACAGGAAAAAGGGGGGGGGAGTCAGCCCACTACTGGAATAAACAGGCAGACAGAGGGCCCCTTCAGTCAACCTATTTAATTCAGCATCCACCCTGATTTGCTTGCACAAAGCTTGCAGGGATGTTAGATTATATTAAGTCTTTACTGAACATTTGTTCTGATTTGTTTGCAGGGCAGTTAAATGACAATGAGCATTCATCATAACTTACTTGTGGGGCGCTTACACATCTTTCTGTTAATCACTTGTTCATCTCACACTTTTCAATGCATTTCACTGTCACTCCCCAAATCTAAAATGAATGAATGAATGAATGAATGAATGAATAAATGTGGATTTGTTGAGCTAGGGAAGTACAGCCCATTCATCCATCTAAAATGTGCAAATCTAAAGTTCCAGTATGGACTGGAACCCTTCTGGGAAAATACTAACAGTCTGGAGGACGTGAGACAATGAATACAGAAGCTAGGGAAGGAAATTGGGGTATAGAAAGGAGGTAGGGAGAGTATATATCTGCAGGAATCTGAGGAATCACTGCTCAAACAAGCAAGCAAGCAAACAAAAAAACACACAAGGGCAGCCTGGCCATATAGCTTTATAACATAAAGCTATCTAGCCTTTATGGCTGACATGCATCTGAAAAGTGCCTGCAACAGTGTCCCTCCAACAAACTTGAAATCAGGCAGGAGAACTTCTTTGGTTTCGTATGGCTGTCCTGTGGCTTTGATTCAGAGGACATATTCACAGCATACATTTAAAAGCACTCTAATGTCATTAGTTCCCCAAAATATTCCTGGGAACTGCAGTTTGCTAAGGGTGCTTAGAGTTGTTAGAATACACACACACACACACACACACACACTGCAAATCACCCCCTGGGATTCTTTGGGGGAGGCCATGACTATTAAAAGTGGCACAATAGTTCTTCAAATGTATGCTGTGGGCGTGACTACTGGCTCCCCTACTGACTTTAGTTGCTTTTCATTCCCCCTTCTTATTCTTTGTTGTTGTTGTTTTAAAAAGCTGTATTGATGTTGTTGAATATTTTTATCTAACTTGATTATATGTTATCTTGAGGGTTTGGCATCAGGAAACTCTTAAAAAATCACAGAATAATGGAATTGTATAATTGTACAGTTGACAGGGACCATCTAGTCCAACCCCCTGCAAAGCAGGAATCTCAGTTAAAGCATCAACAAACAAATAAATCCATAATAAGCAAATAAATGCACACTCCCTTCCCATTATTGCCCCCTAGACTACTGCCACAATCCCACTGCCATTTAAAAGTAAAGGACTCAAGGCTTAAAGGGAGGAGGTTTTAATTTTAATTTTACTTTTCAGAAAACAAATAACATATTACATTGTTTATTTTAAGCAAAGAAATACATTTGATGACAAATGCATAACTGCAACTACGATTGCGTAGCTCCTGAAAAACGTATGTGTGTGTGTGCGTGCATGCGTACAAAATACACTGATATGGCATGAATTGAAGAATTATTCAAATCAGATACATGCACAAGTTGCCTCTCACAAAGAGTGGAGAGGCATGTAAACATTCAGATAAAATTCTTTAAAACTGATCTTTTTATTAAGGGGCAGGGTGGATGAGAAATATTAAAATCTTAGTCACCTTCTCAGAAAAAAACAAGTCTTCTAAGCATTCTGGCTCAATTCTGGTTTAGATACCTATACAGTGGTACCTCGGGTTAAGAACTTAATTCGTTCTGGAGGTCTGTTCTTAACCCAAAACTTTTCTTAACCTGAAGTACCACTTTAGCTAATGGGGCCTCCTGCCGCTGCCATGCTGCCACGCCGCGATTTCTGTTCTCATCCTGAAGCAAAGTTTTTAACCTGAGGTACTATTTCTGGGTTAGCAGAGTCTGTAACCTGAAGTGTCTGTAACCCAAGTTACCACTGTACTAATGTAGATGAAGGGTTGTATCCAATACTAATTCTACTCAAGAGTAGGCCCACTGAAATTAATGAAATGAATATGACATGTCCATTAATTTCAATGGGTCCAGTCTGAGTAAAACTTAGTTAGATACAGCCCCAGGTGTCCCATGCTCAGATAAGCCAAATTGTTGAGGTACTGAGTAAGGGGAACATGCAGAAAAAATACTGTTCTCAAAATCCCAGAGCCATCAACTGTATGCCCAAGTAGGTAGCTGGAACCCCAGATGAGTGCCCCCATTCATGCTTTCTGCTAATGGCCAACAGAGGCACTCAGGATGATACACTGGAAGCCGTCTGAGCAGGCCATGACACAAAGTGAGGTGACCACCTCAGGCAGCAGGATCCATAGGGACAAATTCCAACTTAGATCAAGATCTGAGTGATACAGGAATCCAAGGGTCCAAGACAAAATGTAGCCCTATAAGTAAGGAGATTCTGCTTTTTATTGGTACCTACCAATGCAGGGACTGCAGGGCCTCAGATTACACTATGTCAAAGCAACTTGTTTGCCTCCAGTCTGGTATCAGCTTCATGGCTGAGTGGGAGTTTGAAGCTGGCATTTCTTTATTTTTCTTTATTGAATTTATATACCACCCTATACCTGGAGATTATATTAACTAGAACAGGCATAGGCAAACTCCAGCCCTCCAGATGTTTGGGACTACAATTCCCATCATCCCTGATGACTGGTCCTGTTAGCTAGGGTTGACGGGAATTGTAGTCCCAAACATCTGGAGGGTGGGAGTTTGCCTATGCCTGGAGTGGGAGTCTACTCTTAGTCAGGGATGGGTGAATCCGTCCATTTCAGTTTCTCATCTTTCCAATCTTAAATTTAGTTCCCCACATTTCTACAACAGTTTACATTCTTCTTTTGGAAAAGAAAAGAAAAAGTCCCCATGAAAATTCAATAGCATTTTAGTGCAAATTATCTTAACATACATACTTGCATGTGATTTTGCCTAATTTGCAGATTTTTGCAAAGTAGTTCCTCCTAGTGCATTTTTGTGCATTACTCTTGAATAAGGTAGGTTTGCTTTTATATGTGAACTGAATCAAATTTCTCCCTCCCTTCTCTTAATACATAGGGATGCATTTACATGTGGTGCTGCCACAAAAGAGAGTAGTGATCCCTTTCCAGACCCATGTTTCCATTACTCTCTAAGCCAGGTATCACAAACTTGATGTAATGCCTTAGAGGCAGTGATCCTGACTTAAATGACTAAACTTCTCTCCATAACCCTATGATACAAGGAGGGAGGGGTTTCAAATGGCTTTGAACTGCACCAACTGCTTCTCCAACCTTATCTCAGTCAGCAGTAGGAGAAAGAAAACTGACTGGAGAGAAGTGGGAAAGGCAGCTCCAGTTACATAGGAGATAGCAAAGTCTATGAGGAACTGATACACCAGAAACCAGAGGGCTGCAGAATTAATTCCATGAGCCCAAGGTGGGTTTGGGTGGACACATTTTATTAGTATATTGATCCTGTGCCTTTCAGGCAGGATTTTATTTCTAGGCGACTTACAATTCAAATTCAAAGAAAAGTGCAATATATTTGGGTGTGGATATGGGTGGGTGCATGTTGGGGGCATCTTTTATGCCCTGACAGTGCAGGAACCAGGTGCTTCCCTCCAAAGGGAGGAGGCAGAGGGATCTGACTATTTTCAAAAGCAGGCCACCCCACTGCTACCCTCATATGATACCCAAAAATGCAGCATATTGCTTTTCAAACTAATGGGTGATTTCAAAGCAGTTCGTGTGATAGGGCAAAGTGGGGAGAACTGAAGTTCAAAGTGAGAAGAAGTCAAAAAGGAACAACTATGGAAGCCTTCAACAAATCAGTTTCCTAACATGTTGGCGTCTGTCTATCTTGAGAGACAAGAGAGTCTCTCAATGGAGTGTGCCTCTAGAGGTGATGTCAAATTGCTATGTTAGCAGCACTGAAGTTACCTCTTTGGGCAGCAAGCCTGGGCTGTGAGTATGGAGGTCCTGGGCTTCTCAGGTAGCAAGACTCTGCTCTCAGTGTCACTGATGTGGTCCAAAGGAAAGTAGAACAATACGTTTGGCACCATCTTGGCTGCAAGAGGTGCTGGAAGGAGGTACATAAGGTGCAATCCAACCATCTTCCAGACTCCACTCCAGATCTGTGTAGGATTTACCGTACTCCTTGGCCTTTTCTTCTCTTCTCCTAGATGGGGTACCTTCCAGAGTTGATGAACTCCATCTGCCCCTCACTTCCCTCTAAGGTACATGTAGAAACCACCTTCTTGTCCTTTGGACTCATTATTGGTCTGATTTGCTCAATCTGCCAGAAGTATCTTGGCATGCAGGGGAAGTCCATAACTCACCAAGGGTTTGAGACCCATCAGCTACCTTTCAAAGGTTTGGCTGCCCAGTCAAAGTCATTTTCTAAGGTTTGGCCACTGTTTCATTCTGACAGTTTCTAGGAGCCACAGGTGAGAGCTGAGTGCAGGGTGTGGACCAAAGGTGTACAAACTACCCCAGAAGAAGTACAGCGTGTCCTCCACCAAAGGTACCACCCTCCCCTAACACCCCATACTCCAAACAATTGCATCACAAAATACACAGGAAACATAATACTGGACGTGAAGTCCAATTCAGCACACATCAAGGAAGCTACTCATACTGCAGGGACATTGTAAGTTGTTTTATACCAAGTTGGACTCTGTGTCTATCTACCCCTATACTTCCTACTTTGACTAGCAATGTCTATCCAGAGCCGCAAACAGAGAAAGCCTTTTTTTTTTTCCCTCCCAGAGTTTCCATACCCACGCAAGCCAAGGACAGGTTTCAGGTGCAACTAAGAATTTCCATCTGCCAATATTTGCTGGTTTCCTTGGCAACCAAGAATTTGGTGAAAAGTTTAAGACAAAGTATGTGACTTTGCATGTACATGACAAACTCCAACAGTACAAGAGCTTTGTAAATTATATGTCTGCAAAGGTCTTAAAGGCCTGATGCAATTACTCAGTGTGTTCAATTTCACAGCAGGTGACACCTTTTTAAAAAAAAGATCACACATTCAAAGAAAGCCTGCAGTGGGGTGATAAAACTCACAACTCTTGCTTAGGAGTTTGCTAAAGACAATAAACTACTGCTATCAAGTCAGTGAGGTTAACTGACGCAGTGGCACCAAGAATTGAGGGCAACTAGAAGACAGAGAAACCAGACAAGGGCAGGTGAAGCAAGTATAAGAAGTGTATTCCCTTTCCACAAGATCTGTAGTGGCTCACATGGATGATAATAATGCTATTGCAAATTTACAAGCCCAGACAATCCGAGAGACCATATGGTGGGTTGCAAGATTACTTTACAGGGTTGGCACTTCAGCAGCAAACTTCCCTAATGCCACAGTTAGAAACTTCACAGGATGGGCTTATAGGTGAACAGTTGCAAAAGTGGCACAGACCAGATCCATCTATCTTTACTTTAAAGATAGAGAATGTTCTACTCAGAGTAGGCCCATTGAAATTAATGAACTTCTTAATCCCATCAGTTTCAATGGGTCTGCTCTGAGTAGGACTATCACTGAATGCAACACATTGTAGATTTCGTTACTGCTGAAAGACTTGGAAACAATATATAGTTTGTTGAGTGCTGTTGTGTTTAGAATTCTTTAAAAAGCTAATCATTACTCCCTCCCCCCCCCAAAAAAAAAAACCAGCTGCAAAGAAGACAAATACATTTAAACTGCAATGCAGAAAAGCTCTAAGTGCCACTTCAAAGCAACAGGAAATCTAATATATATCCCGCATGGCATATTTAGACTGAGAATCTAAGTATTTTTAGCAGCTTATCTATTTAGAATACATGGGGGGTAGGGAGAAACCTAACTCTTAATATGCATGCATATATATATATATATATACACACACACACACACACACACACACACACACACACACTTAAGAGACAACAACTAAAAATAACTGTGGACACAGTTAAAATATGATGTGTGCTTAATGCATTTTTGAATCAGCCTTAACTGTTAAGAAATATATACAGTGGTATCTCGGGTTACATACGTTTCAGGTTACAGACTCCGCTAACCCAGAAATAGTGCTTCAGGTTAAGAACTTTGCTTCACAATGAGAACAGAAATTGTGCTCTGGTAGCACGGCAGCAGCAGGAAGCCCCATTAGCTAAAGTGGTACTTCAGGTTAAGAAAAGTTTCAGGTTAAGAACGGATCTCCAGAACGAACTACCATAAGTACTTAACCCGAGGTACCACTGTGGTCTCTCTTGAATGCTTGTGGGAGAATAAGAAATTTGTTGCATTCAATATAAGAGTGTGATACATTTTATTAAGGGTATTATTTGTCATCCTTTCAGTTCTGACACTTCACAATTATTGCTCTGCACTTTACACTAAGAACCTCCTCTTTTCCTTCAAACCAAGTCCAACCAAACTGTCTCTGGCCTGAAGTGCTGATAGCCCTCCAGGATAGCAGATGGGAGGGCAGAAGGGTAATAATTTAAATGCATACCCTTGTTTGCACTTCTCTGTATTCATTGCACCCACATAAATCTGTATCCCATATCCATCCAAGCCTCAGCCATTCAGCATAGCAACAGCAAGTGGGGCCAGAGAAAATGCCATAAGCTATGGTTTATCCATTCTGACCAGAGTTTGCACAAACCCTGTTGATTCTGGTTTGCCAAATTAAGAAACCGTCTAAAATGATAGTGAAGCTTTTTTAACCGTGGACCAGTGTGGCTATCTGAGCTGGGTTAGTTTCCATGCTTCTCTCTCACCACAGTCCTATCCAACTTCCGAGAACCCTGAAAGGGTTCAATGCGTTAAAAACCAAGCTTTCCACTGAAATTTCTACATTTAAACACAACAACTATAAACCCTGGTTATGTTTTCATACCCAGACATTTGCAGATACATGTTTCACTTGGTACCCAAACACATTTGTGCATTTATTAATAAATTTTATATTATTAATTGCAGCAAAATATGGGTCCATTCAACATCTAATTGGTAGCAGCAATATTTAGTAATAGATAGTAATGTCTAGTAATTGAACACTAATTAACTCATTTACCAAGCTATGCATTTGTGCTGTTAGCTCTCCCTCTCGCTCTCTTTTTGTAAGTTCCTCTGTGAACTCAGCAAGCTCATTTGCAATTTGGGGATGATGCATAGTTAAGAATCCTAACTGGAACATTATTAAGCAATTTCTCTGAGCCTATTAATATTGTTTTATTATTGCAATTATACTTGCTAAGCTGATCACCTTTCTCTAGTACCATGTACATTTAAACTTCAGTACACATGTCTAAGGGGACGTGGGTGGCACTGTGGGTTAAAGCCTCAGAGCCTAGGACTTGCCGATCGAAAGGTCAGCGGTTCGAATCCCCGCGGCGGGGTGCGCTCCTGTCACTCGGTCCCAGCGCCTGCCAACCTAGCAGTTCGAAAGCACCCTTGGGTGCAAGTAGATAAATAGGGACCGCTTACTAGCGGGAAGGTAAACAGCGTTCCGTGTGCTGTGCTGGCTCGCCAGATGCAGCTTGTCACGCTGGCCACGTGACCCGGAAGTGTCTCCGGACAGTGCTGGCTCCCGGCCTCTAGAGTGAGATGAGCGCACAACCCTAGAGTCTGTCAAGACTGGCCCGTACGGGCAGGGGTACCTTTACCTTTACTTTACACATGTCTAATCCAATAGTAAACATTTGCTTTATTTATTCCACTTACAGAGGGCTGGTCCCCAGCCAATGGGACAGACACCTGTTCTCCTCCCCTAATTGATCTATTATTAATAATAATATTATTTATTAGTTTTATATACCACCCTTCGTCAAAAGATCTCAGGGCAGTTCACAAGATAAAAGCATGAATAGTTAAAACACAAATAACAAAACAATACCCTCCCCCCGCTCCCTAAGTAACTATCATGAGTTACTAGATCTACCACTCCTTGTAAACATACACTCACTTCCTATTCAGGACCTGGAGGAATCTGGCTCAGAATACCCACCCCAATCTCTCTGATGTGAACCACAAGGTCTTCGAAATTAACCATTGTCGCTTTGCGTCTCATACAGTACCATGCATGATGCCAGCACAAACAAATTTGCAAGACATACAGCAATAACAAATACGGCAATTGTTCTTTGCCCACCACAATTTGTTCAACTGCTTTTGTGTCATGGGACAATAAAATACATGACATTCTGTCTCCTGCTTGCCTGCTTTACTGAAGTCAGCAACAACAGCAAGTTATTGGCACAGCAGCGGAATTGTTGCTTGGTGCCTTTCAGAGGAAAGAGGAATAAAACTTAAAAAAACAACAACACCCAGATAAAATGGTTAGGAGAAGAGATACCTGACAGGTGCTCAGAACCAAAACCCTTGCAGGATGAGTTTCAGGAAGATGTAGCACCTGGCAGCACAGGCAGAAAACCAATAGCCCATTACACTGAGGGGAAGGCAATAAAGCAGGTCTGGATAAGGCAGAACAGGGAGAGTGGCAGATAGCACAGCTGGCAGAGCACACAGCAGGCAAATAAGTGCAGATGGGTGCTTTGACTGATTCCTTGCCCAGTCAGTCAGTCAGTCTCTCTCTCTCTCTCTCTCTCTCTCTCTGTGTGTGTGTGTGTGTGTGAGAGAGAGAGAGAGAGAGAGTGAGAGAGAGAGAGAGACAGAGACAGAGAGAGAGAGAGAGAGAGAGAGAGAGAGAGAGAGAGAGAGAGAGAGAGAGCGCAGTTGGCCAGAGATATATTGCAATAACAGGAATATGACTGGCTCTTCTTGATCACCTGAGCTCTCCCATTCAAGTTGTTAATTATCAAAGCAAAGATACAAAGACTGTGTGTTATTGCCAATTACTGCTATCCTGAGTGATCACTGTGCTTTTCTTTATGCATCTGAGCTTTGCATGGAAATGCTGAAGACTGTGGCTTGGTTCACATAACACACTGAGCCAAACCTTGACTGTCTGAATGCACAGGCTCCTTTCTGTTCTTGCAAACCAGCTCTGTTTAACCATTGTATTTGATAGCCTTTTGGATCTGCTGCCTACACTCCCCTTTGGATGTGTTAGTGTGTGAACACAATCTGTGTACCAAAGAAAGCAGTTCATTCATCTAAAGAAGTGGGCTGCAATCCACCAAAGATTCTGTCACAATAAATCTGCCACTCTTTTCAGCACCACAATATATAGCAGCAGTGCTGACTTAGTTCTCAGACTGTAAGTGCAGAGTGCATGCGTGCCGCACCATCATGAGGTTGTGTCATGGTGCATGCTCACATTCCAGCACAGAGGTGGTGTTGGGCTGGGGCCTCCATGTCCACCACAGGTCTTCTGTTGGGGCCCACTGTGGCCAGGACACACCTCAGAAGCACATCTGTGGCTGTAGTGGGTCCCAACAGAAGCCCCGTAGCGGATGTGGAGACCCCAGCCCAGTTGGAGCCCCAGAGTTAAGGCAGCCGGGGGGGGGGGGAGCTGGGCACCCACAACAAAAAAATAAAAATAAATGTGGGTTCCTGGGCTCCCAAGGCCCACTAGAGATGGTGCCAGTGCCAGACAGCTGAATTCTGCTCTGCAGCAGCTTCCTTAGCATGCTGTCTCTCCCTCTCTGTTTCTTTATCAACCTCGGTGAAGTCACTGGCTCTGCTTCAAGATGACAGAGTAATTGTGAAGGATATTCAGTTTGAACTGCAATTCACAAAGGTAGGCACTGGTGAGTGGGTACAGAGGAGGCATCACCATGCTCACCTGATTAGATCTGTCAAAACACATCAGACAGAACTTGTGCCTCAGAAGTCACTCTCCACTGGTGTGTTAGCAACAGGCAACTTGGCAAGAGGAACAGACAGCGTAAAGTTCTGTCCTGTTGGTGTTTCAAAACCTCTCTCCCAGTGCCCATTTCCAGTACTTTTATGGCTTATTCTAAGTCACAACAGGCCAGTAATAACACACAAGGGATGGTCCCTCCCTCCCACCTACGAGCTGGGGAATGTTGAAAGGCCCTCTTGGAATACATGAGCCCTTTTCAAAAGGTACTAGAGAAATAAAATGTGCAACCCATTGTCAGCACTGAGAAGACAACAGCGGGAAGCAGCTTGGTACAAAAAAAGGGCATTTGTTGCAACACACACAAGCATATTACATTTTGCCCATTTTACAGAGGCATGCAAAGGAATACAAAAGAAGACCAGGAACGGTGCTGTGGAATGAGACCTAAATGTGCTATATGGTGAATACAGGGAAACTTCAGAGGAAAACCTACACAGGTATATAAAAGGCAGGGAAAATGTTCATCGACCCAGCTGAAAGACAGCTCCTGCTAGCACAATTGGATTCAGTTTGAAACACAGCTTGTTCTGAGTGTGGTTGCTGCTGCTGCAATTTAGGGAGAAAATGAAGTGTTTGTGTTTTAAAATAAAGACCCTATTAAAGGGAATAAAGCTCCAGTCCCACATTCAGTCACATCATAAGACAATTCCTAGAATTAATCAGACTGCTTAGTCCTTATAATGGTTCTCCAGGCAGGGTGGTAGGAATGAAGCAGGGGGATGTATAAGAGGACTGGGGGGAAATGGTACTCACTACTTGTAGTCATAGAAAAGAATATTAGAATAATAGAATTATAAAGTTGGAAGGGATCTAGCCCAGCCCCCTGCAATGCAGGAATCTCAACTAAAGCATCCATGACAGATGACCACCCAACCTCTGCTTAAAAACCTCCAATGAAGTCCACAACCTCCCGAGGGAGACTACCGTATTTTTCCATGTATAAGAAGCCCCCGTGTATAAGACGACTCCTATTTTTTTAAACCCCAAATGAAGAAAGTTCTTTAGCTTTTGGGGTGGGGGTGGGGGAGGTCACTTCTGCCAATCGCTCACCTGCCTGCTCATCACTGCCAATCGCACACCTTGCCACAGCCGCCAATTGTCTGCCCGCTCACCGCCACCCCGCCCACTTGCCGCAGCCAGTCGCCTGCCCACCTCACCACAGCTGCCAGTTGCCTGCCCAATTGCCACAGCTACAGCCAATTGCAGCCACCAATCACCCGCCCAATCACCACTGCCAATCTCCTGCTTGCTGGTGCCATTAATTGCACGTCACCCCTCTGCATTCACTATCCGTATATTAAGGCGACACCCAATTTTTGCCTAATGTTTGTGTTTGCAAAAAGCATTGTCTTATACACAGAAAAAATACGGTATTTCATTGTCAAACAGATCTTACTGTCAGAAAGTTCTTCCTGATGTTTAGTCGTATAATCATAGAATTGTAGAGTTGGGACCCCAAGGGTCATCTAGACCCCTGCAATGCAGGCATCTCAGCTAAAGCATCCATGACAGATAGTCAAAATCTCCTTTCTTATCATTTGAATCCATTGGTTCGAGTCTTACCCTCCAGAGCAGGAGAAAACAAACTTGCTCCATCCTCCATGTGAAAGTCCTTAGTCTAGATATTTGAAGATGTGATACTATTCATTCTACCACTCAGCATTCTTCTTACTTATCCAGCTCTGCTAACCCTAAAGTACCACGAATCCCTTCACACTTTACAGCAGTTTACAGCAGTCTTCTCTATTCATGGGTCTCTGGGTGTTGTTGGCCTATACTTCCCATCATCCTTGACCACTGGCCATGCCGGCTGGAGCTAAAGCGTATTGCAGTCCAATAACATCTGGAGACAATGTTGCCCTAAGGCCACTCAGAAAATTCTGTGGCTGGCCATGATGCTCATAGGGGAAAAAAATACATCTAGGGTTGTATCCAAGACTAATCCTACTCAGGGTAGACCCATAAAAATTGACAGACATTATTAATTTCAGTCCATTAATTTCAGTTGGTCTATCCTGAGTGGAACTTAGCTGGATACAACCCCATAGGTAGATAAGAAATAGATACCAAATGAACCCAAAGCGTTTCTGGGAAGGATTGGGTGCTATAGGCCAACTTGATCTCCAACTTCCAACAGCCTTAACCAGCAGGGCCAATGGCCAGGGATGATGGGAGTTGTGGTCCAACAGCAGAAGGCATCAGGTTAGGAAAGGATGCTTTTTAGACCAACCTGGGTGTGCTGCAGCCAGAGGTAATGCTCACATGTATAAAATGAGGAAGGTTCTCCTAGCAACAGCTAAAATCTGCATTGCTAAATACTGAAATCCTTCAACCAAAAGACGCAGGCTAATGGGAGTTGTTGAACCACAACTCTCATCAGTCCCAAACAGCATGACTAATGTCAGGTAGGATGGGAATTTGGGGGGCAATAATGTCTGGAGGGCATCATGTAGACTCCCGGGTCTAGATCATAATTGTCACTGAGATGAGTATGCATTTCACTATTATCACTGGAAGCAGCAAAGTCCAGGAGGCAATGAGCAGAATTATGAATGTATGCAGCTGTCTTAGTATAGTCTTGAATATAGCCAGCTCTATCTTATGACTGGCAGCAGCTCCCTAGAGGGTCAGGCAGCTAGTTCTAACTACGCAACTAGGGATTAGATATGTGACCTTTGAAAAACACAGTACATGCTTTATCACTCAGTTATAGATCCTCCCACATAAATGAACATATGGTGCCACCTTTCAAAGAGTCACAGTATTGATCCCTCTAGTCTATTTTGACTGACAACAGCTCTCAAAGATCTCAGAAAGAGGTCTTTCTCAGCCACGGGAGTGGAGACCCTCAAACTGGAAATGGCAGAGGTTTAGCCTAGGGTCTTCCACATGCAATGCATGGGCTCTCTTGGCCACTGCAAATTCTGCAGTATCATTTCAACTAACCAGCTGCAATATTCCATTTAAACTGAAGATTGGACTAATAGATTGCTTATGCAAATGAACTCAACTAGAAAAAGAGGTTGCAACTGAAGCAGTTCTTTTGAAGAATATGAGAATGGACACGAGTAAATGTCTTTGCCCATATTCCTGTGTGGAAGGAAATGTCTTTCTATAGGAATAAACCCTGTGATGCATATCCACACCATAGATTTAAAGCAGAAGTATTTGACTGTAGCTTGTCAAGGGTGCTGGGAATTGTAGCTCTGTGAGGAGGAACTACAGTCCCCAGGAATCTTTGCAGGAAGTAATGTGCTTTAATTGTGTATTGGATGAGATTTAACTGTATGGTGTGGCAGTGCCCTGACAGTCTCATGGGCTTGTCAGGTCATAATGTTAAGTGAGTCTTAACAATTAACAGTGCCAATGAGCAGGGCTGATGGGACTTGGAGTCCAATCCATATGGAGGGCACAACATTGGCTACCCCTGGTCTAACTGAACCCATGAAACAAGGATGAGGAACCTGCAACCCTGCAGGTATTGCTGGACTACAACTCCCATCATGCCCCCACTGGCCATAATGGCTGGCACTGATGGGATTTGGAAGTCCAATAACATGTAGAGGACCACAGGTTCCCCACATGATCTGCTTTATAGGTACACCTGCGGCATTTGGTTGTAGTGCTTAAAGCACCAACAGCACAGTAAAAACGTCACAAAACACACAATGGAGGACAGATAAAATAATGGGTGTGCAAGCCGCAGCCACTGCAAAACTTTGAGCAATCCACTTCAACAACACAGTTCATCTACTACTTGTAAAGAAGGTTTGATCGACAGGTTCCTAAGTCACGGGGGTGGGCATTCTGCTTCATATTTGTTTTTTTGTTTTGTTTTTTAAAAGGTATTTGAAGATGTGGAGGCAAAGTGCCAGATGGAGCCCCATGACTATTATTGTAAATCAGGCTTCCACTTGTTCCTATTAAGAGCGCATGGGAGCATGGTGACTCTGAATAGTTCCTGGCACCTTTATTATTACCTTTACTCACAGGATTTCAATTGCGGATTAGAAGGCAGGAGTCTTGAAAAGCATCAAGAGCCAAACAACAAAACACTCAAGCAAGGAACTGAATCTGCACGTCAGCCCCACCTAACTTGCTTCTTTCCCCCTTCCTCCTCTCCAGCTCTCTACATATCCCCCGCCCCCCAAGTGAGGGAGGCGCTTGTAGAAAAGGAGAGGGCAGGAGGCTTCTAAATGAAAATGCCAACAGAACACAATTTCCCCTCTCCCTTCTGTTTTCCTGAGTTCCGTATGTCTTATTTCTTACTCTTCATTCACAGGGCTGCCTCCAACAGAAGAATGCCAAGGGGGCAACTATAATTAGTATTCAAGGCACAGGGCCCCACATTTAAAGGAGGCAACAATGACTCATCCTAGACTTGACAGCCATATGTGTTTGAACATGCTCCTGCCTTGTTGACATATCAAGTGGGGGGCGAGAATCTAACAGTACTGTCAAATTGTCATGCTTCTGCCAAATTGCGTCCAGTGCCCCAAAAACTTCTCCCTCAGCTAGGTTTAAGACTTGAAGGTGTGGAGGAAACAAAATGCAGGTCAGATGTGGGAGTTAACTCCCCCTCATCTCTACCGCCCTCCTTTTAATATTATAACCAATCAATTGTTGTCTTTACAGGTGAGAGCCTCCTGCAGATACCATCTTATCAGGAAGCCCATTCTACAGAATGCAGGAACCAGGCCTTTAGTGTTCTGGCACCTACCTTATGGAATTCCCTTCCATTAAATAATAAGCAAACACAAACTCTGAGAGTGCAGAGAGTAGAAACGCCATGCTGCACCGGTAGTAGCAAAACCAGATGCCGAAATCTGCCCCAGCTGCAATAAAACATGTCTTCCCCCAGGACTGGTCTCTATAGCTACAGCTATTCAACGGTTTGACTTTACCCCTGAAGGCACACTCTTCCGTTGTCTCCTCTTTTCCCTCTCTCCTTCTTAATATCTTCACCTTCTCTTACAAAATAAAGGTGGTACTAGTTCAACCAATCATAGATCAGGGCACAATCCACTTGTAGGCTCCAACCCACCCATTCAGGCTCATGGTCAAAAGCAGGGGCAAGGAAACATTTTTAGCCCATGGGTTGAATTCGCTTCTGGGTAACCTTCCAAGGGCCACATGCCAGTGGTGGGTGGTCTCAAAGGCAATTAATGGGTGGGATGATTAATATAAATTGTATCTGTGTGATTTTTTTGGGATTTTTTTTTTTTACCTTTTACAAATATTTTAAAAGAAAAACAGAATCTTTACAAATCAAATTTACCTTCCCCTCGACTTCACTCTCCTCCTTTCTGCGGTTATTTATTGATATATTTTTATTACTGCATATCCAATTCAAAAATATTTACAAATTTTCACTTATCTTCCCCTTAACTATCTCTTACTACACATGTTTATATCAGTCCCACTAATGTTTTGATTTGTTTACAATGTGTCTTCGTATAGTCAATAGATTTTCCCCCGTTTTTAAAAGTATCTCATTTCTTATTCTTCTGGTAAGTTTCACCATTTCTGCATATTCCATTAATTTTAATTCCCAGTCTTTCTTTGTCGGAACTGTTTCTTCCTTCCATCTTTGGGCATAAATAATTTGAGCATCCATGCTAGCATACATAAACATTTTTTTCCTGTTTTCTAGGTACTTCTAGGTACCAATTATACCTAAAAGAATGTATCTGGGTGAAAGTTTCTACATGCATGCACACACACACACAGCCCTTTCTGTTCTCAGGCAAACAAGAAGCGTGATCAAAGTTAGACACTCAAGGAGGGTGCAAAACAGGGCCAGTGAGGGTATGGCCTAGGTAGAGTTTCAAGGGCCATACAGGGAGACCTGGAGGGCCACATCACCTCCTCTCCCCTGGAACTGAGGTTCCCCAACTCTCATCTTAAGCACTGTCCTGAGATTAATTTTGTTAGCATTTGGGATGCTTTCTGCAGTACACATATTTTTACTCAACAGTAATTCAGTCAACTCACGTGGCAGTATCAGCTTTATGGCACAATATGTTTTTCTGGCATCCACCACCTCAGGAATTCAGAGTGGCAGGTGCTAAAGTCATACGGATCTCAAAAAGGGGATTCCTGCTGATGGGAGCCTCAAGTGTGAGAAAAGGAGTGCAGGTGTTAAATGCCCTGTTCAAAGAATGCACACCCAGGTGCCGGCTGTATTGTTCAAAGAATATGCATCCTTTTTATAGCACTTATATATCATTCTCTACTGCTGAAATGGAAAAACCATGCTGGGTTTTTGCATCCATAATTGGAGAAGAACAGATGGTGGAACTGCAGATGGGAGGCAATGCTACCATTAAAATAATCTATACTGCTCATAATTTTCCTATAAGAGCGAAGGCAAGTGATGCCCCCCCTTCCTTTACACATCTCTATCCGTGCTGCACCTTCCTCAAAACTAACCCAAGTCTGCCAAAGCTACACAGACGGTAGTGCATTTGTTGAAAGATACGCCAAGGGGTTATCTAATAGTCCAACCCCCTGGCCAATGCAGGAATCTTGCTACCAAAGCATCCATGAGAAGTGGCCATTCACCCTCACCCTTAAAACCTTTATCCCTGAGGTCTCTTGTTCAAATCTCACCCCACCATGTGCTTTCTGTGTAGCATTAAGACACTAACTGGGTTGCCTTATGCAAGCCACTATTTTCTTACGATACAGGAATAAATAATAATAATCTACTTTGCTAAATTGTTAACCATGGGGACTATGTTCACCACCTTGATTTCTTCAGAGGAAGGGTATGATAAAATCATCAAGCCTGCGATAGGAGCTAAATGACACCTTAAGGCAGGACTTACTACATTACATGGTCTGGTTGAGGTATTTTTGAGAAGCATTGCAGAAATAGGCAAAAAATAACATTTTGTGGCTAGTGGGTCTCAGTAAATTTCAGCCCCTGGAGGCAGCACTTGGGGTACAAAGTTTGAGAACCCCTATCCTAAGGAGTAATATATAAGGATACACACTGGCAATGGATGGGTGATCAGCATCAGAGGCCACAACCAAAATGGATACTGCACCCTCTTTTATCTCATTCTCTTCCCTTTCCTTTCTGCCAACCTACACTAGGGTTGCCATTTGTTCTGATTTTCCCAGACACACACTCTTTTTCAGGCTTAAAATTTATGTCCGGGGGGATTTTAAAAACATGGCACAAGCGCTCGTCTGCCGGTCAGCATCCCTGCTATCCTCCAAGCCCTGCCCCTTGGCATGCTTGCCTGCCCATCCCATCCAGAACAGAAAAGTTCGGCGTGGCTGGCTTGCCAGGCCTCAGCACACAGTCCTCCTTCCCTGCCAGCTCCTTCCCTGCCCCTCCCTCCTCCATCCTACCAAGGAAGATCACATGAGTGACAGGCCACCTTCTCCAGAGCTACCAGCAACTCATCCCTCCTGGCCCTCCCCTTGGTGCAAGTTTACCATCCAATAAGGTCACTTTCAAGCCTTCACAGCTTATTCCCTATTGCATGGGTAGGCAAACTAAGGTCCGGGGGCCGAATCCGGCCCTATTACCTTCTAAATCCAGCCCGCAGACGGTCCAGGAATCAGCGTGTTTTTACATGAGTAGAATGTGTCATTTTATTTAAAATGTATCTCTGAGTTATTTGTGGGGCATAGGAATTCGTTCATTATTCTTTTTTCAAAATATAGTCCGGCCCTCCACAAGGTCTGAGGGACAGTGGACCAGCCCCCTGCTGAAAACGTTTGCTGACCCCTGCCCTATTGTGTATATATAAAGTCTGAGAGAGGGGACAGGGAACGGAGGGAAACGGAGAGAGGGGTTGTTGTAAAATGGGTTATGCTCAGTGACCACTGAGTTGCACAGGGTTGGGATGGAAGCTGCCCAGGTTCTAAGTTAGGCTGAGAGAGAGAGAGAGACCAGATGTAAAGGATAGTTATGTATAAAAAGGAATTGCAGTAATTGCAGCTTCTCACCATTTCACAGCAAGCTGCATCTACAATGTGTACGTGTGAAGTAATGAACTGCTGGAGGTGGTGGTGAAGCAGAAAGAGATATTTAGCGACAAGGCTGTAAGCATTTTGGAAAAAACCTGGGGTGGATTAACATAGTTTATTTTCTGTAAAGTGCTTTGAACACAAGTGTTTCTGTGGGAAATTGTAGCATGCAAATAGGTTGAGAACAACTTCGGACTGCCAGTATTTTGCAAAACGGTTTCAGGGATATAGTTAAGAACATTGCTACTAGCAACATATCACAGCTTCTATAGCCTACAAACAGTAGGGGTATTTAAAACGAGAGTCTTCACAGTGATCTGTAGTTAAATGTAGAAGTCAGCAAACATGCCCTCTTTTTTGCTCTTCAGAATAAGGCAACCCTACACACAGTTTGCCACCCCAATGAAACTTGGCCAAAGACAGCACTCTTGATTAAAACACTCTGCATTTAGCATTAACAAAAAAGGGTAACTGATCAACAGGCTGGATTTTCAACTGGTTTTAAATTACTTTTAATATTTATTTTATTTATTAAATGTGTATACTGCTTCTTCATCCAAAGATCACAGGGCATTTAACAATATAAAAATACAAAATGAGAACACCAAACACATAATAAAACATAAGCAAAAACAAATCAATAACCCCCCTCCCACAAACACATTTAAAAGGCCATAGAAGGCCCAAAG
This sequence comes from Podarcis filfolensis, assembly GCF_964270895.1. NCBI lineage: Eukaryota > Metazoa > Chordata > Lepidosauria > Squamata > Lacertidae > Podarcis > Podarcis filfolensis. The sequence goes on from NC_139617.1 coordinate 43,421,793, forward strand.
ACTGGGTGTAAAAGAACGTTTTTGACTGGTGCTTAAACATATGTAAAAGGGTACCAGGCATGCTTCCCTGGGGAGAAAATTCCACATGTGGGGAGCCACCCCAGAAAAGGTCCATTCTCATGTTGCCACCCTCTGGACCTCTTGTGGGGGAAGCATGCAAACAAGGGCCTCAGATGATGAACACAGGGTCTGGATCAGTTTATAAACATACTTAAGAACAACTGCACGTGTCAAACACCATCTCGAAAGACGTATTTCCTCCTATGAGTAGAAGAAGGAGGGGTTGCCTCTTCTAAAATGATGCTTCCTAAATAACAGCTCCCCCCCCCCCAGTTTCTGATATGCAGAGCTGCACATTAAAAACAATATATAATCAATCATCTAAGATTTTGGTATTAAAAAACCCCAACAGGCAACAGCATTAGTATTAGTTGCTTTTGAGACATTTACAAAATGAACAGTAATTTTAGGTTCTTATTTTTAAAAAAAGATTAGGGTAAGTGATAGTGGTTTCTTCTTATTTGGTGATCACTTGTAGTCGAGTAATATTGCCTTCCATGAAAATGGTTTTAATCAGTGCATTTTTCTGGGGAGATGCAGGGGTACACATTCCCCTAATCGTTTTGTAAATCTTTGTACTTTTATCCATTTACTGTATTTATTTTTCCTAATTTGAACTATTGAAATGGTGATTTTCTTAAGTCAAAATGAGAGTAAACATTTCTTTAGGAAACCCCCCCCAACTGGTTTTAACAGTGAGTCTGTAAGTGACTGCGAAGGCCAATTCTGGATCCACGCCCTTCCACAGTGGGGACATTGGTTTCCTGGTGGGAGTTGATCATGGTGAGGTTTTGCCAAGCGTGCCTTCCTCTTAGCACATCTCTCCCTTTCATCCTGAGTTCAAGCGTCTCCAACTGAAGTGCTCGCAGGCCAGTGTTACCCAGTTCTCGGTGTCTATACTACATTTTTAAAGATTTGCCTTGAGATAGTCTTTAAACCTCTTTTGTTGACCACCATTCATTTTTAAGTTTGGACTAGAATAGTTGCTTTGGAAGACAATAATCAGGCATCTGCACAACATGACCAGTCCAATGAAGTGGATGTTGAAGAATCATTGCTTTGACACTGGTGATCTTTGCACACTGGTATTAGTTCACCTGTCTTCCCAAGTGACATGTAAATTTTTTCAGAGACACTGTTGATGGAATCATTTGAGGAGTTGGAGATGATGTTTATAAGTAGTCATGTTTCACAAGCATGCAATAAGGTTGGTAGTACAATAGCTTTGAAAACAAGCATTTTGGTTTCCCTGCAAATGTCCCGGTCCTTAAACACTCTGCACTTCAATTGGGAGAAAGATGCACTCACAGAGCTCAGGCGATGCTGGATTTTGGCATCAATGTTGGCCTTGTGGAGAGATAACTGCCCAGGTAGGAGAAGTGATCAACACTTTACAACACTGATAGTAGTTTGCATGCTTCATGATGGGAGTGGGACCCTGAGTGGCTTCCCACAACTTGGGACCACCTCACCTCATTATCCCAACCTTGCAACTATATGGGATATTACTTAAAGTACTGCATGTCCCAGAAGTGTTTTTATAAATGTTTTTATAAATGACTTGGATGAAGGAATTTATGGGATACTAATCAAATCTGCTGATGACACCAAACTGGGAGGGGTAGCTAATACCACAGAAGATAGAATCAAGATTCAAAATGACCTCAACAGATTGGAGAACTGGGCCAAAACAAACAAAATGAAATTCAACAGGGTCAAATGTCAGGTTCCAAACTCAGGCAGGAAGAACCAGATTCACAAATCTAAGATGGCTTGCTAGTAGTACACACGAGAAGGATCTAGGGGTCTTATTAGACCACAAGCTTAACATGAGTCAATGTTAACATGAGTCAATGCAACAGCAAAAAAGCTAATGCTATTCTTGGGTGCATCAACAGAAGTATAGTGTCCAGATCAAGGGAAGTAACAGTACTGCTCTATTCTTCCTTGGTCAGACCACAAATGTAATACTGTGTCCAGTTCTGGGCACCACAATTTAAGAAAGATGTTGACAAGCTGGGAATTGTGCAGAGGAGGGTGACCAGGATTATCAAGGGTCTGGAAACCAAGTCTTCTGAGGAATGGTTGAAGGAGTTGGTTATGCTTAGGCTGGTAAAGAGGGGATGGAGGGGAGATATGATAGCCATCTTGCTCCATCTTCCATGTGACAGCTATTCAGATATTTGATCTGAATGGCTGTCCCTTGGAAGATGGAGCTAGCTTGTTTTCCCCTGCTCTGGAGAGTAGGACCCAAACCCATGGCTTTGTTACAAGAAAGAGGATTCCAACTAACATCAGGAAGAACTTTCTGAAGGTAAGAACAGTTTGACAGTGGAACAGACTCCCACAAGAGGTGGTGGACTCTCCTTCCCTGGAGGTTTTTAAGCAGAGGTTGGATGGCCATACGCCATGGATGCTTTAGTTGATATTACTGCATTGTAGGCAGTTGGTCTAGATGACCCTCACAGTTCCTTTCAAATCTACAATTCAGTGGTTTTAGAAACCGGGCTTTTAGTACTGCAGTTTTATACCTCTGGAACCAATTACGAGACAAAATTAGCCTGTAGGCCCAGAATCATGCATTACCTGCAGGCACCTACTGAAAAGGTTTTTGTTTAACAAGGCTTCCTCTGAAGTGTGGCCCAGTCATTTATGAAACATTAACTGTGCAACTGCATGAACTGTTTTCATTGTTTTCAGACTTATTTGTTGTTGTTTGCATTTCATTTGTATCTTGTACACTGCTTTGGTAGCCTCAGGCAGTGAAGAGTTTGATAAAATTGTAAAATGATGTTAATCCTATCTATTCTTTTTTATGGCTTGGTTCAGTTTGTGTTCACTAAATAAATTACAAGTTTCAATCAAAGCCAATTTCTAACTATTTGGGGAAAGACAGAAGGGAGGGAGGAGCCTTTGCCCATTAAGCAATTGCCATCCACGCTCCAATGGCAGATTGTTCTTTGTCACACACCAGTCCATGAAGCCTGAAGTATCCTCGTTAAGCCCCAAACCTAATTTGACTAACCCTTTGCAGCTAATTTAATTACCCCTGGCCCACAAACTGACAGACAGCTGTTAAAAATGGTTATTGCATTATTAATACGCTCCAATAATTTCCCATTAAAACTATACTGTTAATAATTTTCTGCTTGTATTTCTTCCCTCTTAATTAGTCTGTTTAAAACTTTGAAGGAATATTCTCTCCATGCTAAATGGGTGCGCTGAGCAAATTACATTTTTGATTGAATACTTCTGTGATAGGCCAGCAAATAAGACCGTTGAGTTGTTAATTATTGTCAGGGTTCCACACGATGCCTGCTAATGAGGCAGTCAATCTTTGCTGCAATTCCCAGAATATTAATGGAGTCCTCTCTGATGCAGAGTTTGTAGCTGGGAGACGCCCAAGAAACCTGTTGCTTGAGGGAAGAATGAGGCCTGTGACAGACATCCCTTTCTGAGGCATCCAACCACATGATAAAACTGAGACACATGTTGGATTGAGAAACCAGGCAGGCATCTCCAGAAGTATAACAGACAAAAATAAATGAGTTCTAATGCTGGTGGAATTCAGAGAGGGACCACAATAATTTCTTTGTTCGTTCATTGGGGTAGGTATTATATCCCAACTCTTCATCCATTGGGATCCACAAGGAAGTTTCTCCAGGGACGGAACAAAAGGGCAATAGATAAGGCTTAATTTAACAATAAACATAAGTAAAGACCCTTAGCCGAAGAATTGATGCTTTTGAATTATGGTGCTGAAGGAGACTCATGAGAGTCCCAGGGACTACAAGAAGATCAAACCTTTCCATTCTTAAGGAAATCAGCCCTGAGTGCTCACTGGAAGGACAGATCCTAAAGCCAAGACTCCAGTACTTTGGCCACCTCATGCGAAGAGAAGACTCCCTGGAAAAGACCCTGATGCTGTGGAAGGTTGAGGGCACAAGCAGAAGGGGACCAGATGTTTTGGACTACAACTCCCACCACTCCAATTTTACAAGGTCAATGGTGAGGTGTGGTAGGAGTTGCAATCTAACACATCTGGAACAGGGTTGGGCAATATCTGGTTTTCAACATCGTAATATATCAGCAGCCAAATATTGCAATATGAATATACTGATATACCACAATGCCTGAAATATGGATGGAATTATGTAGAGGCATTGGCTGGCTTCATGTATTTCCCCACATTTTTTCAATTTATTTTTTGGCATAGTGCGTGCATGCATGCACGCACACACACACACACACATTAGGGCTGGACAATGTAGTAATAGTCAGTACAACATTGTGGTAAAGATTTCAAAATATTCAACATGGTGATATATCACAAATCATGATGTATGTGTGCTATGCAAAAATTTGTGATGTGGGGAAAATTGTGAAGCCAGTCATTGCTTCTCTGATGATTCCTTCTGCTCCTTTTGCTTCTGAACTATAAAATAACAGTTGTAACAATATGTTAAAGGTAAGTAAAAATAAGTAGTAGCAGTTTCCAGGAAATTACCCTGTTCAGCTAATCACAATGTTTAGCTGGTGATATATCACGATATGGAAAGCCAGACAACACTAGCACACATCATGATTCGAGATATATCACCAGGTCAAAAATTATGACACCAATATTATGACATGGACTTCAAACTAGTTTTGGAGGATATATTGAAATATCACCCAGCCCTAATCTGCAGGGCAGCTGGCTGGAAAAGGACAATTAACAGGCTTAAAAGGTGGTGAGAACCAGCATTTTGGAATTGGGCCTGAAAGCTGACTGTGAGACGAAATCTGAGTTTTATGCACAAAAAAACACGTTCTAGTTATAAAGCTTGCAGCTGCATTCTGAGCTCGTTGCCATTTCTGAACATTCGTCAAAGGTAGCACATGACAGTCATCAAATCAGGATCTCAGAAGAGGAGAAGGCCTTTGTTTACACACCCAGATTGCTCAAGCAGCGTTTTATTACACTAGTATTATTTGGTCAAGTACGTAGGACTTAAAAGACAGCAAATGGGAAATTGGAGAAATGCTGTGTGGGCAGAGAAATGTGTACTTTGCAATGATAATAATAATTATTACTGCCAATAGAAGAATTTGTATAAGTGTGCTTTGGTGAATTTATTCTGCTTCTAATGTACCTTCCATGCACTGAAAGGGTAAGCATAAAAAGCGAAGAAGTAAAGGGAGCGAGGACTAGGTCCGTACTGGATTTTATAGGCTGAAAAGTAAATGTGAAAAGACAAAATGGAAAGGTGTGAGGAGGAGTATTTTCTGAAATAATGCCCCCCTTTCATATATTCCTATTTTCCTTTGATAGCCCACATTTCATCTCCTTGCCCCTTTCTTGCCCAAACATTTCATGGAAAATCTTTTAAACACAAGTCTGGAAAAGGTAAATGTGTGATGGGTAGAGCAGGCCAGAAAAAGGTAGATCATTCCTCCTTGAAGAACAGGCAGCAACCTCATAGGAAGCTTCACAATCGCTCCCTGAATCCAGAGGCAGATTTAAGGGAATGCAACTGGTTTAGCCAGACTGGGCACAGAGCCTTTGGGGTGCCACAGGAGGTACCACAACTATGATGTAGAATGGAAGGCAAGAGACATGTCACATGGCGCTGTTGAGATTTGAGACCCCAAAGTCAGCCACTGTTGTATCCATTCTCTGGGAAGTATACCTGTTCCTGGGTATATGAAATACACCCAGGAAGAGGGGGGAAGGTTCATCACCAGAGTACATCATTTCAGCAGATGACTTAAACTGGGTCATATTGTATTTCTCTCTCTTTGGGAAAGGATGTGGGGGTGGGGGGAGAGAGGCATTGAAGCCAGAAGAAGCTTGTGAGACTGTACAAGCAGTGTGCTAGAAGGATTCATTTCCTGGACAAAAAATATGTCATTTATTCCCAATAACCACTCCCCATTCACCACGATGCAAGCCATGCCCTTTACTCCATTCACAACCTTCCCTGCTCTCCCCCAACAAGGGAAAAGCCCAAAGTAATTAGAGAGCCCCTGCCAAGGTCAGCAAACCCAAGCCTTAATAGAACTCTTACACTGATTCAAATGCATTTGTTATGCCTGCCAAGGAAAGGGCAGAAATGTGATAGGTTTAACCCCACATATGCCTCCAATCCACCCTCTCAATGACTGCACTTCCTCTAAAATCTAGAGTTGGCTTTGCATAACACTAACCACCCCATTAAACCTCACTCATTTATCCTTAAATCTTAATCTCTCTGTCAACTGAGCAGTAGCCTTTATGGGATCTTTAGAAGCCCCCATGAAGACATGGAACCAAAGCTGCTCCTGAAACATGGTTTCACTCTTCCTTTTTTTCTTCCTTTGTTGGGATGTGTGTGAGTAAAATCCAAACATTCAGCTCCCTAGCTCAGGTTTTCTCTCTTTTACCTAAATCAGATTAAAATATTATTATTATTTCTGCAGCATAAAACTGCTGTTTGTGTTCTCTCAAGAGGGTTTGCTAAACGTAGTTTTGTGGCAATCAAATTGAATTATTCTCAATATATACAGTACAACTGCCGGATTCTGCCAGGAGTCTTTTGCTTTTTAGTGGCAAAGTAATGCATAACACAAGAAGCTGCCAAGTCTGACCATTGATTTGTGTGTGTGCGTGCGTGTGTGCGCCCCCCCCATTCTATTACTGTTTAATTGTTTTCATGATTGTATTTCCTTTTGTTTTTAGCTGCCATTAATTTATCTGCAAGCTGACTTAAGTCTATCAAGAGAAAAGTCTAGGTATAAATAAATACATCATCATCACGATGATGATGATGATGATGATGATGATTATGATGATGATGATGTTCTAGCTCAAGGGTTCCCAACATTTTGGGGTCTGTGGGCACATTTGGAGAAAATGACATAGACACCAGTCACAAATGCATGCCCCGGGTGCATAGGTAAAGGGACCCCTGACCATTAGGTCCAGTCGTGGCCAACTCTGGGGTTGCAGCGCTCATCTTGCTTTACTGGCCGAGGGAGCCGGCATACAGCTTCCAGGTCATGTGGCCAGCAGGACTAAGCCGCTTCTGGCGAACCAGAGCAGCACACGGAAACACCGTTTACCTTCCCGCCAGAGCGGTACCTATTTATCTACTTGCACTTTGATGTGCTTTTCAAATGCTAGGTTGGCAGGAGCAGGGACCAAGCAATGGGGGCTCACCCCTTTACGGGGATTCGAACTGCTGACCTTCTGATCGGCAAGTCCTAAGCTCTGCGGTTTAACCCACAGCGCCACCCGCGTCCCATCCCGGGTGCATAACATAATACAAAATGTGTGTAAGAAACTCTTTGCCTCCCTTCTCTGTTCAGCACAGGTAGGAGGGTAGTGTGACATCCAATAAAATGTGGGCATGTTTAAGGGGGCATGTTCAATGTAGGAAAGGCTGAGTCAGTGCAAACAGGAACTGAGCAGGAAGAGAGAACGTTCTCTGCCTTATAGATTTTCAAGGGAATATTTACTTAGACATTTTGTGGGTGCCATAGGAGAAACTGGAAGGCACACCAGCATATGCGGGTGTCACAATGGCAGCCAGAGCTACTGGTTCTGGCTAGGCTGATGCACCTGCAGTAACTTTCTCTGTTGAACTATCATGGTGACGCAGGGAATAAGGAACAGGGTGGGGAGGCTCACAGCTTCAGGCTCTTCGGAGCAGAAGTACACTCTGAAGACAATAGAGAGCATGAGAATCCAAACAGTGTGTCATCAGGAAAAGTCACATAAGGCTGTTGGCCTCAGATCTCCTTTGAATGCAAAGGATGGGGGAGGGGTTGAAATCTTGAGCACACACAAAGCTCTCCAGTGTAGACCTGCTGCGATGAGAATGAGACACATGTTTGACAGTAAATCTTTTCATCATCCCCTAAATCTCAGCAAAGCCTCAGCTGATGAGGCCCAAAGTACAGTACTGAACTCCCCTCCTCTGTTTCTTTATCTCCCCCACTCCCACCCCATCCTGCCATGCTAATTCTCAATATTTTATCAGGAGTTGCACAATACCAGGTGATTTCCTAAAAGCCTTACCTCTGGGAAATATGAGCTACACCAGGCATAGGCAAACTCGGCCCTCCAGATATTTTGGTAATACAAATCCCAACATCCCTGACCACTGGTCCTGTTAGCTAGGGATCATGGGGGTTGTAGTCCCAAAACAGCTGGAGGGCTGAGTTTGCCTGTGCCTGAGCTACACATTCTGGTCCATGTGCATGTATCTTTGTCTGTTTATAAGTTTTAACTTTTAACTTGGTAGACTGAAATACAAACAAGTAAGCCTATGGAACGGAGTACCACAACATCGTGTTTAAATTAAAATCAAGACACACACACACACCTGCCCACTATACCTCCCGGTACACTAGGCAAGGGCATCTATGAGACCAGAATGCCCTCTCTTCAGGTCTACTATACAATCATGGCACACAGTTGGGAAAGCCAAGTGGTATTTAGTTGATTTAGAATAATAGAATCTTAGAAGGGAGCCAAGAGTCATCTAGTCCAACTCCCTGCAATGCAGGAATCTCAGCTAAAGCATCCATGACAGATGGCCATCCAACCTCTGCTTAAAAACCTCCAAGGAAGGAGAGTCCACAACCTCCCGAGAGAGACCGTTCCACTGCCGAACTGGTCTTACTATCAGAAAGTTCTTCCTGATGTTTAGTCAGAATTTCCTTTATTGTAATTTGAAGCCATTGACTTGAGTCCTACTCTCAAGAGCTGGAGAAAACAAGCATGCTCCCTTAAAATATTTGAAGATGGCTATCATATCTCCTCCAAGTCTCCTCTTTTCCAAGCTAAACATACCCAGCTCCTTCAAGCGCTCCTTCAAAGGCTTAGTTGGGGCTGTCATATTATGAAGAGCAAAAAAGAGGAAACTGGCTTGCACCCGGTTCTCCAATCTGTTAAGGTCATTTTGAATTCTGATTCTGTCTTCTAGGGCATTAGTTACCCCTCCCAGTTTGGTGTCATCGGCAAATTTGATGAGCAGCTGCAAACAAGGTTGACCATGGATCAGAAGGCCTAAGATTTGAACCCATTTTCATGTGTGCCATGTTTGCCAAATCATTATCTCCAATCCTCACTTCTCCATTTGTAAGATGGGGAGTAAAATGCCCTTTCTCACAGTAACATTTATTTATTTTAAAATAAATAAATATTTTAAAGTCTCCTATTTATATCACACCTTTTAGGGCCTCAAAGCAGCTTATGTTTATAAAACAGAAAAGCAAACTTCAAAGCATGACAAAACCCAAGAGGACAAGGTAACACAATGCAACTAACCAGCAAAGGGAGAGAGGGAGAATCAAGAGCAGAGTACAAGAGCAGTGTCCACCCTCTGCAATTTTATCCTCACAGCTGTTCTTGTGACGTTGCTTAGGCCAAGGGACAAGCGAAAACCCAAGGTCATCAAAGTGAGGGATGATATCCCCAGGTGGGATATGAAGCCAGGTCTCCCTGCACTCTAACTACCCTAACTGCAGAATTTATTTGTTGTTGTTTTTGTTTAAAAAGAAAACAAAAAGGTGATTGGTTGCATAGTATTTTAAACCATTTTAATCGTGCACACCAAAATTTCAGGTATGTGCTTGAATCCCCCCTGCAAAATACTGTCAGCCTCGAAGCACTCACAGACTCTCTTTAAAACTGACAAGAGAACAGAATGCACTGAGAACACCTACACACTCACACACCCAACCTGTTCTTTGGAGTATACCTGCCTAGAAACTAGAGTCCAGCCAAGCCAAGCATAATCTATAATAACAGAGCAAACAGCTGGTTAAAATGAAAGATTACACAGTCTAGTGGGTCATCAATTGCTTGACCATTTATTAAAGTATCTATTAAACATTTTCTAACAACATTTTCATATTAAAAGACCATATATGTGCAGATTAATATTAAAGTGGAGTAATGCAGAGGCAGCTTATGAGCAGATTCAGATGGATTGTAGGGTGGTATTTTGGCAGAGAGTGAAATGTGTTAGAAGTTTTTAAAGGCAAAGAAAATGTATTTGACGTGAATATCCTCCACCATCCCCCCCATTGCATTTCTCAGTGCAGATTTACAGTGCCTTCTCTCAGCTTGGTCCTTTATGCTTTCAGCCATGCTGTTTAAAAGGACTGTACGCACCACACATGGATTTAGCAAGGATGCCCAACACAAGGGCAAAGGCATGAGTGAGAACAAAAAGGATGACGGCACCTGGAAACAATCACCAAACCGCTTCCTGGTCCACTTCAAACATTGCATTTATTTCTACTACAGGTGTTTTTAGTGTTTTGAAGGTTTAATATTCTGAATAATCTGCGATAGTGGTCTATGTGTTACTGTCCCCAAATCAAGGTGTTGACATTAGTCTAACACAAACAACAGTGGAGTAACTACCTGCTTGGGTATCTGCAGCAGTGTGCATGCCCTGCGTGCGCACTGTGCACAGGGGTAAAGGTAAAGGTAAAAGTACCCCCTGACAGTTAAGTCCAGTTGCAAACGACTCTGGGGTTGCGGTGCTCATCTTGGGAGCTGGCGTTTGTCTGCAGACAGTTTTTCCGGGTCATGTGGCCATCATGACTAAGCCACTCCTGTCGAACCAGAGCAACACACGGAAATGCCGTTTACCTTCCCGCCAGAGCAGTACCTATTTATCTACTTGCACTTTGACGTGCTTTCAAACTGCTAGGTGGGCAGGAGCTGGAACCAAGGAATGGGAGCTCACCCAGTCGCGGGGATTTGAACCGCCAACCTTCTGATCGGCAAACCCTAGGCTCTGTGGTTTAGAGCACAGCACCATCCGCTGCTTCCCCCCAAATCAGTTCACAAGTCTGAAGGACTCCTCAGCTTAGTATCTCATATGTCTGGCAATGCCACACCATGGTGGGTCCATTCACTCCCCTATTTATGCAGAACACCCTCAACTTACATGGGGGTTATGTTCCGTGGATCACGCCTAAAACCAAAATTATGTATAGTCAAAACACACTGGGTTCAAAGGCGAGTGGGAATGCCAAAGTCTTTTTTCCTCAGATGCCTCCCCACTTTCCACCCCCTTTTAATTATTTTGCAATTTTTGCCAAGCGCATAAAGCTGAATGTGTACAAGTTACATATATGTAAGTTGCGGGCTTACTGTATTATTATATAACCCATCCTATAGTATAAGTCAATAGCAAAACTTTTTATAAAACTGGCCGAATAATCTGCTTGGCATCCAAGTGATCACTGTGTGATAACTGAACAAGAAAGGAAATCAGGGCAATTCCTGGGTTAGAATGTATTTCCTGCTCGGTCTATGTTATTTTAGAAATCTTCAGCAAGGCAACAGCTTCTGAGTATTCTTATAACTCCCTTATTTAAGGCTTCTCCTCACATACAGAGCTGTAATTCTATAAAACAAGAATGGGGGGGCCCTGCGGCCCTCCAGGTGTTGTTGGAATTTCATCATTCTTGAGCACTGGGCCATGCTGGGTGAAGCTGATAGGAGTTGGAGTGCAACCACAACTAGAGGCCTACAGAATCCCTAACCCTGGCATAAAATGTTTCTACCCTAACAAAAGGAGACTTTTTGCAATGTTGGTGGATATGTCCCACTTGTGGGATATGTCCCATCAGTACTTGCTACTTATTGCCAATTCAGTTTGTAAAACTTAAAGTTCTTGCAGTTGATCAAAAGTTTTATTTAAAACAAAACAAAGCACATTTGTCAGCTAAGATCTTGGCATGCTAAATTTTGGGATGAAGCAATTGTGATTAAATGCCAGAGTGTATTCAGACTAATCAGGAAAATGATAAGAAAAAGTAATAATGAAGAGAAGTGGGAATTGTTTAGAACACCTTAGAATGCCATATGGTTCATTATTAGGCGTAATCACTTCCCTTTGCTATGAAGGGCCTTGTTGTATCATTTGATAATTCAGAATTATGTATTTTGGCAGTCTCTTTGATTGTTAAATGAAGTTGTGTGCACACAAACACCCATATATATCCCCTCAAATATTTATATTTATGATTTTCAGAGGGGTGGCCATGTTAGTCCATGGCAGCATTAACAATAAAGAGGATTGTGGCTGAGGAACTTTAAAGACTAGGAAATTAATTATGGGATGAAATCTCATAGGCTGCAGCCCATTTCATCAGATGTGTACAAAAAGGCGTCTGCAGCAGTTAACACACAATCTTCAGTTAAATCTAATCTATCTGGTAGGCTAAAGCGTCCTGCAGCCAATCGGAAGTGTGCCTTGCTTTCTGAACGTTTTGAAAGTTGAACAAACTTCTGGAATGGATTCCATTCGACTTCCGAGGTACAACTGTATATAGGTAAAAATTGATGGTGGTGAGTTAAAAGTCTCTTATCAGCTTCCATGCTGAAAGAGATAGTTGTGTGGCGTTTACGGTGGCTGAGAAGTTTTCCAGCTGCCAGAAAATTCATTCCAGGGTCAGGAGTGAAACATGTGGTTGTCCTCTTGAAGTTTTCTAAGAGCTGTGTCTCACAGGAGGGGTCTGGAAGACAGCATGTCAGGGACCATGGGTGAGTAGAACAGCTCTGAAGCCAAGGAAATTAAAACCTTGCCCAAACTAAACAACAGCCTGCTATGGACACTTGGCTTGCAACACATTATTTTCTTAGCTATAGAATGAATTGAGGAAGAAATTGAAAAATAATTCTTTATAAAAGCACACAAATAAGAGATAAGAGATCTGTGGACAGCTTAAAACGACAATCCTACAGGCTGGAATCTTTCTCAAGAAGCATTAAAGGATCTATTGCCATTAAATTTATCAACAGACTATGACTCTTTATTGTCTGTAATTTAAGTTGTACGTCTTCTGCAAGTCCGTAAGTCTTCATCTCTTTGTGGAATTTACAGCTGCGTTATAAATTCTTAAGTGGAGGAGAGGTAGTAAATTAGGATTGATCAGAATATCTCACTGATCCTAGAAGATCGTTTGCAAGTGTTGCTTAAAGAGCAGCGAGTGGCATTGCAATCTGAATTCTGAGAAGTAATCCGAGAAGTAAAGGAAGAATACAACAGAAAGATTAGCTTGTTGATTAGAAAAATAGGAGAAGTGGAATCTGCAGATGACAGAGAGGGGCCATTTTTGCCTGATCATGTTGAATCTGCAGACCCTGTGCTCAAAATATTTCTGATGCTCAGAGAAAAATGAACAGCTAATAGTTGAATAAATTGAATTACAAGAGGTGTTAGTGACAAGGCAAGACACGTTTTCTCCTGCCAGCTGTGACTTTAAGAGGTTGCTTAATGAGATTGTTGGGGGAGTGGATTTACAAATAGAGAAGGCTGCTAATGTACCCAAAGTTAGTTTTCTGAAGGACTGTAAGGGGAGAAGAGAGAAGAACTGAGGAAAACGGACTGTTGATTAGTATGACACTGAGTTATGTTGGAACCCTTAAAATAAAAACATCACAAAGAGCTGGAAAAATATTAAATTAGGCCATCAGAAGATAAAAATTAAAGAAGAGGCATACTGGACTTCTGGAGTGAAAAAGAATTAGAGCATCAGTCTGCTTGTTTGTTTAATAGGAATAAATGCAAGGTCTGAGAAGAACAAGTCCATACAAGGACTGCACTCCATGCCCACCAATCAGGGGAGCGCAAGGGGGTTGGGCAAGGTACAGTGGTACCTCAGGTTACATATGCTTCAGGTTACAGACACTTCAGGTTACAGACTCCGCTAACCCAGAAATAGTACCTCAGGTTAAGAACTTTGCTTCAGGATGAGAATAGAAATTGTGCAGTGGCGGTGCAGCGGCAGCGGGAGGCCCCATTAGCTAAAGTGGTGCTTCAGGTTAAGAACAGTTACAGGTTAAGAACAGACCTCCAAAATGAATTAAATTCTTAACTTGAGGTACCACTGTACAGCTGACTTGAATACCCAATTGTTATCCCATTTGGCTTGGAGAAGAAGCGTAGCTCAGTTGTCAGTTGGTCAGTTAACACTACCCAGATATCTGTTCAAAGTCAAACTCTGATAAAAATGCAAGGTCCAACAAATTCCTCCATTGCCTCACTGACAATATCATTTCCCAGAAAACAGAAGAAGCAACAAGGGGATCATCTGTCTTGGGCCTAGTCCTCACAGATGGGAAGGAATTGATCAACAAAGTACTGAGAACCTTCAGAGGAAGTGATCATGTCCTCTTGGGTTTCATTATGCAGAGGCAAGTAAAAGCTGAGTGCAGTCAGACAAGCACTCTAGACTTTAAGAAGCCCAATTTCAAAAAAGCTTAAGGAGCTACTGGGTGAGATCCCATGGTCAGAAATATTCAAAGAGCAGGTAGCTCAAGATGGTGGGAGTTTCTTGAAGGTGAAAGACTGAAGGTACAAACACAGACAGAGAGTATGAGACATCTAAAAACATCTGTGGGTTGCATAAGGAGCTTACAGATAACCTAAGATTTAAGAAGGACATGTATAAGAAATGGAAAAGAGAAAGTACCTGTGAAAGGATCTAGGGGTCTTGGTGGATCAAAAGCTTAACCTGAGTCAACAGGCTGATGCAGCAGCAAAAAACCCCAACTAAGGCCATTTTAGGCTGCATCAACAGAAATATAGTGTCCCAGATCAAGGGAAGTAATAGTACCACTCTATTCTGCCTTGGTCAGACCACACCTGGAATACTGTGTCAAATTCTGGCACCACAATTTAAGAAGGCTGTTGACAAGCTGGAACATGTGCAGAGGAGGACAACCAAGATGATCAAGGGTCTGGAAACTAAGCCTTAAGAGGAGTGCTTGAAGGAGCTGGGTATGTTTAGCCTGGAAAAGAGGAGCCTGGGAAAAGATATGATAGCCATCTTCAAATATCTTAAGCACTGCCACATAGAAGAGGGAGCATGCCTGTTTTCTCCTGCTCTTGAGGGCAAGTCTCAAGGCAATGGCTTCAAGTTACACGAAAGGAGATTCCAACTAAACATTCAGAAAAACTTTCTGACAGTAAGAGCTGTTCAGCAGTGGAACAGACTCTCACAAGAGATGGTGGACTCTCCTTCTTTGGAGGTATTTAAGCAGAGGTTGGATGGCCATCTGTCATGGATGCTTTACTTGAGTTTCATGCACTGCAGGGGGTTGGACTAGATGACCCTCAGTGTCCTAATTGTAGAATTCTATGATTATATGATTCAATCTTCTCTTCTTGCTTACATGCCTGGCTTATGCCACAAACTGTATGAACACAATTCATGCCACTTTACTGTTGTACACATTACTGAGCACATTGACAGTGCCAATTAAGTATTCAATATATCCACAATCACTACAGTACCAATGCCGGGCAAGTTCTACCTTTTCGCTGGAAGGTATTTTCCTGATCTACTGACTTATAGCAAGGTACTGTAATCACTATGGCTTACAGCAAAGGCCAGGAAACTGTAATCTCCCCAGCATGGGGCATTTATCTCTGGTGATGACAGCACCACCGTGACGTGAAGCGATGTCCGGCAAAGCAATGATCAATTTGCTCCATCATGTTAAATCTGCCATTCATCACTGGTGCCTGCTGTCAGGAGTGCAGGGATGCCTTTATCGGAGGCGGTTGATGCTGTTATTGACAGAGCAATAGACTTTGAAGGGAGCTCCCTCTACGGTTCAATGTAACCATTGATTAAAGGGTCTGATAAAGGACTTGCTCAAAGCTAAGCCATTTTCTTTCAGTGGCACTAGAAGCAAGAAAAAATAGGTTGTGCAGGAAGCTACTCTTTCAGACAGGTGTACGGAATGTCCCGAAGCCAAAAGGTGGCATTACAAAGTTCTAAAAGAACTGGCAATCATTTTCTAGCACTCTAAATTCTGAGATCTTCAGAAGAGGTTCTCCTCTTTAAGCCGTCTTTCACTGCGAAGATCACATGGGCAGCAACTTGAGGCACAAGTCTTTATCTATGGCTGCATCCCAACTATGGAAATCTCTCCCAAGCATGTTTCCCCTGGAAGCACCATTGCTCTATTTTAGGAATGAAGCTGTCCTGTTCACTCAATTATTTGGTGGTTAATTCAATTTACCCATTGCTTTCTATCTCACTTTCTCTTTAATACTTTCTTTAAGTGCTGTCTTAGTTCAGAAGATCTTTTGTTGCTCTTTTCCATTTTCCAAGTATATAACGGTAATTACATCTGATGCCCTTTTAAAATGTGGGGTTTTTTGGAGGGGGGTTATTGGGTTGTTGTTGTTTTTATTTTGATCATGTATTTTGTGGTTTTCTATTTTGATTTTATTCTGTGAACTGCCCTGAGACCTGCGAGTATAGGGCAGTATATAAATTCTAATCATAATCATAATAAGTAGTAGTGGTGGTCTTTCTTTCTTTCTTTCTTTCTTTCTTTCTTTCTTTCTTTCTTTCTTTCTTTCTTTCTTTTATAGGTGTGATTGAAATCCGCCAAGGAAAACAGGTAGTTTCCTTAAAATTAGTTGATTTGTCTGACATTCTAGTATTGCCTTCTCTAACGGACAGCAACTCTCCAGGATCTCAGGGCAAGGTTTTTCCCGTCATCTACTATCTGATCCTTTTGATGGGAAGGTTTGGACCTGTGACCACCTGTTTGCAAAGCATGTGCTCTGTCACTGAGCAATAGCCCCCTCCCTGAAAGATGGTAGGGAGGCAGTGTTGTATTCAATTATTCACAAGCAGGGGAGGGGGATAGGCAAATTGTTTTACACCATTGTGATATTTTACCCTCACAAGAATTCTTGAGGTACATAGCTATTGCTCCCATTTTAAGGAAGGAGAACAGAGTCTGAAATACATTTTCTTGTCTCCAGGGATCTGCAACAAGATCCTGTCCAAGTCTGAGTTTGAATCATGCCACCAGATCGAAATATCCAAAGACCCTCTGGCAAAGTCAGTTTTAAGGAGGACATCTTTAAAGGGCATCACAGCCAAACTACACACCCTACCACCAATCAGCATATTTTCCCTTCTGATGGGGGCGGCAGCGGTGTAATTCCAGAGACCATGCAATGAACCAAAAGCAAGTGAGTTCACTCTAGAGGAAAAAATTAAGATGAATCTGCAGCAAGCTAAAGAGAAAACATCCTTCCAGCTGAACCTCCCATCAAAGCTCCTCTAGAGCATGCCAGGCAAGTGCGGGGCCTTTCTATCTCTCCACAGTTACTATAACGATAGAGCCATAAGTCATGTCACCACAACAGCTAAGTCTCTGCTCCTGTGATTTATGTCTGCAGATGCTAAGAATTAAATAAATAATATTACAGAAACATTGTCTTTTTAGAACTGGTGGCAGAGCAAGGGGCCCTCACGTTCCCAATGTGTAACATGAGAATAAGAGGGCAAAGTGAGCAAACGCAACAGGCTTTGAAGCAGGAAGGCAGGAAATGCAAAAGATTCCTTAACTCTTTAAAAAAAGAAGAAGAAATTTTGTAGGGGATTCAGGTATCCGCCCCCCCCCGAGTTTCCTTTCACAGGGATGGAGGGAAAGCCATTCAGTTTTCATTTCCATGCAGACTTGCGTAATTCACAATAAGCAAAATGGTGTACAGCTTATCTCTAGAAACATTGTGCTTCTCTACATTGTGTCATGCAGTTCTCCAACCCAAACATGTGCACAGATATGCATAAATTAATGAATATAATGTACAAAGCTACGAGAAAGATATATCGGGAAATAACCTAAGCACACATGTGCAGAATGGATCTTAAGTAACCATACACCCTCCACTATCTCTTCTGCACACAGTTTAGTGTTCCTGCAATGAACAGACACTAGTAATTAGGCCTGGTTTGCATGTCATGGTAACCCAAATCATGGTGTACTGTTATTGCATAAATATTCTGGTTTCTGGAGGGAGCTTGCACATACTTTCCTGCTCCTTCCTGGGCTTTCTAGGTTACTGTGGGACTGTAGCTAAACCAGATTTTAACTTGGCATTTTGTCTGAACCTGGGATTGTGCTTAAGACATGAAATTATTCCCATTCACGAAGTCTCAAAGATCCAAACAATCCTACACACAAACACCCTTTATAAATACCATCATCTCTAGAAAGCAGAATCCTTTTCTGAACCAGCACACAAAAGCAGATCAGCATCCCCCCCACCACAAAACCCTCACCACACATATCTGCTGCACTCAAGACACCTTCATTAAGATAGAAGGGTCATGCTGAGACCTTCACCCTGAGAGCTATAAAGAACTTAAGTATTTTCACAATGCAGGTGCTTGACAATTTTCCTCCATTAAGCTCTTAGCAAAGCATGACCTTCAGGCAAAGGTGTCAGGCTAATAAGAGGCCTAGAGGAATATGGTGTGCTCACAAGTAAGGGCTGGGGGTGGGGATGCTACCATGCCTACAGAGGAGGAGAGAGGAATGCTGCTAAGGCAACATGTCATAACATGGTCAGGAGAGCATCCAGTTCAGTGGCAGGTATAAAATAAGTCTGGGAAACAAAACCAGGCTGTGCTCCAAGGAACCTCGCAAGCAGGTCTTATATTCCAATGGATGTCAGAGAAAAGAATAGAAGATCCCTTCCAGAGAGGGTGAAAGATCATCTTGGGACAACAACTTGTACAGAGCTTACATCAGGCTTCCCCAGCCTGCTGCCTTACAGATGTCCTTGATCTGGGGTGTGGGTGACAGTCTTCTGGCTTGTCAAACCTACTACACTGTTGTTGCTTTCCTAGAAACCCTAAGATCCGCCAACCAGTGGCAAGTGCAAAAGATAGCAGGTTAGAATGAAAGAACAGGTACATCTGAGCACATTCTAAGCCGGTAATTTTGCTTTCAGTAATTTTTGTGTGCAGGCCTTTCACACAAAAGTTCACTCCTGCTAGATTTCTTCCTTTCAGCATCCTTGTTTACACAGTGGGGTGGAAGTGTATGTGTGTGTGTGTGTGTGTGTGTTTAAATAACTGGGAGCAAGAAATCCTTGGTGATCTTCTGCATGTCAGAGATCTACCAGTAGATCCTGATCCACCTTCTGACCTACCTGAATATAGACCCAGCCTGCAAGGTCATGGGTCAGGAATCATGGATCTGGTGGGCACCATGTTGGGTACCCCCACCCCCATTATAGAAGTTCAACAATATCTGCAATTTTTGTTTGAGGAAGGAATAATCTGAAGATAACAATCTAAATTGTTTCAGGAAAGTACTATCTGTACTCATCAGGAGCAGCTGAGGACATTTTTGTCTCAACAAACTTTCCTAGCTAGGTGAAATGGTCTCCTCTGCCTTAGGTGTTAATTCTCTATTGTTTTAAAACCTATTTTCAGTTGCTTTGTACTGCTTATAAATCCATTTTAGCTGTTTTTATGAAGTATCTGCAAATTGCCTTAGGCACTTATGTAAGAAGTGCTTTAATAATAACAATATAATGAAGAAAATGGTGATGGAGGGGGTAAAAACTGAGGAGGGAAGAGATAAACTTTTGGCTGTTTCTTGCAATGTGAACAAAACACAGAGACCCAGCTCTTAATTCTAGACTAACATCTCCACAGCAGCTTATGCAGCTGTGATCAAGATTACTTTCAAGTAAAAAGATATGGAGAAATCATTGAATGCTACACCAATTCCGTCTTTCAGGCTGAGCTCCACCTGAGAAGAGCTCAGGTTTGAATACAGACACAATAGATCACTCTTTGGTTCCCAATGTATTTGTGGAGCCTTCCATAATTCAACATCAAATATTTATTACCACATTTATTAAATGTTAAATAATTTAACATCTGCTATGTGTCACCGAGGTGTTCAGTTAACTATTTCCCCTTTGTTGCATCTGAGCCTCCAGTTTTTTCACATCTTGTATTCTAAAGTTGTGGTTCTCTTCTTGAGAGGCACAACCACAGACCTTCTGCAGCTCTCTCATATTCCTGTCCCTACTGTTGTTGTTTTCCTCATGGGCAAGATTAACCACCTGCCAATGAGTATTTAAATAGTCCCCCCCCCCTCAATAGTGTTGAATCAAAATAGTGGGTTATCAGTCCAAGTCTTCATCAACTAGCTTTGGGCATAGAAGCACAAGTGATGCATTTAATTTTATGCATGGCAAACCAGTTAGCCTATGAGGCAGGACACCATTGCTGTTGCCTAGGAAGTGGGAGCATTTATAATTATTTCTTCACCGGGGAAAAATATGTAGCCTTGTCTACTACCAAGTCTGCCTAACTTACAATGGAAAGTAACACCTGAACCTGAATTGGGAGTTTCAAAACAATCCAAATTATGAGCTCTCATATGCAAATTCTAAGAGATTTTCTATGGGTGTGGACTGGCATACACACACACACACACACACACACACACACACATTTAGAAGCGAGCTCTTGTGCATAACTTAGCTCACTATCATAATTATGGAGCCATTTTATTAATCCCTCGTAACCTCTTCCCAGAGCACAGTTGTGAACAGCACTGATTCGCTGTCCCTTATGTCAATCATGAAACAACCTTCACTCCCTCTTGGAGCAGTTTTTCAACAACAACAAAGGGAAATAATACCGTATTGCCCTGAATATAAGCCTCACTTTTCCCCCAAACTCTGGCCGTGAAAAGTTAAAGTGTGGCTTATATTCGCGACCTTACAGTATGCAGCCAGGAACGTGGGGCAAACAGCACCAGGAGTGCAGCAAAGCAGTGCCTGCCCTGTTCATGGTCCCCCGTCCTCCCCCCCAAGGTC